>NC_083516.1:2525000-5025000 GCF_032362555.1 Amyelois transitella | reverse complement strand
CATACAAACATACATATGGTCACGCCTATATCCCTTGCGGGGTAGACAGAGCCAACAGTCTTGAAAAGACTGAATGGCCACGTTGAGCTTTTTGGCTTATTATATTATTATTTCCTCGTTATAATCACTCGACTCACTCGTATCACGATTCAAATAGTATAGATATATATTCAAATAAATTCAAATAGTACTTTCATACTTTGATATAAATATAAGTAAAATATTCGACATTTTGTTCCTACTATACTAATATATATATATATATATATATATATATATATATATATATATATATATATATATATATATATATATATATATATATATATATACCTAATGTATATATATTTAGGAAATAATAATAATGACTATAATATATAAAGGAAAACAGAAACAAATTGTCACCCTCATTAATACCATTCCTACGTGAAATACTGGCAGGTAATTTGTAAACTAAGTATTTATTTTTTATAAACAAGACAAAAAATAGGAAACCTGTATCACACCGCATTAAAGTTTTAACATTAATTCAAAATTTATCTCTATCACCTTCATTTTATACGAAAGCTTACCTCGAAGGAAATTTTTCGATAACTGTTGCTAAGTTGTGAAAGCTCTCCCAATAAAAATAACAGTTTACGAGGTCCAAATATGTAAGTACGAGTACTTTATACAAAGCAAGAATTTCAAATGTTTTACGCAAGATATTTTCTGTGTGAATGTTATAATAAAATACCTTTACAAAAATTACCGCGGCTTTGTGATCGCGCTCCTATTCAGTTTTCAAAAAATTTGTGATATAATATTTTAATTAAAAATTTTATTAATATTTTTCATTAAAAAGTAGGTATCAAGTATTTTATTCTGTAGTGAATTATCTGGGATTAAGAGCTCTCGTTGTAAATATATCCTTAAGGTAGAATATTCCGAAACAATCTAAAATTCTTTTTTTTATTTTCTGTTCATTTTCCTTATTATTTCTCTCTCTCGTTGTTACTTTTACTTTTTCCTTGTCTTTATGTGCAACTAGTTTTCACCCGTAGTAAAATAATAATATGCAAAATTTCAATCTGTAGTTCAACTTTGAAGAGGTGCCGTGTGGTTCCCGGCACTAATAGAAAAAAGAATAGGACCACTCGCTTACACATGGATGTCGTAAAAGGCAACTAAAGTATGGGCTTATAAAATTCTTTTAGGCGATGGGCTAGCAACCTGTCACTATTTGAATGTCAACTCTATCATTAAGCCAAACAGCTGAACATGGCATGTCAGTCCTGTCGGGACTGTTGGCTCTGTCTATCCCGCAAAGGATATAGTCGTTTGAAGACGTAACAAATAAACATTCTTTGCATATTTTATACTAAAATTTGTACATACTTATATGGATCGATGTTACAATTCAAGCTCGGGTGAGCTTCGCTGCAAGTTTGCGGAGATCAGACGGTAGTCCCTTCGTGTAAAAACTTAACTTCTCTACCTCTTACTATGTCTTCTTCCTCCTGGCTTTAGTCCCGGTTGCTAGAGAGAGAGAGAGCTCCTCTCTAGAGAGGTGAGGAACCTCACAGGAGCCCGGGGTATTCCTTTGACCGTCCTAGATTAGGTGATTAAGGTTTTTACACGAAGCTAACCTGTAACTATGGATTTTTAGACAATGTTTTTCAAGTTAAAACCTTTCTTCAACATGGAATTTCTAAAATTTCCATACGCTGTCTACCAGTAGTAATAAATATTGACAGATAAAAATATACATTGAATGTAATTCGATTAAAATGATATTAAAACTTTTTTATTCCAAGCTTTGGAATAAAAAAGTTTTAATAGCATTCTAGGATAAGATTAAACTTTTGTCAATCGCAGTTTTTGTCTTCAATTAAGTATAGACACTTATTTCATCTAAATGTAACCTGTTTCACAAATTTATTTTAGAAAAATACTGTTTGCTTAAAGTGTAAAACGAAAATAAGATGAGAGTCTTTAAAAAATCCTTTTATTAATAACAAATACAGATAATTCTATAATATTATATCATGACGGTGTCACCAGTTGTAGAGAGTATGGTAGAATGTTACTTATACACTACAGAAGATAGAACGATGACAGAGGAGAGAAATAATCAAAATAAAAGCACTAAATTATGGAAATAAAATATTTGACAATAAAATATTGTGGCGACATCTCTACGCCACTCGCCACAACATCAAATCACACAACAACTGTCAATCGTCGCGAAGAAATTGACGCGCTCAACCAATAGCAGCGAAGAATCTGAGACGCGATTTCAAAGATTTCACGGATTGGAGCTATATATACAACCTCCGACACAACATCGTCGGAGCCGCGGTTCCCCAGGCATAACACCTAGCCTGGCGGAAGATCTTCCCTTTGGTGGCGGTCGAGCCGAATCATCGCTCCCGCTACAATTTTTAATATTATCTGACACTTTTCGCTAACAAACCGTTGAAATGACAACCGTTGCTATGGCGTATACAAAGAAGGTTGCCTTCGTATAAACTCGTAGTTTTAAAATTCCTGCTTTAATCTCTAGAATAACTCCCAAGTCACATGCCGAAGACATAATAATTTACTAAATTATATCTGGTGCAAAACTCAATTTGGCAAGCTGCCGGGTAGTCATACATTTTATACATCATATCTTCATTGGATACACATATAAACTCAATATCAAATGGTATATTCGGCTCATAACGAAGAAATTTTATTCGGTTCCCGCACCAAAATGGCATTACAACGTGCTGCTGGATGAAATCTATAGATAGATAACAACAAAATCTGTATCCTAAAAGACGTAAATAGCTTTTATTTCAGTACTAAGTCGTCGATTTTTATTTAGATGGGCTTGGGCTATGCAACAGTGGGTAAACTTCGATCGGTATTAGATTAAGTCAAATTAAAAGACGCAGTGGACTCAGTTTAAGCTCAATGAAAAGATACTTATTACGATTTTTAAATACCATTAGAGATTATATTTCTTATACGAGTAAATCTTTACGGGGTAGATGGTCCAATTGTGGTATTGAGACTTAGCTACAAAATACTTAGCAACTAAGGGCATTAAAGTCAATAATTAGTAAAATTGCATTGAATACTTGAGACCTTTGTATATTGTGAACATATTCGAGAAATAAATACATGATTAATGATTAAAAAACTAGGTATTAAATCAAACAATTACATATATATTCCTGCATATAGGTACAAAATACAAGAGTTTATTACAAACTTAATTAATATTAAAAATTTACGGGTAATACAACATTGCACTTATTCGCAAATTACTTAAACGTCAAATAACAAGTAAGTTTACGGTTAAGTTAACAACATTAATATTTATTTATATAATGTGGTTCAATGAGTATGTAAACTTGTTACTTTATTGCTTTCATGTAACACTTTGTTGGACAATGTCCCTTTTTTCTACATTCGTATTTTATCTCGATGATTATAATAAAGAGTCAAAATTACAATTAGTGTAATCGCCACATTTTAGTGCTTTACTTTTAAATATATAATGATAAAAGCAAAAATAATTGAGGTCGCCTGGCTTTGCTCGCTGTTTGGCGAATATTTCTATATTTTTATCTCTACTTGAAGACAGACGTCGCACTGATCGAGTATTGGTAAGATCGTGTTGTTCAGGTTCGTGCTCAAATTTACGTAAGTCTTCCTTAACAGATTGAACTTTTAATTTTAATTCGTTTATTTCATGGGCTAAGTCGGCAACTGATGGCACAACTAAATTGATATCTTGGGAGCAGTAATTTTCTTTTATTTTTTCGTACTCAGACTGTCCATATACACATATAAGTCGGTTCATAACTATTAGAAATATGCTTTCAATTGGATAATTACCTACAATATCGCTTATTTCGATCAATTCTTCTTTACCCAAATGGTGTAATAATAATAAACTTTTTTTAATGTCACTTGCCTTTGTTTGGTTCATAATGGCGTTGAACTTCATAAACCAGAGTCTGGGCTGCTTTCTGCAGAATTTAGGAATGTTGAAGTCAGCATAAGGGTTCCCAGGTGATGACTCGGTGACCTTAATCGATTTGTTGGCGTTCATGGTTATAATATTGATTTGCACTGATTAAACACACTAAAAGCTCACAACAGGCGCCACAGTTGAAAGCGTTGATCACGTGGAAAAGTCGGGCACTTCGATAACTACGTTATAACGATACTTCAGCACTGTTAGTACCTTAGCTTAGACTAAATGTGCGCTGAAGAAGTAAATCTGAGGGATCAGTGAACAAAAATACGTGCTCTTGCTTCGGCGTGCAGCAGTAGACTTCTAATTTCATTCGATTTGCACATTTATACTTTGGGTTAAACAATGGAAGACCAAGGGGCTATGGGCAATAAAAGTAGGTAAGAACATTTAAACAGATATTCTGGGTCGATTGTTTTGTAGGGTTGATTATGATAGTACAGACTTTACCTGCTTCAGGTGTTTATACTTTAAATTCTTATCTATATTGGTTTCAATTCATTCCAAAAAATCTTTATAATAATAATGTTTTTATTATTATAAATATTTTTTGGAACGAATTTAAAACCGAAAAATCCTTTCCCTTTATATTATTTTTATGGATGTAGGTCTGACTTACTTGACTTAAGGTCCTATGTCCCCTAGCTGGGGCAGAGGGCATCCACAGTGCGTCGCCATCCCGATCGGTCTTGAGCTTCGCGTTTTATTTCGCTCCAAGTCTTCCCTAGATTCTTCTTCAGATTGTCCGCCGCCAGGTCTGTTTAGGGCAGCCACGTTTACGCTTTCCTTGGGAATTCCAGTCTAGGGCTTGCCTCGGTATGTGTTCGGGGTCCCTTCGAAGCGTGTGGCCGATCCAGTTCCATTTGCGGCGTTTGATCTGCTGGTCGATCGGAGTCTCACCGCAGCGTTCCCACAGGTCTACGTTGGAGATTTTCTCAGGCCAGTAAACACCGAGAATACGGCGAAGACAGCGGTTAATGACGACTTGGAGACGGTGCGAGATGTCTTTAGTGACCTTCCACGTCTCACACCATACAGCAAAACGGTTTTCACATTGGACCGGAATATTTTGAGCTTAACTCTCCTAGTCAGTTTCCGTGATTGCCATACAGGACGGAGCTGTGCGAAGGTTGCTCTTGCCTTGGCGATTCTCGAAGTGATGTCCTCTTCGGTCCCTCTAGTTTCCGACACTTCACTACCGAGGTTGGTGAACTTGTGGACTCTCTCCACCCCCTCTGCGCCGATAAGCAATGGCAGGGAGCCAGTTGTCCCGCACCTCATTTCCTGGGTCTTCCTGATATTCACTTTTAGTCCAACCTTCAAAGCCTCTCGTCGTAGGTCGTCCAGCATGGCCTGCATGTCGGCACGTGTGTGACTCAACAGGCATAGATTATCGGCATAGTCCAAGTCTTCTAAGATATTGGAGAGGCCCCACTCTATGCCGCGGCGCTTGTTGTTGGTCGTGTCATGCATTATGCCATCGAGAACGACAAGGAAGAGGAGAGGCGAAAGAAGACATCCCTGCCGCACACCAGCATGAACCGGTATGTCCTCCGAGACGAGGCCATTGTGGGTCACTCTACAAGAATAATTTCCGTAGAGGGCCCTAATCAAGTTCGTGATTTTCTCGGGGACTCCAATTTCACGTAGCCTGTTTTTTTCGAAATCCACGAAGGTCAAATACATGCTCTTGCTTCGGCGTGCAGCAGTAGACTTCTAATTTTTCTTTTTTTTTTTAATGAAATTACTCGTTGTTGCCTGAAGGGCTTTACAACTTAACCGGACTTTTAGTGGCGGGGCCTGAAAGGCCTCCGGCCGACGCAGTGGCTGCTCAAAGGGTTCCCAACTTCAAATTTCTTTCGATTTGCCCATTTATACTTTGGGTTAAACAATGGAAGACCAAGGGGCTATGGGCAATAAAAGTAGGTAAGAACATTTAAACAGATATTCTGGGTCGATTGTTTTGTGGGGTTGATTATGATAGTACAGACTTTACCTGCTCCAGGTGTTTATACTTTAAATTCTTATCTATATTGGTTTCAATTCATTCCAAAAAATCTTTATAATAATAATGTTTTTATTGTTATAAATATTTTTTGTAACGAATTAAAAACCAAAAATTCCTTTCCCTTTATATTATTTTATGGATGTACTTAGGTAATACCCACACAATATGACGTCTTTATCCGTTACGCGGTAGACAGATGCAATAGACACTAGACTCGAATTTTTGATCAACATTTTCCTATCTTGTGCTACGCGTTACAAGACGAGCCTATCGTAGCTGTTGTGTTTAAACAAAAGAGTCTGCAGCGCAGCGGTGCAATTCGACCTTACATGCTTTTACACTTAGTACTTCTTCTACATTTATATAAGTCCATTTAGTATGTTTAGTTTAATCAAGGCATGTTCGACTATTTAAAATTACTTGTAACTGCACTTCTGTATTCTAATGTAAGTGATTAGGTGTCTACGACTTAGGTGCTGCGCTCTGTTAGCAAAGAAGGCCACGTTAGGATGGATTACTTTACGATGAGATTCAAAGGTTACTTGATTGACCAGTTGCTAATTAAAGACAGGAATCTTTTTTATGCGATGTAAACCTTAATGTTTCTTGACATTTACAATGTACGAGTGAATAGAAGCAGCGAAGGCTTTTTCGAAATCCACGAAGGTCAAATACATGCTCTTGCTTCGGCGTGCAGCAGTAGACTTCTATTTCTTTTTTTTTTATGAAATTACTCGTTGTTGCCTGAAGGGCTTTACAACTTAACCGGACTTTTAGTGGCGGGGCCTGAAGGGCCTCCTGCCTACGCAGTGCCTGCTCAAAGGGTTCCCAACTTCTAATTTTATTCGATTTGCCCATTTATACTTTGGGTTAAACAATGAAAGACCAAGGGGCTATGGGCAATAAAAGTAGGTAAGAACATTTAAACAGATATTCTGGGTCGATTGTTTTGTAGGGTTGATTATGATAGTACAGACTTTACCTGCTTCAGGTGTTTATACTTTAAATTCTTATCTATATTGGTTTCAATTCATTCCAAAAAATCTTTATAATAATAATGTTTTTATTATTATAAATATTTTTTGTAACGAATTAAAAACCAAAAAATCCTTTCCCTTTATATTATTTTATGGATGTACTTAGGTAATACCCACACAATATGACGTCTTTATCCGTTACGCGGTAGACAGATCCAATAGACACTAGACTCGAATTTTTGATCAACATTTTCCTATCTTGTGCTACGCGTTACAAGACGAGCCTATCGTAGCTGTTGTGTTTAAACAAAAGAGTCTGCAGCGCAGCGGTGCAATTCGACCTTACATGCTTTTACACTTAGTACTTCTTCTACATTTATATAAGTCCATTTAGTATGTTTAGTTTAATCAAGGCATGTTCGACTATTTAAAATTACTTGTAACTGCACTTCTGTATTCTAATGTAAGTGATTAGGTGTATACGACTTAGGTGCTGCGCTCTGTTAGCAAAGAAGGCCACGTTAGGATGGATTACTTTACGATGAGATTCAAAGGTTACTTGATTGACCAGTTGCTAATTAAAGACAGGAATCTTTTTTATGCGATGTAAACCTTAATGTTTCTTGACATTTACAATCTACGAGTGAATAGAAGCAGCCGATACATTATTAAAGTTAGCTAAAAACTTCGCTGCAAACCATAGTCGTCGTTCAAAAGAAAGACAGAAACTAGAAATTTATTGATCTAATGGCTTCATATAATAAAACGAATCGAGGCAAGCCTTAATAAAGTCAAATTACTTTATTATATACTAGCGGACCCGACAGACTTCGTTCTGTCAAAAACCTGTGCTGTTTTTTGTTCTTGCCCATTTTATAATCGGGGCAAAAAAAAAATTACATTTAAATATCAATCATATTTAAATATAAAATTTATTTTTTTAATTTTGTACAGCGATTATAAATATTATATTAGTTAGAAAACGTTTGTATAGTTAAAAGAAAAGGGCTGTTTTAGGGTTTTTCTGCCAATTATTCGAATTTTCTCCCGGTTAAAACCATCCTCGAACTTCAACGAACATTTAAAAAAAGAATTGGTCAATTTGGTCCACGCTTTTTGAATTATGCGCTTGCCAACACATTCTGCGATTCATTTTTATATTATAGAATTTGTATACGGGTGTTTTCTTGAAGATCCAAGTCAAGCCATTGGCCCGCCAGCACGCCCACGTTGATCGAGTTATGAATTAAATTAGAAGGGAGGCGCTTGAATGAGACGTTGATTGTTTGACCGCGACTCAAACCATGATCTTACATCGCAGAGAAAGGGCAATTGCGGAGGGAGGCGATGGTTCAGTGATGTACAAGTATTGCAAGCAACCTACGCAAGTCTTACATACATAAGTTCATTGGTAACTTGGTCCGTACAGAGAACCAGAAAAAATGTAGGAATGTACTAAACATTTCTTTTTATTTATCCGTAATGGAAAAAACAGAGACTAAAATTGTTTAAATACCACTTTCTTAATCGTCGTGTATGTTAGTCATGGTAGGCAAAACTGACAGACAAACAAGATATGTATTGTTTATCTTATTCCCCATTCACTGTATCTAGACAATATGTATTATCCGTAGGGTATCATTTAAGCTATCACCAATTTAATTAGTTTTGTGTTTCTTAAATAATAGGGTTTGTCCTCAACATAGTAGATCTGTCACCAAAATGTAGTCACCAAACAATGCAAAATCAGTTCCACAATAAATCACCTAAAATCCTGAGATATAAGGTCTAGTACCAAATAAATGTTTTTGTATGTATTATAATAGGTGTGTCCTAATAAGTATTTAAGCAAACTAATTTAAAGAGATCACCAATAAATCATATTATGTTACTAGAAAATTGCATTAAGTTCAAATAAAAAATTAGGGTTGTCATCATCGTTTCAACCAAAAGATTCTGCTACTTAACTAGACTCCCAAGGTTCTAAATTTCCACTGGTAGTATAAATTATATTTAAATAAAATTTTTAGCAGAGTAGTAAATAAAACAATTAAAGTTAAAATAATCAATATTTATTGTTGAAAATAATTACCACTGAACAATCAGCGCTGGTTTAAAATAGCTGGCTTATGGCTAGCAGAATAGTAGATAAAACACTTAATTAAAGTTAAAATAATCAATATTTATTCTTAAAAATAATAACCACTGAACAATCAGCGCTGGTTTAAAATAGCTGGCTTATGGCTAGCAGAATAGTAGATAAAACACTTAATTAAAGTTAAAATAATCAATAGTTAACTACTACCCATCGTTGAGGCCGGATTGGTCAATTTTTAAAGCGCGCCAATTTGTCTCCGCCCCTTTGATCATTTTTTCATTAAAATTATAAATTGATGTATTAAATTGGTAACGAATATTATTAATTTAATATCTGAACGAAATAAAATGTTACTACTGTATTGGTGACAAAATATCAAATAAAAAGGAGTCGCAGTCAGGGATCGATAATCGATTTATTTGGTGACAGATCTACCATTCTGAGCACAGAGCTATTATTTAAGTAACAAAACTATTATTAGGTATAAGAACGAAGTTTATATTCATGTAATTCAATATAATTTTATTGGTTATCGATCTCTTATTTTACACATATATTAACATTAATTTGATAATTCATACCTGGGAACAATTTTTGTTTATCTGAGAACGAAAATATTTCGTGGCGATAGATCTATTTATTAGGTGATACAACTTGATGACAAATATAAATTTTGGTGATAGAAAATATAGTTCCCTTATCCGTATTGTAATTTATGTATCCGTTTTCCCACTTCGTAAATGGTATGACCATAAGATAATTAAAAGACATGATAAGAGACCAGGTGTTTGGAAAACTAATAAAATTATTTGAATGGTGTATTTTTAAGATTCCTTAAAAAGGATAGCCATCCTTTTATCTACAACATATTTTACCTTTGTCTTATTGCTTTTTTTCTTTTGTCAAAAAAATAAACTGCTTTTAAGTTTCTTGTCAAATTATTGTTATTTTCGATAACCCTGAACTAAGAAACACTATGTTATGTATGTATAGTGTATACATTATGTATAGTATAATAATAATAATAATAGCACACAATCAAATTAGACCGTTTTAATTACGGCATACAACTGAATACAATCGTTAACTACTATGGATAATGTATTATGATAATTTATTTCATGAGTAGAACCTACGAACTTATTATTAAGAGCATTAAGGTTAAAATTTCAAAACAAAGATCAAAATATTGGTGAGGATATTTTATTCCATAATACAGCATTAAGACAAACCGGAATGTCACATTTCGAATTTTCATAACTTTTGTTTTCATAAAAATTAAAAAAAAATCTATTCACCACGCTTGCCACATATCTTTGTCGTCCTCTGAAATGTGTTTTAACAATTTCTCCTAAATTATTATAAAAATGCTAAGTTATAATTAATTGTGTAGAGCAAAGTACCGAATTCTGAGCACTGTTTCCCTGCAAACGGAAATACTTCTCAAAATGAGTGTTCATTACATATTATACCTAAATTACAAGATAATCTCGGTCCGTCACGTGAAGTCCACTGTAAATGCAGGTTCGTCGCAACGAGCCAAGAGCGGGATCCGTCTATAAGAACTGTTTCAAGTGTAAAATACATAACAGCTTATCCATAACTTCCATAAAAAATAAACTATCTTGATATAATAAGTCACTCAAGTTAAAAGTGGATTATGCACATATTAGATGACAGGAAAACAATAGTATGATAAAGAGTTCAAAATCACATAGCGATGGGTATAGGCTGTGACCAACGAAGAGGTTACACATATTATGGGATTACTGCTTTAACTTGGATTATTCTTTGTGTAGACTGCACAGGACACTATCTAACAAATTAAAGTCATAAGAAGTGAATTAACTTATATATTCGGCTCATAACGAAGAAATTTTATTCGGTTCCCGCACCAAAATGGCGTTACAACGTGCTGCTGGATGAAATCTATAGATAGATAACAACAAAATCTGTATCCTAAAAGACGTAAATAGCTTTTATTTCAGTACTAAGTCGTCGATTTTTATTTAGATGGGCTTGGGCTATGCAACAGTGGGTAAACTTCGATCGGTATTAGATTAAGTCAAATTAAAAGACGCAGTGGACTCAGTTTAAGCTCAATGAAAAGATACTTATTACGATTTTTAAATACCACTAGCTTTTGCCCGCGGCTTCGCCTGCGTTAATTTCGCTTCCATAAAAAGATTGCTTAGATTAAGAGCCTTGCATTGACATAAACTAATATTATGCAAAAAAATAGATGTGCCTACGTGGGTGCGTGTTTGAGGATGCTAGGAAGAATAATGCCTGGAATAGAACATAATTTATTTTTCCTACAAAAGCAAAGTCTCGGGGGCGCAGCTGTTAAAAAACGAATAAATTCTAAAGACAAAAAAAGGTAAGTATAATAATGGAAAGTTAAAGTATCTCTTTGTATACAACATTTGCTGTCTTGCCCATTGGAGACATCACAAATAAACTGTCACAGCTGGTGACCCGCGAGCAAGCGACGTAGAGCTGTCCGTGTGAGAAGCAATTTGTCCTGAGGTCGACTCCGGCTGCTCCAAGACCTTGCGATTTGTTAATTGTCATCGCGAAACATATAGCCACTGGAAACTGTACACGCTTAAATTGAAATGGAAAGTTGTTGGGAATGAGGGGAATGCGCGGTATAAAAACAATTTCACCAGCTGCACAACCAGTAAGAATTTTAGCTTCTATAATATTGTTATGAAGCGACACCACTTTAAGGCGAGTCCCATTACAACGTTTCGGCGGCGTTAAGTTGCGTAGCAACATAATTGGAATGCCTACTTTTAGTGCAATTGTATGCGCGGGCAGTCCAGATGCCGAAAGTGAATTAAGGAACTCTACCGGATAAGTTGTAGCATCGGTAGGTACTATCTAAAACTGTATTTATGGATTGGTATATAATTTTTTTTCCAAAATACTTAAATTATTAGCAGCTGGTTGCTCATTTTTGGGTGTTAGGATTGCTCGCTCGCATATCCAAGAATCCTCGTGATGAATTATTTGAGACAGGTCTCCATAAACGAAATGGATAAGTTCCTCCACCGAAGTGACTACTTGACAGAGGTTCTCTGGCAGAGTCACCAATCCGTTCGATTCAGGCAACGTACCATTACCGATTTTTAATAACACATTTGTGAATTCTTGCGCTCGAGGGATACCACCTAACGTATTACGTGTTAGACTTAATTTCCTAACCTGAGGCCAGAGTATGGATCGTTTGAGACATGCGCTTACTTCATCAGCTCTAGTACCTCGGCTTATTACGGGTAGAGTCTGGCGGAAATCACCACAAAATAATACAGTGGTACCACCCATAATGCGATTCCCTGTTATTTTCTCCAAATAAGAAAATGTCTTAACCATGGAAACTAAATCAATGAAAAACGAATTTTTAATTAATTAAAAAATTTGCCAGCGGCTACAATCGCGTTATTTTTTAAATTCTCATGTGGCGCCATCTCGTTTCGGGTGGTCAAAAAATAAATATCTAAACCACGGGAACTAAATCAATGGTGAAACGGTAAGTACTGACGTTACTATAGGTGTGTTATTCCTGCTAATCTTGAGGAACATGGCAACCGTCGCCGATGCGGGGTGCGTCAAACTACCTACATAAAAAAATCTTCTCATATATAAAAAAAAATCTTCTTAAAGATGTGGTGAAACAGTAAGTACTGGCGAAACTAAAATTACTTAATTAAAACTTAATTAATTAAAAATTTTGCCGGCGGCTACAATCGTGTTATTTCTTAAATTCTCATGAGGCGCCATCTCGTATCGGGTGGTCAAAAAATAAATATCTAAACCACGGGAACTAAATCAATAAACAAAGCATAATGAATTAAATCAATAAAATGCTATTTTTTTTATCATCATAATAAATATAAGAATTAATTATTTATAGTGCCGTGTGGTTCCCGGCACCAACACAAAAAAGAATAGGACCACTCCAGCTCTTTTCCATGGATGTCGTAAAAGGCGACTAAGGGATAGGCTTACAAACTTGGGATTCTTTTTTAGGCGTTGGGTTAGCAACCTGTCACTATTTGAATCTCAATTCTATCATTAAGCCAAAAAGCTGAACGTGGCCATTCAGCCTTTTTAAGACTGTTGGCTCTGTCTACCCCGCAAGGGATATAGACGTGACCATATGTATGTATGTATGTATAATTATTTATAGCTTTTTATATCGATTCAAATCAAAAATGACGAAGTTCCATACAAACTTGCACCCCCTATTTCATCCCCTTGGGATAGAATTTCAGGATAAAAAGTAGCCTATATTCTAATCCAGGTTACTAACTATATCTGTGCCGAATTTCGTTCAGATCCGTTCGGTAGATTTTGCGTGATGCGCGTACAAACATACAGACAGACAGACGGACAGACAGACAGACAGACAGACAGACAGACAGACAAAAATTCTAAAAAAAATTGTTTTGGCTTCTATTGACCCTAAAAAGACCCCTTATAATTTTTTTTCTTAAATATCTTCAATGTACAGACAAAGTTGAGTTACAGTTTTATTATATGTATGGATGGATTAGAGATTATATTTCTTATACGAGTAAATCTTTACGGGGTAGATGGTCCAATTGTGGTATTGAGACTTAGCTACAAAATACTTAGCAACTGAGGGGATTTAAGTCAATAATTAGTAAAATTGCATTGAATACTTGAGACCTTTGTATATTGTGAACATATTCGAGAAATAAATACATGATTAATGATTAAAAAACTAGGTATTAAATCAAACAATTACATATATATTCCTGCATATAGGTACAAAATACAAGAGTTTATTACAAACTTAATTAATATTAAAAATTTACGGGTAATACAACATTGCACTTATTCGCAAATTACTTAAACGTCAAATAACAAGTAAGTTTACGGTTAAGTTAACAACATTAATATTTATTTATATAATGTGGTTCAATGAGTATGTAAACTTGTTACTTTATTGCTTTCATGTAACACTTTGTTGGACAATGTCCCTTTTTTCTACATTCGTATTTTATCTCGATGATTATAATAAAGAGTCAAAATTACAATTAGTGTAATCGCCACATTTTAGTGCTTTACTTTTAAATATATAATGATAAAAGCAAAAATAATTGAGGTCGCCTGGCTTTGCTCGCTGTTTGGCGAATATTTCTATATTTTTATCTCTACTTGAAGACAGACGTCGCACTGATCGAGTATTGGTAAGATCGTGTTGTTCAGGTTCGTGCTCAAATTTACGTAAGTCTTCCTTAACAGATTGAACTTTTAATTTTAATTCGTTTATTTCATGGGCTAAGTCGGCAACTGATGGCACAACTAAATTGATATCTTGGGAGCAGTAATTTTCTTTTATTTTTTCGTACTCAGACTGTCCATATACACATATAAGTCGGTTCATAACTATTAGAAATATGCTTTCAATTGGATAATTACCTACAATATCGCTTATTTCGATCAATTCTTCTTTACCCAAATGGTGTAATAATAATAAACTTTTTTTAATGTCACTTGCCTTTGTTTGGTTCATAATGGCGTTGAACTTCATAAACCAGAGTCTGGGCTGCTTTCTGCAGAATTTAGGAATGTTGAAGTCAGCATAAGGGTTCCCAGGTGATGACTCGGTGACCTTAATCGATTTGTTGGCGTTCATGGTTATAATATTGATTTGCACTGATTAAACACACTAAAAGCTCACAACAGGCGCCACAGTTGAAAGCGTTGATCACGTGGAAAAGTCGGGCACTTCGATAACTACGTTATAACGATACTTCAGCACTGTTAGTACCTTAGCTTAGACTAAATGTGCGCTGAAGAAGTAAATCTGAGGGATCAGTGAACAAAAATACGTGCTCTTGCTTCGGCGTGCAGCAGTAGACTTCTAATTTCATTCGATTTGCACATTTATACTTTGGGTTAAACAATGGAAGACCAAGGGGCTATGGGCAATAAAAGTAGGTAAGAACATTTAAACAGATATTCTGGGTCGATTGTTTTGTAGGGTTGATTATGATAGTACAGACTTTACCTGCTTCAGGTGTTTATACTTTAAATTCTTATCTATATTGGTTTCAATTCATTCCAAAAAATCTTTATAATAATAATGTTTTTATTATTATAAATATTTTTTGGAACGAATTTAAAACCGAAAAATCCTTTCCCTTTATATTATTTTTATGGATGTACTTAGGTAATACCCACACAATATGACGTCTTTATCCGTTACGCGGTAGACAGATCCAATAGACACTAGACTCGAATTTTTGATCAACATTTTCCTATCTTATGCTACGCGTTACAAGACGAGCCTATCGTAGCTGTTGTGTTTAAACAAAAGAGTCTGCAGCGCAGCGGTGCAATTCGACCTTACATGCTTTTACACTTAGTACTTCTTCTACATTTATATAAGTCCATTTAGTATGTTTAGTTTAATCAAGGCATGTTCGACTATTTAAAATTACTTGTAACTGCACTTCTGTATTCTAATGTAAGTGATTAGGTGTCTACGACTTAGGTGCTGCGCTCTGTTAGCAAAGAAGGCCACGTTAGGATGGATTACTTTACGATGAGATTCAAAGGTTACTTGATTGACCAGTTGCTAATTAAAGACAGGAATCTTTTTTATGCGATGTAAACCTTAATGTTTCTTGACATTTACAATCTACGAGTGAATAGAAGCAGCCGATACATTATTAAAGTTAGCTAAAAACTTCGCTGCAAACCATAGTCGTCGTTCAAAAGAAAGACAGAAACTTTAAATTTATTGATCTAATGGCTTCATATAATAAAACGAATCGAGGCAAGCCTTAATAAAGTAAAATTACTTTATTATATACTAGCGGACCCGACAGACTTCGTTCTGTCAAAAACCTGTGCTGTTTTTTGTTCTTGCCTATTTTATAATCGGGGCAAAAAAAAAATTACATTTAAATATCAATCATATTTAAATATAAAATTTATTTTTTTAATTTTGTACAGCGATTATAAATATTATATTAGTTAGAAAACGTTTGTATAGTTAAAAGAAAAGGGCTGTTTTAGGGTTTTTCTGCCAATTATTCGAATTTTCTCCCGGTTAAAACCATCCTCGAACTTCAACGAACATTTAAAAAAAGAGTTGGTCAATTTGGTCCACGCTTTTTGAATTATGCGCTTGCCAACACATTCTGCGATTCATTTTTATATTATAGAATTTGTATACGAGTGTTTTCTTGAAGATCCAAGTCAAGCCATTGGCCCGCCAGCACGCCCACGTTGATCGAGTTATGAATTAAATTAGAAGGGAGGCGCTTGAATGAGACGTTGATTGTTTGACCGCGACTCAAACCATGATTTTACATCGCAGAGAAAGGGCAATTGCGGAGGGAGGCGATGGTTCAGTGATGTACTCGTATTGCAAGCAACCTACGCAAGTCTTACATACATAAGTTCATTGGTAACTTGGTCCGTACAGAGAACCAGAAAAAATGTAGGAATGTACTAAACATTTCTTTTTATTTATCCGTAATGGAAAAAACAGAGACTAAAATTGTTTAAATACCACTTTCTTAATCGTCGTGTATGTTAGTCATGGTAGGCAAAACTGACAGACAAACAAGATATGTATTGTTTATCTTATTCCCCATTCACTGTATCTAGACAATATGTATTATCCGTATTGTAATTTATGTATCCGTTTTCTCACTTCGTAAATGGTATGACCATAAGATAATTAAAAGACATGATAAGAGACCAGGTGTTTGGAAAACTAATAAAATTATTTGAATGGTGCATATTTAAGAGTACTTAAAAAGGATAGCCATCCTTTTATCTACAACATATTTTACCTTTGTCTTATTGCTTTTTTCTTTTGTCAAAAAAATAAACTGCTTTTAAGTTTCTTGTCAAATTATTGTTAGATATTTTCGATAACCCTGAACTAAGAAACACTATGTTATGTATGTATAGTGTATACATTATGTATAGTATAATAATAATAATAGCACACAATCAAATTAGACCGTTTTAATTACGGAATACAACTGAATACAATCGTTAACTACTATGGATAATGTATTATGATAATTTATTTCATGAGTAGAACCTACGAACTTATTATTAAGAGCATTAAGGTTAAAATTTCAAAACAAAGATCAAAATATTGGTGAGGATATTTTATTCCATAATACAGCATTAAGACAAACCGGAATGTCACATTTCGAATTTTCATAACTTTTGTTTTCATAAAAATTAAAAAAAATCTATTCACCACGCTTGCCACATATCTTTGTCGTCCTCTGAAATGTGTTTTAACAATTTCTCCTAAATTATTATAAAAATGCTAAGTTATAATTAATTGTGTAGAGCAAAGTACCGAATTCTGAGCACTGTTTCCCTGCAAACGGAAACACTTCTCAAAATGAGTGTTCATTACATATTATACCTAAATTACAAGATAATCTCGGTCCGTCACGTGAAGTCCACTGTAAATGCAGGTTCGTCGCAACGAGCCAAGAGCGGGATCCGTCTATAAGAACTGTTTCAAGTGTAAAATACATAACAGCTTATCCATAACTTCCATAAAAAATAAACTATCTTGATACAATAAGTCACTCAAGTTAAAAGTGGATTATGCACATATTTGATGACAGGAAAACAATAGTATGATAAAGAGTTCAAAATCACATAGCGATGTGTATAGGCTGTGACCAACGAAGAGGTTACACATATTATGGGATTACTGCTTTAACTTGGATTATCCTTTGTGTAGACTGCACAGGACACTATCTAACAAATTAAAGTCATAAGAAGTGAATTAACTTTAAATACTTTATTACGACAACTTATTCCACATTATAGTATACATATAAAACATGCTATGCTTGCTGTGATTCACTTTATCACGTGTCAGCTACATACCTATCCACATCACAATGCGCGACCACTCAACAGTGTACACCGTGTCTCCCTTCGTTTACTGATAATTATAAACAAAATTGTAATTTTGCGTTTAATTTACACACTATATTTTGTTCAACGTCAACAGAAATCGAACAAACAACGCACCTCGAATGTGGACCCTATAACCACTTGGTGAATTAGATCCCTGGTTATTTGTACGCTGTCATATGCAGTTGAGCGGGAACGCGGCCCGGTCGGCGGTCGGTTGCGAGTGGTTCGGAGAGAATGCGATGCGAGCTCGGTCACCGGGTGACGCATCAGTAATACATTTATGATTCCGCACATAATACATTGTATTTAGCAAATAAAGTTAACATATCTTAAACCATAGTCTCTTTCAGTATTCAGATTTGTCTGTAAGTCAGCGGCGCACTGCGGTTAGCGGTTGGCGTTCTTCAGTTGGTTGGAGAGCCAGTCGAGCCCCTCGTACAGGCCGTCGCCGGACGTGGCGCAGGTGGCCTGGATGTACCACAGCCGGTTACGCAGGGAGTGCAAGCCCAGCTTGTCCGTGATTTCAGCTGCGTTCATTGCATTTGGCAGATCCTGCGCAAGTACACTTTATATAAGAAGCTAGCCCATAATAAGCAATGATTCAGCCTAAGATAATCCCTATTGCCTTTAAACATATAGCTTTATAAAATGATCAATAGAACTAGGATTATAGGGTGTATTAGCTGGACGTCGATTTCGCACGACGTCGATTTTATCGAGACCTACGCTTTTATTCGCATAAAATAGATCCAACAGTTATTACCTGGCTTTTCTTCGCATTACATCGATTCATCCAATAAAATTTTAAAACTTTATAAATTAAAAGAATCTACAATGTTTTTGCAGTACAATCGAGCGAAAAAAGAATATATTATGTAGGTAGGTAATAAGGAAGTATACAGAGATCGTGGCAAGTGGAAAGAGGTAGTCTCTGCCTACCCCTCCGGTAAAGAGGCGTGATTTTTATGTATAATGACTTTGTAATTTTGTTTCTTGTGTTTATCAGTCTCGATGTTTTCTGTGTACATAAATTAGTAAATAAATAATAAATAAATAAATAATGATTTTTTTGTATTCTTTTAAATGTGTACATGTGTGTGTGTGTGTTCCTGCACCTTCCATGCAAGTATTTATGAAAACTTAAATATTACATAGTACAAACAGCTCTAACAGCACACGACGTTGAACACACGAGAGAACTGCGCTTGGTTTAGAAATTTCCTGTCGTCCTATTGGAGGATGACAGTCGTACGACTAAATGTCGAACCAACGATAATAGGAGATAACGGTGATAAAAAAATCACATTTTTTTAATGTTCTACCTAGCTTTGATTATGTTAGTCGTGTTCCTATTGATACTTATATTTTTTTTAAAGGTTTAAGGAGTAAAATTTTAGTCCTATAACTTTATAAAAATCTATGCGTCTGGGATTTTTAAGCAAACGGCTTCTAAACTAAATCTTTCCAGTGTCTCTGGATAATTAAACAAAGGTTGCTATAATCTGTTTATTTAACGTTATATTACCTGTTGATTGAAATATAAAAATTTAAATAAAAATGTTGTGTTTGACTGTACCTTTCTTATGTTGGAAAGTAGTAAAACAATAGAATCGACTTTATGAGAATACAATCATAAGTGGATCGACGTCACGAGAATGCAAAAACGGATGGATCGACGTTGTGCGAAATCGACGTCCAGCGAATACACCGATTATAGTAGCTAACCAAAAAGGCAAACTATTCTTCCAACAACAATAACTAGGGATTGGTTAACAAACATAGAAGTGTAGGTTTTACATGATGTTATGCTTTTATCAATTGAGAAGGATAACTATTCAACATACCCCAAATATATAGGTTTAATTAAATGTTCAATTAGTCTGTGACATTATAAAAATCTATAGAAAATAGTTTTACAGAAAATACTAGAATTGTGGTTCACTGCAAACATTGTTTAATCTGCCTAACACATTTATTTGGCAAATCATCTCTGAAACAAACTCAAGAACTCTAAAATTCAAAAACTTTAAAATCATCATAAAATATTCATGAAAAGGTATAAAAACCACACTAATAATAATTTTTTTTAAACAAATAAGCTCAACTAATTAACCAATTTTAAGGTACTTTGGTACACAGATACAATAGACCTTTAGGAATAACATAAGCTCTTTTTTGTTTTTCAAAGCTAGTCTTTTATAAGGCCTGTCCCTTTACTGAAGTAACACATTACTGGTATATCACAAGGAAAAGATAATATAAGTATCAAAAAAAACAATGTTATGCTAGATTTGGGGACTCCCAACCCAAGCATAATAACTGAGGGTGCAACAAGCAAAGATGAAAGAAAGATATCTTATATATTAACCCTGTTTACAACAAGTAACACCTTTTACTTCCCATGCTCTGAAATATTTACTTCATACAGATTTTTTTATTATAAATGTTTGTGACATTTTATCACATCTACAATAACATGACAGACTCGGGACCCAAAAAGAATAAAGTAAACCTCTATTCAAGTTAAATGTTAGTTTTTAGAAAATCACAAACAGATTTGCAGGCAAAATACGAAATAAATAGATGTTTACTTTACCTGAACAGGGAATAGCCCGAAATCTGTGAACGAGTATTTTCATGAAAGCAGCAAAATAAGCTGCTGGTAAACACAACTGTATGAAAAGTACTATTAGAAGGCTCACCTGTTTGTTTGCAAAGATCAGAAGTACTGCATCCCGTAACTCGTCTTCACTTAACATTCGCATGAGTTCCTCGCGCGCCTCCCCAATACGCTCTCGGTCATTACTGTCTACTACAAAGATGAGACCCTGTAAAATAAAGAGAAAGAAATTAAATAGGTAATCTATACTAATATTATAAAGCTGAAGAGTTTGTTTGTTTGTTTGAACGCGCTAATCTCCCGAACTACTGGTTCGAATAAAATAAATCTTTTTGCATTTAATAGACCATTTATGGACGAGGCTTTAGGCTATATAACACCACGCTGCAACTAAAAGGAGCAAAAAAATCATGGAAAATGATGAAAAATAAACGGGGAAAATTATTCATCCTGGGCTTCAATGATGCCCAAAATAACTATTCCAGACGGACGAAGTCGCGGGCACAGCTAGTATGTAATATGGAGAAAAAAAATGTTTCGCAAAAAAGGAATATATCTTGATCTAAATAACTAGAAACCTAACCAAAATAAACTGGAACCTACTTTTACTTTAAGCATGTTCAAACCCAGACACCAAACTTTGTTTAACTCCATGACATAATGATTTCCTGATTTACCGACTTTTGATCATAGATGCTTCCCAGACCCCGTTGTATGTGACAGGCGCAACGCCACTTTTATCGCGCGAATAAGTACCGCTGTCCCATTTCACGTCATATTAAAAAGGGGAAACAAGGATAAAAACAGCGTCGCGCGTGCCTTACTACGGGGTCTTACTCTGGCAACTAAGAGGATAACAAGTGATTGACAAGGCCTCAAGACAAGACTATTTAGATGTCAAGCAGTGAAAACATTACCAAATTATTTCACTGCATGAATCAATTAAAGCCTTAACAAGCCACATGGTGCAAAAAAAATTGGTGGCAATCAGGAACAGTTCTATATCTATTTTTGAACTGAAAATGAAGCTACAACTGAAAACACTAAGTGACTAAATTAAAGAATTTGAATATAGAAACACTAGAGATACACCCGCGTATCTGTATCTGCTTGTGTAAACCGAAAAAAAAAACAAATAACATTTCTGCAAGTATTTCGGTAAATCCTCCCTTATTGCACCCCTAGGACTTATAAGGAAACTACATGACAAATTTCAAATTTTTAAAACCAGCTGTTTTGGCTTTGCATGATAGATCCGTCAGCCAATCAGTCAGCCAGAGTCCACTTTTGTAAATATACATATATAGACATCATAATAATAACAATGATTTATTTTATGTGTGGTATTCTCTATAAATTTAATAGCATAAAAAGAAAATGTAAAAATATATATATACAAACCTGTGTATTTTGGAAATAATGCCTCCACAATGGCCTGATTTTGTCTTGACCGCCAACGTCCCATACAGTGAAACTGATGTTTTTGTATTCTACAGTCTCCACATTGAACCCTTAAAAGAATAAATTTAATTATTGTAGTAAGAATCTTAGACACTTTATCTTAATTTTTCACAAGTCATTTAGATCAGTTATTTTTTTGGACAAAAAATGCTACTAAATAAACATTATTTTACTAAGGAATACCAGACCACCAAGCTGATCTTTTGTATTGTACCATCTTCAGATAGTGGTATCTATGGAATCATACAAAAGATACCATAGTTAATGAGTTTTTATTTACACCATCAAGTTATTTTTAAGTTGTTTGGGTTATAGATGCAGAACAAGATGAAAATAAACTGATACTAATTGGTGATGCAATTGAAATCGATTTGATGCAAAAATTGAACCAACTCAAATATTTTTAAAATTATGATACAAATGATAAGGGAAGAAGTCATCCGCCATCAAGTCTTGAACTTCTTTGGGGCTAGGTTAATCTATAGTGTGTCCATTAATAAATTATTTTTAACCTTTTGGCGCCGTGTGGTTTCCGGCACCAATAAAAAAAGAATAGGACAACTCCATCTATTTCCCATAGATGGCATAAAAGGCGACTAAGGGATAGGCTTATAAACTTGGGATTCTTCATTTAAGCGCTGGTGCTGATGGGCTGGCAACCTGTCGCTATACATACATAAAATCACGCCTCTTCCCAGAGCGGTAGACAGAGACTATATCTTTCCACTTGCCATGATCTCTGCATACTTCCTTTGCTTTATCCATGCTTCATCTACATTCATTACTCTCTTCATGCAAACTTGGCGGTTTCGGGTACTCTCAACCTGACCCTTTACCAGGACGTCCTTAATTTGATCAAGATAAGTATAACCTGTCACTATTTGAATCTTAATATTATCTTAAAGCCAAATGTGGCCTATCTGTCTTTTCAAGACTGTTGTGCTGTCTACCCTGCGAGGGATATGGACGTGATTATATGTATGTATGTATGGTGCAACATGCTATGTTAAAATCAGCAATGTACCAGCAACCTGGCATTATGCATTATTGTTTATATGCAAACCTGCAAAATGTTTACTGATCACCTATCTTCTTATTACATATAAAGATGGGTCATAAAACATGTGAATTTATTATACTTATTAATATTGGAGAATGATGAACCATAAACTTAAGATATAAACTAATAAAAAAAATATAATTACACAAATATTGTAATGGCTTGATAACTAAGTAGGTTGTTATTGATTAAAAATTATAAAATATTTAATATTCAAACTTTAACAATGACTTGATTCCACCATTAAGCCATACAGCTGAACTGTTAACTCATTTAGGAATAATAGTGTGATAATATATATTATTCATACATATAATCATGTCTATATCCCTTGCGGGTAAGACAGAGCCAACAGTCTTGAAAATACTGATAGACCACAATCAGCTGTTTGGCTTACTGATAGAATTGAGATTTATATAAAGTGACAAGTTGCTAGCCTTTTGTCTAAAAGAAGAATCCCAAGTTAATAATCCTATCCCTTAGTACTTTTACAACATCCATGAGAAAGAGATTGAGTGGTCCTTTTCTTTTTTCTATTGGTGCAGGGAACCACACGGAACATATAAGTATGTAACAATAACTATCATCATCCATACTTCTTATTTTAGTTAATTAAGTACATTGATGATGAACCCAGCCCTACATTTATTGTCTTAACTCTTAATTTTAATATGTTTAAGTATGTAGACTGATATATTCAGTAGATAATGCTGAACCTATCCAGTCTATGAATATAACGAGTGTATATAACAACTTACCAATTGTGGGAATAGTCGTAACAATTTCTCCTAATTTAAGTTTATATAGAATTGTGGTTTTACCAGCAGCATCCAAACCAACCATCAATATTCTCATTTCCTTTTTGCCAAATAGGCCTTTAAATAAATTTGCAAACATATTCCCCATTTTGCTGTTTTATGAATAGTCTGAAATAATAAAAAATATTAGGACATTCGCTCTGAGTCATCCCTCCAGCCTACATAGAGCATTACTTCAATCAATGATAATGACATGGCAAATCGTTGGCGCTTCTGCGGCTAATAAATAAATATTTTCAAAGTATAATCTTTCTTAATTTGAATAATAAATTGACAAAAGCTGGAACGTCGTTTAAATCGTGACAGAGCTTATGTATGAGATCAGAATAATAACCGACACCGCTGTAGGTCTTTGCTACGGTCACCACCCTCTGTTGTAATTATGTTATTACGTAAATATCCATATACAAGGCGCATTTATGTTAATGAAATTAATCTATTGTTTCTCAGATCACATATTACTTACATTTTCAGGAGCAATAAACTATATTCAACAAGAAAAACGATTCACTTTACTGAATTCTTCACAATTCGCTCGCTGGATGTCAAAATGGCGGCGAACGTGGACGTTGTTCGTGCTTATGCCACGTCTCGGCAAAAAGTGGCCAGTATCAAAAATTGTAAAGAAAATTCTTTGGGTAAAGAAAAGAAGCTATGATAACTTTGCAAAAATAAATACTTATGTATGTAGTACTTTTATGGATGTGTAACCTCTATATAAGTACAACGCACGAGGGATTCCGTACTATCATATTAAATATTAATTTCTATATTCACGTTTCTACCTGTTTATGAAAATTGTCAAAAAATTGTTTAAAATAACGTTTGTTGGGTTGGGAGACCCCAATATTTATGTAATGACTGTAATGTTATTCAATTATAGATATTTTTTTAAACATGTATTTAAAAAAAAAACATTTCTAGCTATCGTTGTTTATGAGATCAGACTGGTAATAACAGACAGATGGACAGACAGACAGCGAAACCATGGGTATAAACATTAGAGACTTCTATCTGTGAATGTGGCCTGAAGAAGTTAATCTCAATCATATAATTTTCAACTGCTCCAAACTTGTAACATAA
Source organism: Amyelois transitella (assembly GCF_032362555.1). Taxonomy (NCBI): domain Eukaryota; kingdom Metazoa; phylum Arthropoda; class Insecta; order Lepidoptera; family Pyralidae; genus Amyelois; species Amyelois transitella. The sequence continues at coordinate 4,999,914 of NC_083516.1, read as the reverse complement.
TTCCGACTTACTTTTCCAATTTAAATTTAGACATTAGTTCATTTCTTTCTTTTGTCCACACTTGTCAGACTTCCTCCTTTTTTTCCTACCTTCGAAATCTCTACTTGATATATATGTGCTTTCTTGTTCTACAAAACTTTCATACTGTACACACTCACTACACGTTTTATCATTAACTTGTTTTCTAGTTTACTAACAATACCTACTTGTTGCAGGTGCGAAAAACTAAGGCAAGCCGTGAAGTCGAGAAACCTTAGCGTGCAGCATGCAACGAGAGTAGCAACAAATGATCTTCGACAAGGAAAAAAAATAAGAATTTTACATTGATTGTGTAACGTCACATTGACAATCAATGCCATTGTCACTATTGACGTGTTTGTAGTCTTTATTTTTATTTTGTAGTTTGTAGATTTGTAGATATTGTTAGGTACCTATAATATAAGAGACTTTGATTGAATAAAGTTTTTCGATTTTATTATTTAATTAATTTAAAAAGAAGTAAACGTCAAGTTCTACAGAATATGCATAAAATTCAAGATTGGTTAGCCCGACCTCCAAAATATACAACTTTCCGGATTAATAGTCTTCGAAAATTTGAATATGATAAGCTGACAAACTATTTAATAGAGGTAAGGAACCAGTGTGATTATGTATAATAGACGCAGGCTCAACTCTTAAAACGGGCCACCGCCAGAGAGGTTGGGGAGGGGGTGGGGAGGGTGGGGGAGGGTTTGTATGACCCCCCCCCCAAGTATTTTTTTTTGCCGGAAGCCCCCCCTTTTTTTTATATGAATTTTTGAAAATCTTAAAAATTGCACTAAACAACGCAATATTTTCGGTTTGTCATTGTAAACTGTGTTAATTTAGTATTAAATAATTAGTTTGTCCATTAAACATATACAATACATTAATTAATATATTTTAGCACTAAAAATATAGCCAAAAACTTTGCTTAAAAGTAAAAACAAAAAAGACACTAACTATGAACAGAACGCAATCCGCCGTTTTGGTTCTGTGCTACTGTCATTTTATCTACTGACTTTGAAAGTAGCTGTCGGTAAACGGGCAGCAGGGGGTGCAGGGGGCAGCCCCCCGCAATGAAAAGAAACAAATTGGTCACAAATCAAACTCGGTTTGGTTAGGTTAGGTTAGGTTGGTGTAAACCACCAAAGCGGAGCGAGCGAAGCGAGCGGAGCGTTCAAACTGAGTAAAAAAGTATAATAGTAAGTATGTATAGGTTAGGTTAGGTTTAACTCACCTTCGCCCCTTTCATCCCTTCTTACTTTCCCCCCCCTTGCCCATCTGGCGGTTAATGACCTTTAGCACACTTTTTATATGAAAACTTTAAAAATTCGTAAAAAAAAAACTATAGGCTTCCGGCAAGAGGGGGTCACGGGAGGGGGGGAGTTACCCCCTCCCCCTCCCCCCTCGCCACCCCTCTCCGGCGGTGGCCCGTTTCAAGAGTTTAACCTAGACGCAACACCTACGCTAAGAGGATGAGGAATAACCTAATTCTCTTGACTTTAGTGCCGGTTTCGTCGAGATTGGTAAAACTCTTGAAACGGGCCACCGCCGGAGAGGGGTGGGGAGGGGGGATAACACCCCCCCCCCCTGACCGCCGTGACCCCCCCTTGCCGGAAGCCTAGTTTTTTTTACGAATTTTTAAAGTTTTCATATAAAAAGTGTGCTAAAGGTTATTAACCACCAGATGGGCAAGGGGGGGGGGAAGTAAGAAGGGATGAAAGGAGTGAAGGTGAGTTAAACCTAACCTAACTTATACTAGACTTATTTTTACTCAGTTTGCACGCTCCGCTCGCTTCCCTCGCTCCACTTTGGTGGTTTACACCAACCTAACCTAACCTAACTGAACCGAGTTTGATTTGTGACCAATTTGTTTCTTTTCATTGCGGGGGGCTACCGACCCCCCCGTTCCGGGGGCTGCGCCTCCCTGCACCCCCTGCTGTCCGTTTACCGACAGCTACTTTCGAAGTCAGTAGATAAGATGACAGTAGCACATAACCAAAACGGCGGATTGCGTTCTGTTCATAGTTAGTGTCTTTTTTGTTATTGTATTGTACATGTTTAATGGACCTAATTATGTAATACTAAATTAACACAGTTTACAATGACAAACCGAAAATATTGCGTTTAGTGCAATTTTTAAGATTTTCAAAAATTCATATAAAAAGGGGGGGAGGGCTTCCGGCAAAAAAGAATACTTGGAGGGGGGGGTCATACAAACCCTCCCCCACCCTCCCCAACCTCTCTGGCGGTGGCCCGTTTTAAGAGTTAAGCCTCAAGATTTGTCTGGGTAATAAAATACAGCACGTAATATTTTTGTACTGGTGGGGTTTTTCAGAAACATTTTAAGTGAACCTTGGTGTTAGAAAGAGGGAAGAAAATAAAAAAATATGACCAACATGCTTGAAGCAATTTTACAATTTAAAACACTTTTTTACAGCAAAGTAAAGAATTGAATACCACTAGTATTCCAAAGTTTTATCTGCTACGGCCAGATTGTCTTGTGGTTGAACAATGGACTGATGATGTAAAAATTGAGAATGGAAATAAAATTGTTGTGGTAGACGCTTTGTGTGCAGCTGCAGTGTTGAGAGGAGCTCATGTATTTGCACCTGGAGTTATGGGGCTTCCTTCAGGTAAAATAATCTTTAAATTTTTGTTGAAAGTTAATTATGATGGTAAGAAAAAGTATGTGGGCACTGGTTATTTAAAAATGACAAGAAATGAATTATTTGATAATGGAATCCAAGCAAGGTGATTATTGGTAAAATTATAATCATGAGTTAAAATAGTGATTTGCAAACCAGCCATTTATATTGTAGTATTAGAACTTTGAGAATATGCTATATATATATATATATATATATATATATATATATATATATATATATATATATATATATGTAGGTATCTCTAAAATATGTATTAAGTATAAATTGATACTTAATATTTTAGAGATACATACATACATATAATCATGTCTTTATCCCTTGCAGGGTAGATGGAGCCAACACAACAGTCTTAAAAAGACTGATAGGCCATATACAGCTGTTTGGCTTTCTCTATTCTAGCATGAGTTAGAATTAATATTCAAATAGTGACAGGTTACTAGCCCATTGCCTAAAATAATCCCTTAGTTGCCTTTTAAGACAACTAAGGGAAGAACTTGTTGAAGAGGAAGACTTGTTCTATGGGAACAAGATGGAGTGGTCCTATTCGTTTTTTTAATTGGTGTCGGGAACCTCAGGGCGTTTATGGGTGCCTGGAGAGAGATATGGAGCATAAAATACTTACGAAATATCTTCTTAAGTAAATATTATTTAAAAAAATATGTAAAAGCCTGTTGTTATTGCAGGAACAATTTGATAGCTTTAATTTTTTTTTTTTTCATATCTTGTGTAACCCTGAACAATATCAGTGGTATAGCTGTACATACATTATTGCCGGCTTCAAGGTTGCCTGTAATAAATGAGACTTTGTATCCAAAAGGTACAATTTTATTACAAAACCTGCCATCAATAGTATGTGGCTGGGTAGTTGATGCAAAGCCTCATGAAGTCATCCTGGATATGTGTGCTGCTCCAGGAAACAAAACAACTCATTTAGCTGAAATGTCTCATGATCAAGTCAGTAAACTTAAAGAATATTTTCTTTATTTTTCTTTTATAATTGAAATGTCTTCAATTGATGCTTACATGTTATTTTACAGGCAAACATAATTGCTTTGGATAAAACACCTCAGAAGATAGCAAGTTTACAAAAAAACTGTTACAGTCATGGTTTAACATGTATAAAAGCTTTTGTATTTGATTCTACAAAATGCTGTTCATATGAAAGTGACGGAGTACACCAAGGTCCTCCTTATCCCCCAAACAGTTTTGATAAAGTTCTTCTAGATGCCCCATGCAGTGGGCTGGGACAACGACCTCAGCTTATCAATAAAATGACACCCAAAATGCTGCAGTCATATAAATTTGTTCAGAGAAAATTATTTCGATCTGTATGTATTCCAGATAAACTTAAGTTGCTTTTAAATAGAGAATTTTGTAATGCTGCATTTATAATGTCGCAAATACCTACATGCTACTATTTGTATACTTAAACAATTATGTATAAAAATTCAACTGTTTACCTAGTTTCATCTGTTTGCAAGTATTAATAATTTATGTGAGACTTTTATGGGTTATATTTATTTGTTAATATAGTTGCTGTTTTTAATTGATCTAGTATTCAAATTTTTGTCTATAGGCAGTTGAAGTACTGAAATTTGGTGGAAGGTTAACATACAGTACTTGCACAGTAACTGAAGACGAGAATGAAAGAATAGTGTCTTGGGCATTGGAAACATTCCCATGTTTGTCTTTGGTACCAGCTGAACCTCTACTTGGTGGTCCAGGATTGCCCAATTGTGGTCTAAGTGACCAACAAAGGTAAACTCAAAAGCCACATTTAGTTTTAAGATTGGATGAATATCATGGACGTATTAAATGAAAGAGCGATTGAAACTTCATCTACTATGGATAATTTTCAATATTACTGAATGGCTGGCGTTTTGTTTTTCCATTTGCATTTTCCATCGTGTCTGCCTCTCGTTCGGTGATAACTGACTATAAGTGATTTTGTAATACCTACATATGTGCTTCAAATAATACACATGCATCTGCAATATTTTATCTTTTAAAATATGTATAACAATTTACTCTTTGTCAAATCTACATAGTATTTATATTTCTTTATGTTTAAAACTGTTGTATACTTTTACCTTTCAGAGAAATGGTACAGCGATTTAGTCCCACTGACGATAGTTTGAGGTTTGTGGATCCAATTTACAAAGATACGATCGGATTTTTTATTGCACAATTTACAAAATTGAAATGAAATGGTTTGCATATATGTGGTTCTGATCGAAAGGACATATAATATGTCTAATTTTGGTTTTAATATATGTATAAGTTTAGTTTAATTTTATAATAATAGATGGCGTTATCCCGTTTTGAAACGCGATATGGTTTTGTTTTGATACAAACATAAATAGAAAGGTGATTTTTAAATAAATGTCTTCGTTCCGGGAGTCTGAGTTTCATTCAAGCTGCCTTGGCTCGATATACTCTTGTCTAAGGGTCCTAACGAGTCGGATATAGTGAAGGATTTGGCAGTTTCTAAGTGTAGAGTGAAGCTAGTGGTGTGAAACCAGTCCAAAGAAGATCAGGTGCATGCAGCGCCATCTGTCGGCTAGTACAGTGAAGTGCAGTAAGTGAGCAAGAAAAACTGTAAGTACTTTTATCTGTGTAAAGACTTAGAAAAATTTCAAGATAGAAGTAGTGGGACTTGTAAAATTTCATAGTGTAGATTCTGGGACTTAGAATAATTCGGTAAAAAGTGACGAGACGAGGAATCTATGCCCGATTTCATAGCGGTGACAAAAAAGTCCAAACACTTAGAAAATTTTGATCAATAAAAAACAGAACATAGACAAATTTTGAAAAAATAATTGGTGACATTTATAATTACATCTGTCAATCATGGAGGGCTGTATAAGAGTAGTGAAACAATTATTCAGTCAAATAGAAAAGGGAAGAAGCAATTTCAAAAAGTCTCCGAAAGAAAGAGTTACTGAATCTTATGTTTTGACGCGATTAGAAAGTTTGGAAACAATTATAGATAGATTCTCTGACAAGCATGAATACATTATAGCTACATATGAAGATACTGAAGGTTATATAGAAAGTGACATATACAATATAGGCTATGAAATGTATTTAAGTTATAAAGCTGAGTTGAAATCTGTACTGAAAGCCATATCACCGAATGTGTCTACTGCGTCATCGAGTTTGAAAGAGAATTCAGACAAGAATAAAGAATCACTTGTAAGATTACCGAAGATAACTATACCAGTTTTCAGTGGCAAGTATACCGAATGGTCGTCTTTCAAGGATTTATTTACGTCACTCATCCATAATAACTCTGCACTCGACGACGTTCAGCGACTACATTATCTGAAGACGCAAGTAAGAGGTGAAGCTGAACAGTTAATTAAACACATTCCAATTACGCATGATAACTACAAAAAGTGTTGGGATTTGTTACAAAGTAGATATGATAATAAGAGGTATTTATCTAATTGTATTCTAAAGCGTTTGTTTAACCAAAAGTCCATGAGTTGCGAGTCGGCTCAAGGGTTGAAAGATTTGTTAGATACAACTTCAGATTGTATTCATGAGCTGACTAACTTAGATATTAAAGTCGATACATGGGATGTAATTATAATTTATATTGTAAGTCAGAAATTGGACGCTGATACTAGAAAACAATGGGAAATTCATATTAATAATTGTAGTATAGATTTGCCTTCCTATTGTTTATTCAAAGATTTCATAGAATCACGTTACCGCGCGTTAGAGTTTGTTGAGCCCACTAAAAGTAAGTCTAAGTCATGTCCTAATCATACACAACCTAAAGTCTTGCACACTATTTCAATGTCTACCTGCCCTCATTGTAATGATAATCATAAGATTTATTCATGTAGTAAGTTTATTAGCGAAGAAATTCCTAGCCGTCAGAATATTGTTAAAAATCTTCAACTTTGTTTCAATTGTCTCGGCAGTGGCCACTCAGCGAAAACCTGTCGTGGTTCTACGAGATGTCGGATCTGCAAGAGAAAGCACCACACACTTCTTCACGGAAACAACTCACCAACAGTAGCGGTAGCTACCGAGCAGGCAGAGACTGAACAAAGTCTACCGGAACCGTCTATTGACATGAACCAGACCACAAGCATTACAAGCCATTTTGTGACAGGAAAGGTTTCAAGCCAAACCTTATTAGCTACAGCCTTGGTAAAGGCTGAGTCAAGAAATGGTTCTCCTCTGATATTAAGAGCTCTGCTGGATCAAGGATCACAAGCATCTGTTATATCGGAAGCAGCCGTACAGTTATTACGGTTGAATAAAGTTGCTGAGAAAATTTGTATTTCAGGATTGGGTGGTGGTCAGAGTGGCTTAACCTCAAAATATGTGGTTAAGGTCAAGATTCAGTCACTCTGTGACCCAACCTTTAAGTTACAAGTGAAGGCTCACGTCCTTCAAACGGTGACTACAGTGTTACCACAAAGGAAGTTCACTCCACCCAGATGGGCTGAACTTGGCCGCATCAGTTTGGCTGATCCGCAGTATAATTCGCCTAATAGAATTGATGTTCTCTTAGGCTCCGAGGTGTATTGCGCTATCCTGAAAAGGGGATTGATTAAAAGTCCTAATGATTTGATTATTGCACAGGATACTTACCTTGGATGGGTGTTGTCGGGTCAGGTTGACGGCTATGATAATGAAGAATCTACATGTCACAACATTATAATGAGCTTTCATATCCAGTTAGAAGAGAATGAACTAATCAAGAAATTTTGTGAAATCGAATCTGAACCTAGTCCAAACAAAAAGATATTAACTCAAGAAGAACAGGATTGTGAAGATCATTTCAAAGCTACAACTTGCAGAGATGAGACTGGTCGTTATGTGGTGGAGTTGCCGTTTCGTCCAAATGTTCGTCGAGACAACGGTGATACAAGGTCCGTCGCTGTGAAACATTTGTTTGGTCTAGAAAAGAGATTGAATAAGAATAGCACATTAAAGAACAATTATTCTGAGGTCATAGATGAATATTTGAAACTTGGTCATATGGAGATTGTTGATGATGAGTCATCAAATACGGAGGGTAAGGTATGGTTACCACATCATGCGGTTGTTCGTATGGATAGAACAACAACAAAAACCAGAGTGGTTTTTAATGCTGCTGATAGAAGCGCTAATGAATTATCCTTAAATGATACATTAATGGTTGGTCCAACCTTACAAATGGAATTACGCCACTTGATAATGCGTTGGCGTTCACACCCCATATGTCTCACTGCTGATATCATAAAAATGTATCGACAAGTGAACGTAGCTGCAAAACATACCGATTTTCAACGGATTGTATGGCGATCTGAAGAGGGTATTATACGTGACTATCGTCTTCTGACTGTCACTTTCGGCACTTCATGCGCTCCTTATTTAGCTGTAAAAGCAATGCAACAAGTAGCTGTAGATGAAGGTCGTAATTTCCCGCACGCGGCAAGTAGAGTTCTATCAGATTTTTACATGGACGATCTTCTCACCGGCGCTGAAAATGAAGAAGAAGCGGTTAAGATTTATAAAGAAATGAATGAATTGCTAAATAAAGGTGGATTTCAATTGCAGAAGTGGACATGTAATAAAATAGGAGTACTAGGTGGTACAGAAACAGATACTGAAAGAGAGTTTAAAGAGGATGATGTTACTAAAATTGTAGGTATTGCTTGGAATCGCCGCACAGATGAGTTTGGTTATAACATCAAGATTTCTTCTGATGCCCCTGCTCCTGAAACAAAACGCAAAGTGATTAGTGAAATCTGTCGACTATATGATCCACTCGGGTGGATAGCTCCGTGCGTTATTATAGCAAAGATCTTTATCCAGAAGCTATGGATTGCTGGACTGGGCTGGGATGATAAATTGCCAGAGGAGCTGATACAAGAGTGGTCACAATATCGCAAGGAATTACCGAAGCTAGAATTATTTCATATTCCGAGATGGGTCCGCAAGAAGAAAAGTGATATCAAAGTGGAGTTACACAGGTTTAGTGACGCTTCTAATGCAGGCTATGCTGCTGTGGTTTATATTCGTTGCGTTACTATGGAAAATGAAGTTTATACTCACCTGGTAACCGCTAAGACGAAAGTAGCACCCATCAAGCAGATATCCATCCCGCGACTTGAGTTGTGCGCTGCTGTTCTAGTTACTAAACTACTTCTGGAAGTATGTGAAACACTGAACATCAATAAGTCAGATATACATGCTTGGACGGACTCTACGATCGTGTTAGCTTGGTTGTCCGACCATCCAAGTCGTTGGAAGACTTTTGTCGCCAACAAGACTTCAGAAATACTTACCTTAATTAATGCTACGCAGTGGTCGTATGTTTCGACAAAGGAAAATCCTGCCGATTGTGCGTCACGTGGTATGTCACCGTCAGAGTTTCTAGAGAACTCGTTGTGTAAGAATGGTCCAAGCTGGTTACAAAATAGCAAAATTGATTATGTCAAACCACGTTCCATATGCACTAAGACAGAGTTAGAGAAGCGTCAACTTAAAGTACATACTACTTGTGTCAAAAACTTTGAAGAAATGGAGGATATTTGTTCTAGATTTTCAAGCTTACGGAAACTAATAAGGGTAATAGCTTATTGCAGGAGATTTCTACATCTAAAAAATACCACTTCTGAAGAATCTAAACACTTACCTTATCTTACCGCCAAGGAGATCCAGGAATCACTTACCTGTTGCATACTTCAGCATCAACGTCGTTGGTTTTCCGATGAAATCAGCATGCTACTGAAAAATAAAAATGTTAGTAAGAAAAGTAAATTGTCTACACTTAATCCGTATATAGATAAGAATGGATTATTAAGGGTTGGAGGAAGAATAGAAAAATCCGACTTACCTGATTGTAGCAAACACCCGTTTATAGTGTCAGGCGAATCACATTTGGCTAAACTCTTGGTAACTGATGCCCATGATAAACCATTTCACGAAGGACAACAGTTAACCTGTAACTATATTCGTACTAAGAATTGCTCTAAAGAGTATCTGTATAGTTTTCTGCAAAGATATAAATGGAAAAATAGGTCGCCAATGGTTATACGGTAAGATCGAAGATGTGCATCCTGGTAAAAATAATTTAACAAGAGTAGTTACATTATGTTATAAAAATTCTCTTATTCGACGTCCAATTTCAAAACTTTACCTTTTACCAGTTAATGCTGAACATGATTTGTAAATCTTGTCTTTAGAAATTTGTATTTTTACATTTTCTCAATTATATTGTTTTGTTTCCTTTCTCATGTATGTTAACATCAATTATTATTTTTTTTTGCCAAGTACTACATAGTGTTTACAGTCCACTACTTAACTTAAATGTTACTTGATGAGTACTTGATGTCGACTTTATTATTAAAGGAGATAGTTAATTTTGATTTGTAAATTATTTGAACAGCTATTTACTTTTTTAATAGATTTTTGTTTGTTATTGACATGCTTTGTATTAGCCGATGATAGATGCACATACATATGTACATTTAGGATGTTAAATTAAACACGTGTTGTGCAAGTTAAGTTTGATTTATGTTTTTCAGTTTGTGAAGGACTAAAGGTCCTTGGTGGGCGATATGTCTAATTTTGGTTTTAATATATGTATAAGTTTAGTTTAATTTTATAATAATAGATGGCGTTATCCCGTTTTGAAACGCGATATGGTTTTGTTTTGATACAAACATAAATAGAAAGGTGATTTTTAAATAAATGTCTTCGTTCCGGGAGTCTGAGTTTCATTCAAGCTGCCTTGGCTCGATATACTCTTGTCTATAATATGTCAAATCAAGATAAATCTAAACCAACGGCCTTACATGAAAATAGTAAATATGTATGAAGTATGTAAGTATTTAATGATTTTAGGTCATAATATAAAATAATAAAAACAATAAAAAAGTAACTTGTTTAAATATCCTTTTATTTGTTACATTTTTATATATGTATTCGACTGAAAAAGGTGTAGTATGTATATCCCCTTTCTATCCCATCCGATTATAACAAATCAAGTTATTCAAAAAAATATGTACATGATTTTAAAACAAAGAAATTTCAAAATCAAGATGTGCAAGTGCATAGGTACTGTCTGTGTATTTTTTATGGCGCGACAACAGACGAGAAATTGTTGGTCCCAAACTCTCGTGGTCCTCGTAGTGGTAGCGTGAAAAACGTAGTGGTTATACCTCTGGTAGCGTGCGACTAGCCGTTGAAGCCGTGCGAAGCAGTTGTGTAGTAGGTATATTTACGTTCTTGTCTATAGACCAAGTATGATAAATTTACGTTACGATTTTGTCTACCCCCTCTGGGAAAAAAGGCGTGATTTTATGTATGATTTTGTTAATGAGAGTTATCTTTCTTGAAAATAAAAACCTTAAACTTTCGTGTTGAGTAATAATTAATGAATGCCAACGGGAATCAACGCGAACATTAGGGTAATTTTCCTGAAATGTTTGCAAGACAGATCCTACTTCCTACTACTATTATAAAGGCGAAAGTTTGTATGGATGTTTGTTACTCTTTCACGCAAAAACTACTGAACCGATTACCATGAAATTTGGTATGTAGGTAGCTGAAGACCCAGAATAACACATAGGCTACTTTTTATCCCAGAGTTCCCGCGGGATTGATAGGGTTTCCATGCGGACGAAGTCGCGGGCGGCCTCTAGTAACTAATAAAAAAAGGTCAATATCATGTGGTTCCCGGCACTTGCCCAGCCTTTTGGCGCCGAAATTCTTACGAGAACTCTCGCGTGAGTGTGGAACACGCCTAACTGAAAATAAGTATCATGCAATGATGATAGATACATACCTACATAGAATAAGGTTTTTATACCTTACTGGGTAGACCGCTAACGGTCTACAAGAGATTGAAAAGCCACCAACACCGAAGGCAAGATTTTATGCCTAGGGAAACGCGGCTCCAACGATGTTGTGTCGGAGATTGTATATATGCTCCAATCCGTGAAATCTTTGCTTACGCGATTAAGACAAAAGTCAAAATTGATAACGTCGCGTCAGTCGTTGTTGTGACTTGTCGCATCGAAATGTCGCCCCAAAAATAACCCTTCAAATGATTATTACTATAATTAAAAATTTAAATTAGAAAATCATGAATATTGGAATTGAAATTCTAGCGGCAATCCGTCATATTAATGGAACTGCAAACACACCAATTTCGCCCGCGTGGTCCAAGTCGCTGGGACAAATTGCAATGTGTGTAGAGACCTTTATTATTCAAAGTTTTTATTACAAAAGAAAGCACTTGTCATTAAAACATCCTACGCGCTACGGTGACATCCAAATTGACACTGACGTAGAGGTTGTTTTGGAGTGGTTTGGACTATCATCTGCAAGTTCATATTTATTTTATAAAAATTTGCACATTTTGACGTGCTTGAAATATTGTATTTGTTAAAATTTTTACCTGAGGAATAAATTAAAATGGGTAAAACCTCAAAAGATAAAAGAGATATCTATTATAGGTTAGCTAAAGAAGAAGGTTGGCGTGCCAGAAGTGCATTCAAACTATTGCAAATAAATGAAGAATATAATATATTTGAAGGCGTTTTGCGAGCTGTAGACTTATGTGCAGCTCCAGGCAGTTGGAGTCAAGTGTTGACTAAGAAATTAAGACAAAACACTGCGAACGAAGATGATGTTAAGATAGTCGCTGTTGATTTGCAGGCCATGGCGGCGTTACCAGGCGTAAAGCAAATACAAGGAGACATAACTAAGTTGTCTACAGCGAACGAAATAATCAAAGAATTTGAAGGTCTGAAAGCTGACTTAGTGGTATGTGATGGAGCCCCCGACGTAACTGGCTTGCATGATATTGATGAATATGTACAGTCTCAGCTTCTACTAGCAGCCCTAAACATAACTACACACGTACTTAAAACACATGGTGTATTTGTTGCCAAAATATTTAGAGGAAAAGATGTAACATTGTTATATTCACAGTTGAAACAATTTTTTGAATTTGTCACAGTTTCAAAACCTAGAAGCTCCAGGAATTCTAGTATAGAAGCTTTTGTAATTTGCCAGAACTATCAGCCACCAGAAGGGTACATTCCAACTATGGTCAATCCATTACTTGACCATAAATATTGTGATTTTAATCAATTTACTGGCCCAAATAGATTTATTGTTCCATTTAATGCATGTGGTGACTTGAGTGCATATGACTCTGATACATCATATCCTTTACTATTAGAAGGACAAACTAGTTATGAATATAAAGAACCAGTGCAATCTCCTATAAATCCTCCATACAAAGAAATATTGGAGAAAACAAAAAGTATACAGTTATCAAAATAGTTTTTTGTTATATAATGTTAAGTTATTTACTTTTTATTTAAGTTATAATTAGTTAAGCTTATTAAATACTACAAAAAATATTTGTGGTCTTGTTATTTTTATTGTATGAAAATATTCCTTACTTACATTAATTGTATCAGGAGCTATAAAATTAGTAATTATGAATGTCTGGGCCAAATAGCTGAAAGTGGCAATTCAGTCTTTTCAAGACTGTTGGCTCTGTCTGCCCTGCAAAGAATATAGACGTGACTATATGTTATGTTTTTGAATGTCTGGGCCTCACCGAGCCTATCCCTATTCTCTAAAAGAATCGAAAATCTTATGTGGATTTAGATACTGTAAATACAAATTAAAAAAATCAAAAAAATTTATAGGATATATTGCTTAATAATTGTCAAATCTTTTGGTTTCACAAAATTGGTTGATGTCAAATACATAATTTACTTAAAACTAAGTTTACTGCCGCTTCCAAGGCATCAGTGCAGAAGAAGCGGTAACAAACTGCATTGCATCATTTTCTTCAACGTTAATTTCACAAATATTAAAACTTAGAATGGAATGTGGACAAGAGTATACATTGTTCAGATTAATTTAATTATATGAGATTTTAAAAATATTTAATTTTTTTATTGATTGCCAATTTTAAATAGATTTATTTACAGAGTGTACTGAATTTTAATTTAGATTCAAATCAAACTACAATTCATTACGAGGTTCCTGTGCCAAGCTCAAGCCAAATGTTTTTATCATTCAGGTAATCATCAGTCCTATAATAAGTCTTCTCACAAAGTACTTTCTTTACATACTCTTTGAATTTTTGGTTAGGCATATCAAGAACAGATTCCGGAAACCTATTATAAAATGTATACATTTCCCCATAAATGATTGACTAATTTATGTTTATTACGTAAATTTCTATCAGTTGTGGGACCAACTTTTTGAAAAAAAGAGGTATTTATCCTAATATACATTATAAGATCAAAAATGTACTGGGACGCTACTGTAGGTATGTTTATTTCCTTAAACGTAACTGGGACTTAGCCAAGTGGAAGAAGCGGATGCTGGTATTTCATAAAAAACCTAGTTGCTACCTAACCTAAGGTTCTGGAAGAAATGAAGTAAAACTGGCTGGTCACTGATTGGTTATATAAAAACTTTTAATAAAACACCTCTGACAACTTTCATTTTACTATAATGACCGTCATGTAAAGTCTGATTGTGGAAAATTCGAAGTTATTGGGTTTTTATTTATTCAGGATTTCAAAATTTGTGTTTTAAATGGACGAGACGCTTCACAAGAAAATGGCGTCCTGGTTTTTATGAAAACCAAATAAAAAATATAAAAGGACGAGTTGAAAACTGGGGTTTTCAATTATGTAACATTGTCAGAAATTATGATTTTGAACACCCCATTCTCGCCTCTCTGTCCAAAGCATGCACAGCTGATTCAGGCCACTCAGCTTGTGTAGTAGCCGAGTACGGGCAGCATCGAGAGGTGAGGGGTCAAGTGACCAGGCATTACCTCACTAGAGCCACTTGTTCTTTATTGTTGTGAGGCTATATTCGCAAAAATGGGGGTGTTTAAAATGCCCACAGTTCAACAGTTCTTAGATAAAAAGGTACCTACTTAAACTACTACCTAACTTTTAATATTTCAAAGGACACCAACACCATTTCCATCATAAAAAAGAGTATAAAATTCCGGATACAATTGGTGTGGGAATTGTGGGAATAGCCCAGTTTATACCTTTAAGAGGCTTTTAGACTTTCCTATGTATTATGTATATACTTGTAGATATGTGCATCAATACTTATTGATATTTGCGATTTCAGGTCTTCTACGATCCTAAAAAGGATCCAGTATGGGTTTACCTAGAAAATGAAATGATTGCGAACATCGACAAGAAACCATACAATGAAAAAGTAGGAGCGTGGCTAAAGTATTTAAAAGATTTAAAATATTACCAGTTCTGTGAAGGTACTACATATAGTCACCACATAACTATCATGTTTCTGATGTTTCCATATCTATTTATTTGTTCTGAAAAGATGATGTCGCAAAGAGCGTACTGACAATTCTTCACTTTGTAGGTAGTTCATAAGTTTTTGACCTTCATAATCCAGTTTCCACAATTAAAACTTTTATCCTGTTGATAGAGAGTTGATATAGAGTAGGTAACTGATAAGGTTGATAAGGCGATGAGCTAGCAACTGTTAATATCTGATTCCACCATTGGAGCATCTAGCTCAGTGATTCCCAAAGTGGTCTACATCGACCCTTAGGGGTCTATGACAACCAGTCTACGTCAGCGAAAAAAAAATTGGGGGTCCATGAAATGAAAATGAGGGTCCACGATAGTGAATCTCAACACATTCACTGACAGTACCTATTAACTTAAAGCATACTATCTTATAATATTAAAACACATTATTTATAAAAATGCCTAGGAAGATAAAAATTATTATATATGTTTATAAAATTGTGTAAGTTGTAGGATACAGGAAATGAATATCAGGTAAGTAGGGGATCTACCCAACACGGAACAACATGACAAGGGGTCTAGACATAAAAAAGTTTGAGGAACTTGTTAGTCTAATTGAACGTGATCTTCCGAATTTTCGATTCTCGGAATAAAGACGTAATATGTATATAAGTCACATTTCCTGGGTATACGTCATATAGTTTTTTCTCATTTGGGAGCTTATAAGAGTAAGTACTTATACTTACCAAAATACTCATGATCGATTTTTTACAGCAAGAACAGCGCTAAAAAGGCTTAATGTTGAGGTTGGTCCTCCATGGTATATAGAACTGTCCACTCATCAGAGAGAAATTCTGAAAGGTCTAAAAGCCTCAATCCACCAAGATTTACTGGAAGACCTCCCAAGTCGCACTCGCAGATCATTGTCTGATCTCGGTATAACATTGAAGGTAAAGAAGACGACGCTCATGAATGCTATGGCGACTAGCGCAGAGGATCCTGGTATATTCATATGGAACCTGTACACTGCTTATTTTAATATGCCACCAAGTCAGCCTAGAAAATGTGAGTTGTGTAAAAAGGTTTTTTTCTTCACAATAAGTGCCACTGTGCTTTCACAAACAGTATCCCAGCTATTATTATAAATTCAAAATTAAGATAGTGTGTCTCAAAGTAACCAATCTTCTTGAAATTTCGCATATATGTAATTAAGAGTCTTGAAAAGGATATAGGGTAAGTTTCATTCCGGTTAAAACGTATTCGTATTCTTTTGTAGATGGCGCTAAATTTGTGCGGACGAAGCTGCGGGTAAAAGCTAGTTTGGACAATAAAGTTTAAATACATACGTATATATAATCTCGTCTACATCCCTAGCGGGGTAGACATAGACAACAATCTTAAAAAAACAGATAGGCCACGTTTGAGCTGTTTGGCTTAATGACAGAATCCTTTGAGATTCAATTAGTGACAGGTTGCTAGCCCATCGCCTGAAAGAAAATCTCATGTTTATAGCATATCCTCGGCTTTTACGACATCCATGGCATGTTGGATCCAAGTGATGGAGAAGTTCTATTCTTTAAATAAGTACTAAATATATTCGAACTCGGATATTAATTATATTCATACGAAATTAAGACACAATTAATAAAAAAAAATATAGATAGAACGTGAACCGTTTCTGAAAATTCATTATTTTATGTTGTTTTACTCAAGTTACGCAATGTGGGTTTACTGTTACATGACAGTAACATATATATTTAGCCTACAGCATGAACGCGATGATTTTGATGTCATCTTTGGTATTCATCGATCTAGAGGAATGCATCAGCAGACTGCAAAAATTAGTGAAGTTGAAGAAACCTCCTCCTCCGCGTGCACCTAAACGTATTGTACCAGATTTTTATCTAAAATTATTTGTTTTTATTTTACTTTTTATATTTTATTATTATATTTTTTTAATATTAGGTATCTTTATTTATCTATCTATCTTACTTGTTCCGCTAAATTCCAAGCGATGATAAGAGTATAGGTACTTATCTTGGTACCTACGAGTAATTTTTACAAAGGAGATTCGCAAGTTTTTAGTGTTTAAAAGAAACTTCTTAAAAATCTTACTGAACTCAAGATTTAAATCGTTTATGAAATATTGCAGCACAGAAAAAGAGTGTTGTACCGACCTGTCGTTATGGCGTTTACTTGGAAAAACCCGCGCCGTTACAACTGTACTCTAATCATCCTTCTGGGCCTCATGAAAAACGCAAACCTGAGATTGACTACAAGTTTCGATTTCGTAGCCAAGAGGTAAGTGAAATGAAAAGCTCAAACAGAAGAAAGAAAATCCCCAGGGGGACGGGAAAGTAGGGAGTCGGGGCTCGTGCCCACCTCAAATTTTATTAACAAATTAGTTTGATGCCTACCATTGTATGGTTCGTTTTTGAAGGCAGGCATTACCTTCAACCTCTGTAATACGCGCCTAAAGATTTGATGACGACAATCCTATATCTTCTATACTCTACGATACGCTATGATTTGTCTACGCCGTAGATAGCTCGTGGTAATTTTTCTAGATCCGATTTCGATGAAGCTTTCGGTGTTTTAGAACTCTATATTTAGAATTATCGGTTATTGACCGATATGCTTGGTTAATATATAGATTTCTATTAATTTTCCTACTGTATGTAACTAACTTTTGTACAAAGTATGGGATATGAAGCACAATATTTCTATCAGTTAACCATTAGGGTCTAACAGAAAACTTTAATCATCAATACATCTGTCTGTCTGTTTGTTTGTATGTTTTTTGCACACGCTAATCTCCGGAACTACTGAAAGGATTCGAATGAAACTTTTTAGTTGTATAACTCTTATGCCTGGCAAACATAATGAGTATAATTTATTATGGAATCTGGAACAGCTGATGTCAAACCATAACAGCTCGGCTAAACTATAGGAAATATAGATATCAATATCAAAAAGACATCTTAACAAAAGTTGTTCAGCTATATGAGCATTTTCTGTTATCGTATAAAAATCGAAGATCTGGAACACCTGATGCAGAACTATTACAGACCAGCTAAACTGTCCGAATTATGGGAAAGACGTATTAACAAATTGTTCAACCTGATGACAATTTTCTTTTGGCGACAAAAAAAAAATAGAAGATCTGGATATGTGATGTGGAAGCCAAAGGGACCAGCTACTTTGTAATATTTACGGAAATTTGAGTAAATTCAATAACCTTAACCTTCGTATTTCCAATAACAATAACTTTTTTGTATAATTTTCTTTTTCAGAGTTATACAGTTTTACGAAATGATCTCAGTTTTGTAAGTACATACAAACATAAATCACGCCTGTTTCCCAGAGGGGTAGGCAGAGACCACATCTTTTCCACTTGCCATGATCCCTGCACACTTATTTCGCTTCATCCACATTCATAACTCTCTTCATGCAGGCTCGTCGGTTTTGTAAATATAATTTCATCTATGATGACTTGTAAATGTCACCTTTACACAGTGCGTTCATATCATAATAATCTCAGTAGGCCAATTAGCATTTTTTGTTTCTCATTTTGCTTTTGCTGGGGTCCATTAGATCAAATAAGCCAGAGATTTTAACTGCTTGTATTTATAAAAGATTAATTAGAGGAAGAAGTAGATATATATTAAGTCCGCGAATTGTGCTATACATTTGTATTTTGTGCAATGAAGCTTAAATAAATAAATAAATATTTCATGTAAATTTATGTTACAATTCAAGGGAAAACAATTTCATCTTTTGTCGACAACACGAAAAAAAATTTATGTTTTGGATTAAATATGCCTTAAATGTATGCTAGACCTGTTATAAAATATTTATGCTAAATCCGTAATCAGTGAGGGTAGTACAACAAAAATAAGTGATCATCGGTGTTGTTGTCTAACCACCGTTCCCTTGTGAGAGTCGTAATTAAATTATTGAACAATGTTCTAGTTGGAGAAACGCAAAGAAAGAAATAAACGAGCACAAAATACGGAGAGGGTCTGTAATTACAAGTTCTGGGAGCCACCGAGTAACCTTCGTTAGTAACCTTTGGTTTAAATAACTTTAATGCACAAAAGTATGCCTTATCGCAATATGCGATCTCTGCCAGGCAACCACATTCACTGTATCTGTACTGGGGTAGTAAGATTAATTGTAAAAATTAAAACCGATATCATCATCATCCTCCTGGTTAACCAAAGTCCCGGTTGCATGATCATCTCACCTGTAGTGGTGACTACGACTCCGTCTGACTGCGCAACTTTGCGATATAACCCATAATGGATCGTAGTTACATATCCATTTGCTTAAAAATGCATTTTTCTTATGATGTTTTTCCCTCACGCTAAAATTACGTCTGATACCATTATACTTACCTATATGTACCACAGCAAAACATTTTAATGAGACATTCTGTTACAGTTATAAATTTAAAGTGTTTATAACTGCGGAGCTTCGTTCTCGTGGGAATTTCGAAATATAAAGTACTTAGTATGTATTTGATAATTCAGGCTATTTTCTACCCGTATAGGAAATTTTCATATAATAGAAGGATCTATGTTAATGAATCAAAAACTTTTTACAGGCAGTACTGACCCAAACATGGCTGCTTTAGCCGGAAAAATGAAGATGTTAAAATTAAAAGCAGTGCAAAAATACAAGGCGCCTTACAAAAATGTCCAGTACCTTGTCTCTGGAGTGTCATTCAGTGGCGGAAGACCGAACTACATTTTGTCCAGTTAGTATAAAGAAGAACAAAGAGACCCCAAACCCATAATTGTAGAATCTTCAGCGATCAAATTTGTGTTATTATTTGTACCTATATGTGCCAAGATATAAATATAAATACACACCGTGTATAATATATACATGTACACGCCTATAACGTGATAACTAACTGGTAAAAACATCACTACATAAAACCGGAAACAATAGAGACATGATGATTTTTTCCTAGTACTTTTATTACTTCTTTATTCTTTTTTTTTTCTTTTTCGTTTGATAGACGTTGCTATACAACCAACGGGATTCATTCCGATCAATGCTGGCATAGTATACATCGGTTCGCAGTTCGTGACCACTCTGCACGGCTACTGGAAGTATCCTAGACCGGTCATTGATAAATGCGATACTACGTGCGACTGTCTATCTAAATGGTATTTACATTTTCAAATAATGATACAAACTTGCGGGGTAGACTGAACCAACAGTCCTGAAAAGATTGATAGGCCACGTTCAGGTGTTTGGCTTAATGATATAATTGATATTCAAATAATGAGACAGATTACTGCTGATTAGCCCGTCGCCTGTGATTCCAAGTTTATAGGACAACTAGCTGTGGCCGCGACTTCGTCCTCGTGAAATAGTTATTTTGGGCATCATTGAAGCCCTCAATGATGAATAATTTTCCCCGTTTTTTTTCACATTTTCCATTATTTCTTCGCTCCTAATAGCTGCAGCGTGATGTTATATTATTATTATATACTTTAAATACACTAGCAGCTCATTAAGCTGATGCGTGTGAATTTTGATGCTTGGAGATTTTTAAAGTTTGTCTAGCTGATTCTTAAAACAATTGACTGAAGGAGCAGTTATGACACTCGCAGGAAGCTTGTTCCAGTCGGTAACAACACGGTTAGGGAGAAAATTTTGTAGTGGATTCTTTTTAGCTTTATGTTATATAGCCTAAATCCTTTCTCGATAAATGGTCTATTCAACGCAAAAAGAATTCTCAATTCAAACCAGTAGTTCCTGAGATTAGCGCGTTCAAACAAACAAACTCTTCGGCTTTATAATATTAGTATAGATATATGAGAAGACAAGGAATAAATAAAAATAAGTTTATACGAGACAAATTACACGGATTGAGTTAGCCTCCAAGTAAGTTCGAGACTTGTGTTACGAGATACTCACTCAACGATACTATATTTTATAGTAAATACATAATAGATGAAACATCCAAGACCCAATCCGAAAAAAATCTAATCATGCCCGAACCCGGGACCTCCGGTGTCACACACAAGCGCCACAGAGGTCGTCAAATGAATGTGAATAAATACGTCGTAAAAATGAAAATTTACAGGAAGGTGGCAGGAAGGAAATGCCAGTTAATTCCAGTCCAAATATGAATTTTTTCTTATAACTTTTCAGGGATAAGCCTGTCATGGAATACTTATACAAGTCGAGATGTAAATGCGGACATTTATACGATTACTATAACGAAGGAAAATCTAAAGAGAAATATTTCTACCAACCGACAAAGCATGTGCCTTATAGTGTCGACTATGCTAAAATTTTCCAGATGGACCCTATGGAAGACTTCATCAAAGACACGGTCAAAGAAGCTTTGGAGTCCGGAGAACCTACGGTAACGTGGATTTAAAGCATTTTTTCTAAAAGTATTTTAAACTTCAAGTTTTGATTCAAACCTAATTGCGAAGGTACTTTTTCAGATTTATACAAAGGTTTTATTTTTTCCATCAATCACTCAGCAACAAATCATATCGTTTGAAAAAAAATTTTTTGCAGCCGGCACCTTCGCAGCCCACCATATCGCCTTCCGGTCAAAAACTTAAAGATCTGCTGGCTGTAAGTAGAACCTTCACGAGTATTGTAATTCTTTGTAATACTAAGGTGCCTGGGTGTCCTAAGAACTTTGGAAAAAAATTACATCACTTATAAAAACTTTTTAGACACGCATTCAATAACAAAGATTTAAAAATATCAAAAACGTATGCCATTTTATTTTAAATACCTCTGTTCCAATTTTTTACATTCAATTTAAAATAAAAAAGGAGTGCCATGGATTTTTCTTTTAAGATTCGAAACTAAGGTTATTTTAATCACACGTGATATGAAAGTTCTTTTGTATTTCTGCTCACTTTTTTATTTTTGTCCTCTAATTGTAGTCTTCATGCAAGTTTTTATTAATGTGTAGTTTTATTTTAGGCCTTTCTAGCTGATTTGTCCGACACGCCCCTGATCATACCACATTTACCAGGTGCATGCTTACTAAACAACTTGCAGGAATGGGTCAGGAAACGAGTTAGTGGCTCGCTAACGGCTACGGATCATAGTGAGTTATATAGTCATATTTAAATATACTAATTAAATTTTACTACTCACAATCTCGATAAAATTTTATTTTTTCCATCACTATTATTGAAAAGAGTAATAAGTGTGCAGGAGGAGGCAACCTTTAGATTTGAACTTTAAACGGTCTTTACGTCATTTTCTTATTAAAAATTTATCAATTTGCTTCCTCTTATTTTAGAACAAAATAAATTGTATTCCCTGAGAAGATGGCTGGACTTGAAACACGTAGATTTCCGAGCCAGAGCTGGCATGGTACCATTCACTCTGAAGGAACTGGAACACATGGATTGGTCTTATCGCAAACAAGTGCAAGTGTTGGTAAGAACATAAGTATTTTTATATTGATGTAAAATGAATTATGAATGAAAATATTAGTTTTAAAAAAAAAAAACAGGAAAATTTTTTAACTGTAGACGTTGCAGACTTGACTGTGAAAAGATAAAATCTAGTTAGTCGCCGAGAACTGGTAAACTGGGAAAACTCAGGATCCATCTTTGCGTTTTTCCAGCACCTGCACCCTTGCCACCAAATATATATTTCTCTGTGGTTTCAATTCGTGGAAAATATGTCATCGAGGTTTTAATTTTATTTTTTAACTCGCAGTTCTGGAAATTGTTAGAAGATTTCACTAAAAGAAACCAACTAAAACAAATTAAACAAACGCGTCTATGGTGGCCCACAATGAAATTTGACGCGTATCCTAGTAAAGAGTTTCTGTAAGTAATTAGATATAATTACCGTGTTTCGATAACGACTAATTTATAATAATGGCTCAACGGAGTAGTCGTTTACTGGTTTATTAGGCAATCGACTAATTAATGACCACTCCGTTGAGATTATCTAGCCCATACCTAATGACGCGATAATAGCAACGTTCGTTAAGAAAGCGAAACTTTTAGAGCTGACTGCCACTTCTCTGGTAAAATTTTCTCATTTCTATACTCCTGACGTAGTAGATGTGATCATTCGCGAAGATAGTATAGGCATGCCCTTTTTACTAAAACGTGAAAAATTTGCAAAAGAACTACTAACTGCAATGACCCTAGAATAATGGCCTAACTAAACCTTTTATACAATATATTGTCTCGAAGCCAAAAAGCCAAGTCAAAAAGCTGAACGTATCATATACGGCATATCAGTCTTTTTAAGACTGCTGGCTGTCTACACCACAAAGGATATAAACGTGACTATATGTATGTATATTGTCTCGAACCTTCATTATTTCTTTGCTTTCTCAAAATTTACACGGTAGACAAACCGCGGGCAAATGCTAGTAAATAAAGAGCAACAAAAGGTAATTTGTTTTTCAGGGACATATATTTTACGTACATGCCTGGTCGAATGAAGGACACTTTCCTAGTTAGACCCTACAGTTCCGAAAACACTCCAAAATATGGAGCCAAAACTTGTCCCCTGAACTATTAACGGTTAACTCTGCCCCGAGTAAAAATTTTTCAATTTGTCCTTTTATGTACTATTTTTATATTCTGTGTTTTTTTTTTTAATAATGTAAATATATGTTGTAGTTTTGTGAATTTTTGTGAAGTTGGTGCATGTAGGTATATTATTGTTTTTGTTAATGCCTAAGTTGGAAAATAACTTAAATATTGACTGCATATTATTTTAAAAAATGTTACAGTTTTAAAGATAGCATGATGTATTTTAGAAATTTGGACAAAATAGTAAAGTCAAAAGCAATTGATATTTATTTCCAAGTTTAGAACTATTTAATATCACGCGTTGTAAGAGTAGAAGTTTGTAACGTCAATCAGAATATTGAAATTGTTAAAAAATGTGATATAGTTTTTGTAAAACAGCTATAAGAAATAAATGATTATTCACAGTTGTACGATTTTCTCTGATATAGTAAGTAGGTAGGTAAACTCAAATTGCAAAAAAATAAACCAGCATAAAATTTCCCGTGTTCAAAAGGACAGTCGTTTAGCTAACATAAAATATACAGTAAGTACTTATTTACATAAGAGAGGAAAATGGCACGTTCTCAGCAAAAGCAATTTTATCAAATTCCAACCAAAATATTTTGAGTTTACTCATTACAAATAGAGGGAACAAAAAAGTTTTTTTTTGAAACCTATATAAGTTCCTTGGCGAGTAGAATGTCGACACGTTCCAGTAATTCCGTTTCAAGATTTGAATCCTATCAGGGCTATATTCAAGTGACTTTCTTTGAATGATAAAGGCACTTTCATTAGTTTTATTGCTAACGAATTTTGCAACGGTGATAGAAAGTCATCATTAAGAAACAGTTTCAGGTAGGATAATTTGGATTACATAACATACCCTACCTATAGTTTTGATAGGATAGGTACCTACTATCAAAAATTAACTGGCCACTCTTAGTTTATGCAAAAGAAGAAAACAAAAAAAAAACACGAGGCACGTTGTTAATTGACATCATTATTTCTTTTGATTATTTCTTAGGTCATCTTTGACCATGTGAAGTCAAAATTCGAAATTATAATTTTGATTAGCCATTATTATCAAAATTTAAGTTATTTTATTAATTTTCGTGTAAATTGTCAGTATTTTTTTACAATGGGGAAATTTAAAATGCCTACAGTGCAAAAATTCTTAGAAAAAAAGGTAAGACAAAATTTCTGTATAAATTAACTTAATGTGCAGTAAGGAATGGTTTACTCAAAGTATGCTCTAAAACAAAAATGTGATAACATGACTGACGCATAATAAATAAATGTTTTGATTATTTTAGTTCTTATACGATCCCAAAAAAGATCCGCCATGGGTCTATTTAGAAAAGGAAATGGTAGCGAATCTCGATAAGAAACCATACAATGAGAAAGTGGGAGAATGGCTTAAGTATTTAAAAGATTTGAAGTATCATTATCACTGCGAAGGTACATTTATGGTTATGTCTTACAAAGAATCAGTAACAGTATGGCTAAAAAGTCAAAAGACGGTTTTCCGCATGGACGTGGAGAATACTTGTGTTTTTATGGATTTTTTTATATCATCCCAGTTTTTTATTTGTCTAGAACGTACACCCCACGAGCCAAATTTAGTTCGATTTGATTTCGACACGATGACATATCTAGAACTAGAAATAGCTAATTTGTTAAACTATTTTATAAATAAGTGTTTTTGGAGTACTTTCAAGGTCGCTACCTATATTTTGTGATTTATTTGTCCTTATTTGTAAATTAACTACGTTTTCATAATTATAGAAAAAAGAAAACTAAGAAGGCTTAATTATGAAGCTGGGCCTCCATGGTATATGGAACTTTCGAATGCCCAACGGCAAGTCCTAGCTGGTTTGAAGGCTAGCATCCATCAGGATTTACTTGAGGACCTGCCTAGTCGGACTCGGAAATCCTTATCAGACCTTGGTATTACCTTGAAGATATCTAAAAACATGCTCATGAAAGCCATGTTAGAAAGTGTCGAAGACGCGGGTATTTTTATTTGGAATCTTTATACCGCGTTATACAAATCTCCGCCCAGTGAGGCAAGAACAAGTGAGTATAAAAATAGATAAAAGTATAGTATGTAGGTATTTTAATGTGAGTAATTAAAGGAAATTAATGAAGTATTATCGTGGCAAGTGGAAAGATGTAGTCTCTGCCCACCCCTCCGGGAAAATGATCCTGATTTTAAGTATGTATGTATTTATTAATTACACTATTATATGTGGCTATTAAGCTATCATAACTGGGGCATACAATATCGTAACAACATAAGGGTATTTGTACATACATACATACATAAAATCACGCCTCTTTCCCGGAGGGGTAGGCAGAGACTACCTCTTTCCACTTGCCACGATCTCTGCATACTTCTTTCGCTTCGTCCACATTCATAACTCTCTTCATACAAGCTCGGCGGTTTCGGGTACTTTTGACCTGACCCTTTACCAGGACGTCCTTAATTTGATCAAGATACGTTCGTCTAGGTCTTCCCACTCCGACCTTTCCCTCCACACTCTCCTTGTATATCTGCTTAGTCAACCTGCTTTCATTCATCCTCTCCACATGACCGAACCATCTTAACATACCCTTTTCTATTCCTGTAACTACATCTTCTTTCACATCACAACATTCCCTTATCACGCTGTTCCTTATCCTGTCACTCAATTTCACACCCATCATACTCCTTAACGCTCTCATTTCCACTGCATTTATTCTGCTTTCATGCTTCTTTTGCCATACCCAACTTTCACTCCCATACATTAATGTCGGGACCAACACGCCCCTGTGCACAGCCAGTCGAGCCTTTTTGGATAGTTTCTGACTGCTCATAAAGGCATGCAAAGCTCCATTCACCATGTTCCCCGCGTTCACTCTCCTTTCAATATCACTATCATACTTGCCATCTGATGTAAACTTTGATCCTAGATATACAAACTCTTTCACTTGCTCCACTTTTTCTCCTCCAATCAAAATATTACATGCTGTCATTTCTTTCTCCATTTCAAAAACCAGTGTTTTAGTTTTACTTACGTTCACTTTCATTCCTTTCTCTTTTAAAGCTTCATGCATACAGTTTACCATCTCCTGTAACTCCTCCGCTGATGACGCCAGTATAACCTGATCGTCGGCATAGAGCAGACATTTGACGAGTAACTCATTCATCCTTAATCCACTTTTAGACTCTTTCAAATCTGTCAAACAGCTATCCATAAATAGGTTGAACAGCCACGGTGACGCAACACATCCTTGCCTAACGCCTTTCTCAATCTTAAACCACTCAGTGTGCGCTCCGTTTATCCTGACACAAGCACTCGAATCCTCATATTATAAGGATTTCAGTGCTCGTATTAAGAGACTGCTCACCCCATGCATAGAAAGTGCTGACCACAATTCATTCCTCTCAACTCTGTCATAGGCCTTTTCCAGATCTACGAATGTGCAATAGACTTTTTGACTCTTGGCCAAAAACTTTTCGGCTATGCACCGCAAGGAAAAGACCTGATCAGTACATCCCATTCCCTTTCGAAATCCCGCTTGAGCATCCCATATTTTGTCATCAGTTTCATTCCTGACTCTATTAATCAATACCTTAGCATACAATTTGCCGACGACGCTAAGCAGGCTTATACCACGATAATTTTTGCAGTCCAGCTGTGACCCTTTTCCTTTGTAAAGTGGCACGATAACAGCCTTACACCAATCTTTTGGTACTCGGCCGCTTCTCCAACACAAATTGAAAAGGCAGTACAACTGACTAGCTACTACGCCTTTTCCTGCTTTAAGCATCTCGACCGACACTCTATCACACCCAGCAGCCTTTCCCGCTTTCATACTCTTAAGTGCTTCCACAATTTCGAACATTTCAATTTCGCCTTCCATCTCATTCTCTTTTTCTTCGCTATAGCAGAAATCTTTCTTATTTCCTTCCTTTTTTTCAAATAAACTTTCAAAATAGTCCTTCCATATCTTTAGTACACATTCTTCTCCTTTCACAACGCTACCATCCTGGCATCTGATCCTAGTCAGCTCTCTGGTTATAGTATTTCCTCGGGCTGACCTTACGGATTTCCAGAATACTTTCAGATTTGACTGAAAGTCTTCTGATAGCCTTTTATCAAAATCCTCTTTATACTCTTCTTTCTTTCTAATCACAGCTTTCTTAACCAAATCTTTCATTTTCTTATATTCCTTACGTGCTTCATTCACATCTTCATCTATAACCTCTTGCATTCTTAAGTTAGCTTTTGCTGCTAACAAATCCAGCCATGCTTTCTTCTTTAATCGCACAAGTTCTTGCACATCTTTACTCATCCACGCATTTTTGTGATTTTTTCCTTTCCTTCTTCTACTTACACCACACACTTCAACAGCTACTTTCACAATTCTTTCTTTAAATTCCTTCCATCCATCTTCAATATCGCTCATTTCCTCTAAATCTTCAAATTCATCCTTCAGTCTATTAATATACTTCTTACCTACATCCATATCTTGCAAATTTTCTACTTTTACTCTTTCCAAAGCGCTGGTTTGCTCCCTTACCCTGTGCCGCCAGCGATTGAAGATACCCCTTATCCGGGATATCACCAGTAAATGGTCCGAGTCAATGCCAGCACCGCGATATGCACGGGTATCCAGCACTTTGTTCTTCAATCTTTCATCTACAATCACAAAGTCTATCATACTTTTTAAAATACCTTCCACTCTTGTGTAGGTGTGGATCTCTTTATGTTGAAACATTGAGTTCGACACAAAAAGATGCCACTCTAGACAAATTTCTAATACACTTCTTCCATTATCATTCACCTTTTCGTCACCAAACGCACCAAGCACCTTTTCATATCCATCACGCTTTACACCCACCCATCCATTAAAATCACCTAACATAATAATCTTCTCATTTGGCTTGGTAACTTTCAATACTTCTCTTACACTATTCCAGAACTCCTCGTTTTCGCTTTTTGCTGATGTTGTACCCCTCGAACCCACATCCCAAGGTGCATAAACACCTAGAACGAAGATCCGAGTGATTCCAACTTTCAGCCTAATCCATAGAAGACGAGGGCTGACACACTCATACTCATTCACGCACTCAGCCATTCGTGCAGAAAGAATTAGACCGACCCCTTGACAGCCTCGGCTGGTACTGGAAATTCCAGACCAATACGCCGTGTAAGGGCCGTGCTGCGTCGCGTCGCATCCTTTCCGCTTCGTTTCATTCACGCACAACACATCCAAACGTCTTTCATCCATCATCTGGCATACTTCCTCAATCTTATCCTTCATTCCTCCTCTTACATTCATCGTCGCAAAGCGGCTTTCAGCAGACCGCATACCGCTCCCGCCGGGAACGAGACGTGATGGGGTGCGGACACCATCGCCGCCATCTAGGTGCTCTTTCAAAAAAAAATTTGCATCCATGCGATTCCCACGAGACGCTAGGGAAAAATTTTGTCCGCCCCAGCAGAGCCCCGCATGCCAGGGTAAGGCTAGCCATTACCTGGGGGTCGCCCAACCCCATGGCGGAAGTGGCACGCTCGAGACTAGGCTCGCCCCTAGCCATGCATCCATCGGCGCGGCAGACCTTAGATTGGCAGGGATTTACATTAAAGAGGAATTTGTTTAAATGACAAATAATAACGAAATATTTATTACGGTATCTTACGGTGAGGCAAAACATAGTTAGGGAACCTACACATATAACATATTATGACACTTATTTTATTTCCTCATAACTTAGATATGTTTCAGTTATTTTGTTAATCTTGGTATATTACAGCGTACAGCATGAACGCAATGATTATGTTGTCGTCTCTAGTATGCATCGACTTAGAGGAGTGTATAAGTAGGCTGGAGAAATTGGTGAAGCTTAAGAAACGCCCGCCACCGCCACCACCGAAACGTAACTATTTGTTTAGATCTATTCGTACCTATTTATTTACGACTTCGTTCGGCAAAAACCTTCACTAACAATTTCAATACAGAAAAGCTGACCCCCTGTACTGTCCTCTCAGAGGGATGGGGGAAGAAAATGTTGTATACCAGTTTCTAAGTTGGACCAAGCTTAACTTATCTAAGAAACTTGGATTAGACTTAAAACCCCAATTTAAAACGGAGCAATAAGTTTTCACGTAATGCGAGTACAAACACAGACAAATCATTATAAATCCAAAATTATATATTTTGTCTTCTGTGGGTCTCATAGATATTTAAGCAATGTCTTTCGAGTACAGACGTCGACCAGTTACAATTTTGTTATGTGTGTACTAGTATAGATATAGATTTTATTCTAGCCTCACAATCATTCTAATAATGAGTAATTTTTTGTAAAGAATAGAAAAAAGAGATAAAAAAGAGATGATTTATTATTTCAGCTCAAAAGAAGAGCTACACGCCAAACTGTCGATACGGTCAATATTTACAGCAAATGTATGTACCATTTTATTGCAAGCACCCTTCTGGTAATGAAGAACCGCCGCCACCACCAGAACTTGATTATAAATTTCGCTTAAGAAGCGAAGAGGTACAATATTTTAAAATTATTTCATGAACTAACCCCGTTCCAAAAGCTTCATTTTTAATGCAATATTTTACCTGAAACTTGGCTCCCTTGAATTATTTTCGTATACTCGTAACGCGTACAGACAATTTTCTTTACTAAACTGCTCACCTTATTCAGCGAAAAAATATAAAACACAATTATTCGGGTTACATTGCTAATAACATCTAAGCCCTGTTGCTACGAGTATCGTGGCGACCACGTTCGTAGCTACTACGAGTCCGGTACCGTCGTAGCAAATCTTAGTCTGCTTCAATTTTAAATCCAACGAATTACGGTGTTTATTAATAGATATTTGCGCGAAAATAAAAGTAGTTCATGAGGAAATTTTAAGAAATAAAAATATATAAACTGTTTAATGTCAATCTTGTTCTTTCTTTCAGAGTTACACTGCTCTGTGCAAGGATCTCTCCTTTGTAAGTATACACTATTTTTAATACTTCCATTTTGGTGTTTCTCTGTAGCTTTTTAAAATAACAGGTAAAATAGATCGGTCCTCCCAATGGTTTAAGTGCTTGTGTCTCGGACGCCTTCCTTAAACTCTTTTTCCTTAAAAGTTCATATTTCTCAATATTTTCTTACGGTTCAATTATTACCAAGCAAAATTAAGTTCTTGCACGATCTTCATGTCGTCTAACCCCGGATAACAGAATCACATAACAATGATAATACAATAAACATATGCTATAGGAAATTGACAAAAGTATCAAATACTCGTAATATTTGAATATGGATCTAAATATTTAGCGGTATAAATAGAAGACAAAATACAAAATATTTTCAGATGGCAAAAAGAAAAGAGAGGAATAAGAAAGAACAACAATCGGAAAGGGTGTGTAATTATAAATTCTGGGAACCACCGAGTACATTGCGTGAGTAATTAAATTCTCTTCGTAAAACGCACGTATAGATTTATCACGTTTTTATCTCTAACGATTGAATTGAGATTCAGATAAAGATAGGTTTATAGCCCACCTACTCAAATAAGTTTTTATATTTTTTCTTCGCTACCAGCATGGAAACTTGCACTAGATACATACATACATACATAAACTCACGCCTCTTTCCCGGAGGGGTAGGCAGAGACTACCTCTTTCCACTTGCCACGATCCCTGCATACTTCCTTTGCTTCATCCACATTCATAACTCTCTTCATGCAAGCTCGGCGGTTTCGGGCACTTTTGACCTGACCCTTCACCAGGACGTCCTTAATTTGATCAAGATATGTCTACTTGCACTAGATGAATGTGCCTATTCCTTTTGTCACATTTCGCTACGTCTTCCATCCTCCTAATAAGTATATACTTTTCGTTAGCTAGCAAATGGTTTGTTGGTAAGACTGGAATAAGCCACTATTGTTTCATTAATATTTCAATTTCTGTTTCCAGGAAACACCGACCCTAAAATGGCAGCTTACGTCAACAAGTTGAAAATGCTCAAGTTAAAAGCAAAACAGAAGTATAAAACTCCGTACAGAAACGTCCAGTTTCACGTAGCTGGAGTTTCATTCACGGGTGGAAGACCCAACTACTTATTGGCTAGTGGGTATTTTTTTATACGACTTTAAATAAGAAACTTTTTACAACTCTTTATATAAGAACTAGCTGTTACCCGCAGCTTTGCCCACGCGAATTTAGAGCCACTTACAAAAGTAATTATATAGGTTTTTTCAAATTCCACGGGAACTATAGTTTTTACCCTGTATCCTTTTCGAGACTTATTAAGAAATTATATATATGCAACATTTTAAGATTTTTTCAGTAGATATCGCTTGAAGAAAACAAACTTATTTTCGAATTTATAATATAAGTTAGGTTGAGAGTAAATGAAAAATGTGTCATTAGGCTTAATTTTATTTCAACATGTTAAATGCATTATATAACAGTCTACCTATCCATTTGGGTGAGTAAGCACAGAACTTAAGAGATAAACATCTGAGTCATATATGAAAGTTTTCTTTAAATTATAAAAAAGTTCAAATTACTTAAAAAGGTATAGGATATATTTATTTTATGTAAGCTCTATTTAAATTAAAACAAATTTAATATTTTCAAATCTAATCGTTTAACATATTGATTTGTCCGGTCAACCTACTGCTCTAATTTAAAATATAATATTTTTTCCATCACAAATACTGAAGGACGCAGGAAGGGATGAATGTATAAGTTGTAGCAATCGACGAGTTAAACAATGACGACAATTTCTTTCAACGCGTTTGTATAAAGATAAATCTTACTTTTCCTTCCAATGCTGAATAGAGCGTTTTCAAGCATGTTTGATAAGGATCTATTGGTTATTTATAGACGTTGCCATCCTTCCCACGGGATACATTCCGATCAACGCTGGAGTGGTGGCCGTGGGCGCGGAGTTCGTGACTACCATCGCTGGTTTCTGGAAGTTCCCTAGGGACATGAAGAGAAAGTGCGATGCCAAGTGCACCTGTTTGGCTAAATGGTTACTCTTTAGTTTCAATTTTATTAAATTCGCAATTTTGCCTCTCAGTTTCCTTTGTGATTGCAAAATAAAATATATGTCAACAAGGTTGTTAGGTATGTAAATGTTCTATTCCTGTTAGAAACATCATCAGTTAGATGCCTATAAAAAAATCGCTTTTTATATTTTATGCGTACGTTTCACATTAGTAAGTAAGTATTAAGAAAGTTGCAAAAAAAATTAAAATTTGGTATACGTCTTGTGTGAACCAATTACTTTAGTTACATTGCGTGACAAGTGTATTGTTAAAGCAATAAATAACATTTCTGCATTTTTTATTTGTCTAAAAGAACATTCACCATCAGGGAGAAACCAGTGATGGACTACATACAAGAGTCAAAATGTAAATGCGGACATCTTTACGACTTTCACCAAGAAGGGAAAGCGGCTGAAAAATATTTCTATCCGGCTGGTAAACATGGACCTTTTTGGATAGACAAGGCCAAAGTCTTCCAGATGGATCCAATGGAAGACTTCGTAAAAGAGACAGTCAGATTGGCTGTCAAGTCTGCAGAACCAACGGTATAAAGGATTCCGACAATCGATTAAAAGAAGTGTGAATAAAGTGTGTGAACCGTAGAGTGGGAAGGTCTAGGCGAATGTACCTGATTGAAATCAGGGATGTGCTGGCGAGAACTATGAAAGTGGATGAAGCGAAACAAGTATGCAGAGCTTGTAGAAAGTGAAAATATGTAGTTCTGCTTCTCCTCCGGAAAAGAGGCGTGATTTTATGTTTGTATGTGATTTTAAGACGGTCTATTTGGTAAGGCTATTTTTTCAGTAAGAAGTGAAAACAAAAACTATGCACGAAGATCAAATTATAGTTCTTTCGTATCCGTATCAAATCAATAAATTATTAACCCAATGCCCAATTATATTAACGAATATTTACATATTTTACAGCCGGTAAATTCACAGCCTACAATATCAGTTTCTGGACTAAAAGTAAAAGAGCTCTTGGCTGTAAGTATTTCATTTCTATAGTTATTATTTGCTATAGTCTAAAGCTCTAATTGTTTTCACCGGTTTCTACATCCTGAAGAATTTTGAAATAATCCTATAATCATCTATTCTAGTCACTTGTTTTGTGATCAATATAAAAAAACGGAATTTATTATTAAAACGATTGAAGCTGCTATGCAATGTGTGGAAAGATATTCAATGCACTTCCAAACGATATCAAAATACTTCCTATAAAAAAGTTTCAAAAAGAACTAAAGTTGTGGCTCATAGAGAAATGTTTTGACACTATTGATGAGTTTTTCCAATGGCGCCAACGGTGATATTATTGTAGTTAACATTGATATTAAGATGACATTTTAAATTATTTAACTTATTTGTAACAGAATTTTAATTAAGCGCTGATTGTAAATTAGGATTTAGATAACTGACATCCAAATATTTGTACGCCTGATTATAAGGCAGAATGCATGTACTTAATTATATCGTGACCATCTGATTGTAAAAATTGTATTCTAACAAATAAATGATTTGATTTGAACCCTATGTTCATAATGGAGCAAACAATGTGTGTAGGTTTTTAAAGTGTTTTACATGTTTCAGGCGTTTTTAGCAGATCTCTCGGATACACCTTTAATAATACCACATTTACCAAGAGCATACTTATTAAACAATCTACAGGAGTGGGTAAGAAAACGAATAAATGGCAATCTTACTGCTGTTGATCATAGTAAGTTAATGCTTTTATTTTCAAATATAATTTTGATAGATTTTAGGATGCTGTTTTAGCAGAAGTAAGGGGACAATTTAGGATAACTTTGATGAATGCAAAATGCAGGTCCGATGGCCATAGCTAAGGTTGAATTTGTCTACTTCCAATCCGCTAAACTAGGCAGGATTCATATGTATCAAAGAGGATCGTTTATACCAAGTAGCGCATCCAGGTTGACACATAAATATTAACATCATACATTGATTTAGTTCTTGTTTACTTGAGATCTATTAGGAATTTTGACATCTTAGCAGTGGCAGGTGACGTGGCATACGCGTGGTTTTTTCAGAACAAATGAAATTAATATCTCTGCGGAGATGGCTCGATTTAAAACATGTCGACTTCCGAGCCCGAGCTGGCAGGATTCCATTCACGGCGAAACATTTGGAACGAATGAATTGGGCCTATCGAAAACAAGTGCAAGAATTGGTTTGTAAAGAGCCATATTATATTATCATTTGTTCCTGAAAATGGAAGACACGAGATTTTCTCACGTTTTCCACTCAAGATGTCTGATTTTTATTTCGGAACTTTATCTACTTACTCTTAATACTACATACATATCGTATACATATACTCGTAAATTGGTCGAGAGATTCAAATACGAAAACACAGAAAACAATAAATAAAGAAATTAATTAATTAATCTAAACAAATTATCTTAACAATTATCCATACTTTTATCACAAGTTGTGATGAATTGGGTTATATTTTTGTTTACAGTTCGTATTCTTATTGAATGATTTCTCAACAAGAAATAGATTGAAGCAAGTTCACCAAACACGTTTGTGGTGGCCCACGATGAAGTACGACGCTTATCCGAATAAACCTTTCCTGTAAGTTGCTTTAGAAAGAGAAAAATGTGCGATAAACTTATTACTTACGAATTCCCTCCTTGCCTGGGCAATGACCATACCATGGCGTGTCGTGAGGTTTTGGAGGGCGTTCGTACCGTGTGCGTGAAGTTGGCATAACAACTTCCGGCAAATCAAAGTTTTGTAAGAGTTCTATTCGCATCCACAATAGTTCCATAGTTCCTGATGGTTTTTAGAAAAAGTTCTGTATTGTTAAATTTGTTATGCTTTAGATTTTTATAAGTTATACTTCTAGACTATTAGTTAAACTAACTAACTAAAGAATTTTATCTTATACCGTTAAATTAAACTTTCATCCATCATACGCTTGTTTTTATTCTCACACATTTTTTATTTCAATATTTATTTTGAATTGGCCTACAAGATTTAAAACGAGAAAGTTTTTTATTCTGTAATAGTAAAAAAATATTATTCAATTTTGTAAAATCATACCGTCTGGTTCCCATAATTATGTTTTCCGAAGCAAATAAGCGAGAACTTTTTGTTAGAAATACCTAGAATTACAAGAGTGATCCTAATGAATAATTTACAATCAGTAAAATTGCATTGGTCTGAACTGATATGCTACCGGATAGTTAGCATACCATTTTTTCAAAAATTTTAAAAATATATATTTGCTAGAACTTTTTCTTAAAACCATCAGGAACTATAGAAATATTGCGGATGCGAATAGAACTCTACAAAACTTTGACATGCTGAAAGTTATTATGCCAAGTTCACCGACATGTTTTTTACCTATGGATTTAAAAGCTGTCTTAAGTCTTATTAACCACTAAAAGTAGATCGAACATACTTAAATAATGATAGTTGCTGAAATTTTGTTCACTTTAATTTATATAGATGCATAAGTACGTATCTAATAAGAACCCATAAAATTAAACCAAAGCTACCTCACATACCTACTTTACTGAGAAATGTACTTACATTTCTCACTAAGATTTTACCTATTTCAGTATGCATTTTTTACAGGGACATATTTTTTACGTACATGGCCGGAAGAATGAAGGATACTTTCATAGTAAACCCCTACAGTTCTGAACTTACACCAAAGTATGGGGCTAAGACTTGTCCCCTAAAATAAATGTAGAGACAACTTTATGAATTATAATAATAAGGTTCTATTATTTGTTTCGTCTCGTATTGTTAATCTCTGATAATTTGTATATGTACTTTATTTTATTGTTCACTGAGCACAGTATTAGTAGAGTGTGTTTAAGTACTTTTTGTGTTGGCAAAGTACGTTTAGAACTATGTAAAAGTAAAATTGTAAAAAATATATATCAATTGTTTTAAAAATGAGACTAATTAGGTGTAACTGTAAAAATATTTTTTTTGTTATGTAAAATTTAAAACTGATAATATATAAATGTAGAAAAATATTGCAAAATGGAAAAACCCAAAGAATAAATGTGCTTTATCATTAAGTTCCTGTTTCATTTCAATGTATTCATACTTTTTTACTAATTGCACACACTCATGCTATTTATATTTACAATGGATGAACTTTGTTAAAAGCCTTACAATAAATAGCATCAGTGTGTGCAACTAGTAAAAAAGTACTGACCATTCATTTTTAAAACTATGAATGGCTTTAAGATTGTCATGAAGATTAAAAGTTTTTACTACTTTCGGCAATCGCTACAAGCCACCATCCGCCCCTTGTTATCAATACCGCCACATAGAACAGTCGCTTTTAAGGGAAATTTCCATTACCAGGTAAGTTTAGTTATTAATATGTATTGGGAGGGCAATGTTAAACTATTCAAGATTTTGAAAAATTCTTCAAGCGAATCCCTTCGTTTCAGACCGTAGATAGCTCGAATTGCCCTTTTTTTGTATAACAATACCTAATAGTTTGTATATTTGCTGCTGCTCCCCAAAACAGTAGACCATACGAAATTAAACTGTGAAAATAACTAAAATGTACTAGCTTAGAAGTTTCAACATCCGTCAGATGCCTTATACGACCAATAGCATTGCGGCAGAACTTAGCGTTATAGTTTTTGACGGCCTCTGTGGCGCAGCGGTAGTGCGCTTGTCTGTGACACCGGAGGTCCCGGGTTCGAATCCTGGTCAGGGCATGATGAGAAAAAAACTTTTTCTGATTGGCCTGGGTCTTGGATGTTTATCTATATAAGTATTTATTATAAAATATAGTATCGTTGAGTTAGTATCTCGTAACACAAGTTTCGAACTTACTTCGAGGCTAACACAATCTGTGTAATTTGTCCCGTATATATTTATATTTATTTATATTTATATTTATATTTATATTTATAGAAAGAATCGAAATGTGAGCATGCAACAAATAAATGAATAACTTTTACTCTCGTTTTCATCATCATCCCCAGATATCGTTTTTCTTTAATAACAAACAAAATATTTATGTTGTACTCTGCCGCAACGCCCCCTGTTAAAATTTTTGTTCTACCTATGGCAATTTAATGTACTACGCACGTACATACTAATAAACGTTCGTACATCGTCTAACTCAAAATTCAGCTTTCTAGTATAAATATAAGTAAGTATTCTGAGTGGCACTGCTGTAGAGTATAGTCTCTAGCAGCACCCTATAAAGTATCATTTTTTCTCAAATTTACTGTACGTACATACTAAATTGTTTTTGTACATAATGTTCTTCTGTTGTACATTAAATTGCATAGGTAGAACAAAAATTTCAAGAGGGGGCGTTGCGGCAGAGTACAACATAAATATTTTACAGTCTAATTCGCAGAAATGTAAAGAAGTCCATTGAGTTAATAATAACTATTAAACTTTATTTGTATTAGCAGTTGCTGCTTATAAATAGGTACAATATGAACCCTGTTGGGCATCGCAATTTTAAAATAATATGGAACGGCGGGCAGGTTTATGTCGGCTATTATGTTAAATAGAACAACAATAAAAAAAAATGTCGCATTATTTTTGGATAAATTATCTTTTTTGTTGTAGAATTCTGGATATTTTCTTACGAATTTACTTGCCTCACAAATATATATTGAGGGTAAAGTCAATGTTTTTGCATCTTGAAACTGTGGTTTGCGGGTATCTGTCCCTTTAACATTATTTATTATTCGAATACATTTTTTCTGTAGGATAAAAAGTGTATCTGGTTAAGTAGTATGCCTACGTGAATCAACCAAATATGATATAGGTATTTTAATTATGCATCATTTACAAAGTACATCATTTACAAAGTATAATATTAGAAAACTTGGCCGGGCATTATGGTGTTTACTACAGAGCAGGTAGCAGGATTTTGAGATTTGACCCTAATTACCCTTATCTAAGTACCTGTAATAAATTCGGGTGTGTCTTTAAAAATGGCATTAGTTAAATATGTACTTAGGTTGCAACGTATAAAGGTATTGCGCCCCTCAACCAGAACATTATTCGTTGAGCAGTCGAGCAAGCGACTTAGCGTATCACAGTTCAACTCTACTCTCTCTCTTAATTAAGATGCAACACTTTTGCGAACATTTATACGATAGGTTCTGTCACGACAGTTCAATGTCTGCGGCAGACACTGCCAGTATCATAGAGCGTGTGCAAAAGATCAAGAACTGTACGCCGGCACCACCAGCGAGGCCTCCGTCACCCCTGTCAGTGCAGGACATCTTCATGTCGTCGCAGCCAGCTTTGCCGCCGCAAGCCATCTTCGTTGAGGAACTAGCTGCGGCACTAGAACCCCATCTACTTTCACGCGCACAGCTGTGGGAGCTTGGTTACCCAGTGGAAATCGAGCCAAACTCTACAAAAGCTGTGATGTACGTGAATGCACCGCCGCCGCGGCCTACAGTATTCACCTGCTGGAACCTCAATGCGCCCGAATTTGTGCCTGGATCGCAAACTGACAGTGGCGTCAGTTTATCGAATTCTACTCTACGCTCAGACAGTGAACAAGTAACGGACGAAGTGGAACGCTTATGTGTTCGGTGCAATAATGTCTTTCATATGACACGTAACGGCAAATATTTGACCCAGAGTTTCTGCTCTTATCATTGGGGTCGTGTAGTCGATGGACACTATGCCTGTTGTAATAAGGGATTTGGTTCCAAAGGCTGTACTTTTAGCTTTTATCACGTATGGAGCGGAACTAAGCCGGGTATAAATGGACCACTCGAAGGATATGTGCGCCCACACTCGCCCCGCGGAGGGGTGTATGCAATAGACACAGAGATGTGTTATACAACCGCAGGACTGGAGTTAGCCAGTGTGGCGGTGATAGATGTGAATGGCCACGTTGTATACCAAACTCACGTGAGACCAAGTGCGCCAATACTTTGTTATAACACCAGATTCTCAGGCATCAGGCCGCGTGTCTTGGACCGCGCGACTAAGACACTGCAAGATGTACAATATGATCTTCTTGAATTTGTTGGCACGGATACTATATTGGTTGGACATGCCCTGGAAAATGATCTCAAAGTGTTGAAATTATTGCATACAGCAGTTGTTGACACCTGTGCAATGTATCCTCATGCCAGGGGATTGCCGATGCGTCGCTCTCTACGTGATCTATCTAAAGGATTATTAGGAAGGAATATACAGCAAAGCAGTGCGGGCCATTCGGCTTTAGAAGATGCTCAAGCAGTTATGGACTTAATATTACTGAAAGTGAAAGAAGAGCAAATGCTCAGAGAGTGCCAATCAACCTCAAATAAGTTATACTCGTTCGAACCTTATTACCCTTTAGTCTGTGCCGCCTGATTTTGTCATATGTCCTCCGAATTGCATAAAAGCTATAAATGTTGTTTGATTGAGATTTTGACTAAAAACTTACATAGTAAACCCCTACAGTTCTGAACTTACACCAAAGTATGGAGCTAAGACTTGCCCCCTAAAATAAATGTAGAGTTTGTATATGTACTTTATTTTTATTTTATTGTTTACTGAGCACAGTATAAGTAAAGTGTGTTTAAGTACTTTTGTGTTGGCAAAGTACGTTTAGAACTATGTAAAAGTAAAATTGTAAATTATATATATATTAAGGTATAATAATAGGTGTTAACTGTAACAATATTATTTTGTTATGTAAAATTTAAAACTGATAATAAATAAATGTAGAAAAAATATTGCAAAATGGAAATACCCAAAGAATAAATGTGCTTTATTATTAAGTTCATGTTTCATTTCAATGTATTCATACTTTATTATTTATTGCACACACTCGTGCTATTTATAGTAAGGCTTTGAACAAAGGATGAAGTGTACCTACCGACCATTCATTTTCAAAACTATGAATGGCTTTAAGATTGTTATGAAGATTAAAACATTTTACTACTTTCGGCAATCGCTACAAGCTACCATCCGCCCCTTGTTATCAATACTGCCACATAGAACAGTCGCTTTTAAGAGAAATTTCCGTTACAGGGTTAATTTAGTTACCTGGTAATGTAAATTTCCCTTAAAAGCGACAGTAGTTTTTGCGTGAAGGAGTAACAAACATCCATACTGACATCCTGACATACTCACAAACTTTCGCATTAGAATAGAATAGTTTTATTTTCAAAATTGGATACAAGGTGTCACTTATTGACGTCACATCACTTAATCTAATTATAACTACAACCGCTTCCAAAGCGCATGTGTAGAATAAGCGGTGGAACAAACTACACTGCAGCATTTTCATCGGACGTCAATTTACAAATATAGATCTGTTAAAACTTCATCGTGGACGAATGAACATTGTCTACATTAAAAAAAACGAATGAATTAATGTTGAACTAATTATATTAATACGAATATTTCATCAAATAAAGATAAAGATAAAGATAATATAAAATATGTACATACTGTACAAATTATGTCAACACCATGTCAAAAATGCAAAAGCATTTAAGAGGCCATTATGTCAAGCTCGAGCCACACATGTTTGATAAGCTCCGTGCTGACCTACAAAGCTCATCTTTAATGTACTTTTTGAATTTTCTATCATTCATTTCAAGAACACTTTTTGGTAATTTATTATAAAATCTTATACAATTAATCAGAAACGATTTCCCTACCTTAGCCAGCCGATGCGCTGGAATCGACAACTTATAATTGTTCCGCAGTGATCTACTAGTAGGTACATTCACCTACTTTTTGAGAGTCTTAAGTTTTTCCTAACATGTATAATGTTATCGAATATGCATTGGGAGGGCAATGTTAAAATATTTAGGTATTTGAAAAAATCTCCGAGCGAATCTCTTTGTTTTAGACCGTAGATAGCTCGAATTGCCCTTTTTTGTAGAATGAAAATGTCTGCTCCTGCTGCCCAAAGCAGTAGACCATAAGACATTAAACTATGAAAATAACTTAAATATACTAACTTAGCAGTTGCCACATCCGTCAAATGCCTAATACGACGAATAGCGTATGCTGCAGAACTAAGCCTTTTAGAAAGTTTCAAAATGTGAGCATGCCATTTCAAACTTGAATCTAATGTTGTTCCTAAGAGAGTAGTACTATCAACAAAATCTTTTAAGGACTACTTATACTAATATCCACGTTTGGCTGCCGCACATTGGAAAGTGTAAACTTAATGCATTGGGTCTTATTTGCATTTAGCAACAGTAAATTGTTGATTGTCAACCAGTTAGATATGGCGGCTAAAGTGCTATTCACATCATCACAGATATCGCTAAGGCGGTTCATCTTAAAAATTCAAAAAAATACATATATACATATGGTCACGTCTATATCCGTTGCGGGGTAGAAAGAGCCAACAGTCTTGAAAAGACTGAATGGCCACTTTCAGCTATTTGGCCTAATGATATAATTGAGATCCAAATAGTGACAGGTCGCTAGCCCATCGCCTAAAAACGAATCCCAAGTTTGTAAGCCTATCCCTTAGTCGCCTTTTACGACATCCATGGGAAATAGATGGAGTGGTCCTATTCTTTTTTTGTATTGGTGCCGGGAACCACACGGCACTTCAACAATATCATTTATAATATTAATAGGATATTAGGTATTCCCAAACGTTACCCTGTAGCGGTATCCCTCTTGCGAGCGATTCTCTTTCTTTAGTTTGTTGTCGTCTCAAGTAAGCTGTCACGTCGGCTGTTACTTTTGAATAGGTGGTTATTTGGTTTTGGTTTTACCTTAATAATATAATAGTTACATAAAACCTGTATTTGTATTAGGTACATTTAATTGACAAATACATTTCGGTTGGGCACACCTAGTTCACACATTAGTCTCGAAACATAACATTAAGTGTAGCTGTAGCGGGAGCGATGATTCGGCTCGACCCCTACCAAAGGGAAGATCTTCCGCCAGGCTAGGTGTTATGCCTGGGGAGCCGCGGCTCCAACGATGTTTTGTCGGAGGTTGTATATATAGCTCCAATCTGGAAATCTCTGTAATCGCGATTTAGATTCTTCGCTGCTATTGGTTGAGCGCGTCAATTTCTCCGCGATGATTGACAGTTGTTGTGTGATTTGATGTTGTTGACGAGTGGCGTAGAGATGTCGCCACATAGCCTACACATAGCATCTGCACCTTCCTTTTTCTTCTTTTCATATGGGTGATAACTGAAATTCAGTGTTGTATGTTCTCAGGTTAAGAAAAATTGCTGAGTTATATAGCCTTTTACCTTGAATAGAATAGATTTATTTTTAAAATTGGATACAAGTTATCACATATTGACGTCACATCAATTAAATCTAATTATATTTACTACCGCTTCTAAATCTCGTGTATATATAGAAGAAGGGGCGGAACAAACTACACTGCAGCATTTTCACCGGACGTTAATTTACAAACATAGTAGATCTCGGAAATTGATCAGAACTGATAATTAAAAAAAATTGTGAATATGTATAAAATTAATGATTTTAATACAAATATTGTCAAATAGTATAATAAGTTATTTACCTTTGTACATACTGTACAAATTATGTCAATACCATGTAAAAAATTCACAGGCATTTAAGAGGCCATGATGCCAAGCTTGGGCCACACATGTTTATTATCCTCCATGCTGTGATAGGCTTTCCTAGAAAGCTCACATTTATGTACTTTTTGAATTTTCTATCAGGCATTTCAAGAACACTTTTTGGTTATTCATTATATGCTGCACTGGGACATACAACTGTTCGAATATGTATTGGGCGGGCAATGTAAAACTATTCAGGTTGTCGAAAAATTATTTAAGCGAATCCCTTCGTTTCAGACCAAAGATAGCTCGAATTGCTCTTTTTGTAATGTCTAATAGTTTGTATATGGGTAATTCTACAAACTAGGGATTAAATCGAGTCTGATTTCGGCTCGACATCAGACTCGATTTAATCAACGTTTATTCACAAA
This sequence comes from Amyelois transitella, assembly GCF_032362555.1. Classification (NCBI taxonomy): domain Eukaryota; kingdom Metazoa; phylum Arthropoda; class Insecta; order Lepidoptera; family Pyralidae; genus Amyelois; species Amyelois transitella. Next base: position 4,956,422 of record NC_083516.1, on the reverse strand, counting down.
TTAATTATATCACAAATTAAATTTGCTTCTTAACATCAATTTGTTATACTTTATTAAGTATCTATTAAAAAGAAAATAACAAAAAAAAATCTTAGAATTAAATATACTTTTCTGTTTTGCATCTGCTTTTTTTTATTTAGCCTCCTTTTCAACTATATCTTTCCTTGATATCATTTCTTTTTTTCTTTTTTGTTGCACACTAACAGTATCTCTAAATATTTTTCTTGTTTTTTACCTTTTCTTTGATCTTTTTTTTTGTTTTGATGGGCTTGGGGATATATCTGGGAAAAGAGTACTTGGATTAATTTGCAAATCAGGCATGGTAGCTTAAATTTCTGGATTTTTCAAATTTAACGTAAGATCAATGGTCATATATAATAGGAAATATGCAGAGATCGTGGCAAGTGGAAAGAGATAGTAGGGGAGAGCGGGGCTGGTGTTAACAGGGGTAAGAATTAACAAGCTTATTCCTGCCAAACGTAAAGTGTTAAAAATATGAGACTCGGTTTAGAAATACTATATACGCAGCCGAATGTGTCCTGACTTGTCAGTTGCCGGCCGGCCATCGCATGTAATAGTTGTGAGTAGTGACCTCGGATTGACAGGTAAGAGAACTTTTCTTGTGTTGCAATAAATTGATTTAAGACTTATTTATTCCCTAAATTGATTCAAAGTTTATACTAAATCAAACTGTAATTTATTGACAGTAAAACTATATTATTTGTTTGTAATTATTTTGACTAGATTATTTGCTGTAATTGGTTAAGTAAAAAAAGTAGCCTTGGGGCTAAAATTAACAAATTGAGTGGGGTAAGTATTAACATGTTAAGTATTGAGTATTAACATGTTAATACTTACCCCGTATGTATGTATAATACAGTATTAACTAAGTGTTTTTTTACAATAGTATTTTTTTTGTAGAATGATAAACTATAAAAGGAAGAGCACAAGGGGGTCTACATCTCAAGAAGTATTTGAGTTAGCAGCTAAAGAAGTTCTGGAAAAAAATAGAAAGTATATAGACTAATGATTGTTGAGTACTTATAGTTAATTGAAAAGATTATGTTGTTGCTGTTGAAGAAGATATTATTTTATTTACCTTATTAGAACTCTATAAGACTGTTAACACTAAAAAGTTTATTTAATTTTTATACATTAAGTTTAAAGTTGTTGTGTGTGTCAATATTATATAGGCTTAAAAATCATTTGACTGTGAGAATGATTGTTAATTAGTGTAGATTTAAAACAATATACTATATTCTTTCAGTTCCTATCATAAAAAGTACTGATTTATTTAATCTTAAGTACAATAAAACATTTTTATTAATATAAAAGACATTTTATTTATGTATTTTAATAGAATTATAGTCTGTGTTAATTATTGCCCCTTACGTTAATACTTACCCCAGCTCTGTTAATATTTGCCCCAGATACGGGGTATGTCTTAACAAACGACTTTTTTGGTTTTGATTAGTCTGTTTCTAAAATTACTTACCTAGCTGATAGTTTTTGTTACTAATATCATAGCCAGATAATCAAAGCATGTTATAAACAAAAAATAAAACAAAAATGTTAATTACTATTGAAAATATAAACCATAATGCAAAATTTGTTAGTACCAGCCCCGCTCTCCCCTATCTGCCTACCCCTCCGGGAAAGAGGCGTGATTTAATGTATGTATGTATGTATCAATGGTCATGTCATCAGGCTGATCTCCAGATTCCGTCTCACTTTCATTGACGTCTTTAAAAATTTGTCTTGGTTTTGCAGGGTATTCGAGTAGGTTTATCCGATAATGTTCACACATAATACCGTCCTCACAAAAACAACTAAGGGATTTCATTTGTACCTTTCGTGGCATGAAGGCACTGGCCTGTACTTGGTGGACTTTGAGTGTGCAATTAAAAGCAATAAAATTCTGCTGATCGCCAGAAATTGTTCTTTTCATGTAATCAATTTCGCTTTTAGTGACGATAGAAAATGTCACACCAAGGCAGTGACTTTGAATGACACCACAGAACTCAGATAGGTTAGTAACATCACCTCCATGTGCTACAACATCATTTGCACTTCTTTTGCACACGGCTCCTATTCCATCTGCCATATTTAAATGTGCCCAAATAGCGTAAACATTATGACTTAACGATACAGTGTAATATGATCTTGTAGATCCCTTGAAATACACAACTACTATATGAAGTGAGAGCTGTGAGCGAGATCCTCTAAAATGCAAGGACTGTATTTTCTTCGTTGTATTTTGTACTGAAAGTTAGTCAAATGATAAATTACATTACCTACTTGTATCGTAGATTAATGTTTACAGGTAAAAAATGTGAATTATTTTTAACAGAAACATATTTTTTACGATCGTTTCAGGATCCTGGACGGTTCTCAGTATCCTGAGTCTCAATTTTGCAGGACCCTGAGACCAGGATCCTAAGTAGGGAATGCAAATCTTGCGAGATTGGGGCTCCAGCGAGATCTCGCGAGATTATAAATTACAAAAAAAAAGGGTTTTATTGACTCATTTCAGCAACATATTATGTACATACATCGTTCATATAAAAGGTGTTAATACATTTTCTAAGCTGGTCCAACGCTCAGCCATCCACCATCAAACTAAGAATAAACCTGTATCTTGATTGATAGAAGGCATCACGGAAGATCCGGTAGGATGTAATGATGTTTGTTTATTTGAGTTGAAGTAAAATGTACACTGATTTAATAATTCCCAAACTAGACGAATCTGTATTCTGGGAATTATTTTGAGTTAACACAATAGTTAACTAAGGATAAGAGTTTTATTAATAGATATGTATAATTGAAGAATAAACTTAAAACTATTGCAATAACGCAGATAACGCTCTAGACCGCCTTGTGGTAACAATTTATGTACAACGATGTGAACATCGTAGGTATATATTAATAAGAGAGATACGTGGACTAAGTATATTAAGTAAATTTCATTGATTATTGATATTATTTAGGCAATAGATTTTCCGTGTCAGAGTAATTTAATGTCAAAAGCCACTCTTTAATTTTGAATTTGACAACACGTTTTGTGCAAGGGTATATTTTTAATATTTTATTGGCCTTATTATACATAATACAGCTAATTGCCGTGCAGCAAATACATTCCTATGTGGTGGTGTAGAACATACTAGGTCCCATCTACGCTTTCGGGTATATAGTGTCGGATCATACACCAACTGTGAGTGCTTACGAAGCAGCAACATGGAGATAAATAGTTGCCTGACTGTCATGATTGATATCTCTGAAAATAGTTGTTAAGGACCGCTCTTTGCGCACGCTCTAGCGGTAGCAGCGTTGTTTTTACAGCTCCACCCCATACTGCGATACAGTACGTTAAAATGGATTGGCATAGCGCAAAGTATACAACCTTAAGGGTACTTAAATCGGCGACAGAGTTTAAATTTCGGAAAACATAAATGAGTTTCCTTACTTTGTTTTTCAAAAAAGCAATATGTTGGTACCACTTAAGATATTGATCTACAAATATTCCAAGATATTTAGCGGTTGTGGTCCTTGATATGACTGTGCATGCGCACAGGGAGTTATTATTCAATGCTCGGCATTTATGAGCTTTAAGTGAGAATTCATTATCTAAAGGTAGGGTAGAAGCATTTATAGCAAAGGTTATATAGTTGCTTTTGGCTAAGTTTAGAGTTAATAGATTTGAATCAAGCCAGGACATAACTGTGGACAGAGCTAATTCTGCATTTGAAAAGGCTTCACTCAGGCGCAGGCTTCACTTCATAACAATACTCTCAATCTCGTCAATTTTGAGATCTCGCGAGATTGGTGGTTGTGTTTTTTTTTTTTCAAATAATAAATTTATGACTATATTTTAGAAATTACAAAAAAAATAATAAGAAATAGGTATTGTAAGATAAACATTTATTTTTTCATCGAACATTCTTTGAAAAGATTAATATTTTCAGACAGATACCTGTCTGAAAAAGTCTTCTCTTCTAATAACAACAAAAATATTTTAGTTTAAAACAGTTCTCTTATAATAAACAAAACAACGAGAAGAAAAAAAAGGAAACTAAATATTATTATCATACATACATACATACATATCGTCACGTCTATATCCCATGCGGGGTAGACAGAGCCAACAGTCTTGAAGACTAAATGGCCACGTTCAGCTATTTGGCTTAATGATAGAATTGAGATTCAAATAGTGACAGGTTGCTAGCCCATCGCCTAAAAGAAGAATCCCAAGTTTATGAGCCTATACCTTAGTCGCCTTTTACGACATCCATGGGAAAGAGATGGAGTGGTCCTATTCTGTTTTGTATTGGTGCCGGGAACCACACGGCACTTTATTATCATTATCAATTAACATTATTATTATCAATTAAATAAAATTATATGTACCTACTCATGAGATCCATTACATATTACAGATTAATTAACAAAATAATACCAATTAGTCAGACTATAACAAATTATATATTAATTAACAAAATATACCAATTAAATGAAATATTTGTTCAGTTCAAATCTCGCGAGATATCGCCCTTTTCCCCCCGATATTAATCTCGCTCAGAAAAGCCGAGATCTTTTTCGAGAACGAGATCGAGAAACGAGATTGCATTCCCTAATCCTGAGATTTCTTATATTATTTTTAAAAAATCACATCAATGTTATAACATTAAAAAAAAACTAAGCAGGACTAAGCTTCGTGTTAGCAACTTACATATCAAAACTATAATTACTCATATTATTTAATGAATACCTAAATAAATATCTTACCAGGATTCTGAGAGCTCGACTGATTATAGCACCACTTTCCTCACTGACAACGCTCTGCGGTATTGTCTAATGAATAAACTCTGTATAGAATAACTTAAAATTTAAGAATAGTTAGACTAAGTGGCTAAGGAAACAAATTGTAGCGACATGCAAACTTGCTGAATTGCATTTTTATGTAGAGCGACTGGCGATCGAATCCCCTCCGTTCCCAGTCGTCTCGTGAACTTTATCGGTTACGCGCATATATGTATTGTACAAATTTAATATTTCTATTGGCAATAAATCTCAATCAGTAAAGTTATTCGTTTCATCTCCCTAAGCCCCACCAGACACACCCGACGAAATCAAGTATTCCAAGGGAGGGGCCTAGTTACCTGTAGCGCAGGTCTCTTCGGAGTCCTATTTCAGGAGCTAGTCTCTTCTCAATGTTACACGATTGCATTACCTACATCCAAATTCAGCACGTACGAAATACTAACCATAGAAATAAGTACTGTATTGTCTTAGATTTTAGGAAGAGAAAATAAATATTTTTATTTTATTTTAATACACCGCGCTATGTGTGAATGGATATATGATTTTCGTTGTATCTTTAGTAGGTACAATCGACAAGGGAGAACAACGACATTGCAGGACAAATAGCCTAGCGAATATTTGTTACTTTTACATTGAACAGTATCCTGATATGACATAGTGGGGACAAAATATAGACATGATTTTTAACTATGTTTTTGAGAAAAATAGATAATAATAACTGTATCTAGCAAAAAAAAAACAAGTAAAATTTTTAATTTCGGTTTTATTTATGACCTTGATGTAGAACTCACGAAATCAGGACGCACTTTGTATTAAACCTGAGAATTCGGCACTTTCAATAGTGATTTCGTTCATAAAATAACTGAAAAACAATATCATATATAGTGGCCAGCTATAAACAGTTACCAATAACAGTATGCCGTACAAATAAAATAGTTTGAAACATTTTTTTTATAACATTTTGTCTGATCCGTCGAAAATTCCATAGTTTGTAGAACTACCCATATCTGCTGCTGCTCCCCAAAACAGTAGACCATACGATATTAAACTGTGAAAATAACTAAAATGTACTAGCTTCCAGCTTCTAGTTTCCACATCCGCCAGATGCCTTAAACGACCGATAGCATATGCTGCAGAACTAAGCTTTTTAGAAAGAATCGAAATGTGAGCATGCCATTTCAAATTTGAATCGTGCCGCAGCATACCAATGATGTTCTTTTTTGTGTAGGTTAGCTTAAGATTTTGATGTTTTTATACATTTTATTTGGTGTATGTAGCAATTCAAATTAATGCGTGAGGCATTAATTTGAATTGCTACATACACCAAATCTATCTATTTTGTACAATCTATCTATTTTGTACAATTAAGTTTAAACAAATAAATGAATAACTTTTACTCTCGTTTTCATCATCATCCCCAGATATCGTTTTTCTTTAATAACTAACAAAATATTTTACAGTCTTATTTGCAGAAATATAAAGAAGTCCATTGAGTTAATAATAAATATTAAACTTTATTTGTATTAGCAAGTGAAACTAAAATATTCACCATCAAGTGCAGCAATTATGTGTGGTTAATTAGTATAATTTTCAAGTTCAAATTCAAAATCTTTATTGCAAATCATAAAGTACATCAGTTGAATTACAGTTGCTGCTTATAAATAGGTACAATATGAACCCTGTTGGGCATCGCAATTTTAAAATAATATGGAACGGCGGGCAGGTTTATGTCGGCTATTATGTTAAATGAACAATAATAAAAAAATATCGCATTATTTTTCGATTTTAAATAAATATAATTTAGGTATAAGATATATTGAATTGATAAAATGATATATAATAATAAAAAAATAATTCAAATGTCAATACTTCTATCGTTTAAAATCTCGTCCTGTGTATAGTAGCATTTATCGGTCAAAAGTAGTTTTAAGTTTTTAATAAACAAGTTTACATTTTCTTATGCAGTCAGGTAGGGCATTATAGATCCTTGTAGTCATCGCAAATGGACCAGAATTTGATTTTACCAGCTCATAGCTAGGTGTAATTATTATTTTTTTTGTTTTGTGGGATAACTAATATAAATTATCTTTTTTGTTGTAGAATTCTGGATATTTTCTTACGTATTTACTTGCCTCACAAATATATATTGAGGGTAAAGTCAATGTTTTTGCATCTTGAAACTGTGGTTTGCAGGTATCTGTCCCTTTAACATTATTTATTATTCGAATACATTTTTTCTGTAGGATAAAAAGTGTATCTGGTTAAGTAGTATGCCTACGTGAATCAACCAAATATGATATAGGTATTTTAATTATGCATCATTTACAAAGTACAATAATTAGAAAACTTGGCGGGGCATTATGGTGTTTACTACAGAGCAGGTAGCAGGATTTTGAGATTTGACCCTAATTACCCTTATCTAAGTACCTGTAATAAATTCGGGTGTGTCTTTAAAGATGGCATTAGTTAAATATGTACTTAGGTTGCAACGTTTAAAGGTATTGCGCCCCTCAACCAGAACATTATTCGTTGAGCAGTCGAGCAAGCGACTTAGCGTATCACATTTCAACTCTACTCTCTCTCTCTCTTAATTAAGATGCAACACTTTTGCGAACATTTATACGATAGGTTCTGTCAAGACAGTTCAATGTCTGCGGCAGACACTGCCAGTATCATAGAGCGTGTGCAAAAGATCAAGAACTGTACGCCGGCACCACCAGCGAGGCCTCCGTCACCCCTGCCAGTGCAGGACATCTTCATGTCGTCGCAGCCAGCTTTGCCGCCGCAAGCCATCTTCGTTGAGGAACTAGCTGCGGCACTAGAACCCCATCTACTTTCACGCGCACAGCTGTGGGAGCTTGGTTACCCAGTGGAAATCGAGCCAAACTCTACTAAAGCTGTGATGTACGTGAATGCACCGCCGCCGCGGCCTACAGTATTCACCTGCTGGAACCTCAATGCGCCCGAATTTGTGCCTGGTTCGCAAACTGACAGTGGCGTCAGTTTATCGAATTCTACTCTACGCTCAGACAGTGAACAAGTAACGGACGAAGTGGAACGCTTATGTGTTCGGTGCAATAATGTCTTTCATATGACACGTAACGGCAAATATTTGACCCAGAGTTTCTGCTCTTATCATTGGGGTCGTGTAGTCGATGGACACTATGCCTGTTGTAATAAGGGATTTGGTTCCAAAGGCTGTGCTTTTAGCTTTTATCACGTATGGAGCGGAACTAAGCCGGGTATAAATGGACCACTCGAAGGATATGTGCGCCCACACTCGCCCCGCGGAGGGGTGTATGCAATAGACACAGAGATGTGTTATACAACCGCAGGACTGGAGTTAGCCAGTGTGGCGGTGATAGATGTGAATGGCCACGTTGTATACCAAACTCACGTGAGACCAAGTGCGCCAATACTTTGTTATAACACCAGATTCTCAGGCATCAGGCCGCGTGTCTTGGACCGCGCGACTAAGACACTGCAAGATGTACAATATGATCTTCTTGAATTTGTTGGCACGGATACTATATTGGTTGGACATGCCCTGGAAAATGATCTCAAAGTGTTGAAATTATTGCATACAGCAGTTGTTGACACCTGTGCAATGTATCCTCATGCCAGGGGATTGCCGATGCGTCGCTCTCTACGTGATCTATCTAAAGGATTATTAGGAAGGAATATACAGCAAAGCAGTGCGGGCCATTCGGCTTTAGAAGATGCTCAAGCAGTTATGGACTTAATATTACTGAAAGTGAAAGAAGAGCAAATGCTCAGAGAGTGCCAATCAACCTCAAATAAGTTATACTCGTTCGAACCTTATTACCCTTTAGTCTGTGCCGCCTGATTTTGTCATATGTCCTCCGAATTGCATAAAAGCTATAAATGTTGTTTGATTGAGATTTTGACTAAAAACTTACATAGTAAACCCCTACAGTTCTGAACTTACACCAAAGTATGGAGCTAAGACTTGCCCCCTAAAATAAATGTAGAGTTTGTATATGTACTTTATTTTTATTTTATTGTTTACTGAGCACAGTATAAGTAAAGTGTGTTTAAGTACTTTTGTGTTGGCAAAGTACGTTTAGAACTATGTAAAAGTAAAATTGTAAATTATATATATATTAAGGTATAATAATAGGTGTTAACTGTAACAATATTATTTTGTTATGTAAAATTTAAAACTGATAATAAATAAATGTAGAAAAAATATTGCAAAATTGAAATACCCAAAGAATAAATGTGCTTTATTATTAAGTTCATGTTTCATTTCAATGTATTCATACTTTATTATTTATTGCACACACTCGTGCTATTTATAGTAAGGCTTTGAACAAAGGATGAAGTGTACCTACCGACCATTCATTTTCAAAACTATGAATGGCTTTAAGATTGTTATGAAGATTAAAACATTTTACTACTTTCGGCAATCACTACAAGCCACCATCCGCCCCTTGTTATCAATACTGCCACATAGAACAGTCGCTTTTAAGGGAAATTTCCGTTACAGGGTTAATTTAGTTACCTGGTAATGTAAATTTCCCTTAAAAGCGACAATAGTTTTTGCGTGAAGGAGTAACAAACATCCATACTGACATCCTGACATACTCACAAACTTTCGCATTAGAATAGAATAGTTTTATTTTCAAAATTGGATACAAGGTGTCACTTATTGACGTCACATCACTTAATCTAATTATAACTACAACCGCTTCCAAAGCGCATGTGTAGAATAAGCGGTGGAACAAACTACACTGCAGCATTTTCATCGGACGTCAATTTACAAATATAGATCTCTTAAAGCTTAAATTTCTAGATTTTTCAAATTTAACGTAAGATCAATGGTCATATATAATAGGAAATATGCAGAGATCGTGGCAAGTGGAAAGAGATAGTCTCTGTACTGTCGTACAATAATATTTGTTGAAATTTACAACAACTTGATTTGTGCACACACCCGCTCTAGTCTGGCATACGCCGTAAAGTGACAGAACGTGCTGCCGCTCCACTTGCTTACGTCACACCACAACGATTGTCATTTATTGATGCAATACATTACATCTACCTTTTACAAAAATTGAAATAAACAAAACAACATTTTCTAATAACAATGAAATCATGAATTATTTAAGTGACATTCAACCAGAGTTTACAAATCTTAATTATTATCGACTGAGATGTTTTCGCTGTCGGAATCATTTTTATGTTCTTCATTTCCGTCATTACATACTTCCCATTTTCCTTCAACTCTTTTTAAATGTACCACATTTCTACGCAATCGCTGTCCCGTTTCTTCATTTTCTATTTCCATGTCGTTTCCTTTCTGTTTTGTTACTGTATAAGGTACATTGTTAAATGTTGTAGACAATTTATTTTCTTTTATTAAATTCTTTGTATAAACCTTTTCCCCGATTTGAATGTCTGTTTCCTTAGCTTGTCTCTTCTTGTCAGCATATTCTTTACCTTTTGATTTCATTTCTGTATCTCTATCTCTGGTTTCTTGGTCGCAATCTGCGAACTCAACATCTAAGAGGGAAGGCAGCTTGTCACGAAATTGTCGTCTAAAAAACAGTTCTGCGGGAGTCCTACCTGTAGTAGAATGGGGTGTACTATTATACATTGTTAAATACTTGAGTAAATCGTCTTGCCAGTTAGATTTCTGGCTTTGGCTAATGCGCAATCTTTTTAATATATCCCGATTCTGCCTCTCAACCTCGCCGTTTTGTTGAGGCCAATAAGGGATACTATGAAATAATCTTATACCATATTCCTCACAAAAAGATTTAAAGTCTGCGCTAATAAACTGGGGACCGTTATCGGCAGTAATGCTTACTGGTGTACCTAATCGAGAAAATATTTCTTTGAGTATTTTTATCGTTTGAGCTGAGTCTGTTATTTTAGTGATCTTTACCTCCTTGTATCGACTGTAATAATCGATAATCACGAGGATATAGTGACCACTTGGTAACGGGCCCAGATAGTCTATTGCTACATCTACCCATGGCTGGGAGGGAAGTTTACGTCTATGCATGGGATTAGGAGGATTTGGAGCCGAGACCAAAGTGCAACCCTTACACGATCTTACATAATGTTCCGCGTCTTTGTCTACCTTCGGCCACCAAACTTTAGATCGCAATCGAGTTTTCATCGCAACAATACCTGGATGACCTTCATGAGCCGATGCCAGCACTTTTAATCTCAAGCTCGTTGGTATTACAATCTTATTTTGCCGCAAAAGTATATTATCTTGGAAACACAGTTCATGTTCGAAAATTTTGTAATTGGTCACACTTTGATCCCAATTACTGTTGAAAACACCCTTTTTAACTAACTGTAACTCTGTATCTGCTTCAGATGCCAGTGATAATTCGGTTAAAGTGATTGCTGTGGGACAAGATTGATCTATAACCAAATTCAGATAGTTATCGTCATCAAATGGTTGTGGTGCTGAGTTTTGCATACACATTCGTGAAAGTGGGTCGGCAATATTATTTTTACCAGGAATATATACGATTTTAAATTTATACGATTGTAAACGCAAAACCCAGCGTTCGATTCGTGCGCATGGTTTAGAATTTGGTCCAAATATTACCTCTAATGGTTTATGGTCGGTTATTAGTTCAAATTGGTCTTTACCAAATAAATACATATTAAAGTGCTCAACAGACCATACTAAAGCTAAAGCTTCTTTTTCTGTTTGGCAATATCGTTTTTCTCGATCACTCAAACTTTTATTACCATATGCAATAATACGTGGTCCCTGAACACCATGTTGAACTAGAACGGCGCCTAAACCTACTGGACTAGCATCAGCAAATACTTGTGTTCTATCTTGTGGATTGTAGTACCCTAAAGTGTGAATATTGTTAAGTGCCTTTTTCAGCATCGCAAATGCTTTAGACTGCTTGCTCTGCCAATGAGATGAGATGTTAGCACCTTTAGACAATTTTAATCGCAAGAGCTCTCGCAGTGGATCAGTCAACGTAGCCAAATGGGGAATCCATTTTCCTACATAATTTACGAGACCCAAGAAGCTCTGGACTTCCTCTATTACCTTAGGTTCTCTAAATGACTGAATCAAACTGACATATTTGTCCAGAGGTTTCACCCCATTACACGATAATTGATGTCCAAGGAACTGTATCTGTCTAACACTGAAAGTACATTTTCCTTCATTTAGAATGACGTTATTATCCTTCAAAACCTGTAAAAGTTTTTTTAGTCTCTCTCCATGTTCGGAGTCGCTTCCAAAAACAACGATATCATCAATAAAATTGACGACGCCTTCACAAGGCAAAAGTATTTTCTCAAGCGTTTTCTGGAAAATTTCAGGAGCGCACGATATGCCAAACATGAGGCGCTTATATCTAAACAATCCTCTGTTGCAAATAAATGTTGTTATATATCTGCAGTCCTCGCTAAGTTCAATTTGATGGAATGCATTTTTAATATCTAATTTAGAAAACATCTTCGCATTTCTGAACTTAGGGAGAAGCTGCTCCATAGTTGGTAAGGGATGCTTTTCTCTAATAATTGCTTTGTTGGCTTGCCTCATGTCCAGGCACACGCGAGCATCTCCATTCTCCTTGAGAACTGGGACCAAAGGGCTTACCCAGTCTGATGGACCGTTAACAGGTTCAATGATATCAGCATCTAACAGTTCTTGAATTTTATCATTTATTTTGGACTCAAGGGGAACGGGGATTCTACGACAAGGTTGAGAAACTGGTTTAATTGTCTCATCGATAGGGATAGTAATTTTTACGTCTTTGAATTTCGGAAATTTTGTATTGACCATATTAATTCCTAAACCTACCCTCAATACTCCTAGTTTGATAGCGGTGTCTTTCCCGAGCAAGTTTTTTGTGCCACCTTTCACCACATAAAAAGTTTCTTCATCTAATTTACATCCGTTTGAAATAACGATAGAAGAATCAAATGCTCCCAAAACAGTGAGGGGATTTTGGCTTCCGTAAGCCACAAAGTTTTTCTGTGGAGATTTGACCTGATTTTTCACTATAATGTTCAAGGATTTAAGATTTTCCCAAGTAGCATCATTAATTATGTTACACTTGCTGCCGGAATCAATAAGCATATCAATGTTCACCCCTCCTAATGTGCATACGATGGTGTCATCACCATCAATCTGAAAAATGTAATGTACATCTTCTGCAGGTTTAGACGTTTTAATTTTTTTAGTTGATGATTCAGCGACAGTTGTTGTTCCGGAAGTAATGTCGTTATATTTACGCTTCTTTTTACTGGTTTTGCAATAACGACGAAAATGACCGACATAACCACATTTCAGACATTTCTTTAGGAGTGCTGGACAAGACTTTTCATTGCTTGGGTGGTTCCCACCACAACGACAGCAAGGATCAGGAGTTTCTTTTTTTGAAAAAGATTTGTTCACATGATTGACTGCAAGTTGAACTTTACTTGCATCAAAACCTTTTAATTGCCGCTGAACTGCTTCCAAAGCATTAGCTTCCGAAATAATTTTGTCCAATGTTACATCATCCCCTAAAGTCAAGATCTTCTTTCGTAATTCTACCGATTCACACTTTTCAGTGATTTGATCTATCAAATGTTCCTCTACAACTTGAAATTTACATTTAGCGCTTTGATTCCGAAGACGAACGAGAAACTTCTCAAATTTTTCTTCCGCTTCTTGTTTAATAAGTCTAAACAAATGGCGTTCATAAACACGGCTTTGCTTTGGAGAAAAGTATTCGTCTAACTTTGCTAACGCAATAGTGTAAATATCCCCACTATTGTCTTCTGGGGCTTTATCTACATTGGCACCTGGTATATTATAGTATATCTCCTGTAGAGAAAGCCCACCCATGTGTAGGAGTATTGCTCTTTTTGTTTCCGGCGATTTTATATTTGTTGCCGTTAGATATAGTTCGAGCGCTCTTTTCCACTTTTCCCATCGTAGACCAACGGACGAAGGATCTCCATCGCAGTCTAATGACTCTAATGGCGGTAATTGCGACATATTGAGGGATATCTGGAAAATAAATATTTCCATTGTAGGTACCATTCGACTGGGGTCGAATTACCTCTTATGCTGCGATTGCTACATTTTGTGGTAATGGTACCGTTCAGTTTTACTGAACTACCAATTAAAACAATCGCTATTGTAGGTACCGTTTAGCTTTCTGCCAAACTACCTCTAATCAACACGAATTTATAGGTACCATTTGATATCGAAGTATCAAATTACCTCTGGTTTATATAACCTCTTTACCTCTAACAGGAAAACATTAGGATTATATTTTTTTTATATTAGAACTATTTATTTATTATTGTCAATCACAGGATTACATATTATTAGTATTAAATTTACACCCAATTATTTACCCGCAATAGTAAGAAATAATACAACTAAACAGTGGTATCTATGCACGTGCATTAAACAAAACAATTAAATAAGTTTCATTATTTTATTAAGATGTTACCTTACCTTACTTCTTTTTGTTTACCGATTTAAACTTAGATTATGTATACATATTTATACCTTCTTTTACATTTTCACGTCAGAGACTTATTTGTCAATGGTTTCAAATGACATAAAAAAACACAATTTTCGTTGCCTAGCAACCATCTTTGCAAAAATAAAGTAAAACAAAAATATATGAAACGGGAAAATAACAAATACATAATAATTTATTATTTTTAGATAAACATTGCACCAATGAAAAACAACAAAAATATTATGTGTAGGTGTTTAATACTTTTGTAATTCTTCACACCTTTGTAATGTTTCACTGTTAAGGCAAAAGGTTTCAAATGTGTAGGTGATTTTTCCGTTGTTGATTTAAGTATTTTTTATAGGTACTAAAAAAATTAATTTAGGTACTTGCCTTTAGGCTCTTTACCTCTTGCAGGGTCGCCAAATGTACTGTCGTACAATAATATTTGTTGAAATTTACAACAACTTGATTTGTGCACACACCCGCTCTAGTCTGGCATACGCCGTAAAGTGACAGAACGTGCTGCCGCTCCACTTGCTTACGTCACACCACAACGATTGTCATTTATTGATGCAATACATTACAGTCTCTGCCTACCCCTCCGGGAAAGAGGCGTGATTTTATGTATGTATGTATGTATCAATGGTCATGTCATCAGGCTGATCTCCAGATTCCGTCTCACTTTCATTGACGTCTTTAAAAATTTGTCTTGGTTTTGCAGGGTATTCGAGTAGGTTTATCCGATAATGTTCACACATAATACCGTCCTCACAAAAACAACTAAGGAATTTCATTTGTACCTTTCGTGGCATGAAGGCACTGGCCTGTACTTGGTGGACTTTGAGTGTGCAATTAAAAGCAATAAAATTCTGCTGATCGCCAGAAATTGTTCTTTTCATGTAATCAATTTCGCTTTTAGTGACGATAGAAAATGTCACACCAAGGCAGTGACTTTGAATGACACCACAGAACTCAGATAGGTTAGTAACATCACCTCCATGTGCTACAACATCATTTGCACTTCTTTTGCACACGGCTCCTATTCGATCTGCCATATTTAAATGTGCCCAAATAGCGTAAACATTATGACTTAACGATACAGTGTAATATGATCTTGTAGATCACTTGAAATACACAACTACTATATGAAGTGAGAGCTGTGAGCGAGATCCTCTAAAATGCAAAGACTGTATTTTCTTCGTTGTATTTTGTACTGAAAGTTAGTCAAATGATAAATTACATTACCTACTTGTATCGTAGATTAATGTTTACAGGTAAAAAATGTGAATTATTTTTAACAGAAACATATTTTTTACGATCGTTTCAGGATCCTGGACGGTTCTCAGTATCCTGAGTCTCAATTTTGCAGGACCCTGAGACCAGGATCCTAAGTAGGGAATGCAAATCTTGCGAGATTGGGGCTCCAGCGAGATCTCGCGAGATTATAAATTACAAAAAAAAAAAGGGTTTTATTGACTCATTTCAGCAACATATTATGTACATACATCGTTCATATAAAAGGTGTTAATACATTTTCTAAGCTGGTCCAACGCTCAGCCATCCACCATCAAACTAAGAATAAACCTGTATCTTGATTGGTAGAAGGCATCACGGAAGATCCAGTAGGATGTAATGATGTTTGTTTATTTGAGTTGAAGTAAAATGTACACTTATTTAATAATTCCCAAACTAGACGAATCTGTATTCTGGGAATTATTTTGAGTTAACACAATAGTTAACTAAGGATAAGAGTTTTATTAATAGATATGTATAATTGAAGAATAAACTTAAAACTATTGCAATAACGCAGATAACGCTCTAGACCGCCTTGTGGTAACAATTTATGTACAACGATGTGAACATCGTATATATTAATAAGAGAGATACGTGGACTAAGTATATTAAGTAAATTTCATTGATTATTGATATTATTTAGGCAATAGATTTTCCGTGTCAGAGTAATTTAATGTCAAAAGCCACTCTTTAATTTTGAATTTGACAACACGTTTTGTGCAAGGGTATATTTTTAATATTTTATTGGCCTTATTATACATAATACAGCTAATTGCCGTGCAGCAAATACATTCCTATGTGGTGGTGTAGAACATACTAGGTCCCATCTACGCTTTCGGGTATATAGTGTCGGATCATACACCAACTGTGAGTGCTTACGAAGCAGCAACATGGAGATAAATAGTTGCCTGACTGTCATGATTGATATCTCTGAAAATAGTTGTTAAGGACCGCTCTTTGCGCACGCTCTAGCGGTAGCAGCGTTGTTTTTACAGCTCCACCCCATACTGCGATACAGTACGTTAAAATGGATTGGCATAGCGCAAAGTATACAACCTTAAGGGTACTTAAATCGGCGACAGAGTTTAAATTTCGGAAAACATAAATGAGTTTCCTTACTTTGTTTTTCAAAAAAGCAATATTGCTTGATCTATTGATCAATATCTTAAGTGGGACCAACATATGTTGGTCCCACTTAAGATATATAGCAAATTTAGCATTTATAGCAAAGGTTATATAGTTGCTATTGGCTAAGTTTAGAGTTAATAGATTTGAATCACGCCAGGACATAACTGTGGACAGAGCTAATTCTGCATTTGAAAAGGCTTCACTCAGGCGCAGGCTTCACTTCATAACAATACTCTCAATCTCGTCAATTTCGAGATCTCGCGAGATTGGTGGTTGTGTTTTTTTTTTCAAATAATAAATTAATGACTATATTTCAGAAATTACAAAAAAAATTAATAAGAAATAGGTATTGTAAGATAAACATTTATTTTTTCATCGAACATTCTTTGAAAAGATTAAAATTTTCAGACAGATACCTGTCTGAAAAAGTCTTCTCTTCTAATAACAACAAAAATATTTTAGTTTAAAACAGTTCTCTTATAATAAACAAAACAACGAGAAGAAAAAAAAGGAAACTGAAATATT
Source organism: Amyelois transitella (assembly GCF_032362555.1). NCBI lineage: Eukaryota > Metazoa > Arthropoda > Insecta > Lepidoptera > Pyralidae > Amyelois > Amyelois transitella. The sequence continues at coordinate 4,939,179 of NC_083516.1, read as the reverse complement.
ATTATCATACATACATACATACATATCGTCACGTCTATATCCCATGCGGGGTAGACAGAGCCAACAGTCTTGAAGACTAAATGGCCACGTTCAGCTATTTGGCTTAATGATAGAATTGAGATTCAAATAGTGACAGGTTGCTAGCCCATCGCCTAAAAGAAGAATCCCAAGTTAATGAGCCTATACCTTAGTCGCCTTTTACGACATCCATGGGAAAGAGATGGAGTGGCCCTATTCTGTTTTGTATTGGTGCCGGGAACCACACGGCACTTTATTATCATTATCAATTAACATTATTATTATCAATTAAATAAAATTATATGTACCTACTCATGAGATCCATTACATATTACAGATTAATTAACAAAATAATACCAATTAGTCAGACTATAACAAATTATATAATTAATTAACAAAATATACCAATTAAATGAAATATTTGTTCAGTTCAAATCTCGCGAGATATCGCCCTTTTCCCCCCGATATTAATCTCGCTCAGAAAAGCCGAGATCTTTTTCGAGAACGAGATCGAGAAACGAGATTGCATTCCCTAATCCTGAGATTTCTTATATTATTTTTAAAAAATCACATCAATGTTATAACATTAAAAAAAAACTAAGCAGGACTAAGCTTCGTGTCAAACCTTAAGCAGCAACTTACATATCAAAACTATAATTACTCATATTATTTAATGAATACCTAAATAAATATCTTACCAGGATTCTGAGAGCTCGACTGATTATAGCACCACTTTCCTCACTGACAACGCTCTGCGGTATTGTCTAATGAATAAACTCTGTATAGAATAACTTAAAATTTAAGAATAGTTAGACTAAGTGGCTAAGGAAACAAATTGTAGCGACATGCAAACTTGCTGAATTGCATTTTTATGTAGAGCGACTGGCGATCGAATCCCCTCCGTTCCCAGTCGTCTCGTGAACTTTATCGGTTACGCGCATATATGTATTGTACAAATTTAATATTTCTATTGGCAATAAATCTCAATCAGTAAAGTTATTCGTTTCATCTCCCTAAGCCCCACCAGACACACCCGACACTGGTGACCCGCGAAAAAGTGAACATAAGTTTAGTAGTGATACATACATACATACATATCATCACGTCTATATCTCTTACGGGGTAGACAGAGCCAACAGTCTTGAAAAGACTGAAAGGCCACGTTCAGCTATTTGGCTTAATGATAGAATTGAGATTCAAATAGTGACAGGTTGCTAGCCTGTCGCCTAGAAAAGAATCCCAAGTTTGTAAGCCTATCCCTTAGTCGCCTTTTACGACATCCATGGGAAAGAGATGGAGTAGTCCTATTCTTTTTGTATTGGTGCCGGGAACCACACGGCACTGTTTAGTAGTGATTTCAGACTCAAAATTAAAATTTATTGTGAAAAATGAACCCACAAGTGCCACCTCAAGTTGACCAGCCTGTTAAAATTCCGGTACCACCGCCCGCCGTCGCCGGTACTTCGACCATGGCGGACACGGAAGAAAAACATGGATATGGATTGTCTGCAATTAGCCTAACCAATAAAATTCCGGATTTTTGGACAGATCAACCGAGGGTTTGGTTTATTCGAACAGAGGCGATATTAGCACCACAGAAAATGGGAGATGATTCTAAATTTAATATCGTCGTATCGAAATTGACTAAGGATGCCATTCAAATAATAATTCTTAATAAGTTTTTACACGGTGCTAAAAAAATGACAAAACTGGCATACAATGATCGGATGTAGCTATAAGAGCTTTTGAACAATGTAAGGTGAGTTTACAAAACGCCTGTACTTTGTTCCATCCAGTAGCAGACGCACCGTTAGCACTTATGACGGACGCCTCAGACACATATGTGGGTGCAGTATTACAGCAACACGTGGGCGATACCTGGAAGCCGCTAGGTTATTATTCCAAGGCATTATCATCGGTTCAACGTAAGTATTCTACTTATGATCGCGAGTTACTTGCTATATATAGGTATGGCTATAAAACATTTTAGGAACCTGCAAGAAGGTAGGTCTCTCATCATATACACAGATCATAAGCTGTTAGTTTACGCATTTTCTAAAATAGGTACCGATAAGGAGACACCTAGGCGGACAAGACAACTTATTTATATTAGTGAATTTTCTACCGACGTTCGTCATATTGAAGGTCCAAACAACGTAGTAGCCGACGCACTTAGCCGCGTAGAAACAATAACGTGTCCCACGACTGTAGATTTCGCAGCGTTAGCAAAAGCTCAGTCCCACGATGAGTTTATAACAAACTAGCGACCCGCCCCGGCTTCGCACGGATGCACAGCCGATACTAAATATATCTCTATTAGAACTAATTAAAGGACCGCCCGCAAAGCGGCTAAGTCTTGCTCACTTCGCAACGGGCCGTGCAGCAGAAATCGTAATATTTTAATTTCACCACAACTTCAAAACCAAACGTCCAATTTTATTCATTCAAAGACCAAATATAATCTACATAAACTATACTTATTGATGAAATTATTTATTTTGATACGGATTAATAGCATGAGTAAAAAAACGCGTTTAAATGTAGACCAAAAAAATTCAAGATTTTTAAATAAAAATGTGGTTTTTGTGCCTCACTCGACATAGATAGGTATGGTATAGTGTGTCGCTGACTTTTTTGTAGATATTTATATGATCTACAATTAATTAAACATTTTATGGTTCTATCTTTTGTAGTTTAGGCAGCGTACGCAAAATAAGTAACTTTTTGGTTGATTTTTTTCAGTTTGTGTCCGAAAAATTCAAATATATTACGGAACCCTATTTTTTCCCAAAATAGAATATAGTCTATGATACTCGTGGATAATGTAGCTTTCGAATGGTGAAAGAATTTTTAAAATCGGTCCAGTAGTTTTTGAGCCTATTCATTACAACCAAACAAACAAACAAACAAAGTTTTCCTCTTTATAATATTATTATAGTGTAGACAACGGATCGGATAACATTCAGCTGAAATACATTTGCTTACCTAACTGTAACTATAAGTTATATTGTAAATTATCAACGGGCAATGTTCGTCCATATGTACCAAACAAATTTCGTAGGATAGTTTTTAATAGCGTATAACCTAAGCCATCCAGGAATAAGAAACACACGTAAATTAGTTAGTTCAAAATTTTTCTGGCCAACCATGAACCGAGATGTAGGTTTGTGGGCAAAAACATGTATTCAGTGTAAAAGATGTAAAGTCAACAGACATACTTTGTCTCAGCTACAACAGTTTCCTGAATGCGATAGGTTTGAACACATTCATGTAGATATTGTTGGTCCTCTTCCAACAACAGCGGATGGTTATAGATATCTAGTAACTCTTATAGAAAGGTGTACAAGATGGCCTGAATGTTTTCCAACTAAAGATATAACAGCTGATACGGTAGCACGTGTAGTTTACCAGGGTTTGATAGCACGTTTTGGATGTCCACATGCGATAACTAGCGACCATGGTCGTCAGATCGAAAGCGATTTGTTTAACCGCCTTATGCGTTATATGGGTGTGAATAAAACAAGAACTACACCATATAACGCACAATGTAACGGTATTCTGGAACGTTTCCATAGATTTTTTAAAGCTGCTCTTTCAGCTCGTTTAGATAACACTTCTTGGGTAGAAGAGTTACCAACTGTAATGTTAGGTCTTCGTGCAGCACTCCGTAGTGACAGTGGAGTAAGCGCTGCGGAAATGGTGTACGGCCAAGCGTTAAGGTTACCCGGAGATTTTTTCGATACTACGAAAACTCAGGTATGCAATCCAGAAACATTAGTTGAAAGGATAAGAGATACAAACCTGTATAGTTTTCTCAACATGGCTCACGGACAATTTTCGTTCATCCTGTTCTTAAGACAAGCGAATATGTTTTCATTCGTAATGACGCAGTTCGAAAACCTTTACAACCGACTTATGACGGTCCATATAAAGTCATACAACGAGGAAGTAAGGTATTTGTAGTGAGAGTCAAAGACAAATTAACACGTATATCTATAGATAGGCTTAAACCCGCGTATGTACTCCAAGACGATGATATAACCGTTACGCAGAGAAGCAATTTATGCCCTGTACCACTGGATCTGGAAGAAGGTACAGACGAACGGTTAGACGTACCTAAGAGTATCGTGCCACAGAGAAGCTTGTCAAGCCCTGTGCAAATAGAACACAGCACAGAAGGTACAGGTACAGATACGCATCGTGTAACGCGTAGAGGTCGCATCGTTAAAAAACCCATTCGTTTTGTTCATTTTCTAGGTTAGTTACAAAACACATATTTGTAATTTCGTTTTATCTAATACGTGTAGTTTGGCAATAAATATATAAAAAACCATACATGTTAATGCTAATTCGATAACGGTAAAAATATTATTTTTGTGTAACAGTTGTATTCTATTTTTGTATAAGTACATTCAGTTTCTTTTTTGTAACAACTTTATTTTGTACTTCATGGTTCTTTTCTATAGCAATTTTATTTCGTACTTAACTTTGCAGAGTCAGTAGGTACTATGGAATGTAAATCCATAGGAACGATGTGTTTATAAGTGTTCATTTGTAGATTGATGTATCAAATTTCATTACTTTGATTTTAAAAGTGTCTGAAAGATGCACTGTTTATGAACTTAGGTAGGATTTAAGTAGATATGAAGTGTGTAATGCAATATGTTTATGACACAATGGTATAGTTTTACTTCGATAATTTTCTATTAGTTTGTATAGTAGATTTTCGTTTTTGAATACATTCGAACGTCTGAATTAATTGTTGAAAAATGGGCAGTGCTCAGAGTAAAGATCCAGTCATCGTAGCCCAGAATAATAGTCAGGTGGAGGCACATACATATATCTCAACAAAATATATTGATGATAGCCATCGTCAGTATCCTATTGTTGGTGGAAGCATACATCATATGGAGGAAGTTTCAAAGCCGCGTGCGTTCCTGGATGCGCAAGCAAATCGCCGCTAGCATGCCGGATCTCATGCAAGTCAAGAGTAGCAGCGCCAGCACAGCCAGTGATTCTCAATCCTGCGCCCGCGACTTCTCAGTCTTATTCGTAAAAAGTGTGTCATGATCATAGTGCATTTTGTGTATGAAACTAAAGTATATATTATAATTTTAACAAACTTTTATATATTTTCTTGATTTTGCAAATCGTGTTAATGTTTTTTACAATATTATTCAAAATTTTGTAAACAACCATTTTTTTTTTTTTAAAGGGGGAATGATGTAGCGACTTGCAAACTTGCTGAATTGCATTTTTATGTAGAGCGACTGGCGATCGAATCCCCTCCGTTCCCAGTCGTCTCGTGAACTTTATCGGTTACGCGCATATATGTATTGTACAAATTTAATATTTCTATTGGCAATAAATCTCAATCAGTAAAGTTATTCGTTTCACTCCCTAAGCCCCACCAGACACACCCGATAAAATCAAGTATTCCAAGGGAGAGGCCTAGTTACCTGTAGCGCAGGTCTCTTCGGAGTCCTATTTCAGGAGCTAGTCTCTTCTCAATGTTACACGATTACCATTACCTACATCCAAATTCAGCACGTACGAAATACCAACCATAGAAATAAGTACTGTATTGTCTTAGATTTTAGGAAGAGCAAATAAATATTTTTATTTTATTTTAATACACCGCGCTATGTGTGAATGGATATGTGATTTTCGTTGTATCTTTAGTAGGTACAATTGACTAGGGAGAACAACGACATTGCAGGACAAATAGCCTAGCGAATATTTGTTACTTTTACACTGAACAGTATCCTGATATGACATAGTGGGGACAAAATATAGACATGATTTTTCACTATGTTTTTGAGGAAAATAGATAATAATGACTGTATCTAGCAAAAAAAAACAAGTAAAATTTTTAATTTCGGTTTTATTTATGACCTTGATGTAGAACTCACGAAATCAGGACGCACTTTGTATTAAACCTGAGAATTCGGCACTTTCAATAGTGATTTCGTTCATAAAATAACTGAAAAACAATATCATATATAGTGGCCAGCTATAAACAGTTACCAATAACAGTATGCCGTACAAATAAAATAGTTTGAAACATTTTTTTATAACATTTTGACTGATCCGTCGAAAATTCCATAGTTTGTAGAATTACCCATATCTGCTGCTGCTCCCCAAAACAGTAGACCATACGATATTAAACTGTGAAAATAACTAAAATATACTAGCTTCCACCTTCTAGTTTCCACATCCGCCAGATGCCTTAAACGACCGATAGCATATGCTGCAGAACTAAGCTTTTTAGAAAGAATCGAAATGTGAGCATGCCATTTCAAATTTGAATCGTGCCGCAGCATACCAATGATATTCTTTTTTGTGTAGGTTAGCTTAAGATTTTGATGTTTTTATACATTTTATTTGGTGTATGTAGCAATTCAAATTAATGCCTTACCAATCTATCTATTTTGTACAATTAAGTTTAAACAAATAAATGAATAACTTTTACTCTCGTTTTCATCATCATCCCCAGATATCGTTTTTCTTTAATAACTAACAAAATATTTTACAGTCTTATTTGCAGAAATGTAAAGAAGTCCATTGAGTTAATAACAGATATTATATTTTATTTGTATTAGCAAGTGAAACTAAAATATTCGTTTAAGTCACCATCAAGTGCAACAATAATGTGTGGTTAATAAGTACCATTAGTTCAAATTGAAAAACTTTATTGCATATCACAAAGTACATCAGTTGAATTACATTTACTGCTTATAAATAGGTGCAATATGAACCCTGTTGGGCATCGCAATTTTAAAATAATATGGAACGGCGGGCAGGTTTATGTCGGCTATTATGTTAAATAGAACAATAATAAAAAAAATGTCGCATTATTTTTGGATTTAAAATAAATATAATTTAGGTATAAGATATATTGAATTGATAAAACGATATATAATAATAAAAAAATAATTCAAATGTCAATACTTCTATCGTTTAAAATCTCGTCCAGTGTATAGTAGCATTTATCGGTCAAAAGTAGTTTTAAGTTTTTAATAAACAAGTTTACATTTTCTTATGCAGTCAGGTAGGGCATTATAGATCCTTGTAGTCATCGCAAATGGACCAGAATTTGATTTTACCAGCTCATAGTTAGGTGTAATTATTATTATTTTTTTTTGTTTTGTGGGATAACTAATATAAATTATCTTTTTTGTTGTAGAATTCTGGATATTTTCTTACGAATTTACTTGCCTCACAAATATATATTAAGGGTAAAGTCAATGTTTTTGCATCTTGAAACTGTGGTTTGCAGGTATCTGTCCCTTTAACATTATTTATTATTCGAATACATTTTTTCTGTAGGATAAAAAGTGTATCTGGTTAAGTAGTATGCCTACGTGAATCAACCAAATATGATATAGTTATTTTAATTATGCATCATTTACAAAGTACATCATTTACAAAGTATAATATTAGAAAACTTGGCCGGGCATTATGGTGTTTACTACAGAGCAGGTAGCAGGATTTTGAGATTTGACCCTAATTACCCTTATCTAAGTACCTGTAATAAATTCGGGTGTGTCTTTAAAGATGGCATTAGCTAAATATGTACTTAGGTTGCAACGTTTAAAGGTATTGCGCCCCTCAACCAGAACATTATTCGTTGAGCAGTCGAGCAAGCGACTTAGCGTATCACATTTCAACTCTACTCTCTCTCTCTCTTAATTAAGATGCAACACTTTTGCGAACATTTATACGATAGGTTCTGTCAAGACAGTTCAATGTCTGCGGCAGACACTGCCAGTATCATAGAGCGTGTGCAAAAGATCAAGAACTGTACGCCGGCACCACCAGCGAGGCCTCCGTCACCCCTGCCAGTGCAGGACATCTTCATGTCGTCGCAGCCAGCTTTGCCGCCGCAAGCCATCTTCGTTGAGGAACTAGCTGCGGCACTAGAACCCCATCTACTTTCACGCGCACAGCTGTGGGAGCTTGGTTACCCAGTGGAAATCGAGCCAAACTCTACTAAAGCTGTGATGTACGTGAATGCACCGCCGCCGCGGCCTACAGTATTCACCTGCTGGAACCTCAATGCGCCCGAATTTGTGCCTGGTTCGCAAACTGACAGTGGCGTCAGTTTATCGAATTCTACTCTACGCTCAGACAGTGAACAAGTAACGGACGAAGTGGAACGCTTATGTGTTCGGTGCAATAATGTCTTTCATATGACACGTAACGGCAAATATTTGACCCAGAGTTTCTGCTCTTATCATTGGGGTCGTGTAGTCGATGGACACTATGCCTGTTGTAATAAGGGATTTGGTTCCAAAGGCTGTGCTTTTAGCTTTTATCACGTATGGAGCGGAACTAAGCCGGGTATAAATGGACCACTCGAAGGATATGTGCGCCCACACTCGCCCCGCGGAGGGGTGTATGCAATAGACACAGAGATGTGTTATACAACCGCAGGACTGGAGTTAGCCAGTGTGGCGGTGATAGATGTGAATGGCCACGTTGTATACCAAACTCACGTGAGACCAAGTGCGCCAATACTTTGTTATAACACCAGATTCTCAGGCATCAGGCCGCGTGACTTGGACCGCGCGACTAAGACACTGCAAGATGTACAATATGATCTTCTTGAATTTGTTGGCACGGATACTATATTGGTTGGACATGCCCTGGAAAATGATCTCAAAGTGTTGAAATTATTGCATACAGCAGTAGTAGACACCTGTGCAATGTATCCTCATGCCAGGGGATTGCCGATGCGTCGCTCTCTACGTGATCTATCTAAAGAATTATTAGGAAGGAATATTCAGCAAAGCAGTGCGGGCCATTCGGCTTTAGAAGATGCTCAAGCAGTTATGGACTTAATATTACTGAAAGTGAAAGAAGAGCAAATGCTCAGAGAGTGCCAATCAACCTCAAATAAGTTATACTTGTTCGAACCTTATTACCCTTTAGTCTGTGCCGCCTGATTTTGTCATATGTCCTCCGAATTGCATAAAAGCTATAAATGTTGTTAGATTGAGATTTTGACTAAAAACTTACATAGTAAACCCCTACAGTTCTGCACTTACACCAAAGTATGGAGCTGAGACTTGCCCCCTAAAATAATTGTAGAGTTTGTATATGTACTTTATTTTTACTTTATTTTATTGTTTACTGAGCACAGTATAAGTAAAGTGTGTTTAAGTACTTTTGTGTTGGCAAAGTACGTTTAGAACTATGTAAAAGTAAAATTGTAAAAAATATATATTAAGGTATAATAATAGGTGTTAACTGTAACAATATTATTTTGTTATATAAAATTTAAAACTGATAATAAATAAATGTAGAAAAAATATTGCAAAATGGAAATACCCAAAGAATAAATGAGCTTTATTATTAAGTTCATGTTTCATTTCAATGTATTCATACTTTATTATTTATTGCACACACTCGTGCTATTTATGGTAAGGCTTTGAACAAAGGATGAAGTGTACCTACCGACCATTCATTTTCAAAACTATGAATGGCTTTAAGATTGTTATGAAGATTAAAACATTTTACTACTTTCGGCAATCGCTACAAGCCACCATCCGCCCCTTGTTATCAATACCGCCACATAGAACAGTCGCTTTTAAGGGAAATTTCCGTTACAGGGTTAATTTAGTTACCTGGTAATGTAAATTTCCCTTAAAAGCGACAGTAGTTTTTGCGTGAAGGAGTAACAAACATCCATACTGACATACTCACAAACTTTCGCATTAGAATAGAATAGTTTTATTTGGGTACAATTTAAGGGCTCACCAAAATAGCTTTTGTTTTCCAAATTTTAGTACCCAGTAAAATAAATTAACTCCATATAAATTAAAATCAATCTATACTTAGTTTCCCAAAGTAAAACGTATTAAGCTTCAAAATAAGTATACACACGTCAAAATAATCGTACGTTGTGTACAAATATTCTTTTTGATTGCCAAAATGGATAAATGCTCACCAAATATTGTTTCACTAAAACAGTAACATTGATACCAAAATGTACAGTTCAAATTTGCTTTATTGTAATCAAATTATGTAACCAAAATCCAAAATATATTATGGTCAAGCTAAGATTACGTAATATAAACGTAATATATACGTAAAATATAAAGTGCAAACTCAAACTCAAACTCAAAATATTTATTGCATAACTGTGTAGACATATTAGATGGCATTACATTAACAGTATCAACAGTTTGCCCCTTCAGGCATGCAATATTTTTTAGTATTGAAAATACTAACATGTATAATGTATTAAATAATACAGACATAAAACTTTTTCTAAAAAAACCAATTACATAGAACATTGTTTATACATCTAAATTTTTATGTTTAATTTGTGCAATGGTCAAAATATTCAACCAAGTTATAAAAAACATTATTTAATAACCAAGCTTTTAATTTATTCTTGAATAAAAGAGTATTATATATACTTTTAATTTCTGTAGGTAAATGGTTAAATATTTTAATGCCGTTAATAAAAGCACTTTTGTTGAAAATTTCACTATTTACATTTGGTATGAACAGGTCATCCTTATATAGTTCTCTTTGGTTACTTCTGAGATCAATTTTTTTTTTAAAGTGTATCATGTTTTTTCTTACGAAAACACATAATTCGAGAATGTATATATTAGTAAGCGTTAGGTATCCTTCTTTCTTGAATACATTTCTTAGTGTTTCGTCTGAATACATTTTATAGATTATACGTAAACATTTTTTTTGAAGTACAAAAGTAGACTGAATATTAACAGAATTACCCCAAAATATAATTCCATAAGTGAGATAAGGATATATATTTCCAAAGTAAGCCGCTCGGGCAACATCAATTGAAGAGTTTTCTGACAATATTGAGAGCGCATAACTATAACTAGAATTTTTTTTGTTAATTTTTAATAAATGTGCTTTCCAATTCAGGTGACAATCAATTGGGACCCCTAAAAAATTGTGTTCATGAACTGTCTCTATTTTGGCATTTTTTTCTTGTATGTTTAGGTTGTATGATTCTTTGTTGTAATTTCGAAACTGTATTATCTTGGTCTTTGTTGGATTTACTGTAAGATTTATTGATTTCAGCCATTCTACTGTTTCTTTTAAAGTTTTGTTAATCTCATTTTCAAATCTATTTTTATTTCTAGTGTCATCTGATATGAAAAATGTTACATCATCTGCAAACATGACACACCGGTGTTTTAATAATAATGGAAGTTCATTTACGTATACAAGGAAAAGAAGTGGCCCAAGAATGCTTCCTTGTGGCACACCTAAAATAATACTAGCCTGTACAGATTGGATTTCTTCTATTGTTTTATTGGAAGGATTAAATTTGTTTATAACTACAATTTGTTGTCGATTTTTTAAATATGACTGAATGAGATTTAATGGTAAACCTCGTATACCTAAATTTTCTAACTGGTTTAGTAGAATATCATGTTTTACACAATCAAATGCATGGGACATATCTAAAAACAGACCTATACACATTGATTTTTTGTTTAATGTATTCCAAATGTCTTTTAAAATTTGAAATATGGCTGAATTTGTACTTTTATTTTTTTGGAAACCAAACTGGTTCTGATTAAGGATATTGTTACTTTCAAAAAAGCTTAGTAATCTATTTTGTATAATTTTCTCGTTTTTTCTTGCCATTGATTATTTTTAAGTACAAATTAATCTTATAAGATAAGATCCATTGATTATTCTTAAATTAATCTTATGAACACTTTAATAAAATTTCTGTTTTAATTTAGATTTTTTATTTCCTCATCTACCAATGGTTTGTTTCATTGTATACCTTAGTCATTATGTGTTGCAATAATTGACAACAAAGTAATTATGTAACTGCATAAAAATATATAATTAAATGCATAATGCATTAATTATGTAACTTGTGTTTGGTGTAATCAATATTATATTTGGTATGAAAAAAATATTTGCGGTTGACTGTAATTTTTTCCCTCAGCATAGATAACTAAAATGAAAGTAATAAAATAAAATATTGGTAACATCTCCTTAGCGATAATTTACAAAATTTGGACTCAAATTGACTTTAAAGGTGTGTATTTATTTTTATAGAATGTAATAAAAAGCAAAATAGCTTTATTTCTAGAATATTTTGTGATACACAATTTGGTGAGCATTTATCCGTTATGGCAGGCACTTCGAATTTATTGGAAGTAATATAGGTGCATTTCTGGTAGGCGTTTAAACACAAGCCGTTTTATTTTCAAAATTGGATACAAGGTGTCACTTATTGACGTCACATCACTTAATCTAATTATAACTACAACCGCTTCCAAAGCGCATGTGTAGAAAAAGCGGCGGAACAAACTACACTACAGCATTTTCATCGGAAGTCAATTTACAAATATAGATCTCTTAAAACTTCATCGTGGACGAATGAACATTGTCTACATAAAATAATAGTTTAAAAAAAAAACTAAAAAACTACGCTTTTATTGCTAATCGAACTAATAAATAGAAAATAAAAATTAATGACAAAGGAATTATAAAACAGTAGTAGCAAGTCGAACAATCAGTTATAGTCAATTACCTCCGATTCAAATTATAACAAAATTAAATTTATAAACAAAACAATTTAAATCGGAGTAAAAAGCGTGGGGTGCATTTTACTTCATTTTCATAACTCTCTTGTCATAAATATATGCTAATAGAATGATTTTAATATTTACTACATCAAGCACCCCACGCTTTTTACTCCGATTTAAATTGTTTTGTTTATAAATTTAATTTTGTTCGCTGATGAAAATCGCTGAGTTATATAGCCTTTAACCTTGAATAGAATAGATTTATTTTTAAAACTAGCTTTTGCCCGCGGCTTCGCCTGCGTTAATTTCGCTTCCATAAAAAGATTGCTTAGATTAAGAGCCTTGCATTGACATAAACTAATATTAGGCAAAAAAATAGATGTGCCTACGTGAGTGCGTGTTTGAGGATGCTATTCAATCATGCAAATTCAACTAAGATAGATTTTGATGAAACTTACGTACACGGGAAGAATAATGCCTGGAATAGAACATAATTTATTTTTCCTACAAAAGCAAAGTCCCGGGGGCGCAGCTGTTAAAAAACGAATAAATTCTAAAGACAAAAAAAGGTAATTATAATAATGGAAAGTTAAAGTATCTCAACATTTGCTGTCTTGCCCATTGGAGACATCACAAATAAACTGTCACAGCTGGTGACCCGCGAGCAAGCGACGTAGAGCTGTCCGTGTGAGAAGCAATTCGTCCTGAGGTCGACTCCGGCTGCTCCAAGACCTTGCGATTTGTTAATTGTCATCGCGAAACATATAGCCACTGGAAACTGTACACGCTTAAATTGAAATGGAAAGTTGTTGGGAATGAGGGGAATGCGCGGTATAAAAAAGCGTAGTAAAAACAATTTCACCAGCTGCACAATCAGTAAGAATTTTAGCTTCTATAATATTGTTATGAAGCGACACCACTTTAAGGCGACTCCCATTACAAATTTTGGCAAATGCAATAACCGTTTAGTGCAATTGTATGCGCCGGCAGTCCAGATGCCGAAAGTGAATTAAGAAACTTTACCGGATAAGTTGTAGCATCGGTACTATCTAAAACTGTATTTATGGATTGGTATACCAACTCGTTGCCATCAATTTTTTCTAAAATACTTAAATTAATAGCAGCTGCTTGCTCATTTTTCGGTGTAAGGATTGCTCGCTCGCTCCAAAGGGATCTTGAACATAGTGTGCGCTGTTTTCCCTCCAGGTAATAAGGTGGCAGCTATCCCCGAAGACGCAACAGCTAATGCTATCTTTCCTTGCCTTCTGACCTCAGCCAGTAATATGCAGGTCAAAAAGGTTTTGCCTATACCACCGGGCGCGTCAAGGAAAAACGTTTCACCCTGCTCTTCGTTAACACTTCTCAATACGTTGTCAAACACAGACTTTTGCTCATCGGTAATCATCCCAATACCATTATTTATGATCTCAGCCATTGCAACAGCGTCATAATTTGTCTCTGCTGAATATTCGCGACTCACTTGTGGATCGTCAGAGGTTTCCTGTGATTCCGGAAGACCGTAGTGACTCAAAGAATGGCCACCAATTGATAAGACAACATCATGAAGCGAACAAAGGCAACGATTGATAACTCTTTCATCAGATTCAGTTACATTATCTCGTTGCTCGCGCGTTTGGCCTCAAAAAAGAAATCTTCTAATAGGTACCTTTGATATTTCTCCCACAACTGTACTGGGTAAGAAAGTCCGCAGAATACTAACATAACTGAAAACAAATAGCGTAATTGACAGGGACTTTCACTGACGACAGCTTCTTCCAGAGTTTCATCCCAATTTCGGTTATCATCTAACAAATGCCCACTGCAAGCCGCGTGAAATGTTAGATGCAAAGGATGTTGCTCCGCGGACTGTGTGCAGTAAAAGCCGCAAATAATAGCATTCAGTGTTACTTGGATGGATAGTGTACACTCTGCCTAATGCATGATCTTGATAGACACCTGGAAACACTTCCACAGGGTTACCAAGCCGGCGTCTATTAAAAACGCCTCTTTGTTTATCGTAAGTATAGAAAGATGGCAGTTCATTATAAAGAAGTGTTCGAGTAAATGTATCATCCTGGCAAAGATTGAAGTATGCCAGAAGAGTGGTACGGCGGGGATTTTCCAAGCGTTCTGGCACATTTTCACTATTAAAATAGACTTGCTGTCAATTTTCTAAATGTACATCTAAGTGCATAACGGTAGGAATTTAATTCCAAAATTTCTCGTATCTAATTTCAAACATGACGATGTTTTTACACTCAAATGCTAGTTTTATATTTTCATGCGGCGTGGCGCCATCTCTTATCGGATGGTCAAATGAATTCCCGGTTATTTTTCTCCAAATAAGTAAATGTCTAAACCATGGAAACTAAATCAATGAAAAAAAAAGAATTTTTAAATAATTAATTAATTTAAAATTTTTGCCAGTGGCTACGATCGCGTTATTTCTTAAATTATCATGAGGCGCCATCTCGTATCGATTCAAAAATGACGAAGTTCCATACAAACTTGCACCCCCTATTTCATCCCCTTGGGATAGAATTTCAGGATAAAAAGTAGCCTATATTCTAATCCAGGTTACTAACTATATCTGTGCCGAATTTTGTTCAGATCCGTTCGGTAGATTTTGCGTGATGCGCGTACAAACATACAGACAGACAGACGGACAGACAGACAGACAGACAAAAATTCTAATAAAAATTGTTTTAGCTTCTATTGACCCTAAAAAGACCGCCTATAATTTTTTTTCTTAAATATCTTCAATATACAGACAAATTTGAGTTACAGTTTTATTATATGTATGGATCTGTTATCTGTTATAAAGAAAATAACAAAAAAAATCTTAGAATTAAATATACTTTTCTGTTTTGCATCTGCTTTTTTTTTATTTAGCCTCCTTTTCAACATATATACAACAAATCATTTCTTTTTTTCTTTTTTGTTGCACACTAACAGTACCTTAAAATTTTTTTCCAGTAAAAAACAAGAAAAAAAGAGAGACCTTAGTTCTTTACCTTTTCTTTGATCTTTTTTTTTGATTCGATGGACTTGGGGTCATGTCTGGGAAAAGAGTAGGTACTTAGATCAGTTTGCAAATCAAGTAAGATCAATGGTCATGTCATCAGGCTGATTCTGTCCCACTTTCATTGACGTCTCTAAAAATTTGTCCTGGTTTTGCAGGGTATTCGAGTAGGTTTATCCGATAATGTTCTCACATAATACCGTCCTCACAAAAACAACTAAGGGATTTCATTTGTAGCTTTCGTGGCATGAAGGCACTGCCCTGTACTTGGTGGACTTTGACATACATACATATGGTCACGTCTATATCCCTTGCGGGGTAGACAGGGCCAACAGTCTTGAAAAGACTGAATGGCCACGTTCAGCTAATTGGCTTGGCAAGAATTGAGATTCAACTAGTGACAGGTTGCTAGCCCATCGCCTAAAAAAGAATCCCAAGTTTGTAAGCCTATCCCTTAGTCGCCTTTTACGACATCCATTGGAAAGAGATGCGAGTGGTTCTATTCTTTTTTTGTATTGGCGCCGGGAGCCACACGGACTTCATCATTTGCACTTCTTTTGCACACGGCTCCTATTCCATCCCAAATAGCGTAAACATTATGACTTAACGATACAGTGTAATATGATCTTGTATATACCTTGAAATACACAACTACTATATAAAGCGAGAGCTGTGTGCGATATCCTCTAAAATGCAAAGGCTGTATTATCTTCGTTGTATTTTGTATTGAAAGTTAGTCAAATGATAAATTACATTACCTACTTGTATCGTAGATTCATGTTTACCGGTAAAAAATGTGAATTATTTTTAACAGAAACATATTTATTACGATCGTTTCAGGATCCTGGATGGTTCTCAGTATCCTGAGTCACAATTTTGCGGAACGCTGAGACCAGGATCCTAAGTAGGGAATGCAAATCTCGCGAGATTATAAATAACAATACTCTCAATCTCGTCAATTTCGAGATCTCGCGAGATTGGCGGTTTAATTTTTTTTTTTTTTTAAATCATGAATTAATGACTATATTTTAGCAATTACAAAAAAAATAAGAAATAGGTATTGTAAGATAAACATTTATTTTTTCATCGAACATTCTTTGAAAAGATTAAAATTTTCAGACAGATACCTGTCTGAAAAAGTCTTCTCTTCTAATAACAAACAAAAATATTTTAGTTTAAAACAGTTCTCTTATAATAAACAAAACAACGAGAAGTAAAAAAAAAAAAAAAACTCATCATCTGAGTTGAAGCTGACTTCGAAACTGAAATATTATCAATTAAATAAATTATATGTAGGTACCTACTCATGAGATCCATTACATATTACAGATTAACAAAATAATACCAATTAGTCAGACTATTAGAAATTATAGATTAATTAACAAAATATACCAATTAAATGAAATATTTGTTCAGTTCAAATATCGTTAATCTCACGAGATATCGCCCTTTTCCCCCCCGATATTAATCTCGCTCAGAAAGGCCGAGATCTTTTTCGGGAACGAGATCGAGAAACGAGATTGCATTCCCTAATCCTGATATTTCTTGTATTTTTTTTTAAATCACATCAATGTTATACATTTAATAAAAACTAAACAAGACTAAGCTTCGTGTTAGCAACTTACATATCAAAACTGTATATACTCATATAATTTAATGAATACTTAAACAAATATCTTACCAGGATTCTGAGAGCTCGACTGATTATAGAACCACTTTCCTCACTTACAACGCTCTGCAGACAAAACACCGCGCTATGTGTGAATGGATATATGATTTTCGTTGTATCTTTAGTAGGTACAATCGACTAGGAAGAACAGCGACATAGTAGGACAAATAGCCTAGCGAATATTTGTTACTTTTATATTGGACAGTATCCTGATATGACATAGTGGGGACAAAATATAGACGTGATTTTATTTATGGCCTTGATGTAGAACTCACGAAATCAGGACGCACTTTGTATTAAACCTGAGAATTCGGCACTTTAAATAGTGATTTCCTTCATAAAATAACTGAAAAACAATATCATATTTAGTGGCCAGCTATAAACAGTTACCAATAACAGTATGCCGTACAAATAAAAAAGTAAGAAACATTTTTTTTATAACATTTTGACTAAGCCGTCGAAATTTCCATAGTTTGTAGAACTACCCATAGCCGCTGCTGCTCCCCAAAACAGAAGACTATACGAAATTAAACTGTGAATATAACTAAAATGTACCTACCATAGAAGTTGCCATATCAGTCAGATGCCTTATATGACCAATAGCATATGCTGCAGAACTAAGCTTTTTAAAAAGTATCGAAATGTGTGCATGCCATTACAAATTTGAATCTTGCCGCAACATACCAATGATATTCTTTTTTGTGTAGGTTAGCTTAAGATTTTGATGTTATTATACATTGTATAAAAACATCAAAATCATACACCAAGTATGTGGCAATTCAAATTAATGCCTTACCAATCTATCTATTTTGTACAATTAAGTTTAAACAAATAAATGAATAACTTTTACTCTCGTTTTCATCATCATCCCCAGATGTCGTTTTTCTTTAATAACAAACAATATATTTTACAGACTAATTCGCAGAAATGTAAAGAAGTCCATTGAGTTAATAACAGATATTATATTTTATTTGTATTAGCAAGTGAAACTAAAATATTCGTTTTAGTCACCATCAAGTGCAACAATAATGTGTGGTTAATAAGTACCATTAGTTCAAATTGAAAATCTTTATTGCATATCACAAAGTACATCAGTTGAATTACATTTACTGCTTATAAATAGGTACAATATGAACCCTGTCGGGCATCGCAATTTTAAAATAATATGGAACAGCGAGCAGGTTTGTGTCGGCTATTATGCTGAATATAACAATAATAAAAACAATGTCGCATCATTTTTGGAGTTAATACTAATAAGCAAGTTATATATAATAATAAAAAAAAATTCTAATGTCAATACTTCTATCATGTAAAAACAGTGTATGGTAGTATTTGTCGGTCAAAAGTAGTTTTAAGTTTTTAATAAATAAGTTTACATTTTCTTATGCAGTCAGGTAGGGCATTATAGACCCTGGTAGTCATTGTAAATGAACCAGAATTTGAAGTTACCAGCTTATAGCTAGGTGTAATTAATTTATTTTTTTGTCTTGTGGGATAACGCCGCGGTAAATTACCTTTTTGTTGTAGCATTCTGGATATTTTCTTACGAATTTACTTGCCTCCAAAATATATGTATATTGAGAGTAAAAACAAAATGTTTAGATCTTAAAAGTGTTTGCAGGTATCTGTCCCTTTAACATTATTTATTATCCGAATACATTTTTTCTGTAGGACAAAAAGGACAAAAAGTTTATCTGGTTAAGTAGTATGCCTACGTGATATCAACAAAATATGATAAAGGTATTTTAACAATCCATCATTTACAAAGTACAATAATTAGAAACTGGCACTATGATGGGGACATGGCATGGGCATGGTTAGTGTGTTTATTACAGAGCAGGTAGCAGGATTTTGAGATTTGACCCTCATTACCCTTATCTAAGTAGGTACTTGTAATAAATTCGTGTCTTTAAAAATGGCATTAGCTAAGTATGTACTTAGGTTGCAACATTTAAAGGTATTGGGCCCCTCAACCAGAACATTATTCGTTGAGCAGTCGAGCAAGCGACTTAGCGTATCACATTTCAACTCTACTCTCTCTCTCTCTTAATTAAGATGCAACACTTTTGCGAACATTTATACGATTGGTTCTGTCAAGACAGTTCAATGTCTGCGGCAGACACTGCCAGTATCATAGAGCGTTGGCAAAAGATCAAGAACTGTACGCCGGCACCACCAGCGAGGCCTCCGTCACCCCTGTCAGTGCAGGACATCTTCGTCAAGGAACTAGTAACAACAGAAGAACCACATCTGCTTTCGCGTACACCGATGTGGGAGCTTAGTCAATTTGACGATATCGAGCCACAACATGTTACGAATTGTATGTCGTCGCAGCCAACTTTGCCGCCGCAAGCCATCTTCGTTGAGGAACTAGCTGCGGCACTAGAACCCCATCTACTTTCACGCGCACAGCTGTGGGAGCTTGGTTACCCAGCGGAAATCGAGCCAAAGTCTGCAAAAGCTGTGATGTACGTGAATGCACCGCCGCCGCGGCCTACAGTATTCACCTGCTGGGACCTCAATGCGCCCGAATTTGTGCCTGGATCGCAAACTGACAGTGGCGTCAGTTTATCGAATTCTACTCTACGCTCAGACAGTGAACAAGTAACGGACGAAGTGGAACACTTATGTGTTCGGTGCAGTAATGTCTTTCATATGACACGTAACGGCAAATATTTGACTCAGAGTTTCTGCTCTTATCATTGGGGTTGTGTAGTCGATGGACACTATGCCTGTTGTAATAAGGGATTTGGTTCCAAAGGCTGTGCTTTTAGCTTTTATCACGTATGGAGCGGAACTAAGCCGGGTATAAATGGACCACTCGAAGGATATGTGCGCCCACACTCGCCCCGCGGAGGGGTGTATGCAATGGACACAGAAATGTGTTATACAACCGCAGGACTGGAGTTAGCTAGTGTGGCGGTCGTAGATGTGAATGGCCACCTTGTATATCAAACTCACGTGAGACCAAGTGCGCCAATTCTCTGTTATAACACCAGATTCTCAGGCATCAGGCCGCGTGACTTGGACCGCGCGACTAAAACACTGCAAGATGTACAATATGATCTTCTTGAATTTGTTGGCACGGATACTATATTGGTTGGACATGCCCTGGAAAATGATCTCAAAGTGTTGAAATTATTGCATACAGCAGTTGTTAATACCTGTGCAATGTTTCCTCATGCCAGGGGATTGCCGATGCGTCGCTCTTTACGTGATCTTTCTGAAAAATTATTAGGACGGAAAATACAGCAAAGCAGTGCGGGCCATTCGGCTTTAGAAGATGCTCAAGCAGTTATGGACTTAATATTACTGAAAGTGAAAGAAGAGCAAATGCTCAGAGAGTGCCATCCAACCTCAAATGAACTAAACTTGTTCGAACCTTATTACCCTTTAGTCTGTGCCACCTGATTTTGTCATATGTCCTCCGAATTGCATTAAAGCAATAAATGGGTTGATTGAGATTTTGACTATTATTTTGACCTTTGCTTTATGAATGCTTACTGAAATGTTAAAATTAGCTACTCATGCATTGAAAATATTTCATTGTATCAAGGTATGTTGAAGAAATTAATAAATAAAATTCAGCCGAGTTCTAAAGATCTGTTATTCATGTTTCATAATGATTTTTTAACATTCAAACATATGTCAGATTAGAAACATTTACATGTACCTAGCCAGTAATTAGAACACGCTCCCTTAATCTGACAATAATATGTGCCTATGTATGTATGTAAAATTAATAGCAATATAATTAAAAACCATTTTAAAAATACATCCTTCAAATTTCACTTTTCCTAGTAACTTAGTAAGAAGATCAGGCCACATTTCTTCCGTAGGCACAAATTTGTGACATATTATCTCCTCACACAATTCTTCACAAATAAAATGATAACATGTGTCATGTCAATATGCTTGGATTGCAGATTGACTATCACTATGAATTTGAATACTTACCAGTCATTTCAGAAATAAATTACTGTAAATGACTTGCCTCCTTTGCAGCATCAGTAAGAGCAATGTATTCCGCTTCAGCCGACAACATAGCCTCAGTATACTGCTGTCTGCTTTCCCATGACACTAGTCCGTCTGGCAATCTCAAACCTGTGTTACAAGAACGTCTACTTTGGGTACAGTTTGCCCAATCTGCATCTGCATAGCCATGAAGAGTTATAATTCCATATTTTCTGTAAGTAATACAATAATCTAGAGTTCCTTTTAGATACTGTAAAACTCTTTCAGCTGCTAACCAGTGTGATTTATTAAAATAAGCACAAATTGGCCTAAAATACTTATAGCACATGCAATATCTGGACGTGTATTCATTGCTAGAAATATCAAAGAACCTATTAATTCTTTGAATGGGTAAGAACACATTTCTTTTTCTACAATATTTTCAATGTGTAATAGTTTTGTATTCTGTAATGGAGTCAAAAAATTCAAAATTTTTATTCATTATTATAGGATATTACATATCACTTAATAATTGTCGAAACATTTGGTTTCACAACATTGGTTGACATCAAATAAATTACTAAGGTAATCATCAGTCCTATAATAAGCCTTATCACAAAGTACTTTCTTTACATACTCTTTGAATTTTCGGTTGGGCATTCAAGAACAGACTCCGGCAACCTATTATAAAATCGTACTTACATAGTACTTATATGTTTACAGTTTTCCATCCCAAACTTTACGAGAAGTTTCTCAATGTATGTTCTTTGATTTAATTGAAGTCTATCTTCAATATGTCTTAAATTCATTCCAAGATATTAATCAAATTTTCTCAATTCTGTAATTGTGAACAATTTATCAAGTTCACTTTTGTTTTGACATTGTCAAAAGTCAAATTTTACAATTTTACTGACAGAATATAGGTACCTCTTTTTGTAAACACAAGGCTCTGAAGGTACACTTTTAAAGCCTATTGAGGATTAGGTTCTATTCAACTTGAATTTCCATGCTTAAGTAAGGTGCGTTGGGGTAACATCGTGAATGGGGGAAGACCGTTTTCTTTGAATATTTACGAAATCATTAGTAATTTTTCTAAACTGACAACATAGCGCTAGATGCCATTTTGTTGTGCACCTCCCCGCAGTCCGCGTCCGTCACTGAGATGCGTCGTTTGTGTGTTATGGCTGTTCCAGTAAAATTTGATTGATCTGGGTTAAAGGCAAGTTAAAGGTCGGATATTTTGCTATTATGGGCTGTATGTTCTGAGCCATAAAATCGATTTTATATCATTTCCGAACTTACCCCCACTACATCCGATCTTACCCATGGATTTAAAAAAATCTTTGTGTACTTTAAACTCTGTTTATGCGGCAATCATTTAGTTTAGCGAGATATCCGCATTTAGATTTGATACTTTGACATTTCATAAACAATTCCCAATTAAACTTAATGTTTTAATTAAAATATAAGTCTAGAAAAAAAAAACATAAACATGACCTGTCAAACACAACGAAAAACAATCCGAATTTACCCCAACGCACCTTACTCAAGTACTTTAATCCATACAACGACTTCTGTAATAAACACACTTTAATATAGAAAAGAAAGAAAGAAAAATCTTTCTTATTACTCCATTAATATCACTATTAATGGAGTAACCTGGAGGCTTCGACTTACGTGATCATAACTACGTCATTTTATCACAATCAAAAAATTATTTCGTGCTGATAACGTGTTAAAGAAATAAAATTCAGCTGAGTTCTGAAGATCTGTTATTCATATTTTATAATTATTTTTAAACATTCAAAAATATGTCAGATTACAAACATTTACAAGGTAGGTACCTATATAAGTTATTAAGTTATTAATTAAGAAAAACAGGATAAGAGAGGTAAAAAGCAGACTTATCGCTAAAGCAATATCTTACAGTCAACTTTAGCGTGTGACGAAACTTGAAGAACGTAACTGTAAACTGTAACGTACCTACCAAATTTTATACAAATTAATTACACAGTCGCATCCCGCTCGCGTCTGTCTGTATGCTTATATCTTTAAAAGTACACAACGGATTTTGATGTGGTTTTTTTAATAGATGGAGTGATTTAGGAGGAAAGTTTATTATGTGTAATAACATACTTAATATATTAGAAAACCACTGATAATTTTGAGATTTCTAATGTGAAGTCGTAAATAAACACATTTTTTGGGCTTATAAACATTGCAAACGCTGGCTGAACTCTACGAAATTGATCAAAATAATTTACTAAATATTGTAAACCTTAAAAAGGTCTACAAAAAAGTCTACGATGGTATAATGTTTATCTCTTAGGGATTACCCACAATAATCATTTTCTATCCTTTACTTTTTAATAATATTGCACTTAACAGCATATAATTTAAATGAAAATTTTTGAAGATACGGCAGGTTCGTCCGGCCGGCCGGGCGCGTGGTGGTCAATATATACCTAGTTATATATATTGGTATCAGCTTTGTTGCACCCGTGCGAAGCCGCGGCGGGTCGCTACATAGGTACATAATAATAATATCAACCTACAAACATGTACCTAATTTAATAAAATAGGGAAAGTGTAGAAGATAGTAAGACTTAACCAGATATTTGAAACTACTTATAGTCTGGGCTTTTCGTATGTTAACAGAAAGAACATTCCACAGACGGACAGCGTCAACAGAGCTACCTAAAGGAGTGAGAAAAGAATTTGGTGCGAAATATAGGAGCTTGTATGTAGATTTAGAGCATGTGGTCATTATCATCATATTGGCCTTATACGAGATCAGTTATAGTTTTTCACAGGGACACACTACGTATATTCGACTTGGCAACTTTTTTTCATAAAAATGTTTTTGTGGGATGACACACTACGTATATTCGACTTGGCAACTTTTTTACATAAAAATGTTTCTGTGGGATTTAATTTGCATTTGCATGTTGGTTAAATAACAAAAATAAAATACATTTATTTGGACCAGTAACCAAACTTATGTTCTTAATTAATTCGAATTAAAGACCTAAATGCGAATACACCTATCATAACAAGAATCTTTTCAGTCACTCATATTCCTCGACTCGACAACGATGACGCGTGTTTTCTTAAGGAGATTCTT
The DNA here is from genome assembly GCF_032362555.1 of Amyelois transitella. Taxonomy (NCBI): domain Eukaryota; kingdom Metazoa; phylum Arthropoda; class Insecta; order Lepidoptera; family Pyralidae; genus Amyelois; species Amyelois transitella. The sequence goes on along the minus strand of NC_083516.1, from coordinate 4,914,853 downwards.
ATCCATAAAATGCTACCCGTGCGAAACCGCTAGTATACTACATGAATTGGTAAATAAATAAAATCTAAAGTTGTAAAAAAAAAATGTATATCGTATCAAAACATCGGTGCAAATAAGTTAGGTAGGTACTACAACGCCCGATTGTCAATTGATTTGACATTGACGTTTCCTAGATTGTTTAATTTGTTGAGGACCTGAGGTTACATTATTTTGAGAAATAAATAGGAATTAAATAATGGCTGCGCGACAAGCAATACAAGTTGGAAATAAAACAGTTAAACCAGTGCTTTCTACTTCCCATGGCGAAGCCAGAAAAAGGGTTTTGAATCTATACAAAGCTTGGTATCGTCAAATTCCTTACCTAGGTAAGGAGATGTTATGTCATCATTGATTTTCTGAGCTTGTTTTCAAGCAAATAATAATTTGGAAACATATCTAAGCTCTTACTCAGGGGTGCAGAGGGCATTTCTGGATAATAAGCAAATAATTATTTCCTTGAGGGTAATCGTAGAAAAAAGTATCTGTTGTTGTGAAAACAAAAAGTTAATGTACTTACTGATTTTTTTTATATAATTACATTGATTAAACTCGGGCCAGCGTTTTCAGCTCCAATTGATTATTCAACTTCAACCAAAATTTTTGATGTGTATTTAGCATTAAATGTGTTTATTTTCAGTTAAGGACTTTGACATCCCTAAAAGTGAGGAGCAATGCCGAGAAAAGTTGAAGGAAATGTTTTTGAAAAACAAAAATGTAACGGACATTCGAGTTATTGATCTGCTTGTGATAAAGGTATAAAATTTTGTTACAAAGAAAAAACAAAAGTACTTACAACAAACTTGAAAAAACATTAGTAGAATATGACTGTCGGTTGTTGTATGAATTTATTGAGTTAATTTTTGATTGTTCAAAATGGTGATACAGTGTAGTCCGTTTAGTACGACTTCGCATACAGCAACCAACCGTTTTTAGCGACGCAAGTTTAGGCATTTGTTTGGTTCTAGTATAACTTGAATGAAAAGACATTCGTTTATTGCAACTCCGCTTACAACGACCAACCGCTTTTAACGACCGAATTTCACACATGATTGTCCGGTTACAACGATGAGCGTTGCCGTGTTTACAAATATGCAATTCCTAGAAAGAATAATATAAATGAATAGCTATCTCAGCTATCGCCCCGCGCGACACCTCTGATTGGAAATTGACTGTTTACATATTTTACGGCAGTACAAATTTGCGGGTAATGAGTGACGCGCACTAAATGGCTTCCGCTATACGAAAAAGTTTCTCCATTGAAGAAAAAAGTGTTATAATACAACGGTTAGAAGCTGGCGATATGTTTCGTTTATATAATGCAGTTCGTACTTCCTACTATACAAATAAAACCAGAAAACAAACAAAAAATACAGACTTCTTGCACTAATGTTAAGTTGTTAGAATAGATTTATACTTACTTATAAGAAAGCAGTACATTACAATACATGTAGGTATATTACACATCCTTACATAATTTGAAGATTTAATTAATAAATACATATTTTGATTAAACTTAGTTTTGTTATTTGCTCGTCACCTAAAGGGCATATATCTGTAATATTTGATAAATAAAAAACATTTTTTTTTCTGTTCCTTTAATACGACTTCCGGTTAGTACGACGTTATGTCACCGGTCCCTTGGCCGTCGTTATAACAGGATTCTACTGTACTTTGATATTGGTTAAATATCTCACGGGTCATCATATTGCACGGACTATCTGGTTGGATCAGAGATTGTCTGGTTTATGTGATTATCTTTCAATATGAAATATCAAGCTTAACTAATATCTTTACTGTTAGCTTATACTTTTATATCAAAAAAGACAGATTTTGTAAAATTTGCCTTCCTCAGATATTCAGACAAGAATTCGGAATCTCAATTCCATCTCTAAGCCATTCTGTGAAGCATATCTTGTGACTTTTTCGTCTATGCTAATATAAAAAAAGAAACAGTTGTTTTTCTTCTTTTTATATCTTATATATAAAATTCTCGTGTCACAATGTTCGTTCCCTTCCTCCTCTGAAACAGCTTGACCAATTCTTTAATTTTGTGAGCATATTGAGTTTCAACTTTCTACTAATAAGCAGCTGAGGGGTCACTCTTTAAAGTTATGCCGCACAAAAGCTAAAAAGAATCCACTCCAAAATTTTCTCCCTAATCGTGTTGTTACAGACTGGAACAAGCTTCCTACAAGTGTCATAACTGCTCCTACAGTCAATTGTTTTAAGAATCAGCTAGACAAACTTTCAAAAATCGCAAAGCATCAAAATTCACACGCATCAGCTTAATGAACTGCTTGTGATTTTTTATACCAACAAAATGCAAAACAACATATGCCGGGACAGCTAGTTAATAAGTAAACTTGACTACTGGACCAATTTTGATGATATTTGGCACAGGGCCTTTTTTTACTACTACACTACTTTTTCCAGTAAATTCCTATTGGGGCATATCCACAGGTAAAAGCTAGTAAGGGATTAAGATGTGATATGTCAGATTTTTTAGTTTTCTATCATCAGAAGAATCTTATCAGAAATATCTTCATCAGAAGAAAAGAGAGTAATATCCAGTTTTATTTCCAGGGTCAAATGGAGCTGAAGGAATCTGTGAATATGTGGAAACAGAAGGGCCACATCATGTCATACTGGAAGCCAACTGAAGAACCCAAACCTGAGAATTTCCTTTCCAAATTCTTTAATGGCAATGAATAGAAAAGTGAGCAAAGTGTAAATAGAACAATATTTATTATAAGCCAATCAGTTATGTTAATAAAATAGATTTCAATGATTTATGTGTAATTTAATATTAGCTTTTACCCACAGCTTTGCTCGTTCAGATTAGCGCCATCTTTTGGCGCTTATCTAGTTGTGATGTGACAGCCTATTCTAAAAAATGTCACTAGTGGCGGTACGGCTCAGTAGTTCCTAATTATTCTTGATGCACTAAAGTTGCCTGTGTTGCCTGCCATGTGTTGTAAAGTAAAATTATTGTAATTAAAATATCTGCATGAGAGTGACAGGCTACATATTAACGCGCGAAATTATCATATTTCCACGAAAATCTATCAGTACATAACATAGAATCACGTCTATATCCCCTGTGGGGTAGAACCAACCGTCATCTAAAGACTGAAGGGACAGGTTGCTAGCTCATCGCCTAAAAGGGGAGTCCCATGTATAAGCCTATCCCTTAGTCACCTTTTATGACATCCATGGGAATGAAATGGAGTGGTCCTATTAATTTTTCTATTGTTGCCGGGAACCACACGGCATTACTATCTATCAGTACTATCGGCAAAAAGCAAACTTTTTAGTCAATTTACCTATTTTCATTGTATTTGTTATGTCTTATTTGTCAATCAGTTATTTTAATTAGATTTTGACAATCTGTTTTACGTCGTATATTTCCACACCACGTTCACACGCTCACAAATTTTATACAAAATAAAATTACCGTTAGTGCTACATAATACATTTTGTTGCCGTATTTAAAATTACAAAAATGGCCGCAAACGAAACTGTGAAAGCGGCTTGTAAAACGGCAAAGGCAGTAATGTCCACGGATTTTTGGGAGGCCCGCCGACGAGTACTGGGTCTCTACAGGGCCTTCTATCGTTATATACCTTATATTAGTAAGTTGTTATTATAATAAGGTAATATTTCAAGATTTTCAAGCATTCTTCTTAATCGGTCAAGTAATGACCTACTGATTTTTTCAACGAACTGCTTTGCTTCCATCAGCTGCAATCCGTCGGTTAGTGAAGCGCGGTCTCCAACCTCTCAGAGAACTCATCCGACCATCGCTTTTGTTTGTTTGTTATATCTCTATTGCCTAGTAATTCACACAGTTACAAAAAAATTTTTTTTGCCTTTTTTTTCTTGAAATCGCCTTTGACTGCTTCCTTTAGGTCATAGTATTTTAGGCATTCAATTTGGGTCAAGTCACATATCAACTTCGGATACTGTCGTAACTCTAAACCGTTTGGAATTCCATAATCTTAGAATTCTACGTGTGGCTACCAGCATACTTACCATCAAGTACCAACATACTTACCAACAAGCTTACCTTACCGAATAACAAGAACAACAGTTACCTTCACAATATTTACCATTCAATTACCAAAACATTACCAGGATATAATAGATATAATACATATATATATAAGAGATGAATAAAACAAATCAAGCACTTTAATATCATGCCGACTTCGTTGCCCAGAAACCAGAAGAAGCTAGTTCTGAAAAGAACTGTTTTGTGAGCGCGTGCACATGGACATGCCACACATCGTGCATCAGCAGTTCTTCCAGGCAGCATCAGCATCTTCACACGCCAATTGTTCACACTGCATTATTGTCCATCGGATCTCCGTCCGAAACAACACAAGTCAAGAGTTCGACGCACACACTGCACTTCGCGAGAGCATCACGAGCGCGACCTCACGCCGCAAGTTCAAATTAACACTGAGGCGGGGAGCAAGCAGCAAGACGGTTTTATACGCAAGCAAGTTTCGCCCAACAAACATCGCGTGCACACCGCACGTGGCGCCCTCGGCGCGCCTGCGGCCGCACCGGGCATCACAGAAACTCAAGCTCGACACGTGTAGCGGAAACGAGACGGAGCTATCCAGACTCAAGAGACAGCAATGCAAAATTCTCAGAAATCTATGCAAATCCATTTTTTATCAACAAAAACTTTTAGATAGATTTCCTATTGTAAATACGCTCACACTATTGGCTATAATTCGATATTTCTGATTTGTTAAAAATAATCTCTCTTCATCATTGGTAATAATTCCGTATTTATGATTCGTCCTTGCATTTTCCTTTGTAAATAGTTTTATATAAATATGTCCAACTTTTGTAAATAAAGCATTCCATTCTCATCTACTGAAACGGAGTATTACTTAACTTCCTACAAACTCTGGAGAATCTCTCACTCCAAATTGGTGACCTCCGACTGAACAACATCAAGAAGAAAAATCCCTGCTCGTCGGCCCAGCGGAAAAATTCCTGAAAAAAGAAAATTTCAACGCGGAATCTCTGCCCGACTGCAACAAAAGAAGGAATCATCATGGACGCCGAAAAATCTGCCGCAAATGCCGCCGCCGCCGCCGCATCGCAGTCCACACAGCCCGATCCAGCCCACGCCCACAACCAGCCCGAAATCGCCAACATATCCCTCGCTCTGCGGATACCACCATTCTGGCGCGACCGACCACGTCTATGGTTCTACAGTTTCGAGGCTGCCACCCACGAACAAAAGAAGAGTGAACAGAAGATGGCGCAGATGGTCATCGCTCGTCTCGAAAAACAAGACATAGAGCAAATCAGCGACCTCCTCTACAATCCACCAGAGACGAACCCATATCAAGCTATCAAGGAGCGTCTCATCACCGCCTACGAAGAATCTGACAGCCGGCAATTCCAAAAGCTTCTGTCCGAAATGGAACTAGGCGACCAGAAGCCGACCCACCTGCTACGACGGATGCGCGATCTCGCTCGAGACAGAATTCCCGACGCCACACTACGACTCATGTGGACCAACCACCTACCGGCACATATTCGCTCTGTCCTCGCCGTAAGCGAATCATTTAGCACGACAACCGCATTAGAAGAGCTTGCCCTACTTGCCGACAAAATGATGGAGCAACATCGGGAAATTTCCGCCGTCAATAATACTACATCGTCGCCATCATCATCACAAGCCCAGTCATCATCGCAACCATCAGATACACAATTTCTCATAAACGAATTAAGAAAACTTTCCGTCGAAATCGCCGAACTAAAATCAAGACCGCCATACAACAATAACAATTATCGAAGAAATCGATCCCAGTCCCGGAACCGCAACTATTCTCGTCCCAACTCACGAGATAATTCGCCATCGCCACATTGTTTTTACCACCGACGCTTTGGAGCACAAGCGAGAAAATGCACATCGCCCTGTTCCTACATCGAGAAGCCGGAAAACTAGACCGAACGTTGGCCGAGGCGGAATCCGACGTTCTCCCATGCACATACCGCCTATTCGTCACAGATAAAAAAACCGGATTATCTTTCCTGGTGGACACCGGCGCGAACATTTCGGCTATACCTAGGCTAAAAACCAGCCTAACTAAGCCGCTACCCTACAAGCTGTATGCCGCCAACAACACCGTCATATCAACATACGGCGAAAAAACACTCGAACTCGATCTCAACCTACGTCGTCCATACAAGTGGAAATTCATCGTCGCAGACGTATCGAAACCGATCCTGGGAGCCGATTTTCTCAAACATCATCAACTCATCGTCGATCTCAAAAACAAAAGACTAATCGACAACGTTACGAGTCTAAAGGTCAACGCCCCTGTTCGAGCAACATCTGTACCTACAATACGCAGTATTGACTCGAATAATTCGTATCACGCGATACTCGCCGATTATCCCGGAATTACTCGTCTCACCGCCATGAATATCAACAATAGTAAGATCAACGTTCAACATTACATCGAAACCGAAGGTCAACCTGTCCACTGCCGAGCTCGTCCCATACCACCTCATCGCTACGAGAAAGTCAAACAAGAGTTCCAAAACATGATCGAACAAGGACTTTGTCGACCCAGCAAGAGCCCATGGTCATCACCTCTTCACGTCGTACCAAAGAAGAACGGAGACATCAGAGTCTGTGGTGATTATCGCCGTCTCAATGCGATCACCAAACCCGACCGCTATCCAGTTCCAAGGGTTAAAGACTTCACCTACCAGCTTGCCGGGAAGACCATATTCTCAGTTTTGGACTTAAATCGAGCTTATCAACAACTGATGGTTCGTGAGGAAGACATCGAGAAGACAGCCATCATCACACCGATGGGACTATTCGAATTCCCACGAATGTGTCCAGGTCTCAAGAACGCAGGTCAAACATTCCAACGTTTCATCCACCAAGTACTCAGAGGACAACCTTTCGTCTTTCCATTCATCGACGACGTACTCATAGCATCAGAGAACGAAACCCAGCACCGTGAACACCTACGGCAAGTACTCGAACGACTTGAAGAACATGGCATCACCATCAACCCAGCAAAATGTCACTTTGGCCAACCTGAAGTAAAGTTCTTGGGCTACATCGTATCCAAAGATGGTATCAAACCACCAGCTGAAAAGGTAGACATCATCTCAAAATACCCCAAGCCCAACACTATCGAAGAACTACGTCGTTTTCTCGGTATGTTGAATTTCTACCGCGATCACATACCTAACGCCGCATCTATCCAAGCACCACTCAATGCACATCTCCACAACGTCAAGAAACGTGACAAAACCGTCATACAATGGACACAAGAGTCATCGGACGCATTCGAAGCATGTAAAAACAGCATATGCAACGCTGCTTTACTCGCCCACCCGTCCCACGATGCTACTTACGCCCTATTTTGCGACGCTTCGGATAAATCAGCTGGCGCCGTGCTACAACAATACATCGACGAAAAATGGCAACCACTTGGCTATTTTTCTAAGAAGTTTTCCAGCGCACAAACAAAATATTCAACATACGACAGAGAACTACAAGCAATCTACATGGCCGTAAAACACTTCCGAAAAATGTTCGAGGGACGTCCACTGATAATTTTCACCGATCACAAACCTCTTAGGGTGCGTCCACATCTGGCGAATGTGCCGCGAATGTGCAGCTCGCGAGCCGTTTGCGAGCTGCGCGCGTACAATTTTGTTCGAGCGCCGCTCCTGCGCCGCCCGCGCGCAGTTCACGCGCAACCTAAGCGCCGTACGCGATCAGCGCGCGGGCGGCGCGCTAGCGGCTCGCGTCTTCCTTCCACCCGCGTCTCAATCCCCGCACCCCTTACCCGCTCAGTTCGTTTCTGATTATTGGAGGTTAAGTACGTGTTGTCATGGAGTGGACGGAGGAGAACTGTTTACGCTTAATTGAAACATATAAAAGATTTCCAGTTTTGTGGGATCCTAAAGATCAATATTACTATAGAAAAAATGTAAAAAATGATGCGTGGAAAGAAATTGGTGCTATAATGGGAAGCGATTATGAACAATGCCGTAGCAAACTGTTAAGTCTTTTATCTTCTTTTAGAAGAGAGAAAGGAAAAAGTCAAAAAAGTAAAGGGACAGGGAAAGGCGAGTAAAAAACTATTTGTTACTTTTTATGTTTTATTTTATTAGTTAAATTGACTATGTAACTAATATTATTCTATATTTTTAGGTGCATCCGAGACTTACAAAAGTAGATGGTTTGCCTATGACGCTTTTTCCTTTTTAGCTGATCGGGATAAACCAAGGAAACGTATAAATACTGTAAGTAATTAAATCAACAATATTTATCTTGAAATGCAATACGGCCTTCATTTACGCAATAAGAAGCAATCTCATCTCTTATTTCGTTTATTTCTCTTGAATATCTTATTTGTGATGTTTGAATATTTGAAAGAGATGTCAAATTAGGTACGGATTGATTTATATACTTATTGGAATTAGTTGTATAACTATCGGTGGCGTTCTGTTTCAAATAATTATGCAAGTGAATAATACTCATAACGACTACTTCAGCAACTTCTGGTTTTAATATCATAGGTTTTCTAAGTACCCTAAAAATGGATGATGCAATGCCAAAGGCACTCTCAACAATTCTGCGAGCTCTGCTTAATCTATAGTTAAAAATGCGTTCCGGAGTGCCTTTACTGTGGTTACCGGAGTATGGTTTCATCACATGTTTATCTAGAGCAAAAGCGCTGTCAGCAACAAAGAAGTAGGGTATCGCTTTAGTCCTGTAAGGTAATGCTTTTTCTTGTGGTAAATTTAAGGAGCCATTTTGCATCATCTTGTAGAACTCTGTATCTTTGAATATCCCTCCATCAGATATACGCCCCTGGCAACCAACATCAGCAAACATAAATTTATAATCTGAGTCTACCAGTGCAAACAGAACAATACTAAAAGTAGATTTGTAATTATGATATTCAGTTCCACTTTTCGGAGGTGCCTGTATGACTATATGTTTACCGTCTATTGCGCCAATGCAATGGGGCAAATGCCATTTATCTTCGAATCCTTTACTCACTTCTAGCCATATTTCTGGTCTCCTTGGCACCTGAAAAATAATAATATAAATATAAAAACATTATTACAGGAACAGGCAGATATAGAACAAGATAAAGTGGATGAGCGACAGGTACAAGATGATGGAATAAATACTGACACTGAAAGCGACCTGTCTTTTATTGAACCTCCGCCGTCCAAAAAGAAAAAATCGACGGATGATAAAATCGTAACTGAAGCCCTACAATGTTTAAAGACTGCTACAGAAAAATTGAGCGATAATTCCAAATTGTCACAAGAAGTACATTCATTTATAAATTTTATTGGAGCCAAAATGGAATCTTATTCACGTTCAACAAAAAATATGGTTCAACAGGCAATATTTGATGTCATAATGAAAGCTGATTCTGGGTACTATGATTATCAACCAAATATGCAAGTGTCAACGCAAGGTTATACAACTTATTCTCAAAGTGCTTCTACGTCCAGACCGCACAGTCAGGAAAGTAATTATTCGGCAGAAGATACGAATGACAGCTACAGTGATTTGTTTCAATAATAACTACTTTCTTTTTGTAAACTTATATGTTGCTTATAAAAAAGGCTATGTGATTATTTAATAAAGATAATTAGAAAAATACTCACACGTACGTTTTCCTTTAAACACTTGATAATCGCCAAACACACTTCAGGAATAATAATACTTATACTTTGCTTAGAAATTCTAAAAAGGTACTGCAAGCTTGTGTAGGAATCTCCAGTGGCCAAGAATCGTAATGTCAAACTTAATTTATTTTCAACTGAAATTGGTAGCCTAAAATGCGTTTCCTTTTTAGCAATCTTGAAACTAAGCATGTGTAGTAGATTTTCATATAATTCTGGTGACAATTTTAAAAAATTTGCATAGTGGCCGCTTAATTGATGGCTTTTTAACTCCGCTACTATATTCTGTTTTCTTTTAAAAATAGGATTTTGCCACCAACGCCGTTGTCTCTTTTTTTTCCTTTTTATCAGTAATATAATAGCTAATGATGCAGCAATTATATTAAAAGCACTAGTGTCGTCCGACATCTTCGAAAGTACTGAGCCAGTAAATGGAACTGTAAGCGCGAGGATTGAGTACGCGCAGATCGCGCGCCGCGCGCACGCCTTATACGAGCCTTGTATGAGTTGCGCTAAGGCGGCGCAACGAACCATTGCAGTGACTGCATGCGTGCAGCGCGAGTGCAGTTCGCGTACCGTTCGTGAGTTGCACATTCGCGGCACATTCGCCAGATGTGGACGCACCCTTACGTTCGCTATGCACAAAATAACGTCGACTACAGAAACGCCACGCCGTACCCGACAACTCCTATTCATCAGTGAGTTCACAACCGACATACGCCATGTGAGCGGAAAAAACAACATCGTGGCCGATGCCCTAAGTCGCATAGAAGCAGTATCGTTCCCATCTACAATCAATTACGAGGATATTGCAAAAGCCCAACACGAAGACACATCTGTACCCGACTTACAAAAACAAGATAACATCTGTCTCAAGAAAATCATCATTCCCAACACCGACGTCGAACTCTACTGCGAAACATCAACATCGAACATACGACCATACATCCCCGAACAATATCGTGAAGAAGTATTCAAGAGTGTACACAACATCAACCACCCCGGTACACGCACAACACGGAAGATGGCATCTCAGAAATATTTTTGGCCGTCAATGAATAGCGACATCTCAAGATGGACGAAAAGCTGCATCGATTGTCAAAAAAACAAAGTTCAACGCCATACCTACAGCGAAGTTTCGAAATTCCCGCCAACTGAACGTTTTCGACACGTACACGTGGACATCGTCGGACCGCTACCTACGACGTCTCAAGGTTATCGCTACCTAGTAACCATGATTGACCGCGAAACGAAATGGCCCGAAGCAATACCTACCGAAGAAATAACAGCTGACAAAGTTACCGAAGTAATTTACAACCACTGGATTACGAGATTCGGATGCCCCACAACACTCACCAGCGACCAAGGACGTCAGTTCGAAAGTCAACTTTTCAACAACCTTATGAAGCTTATGGGAATCACGAAAAATCGCACTACGGCATACCATCCGCAATCAAACGGTATCGTCGAACGCTGGCACAGAACACTGAAGACCGCACTACGCACCCGGCTATCAAGTTCAAGGTCATGGATCGACGAGTTACCTACAGTCCTATTCGGATTACGCGCCACCCTACGCACAGACGCTGAAGTTAGCCCAGCCGAACTCACATATGGCTATAACTTACGTCTACCGGGTGAATTTTTCACTACGTCATCAATACCTACATCAATGGACTACAACTTCGTCGAAAAACTACGATCTACCATCAAAGAACATAGCCCGCAACAGTCAACAATACATCACAACAGCAATCCACGCATCTTCATTCATAAAGACCTACAAGATTGCACACACGTATTTGTTCGTGTCGACGCCGTTAAGAAGTCACTTCAATCACCATACGAAGGCCCTTATCGTGTTATCAAGAGACTAACGGACAAGTACTACACCATTCAACTACCGGATCGCGAGTCAAACATTTCAATAGACCGACTCAAGCCTGCCTACCTATTGCAAGACGACGACATCGCAAATTCATCAACAATGTCAACACAAGTTCAAGCTCAAGCTACACTAGGTCAAGGTCAAGCTATCACTAAGGCACAGGCGCAAGAAAGTACCTCACCACAGAAAATTCCCGCTCCGGTTAATACGAGCAACATGACGCCACAACAAACGAATAAGAAAACTCGTGTCGGCCGTGCCGTCAGGTTGCCGGTACGTTTCACTTGAGGGGGAGTACTGTGGCTACCAGCATACTTACCATCAAGTACCAACATACTTACCAACAAGCTTACCTTACCGAATAACAAGAACAACAGTTACCTTCACAATATTTACCATTCAATTACCAAAACATTACCAGGATATAATAGATATAATACATATATATATAAGAGATGAATAAAACAAATCAAGCACTTTAATATCATGCCGACTTCGTTGCCCAGAAACCAGAAGAAGCTAGTTCTGAAAAGAACTGTTTTGTGAGCGCGTGCACATGGACATGCCACACATCGTGCATCAGCAGTTCTTCCAGGCAGCATCAGCATCTTCACACGCCAATTGTTCACACTGCATTATTGTCCATCGGATCTCCGTCCGAAACAACACAAGTCAAGAGTTCGACGCACACACTGCACTTCGCGAGAGCATCACGAGCGCGACCTCACGCCGCAAGTTCAAATTAACACTGAGGCGGGGAGCAAGCAGCAAGACGGTTTTATACGCAAGCAAGTTTCGCCCAACAAACATCGCGTGCACACCGCACGTGGCGCCCTCGGCGCGCCTGCGGCCGCACCGGGCATCACAGAAACTCAAGCTCGACACGTGTAGCGGAAACGAGACGGAGCTATCCAGACTCAAGAGACAGCAATGCAAAATTCTCAGAAATCTATGCAAATCCATTTTTTATCAACAAAAACTTTTAGATAGATTTCCTATTGTAAATACGCTCACACTATTGGCTATAATTCGATATTTCTGATTTGTTAAAAATAATCTCTCTTCATCATTGGTAATAATTCCGTATTTATGATTCGTCCTTGCATTTTCCTTTGTAAATAGTTTTATATAAATATGTCCAACTTTTGTAAATAAAGCATTCCATTCTCATCTTCTGAAACGGAGTATTACTTAACTTCCTACAAACTCTGGAGAATCTCTCTCTCTCCAAATACGCATTAAGCCAATTAACAGTGTAGTGTAGGGAGTATCGGCCAAAGCATTGACTCTCACCCAATAAGTGAGAACGCAACTGGGGCTAACTCCAAGAGGAAGATGATCCACGCGACTACGAGGGCTGCACTGAAAGTTTTTAGAATGGAATATTTCCACTCACTGTTCCTGTCATATTAAAATCTTTTTATTGAAAACTACTTGGTAAAAAATGATTCGCGGTATTTTTACGAGGTCTTGTCTAACTTGTTTAGTCGTTGAGAAAATTTAATTGACTCGAGAAAATTCAAGAGCGATGATTTATTACTACTGTACAGAAGTTGACAGACACAAAACAGTGCGTTGATCGGATGCTTTCTGCATTTGGTGATGAAGCCCCATCCAAAAGCACAATTTATCGCTGGTTTGCTGAATTTCAACGTGGACGTGTCAAGCTCCAAAAACTGCAGTCACCCAAGAAAACGTTGATGTACTGCGAAATTAAGACAACTTTAGACATTGGCATGAGTCAAATACAAATAATCTTGCACGGACAGTTAGGTGTAAAAAAGTTGTTTTCCCGATGAATACCGCCTTCGCTCCGTGAAGAGCAAGACCCCAACTTCCGAATCGGATGCTTGCTTCAATGATTAGTTCCATCGTATGGAAAAATGTGTCAAATTTCACGGAGAATACTTCGAAAAACAATAAATAAATTTTTTAATAGTAATGTTGTGTCACTTCCTTGATTCCCGAAATTTTTAGTGCCGCCCTCGTATAGGACGACTTTAGTAAGGTTGCACGAAGTAGATGAAGGCTGCTTCAAGTCAGTACAGAAATGAGGGAGGTCTGTGTCCACCACTTCTTAGTGCTAATGCAGTAGACATAAATAAAAAACCTTATATCTACAAGAAGATCTAAGCCCCGATTGAAAAAAAAAAGGAATGTCGTTTATTTCTCGATCCTGTACTGTACTAGATTTTCCTCTCATAGTGCTCCTGTAGCTCAAAGAACAAACATGTAAAATATCAGCTTTGTATGCAAAGAAGGTTCGGTTGTAAGATCGTCTACCAGTCAAGTAGTAAAGCCAGAGTTTATAATTATGCTGATAACAGTAAAACATTTCTTCTAATTCCTTCAACAATAAGCTTAATATATTCTTTCTCGAGTCTTGAATTGGTTATGAAGTTAATTTAGAATACATGCATGTTTATATATTTACTTTATTTATATATTTGTATTGTACGTATATAATTGTTACGTCTTAAGCATAATACTCGTAAAAGAACTGTTGTTCACCCTTGCCTCAATTTTGTATATGGTCCTCTTATTGTCAGGTTAGCTGGAAGAGATCCCACTTAGGGATAAGCCCGCCTGTGTACTGTTTTTATTTGTAATGTACTCCTTTAGTGAACAATAAAGCATTTACTTACTTACATTTCCAAAGCACGTGATTAAAATATTGATATGTATGTTTTCTTTTAGTAAAATATTTTGACATACCGAAAACTGAACAAGATTGTCGGTATAAGTTGAGAGAATATTTTTATGCAAATGCATGTGTCACTGATGTTCGTGTTATTGATATTTTGGTCATTAAGGTAAGATATTGTATATTTATCATTAAAAGATACTGCACTAGATGTGTTATTAATATACCTAAATATCTTAATGTAAGAACAAGGGATTCGCTTGTCATTTAAATTACATTTATTGTCGGTACTATCCCACTATCATATCCATATATGAGAAAGCAAACGCAAGCGCACTATTATCATATTTTAAGGTTGGAGCCATCTCCAACCTTAAAATATGATAAGAGTGCGCTTGCGTTTGCTTTCTCTAACAATGCATCCTTACTTAATTCTTTCCCCTTCAAGGCCTGCTTAGTGTTCCTTTAGTTGTTCATTTAGGTGTATCGTCAGCCCCCGTTCTTAATGGGGGGCCATTAAAAAAGGGGGTTAAGGATACACCGTGACAGTATTTTCTGAATAAATTAATATGCATTTTCCCTATGTAACTTACCTACACTATTAAAACCAAGTGCCAAATATGGCACTTGGTTTTAATAGTGTGTTTAATAGTGTATATACTTAATAAAGTACATAGATCGTTCCAAATACTTTTACATCCCAACACTTCTTTCAGGGTTACATGGAGCTAAAGGAAGTGACACACCAGTGGCAACAGAAAGGCCACGTGATGGCACATTGGAAACCCTCGTGGGAGCCTAAACCAAATAACTTCATATGCAAGTTCTTATCAGGAGTGGATTAAGTTTTAGTATTTTTTAATTTAGAATCCAGTAAATTATTGTAAAGTACATACTCAGTCTTTTCTTGCAGATTCGACATTTGTAGACTTTATAACGTTCACGAATAAACATAGAGTTTTTATAACATAGATTAAGAAATGGAATGCAGTTTTGAAAATAGAAATAAAAGAATAACAAATTCAAAATTTATTGATCACGTTCATTCCAAATCACTTGCCTTTCAAAGGCTGAAATGACTAAACTAGCATGCTTTTGCGATTATTGCAAATGTTAATTATATTGCCATTTACTGCTTATGAGACTTTAAATTTTATTCTTTTACACTGGATATGTCTTTAAAAGTAATACTCAAAAATATATACTTACATTGCAGCAAAACTTATACAATTTTCATTTGCAATAATTACGGTCTTTAATAGAGTTAAATAAATTATTAATAATAAAGTATTGTTATTGCACCTATACAAGTGAAAATTAACACTGAAAGCGTTAAAACAACATGTTTGGTATATATCATTCACAACCATAAAATTTGATGATATCAAAATATATTATGGAGTCTGAAACTATTCATCGACAGTCATTTGGCGTTCAAGTGGTTTGACAATATACATTTATTTTATCCTCACGAGTTTGACAGTATGGTTTCTGTCGCCGAATTGCTCAAATATGAAATTCCTCTCTCCTTCATTCCCGAGGACAAAAATTTTGTCGTCAAAATATGCTTCAAACAACCCTCAGAAAACTGTTTCAGACTCGAGGATATGAATAGGTACTTAATACATTGCATTCGCATAATAAAAATAGTGATGTCCTAATAATTCGTCCTTCTAATTTGTAATTTTGATCTTAACAACTATTTAGGGGTGTTGATTAGGTTCTAGAACAGAGTAGAACTAGAAAATAAGTATATAAACACCAATGCACTTCTTTAATGTAGAGAGTTTTCTTCACATGTTCTTGATTTGAATGGTAAAATAAGACTCATTAGTTAGGATGATGACTGGGAAACCATAACTTTTTTGTTTATAAATTATTATACATCAATAATATCCTTCTGTGTTATAAGTATTTATTCCTATGCTCAACGCTGCTGTATAACCAATTTAAACAAAGTTCCGTACAGTTATTTGATGAAGCAATATATTTTACATTTCTTATATATATGTTGCACTACACTACACATCGCGTCATATACTTTATAAAAAACTTATACATGTTTATTTCACTGTCATCCCAATAGAAATTTTATAGAAAGACTTATTGTATGCAAAAATAAGGCATGTCAAACGTAAATTAGAATATTCGCTGTTTTATTGTAGGTACATCTGAAATCTAATAATATTAATTTTCCATATATCGCGATACGATCGATTTACTCCTTAAATAAATATCTCTCCTATATAATATCTCACATTAATTCAAATTTACAAATTATCTTTTATATCTTTCAATAATGTTTTCGGCTTCTACTTTCTGTACTATAAACTTTTACTGTAAATAAATATACATTTATTCTTTATCTTACATTTGAGTTACACTAGGTACATCATTATATATTAAGGTTAATACAAAAAGTACTTATATGTACATACATTCAACAGTTAACACTGCTACTTTCCTTCCAATATTTATTTACATATGCATCGGAGTTTCTATGTACCTATATTATTCCTTCCTTGCCAGAGTCATAGGATTTCGATTGCGGAAAGTATTCTTATAAGAGCCTTTCTTGGGTCTGCTGGAGAAGATTTCTTTAGAATTATGCAGGACCTACGACGACGGTATCTTATGTGTATCAGTTGGCAACACCAATTATCAAAATTATTTTTAGGCTTTATTAATTAAATTATATCAGTTGTCAACTTGTTTGTTATGTAGATATTAATCAAAAGTTACATAGGATTTATAACACATTCCATTATATACCGACTACCTCATTTCGGCGCAAATTTATTGCCCTAATCCGTCAGGCTCTGGCTTAAAATTCTGTAAGGTTATTTCTAACACAACGTCATATCATCTCCAGCCACAACGGCGCATACAAAAATAGGTTTTAATCGTAATATTCGGAGTTATTCCGATGTTTATGATATTAATATATGGAAGAACATCCTACGATAAGCAAGCCTGCCTAACCATACTACGTCAAACGTCAAGCAACGGGAACACTCGTCGGCGGCTACATTTGTCTTTAAATACACCATTACATCTAGTGAGGTCTTTAGTTACAGCAGCATCTTCACAAATTCTGGAAAAGAAAACTTAATATTTAAAAAATTCTTCATCAATCGGTCAGAGTTCGCAACAGACTTCGTCAGTACTCCGTAGCAAAATGAAAAATGGAACCCTCGTTTCGTCCTTTTTGTCTGTATCAGGAGGATTCTCCTGGCGTAAGACCTAATTAAGTCCCCACCTTTTGGAAAGCGGCGAGACGCTTTGTGTATATATCTGACTCACCCAATCCAGTACAGAGAGATGAGGATGTAAAATCAAATTCAAGTATTTTGTCGCATGTGGCTCGTACCTTCATAGTCGATGCGGCCGTCGTGGTCGATGTCGCCGAGAGCCAGCACCTGGTTGAGCTGCGCGTCGGTGACGGGCTCCCCGATCATCTCCAGCGCCGTCCGCAGCTCGTCCCGCGTTATGTACCCATTGTCGTCACGGTCGAATACTCTGAAATTTCGGGGAAATCCTTTTTAGTATGCCAATAAGCCCGATCGGTTCAATAGTTTACGCTATGCAATCCGTTAATAAATCAGACACGAAAAATAATTATAAATCCAATACAAAATTCAGATGATTATTGAGTTAACAGGTATAAAAGTACTGGATATAAAAACAAGAGTGCAACCTTTGTTATTTCTAAGTAGAATAAATAAATCAAAGAATACAAGAATCTTACAGCTACGTCGTAGGCGGTTTTGCTACGAGGGTCTACAACGAGCTACGTCGTAATGCTACGTTAAGGGAACAAGCGTTCGTAGCTTTTAGCAAACTACGACTGCAATGAAACTATTTATTTTCCCATAGAACCATCATGGATCGTGGAAAATGCTCTGTTATCGTTTAATACATTTTTAATTAATATAGAGATATCGGTATCACTAATTGTAAAAGTCAATCAAGGGAAAGGCTAATAAACTATTATTCATTCTTTTAGGTGATGTGCAGCTTGTCACTATCATCTTAATCTCAATTTCATAATAAGAAATCGTGGCTTTTCAGTTTTTGCTCTGTCTATCCCGTGAAGGAATATGTATTGTGCAGCATTACTTTCCCATTTTCAAGCAGCACAAAATTTCAAAAAATCAAATCATTACACATGAGATGTCCGATTACGGATATAACCAGTAGAATAGGGAAGATTCATCACGTCACAAAACTTCACACGGGGATCTATGCATCTAGTTATACTGGTAAGACACTTGTATACCTAACTTAGAATACTCACTTAAAGGCTGCTAACAGGTCCCTAGTGATCTCCTCCTCGGAGTCGCCGCCGCTGGCGCTCACGTCCATGCCTTGTAACGCCTGTATCTTCGTCACCCACTGCATGAAGTCGTTTTCATCTATTAAGCCGTTACCTGTAATAAAAAACCTATTAAATGATAATTTATTAAAGCTTTCATATCAGTCTGGTAGTAAAGAAAAATCCAAGGGAATAAGCTGATTTTGTCCCACGCAGATTGAAAGTTTTCGTAATCCTGTTAATTATACTAGAATATAGTGATCGTGGCAATTGAAAAGCGGTGTGATCAATGTTTAAGTCTATGTAATGTGTAAGTTATGGGTAGGTATGAATAATGATAACTTGCTTTCTAACACAGGAACCTGAATCTTACTTAGGTATGCTTTATTCAGATATAGACAATTTAAAAAAATAATATTAGCCATATCTGAATACCTATATATAAGTTTATCACGTCCTTCTGATCGGTTCTAAATATGAACTTGGACACTTACCAAGTAGTGAGACAACAAAAATATCCCTTTCAAAGATAGAAGTATATAGTCATATACTCATAATATATTAAGTATCCTCGAATGCAACAACTCGTTTTTTATAATTATTTTATTTTTTATGTTTATTTAGTTTGACCCCACATAAAATTCTCTGTCGGACCCAATGGTTGACTGGTAGATAATGCTTCTAGCATTAAGTCCGCCAATTGTGCTATACATTTGTATTTTGTGCAATGAAGTTTAAATAAATAAATAAACAATTATACGATTTCTTGATGATTGACCGTGTGAAGCTATATTTAACAGTAATTTATGAGTAGCTTCGCGTACAACATTTCAATGAATGAATGTAGATATATTTGTACTAAATATCTCAAAAACTGAAACGAATTATCTTAACCAATTTAACTCAAGAAAACCAAAACCTTATAGCCATTTTTCCACAAGGATCACTAAATGCCTCTTTTTTCTGCTATCGTCGTTCCATTTCCAACTAGGTACTTAAGCTCACCCATAGTCAGGAATTGATTAAAGATGTAATGTAAGTATGTAAGTTATTTATAGAAAGACACTATATGTGTGGAATATGGCAGAATAGAAAAACATTAAGCTCCTGTACTTCTTTATTAGCAGGTGACTAATTTAGAAAAAAAGAATACAGTTTAGCAAGTTGCAATGCAATTTTATTTAAATTTCTAGTTTGTCTTACTACAACTACCCATCGTACAATTGGTCGTAAATACTTTTGTTTAATGTTACTGCCTGATATTTTACAAAGCTCGAGCACGTGACAAAATTTAATGCGGTAATGAACGAAAGGGCTGCATGGTGGTAAATCTTAATTAACAGGAAGCGGACATTACAGGGAGTTTCAGTGCTGTGACGCAGCGGTTTACCCTTGTTAACAGCATTGGCTTCCAAAATAATGGGTTGGGTTTTTTAGGCGATGGGCGAGCAACTTATCACTATTTCAATCTCAATTCTATCATTAAGCCAAATAGCTGAATGTGGCCATTCAGTCTTTTCAAGCCTGTTGGCTCTGTCTACCCCGCAAGGGATATAGACGTGACCATATGTACATATGTATGTAGTCTACTTAAATTTCGACACCACCGTAACTGCCTCGATGGTCCAGTGGTTGGCGCGTGAGACTGTGAAGTTGGCAGTCTAAGTTCGAGCCCCAACAAAAACAAAATAATTATTTTATTAAAAATCTTTATTTTGTGTTGTTTGAGTATTTTATTTAAAAAAACTAAAAATCAAAATACTACATATAATAAAACGGTAAAAATATTTTGTCTGTACATTTAATATTTTGACTGAAACGAATAGAGATTTTTTTTACATTTTTTGTCTGTCTGTCTGTCTCGAAATTTACGCGGACGAAGTCGCGGACAACAGCTAGTTTATTAATATTAGTCTAGGAGACAGAAAATATACTTTTTAAATTTGTTATAATTCGCTAATAGTCCTGCCTTCCTATTTTATTAATTCACTTCACATCTTAGATCCGATTCTTGTTTTGGGGCTATCATGGACGGACATTCTATATTATTCGCCCTTGGATATTTATTTAAGAGGAGCTGAAAATGATATCAGAACTTTCCGAAGGTCAAGTCCGGGTCGAGACGAGATGAAATGAAAACTTTTATTGAATACACACGAAAAAAATATAACACATTTTCGATGAAATATACTTAGTTCGCCTATGTATATAGCTCTTATACCTACTTAGCCACCTTAGTGCTGTAACTATTTAATCGGTAATCATGCCAGTTCGTCACTCTGAAAACTGTAGGTTTTGTTCTTGGTACAGGCATAAATATTCTCCAAAATTTTCCCTGTATAGAATTATGGGTCTGTTATGATTTAATTTATTCGTTCATGTCCATTGGAACCACGATCCATGCTGGTTCTTGTGACTATTGGCGTGTATAATATCGTCTTTTTGAATTATGTAAAGGTTTACATAGCCAACGTTAATCTTCTTTCGATTTCTTCCACCCAAAAGCTGACTGGAAGAGATTGCAATAGCAAAAAAGTACTTTGTACCATTCTCTGTCTGTGTTGTGCTGTCAATGTATGTTTTACTCTTGTGGAGCAATAAAAAGTTTAATCTATCTATCACATCATCGATACAAGCTAAAGCTTACTGCGTGTCGTTATGTAGGTACTATGCATTGGAATAACACATTTAAACTTAAATGCTCAATAAAACCTCAACGTTAAGCTCTTAGGGTGCGCAATCTGATCAGATGGTTGATAGTTCAAACGCGATGGAAATTCAGACGCTGAATTACCATTAGGACAGAGTAGCAAACCTTGATCAAAACGGGAACATTCTGGTGGAAGGTCAGGTAAGGAGTATTAGGTATATGTATGTATCTATAAACGATACGAATACTAATATTCACCACCGACACGAAAAAGGTAGATACCTTTTGTCACCCAAACAAAGAGTTCACTGCCTTTTGTCTTATTCATACACTTTCATCTCGCCTTCAAAAGACTTGTGCATATGTACGTACATATAGACCAAAAACAACCTTTGGAATAAAATTTAAGTAGAGGTATAATAGAAATCAGTTTTTAACAGTAAAGAAGAATAGTTTGGAAGATGGTATAGGTGAAAAATTTACGATAAAAGACTTCAGCGATGTATATGTATATGACTTCGGCCATGTTTAACTGAGGATGCGGAAGACTGAACAAAGCGGAGAGAAAAGTCGGAGTGTGGACCCCGGCCCCCGAAGCATTGCTGTGGAGAACGTAATCGGAAACATGCAAAATTGAAAGAGAAAGAAAGAGACAACTGCAGGTCCGATCAGAGAGCAGAAGCATATTTTAATTCCTATAAAACTTGTTAAAAAAGTGTAGTTGTACTGTACTGTATTTATCATAGTTTGCTCCGCAACCTTGGCACAGGGTCGGCGGCGCCGGAAGCCGCCAGCCCTTCGGCGCACGCCATTTTACAATAACCTGAATTAACTGTGAGTGAATAAATTATCCACATCGATTAAACGACCGCTGTTTACCTTTTATTGCGAGGAGGCTTCGTGCAAGAATTACACAAGAATTCGTGACGTGCACAAGATTGTTATATTTTATGGAGTAAGGAAAGAATTTTTAAAAGTAATTAAGAAAACTTTAGGCTTGGCTTTAAATTATTTCTTTCACAATAAAACTGTAATGGTTAAGAAAAAGTTGAAACGAATAATATAAATAACAAAATATAAATAATTTCATTACTATCTAGTAATATATTTTGAAGAAATTCTAGGCTTTTTTCATTAATCATTTCATTTACACTAGGGATATCAATATTTGGATATCCACAAATAGCTTCAGTGAATATGTAGTTAGTCAATCTTATTTAATGCAATTTGCAATGTCGTTTTCACTTACTTTGTAAATGTTATTACTAAAATCAAAATGTCAGCCAAAAACAATACGGAATACGTTCCATGAGTAAACAAAATTATTTTTAGACTGTTGATTACTATGAATATACCTAGAACCTCACAAAAGCAGTCTGTCGCACTTACACTCTGCTCTTCTAGAGTGTTATAAAAACATGCGATAAGTTTGGCAACAACTCAAATAAATTCAAAGAAAGTTTAATGCTCATTTTTTCAATATATTTTTAAAACTGTTTATGTATTTTACTTCGTTGTCACTCGAATTATTATATAGTCATTGATAATTACAATTCGTTATACGCACAGGGAAATTACCTAATGAGTATCCAAATTTTAATTTTGTCTATGACGTAATGATCAGATTTCCGAGCTAGAATCTTATCTTTGCGTATTAGGTAATTATTTTAAATTATCACCTAAACGGTGATAATTCAGCTGTTATAAAATGTATGTTAATGTAAGTGATAAAGCTTTATAGCCGTTTAAATACATCGCCAACCATATCATTCCTTTACCCCTCTTATTCGATTCAACCTTTCTCACCTTGAACTGAAAGTGTAAGTTCAGCTCGATTATATTCCACGACGAAGCTATAGCGAGTCACGCACTACCCTGATTCATTTACCGACGAAGTTATTAAGTTTATACTTTCTGAAATGTTGATTATTTATTCAACGACGATTATTACTAGGTAGGGTCGTGCCACAAACGATTAAAACACTGATTCATTTTATACTTCCAATTTCAAATTGTAGAAGCTACATACTACTTACCAACTTTTCTTGTAGAATGCCGTCGTGCTTTTGCGTTAGATAATAATCTAACAAAAATGTCATGTCTTTACTCCTTATGGCGTAGACAGGTGTAATAGTCACAACTCTCGAAAGTTACAGTAAATCAGACCGTTTTGATGGATATCGCTTATTAAGGATGCTAGATATTCCTGAGAGAGAGAGAGAAAAGATCCGGAAAATAAATTTATAGGAACCAGTAAAAGTTAGAAAAATATAAAAATAGTTAGAAAAGCTGCAACAAGATCGATATAATCGTCAGGGCGCCAAATATTAAGGTTTAAATATTTATATTTAAGTCTACAAACTTTTGAGCTGGCTCCATTCTCTAATAACTTGGTTTAACTTCGCTCGATGTTGTTAACTACACCGTCGCTGTAGAAATGGAAGCTGCCGCTTCGATTACTATTTCGCTACAGGAATAAATTGCCTTATCTGAACTTTACAACTATCAGGGCGAAAATTTGTTCCCTTTTAGTCTGATGTTGCAACGCTGTTTAAATGTTATTTCTTGACGAGATGAATTCTAATGAATAATAAATTCAAGTTCTAGGTTTAAATAAACTACGAGTAGTTACGTAATCGATTCTTCGTAAAGTATTTTAATACAACTTCTTTGCTTTGTTTTTCTTTTATACTTAATTGTTTGGATATTATAGTGATTGAATAAAAACGTGATTATTGGCAAACTCCTTAGGGTGAATTTATATATAAAGTATGATACGTGTCATCCTCAGCGTACCGTATAGGTTGTTGTTTGTCCAAATCTATTCCGATTTATTCGTATTTCTTCGGGGACCCATTTTTAGGTTCTTATTTACTTATATACGTTTGGGATCTCTCCACATCAAATGATTTTATATTATTTCTGAAATCGAAACTTGTATATACATAATAGGTCAAGGTTTACAGAAGAGAAGGACGTTACAGAATTTTGTTCTTATTCTCAAACTCCTTAAATTACTTAAAATTAGTAAGAAATATATATTTAACAGAAACGATTAATTTGAGCGAGATTTTATATAAGTACTTAGTTTAATCTTATATGAATATTTTTGGGAATATTTTTTAAGTAATAATAATAATAAGCGGATTGTAGATACGGTGTTTGAGGAAACTGCAACGATTATATCGTAACGATTAAATCAATAAATACATAAATCAAGCCACAAATTTAAAACAAAATTGAGAACATAACTCATGTCACGATATCAAAAGACACTAAAGAGAGATAACGTTGTTGACATTTATTCACACTACATGCCACACCCACTTGTAACTACTGTAATTACAAATAATTATAAATATCCCTTATCGCATATTATTGTAAACTGTTCAATGTATATTAATAATTAAGTTACCTCTAAAAGAATTCCGACAAATGAATATACTAACCAGTTTTACTGGCGTCCTTGATGAGATCAGAGATGAGGTCGTCGCTGACCTCGATGCCCAGATTGCGCAGCATGAACTGCAGCTCCTCGGGGGTCACGTGACCATCGCTGTCTCTGTCCAGCAGGCCGAACGCCGTCCGCAGGTCTGCAACAACCATACTTGTGTTTATTTATTTTTCTATTTAGTAAAAAAATACAACAAGCAACACGTGTCAGCCCTTATAAAAATATTTTACTATCTTTATAACGTTCTTAGGCTCTCCTCATACCGATTATATTCCCACTTCTCTGAAGAAGAGCCTGGAGTGCGCCTTTTGACCATGATTATGATAGTTGCTAAGTCAAATTTTTACACGGAAGCGACTCCCGTGTAACCTTCGCTTTACCACGAGCACCTAACCTATATTTGGACATGGTAAAGATGAATGTGCCTATTCCCTAAATCGCCTCTTACGACATCCGCGAGAAATAAATAGAGTGGTGGATTGTACATTTTCTTCTAAAGAAAATGTACAATGGCGGACTTACCCCAATTGGGATTTCTTCCAGTCAACCGAAATATAAAGGAAAACCCTTAATCAAAAAGGCAGCGCACAAAAAATCATTGAGGATGCGTTATAATAAAATCAATTAATAATTATTTTCAAATGTTAAAGGAGCTATCAATACGCAAAGTTACCAACAGATAAATCAATTCTCATATCTTCATCAAAGTTGAGCAATTCGAACCACACTGCTCACAGGTTGCCTAAAGCTAAGCTAGCCCCAAAGAAAATTTGAGACTTGTGTTATGAAATGATAAATAGCTGTGCATCTTTTTTTAGTTACAGAAGTGACGTCATTAAATTTATCGTAACACAAATTTTGTCACGAAACTTAATTTATCACTAACCCACTATTGAATAAAGTGGGTAATTTAAAACGTGTCACGAAGAACAGGAAGATTATCGTATTTCCTCAAATTGCAAATATTTATGTAAAATGTTATTGTTCATATTTTATTCCAAATTCGACTGGCAGAGAATGCCGTATGGCATTAAGTCCACCCATTGTACATTTTACGTGCATAAAGTATAAAGAAATAAAAATGTATATCACTAAAGCCGAGTATCATCTCAAAAATGACGTTATCAATGTTGTTTAGATAAATATCGAAAGATCTTTGTTTCCGAAAATAATTTATGTTGTTTACTTACAAAACTCATTTCCCTTTTTTGACATATTAAACACGTTTCAAATGAAAATGATCGCCGCACAAAAGTTGGTTTATTTTATAGTACACTTTTCTAAACTTTACAAAGTAAGAAAACGCGGCGTTTCTTACAAAATGTTTTTAGAAAATGCAAATGGTACACCCATCATCTCGCATCATAAACCGTTGACAATATTGACAAAAGATTACTTGATCATACTCTCTTATCATATGGCTCACATTTTTAGACAACGTCTTTTGTATGCTAGATATTATCTAATAAAACATAAAGCGTGTATCATATACGAGTACTTTTACACCCCTATCTTTAGATAAGAAGCGATTGATCACGTTTTCCATTGTATATTATAGCGTTATCAACTACAAGGAAAACTAGTATTCAATTTGCAACCTGAAATAATTAGATAAAAAACAAAAACATTCATAATTATACAATAAATTTTATTAACTTGCCAAAATTTATGACAAATAACGATTCTTATAAACATTGTGATAATAATTTTTCAATTAGTAACATTTATAAACCACATTTTCAGCCAATACATATCTTTACCCATTACACGACGAGTAACCTCTTATTGTGATGCAAGCTAATGTTTCGAGAATTCACAATTTTGTTTGACCACTTTTGTTTCTAGTAATTTAATATTTAAGTCATTTGAAATTAAAAAAGAAGCACGAAAGCAGAATAAATGCAGTGGAAATGAGAGCGTTAAGGAGTATGATCGGTGTGAAATTGAGTGACCGGATAAGGAACAGCGTGATAAGGGAATGTTGTGATGTGAAAGAAGATGTAGTTACAAGAATACAAAAGGGTATGTTAAGATAGTTTAGAGGGAAAGGTCGGAGTGGGAAGGCAAAGGGTCAGGTCAAGAGTATCCGAAACCGCCAAGCTTGCATGAAGAGAGTTATGAATGTGGATGAAGCGAAGGAAGTATGCTGAGATCGTGGCAAGTGGAAAGATGTAGTCTCTGCCTACCCCTCCGGGAAAGAGGCGTGATCCTGTACCATGGAATATATTATATACTTAACGCGTGATAGATACATACGTTAACATTTCCATAAACTAAACAAATGCTCATCAATATTAATATATGCAGGTTCCGAAATTACAGTAAATCCTCCTGCATTGAGGAACCCTACGCCGGTAAACTTTCCGCAGTGACCGCGATGATTGATCAGCTAACATTATTCCGCACCGCATAAACCTATGGTTTCCGAAATAAACACCAACCTACGATACAATAACCCACAACATTAATGCTTACCGTATCTTTTTTTCGTACCTTTGATTCATTTTCCACGAATTACTTCGACTATAGCATTCCACGATTCGTTCCGACAGTGCCAACGATTCGCCGATTAAGATTTAAAATTGTCTTTTAAAATATGCTTTAATTTATATAATATAGGTCGCGTGTCTCACACGGTGTCGACGGACGCGAAAAGAATTCGTTTACGACCGTCATTTATCTAAACAAATTCTAGTTAATACTGTTTTTTACTAATTAATAAACGACTGGGTTGCGTGGGATTTTCACTTTTTTTTAATTTGACTTCTAGAAATCAAATACTGTTATTGTAATAACATCAATTTATTTGATATAATATTATTTTTTAAGCAAACTTAGTTTGTTTCATGGACGCCTGCTGGAAATTAAACAAGTAATTCAGAATGACTGTAAAAAACAATTATTACTAAATGTTTCGTTACTTGCTATATACTATACTATATACTATACTATATACTATACTATACTTCAGAAGTACTGCTATTTCTATTTCTCACCGAGACTGTTTTACAATAAGTACTCTGTAATATTTACAGTTCGGTAATGCACGTGGTCTGGCCGACGATGAGTTCGCCACGGCCATTGTCAGTGTCATTCCTCTGAAAGCTTCGACTTGGTGAATGATTTGCAATACACATAAAATCACGTCTCTACCTGGAGGTGTAAGCCGAGACTGCATATTTCTCTGCCACGGTTCTTGCATACTCCTTTCGGACCTTTTGCTAGGATATCTCCGATTCGATTAAGGGCTTTATGCCTAGACCTTTCTCATTCAACATTCATTTTCACAGTATCCTTCTATCACTTACGTTACGCGCAACATGCGTTTTTCACGAAGGTACCTACTGAAGTAAAGGTAAATAATCTTGATAATTATGTATTTTTAGGGTCCCTACCTTAATGGTAAAAACGGTATCCTATTACTAAGTTTTAAATACTTTTGAAGTCATAATATTCTTAACTTATGAATTGTAATAATTCATTTTATTTTTCTTCATATGACTATAAATTAAAATGTATTCAACAAAGTGACAAATCAAAATTGTTTATCTTTATTTCAGTACGTATAATAGAATATAGGTAAAAATAACCATTTATCACCGAGACTGCTTCATAATAATAACCCTGTAATATTTACAGTTCAGTAATACACGTTGTCTGGCCGACGACGAGTATTTCTCCGCCACGGCCATTGTCAGTGTCGCCGCTGCATTGCCAAATGCATTAGTTTCCCTATTTATAACTATACCGAACAGGACGCAATATTTGTCACGTAGTTATAAATAATTATATTTATCTAATTGACAGAATTGCTTCCATGTGTGTTAGTGAAGATAAAGCATAGTGTATGTGAGCTGCTTTTCTTCCCAAGTCAATAAACGTTATTCTTGTTATTATAAACTCTTCTTTTGGTTCATGTGCACACTCTCTGCATCAACTTCATCATTTAGTCATGAGCTAATAGAATAGGAAAGGACATCATCGAATGCTATGAGAATGCGAGTGTCAAATACTTCATCATTTTCTTTAAAAAAACAAATACTAGTGGGCTTCGCGCTAATCAACAATGTAGGCGAGCGAAGAATCCTTAAAAAAATATAAATATTAGCCAATTTTAGAATAAACACATTTTTTTAAAATAATCTCATTAAGTTTAAACTCATTTGGAACGCATTACAAACATGCCTAGTTATTTAAGTGCATGAAATTTAAATAATTGACATAATTATCTTTAAGTAATGGCTGTGTAAAATTGACTATTATTTTAAAAGTATTAGTCACAATGTATGTACCGCTTGCCAATATCGTTAAAATTCTCGGCCCGCTCGTAATGTATTGTTTTATTAGCGAAGCCGAACCTATTACACTAGTTACTACTCCACTAATGTGTGAAAACTGTACCCTCGTTAAACATTCGCTTCAAATATTATTTGTGAAAATGAACACTATAATGGATATTCAAGGAAATGGCGGGTGTCGGCTCAAGCCATAACAGTTTTTATTAGCTTACACTATGTTTTAAAAAAGTGTGTAGGCTGCATCGACTACAACTAATTTTAGGTGTCGATTAAATTGCATTTTATGTAGGTACTTTAAGTAACATAGCTGTTAATTTCCTATTTTCTACATGAAATTTGGTTCTAACGATATATATTTTACTTTAATTGTCGCTCTCAAATTAAAGGAAATTATGCGTTCTTAAATAATAATAAAGGCGTCGGGACGTGACGTCCCCATCGCCCCCTGGGTCACCTTCCCAGTGCAATCAGTCTCCGCAGGGCAGCTTGTGGCGAGCTGTTGGGGAGTAGCGACCCCACGGACCTGAGTGCTCCCAGGGGAGATCCCTGTTCTTCGCCTCCGATCTTCCTTCGCCAAGGTCGGAGTGGAAACCGATGAGGGACAGGACCCCTACTTCTGGCTTGCCTTAACCGGCCGGTCAGAGTGGAGTCGCGAGAGCTATACGCTCGAAGGATGGAAGTGTAAAATGTCATAACGCCGGGGGTGCCTGACTGGATTACCAGGATTTCACGCCCCGCAGTCTCACCTCTCGACATCCTTAGCCACCCACACCAATGTTGCCCCTTTGTTGCCAATCATGGTGACTGATTTGAGGGGCCCATTTAGTGAGTGGCGAGTCACCACCTGCCACATAATAGTCACGTATTCATGATTATGGCAGGTGTCCGAACTTCTCCAGCAATAGCCCAGTTTAAATCCATCCAAACGTCAACTCCATAACCCATCATCCTTTTCCTTATTTTGTAATAGCTCCACCTCCTGCCGAGACCTGTTCATGGACATATCGTCTATTGATATGCCCGGGAACGGGTTTTGGCAGGAGAACAACATAACATCAACTTCTCCAAAGGGCCTCTACATGTTGGATTTATATCCCCACGCAAGCCTCTCAAAAATCCGGGGTGTAAAGACCCGTAAAATCTAAAAGGAGAAACATAATAATAAAGCAGTAACTCGCGGTATGACTGAGTGTTAAACTTTTTAGAGATATGATTTTTATGTGATTTGTTAATATCATTTTATTAAAACTTACTATTGAGCATCGCTTCACTAGGTGCGGGCACCGTGGGCCGCTCGTCCATTGGAGACTGTTTCTTCTTACTCTTCTTTTCCTCGTCCTGCTGGGAAACAATATCACTTTCTTCAGATATATACACAACACGACATATATGTAGTCTATTTAAGTTACTTTCTAACAAATCCGTTGAAGCCACACAGTCTCAACAACGCAAATAAATATGTATTGCAATGCAACCAATACCAATTTTCTAACTGATACTGATTTCTTTTTATCAATTTGCGTACGTTATCAAAGTTGTCATAAGTTTTATCATGCTATTGTCTGATCAATATGCGTGAATGTCGACTGATATTGAATAATGATTCTAAGGTGTATGAATCAGGTAATTGTTCAATCGAGAAATGGCCTAAATTAATTCAAGATCAAAAATTTTAGCACCTATTTTTGCACGTTCAAATATAAAGTGGTTTGAAATATAAAATACGAGCAGTCGCAGAGCGGCGGGCGGGAAACGGAAGCTGTTTTCTCTCTCCTTAGTGCATCGCAGATTTTATGTGCCCTCCCAAGTTAAGGTTGAGGTTTGGAAAACATTTAGGTACTGAACTGACATTTCATGTAATGAAAGTACCACGAAAATACTCATCATCATATTCACTGCTTCTGAACTAAGACGGTATTTGTTTCTAGTAGGACACTTATACTTCTTGGCTTTTTAACAATTTTTATTTTTCCTAGTAATACAACGCTTGGTTCAAAGGAAATCCGGTGTCAGAATATTTGCCACTGTTGCCAAAATCCTAAACCTGTGACTAATTGGCACTGTAGGTCATAAATAAACAAGTATTTCGTAAATTTAAAAAAAAATTAAGTATTCCGCCGGTTGTCATATCAGTTTCTACAGACGTAAAATTAAAAACGTTGCCAAACACAAAAACCTATCTAAAATGTTGTATAACTTCTTTCTTACATTGCTCTTTCTAACAATCACTCTTTTCCTGTGGATGTTGAGAGCATTGACAACTAGTGCATATTCATAATATTTCTTTAGAAAAATATATAATTGATGTATACAAATGAACGTTTTAAACAGTTAATTATATAATAATATATTTATATTACTTATATGCGCTTTAACTCTAGCCTGTTATAAAAAATCATAATTAAAATATGCTGCGGAGGGAGAGATAATTATTGTAGTGTCTTACGTTACATGTTATGGTCTGTCTACATCAGTAAAAAAATTAACACAACATAACATATAAATTTGAATTCAACGTGAACAACACGAATCATTAAAATGTATATGATGACACATTTATTATTAACCTCTAAAATTGTATCTGCGGTTTAACTGTTCTTATAAACTACGCGACAACAGATGATTAATTTATAAACATAAATTTTGATTTACATTTCCCGTATGTTTCATGCAATAGAAATAAGTTCTAGAATCCTGTGCAGTTAAACTGCAAGGGACTGATGCCAAAATACGTTTAGGTACCTAGTGTGTGTAGTGGGGCGCTTACCATGCCAAATTGTAGGTGTTGTTGTAATGACCCAATTCAAAGCTTATAGCCTTGTTTGTAATGGTGATAGATTTATTATAATTTTGATCACTTAACATAATATTTTTAGTTTTGATATACGGAAGTACGAGCACGTAAAGGCAGACTCCTTTTGCACGTGTCGTTCTCCGGACTCTACTGGTATAAGACGCTTGGCACAACCTAAACATAATCGTCATTAATTTTAAATTACAGTTTTCATGCTGGTTTGGTCAACAAGAAAACAAAAAGTGTATTGCTGCTTAAAAAAAGTGCTGTTAAAAGTGATTTAAAGCGATGAGCTAGCAACCTGCCATTTTTTGAATCGTAGTTTCCTCATTCAGCCACACTTAATGTTGTCTTACAGTCTTTTTAAAACTGTAGGCTCTATAGAGATATGTAAGAGATAAAGGCATGATTATATGAATGTAATTTTCAAAGGTACTGAACAAATTCCGTTAAATTTTATTTACTAGTTGATAAGTTATCTACTTAGGAAGTATTTTGAAAATTCTCACGAATTTCACACTTGTTATTTTCTGGGACAGACGTGTAAAACGTCTGTCTGTCTTAAAAATAACAAGTGTGTCACATGATGTTATCGGCATCACGTAGTCCATTAGTATGTACGAAATGAGTACTTACTAATGAAAGTGTTAATTCAATTACATAGAAGTATAAATATGTATATTGTTCTGCATATTCTATTAGCTTTCTTTAGTATATTATGCAATGATCATGTAATATTTTTGAGGTAAATATAAATTTGTTTATCCAATCACAATTGAAGCATAATATGCGATGTGTGAACTAGTGAAGTTTGCATAGAAATAGCTTATGTCGCGCTTGGCACCGCGTCAAATTCGCCGACGGGACACGCTTCGTAAACACCAGAAGCAAAAGCTTTGTGAAAAACTATGACATCTACACTCAAGGCTAATAAACCGCACCGTGATGGAATACACAATGAGGATAGTACACTACACTTCAAAGACCGCCCTAAATCATCCCACTTGATTGTAAAACAAACATTCGCGCTCCTCTCTCATTGCGTTTTCCAGATCGCATTTTCAGCCGTGATATTTCATGAAATGGTTAACAAATTATGCAGCAAAAATATTTGGCACTTGGACAGGACATTTTAAGAAAAGCGACAAAATTGATCGCAGTCATCAACGATCACCCGAATTTTATACAATTTTACATGCAATTCATCTAATGTCCGAAAGATTTCTTACAACCCAAGACACCGAGAAGCATTTGACAAGGGCTAACACAGATATATCACCAGAAAAAGGGGAGATCAAATTATCTTTATTGTTTATCGGGATAATTTGTTATTTTTCTCTTATTTGCACTACTTATTCAGTTTCAATTATTTGAGAAATAAATATACAAACAAATTTGTTTGTTCAGACGTGTTGAGCAACAAATCCTAGACTAAACATTACACGAATATCTGTCCTCGAAATTTTGTACATCAGAGAAAATTATAGACTCTATTTCACTTCGGAACATTGGAATCGAACCTTGTATGATGTGTAATCGAACCTTGTAAACTTAAACTTACGATCACCGTAATTTTACGTTCATCTTACATAGGTGCATACATATAATCAGCCCTTATCCCTTACTTGGCGATTATCTTACGGGAATGACAAGGTCACTCAGCAGCCAGCGATAAGACGAAACATTTTTTAGATCACCAGTACTTTTAGTTACCTCGTTTCTATTAGAAATAATATAAAAAAAATATTATTATTATTTACAAATAACTAGGAACTCGGCTTGGCTTCGCATGGGTAGCATTTGTACATGGGTAGCATTTAAACATATTTCTCTTAAATCACTTTATCTATTGAACAAAACTGCATCAAAATCCGTCGTGTAATATCTAAGCAAATATACATACAAGTATAACAGGGACCGATGCGGGAAGCAACTTTGCTTGCTTTATACAGGTATTTAACGCGCCCGTAACATAGGTACCTTTATTTTATCTCAGACATATCTTATAAATATTTGGACATTATTCTACAATAGTAATACAGCAACGCGAAAGTTTCAGTACAAATATTAATTATTTCAATTTATAGACATCAACGCGCTTTAATTATGATTTGGGATTTTATTTTTACACACATTCTGTATGAAATGCTGCCAGGAAGAAGCTTGCTTAAGAAGTGTCGAGAAGACACTTCTTAAAGTTGACACCACGTAGGAATTGAACAATTTGTAAATGTAATATTAGTTACTTAAAGTTTGTTTTGTTTTAGGTATTTTTAATTTATTATTATAATTTTTTTATTTGCATATCTATAGGTACTCCACAGAAAAATTCCGATTTTTTATAACAAAATAGTTAAAGGCTAGCTTTGAACAAACTCAAAGACATAAGAGTCTCAAGTCCAACAAACATTTGGGAGAACGTAAAATGTTTGGAGTAACATACATAGTTGTGAATGTTCTCAAACAAAGGAATATTTTAACACTTTCTGTTGTCAAACGAGCAGAATGTGGCTTTGACGGATTCCAGCAAGTACAGTGGACCACAGAGAAAATTAAACCATTAATGATATCTTGTAGGAACGGAACGTAGTTTGAATTGTGACCCACTTTATGATAAACTACACGAAATTAGAAATTTAGGCGTATCATGCACATGCACTTTTTCAAAAATTAAGTAGACATTACTGTATTTTGACAATTATGAAATATGTAACGATGTAAGTATATACATATGTAAAAAAAAGTATAATAACTCCTTTTTTCTAAGGCGATGGGCTAGCAACCGACTAGTTGTAATAGAATCTCATATTTATATCATGATGCTATTCAGCTTGAAGAGGCCCGTGAGTCTTGTCACTATATTAGCATTATCTAACATACCCCGTAATGATGATGATCACATCTTACGTATACCTATTAGTCGTATACTCGTATGTAGTAGACAGAAATGTTGGAGACCGTTTCGATTAGAAATTCAGACTAGGTTCTGATTGATTTGGTCTTACACTCACTTAAAAGGAAAGTAAGATCATCATAAACTGATATATCGTTAACTTTCTTGTATTTCGGTCATTTATCAGTAAGAGGTAAGTCATATTTGGAACAGCGACATAAACAAGACAATTATTACCTTTCTTCTACTCCTTGATGTGGTCGCCATACCCTGAAACAATAAACGAATATTTACAACATCTTTGAATATAAGTTTCGAAACATATTCTGAAAAACATCAAAACGCTTCGGATACGTAAAATACAAAATAACGCACCGTGTCTGTTATTTTCAAGTAATATGCATTATTTTAGAAAAACATTATGAATAGGATAATGTCAATTATTTCCCCATTAAAAAAAATAACTCATATTTTATGATCTTAAAAAACCATATTGTCATCATTCAGAAAGCAATCCACATCTGAAAGATATTTGAAAAAAAAAACGCAGATAAAATAAAGTTTAACTTCGGGTATGATTACGAAAAGTATTATTGAGCAGTCATTATGCCATAAATATTTTCTCTTGTCTATCTTTAGTTATTAGTCCATAGGTGTAATGTATGCAGGCAAATTTGGTCTTAGGTTTAATTTTTATATTACAAATTTTGCATTGTACGAGTAATTCACGATAATGATGATGAATCTGCAATTTAGCAAAATTTCGTGTGTCTAAACGCGCGTCATAAAAATCTCATGGAAGTTTATGTATGTATTTACCTTATTCAAATTGTGTATCACATTATGTTCATAATATATTTATATAGTAGTGTTCAAATTATGTTTATTATGTAACAATAACTTTTATTTCGATTTTTTAAAAACGGGTATGTTTTTAACAGAATCGCTCAACCAAGTCTAGACAAAATTGCGCTTATGCTAATGCAAATTCTTCCAAAGTGAACTGAAGTAGCCATACCAGACAGCTGCGTCGTCTCCAAGTAGATAACTTTAATGTTTCAAAACATTATGTCCCGCCACTTTGATTCAAGCTGTCACACAGTTTTGTTCATTGAACTGAGACGTATAGACATTGATGAGTCATCATCATTTGAGTGTTTTCCTGATTGTATCATTGGTTGAATTGCGTCCGAGTCCGGAGTCCAATACAAGACTATTTTTTTTCTTTTCGAAGGGGAAATCATTTAACGGACGACCCCCAAGTCTTTACCCAGAAGAGTACGGGACTCCTGCCACGTAGCGTACCAGCCTACCCACTAAAACCCCTTTGGTGCACTCCTTCTTGCCATTTTAAGGGGTATCATGGGATCGCAGGACATTCTACCACAATGCCTGCTGGTCTCTAGTCGATTACGTTACCTGCGAGATCTCTCGTCAACGAGAGGAATCCGCACTAATTTACAAATTTCATTGGGATCTGTGCAGTGCTTTTGAAGTGTGAAAGACGGACAAACAAACACTTTTACATATTAATAACGGAATGATTTGGAATGGGCTATTTACTTCTACCGGAAACCACTCGATCACTTTTTATGAGTCTCTGATTGTTATTTGAGTGCATCAAATAGCTGTTGTACTATTGTCATAAGTCGGTGATAAAATAATTGGATCAAATCCAAAAGAAAATACTCTTATTACTTTAAAAAAAAAGCTCACGTAAGTAGGTATAGATGATAATTATCCAAAACTTTAATAAAAAAGTTGGATTGTTCTGTCGTAGGTATACAGAAATTTTTCTCTGCTAACCGGTCAAAGTAGAAATCTCCGGGAGTGGCATAATATTCAAGAGTAAACTACGTAAAATTGAAATGATAACACAATTATGTTTAAACCCATTGGAGATTGGAGTAAATGGAGCCAGAAATTGTAAAATAGTTTAAGCCCTTTGCTTATACTATTTTACAATTTCTGGCTTAATAACCATATCTATTTATATAGGTTTTTTTTTCAGGAGATGAGAAATATACATCCATAGTAACTGCTGCTGAGAATTGTCATAAAGAACCCAGAGTATATATTTTTGCCACGATCCAGTTCCTCAGAAGAATCCTCAGTGACCCGTTCTGACGACCAGAAGAATCTGAACATAAATACATATAATGCACATTCGGAATGTACATAGGTTTTCTCACTATGATTAGGTACTTTTTGTTGTTTGACATCAGGGCATTAGCACTAGAGTGCTAGATGTAATCTAGAGATTACAATCTAGATTATACTTAAGGAAAGATTTATTGGAACAAGGCGGCAATGCGATTCGAACCACGTATCTCTCGCTTTCTAGTGTGATGACTTGACCGGTCTATCACTTCTAAACTCTAATCTCACTGTATACAAGTGTAATTTATAATGTTACGTCAACATCAACATTTTAAAAAAATAATAAAATCATCAAACTAATATAAAGAGTGTAATATTACTTACATAATGCTTGAGCCGCAGTAACCCGAGGCGGATGTTCCTAAATACGTGACCCCAATGACAGCGCGAATTCATCATGTAAACAGTTCTGGTAACCTGGCCCTGTTCTTGATTTCGGGACAAGTTTCAATCAAAAATAGCGGGAGCAGTGGCCGAGTTCCCCGATTGTGTTCCCATCATCTATTTATAATTGGCAAACAGAACAGTCTAATGCGTGGCTTACAATCGCCACCTCTCGACACTGCAACCACACCTATTGCTCATAATTCTGTATCACAAACATGTGACTCCGCAGAGTCGCAGTCCACCGTTTGGATCTTGTTCAACTCAACAAATCCTACGCATTTCACGGTCCGGTAACCCAAAATTGCAGATTAGTCAAATACAAACTAGCGGCGAGCTATTTATAACCGACTACAAAAGAAGAGAATTATGGTTTAACCAATGTTTTGTTTACATCAGAATGACAATGATTTATTGTGAACAATTATTTTTGTTAATATTTTCATTTGTTTATCATATATTTTTTTGTTTTTCGTTGTTTTCTTTTTAGTGTTCCGAGAAAACTAGCACGATCGGTATTTACCTACCTATACGTTTAATCCAACATAAAATTAAGTCTTAGTCACTCATCTGTTATAATAACTCACTGTAATACGTATGTTTTATTCACACAAAGCCCATCATCTTGTCCATCATGTTCCAACGAAGAACTATTGAACGAGTAAACATTTACTCGCGGCGTTTGCTTAATATGACACAAACCTCGTGACACTTTATATTAGGTAAAGAGTAAATTAGCCAGTGTTTAATTGTTTTGAAAACGTAAGTGAGTGGGTTGAGCACTGTACAGAAGGAGTAATAAAAATGCCGCGAAAATTGTACGAATCGAATCGAATGCCGGTGGCAGGCGACGACGCGACGGCACGCGACGCTTCTAACTCGGAATTACGCATACTTGGTCAACAAGTCGATTTTCCTACTGGTTTTCCATTACCTGGAATTACGACTAGATGCGATCTAACCTTGAGAAACTCATTGTTACTCTAAATGTAATGTGGTTTCTTTCAAGGTTTTTAATATTAAAATGATATCGAATTCGATGATTTTAGAATACCTACACGAGAACCTTCACTAAGAAGACCTACAACACAGCCTATGAACACATAAATAGTCATTTGAATAAATTGTATGAATTAAAAAATATTCTGAAACAAAATCTATATATTAAATAATATAATGATAATTTTTATACATTAATATAAAGAATTAATAGTACATAGTTATTCAAGTCACCAGATAGAGAGGCTGTCAGTTCAAGCTTATTCATACTCATCGATATGAAAATTGATTATAAACATTATGATGTTTATTCCCATCTTTAACCCTCAATAAAACTGCGTTTTATCGGCTGTAAACCATTGATAGCAAGTACAGACAAAAATAAAACATCATTATTCCAGTAGTTAAAAATATAGTTATGAGGATACGTTCTAAGAATATGAACAAGGAAGACTTGTTCTAAATTAGAAGACGATACGCAATAGGGATTGATAATTATATCATTTAGGTAACTAAATTTACTGCTCAATGATTTTATTTATAACTAGCTGTTTCCCGCGACTTTGTCCGCGTAAATTTCGAATTTTTCCGCGCAAACTTATTTGCAGGCAAACTCATGCCTTGAGTTCATGCAAATAACGATAACTTTTTTTTTAGTGAACCGATTTTGATGAAACAACTTTAAATGTTTTTCTGAGTTAAAACAAAGCAATTGGTGAAAGTTTTAAGTAAATCGGTTCAGTAGGTACTTTCGGATATAAGCTTGATCATACATAAAGACAGACAGACAAAAATTAAAAAAAATTTTTGCTTTCTATTATTCATTCTTAGTGTCCTTCTATCCATTTCAGTCAAAAATACTAAATGTACAGACAAAACATTTTTACTGTTTTATTATACGTATGTATAGATATATGCGAAAAACGAGTTAGTGTCACGCGTGCTGCAGATCGTAAAAACTTTTCTTATAATCATTTTAGTTATCATTGCCTGATTGCATAAAAAGATAATTCGATTTCTTCTTTATTTAACTATGATTATGAATTTACTAACATAGGTATACCTGATTTTAGAGTCAGCTTTTTGTACAATAATTCTAAAGTTTTAGATAGATCTAACCACTATTTTTATAAATCATATCCTAGCTATACTTATCAGCTCTGGTTCATTCGCACATTCTTCACGAACACAACCCACAATAATGCCTATAGACCCATCGACTAGCGGTCAACAAAAATAATTTCATTTAGAATATAAAACAAATAAGCCAGCCTATACACACATTGCTGTAAGGAACAAGTGGCATAAGGTCAAACATAATCATTCCAAGATTTGATCAGGAAAGCTTTACTTCGTTTGTTTGTAAAGGCCAATGCCGGCGTGCCGATCGATGCGGTCAACCCTAGTGGGATAAATTATAAAGGCTCCAGAAGAGGCATAAAGTGCATCTCCTAGCGACCCGAATGTATGCAAGTGGAAATAGGAAGTGACAATGACACGCCTGATGTTATAACAGAGTAAGTAAAATTTTTAAGCCAAAAAAGTCGTCAGTCAAAGTAGACAGTTTATCATCAGCATAAATGCATAAAATACTAAAAGATGAAATACTAATCGAACGGGTTCCAGAACAGCAGACACCACTACAACACATCCTGATCAAAAATGCCTTAGCTGCCTTTGACCTGGTACCTCAAAATCGGTTTTATTGGATAATCGGCCGAAAATGAACAACGTATCTAAAATTAGAATAACTAAACTAAACTTTTCCTCAGGATTGCACCAATTATTTACGAGCCCTAGCCGCAGCGCCTAAAACCCTTTTTGTAAACCCCACCACCGATATAGATAATGTTTTTGCTATAATAAATAATGTGAGTTGCAATGGAACAGCATTGCATTGCACGTAGTACTTATACGAGTATATGAACTCGTTATTTTATGTTGTTGTGGACCAACCTTGCACCCGCTGAAATAGCCATTAGCTTGGACTTGGCCCAGGGTGACATTGCAAAGTACAGTGATCGTCTGAATTGCACGAAATGTACCAAATAACATAGATAATTTAATTATTTTCCTATTTGCAAAAGATAGGAAGTAAATACTACAAAAGGTCTGACTATACAACAAGAATCAATATGCCATTGACACTTTGGATGAATGAGATATGTAGATTTAACCCTTCGTCCACTTTAACGACATCACTACACAATATATGAATATGTTATATTTTAATATAATTTTTATTGGATATCGACATATCCTATCATAAATTTTTAAATGGGTCAAGGTAAGTTCTCGCGGAATTCTATACGAATTTTTTTTTGGTAATAACCATAGTTTTTTGTTTTAGTTTTATAATACCTTCAAACCATGGCATAAAAATGGCTTTGTGAACTATATTTTTATTATTAAAATTTATTACATACTAGATAGTAGATAGGTAGATACTATTAAACAATTGGAGGCTTGATTTTAAAATAAAATTTGGAAGCTTGTATTTAATGCATTAAATCACCACATGGCCAAGACTATCACTGGCCGTAACCCCGAAAAACAAATAGTGAATGTTAGTTAGATTAGAATGTCTATTAATTAAGTGCAGTTTTCCTTTCTAATCCACTTTACTACCGTTTTTTGTTTTACAGTTAACAGTTAAAATAGATCAAAGACGCAACTCTTAAATCAAGACACGTCATATTATTTAGAAGAGCGTTTTTCACGAACACTTTTACGATAAAACCACACTCTTGGAATGTGAAAAGTTTTCAAACATAACGTAAACAGACACTTTGATGCTTTGTCACGACTCCGATATCAAATATTTTAACACTGAAACCGCTAAAACTAAGTTAAAAACACTGTAAAATTGCAGAACTACCACGTTCTCATAATGCCATGATATCGGTTGCAGCCGATATCGATCCTACATTGCTAAACAACCACAATGAAAATGCAAACACACTTTCAATGATTTACGAGTTACACCCACCTACGTGAAAATTAGTCTATTGAAAGTTAACAAAATACCTTTAGGAATAATACATATGAAATGTAAATCATGGATTTATTGCTTCTATAATGGATATTCATATAAATAAAGTAAGTATTTGCATAATATTAAAATCAACAAAACCTTGGGCAATCATGTGGAAAGACGTATCCCAATTAGGTATAAGGTATTAATAAGTAACTGGATAAATGAAAAACATTCTCCCAAACCCTTCGATTTTAGGTAACTTGAATTTCTAACTTTCTCAGAGGTTTTGACATTTATCTAGGCTAAGTCCTAAATAAGTTAATCAACTTTTAAATCTAACCCAGGTAACCAGAGCACAGAGAGCATTCACCGAGTTTTAATCTTGATTTACGATACCAGAAAAACCCGCCTCTTCTTAATCTTAAATAAGTATTTTATAAACAACTAAATCTTTTTATGTGTCAAAACATATCTTAAATACGTAGATGTGCGGTTTTCATTCCTTTTAGAAGACTAAGCTAAGAAAATGTTTAAGTACCTACAACATATTATTAAATGTATGACTTAGGTTGATCACTAAGATTTTGTCGAATGTATACACAACTGTCACATGAACACGTGAAGAGATAATAACACAATATAAACACGAAAAATATCTTTAGAACATTATAGCATTATAAAGTATTTTTTTGCCACCCACGTGTGTCTTGCACAACTTGTCAGTTGTTAGATGTTGTTGACGTATTTGAAATGTGAGATATTTAATTGAATGTACCTATGATAGATGGATCGTGTGAAGCAAGAAGTCGTATGGCGCGCAGTAGCGGAGTCGAGGCGAGCTGCTGGTCGCCGGTGGTGGTCGTGGTGGCCGGCTTGCTGAGGAAACGCGAGTGCCGTGTCGCCAGCTTTTGTACGTCGCGCCTCGGAACGTTTAATGCGCGGATATTTCGGTAGATCACAGCCATCGGACAAATCACGACCGTGCGACCCGGCCTCAACGAGCACTCTAATAATAAACTTGTTTATATTTTTTATATTCCACGACTTTTTTTCTAAATCCACGTTACCTACCGAAACTAACTTTCGGGAGTCGCGAAGGCCTCGACGACCTCGAGGGCCACGTGCGCCTCGAAATAGATGCCGGCGCGACACTATGAACTATGATAACTGCTAGGGTATTGAGAGCGTGCATCGGCGCCAAACTTTGTTTTGGTCGATGAGTGTAACTTTTTGTCGTGGCAGCGTGGGCGTCGTGCAGCGTCGCGGTCGCCGGAGAGGAGGTACATACCGAGATCGTGTCAGAAATGGCGCTGCAGAAAGCGCCGAAGCCGGTGGTCGCGGGAGCGGCACTAGTGGGGCTGGCGGGCGGGCTGGCGCTCGCCCGGTCCATGGCGCGCTGGCGGAACACTGCCGCGGCGCACCGTTCGCGCCCTCGCGTTACATAAACCCTGAAGCTGCCCGCTGCTCCCACCTGTCTGTTGTCGCTACGTTCTGGCATCACATGCAACTCAAAACAATAACACTAAATAATTATAGAAAGGCTATTTTGAGCACACTCGACACTTATTAGTGAAACAATTTGCAAGTGGTGTCTTAACATAGCGGCCGATACGACAGACAACAGTGACAGCGTAACCTGCTAGCGTTTAATTAAATAGGTACCTACTTACGTTTGCAACCCGTCAAAAAGATTAAACTCCTCCACAACAATTAAGCCCTCGCTCACAACTTTGTTTGCGTATATTGAATGACTGTGTCGATATTTATTAAAATCGACAATTGTTTATACTCGTACGTTGTTAGAAAATGCTCATCAGGCTGAACGACGTTTGCTACGGTATAATTTCATATTTGTTATAAGGGTATCACTTGTCTTTAAGGGTTATTTTGCAGTCAAGTTTTATGAGGTAGTCCAAAATGAGTTCTCCACTACATGTTGCTCTGGAATAATAACTATAACTACACAATAACGAAAGTTTCATTAGAATCTGCCCACTGATTCCGGAGAATAGCGTGTACAAATACAAACTTTAACACTGTTTCATTTATTGATAGTCATGTCCAAAAGGCAGTGTCTAGGTACTTTGAAGAGTTAGTTTTTATCTAATGAAATAAATTATGAACATAGGAAACCTACATAAATATAGAAAAACCATTGTTTGATACACTTTCACTCATAGACAGATACTCGGTAAGAAATCGATAAAATTTGTAAGACAGCAAGTCAAGGCGATAGGCATTCATCACCTTGACTTGCTATTCTGAATATTAAACAATCATTCGAATATTTAAAGTTATTCCCTATATTGCCGGTATGTTTCTGAAGGACTATTAGCGACAATAATCTGAGATAACAGAGAAAACATAAGTATGTACACCTAAAACCAACACATTTAAATATTGCCTCACTTACCTCAATACGCTATACGAAGAACAATAATAATCTGTTTACCAAAACTAGCGATTACAAAAGACGGCATGCGCATTCACAGCCCCAACAGTTGTTCAAATTCAAAAATATATAAAGACAATGTCACGACTTTCTACACATTAACTGCTATGAATGTAAAGAAAAATTATCATTGAATTCAGTATCTAACTGATTATTACCGTGTAAGAATGTCCAGCAAAATATTCGTTATCAGTCGCTTAATTTTCACTTATTTCTTGGTAGCGGAATGTGCAAGGGTGAAACGCGTGGTAGGAGGATATGATGTGCCTTGCGGTTGGTAAATATACATTTATATACTTAAAATCAAGTTCATACGTTCATAATAATTAATATGTTTTTTATAGCTGTGGCTATTTCCATATTCAAGTTCCGCATAGAAATATAACCTGTGCATACAAATTAAAACAATAGTGGTCAAGAATTTCTACAGGCGACTGTACATAGTCATAACCTTTAATTCAGGCAGTATCTAGTACCCTTAATGTACACTTTGCGACCTAAGCCTGAATTTTTATTTTCATAATATAACGTAAATAAAAAAAACTACTCTTTCCATCCATTAAAGTTATTCGCAGGCACATTCAAAAATGTGGCATCGTTACGGAATGCTTCGCTCCAGCAAATATGCGGCGCGATCATAATTTCTCCAGACTTTGCCCTGACTGCAGCGCACTGTGTCCACGGCAATAGTAATTTTACTCTGAGTTTCAACAACTACTGCATCGGCTCAGAAGATACATACCCGACAGCTCAGGTGCTGGATATAAT
The DNA here is from genome assembly GCF_032362555.1 of Amyelois transitella. Classification (NCBI taxonomy): domain Eukaryota; kingdom Metazoa; phylum Arthropoda; class Insecta; order Lepidoptera; family Pyralidae; genus Amyelois; species Amyelois transitella. The sequence goes on along the minus strand of NC_083516.1, from coordinate 4,870,430 downwards.
TACACATCCTCAGTACGATAAGTAAGACGATAATTTTAATGAGAAATGAATTGCTCGGCCTATTAGGAGAAATACTTAGATAGTTTAATTATTTAGAACAAATATTTTTAACATTCATGAATACAACAAAATAGCATCTTCTTTGTTGTTAGATAGGTACCTTTTCCCACTTTCTACGTGGGGTCGGCACAGTATGTTAGTTTTTTCCAATTACTTCTGTCAATTATCATCTCACTGGTTACTCCCGTTCTCCTCATACTATCCTTTATGCCGTCCAACCATCTCTTTTTAGGTCTTCCACTATTTCTTAAGTTAGTTAAAAGAGCCTTAAATATGAACGTGACTTGATTAACTTCTAAGATGACCTTCCTGTCTTTTCATGATGTGTCCGAACCAACCCAGCTTATTGCCATTCATCTTTTCATTTATTGGCGCTACTATCATACTTCCTCTTATATACTTGTTACATACTTATTTTATTCATTCTTGTCACTCCACACCTCCATCGTAACATTCGCATCTCACTTGCATGCAGTTTCCTTTAATTCGTCGCTTTCGTTGCCCAACACTCAGCTCCATACAGCATGACAGGTTTGGTGACCGTCATGCAACAAAGTACCATCTAAGCCCTAAATCTTTGTAGATATGTATATATACTTACAGATTATGATGACCATATGAATCAGAATACTATAGGACCAATGATAGTCCGATTGTCATCTGCATAGAAATCGGCAGACGGGTGTAGATGACATACCCAGTTTAAATTTATTATATTACAAATATTTAATGAACGAGTCCCATAATTTAAAAAATGCGTAATAAGTAAGAAAAAATATTTTCCTGGACAAAAAAATAAAAATACCTAGGTACTTATACATCCCTCTTATACCTTCTATCCCCTATGCTCTGTAATATGAAGACGTTGCCGTACGTGTACGGAATACGAGATGAAATTATGACCTCTACAAGCTCCTGCTACTGCTGCAACTAACAGCAAATTCGTATTCGTTTCATTCTTGAAACAGTCTGCACCTACCTTTACTTCGCCTATCAATACCACTTCTTATGAAATTCAAATAGTTTTCCAACATTGGACAGTAGCCAAAGTTAATAAAAAAGGTTACTTGGGCTTCTCTGCAACTATTCTCTGATTGATTGGTACGTATGGACAATATCCACATCTGTTGTCGTCTGAAGATCTTTCTTGAAAATATAGTTTTATTTCGAATAATAAGTTAGATATCTACTCATGCTCACTTTAGAATAATGATTTGATTTAACCTAGTGTTTTGTTTTATAAGCCTTGAAGTCCGGTTATCCCCGCAAAAACATCAAATCTAATTAAAAATTTTTTTTTTTAATTAATTGATAATAAGGAAGGTTTTACTCATTTTAAAGTAGTTCTACCTTTATCGCGGAGCTTGGCGGTATATTTTATAGTTCTTCACAATTACCCGCCACCAAATAAAACCGCTGGCGATAATGACATGATTCATCTATATTCCAGGGCCTCCAGCGCTCATGACATCTCCGTCTTAAGGATAAGCCACAATTTGTCCGACGTAAGCTGGCTTAATGATACAATTCTACCGTCATTTAGTTTCGGCATTACAGGTGATCACTGTTTAGCGTTTAATCAAACAATATAAATGTTGACTTAGGCCTTCAATTATAAAGCATTAACTAATTTAGAAAGTCAACGTCAACAGTCAACGGAGTTATCTAAAGTTGATTCCCGATTCAATTACCGATATTTAGGAGCAGGGAAACACTGGGGTTTAATAGTTCAGATAAGTGCCTAAAATATTTACAAACTTTTCATCCACATCCTTTATTAGTGCTCGATTTAAAAATTGAGAATTCTTATATAAGTAGGTATTTATTTAATTAAAGTAAAATACTAAACTTTCGAATTAAGTAGTTTCTTTGCCGTGTGGTTCCCGGCACCAATACAAAAAAGAATAGGACTACTCCATCTCTTCCCCATGAATGTCATAAAAAGCGACTATGGGATTGGCTAATAAACTTGGGATTCTTCTTTTAGGCGATGGACTAGCAACCTGTCAGTATTTGAATCTCAATTCTATCATTACTAAGCCAAATTAAGCTGAACTTGGCCTTTCAATCTTTTCAAGACTGTTGGCTCTGTCTACCCCGCAAGGGATATAGACGTGATGATATGTATGTATGTTTGTAGTTTCTATTTATAGCAAGCGAAGAACTTCAAGTACTTAGGTAGGAACTTAAATAAACGCGCATCATTCTTAACCTACAATTTTATTTAAAGGTCAGGTTCATACAAAGCTGTTATTTCAGGTGAATGCACGATTTATGGCTACGGCTATAAAGATGTCAGCGAGCAAGTATCCGAGATACTTGTCGCTGCCAAAGTCTTTATACTGTCCCTAGACCAGTGCATACAGTTGTTGGGCCAGTATGTCGCTCCACTACGAGACAGCGGGATGATATGCGCCTCAGGCGGCAACTCCGACACATGTCAGGTAACAAAACAACAACAACAACACTCAACGGTCCACGGTTTGTAGGCCTAACCGCATGTTTAGGTGGTAGGTACTTGTACGTTTAAGTGTATACTTACTGTCTCTAGACTAGTAAAAAAGTACATAATAGTATAGTAGGTTACAGTCTTTCACATTTACGCTTTATATACAACAATTCTAAAGAATTTTCTTTTTACTTATTTTCACGGACATATTACCGGACATGCCTACTCTCGACATGGACACTGTTTCTGTGCACACAACTCGAGCTTTTGTTCTATTGAATGTTGTGTTATAATAATAATAACTATCGAGAAACCTTAACCATCTGTTGTCTCCTGAAGTCAATCCAATTAGTTTTGTTTCATAGATAGGTATGCGTTCTAGATTTCAACGACATCAATCAATTGGCAGCTGTACCTAAGTAGGTATCGGTATACTAATACAAACCTGGCCCAATTTTAACTCCAACAAACTTTTCACTGTTAGCTATCAACCTATGAAAAAAAAAATCCTAAGTGCTTTATATGCTTATCTGTTCACTGGATTGGGCAAACGAAAATTTTTGTAACTTGAATAATTTCAAGTGTGGTTCCCGGCACCAATATAAAAAGAATAGGACCACTCCATTTTTTTCCCATGGATGGCGTAAAAGGCAACTAAGGGATAGGCTTATAAAATTGCGATCCTTTTTTTTAGGCGATGGGCTAGCAACCTGTCTCTATTTGGATCTCAATTACATCATTAAGCCGAGCAGCTGAACGTGGCCATTCAGTCTTTTCAGGACTATTGGCTGTGTCTACCCCGTAAGGGATATAGACGTGACTATATGTATATATGAATAATTTCATTTAGGTGTATATAGATAGATATATCTCTTAGATATATATATCTCTTTTATATATATATCTCTCTTATATATGTATATATATCTCTCTTAGAAATATTAGTCTCCTTCGGCTGTGCCCGCGTAAAAACGAAAAACTTACTTTCCCGATGGAATCTCGCGAAAACCTCTCCTAGTGCATTCTTAGGCCACATAAGTGGTTAACAACCATTACACATAAGGGGAACCACCAAACCAAAATTTCTATTTCTAACTAAGCGGATTGCGATGTGCGTTAGTCAATCAGTTGTTCAGTGTCATCTATTCATATAGTAGTGTCATATATTTATATACATATAATTTGAATGATCTCAAGGCATGAGTTTGCCTGCAAATAAGTTACGAAATTTAAAATTTGAAGTCATTTATCATTGCTATCACTACATAGTATAAAACAAAGTCGCTATTTTAGTCTGTTTGTCTGTATGCTTAAATCTTTAAAATTACGCAACGGATTATGATGTGGTTTTTTGTAACAGGTAGAGTGATTCAAGAGGAAGGTTTTTATGTATAATTTTTTTCCGAATTTTGCACCCGTGCGAAGCCGGGGCGGGTCGCTAGTAACATATAAATATAAGTGAAAATCAGTTTGATAATATCCTGGTTTTGCCGCACATAACATGCGTAATTCTCACACATGCGTAAATTGGCGGTCTAAGTTCAAGCCCCAACGAAAACAAGATATATTTTTATAAAAAAAAAATTTTTGTGTTGAGTATTTTATTTAAAAAAACTGAAAATCAAAAATAAATTACTCGGTAAGGTCACATAATTAAGTTAATATTTCATATGATTAGTATATTGATTTATTTCACATTATTGTAGATTCAACTCGAAATTTACGCGGACGAAGTCACGGGCAACAGCTAGTCTTCCATAATTAATAAGAAGCAGATGATGTTTCAGTCATTTTTAAAATATTATCTACATGCTTCTTGCACTTTCTACTTGTGTTGGCTACTTTTTTCGCCTCACATTCCGCCATAATTCCGCACAAAAATCATTAAATATTCCTAAATAAGGTTACAATGGAAACTATGAAAACTAAAAACTATACTGATATTACTAGCTTTATTTCATTTGTCTAATAAGATTTTTTAAATTACAGGGTGATTCCGGCGGTCCATTGATGTGTGATGGGAGACTGCAAGGGATCAGTAGCTACGGCTTAGCCTGCGGCTTGGCAGGAGTACCTGGGGTTTACGTCAGTATAGGACCCCACTTGAACTGGATACGTAACATTACTAATATTTTATGAAGCTGGGGTAATAAAATTAACTACTTACATAAACTCAATTTACATGCTATCATATATATACATCAATATCAGCATAACCTATTTAAATTTTAAATTATACATACATTGTTTTGTAATTTTTATTTAAAAAATACAGGTTCTTATGAGCCCCGAATGATTAATCTTTCAAAGATAGGTACTAGGTATTAAATAGGTAAATAAAAAATAAAATTGGACCATAATTGCCATTTAATAAACAACCATTTTTTCTAAACATCATATGCATCTTAACCTAATCCAGCCAGACTCCTTTATACCAGCAAAGCATTGTATTTCAGAATAGAATTACACATTTTACTTAGAGTAAATAACTGTAATGTATATAATTATATGATCTTAATGACGGCACTCCATGTAGATAAAGATTCGAATATGATGTGACTAAACCTCATTGGCCAAAAAACGTTGATATAAATTGCTATGGAATAATGATGCTATGAAATATCGTTCTCACCACTTGGATTCATTAAAAAATCTACCCAATAAAGTCATTAACCCGTATATAAAATAATCTTTTGCAATTGCCTGCATCTGATAAGATGGCAATACTATGTTGCAATAAAAATATTAAGGCAAATGTCCATTCATTACCGTATAGATCAGAGTAAAAATATTTAGTCTGATCCACGCCTTTTAAAACGTGACACTTATGTACATGTTACATAGTATACGATTAACAGGCAACATTGCAATCTTACTTCGAAAACTACTACCTACTCTGATATATAGAAACATCACAAATATGGCATTATATATATATAACAAATACAAACTTTGTATAATATCAATCTATAATAATTATAATAAATTAAAACAATACGCAACTCAATTGCTTACGCGCCTAAATAACATAAATGTATTGTCAGTCAAAATTATTCATTTATATGTATAATGTAAGAAACAAATATGTCAATTATTGCCCGAGGTCAAGAAAATGGCTACTTTTTATTTTAGTTAGAGCATAAATATTTTTAAGGTACAAAATTTGATATTGTTAATGTTTTAGTATCATCACTGTCATATTTGTATATACAAATAGTATGAATATAATTTTAGTGCAAATTTTTCTACGAGAAATCGAATAATTATCTCCGCAATCTTATGACGATAGATGAAAAATATTTCAATTCCTGTCGGCTCTGTTACATTGTTTTCTTAAGTTAATAATTTTTCGCTATAAATATTTTTTTTAAGAAAAGTTGTCCAGTTTTCAGTACAGAAACCACAACCGAAATATAAGTGAAGATTGTGGATTAAATTGTGAAAACCTTGTATGATCAATATTTTCTATCACTTATTTTGTACTACACAAAATATTGTTTGGGGCCATATGAATGCACGTACTTATGTCAACGTTAATATATCATATCATGTATAATTCAATACAATTTCTACTTTTTCGTAAGGCAAACCTTAATTACTACTAAATTATATAATTAAACCAATCCATCATTCCGAACTTAAGCAAGTACCTGTGTCCAATTTTCCTAAAAATTTGCATGAAAAAGTATCTAACTCCTTTAACTATTGTCAATAAATGGGCGTACTTAAGTGTACTTATTAATTATCTATATAAATGAAAGCTTGACGTTAAAACAAAATCCTTTCCCCGCATATATTATGTACATATATACCGTATAATCGGTAAATAATAAATACTAAATAAATACGATTCAATATTTTGTAGCTTTTTAAAGGCTTGCCTGTCTCTCGAGCCTACTTTGTATATTAATCATGCAATGTTTATTGGTGGTGTCTTGCAGTGGCCTAATTAAGTTGACGTAAAACCTTAACACGAACTTCCAATATATGGCGGTCACACACACCGCCTTATAAAGGGATAGGTAAAACTATGAAACTAACACAATTTTGACTAGGTGGCGTCTACTGAAATGCATATATTGAATAGGAATCTAAAATTTAAGATATCTCTAATAGAAAAAGGCAACATCTAAAAGCAACAGATACTTATCTACATTTTGTTCAAAAATTTTGTAGAGAAACTAACCCTAATTTCACAAGGAAGAAATTTACTATCAAACAATGGAAATAATTACATAGATTTGAGAAAGGGTTGAAAATATCCCCTATTAAAAAATAAAAAACAATTCTGCACGTAGCTTATATGCGGAGTTTATCATTTCGGGGTTAACAAATTAAACGGGTGTTTTACCTTCCCTCACCATCTCACTCTGAGGTTGACCTCAGTGTAAGAGCAAGATGCAAGATATCTGCCTCAACGTTCGTAAATCGTCTCCCTAATAAACCTATAAGCTCACGCTTCATTTGCCAGCACAAAAAAAAACAGAGGATACAATAGGAACTACAATTTTGAAGTACATATGCTCTATTATGATCACATGATATGGTTGGAAGGCATCATATGAACACATATCAAAACCGAACCCTGTGCAGACAGCTGAGATCGTGAGAAACAGTCCAGTTGAATTAAGACCATGTAAACCATGACCTTCCTTCCCCAGTCGGGGTTGAACTGGAACTCTTTGGTGTTTTAGGACTCTTTGGACTTTCTGGCACTGATTTCGCGCCTTCTTCCTCCTTCCCTTCAGCAGTCTCAATACTGGCTTTTAACTGTAATATAAAAATTCATTTCAAGTGGACTAATTTACAAACCAAAAATATGAAGAAAAAAAAACTCTACACGAAATTTGTGAAAAAAAGGACACTATAATTTCTGGATCTGATTTATGTGCCATGTCTACCACTTTCCACAGACATATTGGCACTAATGGCCTTAATTGGTACAAAAGCCGAACTTTCATATCATCTGTGCTAAAATGATTGGTATTTTAGCACTTTATAAATAGGAACTTAAAAACTAAAAATTTTACCTTTATATTGGTTTTCTCATGCATTTCACGTTCATACTCCCGAACATCCTCTATGGTCATGTTGTACCAGTCGTCCATCCAGGCGAAAGCTTGTCGATGGCCAAGCAATAAAATTTCTCGAATTGCCTAATTAAAACAAGAAGATAAATAAAGTATCCAGTCATAAGCGGTAAAGATCGCAAGAAAGCATGTTTTATTTTAAACTCATTACTAGATTATTAAGATAAAACTATCGACGTCATTGATTTACTCGTATGTATAACAACACCATCAGCTGATCGATCTTCGCCATTTTTAAATAAAGTTAAAGTTATCTGCAAGGTTCAAGCAAGAAACAAGAAATCTTAAGGTGACGTCTACCACAGTTAAGGGGTTTTAGAATCTTGATTTTCTCTTTCACATATCTCAGAAATAATACAGGTACTTAGTGTATAAAAACACCGACTTTAGAGTTTATCCCCGCCATTTTTCCTTCTTAATATCTCCTCATTTATAAATACTTACCCCTTGAACATACTCCTCGACCTTGGTCTGTAGCCCCCACACCTCAAACTTGACATTAACTAATTTGTAACAGCACATAATGGGTTTCTGTGTGTCTCTCCATCCTTCAACCAACGGGCCTCGCCCAGTTTTCTCAGACTTGAAGAACTTTGGATCCTCAGCCTCTTTATAATGGTGCGGCTTTATCTCATCATAAGCTATGTCCAGGAAGTCTACATCCCTTTGCTCTAACTCTTCAGGGGTCAGTCCTAAACACTAAAATGTACAAATAAATTGTTAAAATTTTATATAGTTTAAATGCATTTTTTGTGATAAACTAGTCAATTAATTGATTGTTGGATTTAAAATGTTGATTTAATGAATTTTCTCATCTTGCATACAATTTTATTAGAAATCAAAACTAATCTTTCACATTTATAATCCCCATCTATGGGATATTTTTACAACTGTAATAAGATAATTATAAACAAAATCAATAAAAAGAAAAAAATATTACTTACATTGTCATTAGTCCCATTATTATCTTCATATCTTGTTTGAATTGATATAGAGAACTTTGGAATGAAGGAACACTAGAAAATTAAAGATATAACTTAGTTTAAATGATTACCAAATTCCAATATCAAAATAATAAATTATGCATGTGGCACTTTAATGGGTTTAGGGTTACCCTTCCGAGAATATGGATTTATATATTGTTCATGCAAAATTTTGGGCATAATGAAAGAAATCTAAATACAATATCTAATAAAGGTTCAACATTTATGACCATTAAAAGTCTAAAAGCAGACCTCAGCCCTGAAGTATGGTAGTAGAAGGTGCAAAAACTAACATGCATAGGTGTGAGAAAGAGACACATGTAAGTACTAAAATTCAGACATTTACACATTGCACATTTTTCAAACCTTACATGAAAAACTAAATTAGTGACAAAACAAAAATAATTATACTCACAGTGTATTCTTTAGTCGAGGATAACATGAAAAACAAACAAAACTTGTAAAAATATTAGGCAAACATTATTTATGATAACAAATAAAAATTACAATATTTACCAGTTATAGTATATGGATAATAATTCCATGCTTTCTCAGTCACATAAAATATTTTTGGAATGAGTGACTGTAGCCAGTATGGTAAATGACTGAAATACAAAATTATATAAATTTAAGTATAATTAGATTATTAAAAAAATGGTTGTTTAGTTTAACATAAAAATAATTATTCTTATTTTTAAGTAGTCAATAAACCAATTATTTTAATAGAAAATTGCATATTTGGTTATACATATAAATAAATAAATAATAGTACAATGTTCAAGGATTCTTAAGAGCTTTTCTTTAAAATATGATAACTAAATTATTAAAAGCATCTAAATAGTGTTGTAGGCTCCATCTCCAGAATAAAAATGTGACAATGGTGTGAATGTTTTAAAAGCTCATAAATAAATCAAGTTTACTAGTCCTTCCACAGCCTAAAAAGTACCTGGATAGATGGATCCTCTTCTCCGTATATTGTCCAGTACCGTTTTTCTCATCATTAACTTCCTCATTGGCCACCACTTCCACCCCCTCGCCGTTGCTGGACTGTTCAAAACTGTGACGAGCTATCATGTACAATTGACCTATTTGATACTGAAACATATACCATTTGAAACATTACTTTTCCAATTATTTTTGCCAGTTAATAGATAGTACTAGAAATCAACAGTAAACCTGAATAAATTTCAAGATGTGAAATGATTTTCTTTAATTTACTTTATTTTTATTGGGGAATTTATTCCTTTTAATATTATGATATTTTTGTATCTGCAAATATATATATTAAAAGTCAAAAGGCATAGAAAGCTACTTGCAAGCAGTATATGTTTGATGGACATGAGACCATCTAGTAGCATAAGTAAGAAGTATTAAGTAGCATTAATTAGTTTCCCTGGCAATTAAAAGCTCGATGTCAATAAAGGAAGTAAAGTAACCTTCGGTCATAATATTGATCAAGAAAAGGACCCAACTACTGGTGATTGAATTATTATGAATTATGAATTGAAATAGTGACATAATTTATTACTCTCTATTTATTTAACGACGACCTGATTCGTAAATTAATTGATTTAATTTAATTAAAAGAGGATATAATGTACCTAATGACTACAAATGTTATGAAACTTTATCCCACCTCTTTCACCTCCATAGGCATACATATTCTATATTCCTTCGACAGTACCATTGTTATTTCAATCAATGAATATTAACTAAACAACTCAAATTAAGTTGAGAAAAAACTTTAGTTGGTGGAGAACTGAGAAGAAAATAAAATTGTTAAAACACGAGATCGATATATATAGCATAGCACAGTAAAATATTTCTACTGAGCACTACTGAGTACTGTCTGTCTTTAGTATTGCCTACCGCTGCCGTCAATGTCATAACAAAATCGCAAAAATAGTCAATGTCAGAATTGCAAATGCTAATGTCATGTCACATTCCAATGATTACACTATGACAAACGATGGAGCCTTAATATTAAAAAAAAAGAAAATTTTCTTTTGGTAAAGTATAGGTACTTTCAATTTACTAAAACTATTTTATAAGCCGAACGAAAACATGATGACGACGATGTTATTTTTTTCGTTCCAAAGACGAAGAAGATAACAAAATAACAACTAATAAGAATCTGTATTGGCCTATAAAAAATATTTATTGATGAATTTGTTTTCAATGAAATCTGTTACCCCAAAGAAAATGTAATCACTTAGGTTTTGGTAACCCCTAAATATTGTAAATGCAAAACTGTCTGCCTGTTACGCTTTCACGCCTAAACTACTGAACTGAGTACAGAGATAGAGTTGACCTAGAGGAAGAACATACTAGGTACCTACTTGTATTGCGAAAAACGCGGACGAAAGCTACCTTCTTAAAAACAAATTTCCGGAACTATTATGTACCTAGTAACTGAATGTTAGCTTGTAATGGACTTTCAGTCTTTGCAAATGGGTTAGGCTATTGACCGTAAGGGATATAGGCATTATAAAGTATGTTTAGCTTCATTTATAGAAAACTAGCTGTGCCCGCGACTTCGTCCGCGTGGAATAGTTATTTTGGGCATCATATTTATTTATGCAAACATCCTCCTCGGCTTTATCAATTATAGCTGCTAATTGTTATGCGACTTGGCGACGACTTGGCCCACATCATTACCCGCGACGGAACGGAGACCGTATAGTGAGATGAGAGGCCTTTGCCCAGTAGTGGGATCTTACAGGCTGATACTTTACTTTACTTTAAAATAGTCAGGCGGTCACGCGTATTAGAAAAAACGCTGGTTCGCCGTATTAAATGTTTCGCTGCAAATTGCTTATAACGACTATATCTCAAAACCTATTCGTCTGATTTATATACTGTAAATGGCAATTTTAGTCTACATGAAAAGCCGAAAGTAATAAACATATTTATTTGGATAAGGATTAATACTGAATTAAAGAAAATTGGTTTCAAAATAACTTATGTTTATAATGAAAAAATAATCTTAAAAAATGAACATAAAAGTGGTTATTGTAAGTAAACCTTAAGAGATAGATATATGCTCTCGCGGACTTTTTTGTGGCAAAAAATGAGTACTTCACATCTTTAGTACATTGTTTTACTATATCTTTGTTGGTTTGCGCAGCGTTCGCGTGGTAAGCTCGCAGATGGCCGACTCATTCAACTTTCACCTGCATTGTTGACGTTTCCCGTAGGAAATCCGGGATAAAATGTAGCCTATAGCCTTCATCGATAAATAGACTATCTAACAGTGAAAGAATTATTCAAATCGGTTCAGTAGTTTCTGAGATTAGCGCGTTTAAACAAACAAACAAACAAAACAAACTCTTCAGCTTTATAATATTAGTATAGATACCATATTATTTTTAATTTTCTATAGTCACCAGTTTCCTCAAAGAAAATATAAATGAGTTCAAATCTAAATCTTTTGTTGCAAATTTTGCAGTCAACACAACACACGACAGATAATGTAATTGAAAACTAGTTAAACAAAGAACAAATTTATTGCATGCTTAGGTAAAATTCATAACATTTTATTATGATAAATACAGTTAACTTATAACATATATGATAACTTTTAACAAAAGACATATTCAGGCAAGACCATAATATTAATTAACATAAATGTATGCCAAGTCATCATAGTCATATGTTCTTTTTAAAAATAAATCTATAAGTGACACTCCTGTGATACTGTGCAGACCAGTGTTAATAGGAAGAGCCGATAAGTTGAGATGGATCGAGTTGCCTGGTTCTAGTGGACCAATTTTTCTATTTGAAATGCCACACCATATGAGACTGGAGTCTTGCAAAGATCGTAATTTTAGTATAAGGTTCAAGGTGCGCTCGCTGGCATTTGTTACTTTGCATTGAAACATAAATGGCTGATCGACCGGTACTCTACTTGGAAGCTTTTCATAAGTCAATCTAATGTCCCCAAAGTCTGGAGTCATTCTCTGAAGCTGACTTGTTTGAAGTCTTCCCTTCTCACCCAAGTTGGACCTCCATACAATATCTAATTTCCCAATATTTTTTGCTGCTGCCAATAACTTGATATCATTTGCTATATCTTCTCTAGGTGTAAGACAATACAAGTACTGACAGCTCTCCTGCGGTTGAAGTAATGTGACATCTCCAAACACTGATTCTCCATCACCTACTTCATTCAACGACTTCACTGAAAACTGCTGTGAACTTTCAAGAGAGACTTGTTCAAGGGTGATTGCACCTGAGGTGATATTCTGTACCTGGGCCTCTAAGTATACATCATCAGATTCTGCATTGTAAAACTTAGTTTTCACATCCAATGGTTTCATTACTTCAAACTTGAAAAATTTCCTAAATGAGGATAAAGTATTAAATAGAGACATATAAGTTACTTCACATACCAAGATGTGTGTTCCAAGATCTTTAATTTCATGATGGATTACATCACTAAGGGTTTCATCAACATCAAGCATAGTTGGTGTATGGCTTTGCTGGGTGGTAAGTGGTATTCTCTGGGAATTTGTTTGAAGGTCTGCTTTTATAGATACACTTTGTACTGGCTGGTTTGTTTCATTGTGGACACAAACATAACAAGAAAATGTCTCTCCGAGATAAATATTACCAAAACTCTGGGGTAGCAACAGAAACTGTCCTGCAGCAAGTGTTTCCATCTGAGTAACAGATGTCGCATCATCTTTGAGATAGTTATTTAGAATGTTTCCTGGTAAATCTTTAGAATCGCATGTTACAATTTTGGGGCTGATAAGAGCTGGCTTTGTCAGCCTCATTACTTTCACAGCAACTAAATGCTCGACAACTTCTTTCGGATCCATTCTCACTGGATGTAATATTTCAACAATAAGCACGGTACGGAAGAATACGATTTTAGGATTAGTCTAACGATTCTGTAGACTAGAAAAAGGCTACCCAACACTTCACCACCAAATCTTGCAATGAGACAAAATTCACCCAAACTTTTTTGAATTAAACTAAATGAGACAATCAAATTCGGACAAATTGTATTTAGTTGGTATTTTTGGTAATACAATACGTGTAAACTCCAAAACGTACATAGTGATTACATTCCCTTTGATTTATACTCTTTAGTCTTTACCATGGAATAGGAATGGAATAGGTAATTACGAATGAAAATGAAATAATGAATGAATGACACGGAATGACATGTCAACGAATTTTACAATACAGTCCATGATATGTCAGACCATGACGTCACATTTAGAGTGCAATATCAATGACTGTCACTCTCTTAGGATCGTAATTTTTTTCTCTTGCCCTTTGCAACTTGTCGTAGCAACAGCCGGGAATGAAACAAGTGTGATAGAAGGGGAAAAAAAAGAAGACATTACTTTCTTTCAACGTTCGTGAAAGAGTCCTGAAATCCTTATAATATAAAGTCTGTGAATTAAATGGACACTCTAGGCCTGAAAATAGAGCTTATTCACGAATATTGTTAGGAGTATGCCCTATCTTCTCTTGCTTTCCCTATCTTCGAGTAATTTGAAAAGTTAAAATGAGAGAAAAGACAAGACATTTGCTTCGTCAACGTTCGTGAATAATAGGGACAAATTGCACAGTGAGTGAGCTACCCCTAAGATTCACGATTGTGACGTATGTCACTGTCATAAAATTCATAATTTGTCAGTCTGCAATCTGCAATCATTCATTGTCTTATTTTCATGCTGGGGTTTGTGAAATAAATTTTAAAAATTGTTTCACCTACAACATTTACATCAAAAATCAGTTTATGGCTCTTATAACAAACCCTCATAATATAAATATAACCTAGCCGAAGCTGTAAAGATGCGATAGTGTAATATCTTAAAAGTGCCAATTGTTGCGTATATTTCTGATGTGGCCCAATCATGTTGAGTCGAACAGTGACATAAATCGACTGATACCTACTTCAGAAACTCGTTGATTTATTTTAATTTTCCTAAAATGGCATATCAAACTCTTTTACAAGAATATATGCTTATCCCCCCAGTAACACGAGCTTATACCACTGCTTGTGTCGTTACCACCTTGGCGGTTGTAAGTACCATTTTCTATATTTGTATCTATCTGACTAATCAAATTGTGGGCCAAAAATTATGTTAAGCAAATAATTTTCTTTTATTTGAATAAAAAAATATATTCATATTTTTTGACCCATAGTCTAAAACTAGTCAAAATTTATATCCATACAACATTTGAAATAGATAGATCAATTTGATTAAGGAACCATTCACTCAAAAAGTGCTTACTACATAGCTTACAGCAGTCGTCTGTCCTTGTCTGGATGTATGCTTATTATTTTAAAACTATGCAATTTTGATGCAGTTTTTTAACAGAATAATTCAAGAGGAAGGTGAAGCCGGGCAATCTTCTTGAATTTTGGGTATATATATTTAAGGGTATGGAGAATGTCATAGTTCTTTTCATCCTGGTGAAAGCTATAGTTCCCATGGGATTTTTGACAAACCTGTATTCTTTTGTAGGTGGTCCTAAATTTGCGCAGGCAAAGCTGTGTAAAGGCTAGTTTACCATAAAAATTACACATTTTTGCTTTTAATAATAATAATGGTTTATTTTTTAAGAATTATGCTTAGTTACTAACCAGAGCTTCTGTTTCAGCAACTTGACTTGGTGTCACCATTTCAATTATATTTTAATCCAATTCTCATATTAAAAAGATATCAACTATGGAGGCTGTTAAGTACATTCCTCTTCTTTGGCAACCTAGGATTCAACTTCTTTTTCAATATAATATTCACATATAGATACTGCAGGATGTTGGAAGAAGGATCATTTCGAGGGAGAACCGCAGACTTTGTGGTCATGTTCATATTTGGAGGAGTTCTTATGATTGTATCCTTTGAAAAATCCTTTCCATGTTTGAAGTTCTTGGGAAAATTTTAGTATTGATTTAAAAATTACAAAGTGAATTTGAATCTACTGAGATACTAACTCAATAAGTATTTAAAAAAAGAAAAATACTAAATTATATTTTATAATAAATAAATAAATAGGTACATACCATCACACCTGTCTTGCATTGGGGTAGGCAAAGATAATAAATATATTGATAAGCATGCAAGGCAAGACCCAATCATTCATTCATGACCAAATTACACCAATTTGCTGTTATCTGTAACTTGGCAATTCTATTGAACAACCATTGACAACCAATAATAAAAACAATAATGTTGTGGGCATTCCCATTTGCAAAATGACTAAATTTCATATATACATACTATCACACCTGTTTCTCATTGGGGTAGGCAGTGACTATGACTTTAGACTGTGATTTCCACTTGCTAAGATTCCTACAGACCTCTCCCACTTCCTCCACACTCATTACTCTTTTCATGCATATTTGACAGTTACATCAAATTCTGTATTTTATTTTACATCAATATTTCTAATCTGATCTTTTGAAGCTCTCATTTGAACTGCATTCATTTTCTTTTTATTCCTGCTACACCCTACTTACACGTAATTTATTAATAATTATACACATATAACATGGTTACATCAGGTGTTACAAAATAAAAAAGTTAATATGTTTTGCCATATTATACAGCATGCGATAATATCATTGTTGCAATAATATCCTTAATGAAAATACAGTTATGTGCTTTTTTTGTTAATTTATTATTTTTAGGACAAGCTTTTACTATAATGATAGTGTATGTGTGGTCAAGACGAAATGTGTTTGTTCGGATGAATTTCTTCGGGCTCATGAACTTCCAGGTAAATATTATTTCTCTATATCAATTTCTGATTAATTAAAATAGGTGACACAATGGCTCACAGACGCATTAACGCAGGACCAGAGTGTGTAAGTTGAAGCAATATTTTCAGTAGTGGAACAGTACTGAAGGAATTTGAAAAAAAAGCTTATCTCCAGAAAATTTAGTGAAGAATTTTAAATCCAGTGGAATGTCTATGTAATCTCTTGATACATATTTTATTTTGAATTTCAGGCCCCATACCTTCCTTGGGTGTTGCTCGGTTTCTCTGTACTACTTGGCAATGCCATATCTGTTGACTTGGTGGGCATGGCCATTGGACACATCTATTTCTTCATGGAAGATGTATTGCCACTTCAGAATGGGGGCCAAAAATTACTAAAAACACCTAAATTCCTGTAAGTATTATAAGATGTATAATTACTGATGCCTATCATTTTTACCCTAATGAATATAAAATTTCCAGACAAGACGATTGTAAGAAGTGTAAATTATAGGTAAAAATCGATCAGAAAGTTAAAAACACATCAGGGTTGCGGCCGGAACATGTTAGATCCTGAGTCTTAACGAAATATCATGCGAGCAAGTAAATGCGAGTTTGTATGGAGTTGCATAAGTGCCATCGCGTTACCACTAGGTGGCGCTGATGAAATCACATACAAATTCGCGTTACTTCATTAAAGCATTTGATTGAGTAAAACTCGCACTAACCCCTCTGTGCATGTATTATCTATAAGTGGATTTGGCCATGTCCAGTCAGGCGACATCCTTTTCATAGCCTATCCCCACGGTAGATCTTTAGAGAAAAAATAAATAATAACCAGCCATACAGATGAATGTGGCCTTTTATTTTTAAGACTGTCGGCTCTCCTGCTAGGTATAAAGACGTGGTATATGAATGTGTTTAAATTAATAATTAAAACAGTAAGTCCAACTTTTGTGTACTTTCAGAAAGAAGATATTTGATCCACCAGAAGAGCCGGAGTATGTCCCACTGCCAGAACTGGCAAACATCCGCCCTGGAGGATTTGACTGGCGAGGAGGTCAATAATATGTAAATCATTTTGTATGTATGTACTATAAATACAGTGAGAATTTGTAAGGCCAAACTTTTAATATATTAGAATAAAATGTTTTTCTTTATTTGGTTCAGTAGGTTTATGTAGACAGGTGTACAATAAAAGAATTTATTTAAAAACCAATGTAAGCACTAATTGTGTTTGTAGTCAAACTAATAAACAAAAGATAATGGTACAAAAAATAAAAACATGTTGGTTCCAGGATATTAATTTGTTTTATAATTTAATAGGTTAAGTTTTTTGTGAATACAGCTCAGTTCATTACAATAATATCCTGGTTTGTCTATAAGTATTTACTTAATTATAAGTAATGGTTTGTTAATGCTAAACCTATCATTACTCAAGTGAAAAAAAGGAGTTCAGAAAAAACAAATTGCTATGATCAGCATCGTTTATTTAACTTTTCATTCAAGTTTCAGAGTAGTTATTATATATTGGTAAAATTGACAAATTGTTTTTTAGGAATTTCAGTATTTCCATAAGTAGGTCATTTAATATGCGAGCGAACATACTCTGCATGAGTTTAGTATGTAATCGAGATATTGCAAATTCAACATTAAATATCTCCATAAAAAATAAATACATTCAGGCCTAAAATCCGCAATGACAAAATAAGACTCGAAGAAAATAACTTGATAAGAATGTACAAAAAGCAAATATAAATGTTACATAGAACCGTTAATAAATGATTGTTGGAAATGTGAATCTATAACATCTTATTAAATCTACAGTAACAACAAGAACAGTAAAACTATATCAGTCTTCATTCAAACTTTGAAACATACAATCCTCAAGTCCCATAATGATCATTTGATTTCTCATCTTCCAAAAGATTAAGATGTTTTCTATATTTTCGTATACAAAAAAAAATATATATAAAAAATCAGAATTAAAATGTGACATGTCGCCAATAGTTTGATACATTATTGCTCAATTTACGATATGAATGTAAAAGGCTTATTGCACAGTATATCGAAAATTTCTTAAAAATTTACACGACGGTTTTTGAAACCATTCAATATAAAATGTTCATTGCGGCCGTTAAATTCAACACAGAGATCATGTTAATTTCAAACATTTACATACAATACATTGATGACAAATATACGCACAACTCCATATCACTATACAAGTGACTAGTGTTTTATGCTGTCATTCATAAGAAATACACAAATCACAATTTGCAAGCAGAAAATTCAGATCGTACTGGGGTGTGTCCATCTAAAATACTGCTCGCGAGCACACAAGCAACTTACATGAAAGTGATGACATTTGTTGCTATCAAAACCGATACAAGAATATTAGACTCATTGATGGTAAAACAATGTACAGCATATTTATAGGGCTTGATATACATATCTATTTTACATTATGGTTTGCCCGTTTGAAATGTAGTATGAAAGATCAAAAACATCTGATATTCTATATACATTTTCTAATCTATACCCATTTTGTTTACTCATAGCAACAAGGAAGCCTTTGAATATTATATATCTACACAACCAGTTACCAAAAAAGATATTGTTTTGGTTATCATCAGTTGTACCCTAGAACAGACACCTGGGTGACAACTGAAAAAATCTTCCCAGTTTTTCTAACTTTAGGCCAAATTTTGAGAATGGCGGGTATTTTTCGTTTGAAAAATATATGACCATCCCTTGCTCTTTGTCTGTATTGTCGTACCAAGTTTGGCTTTTATTTTATAGAGGCTTAAAAACCATTTAGCATCTTTGCCAACCGGTTAAGGTGATTTTCAGTTTGACGTTCGTAATTTATAAGCCAATATTGAACCAAGTGCTCGCGAATAGTGTATTAGAGCGACAACTTTCGCCGTTTCTCACAACATGAACCAAAAATTTGCAGTAACCAACTGCCAAAGATAAAATCATTTTTATCTACTTACACATTCTGATTAATTTAAAATTATAAAAAAAAGAATGACACAGTGTGATTGTTTTGGTGTCGTATCACTAATTCTACTAATTTCGCAAATGTTTTAAATAAAACATATGCCTCTACCTAATAAATCACATAGCGACATTTTCATAGTGCTACAATTGCTAACAGCACCGTTATGTCGTCTGGTTTTCCGCCTGTAAACAAAAATAATATAATGTCAACAGTATCACAGTCACCGATTACAGAATGTTCAGATAAGATAAACGGAAGCTAGTCGCGATAAATAAATAGCCATACTGTGTAAACAAGTGCAGAAAATTTTCTTCATACAATACAATGATGAAGGTATATTGTAAAAAGTCATGTACATTACAAATGAAATATCTACTGATTTTGTCACTATACATACATACATACATTTGGTCACGTCTATATCCCTTGCGGGGTAGACAGAGCCAACAATTTTGTCACTATCAAATAAAATATAACGTTTGGAGTGCTAAATAAATTATAAATGTATATATTCCCTATCTTTTTCCCCAGCACCGTTTGGCATATATGTACATGTATATGCAAAAGCAAAATTTAAAGTATCACTTAAATTTTGAAGCACAGAATAAATAAATAATTAATATACTTTTTAATAATGTATAGTTTAAAATGTTGTAAGAATGAAATAAGTTGAATAAAAGAAAATTTATATGCAATTTATTTAATTAAACTGGGTTCAGTCAGCGTTTAAGCCATGCAAAGGTCACAGATACAGGCAGATATGTTTGTATAAATAAGAATTTAGAATAATAATGCGAAGTAATGAATGGATAAGACTTGTTTTTGCGACATGCCATGTTCTATTTTCAACGTTATCATCTAATGGCGTGTTATCTATCCTGCAAATCCGTTTTGTATTGGTCTATTACTAGATTATGTACTACTACTACTAATAATCAAGAAAAAAGATATGTAATTACGTGTAAAAAATGAACTCAAAAATCTACTTGGGGAACAGATGACTGGCCATGCAGCCTCTGCCGGGCCCTGAAGGCCGAATTGATCATGGCTGGACGTCGAAAAAGATGATATGTGAGGATTGAAATCCGAAGACGTCAAAAACCGGACTAAGTGGAGAGGGAAAAGCCGGAAGGCGAACCCCGGGCCATGGGCCCCGTAACACTTCTGTGGAGGGTGCGACCGGTAACACGCAGACATAAGAGAGAGATAAAAATAGACCATCGGGAGTAAATTTTGTGGAATTGCCCACGGGAGCGAAGCCTCGCGCAAAAGCTATATAAGTGTACTTTAAGACTTTATCACAATAAGAGAAGTTAGTAATGTATTGAACATAGTTTATACGATTAACGCTACTCTACACTACCATTTACCGGGGGGAGAAGGTTATGTCACAGATTTTAAGTTTAATGAAGATTAGGTGCAGAACAGTTGAAAAGTCAGTATCAAAATTTTCAGTCATTTGCTTAAAACTTAATACCAAAAAAGGAAATATCACTATACTAGATCTAGGCCACAACTTCAGAAGAAAATCATCATTGAAATGTTATCTTTAAAACAAATTATCAAACTTCGGTTTATAGATCAAGGTTTGTTTTGATAGAAATCACGGAAACTTCAAAAGTTTGTTGACAAACTAGGTCTTTTATGACAAGTAATGATTCTCATTTCCTGATTTGTCAAATTAAGTGAAATGTTGACCGTCACGTTTTGTTTTTTTTTTTATATAATTAATCTTTATCTTTATTATGCAAATATCTACATTGTAGAAGCACAATGGGCATATTTTATGCTAAAAATAAGATTTATAAGATAGATAATAGTATGTACTCGTAATATTCAATCAAAAGTATAAATGTCGTTAACTTACCAATAGCATCAATGCCGTTCTGGCGGGCGCTCTTCGCGAAAGGTGACATATAGCAGCCATCAAAGGACAGATTTCTGGCCATCCACGCTATGGAATTTGCGACCGCCTGCAGCTTCTCGGCGTCGCCTGCGTGGCTCTGTGCTCGCCGCATTTCCGCCACCAGCACGGGCTCCGGCACGTTGTCGAACACGCCGTCGGTGGCCACTAGGATCACGTCGCCGCACTCCACGGGAAACTCCGATGTTTCAGCTGATTCTGGCCTGTTGACAATTATAAATTTCTTTGTAACAAACATTTATTTCGTCTTTCAGATCAAAGATAAGAGAGAGACAATGTCACAAGACTCCTCCACGTTTTGCTTGATGGCTAAAGGAAGTGTGATTCAGTTTTTTTAAGTCTGTTTGGCTTTGTCTTGTAATAATATAAAGGTATAAACGTTTATGATTCAGAAAAGCCTGACACGTCTTTATACTTCCCCATCGAAATAATAACCCTAAGTTTATAAACCCAATTAGTAAATTAATTCTGATGGCAAAGAAAACACTCAGGTTGAGAGAAAGACAAGCCAGGAAGACACAATTAGCTATATATCTCAGTTCTATCATTCAGCCAAACAGCTGACCGTTTTTAAGGCTGTTGGCTCTGTTTACTGGGATTATATGTAAATACAACTATATAAGGCATGTAATGCTACTCTGATTGACTGACCAAAACCGTGTCACAAATATTGACGTACTTACAAACGCCATTGTCATATAGTGCAAAACATGTCCGCAATGTGATAAAAATACCCTTTATTTTTGCATTTGCATGAGAGTATATTCAATTTCAATATCTTGGACGTCATATTATTTGAACTTTAAAAAATAGGTTGAAATTGACGTTTATATAAGTATTTAATATATATATATATTTTGTGGTACAAATTCCGATTATCGTATCTAATTTAAACTGCACATGAACATAATTATTGTAGTTCGGATGGCAATATTTTTATCACAAAGGTGACCTGATACGGTGATAATAAAGATACTCTTAGCTTGAGTGAATATCAAAAAGTTAAAAATGAATAATTAGTTCTTCACACCCATTCACTACCTCGTATTTATCTATACCTATAAAAAGATCTTATACTCTAGGAATAAATAAATTACGGACCTTTGAATTGTTTTAAAATTCTTATAAAATTTTGTCCAATTGGTCACTACTTGACCTCTCTCGTTAATCTCACGAATCAACTCAATAAAACAGTGGTAAGACACTAATAATTACTTAATAACGGTGCAACCCTATTGTTCGTTGTTCCATAAAATTGTTTTTGTAACCGAAAATGTTCGACGGCGTCAGACCATGAATTGAGTAGGTAACAAATATAGCATTGAACAACAATCAAAAGAAAATGGAATAAGAGCCATTTGGCATACAAAGTTAAGTAAAAGTAACGAGAAATATATAAAAGAGTTGGCAAATAATGAATTGATGTAATTAGAAAAAAGATGCATAGACGAAAATGATATCAAAATGGATTGAAGGGATTTTAATATGGCAGTAAGTATTCAGGTAGGCATTGCACATATACACATAATATTATATGTATGTACATTCAATCGCCCCCTTACTACGTTAAGATATAGTGATATTTGTATTAAATACCAGCTGTGCCCGCGACTTCCTCCGCGTGGAATAGTTTGGGCATCATTGAAGCCCTCATGGGTGAAAAATTTTCCCCGTTTTTTTTTCACTTTTTCCATTATTTCTTCGCTCCTTAGTTGCAGCGTGATGTTACATAGCCTAAAGCCTTCCTTGATAAAGGATCTATTCAACACAAAAAATTCGAACCAGTAGTTCTTGAGATTAGCGCGTTTAAACAAAAACTCTTCAGCATTATAATATTAGTATAGATTTCATTGTTTCAAACAGAAGCATAGGCATAGCCAGCACAAACATGTTTAGATAAGTACCTACAGTAATAAGAAACAGAATGACATGTACACAAATCGGCCACCAATAACAAATATTTTTATTGGTGAATTTCATGATAAACATACGAATACTATTTCATAAATTTAAACCAAGCACGTGAGTCTTGGCTTTTATCCAATAAGCTAAAAATTCTAATATTAGTGCATGCAGAAATACAACAGAGCTGATTGTGGAATGAGCACATGACTTCTGGTCGCGAGGAAAACGGTCTTATGACTGTGGAAAACTTAAAAATATATGGCACAAAGTCCGCCAAACATGTAAACATCTCTTAAACGTGTCAATTTATCGTCGTCGCTTTTATAGTTATAGCTCACAGTCCTGACTCGTGTTTACAGAAAAGAAGAACATTGGGGTTTTAGATAAGTTTACATGCTTCAAGAGTATGATGGCACAGCTATGTTACGATTCTAAATGGAAAAGATTTCATACATTTCGAAATTGACGTGAAAATCAATCCTTTGTGATCTTAAAAGCTTATATTTTAAATTGAGAATAGCTATATTGTATTGTAGTAAAAGATTTTAGTAAAAGCTGAACGTGGCCTGTTAGTATTTCAAAACTGCTGGCTCTGTCTACCCCGCAAAGGATATAGACGTGATTATATGAATGAATGAGATTTCCTCTAAAGATAATACTATCACCGTGACATCAGTTGTCTGAAGAAATAAAATAAACACAAAAGATGTCTTATATAATTCTTCAAATAGTATGACTTGGTTTTGTAGACAAATTCATCGTGCTTTATCTATCTGTTTTTGTACAAATCAATGAGAAACTTCTTTTTTCCCCAAGATGAATATTACGGATTACATTTAAATTATTCTTGATACTTAAACAAATTATCTCTATAAAGAATTAATGATAGCTATGGCTACAAATTTAAAACACTCCCATTTCTCGATCAATGGTTAAAAAAATTATACGAAAATAAGAGGACATTTGAAACTTGGCATGTTTTGGGGCTTTTTCCTAATGATTTCATGAAACTGTTGGAAATGCTGGCACCGAACCAAGTTCAAATCAACAATGTGGCTGTCACGAGTTCCATTAGCGACAGTTACTCTATTTTTAAATCCTATGATTTACGACATCGATGTAACGTTCGTGTCGCAATGATGCACACACACTAATGTAACACAAACAAATGAACTGCAATGAAAAATAAGACCTTGAATATGAAATTCATACTGTTATCTTTATTGAAATAACCTTTTGCTTTGCTTCTAAGCATCTCTGTCATTCATGACGTACTTTGCTCTTTTGTACTTATTACCATGGATATAATGTGGTGTTTGTTGAACAATTCAGAGGACATTTTACTTATAAAATGAAGACTATGAAGTCGCATCCATTTTGCACGAAACTAAAACTAGTAAGAAAAAGAGCAAAGTGCAGATGTTTTCTTTACTAGAAAGTACCTCAACTGTATCTCTATCTATCTCCTTTATTTGCACACAAATCTAAACAGTGCTTGTTGTTAGTTTGAAACTTTTCCTCGGCCTAGACTAGACTAGTGTCATTGCCCTCATTTGAGTGTTCAAAACAACATCAGCGACAATTTTCTACGAAAACGCGGTCAGCGAATAATTACTTATCAAACCAATATCTTTTATAGATTTTGCCAAAATACGGAAGGTAATTTCCCACGGCTCAATGAACTCGGTGCTGCTGATATTAGGTTAATTTGATTATTACCAATTTAAGACACAACTGATCATGAAAAAACTGAAAGCCATTCTTCGGCGTCGCATGTTTATTTTTAATGAAATATTGAACCCAAATATAAAGATTGATATTCCACTTACAAAAGTTATAAAACTTTTCCGAAAATAAGTAAATGCAACGGAAAATAAATATGACCCCTTCATTCACACGAAGAAAAATCATATGGGGGTAAGTATCTTTGCAGTTGACTGGAGAGAAACTTGAGTTCAAAAGCTACCGACAAGGAACCTACCTACAGTACAAAGTAGAGAAGCAATTACTTCCTATTGACCCTACTGACCTGTCACTGAGGACGTTCCTGTCGTGCCCAGGCGGCGGCAGACTCAACTGGTAGGGGGTGTTAAAGTAGTGCTGCTGCTCGTGTGATCTGTGGACCACGCGACCGCCACGGACGACCATGTAGCCACTGTCTCCGATGTTGGCGGCTCGCATCACGCTCTCAGTACGGTCTAGGATCATCACGCATGCTGTGCTGCTGCCTACAATAAAAATAAATGCTGTGCAATGTGCAAAGTAAATGATACTTCGTTTTCCTATGAGCGCATTTGTAATACTGGCAATCTAGCAGCATTTTATAAAGGCCTTACACATATATTAAAAGTTTTGTAACAATATGAGTTTTATTTGTTGTAACAGACCCTACTCATGCAAAAGTGGGTAACTGGGACCAAGCAAAAATGAGAGATGGGTATTCTCAAACTGGTGAGAAACCAAAAATTGGGAATAAGTATTCTGATATATGAATATCATATATTAATATATGTAAACATGGTGAAAAGATTTTGATCGCCTTTCGTATGATGCTCAAGAGATAAAACTTGTTATGATGAGTTTTAAGTGATTTTCTTTCATTAGGAGGATTAAAGAATTAATGAAAGAGACAGCTAACATTCAGTAAACTATATGCCTACGTACTCGTTTGTAGGTAAAAGACTATGTACATGTTTCCTTGATAAAAACGTCATTTATAATAGTTACTTTATATCTCGTCTTCTAATGTTCAGGTTCCCGGCACTTTAGAATAGGACCATTCCATATATTTTCCATGGATGTAGTAAATTAGATTAATGTTCCTATTTCCTTAGTCTTCTACAAAGGAAATAGGCACATTTATGCAGCTTTTACCGTGTTTATATAAGAGATCGCTGAGATCACACGGGAATGACTTCGTGTAAAAACGTGTCTTACCCAATCCACGGTCATGGTGAATAGATTTAACCCGACCCGTGCTCCTTTCCAGAGGGGTGAGAATTTAACCGGAATTTACGCCAAGAGGGAGAAAAGAAGACTTTTTCTCTCGACTACTGTACCTAGTATAGGTTTCTTGTGTTCTAACAGCTCATAATATGACTTCGCCAGCAGGTCACTGGGTTCGGAAAGCTTGAAGTGGCCCATTTGGACCAACCGCTCGCATGTTCTCATGAGATACGAGGAGAATTCGCCCGGATCAATGCCGTACGCACGCCAGCCTCCCACGCCATCTGCGACACCTAAAAAAGATGAAGACATCTTGAATTTAATCTTGCTGGTAGACAACAGTACGCCCCCAAAAAAGTAAGAGCTAATTTAATACTAGCTACTTATATGTATATTTATAATAAATGCTTTGCTAAAAAAAGGTGTGCATCTAAATGCCCTCGACGACTTAGCCAAATGGTAAAAAAAAGCCTTTTCTTATGAGACTGATTTGTTACTTGACTAAAATTGGATGAGTGATTGCGATAATGTCAAAGTTTTGTGAAGTATTTACACTTCCGAAGTAATCGTCAATTTCTTTCCAACTTATAAACAGAACAGGGGCAAACAATTCCAACATTAAACCAACTCGACCGTGGCCGGTAATATGTCATAAAACAAAAAAAAATCTTCCACCCCCAATAATGTATTTATTGAAACCATATGGAGTGAAGCTGGATACTTAATTCATACCATATGGTGCTATCTCCAAAAACAAAGGTAACAAATATTTTAACCAAAGATTAATTTATTGCAACTTTTATTTCCAGAGCTGTATGGATTGTGGTACTTTAGAATAGAACCACTCGATATCTTCCCATACATACATATAATCACGTCTGTATCCCTTGCGGGGTAGATAGAGCCAACAGTCTTAAGAAGACTGGTGTAGTGAAGTATAAACTTGGGATTCTTCTTTTAGGCGATGGGCTATCAACCTATCACTATTTAAATGTCAATTCTATCATCAAGCCAAAAAGCTGAATGTGGCCTATCAGTCTTTATTAAGACTGTTGGCTCTGACTACCCAGCAAGGGATATAGACGTGACTATATGTATGTATGTATAATTACTAATACATAGGTAGGTACTAACTCTATGCAATAAGCTCCTGCATTTTTCGCATAGAGTTAGTACTATGGCTAGACCCAATATACCCAATATCAGCAAAACAGAAGTGACCTTAGGGTAGACCATGATAGAATACCCTTTATTGTACAAAAATTAAAACATAAACCTACTTATGCTAAGATAATGTACAAAAGGTGGCCTTATCGCATTATACAATCTCTTCCAGGCAACCATAAAAAACATTGGTATGGGGTGGTAAGAAAATATATATGTATTTATCAAACTTAATAGTTACAAAGAGACATACATAAACATATATCTTGTAATAAACTAACATAAATATAAAAAGTACAATAAATAAGATAAGTGAGGATAATGCTTACACTTTATCATAATTCCGCACTTACTGTGTAATTGATAGTATGTAATGTACTGTTGTATGTACATACAACTTATGTCCTACCCACAAACACCACCAAAAATATAATCAACTTTACTAAAGTACGTACTTACCTAAATAAAATTCATAATAAATTGTTGATGTTTAAATCTGTAATAAGTTAAACTAAATTACTAATATTGATGTATTGATGACCACTGAAATCAAAATATTTCATGGCAATCTTTTTTTTTAGAAATCTATTAAACTTAAAAGCTGTGTATGCAATCAGGTATACGAAACAATGAGACATAATCAATAACAAAATCTTGACATATGAAGAAACTAAGTTTTTGGCTTATCTCTTCATATGTTTATCACTAGAAATGCAAGTTATTTCCAAAAGAAACAATCTTGTACGAGAATATTTTTTTTTGCAAAATTGTAATTATTCAAAAGTGTTAGGAATGATGATGTACATATCTAAGAAGTCACTTCTGATAATAAAACAATTATATCATTTATTACTTAAATCACCTTATTTGAGGAAACGGTAACTGGTTTTTTCTTTTTCATCATTGTGACTATATAGCAAGTATTATAAACGAAAGATGATAGGATTTTCAGGAATTTTAAATTAATTTTTTGGGTGCAGAGTAGTCCCTAATATGAAGGATGTTTTTCTGCATGATTTTGAGTTTACTTTAGCACTAGCATTATGTTCAATGTTGTAAAATTTAACCATCTAATTAAATAAGTCACCCCCCATTTATATAGTGTTTTAATAAAATCTATAGATTAAGTAAATCAGCACATGATAAAATAATTTAAGATTAGACTTAAACTCCAAGGTAGGTAGAGACTACATCTTTCCACCAATTAACATGACCATGTTAATAAAATAAAATATTAGTACATATGTACTTTTTCCTTTGGAAACTGACTGACCTACTAATTAGGTATACAAAGAAATATGTCAAAAGATTTTCTTTTACTATTTTTTTATTTTTCATTATTCTTTATTTTGACTACTAAATTTTGTCCGCTAGTTCTAGAAAAATTAATAATATATAAAAAAATGATAAATGACTATTAATATTAATAAAATTTGATATTTTCATAGGTTAGTCAAGCATTTTAGTTCTAGCACATGAAGTGTAACAGTTTGGCCATAACTAAAGTGACCATACGTCCTGCTATTGGCGGGATTGTCCCACTTTCAGGCGGTCTGTCCCGCTGTCCCCAGCGAGAGCAAAAATGTCCCGCTTTTGCAAACAAACCAAATTTTTATACTTAATTTATATCAACATGCACTCAAATCTCGCTGACGAGAACAGTCAGTAAAAAATACTAAATGTACAGACAAAATATTTTTACTGTTTTATTATATGTATAGATAATTATTTATAATTAACTTATATATTAAGTATATAGTACTTATTTTTTTTTATTTACTTATATGTATACAAAATTCCGTAAGCATCCTGCTTTGACGCAAAAAAAAAATGGTCACGTTAGCCATAACAGGTATGTTGAAACGAAATACTACACCCTATTTAACAATCTGAAAACATATGAAATGTGATTTGAGAACAACAAGTTCAAAGATCACGGTAAGAGTTACAGATATATATATTATGTATTATGTATTAAAAGATTAAGTCGTTAACCAACAAATTGACTCACCAATAACATCCGCATTATTGTAATTTGTGGAAAACCATGCGTCGTCTCCAAATTGACCTTTGCGGGTTCTTCCATTAGCAATGTCTTTAGGAAAACCACACACCACAGAAACTAAGTACGGGTGTTTTTTATTCGAAACATTTAATTCAGTAGCACTAGATAAATTCGAAATTCCATTTCTTATAGCACGTGATAGAACTCTGCCTGTCCAGAATATAGACTGCATCATTCATTAGTTTTGTACTTTGACACCAGCCGTTCAAAATTGAATACGCAACACATTATACACCATTGTTAAAAAAATAAAATCAAGCAGCAGTCACAAAACACAAGGCACATTAACCAAATTTCGAACACAAATAGACTCTACATCTACTTTCAATAGTGAAGACGCATTTCTATTTTTTTGTCTTGTGATCGAGCGAACAACCATACCAAGCAAGCAGACAAATCAAAACCCAACCACACTAAAAAAACGTGAAGTTAGCAAGTCAGTTGGTCAATGAAAAGAACGAAGGAAACATTTTGTTGCCAGAAAGAAAAAAATATGTAGAAAAAAAGAATGACAAGATTTTAACTGAACGCATTGTAAATATAGTAATGTGGCAGTACCTCTACGCCACACATCACAATAATAAAAATAAAATCACGCGACGCTATCAGTCAAAAACAGCGAAATCAAAAATCGCGCAAACAAAGATTTTACGGATTGGAGCATATATAGGTACAACCTCCGACACAACATCTTCGGAGCCGCGGTTCCCCAGGCATAACACCTAGCCTGGCGGAAGATCTTTCCTTTGGTGGCGGTCGAGCCGAATACACGCTAGCGCTACCGAATATGCTCTCTATGTATTCGTTATATTAGTGCTGTCTAAAGCCGTTTTGAAACTAAGACAGTCGTTAAATCGAATAGTCTAATATCGGCTTACGTTCAGACCTGCTAAGCTCAAATGAACGAACTTTTAAATTAAGAAAATTGGAGAAAATGACATTTCGATATTGATCCATAAACAATTCACCTTCACCCACTGACGTTTCAATTTCATTTCGTAGATCTATGGATGGAAGGCGTTGTAGAAGAAATCTCATCTTCGTTTTCGGCCTAAATGTAATGACGGCGGCTGATTGATATTATCATACCTTGATCGCTAATAAACTTCTTTTTTCAATTTTAGTGTAGTGCCAGTGTTCAGGAAGTGTTCTTTTTTTCCAAATTGTAAAGAAAAGGCATAAAACTGGTGTTCGATAAGTCACTTGGCAATATGCCTGCCGTAAGGGGCGATGGAATGCGAGGGCTCGCAGTATTCATTTCTGATATAAGAAACTGTAAAAGTAAAGAAGCAGAAATCAAAAGAATCAACAAGGAGTTAGCGAACATTAGGAGCAAGTTCAAAGGTGACAAAACCCTCGATGGTTATCAGAAGAAAAAATATGTCTGTAAGCTCCTGTTTATCTTTTTACTTGGTCACGATATAGACTTTGGTCACATGGAAGCAGTTAATCTGCTTTCATCTAACAAATATTCTGAAAAGCAGATTGGATACCTCTTTATATCTGTACTGGTGAACACAAACAGTGACCTGATCAAACTTATCATTCAGAGTATCAAGAATGATTTGCAATCACGTAATCCAATACATGTCAACCTTGCACTTCAATGCATTGCCAATATTGGCAGTAAAGATATGGCTGAAGCATTTGGAACAGAAATACCAAAACTTCTTGTATCGGGTGATACTATGGATGTAGTGAAACAATCAGCTGCATTATGCCTTCTTCGACTCTTCCGAAAATCTCCAGAGATTATTCCAGGTGGTGAATGGACATCACGAATTATACATCTCTTAAATGATCCTCATATGGGCGTGGTGACAGCTGCAACATCACTTATTGATGCTCTTGTTAAGAAAAATCCAGAAGAGTACAAGGGTTGTGTAACATTGGCTGTTGCAAGACTAAGTCGTATTGTAACTGCAAGTTACACTGATTTACAGGATTATACATACTATTTTGTTCCAGCTCCTTGGCTGTCAGTCAAATTGTTGAGACTTCTTCAGAACTATACGCCACCATCTGAAGAACCTGGTGTTAGAGGTCGCCTTTCAGAATGTTTGGAAACTATATTCAATAAAGCCCAAGAACCCCCTAAATCAAAAAAAGTACAACATTCAAATGCAAAAAATGCTGTTTTGTTTGAAGCAATCAGCCTTATTATTCACAATGATAGTGAACCCAACTTGTTGGTTCGAGCTTGTAACCAACTGGGTCAATTTCTTAGCAACCGAGAGACTAACCTTCGTTACTTAGCCCTTGAATCAATGTGCCATCTTGCAACATCTGAATTCTCACATGAAGCTGTGAAAAAGCATCAAGAAGTTGTCATTCTTTCTATGAAGATGGAAAAAGATGTGTCTGTAAGGCAGCAGGCAGTAGACTTGTTATATGCAATGTGTGACAAGACCAATGCTGAAGAAATTGTGCAGGAAATGCTTGCCTATTTGGAAACCGCCGACTATTCCATCAGGGAGGAAATGGTTTTAAAAGTTGCTATATTAGCTGAAAAATATGCAACTGACTTCACATGGTATGTTGATGTTATACTCAATTTGATTAGAATTGCTGGGGACTATGTTTCGGAAGAAGTATGGTATCGTGTCATCCAAATTGTTATAAATAGAGAAGAGGTGCAAGGATATGCTGCTAAAACTGTTTTTGAAGCCCTGCAAGCTCCTACATGCCATGAGAATATGGTAAAGGTTGGAGGATATATCCTTGGTGAATTTGGAAATTTGATTGCCGGAGACACTCGCTCATCTCCGCAAGTTCAGTTTGAATTACTGCACTCCAAGTATCATTTGTGCTCTGCAGCAACAAGAGCCCTCTTATTATCAACATACATAAAGCTTGTTAATTTATTCCCTGAAATAAAAGCTCGTGTCCAAGAAGTATTCCGGGCTGACTCTAATCTCCGCTCAGCTGATGTAGAGTTACAACAGAGGGCATCAGAATACTTACAGTTAAGTATAGTGGCCAGTTCTGATGTGCTGGCAACAGTTCTAGAGGAAATGCCTGCCTTTCCTGAAAGGGAATCTTCTATACTAGCTGTTTTAAAAAAGAAAAAACCAGGCCGCATACCTGATGAAGTGAGAGACTCAAAAAGCCCACAGCCTTCAATTCCCGCTCCAATAATAAATGCCGCTAATACAAACAATAGTTCGAGTGCTGATCTTTTAGGATTGTCTACACCTCCTGGTACTACTGCACCATCTACTGGCAATGGCTTACTTGATGTTTTGGGTGATTTGTATACAACTCCAAAAATCAGTCCTGGCTCTGTTCAACAAAACAACTTCAAAAAGTTCTTATTTAAAAATAATGGAGTACTTTTTGAAAATGAATTAATACAAATAGGAGTCAAAAGTGAATACAGGCAGAATCTGGGCAGAATTGGCCTCTTTTATGGAAACAAAACCCAATTTGCAATTCAAAATGTCCACCCGGAACTTCACTGGACTGATCACCATAAACTGAATGTTCAGATGAAGCCAGTGGAACCAATACTGGAAGCTGGGGCACAAATTCAGCAAATGCTTACAGCCGAATGCATTGAAGATTTTTCAGATGCTCCTAGCATGTCCATATCATTTATGTATAACAATGTACCACAAAAAATTACTATGAAACTTCCACTAACATTGAACAAATTTTTTGAACCTACTGAAATGAATGGAGAGTCTTTCTTTGCTAGGTGGAAAAATTTGGGAGGTGAACAGCAAAGAGCACAAAAAATATTTAAAGCCCAGGGTGCCATTGATCTGGCTTCTGCTCGTACTAAGTTGGCTGGCTTTGGAATGCAACTATTGGATGGCATTGATCCAAATCCTGATAACTTTGTATGTGCTGGAATTGTGCATACAAGAGTTCAGCAAGTCGGATGCTTAATGAGACTGGAACCGAATAAACAAGCTCAAATGTTTAGACTGACTGTAAGATCTAGTAAGGAGACAGTCTCACAAGAAATTTGCAATTTACTAGCAGATCAGTTTTAAAACTATATATTTATAGAGGACCACTGTTAGAATAACAATGTGGGACAATGAAACTAATATATACTTATAATATGCTTAGAGATTCAGCTATATTTATGTATATTTAACTGCTGTGTTGCAGCCTATTGAAAAAGTTAGCAATTCACTTGTGAACTTTGCACTTTCACAATACGAAATTAAAATCTCTTGTACAATTCTGAATTTATTTTATGATTAATTTTTCTGCTTATTTAGAATTAGGTGTTTTGTATACTGAGACAAATTTTATTTTACGAGTAAAAGTCCATTTTCATAAATATTTTAATATCGAATAATTGAGGCTGCTATTCGCATCTATTTCAGAACACTGCATCATTGATTATTGCTTGATAATGTGTGGTACATCTATGCTATGCAATAATACCTGTAAATATCATTATATCACATCGACGTAGTAGATCGAAGTATCATTTAAATTCAATTTCAATTCTACAATAAATTCACTATTTAGGATTTCTAGCACAGGGGGCTTTAACACGAACATTGATAAGAGATTATAATATGTGTTATGTTCCTTCCACTTTGAGGTAATCTTAATTAAATAGATATTCGGCTGTTATGCTTTTGTCATTATGTTTAAAAAAATATTGGTGAAATTTTATGCATTTTTGTAGGAAATTACCCATGGATCACACTATCTCAATGCCCTTTTTGAATACCACTGAATAATAAATAGCATAGATTGGGTAATTTTCTAATAAGTGCATAAAGCATATAATTGTGTCTCAAATATTACTCCGTAATACTATCTTATGTAAGGGTCATCCTGTTTAGTATGTTCTACACAAAGTAGGCGGTGAAATATATTATGCTATAATTGTTACATTGAATAATGTATAACAAACACAAAATGATTTTCTTAGATAAGAAAACATCCGTGTTTGCTTAACATTGTAATAACTATTTATATATATATACTGTTATTGTTATTAGATACTTACTTAAAACTTGAAAACGATTATTCCTAGAAATATATTCAACAAATTGGTGTTATTGATAAGGTTATTTGAAATGTTAATCCAAGTTATGATTTGGGAAAATTTCTTTACAGACATTCCTGTGTAAGACATTAGCTTAAATTTTTATTTAACTTTGCCACCAATGTCAGCATTCTGTAATGTACTTGTACCTACATTTTGACCGCCTGGGGCGAGCTCTAGAATCTGCAAGGGAAGTGTCGAAACAAATCAGATATGACAGAGAACTTTATACGTAAAAATGGTTTAGTTGAAATCTAGTTGTGCGGGAAGCACATACTTTGCGTACCTAAATGAGTTGACTATATGAATCTCACGGCACTAGATTATTTTAATATGTATGTATCATGAAGTAATAGATATAGATTAGAGGTAGAAATTTTAGTATTATGGACATGAAATGTTGTTATCAAACCTGTAGCATGCGGAGTTCTTTGCACGTTAGATTTATGAGATCAGAATAATATATCATTTGAAACATTAATGTATTCATCTTGTTAAGAATGAGGTATAACTATATGTATATTTATGAAATTATTAGGGCAATGTTTAGATGCTACATACATTATGTACACTGTGTATGATGTGATTTATCAATATATTATGTACAATATTGCATGAGAAATTGAGTGTGATTCAGTTATAGAAATAGATGTTTGTTCTCGTGCTTCAAAAATCATATTGTAATTGTCTAAAATAAATATTTATCCGATACATATGAATAAATATTTTTCTTTAAACTTATCCCTACCTACATAATAAAGACCCAAACATAGAGGCGGAGGATACAACTGGTAACACGCAAAGAAGAAACTATTTTACTTGTATTCTAGGCATTTTTCATTTATATTCGTATTTTGTAAGCCATACTATATCACTGTCTGTTCAATCCTTAGGAAACGAAAAACAAACTTAACAATCTATAGTAAAACTATAAACCTCTATTAGCCCCTTATTTCTTCACAGAATATTAAAAAAAAAGACGTCTTACCTATTTATTTGATATTTTTTTAAACTACTGACGGGGAGTAAAATGAAACTAAAGTGGCAGATAAAAAATGTATAATATATGAGATTATCTTACACTCAATCGTTAACACTTTGCAAATGATACCTATATTGTACCACCACATGGTATGCTAATCAAACCACTCTTCTACATTTGGCGAGTTTTCCAACACGTCATTAGATTCACTGAAACAAAAAAAAATTTAACGTAGGTAGTTAACACAGTTTTTATGAACGATATGATTTGGATTATGATAGAGTACTCCTCAACTTGATACAGTTGTTATTGAATGTCCAGCCTAATGCTCTTTTTACACCGTAATCGCTAAAGACTTGTAATTAAATACCTGTCCAATGAAGGATTACTGCTGAACATCAGATTGTGAAGGGCGGGAGGTGCCCTCTCTGGTAACAACTCGTATGACTGCCGAAGACGCTGTAGCTCTTCTGGCATCAAGTAGTCGTCACTGGTGCACAGGCCGAAGCCCAGCCCTGGAGACGCAACGCTAACATAGACCCACTGCTCTGATGCAGTTTAAGACATAAATATTTTGCCTAGATTTAACTTAAGAAAAAGTATAAAATACTAGTTTTACACGGGCTTCGCTCCAGTAGGATTTACGGAAAAAAAGAGCCTATATACTCCTGAGAGTCAATTCTATCTCTGCGCCAAATTTCGTCATAATCGGATTGGTAGTTTTTGAGTTTATTCATCACAAACAAAAATAAAATGAAATATTTTCTCTTTATAATATTAGAATGGAATAACTGGTACCCGCGACTTTCGCCGAGTTGACTTGAGAATAAAAAATTGTGGTCTTGCTCCATCTCAAAACGCCAATCAATCAAATCGCTACACCCGTTTTAGCTTGAAAATAAACTGATACCTAATACACATGCTTACATTCATAGTGTTATTGGGATCAAAAACTTTTCTCGATGTTAATATCATCATAGAATTAGAATACTAAAAGTACCTACTGAGGTGTTTTTTATCTCAAATTTTCTTTGTAATGTCCTGTTTTATGAAAAAATGCAATGCTTCTTCATCTTTCGATCGATAGATAGGTCATTAAACAAGTATATTTTCTATACTTAAGTGTTCATTGATTCTCAGAATAATATCTTATTCATCAAGTACTTAGTATTTTATAATTTTCATAATTCTGACATTAAACTCTTCTATTTTATGGAGTGCCATTAAGTATTCGATAAAAAGGATGTAACACGCAAGGTAGCAACTGATGTTCACCAGGGTGGCGATTTCTCAATAAAGTTTCCTTTGCAAATTAAGACTTGAGAATTTTCTTCTTCCTCCAGGCTTTAGTCTCGGTTGCATACTTGACTTGATTGGATGAGTTAGGGTTTTACACGAAGCGACTCCCATCTACCCTTCGCAAACTTTACAACGGAACCTAACTTGTATTGGATCGATCATGGCTATACATTGCCTGTATATGCAGGTTTCCTCACGAGGTTTCCCTAAGAGCATCGGGTATATCATTTTATGTGAATGACGCATTTTAACCGGACACCTTACTGATTCGACCACCGACGCTCTTAATGTTCGCTTAAGGGATTTGCTCGGTCCATATTCTCTTTAATAACTTGGTCATAGAAGAGGTTAAAAGGAAAGAAGAATAATTTTAATAGAACTTCTTTAAGAAAAATATAACCGAAAATAAGTCAGGAAGATGACGATAAAATAGGTGGTAGTTGATCTGAAAAGGTACTGACTTTTCTAGTAGTATGGACAAAGCCTGGCTGGCCCCTGTCAAAGGAGGACGCAAACTGAACAAACGCCTTGAGAATGCTGAAATAAGTAGAGTGTAATAGCCGAAATACCTGTCTAGGGATGGGTCATTGCTGAACATTTCGGTGGGGACAGTGGGAGGAGCCCTTTCTGGCAACAGCTCCAAGTAGGACTGTCGTGATTGCAAGTGCCGCTCAACCTCTTCTGGAGTCATGTGGCCGTCACTAGTTAAGCCGAAGCCCAATGCTGGAGATGCCTTGTTTAACACGGAACCACTAGTTGGGTGCTGGAAAATAGAAAGGAAAATTTACATATACATTTTGTATAGATTATTCTGTGACTGCATTTAAGGCTTTTGCCATTAAAATGATAAATATTCAGTCGGGAACATCTCATCTTTAGATAAAATTTAATGTTATGCGAAAAACAAAATGTTTTAATCTAATAATTTTTGAGCCTCGGCCTACAGAAAGAACATACCATGTGTGCCATATTTGCAGGTTTTTTTGGTGCAACAGCTCTCTTTCTCTTAACAACAGGCCCTTTGTTAGCAAATGGCGCAGAAATATTCTGATGTGAAAAAGCGTCAAGTTTCTTTCTGAAAAAAAAGATTGATATAGAAAAATAAATTATTTTTAAAAGCAAATGGTTAATTACAAATTACGAGTTTTTTCTTGCAATGCTTCCTGAACCTGGTTGTGTTTTAAAGATTGATATAGAATAAAATTATTTTCAAAAGCAAATGGTTAATTACAAATTACAAGTTTTTGCTTGCAATGCTCCCTAGACCTGGTTGTGATTTCTCTGTAGTGTGTGTGTAGCAAGTAGACTATGACTCACGGCTGCCATGCTGCGGGTATAACGTTTTATCTGATAGTGTATACTTAGATAATATTGCCTTTCAATTAAAAAACCAGGAGGAAGAAGAACGTCGCCTTTCAATGGCAATCCCCAACACAACATATCACATCTTTATCTCATCATTCTCACATTTCAGAGGGTATAGAAAGAGCCAATAATCATGTTTAACTTGATGGCTCACAGATATTTCCTGGTTGCTGATTAAATTGCTACACCCTAGCAATACCAAAAATAAATATTCCCTTTTTCAATTTTGGGTTTGTAGAAAAGCACAATTTTTTCTTCACTACATAGACTAATTTTATCACACCAACCCACAAACTTATGTTCTTACCTCTACATATATCCCAAATTACCTTTTCACAGCATCAACTCGACTGTACTCAGTGTCATCTGAAGATTCTGTATCTTCACTTTCTGAGGTGGTGCTCTCCTGTTTTTCATATTGTAGTAATCTGTCAAGAAGAAATGTGCGGTCCCGCGACACCTTCAGCAGTCTCTTCTGACTGCATCTTAAAGCATCTTGGAAACATTCATTCTCCTGAAACATAAATATCCAAAAATAAATTTCATGGTTAATGCTAGTTTTGTTAAACACTGAATATTTAGGTAAAATATCACATCCCTGAATAACATTTATGTTAAATTATGTATAAGCAAACCAAGTTGTGTTTGTAGCTTCTAACTTATTAAAACATTGTTGTTATTAAGAATTTACATTAATTTATAGTTACACATTTATTATAAATAACACATTATAACAAAACACTAATAAAGGTTAAAGGTGACTACAGGAAAGGATAATAAACTGGGGATTCTTCTTCTTTGTTCTATTCTTGTAGGTGATGGGATAACAATGTCTCAATTTCATCATTAAGCCATACACCTGAATGTGGTCTTTTAGTCAAAAAGACTGTTCGACTGCCTACTCCACAAGAGATATAGACATGATTATAATGTATTTATGTAAAAAGTTAAAATTATAGTTTATAGTCTGAGCTCAAATATTAAGTTTATTATTTGGTATATACTAGGTAGTTGACTAGTTACTTACATAAATAAGATATTTCAGTTTCTTCTTCAAAGAAAGGTACTGAGCACGATAATTGGGCTCAGGCTCAGGTTCACTGCTGCTATCGCTGGAATAATTCTGTGGGTCTCTGGTGTTACTAGTTTCAGCTGGGGTGCTACTGCTCACACTGGCTGCCTCATTCGCTTGCATATTCGCTATTGAGCGACAATACCACCCATCCAACATTTTCTAAAAATTTAGTAAAATCATACTATAAATAATATAATTATAATATAATTGTAATAGTGCCGTGTGGTTCCCGGCACTATTACAAAAAAGAATAGGACCACTCCATCTCTTTCCCATGGATGTCGTAAAAGGCGACTAAGGGATAGGCTTATAAACTTAGGATTCCTCTTTTAGGCGATGGGCTAGCAACCTGTCACTATTTGAATCTCGGTTCTATCATTAAGCCAAATAGCTGAACGTGGCCATTCAGTCTTTTCAAGACTGTTGGCT
Source organism: Amyelois transitella (assembly GCF_032362555.1). Lineage (NCBI taxonomy): Eukaryota > Metazoa > Arthropoda > Insecta > Lepidoptera > Pyralidae > Amyelois > Amyelois transitella. The sequence continues at coordinate 4,830,945 of NC_083516.1, read as the reverse complement.
CTGTCTACCCCGCAAGGGATATAGACGTGATCATATGTATGTATGTATGTATCATACTATAAAATCCCTCATTGGGATAAGTCCGTCATTGTGCATTTTTTATTTTATAATCTCTCTTAATGTACCACTAAAAATTTGTTATTTGTTATGTACAATAAAGTCTTTACAAACAACCTTTAAACCCAAATTTTTTTATGTAATTGCAAAACTACAACCATGTGAGTAGTAAACGTAAGGGTAACTTTACCTTGGTATAATTTTCGGACGCCAGTTCGAAAATATTATAAGAATGTCTAAATTGAAAATGTATTTATTGCTTAGTCTGTATTAGACCAGTAATATAAGTTATGCTAGAAGTAGATATAATTTCGATGTAATATCCAGAACCACGGAAAAGCAGGTAAACACAAACTCAAGCTCGCAAAATCTGCTCAGTTCGCTTTTTTAGCAAAGGAAAACAACTACCTAACCCTAACTAATTAAAAACACGCAACCAAATCAAAGTTTGTGTCAAGCAAGTGTCAACTTAAATAGTCACTGTCAGGTTAATAATGTACCCTCAAATTGTTTTAGTTGCAAAGATTGGCCAAGCTGGAGTTCCGCTGAGTTCAAATTGTTTTTATGCATATTATACATACATAAATCACGCCTCTTTCCCAGAGGGGTAGGCAGAGACCACATCTTTCCACTAGCCACGATCCCTGCATACTTCTTTTGCTTTATCCACATTCATAACTCTACGCAAGCTCGTCAATTTCGGGGACTCTTGACCTGACCTTTTGTTAGACAGTGTCCGATTTGATCAAGGTACGTTTGTAGGCATTCACACTCCCATTGTTTATTTGCTTAGTCAACCTGCTTTCATTTATCCTCCCGACATGACCAAACCATTTAGATGGTTTAGCATTACCTTTTATGCTGATTTCAAAATGTTTTCTTTTTTTCTTTCCATTTCCAAACGTAAATTCGTATGTCAAGGTTGTCATTGATTAAATTAGTAACATTTTGTGCCAACAGATGTCGCTACAACACGGAAATAAATTAGCTAATTTGCTATCGGCCAAAAATTGTACCTAAATAATTTCCAAATAAATATACGAAAATTTTGAATAAACCATATATACCTTAAATTTGTCGAGCAAAGATCTTTTTCTTCCCGTTTTAAACATAAATTTAAATTGTCTCTTTTCTTGTGTGGACTTCGTCCTCAATATTCGAAATTGAACCTTATTTCTACTGCATGTGCTCTTTCAGCTGAGTTGAGTGAGCTAAGTGTGGAGCCGTGCTCGTCGCGGTCAGTCGTTAGCGGATTGATCCCTCGTGTTGTGATGGCTCTTGGTAGTGAAGTGAATGATAGCTCTCCAAAAAATGCTCCGCAAAAAGTGAAAAAATGTCCAATAAGCAGTAATGGGAGCGACAAAAGTGTAAACGAAAATGTTGCAAAAGGTAAGTTTGAAAAATGGTCTTGCCCTCAGTTATGTAACGTTGGAGTTTTCGAACGATAATAAGTAAGACTATTTAGAAGGTATTATTTTAGTGCACAAATTGCAGTGAAGTCATGTGATCATAAAAATCATGTGATCCTACCATTGCTGATAACCATACCCACCATGTGCACCAATATCACCATATCTACCCAAAGTAGAAATGTAGGTAGGTATCTATGATAAAAAATGACATTAAAAAAACAAGATAATTGTTTCTTGATCTATTGAAATAAAAATGTAAACTATCCCCAATTGATGAACAGATGTATGAAAGATGAGAAATCATTACACAACTGCATGTTGTGTGGTAGGTACCTACCTAACTACACATATACATACTCATGAGTTGCTAAAGGTGTATTGCCTTTGTATGTTTATCTAGGAAAATGAAAACCCGATTACCTATATACCTTAAAGGCAGTAATTAATTACTTATACTCTCAAATCTTTAAGCAATAACATTTATGTGTAATTTAAATCTGGACATAATAATACCTATTGTACATAAAAGAGCCTAAATTAGAATAGCTTATTTATTAAAACAAATTTTATTTTATGAATAATAATTTGCTTTTATCAATAAAATTATAAGCATGCTGGCAGTATATGTGGAACAAGTCAAAGCAAATAAGAAGCAATATAAAAGCAGCTTGAGAAGGAATATAAAAAAATAATAATAGGAAATTTGTTAAATAGCATTTATTTTCTTTTATTTAAACCTAACTACAAATTTGAAAATTAAATGCTAATAATTTTATTTTTTACATTTTCTATAGGTATTCATAACTGTACCATTGGAGTTTACTTATGTGTGTCCAGTACTTTAAACTACTACAAGACTAGAAGTTGCTTAAAGATTGTGCTAACCTATCAGGAAAGTGAAACTATTATTTTATTATAGTACTGCTGGAGTAAGGACTAATTTTGTATATTTTCAAGCTAAGCTAAAGCTTGTATAAAGTTAATTAGGTTTCTAATACCATTATATGATAATTAAGTTATAAAAATAAGAAGCCAGATTGTTATTGCTGACCTCACCTACTTCTCAAACGAACTTAGGTTATCACTATCTATGTCTACCATATACAATTTGTCAATATTCAGTTCAATATTTTCCACCAATACTCTTGCATCATTTCATTTTTATAACCACAAAGTGGAAAGACCTATTTAATTTAATTCCCACAGGAGTTCTGGGAAATCCTCTATTAATGAACCCTAGACTTACAGGCCAATCTCCGGTACCAGTTTGGGCTATGCTCTGATGTCAGTCTGAATTCTCTGTGTAGACACTGAAATAAATTATTGTTATATTTAACAATATCTTTTTTTGCTTTAGTAAAGCTAAAATAAAAAAAATATTGTGAAATTCCAATGGGCCGTGTAGTTCGGCACCAATACAAAAAAGAATAGGACCACTACATCTCTTTCCCATGGATTTCGTAAAATTCGACATAGGGATAGGCTTACAAACTTGGGATTCTTTTTGAGGCAATGGGCTAGCAACCTGTCACTATTTGAATCACTAATCCAAATAGCTGAAGGTGGCCATTCAGTCTTTTCAAGATTGTTGGCTCTTGTCTACCCCGCAAGGGATATAGACATGACCATATGTATGTATGTATGAAATTCCAATAAAATGACTTCACTTTCTGACTTTTGTTAACTTTGAGAGTTAAGAGAGAGATGGAAGATAAGGCATAAATTGCCTTGTGAACAATCATGAATAATTTTTCTTGTTCCTTCTTGTGATAAGTACAACTGATATCAATTATAATGAATATAAATAAATATATACGGGACAAATTACACAGATTGAGTTAGCCTCGAAGTAAGTTCGAAACTTGTGTTACGAGATACTAACTCAACGATACTATATTTTATAATAAATACGTATATAGATAAACATCCAAGACCCAGGCCAATCAGAGAAAGTTCGTTTCTCATCATGCCCTGGCCGGGATTCGAACCCGGGACCTCCGGTGACACAGACAAGCGCACTACCGCTGCGCCACAGAGGCCGTCAATTATGTTTAACATTCACAGTACAGATGCCATTTTCAGGCTTGATTCTCACCTTTTTGTATTGCTATTCCAAGTGGGGTGAGCAGTGACTACATCTATCCACATGCCACAATCCTTGCATACTTCTATTGTTACATTCACATTCATAGGTCTCTTCATGCAAGTAGCATTAGTTTTCGCCAGGATATCCCAGATAAATCTTACAGGACATCCCTGATAAATCTAAATCCACATATTATCCATTTATATTTCTTACTCCATGTTTCCTGCTTATGTTAAAATACATTTAACTTGGTCAAATAAATTTTTAATGACTTATAAGAAGAGTTATTTGGTATTATACATAAATTTTAATAGGCACATTAAGCAATATTAAAAAAAAATCAGTAAAGATTTGAAATTTAATCCTACAAATTGACAAATTCATCTGCTTTTAAACTGAAGATATGTAGTCAAGGTATATATGCATACATTTCGATAGTATGATCTAAAGTTATTTCCTTGTTCAAAGAAGTGCCATGTGGTTCCTGGCACCAATAAAAAAGAATCTCAATTCCATCATCAGGCCATAAATTTGGCTCTGTCTACCCCGCAAGGGATATAGACTTGACTATATGTATGTCAAAGAAGTGGTTAAGTTTTCAACTAATAATTTTGATGTTTGATATTGCGATTTTGTTTCTTTTTTTTTGTTCTTATACCTGAATGATCTAGCATAGCTCAGATATAGAATTGAGGGTCCCAGTATGCCAAGTTTTGCTATATGCTTGAGTTTTTTATCCCATGTTAGGGACTAGGCATATGTCAAAACTACTAAATTTTGGTTTCTCTTTTTCCATGATACATTCATGTCATAGTGACCCAGTTATCTGTTAAAAACGATAATGTGTTATCTATGCGGAGGTAATTAGAATAATTTAGGTAATAAAAACATACATACATATTATCACGTCTATATCCCTTGCGGGGTAGACAGAGCCAAAAGTCTTGTAAAGACTGATAGGCCATGCTCAGCTATTTGGCTTTAAGATAGAATAAATAGGTAATAAAAAATTACCAATATTTTCATTTTAGGGAACTTGTAACGCTGAAGTAGGTACATTTTACTCACACATTCTTGACAAATGTTAAAACTACCATTCAATCGACAAATGATAAATTAACCTCCACTAGGGACTACTTTTGTTCTATGCAATGTGAGACACACATCTGTGCGACATGTGTTAAAAATAGGTAGACAAAAACTCGAAAGTAAAAGCTATCCATTCAATACCTACATTTATTTATTAAGCAAACAGTTATGGGCATTTCAGTACTAGGCACCAGAATCTTGGTAATTCTCTGCAGATGAGCTGTACACACAAACAGCGCACACTTGCCGCAGTTAATATTGATTATCTAGATTTGGTTGTAATTTATAGTATAAGAGTAGGTATGTATTATTTTTATGACGTGTCAGTGTATCTCTGAAAATAAAGGTATTGTCTTATTTTGTGAAAAATCGACAATATTAGGAGAAGTTTGCAGTGATATTTCGACGACATCGTTCTTCGAGCAGAGCGTCTTTATAAATAAAAAACCAGGTGTACAGGGTGGCACAGATTCAAATGCTATCACGGCCACATACATTAGTTTGATGGCTAACCTATGCTTTTACGACTCTTCAACCTTACCCATCCTGGCATGTGAACCTATAAAATCAATTGTCAAAAGAAATCCCCATCATTTCGCAGAAATAGAAAGGCAATGATGTGTATGCCACTAGTGATGAAAATATATTCTGCTCAGCTCACTGAGCGATGATCGATATCATTTGTGTTGTTTGTATTATGAAAACAAAAACTACCATTACCACTATCCGATATGATATTTCGTTTTATTTTATTTGTATAGAGATGTACATTACCGGAAAAAAATCAGATTTTTTCCTTCGCCTAGTTTACACAAATAGTTACTACCTAATCCTTCTTTCTCTTGGCGTGCATCCGGATTCTGAGGTGTGCCTTTTGACCAAATAGGCACCTTCCTAGTTGCTTTCTTAAAACTAAACTGTTACAGGAAATCAATCACGCGGTCTATCTGGGGACAAACGTTATAACTAAATTATACGTACCTTTACATAATGATACACTGTACGGTACAGAGTGAAGTATCTTAATCTTACAATGATTGCATGAAATGAGGAACACATTGCGCAGGTTATCAAGAATTTCGTCACTTTTATATATCTATGCATTAAATGTTTATGCCATCCACACTGTACGATAAGAATTCAGTTATTTTTAAGAGGAAATTTAGTTAATTCACCTTATATCACCTTTTTTTTTAATAAATCATCTTAACTTGATAGATGTAGGATACGTAAAGTAACTTTAAATATGACGTAATATATTATGTGCTACCGAAATAAATAAAACCGTTTAAAAAATACCTATAAACCAAGTAATATAGCGAACAAATTTTGGTGTGGCTATGATATGACAATTTAATGGTAATTTCTGATTGAGCTTTGATATCTAGGAAGGAAGATGTTTACTCATGACCTGATAAAAAATTATGATTTCATTTCGCGATAAGACTATTTTTCTCTATACCTATGTTGTATTACAAGTGCTGTAATAGTGGCTTTTAGTTTGTTACAGTTTGTTACTAACTATTTGTTTGAAATATTTTCCACGAAGAAAGATGACGACAAGCTTGTAACAATTTCGTAAATAAGGCGTTAGCATATTGGTATATTCTTTTATGTTCTGATATACATATATTTTCATTGTCTTCTCTTCGAATCATAATAAACTTTGTAGTATATAACTGTTTAAGTAAAGTTTTTTTTCTAACTAGGTATTCAAAATCACTATTTTCGTATCTCCAGTACCCGATTTATCTCCGAGTTTTACTAGAATGTTGGTTACTGATAAGTTTGTTCAATATTGCAGCCTTCTGTGTCATTCGTGACTGAGCAATTTGTGGAACAGTCAGAATCAACAAAGTTTTTGAAATTATTTCCAATGTTCCATATAAACGCGTTCGACCAAATATTATAACAACGTTTAAACAATATATACATACATAAAAATAATCTTTAATAACGGCGTCCCTGTTATCATTATTACTATTTACCTTACCGAATAAAATTAGATTTTCGTACTGCAAACAAAGAAACGCAAAAATAAGCGAAATTATCATTACCTTTAAAAATCTAAATTAGAGTTTAACATCTTGGTAAAATCTTAGGTTACGACTTACTTTCTACGGACTTGTTGCTGTTTTCCAGCTCCGATTGACCGTATACTTTATAGTTAACTCCGCATTTGTATATTATTAATTTTAACAGTTGACATAACAATTACTACTTGACTGACATAATTTAATTATCAATTGTGCGACAACCTACTTATTGTACTTTTTTCTCCAGTCTTAGATTGGGCGGCTCAATAATCTCGCGTTTGAAACCCGCCGGTAGGTTTTACTTCCAGTAGGTCATTGGCAGCTTCACGCTTGAGTGCTTACCCGCTCCATTAGCACTCAAAGTTGCGTATCATATTAATTAGAAACAAGATTTGTTTACTTTTGTATTTAATTCAAATCTGTTCTTGATTGGAACGATTGCAAACTTTGGATGAACACGTCAAAGGTTTCGTCAAAAGACGTAACCAGATGTGCATCTGGTTCAGTTTTGGGTCATAAATTTAGTTAAATCCAGCTTTATTCTACAAATTAGGTTTATACTAGTTTCTAATCGAGTTTGATGCGGCTTTTGTGAGGAATAGTTTATTCTAATTTAGGATAGCTACCCGGAAACACAGTTTGGTTAAACTGGAGCGAATCATACAGACAGAAACATGACATTCCGTTCTAAAGATATTCTTTAAACTATGTTATGAATACATCTTCAATTAAAAAAGAACTAAACGAGCGCGTGCAATAATCGGTTGTTTGATTAGTAATCCATTAAAATAAATTATGATATCTCGAACATATTTTCGAGCTGTCTTAAATTTTCGAATAAAATATCCAGTCGGGCGACGTTGAAAGCCGAGGGATCGTCCGTGATGATATAAGATTGAAATTTCATTAAGTCAAACGTAGTCAAATTGTGACGAAATCCAAGGAAGCCCTACAGCTGAACAATCCAATTACTGTTAGTACTCATAAAAACACGTTCAAAGTACAGTCTATTAAGAGAATCGCATCGCTTCAGTCGATTGAACCGACGACATACAGCCCGTTCATTATTGACTGTCTATGCCAATGATTGCCAGCTAGAATGGCTTCAGTAAATATTCAGTGTCTCGGTTCGTGCCGTTCGGAAGCGCCCCGCTCGTGCCACCGATTCATACAAATAAATGCATTCTGCTTGTTGCCACGCTCGCTGCAGCTATTTTGATGATGACACTCATCTTCTCTATAAAATTTTATTGCCGCGGGTTTTAGAATTTAACCTACATTTGACCCCGAAATTTTTTTCTTTCTTTTCATGAGCTTTAATGGTAAGAATTGGTCAAAATGTTAGCCCTTACGAAAGTTTCAATGAATTCGCACACACAGTATGTATACTCGTACTTACGGTTATATCCCTCGTACTTATACCTAATACTGTGATTTACGTAAAATTTTACTAGGCATCAAACACATAAAATTAAATGCTCCATATAATATTTGGTGAGCGAATTGACCCACCTATTTTTATAAAATAATTATCTTTAACTATCTCTTGCTTTCGATTTGCTCTTTTCGGGTTGTTTTTTCTAAGTGTTATGCTTTCAGTTTCTCGATATTGGTACTTATTCATACTTAAATTTTTAAATGTGGCGTTTTAGGTAAAACGCAGGTAAGAGAGATGAGAGATAATTTAAAGATTCATAGAATAAGTACGTCAACCTTTATATGAACTATTTTTACAAAATTGTAAGTGACCGTGGGTTTAGGTATAGACAAGCATGTAGACGCCAGAGGATGGCGAGCTTCTTAACTTGGTGAACGCTATAGTAGTCCAAACGTGAATGCCCGGGGCGCGCGCGAACTTTTATACAAGATATAAAACGTAAATATACCTTCATGTATTGTACTCAAAGCCTTAAACTTGTACCTACGTATTTTTTTACCTTTTAATTATTATGTCAAATACTTACCTCAAAATTGTCAAGACCTCACCTTGTGTAAATATGCCAAATTTGTAGGTATGTATTCAGTTGTAAAATAAGGAATTATAAAAATCGACTTTTATTCGACAGTTTCATGTTTGTAGCTTAGTGGCAAAATGGAGTGTTTTTTTATGACTAAAATAATCGTCACCTGAAGAAAGTTAAGGTCAAGGAAAGACTTCAAACAATAATCCGTGTGTTAAGGGTTAAATATTCAGGTACCGTCACCGACACTTCGGCGGCTCATTTCTTTGCATAATTCATAGATCGCCGTTGTTGCGTTTTGAACAAACAACGTACCCGATGTTTATCAGAATTTGAAATCGCAAGACTCGCCGCTGTTGTATCGTCATAATGTGCGTCATCTACTTACTTCGGAAGAAGATTTACAATTTTAATTGAAAGCAAAACTATTTCCCTTGAATCCAGATAGTCTAAAAAGTTTATCCAAAAAGAACCTGTCATTATGCGTTGGATTGCTAGTGGATGAAATCATATATGGCTTTGGCCATTACCGAATAGATTTTCTAACTAAATACTTACCATCAAACCAATACAGGAGCGGAGATAACTTTTAATGATTCATTTCTTTCGTATGATTATGGAATTTACCGATTGCATCTGTTGTATTTGTTCTTCTGTGCCAACATGCGTTCTTGTTATGCAACCTCATGTAACCATGCACATGTAAGCATATTTTTTGTTATGGAGATGAGTCTTCAGGTTGCTTAGCTATTTTTTAAAAAGACGCAGCAGTTTTGTTTCTCAATCTAGAATGAATAAATTCTGAACACAAACAGTTTCTGAACACTTTTATAATTTCGTTTTATACATGTTTTTTTTTTGTTTTCAGATAAAGTAGAAAAAATTTTCCAAAAACTAATAAAATGTGTTCATTAAATTAGGTATTTAGGTGTAATTTTTTGAATAGCAACGCAGAAGGAAACTGTGTCAACGTCTTGTTATCACAATTTTGATTTAAGCGTTATCTTGAGTCCCAGGCGCTTGGGCTTGTTATCTTGTTTGGATATTTTAGTTAAGATAACATCAAAATTTTAGTGATAATTTGGTATCCTATGTGGTATTAAGAAAATAACGAAAATGCCATCCTAAACTTATTTTGTACTGTTGAAGTAAAGTTTTTAGATAATTAGCAGAGCATATGATCAGATCCAATCGAGTTTCTGTGGAATAATAATCAAGAAAGAAATAACCTAAACTGATTTTTTTTCTTTATATTGCTAGTATGGATAACCATAACCACAATATAATTTGAAACAAATTCTTATTGGGTGATGGAATTATAGAATAGAATAGGATTTAATTTCAAAATTGGATATAAGGTATCACTTATTGACGTCACATAACTTAAATCTAATTATAACTACTACCGCTTCCAAAGCGCATGTGTAGAAGAAGCGGCGGAACAAACTACACTGCAGCATTTTCATCGGACGTCAATTTACAAATATGATCTATATTTGTAAATTGACGTCCGATTGATCTTAAATCTAAATCGTGGACGAATGTACATTGTCTACATTAAAAAACGTAAATGAATGTAGAACTAATAATGTCAATACGAATATTTCGTCAAATAACTTCCATAACCAGCAATAGAATAAGTAGTTACTAAAGGGCCGGAGAATGTAGTATATCATTATGTCACAAAATTGGTGCTGTTTTATTCAAAAACCACAATACACCGGAATTCGTTAATTTACGTTAATTTTAGATGGGGTTTATAATCATATGGTCAATTGACGAGTACGTTATAGATGGTAGCTAACATGTATATGAAGTGAATAACAAAACAGGTTTATGTCCTAATAACCATTTTTACCAAAAACTAAAGGCAGGCTACACATTTTAACATCAACATAAGTTTACTTTCTTCAAACTTAAATTTCTACCAGACCTACATTAATGGAATATAGTCATAAAAGGTCATTAACGTATTTATTATGGTCAATAGTCAATGTTCCCCTTATCATGTTTGTGTGAAGAACTTAGAGTAGATTGTAATCTAGGTCACTTCGTACTTTATCATCGTCGTTATATTAGTTATTATGCGTTCAGTTAATTATCTGACGGTTTTTTATTGGTAGTTAATAAATTCCCAACCTAAATTGAAGTAACGAAATAATAGGAATTGCTAAAATACTTAAAAAAGTAAAGTAGAAATAATAAGAAATGAGTAACCCTAACAAGTCATCTGGGTTAGAGCGGATCTTGGGCTCTAAAGCAACACAACTGAAGATCGGAAATAGCCAAACAATGTCGTGTGTTGGTCGATATGGAATCTAGTTTATAGGCGCAAGGAAAAAAAATCGGAGCATTATTTATTTTATTCCTCGTGGTGATCGTCACTGTTGCATCTTACCTCTTTTGAAAGAAGTTAGAGGTGCTCCTAAATACATAAATATCGTAAATTTGTAGGTAGGTACTTAAATGTCTTTATGTTGAAGACTGTATATTGCCATAGTAATACTTTGTGATATAAATGAAACATCTATACTTGACGCCGTCAGTCACTGCCCTAGCAATGCGAACGCGATAGCTTGTGTACAACATGAATAAAATAAATACATAGAGGTTTCGACGTCGATGGCGTCTATTGTTGGCGGCATCCCGTTGCCATCTATTATTGACTCGCTGCTGGAGATAGTTGGCTCTGCGCCAGCGCAGACCACGTGCTCCTTCGTCACGAGACGCAGAGTACGCTGTCGGCTCGTCCCTTTCCTTACTCTCTGCGCAGCCGGGGAACTACTAATAAAAAAAAGCCGGCACGCATCAACTATGCTGACAGTTATAGAAATACGTTTATATTTGTTTGTCGGCCATGAGAGATGTCAGTAAAATGTAGACGTAATGCCGGCTGTAAAATGAAGACGTAATGCCGGACGTAATAATAATTTGTGAAAGAATTTTTAAACATAATAGTTTCAAAATTCTTTCACAAATTATTATTTACCATTCCCTATAAAAAGCGAACAATATCAAAAGTCCAAAATCTGTTGATAAATTTCTTGATAAAGTTCGTATTTATCTGATGGGGGAGTGGCATTTAGTTAGATAATAGTTCTATCGCATTTAAGGATTACTGTACATGATGATGATAAAATTTGTTTTGCTTGTTGCAGTGGAGAAACAAGAAAAGCAACCTCCAAAAATGAAAAAGGAAGTAAGCGTGAAAGTGTCTTGCAGCAATGGTCATGCAAGTACACCAAACGGCCGCGGCGATGATGAGGGCGGTGGTGGAAATGCGAGTGCAACGCGTGTTTCTTATGCAGCCGCTGCGCGCAAGCCTGCCTCCCCGCAGACCAATAACATAACAGCGCCTTTTCTCATAAATTCAGGTAACAAACTTAATGATAAAGACATTTTGAAACATGCATGAGTCTAGCTAGGAGTAAATTATAATTTTTATTTTATTTCAGATTCTCAAAAAGGCAAAACTAACGATAAGTCATCACATAGAAAATCCGGTAACATTGCAAAAGCAAACGGAGATGCATTACCCAGCGATCCAAATAAAAAAGCAAGTTCAGGTACCAAAGAAACAATAGTGAATGGCACGGAAAGTACAAGTGAGAATATTCTTAACGGCGACCCAAAAAAAGATGCAGTTTGTGATATTAGTAGTAGTGATAATACTAAAATAGTTACTAATGGAATTAACAGTGATTCAGATGAAACTAAATCAACTAAGTCTGATGAAGGGAGTGATGTAGCATTATCACCCGTTTGCCCAGTTAAGGTTTCTGAAAATAAAGTGTCGGATAAGAAAAAAGAAAACAAAAAGGGTAAAACGACTGATAAAAATAATGATACCGAGAAGAAGGAACCTGTTATAAATAAGGCTATTGAAACTAAAAAAGAGGATGATAAATCGAACAATGTTGAAAATGTGACTGATAAAGTTAATGGCGAAAGCAATAAAATACTTAATGGAGAGAAGGATAGGGAATCAACCCCTAGTGAAGATGGCGATGATAAGAAACGAGACGCTGAAGTGGTCTTTATACAAGACATGGGTTTTACTGTCAAAATTGTTAGTCCTGGAGCGGAGCCTCTGGACATTCAGGTAAATTATGGAAATTAGCTTTATTTAAAGCGGTTTTTTTATTCTTAAGTTAATCGTCCATTTATTGCTAAAGGACCTTAAACACAATACTACGAAAACAAGATGAAAGCGTCATATTTTCAGGTGTCGAGTATGGAACTCGTCCAGGAAATACACCAGGTTTTGATGGACCGCGAGGACACATGTCACAGGACTTGCTTCTCGTTACAATTGGACGGCGTCACTCTGGATAACTTTGCAGAGTTGAAGAACATCGAGGGCTTGAAGGAGGGTTCAGTGATTAAGGTTAATATAAATTCGATATCTATAGTAACTTGGAAATGATTTTGGTGAATAAATGAAATTGGTATCTTGCTGAAGATATAGACAAACACCCAAATAGCTTTGTTGATAGAGGGAAAGTTTTCGCACTATTTTTGTAGTCTATATGTTCTTATTCCTGGCGGTAACCCCGGTTACATCCAAACCGCTGGACATTAGCTTAGAGTGCCTTTTGACCATTTTACTGAATTGAGTTCTAAGTTTGCCGTGTGGTTCCCGGCACCATTACAAAAGAATAGGACCACTCCATCTCTTTCCCACGGATGTCGTAAGAGCCGACTAAGGGATAGACTTGGGATTCCTCTTTAATGTAAATCCCTGCCAATCTAAGGTCTGCCGCGCCGATGGATGCATGGCTAGGGGCGAGCCTAGTCTCGAGCGTGCCACTTCCGCCATGGGGTTGGGCGACCCCCAGGTAATGGCTAGCCTTACCCTGGCATGCGGGGCTCTGCTGGGGCGGACAAAATTTTTCCCTAGCGTCTCGTGGGAATCGCATGGATGCAAATTTTTTGAAAGAGCACCTAGATGGCGGCGATGGTGTCCGCACCCCATCACGTCTCGTTCCCGGCGGGAGCGGTATGCGGTCTGCTGAAAGCCGCTTTGCGACGATGAATGTAAGAGGAGGAATGAAGGATAAGATTGAGGAAGTATGCCAGATGATGGATGAAAGACGTTTGGATGTGTTGTGCGTGAATGAAACGAAGCGGAAAGGATGCGACGCGACGCAGCACGGCCCTTACACGGCGTATTGGTCTGGAATTTCCAGTACCAGCCGAGGCTGTCAAGGGGTCGGTCTAATTCTTTCTGCACGAATGGCTGAGTGCGTGAATGAGTATGAGTGTGTCAGCCCTCGTCTTCTATGGATTAGGCTGAAAGTTGGAATCACTCGGATCTTCGTTCTAGGTGTTTATGCACCTTGGGATGTGGGTTCGAGGGGTACAACATCAGCAAAAAGCGAAAACGAGGAGTTCTGGAATAGTGTAAGAGAAGTATTGAAAGTTACCAAGCCAAATGAGAAGATTATTATGTTAGGTGATTTTAATGGATGGGTGGGTGTAAAGCGTGATGGATATGAAAAGGTGCTTGGTGCGTTTGGTGACGAAAAGGTGAATGATAATGGAAGAAGTGTATTAGAAATTTGTCTAGAGTGGGATCTTTTTGTGTCGAACTCAATGTTTCAACATAAAGAGATCCACACCTACACAAGAGTGGAAGGTATATTAAAAAGTATGATAGACTTTGTGATTGTAGATGAAAGATTGAAGAACAAAGTGCTGGATACCCGTGCATATCGCGGTGCTGGCATTGACTCGGACCATTTACTGGTGATATCCCGGATAAGGGGTATCTTCAATCGCTGGCGGCACAGGGTAAGGGAGCAAACCAGCGCTTTGGAAAGAGTAAAAGTAGAAAATTTGCAAGATATGGATGTAGGTAAGAAGTATATTAATAGACTGAAGGATGAATTTGAAGATTTAGAGGAAATGAGCGATATTGAAGATGGATGGAAGGAATTTAAAGAAAGAATTGTGAAAGTAGCTGTTGAAGTGTGTGGTGTAAGTAGAAGAAGGAAAGGAAAAAATCACAAAAATGCGTGGATGAGTAAAGATGTGCAAGAACTTGTGCGATTAAAGAAGAAAGCATGGCTGGATTTGTTAGCAGCAAAAGCTAACTTAAGAATGCAAGAGGTTATAGATGAAGATGTGAATGAAGCACGTAAGGAATATAAGAAAATGAAAGATTTGGTTAAGAAAGCTGTGATTAGAAAGAAAGAAGAGTATAAAGAGGATTTTGATAAAAGGCTATCAGAAGACTTTCAGTCAAATCTGAAAGTATTCTGGAAATCCGTAAGGTCAGCCCGAGGAAATACTATAACCAGAGAGCTGACTAGGATCAGATGCCAGGATGGTAGCGTTGTGAAAGGAGAAGAATGTGTACTAAAGATATGGAAGGACTATTTTGAAAGTTTATTTGAAAAAAAGGAAGGAAATAAGAAAGATTTCTGCTATAGCGAAGAAAAAGAGAATGAGATGGAAGGCGAAATTGAAATGTTCGAAATTGTGGAAGCACTTAAGAGTATGAAAGCGGGAAAGGCTGCTGGGTGTGATAGAGTGTCGGTCGAGATGCTTAAAGCAGGAAAAGGCGTAGTAGCTAGTCAGTTGTACTGCCTTTTCAATTTGTGTTGGAGAAGCGGCCGAGTACCAAAAGATTGGTGTAAGGCTGTTATCGTGCCACTTTACAAAGGAAAAGGGTCACAGCTGGACTGCAAAAATTATCGTGGTATAAGCCTGCTTAGCGTCGTCGGCAAATTGTATGCTAAGGTATTGATTAATAGAGTCAGGAATGAAACTGATGACAAAATATGGGATGCTCAAGCGGGATTTCGAAAGGGAATGGGATGTACTGATCAGGTCTTTTCCTTGCGGTGCATAGCCGAAAAGTTTTTGGCCAAGAGTCAAAAAGTCTATTGCACATTCGTAGATCTGGAAAAGGCCTATGACAGAGTTGAGAGGAATGAATTGTGGTCAGCACTTTCTATGCATGGGGTGAGCAGTCTCTTAATACGAGCACTGAAATCCTTATATGAGGATTCGAGTGCTTGTGTCAGGATAAACGGAGCGCACACTGAGTGGTTTAAGATTGAGAAAGGCGTTAGGCAAGGATGTGTTGCGTCACCGTGGCTGTTCAACCTATTTATGGATAGCTGTTTGACAGATTTGAAAGAGTCTAAAAGTGGATTAAGGATGAATGAGTTACTCGTCAAATGTCTGCTCTATGCCGACGATCAGGTTATACTGGCGTCATCAGCGGAGGAGTTACAGGAGATGGTAAACTGTATGCATGAAGCTTTAAAAGAGAAAGGAATGAAAGTGAACGTAAGTAAAACTAAAACACTGGTTTTTGAAATGGAGAAAGAAATGACAGCATGTAATATTTTGATTGGAGGAGAAAAAGTGGAGCAAGTGAAAGAGTTTGTATATCTAGGATCAAAGTTTACATCAGATGGCAAGTATGATAGTGATATTGAAAGGAGAGTGAACGCGGGGAACATGGTGAATGGAGCTTTGCATGCCTTTATGAGCAGTCAGAAACTATCCAAAAAGGCTCGACTGGCTGTGCACAGGGGCGTGTTGGTCCCGACATTAATGTATGGGAGTGAAAGTTGGGTATGGCAAAAGAAGCATGAAAGCAGAATAAATGCAGTGGAAATGAGAGCGTTAAGGAGTATGATGGGTGTGAAATTGAGTGACAGGATAAGGAACAGCGTGATAAGGGAATGTTGTGATGTGAAAGAAGATGTAGTTACAGGAATAGAAAAGGGTATGTTAAGATGGTTCGGTCATGTGGAGAGGATGAATGAAAGCAGGTTGACTAAGCAGATATACAAGGAGAGTGTGGAGGGAAAGGTCGGAGTGGGAAGACCTAGACGAACGTATCTTGATCAAATTAAGGACGTCCTGGTAAAGGGTCAGGTCAAAAGTACCCGAAACCGCCGAGCTTGTATGAAGAGAGTTATGAATGTGGACGAAGCGAAAGAAGTATGCAGAGATCGTGGCAAGTGGAAAGAGGTAGTCTCTGCCTACCCCTCCGGGAAAGAGGCGTGATTTTATGTATGTATGTATGTATGTATGTTCTAAGTCAGGTTTTTAAACTAAACGACTCGCGTCTGACCTCTTTGTAGGGAATCTAACCCGTAATGGATCACGGTAAAAGTCGCACTAGATGAATGTGCCCTTTTTAATCACTAGCATAAATTTTTGTATTTTTATATTGTCAATATTTTTAAGTCAAACAGCTGAACGTGGCCTTTCATGCTTTTCAAGACTACTGGCTGTATCTACCCCGCAAGGGACATAGACGTGATTACTTATATGTATGTACTAGCTGTGCCCGCGACTTCGTCCGCGTGGAATAGTTATTTTGTCAGGCGGTCACGCGTATTAGAAAAAACGCTGGTTCGCCGTATTAAATGTTTCGCTGCAAATTGCTTATAACGACTATATCTCAAAACCTATTCGTCTGATTTATATACTGTAAATGGCAATTTTAGTCTACATGAAAAGCTGAAAGTAATAAACATATTTATTTGGATAAGGATTAAAACTGAATTAAAGAAAATTGGTTTCAAAATAACTTATGTTTATAATGAAAAAATAATCTTAAAAAATGAACATAAAAGTGGTTATTGTAAGTAAACCTTAAGAGATAGATATATGCTCTCGCGGACTTTTTTGTGGCAAAAAATGAGTACTTCACATCTTTAGTACATTGTTTTACTATATCTTTGTTGGTTTGCGCAGCGTTCGCGTGGAAAGCTCGCAGATGGCCGACTCATTCAACTTTCACCTGCATTGTTGACGTTTCCCGTAGGAAATCCGGGATAAAATGTAGCCTATAGCCTTCCTCGATAAATAGACTACCTAACAGTGAAAGAATTATTCAAATCGGTTCAATAGTTTCTGAGATTAGCGCGTTTAAACAAACAAACAAACAAACAAAACAAACTCTTCAGCTTTATAATATTAGTATAGATGTCAATATTTTTGCCCACAGGTTGTCGAAGAACCTTATACTATGCGCGAAGCTAGGATCCACGTGCGTCATGTTCGCGACCTATTGAAGTCCATCGATTACACAGACGCATACGCTGGCCAGGAGTGCAGTTCTCTTGCCTTCCTCAATGTTATCACGCAGGGTGATATCTTAGGTACTAACAACAGTAAAGTGTCATAATCATTATGATATTGTCACGACTCGTAACGTTATAAAGAGGCATTTAGAGACAATAAACCACTTACTTTAACCTTGTTCTGTTAATTAAATGATATTGTTTCTCTTGCCTATTTGAAGGTTACAGTATCATACGAACCCTATAATATGAAAGTTTGACACATTACTTCTTTGAAAGTTACCACATCTAAACGGCAAAGATATCTACTTGATATGAAGGAGTATGCATATTTACTAAAACCTAATTTTAACCAAATTTAAACAATAATTGTGCGAAGGAAGTGTCGCCTTCTTATAAATTCCGGCAGTTAAGTTTAAATATGCTTTTCTAACTTCATAGAGAAGAAGAAATCACGCCCGGAAAGTGTGGACTGCACTCCCCCGGACTACATTATGCCGGGAAGCACTGAGCGACCTCTGCTACCCTTGCATCCCGGATTAACCAAGGAGAACAAAGCACCACAATGCCTGAAGGTAATTTGTTATCGAAATAATCGTTATATTGTGTTTGCGTAATAAACAATCCACACTGTGTTCATAAATGTAAATTCTTCATTTCCTAATAAGTTCACATGTAAATTCTGGATATTATACGCGTGTAGAACTGTACGTAGCATTTAGAACAATAATAGGAAGAAATAAATTATTCATTTTAGCGTACTGTTCAGATCTGACATCGTGTAATTTAGCACCATTTAACTAAATGAAAAGACGGAAGAAATATAATAATCGCTTTGCGCCCTACTTCGATGGCCTTTTTCGTTATCGTTCTAATTCAAAATAATTTACTTGACAATGTAATGTACACTTTATGCAGAAGTCCCTTCGGATATAATGGTTGTTAATCCCATTGAAACTGGAAGTGTAAGACTAGAATTACAGATCAAAATGACAAAGCGTGTATCCGACATTGCTTGGTAACCATTACGGTGGCCAAACAGGCAATAAGAATGATATTTTAGACGCACTATTAAGTGACATACCTTCACGAACAGTCGCGGTAGCTACTTCTAGTAAACAATATTTTGTAACCATGCATTTTTATAACAAAGTCAACCCATCATGGGAAATCTGCCGTTCAAGAAACCATGATCAAAGATAAAAAATATCTATCTACCAATCTAATGATAAAGTGGGAACCCACACCAGGTTTTCACTTTATCTGGGTCAGAAATGACATTTATAATTGCTTTGATTTCCCAAACCTGGATCGACGCCATAAGCGGACCCCAGAGGCTCTTATGCATTATAAATTCTCTTATTTATTACAGCTCGAAATTTGCCTTTTACTGCTTAATATACCAGTAATCTATGGTAAAAAAATTGTATTTTATTTATTTTGTAAACCCTTGAGTACTTAGTGAAGTAGTCCACTTTTATACATGGAAGATGCGACACAAACACCGCCGTGGTGGGATTATGATAACATTTTTTAATTACATGGATCAAGCGGTAGAATAAAATTGCCAAAAATATTTTAAAGATACTCTGACGTAAAGTGGTAAAGGCCTTTTATGAAAACCCTAAGTGTTTTCGAACGGACAGACAAACAGACAAAGCACTTCCTTGTTGATAACAAAACCTCCTATGTTAACAGGCAGACTACCTTCATGTAGTGAAAAACATGTTCAAAGCGAGCAATAAAAAAAGGTTATCAGAAGCTGCGTCATACCAGATACGATCGCGCGTTATAGTATAAAGTTCAGAAAAAATTCTTCCGAAGTCTGTGGTATCATTGCGTAACAGTATAACAGTATAGACATGCGTTAAAAGCATGTCATGAGATTATAAATATCAATTAGAAAAAAATAAACATGTGCTCTTCCTACCATTTGTTCTTTATTATAGGTAATTAGACATAGTAATTTTAATAAAATTTTATAACGTAACTACATCTCGAACTCAACATTTAGAAATTTAAAACCAAAGATTTCAGAGAAACCTGAAAGTCATATGAAAAGTCTTAAGTTAAGCAATCGCTTGAGCAGCCATCATTAGAGCCCAGTTGCAAATAAATGACAAATGCTTTTAGGCGACCTGAAAATTATGAACACACTTCAAAAAAAAAACCGAGGTCATGCAATGGTGCAATATTTGTTTTATTTCAAAGAATTTAAACTGACAGCTGTGAATGTTGTCTCCAGGTTTTAACAACATCGGGCTGGAACCCACCTCCTGGGCCGCGAAAGATGTGTGGTGACCTGCTTTACTTGCATGTTATCACTCTCGAAGACAGACATTTCCACATCACAGCCTGCCCCAGAGGATTCTACCTTAATCAGTAAGTTGACCTGGTTTTTCCTTAAACAAGTTGATTAAGATTTTCTTTTTCCAGTAAAACTTTAGTAAACGAGGTAACGGAGGTCTGACGAGAGTCGTTCCAGGTAAATACCTGACTTATCGAGTTCTGAACTGGCGACATAGGTGGACCAAGCTAAATAATATTTCATGGCATTTTAATACCTATCTTTTTACACATATTACGTCAAAGTGCATACCCAACTATCCGTGACTACAAGAAATAATAAATTACTGTATGATTTTAACATTATCGCTTCTTACATTTTATGCCCGTATTTTTCCAGACATGTAACGATTGATAACTAGTAATGTTTTTTATTTCTATTTTTTACTGTCTGCATTGATTCCCAAAAACAGAATTTAGTATTATTGTTTTGCAAATTCATTGAATGGCATTGATATAACGCTAACTTGTACCTGGTTATCTGCTTGCAGGATATGTTGTGTTTATGCTTTGTTAAAAAAACTAGCAGGTTTAAAAAATAAAATAGAATCTTATTTTGTGTTAAATATCTATTTATGTAGAACTTCCCACAGTACGCACCAGATTAAGAAACTGTTAGTGTTATTTGGATAGTAGTTAGATAGTTTCTTTATAATAGATATGCGACGATTTGTGCTCGATATATTATATCTGTTCACACATGTTTAACCAGCATCGACCCACGGTTCCACATAGGTCAAAGCTCTTCGATCTTCCTCGTTTCCAGTGGCGTAGCATGCTCACCGGGGTTAGGAAACTATACCGAAGCATCTTTAACATTTCAAGCAACTGTATGTTTAGTTAGTACTTAATACACCTGTAGATTTAAATGTCGTGGGACTCAAGTAGCGTTAAGTTAGTATTTCTCATCATAATATAAGACCTGAATTTATTTTGCGGCTAGCTCTAGTAGCTCTCGTAACTGTGTGAATTTTTCCACATAAATGAATTTCTGGCGGAATTCGCTCTGATTAATTGTCAGATTTTACATGCCTGACCACGCTCCAGGAGAATATGTGCAATTTTACCCCTCTTTTCGCTCTCTCATTGCTGAGGATCGTGGTTACTGGAACTCATCAGCTCAGCATCTCAACGCACAATCTTTCTCCATCGATTCCAGTTGATCGGTGTTGTTTATTAAGAGATCATAAAAGAATGAATGATTTTTATCTTTGAAGCATAGGCATTATGATATTAAGTCTATATATTCTGAGAGGCCGAGGTATTTATGCATTCTCGCCCCGTTATTCTTCAACTTTTGAATAAATGACTATGGTATTGAAATTAAGTCAGTTTTGCATTCTACCTATTGTGTTACTTTAAAGTAGAGTTTATTTTTTCTATTGATATGTAAAGGTTCACATAAATATTTAGAGAAAAAAATGGTTGACCCAATAGTAATTTGCATTTTTCTATTACGCGGGCGGAGACGCTGTTTACTCTAGTATAATAATTGTCTTTTGACAGGTCTTCCGAAGAAGTATTCAACCCTCGTCCATCAAATCCGTCCCTGCTCTGCCACTCTCTGATCGAGCTTCTCAGTATAGTTTCGCCGGCGTTCAAGAGGAATTTCGCGCTGGTACAAAAGAAGCGTATGCAAAAACATCCGTTCGAGAGAGTCGCCACACCGTACCAAGTTTACCAGTGGGCATCGCCGGTGCTTGATCATACTGTGGATGCGATTCGTGCCGAAGACAGTAAGTGGTTTTATATACACATAACGTCTTTATCCATTATGGGGTAGATGAAGCCAACAGTCCCGAAGGCCACTGTCTTGTTCACTTAAAACTAAATCATGGAATTCAGATTCAGAAAGTGACAGGACATAGTCCATTGCCTAAAATAAAAATCTCAAGTTCAGACGCCTTTTCTTTGATCGAATTTTACAGTCTGCATGGAAGAAGAGAAACAGTCTGTGTAGTTTGTCCCGTATCTATATATTTAAAGTTAACGGTCGCTTAAAGAAGTAAAATTACCATTTTCTTATGACAATGCATGCAAGCTATAAATATTTCTGAATTCACTAATTCCAAGAAACGCCACTTATCTGAGAACAACAATATTTTTCAGCGTTTTCATCGAAGTTGGGCTACGAAGAGCACATCCCAGGACAGACGCGCGACTGGAACGAGGAGCTGCAGACCACTCGCGAGCTACCACGCGCCACACTGCCGGAACGTTTGCTGAGAGAACGAGCTATCTTCAAGGTAATTCAATACTCTACTCAAAAACAAAACACACTTCCGACAGGTAGAAATAGCTGGTCCGATGATATGCTAAGGTTTGTAAGAAGACTGGGATACAGCGGTCCAAACCGGTCAGTCTTTGGGAATCAGTTTATTAGGAAGTAAGCTTTAGGCGACTGAAATAATGACGATTTTATAAATATGCATTAATACGAATATTATTATTTCATTTCAGGTGCATAGCGACTTCGTAGCAGCGGCTACCCGCGGCGCCATGGCGGTCGTGGACGGCAACGTGATGGCGATCAATCCCGGGGAAGAGCCAAAGATGCAGATGTTCATATGGAACAACATATTCTTTTCGCTCGGGTTCGACGTACGCGACCATTACAAGGACCTCGGCGGTGATGCTGCTGCGTTTGTGGCCCCCGTGAGTGTTCATATTGTTACAGGTTTATCCAAGTGATACAAGAGCTGAAATTGCATATGCGAAATATACATTTGTAAGCGTGACAGTCTGCTCTCTAAATACTTAACCTCGATAGACGCCTGTAAAATGGGATCGTTGAACCGAATTATAGATTGCACTGTTTATTGGTCAGCTAACGTTCCGATCGCTCTTTTATTTATTTTTTGCAGTAATATATGTAGCATAACATAACATTTATAGAGATTTGTGTGTCGAACAAGTCCATATATTTCCCATGGATGTCGTTAAAGTCGACAAAGGGATAGGTTTATAAACTTGGGATTCCTCTTGTCGGTGATTCTTTACCCCTAACCACGAACCCTGCATTCTTCTTTCACTTCATACCCATTCATAACTTTCTCTCGTTCTCTTAGGTTTATGTAATTTGTCTTTTTTGTAGCGTAACGACCTGCAAGGCGTGCGTGTATACAGCGCGGTGGACACCCAGGGTCTGCACACCCTGGGCACGGTGGTGGTGGACTACCGCGGGTACCGGGTCACGGCGCAGTCCATCATCCCCGGGATCCTGGAGAAGGAGCAGGAGCAAAGTGTGGTCTATGGCAGCATCGACTTTGGAACTACGGTGCTTTCGCATCCCAAATATATGGAGTTGGTAAGTAGCTAACATACATACATACATACATATGATCACGTCTATATCCCTTGCGGGGTAGACAGAGCCAACAGTCTTGAAAAGACTGAATGGCCACGTTCAGCTATTTGGCTTAATGATAGAATTAAGATTCAAATAGTGACAGGTTGCTAGCCTATCGCCTGAAAAAGAATCCCAAGTTTGCAAGCCTATCCCTTAGTCGCCTTTTACGACATCCATGGGAAAGAGATGGAGTGGTCCTATTCTTTTTTGTATTGGTGCCGGCAACCACACGGCACTAACTAACATAATTAAAATCGGCATAGCTAACATAATTTTATATAAAAAATACTATTATTTTTAGGCTTTATTACAGTTGCGATTTGTGTTGTTTCATCTTTATTTCGTGAATATCATCTGGATCCTTCATAATGTATATTATTGACTTTATCGATTTTTTCTTAACAAATAATGTTTCTGAATTTGGTTTATAATTTACTAGAGGCCGCCCGCGACTTCGTCCGCATGGAAACCCTATCAATCCCGCGGGAACTCTGGGATAAAAAGTAGCCTATGTGTTATTCTGGGTCTTCAGCTACCTACATACCAAATTTCATGGTAATCGGTTCAGTAGTTTTTGCGTGAAAGAGTAACAAACATCCATACAAACTTTCGCCTTTATAATAGTAGTAGGATATTGATGTTCTGTTACACACAGAGAATGTGCCTTTATTAAAATCCAAAATTAACCGTAAAGAACATCGTCATAGAGAGTTCTAAACATTGACAAATAGAAACAAATTCACATAGTTGAGTTAGCCTCGATACAATATTGGAAAAGAAAATTAAAAAAAAAAAAATATTAGATGAGAAACCTGTCCTATTGAGTTGTTTGACGTTGTCAATAGCTTAGTTTTTTCAGCGATATTGACTGATGTTTTCTTACTTTTCAGCTCAGCAAAGCCGGCCAGCAACTGAAGATTATGCCCCACTCTGTAATCAGTGCGAATGGCGAAACGATAGAGCTATGCTCCAGTGTCGAATGCAAGGGAATCATAGGGAACGATGGCCGCCATTACATTCTCGACCTGTTGAGGACTTTCCCGCCTGATGTCAACTTCTTGCAATGTGAGTACACATACATACATCACGACTTAATCCATTGTGGACTAATTCAATAGTTACAAATTCATAAATGTAAAATTTTTGTTGTTGAATATAAGATGTTCTATTACAGAAAAAAAAATGTACTCTTTATTTACAACCAGTTATTATTTGATATTTTTCAGTGGAAGACGACGAATTGAGAGAGGACATAAAATCGATGGGATTCCCTATTATACATAAGCACAAACTCTGCTGCCTTAGACAGGAATTAGTTGATAGTTTTGTTGAGTAAGTACAAAATTTCTCGCCTAATGTTTCTCGCACAAAATTAATTATTTAATTTAATATATTTATCTGTTTTGTTGCAGGGCTCGTTACTTTATGTTTATCCGATATGCCGCGTTCCACTTACAGCAGTTAAGTGCGAAGAGACAGAAAGATACTGAACAAAAGTCAATTGAAGCGAACAAAGAAAACACTGAAAAGAAACCTACTCCTGAATCAGAGAAGAGTAAGCGAGACAACAAAAGTCAAGAAAAGGAGATAAAGGACAAGAAACAAAAGAAAGAGAAAGAAAGTGCCAAAAAAGAAGAAATAAAAATTGATGATAAAGATGAGAAGGAGGAGAAAGCCAAAGATGATGAATTGTTATTGAATGAAAATTATTCGGAAATCGATACAGATGTTGCCAAAAAGATTGTTGAGAGTATTACAGACTCGATCTGCAGTGGGGATAAGCAAGAGAGCGATAGTGAGTTCTTTTTTTATATTTTTATTACAGTTTCCAGTGTTTTGAGTTAAGAAGAGTCGTTTTTAAAAAAAAAGGTGTCCAGTTCTTGGCTTTACCCGCGTACAGAAGCCGGTTTTTGGGAACATATAGGATGGGAGCAGTAATTTGTCCATAAACTTTGCATATTTATTTTTGGAATAATTTGGAAACAGTTTATCATTGAATCAAGGAGATATATATTTATAATGTTAGTTATTTAGTCTGTTTGCTTGGTAAATTCATGTGTGTTATTTAATTTCAGCGGGTGAGCGTTCAAGAGCTGTAGTAGCAGCCGCGGCTCGTGCAGTCGCTTCGCTCAAGGAGTCTGAATTCGATGTCCGCTTCAACCCCGATGTTTATTCTGCGGGCATCAAGCACGCGGCCACGCCGGAACAACTTGCCAAACAACGCCATCTGGTGAAGGAAGCCGCAGCTTTCCTGCTTACCACCCAGATACCCGCATTTGTAAGTTCTGCATTACAGTTTTACATATTTATTGTGAAGTAAGTAAATTATCGCGTAAGTTCTTTCAGCATACAAAAAACAATCAGACTTAATTAATGTACAACAATATATGTATAAAAAGCTAAATTATAAAAGACTGTTTAACGTTTTCTATGTACTATTTTGTAGTGAAAACTTTATTGATTTATGTGTATATTGTTACAAAGTTATTGAAATATACAATTGTATGTTTCCCAAATAAATATATTGTGAGTTAGTTACGGTTTTACAATAATCTGTGCAAATACAAGAACTTGGTGTTACGTTTATTAAGTTTATAACTGAAATGTTGTTAAAGTATTATTTATATTATTTAGGTTCGCGAATGCCTCGAGCACACGTCTACCCCAATGGATGGCGCTGGGCTGACTGAAGCACTCCACGCTCGCGGTATCAACATCCGATACTTGGGCAGAGTGGCGGCAGCATTGAAGCCTCATCCACACCTCGCCTACCTTCACGCCATCGCTGTGGGCGAACTAGTGCTGCGAGCGGCTAAGCATATCCACACTGCGTATCTACAGGTCTGTATACATTGTTTTCAGAAATGTAGCAATGGAGTGTGAGCTAAGATTTTTAGGGCAATGTCGTTCTGTGGCCCCTTGAAACAACTCTACATAGCAGTTGTAGTAATTGCTAATAGTATTAGGTATGTAGCTATTTGTCGTGGGGGTTCATGAGGTGCAAGCTGATTGTCTACGGTATAGGTTATAGTGAAAATTCATTCAGAAGTGATTGGTACAAAAAAGTAATAGTGTATTTTACATTTGATTCCTCTGCGCTTGGTCTGCACTTGCTCCATACCTGGTTTTCGGAAGCAAGTAGTGAAAACAAGTTGGTCGAAATTGTGATAAAAAGATCTGTCTATGTCTCGTTTGTGATGAAAGCACGTTTTGTATGTTTAGGGGTGCGAGGCCATGTGCACCGGCGCGGCCGTGGCCCACTTCCTCAACTGCCTGCTGGGCGCGTGCGCCAGCATCCAGCCGGGCGCGGGCGAGGCGCCGGTGTGCGCGCGCTCGGGCCGCGGCGCCCGCTCGCGGCGCGCGCGGCGGCACCACCAGCCGGCGCCGCCGCCGCCCTCCGACTGGCAGAACTTGACGCACAAGTCGCTGTTTTCGCAGATACGGCAAGAGCTCAAGGTGTGTTCCTTTTTTCATTTTTCTATGCGGCCTGTTACATGCTACAAGTTTGTAAGGTCTATCATCGGAACTCCATCTAATTATTTTAACAACTTTCTATGATACCCACCTTATGAAGTGATAGCGATTGGTTATCGATCTATCATTTTCTTTATCTATCATTTCAGGCATATTGGGGTTATGAACTTAACGCTGAAAACATGGATGTTGTTATAGAGAAAAATGGTCTTCAGAAAATATCATTGCTCAGGTATTTATTGTGCTACGCATGAAATTGGATGTTTAATTTTTAAATAAATGCATAACAATTTGTAATTTATTCTTTTCATTGCAGGTCCTTTGCTCTAAAAGTGGGCTTGCAGCTAATGTTACGCGAATACGATTTTGACAACAAGAGCAAGCCAACTTTCACTGGATCTGATATCATGAATATTTTCCCAGTTGTGAAACATATCAATCCTAGGGTAAGTCTAAATAAGCCACTTCTAGGGCTAGAGGCCCAGCGCGGGCAAATTTATGTTCATTTATTTACCAATGATTTTAATTAAACGATAAATTTCAAAACTTCCAGGCATCAGACGCTTACAACTTCTACACAACGGGCCAGAATAAAATTCAAGCTGGTGCCGTGAATGAAGGCCACGAAATGATCGCCGAAGCTTTGAATCTTCTCAACAATGTATACGGCGCTATGCACGGAGAAATTGCTCAATGTCTCCGCATGGTGGCGCGACTGTGCTATGTGACCGGGGAACATAGGGATGCCATGGCTTATCAGCAGAAAGCTGTCCTGATGTCCGAGAGGGTCAACGGCATTGATCATCCGTATACTATTACTGAATACGTGAGTATTTCAACCTAATTATTCACCCTTAAATTGTTTAAAAGGTTTAGTTGTTTGCCATAATAAATACCTATACTAGAACAATGTGAACGAAAATGTGCGACATATACAGATAATCATATAGTTTTATACAATTATCTTCCATTGAACATTTTTTTTAATTTAAAGTAGTAATAAGTAAAACACAAGTCTGATAAAGAAATACTTTATTTCCAGTCCCACCTCGCATTATACTGTTTTGCGAACGGTCAAGTGAGTACGGCGTTGAAACTCCTGTATCGCGCGCGGTACCTCGCGTTGCTTGTTTGCGGCGAGAACCACCCAGAGATGGCGCTGTTAGATGTAAGTGCCTCCCTCATATTTTATTTTTATTTCTACTTAGATTTGTAGGTGGAATTTAAAACTTAGTGATCTGTTTATGCGCCTATTAATACTGTCCATGTATTAACATCCGACTTTGTTTTTGTCTTTTTTGTGCTTCCTAGCATTGACCCTGACGTTCACTTTGTATCCAGTAGTGGGATCAGTGAAAGTTATTTCTATGTATTTTGTGTGTACCCATTGTGAATCATGTTTTTTCGACGGCCTCTGTGGCGCAGCGGTAGTACGCTTGTCTGTGATACCGGAGGTCCCGGGTTCGAATCCCGGTCAGGGCATGATGAGAAAAGAACTTTTTCTGATTGGCCTGGGTCTTGGATGTTTATCTATATAAGTATTTATTATAAAATATAGTATCGTTGAGTTAGTATCTCGTAACACAAGTCTCGAACTTACTTCGAGGCTAACTTAATCTGTGTTATTTGTCCCGTATATATTTATTTATTATTTATGTTTACACATTCAGTTAAAGAGCCGATTTTCATACAAGCTTTTACTTATCTTGAGGATCCGCCAGCATTGTAAAAAACATGACCCTGTATTTATTAAAACCGACCAAAGGAGGGTCAGATTAGATCTGCCGGCGATTGTTTAAAACTCATCGAAGAACTACACTGAGAACTATACTACATGGACATATGAACACTTAATTTATTCACTACAGAGCAACATCGCGCTTATTCTCCACGCGGTCGGCGAGTTCGAACTCTCTCTTCGTTTCGCTGAGAAAGCGTTATCAGTGACAGCGGCGTCTCACGGACCGCGCTCACTAAAGGCGGCGGTGGCGCGCCATCTGTTGGCGAGAACTCTGTCTTGTTTGGGAGACTTCAGAGCCGCGTTGCAGCACGAGAAGGAGACGTACTCTATTTACAAGCAGCTAGTAAGTTGTGTTTTAAATGTAGCAATAACCTTTCAAATACGGAACGGTGGCTTTGTGCGGGCCTTGGTTGCCGGTGGTGGCGGGCCATATGTCGGCGAGACCTATGTCTTGTCTATTTGGTTCCAACAACATGATATGGCAATTACTCTTATAAGCCAAATCGTTATGGGAAGGAAGGAACCTTACAAACCAAATCCGCATTAGCTGAAATAATGATGCGACTGCTGAAAACTATGCCGTTATCCGAAATTGTGCAAATTTTCAATGTGTATAGTTTGTTTAGCTGATCCGTATCCTAAAGTTTTTCATTGATCCCATCAGCTGGGCGAACAACACGAGAAGACACGCGAATCGTCGGAGTGCCTGCGCCACCT
The DNA here is from genome assembly GCF_032362555.1 of Amyelois transitella. Taxonomy (NCBI): domain Eukaryota; kingdom Metazoa; phylum Arthropoda; class Insecta; order Lepidoptera; family Pyralidae; genus Amyelois; species Amyelois transitella. Next base: position 4,801,624 of record NC_083516.1, on the reverse strand, counting down.
GACGCAGCAAGCCGTGGTGCTGCAGAAGCGGCTCGCCGAAGCGTACGGGCGCGCGCCGCACGCGCCGCCCGCGCCGCCGCCGCTGCACATCCAGCCGCCCGCCATGGCCTCCGTCATTGACATGCTCAACCTCATCAACGGCATCCTCTTTGTTCAGATCAGGTAACACGCTTGTTAAATAAAACATTTTCACGTTATTAATCATATATTAACAATGTGTACATAGCAACTGTAGCCAAGTGGATATCACATAGAGTAAGTATGACTACACCATGGAGTAGGTATGTTACCAAAGGGTAAGTATATAACAACACTATAATCACGTCTATATCCCTTGCGGGATAGAGACCCGGAGATGTGGGGGAGAGGCAACAGTCTTAAAAAGACTGATTGTTCACGTTCAGCTATTTGGTTTAATGATATAAATGAGATTCAAAATAATGATAGGTGGCTAGACAAACACCTAAAACAAGAATCCCAAGTTTATACCTAAGCCTATTCAGGTGTAAGCATGATATAAGCCAACTACCTCTGTATGGTTGCAGAGATTAGAGCTGAGTCACCTTGTATAAAAAAATACCTAGGGTACTCCAGCATTATGATGAAAGACTGGACCCCGGTCTTTTGACCCAGGACCAGGACCCCAGAGATGTAGATCATATTAAAATTATACATAGGATATTGATCCCATGAGAGTCAATATCACTTTGAAACGCACACTTTTTCTCTTTTTAATTTTAATATGATCAAGGCGATTGGTATTGTTGTTAAGACAACTCTTTAAGAAAATAAACATACCTACAGTAGCGTCCCAGTACATTTTTGATCTTATAATGTATGTTAGGAAAAATACCTCTTTTTTTCAAAAAGTTAGTGCCACAACTGATAGAAATTTACGTAATAAACATAAATTAGTCATGCCGTTTCATAGGCTTAGCAAAGTCAGTAAATCATTTATGGGGAACTGTATACGATTTTATAATAGGTTGCCGGAGTCTGTTCTTGATATGCCCAACCGAAAATTCAAAGAGTATGTAAAGAAAGTACTTTGTGAGAAGGCTTATTATAGGACTGATGATTACCTTAATGATAAAAACATCTGGCTCGAGCTTGGCACAGGAACCTCGTAATTAATTGTAGTTTAATTTGAACTTAAATCAAAATTTCAGTACACTCTGTACATAAATCTTTTTAAAATTGGCAATCCATAATATATATATATATATATAATATTCCTTTTTTCAATATTAAATCTCATAAATATATAAATCTGAACAATGTATTCTCCCGTCCACATTCTATTCTAAGTATTATTTAATATTGTGAAGTTGACGTTGTTGAAGAAAATGCTGCAGTGCAGTTTGTTACCGCTTCTTCTGCACTGACGCCTTGGAAGCGGCAGTAAACTTAGTTTTTAAGTAATTTATTTGACGTCAACCAATGTTGTTAAACCATACGACAATTATTAAGCGATATATCATATCCTATAATAATGAATAAAAATTTTGAATTTTGAATTTGAATTTTGAAATTTTGTTACATAACTCATAAAATGTGTTTCCAGTCGTCATGACATTGAGCAGTTCAAGGCGGAAATCGAAAAAAGGCAATTGAAAGACTTACCACTCCCCGAGGTACTCAGCGAGTTATGCCTGAAGGAAGGAGAAGGTTCCCAGGCGGCGGACAGTTGAGGACCAGGCTCCTTCAAAGACGAGGGTCGGAAGGACTAAACCTCTGTGTGACGTCACAGGATTTATGCTCCATGGGCGCGACCCAAACGGAACGTAGTGGCAGCCATAAAACAATTCCCGATAACCATATAAATCGATTGGCTCGTTTTACGTAGGTATTTCAATCGAGACTCATTATACACTTTATCAGTAGTATTGAGACGTTTACTATCAAATTGGCCAGTTTTCGGATCCATAAATCCTGCTGACGTTATTGAAAGAGATTTATGTTATAGTGTGAGGCATCGTAGCGCAAATTTGTTTGTGAAATTTTGAATCATTTTGTGTCGGATGTTTAAATAAATTATCATGCCAATTGTTTTTTATAACATGTTATTTTCAATTTTTTTTAATTATGCCGTAAACTAATAATGTTTGATACATTATTGGGTAAAATGAATTAATTGCGTGTTGAAAATAGCACCTACCAGAATTACCAATATTTTCCGACGATTGTTTTATTATTATAAGTGTTGTCGTGGGTTTGCGATACGGTGCCACTTACACCCAGTACATTGTTACTATTATAATTATTGATTGATGATATTGTTCCTTATCTATGAATGTATGCTGTAGTGATAGTGTGCTAAGGTTTGATGTAGATTTTTTTGTTAGTCAAATTTTGAGGATATTATTTTGATCAAATAATTAAGTGTTTAAATTTAATGAATTCTTGCAGTGCAATAGATTTTATTTATGCATGTGCATATATTGCTATATTCCGCTCAAATCACGCAGACGTAGGTTTAATTTTATGCTTCCGTTTCGAATTCACAATTTTACGGACATCCAAAGTAGTGCAATGACTTTGTAGTGATAATAGCAATAAGTTTTGGTTGTGAACCCGAACGCGTACTGGCGTACTGGTGCTACTGCCAACTCCTACGTGTAATGATTTTATGAATTGTTAGTGTCGAGTATTATTTTCTTTTTTTTAGGGCGGGAGTATAATGTTGAATACCCATAGACTTAGATATTCAGTTATATTGTGATTGAAATGTAACAGGATTTGGAAGTTGAACTCGCTTTATTATCTGCGTAACTTATAAAATACAATATCGAGTCTGTATCTGTGAACACTGCCTCTATTGTTACTTTAGTTTCTGGTTTTAGTGTTAGTGCCATATAAAGTAGTGATTGTAAGTTCTTTTTTATGTAATATTTCTGTTAGACTGTGATATGTAATGTTTTATCAATTAATCATCGAGTCACTTGCCTTGTCTGTGCGATAGACCTTTTACCTGGTAAAATATAAATGCTATAAAATCCGTTATTAATAAAATATTATAGCGATAACTTCTCACTGTCATAGCATGCTTATTGTAAATATTACATGTTCTTGTTCTCTGACAATAATGTTGTTATGATTCCTGACAGGCATGTTAGGAATGCATTTCTTCTGAAGCAGACGTCAGCGAAATTTAAGCTCAAAGTTTTATTTTATTTATTTGTTTAACTCCTGAGTGCAGGCCACTTGCTAAACTAATGGAAACACGCTCATATTAATCGGAATTGATCCACAAATTTTAGCACAAATTTATTTTATATTTAAAGAATTTTATTTTCTTTTATAGTGCTTATGTATCTACAGAATGAATGGTATGTGCAGCGAGCAATTCATAACACTAGTCAATGAAGCATCAGATGTAAAATAGAGATACGAAATACATTATATTGTTAATATTTTGCTTTTTACCGATGTTTATCTGTAAGTACTGTTGTAAATTAATGTTTCACACTTTATCCTATCGGATTTGGCTTTATCCTTGGCTCTGCTTCTATGCTGAATGTATCTCTGGCTGAATTTGAACCGGATAAATGTGCCTTAAACTGCGTTTGTCTACGATGTTTGCGTAAAATGGATCGGTTTCATGGAAATAGTTTGTTAGCAATAAGCATTACTGTTCAAACAGAGGTCTATTGAGATCGTAGGTGAAGTCGGTGGCCAATCACGGCGGTGTTTTGGAAAGCTTATCGTTTAATATTAAGATGGGACAACGTGATTTTTATGATGGATTTGCATTGTACCACTAGTTACGTCTCTACTACTTTGTATTAAGTAGTAGTCTTAAATTCTTGCTTGCTTACCCAGTTACTTAAGCAGGCTTTATTAAAATGTATCAAAAACTTGTACTTCTGTGAGACGCAACTAGTGCAGCATTGTCCATAATCCATAAGCCGTCAAGTAAGCATGTTGGATGAAGTATGTGCCTAAGCAAACAATAATCATGTTGTTGTTGTTACATTTCTTTAACAATATGACGACCATGTAAATACGGCTCTGTTCGTAATATACTAATAAAATCGTTTTTAAAATCTTGATATATTTTAATTTTACCCTGTCCTTTGTCCAATCCCTTATGTTCAAATAAACTTCATAACGCTATTTGGTTAGGCCTCGTTTAATCTTTCGTAATAGGAATTTTGGATGAAAAGTATTAAACTTGATTGCGAATATAGCTTCAGTGTTTTGAAAAAAAAAAAAGAAATAGTTTCATTTGTAAGTAAATCCAATCACTTTTAATAAATAACATACAATACGTTATAAATTGTTGAGATTAAACAGTTGTGAATGTTTAAATATAACTAAATAGGTATCAAGGTAAAGCAGTTTCGTTCCTAAAACGATGTATGTAGAAAAATCAGCAACAAATTGTTACATGACATTTTACCTAATTTATAAATATGTACTAAATCTGAGAAAAAAACTTGTCAATTAAATTAATTGTTAACGTTTCGTAACGCGTTCTATTTAATGTTAGAACGAAGTGCATTTACAAAAAAGTATACAAAGCGTAAGCGAATTCCGATTTCAGTTTTGTCGCGCGCTCCTCTGAACGTTTCCATTCACTTCCTGCCGCGCGGCCTCGGGCGCGGCCTGGCGCGCGGCCGGGGGCGCGGCCTGCGCCGGCGCACGCGCGGCGCGCGGCCCCGCTCCAGCTGCGCGGCCACCAGCTCGGCCAGCGCGCCCTGCTCCGCCAGCATCGACAGGAACGTGCAGATGAACTCGTCGTAGTTGTGCGTGCGCCGGCAGTCGTCCACCTGATAACAGTTATTTACGTACAAATTACGTAAGATTTACAAGACTGAATAGTAATAGGGTTTAAGAAATTTCCCAAATCTTTAACAGCAAGCATTACTAACAGGCGCTGTCACAACTTATGAATGAAGTAACAAAAAAAAAGCATACCTAAGAGATAAATAGAAATTATATCTAAAATGGGTATAACCTATTAGTAAGGTATTTACACAAAATAAAAATAAAACTCTTTTATTAAAATGAACTGAAAAGGCAAAAACAAGTCACCTTATACATATCCCTCTTATCGTTTTCGTCGTTCAAAGCCTGCTGACATGCTTGCACCTCGCTCACTATACTAGTCATGAGAGCATTCAGCTCCGCGTGCGTTAGCAATAGCTTGCGTGGCTTGAACGGCTGCTCGGCCGCCGACTCGAAGCACATCACTATCGGACACTCGTTACTTCTTACTATCGCTGTTGTGGAAGATGGGTATATCTGAAACATTTTAAGAGATAAGTGTTTTTCTGTTTTAATAAATCTTAAAAAAAATGTATAATGCGCCACATAGAGTCAACGTGCCTAGGATACTGCCAGTGTTCGACCGCTGTATTGTGGCACTAATTCACTCAAAAGCCAAAGAGTCATAGTTTATCGCGCAATAGAGACAGCGTCGCGGGTGCCATGCTAGCCCCGCAGATTGCCTCCCATCAGGGACCACAAGAACATATCGTCGTTAGTTTAATCGACAGCCTTGAATGACTTTTCACTTGCTGTATGCTGTCCGTTAGCTGAATATTGGGAATTACTATAAAAGAGCAGCTTTTATATAGGCAGAAAAAGAAGAAGTCTCTAACATTCTTGAGAAAAAAATCAAGAACTTACATCTCCTATTATTTCATTGTCTCTGTTTAGTGTGAAGAACTTGACGATGGCACCTTGTTCAACTGGGTTTGCTGTAAATAAATAGTATAAAAATATAAGACTACAAACACACCAAAAAATTGATTGCTTCATTCAATATCAAACATACATATTTTTCACCAAGATAGTGAGTAGCTTGATCCTTCACATATTGTGAAGTAATATAGTTTGTCTTTAAAGAAAATAAAGTAATTGTATTCGTGTCCTTTTAAATTGTTTAAGTTTCAAAATACTTCATATGCAATACATCATTAATAGTAATTGTAATTAATGGTAATGGTAAATTAATATAAAGGAATTTATTTCTGACAACTAGACCTATTTGTTAATAACATCAACTCTGCTTAACCCAATGTAGACTGTTAGATAATGCTATTAACATTCCATAAGTCTGCTTATTGTACTTTACGAATTGTAAATGTTACATACATACATACATACATAAAATCACGCCTCTTTCCCGGAGGGGTAGGCAGAGACTACCTCTTTCCACTTGCCACGATCTCTGCATACTTCAAATACTATCTAAATGTTACAATAAAGAATAAATAAATAAACATTTCTTACTGAACTTTCTTGTCTAACCTGTAAGATAGACATGATATGTCTGAATGAATCTTGTATTTTCCTACCTAAAAGCAAGCTGTTGTCCTGCTGTGGGTGGTCAGTAGCCCCAATCTCAATGGTGATCGGCTGAGTGTAATCCAAATCGTACATCTGAACTTGGGCCGATTCCAAAGATGATAGCATATTCTCTTCACTTATTTGTACCATGTTTTCTCCTAAATTATGGTTCAGTGGTTGAATAAGTTCTCCTTGTTCTGCAAAATATGGTAATGATTAATTCACTTATTGAACTATGCCAATATGGCAAAAAATATATAAGTGATTTGTGAAACTTAAAAAGAACATTCTAAAAATATAGTTAGTGTTAATAAAAATATACCATCATATTCTCTTTTTGCTAATAGATGCCGTAAATGTTTCCCAATCTTAGACATGGCTTCTTTCACTCTCTTTTGATTAAGTTCAAGTGAACTGAGCTTCTGTGTTAAAGCAATCCTTCTGTCAGGAACTACAGCCATCAAATTAAACCTGTAATCACAAAAAGACTCTAAATCTTTTTTTCTGTATTCCTATTAATAAAACTTTATTTGTATCTATCCAAGATAAAAGTCATTAAGACAAAGTTTTTCTCATGACCTTACCAGGAATTGAACCTGAGACATGTGGTCCCGCGACACAAGCAAACATTTTTAACAGTTTATGTACCTTATATCATGTACTTGTTCACCAGCATCTCGACCTAACCTTTCTGCCATAACTCTTCTGAATTTGTCTGTCCAGTCTTCGTCAATGGCCCAAGGCCCATGGTCAGTGGGGTATGGCTTAAGACCATCTAATTCGAATAAATGACCATTTATAGGAACAAAACTGACGAAATGGTAAGCTTCCCCTGAAAGAGTAATGTAAACATTAAAGAAACCTGCATTTGATGTAATACGGCTATGGGAAGAGACGATTGTGATAATAATTAATACCAATGAATATTTTTATTTGTTTGTTTGCTGGAAGCAAATTTTGGTCAATTTTGGCAAATTTTGGTTTGGGAGCTAAGAAAAACATTAGTGTGTGCCAGCTGCTTCTCTTCCTGTACAGATTGGTAAAGTCAATCAAGGAAAAGGCTAATGAACTTGGGATTCTTCTTTTAGGCAATGGGTTAGAAACCTGCCACTTTTTAAATCTCAATTCTATCATTAAGCCACAGCTGAATGTGGCCTTCTGTTGCGAAACCGTTTGGCTTTGTTTACCTTGAAAGGGATAATTGTATGTATATATTTGTTTTAAATAAATATAAATATATACAGGACAAATTACACAGATTGAGTTAGCCTCGAAATAGGTTTGAAACTTGTGTTACGAGATACTAACTCAAAGATACTTTATTTTATAATAAATACTTAGATAGATAAACATCCAAGACCCAGACCAATCAGAGAAAGTTCATTTCTCTTCATGCCCTGACCGGGATTTGAACCCGGGACCTCCAGTGTCATAGACAAGCATATTACCACTGCGCCATAAAGGCCGTTACTAGAATAAACTCAGAAACTTGAGCAAATGTAACATGTATGTATAGATGACCTGTGAAGCGGCCAGTGGAGACTCCAGCATTTTTATCAGTTTTCTTTCGTGCCTGAGGAATGGCATGCGAGTTATGAGCACATGCTAATTCTGGTGTGTTTCCAATAGCCCATCCTTTATTCTCTGGGTTCATTCCCATGGTGTGGTGCTGTAAAGTCATAATCATTCGGGTTGAATAGTATAAATAAAATATTCTTATGTATTTTTATAAATTAATTCATTTAAAATAACATTCCATATACCGTGTAGTTAGCCCCAAACTAACTTGAAAATAAAAAAAAACTTTATGAGTCTATCAAATAACTTGTACCTTCAGTCTGCTCAAAGTTTCACCAAGGTGTAAGTTTGGACAGTTCAATAGTATAGATAGCAAGGCATGTGTGGCACAACTATTTGGCACCATTTGTTGCGCGAAAAATATATTGTTGATAGTCTCTTCATCGCGAACGAAGCTCTCTATTTGCTCTACAAACTTTCGACGGGATCTCCTCTCTTCTATCCATCTAAATAGGAATATAAAACCATACACGGGACTTTCTAAAGGTTTGTGCAAATCGTAAATCTCTTCAACTTGCACTCCTTTGACTCCAAAGTCTTCTAGCAGTAACGTAAAAAGACCCGGATCACTTTCTAACTCCAACCATCCTTCTGTGAGGCTGTTTAGTTCAACTGGCATGGTTTTCATAGATGATGGTTAATTAAGGTTATCAATTTATTACATTCGTCACATTTGTATAGTTTGTTGGTGAATCTATGTAGTTTTTAATAAAATCCAATAAGTATGCAATGTCGAATACAAGATGTACATACATATATTTGAAAGCTTCGAAGGCTATTTCCTTTTGTTTACAAGTTAATTCTGTCAATATCAATTTCTTTATTTGACATTGGCATTTAACGGCTAAGTTATGGCTATTCACGAAAGTCAACATGGCATATTTCTTATCACGGATTGTAATATTTTTTAAATGGAGAGAGCAGCACCTTAATTTAGTTCATATATATATAGACAATCCTCTAAAGGTTGCTTGAAAGAGGCTCAACCTTCATCCATCGTCTCTTAATAATAAAACTGCATGACTAACTCGCGAGTCTTAACTTGAGCAAACTAGCCACGCGACAAAACGTCTCAACCTATTTAAATTTCTATGGTATTCTGTCAGTAGGTAATAAATAAATCAATTTCTAAACGCAAGATAGCTTCTGTTTGGCGGGAAGATTTGGCACGGGAATCCTAAAATAAGGTTTTTTGTGCTATATTAATTGTATACGTACGTCTTTCACGTTAAAACCAGAAAACCTTTCTCCATAAAATTTGGATATTTATATTATGCAATATTGAGGATGGAAGGTATCTTTTACAAGGGTTCCTTTTTTTCGCATAACATTTATACTAGTTTTTTATCTGTACTTTTACTTTGTGTATCGCGAAGGAGATGCGTTGCATCAAATACGACTCAGCGCGGTTATTTTAATACATACATACATACATAAAATCATGCCTCTTTCCCGGAGGGGTAGGCAGAGACTACCTCTTTCCACTTGCCACTTAAATAATAAATATAAATTTGGAAGTTCCAACCTGCCGCACAAAATTTCTGGCCTCTACGCACTATGTTCCGCTAACATCGACCGCGAAAGGGACTAAGTTACATGCGGTCTTTTATTATGTTATGACGGCCCCCGAAATAAAAAAGTTTAACAATTCTCACTAGGTTAGAATTATCTATATCTTGTGACCAAACAAAATGGAGCGAACGGAGCTTCAAACTGTAGGTACCAATGGATGAAGCGAAGGAAGATGCAGAGATCGTGGCAAGTGGAAATGTGCCTGATGGCCCTCTGCCTACCCCTCCGGGAAAGAGGCGTGATTTTATGTATGCATGTATGATTATGCTTTCATACCTTCATTATGAATCAAATAGTTATGCGTAAACTGATGCGAATTAATATTTTTCATAACTATTATTATGATAAATAAAAGTATGCCATGTTAAATAATGACATAAAACTGTATGCATAAAAATACGAAACTGATTGCTGACCATATTTATCTGAATGTTTTTTGATCACATTAGGTATATGCTACTTACATATAAGTAGTGATTTTCACATAACGTAAAACATTTACTTCAGTAGAACTTCACTTCAGAGGCAGATGTCAAGCACAAAATAAAAGAATGGACAAGGTATAGCTTTATCCACGTTTTCATCTCCGTGGATTATAACAAAACAATAATTTAGATATGTTGTGTATTTCCCGGCAATCAAGAATAGGACCACTCCATCTCTTTCCCTTGGATATTCCAAAAGGCGACTAAGGAAAAGGCAAATAAATTTGGGATTCAACTTTTAGATGACAGGCTAGCAACCTTGTCACTATTTGAAACTCAAACCATCATTAAGCCACCATATAGCTGGTCTGAACGTGACTTTCCAGCCTTCGCAAGACTGTTGGCTCTGTATACTCCGTAAAGAAAAAAGACGTGATAATATGTAGATATGTATGTAATAATAGAGGTAATTTCTTGGGGAAATCGTCGGGAAAGTCTGTTTTTATATTTAAAAGTGAACATTAAAATAATACAACAATATTATGTATTCAACAACATTTATTTTGTATGTACACTTTAAATTTCCTTTAGTTTGTACAATGTACAAATAATAAATGCACAACTTCAGCATTGTAAAATTCTAAATAAAAGACTTGCAGGCACGCTTAATAAAAATGATCAGATAGCAAAAGCACACATAATTACAATATTCTAGGTATTGGTCCCATTATTATTTAAGTTATGACAAAGCTCTTAGGTATTTCTTTCCTGATTCAACTATAATTTTCATTTAGGCCAACTTCATGGGATTTGATGGGATTGCGGCGCTTCCTATTCATACCTACACGTTACTGGTGAAAAAACGAAAAATATAAGATAAAGTGAGGTAAAAATATAGGTGTAGTAAACAACATCGAAAACACACAAAACGTGTCGCAGTAATAGTCGTAAATTGCAAATCGTCTTCTTCAAATCAACTGCGGTCAACATGCACGTATTGTCAATATGAAAGTGAAAATGCACATAAATTTGAAAGGAACTCAGGAAAATTTTAGTAAATTTAATAATTTAAGCAGTCAACCACCAGTCTGACAGTTAAAGTTTTCCTACTTTATTATTCAAATAAAAATATCTACACCTAGGTAACTCAAAGTTCGGGTCAATAGTACTTTTATATTGTATTATATGTATTAAATTCCAGTTGTGCAATCAAAATATGTACGAATATACATATGTCCGATGAAGTTAATTATGTCAGTTATTAATTTGATGCTGTTAATCGAAGACTAGACTCGAAAAATTAAACGGAATTTTACAGAATTCTTGTTACAACAATCAATATCTAATATCTTACTTTTTCGCTAAACGCCTTCGGCGTTCTTACACATTGAAGTAAAAATTATCACTTTACATTAGTTATGTAGGTATAAAACGTTATAGTACCAGATTTATTATAACAGTTACCGTTAGGTATCTACTTATTACGACGAGATGAACACTCGTGGACCGGTCGGAAGATTTCATAACTACTGATCTTTAATGATAGGAAAATACATCTAAGTTATAAGAATGGCACAGTGCTTCTACAGTAACTAGAGAAAATATCTATTGATCTAAATAGTGTAGGTAATATTAACATTTATTTTCACATGTTGTAACTGCAAAAGTGTCCGGAACAAACAAATGGAAGAGATTTATAAACCTTACACACTAGTAGAAAAATTTTATACAAAAACTCAATTCTTATGTACAATTAGGTACAATAAGTAACTAAATATTACAACTTTCATAATATCACATAAGTACAATCGCTTCTATCTCTCCATCCTACAAAATTAAATAAAATCAATCGTTTCATGCGTGGATATGTATAACATGTACAAATGTAACGTGGATCCGTACATTAGTATTTAGTCCGATTACAAACTAGATTCATCACATGAAACAGCAGTCGATTTAAAGTAACACAGTGTGCCAGCCGAGCTTTCATCTGATGGCATGTGTGGGGTTGTAGGGCGGCGGCGGTGTCTTGGGGACTTGCGACCTATGGACGGGGGCGATGGCGGTGTGTTGCGTGTGCGGAATGGTGGGGGCGCCGTCGTCGAGCTGGCCGGGGATGGGCAGCGGCACGAGGTCGTGGCGCGCGCTGCTGGTGGCAGGCAGCAGCCGCGCAGGGTTCAGCTTGATGGCGTCGTCATAAGTAGGCGGCGCGCCGGCCACCGTGTCGTAGTCTGGCGGCTTCTGCTGCATGCTCTCGTCATCTGGCATTGATATTACGTGGATAGGGTCGTCGATCTGAAATGACACAAAATATATTTGAGTACAAGGTTTGGTAAGTTGCACATACACTACACAAAATAACTTGGTATAATTACTTAAAAAACAAATAGGGATTATCTACAAACAAATTAAATTGAGACTAAAATCTTGAAATCAGGCAAACTGAAGTTAATAATTTATTTTATGTGAAACAGTTTTTACAAGGACGCAATGGGTACTTAGTCAATTCCGTAGGTAAGGTGAAAAAAAAGTAAGCAATTATTCAATTTAAAGTCAATTTCTAATTTACTGAATTTTAAATAAAGATTTAAAACGTAATTTACAAAGTTGCTCGATGAATACTAATTAATCGGTTCAAAATTCTTAATTTTGCACTTGGTCGGCTGTATTCGGGGACAGATTATTAATAATTAGTAATTTAAGAGAACAATATTTTTGCGAGTTAGGTATTAATAATGTGTTAAAGTAAACTAACTTGATGAGTATCAGGAGATGTGCGGTCGTGTTGCGGCTGCCTCGCCGGCGATTGCAGCCAGCAGCACATGGCGGCACATATGAGCAATGCGCCGGCGACGATGCACGCGACGCCGACGTAGCGCACAGGCTCTGCGTAGTCCTCAGCCAGACCCAGCCAGTTAATCAGTGCGCCGGCGCAGAGCAGCACCATGCCATATCTGTACGGCCTCTGCGATTGTCTGCCTTCGTCAAGGGACATGCCTGAAATAAATAATAAATTAATTTAAATCAATTTGATTGAGCAGCATGAAACAAGCGTTTATTACCTGCTTACTTTGTAACTGAAAAGATTGAAGCGATTTTGAAACAACGTGAACTAGAAGTAATAATTGTATACTTTTTATCCCACGAGAGCGAAGACCCGTGGAATGGAACAAGTCGTTAAATTTAATCCTACCTAAGACTAATATCACGATCCAATCTTTATTATGGCCAGTATAATCCGGATGAGGCTGTTCTACAAACTAGTTTACATTTACATCAAAACGTGGAAAGTGGACATTACTCGTACGAGCAAAGTGGGCCAATGGCTCATAACGGGAACCCTCATTCACAACCCGGCGCTAAAACGAAAGTTGGGAAAGTTGCAATTAGATGATACATTGGTGATTTGGACAGTCATTCACTCAAACTTGGTCAAAGTTAATGTAAACTTTAGTAGTAATACCATCTCATTTTCGTTTTCTTTAGAAATCTTAACGTTTAGTCTGTGATTTTTATAGGTTAGTTATTAGTAGAGATCGGATATTCGGATGCATATTTACCTAAACTTGGGGTGTTGGGTTAGTATGGAACGTACTTCTGTACCTCAAAAATTCCGGGATTCGGCATTGATACACTTAATGTTCTAATTATGTATTCGAACTGTATTCGTACTGACTAAAAATCACGCGGTATAATTCTGGAATCCCGGTAGGTAGGTAATTTTTTTTAATAAATATGATCATCCATCACTTATGTTTATAAAGGTAGATAGGTAGGTAATATCATACCTAATATACGATAAGTTTCAATTTCTTGTTTAATAAAATTTCCCGAAAGCAAGAAGCCGCCTCCATACTTTCTTAGCCAAAATATTAGTTGAGGTAAAATATGCATCCGATTATCCGATCTCTAGTTATTAGACATATACCTAGTTATTATGTAACTAGGTATATGTCTAATAATTAAAAAATGTTTGTTTTGTTTTTGCTTCTGTATAGGTACAATCTTTACAATTTTCTAGTGACCGTAGAAAATTTTTAAATGGCAATCAATAAAATAAGTTAAGGAAAGGATTGTTAAGAAAACAATCGATGGTTAAGAATTCTGCCAGCAATGAAGGAATACATAAGGAATAGGAATAATTTCAAGGTTTCAAGACGTTCGGGCACCAGTGATCGAGGCCAGTGCAAAAACAATGGTCTCTTAAGATAATGTAGGTCAAGTTTGCGTGCCGCGTGCGCTCAAGTGGCGCCTCAGGTCACATCACGTTTAGGAAAACGCAGAAAAAATATAAGATAAGTATAACCAAAATGCAAACTACTTACATATCATTAATACGATTATTATGTGTACTTTTTCTTAGTAAATAAATTAATTTTATTTACTTACTTAAACTTTGCAACAGGCCCTAATTTGAATACATACTTACATTAGGTATTAATTATCAACTTACCAAAACATTAGTTAATGATAAACGCTAACGCAGGTAAAGATAGGCTGTCCTTAGGTTAATAGGCATTATTTATTCACGACCAATATATTTACCAGTATATTTAGCGACATATATATTTTTTCTGTTTTAGTTCATTGTATAACTTACATGCGAATTGTTGTCTTCCAGGAAACGTCCAGTAATGATACGATGTAAACGCCATTTTATATTTATTTAATACACCTCCTTAATTTACAAATAATTAGATAAAAGAGAAACTATTATGAATGCCAAGCAAAGATCGGAAAGTCGTTTATAATATCGCGAAATCAATAGACTAAAAAGAGCACTCGGTAACCCTAAACTATTTCACTGAATAAAAATTGTGAGGACATGAGTGATCTTATGAGAAAGGCCATAATCTTATCAGCTTTATGAATAACCGATAACGTTACGATAACTGATCAAGAAAAAATAATAAAAATAATGTTATTAAGCTTATAATTGTGACCTTGTTGACTAAAAATACTAATGACCTAAGTAATATCTACCTACTTAGTCAACTAAGGCATCAAATAGAAATTTATACTAAGGCGACTAAGATAACTATAATATAAAAGTACCATATGTTTAATTAAAACTAAAAAAATATATAAAAAGGATTTTTTCTTAAAAAAAACATACCTAATGTAGATAATACAGAGGTAAATTACAAATTACGATATTGAATGTTAAATATTAAGAAGATAACGTAGTATTTAAATAAGGTGTAAAGTCATACTCGCGTAAGGTTTCCCTATCTCACCAACCCTTACCTAACCCACCAGCTGGTCAGTAGCGCAGGCTTCAGCGATTATTAAAGATCGACCAGATCTAATCCCAGATTAACAAAACCAGTCCGAGTTGGCCTGCGACACTTGTAAGCAGTCCACGCCCACTCGTCCACAAGTAGGGCTTCACTGCGTTGTAAGGCGATAATATTCGCTAAATGGATTAAGTACGATTACGCTGCTCCTAGGCATTACTTATCACACAATTGATGATATAATTCACTGGTAGAAATAAAGGATTTTACATTACAGGGTGCCTACTTCTGAAACTATGCTGACAACTATTAAATTAAAAATACCAATATGAAAATGTTCTGATAGTATTTTCGTAAAAAAAAATGTTGTATGTGTCAACTCATTATCTTTTCGCGCATACAGTAAAAGTCGATGAAGTGAAATTCTTATAAATTTGCAACTCCTCTTTTAGATGATGGGCAAGGGCAATCTGTGAGTATCTCTAAATCTCAATTCCATCAGCTTACCTGGCTGTGAGTCATACTTAAATTGACCCCGCCTATCCCGTTAAGGATAAAGACGTGATATGTGTTTCTATTATAGCTAATTGAATTGTTTTGTAGAACCACGCCGATCGTAGCACCAAATTATCGAGCTACGAAATGGGTCTGCGACGACGACCGTTTAAGTGCTACGAGCTACATAATGAAAAATATCATACTCCAATTCGTAGCTTGCTAAGATTTTTTGAAACAAGAGAGAACGTAATGGATTTAATTTAATAGCAAATAATTAGGCACTTATAATTTTGTACTAAAATCAGTACATTATTATTACTTTAAATTTATTTTGTTAATTTGCACCGCATAATAATAATTCGTAACTTAGCTAAACATGTTTTGTAAATTGTTTATTAGTCAGTAAACAATCATACATGAGTGACAGAAGAATGGCGAGAACAATGACATTATAATAGCGCTGCCATTATTTGAATTACGATGGAATTACGCAAGAACCTGAAGAAAGAAACCAGTCATTCTGGCATCCTGACCCACATTCATGTTCACCATCGTAGTATACGGAATGTCATCTAATTGCTAGCACATTTTCTAAATTATAACTTAGCTTTGCTCTAAAAATTAAAACTGTGTGACGTATTCTAATTACTGAATAGGTACAGCAAAATACATTACATATTATGATAAATATATCATTTGCTAATAACAAATGGGTTACTAAATATGTAACGCATTATGTGGTATGAAAAAACAAAATGTTTTGATGTAGTTTAGTGCAATAGTTGTTGAAATATTTTACATCTGACTATCTTACTCGTAGAGTAAATTGACCAATAAAGTACATACATACATACATAAAATCACGCCTCTTTATCGGAGGGGTAGGCAGAGACTACCTCTTTCCACTTGCCACGATCTCTGCATACTTCCTTCGCTTCATCCACATTCATAACTCTCTTCAATAAAGTAATCTGATATAAACTAATTTAGGGTAATAAAAATATCCGCAGTCATCTGTTTATTATGATTTTCCTAAATAAAATTGTGTCTTAATTGAAGATCTTTATAAATATTGACTGTGTCTAATAGCTGTAGTGATTATTACCTCGAAAGGAAAAGGTAAATACTGACGTCACAAAAGCGCACAGATTTTAATGATAAAACGATCTCATTGTTCCGCGCGAATTACATAATAAATGGTTCATTAACGTACAATTATAAAAAGTGAATGAATGAATGACTCACAATTTATAACAATCGTAGGTTTTTTCCCTAAGTGCATAACGACATTAGTACAGTTTCAGAAATGAAATATTGGTTTTCTTATGATGAACTTCTGCATTCATCGACATTTTATAAAATGATCCAATCTTATCTTGACACGTCAAAATCAGAATACCCATGTATCTGCTACTGTCTCCTTGAAATATGATGTATGAATAAATGGAAATATGAATGATGAAATATACTCGTAATACACGTAAAAACCCTAATGTTTTTCTTTAATAAATAGACAAAAGAATTTAAATTGCAAGTTTAATACCCACGATCAATCCCTTACGGTGTAGATAGTCAATAATCACGGCTATGTTTGGCGGGATGGCCCAATGATGGAATCAAGATTCAGTATATGTAAGTATTTGGATATATTAGATGGTAGAATTGGATATAATCTATGTAAGTCGACAAAATTGATGTAGTGGAAGGTATCTGAGTAAATTAACAACCGTGTCAAATGTCGTATTATAAACATCGGGCTTTAGGCATTTGGCAAAATAATTATTTGCTTCAGTGATAAGATAGTTAAAAAAATAAATGGCTGCCCTACTTGTATAAGTTGGAGATATATTTTAAATTCTTAAACACACTATAGCAGGTAATAAAGCTATATATTTTCTTAGAAAAAAGTTCTAGATTATTCCTGAAAAACTGTGACTTATTATTTCTTTCATAGGATAGGTAGTAACTATATTCTCCTCATGGCTTAGAAGGACTTGTATAAGTTAATTCTAATTACCATATATTTTTTTTTTGTAATACGTTTATATATGAATCTGATTTGTGAATGATTGCTGTCAGCAATGTCGTCAGACACAAACAAATTTCAATCTTACGTCGTTTATTCCCATTTTGTCCGGTCATTAATTGATAAATTAGAAGTAATAGGCGCTAATATTACATTGAGTTCTTTGAGAATGAAAAGCAAGCGTTAATTTCGCCGCCACAGTTTTATTGACTTTAGTTTCTTATAATTTTTTATTGGCAAATTTGGCAATATTTAGGAAACACGATGCCTTGAACGGCAGTTTCCGGCGTGGTGTCAATTTTTGCTTTAATAAATAAGGTTACTTTTTACATGTTTAGTTACACAAATTAAATTTTTTTCATCAAGAATTTAAGTAAAAAAATACATTTTGGTGAATATTGTTTTATAGACATAGGAAAGGGACTTTCATAGTACCCTTTTGATGACCAATTTCTGTCTTAAACAAATTTTCATAAACATAAATATGTATATAATAGGATTTCACCCGGATTTATAGTTTATGGCTTGATCCGTGAATTAAAGCACATAACTTTATTTGACCTAAGTTAAATAAAACATGAAGTATTAATTACGGCACACGCAGGTTTATGTAACCATTTTACATGGTCACAAGGTCGCCGGCCACCGCTAGGAAACCAGTTATGTGAACTTGATATAACACTTACAACTTCTTGTGAATTTATCAAACAGATGTTTATTTTGTGTGTGAGTTTATTAAAACATTTTGTTGATTTGTTTTCCTTGCAGTAAATTAAAAATTACAATGTATTTTTTTCTTTTACCGATAAGTATTTCCAATTGAGTGAACTTGATAATTTTATTTCTTTATTAAATAACGATCATCATTTGTTTTTAGGTTTACTATTTCGAGTCACGTAAAACAATAGTTTAGTGAGAAAATTTGTTTTGTAAATATGGGAATGCCTATTAAAAAGGTTATTATAAATAATTAACAATGCTTTATTGTTCATTTTTTTCAAATAAAGAACTCGAGATAGGCAACCAGTTTATTTGTTCAAGTAATAAAACGTTCACAAGAGTGAGATTGGTTCACGCCTGGTGCGTGTTTATTCATTAGCGTTAGGTTTGATTGCATTAACCCGCGATATTTTGGTCCTGTCCCTTGAAATCGTGAACCGAGCCGAGTGATGGCAACGCTCCAGACTGACAGGAGGCGGGATTGTATTTAGGACGCCTCTAATTTTAAATTGAGAATTAAAAATATTTACAATATTGCTATCTTTCATAACAAATCTGTGTTTTTTCATCTGCCTTTGTTGTGTCTCATTACTGGGGAAAGTTTGGTTGTGTCTCATTACTGGGGGTCGAACGTACCTATTTGCGTAGGTACTTATATCCAGAATAACCGTTTAGTTAAATGACAAGGACTCGATTTTTTCATCTTACTCCATTTGAATAAAATTAACTTTACGCTAGAAATTGCACAGCTCTATTATTTACTCAAGTGGCTGGCAGTCGGTGTTGGCATGGCATGCAGGAACAGTTTCCTGGCAAAATTGTTTTGCTCTGTTGCTTCACTTTAAATAGACGTATTGTGCTGGATACATCGAAGTGTTGGTTCTATCGATTGCCTAAAAAACAATTGGATATTTAGGTGCATTGGAACGTTACTCTGTAAACTATGTCCATGGCCGCCGGTGACCGCGAAGTTCACTGAACCACTACGAAAAGTCAACTATTTCGGATTTGGCTCAATATTATGACAACATCTTGTAAATTATCAGCTTGTTTTCGTGTGCAGTTTTATTATCAATTCAGATATACATATGTTTCGTACCTAAACCGCGTCTTCTTTATTTTGTTAAAAAACAAAAATATGTTGTTATAGTGATAGTTTCCGAATCTCAGTCCCAACTCTTCACGCGTTATCTATTGAACTAACTAGAAATTTAGCGTTTATATAATAAAAGAGTCTGGAGAAGGGCGTAGGGTACGTTTCATCCCGCTTAAAAAGTTGCCTTTAAAAAGTTGTAGGTTTCAACAGTTTTTAATTTAAAACTTAATGATTTATTTTAACTGAAAACCTTAAGAAAATAGCAATCATATAAGAAATATTGTTTGGTGTCAAATGTGAGAACGAATATACTTACCAACAAGTATATTAATATTCATTGTACCTATTTGTGAACTGAAGAGGAAGTTAATATAAAAAAAATGTATTTGTTCTGGCATTATAGTAACAGTTAATCGTTAAACACTATTGGGTTACTTCGATAATTGTGACAACCCCATACTACTCTTACACACAGCACGCAGGACTACCGGGCGGTATTTTTTGAATATCTTTCAGTGTTATCAACCTAATTGCATACAGCTGATATGCCATATGACAGTTACACAGTGTCATTGGATGGATGTTTTTGTTTACTTTGTATAAGTACGTATTTATTCTACTTTCAATTTTGAAACATTTTTCTTTTATTTGCGTAAAGGATTTTATTTGATTTGTGAAGGTAATAGAGATCAGGTAGATCTCTAATCTAACTTGTTCGGGTCGGATCATAGAAATCGAAATAATAAGACAATTATTACGACTTTCATGGATTAAATGGATGTTTTCTCAAGATTAGTATTTTTAGATAAAATATTCAAAAAACATCTTATTATTCCAACTCTTTGCATAAGTAAAAAATAAAAAAGGACCACTCCATCTCTTTCCCATGAATGTCGTAAAAGGCAACTAAGGGATATCCCTATAAACTTGGGATTATTTTTTTAGGCAATGGGCAAAACCTGTCGCTATTGGCTCTGTCTAACCCAGTAGGGATATAAACGTGATTATGCATACATATATACATACATACATATATACATATGTATGTATATATGTATGCATAAGAACGTCAACATTTATAAATTAACCGTGTCGACCAATATAAATTATTAAATTTTATATTTTATATTATTACTATGATATAATTATCTTATTACTACCTTATCGAACACCGTGACTGAAACTTCTACTAATTCTCACCAAAGCTCACTCTTTAGTTCGCTTACCTGCAACAAAACAATAGAAAGGAATTAGTACGATTATTATATGTACATATTTTATCATACTCAACCACTGTAAACTAAAAATAAGAAAGTTATAAATAAATTGATTTAGTTTAGCAGAAGAGCAGGCAGGCAACTTGGATGCGTAACCCTGATTTTATTGGGCTAGGTTCCCAGTAATGTTTGCCAGTGGCCAGGCGAAATCCAGAATTTCGGTCGCACTCTGTGAGTGTAACTGGGACTAAGGTCTGCAGGAAAAATAAGAAAGTTTTGGCCCTTGCTTGTTTCAGTAAACAACATAAATATGTATATAGCAAGTCAAATATTCAAATTCCGAATTTACAACAGAGGAGAATATTAAAAGTAATGCACAGCAGAAAGTCTTCTGTGTTCTGTGGTGGGAAGGGTGAGCAAAAGCCGTGAACGAGTACCGTTATTTCGACGCAGCGCCTATCTTAGCCGTGACTATAACTATCGCGGTCTTTTGAGGGAATTCTATTGTTCTCAGCTACTTATTTCTCGATTTGTAATTAGAAAATAAAAAGTAAAGATATGTAATGTGTAATGTACAAAACGTAGCGCTACGATGTACTCGTAGTTCACTAACTATTCTATAACACGATAATATTGCATAGATACTCTTCAAGCCAATCTTAAGCATCGTAAGTATTTAAGGAAATACCGCTAGTTGAAGTACAAAAATACTAAACTTATATGTTTTTGATATTAAAAATTGATGCGTGTCTTGAAAAAAAATTCCATTTATATATATTTAAATACGAGGCACTATTTACCTAATTCAAAAGTAAACAAACCGATTCTCTTTGAAATAATATTTGATTCTTGTTACTGTGCCAGAAAAAGAAATTGGGCCAGATTTGTGGCTAAAATTACCTGCTGCATGTTGTTGTTTCTAATAACTCAGTGTGTATGTATAGTATACGAAATGTTATCGAAAATATCTTGGCAATGACATATTATGGCATAGTATGGCTAGTTTATTTTCTATGGATATGAATATGACGTATTTCATATTTAAACATCGAATATTGTCTGTGTGTTTGTGGTTGTATAAGTCATGAAGTGCAGTCATTCTTTTAATAAATACAAATCTTTTGTATACATGGCTGCGCTGAATGAAATGTGTCTGCATAGTTTTGCGCCGTTTTGTGTTTTACTCCTAAACTTAAATGCAGCCATGCAGTAAAGTAAACAAACAGGTTCAGCATATGGATAAATCATACAGGTCAAATAAATTTGAGTCTTGTCTTACAAGTAAAACATAAAACATGTCTCAAATTTATTCAACGACGAACAGTAAAGTTATTAGGACGGTTATTCTGGGGATGATGGCCAAGGTTTTGCGGGTTGCTGCCTGCTGGGTTTTGATTATGCTGGCAGTCTTGACGGAAAGCCTTAATCTCTCGATCGAACTATATTTATGACGACTATACCTACTTTATATTAAAATTATTGCATGCGTCATCGCCTTTTCAAATCACACTGTAATGACTTAAAAATACATTAAAATAATAAGGTAATAATACAGAAATATTACGTTATTATATTTAAGAAGAATATTTATTATCATTGTAAATCAAGGAAGTTGTTTATTAAATCACCTCAAAACTACTCTGTGAGTTTTTCCAACATTTGTCATTTAGCCAATTTATGTCCAGTTACGCAGAATTATGATAACTAAAGAAACTGGAACAAATATTGGTTTCAGAAGCCTGTTTTATGCAAAAATGCCTTTAAAATATTGATCTGTTTGTTTTGTATACTTGATTTAGATTGAAAACACTTAATAGATTTAATTTTATTATTTGTGTCAATAGTAACTTTTTTATGATCTGAGTGATAACTCTTCGCTAATTGTTTCAAATACATAAATATAATTATTCATTTCAAATACGAATAATTGAAACGTGCCCCTTATAACATAATTAAGTACATATTAAAGACCCAAAACTCACCTTAGCCTTATGAACACCATTTTTACACACTTATCGATATTCAATAAAAAAAAGAAATGACTCGAAGGAAACGTTTCCTTGTCACTTGTTTCATTAATAATTGCTAACAAACTATAACAGGTGCAAACATAAGGCTTTAACCAATCATATGTCAGTTATGTAGTTATTTTATTAGCATAACTGTGGATATACGAACAGACTCGTATACCTACCGCTAATTTATACCTACGTAATTTTTTTAAATTCTATAATATCAATAGAAGAATGCATTAAATTAGTGTTGTTATCATTGAAATCTGAACATTATTGTTTAATTTCTTGTTGTTAACCATTTCTCATAAAGCTTGTATAAATCGAATAAATAAATAGATTTTGTTGAAATGCGTATTACCCGAGCAATAATTAATTTTATTAAATAAATAGCGGCCCAAACAACATTGTATTTCGAAAGTATCATTATGGTAATCGAAATGAAAAAACAGGTACAAGTGAACATCTGTATAAGCAAACTAAACATCTTTATAGTTTAAGACAAACATTATATTACACGTTCAATAAACATGTGAGTGCAAAATACGTTCATTTTATGATATCAATTTTAAAAAATTATCCTGAAACTGGTACCAGAAATTATGGTTTAGTAAAAATTGGACAAATAATATTACTAAGTTGAATATATTTTATAGCCAATATTTTTAAATAACGATGAACTCTTATTTTTTACTATATTACAATGAGCGTATAAATTTGCTGACTGACCCGGAAGTTCATAGTCCGATCTTAACCTTCAAATGTGCGTGGGCTCGACAACAGCCTTTTACTACACCATAGGTACTTAGTTTTTTTGCATTCTTAGTTGGTTAACTTCTAAAACTATATCGAAAATCATTGGATAATAACTGAATTAATAGGTACATATATGTTTGATAACATCGTGTATGTATTCCTTGTTTTGAATGAGATTTTAGATTATTTGATAATTTGATTTTCGTTCGACATAGTACCTACGTGATGATAACTGGCTGGCCATTTAAACTAAAGTTTTTAAGTTTTGTCTTGTAAGTCGTTAATGCTGTTTGTTTAATTCAAACCAAACCAGAAAAACGATGATTTGATTAGAAACAGAATTTAAGGCGGAGTTGATATCAACAACCTTGAAGTAACTACATATGTTGTCGCGACAATATTATCAATTCCGTATATAAAACTATTGCTTTTAGATCACTAAGCTAGTAACCGGTTTATGGCTGTAGATATACGTCACATAATATTAAGGCTAATCGAACGTGCCACGAAAACCAAAGATCACGAATATCAAATAATGTAAGTATAGGTATAAACTAAGTACTATATAAACATTCTGGCAAGTCGTTAGCAAAAAACAATTGAAAGGAGTAATGTTGATAGGCACATTGTAAAATTATAAAAAATTCCAAGAAGCTTCTGCACGGTCCAGATTTTTTTATAACAACTCTCGCCACGCTGGTACCTATTGGAACATATGGCACGTAGGTAATAAACTAACGTTTTAGATTTTCGTAAAATTTAGTTAATTTCTTTTTGGCTGAACGTTGATTGTCTCAAACTATACTTTAAATACGGAAGAATGTAATAAAATTGATTTAATTAACATAGCCAATTTGTTATTGAAAGGAGAGTGAACGCGGGGAACATGGTGAATGGAGCTTTGCATGCCTTTATGAGCAGTCAGAAACTATCCAAAAAGGCTCGACTGGCTGTGCACAGGGGCGTGTTGGTCCCGACATTAATGTATGGGAGTGAAAGTTGGGTATGGCAAAAGAAGCATGAAAGCAGAATAAATGCAGTGGAAATGAGAGCGTTAAGGAGTATGATGGGTGTGAAATTGAGTGACAGGATAAGGAACAGCGTGATAAGGGAATGTTGTGATGTGAAAGAAGATGTAGTTACAGGAATAGAAAAGGGTATGTTAAGATGGTTCGGTCATGTGGAGAGGATGAATGAAAGCAGGTTGACTAAGCAGATATACAAGGAGAGTGTGGAGGGAAAGGTCGGAGTGGGAAGACCTAGACGAACGTATCTTGATCAAATTAAGGACGTCCTGGTAAAGGGTCAGGTCAAAAGTACCCGAAACCGCCGAGCTTGTATGAAGAGAGTTATGAATGTGGACGAAGCGAAAGAAGTATGCAGAGATCGTGGCAAGTGGAAAGAGGTAGTCTCTGCCTACCCCTCCGGGAAAGAGGCGTGATTTTATGTATGTATGTATGTAATTTGTTCCGTGTGGTTTCCGGCACCAATAAAAAGAATAGGACCACTCCATTTAGTTCCCTTGGATGTCGTAAAAGGCGACTAAGGTATTAGGCTTATAAACTTGTGATTCTTCTTTTAGGTGATCGGCTGTCAACCTGAGACTATTTGAATCTCAATTTCATCATTAAGCCAAATAGCTGAACGGGGCCTATCAGTCTTTTTAAGACTGTTGACTCTGTCTAACCCGCAAGGGATATAGACGTGATGTATGTATGTATGTTATTTAACATAAAAATTACTAAAATATCAAATATTAAATATAGTCGAAACACACAGGCAGAGCTAGCCTATAAATTTTCAACTATACCATAATGTTAAGGTCTTAAGATTGAGTTTTCCTATACGCTCTATATTATCGTAATGGCCAGGGGCACTCTACTTTCGAGGTCTGCTGGGAATATCAATGACGTCATAACCATAATGAACAGCCTCCTTGCGCGTGGGTACCATACAAAGGCGGCCTCACTTTCACTCCAAATATACTGCACCTTCTAAACTTGCAGAACAGGATCTCATTGTGACGTCATCGTTTTTGTCAAGAATAGTAATTGTGTTAAATCTAAGGCTCGTTTGGAAAAAAAATAATTAACTTTCGTAACGAATGGATATTTGACAATTTTGGTGAGGCAAACAATATTGTAATTGATTTAACAGGTTTTGAATAATGAATAAATAATAAAGTTGTATTATATCTGAAATAAGTACTTCCTGTTAAGAGCAAAATAATAAAGCGGATTTTGGGATTTTAAGAGGTTTTGTTACAACATATTTAAATTGTGAAACCTATAAAAATAAATTAAAATGTCAAAAAAATTACTTAATATTCCGTCTATTGGTTATGATGGGTATACATCATGTATACAACAAAGATTATAAGATCAACATAATGTACTGGACTAGTTCAAACGTCGCCCTTGTACACAGCTAAACAAACTCAAACCAAACATTGTTTGATCAGATAGACATGCTATGATGAAATTGATCGAAAAAAAATAATTTGCATTTTGTGTGCCTTACACTACGTTATTATTACTACGAGTACTCAAGTACTCATGGAAAAAAGATGTAATATGTATTCGATTTACAACTTCAATAGGTAACTGTAGTGTCATACTCATACACTGAATTAGAATCTATACTAATATTATAAAGCTGAAGAATTTGTTTGTTTGTTTGTTTGAACGCGCTTATCTCAGGAAGTACTGGTTCGAATTGAAAAATTATTTTTGTGTTGAATAGACCATTTATCGAGGAACGCTTTAGGCTTTATTACATTACGCTGCAACTATTAGGAGTGAAGAAATAATGGAAAATGTGAAAAAAACGGGGGAAATTATTCACCCTTGAGGGCTTCAATGATGCCCAAAATAAATTTTCCACACGGACGGAATAGCGGGCACAGCTAGTACATAGTAAATATAAATAAATAAATACATACGGGATAAATTACACAGATTGAGTTAGCCTCGAAGTAAGTTCGAAACTTGTGTTCCGAGATACTAACTCAACGATACTATATTTTACAAAAAATACTTTTAAAGATAAACATGCAATACCCAGACCAATCAGAGAAAGTTCGTTTCTCATCATGCCCTGACCGGGATTCGAACCCGGGACCTCTGGTGTCACTAACAAGCTTACCGTTGCGCCACAGAGGCCGTCGCATAATAATACATACATTTGTAGAAATATAATTGTTATTACTCGAATGTCACGATAATGCTAATATGTAACGGGACCTAGTTTAGTTTGTTGTTTTACACCAATAAATTATTAGATACAGACTATAAAAACAAATGAAGGTAACTCAGGTACGTAGGTACCGAAATAAGACAACTTCCTAATACCTATTGTTTTCAAACAGATAATTATTTATTTGATTTGTTTTACTAACGAATTTCTATTGTTTTAATTTACATCATTTATGCTTTGATTTAGGTACTAACCTCTAAGGATGGATCTAGAACTCTCTGATTAAGTATTTATAAAAGTGGATGATATCATTTTACAACGGATGTAGTGATAAAGTATATTGAAGTAGGTACTCATAAATATTTTATGTGTGTACTTCATGTATCCAGCGTATAGAGTAAAAGTAGGATACTTTTGAGTTCTTGTGTAATTGAAAGCATACACTTTATAGAAAGGAGTTTTTTACATTGTTGAGATGGCATAGATGATGTAAAACTACTAAATATTTCCCTAAGGTCGATGGGAGATTGGACTAAAAGCATTAACAACAAGTTCACCAAAATTCCTGGTGGTAATGTATGCGTAGGAACCAAGCGATAAAACTTTTTCAAATCCTTTCTTGTTTCGCAGATCTCCTAGATTTAAAACTTGAGAACTGAGAATGTGCTTCTTTCATACAATTAGTTCTTCAGGGCTTAAAAAAGCAGATTAAGTAGACCTGTCTTTTGTTACTCAAAACAAAGGTGATAGAACTGATTTTGTATCTTGAGATCAAACTGCTAAGACTTCGTAACTAAGGTGTAAAGATATTGTATTCAATTTCTTTCAAGTGATAAAAACACAAATTTAAATATTGTAAGTATGTATGCATGATCGATATACACAGAAATTAATAATAAGTCGTTAAACAATGTTATCTTCAGACAATCCTGATTGCAAAAAAATGCAGTTGCAGACGATATGAGGGTGCAGCAATGCATCCTGTACTGCGCGCGCGCATCAAGGTGAACTTTCTATACGTTATGAATTGTCTGATAAACGGATTATTTCAATAAATCAATGCACCATTAGGTACTGTTTTTTTGATATCCACCATCGTACTATTATTGCTTTTTTGATAAGGATAGATAAGTATTTTTGTAAATAATAAGAAATGGTACCAAAGTGCCCTGGAATTATTAAAATTGTGGGCAGCAACCTATAACTCTCTGAATCTCAATTTAATCATTATAACGTACAGCTGAACCTTAGTCTTTTCGATGCATTTGGCACTATTTAACCCCGTAAGGGATTAGTACGTGATATTTGTGTGTATAAAAATAACATAATTTTGCAAGTCTGAAAGTAAGATAAGGCATCCTATCAATTTAATATTAATAACACGTTTAATGACGTTTTTATAAGTTTTATCAAAAATCACGATTCAGTCTTCATGTTTGCTCAAAGAAGACATTTACCTCGAACTTGAAATTAGTCATCGTCACCGGATCAGTGTGCGTGATGCATTTATGTAACTTAATAGCTCAGAACAGGCTTACGTCACGTAGGTAGCCAATTTAAAATATAAATAAGTGATTTAATTAAATAACAATACATATTAAATAGTACCAAGAAGGACGTTAATATTTTCCTGCAGAACTTGAATGTTTCCTTGAAGATTTTCATACCCTATGTAGTATTCACAATAATACAGTATAATTTCATACAGTAACGTATAAAAATTTGACTAAAAAGGAATAAATCCTTATAGACAGAACCTTATACCTATCTGTAAAGCTGCTATCAAAAATATAGCCATAGGTACCATATAGGTAGCCATAGATATAAAAAAACAAAAAAAAAAAACAAACATCTGAAATCCCTTCAAGAATATTTTAGCAGCTTTGAAACTCGCTAAGCATCCTTGCCAAAGCTTATTGACTTTATTCGTGCGTTATCTCTCTTTTGCTGTTCATTCTGTTGCATAAATATTCAAAATTTCTTATAAAAATTGATTTCCCGGAGGGGTAGGCAGAGACTACCTATTTCCACAAGAAATTAACTCGTCAAAATTATGATTTGAAACTGTGTGAATTGAAACATAGGCTTGGTTAACTTGATATATAAATTTAGGGATAACAAATAATGGCGTAATAGTATGAAAAATTTAAATAATAGAAAATAAGTTTACCCAACCGGAGTTGGGACAACATGTAATTTGTTTTATAAAATTGTTTATATGGTGCTTTATGGAAAGATTATTTCTAAATTCAATTTGGATTCACGTTTGTTATAACTCGTAGTGCTTTTAAAGGTTTTGCCTTGACTTGGCCCTGTGTCAATCTATCTTTGGTATCGGATGAGCGGTAGGTATGACTTAACATGAGGAAATACACCGTGGCCATTTGAAGGTGTATGCGACAAGCAGAGGTGTTAACGTATTTAATTAAATTAGCATCTTGGGATCGAACTCTGCTATGATTAATAAAATTATTTTTTTGCAAATAAAATATGTATGAAACGTGAAGATTTCCATGCATTTAAGTGTCAGAAAAAGTAGTAAGCAGAGAAAATAACCAAAAATAATTTAAATAACTAGGTAGCTGTAAATTATCTTAATCTACCATCAAAACTAAAACAATTCATACCTGTTAATATTACAGTAGATCAAAACAGATTTCAAGCTTCAATTACAAGTTTACACTTAACATGTATAGTTCCACAACAACACTATATCGGAGAAGATTAACTTCAAATTACAAGGCGGCGTCGAGAGCACTCGTTTGTTATCACTGATAAGAGAGCAGTGTCGTGCGACCGGTTGTGTAGACGCGTGGGGACCGTATGGTGCCGCCGGCCGGTTCCGCTACAGTTATACGGATTGACAAGGAGCTGCCGAACCGTGACGCATGTGGACGTGACGACAACTTTACCCCTGTGATAAGCTCGGGTTTCGTTTTACGTCACGTGACGTAACTAGTACGTTTTTGGACAAATCCCTGAAGTCGCCCAGCTGTTTTCATTGAACTTTGACGTTTGCGATTGGCTTTTTGGTTGTTAATGGTACGGTAATTAATAGTAAGCAAAGTGTTCTTTATTGAGCCGAAAAATTAACTTAACAAAAGTTGTTTAAAACGGAATTCATTCATTCATTTTCATCTATTGGAAGAAATTTGGAAGTCCTTAATAAAAAAATTTGATACGTACGTGACTGTTGTTTATCTACGTCTCAATTGTATCAATTTTGGTATAGTGGTACATAGAATTCAATATATGTTAATTTTTTAAGCCGGAGCAGAATGACTTAATATTATTAACGCGGACGAACCATTATGAAAGCAAAAAGAATAATTATGTAAGTAATTGTGATAAGGAAAATTTTATTTATCCTCAGCATGGTTGAAGATCTATCAGACAATAGGAAAAATAAAAAGGAAAAATAAATAATTTTTTCTTTTGTAGTATGGCGTTTCCAGGGAAAATCAACTAGTGCATTTACTAACTACGTCTAATGTAATTGCATATAATGCAAGTGTAATCGACTTGGCCAGCGATACGTTCATGAATGAAGTCACGTATGCAGGTAACTAGGTGAGACGAGACAAACAAACACCTCAAGAACAAGAACTATATCAAGAAGCTGTTGTTCAGTTCTGGAATAACCCGCCATATACGTTATACATGTTTATAACCGTAATACTATGATAACTAATCTGTTATGAAGATGTTGAACAATATTTTTTTAAGATGTTCCGCAAGGTAAATATCGTAGCGAGTCGAAAACAAATTATTTCGCATTTACTCTTCTGTATGTGTAACAATATTTATTTTATACTTTTCCTTGAATATTTATGATAAATACCTATGTTCCAGAAAATTCTTTTAATCTGTATCATTTAATTTATTTATTACATATTATTGTATTAATAGATTATATAATTTAATATTAATAATTTTTATACTGTATTTAATCAGGATTTCAATATACATAATTATCTACCTTATTATACGTAGCCACTTTTTTGCCCAGTTTACTAAGATATCCATATTTCGTATAAAACTTTGCAGACCCTCTATTAGAAAATAATTCTACTTTTTATCAAAAAACTACAGTAATCTGAATACTTTCTACACAGATATTGGTATTAACCTAATAATATAAGTACGTAATAGAATCATTATATGTACCGATGTGGATATTTTAATTTTTGTAATCATTTTCATTACGGCTCACGTAAACAGTTAAACAAACGTTTATTAGAGTACAGTTTCAGTACTGAAAATGTATAAAAATATTCTAAAGTTTCCCCTGAAGAGTACGTCTGAGTAGCGACAAGCGCGAGCGATAACGTTTAAAACACACACTATGTAGTAACAACTCTGGAAATAGATGTTTGTCGATCCAATATTGCTTTATTGGAGGTATCTCAAGTGGATTAAATATAGATGGGTCTAATTATATTACATGTCGTGTACATTAAGCGTACTAACACTTTAAATTAGTAATGGAAATAGTGGAATTTTCTCGTCTCTGAAAATAGCAAGGTATCCGTTCATTCTAACGCGAGACACACCTCCGCTATTGTGGTCGTCGGTTCTATTCCTGACTGGTGTTAATGACTGCACGGATACACTCGCTTGTTGACATTTAGGTCATCCTATTGTTGCCGACATTTCCACACTTCAAGGAGTCTCAAATGTCACAATCGAAAAGCCGTGATCGGTAGATGAAATAAATTAAATTTTGTATTTTTTGCCCTCATCGGTCACCAGTTTCTTTCAATATGAGAAGGTAAAACAATCTTTCCGTATTTCTTTTATAAGTTTTATTTTGGAGAAAATAAACAATATTTTATTATTCAGGCGGTCTTAAAATATTTCTTGATTTAAGTTCCTACGTTTACAGTAGGTAGTAGTAGGTAGAAGGTAGGGCCGTTCTGAGTTAAATCTTGCCCTTAAATGTTAGGTCCACCTTATTTTTGTCAATAAAATTTAACTTTATTCTTTGATTTCTTTTTACCCATGTTATTTGGTGGACTTCATTCATATCCAAAGGGATATTAATTGTATTTTAACGGTGACTTAGTTAAGTGAAATAAACAATCAGTTTGAATTTAAACTTCGATCCAATTTAAAATATTACCAAGATGATGTAAAAGCAAGTCATGGCAAATCAACACTACATCACAAAAAGGGTAATAAAATAACGAAGGAAAAATATTAAGTTTCTAGAAATTTCGTCATTGTTAAAAGTGCCTAGGTACGTTCTTGCTTTGATAGGAGCGAATGAAGGGTTGTTTGGGCCGCTGACCTACTTTCCCTTTCAGGAGAATATAACTAACTGCCCTTATTTGGTACGCATTTGATTATGGGACTAAGAAAAAGTTTTATGGTTTGCTTTTAAATTCGATTTCTAACAATTGTATTGTCGTGACGGCAGACAATTCTAATGAGATAATAGAAAATGTTAGAAATATTTAAAAATATTCTTTTGTTGTCAGTTGACTTCTTGGAGCATCACGGGCTTCCGACTCGGAAAAAGCTTGTGTGGCTCTAAGGTTGACTTAAATAATCAATCAGCTTGTAAATTTTATTGCATTGCAATGCTAATTATGATACGATTGTGAAGCTAATTGTAGCGTATGAAGGGATTTAAATAAATGTTAATAAAACTGAAAGTAGGTAAAAAGGAAATGTAAAAATATTTAATAGATAAACTTCGTTGAGCTGTATATCGGCTCAGATTATTGAATAATTACTTAACTAACAAATTTATTAGGATATGTATGATATTGAAAGACTAGACGAAATAAATACAGGTGCGTTTTTAACCAAACTGTAATTTATTAGTAACAGGCTTAGTATTATTTGAAAAAGTAGCAATCTGCCCGCTTGTCGTTGATCAATGTAATCATCGTTATGCATTCATGCGTGAAATCTCTTGAAAGTAACTAGGTACTTTCAGACGATATCAAAAGGTCTTAGACCTTAGAAATCTATAATAATAAGTATAAAAATAAAGATGCTGAAATATATTTTTGATTTTTTTTATTGGTTATGCATTGATAAATAATAATAAAATAATTGTGCTAGCTCAATTTGTGTGGTAAATACTATAAAGGGCTAGTCCGTAAGTAAGGTATAGAGACCAAATTTTTATGTTTTAAATATACCTAAGTAGGCTTAAATTTTCCACAGGAGCAAAACCCCACACAAAAGACTTTCAGAAAGGTCAAGAAGCTTCCATGTCTTTCACCTACATTAAGTATATGGTTGACATGGGGTCGAATGAATCGATACTGATTAAAAATGAATGAATGACTGGAGTAATCTATCGTTCTATTATTCATGGAGTTAGGTTCATTTGCATGTCGACAAATTGTAGGTGTATAACTTCAATAGTATTGATAACATTCTATATAATGGTCATGGTTATTGATACTGTTATATCAATGAGGTTTTTTAAGGAACTGTGTCAACTAAAATGTCGGGACCAATCTAAAGATGAATTGAATCCTCAGCTGACTGCTTTCTACTCTAGAATCGTAGTTACACCTTAGAGTGATTTCAGTTCTTCCCATAATGGGCATAATCGAGTCAAACGCCAGGTTATTAGTATGTCTGTTATTAGTAATAAGGTTAATTTTTATAAGACACTATTTTATTCATAAACATATCACATCTATACCTCTCAAAGATATATAAGACAGGGCCAACACACATTTCTTACAGTAAAGATCCCAAGTTAGTGTTTCCCTTTCTACTGGCTCTTATCTCTCTCATACCTTTCTTTCTTTGCCAGTATAGAAGCAAGTTAGAATGAAACAGTATGTAACCACATTGCACGACAGAACCAAACTAGTCTTATGGATATGTCGTGATTGTGGATCGTGTCAAATCCATAGTAAATTGGCTGAAAGTGTGTTGCGTGGCAGATAACAAACGCAATATGCAGTTATTATGTAAGTTTCGCGTGATCCACCACTGAGAACTGATTGTTTTAAACACATATCACGTCGTTATCCTATACGGGAAAGATAGACTTAAAAGTCACAACGCTCATAAGCCACGTTAAGCTGAAGATGGAATTAGGCTTAGTGATGGAATATCGATTCAGTCAACATAATGTGACTGACTATACCATCTGCGCCGGAAAAAAATAGGTAGCACACACTTTGTTTTTGTCCACTATCAAACCCATGGTGCTCAATTATAGTTCAAACTTGAATATATAAAACATGGGGAAACTACAGGTATTTTAAAGTCTTCCAAGTTTTCATATAAAGAGGCCAGAAGGAACGATACTTTGTACAGTTTCAGTTGATATAAATAATTCATTCAAAATTTTGAAATAACCGTGGTTAAATTTTAAAATACACGAAACTTTTTTAAAGCTATTGTAACTTTACGATGTCGAGAGCCCGTCTTTCTATGTCTCTATAAACTTATTAACAATTTTTCATACAATACTTTTATCTGTCGTCTAATGTAATTACTATATTTAATCAATCGAAAAACTAGTAATCTGTTTAATGTACTGACGTGTTTATTTGTTTGTAGCTAGTTACGTTCTGACGCTCACTCTTCACAATGGAAAAGCCTTCACTATTGTCGGCCCGGTTTCTATAATATTATTATGCTGATCGCGTGCTTATAAATAATGGTAGTGTGCAAACATTTTTACGATATTATAACAATACCGACATGTCTTTGATGTTTACTAGAGCTACCTCCTGGCTTGCCTCGTACATTGAAGGGCATTTACTATTAATTATTCCAGTTTGGTTATGCAGATATTCGGCACGATGTTAAATCATACATCTTGCCCTATTATGAAAATAATTTACGGCACAAGAGAAAACATCCAAAAACCTTAATTTTTGGTAGTATTTTCACTTATTGTTCTGATTTTCTATTTTACATAGTTAATTAATTACTTTCTTTCGTTCACAGCTATTGCGTAAACTGCCTTTTGAACTATAAAGGGCATTTTCGTAATGTGCCCAGCAGAACAAAGGGAACATTTTAGCACGCCCGTACGTGCCCGACGTATCGTAAAACATCACATAAATTTACAACTTGAGTAATTACGTACTTTTACCATGAGGAACTAACGTTTATCTCTGTACAATATATCGGGCGATTTTGTAATACGGAAGCGAGCTAATGATGATGTAGAGAAAGAGTAGCCTAATTTTTATTCCGGATTTGCATCTGAAAAGTAAGTAGTGAAATAAAAAATCGTTAAACTTCTATAAAGATTTTTTTGACTTAGAACGTAGCTTAGAGTTACGCGTAGAACTAAAAAATCAGTTAATGTCTCCTCCCGCGGGAATGTCCGTTAATTCCTTTCTTAATGTACCCCAAAACCACATAAGGCATTTTAACCCAGTGATTTTGGGCTATTATTTGATATGCCAATTAGTCAATCGGTCAGTGTCTTCTTTATAGTTGTTAAGATAAATTAATTTAACAATACACTCTCTTAAATACTATGAAAAGGTTACAGTAAATTCTACTTATCAAATTAAACAAACGAGGACTGACGGCTACTTATCATGAAGCGCTTTCGACGCGCCCCAAGTAAATTGCCTTTAAGTAATATTTCACAGTGCTGAGTGAAAGACAGTAGAAATAAGCCCGTTTTCCAAGACAGTATTAGTTAATTATCGAATTTCGATCTTTAGCGGAAAATTCACATTTAACCAGACATAATTTATTCGTGATTTACTCGTTTGTATTAGTCGTAATTTCTAGTTTCTATTTTAGTCACACTCACTGAAATTGAATGGTGTCATTGTCTGTTTATCACATTATCATTTTAAAACAAAGTATTTACTTAATGAAATCATTAACTTTAATAGAACATACCTACTTATATAGTTAGTTTTATTATTATAGCATTTTCTTTTTCATAAATTGCCGAATTATTTAAGACATTTGATTTGAAATAAATCTACTTAAAATTTAATTTAACTTATTTTGTATGAAGATAATATTTAATATACCTAAAATTTTTAATAGAAATAATAATTTTTGTTTATGTAAAGTTTAAAAATAAAAACATAATTGAATTTTGTTATTAAGGCCTAACCAAGCTTTATTCTCATATATCTGTATAACATTCTGACGTCAAGTATGTAAAACTTTAAATATATGCAGGAAAAATGACGGAAACTATGCTAAATTTGGAAGTTCACAGTAACACATGTGCCGATTTTACGGAAAATGGAAAGTAAAACATGAAATAACCGTTTGCAAACGTTATTGTTTGTTACCGACTAGCGGTAGTCAAAGGACTGTGCTATCGTTTCTAGAATCTAGGTCGTGTGTACAATAATTTTAAGACTTCAACACTAAACTCACTTTCATATGTTTACTTTGTTCTAGTTCTACATTGCTAAATAAACCTTAATACAATTTATTGTCATGCTGACGTCAAAATTATGATCTTAATGTTGAAATATGATAAATATTTGAAGAAAAAATATGTTATTCAGAGACGTCACTATTTAACATCTCCTTGTGATATGAGATACCTACCCGCTGTTCTAGAAATCAATACTTTTTCAGCGTTGTGCACTTTTTGTTTGGGGGTAACAATGTTAATCTTGCGCTAGGACAATATTATTATTTCCATAGTATGTCAATGGGTATCAGTTTTATTAAATCCCGTTGAAGTTTTCACTTCTGCTGCTGCTGCTTTTTACTTTTGCAAATATCAAACCGACATTTTGATACACCATTAGAATAAATTTACAAGATTCAGTATAAAATTTATGTCAAATAATTAACGTAAATAATTGCGCTAATGTTAAGGAAGCAACATACCAACACTGGGATTTAAATCAGTGTAACAATGAATATTCGTCATAAAGGGTTTAGTTGCCCAAAGGGACTTTTAAAATGGATGAATCGCGTGACGGCATTGTTGCAGACAAATTAACACAAGCCAGCGACATACTCGTACGCCCTCCCGTACATACAATAGCTACTAGAAATATGCAAAGTGATATATACAAATAAAATAACTACATATCTGTTACTAGGTAAACAGAGCCAACAGTCTGGAAAAGACAGAAAGGAATTCACGTTAACTGAGAATGCTAGTTTATAAACGAAGAACTCGGTAGTTTGGTAGAAGTGAAAAAACATAGTAGTGTATGCCAGCTGTTATACAGAATACAGAGATATTTAATTGATAAAAGTAAGATGTCATATCAGTTGCTTTATCAAGTTTATTTTCAGTAAATGTTGAATGCCACGTGGTTGTCAAGCTATTATAGATATTTAACCTAACAAATAGACCCTGGATTTATAAAAAGGTTCCTATGACAGTACAACGATCCTACCGAAATCCGTTCTTAAATATATTTAGGTATGTACAACTATAGAGAATATTGCATATACAAAGACTTTGCCACTATAGCAACACCGGTTATTGAAAAAATATAGATTGATATACATAAAAAGATCAATTAATACACCCTCGTACATTCATTATACATATAAATTGGTGTTCTATTCTAAAGAAATTTTGTTTGTTGGTCTAAAGTAGGTCTTGAAATTGGCTTGCAAGTTTCTCTATTAGTGAGATATACCATAATGTCATTTTTCTTGGTGCAATCGTTTTCCTACCTCTGGTATTATTCATTGTGTTTTACATGATTGTAAAAAGATCTCATTACTTTATCGTTTTAAATATACAAGAACTTACTACATACCTACTTACTACGTTTTGAATTATCCCAACTTATATTGTCAAAGTGAATTGTTTGTTATCTTTTGACCCGTGAAATTTGCAAAGAACCTGCATCGTTTTGTAGCGAAGCTGCGGGTAAATACTAGTACCTAATAAAGCCTCAGCTAGCTTTATGGTCAAAAATGATGATACTAATACGCAATGCATAAAGTGCTATCAACCACACCCGAAACACTTCATATAATTGCAGCGGGTGCCGCTGCAATTCACAGATTTCTGTATTGCGATTAAAAAGCAATTGGTCGTGTGAGTGTGTATTTAATACCTTAAAATTGCCATTACGAGTAACATCAAATAAAGCATTGCACAGATAATATTTTTTTAAGTCTATTAGTCAATTGGCTAAGTGTATTTTCGCTCGAAAGTAAAACTGTATATGAACAGGAGTAAACATTTTTTTTTCTAAATTACTGGAAAAATAATATATGATCGATTTTACACGAGCTTATCATTTTACAAAAAAAAAAAAAGTGATAAGTCAAAATAAAGTGAGTGTTGCTCACATTACACATAGCAAAGCATAGCATAAGTTTCATAAGAATCTGAAATCATTTCAGTTGTGACTACCGTCGCGCAAGTGTCAGATTGATATGACACTGACTGTACATACCTAATGTATGGACTGTGAGAGAAAACGGAAACTAGCAGCGATGCATCAAACACCAACCGACCCACATAATTTTGTACTCAAATTATCGTTTATGGTTTACGGTCATTGGGAGCGGACTCATGACCGGAAAGATTTATTTTGATGTACGATTTTTAAACGAGGGTAACGAGTTTCTCATGTTTCAAATTATTCGATACTTTTGAATACGACTACACTTCCACCTTAGAAGCTGTTTTTAATGAATTTAAAACCGAATACTTCTTGTTCATATTAAATTGTATTCTAGAAAACAGGTTTAAATAAGAAGAGTATATGATCTGGGGCTAGTACTAAGAAATTGGTTTTTTTGAAATACTGAAACTTACATTGATATCTATAGCCCAACTCAAAAGTACTTCAAACATAGCTCTTAAAATTTTATAGGTAGGTACCTATACTAAAGTTGCTTATAACGGTGTTAAGAATGAATAAAATAGAAACTAAGTCAATTCATCAGCAAACATAGTATTAAAGCAGTCACATTCAAGCCAAAATAATGAAATAATGTTCAAATATACGTACGTATACTTTATATGATGTCCTTCAATAAATTAATGACCAATGCTATTACGTAAGCATTATCACTACTAACTACCGATTACGATTCAATCGATGTAGTGAAAGTCATTGTTAATTTTGGAATCCTTTCAATAGTTGCTTGAAGAAATTCTTTTGATAGTTGTATATATAATAAGGCTTTTACATTTGATTTTCCTTTCAAGTTTGTACATTTGGGTACATAAGCCGTAAAATAAATAAATCATCGGCCGAGACGTTAAGAAAGTGGTACCGGGGTTCGAAATCTCATCAAGACAATGGCGTAACAAGCCAAGCTCAAGTTTAAATCCCAAACGATGCCGTTATGGGGAGAATAAACATCGAAAAGAAACTTGCACATTCAAGCACAGAATGTTGAAATATTTAGCAATAATCAGGTTTGTTTTATAAGGAACAAAAATCAGCGACAGTTGCTCACGTCATCACCTTATCCTTATACTCCTGTTTCATGGACATAAGGCAATTCCTGAATCGCCTATGAGGAAGTAAATTGACATCCAGATATGTAAATCAATTGTTTAATTATTTTTTTATTTTTAACAAATCGTTGACGAATAACTTAAATTTCTTTAAAATGCTATTAAAAGATAATTATTATGTATCTAATTAGTAAAATCACTAATCTATCCCAACATTGAATTTGTAAATTACTCTTAATTACGTATGATTTTTCTGTCGATTTTAAATGATCTAGTTGCTTGAGAAATCATATGCAAGTCATTTGAATAAACAATTTCAATATGAGACTGGATTGGACGTCAGTTCATTAAGCTTATTTAGTCAATGTGTGAGGTTATAGGTCAGGCAGATGCAATGGACGAATTAGGGGCTGGGAGCTGGGACAGTTTAGCATTGATCTATGTAAGAATATGACAGGTATACCAGTAACAATTTATCTCTGGTAGAAAAAATCATAAAATATTTCAAATTCTTGATGACTTGAAATCATCATTAAAGGTAAACGTTTCCAACCATTAAAATGGTTCCATAGTTTAGACATGAATTAATATATAATATTCGTAAGTATAAACGTTTCCATTATGGATTTTTTTAAAGAGACTCGGTAAAATAAGTGTATTTGCTATTCACAATGAAGATAAATAAAAGGGTGATTAATTTCAAACAATTCCCAGACGTCAGATGGCCGGCCGGCAGATTTTATAAAGTGCACATGGTCAGAGCGTGGTGAACCACTTCTACCAATTAAAAAGCCTTCTACGTAAACGGCCACGTGATTTTTACGTCATTTGCTAATCAAAATATTCGACTTGATATAAAACGATATCAAACACGACAGAGTAGCAGATTTTACGTAATTAAATTAACTTTATGTTACGTTTGATGTACAACGAGGAGCCCAAAATAGCCGACACGAGTGTCGTTGACAAGTAGAAATATACATACATAGTAATCTGAATTGGATTTTATCATATTTATATATGTACTCTTTTTCGTGAAACATCACTTCGTTCGTGATTTTCTCAGTAAACTGGACTATCCGATATTCACATTCGAACGACCGTTAAAAAAGAAAGGACGTAAAACCCATTTTAACTGCGATTGTTCTAAAATTGAGAAACGTACGCTACGACGAATAACAACTGTGTAATTATTATCGGATCCAATAATTAAATGGCTAACATTGTTACGCTGCGATAATGGCCTTGTCTTTCTTGCCGTTTACGCGTTAAATTATTTTTTTCACAAAGTACTTAAAGAAGTTTTTCCTAGCTAGCTTATGACTAGTCACGACACGACCACGGCTGCTGGAACGAATGGATTAAGCGGGACATTTCAAGCGAACCAATCAAGTGAGTCGGATTGCCGATCTGATATTATAAATCAATGACGACATTGTTTTTACTTCAAGTTTAAGACTAAGAAGCCTTATCATTAAAACCATTTTTACCTGATTCGCATGTTTAACATCAGATTTTTAGAAATATTTATAATTTAAAAAATAATTCACTTATAAAATGTTATAGTTTTATAATAGATAGTAGCTTAATAAAACTTAGAATTTTAACCTAAATCGATTTAGAATCTGCAAAATCCACTGACACCACACCACATTCCAAGAAAATATTTTCAAAACACCATTACCGATATGACAGTTTTGGTGATATTGTTGTATTACGATTGTTACGTTATTCATTATAACGAATTCTCACAGAAATGAAACCTTTTAAGAATAACATTTATAGAGGTGAAAAAGCATTTGTGATGCTTTTATAAGTTAGATATTTTTCTCTGGTAACAAGCCTGCCATTGCCACGAACTCTATGACCGGTCATAGTCACACTTCCAATTAAAAAAAATGCGTTTATCGTTTTCTCAGACTTTTTGAAAGTTGGATACACAGTTACGTTTAGCTGGATTATTATGTGAAATTTTATAACAAGATTTAATTTTGCAAATGTAGTGGCTACTCAAGCTAATTAAATACGTAATCATGAGAAAGAGAAAACAAAAGTCATTGACAAAGTCGTTCCCACGACGAGACGACGTAACGGGACCTTCGGTCGAGGCCCGTACTAAAATTTTTATTTCTACATATTAAATTATCCAAGAGGAAATTGTCTTTGCTTAAGTCAATGAAGTCAAATTAGGACTGAGAAAAACATTTTCCTTTTTTGAAGATCATTTCACTCAGACCGTAGCATATCCCCGATTACATTAAGACTTGTTGGTTAAATAGCTTGGATGTACTTATGAAACTATAAGTACGATTTAACATTGATGTGCCAGTCATGATGTATTTCGTACATAAGCCGCCTCCATTATTCTCTGGAAGATCTTCTTATCTATTTTGTCAACTACACCGCTAATAATACAAAAGCTATATTCTTATCTAACTTTACGATTTGATAACAATCTATGTATAAGACTTAATATCGTTTAGATCTTCATATTGATATGAATTTATTTAAGATTCATATGATACATAATAGTTAAATGTTTGAAAGTATGTGTTACCATTGCACCGTAGCAATGCAGAGCAATAGTCAGCACACAACAGCTCGCTATTCATCAATCACAACGAACAGTATGAATAGAGTTGACATACGGGTATATGGCTGATGACGTTTAATGTTACTACACTGAGCCGCGTTGCCTAAACTAAAATATAAGACACGATGAGAAAATGGATTCACGATATGCATTCTCTACACGTAAAATGTCTGTCGGTCGTCATATAAAGGAGGTGTATGGATTATTGGATAAGAATTTTAATCTGACCTACTAGTTGATCACGCGAGCCAATGTAATGGTAAAGTTTTCCATAACCAACGACAGGTGAGACAATGTGCACAGGGTAAGCAATTCGAGATAGATGACAAACTCACGATCGAAATAATAGGCTTAATATGCAGTGAGATAAAGATGATATTAATAGACGCATCGACATTCTAGAAAAGATTCACCAAACTTATTATAACGTGTATCAAAATCAATTGGTGGCAATAACGATTCTTTGCGCAGGAGCCATGAAGTAATGAATACTCATTTTCAGAGCTATAATGTATCGTTATTCAAACAATTTTTAAAAGATAAATATTGAATTGTTTTTATTAGATATTATCTTTTATGTCAATATATTGGCATCTCTCGTTGTCTGCCGAAGATATAGTTTGTTGAACTACGTCCGCAAGGTCAAGTACCCTTATCACTCGAAAAACCCATCGTTAAGACGTCAAATCCGTAATGTAATTTAAAAATGTTTTGGAAGTAACTACTTATAAGAAATAATAAACATTTATAGTGCTACAAATTATAACAACTTTTTCACTTGTGGAATCACTGAATGAAACAAAGTATTGAAGGTCTTGCTTGATATATGAATGACAGCACGCTCAAAAGACTAAACACTACTTCTGCATATTTGCAAATGAGATCCAGTGTCTTGATATATTACAAATCAATAACAATCACGATGGCATTCATTGTTAGTTAGAACATAACAGCATTAATAAGGAAGATATAAGCGTGCAAAATTAAGTATATGCTGTGCACGTAGCCCGAAGGTATTGTACCCATATGCAGCGGCTACTGATACCTTGTTACCGCATAATTCGTAAGCACAATAAACTCTGCCTCACTTACATGGAGATTAGCTTGGGTAAATAAATTGCCCTACAGGTTACGTGACTGACCCACATTTTCGTAAGAAAATTACTTCTTTGATTTTCATTTTGTAACAAAATATAGATTAGCACGTGAGAAACTCCTCACTTGAGTACATTCTCTCACAGTGTGTTCATAAAAGTATTTACAAAATTTAATTCGATTTTTTATTGATATATTTATGTACATCAAGGAGAAAAATGCAACTAGAACTAACGAACTACTTTACAAATAACAGCTCCCAACAAGATTTGACCAAATTTTGTAAGGCAAGGAAAGAATAAAGAACAACTTAACT
This sequence comes from Amyelois transitella, assembly GCF_032362555.1. Lineage (NCBI taxonomy): Eukaryota > Metazoa > Arthropoda > Insecta > Lepidoptera > Pyralidae > Amyelois > Amyelois transitella. Next base: position 4,758,624 of record NC_083516.1, on the reverse strand, counting down.
GTAACTAGCTAAGAAACACATTAAAATATACGGTTATGTATACAGAAATAATAATGGGCACGCTAGAAATAATGAGAACTTTTTTTTACAAAAAACTAGCGGTCGCGTGATAAAAGTTGAAAACCTAGTTCACCAGATCGAGATTTGGAAGGTTAATAAGAGAAGGTCAGCGACGTCCTTTAAATAGCATGCATGGCTGGCCAGCGTGGCGCAGTCATGCAATCTCAGACGAACCTCAGCAAGACCACACAAGAATTAAACTTGACCTTACGTCGTTTGTTACACACAGTATCGCTCTCAATTAGCTACACTCAGATTGTGATCTCAGACAATTAGCAGCACGGGAAGTAGCCGCACACATTGAACTACAATGAACTGAATGTTACATAAATATTGTTTAAAATCTTACGGAAGATTTCCTTAAGAAAAATGATTCACACAGATTTCTAATCTTGCTTTAGCGACAGGAACTACGTGAGTAAGTTATGGCCATCAGAGCGAAAAATCGAATGCTAAGCATGGGTGATCTGGAAGATTTCAAGTATGATCCTTCTTTGTCCTTATTTAAATAACACAATGGTATTGCAGAACTAGCATTTGTGCGTGTGGGAAACTTAATATCACAACTGGTATAAGATTACGTTGACAGAGGTAAACGTGTCAAGGTGTAACTTGATGCAGCTCCGAAGGACCGCAATGCTGCAGCTAGACTCGGAGACAACAACAGGAAATGATACATTTCTAGTTGTTTTCATTATAAAATTTGAAGGTTGTGTACTGAATCGGCCACAAGTTTATAAATAATCCTTCATTCATTGGCGGCCCTGAATCTTTACGTAGCAAAGATACGTTCACTCTATTTTGGCTTAACTATAATCAAATTTAATCAGATTCTTTTTTCTTATCTGTATTGTGGCCTGTCTCATTTAAAATTTAAAAAATCTTGTTCGTGTCTTTTTTATACTATTATATTACCACAATGGTAACGTTAATTACATATTTAAACCGCAATTTTCTAAACCATGTATGCATTTACACATACAGTGGAATGATGCATAAGCCCGCATCAGACTCTGCCTTGACACGTTTGCTTATTTATTTATAGCGGCTGATTATAACTACTCGTCACATCGCAACCAATTGATTGACTTATATAGAGGAGAAGGTGGTATTGTGGCCCCCTACTTTGTTTTTGAGGCTTTATAAAAAAAGTAAAGTACCTAAAAACTTGAAACATACTTTATAGGGTTCTTTAATCATTTGTTTATGCATATTTAACTATGGAATAAATAAAACTCGCACCAGATAATCAGAAATAATATTTATTCTTAAGTAATCAAATTTGGCATAATGAGATCAAGTGATGGTTATGTGGCACCCTGGGGGGTCATATTAAATGTATTGCACAATTGAAACCTAACGGCAAAAATCACAAATATAATAGTCGCCTTCTGGACCTGCACAGGCTGCATGAGCCCATAATTCGCAACTCTGACACTGTAGCCATTGCTCTCCAGGTCTGTCATTTGAATAGTTGGTTTCGCAGAACACGCAGAGAACATCTGTATTTTCAGGAACTCTATTCAAATGTGAGCTGTCATCACCGGAATCGGTATTTTCTGCTTCACTGTCAGAGCTACTGCTGGATGTAACATCTCTCTGGCACCGACCAGCTTGGCTAGTGCCTCCTCCACCGCGATCACGCTGACACCATCTCCGCGAGGAGGTCCTCGTCCTCGTCCACGCGCTCGTCCTCGAGTCTCTGCTAAGCGCAAAGATTCAGTCAGTTGATTTTTGTAAGGCGATAATGTAATTACTTTTGCTGTTGTCGTCTTTCTACCGCGATTAGAAGTCCTAGTCTTGGCCCGAGGTATTGGCTGAATGTCCTCTGGAAGAATCAAACTATTCTGCGGTTCTTGTGGCTCTGTATTTATGCCTGGTGGACATTGGCCAGCATCAAGACTTGTATCATCATTATCAGGCATAGAAGATGTTTGACCACTGCTAGATGCTTCCGCTATAAAATCGACGTCTGTGAATACTTGAGGATTGAAAGTATAGATGCCAGTTGCACGAAAACCATTAACTGCAATTTCTCCCGTCGTGCTCCTAATATATGCTCGGCCAAGAAGCTCAGCAATGTCGAAAGGTTTCAGCAATCTTTCAGAATGCAAATGAAACTTCCGAATCTCCTCACTGTAATAGCATTTTACGGCGTCCATGAAGGTTTTGTCCAAAGGTAGGACCTTGTGCGTTGTATGAGGTGGGAAACTGATAATAGTGACATGGTTCTCGCGAGCTAACTCTATTATTTTTACGTTCCGAGAATGGCTGTAATGGCCGTCAAAGATAAGTAATATAGGAGATTCCACATTTGGGTTTGTTTTATCAATGAAATGCCTGAACCATTCAGTGAACAAATTCGATTGGATCCAACCAGATGGATGGACTTTACCAATCGATCCAGGTGGAGCACCTTTCTTGGTCTTACATGTAATGTGACCCCCGGGACCACAATACAACCAATGTGAGGGGGTCGCATTATAAATTTTGATATTATCAAAACAAACATACCTAACATATTTATAAAATGCTTAAATTTCATAATTACCTTTGAAATCCCGCAGAAGAATGTTCAATGAATATAACGTGCAAACACAAAAATACAAATTCAATAGTTTTCAATTTTTACGCAATTAAATTCACAGCAGTTAAAAAGTTTTCTCACAAACGTGTTTCGACTGATTCAAATGACGGATAAACGAAGCGACTTCTGACGGATTTGATGGATGCTAAATATTGCTGTCACAACCAGCATTTAGTTCCACCAAAAATATGCGATATGGCGTTATTAGAAAGTATTAATATCAATGGGGGCCAAAATACATGCGGGGGCCACAATTGCACCTTTTCCTCTACTTTCAATTTGTTTGTACTTATTGATTTCATAATCAATTTTATTACTTCAACCATCATGATGACTTTTCCATCAAAACAATGCGTGTCCTCGTTTTTAAAATAGAAGGTCATAATATCTATATGATGCTGTAAGAAATTGAAATATAATGTAAATGTTAACATTTTTGACAAGCCTGCCAATAAGCGAAATAGGCGGCAAGATACAATTTTATCAGAAAAAAAACTTGACTCCAAAATTAACTAGAGTATTTTAATATGCTAGATCATAGATAGTAACAGGTAAAAAGTTATAAGGTGATGAATTTTCATTAAAATAGAAAGTATTGGCTGCAGTAGCCACTGAATATAGGATTGCAAGTGTGGTTTGTTTGGTGCCGGTTGTATGGAAAGGACGAAACCGGGTGGTGGTGCTGCGCCCCGGTGCGTTCGGTGCAGCTTGCAATTAGAAAGCGCGCTGAAGACTCACCTGCACCGCAAGAGTTCCTCCAGAAATCGTAGAATTTGCTGCATGAACACATCTCGGTCGGCCGTCACTACGCACTAGTGCCAATGTATTTTTAAACTTCACTTGTACAGTTTCGCAATCCTTCAGCTGAGCTCACACTGTTCAGTTAACGTTGAAAGCTAAGTAAACACAATAACATGTTAGTGTAGCGGCTCAGAAGGCGGGTCGGGAACGGTTCATAGAAAGCGTTGGAGCGAACGCGGGCGAGTCGTCATCGTTTTCGTACGATGCGTGCCGTTCGCGGGCGGCGCGTGGAGCGTGGGTCCGGCACGGGCGCCCTGCTGCGACTGCCGGCCGAAGCCCGACGACGCCTCCACGACGCCGGATATAATAAACCCGGAGGGAAATGGACGGATTTTGCTTTTGAATGATGTGATGTGTATCACCTTTGATTGATAGAATTGAAAATTGTTCGCCAAGACCATTATAATTAAGAAGTGTCATACACGTATTTGTATAAGAAATATTTGTTGTTTAAGTTCAAACAATCCTGAAGATTTTAGTGGTCATTTATTTAAATGATCAAATATAGCTTATTAAATTAAAAATGGCTTTTCTGTAGGGATAACGAAAACTTACAGGTTTTCCGAGCACGTTCATACAAAAGAGTTCAACGATCTTAAAAAGACACGGGAAGGGGCGTAACAAACGATATCATCTCTTATTCTCTATAACTATCTCACATCAAACCTGAATTTAGTTATTAATTAAACAAAATTTTATAAATTCAATTATAGGTATATGTTTTAAATTCAATTATATATCATGTCAGTCGTCGGTCTTTGACATATTTTTTCTTCTTATCTTCCTTAAGTTTGCCCCGGTTCTTGAGTGAGGGTTTTACACGAAGCAACTATCTGACTTTTGAAACCTATGCACAGGGTCTTTAATCTGGTTCTCATGAGGTTTAATCTGACCGGAAGAAAATCGGTACTGATGAAACTATGTAATGTTGCTACTCAGAAATAATGGTAATAAGTAGGATTTAATACTAAGCCTTAAGTTTTCTTTTCATACCGTTCCTTGTCAGTTTGACCACCGACGGTCTAGATTTTTGACTTTGGATGTATATTTCGTTGTGGATAGATGTGGAGACCTTAATTTTTTTATATCCTTTTGTCGTGACCATGTGACCATGAAAAGCAGTAGGACGGAACTGATTTGATGGCTGTCATAGCTATAAACAATATTTGTTCAAGTTCAAATCTGAAGGCAGTTCTTTCGCTTGAAAGTAGATTACCCTGCAGTTATTTTCAGGTATAATAAGGACCGGAACACCCAAGACCAAGGGCAACTGATTTTCAGATTTACAAGCTTGTCGGTTAAGGCTAAGAGTCTTTTACCGTGCCTTCTTTAATGCCTTGTGGTTCCCAGCACCAAAAGAAATAAGAAAAGGACTACTCCATCTTTCTCATGAATGTTGTACAAGGTGGCTAAGGGATAGGCTTATAAACATAACAGCTTTAAAAATTTTATACGACGCTTTGGTTAGAAGCCACTTAGAATATAATGCGGTAATATGGGCTCCTCATGAAGACAAGTACATCACGATGTTAGAACGGATTCAAAATAAATTCACTAGGTATCTTTATTTTAAGTTATATGGTGTTTACCCCTTTTACCCGCTCATGTATCCCACGTTATTTGTACTTGGTATGGTTGGCTACAATAAGTTAGAGGTAAGAAGAGATTTTGCATTAGCACGAATTGTGTTTAGTTTAATCAGGGGCAAGGCGGTTAATTCAGAAATCCTGGCTAATATTAGCCTGTCGGTTCCTGATAAGTACGTGCTGCGGAGACGCACGCCTCGTTTATTTGAGGTACCGGGAGGGCGTACTAGCCTAGTTCAAAAATCTCCGTTTGTTCGCACGTTATTGTTATTAAACGAGGTGGCGGAATTGGTAGATTTGTTCTCGTGTTCTGTAAGCAAATTCACAAGAGTAACTCACTGTGTGATCTGTTATGGTGCTATGGGCTGTGAGTAAATGATCCCAGTTGCCTACCGCTTGCTGTTCCGTATCAGATCACATTTCGGTCCTATATTTTGGAATTAGGCACATTGTTTTTATTTTGTTTCTTTTTTATTATTATTTAATGTGAATCATTGTAAGTATACTTATCGCATTAGTGTAATACTGTTAGGATAAGTATAAAGTTTGTGAATAAATAAATAAATAAATAAACTTGGGATTCTTCTTTAAGCTGGTAGGCTAGCAACCTGTCACTATTTAGATCTCAATTCTATCATTAAGCCAAACTGCAGAACATGGCCTTTCAGTATTTTTAAGACTTTTGGATCTATCTTCCCCGCAAGGAATATAGAAGTGATTGTATGTATGTATGTTCATGTTTCACCTAAGGTACGTTCGTCTATCAAACTACAAAACCTAAATAGATCCAGTACTACTTGGTAATTAATTACAGACTAGTATTACTGGAAAAGCACGACAGAAACATGGTCAAATAACAGGTTGGACGACCAACCCGTGCGTGTGTGCCGATGTATACGATGCGACATTGAGATGCAAAATAAAGTATGTATGGAAGCGTACTCGTTTTACGTTAGATAGTTTTAAATTTTACGGTTGTTATCGTAGAAAAATATAAACACTTCAACGAATTTATTATTTTAGATAATATATATCGGTACCTGTATGAATTTATTACCTTTATTAATATATCTATATCTTATCTTTATGAATAAAATATTCAAAAATGTAATAAAACTAATACTCGTATCATATGAAATTTTACCATGTAATGCATAATGATAAGTATAATTTGCACTAATACAATGTTACATACATTGCATTAGTGCAAATTATACTTTTTTAAACGTTATTTACCCCTTAGTGAAAGAGGCACAATTTTATGTATTTATGTGAATATAGTGTAGCACACCGCACCTAATGTTCCTACAACTGGTACCTCATTGATTACCTAAATCAAAAAGAAACTTTATTTTCTAAGTTACTTGCATAGAAATAATAACAGAACAGCGAATACCTCTATGAGTAACCAATTCTCAAATTTAATTATTTTGTGAGTGAAGGCGTACAACAACAACAAGTACAGCCTTTATTATAACAGGGAAGTGATCGCACTCACATGAATGACGTGGCAGCCGCCCGCGCACCGCGCAGCCACAGTACGCACCCAACACTTCGGTAACTTGGTATACAAGAAGAAACGGTAACGTATTTGGATCATAAAATATTCAAATTATTTTAAACTTTAAAGCTTTAAAAAGGGGTCACTTTATGCTAAAAGCATTTTGAAAACACTAATTAAGGTGTCAATTTAACATATTATTCAATTTTACTAACTCATATCACGTCTGCATTCTATGGGATAGGAATATAGGATAGACGAAGCCTAAATCTAGTACCAAAGTTGGAATGCCATGTTAAGTTGAAAGTCATAATGATGGAATAAAAAAATCCAAATCTTCTCTTTGATTCAATTCCAAAAACTGAGTGGAAGAAAAACAAATGACATACACTATATGGTTCTTTGCTATATAACCATCATGCAAGCAATATAATTAACTTAAAATTAAGGAAGTTCTTGCAAAATTATGTTCAGCCAATAACGTTTTAAGAAGACGACGAAAACTGGTACTTACCATTACCAGTTTCTTTTACATACATACATACATATGATCACGTCTATATCCCTTGCGGGGTAGACAGAGCCAACAGTCTTGAAAAGACTGAATGGCCACGTTCAGCTATTTGGCTTAATGATAGAACCGAGATTCAAATAGTGACAGGTTGCTAGCCCATCGCCTATTAATTATATTTATTTCTATATAAATTATAAGGTGTGCGGCATACCAGGAAAAATCATATTTTATATCTTAATTCAATATGAAATAAACTAATATTAGTAAATAAAAATAAAGTTAAGTTATCAACCCATTAGAAAGTCATTCAGTAATTTAGAACTCGTCTTTATTCGATTTTAAAGTCATTAATTTATCACATTTAATTTGAATTGAAGATTCTCGAGTATACCCCGGTCGTAGATAACTTATCGAGAGTTCATTGTCGTCATAGTTTACTACAAAATAATTTCAAAACACTCTTTACTTATACTGTGTGGTTCTCAGTATTTTAAAACCGATCACTCTTTTCCTTTACCATGGAATTCATATGAAATGACTAAAAAAGGGTTTATCTTTGTCAGACTATTGGCTCTGCTCATAAAGGAAGAAGAATTGATATATTTGTATAATTAAAGTATAATATAATATCATAGAGATCTTCTCTAAAGTCAGCAGGAAGAAATCAACCTTTTAAGAAATCAACCTTTTAAGGTTGATTTCTACCCGCTGACTTTAGATAACTTTAGTTAACCTTCTTTGTATCTGATAAGATTATGGTAGAATTATTAAGGTACTTAAAAGCAACCACGACCTTAGGAAGTATTAACTATTTAGACAGTTTAATCATTAAAAAATAAACATCATAATTTTTTGTTTGTTTTCGGCTTAAAAATAATGTTTTCGGGGAGCCCTTTAAAGCTGAGCAAAGATTTTTCACCCTACGTTAGAACTATTATACAAATCTAACCTTAACTGTATAAACGACTTTATTATTTTGTATATTGGTTTAAAATTGGATATTGCATGGTTGGGGTATAAAATATGGATAATATTGTTAAAAACAGTAAAAATATTATGAGTTTCTTAGCAATTTTCTAACAGGTAGATCATTTTCATATTTTCATCAAATAAATATTTATCATTTATTTTTAATTGTAAATTACGTGCAAAGTATCATTTGACCTGAACTTTTATTAAATATAAGTTATCAAACTTTATTTCTTTTATTGATATATCAAATGACAATTTATTGGTATTTCAGTACGATATTATAAAGTACTATTAATTTCACTCATAAACATTTTTATTCGGTCTACATATCAGTTGAATTATATAATAGCAAATATAATATACATGAAGCAATATACAGACACGACGAAATTTGCTACCAAATTGCCTAATTCCAAAAATTTCTTGTTGGAAATATCCAATTTCCGGAAATTAAAGGTAGTTAATTGACTCCTGGATTTATAGCATTATGGCAAAGGTACCACCTCAGATGAAGATAATTATTTATTCAATCTAATCTCACCAATGCGACTGATAGCGAAATGTGGCTGCGGCGTGAGCAGAGCTGAGCTGACGCGATCGCTATTGGGCTGTCGGCGAGACATAGTTGGAGACATTCTACTTGATCTTCCACTTACCTGAAACAAACGATTGCACGTTAATAATACCTTATCTACTTTATACAACAGATATTATTATTTTATATGTAAATATTTTCATATTCTGTAAATGTATAATGGCCCAAAAATCTCAAAGAATATTTGAAATCTGTTATACTCTCATGGTGGTACGGAGTAGATTTAAAGTATAATAAATACTATATACCTATAGATTTTTAAACAAGTAAGTGAGATATCTATATATAGGTATTCATTTTGACACTGGGTACTTATATGGCCACTATGCGACGAATGTTTGACCCCGTCCGTATGCTTTCCTCTTGATAACCTTTTATAAGTTCAAGTGTATCTCCATCCTTGAGAATAATTTATAAGATGGGAGCACTATATTTATTGTTAATTTACCACATATTATTTTTTATTGTATTGTTTGCTTTACTGAATTAGGCGTACATCTTGTCTTAATATTCTCTTTAGCCAAAATCCGCCTTGGGTGAATTACACGCAAAACTGCTAACTTCGCGCTTCGTTTTTAACGTCGAGGCTAGGAGAGGTTTGACAGAGTTGTGTAATTCCATTTTCAAAACCCATAAAAAATTTAATTTGGTCCTCAGGGACTTATCTACCTCAACTTAAACTGACCGCTTAAACAGTGGGCTTTATTCCTGTGGGCCCTAATCTCGTGCCAAACCTCATGACTACGCCTAGGGCGAACATCAGGACTAACAGATCGTATTACCTACCTACCAGCGCTCAGCTCTTTTTTTTCCTACATATTATCATGTCTATATCCATTGCGGGGAAGACAGAGCCAACAGTCTCAGAAAAAACCAATGGGCCACGCTCAGCTGTTTGGTTCAATGAAAGAATTGAGTATCAAATAGTGAAGAGTTGCTAGCCCATCGCCTAAAAGAAGAATACCAAGTTAATAAGCCTTGTCGCCTTTTACGGCATCTATAGGAAAGAGATGGAGTGGTCTAATTCTTTTTTCTATTGGAACCACACGGCACTTTCCTGGTTCAATAATAAAATAATAGGAAAAGTGTTTCTATACAACTCTTTATGGACTTTGATAAAACTTTTTTTGTTGGAGGTATATATGCTATGAATATTGGGAAACATATATTTAGGATAGTATTAATTTTACTCAATATAATAATTCAGATTGATTATACATATAGTTACTATTCAGAAACTTTTACTTGAAATATATATAAAAAAACTAACATCTCCCAAAGCGTCTTTTACAAAAATAGAACATTACAATGGTTATTTATGTTTATCAGATCGGGGCGGTGGGCCTACTTCAAATCCGCCAACCTTGACTCACTCTCTTAATAGATGAACTCGAGTAAATTCCGATACTAAAATGGTGTAATCTTTGTTTATCTGGATTACGTTTTAACTGAATGATCTCAACTGGATTAATCGGATTAACGCGGTTACATCTCTATGTGCGAAATTACGGGGCAAAATACCTATTTGATCAGTCTATTGTTTTTATGTTTGTCTGCGTTGATTACCTGATAGACCTAATGAGACTGTTTTTACTTAATTTATACAAGTCTACAGTATAAATAAATAAAAGATTATGCGCAGATTATTTGGAACCCAGTAACTCAGAGGCGACAAGATATGCCGAAATTAGCTCTGCCCCGCCTATGCCCCGAGATAAACATGTTTGTTATTGCAGAAGCTAGCATAATACTAACCATTGATATTATAAAAAGAGTTAACGTAAGGATTATCAACAATCATTTTGTTTTGTAAACATGTCTACATAGAAAGATAATATTGTATAGTAGTACTTAAATAAAATGCTTACGTATTCTTACGAAATATTTTACGAGATATGATCAAGAGAAACCTCCGCATATACTAATATGTTAAGACGAGTAAGATTTTATTGGAATAACGTCAATGAGTATGAATCTCACAATATTATAATTTTTTCTCAAAAAAGTTTTAATTAAAATGTATCGTATCATTGTTTTCAGTTGCATGTTTTCTCAAACATTACTCATTCTTGCAAAAATAATATTACTTAATCCAATTTGTGTTGGTTATACATAAGGTATGTTACATAATAGTGTTAGACCATTATGTATAACTGTAACGAATTTATCAGTAAGGTAAACTTCTATATTAATCAAGTGTATCGCAGTTTTAGAATTCATAACTGGTGAGTACATTTGGTCACATCCGAATTGAATTTTCTTTGTTTGAGCAGACGTTTTTCAATTAAAAGCACTGTATTGCCTCGATATCAGCCGCCGCCACCAGGGTTGCTATCAAAAGGGTTGCTATTAAATGTTGCCCTATTTTGTGTTACAGTAGAAAGGGTAAAGGAAACAAAGTGAATACATAGGTTAGATTGGTTGAAATGCACTACTTAAATATCCGATAGAAAGAAGCTACTGTGTATCAAAATACATGTAACGTTTGCTGAACATATCCTTTTTCTATAAAAAAAAGCCAGGCAATCATTAACTAGATACCTAAGAATTAATTCTAAACAGGTAACTATTCAAAAATGATTTATTTGGCACTTACGTTTGTCCGCAAAATTCGTATGCACAAAAGCAAAATAAAGAGATATCTGTTGTCATAAATTTGAGAAAACAATAAGCTCTTTTATCATTTTCCATGAAAAAACATGATTCACTTACAATTTGAATATATTGTTGATTTTCTCATGGTACTTTTGAAAGTATTATAAAATTTACTTGTTTACATAAATACGTCGCGACTTTATCCCTCAAGCTTTTCATAAGGTTTTCTTTTTAATTGTAATAAACTTAAATAATATTTTACGATTCAAACCCTTCCGTTACCTCTAACCATAAATCTGTGCTGCATTGTCTACCGTTAAACTCCCACGGGTAGCTTTCCTCCCGTATTCACGCTTAATGGCTTAAGTGAGCCTGTGCATTTTCCTGCATGCGAAGAGGAACTAATTTCCCGTGGAGGTATGCAAATCTTCTCGTCGGAACCCTAGTGTCGGGGGCAATGCACTGACTGAACTATTTAACTTAGTGTATAGAACGTAGTCGACTTAGTAACTAACTTAACTATTCTGAGTTTCCCTTTGGAACATTTTTTTTAGATATTTCATAAACGATTACGTAGGATCTTTCTATGGCAAATAACACACTGATTTTTACATGTTTCGTTTTTATTATATGCAGTAACTTCTTTCTAACATTAAAAAATATCCTGAAGTTAGGCAAATTTTCTCGCAGGAACCCTAGTTTTGAGGGCAATGCACCGGCACTGTTTTTACTTAGCTAGTGTTAGTGTATAGAACGTAGTCGACTTAGTTATACGACAAATCGATATGAGAATGACCCAATTAGTTCGCAACTTTTTGCCTGTCTGATTGTAAAACATTTGTCATATGTCGGTTATAACGAAATTATACATCTAGATGACTTTTTCATGTTTTCTTGAAATAAAATGACAAATTAATATATGTATATACGGGACAAATTTCACAGATTGTTATAAGATTACTAACTTTATAAGTTAGTAATTGTACAATTAATACTTGTCATTGCAATTAGATTAGCACCTGATTATGAAAGTCAATGCCATAAATAGAGGATAATTTTTGTAAATAGGTAGGTACCTAATAGTTACAATGTGTAATCATCATGCCACGTAACATACGTATGTGATTAGGATATTACCACTTAAATAATGAAAAACCTGTTCAATATACATAATACTACTTTGTAAATTAGATAGTATGTTATTGTCGCAGAAAACTTTGTAATTGCTAATGTAAATATTATGTAAACATGTAAGTATAGCATAAATGAAAATTTTATAGATACCTCAGCAAAGTAATTCGTGGTAAGAATAATTACTTCGTGACTTTCATTTCTTCAATTCAATTATGAGATGCATTTTTAGTGTGTCTAATAGCACGTGTGTAAGTATCTGTAACGGATTGCAAAGAGCTATCTGAGTGAGCTTAATATTATAATTGACACTTTTCCAAATAATGAAACAATAGGAAAAGTGTTTCTATGCAACTCTGTATAGATTTTGATGAAACTTTTTTTGTTGAAGGTAATTAGTATTCAATTCATTTCACTAAGTATTCAGCTTAATTATTTACTTTTTATACATATACTTTTACAAAATGAAAAAAATTTTTGAAGGCACTACACCAAATTAATAAGGTCGGAAGAACAAAAAAGGAGGACCTCTTCAGTCGGACACTTTCTGGCAGAGTGCGTTATCTAAAATTATCCCGTAGGAATCGATACCGGCTACCGGCCCTTCCTGTGCTGTCTAGACGGGCATATTCCCGGGTAAAGAGCACTTATTTTATGTACACGGAAGATTTCCTTTTGAAGTTCGCTCGATTGTTAAAACTGAATTAAAAAACTTAATGAAGCTACCTTTTCTTCTTTATAAAACCACAAATTATAGTTTGATATGTTTGGCTGATTTTACTCAGATTTACGATTCGACGGCCTCTGTGGCTCAGCGGTAGTACGCTTGTCTGTGACACCGGAGGTCCCGGGTTCGAATCCCGGCCAGGGCATGATGAGAAAAGAACTTTTTCTGATTGGCCTGGGTCTTGGATGTTTATCTATATAAGTATTTATTATAAAATATAGTATCGTTGAGTTAGCATCTCGTAACACAAGTTTCGAACTTACTTCGAGGCTAACTCAATTAGTGTAATTTGTCCCGTATATATTTATATATTTATATTTAGGTGATGAAAGCTAACTACTTTCATTTCTTATTCTTTTTTAATATAACAATAAAAAATCATGAAACATATTTTAGAGGTCAAGCGCAGGTCACTAACTAATACTAGTCTAGACTGTTCTTTCGAAAAATTCTGATACCTGGTTGACTGTAAGACAGTCCTCCTAGGGATAAGTCCGCCGTTGTGAATTATTGTTTTTGACATACTATGTACTTCTTCAAATTTGTTATGTACGATAAATATTTACAAACAAACAAAACACCTGTGAACGAGATTCAGCTTTGAGAAATTTTTTAAAGATTAACATATTCATGAAAAACATGCAGAATCACGCCACTGTTACGTATTTTTATTATTAAGAGGTGAGTAAAAATCAACAATCCTATCATTTCGTAAAACTTGTCAAATACAGTCATATCAAACAATACCCACTGACAAAAGTTTTTGTGACTAATTCCATAATTCCACTTGAAGATAACCAGACATCCCAGGACAATGTCATACTTATACATTATTTAACTTAAAAAAATCACAATCTAATCAGTACGTCCGTAATTAGTGCAAGTAAATATTATATTCGTATCGTCCTATGTTGTTCTGTTTGTAAAAACCCTAACATAGTGATAAGTTTAAAATCTTTTTTAAACTTTTACATTCTATTTTAAAGTGTAGTAGTTTAGCATCATGCCTTCACACACATGGTGATGATTACACTGCATGATGCTTTCAGTTGAATATATGAGTAAACCCAGTCTACGCCAATTAACTAATCAATCTATCGGTATAATTAAGGAATTATCTTTATTATTTAATGCGGTTATTAAAACAGTGGCTCCTTAATTTGAAGTCATTACATAGTCATGCCAAAGATTTAAAAAAAATCGTCGTTATCTTTAATTGTATGTATTTGAAATCAGATTTGAATCACTACAAGCTATTTAGAGACTGATTACTAATGTGTACATTAGATTTACATTGACTTCTGTCATTGCGGCAATATTGCTATGTTTTGTGTAGTTCCTTTTTTTCTCATTGTAGCGAAGGAGGTTCACGTTTTTAAAAGGTGTTTCTTTGTACATAGGTCCAAATGAAGTGATTCGATGTTATGTAGATTTAGATTTGAAGATTTTGTTGAGGTGAGAGAAAGTCAGTGTTAATTTGAATTTACATTCTTATTACCTACAAGACTTTTTTGACTTATTATAAATACTTTCTGAACATAAATAAGTATACACTTTCAGAAATTAAGTAAGTGATATAATAACATCTCGTCCATGCCCTTGTCTTATTTTTTGATCATATTAAAAATTGAAAATGTGGTAGGTACTAAAAGTGGTTTCCATAAATCTTTGCAATTTTTTTAGCATACCGTTGATGCGTCTATCAGTAAGGGTGTCCTCCTCATCCCACCACGGCTGATCCTGTATTCTGTACATCGATTGGCGTTCAAAATTTCCATAGTATTGAAACTCCATCCAGGCAATATCGCATCACTCGTTTGTCACTCGTTCACAAAGGCTTTCCACGTGTGTATATTCGCACTCTATCACAGACACCACGCTTCGTTTGCTGTCAAAGCGATACTGATTTGTTATTAACTTCTCAGGCAAACCTAATGAGATAAAACATATGACTGTCGCTAAATAATATGCTTTTGTTGAGCCAATTGTAAATAACATCAGTTGATGCGAGGGGCGAACACCTTTTGAACGTTATTTTTCACGTCTCGGGTCGGTGTTTGCTTCTCGCCTATGAACGAACAGCTGGCAAACACTGAGCAAGACAAATAGGGTGGTGCTGAGATTGCCACAACACCGGAGGCGAAATGTATTTCATGAAACACGTGATGTTTGTACGATACATAGGTACTGCAACGACACTTTTTCACGCCACTTTAATAAGTAAAAATGCTAAATCGCGATATCAAAGTTCAAAAACCCGCAACATAACTACTTCTTCAGTACATACGTATATGTGTCCTAAGTCTTTTTCTTCTAATATTGTCAAATAACTATTTTAATAGTCTATACCTACCACTTAAATACCTTAATTTGATAGTCTATGGAACAACATTCTTATTATTTTACAGAATACAAGTTGTATAGAAATACGTTTATCTTTATTATTTTCATGTCGTTTTAAAAGACAGAAGTGCTTCGCAATACGAACATACATCGTTTAGCACATCTCGTTCAGCAATTTGAACATTTAGCGCTACATTCAGGGTTCTAATGGCGGGTTTACACGACTATGCCCAGATCATTCGAAAAATTTTAAATCGAACGAAAATCTAACTGGTTGGTGTATTTGGTCAAACGACAGCGTATGTAAGTTTTGATTTTTTAATTATAATTTCTATTTTAAAATCTGATAATAAAGGGATAGGCAGTTATCTTAGGTTAGGGCTTGGCTTGAATTTAGTAGTCAGAATTCTACTTAGATGAATTTATTACTCTAACAAAGGTAATGAAGGGATACCTAACGTTTACCATAAAACACACGACGTAGATACTTTCGGCTGTGATAACCCGGCAAGTATTTTTACTTCGCGGAGGTCACCTTTTATACCCTTCTCATAATTATCGGCAAGTTCGTTCACAAGTACAATAGGAATACAATATTGAGCGTTTATATAAAATTTGGTTAATAACTGTAGTAGAAAAAATCTAAAGTACATTAGATTTTGTACTAACCGTTCCTCTTACAGTGAATGAAAACATTGTGAGGAAACTTGCATATTTACAGAATGGTTGTATAATCACGATCCAATATGGTTTAGGTTCCCCTGAAAAAGTTGGGAGGTCAGATGGGTGTCGCTTCGTGTAAAAACATGATCAAAAAGGCCCCCCTGGCTCTCCTCTCCAGAGAGGTGAGAATGAAGAAGAGGAAGACAGATTTTTGCTTCAATAATTATCGGTATCAGAAACATATTCAGATATTCACAAATTGAAAATCTTTTACCTACACACACATATACCTTTTCTTTATCACGTACGAGGTAGACACAACTAAGTACAACATTTGAAGGTCAGGTTTATCGGATAGAATTGAAATTGAGGCCAATTGTACCTTAAAACGAGCTTGCATAAAAGACTAAGGAATTTTCTACGTTGGCCGAAT
Source organism: Amyelois transitella (assembly GCF_032362555.1). Classification (NCBI taxonomy): domain Eukaryota; kingdom Metazoa; phylum Arthropoda; class Insecta; order Lepidoptera; family Pyralidae; genus Amyelois; species Amyelois transitella. The sequence goes on along the minus strand of NC_083516.1, from coordinate 4,742,116 downwards.
ATAATGTATTTTTAATAGTCATTAAAATTTTCCTCAAAATTACTATAACGCCGCAATTTTTATATAATAATAAAAACTAATAAAATACGTTTCATTATGACAATGATTGCATTGCGAATATTTCTGCGATAGTGAGGTTCTTACCAACTACACACATGACACTTGACTTATCTACAGGTTTTACGTTTACGTTTACTGTCGACGTACGAGTATCGTACAATATGCGCAGACGACTACGCCGTGGCTTTGACGTGCCTACACCGTTACTATGTACTTACAATTTAAGAATAAAAACGCTGAAAATATTTGCTTTACAATTTATAACAGTGCCGTCAGTTTTTGAATGTACCTACACAAATATTCATTTTTACAACAAATTTATTTTTGAAGATTTGTACGTATGTATGTAGATTTGCGTAGTTGAATGTGATAATTAAAGCATTAATTTTACAATTTATACACACTTTTAAGGCAGTAAATATTGAGAAGTGTTGAAAAATTCATAAAAATACGATGATACGCTAAGCTCCTCTCCTGAGAGGAAAGCATGCAACCGGGACTAAACGCCAAGAGGAAAAAGACTGGTATGTATGTCGCATTCACAGAATATATAAACGAGTATTTATGAAGTTATAATAATGAATAAGATAACATTGATAAAACATATTATACTACTTGTATATTTATATAAAAAAAAACTAATCAACCAGCGATCATGATATTATATCGATCGATATATGTTATGACTCTTAGAAATATTCAACCCAGTTATCAATATTACACTGACCTTACGATAATGGTTTTGATACTGGCTTATAAAACTCACATGTCTGCGTTTAAATTAACCTCAATAAATAAAGCACGATTTGGATCAAAGATTTGTTTGTACACGCAAAGGTTTATTTTTTATGAAAACTTTTAGCTACACCCCAAAAATATACCACAATTGTCACAGATGTGAAGTTTTATGAATGATTTAAGAAGGTTATGGTGGTTATTTTAATAACAAAAGTAATACAGACATATGAACATAGTGTACCTTCTAACGTGCAGCGAAACTTTAATTTATTAACGGAAAGTTATTGCGCCACAAACAAAAGGATATAGTATTATTTATCTTTTAATCATCAATTAAGAAAGGATTTATTGAAATCCCTAGGAAACAAAGTCCAAATAAGACTAAACAGTTCTATTAAAAAAAATACAACAAAAACTTGCTCAAACTAATTTGGGCTTTATCACTTGCAGTTATTTTTTATTCTGACTTGATATTTTTAGATTATTTGATACATCCATACACATAATCACATCTATATAACTTGCGGGGGAAAAGACTGATAGGCTACGTTCAAACTGTATTTTTGTATTTTAGGTTGTTAAAAGCCTCTCCCTTAGTTAGTGGTAATTATCTTTTTTTATTGATGCCGGGCACCACACGGCACTATTTTGGTATTTTAAAAGATTCATGATTGTAAGTTGTCAAATAAAATATCTACATATGTTATGAAGATAATTTCTACAATCATCATCAGGTAAAACAAATACATATTCAGGATGATATACAAAGCTTTTATTTACAAGAGAATTAAAGTACCTTAGTGTAGGTTACGAAAGAGTTTACACAGTTGATTTAGATATAGCATATTGTACTCACAGGGACATCCCTGAACAATCCGTACATGATAAGGTTTAGTAAAAAATATCACTTTTAAACATTTTATTTCGATTTATCTGACCGAAACACTCTCGCTTGGAAGTATTCTGTAAAACTGACAGTGGTGTTTGTTCGTGACTGCGTCGCGAGTGAAGCCTCTAATAAATATTATGTAATCTAATAATATTAGGCTGGCTCTACGTTCAGATCATGTGATACTTAGTTTGAAAAATTAAATATTCAATTTGTTAATTTTTAAGATAATGATGTGAAATTATCTCCTTCTTAGAAGATCACAAGACATACACACATTTTTATAGAAAGATTATTCATAAAATGACGTCTTTATCCCTCAACAGTTTCACTCAAGACTCGAAAGGCCATTAATTTACATGTAGCTATATAATGATGCCTAATATGTTTTACTTTCAACCAATAAATTACTACCAGAACATTCTCATCTTCATGTGATCCCAGTTGCATCCCCAGCTGATTCACTTTACTGCCATTGCTACTAACCGACATTTTATTATTACTAGCAGGTCAGTACATACTATCTCGATGACCCTCAGATCTATACTAATATTGTAAAGCTGAACAGTTGTTTGTTTGTTTGAAATTGAAAAATTATTTTTGTGTTGAATAGACCATTTATCGAAGAAGGTTTAGGCTGTATAACATCACGCTGCAACTATTAGTAGCGAAGAAATAATGGAATATGTGAAAAAAATGGGGAAAATTATTCATTCAATGATTCCCAAAATAACTATTCCAGGCGGAAGAAGTCGCGGGCACAGCTAGTGTAATATAAAATGGAATATTTCCGATTTATATGAATACAATACATGAAGTTACAATATCAATAACACTTAAAACACTTGAAACATCACTTACATTGTTATTTTACCTGATTCAAGTAGCAGATTTCAATTTTGCATTGTCCATCACGTGCTACGCTAAATATATTTCCTTATTGATGAACTAGTTGTTGCCCACAACTCCGTGTGCGTGTTATTGGAAATACAAAGGTTAAGGTGTTCCAGATCTTCAATTTTTATACGCCAACAGAAAATGCTCATTAGGTTGAACAACTTTTGTTAAGACGTCATTTCGATATTTCCTATAGTTTTACTGAGTTGTTATGGTTAGTTAAGAATCAGCTGTTTCAGATTCCAGGCATAAGAGCTATACAACGAAAAAATCATTCAAATCCGTTCAGTAGTTCCAAGATCAGCGTGTACAAACAAACATACAAACAGACAGACAAATTTTAAAATTCATGCTCGGTTACTATTTCTTCGTCGTTGTAAATTTTTTTTTGAAAATATACTCAATGTACAGACAAATTTATTTTACTGTTTTATAATATGTACTCGTATTGATAATAAAAATTCGTTCTTGAAGAGCAAGTATTGTCGACGACCATGGGGGTAACAATGAAAGAGGGATACGTGCGGATGGGCCAAGGCTTCCCAAGAAGGTAACTTAAAAATACAAAACTTCATCGGGCAAATAAAAAAAAGAACGAGGAATGAATTGAATACAAATTTTATCAAATTCTCTAAATCAAATGTTTTACATCCCGACTAATACGTAAATGCGAAAGTGAATTTGTTTGTTGGCTGTTACCTACCTCTTCACACGTTTTTAACTGAACCAATCTTCTTGAAATTTCGCATAATAATATGTATAATAAAGTCTGGACAAAGATATAGAGTACCTTTAATTCTAGTATAAAAAACTATAGTTCCCGTGGGATTTGCGAAAAGCCTGTACTCTTTTGTAGGTGGCGCTAAATTGACGCGGGTAAAACTGCGAGTGAAAGCTAGTATTTGAAATTGTAGAAAATATTTAAGCCAAATCTTCATGGTTAAATTTATATCGTAAATATAGCAAGAATTTTTTTGAAATTTGTTCGATAAATTTCTAATTATCTAATACATAAGTACTTATATAATTATTGTACTAAATACCTGTTTAAGAATTTTATTATAATATACATAAGTATGTAGTTTTAACATGCTATGTTAATTACACACTATGTGTTACACGATAAACAAGGTAAATTTATCTGCATTTAGTAATATTGATGTATGTGTGTTTATTACTTAAGTGACACAACAATATTGTCATTTATTAAAAGCAACTACTGTAGCTTGTGATTTCATATGCGTGGAATTGAGTTCAGCCCCATTAGTCGGACCTTTTGTAATTAAGATGATAAAATGTTTATATTATTAGGTTTAGAAAAAACGGGAAAGAAACAGCACATAGAGTGGTAAATTCAATCAGGGGAAAGGTATATATAAACTCGATAAGGCTTGCGACCTGTCAGCATCTCTAAATCTCATTAAATAAACTGTCCAGCTACACGTGGGCTCTGTTAACCCCTTAAAAATAAAGACGTGATATATGTATGTGTGTATATAAAAGTTAAGCAGTGACGAGGCAATATTTCCACGATATTGAATTTAAATTTATATAGAATACTTCTTTTGATAACTTAGCTGTTTATGACATATAACGTTCCCCTGAAATAGTATTATTCAGAAATTTGTTATCATATTATTTACCTAAACGTGAGTACGTCGAAATGTCAATCTACAGAACAATGGAGATTTTCGTATTTGTTTAATGATTGCTTTATCGTATAATTTATAGGTATCAAGATTATTTCACTATAATAAAATTTATACAATAAAATATGACAATTAATTGTTAACTATGTAAATGTTTAAAGGTTCCGAGAAAAACAGGTTAATAGCTATAGTTATCTAAATTGACTCTGAATTACAATTTTAACGCCTACCTACTGTTCCGTCAAGATTTGAAGTGATTGCATAAGATTGATATTTTAATATTTTTATTCATCTATGTAACTTAATATGCTAGGTCTCGTCTTTAGATTTAAACGAACAACCCTTCGTAGTTACGTTCTTTCACCCTATAATTAAGAGTAAAAAATTGCATATGTCTAATTTTTCAAAACAATAAAACAAGAGAAAATGGGGAATGCAAAGCAGAGTAAACTTTAACATCGACACAATATTTTACAATTCCCATAATAAATCAATAAGAATACGTATCTCATATCTTCGTCTAGAATATCTTAGTAATTTAAAATATTTAATACAATTAAATAGGTAGCTATAAATTTCAACTTTATTGTCAGTTATACCTATTAAAAAAAAAATCGGCTCACAACGCAATTTTTTGCCACGAAGTCTTCGCGAAGTACTTTTTATTACAAAACATTCATAAATATAAAAAAATCCGTGATAACGGCGATTCTGACAGACAATCTGCAAATAAAAAGAGACGGCGGGAGGTCATCAGAAATGCTGCGTTCAAATCTAACTCTTACATCTGCCTTATATAAGCGACCCCGTAAGTTCACTATTTTTAGAATGAAGCGACAGAAAAGAAGTGACATCCACGTCCCTTCATGATTCAAGATGTTTATGTTAATTAGTGATCTCGCCGTTTTTTATAAGTCAAACTTTTACTCACACAGCGATAACGGTCTCTCGGTCGGCACGGAGTGCCTTGATAGTGCAATAATAAACTCTACACATTGGTATAATACTTTTTTCTCATTTATGTCTTGACTTTAGTCCTCGCAGTTAACTCGTTAATCGCACGATAGTAAAGATATAATCATAAATAGAAATATTTACTCACCATCGTCGTCTTTTCCGAGGCCGATGACGAGCGCGCTGCGCATGAGATGACCCATTTTATCGTTTTACTATGCTGAATTTGTGCAAACTTACAAGCAAACCTCAACAACATATAACTTTGCTACATAGATATATTAAAAAATTACACAACTAACTTTGCTAAAAGTAAAACAATTAAGCTTACAGATTACATTAAACCGATAAGATATTACCGCTCTGGTCGGTTAGACAGATAAAACGGCTACATCTCTGCAAATAAGTAGTGATTGATACGCTTCTATTAGAAGAAAGTCGACCGAATGTGCCTCGTATCGTTACCGATGTGTAAATGATGTAAACTGAGCGCTAACCGAAATTATAGTTCGTGTTAGGTAGATGCACAGAGAAAACCACGGAGTAGCTGTTGCTTAGTTCATGAAATAAAAAAATAATATTTAAATAGAAAACTTAAGGAGTCCTGGATATATGACAAGACAAAAAATATTAGATAATATTCTGGAAAATAAAAGTAAGTATAATAACTGAATTAACAAACTAAAATTTTATGCTTTTATAACAATACGGATTTTTATTTTATTTTATTAAAAAGACAACACAACTATTATTATTATTATAATAATACATCATAAATAAGTGATAAAAACCTTTCGAATTAAAAGAAACAATTTTATTTTTTTATTAAATACTTATATAATAAGAATCAATAATGTAGGTACCTAACAATAACGTTACGTAATCTACTGATTTGTGCAACCGCAAATCAACCTATATACCACATACTCGAAATAAATAAAATAATAAGTTCATTGAAAAATAAAATTTGCTACGAAGACCTTGCTACGAGTGCTACGATTAAAATCTCGTAGCCAAATCGTAGCGTTCTCGTGTAAAAGTCGTAGCTACTCTACGCACGGCGCCGTTCTACCGTTATTGACACAGCGAACAATATGGAGTTATCTGTGTACGCGAGCCGACGACACGGAACAAACAAAGATGCTTCAGCGTGCGCTGCGATTAACCTATGCCCAAAATAGGTGCGAAAATCAAAATCTATATAATCATTATATATAAATTATTAGCCGAGTGATTGACTGGCTGACAACGCACAGCCCAAACCGCTGCGTCTAGCGACTTGTAATTTGGTATGTAGATTCCTTATTTAGAATAGGGGTGCCGAATTTATTATATAAAGACAGGATTTATTTATTTATTAGCAAAAAATCCCGTTAATTCCCCTTCCCACACTATATGTATACCTGGAGCCGCGGGCGTCCACGAGTGATAAAATAACCAAAATATATGTCTTATGCTTTCTACCTACATCTTTATTCTCTAACGGGTTAATAGCCCTAAGTCTCGGACACATTTCGGTGGATGGTTTGATGGTGGAATTAAGATTCAAAAATACTGGTAGTCGTTTTGACAAGTTGCTAACCTTTCGCCTAAAAGAGGAATACGAAGCCCCTTAGTAATCAAACATACAACCATTTTGTCCCGTCTTTGATTTGTTGTTAGGCTTAGCTTTTGTGATCTTGTAAATATGATAACAAAGTATTTTTATTACTTCTCATCTCGGGGCCAACTGTTATAGAAATTTGAAAATCTGCATTTTATTCTAGAAACTTCAATTACACAATTTCAGCTATTTTTTTGCTTTCAGCAAATACAAAATTGGAAACGTAATGTTAGTTTTGTTCAAAATCATAGGTAGTTGATCTTCTTGCCCTTGTCACTGAACGACAACAGAGCCAGGTAAACAAAGATACAAATCAAACATGAGAAATCTTCCTCGATTTGTTATTGTAGCAACTCACACCTAGTAAACAACGGAGATCTCGAAGACATCTCATGATGGATCGGTCGTTACTACCTGTGAGGTCAACAGCATTAACATCATCCCGACATTCGTCCCCTGCGATTCCATCCTCTCAAGAGGGAACCCCGGGTCCGCCTATGACCACAGCATTGAGTTTTGTGTCTTCTGTCGTTAAAATACCTAATAGTCGAACATAACACTTCGATAGTGCTTTTTTAGTTCGAGTAGTAAAGGTGTGGTATGAACTGACTGCGAACGTGACTCTATATTCCCAGACAAGTACCGTCCGCGAACATTCAAAAGTAGAATAAATGGGTATCTTTAAGATAGGCATGTAACAAATTCGTCTTCATCGTCACTTAGGTACCATCAGGTGAGATGGAAGACAAATGTCTAATGCCATATTTAAAAAAGGAGTAAGTCAGGTACACAAAGCGACACCCGTCTGATCTCTGAAACCTTTGCAGGGGAACCTAACAAAGCACTATCATTAATATCTACCAGGTGATACATCAGTCTTCACTTCTCTGAAAATAATCATTGCTATATTTTCATTACAGACAGATAAACCTACAATTCATTTATTTTTAATAATATTTAAAATAGAACAAAAGGATCCATGTAGGGATCCATCCAATCCTCGACCAAAACGTGATAACGTGATCTGCATAAATTTTAAATACAAATATTTTTGCAATTCTTATGAATTCGTAGTAGCCTTGAGAAATAATTACGACAAAAATAGCTCTAAAATTAATAGAATCTTCCCAAACATAAATATGAAAGAAAGTTTGTTTGGTTTTTTTTGTTACTTCTTCATAGTTAAACCATACCAACCACTTTATACACACAGTTTACCGTAATTTTTGTTTACATTTATTATGTTGTGTTTGTATGTATAAGATACAAATAGAACAAGGAAGGGACGGGGATCCCTTGGAAATTGACCTAAATTCCGACGGGAAGGTTCCCGGCTGTCATCATTTCACGCCTAATTAACTTTCTGATCAACAAAATTGATGATATACCATTTCATGTCACCTATATTCCGTTCCTTCCGACATAATTTATATATATTTAGCACCTTTACTGAACTGCATGAATAAGTTTGCTATTTGAACATTTTAATGCATTTAAATAATAATATGATAATTTGTCTAAGGCATTAAGTCCACCTGTTGTATATTTTAAGAGCATAAATTTTAAATAAATAATGTGATGAGATATGTAAGTGGAATGATAGACCGATTTACAATTCAATGGGACTAACTGCAGTTTTTATGCAGATTATATTATTGCATCGTTACTAATAATACTAATTTATACGCGTGCAAGGTATTCATAGTATCCTTATTCATTTGTCGTTATTTTGTTATTTATTTTTAACATCTTGGAAGAACCTTTTTTACACATTATTGAAATTCTGTTGCAATCGATTGTCAGCGTTCCGCGTGCCGTTGCGTCACCCAGCCGTCTCTAATCGGTGCCATTGTCCAGCTTCAGACCCTCAGCTCCACATAAAAAACTATTGATCTTGACTGAACAGTTACAAAAAAACCGGTCAAGACCGCGTCGGGCCACGTAACATTCTTCATTCTTATAAGACTTCGCCAGTTACCTACTCATAGTAAAATATATCTTGACATAAAAAAAAATAGTCATAGAAGAATACATATTCTCCAAGAAGTAAAATTTACGCATTTCTTATTTATAACTTGTAGAGAGATAATGGCGTCCATGATAGTTTTTTTCTGACTTGTTCACATAATTTCGTTACTATATTACAATCTCATAGAGAATAAATTGATTGAATGAATGAAATTCCCATTCATTTTCAACAAAGCTCAATCAAATTTTTGTTAGGCACATAAGTAGGTTTTAAATCCTGCTACTTTATGGGCAGTTACATCAAAATTTGGGGATAAACTTCGTCTATTCAACATTATAGTCATATGTCTTTAGATAACAAATGCATATCAGCCCCCGTTGCATCATAGTACCAACGCGCGACGCCGTTTATATCGCGCGAAAAACTTTCGCTGTTTCCCTTTTTATTATAACGTGAAACGGGTCAGTGATAGTTTTTCGCGCGATAAAATTGTGTCGCGCATACCATGCTACGGGGGCTAATATGCATTCGTACAGGGTCAGGGTAATATCATAGGGAACCCTTCTCGCCTTTCAGTAAAGGAACCCTAAAAATCCTACGCTCATTTATTATAATCACGACCCCGGAAATTGCACCATTATCGAAACATATTTCGACACTATTTCATAGGATAACATCTTTTTAGCTTCTTTACAAGGTGTCTACCAAGTTTTATCTCCCCGGAGGGATAGGCGGCTACATCTTTCGACTTGCCATGTTCCCGACGCCTATTTACTTCTTTTAATTTTGTTTCCAATGTCTAAGATACTACTGTAATAATAATTAATAAATAATTTCATGAATATGCGTTCAGTATGTTTAGCGTGAACGAGTAACAAACACACATCCTTACAAACTTTCGCATTTATAAGTAGGATTTTTGCCTGTCACTATTTGAATCTCAATTATTAATCTCAAACATTGAGTTTTATTAGGACTGTTGGCTCTGTCTACCCTGCAAGGAATATAGACGTGATAATATGTATGTACTTATTTTTCGTCTTTCCATAAAACATTATAGGGTACCAGGCTGATTAATACTTATATAACTACATTTCTCCATTTTGCCCGAAAGACGTAAAAGATTTAGGTTTATCAAGTCCAGTCATTAATAAAAATGCCTAGCTTGTACGAAACAACAAAAAAACGACAGAGACGTGTTATTGTTTGGGAACCGTCGCTATGACTACGACCTTGCTAGACATCCCAATTGGTATGCAAATGATAGGAAATGGTGTTTCTTCGCTACTTATCTGTGAAGGTGAAGGTCCCAGACACGACACTAGACGGTCATGGAGTGAATTTGCACTTAAAATGGATATATAACTCAGTGTCATGCTTCATTTTAACATTAGTCTTGTTAAACATTTCTCTTATCAGGGGTAGGCAGTGGCTACGTCTATCCACTTACAATAATCTATGTAATCTTTTTCGCTTCATCCACATTCTTAAGTCTCTTCATGGAAAGTTCATCGGTTTCGGGTAGGTACTATTGCCCGACCATTCGCCAGGATTAATAATTAAAAATGCGAAAATCATTTTGTTAGCTTTCATTACTTAACCACTTTATCGAATTTGATGAAATTTTGTATTAATATTACATACGTATAATCACGTCTATATCCCTTGCTGGGTAGACAGAACCAACAGTCTTGAGAAGACCGAAAGACCACGTTCAACTGTATTTAACTAATATTTACCCATATAAATCTTCTACTCTACAACAAATTTTTATATTTATAATCTGTTATATTTTTTTTTCTTTTGTATTCATGAGAAAAATTCAATGGAAATAGGAACATTTTGATCGAAAGGCCTTCATCTTTTGTGGTCCTCTCCTCTATGTTTACTACTGCTATGATGTGTCATACATACATACGGTCACGTCTATATCCCTTGCGGGGTAGACAGAGCCGTTGCTAGCCCATCGCCTAAAAAAGAATCCCAAGTTTGTAAGCCTATCCCTTAGTCGTCTTTTAAGATATCCATGGGAAAGAGATGGAGAGGTCCTATTCTTTTTTTAATTGTTGCCGGGAACCACACGGCACACAGCACATTGCAAAAAAAATAAAAAATAAATATAAACATTATATATTTCATACTCTTACATACTACAGATATACAGACTCAAATAACAGTAATAAATATTATGTTACTCCAGCCAGTCCAACTTCTGCAAACAAATAAGCGTTGTATTCAAAGTATGTGTCAAGTTCCCACGCGGCAATGTACACATCTAGTTGGTACTCATCCCTGCAGTGAGCGATGTTTTCTGAAAAATTAATTAAGTTTTAAATATATAAAAGTACGTACATAGTACCCCAAAAATATAATATACATAGTTTGACTGCTAACTATGCTCTTATGGTGGTAGAAAACATTGTAAAAACCTGCACATTCAGGCAACTGGACATGTATAGTTTTGTATATATGTAACCATGATCCAATCTGGGTTAGGTTTCCCTGAAAAGGTTGGGGAACTGGACTAGTCTGTTAATGTCAATTACTTACTATAACATCACTTATTTAAAGTTACTCAAAGAAAAACTTTTTGACAAATATATTCATGTATCTTGTGAAAAAGTGAAACTAATGGAACAGCAAATACACTATTATGAGGCAGACATTTTGCATATCTGTAAGGCTAACTCCGGGAACAATGATTTTGCTTGATTGTTGGTTTGTGGGACACATTTGCAATAAAAATACAATTTTCAAGTTTAAATTTGACTCATTAGTTTTGAGCTAACTTTCAACTAGTTTTCAAATGTAAAAAATAAACTGGTAAATAACTATGCAATCTATGTTTCTTGGAGAACAACCCAAATAATGAATGTTAGATGAATATTATAAAATTTAAAAAAAATTACCTGCAATAACTTGTTTCAATTTATATTCTTTTTCCAGAGTTGTCCACATCTTCTCCACACTATCTGAAATTTCCTTTGTAGTCCAAGTAAATATGACAGGCTGATCAGTGGGAGGCAATTTTGATAGTGATTTTAATTGATTACTGATAATCATTACACCTGAAATGGAAATAAAATATTAAATAATAGGAATAACAGATGAACAAGTCTGAAGGAAAGGTGCAACCCGAGCTCTTTTCCAGAGAGATGAGGCTGTAACTGGTACCTACTCATGCCAGGAAAAATAGGTTTACAAGTTTTAAATAAACTTCTAGCTTGGAATTAACCTGTTTACACTATATTGACTAATGAAAACATGTTTTGATAAACTTATTTTATGTACTTCATACTGAAAGCTGCCAAATAAATTTATAATATTTTCGGATTAAGAATTACAATATTGTAAGATAATGTTTCATATGCATCTGAAAAATTTTTACCTTCTACGATATTATTCAAACTATTTATTGCTTCAAGGAGACCCTCTGATAATGGTTTCAACTGGTGAGGATAGTAGTCATCAGTGCATTCATATAATTTTAAAGCACTAATTCCTCTACAGAACTTAGTGCCTTTTTCTCTTATCCGTGTCCAATCACTTAAAAGACCATGTAGGTTAGAAATATGTGTAAATACTGTTTTTGACGTACCAGGAAAATCTTTGTTTGGAGTAGTAATTTCTGAAAGAGACCATACTTTTATTAGTTCTAAAATTAAAATGTAACTTCTATAGTTACATACTTTTTTTTCTGATATTTTGTTCTTATGTTCAGCTAATTCTTGAAAGCATTCTATCGGTCGAATAAAAGTATTTAAACAAATTTTATTTAAACTATACCCCTAGGTATAAAGTTTTGTTCGGAAGATGGGCTGCTGATAGGAGTACAAGACATTTTTGAGACGTGATTAAAATATAAAATTCATTAGTAAAATCAGTAATATACAATAAAAAGTTGTTCCGTATTAAAAAAAAGTAAAAAAAACATTACGTGACATCTGACATCAATGACAATAAAATTCACCTAACTAAATATTTAAACGAAATGACACATGTGATAAAGACTTTTTTTTGGCAGGGACTTATTCGCGTTAAAGGTCACTGTGGAATAGGCTAACTTGGCATTCCTTTTGGAGGCGACGTGTTGGCAACCTGTCAACATTTAGCCATACAGTTGAACGCAGCCTTTCAGTCTTTTCAAGACTGTTGGCTCTGTATACCCCGCTAGAGCTTTAAACGAGACATTAAGTATGTATGTACTTATTAGCGGACGTTGAAATAAAAGCAGTATATACCATCTCTTCCTTTCTAGCTTTGAGTTTAACTGTATTTGTAAAAAGAGAATATGTTATGTTGTCTTTCAACGTTCGAGAAAAAGCTTCGGCATTATAAAATCTGTTGCAGTTTTCTTCACCAAACTAATTGCAAATGTCAATGGAAATTGTCAATGTCACAAAGTATAGTTAAGTATGTTGTGTTGGTTTAGTTGACAGCTACTAAACCAACACAACACAGACGATTTGATGAGTTTGTTTTCTTAGACATTATATTAGACACATTATATCTGTGGTCTGTTTCATAAGTATCATTGGTCCATTCCCCGTTTAGATTTGATTACTATTTATGAAAACACCGTTCAAATTGTGTCCAAAATTTCTTGCCTGAAATTCACTATGTCAGGACCGATTCAAGACGTTGTGGAAGAAGACGCGGCAGATTTGCAATTTCCTAAAGGTACATACTCTTTTGTTTACCATATAAAACTTTTATCAACCTTGCGGATGACCACCTGTGACTATAAATCGCCATGCTGTCCTTGGCCAATCGTGGACGGCATGGGTTTTTTTAACCATCTTACTCCAATTGCGTCTGAGGAACTAAGGGATCCATATATTTTTCCGATCAAAACTACATTTAATTTCTCGATAATTTCAGAATTCGAAAATGCGGAAACTCTACTTATATCAGAAGTTGATATGTTATTAGAGCATAGAAAAGCACAGAATGAATCTGCTGAAGAGGAACAAGAATTCTCAGAAGTTTTTATGAAAACTCTTACATACACCAACATGTTCAAAAAATTTAAGAATAAAGAAACAATTGCAGCTGTAAGAAAGTATGTATAAAAGTTCTGTTACCATTATTTACTATTTCCATGTGTTTGTCTGTTTTTTTTACCTGTAAATCTGTTTATGTTAACTTGTTTGTTTTAGCCTTCTTCAATCAAAGAAACTCCATAAATTTGAAGTCGCAAGTCTTGCTAACTTGTGCCCAGAGACACCAGAAGAAGCAAAAGCGTTAATACCCTCTCTAGAGGGCAGATTTGAAGATGAAGAACTAAGAATATTATTAGACGACATTCAAACAAAACGCAGTTTGCAGTATTAGCCTTTATGAAATAAATACATTCATACAGACTTTTCGTTTTACATTCTATCACTTATTGTGTGGTGTGATACACCATTCTATAACTAATGGTAGAGATGATTAATTCCCACTTAGTAGCTTCCAGAACTTACTTAGCTGGCTTTAGACCCAGAGGCATCCTTTTCCTGGAAATTAGTGTATTCTAGAGAGTGGGTACAGTCTTGTTACATGAATTACTCCCACGCGAACTTCATAACTTTGCACCTAACCCGGCTTAGACTAATGGTTACATGTCTTATTGCCTGAATCTAAAATTATTCAGGATGTTTTGCCTTGTTATAAGAACATTTATTAGGAATCAAATTAATTTAGAGTATGAACTCAGAAAAGAGAAATTGGTACCCATATGGCCATGAATTGAGACCTCTCGTTTATTGAAACTGATAAAAATTACATCACAAAATATATATTGTCATTATTGATCCCAGATTTAGGTAAAAGAATAAAATTTAATAAAACACTATGTTAAATCAGTCTGTATATTGGATATGTCTGCAATACAGCAAGATACATTACAGTGAAAACAGGTAAAAGTGATAAAATATTGGAAACAAAAATAGTAATTAGAATTTCTTCTCTGAAACAAAACTATAATAAAACCATTCTTATCTTTACTTAAAAAGTACCTAGATACAATTAATATTGATGTTATTTAATGCCTCTAACTAAGCAAGCCTTTTGTTATGCATAGCATGTAAAAAAACTAAGTGATTTTTTTTTATCAATAAACCTCAACAATTTTAGATAACTAAACTCAACAACCCTTTGATAATTTTCTTATTCCTAATTTTGTTGCCTAAACATTATTCTTTAACAAAATGCCTAACAAAAGGCTTGCCAGAAATATAAACTTATATCAATGGGCACTTTTGGTTTAGTTTAAATGTTAGTATTTAATCTAATATCATAGTAATAAAAATTACAAACTTATCAATCATCTAAAAGCAACTTTAAAATAATATTAACTGTCTATAAAAGAATTATTAATTCTAGGTCCTAGCCATGTTACTTTTTACATCTCGCACGTCTTCTACCCAACATATAAAAATATCTTATGTACTTTTTAAAACATTTGGGACATCCAAATAAAGATGTCTCAACTCACTGGTTAGCATTCAAGTGATCGAGAGTTGTAACATCTTAAGGCTCCCGGCCACCACTGTTATTTAATATATTAAGGGACCATTTATAGCACACATTTATTAACAGCTAATAACTTCATAGGTCACTTTACTAAAAATTACTAATCCTTAAATTAGGTAACATTTTATTGGGAGTTACTTACACAAATACTAAATTACAACCTGGACCTGTGACATCAGTATTGTATATTGTTAGTAAAGCATATTGTTTGTATCGAAACATGGGGTTCTAAAAGCGACATGGAAGCTGATAGGAAGCAAAGCATTAAGTTTACGCTATTACAAATGTGTTTATATTAAAGTGATCAACAGAAAGCATTTCGAAAGAATTGTAGATATTGATGAAGCCAATGAAGGTGTGATATTAAAATATGGGTTCGCTAGTATTCCAATACTACAGTTATATATTGCACTTATTATCAAACATCCGGATTTTAAATACTGGCTCGGCTTTCTTCCACGTTAAAAATTTTAACTACCACTATTAATATATGTAAAATGGTAATTCAATTATGACAATGAAAAACTTTCTGGATATCGTTCAAGAGTAATTTACGTTTATTACGCACTGGAATCGCTGATTCCAGTGAGGTAGAAACTGCGTTCGAGTCAAGAGGCCGCATCTGAACGCAGCTGTCACAAGTCACGCACTGTACACCTACTCTACGCAGCACCTTCGTACACTTCCCAACTAACGGATACTGTTCACTTTGTGCATCTTGTTTGTACAATGTAAAAACCGCATCACATTGCGAAAGCGAAATCAGTTCCTGAAGTTGTTAAGTCACAATCAACATTCATATCCAAACGATTCACTTACTTATCACATTCATTTACTGAATTTTACTGAATAATTAATATATACTAATATACATAAGCAATTGGAAATATTATAATCACAATACATTTCAAATTCGGCATGTCATAAGTGGCTCATAATAAACTTTTGATTTGAGCAATGATACAATTCAAAATACTCTATTCTCCAAAGGTGAGCCATCCAAAATATATATTTGCCGTAATTGTATACAAAATGTTAAAAAATAATTGCGCACGTCCATAAGCAGATCTATTTTATGTAAGTTTCCAACATTCTACATTATCAGTCTCGATGTTGAAAATGCATTTTGGCCAAAATGAGAGATCCAACTGGTATGGTCCATATTAAGGTCACTCCTAAATGTTATGAAAAGCAATACCGCGATACATGCCTTCGCGACACCTGATACAGATACTATGACATATTTCAATAATAATCCCATTTATTTATAATGTTGCGCTGAAACAACTGTATTTTGTCTTGTTTTATAATCATTTAAAAGACAAACTTTGATTTTAGAAAAAGGTGATTCATGAAAGTGGTTATTAGTGTATTCAAACAGGCACTTTGTATAGTTCTACAGCTACGCATTGTCAAGATACCTGTATCAAAGTACGAGTAAAGTTTTAAAAATTTCAGTCTATTTACTTTCATCTTCTTTCACAAAATCCAGAGTTAAAGCTCTTTACAATAGAAAAACGGTAAAGCAATCGATTATGACGACCTCAGTCAGACATATTCAGGCCATCTTAGAAATTTGGTCCAAATTTTCCCAAACACTTAACAAAATAAGTAAAACTTACGTTGAGAATTAAATGTCACTAAATGATTATCCTTATATCAACACACTTTTGCTGTGTAAAGAAGTGTTATGTACATAATTTTAAATAATACATAAATTGAGATCAAATACATATCCAGTCATAACTAATGAGATGGTGTAGCTGGAGGTATAAACAATACAAAACAATGTTACTAAATATCCATCTATTATATTATTATAACATAATAACATAATGCGTCCTTCACTTCGGCACAAACTAATATTCTATCCATGTGAAAATTGTTTGGTTTGGTTAAAAAAGTTGAAATTATACAGCTTTGGTTCTTTTTAGAAAAGTATTCACATTATACATGTTGTAGTACAAAGGATATTTACTCTCAATCATGATTTGATATAAATTGACAATCATGCAGTAATTCTAAAAAAGGTCTCGCGAAAGAGTGCAAGGTGAACTAACGATTTATTGTCAATAACAAAGTATAAGACGATACATGTAATACAAATGTGACTTCATATCATTACCTACTCTTCATTCATGAAAAGCTATGAAGCTTTTTGAAACTTCGGATTGAATTTGTTAGTGGTGAGTGATGAAAGTTTACATACAACTCGCGAATATAATTAAAAGTTTTGTAAAAAAATAAAAAGTATTTTATATTATCCTTTTGTCGTGTGTGGAGTTGAACATTGACTGGCCACATCGGATTAGATGGTAACAACATAAAATTTCACTATGTTGTAAGTAATAGTGGTCATAAAATTACGGATGTAAGATTATGTCACAAACACACACTTATTTTTTGGACGGGGTATCTAAAATTCTGAGGTTGGTATCAATGAAAAACACTTTTAAAACATATATTCGCCAAAATAATAATTGCTTGCTTAATAGTGATCTCTGTAAAAAAAAAAACTACTCTCCGTACACCTCAGTCTAAAGATATAGAGAAACCCACATTCAGTACGATTTTTCTTAAGATAATTGGATGTGGCCACATAATTCAGCAGGTGGCAATTTGTCGACCAGTGTAAACAAATAACAACTAAAATGACTGTTTATGACCAGTCAGAGCTTTTTTTTTTATTTGCTGGCATAAATGACAAGTTTTCCGACGCAGAACTGTAGGTTTTTATTTGGCATTCAAAACATTAAACAATTTTAGCTCTTGTCCTAATTTTAAAAAAGCAGTACTGGTTATCTTGAACCAGCAGAAGAATAAGTTTTCATTTAAGACAACATACTGAATTTTAATTTGCTTTAGCGGCTAGTGGCATGTAGCTACATACAGGAAGGTGCACAAATTACCATATTTCCACTATCAGTGACTCGCCGGATTTAGATTACTAAGTTCCAAAATATATTAATCCGAATTTGAGAGTAAGGGTCAATTACAGGCCGTATTCTGTTCGGAATATAACTTTATATACCTATGAGCAGTGCATGTTTACTGGATTGAAGTGAAGTATGAGGGACATATGGTCAGCGATTAAAGCAAGTACCGAGATTTTGGTTGAACTTAAAGACTGCTGTTAGCATTTAGCACTGGTACTTTTCATGCAAATTAGTTTCGCTCTCATTCGCAAATCATTTCATTCGATTACGCGAAAGTTTAAAAAAAATAAAAATATTGCTATCTTTCTTTCGTTTCCTGCTTTAAAAAACTTTATTTTTGCTAATAAATTCAATTACAATTAAGTTATCTCTACTATGGCCAAATTACATCCACAGTCAAAATAAACTAAAATGTAAAGAAAATCAATTTTGCATAAAAATGTACCGTTGCATGCTTTTTGTAACTTGCGCGTATTGTAGTATGTTTGTCTGTGTAGGCTTTGATCAAGTCATGTGTGGTGTCGGTCAGTGCGGCTCGGCCTCGGGCTCCGGCGGCTGCAGCGGCTGGAAGGCGGAGCCCTGCGACACCCGCAACGTGAACCCGCCCACCGCCGGCTTTAGCACCAGCAGCGGCTCGGAGTACGCGCCTTCGCCCGCTTTCAGATTCACCTGAACATGGAAACTTCATTTATAATTGTGGTAGATTTATAGTGTGTTAACAAGAAAAGATTTCGCTCGTAGTTAGGGTTAAATTAAATCTAAATCAAATGAAGTACCTAAATATTAGATAACCTGCAAATAAATCTTAACTATCCTTTATTTTGTATTGAGCGTTAACCATCATCATCTTTCACGAGGAAATATTGTTAGTCTTATTTGATTTCTCTACACATCTACTTAATAATTCATTAATATGGAAGAAAAATACATTATTGGAAACAGAAAAAATTACCTTTTCACAACCATCTGGTGGTTCGCGTGCAAGAAAACGATTGATCTGTGGCGATGTACCCAGCTTGGATCCGTCTAAATCTGGAGATGAACAAACACTGCCGCCTGTAATCATATTAAAGAAAATTTGTGTCATATGAATCTTATGATACATTTAATTAAATCAACTAAAAAATGAATACAACTTAAAATCTACTTTATCAAACAGAAACAATATTCTATTGCGCACGCATTATATTATTACCTACTTCTACTTATAAAACCATCAATGAGTTTATGTTACTTTGATTACTTGTACAGGATTGCCTAAAACAATGCTAAGTGTATTTTTGTTTTATTTAAAGAAAACATGATGAGAAAAATCGACACAGTAAATATTACAGGCATTTTATCATCTCCTGTCATTTAAAAATGGTGATGTTAACAGCAAAAACAAACTCAAGATATGGAGACTGCTGGGGTCCAAAAATAAACACGATTATTTTAAATTAAATCTGTGTTGAAATTTTCCACCATATATCTAATTTATGAATACTTCAGAAGCGGAAAGTCTAAAATAAAGAAAACAAAATAAAAGACCATGCTGGGAGTTTCAATGATTCTTGTGCTTTTTCTAAATATTGCAGGGGGTTTTCTATAAGCCTTTAAATCTTTTAGAGACCTGTGGCAAGCAGTTCCGCGGAACCCTCACTGGATAGCGACCCTCGGGATGGTGGATCTATGCCCACAATATTTTATTTATTTTCACAATAATGACACACATAATTTATAAACACATTTAAACTTTTTAACGGATAGAGAATATAAAATTTATAGAGATATTTATAAGAGTATTACAAAATATTTTCCTTGCACAAATATAACACATTAGCCATACAACAGTCTTGTTATAAAACATTATTTTTAAATACTATTTATTAAGGAAAATAAGAATTTAACACCGAAATTAATAAGCGGTGAAAAGCAGAAATTTGACAGTTTCAATTACACTTTTAAACAAAAAATATGTCATTAAACTAGAGAGACATGAAATCATGTTATGAAACTAAAAACTTGCCCAGAGGAAGAGGTTTCCCACGGGGTCGGGTAAGACGAGATTTATGCATACAAAGTCGCAGATTCAAGCCAGTTTTGTCATAAAATAAAACTTTACCTGATGAATGAGTGGTGTGACAGAGATCATGTGGTGTTTGTGTGTTGACTGAGCGTCTCAGAAGCTCCGCCAGAGGGGCCCGGTGACCTTCTGGTGTCACCTGCAAGCACACATTAAATATATATATTACAACCTTGGCAACCTAATATTATTAACCTTAGATTTTGTTTGATGTGTAAGTAAAATTAATTACTTTACTAACTATGAAAAATAGTTACACTTAGCAAAATAGTGCTACGCTTTAGCAAGCCAAGCCCAGGCTCTGGTATTTGGTATTTAAAAAAAGCAACACTAAGTGACCTACCCTTGAAAGGCTGACAGATCAAACAGTCTCGCAAAGACTGAATGGCAAAGACTGAAACTCATGGCTTCATGATGAAACTGAGATTCAAATAGTGACAGGTTGCTAGCACATCGCCTAAAAGAAGAATCACAAGTATCTTAGCCTATCCCTCAGTCTTTTACGACATCTATGTAAAAGAGAGGGAGTGCTCCTATAAGTGCAGGAACCTCATGGCAGATGGCACTCTTTAAAAGTTTTCCTACTCAAAAACCCATTTTCTACTAGAAGAAATAAATACTACTAACTACATAAAAAAATAATACTAAACAAAACTACAATACCTTATCACGTAATCGGTCAATATGTGGAGTTTGTGTGCCACTTGCCGGGTACAGCACTAGCTTCTCGATCTCCTGGTTGAGCCCTTCCACTGATGAGCGAGCTGCTCGTAGGGGGACGCTGCCAGTGCCGAATCTTGACCCTAGACAATAGTTTATAACTCAATAAAAAAAGAATAGTTGACAAAATTTATTATAGAATTCTTTTGACTTCTAACTACTTTTGATATTTATAGTGTATTGAACCTTACCACCATACTTATTCACACAAGTATGTTCCCCGTTTGATCTATGTATCTCCTCTATTCTTACAAAATTTATTTTCTTATAACTCTCCTTTCACAATTTTGCCTTTTTCCTCTGCAGAGGTGAGAACGCAACCAGGATTAACATCAGAAATGACTGCAATTATTTTATTGTCTGTAGCATTACAATGAAATGTCACTATGTGAAACACTTTGTTCCAAGAAGTAGCTTACATCATGGATACTATAGCCTAGATGAACTAACTGCCAATAGAATCAATTGACAATAATGATAATATTAGTAATTAATGTTATTGATAATAGAAGTTGGTTAAGCCCTTCTTGAAAAGCAAGCAATCAATTCACGCATTAAAGCTATTTGACATAGAAGTGTATCTTACAGTATCCAGGGCTCATAGACTGGGCTGAGTCTCCTGAGGCTGTTGGTTTGTGCGCTCTTTGTAAGCGGCTGCGTCGGAAACGATCCAATTTGTCGTCATCTGAACTTCTGGAGGACCGACCTGATGCTCCACCACCATCATCAGTCTGAGGATAGGTTTTTGACAATTTTAATTCACAACAGAAGATACTACTGAGAAGGGAAATTGAGGTTTTGTAATTACTCTATTTGTTACCAAAAATTGTTGTCCTAAGGTGCTTTGGAAATATTAGAAATAAATCCAATGTAGAAAATATCTGTTATCAAGTTCTGAATAAATTATTACTTTGCTGGTCAATCAGAAAATCATAACAAGATGAAAATATACAAATGATCACTTTCAGGTTAGACAGGACTTGCAGGTTATACATATGATCACTTATAAGACTGAAAAGGGGATTTGTGAAAAAGTAAAAAAAAAGAATAGGAAACACAATGTGAAGTGATAGACCATGGATATCAACAATGACTAGTTGTTATTGATAGTATTCAAAATTAAGTATAAATGTAACATACTTGAGTAGATTTGTCGACTTGCAACTGGCCTGCATGTAAGTAGTAGTCTCTGGACCACTGCCCTTTTTGATACAATGTGTCCAAAGATGCTGTCCGTCGAATCACATTAGAACCAAAACGCCCTTTCCCTGTAACCATGAAGAAATTTAATTACATCATGTTATGGCAACAGTATACAACACAATCACATCTATATTCCTAACTGGCGAGACGGAGCCATGTGCCATTAAAAGAGAATCAGCTGTATGGCATTATGATGGAATTGAGATGAAATAGTGATGGTTGCATGCACATTTTCTACAAGAAGAATCCCAATGATAATAATGAGATATGTGTTGCTTATAAGATTCCAATAGCAAACAAAATATGAAGTATATTAGCAAAATAGCATGCTCTAACAGACACGAATCACTTTGAGAGGAAATCAACCCCTATTAACCAGAAATTTGAGATATGTAGGAATTAAAATGACCACTTATAGTATCAGTTTTTGTAGTTTGATAAAAATGTTTGTGCAAAACAATTTAAATAAATAACGCACCTTTATAGTTTACAGCTCCAGGACTTCTCTGCCCAGATAATGCATGGTCTGGAGATATCCGCCGCCACAAGTTGGTAGGAGACAGCGTCGGGCTGTTACCAGTGCTTTTTTTCAGCCCGCCGCTTTGTTTCATCACAGAAGACACTGGTAGTGTAGCCCTCATCGGCCCTTTGCCGACAGGGCAATCGGACTGTTTTCTTACGCGTCCCGACATCTTAACGAATTTGCCACAATTGAATATTGAAAACTTGTCACAAACCTAACTAGCCACACCTGTACGAGTAAATAACCAATGTCACACCGACGCCGCACTTATTCTTTGTAAAAAGATTCTTATAAGGGTCCCGATAAACAAAGCTTATAAAGTGAATACAAATTCATATTACGCAACCCGATACCAGATGAGTTCTTTGCCTTATCCGGAATAATAAAAAAATAATGCACTTATTGTTCATCTAGCACATATTAAATTTTAAATAAAAACAGAACTACCAAGCGAACGGGTCACATTTTTTCTGCACAATGGATGAATGAAGCTGACAGCAGTTGACAAGGGACATCGCGCCATTTGTCTTCTCTTTTCCAACAAACATTGAAATAAACAATATAACTGATTATTTTCTAAAAGTACCAAAATGAAATCAATAAAAACTTTAGAAAAACATGAAACAAATAGACGTGAGTGACATAATTTAGAATAATTCGTTGGCATTGCAATTAACAGCTGATTACTCCGCCATGACACTTGTATGGGCCATGACGTCCACAGACTATAGAAATAGAATAGAGTATTTTTGGCTATGAGTTTCCGATTTTTTAACGTCGTGGTAAGCATCCTGATTGCTCTAGAGAGGCTCTTTCCCAGACGTTGTAAAATTCTTTTTATAGGCGATGGGTTTGAATCTCAATTCGTTAATTAAATAAAGCCATACAGCTAAACGTGGCTTTTAAAACTGTTGGCTTTGTCTACCTCCCATGGAATATAGACGTATGTATGTAACTCAGATGATGTTTACGTTTAGTTGCGTGAATGTGTAGCTTTCTTTACGGTGTTTTCTTTACCGTAACGTGAGGCTGATTATGAATTTTTATGCATGTGCCATCGCAATTTTATCACGCTAATCACGTAAAAATATTACAGGCCGAATTTGATGCCCGAATGAAATGCGTGATGGGGATTATACGTCGGCAGAGGCAGATTCGAATCCTACTTCGGCCATTTAACAATGACGCACTTATTAACATAGTATTATTTATGGGTAAAATAATGTGCCGTGTGGTTCCCGGCACCAATACTAAAAAGAATAAGACCACTCCATCTCTTTCCCATGGATGTCGTAAAAGGCGATTAAGGCCAAATAGCTGAACGTGGCCATTCCGTCTTTTCCAGTCTATTTGGCTCTGTCTACCCCGCAAGGGATATAGACGTGATGTATGTATGTAAAATAAATTTGGGTGCGTAAATAAAAAACAAATAAGATTGAAAAGATTTATTGAAACATCAATTAACTTTTAACAGGGAATGAAAATATAGTGTAATTAAGAAACATAAAATATATCACGGCACCACAAGGAACTGATATGTAACAAATCATAAACTCAATTTATATAAATTATATTTTAAATATCTACTATTACATCATATTGCGACATGAAAAGAGAAGTAGAAAACTGACTTTACACGATTTAGGCATATTTTTACATAGTACCTACCTACCTAGTATTAAAACGAAGGTTGATATAACAAAATGTTGCCAGTTGAAGTGAATAGCTATTCTATTCTTTTTCGTATGTAAATCCGACAGAACTTATGCCACATATCACGAGGCAGAAATGCTGGGAGGCATTAAGTTATAAATATACGATACATATTATATTATTTATGATTGCTAACAGTAAAGACATGTTAGCAAGCATCCTACCTGCGGCTCATTGTGTACTTAATTAAATACAATAGTTTCATAAGAAATCTACGTTCTAAAAATCAAACTACTGATACTAGCTGACCTAGTAACTACACGTGTACAAGTCTTTTATTTCAGTGCTTAGTCAGCAATGGACTGAGTTTGAGCAATTTTCTGCTTCTGTTCTGCAATCCACGCATGTATTTTCTCTTTGAGTTCGGTGTTGGACTTTACTTGATCCATAGACAACGGCGAACGGTTGAAGGGATCAGACTGGTCGCTCAAAAGGTGCCTGTAAATGAAAAATAAATCATTAAATATCTGTCAATCCACCTATTTTGTTTCCTCTATCTATATATTTAACACTTCCTTTTTTTTAAACTGTTTGAATCAAGAAACACTTGAATCGTTCTGCTGAAAAAAGGTGTTATCTCTAATAACGCATGTAGGAACAGGTTCAAGTTCTACTACAATGACTGTTTTCTGAGTTTTGTACATTAGTTTCAGTGATAACCAATTTTATTCATTATTATAGGATACTTCATATCGCTTAATAATTGTCAAAACGTACGGTTTAAAAACATTGGTTGACGTCAAATAAATTACTTAAAACTAAGTTTACTGCCGCTTCCAAGGCGTCAGTGCAGAAAAAGCGGTAACAAACTGCACTGCAGCATTTTCTTAAACAACGTCAACTTAACAATTATCCAAATTTAGAATAGAATGTGGACAAGAGCATACATTATTCAGGTTAATATATTTATATGAGATTTTACGGCAAGGGAGCTTTTGCTCTTACGGCAAGGGAAAACATCGTGAGGTGTCCTCCATATTCAGGCAACTGGATGTGTTACCATGATCTAATATGGGTCAGGTTCCCCTGCCAAGGTTGTGGAGATCAGAGGGAGTCATTTCTCATGATCAAAGGCACATTACGGGCTCCTCTCCAGAGAAGTGATGATGTTACCTGGACTAATGCCAGGAGGAAAAACATTAGGATAGTTATAACATACCTGGCAATAGTGGTCCTATCGACGGTGGTCCGAGAACTGGGCAGTATGACCGGGTCCATCATCAAGGTACTCATGATAGGGTCCAGGAACTCTTCAGGCGCATTCGCAAGGATCTCTTCGTCACGTTGCTTCTGTTCAGCGAGGCGGCTGACGCGTGTCGCCACTTCTTGCAGTGAACCTATGAGGCCGCCACCGCCGATGCGTACTGTGAAAACAAACCCAGTTAATACAAAAATAGAGAGATAAATACTCTTTGAATTTTTTTATTAGAATGACAGCTGTCAAATTAATACTTTTTATGTGCTATCCTTGTCGCTCCTACTTAATAGTTACATATCTGTCATTCTAATTATGTTTATATTTTAAGAAGTGTAGATAGTAAGAAGCTTATTTGCTAACTTGATTTAAGTATTTTGACTGTAGCTAATTTGAAATGGTAATTTAAAAAAATATTTCCTATGCTGGATAAAGTAAAATCCGACCAGTGATTTCAGTAGTGCTATAGAATGTGCTTAGAAATTATTATACAAATATTGAAAGGTATTGTGTGATAGGCGTACCCCGAGTTTCTCCACAGAGAGGTGAGAATGTCACTGGGACTTACGTCAGGAGACTTACGTTAACCCTTCAAGAGTTGAACTTTATTAAGTTGGACTGTTGATCCCTTATAAGGAAATTTGGCAATTAAATCAGCTATTCAACAAAATTAGTTTGGAATTCAATATGAACTAGAAATAGAATAGAAGTTTCTCGTCTACATTTCTATTCTAAGTTTAGATAATTGTGAAGTTGACGTTATTAAAGAAAAAGCTGCAGTGCAGTTTGTTGCCGCTTTTTCTGCCCTGACTCTTTGGATGCGGCATTAAACTTAGTTTTAGGTAAATTCTTTGACGTCAACCAATGTTATGAAACCAAAAGATATGACAATTATTAAGTGATGTTGAAATGTCCCGTAACAATGAATAAAAAAATTATGAACTTGAATATCGCCGTGTGCCGATGACAAAGTTGCTGCGTGTCGACAATAACGTCGCCTTGTTTCGACATGAGTGTCGCCGCGTGTCGACCAAAATATCATGGTGTGTCACCTAGCACGGCCTCGGCGAGTGTGAACAGCTGCGGGCTGTAGGAGCGGCCGTCGTCGGACACGGCGCCGCAGAATCTCTCGTTGCTGCCGAGCTCCACGTACATGCGGCATATGTCGAGCACCGTACTCGCCGGGTCGAACTCGTACTCTTTCATGTCTTTCACCTTAAATATAATATACATACTTATAATCACATTTATATATATATTATATACATATATATATATATATTTATATATATCCTAAAGTATATATATAAATATATATATAGTAGTCATAGCCAACGGTCTTGAAAACTAATAGGCCTCGTTCATTTTTTTGGCTTAATGATGGAATTGAGATTCAAATAGTGACAGGTTGCTAGCCTATCGATAAAAAGAAGAATCCCAAGTTTATAAGCTTATCTCTTAGTCACCCTTTACGACATACATGGGAAAGAGATGGAGTTGTCTTACACTTTTTTTTATTGTATTTACAACTAGCGATCCGCCCCGGTTTCGCACGGGTGCAAAATTATAAATGTTATTATACATAAAAACCTTCCTCTTGAATCACTCTACCTGTTACAAAAAAGCCCATCAAAATCCGTTGCGTAATTTTAAAGATTTAAGCATACAGACAAACAGACTAAAATAGCGACTTTGTTTTATACTATGTAGTGACAAATGCATGATATTTATAAGAAGTATAATCACCCTGTGCAGTATTTTCCAGATATGAAAACGGGGACTAATGCCAAGGGGATGCCTGTAGTAGTATTACTACACTACTAAATTATGCTATCATAGTTTAAATTTACATTAGCATAATTTAGGCCACCTTGATAAAAGAAAGCCCGATCATGGAGTCGACGCATTAATCAAATGGTCAGCGCATAAAAAATCTAAGTTTAGGCAAAACAATCATTGAAAGTATAAGATCAAATAACTTACTTTGAAGTTCTTCTTGTTTGGCCCGACAAGGTGCAACAAGAAGTAATTGAGCATAGAGGCGATGCGTTCAACTAGTGTCGGATGACAGAACACGTAGGGCGCGTGCGCAGTGAGACGCACAAGGGTGCGGATAGTATCGCGTCCGAGAATGTTGTCAAAGCGAGCGAGCATTCCGATGTGGGAGAGGTTGGATAGTTGCTGTTCGCGCTCGTGCGGAGGCAAGTTCGACCAGGCGCCACTTTCCCTGAAAAATAATAAGATTTGAGATTATTTCGATTATTGCAACAGAAAAAAGTTAAATAAATATGTATAGTCAAGTCGACCACGAAGTGGGATTGACAGAGCCAACAGTCCCGAAAAGACTTCCACGGTCAGCTGTATGACTTCGTCGTCTTTTACGACATCCGTGAGAAAGATATTTACTTTTTTCAACTAGGATTGCCATATTAATGAGACGTACATTTAGGTCTGAAGACAAAGTTCAACACACAAAACTTTTATTTTCGAAACGAATCGCGAATAACATGAAAATAAATAAATGGACGAAACATACAAGATAAGAAAGAAAACTAGTAAATTAGATATACATACTGGGCAGCCTGCAGGGTGCGTATTTGAGCCATATTAGTGAGTGCTTCGTCTAATAAGAATATAGCATCATTCATCAGAAGGTTGACGAAACGCAGGAAAATGGGTGGCTGTACGGCCTCCATATTGGCTTCAGCCTCTTTAGCAAGTCGTCTGAAAAATAAAACATCCGTTACAGAATTATAAATAAAACGTTAATTACATCTTTGCTTTTTGTAGACACCATAATAAAAGTTCACTAACACATATTCAATCGGATTATTATAGTATGTATAAGATTTTGTTCTCTGTTGGCTTTGACTGAATTTGATACATATTCCCACAGATAACCTGTAAAAAGTCTCACCGCCAAACCAGCACCAGAGTCTTCGTTAGATTATTGGAGTGTACATTGTATGTCAATCCAATTTATTTAAAACATTGAATGCAACATACGTGAACGCCTCTCTGTGCTCTTCAATGCCCCACAAGAAATCCATGACGAGGTACATCGGCCGGCGATAGTTGAACTTCTGCTCGAATTGAACGCTCTGCCCCGTCATTTCTATGCCCACGAACACGTCCAGGAGGCATGGTACGAGCTAAAATAATTAAAAACATGTTTAGTAATATTTTACTGTCGGGATAATGACTTTATCCTTATCTAGTTACTTAAAGAGCATCTGGTCTCTGAAAAACCTCTCTTAGGAATTGACTATTGGTATTTAAATCAAGGATGGTTGTCTCTCATCAAAGATGTTTGTACATTAACAATGTCAACGATCAACGACATCGATTTATTCTGAACTTACGATGCCAGTCATCGTCAGGTCAGAATAAATATAAATTCTTCATCATATATTGAAAAAGAACATAAGTTTAATCACCTGTAATCTATGAGGATGTTCTTTGAAAAGCTGTTCCCGTGAGAAGGACGCTAGACTGCTGAGCTGTTGCTGATCGTCCGGGTGGTTCGGCAGCATTGCTTCCACACACTCTGCTAGGCGCGCTCTGTAATAGTTGTTCTTCAAGTAAATTTTACCGTCAAATAAAATGGGACACCATGGCTGTGAGTGGAATTGTTTTAGCTATATCTATCTCAAATTCGGGATGTAAGTACGTATATGATGCTGTGATCAGTTGGATTGTCCTGATAACTAATTTTGACTTTCATTGCAAATGTCTACCGTAAGAGATTGTGACATCTAAATTAATGAATAAATTGTATATTTATTTGTAAAAATTGAGCTTAATAAACATGAGGAAATGTGTGTTTTGTAATTTTAGTTCCATGGACAATCGTATCTGCTTTTAACACTCAAATCGGCACAATAATATAATGACAGCAGCCAGTCCAGTGTGTAAATAAGTGAAGGTCATTGGGGCTAACGAACTTGCTACAGCTATATCTATAATAATCTATAATATAAAAATGAATCGCTAAATGTATAAAGTTCACTGTTGTCTAAGCAATGTAGGTCTAATAGATAGGAACAAAAAACTGTCACATTACAAATCTTTTTGACAGAACGAAGTCTGTCGGGTTCGCTAGTATAGATTAAATTAATAAAACAGAATAGACTATAAGCTAAATCAGTGCTACCTGCTTAAATTTTCTCTGGGTGAAGTTTTATACACAATTTATAGGTTGAGATTGCTTTATGTGATAAAATCGCCTTTTGCTCTTCTCTCTTTTTAAAACATGTGAATTTGCTGTTATTTATTGTGGTGCCGTGTGGTTCCCGGCACCAATACAAAAAAGAATAGGAACACTCCATCTCTTTCCCGTGGATGTCGTAAAAGGCGACTAAGGGATAGGCTTACAAACTTAGGATTCTTTTTTTAGGCGATGGGCTATCAACCTGTCACTATTTGAATCTCAATTCTATCATTAGGCCAAATAGATGAATGTGGCCATTCAGTCTTTTCAAGACTGTTGGCTCTGTCTACCCCGCAAGGGATATAGACGTGACCATATGTATGTATGTATGTTTATTGTGGTGCAATATAGTTATTGTAATGTATATCTACCTGAGATGCGGGTTGTAGGTGCGCGTGGAGTCCCCCATGAAGGCCAGCACTAGCGACATGGCGGGCCGCAGCAGCGCCGCGATGTCGGCCTCCGAGCTCGCGCCGCCGTCAGTTCGTCGCGACATCGTGATCAGGACCACGATGTTTTCTAACACGAACTCTGGAACGCACCTGTAACGAGTTAACTAAAGACATTTATCAACTAGTCATTGGTTTCCAGTACTTTGGAATAAAATAGCTTCATCTTTTTTATATGCGGAAATGGATTGACTAAGAGAATAGGCACATTCATCTAGTGCAGCTTTTACCACGATACAATTTGGGTTAGTTTACTCACGCTTCATGTAAAAACCTGATCACTTAATACGGGATCATGGTCGAAAGCTCACCAGGTACTCCTTTCTAGACAAGTGAGGATTTAACCAGAACTATAGGTCGCGCGGTGGTTAAAGAACGCTCGGAAAAAATAGTGGGGGCAAACGGCGCATGTGTACATTCGCGCTCAAAAATGCTAAGGGAAATGTTTTTTTTTTATTTATTTAATACTAGCTGTTGTCCCGCAACTTCGCCCGCGTGATTTTCCAAAAAAAGTAGCCTATGTTTTAACTCGGTTATTTAACTATGTATAGGTATCCATATCTTATAATATACTTATAATGTTAGTATGGATTTTGTGCCTTATAAATACTTATAATCCCTACTTATATTATAAATGCGAAAATGTGTATATGTGTATGCATGTTCAGTTTTCACACTTAACCTGACCTGGCTGAACCAATTTTGATGAAATTTGACATAGTTATATTCAACCGTGGACGGGCATAGGGTAGGGGCGACTTGTACTGTTTGAGAATTGATATATTATTTTAAGTTGTCGCGTACAAATACGATAAAACAATTTGTGCGCAACAGTACCCAAGAGACACGGGACGCGCGAACTCAACGCGGGAAGTAAAGAGTGACTAATCCACCAATACGTGTCGCCGTCGGCGCACACCCGTCCCCCCTCTCCTCGTCGCACCTAATAGACCTAAAAATTGATCACTGCGCATGCCCCTTCTACTTTTGCCGAGCGTTCTTAAACCACCGCGCGACCTGTACCAGTAGTAGTAGGAGAATACTGTACCTTAAAGTATCAGGCGGGGGAGTCACTATAGGCATATCCACGGGTACCACAGTCCCGGGCGCGTAACTTTGTGGGCCGACGTCATGACGAACTGCTACTTGCACGAGCCAGTTGCAAGTTGTAGCTTGAAGGCGAATCAAGTTGCTTAACATATCGTTCTCGTGGAGTGCGCAACGGAGGCTGACGAATCTAAAAATGAAAATACATAAAAACATGGTCAATAAGAACATTTGATTTTCAATTGTACCGAAATGGTCGTATTTCTGTAATTTGTTGATTATAACACAACAGAATACAACATAGTATATATATATATATATATATATATATAATTTATAAACGAAATAATTTTGTATTCCACAAAAAAATGTTTTCTCCAAAAGTAAACGGGGAAAGAGTTCAAATTATATTGTAATGGTGAATAAGTTATATAATGATCAATCAATTGATTCGAATCATAATTCTATAAGCCATACAGTAAAACGTGGCCTTCCAGTGTTTCCGAGACTGCTGGCTCTGTCTACCCCGTCAAGGATAAAGACGTGATTATGTGTATTTATGTATGTAAGCGCAAGCCGACCTGGTCATAAGATGATGGGTCCTCTGTCGCATGGGTTCCAGCAGATGGTGTGCCCCGGCCGCCACGTCGGCCATCGCCCGCTGAGCGCGGCCCAGATCATGGCCGGTCCGCCACAACTTCTCAGCGCATACCCGGATACCTGATGACACGTTTATTAGAACTAGACTGACCCGCTCTGCCACCCGAGTAAATCGAACAATCCCGTTAAATTATTGTTTCCGCGGTAATTTCAGCCAGACACTCAGTAACAGAAATTATATTTAGATTTTGCATTGAATATTGGTTGACTGGAAGAAATCCCTCACAGGGATAAGTCCGCCCTTGTACATCGTTATTTTTAATGTATTTTTATGTATTACTTATAATTTGTTATGAACAATAAAGAATTTACAAACAAACAAACAATATATATATATATATATATAATAAACGGTAGTTAGATCAGGTATCTACAATAAGTTAAGTAAAGGTAACATTTTTCAAGCCAATACCAATAAAGATCCTACATCAATTTACTAAAATCTATATATTTGTTACTCTTTGATTCTGTTTATATAGCTCATGACAATAAATTAAGACCATATACTGACCCAAATCAATACACTTCTGTGTCATGAAAAAACATTCTGTGACAAAACTATAGGTTTCTGCCACAGGCCTCTTGACTGGTTGGCCATTATCATCCTCGCGAGCGGGCAGGAGGCAAGTCTCACTGTGCAAGCAATCCAAGTGAACAGATTTTGATGGACATTCTTCAGGCTGTAAAAAGTAAAAAAAGATTAGATGTTTATTCAGAGAGAGTGCTTAATATTAGATTCTGTACAAGTTTTGCAATTTGGTTGCATTGAATCTTAGTAACATCAGTATCTTAGTGGGGCAGGGAGTAATAATTAGGAGGTTGGTAATCAGTTAATACTTTCAATGTATGTAAACTATTTCTGGTCTATAAGTTATAATTTGGAAATACGCAATTATTTATGAGAATTAAGACTTAAAATTAATTAGTAAGAAATTTTATGAAAAAAGATCTCTAATCGAAAAGCTTAATTAAAAGTTATAAACACCATTATCAATTCACAAATTATATGTTAAGAGGAACTATGAATAGTATTAAAACTTACAGTAACAGCAGGGTATGTAGGATCAATTTTGAGTGACTTCGGATCATCTGCTGTAGTACAGAATGGCTGGCAAAGTTGCAACAGTACTGCACCCAAGTTTAACATGAAGCCATCTGACACACAATTCAGCGTTGCAGCACTAACTTCCCCGGCCTATATAAAATGAAAATAATCAAAACTTGTAAATTAAAGGTACTAAACACTGTAATTTAAACCTTAAAAAAAATACTTTAGCATCAAAAAAGACACAAAAACAAAGGCAATGCAAAAATTTCCTTTGTTTTTAAAATTTAAAATGCATGTGTCACTGTCTGATCCATAATTAGCAAGGATGAAGAATTTTTTAAAAATGTATGTAGGTACCTGTACATTCCACAATTTTCCCCTGGCGACATTTGCTTTCAGACATTTTCCTATCCAAGTCAACAATCTGTTTTTTAATTGTGGGCCACCTTTGAGCAGTGTTAAAAATATTTTGTGCATGTTGTTGGAAAGGTGTGATGACGCATTCCAAATTGATGTCTCAATTAATGATGTAGCACCCTGAAAATAGAAAGACATTCCACATATATATGTAGAAGACCATAAAAAATAATTAAGATGGTTTGGGTTTCTTGTCACCTTAGAATAGGTGCAATTTCGAAATAAACTTTAGAAATAAGTAGTGCCCTTGTACTTGTTTTCTTTAGTTTAAGTTTTGTCCTCGTTAATCTTCTTTCTCCTGGGTTTAGTCCCAGTTGCATCCTCAACACTTTAGAGATGAGCTTGGGGCATGCCTTTGACTATGGATTGGGTGAGTCAGGTTTTTAAACGAAGCAACTCTCATCTGGCATTCAATTAATCATGGTCGAACATCCAGTTACAGTTGGTGCATGCAAACTCTTATAAGTTGTAAGTATTGGGGAACATTCTCTGTTTCCTGATGCTTACAACTTTGGAATATTAATAAATATGTACGGACAAATTACCCGAAACTTGTGTTACGATATACTACTTAAATTTTATAATAAATACTTTTAATGATAAACTTCTAAGACACAGGCCAATTAAATAAAAGTTTGTTTCTCATCATACCCTGGCTGTCATGAGATTATTTTATGATATGATACTCAGAAGGAATTCCAGATTTCAGGTGTTAAAAAAATAAAAGAATTGGCATATCATGAAGGGTATTTGGTATTAAAATCAATTGTCCAAGCTATTTTCAGTTTCCTTGTTAAAATGAAATTCAGAAGTTGCATTTTGTAAGACCTAACCTAACTGTTCCTAATTTCTGAGAATTATTATTATCTTAAAAGTTAATCAAAACTTTCATTAAAGATTAATGCCTACCTGATCCATAGGATTGTCAAAGAATTCATGAAGAGATGTGGCAGTTCTTGGCAGTACAGAAAGACTGAGTAGAGCACCAATTACAGAGTCCTGGTAGTGGATACCTTTTGTCTCTAATTTTGGTTCACAAGCATCCATTAGGATGGAAGCCAAATAAGGATTACCTGGAAAATGTTAAAACATAAATAGAATAATTATAAGCTTTTATTGGTATTAATAATACAACCTTTAATAAAAATTTTGCTACATGTTTTATCATAAACTACAGTGTGGATACAGTAGCACCTTTGGACTTCTCGTCATTGCAGTACAGTGGAGGCAGAAATATCCCATATCTCTTACAGAAGAAATCTTTTTACAAGATGTCACAATGTGCCTCATGGAGGTAACATGATTTTAGATAGGTTGCCTCTAGGCTGTTCTTCATTAGAAGATTTTGCTAATTATTTTTTGTAAGGTGTGATTTTTTTTCTATAGGTAAATATATCAATATTTACTTAGATACATATAGTTTCATCAGTTCATCTAAAGCAAAATATTTTGGTTAAAACAAAATCAATATATACATACTAGCAAATAAATGTATAGATGGCAAAACATAAATAGGCAGATTGATCAATGTGGATTTGTTAACATCTGTATGAATTCTTTGTAAAACTGGTATCATTGTCTCCTTCAACTGCCGCAGAGTCTCACTCTCTTCTGAAAATAAATAATTTCATATTATATTTTATATATATATATATATATATATAATATATATACAACATAATTGAGGAAATAGTTGCAATACTTTTTTAAAAGTAGTAGTACCTATTAGTAGTTTACTACTGAATTGATTTATAACAAGATATGAAGCAAAATTATTCTGTAGACTGATGCTTATAATGAACAATAAAATTTTAACAAGAATTAACAAATAAATTACAAACCATCCTCCACAAAAGATTTCACTATATCTAACAAAAATGTATGGCTTTGAGGATCTACATGTTTTAAAAGATCCACTAGTTGAATTGAAAAATCTTGGTCCTCAAAAAGTGCTGGCTGCTTTAGAGCTGTTACTGCATTTCTAAATATTAATTCCCTCATCTTTTGAATTGCATTTTTAATAATTATGGAGTTGCTCTGTTCATAAGTTTGCAAATTTTGTAATGAACAAAATAAGTAAGGAAAAACTTGTTTCTGAATAACATGTTCTTTGTAAGACTTTGTAACTTTTGGTATAACATAAGACTCTACATCAGTTAAGAGTAATCTTTCAAATAGTGCTTGTTCAAGTGCTTCTAGATCAATGTGCATTTTTGGTTTTGTAGCTTCAGCTAGTTCCTCTAAATAGACCAATTGTTTGTCGGACGAACGTTCTTCCACAGCGTTTGGGTTGATAGTGAGGTGGAAAACATTTTCCACCATAGTGTTTACTAAGATAATTGCTTCCTCTGGTAACTGTTTTGAATTGACATCTAAAGGTGTGTTTGCAACCTCAGAACTGTTGTTTTGAACTCCTATCAAGCCCGCAAATGGATTATTTGGTTCAGACATGGTGAAAACAATTCTATTTAGGACTGAATAGTTATTCTTCTTTACATAATAAAAACTAAATTTCAGTAAGCTGTGATTAATTTTCCTTGAAAGTCATCGTACGGCACAACAAGGAATTGATTAACACTACAGTACCCAAAAATATTAAATCACAAAACTACTGAAAATTGATAAAACCAATAGATATGTACATGACAATGACATGTTAATTTTCTTTCTTGCTTGATGTGATGATTGTTGATTTAATTTTTGTGACATTTTATTGACCTTGACAGCTACCTATTCGCTTTTATACGTCGATACACTTGACAGTTGGCAGTTTTCTTTCTTTGCTCTCTGTTTAACGTGATGTACATACTGATGAATTTATACATTTTAAGTATAATATCACTAAGTATCATAAACCCAACTTCTAAATAAATTATTGTACCTTTATGTAAAATAATATAAAAAATAAGATGTTATGCAAATCACTTCCCCCTATATTTCTTTGTATATTTGTAGGTACATAAATCTTAGTATGCCATGGAAATATAATCGATGCAATATAAACAAATCAAAAATATTAATAGATTAAAAATTACTTCGTATGACCTCTTTTTCTTTTTATTAAAAACGAGTTATAATGTGAAAAGAACAATCCCAAGAATGATAAATGTATAATTTAATATAAAAGAAAGCTTACTTTAGGGCTAGCCCAATTAGATATCTTTTTTGTACTTTTATTAGAAAATTTAACATTTCTTTAGAATGCCGTACATTTTAAGTTGTGTGTTACTTTTTAAAGAATTAGTGGCCTACTACGGCTTTGCCTGTGCTTCATACATTTTTAGTCTTTAAAACAGATAATGTACCTCCGTTTAAAGATTTTTTACAATAATTTCAGTACTTCCGAAGCCCTTACAGACAAACAAATAAAGTTACAATCTTTACCTCTGTAAAATATGTACTAAAGAAGTAGCAGATTATCAAGAACAATTGAGTACATACATTTAAGGATTGTATACCGATCTTGGCACCTATCTAACCAGTTTAGATTTTTGCTAATAGAATTCAAGTAATGTTTTTAAATCTGTGAGTAGAATGTATTAGGTATTGTAGCAATGAGAAAAAAATATACAAGTACAGGTCCAATACAAGCCAGTCGTGGACAACACTAATCATTTTGTCTTTGCTTTCAATTCATCCCTCCCATTATTTCCGTACTTGGTACCAACATACTAAAATAACAAAAGGAATTATTTATCTATTTATTAAGTAAGTTGATGCTTTGTTAAAAATAGTGACTCCTACGAAAATATTTAAATTAATTGAGGAATTACACCAACTCATGTATTTATATGTAAACTGTTAAAAAACATTGAAAGTTTCTATTCTGAGTTTCCGCTTATCGACACAAGCGCTAAACAAGAGTGGTGTTGAAATATGGAACTAATCGTTTTCCGGCCACCTCTTTGTTCCGCTGCAGTCGTCGTCCGAAATCATTATTGCGTACACATCTTAAACTGTTACGTCTATATGCAGCAATGCTATGAATATAACATTTTTATAATGCTGTTTAGTAGGCGCACATAGTGAACCGTTCATTAATGTAAGATTGGTAACACTTACTATTATAATAACTTGTTAGGCCCACAGGCCATGCCATTGCGTGTCCACTTCATAGGTACGAAAAGTGTTTGATCGATTACAATTATCAGCTAGACTAGAATTTTACTCATGTGCTACATATTCTGCAACACTACTACATAAGTAAATAGTTACTTTTTTGCATAATCTTTGAAAGGGTAATTTCACAAACCATTTTCGTGCAATGCAACAAAATGGCGGCCGTAATAGCAAATGACTACTAGGCTGCCATAAACGAAGTTGTCATTATTTAAAGTTTCTAATGAATTATTGTGCATGTTATATCTTCATTTTGTATTTTAACTTGTAATTTTTTGAGTTGCAATGTTTGTTACACATAATTTACAACGAATCTTTTAAATTATAATGTTTATATGATTCATATTTATGGGGTTTTTGGTGTTGGTGTTGATGAACTGGCAAATTCGCGTCTATTTGTAATTTTATGATTCATTGTTTGATAGGCCATCCATATGCAATAGGCCCATAAAACAGGTACATAGAAATTGGGTACGTATATAACCGTAACCGTTTTGTATAGGTACTTTGTGTCTATACTACTGTATATACCTTGGTAGTAACCAACCCTACTAAATTAAAATGACTATATTTGGTTTGCTAGTGTGAGTGAATGTAACATACACACGCCAAATGACCTCGATAAGGGAAAAAGGACACAGATATCTTGACATTCTAGAAGGCTGACGTCATTAAATCGTGGCGATTTTGCTTGGCGAGAGCGCAGCGCACAGCAAAACATTGTGAAATGTGAGCGGCCACCCACTGCTTGTCTTACTTGACTGTATCTACATAATTTACTTTCAAAGTAGTGGCTATGAACAGTTACTGTACTGACTTCTGCCATTCATGTTGATTTTCTTACTGCGCCATACTTTAATTTTGTGAATATTGGAGAACTTCTTTTTCTAATGCTCATTGTTTCAACGAATACTTACTAGGTATAGTATTAAGGCTAAATGGATAGCTCCTACGGCATAACAGTTGTAGTTTGTACTTTATTTATGATTTTATGGATTATGGCCCGAATCGTTGTTGTTCTATAAATTGACAATGCAATAAAAAATAGTGGGAATGCATGTGTGCGTAATTGTTTGTGTGCAAAAAATTGCGTTTAATAAGATTTAACTGTACTTTCATGAATAATAATAGTTAGGTAGGTACTTTCTTTTTAGAACAATTTTTTTTTTACCATTATTGCAATACCTACCATTTTGATTTATTTTTCTTTGTAGTTTAGAGGCGTTGGTTTCCTAAACTACAATCTAACCATTCCGCCATTTTCTTTTAGATAGGTACACGAGTCTCTTTAATTTGGTGGGGTTATATCTAGATAAAGTATGGCTGTTTGGTCAAAATTCCACTTATTTAAATTTAAAATTCAACTATTTTACTAATTGAATTCCATTTGTACTAATGTCATCCAAATATATATGAATACATATGACTATTATGCACAGGATTTCAATAAGAAATGGAATTAGAATTTATATAAATATCTACATAATGTGTCATTAGCGCAAGTAGGTATTGTAGGTACCTACATTCCCAATTGTTTTCTTATCTAAATGGTTGGCATTAACATAGCTTCTATTTGTACTTTGAAGTTATAAATAATATTGTTAGTGTAT
Source organism: Amyelois transitella (assembly GCF_032362555.1). Lineage (NCBI taxonomy): Eukaryota > Metazoa > Arthropoda > Insecta > Lepidoptera > Pyralidae > Amyelois > Amyelois transitella. Next base: position 4,702,926 of record NC_083516.1, on the reverse strand, counting down.
TGAGAGAATTCAAACAAGGTTTTAAAGCTGGTATCAGTACAATATATACGTCAAACATTTTGATTGCCACATAATACCTACTATGCAATTACGTAGCAAATGACTAATTTACTAATGTAAACAATCTAGGTATTTTATTTTATAACGTGTATAAGAACTATAAATTGTAGCGTGAAGTGACAAGTATGCAAGTGTGAGCTTGAAAGCCTGAATTTCCACAAGACCAAGGAAGTAATGAAAACATGAGAAAGAGGTTTAAACATTCCTAGGTTTTACTAACACGTAATTAGTTCAAATAAGTAGCTTTTATTTTATGTAAGAGTGGAGTGTTATGCAACCAATTTTTTTAATCAAAATTTATGTATAGCAATTACAGTTTTGAGGTATAGTGTCAGTTCCGATTTTACTCTTTGTAAGCTAAATAAAGCTGTAATTTGAATAAATGTTTATATTTCTTTGACAATATTATCGATAATATTTGATAAACGAATCTTTCTCCCGGCATTAAGAGTCATTAGCAAACGATTATTTAGGTGACGTTTCCATCGGTATCTAAGTTCACTTGACAAATTTTATTTGACATTGCACCACATAAACCTGTTGTGCACCGCATAAACTTATCCTATACTAAAATCAGTAACTAATACCACCTACCTTGATTTCGACATTTGAGAGTTCTATATCATATGCTAACTTAAGTTTCTTAATTTTACAGAACGAAATATGTTATTGTTAAATTTTGTATGCTGTTATTTCCTATCATCTATCGTAAACAAACAACATATGTTACTTGTTTATAAAGTACTCTTAAAAATTTTATGGTGCACTAGTATGTATGTCAAATTGAGTATCTGAGTTTCTGACTAGATTAGACTAGCTGTTAGAGAAGTATGTCGTAAAGTGGCCACTGGCTCCCAAACACACTTTGAGATTGCAACTGAAAACACGCAAACAGGAAGAGAAATGTATATTCATTTAAAATATTTTAGTCACTTTACGATAGCCTAGCATTAAACATAGTATAATTTGTATTATTTTTCAATTTCAGTGACACATTCGTAATGGCGGATACAGAAAAAAATATGGAAGATTTGGAAGATGGTGAGATTGAAAGTGACGGAGAAGATCCGGCAGGTGCTCAATGTGAAGAAAAACAAGAGGAAATTGTACAAAGCCTGCAGGACAAAACTAGTCAAGAAAATTTGGATACACAAGATTTTTACTATTCTAAATCAGGTAAGAAAAAGAAAAGTAAGTCAAAAGGCGAACAAAAACTTAAAGATAAAAATAAGAAAAAGAATAAGTATAGTCCGAATCTTGAAGAAGATTTTGCTGGTAACATTGAAAAAGCGATAAGAAAAGCAATGAATAAAAATCATGATGTAGATAGTCCTCCTGAAGATGACGTCGAAGAACGTAGGAAGCATAAAAAGAGAAAAAAGTATGATAATAAAGACGGTTTGGTCAAAAAACGTAAAAAGCAAGATTATTCTGATGAAATGGACGAGGATGAAATGATGTGTGTGAGAGGTGCGTCACCTGTCCAAAAACAGTTAGATTCATATGATGATGATGACAGAGATTCATATGCTTCAGAAAGTAGCCACGATTCTCGAGGACAACAGCAACAGCGACCTCAGAGAAAAAGGCCTCCTCAAAGAGAACGGAATAAAAACCACAAAAATGATAGGAGAAGAGCGCAAAATCAAATGCAAGACGGAGATGGAGTTTGTTCATATTATATGCAAGGAAAATGTCATAAGGGCGATGATTGTATTTATTCTCACGATAATCCACCGCCTAGAAAAATGGAATTATGCAAATTTTATTTAATGGATTGTTGTGCAAAACGTGATAAATGTCTTTATATGCATGCAGATTTTCCTTGTAAATATTACCATACTGGTCTTCCTTGTATTTTTAAAGACGATTGTAAATTTGCACACGGCAGGCCATTAACTGAAAATCTTAGAAATATCCTGCTAAAACATATAGAATCAGCGCCTAAGGAAATATTAGGTGACTTTCCCAGGTTACATCGAGAAGGAGCTTTACAGATGATTAAAGCAACTCAGTTAAAATTAATGCAGCAATTTTCAGAGAATTCTGATAACGATGATAAAGTTATCCCTTCTCTATTTGATTTGAATATACCAAATCCGCAAAACATGTTGGATAATATGCAATCCAATCAGTTCAGTAACGAAAAACAACAAAAAGTATCTCCTAAAATACGTCAATCCAGATGGCAACATGAGAATTCTAACCAAAACGTGAATATGTCCCTAAACAACAGTACTGGACCCACAAATGTTTTGAATATAAGAAATTTAACAGGCGTTTTGACACCAAGGCAAATTTCCGATCTCACAAAAATGGGTATTGATAATTTAGATCAATTAGGACAGCTAACTGTGTTGCAGTTGAATAGTATTGGAATTTCGTTGAAACAGATTACTGAAATACAATTAAATACTATGAATATACAAAAATTAGGTTTAATAAATGCAAATAATGAACAACAAACACAACAACAGTTTTCAAATAATACATCTATTAATAAAGATTTGGATTTGCGAGTGCCGCCTGTAGTTCCGATTTCAACTAACACAACAGTCAATTCAGATTTTCCTGGACAGGATATTGATATGCGTTTCCAACCGGCGCTTGCGCTATCGCAGCCAGAGAATAGTACTACTAGCAATGCAGTAATGAAAAAAGAGCCACTGGTTAATAAAGATATGATTGATATTGATCAATACACAAAGGATGCATTAAAGTTTGCGTTGAAAGACAAAGAAAATATTGATGTGTCAAATGATTTTGAAAATGAAAATCCTATTATGTCACTAGAAACAAAGGATGTTGATCATAGGGTGCTTCCATTTACAGACGATAATCTATTAAAATTACAGTCTAGTATTAAAAAAGAATTGGAAAGTATTAGCACAAAAAAAGAATTTGACACTGATATCAGATTTTCTACAGTTAAAAATGATTTTGACGATATTGCTACTAAAAAAGGACTTGATACAGATATCCGATTTCCAACCAATAATAAAAGTTTTGAAAATATTACATGTAAAAAAGAATTTGACACTGATATACGTTTTCTTCAACCCGAGCCTATATTTAAAAACCCAGAAAAGAGACATCGTCGTTCAACTACAGATGACGAAGATAATTTATTAATTGATGAAAAGTGGTATTCTAGCGATGAGGAAAAAGGAAATAAAAAAACGTCTCCTGTTTCTTCACCAAAACCAAAGTCATTATCACCTCAAATTCCTGCTCCACATGTTATAGAACCTTCGTCCGTTTTAAGTAAAATTGGAGATCTTTCAAAAATAGATATAAGTGAAGAAGTAACGAAATTATTAAATACAATGAAAAATAACTTGCAGGAATCCAAAACAGATACCATCATAGATCAAATCGGTTCACCAAAATCACGAGATCCTAGATCAAGGAAGTCTCCAGATAAAAATAGTGATACAACTAAGAGTTTAAATAAGAAATCTACGCGAATTTCTATATATGAATGTGTAGACGGCGAACCAACTGACGGCCGGAGGAGAACGGATGTAGATTTACGTCAGTCTGATTATAAATTACCTACTTTTGGAGATACGGATCTTCGGCAAAGTACCAGTGGTGATATTGATTTTCGTATAAGTCTACCATTTAAACCAATAAATAATTATACACCTGCGACAGAAATAAACGGGTCAATAAATAGTCACCCTCCTATACCGTATAAATTAATATCGATTGATATTCCCCGACCTGATTACACCGATATCAGAGATAGCACGGCAAAATCTCAAGCATTAGTAGACCCAAGACTGAGAAAAGTATTCCGGTTATCAGTAGAAGATTCAAGTAGTGATAATGAAAAGGCAAGTAAACCTGCCACCCCCGCAGCACCACGAGTTGACCCACGAAGAAAACCAAAAGATGTAACAGACATCTCAAATTCAGATCAAAAATCAACCGTTTTGGAATTACAGAACATTTTACAAAATTCTAACTGGTATAAAGATTTAAGTTCTACACAAAAAATATTCGTTAATCAACATCTGGCACCTGTTACACAAATCTTGAAACAACATCAACAAGAAAAGGCTACCGGTAAAAAATTAGATCTTACATTCTTACAAAGCAACACAGTCTTATGTAGTATATTTACAAACCTGGGAGTATCTTTAGGAGAAAATGGTGAATTTTCTTATATACCAAAACCAAAGGAAGCCTTACTTAAAACACCAATTAATTTCAATCAAACTCAAGGTCCTTTTGGTATGTCAATGCTGCCCGGCAATATTGATGGCAACAGTACAAATATCATGGGTATTGGGGGTATGGGTATGGGAAATATGAACAATATGAATGTTGGTCCAATGCATAACTTTAATCAATCATTGCCCGATCCGCGTGCTGGACCCACGCCTGGTCTGTTAGGTATAGCTCCAAATATTCCTCACAATTTTAACAATAACTTTGGTGGACCTAATAGTTTTGGTAATATGGGGTTCAATGGACCAGGTCCGGGTAATGAGTTTAATTTTATGGATAACGAACAAAATTTCCAAAGGTTCCCTAATAGAGGAGGGCATCGTGGTCGAGGAAATGACAGATGGAATCGCGGAGGTTCTGGTAGGGGTCACCGGGATAGAAAAAACTTTAATGACCGTGGTGGTTGGAAAAATGAGAGACATTAAAAACGTTCGATTGCTTTAAACAATCACAGTTATTGTTAAATTATTTTTACTCATTTTACGAATGAATGAAGTTGGTAGTCCTTCCACATATTACGAAATGTGATCAAGGTGATAATTATTAATGACAGACTTGAGTAGTTACATTTCTTTTATAGGTAATTTATAATATCTTAGATTAAGACGTCTCGTGTACAAGGTCTTAAGTGTAAATATTTTTGCAAAGTACATGTAATAAATTCGTCAGTGGTAGAAAGTTTGTTTGTAAAAGTAAATGTTAATATTTATGTTATTACGAAGTAAGTATCCACTTTAATAGCCAAATGTTTTAAGACTGAAGGCAATTTGTGTTTTACCTACTAAAATGTTATTTTAATTTTGAACATTGAAACTTTTGTCGATAAACCCAAGCTGGTATACGAGTCAAAATTTATTTTATCATGTTTTGTTTTTAAATGGGATTATTTTAAAAACCATTGCATATTATCTATACCTAGACGTGAATAAAAGCAATACTTATACTTTCTAATTAGATGTTGGAATATATTAGAAAAGATTATGGCTAATTTGTATTATCAAGTAGTTGTACCTAATAAAAGCCAACCCAACTTGAAAATAAATCTATTTTACTTATTTGTATTTACGCGTTGACTACCTTATTTTAACGAGTGTATTGTCTATGATTTCACATGTCCCTTGAATGAACTGTGTAAATATTACACCGGAATTAATGAATGGATGTTTTTCAGTTCAGTTTCAGCTGAATTTATTCGGTAAGTATAATATTTGGGACAGGTAAATAATACTATTAAGTTTGATCCTTACATATTTATTGATTGTAGAACTGAAGCCACATAATTGGAAAAATCTATTTTTAGTCGATTTCCGCCATTCTTTAAGTTTATTACAACTTGAGACACCTTGGTAAAAGTAGCAGCTGAAAAAATAAAAGGAATAACATTATCCAGGGGTGATTTAAAAAAAATATTTTTAAATATACTTACATAAGTTCAAGGCACCCATGTCATCATTTTCTTCGGTGCAGTTATAAAAAAGGACACATTGTTTTGCCGCTAATTTTGGCTGGGAAACAAAATAGTTGTATAGAAGTTCCATTTCTCTAGCGGCCACTTGAACTGTGCTTGGCGAACATACAAGAATCACACCGTGAACGCCTAATCTTAATGCTGGCCAACAAGGTTCAAATCTGAAAATAAAGCAAATCATTACATACATACATATAATCACGTCTATATCCCTTGCGGGGTAGGCAGAGCCAACAGTATTGAAAAGACTAATAGACCACGTTCAGCCGTTTGGCTTTATGATAGAATTGAGATTCAAATAGTGACAGGTTGCTAGCCCATCGACTAAAAGAAGAATCCCAAGTTTATAAGCCTATCCCTTAGTCTCCTGTAACGACATCCATGGGAATGAAATAGAGTGGTCCTATACTTTGTTTATTGGTGCCGGCAACCACACGGCAAGCATCCTTAACACAAATTAATCGAGTCTTGTGGCAACTATAACATAATTCTTCATATATTAGGATTTTATCAGTAAATCGTTTTTATTTTACTTGGGAGGCTGCACACTCATGAACTCTTTTAAAAGTAGAGATCCATTGGGGTAATGGCTTGAGATTCCGCTAAGATCCCTAATAAGTATTGGTAAGTGATACTTCAGATGCTGTGAAAAATTTGGCAAGACATTCTGCCGAACACTAAGCCTTGAGTATTTAATTTTCTGAGGCATGGTTGATATAGTTTATTGCTGGTAGGCACCTAACAACAGAACCAGTATTTAAAATTATAACGCTGACTCTCGCTTCTTAACATGCTGGTAAGCAAAAATTTTCAAACACTATGTACCTACGTAGTCTTATCATAATTTTACTCACTAATATACATATATCATACTTTATTAACGCCCTCTTGCGGAAAACAAAGTGAACCTACCTGAAAGTATATACCGAATGTAGGGATCTTTATGGGGTTCGGTATACCCTAATTTGAGCTGACAGCTAAGTTCCTATAGAAATATATATAACGCGATAAAGAAAATATTAAAAATTAATAGGTACCTACATAGATCTGGAAATCTAAAAAATCTTTACACTAAAGTACAAAGCCTCTTCCTAAAACTTACTTATGGTCACCACTGCAATCCCATAGTTCAATATCAATGTTTACAATTTTTCCATTAATGCTCAAATTAGATACTTCGAATTCCACTATTCTCACTCCCTGCGTAGGTCTAGGGGTTCCAGACTCTTCGATATTTATTGATTCAGATATGAAGTTAGCAATTAGTGTTTTCCCACTCTGTAACATTAATCGTAGAATTTTATTTGTTTAATACGAAATCGTTTGTTAAGAATTAATTCGCAAGAATTTTGGAGAGTTGATACCACATTCGTAGAAAAAAAATGGCGATTAGTGAAATAAAAAAAACTTTAACGTGTGCTTATTCTTCCAAGCACAGAAGGCCTACTTAGTCTTATAAAATCCATTCAGTTTAAATGTTAGCGATTAGCCATAACCACCATGACTTAAAGATTTATCAATACACCTTCCAGGCTCCGATTTAAATTTCCTTTTATAACATTTCTGCAAACAGTAGTATCATTAAATGACTACTCTTATGAAAGAAGTCGGTGGTAATATAAGATAATTACAGCTTGTTAGAAGGGAGAATTCCCTATTTTTAAAGAAAGATAATTTAGGCGTTATATCTGGTAGCCATCACATTTTCATTTATAAGTGTTAAGATTTGGAAACTTCGATACTTGGATGCGTGAAATCGGTTTGTCTGTAACATAAAGAATGGGGTTCTTCCCATTTACCAACCAACCTTAGACTATCCTACCTTACTCGTTGGCTACCTTAGTTGTAATATTTTTATGACCGACGTTGAATGTATGATAAGAAAATACTATAATTTACCAACCTGGGCAGGTCCAATCATCAATATTTTCAACTTTGGAGGTAGCATCTTGGTGTTATTCTTTGATAGTGCACAGGTGTAGTCACTTTTATTTTATTATGAATACAGAAACAAAACTGAGACTATCAAGATCGATTAAACATCGTAAACAAGGATTATATTTGTTTACGTTATTACTGCGTCAGTCATTTCCATGGCAACGTGCGTCAAAGCTTACCATAGAAATCAAAATACATATAAGTAATTACATCTCCGTTATCTAGGTATGAAGTTAGGTTCATAGCTTACCCAAACCATATATTTTATCCACAAAGATTACCTACCTGCTATATACAGGCATATAATGTCTTTATCTCTTACGGGGTAGACAGCCAACAATTCTGAAAAGGTTGGAAGGCCAAGTTCAGCTGAAGTTATACTTAAAATGTATTAAGTATACATAGATATATACCTAATTTAGTTATTGTTTAGGCTGTATCTTATTTAAGTCTCGTCATGTTTACTTTTATTCAACATTGCAGAAATAAGCATCGAAAAAATGTTTTCGCTTGATGATAAAGTAAAACAATATTTTTGCGAAACCGAGAACACATACCTATCTAAAATATTTAAAATGTTAAAAAATGAACAGGTTCCACCGAGATTTGAACTCGGATCGCTGGATTCAGAGTCCAGAGTGCTAACCGTTACACCATGGAACCGCATGCTAAATTTATGAAATTTTGAATGTGAGTGTGAAATGCATCAAAAAGATTGTAAGAGATTTCTATTGAAATAAGTAACATCTCTGTACTACAATTACAGTGTTAAATGCTCCTGTATTTATTAATTCATTTATATACACAAAGTATACTTTTTTGTATATAAATAAATAAAAAAGAATACATTAGCCCACCGGATGTAATAGCACTTCTTAAATTTCTCCATATTTGGCACACCGGCCACACAATTGACATCTAAATAGTATAAGTCGATTCCTATAAGGCTGGGACAAAACTCCGATATTCCTACACTTACATAATAATATCCAAAGACAGTTGTCTTTTTCAAAACCTACTTGCCATAAGAACATCCGTAATATAGTGGTTTTAAGAATAAAATACATACAAAAAATCACTTTGGTACCCTAAGGGTGGAACCAATGGTAGTTAAATTAAGTAAGAAAAGGTTCCTACTAATATTTTAAGTGCAAAAATTACATAAAAAAGACATCAACGCGACAGCAGTAACAAAAGTCATGTCACTGTTAAATAATGCAAAATGTGAGTACTTAACTGTACAAATAAGTTTATGGTAAATACCGATAATAACTTTGAAACTTTTAATAAGCATATCAAAGTTTCCCAGCCTTAAAATATTTTGGTATTGCCTACTTTATGCTTCATTAAGTATTGACTATGACATTTTCTAAGATATGTATGTATGTATATATTGATATATATCTTAACTTAGAGAATGTTGTTTTCTACTATTGAAATTTATAATCTTTATTTGTTATTCTGTGAAAAGGTTTATACTTCTGTTTTTTATTAAATCATAGTTACTTAAATAATAATAAATAGTAGCTACCTGTTATTATGCATAAGTACAACTGTATAATAGCAAGGCCGTGATCTGTTTCTGTGCTTTCGAAAGTTTGTTGTGATCCCAGTAGCTATTACTAGATGGCGGATAACTCGCCGGTTAAGATACCGAAATCGTGGTCGCATTGTATTGTTTCTTGACGGGAATGTGCGTATTCGCATAAAATGTAAGTTTAACGCACCACATAAACTTAGCTTTTTCAACAATGAAATTATTATGAGACATAGCTTGTCAAATCAACATCGAAAGCCTTCAGTTTTTATAAAAGTTCATAGCACTAAGTACTTATATAATTTATGTATCTGCAATAAGATGACGTCCGTGGCTCCACACGACCCGTTCCCTAGACCACATATGGAACACTCCAAATTTCAAGCCTCTAGACCGAGCGGTTTGCGGCATGCGTTGTCCGGTCCAGTCTGTAAGTAACTAAGTAACAGAAGAGTTTTAGATATGTAGATGTACCTAATGCGGAAGAGTAATAGTTTACTAAAATGCGAAAGTATATAGTTTATTTTGTTACGTAGTTCGAATCTCACATACATACATACATACAAGTCAAACTAAATAAAAACTTTTAATAAAAAATAAAACAATTTAACGGAAGGAGTATGTAACATACATATAATAATTAGTCTTGGAACTCCTGGATCATCGGTTTATTTCCAATAGGATATTTTTCTGTACATTCATTATTTGTGTGAACTGACAACGGTTCTTAACCACCTATGTCCCGGGGAGTGCGATAAAAACCGCGCGGACTGAGGTTTTCTCATTCATTATTGCGGAGTTCCAAGCCTTGACCGTTATCTAGGATTACACGGGGGATATATCGAAGTAAAAACCAGCGTAAAAAGGTAACAGACGATCCATTTTCTGTTAAATGGTACTTACTTGAATACTGGTTGCCTGTCTTTTATGGGCACGTGACTGTTACGAAGTAAAACGGCTGATTCCCACATGCGATTGTGGTTAAACAGACAACTTTGTCGAATAAACTCAATAGATGGCATTCATGACCTAAGCCCTCTTGCTCAAAAGCGAGTTCAACCCTGATCTAATTTGAATCATAGTTACACATTGAGTATTACCTGATTGTATTTACATGTTTTCTCTCACTGCCTAATAATTGGTTAACATAAAACAAATGTTCTTACGTATCTCAGAAAAGCGTAATAGATGCAGAGCGGCAAGGGGTTTCTTAGCATACGTCTCTATTTTACCATGAAGCCATCGATGCGTTATGTTTATTTTTTTTATACTAGCTTTTGCCCGCATGTAGTAGACATGCGGGCAAAAGCTAGTATAAAAAAAAATTCGATTCCCAAAAATTTACGTTATCGTGAAAATTTTAGGAAATCCTTTCCAGCGGTGCTCCTCTGTTGTACTATGGAACATACATGACAAATTTCAGCACCCTACTACGCTAGTAGTTTCAGGTGTAGGTACGTTTTTGTCAATTTGTCAATAATAACAAGTTTTATGTGTATTGATCGATCGATTATTACCAAGTTAATAAGAAACAAAGTTACCACCAGTTATGAAAGCAGCTCACCAGCGACCTTGCGGTTCAGCACTTATGGTGAAAGCTAATGTTTTGCATAATCCTGTTGCACATATCACCGTCATTACGCGTTCCGTTACGCACTTCGTCTAAGCTGCTTGTTTTCAAATCTAACGTATTGGTATGCTTATTAACTTTGTATTGAGCTTTACATAACACATATTATTATGTACTTTATTCCTTCCGGGAAAGACTGAGACAATAGTCGTAACACTCAAAAACCACGTTAAACTGAATGGCTTAATGTGGGACAAAGTTTCAAAAATATTTATAGGTTTCTTGCCTGTCGCTATAAAGAGAAATCCACAATTTGTATGCCTTTCTCTTGATTAACTCTTACAAACGTTATTATCAGTTCATCGATTTACTAACGGCCAGATTTACGGTCTCGTTCTAGAGCTATATTCAAAAAGATAAAGGCTAAAAAAATTGGGATCCTTCTTCTTAATTTCATCACTAAGTCATTAATCTAAAAGTGGCCTGAAATTTCTCAAAACTATTGGCTGTCTACCTCGTAAGGGGTTAAGACGTGATTATACGTAAGGCACTCATTACACTGCTTGCCTTCATTTAAATTGTACTGTGACGCCGTCGGTGGCCTTATATAGTGAAGAAACAATTTGCAAAACGCGCAAAGAAACAATGATGGACGCTCTGAACCTCATTTAAATTTACTAGAGCCTTCATTCGTCATCGTCAAATCAGTCCTGACAGTTGAGAGACGTTTAAGATCTTTAATTTCTCCTTTGGTTTGAACTGTAAGAGGCATGTTGCTATTGTTAAACAAATTATGATCATTAACTACATTTCCTCATCGTAACGTATAACATATAATAATTTGATAAAATTTTCATGTATTCGGCTACTACTAGCCTGACAATAAACCTAGGATAAAATGCTGATTATGTTTGATCTTAGAAGAGAGTAAAAGATGCTAGTTCTAAGATTACGAAAGAAATAAAACCTTTTCCTTCTATTTTTCTCCAATTTCCATATGAAATATATGATGCCTAAGTACTTATCTAATTATATGGTGTTAGAATTGTAGCTATTTAATTTCTTTTTAACTTATCTGGAAAACATTCAATAACAGAAGCAATCGTCAAACCTCGTAGATATTGTGCATTGTAACATTTGAAAATAATCTCGTTTTTACTGTTAGTCTAGTCCCGGAAGCTTTAGAACTTGTGCCTTATAAATAACATCCTAACTGTTTCAAGACCAGTGCAGAACTGGATATAATCTATTGCATCTGTCTTGCAGTTATCTGCATGTTAATATTGGTTACTTACATTTTGTTTATGTAAAGTGAGACACAATTTGTTCAAATATCGTAGACATACAAACAAACATACATACATATATGTAATCACGTCTATATCCCTTGCGAGGTAGACAGAGCCAAAAGTCACAATATCGTAGAAGTACCTAGTTAAAATTAGGTGTAGCACTGCGGACCTACCATAGGTACCTACAATAGGCCATACCTCTGGTCCTAGGGTGGATGCATACTGTTGAGTGAATAGTGTTTTGAAAATTATAAGAAAATTAATATTTATCTAATAGGTAGATTAGATTTAACCTTAGAAATTAGAATACTTAGTTATATGCTAATCTTAGAAATCAGGTAATATAATGTTTTTCCGATTTCGATTCTTTTGATTTAACTGACTCCAGATTTTTATTACTTATTTATCGAAAACATTATTTGGTTGCAGTTGTAATGTTAGTAGGTACTTATTAACGACGTTTTCTTATTACTAGTTAGCAGGTAAGTATGTAGAATATAAAAAAAAATCAACATAGAAAAGAGTAAAATTCCTAAAGTTATTGTCTAACATAAAAACTTACAGTCGGTCAGTCAGTCAAGTCAATGACACTATGTAAAATAAAAGTTATCAATACAAGTAGCTAGTCAATACTTCTAGCCAATAAAGTTTAGGATAATCCAAGTAGGTATTCCTATCGAGAAATCGTTGAAAGCGGACTTAAGGCTTCACACCATGTTCAATATTATAACTCATTCCTTTTTTGAATTCGAGACGCATGTTAGATCGTATGATGCGGCCATGTTTTATTTGCGAGCTAGAATCTAGAATTCATTTGATATAAAGCCTTTTGTACACGGAGGCGTCAACTCTTATTTCACTTAGCAATGTCCGCCCACATGCGCCGCGTACATTGTACCCGACGCAACAAACGCTGGTATTATGCAAGATTGTTTCGTACAATCTGCACGAAATATCTTGGTAACTAAAATGCTGTACCTAGTAATATTTTCTAGGCTATGAAATATAGATACGTTTATTGTATTAGGTATTTGTTATAAAAATACTTATTGTCGTTACGCGTACTTATCCACAAGATTAGATCATATTTTTGGATCAGCTCAATCGTTATTATGCGTTAATAATTTTGTTTACATGTTTATTTTAAAAATATTTCCCTATAATTAAGACTTTGCATTAAAAGCTTTCATAAATATTTGCTTATTTTACTATGAATAATATATATGGTGGAAATACATATTGTTATTTGGTGAAGCTATATATATATTTAATCTTTCCATAACCATGGAATAGATGCAGTTGTAACTTATATCTGAGGTAACATGTTCTCAGATATATTAAGGATATTATAAAATAATATAAAAAACAATAAAAAAACGTAAGAAACGAACTCTGTGATTCAGAATCGAACAGCAAACATACGCATTAATTTTGCAGATTCAGGGATGTTTTGGAGCAATTTTTATCAAGTAAATTGATCGGTTTATAACAATTAAATTAAAATATTTTAAGGGTTCCGTATTAAATACTGTTAAGAGGTATTATTTCTTCAGCATACCGCATACTTACTTAATAAAGTGGTCGCTGCCGTTATTGAATAATTTTAATGTAAAACTTATGCAGTTGCAATCTTCGTTCGGTTTATAGCCGACCGAAGTGCTGTATTAAAAACAGTGTCGCTTCATTGCAAAGCGATGGCCGAAACGATTCGAGTCATTATGAGAAATGAGGGCTTGTTCGTAAGTGCAGTGTTTATGGAAATTCTGCGTACGCATGTTAACTTCTGATGTATTAATAATAAGTTGCGACTTGCAATTTTATAGCATTCTTTAAATACAAGGTTTTTTAAAATATAGTTACCGTTTACCATCAAGGCCTAATGCCTATTGATATTATAATTTTAACAAAAAACCGCAAAATATTTGTAAGGACCGGCTTTAGTTGTTATTAGTTTTTCTCCTAAAGTTTGGTACTTAGGATCCTACGATATACATAGAAAAAAAATGGAGTATACCTAGTCATTGGTGATACTTACCACACTGCCATTATGCATGCATTCAGCGTGGTTCATCCTTAAAATATGATATTATGATTCCATGGAATATATCTTTAATAAAATCAAATCCGATACAGTAAGCTGCATGCGAAGTAAAATAACCATAATGTTCATATCGCTGATTGCATTTAAATGCAGATTCCGATCTTTGAATGCGAGTATCTAGCATAATAAAAGCATCCGGGTTCGTCGAACATCCCGCGCACCTCAAACGTAGTAGGCACCAAGCTAAGTATCCTAACGCCGTTCCCAGGTCATCGACCGAGTTTAGCCTCGCCAGCGGTAGATTCGCAGGATACGATAAATTTCAATAGTGCATTGACTGCATGCTCTATTCCAGTCCTGTCCTGCATCGTTAGACAGAGAAAAAATCGATTTAACCAGATTTAATTGCCTTTTTACCATAATTTGATTTTAAAGTTCTTTATTAATTTTTGAGTTTAAATTTCCCTTAAAGCCGACGTTGCATTAATTTATTAATCATCTTAGTTAAAAAGCAATTTTTTGCAAGGGCAGCTTTCTGTGACGATAGGTTTTTCGTTTTTCAATTCACAAATATTTACCCTTTATTATTCTTACCTACTTCTCAGACAATCTCCAATTTTTTTATATTGTTTCCTAGACGATTTCCAATTTTTATGATACTTTTATTGGTTGCCTAACTACCTACCTAGTTTATCTAATCGAAATATGATACATTCTAATGAGTAACAAAATACCGGATTCTAATTAAGTGGATTCTCAAATATTTATGTCATGAATTTTAAGTCCCTAGTAAAATGTGAAACAAGATTTCCCGTATCGGAGACGTTTTTTACCTCGTCTTAATTAGCTCTAGATGGTTTGCGAAGGTTGTAATCATAAATAAGTATAAAGTTTTATTTAGAAATGTCAAATCATCATGCGTTTGCTGTTGAAGAGATTTCAAAACTTGTCGTTATGTTTTGGTTTAGATTTTTTTTTTTATTTGGTTCGTTAACTGATCACACTTAGACAAATTGATGGACGAACGTCAGTGTCGTAAGCATGGCGGCGGTAAAGTAGTTAAAAACATTATTAAGTTTTCAGTACCGCATATAGATAACTGATCGAAGAATACTGAGAGTGTTTAATAATAAAAATTTAGAATTTTTTTGGGAATAAGCGTTTATTGTTTTTTTTTTGATCAGAATTTAGAATACCTATTTCATATCAATGTGTATCCTTTTGTCAGTATCTATTGCGCATCGAGGACACATACACGTACTCCTTACTAAATTAAAATGAGGGTAAAGTTTATCTGCCGTACACACACACATACACACATTTTACGTCTTTATCTCATAAGAGTGTCAAAAGTCATGAGCGAGACTCGACCACGTTTTGGCATCACATGTCAAAAGACAGCAAAGAGAAAGCTCCGAAGCATATTTTTTTTATAAGTCAACAATTTAAACCTAGTTCTAGTACGCATATTTTTTTTTGTCTTGTAGAATACCATATTCATTTGATTTTACTTTATCCTTAGGACGGAGAAATATAAAAGTGCAAAGTGGGAGGTCTACATGACTAGCAGTATTTCAAAGCATCAGTATTGTTTAGCATTTTCTTTGTGCAGCAAAGCTTGTAGAGATATCAGAGTGCAATCATGGATGACTCAACGGAATGTCACCAACATCACACTTTGATGGCTTTATTATGCAAATAATAAACGTACTTACGAGGCGATTTATTTCATATTTGTTATTGATTTTAAAGGGAGAGAGAATTGTTTGTATTGAAGAAATGGAATTGTTTTCGTAAAATTATTTTAAAGTACAATCCAATCAATATTAGATACCTAGTTATTTAAAAATACCTATCTAATCTTAATTGATATATTATATATCATATTTTTTAATATAATTAATAACTTATATTTAATATACCTACCTATATAACATACATAGGACTTTGCATACAATTATCGAAACTCTTAATGCTGCTTTTGCTGTAAATTAATACAGATATAGTTATATCGACGAAGACATTTTTCTTAGGGATGAATTGTGCAATCTATCAGAGAACCCTCGGGAAAAGTTTGACAACATATTTTCTAAATATTGTTGTCCATGTTTCATAGTATTAACATGTTATAAGAAAATTAATTGCTCATATTAAGATACATGCAAGTATATTTTGTTAATGCTAATATATCTATCTAGCTATCTTATAAGTTAACCAAGTGGGCAACTTACCAAGATAAAGTCAAAGCGTCTAGTCTAGATGGAGCAATTCCTTGGTCTTGCATTTCTCGGCTTGGGTTATTTATCACAGCGGTCATAATAATCAATCTCTAATAGGTTTTGTCTGCATTCAGCCTGATGTTCAGAGTCGACAGGTAATTGTATAGTTAATCAAAGGCATTCTATTGGTTCGTCATTACTTGCTACATGTAAATTCACGGTTTTATTTGCTTCTACGATTGCCTTTAATAACTCTTTTAAATGTTTTAGTTGGAAATGTGCTTTATGGTTTAAATAGGTTCAAGTTAAAGATTTTAGGGTTCCAAGAGTCGTGGTTAATATTAAATACTTTAAATGTATCTATGGTCGTAATTTAGTTTTGGTGTCCAACAGATAAAAAATATCTTGGTATGTCTTAAGAATAAAAATATTGATGAAAGAATTTTCATACTTATTACTATTTCGCTATTTACGAGTATTTCGAAAATATAAAAAATGTTTTGTTTTTTGTTTTACCAAAAAAAGGGATTTATTTTTGCTCGTTTCTTGTTTATGTCAGTCTCTTATTGAATATAAGAAAACCGTTTTTTGAGATCTACGAGTCTGTCGTGGGCGAGTTTTTGGTGCTTTATTAATTCCTCCTTTCTCGGGACTTTTTGGGAAAACTTGAAAAGTCATCAAATCTACTAGCTATTGTGACACTTTTCAACACTCACGCTTGCCCTATAATCCACAAAAAAAAAATTTTCTCAAACCTGCCAAAAATGTGTTGGTTAATATTCCTATTTGATTAAAATCAGACTGTTCCCCGAGTCATTTCCAATCATAGTTTACGATACTCATTCACGGAGACTTAGACAGACTAGCTCATTTTCTTATAGAAATAATACAGAATTCTTATTCAATTTAGGAATTTAACTTGGCTAGTTCCATATTCCAATCTCGGGCCATTCGCGGGTGTTTGCTAGTCATTTCTTCGCATTCCTTGGGTATTATTAAACGCACTGTTAGTGCATAATAACTGGGTTTGTTTTTTGCGTTGTCTGTTAAATATATTTTCTAACAGCAACGTTTACAACTCGCAGCAGTAAAATTAAACTTAATGCTGGCTCTGAATGCTAGGGCTAATATAACTTCAGTTTTATTGCCAGAATGAGCATGATAGGTACCTTCATGTTTATTGTCTATTGTGGACGCAAGAACTGATTGCTGCTATCGATGATTTTATTTTAAGAACATTTTAAACAGTTACATTAATTAGGTGGACGACCTTTGCAGCGTATTTAGGTCCAACATGACTATTTTTGTGTCGGCTGTTTGGGGTGTCAGGTCATATCCCTAGTGAGAATGAGAACTAAATTTACTCGACAGTTGAAGAAGTTTGGTTTAGCTGTGGTGATTTGTTGTTCAATGTTCATCCACTTTTTAGATTGAAGTTCTTATATCTTATCTATCTTATCTTTACAAAACCTTCCTACATCAAAATCGTTATGAATTTTTTTAAATACGTAGTGAAAATGTAACACAATAGGTAAAGAATTTAACGCCAGCGCGAAATTCCGTAGTTTGTGGAAGGGACTGTTAAGTATTTCCAAGGAAATAATTATCTCGTTGTGAAGATATTATAGCATCATTAACGTGTTACGCGGAGTGAGTGAAATTAGTAAATTTCTGTGTAATGCTACCGGTTTGCAGCGTTTGAGACACAGAGCACTAAACGCCTATAGAGTAAAAATATCTTTCTCTCCCTGTTGCCATTATCGATGTCATTTTTTTATAATAGTTAAGAAACTTCTTGTTAATAAAGTAATGGTCATTTATTTGCGTTTGGTCTTTTTTTCGTGTAAAAATCAAATAGTTAAAAAAAATCAAGTTGGTAAAGTTGAATTCAATTAGTAGGTAAGTATCTATGTAGGTATATCGAATATATTCAATCCCAAGAAATTTGGATACAAATTTTGACATGTTACGTAGAAACTTCGTGAAAAACACAATCTAAGTAAGCTACTTACAGTCCCTAAGAAATTTAGACAGATGGGATATTTAGTATTCTTATTTGAAACGCCTTTTACGACAACCACGGGAAAGAGCTGGAGTGGTCCCATTCTTTTTTCTATTGGTACCGGCAACCACACGACACTGAGCCAGCAAAGTAACATTTAATTTTATTACGCATATGTCATACCTACATTGTCAAAACCGAAAAATCACTGCGAGCCTGCGCAATGTTTGAATGTCATTTTCATAATTTACAACTACTGTTTTAAAGGGCACTTAAACGAAATGCATCACTGTTTGGTCCATAATTTATGAAATTTAAACCTTCTGAGGCAGTTATAAAGCAGCATTTCAAAATTGGGTTAAATAACAGAATTTATACTTCGTGAAATGGAATGACAAAGTATGTGCCAAGGTACCGTGTTCAATAGTGTATGAGTATCAGCCAATATCTGATGCTGATGCAGGCTTCTCCTGCATGAGTGATTTCTTCTATAGTCTGAGCAGGTGATTAATGGATGGACGTCACTATCACGTAATCAAGACTATCATGGAAAAAAAAAAATTAAAGATAAAAGTAATATTTACTTGGTAAAATAGGATTTCCTACCTACTGATTAATAAACTTTTTCCTATAAAATTTCAGAAGAAAGGAGAAAAGGTTGTGTTAGGCGTGGTAGTTGTTATTAGGTACCGATTTTTGATCGAAGAATTTACGTCCTTGTAAGTAATAATATTCCAAAATTTATAATCTCTCCTTGCCTAAACACCTGTTTGTTTTACTGTGCAGGACCACTCCATCTCTTTCCCATGGATGTCGTAAAAAGCGACTAAAGAAAAGGCTTAAAAACTTAGGATTCATCTTTTAAGCGATACGCTAGCAACATATAACTATTTGAATCTCAATTCTATCGTTAAGCCAAACAGCTGAACGTGGTATAACAGTCTTTATAAGATTGTTGGCTCTGTCTACCCCGCGAGTAAAGATGTGATTATACGAGTATGTATGTATGTTTTACTGTTACTTATAATATGTTCGTATAGCATAGTCGAGAGTACCTTAAGAGAGTAAGAAACACGGGTTTCTTATCTATAAACACAATCTCAGGGGTTGAAAGTGGCACCGTCACTTACATAAATAAATTAGTACTACCTAGTTGTGGTTTTCCTACTCTACAATTTCCTGGAACACCAATCGGGTGGATTTCCTGTGCTGTGTTTGCCCGAACCTTTCTTATTGACCGTCCTTTATTCATCGTTCTATAATACGGCATGGTAATTGATATTAGGGCACGCTGACGCCATATCTTCCATCAATTGCAATAAATGCCTGATGGTATCGGCAGTACAATGAGCTTCCATGACTACCAGCGACTAGGTAAGGTATAACTATTGCTCCCATTGAAAACTCGCATCCCGATCGCTATCAGTTATTTATTGTTTAAAACGTCAACTGTGGCCATTACTTTCACTTTTATTCTGCAAGCCTTCTTAGGGTTCCTATGCTGAACTGGAAAATACTAAGCAATATAGTCATGCACGAGTATGTAACTTCGGTAGTAGAGTTAGGTTTAAGTGTTCACGAAATTCTTATCAAAGTGTTTAAGAAAATCGACCATACAGACACATTTTCAATTCATTTCACGCACATATGTATCACGTCTCATACCATAACGGAGTAGACATATACAATAGTCTTGAAAAACTCTAAAGTCTCAAAAAGTCCTGATTTAATTATAGAATTGAATATTTAGAGAAAAATGCTAAGTGTTTGGGTATTAAATATCTAATCTGCATATCATTTCATAAGAAATATTTCAAATCTCAACATAATAAATCAATTTCATATCACTAAAGCTCTAAGTCTATCGGCTTCGCGCAGATTGAGTGGTTCTGATAGGAATTTGCATTTTCATTGCATCCATCCAATGTAATTGCAATAAGGCATCTTGCAGACAGAGCCATTATATTGGTTTATTTCATTCTGTACTGGGTTAATTGGTTTATATGGTATTAATTCTTTATTTTTTTTTAAATGGAGAAATAATATTGTTTTTATAAATTTAAGATTAAAAGATTAGAAAATATCAAAAGATTTTATTGATAAAACCATTAAATAAAAACAATTAGGTATATATTTATCTATATATTTTTATAAAAGTTGCAAATACGTCAGGCATTAGAAACTAAAACGAATTACTAACTTGTTACGCTAAGCCGTATGGCTTAGCTTAGAGATTGGTTTCTTACCCTAAACATCCTTCTCTACCTACAAAAAATATGTTTATACAATAAAAGAAAAATAAGTTATTATTATTTAATTTTTGCTACCAGGGGGACATTTTGAGACAAGCCAAGATGGTAAATTATGACTTCAAGATGTAGATAAATTCACTGATAAGTGTGAAAAGTAAAACCATGTAGTACACTTAGTTTCGAAAAAATCTTTTGTGTCATCCATAATATTTTAGCAGTTCAATCAGCTAAATAAACAGAATAAATTGGACGCAGCCATTCAATTCATTCTCGTTTTATCATGCATCTGCGAATGTAACGAGTGTTTAATTTTCACCGTGCTCAAAATAAAAACGCCTTGAATGATGGTAGCACGGTGGTAGATTCATATAAAGGCCTGTTCATATAAGCACAGCAATGGACCTATATAAATAAGAATAATCAAGAATTTATCTTGGCATTATGTTATCGTCTTAATTTTTGAAACTGAGTGTTCTGAAACACAACTACAACTGCTGGATACCATTAATGTATTTATAGCGTACGCGATCCCAGTCTTTCTCCTGAGAGCGAACTTTGAGGCAACTGTAGTCATGTAAAAAAACAGGAAGCGGCATAAAATACTTTCATAATAACTATACAACTAAATTATTCGATTTCTGAAAATCGAAGTAAGTTGTCATTTTGGGAGATACACTTAGCCCAATTTTTTCACTATGTACCATGCGTAGGCAAGTAGGCGATAGTAATTGATTGCACTGTCGAACACGCTATCAAAGCTATCAGCTTATCGTGAATCTGTGCGTACGCACAATGTCCAATAAAGTAGGCGATGTTATCTGATGCTGTAAGTGGATCATTTCAAGTTGCTCGCGTAACTCTAGAAAAGACAGTAAGGCTGGACGCAATCCATGTTTAACTTTAAGTCGGATTTATAATTTATATATTAGATTTATAATTGTATTTGCTAGGGTTAACATTAAAGATGAAAACGAAATAAAGTGATATTTTACCGAATTCTTATATTCGGTATTCAGATATTCGGCCCATTTATTGGTGAACCACCATTTTTTAATTCTTCGCTATATTAGACACGGCATAAAATCTTTTCTCTTGTGTTTAATTCTATGAGTGTATTATAAATTTCGACCGTGATGTAATCTGGACCTGGTTACAATTATTATGTAAAAGAATAATCAATAAATAAATATTAAATATTTTGTAACAAATATTCTTGCTTCTGAGATCCATCTCAGTTTGGGAATATACGTTTCGATGAGACTTGAGATTCAACGTGACTTAAAAACCGTTGGGCGTTTTATTCGTTTTACTATATTTTTTGAATAATTTTTACTATTATATAGCTCTTATACCCTTATACTCCTATAGAGCTATTCATACCTACAATAAAAACGATAAAATGGAATAAATTATAGTCAAAATTTTAAGGTAGTCGTTATGTCATAATTTAAAAGTTGATTGAATAATTAAATCGCCAATCGTTCGTGTTTGAGATTTTATCATGACTTGTTTGGTCTTATTTTAAATGGGAAATTAAAAGGCGTCGAACGTGTTTTTTTGATTTATAGTTCACACATAAAAATTTTTTAGAAATCCTTGCAATGCATAACACGTCGCCTTCTTTATTGAAAAGTCATCGATATCTTTCTAAAAATCCATTGTCTTCTGTCAGTGGTTCCTACAGATAGTTATTAATTTAACATTAGAAATTTTTACGTGAACATAAGTTATAATAGTAAATATTATTTGCATAGTAGTCAAGTGCTTTTTATTTTCGACAATTTATTTGAAATAAACTCGACGGAAACAGAACAACCATATTGCTAAACACGCCGATCCTACAAAGCAACATAAACAACGAATACAATAACGTTTGTTATTTGCAGTGGCTACAAAAATTTCCCTATCTCATTGTGCTTTATCAAAGCAACAGTACAATAAAGTAAGTGTTTCATTGATATTTAATGCCTATTCAAAAGTGTCTAGTCTGTTAAACGTGTAGGTAAAGTAATATTCCTGGGCTTGGGCTATGATTTCGCTTGTTATGGGTAAAGGCCCGAGTACACAAACCACAGTTTAAAAGCAGGCCCGCACCAAGTTGTGATACAAGAAACTCCTTAAACTCGTTACACAGCGGTGTGGCGGCAGAACATTTAAAGCGCAGGTCTGTGTTTAAATTTGATGTGACGACTTCGGAGAGTTTCTTGTATTAGTCACAACGGGCTCTCTCTCAAACTTCGCTGCTTCTGACCTGCGTTTGGTGTGCTTGGGCCTTAAAGGCATGTTATGACGAAATAACAGCGGTATTTTTATGTTATCACAATGTTTGACGTGAGGTGGTTGTATAATAACTGGAATAACAATATACATACATACATACATATGGTCACGTCTATATCCATTGCGGGGTAGACAGAGCCAACAGTCTTGAAAAGACCGAATGGCCACGTTCAGCTATTTGGCTTAATGATAGAAGTGAGATTCAAATAGTGACAGGTTGCTAGCCCATCGCCTAAAAAAGAATCCCAAGTTTGGAAGCCGATCCCTTAGTCGCCTTTTACGACATCCATGGAAAGAGATGGAGTGGTCCTATTCTTTTTTGTATTGGTGCCGGGAACCACGCAGCACAATAACAATATGTTGTCAACTTTATGTCGTTGAGAAAATTATAAGCTTTTTGTTACCACTGTGAAATAACATTTGAATTTTATACTGGAATATTCAGTTCACAGTTTGCTGTGTTTGTACATGGAAGCCTAGCAGATTGAGATAGCTTCGAAGTTAGTTCGAGACTTGTGATATGATTCTTGCTCGACGCTACTATATATTTTATAAATAATAATTATATTGCGACATGCTAGCAACCTGTCACTATATGAATATTAATTGTATCGTGGCTCGTCAATCTTTTCAGGACTGTTGGCTCTCTACCCCGCAAGAGATATAGACGTGATTATATGCATGTATGTATATAATAATTGTATATTTAGATAAACATCCAAGACCCTGATAAATGACAAAAAGTTTGTTTCTTGTCATGTCCTGCCGAGGTTTCGAACCTAGGATCTTCATCTCTCCCAGCGTGCTTATTTCAGTTTTTCGAGAATTATCGGTTTCATCCGAACTTTTTTAAGTTAGCTTAGTCAGAGCAGAATTAGACCCTATCTACTATATTTCTACTATCCACTGTATACAGAAATTTATTTATAGGCAGGGATATATGGGACTACATTAAATTATGTTGCGCAAGTAAAACGCGAAGCATTATTGTTGTCAGTTGTTGTCATCATTATAACAACATTATTTTCAGATTTATTTCGTCATACAATATTTGCAGTTCGTTGGTTGTAGAAAATCAAATGTAGGATGTACGAACTTACGTATATGCTGTACCTACAACATACATACAAACAAAATACCATGTCTCTATTCCGGCTTTTATCACGTTTTTTTCTTTTGCCTGTTTGTCTTCTGTGTACCTGATATATTTTGTTTTGTTACGAATAAAATTAATTAATATTATGTACCATATCTCTACGTACACCACATCACTGTACAATTTATTACGTTGTTTACTCCGGATTATTTAATTAATGATTATATAATTAATTTCGTTCGCTACAGATTCTTATAGCTTTCAACCGAATGATGCAGCAACCTGTTCCTGTTTTTTTGTATGTATTTAGGATCTGGACTATCCTGTCGAACACGATTTAAACTGATAGATTTAAACAAGCTATAAACGGCAAATAAAACTCACCAAACGTCTCAACTAGACGTCCTCTATCATTAAGTCATTGAAGATGCTGACATGACAAGTAGACATTTTGTGTTAATAGCTATAATGACATGTATAAGTCGAAGCTTACCCGTTGTTATGTGTATTATTAGAAACGGAAATGTAGTCACTTATGAGTAATTTAAAAAAATATCTTGGTAATTGTGTCTATAGATAAGTAATTAAATTAAAATGATTGGCTCAGTTTGACATGTTTTGCTATATCGGTTTTGACAAGGTATATTTTTCTTTCATGGCAAATAACGCATTCTTGACTAGGCATTCTTTACTTGTGTGGTCCAGAAAAAGTATTAATTGCACATGCATACGAGTATCGCAATAAAGAAATGAAGTCTCTGCCTACCTCTCCAGGAAAGAGGCTTTATTTCATTTATGTATGTGTTGTAATTTAATTTGTTGAATGTTTTTTCATAGTCTTATAAAAGATTAACGACACTACATCGATTTATGAGCATTAAAAATATTTAGAACTTTCTTTTTCTATCTATAATAAAATAACATTAGTTCTCAAACGTAGCTTATTCTATTATAAATGATATTCTCAGGAAAGGCGGCAATTGAAATACCGCTCGTAGTCCAGCGATTTATTTTCTATTGTCATGTCATAAAGAGTGGTCGCCGCGCATAATTTGTAAATATTACAGAAATATACACAGGATACTAGGTATAGTTATTTAAATAGCTTTATAACACAATGTAACCTGTGTGGTTTCGGAAACTTTAGAATAGAACCATTTCATCCCTTGCCTGTGACTTTGAAAAAAAAACAGATTCATCTAGCGAGCTTCGATGCCCATTGAAAAACCTTTCTTTGTAAATGTGTAATATATGTATGTATACATTTTTCTTGATACATTTCTGCACTCTCCTTATTTTATAACGTGGGGCAGTCTGATACCGATCTAGTGTTTATTAATCTGGATGAGCACGATGGTATTGCCGTGATGATTGATAAAGCAGGTTTGCGGACAATACTGGATGTTCTTTTTTTAAATTATTTCACAACATTACGATTATATAAAACTTGTTTTTAAAGGGCATTATGATTTGAATCGTTTAGAAAGAAACAAAAGCATATAGAGAGCAGCCACT
This sequence comes from Amyelois transitella, assembly GCF_032362555.1. Taxonomy (NCBI): domain Eukaryota; kingdom Metazoa; phylum Arthropoda; class Insecta; order Lepidoptera; family Pyralidae; genus Amyelois; species Amyelois transitella. Next base: position 4,677,420 of record NC_083516.1, on the reverse strand, counting down.
TAAATGGAATTAACACTACCTCACTGCCATCATGGCTCTGCCAACATTCCGGTTATACGAGCCGAATCTTGGAGGAGTGCGCTGCTCTCGCGTTTGCTTTCTTATAGCGAACCCTTTCTCTTTAGTGCCCCTTTTGTTCTGTATTACGAACAACCTTTTCTAGAGGGGACTTAGGATCCGTTACTTAAATGGAATTTGTTAACAAATCCTGACTTACCCGGGATCCTCTCCAGAGAGATGAGGATACAAATGGGACTGATGCCAGTATGATGGAGACTAAGGCGGGTGATGATCGAATGAATTACAGCATGATAGAAAGTCGTAGAAGCAACGTTTCCATCATAGTCGTATCAAAGTGGCAATACCTGCTGAATCCTATGTATTATCAAATAACTTCCTGCTTGTATAAAAATACCATCTTGAAAATGTAAAAGCTGTCGCAAAAACTGTGTAATCAACGTTCACTTCTAATATATCACCAGCTTCATACCTCATGTCATGATCGTATTATGAATAACTGGAAAATGATTGACAAAATGACACCTTGTGTATCTTACTCAGATTCTTGATTCATCACAGTGCTATTATGGTGGATCGGGTTTTCTCATAAATCATGCGACCTATGACGTCCCATGCCAGGAAACACCTTGATAACATATGGTTATTAGTTGTCTTTCAAAACAGTTGAATGCAGAGTTCATATACAGAACTTCCTTTATGTATCGGCTATTATATACTTAATCTTCTTTTTTTTACCTAGGTTTATTTCGTTTCATTTCTTCAGTCAATTTATACCTTTATTTCGAAGTTTGAAGGGGTAGTCCTAATCTCTTTGGACCAAAATTTGGAAATTATCTAAAACTGATATTACAACTTAGCAGTTTCAAATCATTTATATATTTTTTTCTTATTTTTATTTACAGCAAACTTGCAGAATAAATCAATCTTACCAAGCGAATTAAAATCGTACTTTAAAAAAACAAATAAATAAAAGTATACTCGTATTTACGGTGCAGGTTGGGAGCTTTTAATAAGTATTTCAACATGAAATATGCACAATCGGATTCCTTTTCCATTATGGCACCTTACTACTTATTATTCTCCATAGATACACAAACCATTTTGTTTTGATAGTCACACATCCTGTATTATGTCCGTGACTAGAAGACAATCTACATGATCATTTTCTTCCATATCAATTCATAGTTACACTTTTAAATAGCCCACGCAAAAGCTAAAGCACATTTTCTACGCTGGTTTGGTAATGAAGAAAAACATTGTGTGTGTTGGCTGCTTCTCCGTGCAGATTGTTATTGTGCCGCTTCGGAGCCCGGGGTTCTTCTTTTTTTTGAATTTTCTTTCTTTCTTTCTTTTATTTGTACCAATAACAATTTGTTAAGTACAGTAAGCGGACTTAATGATTATAGCATTATCAAACAGTCAACCATTGATTATCATGGATTGTGATACAAACACACATAAAATCACGTTTCTATCCTGGAGGGGTAGGCAAAGACTTGCAGGACATCTTTTCACTTGTCACGATCCTTGCAACCTTTACACATTCTAAAGTAAAATGCTAAAGATTTTTATAAAATTAAACCAACCGGAAGCAAAAGACTTTTTGAAGTTTTATAGTTGCTGGTATATTATTTAAGGACTATGTCTTACTTTGATGAATGTTCAATAGACTTCGACCATTATAGAGTAACAAATAAGTTACATAGTAAGGTGTCCACGCACATACTTAGGATTTATAACATACTTAATCTAATGGCTAAGCAGCCCTATGGAAAAATTATAGTAAACCAAATACATACAATCTCTCTCTATGTAAAGATAAATCCTAGTTCTGGCTCCTCTTGAATTAATTGTTTGATGACCTTTACCCATATATTATTAAATACGATTAATATTCATTGATGCATTCAAGTGTTCTGTTTCAAGTTTCTGAACATACAAACTTACAGCTTTTTCTTAATAAATGCCACACTTACGTTTGTAACGTCGCTCATGCGGGCATAATGTATTGCTAATGTATATTTATGTGTGGTATTTTAATAAAAAATAAAGGTCTTTGAAAAATATGCATATAATGATGCAGGCAGTGTTTGCAAAATGGATATATTGGCTATTAGAGCAAGAGCCCGTGAACGCCAGACATACCTTATTTTGTAAAAGCTGAAAGTTTCTGTAAATATGCCTCTAGTACAGGTAGGAACGATCCCCACCTATGGTACTCAGGCAGTGGTTGCTTTGGCAGGTAGCAGGTAATAAAGGTATACTTTTTTCAACCTGAAATTCGTTAATTTGTAAAGCTCAATTTTTTGATATTTTATCCGTAATAATACACAAACTCGCGTTACTCATTGCCAGACACGTACTATGGTTGCAACCCCTTGCCAGACACCCCTAAACTATAATATTTTGTAACTCTACTTACGTCATTTTGTAAAATCTGAATTTAATACATATTTTTTGGGGAATTATTCAAACAAAGTTTCTGAAGTAGCCAGACATTTTTGAAGGTTCTATTATCCTGCCAGACGCATTGGAGTGAGCAAAAGATACAAGAGTGCGGAGTATATGTAGTAACTGGAGCGAGTGGGACAGTTTACTATGCGTATATAACCGTCCGTTGAACAATACAAAATAAACTAGGGATGGCGATCTAAGATCGATTAATCGAAAAATCGATTATTTGGAGCGAAAAAATCGATCTTTTTAATCGATCGTATACATTGAATCGATGTGTTGTACTCTGCAGCAACGCCCCCTGTTAGAATTTTTGTTCTATCTATGGCAATTAAATGTACAACAGAAGAACATTATGTACAAAAAACAATTTAGTATGTACGTACAGTAAATTTGAGAAAAAATGATACTTTATAGGGCGCTGCTAGAGAGTATACTCTACAGCAGCGCCACTCAGAATACTTACTTGTATTTATAATAGAAAGCTGATTTTTGTGTTAGACGATGTACGAACGTTTATTAGTATGTACGTCTTAGAATAATAATGAAAATGTAAGCAACTATTGTTTTATCTTACTTTAAAAGAAATGCCTTGCAAAGCCTTAGATATTATTTATTAACGAATTAATTGATTTTACGTTTTTAAAGCTTACCGCGGGTGAAGCCGCAAGCAAAAGCTAGTTTGATTCATTGTGAAAAAATAAAAGGCAGACAATATAGCTTTCCTGAAATTGTTACTGTTACAAAATCTGTGTTATTAATTTAGTACTTACTTTATTAATTGCCTTATTGACAGGAAAGAAGAAGTGTTCACTGCAACGTACCTAACTACGGTCTTTCTTTTAAAGTTAGATAAAACAATAGTTGCTTACATTTTCATTATTATTCTAAGACGTACATATTAATAAACGTTCGTACATCGTCTAACACACAAATCAGCTTTCTATTATAAATACAAGTAAGTATTCTGAGTGGCGCTGCCGTAGAGTATACTCTCTAGCAGCGCCCTATAAAGTATCATTTTTTCTCAAAGTTACTGTACGTACATACTAAATTGTTTTTTGTACATAATGTTCTTCTGTTGTACCTTAAATTGCCATAGATAGAACAAAAATTCCAACAGGGGGCGTTGCTGCAGAGTACAACACGAATCGATCTCGTGAATCGATCTCAGACATTCTAAAATCGAGATACGATTTTTTCTGTTTTGGTTTAAACCATACAATTAATTGAAGGCCCGTATTACAAGAGTGCTGCCGGTTGATTACTCAAAACCTCGCAAGATGTCTGTATGTGTAGTCTCCTTCGCCTCACTTCTCATCAACAAACTTGTTACGTTTATAAATTATAATCATATTCTTTAACCTATATGCGCCACCACCGTAATCTGCTGTGGCGCACATGTGGGCCGACCGTCCGAGACAACTTAAAACTCGATTTTAAGCTTAACATACATATCTTTATGGTTTAAAATTGTTTAATTTACATCCCAAACATACTTAGCAACCACAGACAACAGAAATTAATCTATTACTTTGAATAAAGGAATATGGGATTTCCACAAGTTGCTTGTCAAAAAGCAACTTTCTATGTATAATGCACTTGCACAGGAAACTTAGGGTTTAAATGACGAACTTAAACATTATTTATCGCAGGCAGTCGTGGACCTGAAATATGATCCTATACATTACTGGCAAGAGCTAAAAAACCATCAATAGCCATGACGTATAATATGACTATTGTGGCATCATCCGTTCCTTGTGCGCCTGCAAGCGCCTGTTTTCAGTTGCTGGAAACATAGCAAATGATGAGCGGAACCGCTTGGATCCCGGTAGACTTGACAGATTGTTGTTTTTAAAAAGGTAAGGTATTAATCATTGGGAACTTTAAGTCAAATTATCTTATTGTTTTTGATTAAAAAAGATTTGAAAATAAATGTTTTGTTTTCTACCTGATCTGATACATTGATGATAATAGTAATAAAAATAATTGTTAAAAGAATTTGATAAAAAGATCGTTAATTCTAACATTTGTCTTGTTTTTTATGAATTTGATTTATACTTACAGTGAAAAAAACATTTTGGAAAAATATCGAATTTTTGAGGATTGATTCATCAGGTCACATCCCTAAAATAAACGACAGCTGATGCGCAATGAAACGTCGCAAGGAACCGAACACTCTGTCCCACTCGCTCCAGTTACTACATATACTCCGCACTCTTGCATCTTTTGCTCACTCCAATGCGTCTGGCAGGATAATAGAACCTTCAAAACTGTCTGGCTACTTTAGAAACTTTGTTTGTATAATTCCCCAAAAAATATGTATTAAATTCAGATTTTACAAAATGACGTAAGTAGAGTTACAAAATATTATAGTTTAGGGGTGTCTGGCAAGGGGTTGCAACCATAGTACGTGTCTGGCAATGAGTAACGCGAGTTTGTGTATTATTACGGATAAAATATCAAAAAATTGAGCTTTACAAATTAACGAATTTCAGGTTGAAAAAAGTATACCTTTATTACCTGCTACCTGCCAAAGCAACCACTGCCTGAGTACCATAGGTGGGGATCGTTCCTACCTGTACTAGAGGCATATTTACAGAAACTTTCAGCTTTTACAAAATAAGGTATGTCTGGCGTTCACGGGCTCTTGGGCTATATATGGTAATTGTGACTGGAAAGCATTTGTTCCTTAAAGAAACAATTGAAATATTAGAATTTAAAAATAGAAGCCCGTAAAAAACCAGGTTACTGACAATACTCGAATGATTAAATCGAAATAACATAGGAGAGCTATTTTTGAATAGCAAAAGAATGTGACTTGTGAATTGAAACGTTGTATATTTAAATAAAAGGCATTATTCTCAGGTCTCAGGTAATGTTTATTTGAGTGCAGATGGCGTTGGCTAGGGCGAGCGTGAGGCGTCTGCGCAGGCGCAGCGCGGCCCGATCGAGGCGCGCGCGCCTTCCGTAGCGCTCGCACTCGGCCACCACCGTCGTGTTGCACGATTCCTGCAGCGTGAGCACACGATACTATTATTTATTAGAGAAATGCTTGTATTGTTGGTTGAATGTTAGAAGATCCTAGAATATTAAACTTAAGTTTGTAGTATACTTTTTAGTACCGGGGTAGGCAACGGTACGGTCAAGACATTGTTATTAAAATTAAGTGTATGACAATTTAATGACGACTGAATTCATAATCTTATCTAAAATCCTAGATAGATAGTTGAGAATTTTAAAAATTATATAAGAGTTAAATAAAAAATCTTCTTTACCTTATAGTGGTTCAACTGCACTTCACTGAAAGATGCGGACCACCCGGCGAAACCTGACGCACCCAGGCTCACAAGAGGATAGTGATTGAACGCCGTCAGCACCTTTTTGGATAACATAAGACTCTTACTGTAATACCCCACGGGACTGACTATAGCAGAACTCACAATGTTTTTCACTAGTTTAGGTGTAAGTAAATCTCTTCCGCACCTAGATCTGTATTTGTCATATAAATCATTATCTAATTCTCTAACATCTATGACTTCATTGTTAATGCTATTTGTATCATCTATTAGTTCTATATCACTTATATCTACATTTGGACTTTTTTTGATCCGGACGTCGTCTCGTTTTACATAGACTTTACTTTTGCTGTGCATTTTTCTATATTCATATTTATCTATTCCTTGCATAAAATCAAAGAAAAAAACGTTTTGTATCAAAATGGCAGAATTTTTCATAGGATCCCATCCTTTCTTAAATAGACGTTTTATGAGCTCTGGTAAAGTTTTTGCTATTTTCGGTAATATAATTTCATCTACGTCTAATGGAATCACAAATTCAGATTCATGAATATTTCTATATAAGCAATCATTGTAGGTTATTATATGATCTCTTCTTCTCTGCCAAAGAGATCTTCCTGGCTTATTATTAATAGGAACTTGAAATAATCTAACGTTACCTTTCTCTCGGTAGTGTAAAAGAATTCTTTCTGTTTGTTTATCTATCTTATCGATATACATATCTATAACATCCACACCTAATAATTTATTTGTTTCAATCCATTCTACTAGATTCTGTGAAACATCATTTTCAAAATGTATATCTTTAACACATATTGTAAACGAGTTTTTATATTTATAGTTATTTTCATTTGAATTTAAAGCAAATGCATTGGAAGGGTTATTGCATGGTTCAGTGACTATTGAAACAACTGCTGGCCCATACAGACTCTCTGTCAAAGGGCACGAGAGCAGAAGAGGTGTTTCAACTTCTGAAAATGAAAGATCCCATTCGTGCCACCAAATTTCTAATGGTTTTGCTGCCACTACTTCCACGGAACCTTCGTTTGGATTGAGGATGCGTGTTTGGCAAAATAACGGTTCTTCTGTGGTGATATTGCGACCTGTGGACAATGAAAATTTATTACTGTAATTTTCTAAATAAAGACAGTAGTCTATCATTTCCTTTATAATACGGAGTAGAATGGCTAAACTAACCGTAAATATCTTAGCAATACATTTTATATCTAGAATTATTACATGTTGTTATATAATAGTAATTTGTCCAAGTCATTTCCTTTGGTGTGCGGTACAGCGGTACTAGAAGGAACTGTCATTACAACGGTTCTTGGATTGCCGCCTTCTATGAACAGGATAGAAATACTTTCCATTAGAAATGAGTGGAAAACCAACTTCAAATTGCCCTTTGGATTATTCGCTCTCAAGTGCCGTTGTTTGCGGAATCTCTTATCTGATTATGTTACTGTAATCAGTTGTGCTCAATTAGTATATTCTTAAATAACCCTTTTTGTTTCCATATAATTACTAATGTTATAATTTCGAATAAAAATTTGTGTTACTTTTAATCCTACTTTTTACACTTTGTGGTCTCTTCATGTTAGGTTAACTGTTGAATTTTTTTAAGTTTTTTTTAAATTATATTAGGTTAATTTTATAAACCCTTTGCTTCTGTTTTAAATTAAATCTACAGAAAAATCGGCTAAAATATAAAATTTGGTTTTAATAAATAGAAAGTTATAAAGGAAAACGAAGTGAAAAGGTTTAGTGTTTTAATCCGTCCAAGGGCAATATAGGAGTGGCATTTATCTTGGCGGGAAGGAATTTACACGACACGGACTCTCGGCGTGAGCGCAAAATATGCAGAGCCCAGAGATATAGGCACTTCATATATATAAGCATTTAACAAGTACTTACATTAAAAATACAAGAAGTAAAAGTAAAGTAAAAGTAAAAAGAATTTATTCAGAAGAAGAACTTGACAAATAAAAATCGAGCTTACTTTTAAACTTAAAAACTTTATTGCAGATAATTTTTTTACACACATTCAAAACTTCATTTATTTTGCAGATACAAATATTCAAAATTTCATCTAAATCAAAACGACGGTTCAAAAGTTATCATATTACAAACATGGTACATATATGAAAACCATGTATTTTCTACTGAAGTTGATTTGTAGGCGAGTTTATGCGGATTTAATAAAAAATTAATTATTATTATTAATTTATGCGGATTTTAATGTGGACGAAGCGAAAGAAGTATGCAGAGATCGTGGCAAGTGGAAAGAGGTAGTCTCTGCCTACCCCTCCGGGAAAGAGGCGTGATTTTATGTATGTATGTATGTATGTTTATGCGAATACGTTGAAAGAGGTGGAGCTACATATATGAATGTATAAACCTTAAATGAACAAATCGGGGTATTCTAGTTGAAATAAGAATATTGATAAATATAGATTAAGCAAACGACGTCTGTACTGCCGGGCTACCGTTTCGAAGTTCAGGCGTGATCTCATTATATGCTAAATATAATTCACATCTGTTAGACTCTTTACTTTGTGCCAGGAGTGACAAATGAGCGCCACTTTATCTCGCCTTTCGTCCGAGTCTGTCGCGCTCTGCCCACTTTCTGCCGACACTTTTGTTGCACTTGCACCACACATATAGATAACATTTATAAATGCCCCTATTACTTTAATGTATACTTAGCACAACCAGATTTTAATGAGACAACCATGTGAGTTACTGTAAGACCAAAAACGAGAGCCATATTTATTCTCCGCGATTAAGTTGCGACCGTCTTCTTTGGCCTTTTTTTAAACCAACGAGCAAGGGGTTCCATGTTCACCAATAATTATGGTGTTGTTTTTATCACCGTTTGAGATTTCGCGGATGTCTTTATTAGAGTAGATTGCGTCTGTTTTTTACATAAAGTACGAACGATGCATTTTTATTTTGTTTCGCGTCTCGCATGCGTTGTTACTTTTTACTAAATTATAACCTCGGTACATTTTGTATGTCTCGTTTGCTTTTTAAGGATAATGCATTTCGACCGTAAACTTATACGACATAATCATGTTTTTAAAGCTCGCATCACAAAATGTAATTTAGTTTGTACGTTGATGCGTAACTGATTATGATACGTAGTTAAGGGAATAATAAATATTTAAAAGTAAACATACAAGCACCGCAGTAGTCGTATCATGGTTATATCGCATTGATGGTATCGAAAACTCGTATAGCTTTTCATTATAATTTTAAGAGCTTGCGGCAACACATTAGGTATTTTCATGCCTTAACAAAAGAAATTATGGGTTAATCTGTTTTTTGAATCCCACAAAATCTCTTTAGTGTCTCTTTGGTAACGATATACTTAACTGAGGTACCTGTTCAATTCGCGAAAAATAAAAGCGACCTAAAATTATCTCTTTGATAAACTATTGCGTAGTTATTTTGATTTTCAAATTTTTCACTCAAGGTCCTTAATAGAAAACAAAACATGTAACTTTTTACAACTTTAGTAACATGTGAAAAGAGGTTGATACTATTTAATGTATGGACTTAACAGGATGACAAATAGTAGGAAATGAATCGATTCTACACATAAATTTCAAAACTATCAATATATAATATCAACTAACCTTGAAATTTGGCCAAGATTCGCACGTACCGCTGCGGTGTCCTCTCGTCGTAGTAGGCGGCGTAAAGGGAGACCCTAGTCCCGGCTACATGTTGCCAGCCGGACTCGTGAACCATATCGGGTAACCAGGTGCGATTCTGAAAAAGAAAAAAAAAATATAATCGATTCTTTCATTTCGACACTTTTAGTTAAAACGTAACAAAGATTGTAATGATTGTTATGTAAGAATTTAACTACAGGAATAAAATAAGTCTTATTTTAGAAGATGATTTCAAATTTTTCCAAGTCGGATTGGGGTCAGGTGACCGTTATTTTACCAAATCTTAGTATGAAAAATTTCAATAACAATACTTATACAATACTCTTAAGGTAAATTCAACTCTATTTTGAGAAAAAGAGAGAAAAGTAAGTTACAGTAATTTTCTACTATTTTTAAAGTACGTAATTATGAATTAGAAATACACCATGATTTTCGTTGCAATAATAAGATTTATAATGTTGGATGGAACCATGCTCAACATAAGACATATTTATTCCGTCAGTAAGAAATTAAGTGAGCGAGATGATAACATCAGATTCATTATACAATTCTAATGATGCACAGACAACCAGCGCAAAATAATAAGAATACAGAAGGGTAATTCTTCGTGTGGCTTAATGCTTTTTATTCTTCAGCTTCCATGTTGGTAGCGCCGAAAATATGTCAGTTGTTTCTTTTCCTGTGCAGATTGTAAAAGTTAATATAGTTATCATCATCATCATCATCATCATGGTGGCCTTTTGAGGATTCAGTCTTGGATATAGGTCTCTTGCTTCTTCTTCCACTTTTGGATATAGGCTCACTTAGTCTCGACCTACATGTCGTCGGATGTCGTCTACCCAGCGATGCGGTGGTTTGCCGCGTTGGTGTCAGCTCTCGGTCTCCACTCCAGGACTCGTCTTGTCCATCGGCTATCGTGCAGTCTTGCAATATGCCCTGCCACCACTCCCACTTTTTTTTTCTATGATAGTCATAACGACGCTAACTTTCGTTTTGGATTGAATCTAATAATTCTGTTTTCGATCCTGCAGGGTAATTCCGAGCATTGTTCTTTTCATGTTCCTCTGCGCGACACAAAAATTCTCGGCGGACTTCTGAGTGAATAAAGATATAAACGATTTCTTTAAGTGTTTTCGTGAATGTCGGCTTTGCTTCTTCTTCCTGGCTTTAGTCCCGGTTGCATCCTCAACACTGTAGGGTATACCTCTGACTGTGGATCCTCGATTGGGTGGGTCAGGTTTTTTCACGAAGCGACTCCCATCTGACCTCCGCAACCTTTGCCGTAAACCTAACGTGTGTCTTTCTGCGCATCCCACATTTTAACCGGGCACATTACCGATTCGTCCACCGACGCTCTTTCAGTCTACTGTCAGCTTTTCTACTGAGGGTTAAAGACGTGATGTTTTTAATATAATGTTTGTTTTGTATGTTATGCTTATAACCCTACTTAAATATAGTCACCTTTCGTATACGCCCATGTTATCGATAAGAAGTTTATTCTGTTATGTCATTATTTTGTGACACCAACAGGATATTAGAAATTATGCACAGCAGTTAGTAATTACAACATAGGACATTTAAAATATGCGACATACTATGGGAACGATGGCGTACAGTTTTAGAAACATGTGCAGGTGATACGAGGTACACTGTTTTTTTATATATCTATAATTACGCTAATTAACTGCCAAGATTATCTAGAAAAAAATGCATGGGACATAGAAAACAATTTAAAAAACTTTCCAAAAACTAATTAAATACACCTAGTGTGACTATAATTTTAAGTAGAAATAGGATTAGTGACAAGGTTACGTATTTACATTTTAGGTACCCAGTTTTGGTAAAACTACAGAGAAAGATCTTTTAAAGTTATTTTTTCAAATATGTACCATATAAAGAATAATTGAATTAATTATATAAATAAATAAATGTGATCTTTCTACCCCATAAGGTTATCATGATCGTGACATCTAACTTACATTCAACTCCACTCTAAACGCGTTGATGTCTAATCAAGCGATAAGGAGGGTGTGATTCACAAGTCCACGTAGATACAGAACAATATTAACAAAAAGTTTCTCGAGTTATTTTACTTCAATTAATTATTATTTTTACTGTCAACTTTTAAATTAAATATCTAGTTTATTGTTATCCGTATAAATTTGAAGATATTTGTTCATAAGTGTAAGTCTCAAATTCCTGAAACACCGTTTTATAAGTATTGTGTAATACTTCGGCGATGTTTGTTTGTTCAGAACAGTGCAGTTTGAAAAGAATAGTAAACGTATCAAATTTTGGTTAGTTTACGGTCGAAAAGTAGAAAGTAGAAGCCAAACCAGTCATTGAAAGACGTTATGTGTGTGTGTTTTTGAGGAAAATATGCAGAAACGCATTAAAAGTCATTTAATTTTAAGATGTCGGAAGAACCGCAACTAATGTCTAAAATAAAATAAACAACAATCCTGTCTGTAACAATTTTTTTCGTCAATTAATTCTATAGTATTTTAGGTACTCCGTGTGTTTGCGCTGCGTGCAAGCTATCGGCACGATATATTCTAACCCCTCACAAGATACATCAGATAGCAACGTGAACCTGCGCGAGATCTGACCAGTAAATCTCTGAACTATCTTGTTTAGGAGACGTGTTGAAACATATATTTCTACATTTTTGAACGCAAAACATTTATAGAAATTTAATCTTACTTGCGTTAAGCATTAACTTATTCTGTTGTTATTAAAGTGTTTTGTTGTTACTTCATTTTAAAAAACAAAATATAAAAGTTTTGCATTGCTGTTAAAAATTCAAACTTTGGAAAAAATGTGTCAAATTTTAGAACGAGCACCAAGGTTCAGTGCATAAATTTTAACACTATAACATCTGGAAACAAGTTACATACATATGTACAGATTGACTCTTGGAACATTTCCTTTCAGCTGATGCTTGGACAACGATTTTAAATTTATATTAAAAGTTTTGTATGGCTGCGGTTGCAGAGTGTGAATCTACTCTAGTTAGAGTACAAAATAGAAAAAATATACACCATCCATTGACGGGCCACTTAATTTTTCCCCTATCCTGATTTATGATATTGGACCGCGACTAGATTAGATATGCCTTTACACGTCAAGGTTTTTGTTGCCTTTACCATATATGTTCAAAGTTCATAAGCATTCTTTTATAATTTTTATGTGGAAGAAATCATCTGCTTATTAAGTATACTTATTTATTAAGTATATTGTTTTTAAAGGGTAAGTAGGTATTCAATTATAAGAGATGTAGATAGTTTTAATTTAATTTCTTTTTTTTATTAATTGGTACCTAATTACCTTATCTTTATTATAAAAATAGAGCCGTAGGTAATGTTATTTTAGTAAATTATTCGACGCTGTTTAGAATTATGAATATATGCATTAAAACATTTATGAAATAAAAAAGTAATAACTACAATTTAGGGTATTCTTTGGCCTTACAATTTTTTATTGAGTTTTCTTTAATTAACTCTTTCTGACCAACCTAACCAAACCTTATTCTTATTTTTGTTCTACACTTTATCTCGCTGTTAAATACATGCTGAAAGCTTACTTTAACGACCTGATCTACAATTTATCTAGCAAGTAGTTCCCATGTCCGAGTGTACTCATATGCCTTCACTAGATGCTTGGGAAACATGCGAAATAAAAATCTTCTAAAAAGATATCATACCTGTTTGTATATAGAAATATAAAATAACATATCTTTTGCCACCAATCCTGCAATTACTGATCTGCCCCATTATTGATATTTTATGTATTTATATGCATTTATAATGTATATTATGTATCTTGTATGTATTTATACATTTTTTTGTAATGTATGTATTTTTCAGTATGTTAAAGTGAATACTTTCACACCACCAACTTAATTTTTTTTTCTGTTTGGTCAGCTGGTTTTTTGCGGCATTAAGTCCGCCTTTTGTACATCTTTTTGTGCAATAAAGATTTAAATAAATAAAATAAAATGAAGTTTAGATTTCTTCATCCAAATTGACATCTCGTTATACTTACAAGCTCGTTTAGTTAAGGGTATTCTTGACCAGACATTTTTCTAGGAATCAGTGTGAATAATAATTGTCAATAATCAGTACGACTTTTATACTTAAATTTATCAATAACTTTGTGCTAATTAAAGACATAAATAATTGTAAGTAATATTAAATCTTATTCCGTCTATTATCCAAATATTTGTACGCCTAATAAGGCAGAATGCATGTACTTAATTATATCGTGACCATCTGATTGTAAAAAAATTGTATTCTAACAAATAAATGATTTGATTTGATTTGATTAACAAGTCACTTATAATATGTGCCATGAGTACAAAATGTGCTTGGCTAATATCCATGACCAACAAAGGTTAGCTGACCCACGATTTATAGAGATATAATTCATTGTTATGAAGATATTTAATAACCTACAAGTGAGTTTGGAACTTTGGAATAAAATAGATATAATTTGATTGGTATAAATTATCTTGTGAAAATTTAAGTACGTGCCGCATTTTCATTCATACCTATTTTATGTATTGAACCCTATCAATAGGAGCAAAATGTAAATCTCTTGCAATTTGTTTCGGTTGTTTAGGAATTCAGTAGTTGACAGTTGAAATTCAATCTTAACTACACAAACTGAATCTCAATTCCACCATTACCATAATCCAGCTAAATTGTCCTTTAACTATTGACGCCGTCTGCCCTGTAAGAAATAATGACTTGACATACATGTGCATGCTTTGGCCGCTGACCTCTTGTCGAATAAAATAAACTCATCATGCAATGATACCACGAACTAACTGCCATAAACTTGCGACGACGGGTTGTTCAAAATGAATGTCAACTATAAAATATATTTTAGTATGGTTCACGCGTTATTTTGTTTAGAATGCACACCTATTTATAAGAAATGAGGCTAAGCAGTCGCTTTGAAAAATAAAAAAAAACGATCCCTAAATGTATAGAGGTAAACGTAAACGGTACACGTATTCTACACCCTTCCATAAGGAAGAAAAAAGATAAAGATCAAATAAAAGGTATAAAAAACCATGCAATAATTATTATAACTATCATCCCAACTAATATTATTAATGCGAAAGTAAGTTTGTTTGTTACCCCTTTACGCGTTATCTTTTGAACCAATCTTGAAATTTCGCATATATTAAATTAAGAGCTGGAAGAGGATACCTACCGTATCATCCCGGTAAAAACTAAAGTTTGCATGGGATTTGATATAGACTTGTATTATTTTGAAAGTGTCGCTAAATTCTTGGGTGATACTGCTGGTAAAATCTATCGAACAATAATTTTGAAATTGTTTTTATTTAGTTTGTATTTCGAACACGAGGTGCACTCTATGTGAGTAGAAAGAACTCAATGTTGCCAGCACTAAATAATTGTGTGGCCACAGATATGCTGCATGGAGTCACAGTTATTAGGTTCGTGGGTCGGAAGTACGTGAGGTCACGTCGCGTTTTCGTGAACCACGGTACTGTTGGCCGCTCCACTTGGCTTCGTGGGTGGAAAACAAGTACTAGATATTCGATGACAAAGTATTAACTGGAATTCTAAGAATATGCTCGTTGTACTGGAGATAACTACTTATTTAGTGTAACGGTGAAACGAGATTAGCTTTTTCATTGGTGACACGCTCCTTGCATCATGATTATCAATTCTTTTGCGTTACTGGTATGTAAGAGTTTAAAATTTGTTATATTTGTTAATTACCAGGGCAACATGAAAAACAGACTTTGCGAGAACGAAGTTGTTGGAAAAAGTTACATACACACATTCATACAAAATCAAATCTTTCACGGAGGGGTAGGCAAAGACTATATCTTGATCAAATTAAGGACGTCCTGGCAAAGGATCAGGTCAAGAGTACCCGAAACCGCCGACCTTGCATGAAGAGAGTTATGAATGTGGATGAAGCGAAGGAAGTATGCAGAGATCGTGGCAAGTGGAAAAAGTTAGTATGTAATTAATAATTTCGTGACATTATAAATGTCCATAATACTCTTAGAATCAAAGACTTACGTACAATCTATGCATATCGTGATTTTTTAATTGAATACGTCAAATTTATTAGAATTGACCTTTTTCCAAGTAATTAATTTGAATTATATCTGAATATTTTCTTTTTAATTTAATTTTAATAATAGAGCGGCTACATACTGATTGAAACTAAAAACATTGCGTCATCTACTAATTGCTGTTTAGTGAATAACTTTGGTCATAAAATCTTAAGTCGTGTTATTTATTATCCTTAATCCCTGGTTACGTCTTACGATTTAATTAAATTCTTTGAATAAAGTAAAAAATTGTTATGTTTTATTAATTGAAGAATTCCTATTACAATAGTTAAGGTAGTTATACTATAATGCTGGTACTTCAATGCTGGTCTGGTAGCCTATAGAAAAAATAAAGACTATATTTTTGCCAAATTCTAATGTTTCATGCCATAATTGGTTTGTGTGGAATTAAAAGTCTTGTGACTTCTGCTTCTGTCCATCCCGTAGGATTTAAGTATAGATTAAGTATGTGGGACGGTGTGTAAGTAGAAAATATGTAATAATAAATCTATTCTTCGTTAATAAAAATCAGATTTTCTTTAAAATTAAGTACTGAGATAGTTTAAGTCAGCGATAGGATACACTTAGCGACTTTGTAATATACACACTAAGTTGGCAATTGATCGTCGTTGATTGACAAATTAGTAAGCAAGGAAAATAAAGAATTTATAAAAGTCATAATGTAATGTTCGTTTTCGAATGAGGCAAGAAGACAGATTCAATTTACGACCGATCTCACTTTCATCGCCTTTTGTTTTGTAAAGCCTGAGGCGCTAGTTACATATTAGAACAAAGATCCATGTTGAAATGAAATGAAACTTATTTTTATTGTGATTTATCACGATCTCTTGAATTTAGGATTGAATACGGATAATTGATATAGGTTCCATATGTCGCGTAGAATTATATTCCCGCGGGAATGGAAATTAACCAGGTTTTTATGGGATGTGAGCAGAAGTTCGTACCCTTGTGTAATAATATACAAATAGAATAAACCATAACTGTGTGTGACTTATTAGGAAAAGTTTGGTGAAATTCTGCCATTTTAGATCGTTAAAGATCTGTCGATTTTGTTTTAGATTTTGGTTATCATGGAAATTGATACAAGGCCAAAAAATATCAAAAATATAAATAAATATATCTGGGGCAAATTCAAAGATTGAGTTAGCATAAATGTGTGCCCGACTTGTTTAAATTTTTGATTTATTATAAGAAATCGACATTGTCATATATATGTGTATATGTTGGATATTTAAATGCTGGTTGCATTAAAGTAAACTTTAAAAAAAAATCACGTCTCTATTTTATAAGACAAACCATAATTAAAAATTACTACTGATTTGAAAAGTACGTATTAAAAACACAAGTTGTTAGTACAACTTTATGCAGAGACATTCATATACACTTCAATAAATCTATCAGGTTTCAGGTACATATCTCAACCAGTTGAAAGTAATTTATTACAAGCAGACTTAGAGGAATAGACCGAGAGAACGCAGATAAATTTCTAAAGGGCAGAATGGTCAGTTTCTGAGATTGGATAGCCTGGAAATAGATAAAAACAATTAGCGGATATTCATTTATTCAATTTACAAACAATTATCACATCTTAAGGGATTAAATTTTGGATGTCTTGAAGAAAGATATTAGGAGTGCTGTAATCGTCGAAAACAGAATTAAGAGTGATAATTCATCAACTCAAAAGAGTTATGAAAACATACATTAACGACTTTCACCAATTAAAAAAGAAGAGAAATCCGTAAAGATTGTTGCTAGGAGATGTCCAATAAGAAAGGATTTTTGGAAATTTTCGCGGGCGGAGTCATGGGTGCTCTCTAGTAAAGTTATATAGCTATCTTGATCCCATAATTTGTTTTGTTGTACGAAGATATACGTGCGAATTATTGAGAGGATAATTTGAAACTTTTTGTTATAACAATCGGACTCGAATAATGATAGCAATTCGTGTAATCACACGCCAAACACTACGTGTCATCATTTCACACGTACCGAAAATGCAATCTATTCTCATGAAATAATATAATTACGTAACCTTGGATCTTGGTTATTTTCTACCTCTCGGGCAGATATGGAAGAGATATTAAACATACTTAGACTTGGGAAACCGAAATATCTGAATACCTCTTACGGACCCAAGTAGTAAATGCTGACTAAAAAAATCTGGCTTGGCAATATATGCAAACCAATAGAGATGACGAAACCAGGCAACATCGAAAGAAAAATGTCGCGACGTGAAACCCTGGCTATCCCAAGTTCTCCCTAAGATACCAAATTCGTTGCATTACGATGTACCTATTATCGAGTTCGTTGTCATTGAATCTCACCTAAGTAAATTTGATATGTTGCGTGTTGTTTAAATCGCAAAAAATTTGCGTATCTAATTTTAAATTGTTTTCTTAAATAGCTCTCCAAATCAAAAAAAATTATATGCCATTAGTAAATCTTTACCGAAAATCCTCGCAATAATCGCAAATTGTCTTAAATAAGAATTATTACCAGTTATTACCGTATAAAAATATGGCTTTGCTGTAATTTTATAATGACAGGTTAAATTTGTGGTTTTGGTACGAATAATTTTTGAAATCCAATATAATTGAGTCATTAAGATCATTGATACCTAAACACCTGTGCGATCACATCTCGTGGTTGATAAGATGACAAAAAAAGAACTCTATATATTTAACGATCGTGTATAATGTTAAAAGTGGTGGTGTAGTGGTGAAGCGTACTGAGGCAACCATTTAACGTTTAGTTCCAGTATTTTTAAGATCATATTAAGTAACAAGCTTCCGAGCGTGTAATAAAAGGTCTCGAAGCAATTACATTGTGATTTGGGCAATTACGGTTTTTTCTGGTTAGTTTACCAGCGTTAGTCTACATTTACATTTATTTATAAAGAATAAACTTCGAATGCAAACTGAAGAAACTTCCATTCTTTTTGATAAAATATATCAAAATTGTTCTTAGGAGGAACAATTAATTAATAAGTAATTTTTTTAGAGGCCTCGTAACATATATTTATAAGTAGATACCTATGGCCAAAATTATACCAGAACGTAGGTATCATTATTATTAAACTAAAACAAATGCTGTGTGATATGAAACAGAAATATATTTATGCAATTCTCGAGTGCAATGAACTGTACGCAAATAGAATCTAATTTGCTAAGGGACGAGCACCTTCTTAGTATCGCTCTTCTAATTAAATAAAGGTGGCAAAGCGTTAACAAAAAGCTTCACGTAACACCTTTAAAAGATTTTACACTGATTAAACTAAATTAGAAAAAACTATTTTAACGTATTAGCTAGGTTTGTTTCGTTTGTTTTACTCGTTACCTCTGCACAGTGAGTGAATCATTTGAACAGATTTTGATACAATTTTATACTCGTACGAGTTAAGAATTTGGAAATAAAAAATTACTGTTCCGTAGTAATAACCAAAAAAGTAGTTTGTAATAGTCATGGTTACTATTTTTTGGTTATTCCTACATTAACGGGAATTTTAGTTTAACGCAGGCGGTGCTTCGGGCGAAAGCTAGTACCTTTTGCAAGTCCATTGCCACCCCTTGCGAGTTGTGATACTCGTATATTGGGCATTATTAAAAGCTAACCCTTCATTATTCTATGTTAACTCACTCACTTGCTCCAATTGATTGCTGAAGATAAAGAAACTTTACTAACTTCTCATAGAAGCCACGGTCGGCTTGTGCCGGTGGCGGTTTGCCATTAGAAAGACCCGCGGAGGATATTGATTCCGATTTATTTTCCGTTCGTGACCGGCATCGGAATATATTATCGATATTCGAAACAAGTTCAAGTAAATCTATTGCAGCGACTCGATTACGTTCGCCGATTGTCCGATATCGACGGATACGTATCGCAATTTGTTCCAATCATTTCTATTTAATTGACATCGTGAAAGAAATTATTGGTTTTTGCTAGTACTGCAGATGCCAGCTGTTTATAGCTACGGCCTACTAAACTTACTTTCGCTGAGGCTTCGAATATTTATAATCAGAAAAAGTAAGAAGTTCGATTTTAAATCTTTTTTGCAACTTTAACGCTTTTTCGCTTGTTTAATTTTGCGTTACATGTTTGATATCATACGTAAATATAACTGATTCGTGCAATTTATTATAACATATATAACGAATAACGATTTAAATTACTTTTATTAGCGAAGACACGTAGTGTAGTACGATATGAGAACTTATGCCTTCGTCAACACATATGTACCTCTTTCTAGTAGTTTGAAATATATTGAAGTTTTGTTCATACAACATTATGAATATCTTATACAATGAATGTATGTGCCATTCCGTCGTACAGGAAGTTAGTCCGCATAGTAAGCAGCAGTAACAATGACTCGTATCTCACAGCACTGGCGTTTCTCAAACTTCTTGTCTATGATATTTGCATATGTAGAGGCAAACAAATTATTGTGAAAGCATTAACTGTACCAGGGGAAATTCTCAAGTTACTACGCTTGTTTAAAGCGTAGTCTTACAACATATTACGAAAAAAATGTTGAAAAATTTAAAAGAAAACTTTATTTAACGGCTCTAATGAAACGAATAATTTATTTAAACTGTAAGTCATACCGAAAATACACATACTTCTATAACGTAAGTATTAGAACAAAATTAGGACAATTTTCTAATATTGTGTGTATAACACATCATGCACAAATTTAAAAAACGATAGGGTCACACCATCCCTTTCCCATGGATGTTATATAAGCGACTAAAATATAGACTTATAAACTTGGGATTCTTTATTTAGTCGATAGGCTGGCAACTTGTTACTATTTGAATCTCAATTCTAACAACAACAAACAGCTGAACGTGACCTTTAAGTTTTCAAGAATGTCGGCTCTGTCTACTGCGCAAGTGATATAGACGTGACTATATGTGGGCATGTATGTATATGTGTATATACATACATACATATACTTCTTATCAAAAATATAGTAGAGTCTTAAATGTGAATGTCACAGAAATAGTGCGGTTCTCATGGGATTTGGGAAATACTATTTCAAAACAAACTTGTTACGTATCGTGTCTGTAAGACAACACAAACAATTAAAGATTTGTTGCGCACCTCATTCGTTTCGTACAATAACTAAAACAATCTGCCAGGAATGAGTTCATTTACATTTAAAGTGGTCTTTGATGGCGCGATTCTCTATTATACAAAATTTTGTATATATTGAAAAGTCATTGTTTCCTCATAAAATGTTTATCGCTAAAATACCAGTTATGAGACTGTAAATCAATGATATAACGTCTTAGAATAAGACACTTAATATGTTTAGAGCGCTAACCAGTTCACGAACATAGAAAGGCTATCGTATTATTTATTAGATGAATTTGATCTATTTCTATATTTCCCGGTAGTTTCCGGCACCAGTACAAAAAATAATAGGACCACTCCATCTTTTTCCTATGGATGTCGTAAAAGGCGACTAAGGGATAGGCTTTAGGCGATGGGCTAGCAACCTGTCACTATTTGAATCTCAATTCTATCATTAAACCAAATAGATGAGCGTGGCCTATCAGTCTTTTCAAGACTGTTGGCTCTGTCTACCCCACAAGGGATATAAACATGACCATATGTATGTATGCATGTATGTTCTATCTTTCCAAGTTCCTAATTTGAAAATATTAAGTATTTTATTTAATAATTGATTTTAAATCATTTATCTTGTAAGTATGGCTTGGTAACACCTTGATAACCTTTTTTATTTAAGTACTATTACAATTTATATAAGAACAGGATCGAAACATATATATATATATATTTAATATAAGTACTTATATTAAAAATCTGCAACGAAATAATGTTTATCTTTTGAAATAAATTTTATTTTAGTTTGGTGTGTTTAAGGTAGTGAAATAATATAAAAAAAATCGCTAATTATTGTGTCAATTCTTAGATTTATTAATTTTAATAGATGAATATTTTTTTATATTTACTGGCGCAAGCTCTACAGTAGAGAATGCTAAGTATAGTTAGGTATTTTCAACTATTTTCTCGAGTATTCATTATTAGCTTGGTACATAAATTATAGTTATTGGAAAAATACTTACTTGTTGGTTTTTTTATGTTATTTTTTTAACAAGTATACCTATAATTTATGGTTATTATAAGTAGTATCTGCATAATTTGCTTCCTAAATAGCATGCCGATATACCTACCTATACCTAATATAGGGTAAAGTTTTCTTTAGCTTAAACTATCATTTTAACCTACTGGGTTTATTTGTGTGTAATTGATTGATATGGTAATCACTATGAATAATTAAAAATTATATCGAGAAACTAACAATATACGGTATTTTCGGGAAAGCCGGGAGCCGATCGCAAGTGACCGGCGAAGGTCTGTCCAGCTCCGCTTGCTTGCCCTCCGAGTACGCCACGATGGTCCTCATAGTCGGCACCGCCGGGGAACCACGGCGTTCCTCCCAGCGGACGCCGCTGTGCCATTCATTGACACTCAAAATCCAGCTGATACAAAACACGGTCCCTCCAGCCAAAAGGAATTTAATAATACGCATGAACTTTCTAAAACTGCACGGCATCTTAATTATGTCATCTGTGCACGTGCTGAAAATACGTTCGCGAGTACGCGCGACAACGAGGAATCGCGAGCCGGCGCCGCGCGCATGCGCCGCGGACGCGATACCATGGCGGACTGCGCACGATCAGCTGATAGCGTATCAACAATGCTTCCCTTGCGGCTAATCGTTCTAAACGCTAGCGGACGTGAAAATCTAGTTTTCTATACCAGTTTTTGCTATATACTTCTTTCGTAGACGTGAACGTTGGAACGTCCCTATAAAAAGATCAGCAATCTCACACGGAACAAGAAATTTTATGGCAAAACTAGTCCTCGCTCATCAGGGTATTTGTAATTGCGTTAGATCGATTATGCAGAGCCGGCATGGCAATTATTAACTTGATGTAAGAGATGGTTAGTTCGCTCTCGGCTTGGACTGTCACACGTCCTCTTGTGAACTTGGGTTCAATCAACTTTAGCACTTCTGTTTATTTCGTAACCATCTAGCGATGAAAACATATCAGTATCTTATTTATATCACTAGTATCATAATGTATATCTTAGCGTGTTAGTGTGAGGTCAATTTAAAAGTTCGAGTAAGTAGGTAACAGGACTGACTGAAATCAGAACTAACATACCTACCTAGCTATACCAGAAAGAACACATTTGAACACACAAAATACAATGAAACAGGCACTTCGTGATAATAATTTGTACTTATTAAGAGAAAATGTTTCTGACTTGAAAACGATACGAATATGTAGGTATTCTCTTTTACACCAACAGTTGCCATTACTAGGTAAACGGTGCTAACTCCAAGTGGTTATTTTATTATTTTTATCGAAGCAACTGTTCAAAATAAGTATTGCAGGTATCTTAAATAAAATATTTTAGGTGTTGGACATATTGTTTTTCAAAATATAAATATTTTAGATGATTCTTATTCCTACGTAAAATAAATGATTACAAATGATATATTCGATTTCTGGTATACATTTTCCCATATAACCACTACTAGCATACAACTTGAAAAGTGTATCGAGTACTTCAATTACTTAAGTAATTGCAAAAATGCCGTTGTAGTAATAAGTACAAATTGCAAATAAGAGCAGCTCATTGTGGTCATGTAAACTAAAAAAGGTAACAAAACCTCCTTTAAAGAGAGCCCAGACGAAGCTTCATCGTAAATTACTTAAGACAATTTAATAAACACATCAACTCTTAAACGCTTTTTCAATGGCCTACTAGATCAAGGAGTATTAATTTGACATGTCGAGGCTACTGTACGACTATAATTTGAGCATGTGTTTTATTTGCTTAAAATCTTAACTAAAAATTAAAAACAATTTAGAGATGTTAAAGTATTTTTTATGTTTTGGAATTTATTAATGTAACGATCTCCAAATGTTTAAATAATAGTTTTCCTCATATTATTCGATTCTCCATTAACTACAGGGAAAACGATTCTGTCGCGTAATTACTAACTTTTTCTTATATCCTTTTTATAGTATGAAATTCGCAACTTGCTCTGTGTCAAATAAAATCGAAAAAAGCACAATTGTTAAGGAAAAGATAAAGATTTAATTTCTGCAGAATATGACAGCACGAGGTATGTAAAAAACTTATTTATATTTGTATAAAAACCTTATCATATTTCTTCTTGTAGATAAAAATAAATAAAATGAAATTGCATAATTTATCTTGCTCTTGTAAATAATCAGAAACGGGCATTATCAATCAAAAAATATCAGATAAAAAATATTGCTTTTTTATTTTCCGAAAATGTTCAAAATTGGTTTTTGTAAAAGAACATACGTATTTTTATAACGGTAGCCGGACTGCAATGCATATTAATGGGTAACATCACCTTTGGACACTTTACGATCCCCACATTCCCAACACTGTTTTGCACAGAGCAGGGAAGCGTCGCAAAGGCTCTTCTTCAGTGCTTTGTTTTGCAAGGAACTTACGATGTCGGAGTATTAAGGAAGTATGCACTTAAAGCACCATAGCAGCATTTCAGTTATTTAACGCTACGTAGAGATTTTATGTAATTATACGTCTACGCAGAAGTTTAACAGCCGGTATGTGCAATTATACTTTCTGTCCTCACACTTGCGTTGCCGATCTACAAAGTGGATATTTCCTAGTATGGTATACAATAAATCACAATTTTCTCATAAGTATTTTTAAGGATTTTAATTGTATGCAATTAGTACAATAAGCACTTATTTAGCAATTTACTGCGAAATGAAAAATTTTAATGTTCGGGATGACCATAGGTAATGCTCAACGCTATTTCTTTGAGCGAAGTATTTGTAAAAAGCCCATGGCTGGTAACAAAAAATGAGAATGAATAAAGTATCATTTAATTACTTTTCGGATTTTGTTTATATACGTATTTAAGAAAAAAAAACTTCTGATTTATTTAATTATAATTTAAATGCATTAAATGCTAGCTCTCTTATCTCAAAAATTATTTAGTGTTCTCGTATAATAAAGAGACCATATCAAACTCCAGAAAAAAATATTAAAAAATTATACAACGTCTACCAAATCGCATGTATTATAGCACGTTTTTTGTCGTTATAAACTGGATTTAAGGCATGGACATTGTATTTTAATGATTGTGAACTATTAGATCAATGTCCGTCAAGTTTCTTGTGTAATCAATTTAAAATAATGTAATACAAATGATACTTTATAAAAACATGTAACTTGTCAGCAATTGTCTATAATTGGCGTCGTATATGCCCATCCAGTAAATGTAATGTGTTCAGTGGACTTATACTGACTTATATTAGCACAATAGAATAAGTAATACTGCTCGGCTTATCTGAATTCTATCAGAAGTCATCAAGCTTTGAGCTAGTGCTAAGGATTTGGAACGAGAAACCTGACCCTTAATGTAAGATAAATAATAAAAATACTCCTATAAATTTGTTCATTTCTTGTTCCGTGGTTCGTACATACAAGAAGATCGGTGTTAAATGTTGGCTATTAGCAACTACTATCTACAAAGTAAGAATGTTATTTAAACCTATTTTTGTTAGTTGATTGAGATAATCTGTGCTGAGGTCTATGTTTAAACTCTATTAAAAACAAGAAGCGTAAGGTGCATTCATTACACTGTTGTGAGTAATAAGCGTCATAGAATTGGAGGCAAGTGAAGCATAAAATTATTTCCTTGACTTGTTCCCACAAGAGTACATTTGAGCTATAAAAAGGCTAATAGTCCGTTTTGTGGTTTCCCTGACCATAATTGCATTGTTTCTAAATAACAATGTCTGGTTTTAAATTAACGCTCCATTAACATCATTGTTTTAAGAGTTTAACTTTGTACAGGTGCTTCATGTCGAAACTCGGTCGTTGATGGCAGAATGACCTAATTTCAATTAAACATTTACAAATACAAATACTATATAGCTACTATAAACTGTTTTAACTTTGGTTTGCTTCATCTTCATACTATTAAGCAATTTTCATATTTTTGAAGTATGATAATATAATAATAATCTTGGAAATACATTTAGACCCAAATTCACACTAAATATTTCTGAGATGTTAATTTTCTATATCTGAAAGGCTTTTTAAATCAGTTATATAAAATTGTGCAACAAAAGTAAGCTAATATCTGAAACGAAAAGTCTTTTAAAATTGTAGGTACATTGCATATAAAACAAGTAAAAAAGATGCATGTAAAAAGTATAAAACCATTGTCACATTTAAACATCTTAATAAATGCGTGTTAAAAAGTGTTCAGTTAACGAAGCAGACGAGACGAAAGGCTTATGATAAAGTGAACATTTGCCTGTTAGAGCATAGAGCGGTGTCGTGGCTGGATTTATTCCTGTAAACACCAATGATTTGCTCCCTCTTTTGAATTAAATTTTCTTTATAGCGAATTTAACAAAAAATCATGTTCAGTTTTTAGTTTTAGACGATTAAGGTAACATATTTACTCTTAAATATTTTTTTTACAAAGCAGATGTATGTTAAAGTTTTTATCTAACAACTTTCTTTTATTCACTTTTAATAAAATAAGATCCAAGTAAATGAAAATCAAAATTTTTTAGTCAGATGAACCATTTGTTCTCCCAAAGGTGTTTGGTTTTAAACAAAGAAGATTGCTGAGACAGTTGACAATGACATTATAAATGTTGGCAAAATAATTAGCATCACATGCATTAAACCACGTCACCTATTAAAAGTATAAATAGCAAGGACAAGTAAGTTGTAAACTTCTATTATATTCCGTAAGTAGTTAACTTCAGTAGCTTCATTTCATCAATTTGAATGAATTTGAATTGTAGAGGTGATTAAACAAGTCCATCAGGAAAACACCCGAGGTGGTACTATTGAAATGCTGCCTTATCGAGACACGAGGATCGCGTTCGTTAGTGCCTGTGTCGAGTATTGAACCCAGGACTCGCGTTAGACTAGTAATAGTACCCCTATTCGTTGTTATGGGTGCGTTGTATCGAATAATAGGATGAACTTTATGTAGCATCTTTTCTTGAAAAGAAATTCTCTGTTTTGTTTTTTGTATTTTCGTTGTCACTTTTTGAATCTCAGCTACATCTTTAAGCCATACAGCTGAACGTGGCCTTACAGTCTTTTCAAGACATTAGCTCTGTCTACCTCGTAAGGAATGTAAACGCAAGTGTTCCTATTTACTATGCCAGAAACTACATAGGTATGCATGGACATAATAATCGACTTACTATGAGGCTATTAGATTCTGTTAGAAAGTCTCAAAATGATGAGGTCAGTCACCAGGCTATTCTGAGATTCCTATGTCAATGTATATGGCTACCGAGGTCTACGTAGAGTCATTAATCTGTGCGCGGAGCAAACCTTTATCAGTTTAGTTCAGTTAATTTTTATGGCAAATGAAAGCCAAAGCAATGCGTGCCTATCCATATGTTATGAAAACTTAGCACCAACTTAGAGTATTTATGATATATGAGAATTTACAATGCAAAATATAAAACCGGTCAATTGCCTATGTCGGAACATGAATGGCATTCAAGGGGTTGTTTACAGCACGTGGCCTAACATAAAGGTACACTGGAATAATCATGACGGATTAGTTATTTTTAAGAACTTTGTTAACAAAGATTTATTATTTTAACTATGTATGTAACTATATATACCTACAGACATTTATATCATATATAACACTACTAGCTGTTGCCCGCGACTTCGTCCTAGAGGGACACTTAAAATTAATAATAGAAATCAAAAATATTTTTTTCCCATTTCAGTCAGTAATACTAAATGTACAGACAAAATATTTTTACTGTTTTATTATATGTATAGATTAGCCGGACCGTGTTTAAATAAATAAGTTTAAATAAATAAAAAGATCAGATATACAAGGAGAGTGTGGAGGGAAAGGTCGGAGTGGGAAGACCTAGACGAACGTATCTTGATCAAAATCAGGACGTCCTGGTAAAGGGTCAGGTCAAAAGTACCCGAAACCGCCGAGCTTGTATGAAGAGAGTTATGAATGTGGACGAAGCGAAAGAAGTATGCAGAGATCGTGGCAAGTGGAAAGAGGTAGTCTCTGCCTACCCCTCCGGGAAAGAGGCGTGATTTTATGTATGTATGTATGTATGTAAATAAAAAGATCCTTTTTATATTACATCTTTATCCCTTACCAGTGCTAACAGTCTCAAAAAGACTGAAAGGCCACGTTCACTTGGATGTCTTAGTGATGGAAGTAACTCTTCTCCCTCTTGGCGATAGTCCCGGTTTAATCCTTACTTTTATGGAGAATACCCGGTATGGGTCTTCAAACCGTGATCCTTGATTGATTAAGTCTGGATTTCTTTTAGTCTGATTGTTTGATACCTTTTAATGACTTATACTAATAAACAAACTAAGTGTTGGTAGAGGCTATAAAGTTGTAGTTTTCCGTGGTATCAGATTCATACGTTAGTGATAATTTAATGGAACAAGTAATGATAATCTCTCTGTTTTCTGTTTTTAAAGCAAAAATTTATATTTTAAAAGTTGTATAACCTTACATTTAGAGGGTTTACAGTTTTAGTGTTCTTTCTGCACGTATTATATTTATCTTAGGTTATATCTTCCCACTGGTTATACCCTGTGGTCAAAGTAAATTGGATCTACCATGCTCCACAAAGAGGTAGTTACCGTGAAATGTGGGATGTACTTTGGGATCTCAACCTGCGCTTCACTATTCTAATAAAGTGAACGTTTCTGTAAACACCCAATTACTTTCTTATTTTCTTGTTACCATCCCGATGATCGTGAATTTGGTAATTACTATTTAAAAACCGTGACGTTCGTTTTCAATACATTCATTATTTATTTATGTATTTAAGGCAAAATTTTATTGGATCGTAAGTATGATATCATCGTGTTATGCATAAAAATCTAATGCAGTTAAATTTTTTTACCAAAGTATGATGACGCAGCAGTATGTAGTCAGCCTTACATACTTTCTTATTCGAAATTCTTAAAAAATATTACAACTACAAACCTAGTCAAACTTACATTATCCTCATTAGCTATATTTAATCATTCATTTGTTTTAATCACCAATTACGAGTAAATATATGTTTTAATTTAAGAATGATAAAAAGAATTAAAACCGATTATAAACATCTGAATCAATTAGTATTTTTAATGAATATATTTAAAAAGCAACTACGGGCCGCCTCAGTGGCCGACCTTATCCCTCCATCGTGGTCTGGCAATCTCAATAAACCAATTTGTGATGGCTCCCGATGCTGTGATACTGGGTGACGCTATTTTATGGCCCTTTGTTCCGGCGTGACCCAACATGGCCAGTAAGTAGGGTTGAGGGCGTGGAAATATGAAATAATATAAGACAAAAGAAATTAAATATGGTACTTGAAATAATAGGAATGAAGTGTAATCTTGCAAAACACACAATTTAATAAATTTCAGAATTAACTTACTATTACTACACCATTACTTTCACTCTATAGAATTATTGTTTGAGTGAAGCGTACTGTATGTAGAATGCTGGTATGATGTAAACCGCACGATGTTACATACGAGTATACACATACAATTTATTTTCTTCAAAAATAGTTATACTGAAAGACGCGGGAGTGGACGAAGGTTAACTTAGCAATAAACAATCTTCATGGATAATAGATGAAATGTTCATAGCAATGTTGCCACTATAATGTTAAAAATCCCAACAATTATTGTTATCTGTATTCCATGGTCGAGTACGGTAAGCACATATCTTTTTTTAAAAAGGCATTTCCACTGAAAGTGTCTGAAGTAAGGATTGAGCATTTATATCCGCCTTAAATCCTTGATGAATAACCAGGATACCAATGAATACGAGTACCATGATTACGCATTAGGAATCAAAAATAAAATTTTGAAAAGAATGAATTAAGATCCTTGAATAGTTCCTCGTAATAGGCATTCTTTGGGCAATTAAAATATTTTTACTTTGATAAAAAGCATCTGAACAATATAACATTTTCGGCATAAAATGAACAAAAAAGATATTTCTCTGATGTTAATGAATTGTTTGAAATTTAAAGCAAAGAAATTTTGTTTTTATGGTTTGTTGTTGTAAGTTTGGAATTTTGTCAGCCCTGACGGTCATGTAAAGCCCATCGTTGCCAAGGACATTCAAAATGGTCATATTACCTTCATCCACAGTGTGTCATGAGGTTTTATTTATAATCTGTTTATTCTGCACACGGCATATTTTATGTGGAATCAGTAACTTGAGTGGCGCATGTAAAGTTTTAAGTAACTACTGAATTGACTGCTCCTTATTATTAAAATTAGATGTGTTATGTATGTTATGTTTGTGTTGACTACTCTACTTATTATTATAATTATGTATTTCACATTCTTCTCAAAGTATTTGTAATTTTACAATTAGCGGCTCAGATTGAAAATTGATTTCATTAATATCATTCATTCATTCATATAATTACGTCGATATCCCTTGCGGGGTAGACAGAGCCAGCAGACTTGAATGACTGACAGGCCACGTTTAAGTGTTAGGCTTAATGATAGAATTGAGAGTCAAATAGTGACAGGTTGCTAGCCCATCGCCTAAAAGAAGAGTCCCTAATTTATAAGCCTATTCCTTAGTCGCCTTTTACGACCTTTATGGGAAAGAGATGGAATGGTTCTATTCTTTTTTATATTGGTGCCGGGAAACACAGAATTTAGATAAAATGTTTAATTTGGTTCGGTAAGTTACTTAATTGTATTTTTGACCTTAAAATTACCGTTAATGAGAAGAATTCACACGGACATTTAGATTTAATTAATTGTGCATACAAAACCGTTTCTCATTACTCTATTGTCGTGTTGAGTAGAGTACGGTAGGGTGACTAAGTTTAGTCTCTTAGCTGTGCAGTTTTCGCGTAAAATATAATGATATGATTCATACACTTTTACTTTACGTAGTTATCTTTAATTTATATCAGTATAATGGTAATATGATACAAAAGGATTATTTAAATGTACCCATTCCAATTCAACCGGCGCTATTCATCAAAAAATATGAAATTTTATTAAAGAAAACTTAAAATATTAATCCCAACTAGCTCAGAAAGAATTGCAACTTTGTAAAAAAGAATTCTAGTACGAGACTTGTAAAAATCGTGTCGCAGAAATTCAGATTAAAAAAAATACTTACATGCTGGTGAACCTACATCTATGTAAACTTGGAAACTGCATGGCATGTGCAAATATCGGGGGCATGTGGATTGGCGCGTGGGAGCATAGCTGCTGCATTGTGCCGGCTGTGGGTTACTTGTCCAGTACAGTTACAATGTCAACAATGTGCCAGCAATGTTTTCTTTGCAGTTACGAACAAATGTGTGAACGCCTTAAATGCTTGAGATCTGCTTGTAAGTTATCGTACTGCAAGTTATCGTGGAACGGTTATGGTTTTAAACAATTTCTTCCGTTTTTTTTACTGTTACGTTTTGTTGAGGACTAAATAACGTACGACTGAACTCTGGGTGAGATCTTAGGTCAGGTCATAATTTTAAAAGCTGTTGTTTGTCTATCGTTTTGGTGTTTGTTTTAGTTGCCTCTTCCCGAGGAGCTCAAGATGCACCTTTGACTAAGAGCGATTTCTAGTCAGATTATTAAATAGAGCGACTTTCGCCTGACCACCGTCACTCTGTTATGGGAAAAACTCATATAGGTACTTCGATTAAATTTTTATTAAAATGATAATGATTTGTCAAGCTGCACACTTTCTTTTCTACGAGTAGGTATGTTGTTAGAGATGCGATTGCGATTTTAAAAATTAAACGCTGAGTTGTTCGTTTTATGTATTCAATCTGTTTAACAATTCATATGGAATGAGTAAGTTAAAAATGAGCAGAAACAAAAAATATGACAGACGTATAATTTGAAATGCGTTAACATAATTAGATATGATTTAGATGGATGGGTGAGAAAATAACATGCTTCTCGGATGAACAAGTAAAGAAGAACATAAAAAGGGGCAAGTATAAAATAACATAGGGGTTAGCGCTTAGACTGAAAAAAAAACCAGCTTTTTTATAAATTTAATTAATACAGATATGGCCAAGTAAATTCTTGCCTTTGGACCCTTGGACGCTATACTTTGAATACCTAGAACATTTATGGAGAAAGGTGTTTTTTTGATAAAATAGAATTACGCTTACCTAGACCTCTTTAATATTAGTATAGATTTGATAAAGGCCTTTAGCTCCGTTTATTTCCTATCAAATTTGGCCGCTATACTGGCCGTTAGGTACAATTTTATATGCCAGGCAAATTATCCACAACTTGCTGTAATTAAAATCAAATGTATTGAAGTTGTTTACGTCGGACTACGCGTTAAATTTTTTATACAAATATTTCTATATTTTTAAATCTTAGCAAAAAATATAATGGTTAAATAAATAATGGGCTAGTTTAAATGAGTCTTCGTTCACACTGTTAAACAAGCGGCTGTCAAAATAAATTGGTAATCATCTTTATGATCAGCGTAGCTACTTCAGTTTTTGTTTCGAGTCGTGATTAGGGTTTTTTCCTAAGTTTTTTTTCGCCCTAAAGTCAAGCGCGTTATGTGTAGCCTCTAATTACAAAGATAATGGAGTTAGATAAAGGTTGAAGGAGCTTTTTGATAGAGTGTCTTAATAACGTGGATCACTGGTATGTGAGGAGCTATAAGAACCCATATTTTATTTTTTTATAGACTTATGTACTATATGATAATCATTACACCCTTGCATAGGAGTGTGATTGCTTATCAATCGGAAAGATTTTTAATATAAATCACCTTGACTTTTAAAAACCTGACGGATAACCATAGACAGAATAGAAAGAACATTAAATATTACTAATATGTATACCTACTCAATAGAAATTGTCTGATGTAATGATATATAATTGATGAAAAATACCAGTTTAATGATGAATAACTTATTATTTTATCGCAAATTTATCACAAATTTATTTTAAAATATAAATTTTAACAGAGGCTGTAGCCCAGGTAATGGTCTATGAAATTAACAGAATTTAATCCAAGACAAGTCACCATTCACACTGAGTGATTTCCGATCCAAATAATTGTATCGGTTCATTTTCCCTATAATGTTTTGCATCTCACGTCGCATTTTGGCTCCGTTTAAATATTCCTCTGCACATTTGCGATGGCATTGTCTTGCCTACGCCTTCTCGAGTGTGAAGAATACATAAGGCCAGCAATACACGGCTTTAAACAGTCAGGCAGATTAGACTGAATAAAGGTGTAAGCCCACAATGAATTACCCACAGATTTTTACAAAACATTCAAAGAACAACAAAGATTTAAATTGAGGCTGTTTCGGGCAATAAACTTATTTAAAGCAGTCTGAAAAGACTGAAGCCGCTAGTGTATGTCTACCCTTAAGCTTGATAGAGTGTGCCTAAGTTGATTTTTTAAAAAGCAAAAGCATGTTGTGACGCCGCGTGCGCTGGCAAAATTGCAATTCAATTGTATTTCTATTGCGCTTTGAACATTTCGTACTTATTTTAATTTGAGACAGTGACAATATATGATGAACTAGTACATTCACAAATGGATGTGTTCGAGTATATACAATATTTTTTTTCCTTTTTAATGAAGTGTGATCGAGGAATATTATTAATGATTCGGTGGAACTATAACTAAGTACATACATGAATTTATGACATTAAATAATTTAAAATTATTAAATAGCTGAACGTGGCCATTCAGTCTTTTCAAGACTGGTGGCTCTGTCTACCCCGCAAGGGATATAGACGTGACCATATGTATGTATGTATGTAACTACAAAAATTGGCTTGAATTATAAGAAAGTTATGATACGACGTCACATTCTCCAGTATTTACTACATCTATAGTCTTTTATTATTCCAAGAAGACTAAAAATACACCCATTACCCATATAATAAGTTAGTCCTTAACCATTACGCTTTAAAAGCCAAGTACTAAAGTAGACCATCGAAAGCTTTAACCTTTATTGAAGTACATAATGCGATTGCAGAGGTGTAGAGAGAGCACTTCATTCAATTTTATTTGACATTTTATTTTATCAGAATATGCATTGAAATCTTGCCCTATTTTTACGTAAGCCTGTGCTATGTGTGTAAATTATCATTGGTTATTTAAGTTATTGTTATTAAGATAGCATACCACTGTTGTTGGTATAAATTTAGATTATTATTTCTCAAGAAGTAACAAAGAGACATCTTAAGAAGGAACATAGGACTTCTAGCAAAAGTCTAGTTTATTATATTATGTTTATCAATACGTAGAATATTATTTTATACTTATAAAAAGAACAAAAACTCCAGCTGCGTAACTAAGTTAGTATTTGTATTAAATATGTAGATAAATATATAGTTTTCCTTCACCGAAACCTTTTTACATTTCGCGCTAGTCTTTGGCTTTTGTTTCCCTACCAACCATCTGCTCTACCGACATTCTGGTTATAGGTACAAACCAAATTACGGGAGAGGTATGCTGCAAGCGCTATTGCTTTCTTTGCAGTGTTAAAGAAATTATTGATTTTCTACGAATTCTCTTTAGTGTCCCTTTAGCTCTGTATTCTCAGGCTTATGAAAGTGAAATCAAAAGTGGCGTGTTATATATTATTCCCAGCTTTCTTCATCAACAGATTCTAAAAATAAACTATTCCCGATGTTCCCTAGTGACTTTTTATCTCGCGTACGAGTACATAAAGCATGCGCATATTATATGAAGCTCAGGCAAAGCATCATCAGCTCCGGAGTTCAAGATTTTATAAAC
This sequence comes from Amyelois transitella, assembly GCF_032362555.1. NCBI lineage: Eukaryota > Metazoa > Arthropoda > Insecta > Lepidoptera > Pyralidae > Amyelois > Amyelois transitella. The sequence goes on along the minus strand of NC_083516.1, from coordinate 4,642,995 downwards.
TAAGCGCTTATACCTTATCACCTAGCATAAGGGTTTATAATTGTTTACTTGTACATCTAATGGACAGTCAGTCACTAGAGTTATATACTTATTAAAATTTGAGTGTCATATTTTCTTCACAAAATGTGACAATATTTTATACTGGATAATATTTGCAACTTCGCTTGCGTTAAATTAAAAATCTCGTTTTGTTCCCGTTTCCGTGGGAACATCGGGATATGCGCTTTTAGGAATCGCTTACACTATTTACATATATACAGAATAAACATGTCAAATTTCAGCTATCTACGCCCTTTAAATTTAGCAACAATGCCATTCCTAATACATGCTAGGTATCAAGTAATTTCTTTTTTTTATGTGATAAAATCATAATGTGCATGCTATGACAAACACACACTCACATTGAACTTTTGGATTTGCCTGTACAGAGAGCTAACTAGAAACTAGTTTGCGTCAGTATTAGGGCAAAAAGTTGAAATATCAAGTAGCCAGTTACGCAAGAGTGGGGCTGAATAAAAAGTGGTTTCCCTTTCATGTGTTCGGAAGTTCAGTCACCGTCGATCGCAAACCGGAAAGGAACTATCTAGGCGTCTAACTAAGTTAAGGTCTTTATATATTTATAGCTAAATTTTAAGGAATCTCTAATAAAACGCCTGAAACTAAATTAACCTCTTATAATACATTTAACATATTTGCTTAACTGTGTGACTGACTGACAGACAACGGGCTGCCTCCCTCGCCCAAAGTCACAGTTTCGACTGGGATCAAGAAGTAGATTTGACAGGGGAAATGAAAATTATAAGAAAATAACCAAATAACAATGTGATTTTCTTTAACAACGTTGAAAAATCACAAATTTAATTTTAAAAGTATTAATCATTACTGTAACAATGATTGAAACAAACCTAAACCCAGCTTCTAATATTTTAAATGCTGATTTTAATTTCTTTTTCTTGCCTTTTATATGCAAATCAAGGGCAATTTATCAAGTGGGGACGTCTGAATGGGCAAGCACTCTCCATACTATTCGATAAATATACGCTGACCGATGCAGCAAGCTGGCTCCGCTGGAATCATTGAATTGATGTGCGGTGATGCATGCAATCTCATTGTACTGTGACATCGTACAAGGTTTCTTGGCAAAAAAACCTTGCGATTCGCCTCACGAGACAGTTTCTCACCTTTTTGCTCGAAGAGCTGAGAAAGTGCAGTGTTTGAAATGTATGTCGACTTCTTCTTTGTTGATAAGCGTGAAAGTTAAGATAAATTTTATCATGATTTTTATACTTGAGAATATTTGATTGTGGAGTGGGCGATGTCTGGAAAATCTATTTAATAAAACTGCCTTATAGCCTCTGATATTGTTTACGATACGATCAAAATGGACTGGTACATTTGATTGAAAGCCTTTACTATCCCCAAGTAACGACATGTATAAAATTCCCAGTGGACTGAAATTATTTGAGCCTTATAAGGCATATTCAATTCCAATAGTTTCTTAGAATAAACGATTTGAGAAGTTAGACTGTATGGCGATTTTCTTTTCTTTTAATGAATACCATACCGGGGTTATGGAGTTTGCGCCCGAAATGGAACGAGAGCTTTGTTAGTATCGGTATAATTTTGTTGAACTAGCAATAAAGTCGATTTTTTATATAACGTGTGATATAAAAAATGCCGTGTAGTTCTTGAGACTCAGAATTACGATAGAGCCTGGCCTTTTCACATCGAAAGAGGCAAATAAAGGAAAACCACTTTCAGCAAGCGTCATAGTTTGACGCTTGCTGAAAGTGGTTTTCCTTTATTTATTTCTTCTTCTTCCATTGTTATCCGCTGGATCACGGAGCTTAGTTAGCAGACCGATCCTATAGTTGACTGACTTTGATAGTGTCTAGATGTAGTGTAGTGGTCAACCGAAAATTATTCAGTACTCATAATCCCTGACGAGTTAGCAGGACGGGGGAATAGACTGGAATGGACAGCTCAACATGACCTTTCAGTGTTTTCAAGACTATCGGCTCTGTCTACTCCATTCTATATATGTATGTTTGAAGTAAAGTAATCATTATTTTAAGTTTCAAGTCTCAACTTCATCGGAATAACTCTACACAACCAAGCAAGAAGTGGTAAAAAACGACCAAGATGCCTTTAGCTCTCGGCGCTGTTTCGCACCGGCAAAAATATGACTGTTGAAAACAATTAAATTTTAATTCGTTCAGTAAAAGAACCGGCTGAAGCCATAAGTAATTGAGTTTGGTGTCATCTAAATCACATGAACATTTTTTTTTGTTCTCTGCGTGTAATAATTCAGTGTGAGGTCATATATGAACAGGGTTCAAACTAGAATGGAAATGATAACATAGCATGATTTCTCTGTTAACCACATATATCTTATATGTATGTATATAAAATTTTCGTGTCACAATGTTCGTTCCCGTACTACTCCGAAACGGCTTGACAAAATCTCATGAAATTTTGTGAGTTTATAGCCGATTCTCAGATCTACTGCCTGAGAATCGGCCAACATCTATTCTTCATACCCCTTAATGATAAGAGTTGTCCACCCTTAACATTTTTTTTAACTAGAAATTATTTAAATATTATTTACATATATGGTGAAACAACGTTTGCCGGAACAGCTAGTAAGATATATAAAAAAGAGATATTTAAGAATATATGTAAAAATGTACTAGAGGACGCTTGCGACTCCGTACTCGATACTCCTGCGCTTACGTTAAACGAAAAATTCCAAAAAATCCCTCTTAGTGCATTCCTTGACCATATAAGAAATTTTCATGCCAAATATCTTTGGATTGTGCGTTATTTTTCAATCAATCAATCAGTAAGATAATCATAACCTTGAGTTTGAAAGCGACAGCTGTTAATATAATCGGAAATACTTATGATACTAAGAGCGAGAGGGTTTGCATAAAATTGGAAAATTAGATAGCTTACACTTGGTGCAAGTTCTTAAATAAACTCGTAATCTTGTCCATAGACACCATTTTATTATGATTTTTATCCTCGCTTCGTGAGGCCTTTGCTAATAAGGCCTTATCATTTGCATAAACTGGGCAAAACATTTAGACGCACAATTTGTCGCGTTCACCCGCTGTGAAAAGCAAGTAGCTTTGGATATTCTTCTGAAATAACCGGTATATTAGTATAATAATTTGACACGTGGTGGAAAGGGCACGCGTCTGTGAAATAGATACTTAATTAATAAAACAACATGATATACAAGATAGAAGAGAAGAGAGTAGCAGTATGTTAGAACCACCTCTGATAAAGATCAAGACGAAAAAAATATAAATTACGTTTTTGATTTGATAAAAGAGTGATTTTACATAAGTCCGTCGCTAGTCAAATGTTTAAGCGTAAAAAAAACTTGTACTTATATACTGTACTAACGGAAGTCGCTTCTTATGAAAACTGACTTACCCAATCTAGGATCGTCATCAAATGCGTACCACAGGCACCTCTTCAGAAAATGAGTAGCCTAACATACGTAGTTTGTTCAATTCATATCTAAACAAAAACTGATCTGCCCATGGTTTGACGGATGGTGTCCTCCTACGAGTCAGCTTAAGGGTAGTTATTGTAAACCCCTTCGGAATATTTTAGTAAAAACATTACTTAAACATAATTTTTGTATATATAATGTGGATATTATGAGGATAGCAAGAAATAAACCACATGGAAAATGAAAAGCAAATAAGTCGGCGAGTAAATCGCAGACACAAATAATGTGCGCCCATTATTCTTTTTAAATTATAGATTGTAGGTCAATAAATTTAATTGGTACCTACTTTATTCCACAATATATTTGTTCAAGATAAATAATTATTGTCGATGCCGGGTGCAGATATGAAGAATGATCGCTTGGGGATGAGAGATGAGTAAAAAGAAAAAATGCACTTTAATGTGCAGTAACAAAATAAATATTCATTGCGCAGTTTATGTACTTTGTGTGCGTGTGTATTTCACCGTGAAGAGGTTTAGATGCACTTATTCTGAATTGTGCTATAGAATCAGTACTTAGTGACGTAGATAGATTTTCTCGCTGCTTCACTTGTTTTAATGTCATTATTTGGAGTAGTTAATTTTTTCCAGTGTGCCCAAAGGAAAAAGATAAAAAAAACGTTTAATTATTATTTGGTTGATGTTAAGTTCCAACATACATATAAGATAAAGGTTCCTTAAAATCTATTGCGTGCGGCTAACAATCTAAATCAAAATTAAAGAAATTAAAAATAAAATCCATGTTTGGCAAATAAAATATAAATACACAGTATACAAAAAATAAAAAAAACATAATAGGTAAATCTAGTAAAATTATTTTATGCAATATATTATTTTGGTGTGCATGCATGCGCAAGCGCACAGCGGCCGACCGCTCTAGGCTATGCGCCTTCGTCATTGAAATACGCTGCCATTGTCAGGGCCAGCTGAATAAATATTTAGAGTACCACCCAGGGCGGCTCGCTCAAAGACCTCCTCCGTGATTGATCCTTGAAGGGCAGAATTAAATAAAGTCGTCGTTTTTGCATAAAAAATTATGTTGCAATTATAGTCACAACTGTCGAAGTTAATGATAACTTAGTAACGAACGCCTGTAAACAATGGGTTTAATATTTTATACAGTTTGCAACAAGTTTAATTTTCATAAAATAGCTTTTATAATATATCCTACAGGTAAATAAATAAACTTCACAGACAGATATAATAGTGTTGATCGTTAGCGTATTCGCAAGTTATTTCAGATAACATCAAGTGAGATCTATCAAGTTTAGAGGCGTTATCATCAGTAAGAAATATTAATTTTTAATTATCAGTTTTGCATTAAATTATATGTGCAATACTTATATATCTACTTTTAAACCACAATAATAAAAGTAAAAAAAATGCTGCTCATTTAAATCTTTTGGCCACACAAATCGTAAGAAGTCATCTCCAGACTTTGTCGAATGGCTAAAGCCTTTAAGAGGTATTTTATTGGGATTTACTGACGTCAACCCACAGTAGAATTTACATCCATTATAAATTACGAAAGGTTAAGCGTGTGAAAGATTGCGTCTTGAAGGAAAAGAAGAATTATGGCACACTTTGCCAATAAAAGTAACGCTTAGCTCAGAAATAACATATGAATGAAAGAGATATGATCCAGCGTCTTTCGAGGCTACTACGGGCTTTAGGCTTTCTTTTTTAATTCTGAGTTTTGGATGCAATAGCACTGATTTTATACAAGTAAACCAGTACAGAATTAAATATGTAGGTATATTGGTATGTCAGTGATTGTGAGCTGATTGTTTTCATACCAAATTTTATGCATCTTGAGGATTTGTCTATGTGAACTTGTTGTATTGTATGTAAATTAGTTTGATATTTATTGATGAATAGTTTTAATTTTAAACATTAAGACAGAAATTCACATGACAAGTTGCCCGACCCAAAGGTCAACAACGCAAGATAATAAACATGCTATTGGGAAAGCACAGAAAATAATAATAAAAAACTTGAAACAAATACATATATGACATATATTCATATAATAAGGGATAGGCTTACAAACTTGGGATTCTTTTTTAGGCGATGGGCTAGTAACCTGTCACTATTTGAATCTCAATTCTATCATTAAGCCAAATAGCTGAACGTGGCCATTCAGTCTTTTCAAAACTGTTGGCTCTGTCTATCCCGCAAGGGATATAGACGTGACCATATGTATGTATGTATACATATAATAGCGTCATCGTAGTCAAGTCTGATATGACTCGACTAGCAATAGAAGTGTTTATAAACGACAATATAAACACCATTGGATGATAGCTCAATTACCTCGGACCTTGAGTATTGTATCAGGGTCTATATGCGGATTATCTGGAGATTATTGCGAAATGAGTTTATTTTAAATAAATGGCATATGTTTAGAATTAAAAACAATGACAATATTATAATTGCCTAGTTCCCACATAGTCTATGGATAAACGATAATTTGTTTGAGATCTTCTTCCTAAACAGATTAAGGCAATTTTGACAATAAATTGCCAGTTCAATGATATGCCTGATATTTACATACATCCCACCTCTTTCCCGGAGGAGTTGGGAGAAAATACATCTTTCCACTTTCACTGCATTGGTCTCTCTGCATTGGTACTTCTAAATTCTGGACTTTCACCAGAACGTTCCTGATTTTATTCATTTGCTATTTGAAATAAACTTCATATATACTCGTAAGAGGTAACCTACATTTAAGTAACAAACTTGACCAAGCAAATTGAGCTAATTTGCTATTCAACATGTTATGAACGGGATTGGACTGTTGGGTTTTTGACTTAGAGGTAAGCACAATATCTACTGCACTACCTTCGCCAAAGAAGTTATTTTCTCGTTTAGAAAGACCGAGACTGGTATATAAATATGCAAAACAAGCCAAAAAATGTGAATAATATGAGATGCAGCCGCTCGACCAATTTCATTGGTTGAATGTGCATTATAATTGCGTTGAGCTACAAATTTAAATCTGTCTGCTTTACGTCAGATGCCTATCACATAAATCCTGACAGGTCCATTCCATCTGATTGTATTCGTAATTACGTTCCTTTACAAGATACAACTGCTATTCAAAATACTGTCTCTTTCTTATTTGAGTTTCTTGTTAAATTAACTTTTGTGGCGCTGATTTTTAGTCAGCCGTTTGTTCGTCATAACTCGCTTTGTGATTTAGGGAAGTAAGTGGTATATTTTATAATGCTAACGCTAATGTAACATTTTCCCATGAAAGAATAAAGTTTGGTAATTTTGTGAGCAAACTGTTGCACAATGTTTTTGTAAGTAAGTGGGTACTGTAACGGGAAATATCAGGAACGGAAAAATTTACCGCTTAAAAATCCATCAAACGTCTTCTTTACTAGAGATTAAAATTATAATATATACAAGCAATATTCGGAAGAAACTGTTGAATAATTAAGTGAATGTATTAAGTTCTCCTGTATATAATTTGTGTACATAAAAAAATAAATAAACGCGTTATAAATGAAACTTTTGTACACATGAGGATTAAGTTCATATGAAATAATTACATAACTAATATAATTTAATAAAATAAATAAAAAAAGTTCAAACTCGATGTAAACCGATAGCCATACCCATTAGCTAGTGCACTAACTTAAAATTATATCCTCATCAGATTATAACGCAGAGCCATCTATGAAATTACCGAGGAATCGGTTATTTTGAACCCCGACGCTGATCGGTTGGCTCGGCGGGAGTAAGCTCTGGATTAGTGCAGGAGAACAGGCTTCTCATCTACAAAGGCTTTGGTTAGATGGCGCTATACATCGTAAACTTATATGTTTGAACGTAGTTGAAATATTTGAAACAAAAAGTATAAAACGAAAGATCACTACATACTTTGTGGCTGGATGACAAAATCACTTTTACAAAATTAAGATGTGAAATGGCCATTAAAACTTTCCGTCTCTTTCTTATTATAACAATTAGAATAAAAGAACTAATAAATATGGAACAAAAACAACGTTATTATCATAGAGTTTGTATGCTGAAATTATTATTAACGGTACCTAAATCGGCAAGCTTGCACGAAGATAGTAAAAAATGTGGATGAAGTATGCAGGGATCGCGGCAAGTGAAAAGATGTAAGTAGTCTCTGCCTACCCCTCCGGAAGAAAGGCGAAATTTTATGTATGTATGTATGAAACTTGATTAAGGATTTTGCTTTTAGAGTTGCGATGGTTTCCGTGAGGTCTTTTATCTAGTTTTTTATATCGCGGGTTATCAAATCGCTAGTCTTCATAACATCAACTTACCATCGACAGTTTATAAAAGCGCTGTAAGAGGAATTAGATTGCCTGCTTGGTAGCATTTGAGTGCCTGCATTAAATACTTGTACTGTGAGGCTATGAAATAATTCTATGAAAATATGTCTTTTATATAAGACTTGCTGCTTGTAAAAGTTAGTTACTATATATAGCATATACTAACTAACTTTTACAATTCGCCCGCGCAAATTAAGCGCCATTTATAAAAGAATACTTGTTTTACGCAAATCCCACGGAAACTATACCGTTATGAAAAGTACTCTAGTGAAAAGGTAAATATTAGTTGGGATATCCAAGAAAAGTTCAGAATAAAAATATATTTTACTTGTACGTGCATCAAAATAAAAGTGCCTAATCATTTTTCATAAAAATATTCCAAACTATAAAATATTATAAGGGTAATACTGGCATTTCTTTCGATAAAATATGAAGCAAATATTTTACTTAACGCCGCTGAAAATTTATGAATTCATGGAATGAACATCTGCAGAATTCAAAGAAGTCGTTATTTGAATATTTCCAGCCAGAAAAACCTGAACTTTGTTGCAATATTACTCCCACGTAGTTATAATGTATTCAGATTTGTATTACGTTAGTAAATAAATAGAAATAAAAGAAAATAACTTTTAATCTGTCAATGAATAATGCAATTTGTTTGTTAAACTATTGTGTATATATTGTGTATATCTTATTTTTCATTTCTCTATTTTGATGAGCAAGATTTTTGTAAAATAGTTATTTGAATTAATTTAATCTGAAATGATTAGTTTAGATTTAATGAAAATCGCAAACCTGTTAACTAAACAATCGTATTTAGTAGGTACCTAAATGCGTTTTTATTTACTTGTAGAATAGATCTTAATTATTGAGATAGTTACTTTTATTTGGGCAATTAAAAAAAAAGTCTACACCATTGCATGTTGATTGATTTATTCGTACTTTATATTATGTTGTTAACATTCTTATTTGGAATTTAAGTTTATTTTTATCAACTTAAATTTATGATATCCAACTAAATTTCACTATACAAGTAATGATAGAAACTTCATAAAATTTTAATTAGATGGAAATAAATTAAAACAAGCAGCGGGGTTGCATCCAAGTACTAAATGGAAACACGGACTGTTTGCTTGTTTTTCTACGGTCCGTCGAGTATTTCTTTGCCGGTGAACACTATTTATTTTAAAAGCGATGAAACTCATGTTATTTCTAAATAAAAGGAGACGTAAGATTCATCATGTTTTTGAAATTCTTCAGTAGAGAAAACAAAGGGTAATTAAATAGTCTTAAGTATTTCTTTGTCAATTACCTGTATTAAGACATAGTTATGGTTTTTATTGCCTGTTTTTAAAAGCTAAAACATGATACGAATAAGAAATACTCGTATATTGATAGATAACGAAGCCGTATAAAATTTTAGGACGTGGGTAGTCGTTACGAAAGGAGCTCAGATTTCTACTCTCGATGTACTCTCGTTGTTAAAATTAAATTCTTTATCCCTCAATAAAGCCGTGGAGGTTTTCTTTTAATCCATACTAATATTATAAATGCGAAAGTAACTCCGTCGGTCTGTTATTGAAAATTCAGGTGGCCGATCGCTTTTACGCCTAAACGACTGAACAGATTTAAATGAAATTTGATAAGGAGATTGTATGAGACTTAAAAAAAAAAGAACATGAGTTACTTTTGACCGCGGGAAAACAACCCATTTCCATGGGAAGAATTATTTTCCGGGGAGTCTGATTGCTTTCTAAATTACCAAAGATGCATTCCCATCCCTTATGAAATAAGTTGTCGAGGATGTTAATAGCCATGATATTCTGGCGAGGGTTTTTAAGAAACAAAGGTAATAAGCTGATGACTGTTACTACAAAGGGGAAAATATTTGGGCAAGTATTGTGCTTCATGTAGAATACAGTAGATGTAGAATATAGAATAGAATGGCAAAAGCGTTTTACCTCAAATGTGGCAAACCGCGCTTTTGAAACCGTGTGGTTGAAAGATAACTTAAGACCTGACCAAATAGACAAAATCATCAGTGCTAAAATACCAGATCGTAATAGTGACCAGACACTTCATTTTATCAAAAATATGATTCATGGTCTATGTGGTCCCGAAAACTCAAAAGCCCTTGCATGAAGGATGGAAAATGCAAAAAAATCCCTCGCCAGTTAATTAAAGAGACTGTTCACAATGATTATGGTTATCCGATGTATCGTAGGAGAGCGTCAGCAGACGGAGGTCAAACAGCAGCTCTTAAACTCCGAAACAGCAGTTACGTTACTGTAAACAATGGTTGGGTAGTACTTACCTTACTCACCTATTTTATCAAAAATGCCCAACGAGGCATGCAGTATTAAATACATACATACATACATACATACATAAAATCACGCCTCTTTCCCGGAGGGGTAGGCAGAGACTACCTCTTTCCACTTGCCACGATCTCTGCATACTTCTTTCGCTTCGTCCACATTCATAACTCTCTTCATACAAGCTCGGCGGTTTCGGGTACTTTTGACCTGACCCTTTACCAGGACGTCCTTAATTTGATCAAGATACGTTCGTCTAGGTCTTCCCACTCCGACCTTTCCCTCCACACTCTCCTTGTATATCTGCTTAGTCAACCTGCTTTCATTCATCCTCTCCACATGACCGAACCATCTTAACATACCCTTTTCTATTCCTGTAACTACATCTTCTTTCAAATCACAACATTCCCTTATCACGCTGTTCCTTATCCTGTCACTCAATTTCACACCCATCATACTCCTTAACGCTCTCATTTCCACTGCATTTATTCTGCTTTCATGCTTCTTTTGCCATACCCAACTTTCACTCCCATACATTAATGTCGGGACCAACACGCCCCTGTGCACAGCCAGTCGAGCCTTTTTGGATAGTTTCTGACTGCTCATAAAGGCATGCAAAGCTCCATTCACCATGTTCCCCGCGTTCACTCTCCTTTCAATATCACTATCATACTTGCCATCTGATGTAAACTTTGATCCTAGATATACAAACTCTTTCACTTGCTCCACTTTTTCTCCTCCAATCAAAATATTACATGCTGTCATTTCTTTCTCCATTTCAAAAACCAGTGTTTTAGTTTTACTTACGTTCACTTTCATTCCTTTCTCTTTTAAAGCTTCATGCATACAGTTTACCATCTCCTGTAACTCCTCCGCTGATGACGCCAGTATAACCTGATCGTCGGCATAGAGCAGACATTTGACGAGTAACTCATTCATCCTTAATCCACTTTTAGACTCTTTCAAATCTGTCAAACAGCTATCCATAAATAGGTTGAACAGCCACGGTGACGCAACACATCCTTGCCTAACGCCTTTCTCAATCTTAAACCACTCAGTGTGCGCTCCGTTTATCCTGACACAAGCACTCGAATCCTCATATAAGGATTTCAGTGCTCGTATTAAGAGACTGCTCACCCCATGCATAGAAAGTGCTGACCACAATTCATTCCTCTCAACTCTGTCATAGGCCTTTTCCAGATCTACGAATGTGCAATAGACTTTTTGACTCTTGGCCAAAAACTTTTCGGCTATGCACCGCAAGGAAAAGACCTGATCAGTACATCCCATTCCCTTTCGAAATCCCGCTTGAGCATCCCATATTTTGTCTTCAGTTTCATTCCTGACTCTATTAATCAATACCTTAGCATACAATTTGCCGACGACGCTAAGCAGGCTTATACCACGATAATTTTTGCAGTCCAGCTGTGACCCTTTTCCTTTGTAAAGTGGCACGATAACAGCCTTACACCAATCTTTTGGTACTCGGCCGCTTCTCCAACACAAATTGAAAAGGCAGTACAACTGACTAGCTACTACGCCTTTTCCTGCTTTAAGCATCTCGACCGACACTCTATCACACCCAGCAGCCTTTCCCGCTTTCATACTCTTAAGTGCTTCCACAATTTCGAACATTTCAATTTCGCCTTCCATCTCATTCTCTTTTTCTTCGCTATAGCAGAAATCTTTCTTATTTCCTTCCTTTTTTTCAAATAAACTTTCAAAATAGTCCTTCCATATCTTTAGTACACATTCTTCTCCTTTCACAACGCTACCATCCTGGCATCTGATCCTAGTCAGCTCTCTGGTTATAGTATTTCCTCGGGCTGACCTTACGGATTTCCAGAATACTTTCAGATTTGACTGAAAGTCTTCTGATAGCCTTTTATCAAAATCCTCTTTATACTCTTCTTTCTTTCTAATCACAGCTTTCTAAACCAAATCTTTCATTTTCTTATATTCCTTACGTGCTTCATTCACATCTTCATCTATAACCTCTTGCATTCTTAAGTTAGCTTTTGCTGCTAACAAATCCAGCCATGCTTTCTTCTTTAATCGCACAAGTTCTTGCACATCTTTACTCATCCACGCATTTTTGTGATTTTTTCCTTTCCTTCTTCTACTTACACCACACACTTCAACAGCTACTTTCACAATTCTTTCTTTAAATTCCTTCCATCCATCTTCAATATCGCTCATTTCATCTAAATCTTCAAATTCATCCTTCAGTCTATTAATATACTTCTTACCTACATCCATATCTTGCAAATTTTCTACTTTTACTCTTTCCAAAGCGCTGGTTTGCTCCCTTACCCTGTGCCGCCAGCGATTGAAGATACCCCTTATCCGGGATATCACCAGTAAATGGTCCGAGTCAATGCCAGCACCGCGATATGCACGGGTATCCAGCACTTTGTTCTTCAATCTTTCATCTACAATCACAAAGTCTATCATACTTTTTAAAATACCTTCCACTCTTGTGTAGGTGTGGATCTCTTTATGTTGAAACATTGAGTTCGACACAAAAAGATCCCACTCTAGACAAATTTCTAATACACTTCTTCCATTATCATTCACCTTTTCGTCACCAAACGCACCAAGCACCTTTTCATATCCATCACGCTTTACACCCACCCATCCATTAAAATCACCTAACATAATAATCTTCTCATTTGGCTTGGTAACTTTCAATACTTCTCTTACACTATTCATACATATTAAATACATTTGCAAAAATATTAATAAAGGCAGTGACTCAGCAATATATAATTGTAGGAACTCGGAAGCAGCAAAACCCGTGGATGAAGTTCAAACATATCAGTTTTTTTTCATACTACTATTAAAAAAATTTTTCTTAGAAAAATATACTACTAGATATTTGATGTACTTATTTATTTCTTTTTGTCAAAGTTATAATTCAATTTTCCATTTATCCGAGAATTTATAAATAAAAACGATATTTCTTTGCAAGATTTTATTGTTAGGAATACTTGATGCAATATGTATTATTGGATTACTGCTGTTGTCTGATTTTATTGTATTTTTAAGCCTATAGTGTGCGACTGTTGGGTAAAGTCTCCATTTATTCCCTGTTTAAATACCTGTTTGTTTATAATCAGAATAATCATCAGATTGGAATATTATTATCCCGTAATACTGCTACAAAATATACTAACTCATAACGTAGCGTATCGTCGAAATATATGTAGAAGTACATCGCCGGCCTTACATTTAGAATTTGGAATGTAAGCTATCACACCATTGAATGCTCCAGCCCAGGGACAGACAAACCGGGGCGGCATTGCTTTGGCAACCGGCGTTTTAATTTTGCCCGATGCCCGTTGCAGAGCGCTCATCAACTTTTCAATAGCGAACGGAATAGAACTGCTTTTATCAAACACTTTTTATTGATTTCACTTCAAACTTGGTTCGGTGAACGATTATGAAGTCTGACCAGTGAAAATAATGACTGATGTTCATTTATAAAAAGACAAAAAGTCAGATGTATAAAGATGATCATGCAGCGAATCGGTTAAGATTGAGATCTTTGGAGGTAGCCTAACTTGAATACCCCAAAGAATTTTGAGTGGTTGTAATGATGTTACATATAGATAGATATGGCACTAGTTACAGGTACTAGTTATATATATATACATACATACATAAAATCACGCCTCTTTCCCGGAGGGGTAGGCAGAGACTACCTCTTAAAAAGCTTATTTTTTATTTATTAATTATACGAGTATATATACCTATCTTTAAAACCACACATAGAATGTTTGTGCAGACAATGCACTTATAATCCTGAATCTGGGTTAGTGTCACTACAGGCAGAAATTTTAAATACATTTCATCCCATTTTTGGTGAAATTTATGTCTTGTACTGCGGCGCCTGGAAAAGTATCGTGAAAGAAGAAGGTCGCGAGCATATCAAGATTCAAAAGGTCTTATAATAACAGTTTTGTAGACACAGCAAGATGTAGAAAGCCATCACGTTCCAGGAGCCTTCATAAAATATGAATACTTAAAATGTTGACCTCCATATGTATATAAAAAATTACCTTAACAACGCGCTATGCCAAGTTTAAACGACTTATTATAAAACAAATGATATGGAAAAGAGTAGCGAAGTCGGTATATATTAAAGCTAATATTTTGTTAGACATGTTAAGAAATAAATTAATGTTTTGAATTTAGTAGAGCGCGCATTAATTCTAATACCGCGTAATTAAGAGATGAGGGCAGTAAGTAGACAGAAAGGTTAATTTCCCGAGCGAGTGATGCTTGAGTGGAGACAAAGAAAGGATCCATCTCCGGGATTGCAGCCCGTGCAGCTGCGATTCTGGGCATAATCGAGTGACGCGGATCCAGGTCAACCGACGCTAAACTCAACGGTTTTATGTTCACGGCGCAATACATTTCTAATGTTCATGTTTTGAATTGAAACGTATAGAAAAAGCAAATAATTATTTAGCTAGTAATGACATAATTTGTGTACAGGAATTACACTAAGGGGCATATGATTTGATGAATTACTTCCCAAACCTTGAAAGCGGCGGCCACCATTGTTCTTCTATCAATAAGTTTCAATAAGTTTTAAAGTATTTGCCATAATATTACGAAGCAAATATATACTGAAATAAAGCTTTCTTTTACAAAATAAATAATTTAAGCTTCATAAGCTCATAAAAAGAAAAAAGCTTTCCAGTTTTTACCCTCGTCATACTTTATCCTTGTACTTGCACATTTTTCTTAACGCGCCCTTACTATGGAGAACTTTTAAACAATGTGAACTCTTTAACATAAGTACAGGCAAGATGTCTGAGTTTATCAAACTAGGTTATCAATTAACTAATAAATTTGAATTTGTAATTTTGAAAGGTAGCGTGTAAAAGTGTCGGGCAGTAAAGTATGTCATACTTAATTATGCACAAGGCTTCAAAATAATTCAAATGTCTGACGGAGGACGATTCCCTTTTAAATAATTCATAAGGCTTTCGGGTTATGTCACAGCTGCCTCAGCACTGAGAACTAGAGACTAGTAGATAGATAGGTCTTTGATTTCATTTATTTCGCTCTAGTAGACTTGCTTTTCCATCTGATAATGTGTCAAAGGATTTTCCGCATCGAGTATTACAGTCGTTGGTTCGTTTTCTGAAAGAATAAAGTTATAAATCGTCCTCTAGCTACGTCTAAAATTGTTTACATTGCAGCGATTTGCTAGCTATTTACCATATTTACTTAGTTGCCGCTCCGCAGTCAAAGGAATTATGTAATTATGTAACGTTTATTTAGGTTTCGGTTTGTAGCTCGCGGCTTTGGTCGTCTAAATGTTGAATTTCCTAGTTCTTTATCGCTCATTTCTCTCATTTTTACGAACGAAACACTGACCTAAAAAGTATTAATAATTTTAAAATCAGCATAGAAATCAAAATACACTTTAATTGTCAAAATAACAGGAGTAATATATAATACGAGTAATACATTTTCATTTCTGGGAGTAAACTCTGGAAACAACAGAATTCGTGAAAGCTCTTGAAATTTTGTAAAATTGATTCTTATGTCTTAAGTTGAAAAAATCACCAATCGGTGTAAGTGTGTGTAAGGATTTTTGATAAAGGATAAAATAAAATGTCAAAATTAGTGATCGGCTTTGTTTTTATCCAATGGAGATTTTACATTTCGCATTTAAGCTGAAACGACTTTTTGTATCATACGATATTGCTGTTTGCCTATTGTTATAAATTATGTTATTATCTTTCTTCACGCATTATGAAAAATAAATGGTAGTAAATGTAAAATTTAAATTCGTATTTATTTAATGTATAAACATGATACAAGTAAAAGGTATCTTTTTTATGAATTGAATCTTATCAAAAGTTTAACGAAAAATGGTTAATATCCCACTGAAAAACGAGAAGTATTTAATTTTATTAGGAGTATTATTTCATTGAATAAGAAGTTTAGTCATACAAGTATTCTAGAGACCAAAGCATGGGGTATTCCAGTAATGGAAATGCAAGAGAATAGATAATAAAAATACTATGTATTCTTATGCCGTGTGGTTCCCGGCACCAATACAAAAAAGAATAGGACCACTCCATCTCTTTCCCATGGATGTCGTAAAAGGCGACTAAGGGATAGGCTTACAAACTTGGGATTCCTTTTTAGGCGATGGGCTATCAACCTGTCACTATTTGAATCTCAATTCTATCATTAAGCCAAATAGCTGAACGTGGCCATTCTGTCTTTTCAAGACTGTTGGTTCTGTCTACCCCGCAAGGGATATAGACGTGATCATATGTATGTATGTATTCTTAATACTAATAATGTATTCTTTTCTATATTATTTCAATTTAGTTATTGATACTCCTAAGGCTATACATTCAGTTAATTACGTGTAATCGTAATTCAGGTAGGATCAGACTGATTGACGATGGTAATTTTTAAATGTGACTTAATATAATCATTACACCAGTGTTACGATAATTGGAGGTTTCCTAGGTTTGCAGTACACCATTATATTTGATCGCACCTAAGCGGGTTGTATTGTACGTGTTTGTATAGATTTGGTCCCTTCATTAAGTTAAATAGCTGAGCCCAACTGTGGGGCGCGGGGACTATAAACAAACTTAATGCCTGTAGTTTGTGTTAACACGTAAGAGTACGCAATAATAATAGTACAGATAGGTATACATGTAATATGTTATCGTATGACTATATTGGCTTCGTTTTTGATATAATGACGTGAAATATGTGTAACATGTAGTCATTATTGGATTACTGTAGTTGTTTGATTTTTAAATTTTTATTTATACACTTGATAGGAAATTTTTATAAAACGAGGTGAGACTTCTTCATTTTCTTTAATTTGTGTCTAAGGCTTTGTTAAGTAGGGACCTCTTCAACTATAATGAAATGGTCATTCGACGCTCATGTTCAAACTTGAAATTATTACTATAATTGGGGTTTATCTGTAATAGGAGAATAGTCATGTAAAGATTCTCAAGTTTTATCTCATGGAGTATACCAAGTAAAGAAAAGCGCAAGCGTAAATTAAACACAGTAAGAACATATACGAATAAATCTATACCTTAGGTGTTTCTTTCATCTTTTCTATATTTTGCTTTTGTCCATCAAAAATGTAAGTTAATTTTTTTTTACATTATGTAGTTTTAGCATTTTTGATTTTGATGTCAAATGTATATTATGGTTACAATTTCTTGTTCTTGTTTTGAAAAACTTGTATAATTGTGAAAATTTATTTATATGCCAACCTACAATAAATGAAATGTTAATTTTATGCCAATACAATAAATAAAAGTAATTCGCCAAAAGTGATTTTGCCATTTTGTCGCCCTGAAGAGAACATTTGGGATTTTTTGTGGGTTAAATGTACAGTTTTACGAGTCGGCAAGTGCGTAGATATGTTCCCAGTAGGATATATTCGCCAATGTGTGGGTGATAAAATCAGCATAAATTCCACCGCATGCAAACTTTTACCTCAGAAATAATACTAACAATTTTGTGGAGTGGTACCTAAATTGCAAAAGTAACGTTTATTTTTATAAAATTAACTAGGTTAAGTTTTGTAGTTTAAATTTAATCTACCAAGCAAATGAGGTTAGTAAAGATTTATTTTCAGGAACTTTGTAATTTCTTCAAACATAAATCATGCCATCTTCAATTACGAGGAAGCAGAACTAATAATTGCAAGACCGAAGATACGTTTAGTTGTATTGAGATTCAAATGGACTAGAATGAAAATGATGAGTACTGATTACAATTTAATTAATAGTGTCGGAACGGCAACTCATCTTACAAATCTATACTAATATTATAAAGCTGAAGAGTTTGTTTTGTTTGTTTGTTTGTTTAAACGCGCTAATCTCAGAAACTACTGAACCGATTTGAATAATTCTTTCACTGTTAGATAGTCTATTTATCGAGGAAGGCTATAGGCTACATTATATCCCGGATTTCCTACGGGAAACGTCAACAATGCAGGTGAAAGTTGAATGAGTCGGCCATCTGCGAGCTTTCCACGCGAACGCTGCGCAAACCAACAAAGATATAGTAAAACAATGTACTAAAGATGTGAAGTACTCATTTTTTGTCACAAAAAAGTCCGCGAGAGCATATATCTATCTCTTAAGGTTTACTTACAATAACTACTTTTATGTTCATTTTTTAAGATTATTTTTTCATTATAAACATAAGTTATTTTGAAACCAATTTTCTTTAATTCAGTATTAATCCTTATCCAAATAAATATGTTTATTACTTTCGGCTTTTCATGTAGACTAAAATTGGCATTTACAGTATATAAATCAGACGAATAGGTTTTGAGATATAGTCGTTATAAGCAATTTGCAGCGAAACATTTAATACGGCGAACCAGCGTTCTTTCTAATACGCGTGACCGCCTGACTATAATTGATAAAGCCGAGGAGGATGTTTGCAAAAATAAATATGATGCCCAAAATAACTATTCCACGCGGACGAAGTCGCGGGCACAGCTAGTAAAAACATAAAAATTGAAACTGTAGTCCCCGCATATAAACAAAAACGGCAAATGAATGGAATATCTCTTTAAAGTTTTTTTTTTTTATAATTGTGAAGAACGGAAGTCTATAAGTTATAGTAAAGTATATACATTTAAGTGCTTTTAAACATGTGTATTTAAAAGAAAATTGTTACATGGATGTTAAATGAATATTGCCACCTGGTTTGTTGGATACTTATTATCTTCAGCTCAACAAATATAGTGAAAGTTAGATTCGGATTGCATGCAAGTTGTGATAGTCAAACAATTCAATCGGAATTGGGGCAGCAGATTCACCGCGATCCAGGCATTGAGCATGGTAAATGGATATCTGGATGACCTGAATCCACCCGCAAGATGTCTGTGTACCAGCGATTGGATCCAATTCGAGCTCCGAATTGCAAACACATTCCTATTATTGTAATGGCATCTAGGTCGGTACCATTTAATTTAATAACAATGGCTAGTCTTCTCATCCATCAAAATGAGATTGTAGTTAATACCGAGTGATAATTAAGTATTTTAATTATTCATCTATTAATTCTTCTACATGCTTCCCTGCTGGTGTGGTAGCGAAGAAAATTAAGGGAAAGACTATCTAATAATCTTGGGATTCTTCTTAATGGCGTTGGGGTAGAAACCTGTCACTATTTGAAACTTAGTTCCATCATTAAGTCTCATTAAGACTCTGTACTCCCCGTTATGGATAAAGACGTGATTACATTTATGTATGTGCTATTAATTGACTGATAGTTTATGACAAACATACATACATATATTTTTCCTTAACCCTGTTATCAAGTCCATAATCATAAGACTCAAATGTCACGTTTGTTTAATGACTTCGTAAAAGGAAGATTCAAAGAGTGACAGATTAGTGTCCATCTGCATAAAGGAAAATCCAAGAAAAATAATAAGCTTTTCCTTGGTTGACTTAATTACATCTTGATGAATATTATACTCATTCCTACTCTGTCATTTGTTGAGAGTTATATTTAAACGTGACGGAACGTTCTAACACTCTGATCCCGAACACACTGCACCTCAGTTACATTTTAATTTCGAGTTTCGTTGAGTAACGTCCTGATTTGCGGCACCGATATCACGTACATTTATTAATGACGGTCTTCACAAGGCTTCTCAAACTCTTTTTCACTGAGATCATACCAGTGACCCGCCTCGCCTTCGCATGTTTAGAATTTATAGATATAAACCTGCCTCAAAACCCTGTTTTCAACATTTCAAACAGCAACAAAATTCGTCCTAAACTTTCCGAGATTAGCGCATATATACAGACAAAGAAAATAGGGGTTCCTATAATAAGTGGTGTTATCTCATACTTAGAGGTACATACATACTTGTATAATCACGACAATTCCGTGGAGGAGCAGTTAAAGATGACTTACTTTTAGCTGTTCATAATCTCTACCATAATAAATACAATTTAATATGTCTGTACTTACAGAGATAAGTTATTTACCTATACATGTATGTATGTAAAACAATTATTACTTTTCATTACCTATACCTAGCTTTCTTTTCACTGAATCCAATTTACCAAATAAATCAATTTAATTGACACCAATCTTGTAAGCGGCTTGCGAAATTATAGCCATGAAATATCTTTTTGATGATCACATTTTGATGGCATGTCGGGGATGTGATTGGATATGCAATTTGTTTGCTCATCTGGAACTCATTCCAGTGAGTGTTGTGCGAAACGTGTATAAATGTAACATGAACCATTTTCAATTTGGGAAAAGCCGCTTTAGAGTTCCTTTTTGGGTATTTTCTTTATAGCAATATGTTTGTAATAGGTATATAATGCTATATATCTATATGTTGCAAAACTATTTTTTTCTGTTTGTACATGATATGCGATGTTTATCTTTATATGTATTGCAATAACCATGACAAAAAATATGATCGTTTCCGTGAAGGAAGCTTATAGCGATATGTAACTAAACCTTCTAGAATATGTTTATGTCAAAGTTTTAATTTCTATAACAGATACGTTAGTATATGATAATCCTGTGACAAGCACACTAAGATCAAATGTGTAGATACAATTAAAAATTAAACATTCATAAACATTAATTATTACACAAGCAAGACCCTTAATAAATAAAAGAACTACCTATATAACAAACAAAACTATTTCGTAAAGGGTGATATGATCTCGAGTAAATAGATTTCAACATCGGACAGGCTTCCAGGATACATCCCTTTGTTTCTGTAGACTTAAGTCCTTTTTTTTTAATGTTGTTCGATTTTTACAGTAAGGAATATGTTTTACTGTAGTCCCTAGGATACACAGCCCAAACCAGATGATATATAATTGTTCAGCATAATAATAATACAGTATTCAAGGACTAGGCTACTAGGGATTCTTACTGGTATTGGCATACCAAGATAAATAAAAGGATAAATATACTGATATTATTAAAGGCAAAACTGAAATCAATGAGCAGGTTTCACAAAAAAATCACATAGATCTAGCTTATGTGAATTTTTTGGTCATATAGGTATTGACATGGCAGTCTATAAGTAGAGAAAAATTCCCACTAGACGAAATCTTGGCCAAAAGCTTGTTTTGTAACAAGAAAAGACTAGAAACAGCAGGAACATTTCGTGTCGAGCGCTCAGACCACAGACTGCCTTTTTCGTCGCGTGTCGAGGCCGAACTTCTTTTTATCGTTTTGCTGTCCATATCGATCTGTCCAATGTCCTTTATGGAGATTTGATGAGGAACTCTCTGTTTTTCCTTTGCCATTGTTGTAGTCTATTCAACAGGGATTACGAGTCTGCTTTATTGGTGTTTTGTCTTATGAAAATGTATTTTCATAGTGTTAATTGAAGTATGCACATTTGGTTAGTTTGTATAATCAGAAAGGGGAAGGGAACATAAGTAATCATTCAGAAACGTCTGTATTTTATGGTTTTGATAATATTATTATTACGATTAAACCGATGTATAATTATTTGATTAAGCTGAGCATTATATTAAGTTAAAAACTTTATTCTTTTTATTATTAGTTGCTTTTCCGATTATATAAACCTCATCAATTTCTAGTAGGCTAATCGACGTCAATGATAATGTATACTGTGATGTAAAATATCGAGACACAAACTTTTTCATTAAAGGAAACGAAGTGGATCTGAATCTTGAGTAAGTACTTATCTATTTTCTTTATTTAAGTAGGTACTAACTTGAGATGCCGCGTAGATTGGGTATCACCTTTTTAATTTCCACCAACTTCCAACTTTCGCAATAAGTACTTTGGACCGTTCGCGCGTAATTCTAATTAGTTTCAGGTCGCCGCTATATCAAATTTGGGTCAGAAAATAGTAAAGTTTAGAAGAGTAACCTCATAATAAAAGTTTAAATAAAAAAAATAAGTTTAATAAAGATTTTTACAAGATTTGATCTTAGTTTTCAGGGAATATTAAAAAAAGTCATTGTTTTATCCCCGTGAAATACTTGTCTTGGCAATTTTTAATATATTGAACAACAAATATAGTGGCAACAAGTTCTTTTCCGTTCTCATCACTTTTCCTAAGTTCATTAGTCGGTCTAGTCATTACAAATAAATAAAAGAATATATCTTCAAGGATATTAGTATAGAATAATAATAAAATTCAGTAAAAAGTAAACTCCTCAATATTTTTAATTTTGAACTTTAACTAAGTTTCTTTCGTTTAATTGACCGTAAACTTGAGCAACGCAGATAAATTCTCTGACTGACTGTGGGTGATTAATTGCTATCCTCAGATTGTAGTATTTATTGCTCTTTGTTAATTAGACAGCCGGCCTGGAGCTATCCCAGGTGCCGGAAGATGGATGGGAAGGACGTTTTTTGGCATTTAGTAAGTATGTATGCATTGCAGTATATTATTTTTTCTTTGTTTTGTATCTCCATATAAGGTTATTTTTATCCGCAGTTTAGTTTATTGTAGCTTATTATCAAATCAAATAAGTCCTTTTTTAGCTTTTGGATTAGTCCGTTAACTTTATATAGAGATGGACTGCCACTGGGCGCTTCACTCCCGTGAGATTTTTTAAAAACTCTACGTTAGCTAATTTTTACGTCATAAAGCGTAACAGAATTTTAATAACTTGTAGTCCTCAAAATATGAAGCTCATACAAAACAACAACAACCACTTTTATTTGCAAGTTCCCCTGATATCGTACATCTGGTAGCTTTTCATGAACGTTGACAAAACACATGTCTTTCCTCTCTTTCTAATTCTTCAGTTAACCAAAAAATATTGAAAGAGAAAGAAGATAGGACTTATGTCTTATGAAAGTTCATGCAACGTCCCTTTTTATGAAGTCACTTCAGGAAGTTAAAGGAATATGGTTACGTCTACAAAACTTTTAGTTAACTAAACAATAATTTTGAGAATTAATTTGCCTCCATTTAAAGTTCAAAGGCTTTATATTGTAGGTGTAAATTAAACCACAAACACTGCCAACAAGATTTATACACGGAATTTAATATGAGATCCTAACGGGACCTCGTATTACGACCTTTTGTTTGTTTAATCAACAGCCTTAAAATACTAGGATTAATCTTCTACAACTCTTGACACGTTTACGTAAATACAATACCACCCATACACGTTTATTCAATTTCTTTGAATATGACCTAAATTCTTTGGTTCTTTCTCAGTATATAGCTGTGACTCCAATAACACAAAAGAACAAATACTAGTGCCGTGTGGTTCCCGGCACTATTACAAAAAAGAATAGGACCACTCCATCTCTTTCCCATGGATGTCGTAAAAGGCGACTAAGGGATAGGCTTATAAACTTAGGATTCCTCTTTTAGGCGATGGGCTAGCAACCTGTCACTATTTGAATCTCGGTTCTATCATTAAGCCAAATAGCTGAACGTGGCCATTCAGTCTTTTCAAGACTGTTGGCTCTGTCTACCCCGCAAGGGATATAGACGTGATCATATGTATGTATGTATGTAACAAATACTAATTTAGTTAACCATTTAAACAAAATAGTTTTAAAAGTACTGCCAAATGTACAATATACACACACAGGATGTACCTTACTTAACCTAACCATCTAAGCCTCTGTCTTATCAATACATCAATAATGTTATATAATTATCTTAAAAATGGCGTAGATTTCTAGTGTGACTGACTGAAACGTTACTGTCGGGGATGACCTAAAAGGTCGGGTTTAAAAATGTTTCTTTTATATTTAATGTCATCTTTTGGAATTTTTGAAAGACCGTATTTTTCCCTTTATACCGTCTGTTACCTATATTCTAGTATATCTATAAGTAAGCAATGATAAAAATAAGAATCTTTAGCATTAATAAAAGTTATATTCAACCAATAATGAGTACAAAGTAGAAGTCTGGAGCGGGCACAAATTGTATTTCAAAGAAATAAAAATACGTTGCCACCATTGACAATAATATGACTTAGTTAACATTCTAAAGGGTTCCCGCAATGGTTTCCTGGGAAATCCCTTCAGAAAATAGAGCACAGTAACTTTTTTATATTAATTTCTTCACAGGAAATTGTTAAAAGGAAGTTTTAAAATGAATTAATAAAAAAGTAGATATATCAATTTTCTCAGTAATAGAAAAAGGTACATTTTTCTCCTCAACAATAATATATTTATTATCTAGTAGCAAAAACGTAAGAGAGGATATAATTTTGTAGGCATACAATGAGACAACAGTGTAAAAATTTGACTCACCCATCCAGGATCCATGGTCAATGGTATACCTCGGCTGCCTCTTCAGAGTAGTGAGGGTGCAACCGGGGCTAAAGTCAGGAGGAAGAAGACAATGGAACAACATCACGACTATCAATGAATTGATTAACAGTTCAATGAAAGTTAATAACGACTATGTAATAACATTGTTTAGGTGAAGTAATTATATTTCGAATATATTGATAAGGATGTGGTTTGCATTCTTTATATTTGTTTAAATTAAATATGAACCAATATTTTAGGTACAAAATGATTGGTCCTATACTAAATAGAGCAGTCTAAAATTATTTCAAGGTCATAAAGTGCATAATACTTGTATAAGCTAACAATCTAGATAAGACGAAGAAAATACCTCAGATCCTTTAAAGATTCCAAGCCCAGGTTTACTCTGAACAAATTAAGGACCCAGCACCTGGCTTTGCGCTAACTTTATTACGCGTCGTACGAATGAAATATTTTTCTCGGTGGAAAATGACGTTGGAGCTGGGGCGTCGTAAAGCAAGACATTTATTACTTTTGATACCGTCTGCAAACTGACATCTCCTGAACTAGACCACATGAGTTAATATATTTGATTCGGTTTCTTTCATTTGTTTTGGTTTTTAGTAATGTTAAATTGGATTAATTGTCGTAGGACGATAAAAACAGTTTTTACAAATAATTTTTTTTATTTGTTTGATACTTACATGTTGAAATTGAGTTTACAAATTAAAACCAATCTCGAGTTATGATAAGAAACATAAACAAGAGCTTATGAATTTGAAACTATTTCATGTAGACAAGCTGAGTTTCTTCCTATCATTAGGTATGTAAATTAATAAAACGTTTGCCGAAGTTGTAATCACAAAACGTGTTAGAGATTATCTTGTTATTACTATGTTATTGTAGCCTATTTAATTTAAAAAGTGGTAGTTTGTTTTTAATTTCTAACGACACCTATGAACAGGTTAGTGTCTCTTTGATGAGTGCTAAGTGTAATAACAATCAAGTTCATCATGGTTATCAAATGATTTCACAGTGTTGATAATATAAAAAGCAGTGTCGCTTTATGTCTATCAATTTACGGGTACCTGCTACCTAACTACCTAAGTTTATTTATTTGATCATGTGTCGTAGGAAATGTATGGATAAGGTTAAGTGCATGGCAACAAGTTGCTGTCATGACAGCGAATAAAACCATGAATAAAATATTTTAGAAACAATAAATTGAACATAAGCATTTTATCAAAACCATGGATATTGGAATAATATTTTGAAAATACTGCACTCAAAAGTTTTTTTTCGTCGGGTTCGCTCGCATATCACAGTCATTTTATCGCAAATCCTACGATAACAGATCTTTTTTGGAATGGAAAGTATTTAAAGCAAGCCAATATGCGTACAAATAAGAACGGGTAGCATAAATTATTACTTTAATTTCCTTTTAACTTAAATTCATATTACTTTTTCCATTTAAATATTAGCATATCGGAAATTTAACAATGGATATATAAATTAAGGGGTGGTATTTATTTATTGCTTATACTGAAATACAATTACAATTAGGTAAAATACAGTTACGTTGATTACTTCAGTGTTTGTAAATTTATTACTGAAGGCTTTTAAATTAAGCAAACTGAAACATTTACAAATTTGGACTTCAAAATTTCAAGTATAAAATTGTTAACTCGTCATTTTATTGCATGGTTTCGTTAAATGACATTTCAAACAATGAAAAACGGAAAAAGAACTTGGAATTATTTGATTACATTGTAAATCAAAAGCAAGGTAGAACACGACAAGACAATTGTTTCAAATTTTCTTAAAAGAAACGCAAAAAATGAAGGAATAGGAAGCAGGTTAGTGAAAAGAAAACAAAATTTCCGCAGATTACGATGTCAGTCACGTAACAGATTTTTTCACGGCACGAAATGAATTCTGCCCCGACAAACAAATCATCAGAGATCCAATCAAACTCGGCGACAGATGGTACATATATTTCATAATGTAGCTTTACGTAGATATAGTCTATCACGTTGTTTATGAACTTTACCTTTTGCTAAAATGTTGGGAAATATTGGAAGACTCTAGTATTGATATACTTAGGTCCTTCATTATTTTTAAATTTTAACACAGGTAATTTTTTATACAAATGTTCTAAATGATGTAAGAGTAGTAATATTTGACGATTAAAGTGGATAATCTTTCTATCTCATCATGGCGTGTTCCCTTTGCACCCTACACCTTCAGTGCCTTAGGTCCGCTATAAATTGGAAAAAACTTTATTATATAATTAACAAAATACATAATTTTACTGCGATGTCTGGATGCCTATCCCGAATTCTCCGTTGCCTAATTATGATTATAAGTATAGAATATTACGCAATGTTATCAACTTCTATCAATCATCATAGCTATAAAATTTCGCACCTAATTACCCCAAAAACCTACAATTAAACGGTAGATCTTTATCGGCAAATTACCAAGCGGATCCACTGTCCCTGGGGTAAATGCATACTTTAGGAGATTGCTTCCTGAAAAGCCTCGAGTGAGGTGCTTCGAGGGGTTTGAGAGATCTTATTGATAGGTCTGATTTTGGTTCCGATGCGGAGTCAGATGGACATTTTAAAGGATGGAAATTAGCTTATTATCCTTTTTGCTTAATATTGACAGCGTTATACACGTGATCTTTATTATTATTTGAAAATACATAAAGCGACGGGTCAATATTTTTGAAGCTCGTAAATTATTTAAAATATTAAATCTTGACTAAGTATGATTAAATAATTCGGATCATAATTTTTGTTCCTGTAGGAATTTCGGGGAATGCACGCCTATCCATTAAGAACCCTATAGTACGCGTACATGACAAAATTCAATCTAGATGCAGCGGTTGTGCGTTTAAATGTCGGTTAATCAGTAAGTAAGTGTCCTTTTTTGTAAATAAGTATATTTACAAAAAAGGACACTTACTTCTGTGTTCAACTACTTTCTCCAAACTGATCGAATGAAATGAAGTAGCTCAAAAAATATTTAGATATGTAAATTTAGTCAAATAAGGCGTATTAGCCGTAGACCAACTAATGTCTAGATGTCTCAGTGTAAATTACAGGATACATAATAATGTATGTACCCAAGATGGGGCCGTTTCGACCCGATACCGCACGCCTTGGGACCGTTTCGGGACGGTCGTTGCGTGTAATCGATGACTAACTGCTTTAATGCTTTATGGATCAGTTTGCGATATGACCAGGAAATACTGGCTTCTTACATAATGGAAAGTGGATTTGGAAGATAAAAGAAATATAAATGACAAGATTGGTTAAAATACAAACCCTACAAAGTTATATTAATTAGAAAACATCATTTGTTACTTCTCTAGACTAAGGTTCATAAAATTTTGCATTCATAGGGTGTTTCATAAGGAAAGAAAATAACACAGAAGTAGTAAATGGTACACAATTTTTATATCAATTAGACAAAATGAATAGGACACTGTAATGTCTCAGTCATTGACAACGAGACCTCATTACTACAGGTAATTCTACCAGAGTTTATCTACATTTATTGAATTCATTCTATAGATACCGATTCCAATACTTCTGACGTGCTGGATTGATCATAAAATATAAGACTCAAAATAGTTACCCCTTTCTGATAATGAGTTTTTTGAAGTATATTATCAAATACAAGCATATTTGTATCTATGTTCAATAAATAAATAATTAAACGTGTGTTTTCTTCTAAAACTTAATGAAAAGATATAGATTAATTCTGTTGTACTGTCAAAATCCGTATACGGGTAGTTGACCGAAATCGCATTTTTATCTAAGCCTTTCTAAATAATACTAGTCAGTCAATCAACCCGCAATGTAAGAATTTACTTTGACTAGAGAGTGCCCGCGATCAATATTGATTAATGATTTATTAATTGATCAAAATGTGTCCTAAGTCTAGCATTCCTCAGTTAGATGTCTGCGAACTACGATAACTATAGGCTATAGGTCTATTTGCCGGCGCCTCTGTAAACAAGTCGAAATTGATTTTGAAGCTTATCGAGTCTGTGAGCCCTCACACTATGGAATGGGATTTCACAATTTTGACAGCACTCTCCTCTTTGCAGCGTGCAGTGGAGCTTAACTCACACAGGTGCGTGAATCGTGACTGGTGTTACATACTAAATATGTATATTGGTGTGATATCTTTCATATATCGAAAATATTGAGCATTTTTCAACTAGGTTAACTTTATTTTCAGGTAAACAGAACATTTCGACGGAAATACTGCTCAAAATGCAGCATTTTATTTAATCAATTATTGATGCATATCAATGTTGCATTAATTTTAATAACATCAAGTGTTATTGTTGCCATTGAATTTACATTGTAAATGAAAACACGAAAAAAATTTTCTTGGTTTTCCAACAGTAGGTGTTGAGATATTTATAAACCTCACCTAGTCCTAAATTAAGTCTGTGTATTTTTTAAAAGGACATACATACATACATATAATCACGTCTATATCCCTTGCGGGGTAGACAGAGCCAACAGTCCTGAGCGGACTGATAGGCCACGTTCAGCTATTTGGCTTTAAGATAGAATTGAGATTCGAATAGTGACAAGTTGCTAGCCTATCGCCTAAAAAAAGAATCTCAAGTTTGTAAGCCTATCCCTTAGTCGCCTTTTACGACATCCATGGGAAACAGATGGAGTGGTCCTATTCTTTTTTGTATTGGTGCCGGGAACCACACGGCACATTTTTCAAAAGGATTTTATGTTTATTGAACAAACAAATAATTGATAATATCAATTTAGGGAAGAAGCAACGAATAAACTTACCTGTACACAAAATAATTCATCTGTAAAAGATTTAATATGTACCAATCAAGCTGCGCAGACTAAGTTTATATTGAAGTTACAATCTTAGTCGGAGAGATGCAAACATTCCTAATTCCTCGAAATACGCTGGAGAACCCACTTCTCTATCAACAACTATTTGTGAGATTTAATATTAATGTCACTTGTGAGTGAATCCTAGTCACGAGTATTGATAATTTGATTGGCGTGTACTCATGTGGACGCTTTAAAATTAGTGATGCTTGTTTATTCCCCTCTCGTACCCAATCACACGGAAATAACATCGATTTTCATCAAAAATTTCATAATATTGTGCCTATATTAATCATAACATGTTTTTGTATTGCACCCAGGAAAACTTAGTGGATGAACTGTGGTGTTTGACAAAGACCGATCAGTTAATTGACTAATACCCATTTATGGGAGAGTAAAACTTTGTTTTCTTTTGTGTTCATCGTCTAAACATGCTGGTATTTCCTAAGCCAATAAAAATTTTGTATAATTACATAAACCAAGCCCCAAGTCCTCATCTGTCAAGGTGGAGCTAGGACGATGTAAATCCTAACGAAGTAAAGTCATGATAGCAATTTACAAATAATACTGCGCAAACATTGACCAATTAAGAGAAAGTTTAATGAAATGACAAATATTTTAGGCCGCTTTCAAGTGGGTTCAAATCACAACAAGTTCAGGAACGCAAAAGCCTTTCATTAAATCCTTTATGTAGGCTTTGATATTCTCAATTGGAATTAATTTACACGTACTATGAGGGAGTATATATTGAGCTGAAAGAGAAGGCGTAGCTGACTTACTTCCATCGAATAGAGGACGTCCTGGTGAAAGATGAAGCTAAAGAAGTATGCAGGGATCGGGGCAAGTGGAAAGATGTCGCCTTTAGTACTCGAAATGAATTTAATATGATTGAAAATTTATTTTTCTGTAGAAATGTATATAGGATATAACTAAAATCTAACGATTGCGTTATACCCACAGTTAAACTTATGTTGTTCGATGGAGGTAAAGTTTGTTCTTAATAAAGTTTTATGGCATGTTCTCAGGACGAACGATTCCCAAATGAACCCGCGTCTTAAACTCCCCTTAACAACCCTCGGGGTTCACGGGCTATTAAACTGGGGATTAGTAGCAGCTTCCTGAAAGAATAAAACCTGTGTAATAGTGTTGCAAGGGCGGTAACTTAGCTACCAACCCAAATTGACTAGTTCGGATAATTACTTTGAGTTATGTGGGTTCAAACGTTGAATGGGTGATGCTGAAAAAGTAAAACAAATTTGGTCTTTGAAATTTATTACTCCAAACAATTATACTACTTATTTACCATCTACCTCAAAGGCAAATTAGTAATCTAAGAAGGAAAGTAGCACACGCCTAGCTTCACTCTAAGAGTATAATTATTAATAACTTCTTCATACATTACCTACATAAAAATAATGTTTGAATGATTTGAGGAGGTACAAAAAAGGTTTTAGCTTTTTATTTTTATTACAATAGGTATACCTACGTCTATTTGTTGATACATATCATTCCAAGTTGAAAAGAAAAAATCTTAACATAATTTATGAAACGACAATCGGTTTAATAAATAACTGTAGTCAGAACACATCCTGTATTATAAAATACGAGCTGTGTACCGACAAAAATAGGTAAAAGCATTAGAGGTGGCGCTCCAGGGTAAAATGCCCGGTAATGCCACGGATATTAATATTGTATATTTATTGCAGTCCCGACTGCACCTGTGACGCATTATGTGGAGTGTTCGGATGTTTCACCGCGAATTATGTTTAAAACCAATAAACAATTTAACAAATTGTGATTTATTAGTCATGTAAACATGAATAGTTATTATATATTTGGGCGATCTTTATCGGATTACTTCTTGTCATTAGGTGGGGTATATGTATATCTCTTTATGAATTACCAAATTTAAATCTTATAAGCGATATGAATGAAGCAAATAAAGTATGCAGCGATGGTTGGAAGTAAAAAGATGTAGTCACTTCCTACCCGTTTGGGAAAAAGGCATGATTTTATCAATGCTTAATAGTGAGCTTTTAAACGATACTCGCAGATTCTATACCCATGCAGATTGTAAAATTTCAAGTCTTATAAACTGTTTTAGGCGATGGATGAGCTAGCAACCTGTCCCTATTTCCAAATGTCGTAGGCCGAAATTATGACTACAGAAGATACATAGTGAGAAGACTTGAAACGACGTGAAACAGTATATCTAACATGTAGGTAGGTATAACACAATTTTGAACACTGTAGATCCAGATTTTAGCAATAGGATACATAAGGGAGCTATTCAGCGAACCGACTTGCTGGAGGCTTTATGACTTAGACGTGTCTTCTTGAGTAGACACCGGCTCAGTCGTCGGTAATCTCCTAGTTCCTGCTTCAAGTTAAATGAATGACAGACATGTCGTAAAGATGCGACCGGAATGCAGGAGGTGACTTCGGTCGTAAAATTCGTCTAGAAGTCGTATCCTTGTAATGTTTATATTTGCATAATCGTAAAATAATAAAAGTATGTATTAAATGATAACTCAATATGGAAGAAGCAAGAAGTAAGTAAATCAAAAATGAAAAAGTAAGTGGATCAAAAATAAAATTTGTCAAAATAGTGAAGAAATTAAAGTTTCTTTTTTAAATAAATTACGAATCATTGTTCTCAGCGATTAAGGACAATGTGTTTGGATTGACTGTTTCAATTCTTTTTTCTAATTTCGGTAAAATTGTTTTTTATAATAATTCCTAGATAACGGCAGTGCGTCTTCCATCATACATGAATATTATAATAGCAAGAAGAGGGTCTTTGAGCCGATGGCCACGCCGAAATTGTAGCCACCGAGGGAATCTAATGAATATATTATTTGAAATATGGTCTAGGGTGGACAAATTACTTACACATGTGTTTTTATATCTTGGCCCCTAGTTTCCTTTGGGATCTTTTTTAATATCTAAAACATTTGGTTCAATAGAATATGTGGTGTGAAAATTTTCAATTTTTTTGTTAAATACATTTAAATTTTGTCAATAAGCGATCATAGAGCATCTTAAATAATATAGGTATACAATATTTTCGTTATACGATACAGCATAAGTTAACCTGTTGTATGTAAGTCATTGACATTAAATCCTAGTTAAGAATTAACGTGATAACCTTAACTCATACCTGTTTGTGTTTCACTATTTTCAACCAGGCACATTTTCGAGGTGGAATATTTTCTTACGTGCGGTGCAATCGCAGATTCAGTCGAAAATTAGATTGCACGATACCGTTATAATCTGCTTTAGTACACAAATTCTCATAGATGTAAAACGGGCCGTGGTTGATATGCGAATTGGGCTCGTAATCTGATTACAGCGCTTGCACGCTTGCATGCAGCTAACCTAAAATGGTTACGTTTCGATTTCCAAATTCTTCGTCGGTAAACATTGGTTGTGGATTGAGCTGGGTGCAAAATTGCTTAGTTAATGTTTACGTTCAGACTGTATTACCATTCTTGTATTTTATTTTCTTGTGTTCTCAATTAAGCTTTGCATCCAGCACAGACATGCATGTGATATATTTGAAATTTTGTGAAAAAGAGATTTAGAATTAGTACCTCGCTAGTAGTTGCTTCTAAATATTTCTTCTTCCTCACTTTACATAATTATTGTCTAATTAGTAATTGCACTATTAAATAATTTATAATGATTGCTAGAAACACAAATTTAACGTAATATGAAGAAAAATAAGCATGTAACACGAACAAAATGAATTTGACTAAGCCATGTGCAAAGTTATGGCATCGTCTATTGAAATATATCGCAGTTTGTATATTCTGGAGCCTTGGGAATTAATATAGAGCCATGCATCTCCGGTCCCGGCTCACCTCGCTCCAAGCTTGAAACTGTTAATCCAATATACCACTAATTTATTTCACTAGTCACGTATAGTTTAATTTAAATTTTCTAGATCGTGTGGAACCCGGCGTCTGAAAATAGGAAAACCTTACCCATGGATGTCATAGACTGAAGTTTGTGCTTCATCAATTGAGGGAAAGGCTAATAAATTTGGGATTCTTGTTTTAGGCCATGGGTTAGCAACCTGTCACCCATAGATTGTGAAGGCAGAATGTATATTCTATCATTAGGCCGTACAGCTGAAGGTGGCCTTTCAGTTTTTTAGGTTGTTGGCTTTACCCACCCCGTATAATATAAATACGCGATATATGTATGAAAGTTTAGCTCGCTTATTTACCATTATAACAACGAACTGTTTTCTCAACTTGTAAAACCGCAAATTACCCAGTTCCCGCTGCCTTATAAACTCACTGTGAAGAGTAGAAATTAACGTAAGATTCCATTCAGCGGCGCGAAGTGTTGCTCACTGAATGCACCGCTCTCATTCCCCACAATTGAAATGGTAATCGGACCTCTGCTTCTATTCTAATTGCCATGCAAATGTCAGCTGGTTCTAGCTACATATTTATGTCTTTGCACTGTTAGGGTGCCGGTCCATTGCGAAGGCTTCGTGGTCTTAATAAGAAAGGAATTTTTAATACCAACTTCTCCAAATTTTATGATAACCAAAATAATTTTCCTACCTATACAGAAGCAGAATTTTGTAGATTTAAATAAAAGAAAAATAACTGATTTTACCTCTGAGAAAACACATGCTTTCGAATGCTTTGAGGTCACTATTCGGAACACAAATTGCAATATGATACGATGAACAAGAGACTACGTTCTCAATTAAGCAATGGAATTCCAGGCTAACTTACCTCTCATAAAGGGAGGTCAGGTGAGATGAGAAGTAGCATCTTGGAATTATTATCAGTGTTACATGAACTCGTCTGAAGTTTGCGTTAGTTAAACAACTCTCGGGTGCTCGTTGGAGCTTGCTTGCTGTTAAATTAATGGTTTAGAGCGATACAGTTCATTCTTAGAGCATAGTTTCGGGAGGGGAGGCCGCCGCTACGTATCTGGAAACTAAATTGATATAGATAGGTACATAGCGATTCGCTGCGATAAATTGCAATATACATACATATATCCTTTGGTAAATATATTCAGTGTCTAAATTGCAGGCATTTGGAAAGTATATATGCTCGCCATTTCATAGAGAGGGATCTGACGGAGTGCTTCGACGGGGAGCCCAAAAGTGCCAGGAACCATATCAGGATCTATGGAAAATCAGTATAAATATAAATATTTTAAACTGTATGGTTAGTTAGTGCCGTGTGATTTCCGATACAAATAGAAAAAATAATAGGACTACTCTATTTCTTTCCTATATGTGTCGTCAAAGTTACTAACTTAGTCGCCCTAAGGGATAATCTTATAAACTTGAGATTCTTCTTTTAGGCGACGGGTTAGCAACCTGTCACTGTGAATTTCGATTCTATCATTAAACCAAATAGCTGAACGTGGCCTATTGATCTTTTTGAGACTGTTGGCTCTGTCTGTCCAGCAGGGGATGTAAACGTGATTTTATGTACATATGTATGTATGTTGCTAGTCTGACTATAGAATCGTACGTGACACATCCCAAAATAAATAATAGGTAAGAAAATTATTTACGTCATTTAATAATACTTGCCCACATTAGTAAGTAGACAATGGCCTGCAGAACAGGAGGCATCTTTCATCAAACTGTCACCACGCAGGCCTGACATGGCGAGGAGCGAACAATGTAAATGCTCCGTATTGTTCGGAACTGCGAAACAAACCGCTTTCACACAATAGGAACTTCATCAGGCAAAACTATGAACAAAGTCACTTTTAAAAGGTGAATTGGAACTTTAATTTCGCTTAATAGCGCACCATCTGCCTCAGGTTTACAACGTGTTTCAACTTCTTGAATTATTTTACTTTTAAAGTTTTTCATCATTATCATTCAATGTATTTTTTTTTTATATTTGAAACATATTTCAAATTATAATAGAAAGTACAATTATCACCAGCAGTACGGAAAATCATTGTCATTTTAACCTATGAATTTATTTCAAAAACATTTATTTTTTATGAATCCTGTTTGATGATTCAAAGTAAAAGAAATATAAAAACCTACATGATTTTTATATTCAAAACCAGTTGCAAAGGATGTTGAACAAACTAACGTTCCATGTTAAAGTTACAGCCTACAATAATTTTGTAGGCGTTAGAGGAAGGCGTATTCACATCGCATGAATCTAAAGCGGAGATGGCATGACGGCACACTCTACTTGTAACCTCACAGAAATAATATAGCACTAGCAGAGTGCATTCTGTGACAAGATACATATGTAGGACTTTGAGGCTTATTCTGGATTACCATATCACAAGTTTAGTTTTATATATTGAATAATATAACAAGAAAATCAAAATCACCATAACATGGACATTGATGGTCCAGTGGCTATACAGCAATGTATTAATCTCGTTCCAAGCTAAACCAGTTCGAAACCTACCAATCATTTCTTTCTTAGATTCAACTACTTCTTTTTTTTTACTTACATTGTACACTACTGTCAATTTTCTTGTCGCGGGTCTAATGGAAGAAATTTCTTTAGAAGTAAGATAAGAGGGCCTTTGTTCGAAGTCTTCTATAGCATAAAATTTCTAATATCCTAAAAGAGAGATTTTTTAAACTCTCACTTTGGTCAGAGCTGTAAACATAAATTACTTATTAATATAACTTGGTTTTGGCGCCCATATGGTGATTGGTTTGGTGAAAGCGGACTTATCAGATAGTCAAACAAATGAAATAAAGTGTGAAGTGATTTCGATACAGAATACACCATTTCATCGTTGATGGAAATTCATGTAATATTCTAAGCGCAAAGCTGACCCTGTTGGGAATAGGGATACATATACGTCGGTAAGGGTTAGTTGCTATGTTTGTTAAATGTTTACTGTTGAAATTGTTAGGGAATTTTTCCTATCCTACTTTGCTAATATTATAAATGTGAAATTTTTTAAAAATAGAGTGAGGATGTGTGCGTATTTCTTACCGTATCCCGAGAAAATACTGAATGGATTTTGGTGAAATTTGGTACCAGAAATTCCCACAGAACTGAAGCCCCTGGGCGCTGCTAGAAGTCATATAATTTTGCAACGACTGTCAATTTGGTTCTGTGTAATGGCTATCAATGACATGATAGTTATTAAATTCCGATTTAATATTTCATTGCGTTGAAACATTTCAAAGAAAAACCTTTAAGTTGCCACCAAATGGTCTACTTCCTCCTTTTTGAAGTCAGTTGAAAAGCAAAAAGAATGGGTGTACTTATAAAGAAAAATCACATTTCACGCCAAGACATAGTTCATCGAATTGAATTTAAAATGACGTATCAGATACATTCTCCGCACAAAGGCTATCGTCTAGAGAGTTCATTTCACATGTTTTATTTCACAAGAAAGGTTACACGTTCCAACTTCATTTCCGCTCACTTACGAATATTTTTGCATATTTCTTCGCCGATCTACTCCAGTTACCGATTGAATTTCCGCTGACGGCATAAAATGCGTGATTTCACGTCTCGCCCGCATACACAAATTATAGTTACTAAATATGGAGAGGAAGAGTCTCTTTCGCGTTGCATTATACTATTTATAAATAATACAGCTATTAAAAAGTAACGTACCTTTATTTTATCTCGGACGTTTCATCGCGATGCTTCGGGGCCACAAAATATTGATTGTGGTAAATTTGGAATTTGCGTGTTTGCTTAACATACCTTCTACAAGTCCCTACTTAATTACAGAGAGATTAATATTATTTATTAATTTAAGGAATATAAATTGTTAGAGTTGGCAATGGTTTTTATTAGTAACATATAGTCCTCCCTCTGCAAGTTATTATCTTAAGCTCTTCAATCGAATTTCATGGTTAAACTTTTGAGTATTATTTTTTATTTGTGAAGCACACAAAAATTTTAAGATATAAAATTTTACATTGACATGAGATGATTTGAAGATAAAGTACTTCTGTAATGTCCTTATTTTATAACTCAAGTACGACGAGGCAGGCAAGCCTTCTAAGCAATATTGAAACTTAATGATGCGTGACTATAGAGTGACTTGGTATTTGCCCTTTTTGGACGACAATATTCCTAACCAATAACTTCCAGATTTACATTATTAGAATTTAGAGAAATTAATAAACTTAATAAACTTTCGTGAGTACCTCCTTTTATTAAAATAAAATGAGTTTTTCATTAAAATCGTTAAAAAGTTAGATAACATTAAATTATTTAAGGTATTTTTTTGACATTTGTTTACTGTCCCCGCCTGTAAGAAATTTAATCCAAAAAGTTAGGGCTCACGTTTACGGTAATTTTATTAATGACATTATTGTATTTTTTTTCTCGATGAGCATAACTTCTTTATGTATTTTATAAATAAAATTGAATAAGCTAAATATAGGTACATTTATGTCATAATAATAAGTAGCCGCCGGGATAAATTTTGTACAAAAATACTCAAGTTTTCCTTTATCTTATACCTATAAGAATACCTATTCTTCATAAATAATACATGTTGGTAACCATTTCGAAATTAAACATTGTTCGCATGGAGACCTGCTTTCTTATAGGTAAAAGTATTAATTATTCAGTAGGACTAATGCGATAACAAAGTTTTTGATTATTTGCTTCATTTAGAATGGGACCTAGTTCCTTTCGGGTGAATAATAGAAAGAGCCTAATGGATTTGAAAGGATGTAAAGGTGTCACATGCCACGACATGAAATCGTCAAGAGAATAATAGTAAATTACTGCGGTATTAGTCATTTGAATTTTTTAAATTATGGGTTTTATTTTTATGTATGTAAACATGGATCGAAGGCCTTGTGTACTGAACATGGCCAATGCCTTGTGGTGTGAAACGTCTAAAGATGCCAAGTTATTATTTTAAGTAAAGTGAACAGCAACCAAAATAATAAGTGTCTCTATACATAATGCCACATTAGTATTTACTGAAAAGTACATATAATATAAAAAAAATAATGCCGAGTAAGTTGGCGTGGCTTAAAAAATAAAATACACATCGCGTTGCAGTTCTCACTTTTATCAGTCCTTGGGAATTCAGCCGACAGTCATTTTGCGGAATTGAAAAGAATAGTTCGCTAACTAAGCAACGCCAGTTACGGAGTTGCCCGACCACAGATTGCGTAAGAGACAGACGGCGTCATTTGTAGATTTAATTTAAAAAAATGTTTCTCTTGTTATTCAGGCAAAAACATATCTACATACTTAGATTTAGTGAAGTAATTGGCGAATGCGTTATATTTTCTATGAATATCATTACATGCATTAGCAGTACCAGCGCCATGTATCATCTATCGAAGAAAATATAAATTAAATGAAAAGTAACAACAAAATGAAAGATGTTTAAGGATCCTTAGTAACTTTGTTTTGTAATAATACTATCATGTATTTTTGCCAAAAAGCGATTTATAACACCCGATTCGCGAAGTGGCAATATAATTAATTGCAGGTGAATATAGACGTAGTGAAACCCTTTCCGGGTTAATATGCCATGTCTAAATGGATAAATTGACAATGGAATAATCAATTAAAAACATGTGTTATTTGATTCCGGATATTTTAATCTGGAAGAATATACTAAATACACTGAATTAAAAAAATACGGATATGTAGAAAAATATAAAATCAGTCTCCTGGAGTAATGTGGGCGGCACGGCCGCTAACGACACCTTATTTCACGAAAGTTCAGAACTTCACATATACAAGTAGACTGCCTGGAAGCCGACGATTGTTCTAGTCTATTTTATACTGATATACATTTCATTAACGTCACTATTTGAATCTCAGTTCCATTACTGTAAAGCTATATGGCTGTAGGTTCATGTGCTGTAGGTTGTGTTTGCCCCGTAAGCGATAGAGACGTGAGTTTGTATATATACTTTTCATAATCATCACATTTTAAAACTTTCTAAAAGGCTTAGTTCTGCAGCATACGCTATTCGTCGTATTAGGCATTTGACGGATGTGGCAACTGCTAAGCTAGTATATTTTAGTTATTTTCATAGTTTAATGTCATATGGTCTACTGCTTTGGGGATCAGCAGCAGACATACAAACTATTTTCATTTTACAAAAAAGGGCAATTCGATATATCTACGGTCTTAAACAAAGAGATTCCCTTAGAGATTTTTTCAAAAACCTAAATATTTTAACTTTGCCCTCCCAATACATATTCGATAACATCATGCATGTTAGGAAAAACTTAGACTCTTTCAAAAAAGTAGGTGAATGTACTAGTAGATCACTGCGGAACAATTACAAGTTGTCGATCCCAGCACATCGGCTGGCTAAGGTAGGGAAATCATTTCTTATTAATTGTATAAGATTTTATAATAAATTACCAAAAAGTGTTCTTGAAATGAATGATAGAAAATTCAAACAGTATATTAAAGTTGAGCTTTGTAGGAAAGCCTATTACAGCACGGATGATTATATTAATGATAAACATGTGTGGCCCGAGCTGGACATAATGGCCTCTTAAATGCTTGTGTATTTTTGACATGATCTGGACATAATTTGTACAGTATGTACATATTTTATTTTATAATTATTTTATTTGACGAAATATTCGTATTGACATAATCAGTTCTACATTCATACATGTTTTTTAATGTAGACAATGTGCATTCGTCCACGATTTAGATTTAAGAGATCTATATTTGTAAATTGACGTCCTATGAAAATGCTGCAGTGTAGTTTGTTCCGCCGCTTCTTCTACACATGCGCTTTGGAAGCGGTAGTAGTTATAATTAGATTTAAGTTATGTGACGTCAATAAGTGATACCTTGTATCCAATTTTGAAAATAAATCTATTCTATTCTATTCTATTCTATAAGATAAATGTTGTATCTAGTATTGTAGTATCATAGATCAAAATAGAAAATACCTGACTTACTCAATCCAGATTAAAATTAATGTGTTCACATCATAAAACTAATCGGAGTAATATAATACTTAGTATTGTAATAATTAATATTCGATTTCTATAGTTCCGTAAGTAATAAAATAATGTCATGGGCAATGGCAAATGTGAAGTAAAAAAGATCTGCCCTCAAGAACTATGATCGTACACATATAGAAAGGTGTAACAACACTAATAAGATTATTATTATACTTATGTAAATACTGAGAAACGTGATTTCTTCGTCATAGTTTCAGAGTACTAAGTAGCAGGAAATAGACTTAAAAATACAGAAACTCCAGAACTATCACTTACATACCACTGGCTTTATACTTCAAATATATTCCGAAGAAAGGAATGTTATACTGAAACGTAAATTTAATGTTTTTTATAATAATATGGCGAAATAATGTTTTTGGTAACCAGCTTAGCTTTGACAAGTTTGCTTTCATGTAAGGCATACAGTAAACGTGGCATTTAAGTCTTTTCAAGAATGTGGTTGGCAACGTCTACTTAAGCGATAAATACATATATTGTATGTATGTATGTTATTATTACCTTCTTTTATGAGGTAAACAGAATAAGTGGCGTCTTATCTATACAATATTTAATCTAGGTATGCATCGTTCGATGTTGTCTTCGCATCCTGCCTGAAGGCTGATAGCTATTATGTGTGGAATCAGGTTTCAGACAATATAATTACGAGAAGAGACTCCTTGTTACAATTTATGTATTGAGTTCCTTATATAGTTTCCTCGTTTTTAAGTAGCAAACATACAGACAAAAGAGATGAGTGTTTGAAAACACAAGTTAAGGACAACTCGTCATCTCCAGAAATGAAACCCAAGACCGGATGTCGCTACTAACTTCCTAGATTGCTCAACTTTCTTCTTTAGGTAGGCACCACAGAGTAAAAACGATGGCCGTCTTCTTGGTACTGCTGTTCTGAATGAACTTCGCGAAACTGACTTATATTTGCAGAAAATCATTTTCACCCATACCAATTAGTTACGGGAATGAGGCATCCCACTAATAGTATAAATGCGAAAGTAAGTTTGTAGTCGCTTTTTGAAGGTGGTGCTAAATTTGCGCTAGTCGCTTTGAAACTAGGGGCAAAGCTAGTAAAATAAATAATTTTATAATTTATTGTTATAAACTTCAAATGGATGAAGTGTTTTATGAAAACATTATATACATACGTACATTAACAATAACTTATTGCCTTTCTTATCTTTGCGTTGTTCAACCTGCTGCATTAGCCGAAGTCGGACTTAGGTTTGCTTAGTAATCATGTTAGTTTTTCTCTGAAACTCCGCCAGAATTAAGTTCAATCCCGTTTCACCTGATCCCGTGGTAATTTTCCAAGGTATCCTTATTTTACCTTGTATAATTAAAAATTTCACGCAAAAGAACATAAATGGTTTAGGCGTAAAGAAGAGAGGCACACTTTCGCATGTCCATTAATAAAAATTGAAGTATATGTACATAGTATGGATCTCACAATCGATAATATCATTCCGATCAATTCACAAAAATGGCAATACCAATTTAACGTAAGCATTAAGAATCACTTGATCACAAGAGAGATCACGGTTTAATAAAGCGATCCTTTTTGCGCTAGAATTCATTATGAGAGCTCGACGCATGAACCTTTCCATCGTGATATAGAAAACATGATATTGGCAAGAATATCTGTTATTACATCGCGTAGCTCTAAGGAATTTAAACCAATTCCATTTCTCCTTTGGAAATGTTAGCTTACTAAAAAGGGCGAATCCCTGAAGCGCTCTGCCAACTAAAATATTTATGTTTAAATGGTATCAAAGGAAATCTTATGTGTTTTCTCTATTGATATTACCGAAACTTGAGGCTGTTTCTTTTATCGAGCCCTTTGTGGAGACTTGAAATGAGCTATTAAATAAATATTGGTCCTAATGTAATATTACAATTTACAAAATCTTGTTCAGGCCAGACAGAAGAAAATTGAAATAGATTTTGATATTTGTTAAGTTAAGTAAAGTTAACAATTTTTTTTTCAATTCAATTTTATTGGAGAATTTAAGGAATGCTCAATAAGTTTCAATTTAAAAAATATTATTTCTTTGAGAATGTACTTTATTGTTTTTGTCATTAATTTCTTACAATCCATACGAGCACATTTTATAACATCTTTATCCCGTGTGGGACTTTAGACTGACAGGCCACGTTCAGCTGTTTGGCCATACAAAGAGAGAAGATTAGTATTTTTGGATGTTCGTATTTCTTTCGTGAAGAAATAACATCCAGATCACTGGATATGTAACCATGATCCAATGTGCTTGATTCACCTGCATAAGTTGCGAAGATTAGATGGAAGTGTCGCTTTGTGTGGAAACTTACCCAATCGAGTATTATGGTCATAGCCGCACCCACAATTATGTCAGGAGGAGTTATCACTTGATAATGAATAATCCTATTCACAAACTCTGATCCTAGAAATCGATCGTGATCTTTCTTGTACAGAAATATTGATGAGTTGTCCAAAGAGCTATAGATTGTTTAACAACTGATTGCATAACAATGTTAAGCTTCAAAAGAGTGGTAACTTTGTTTTAAATGTCAAAACTGAAATTGGCATGGTGAAGATAATAAAACAATACATCAGTTTCATTTTATTTTATTTAAAAGATTTTGTATAAATCAAATTACGATATAATCGGTAACACATAAAATATAATAAAATTATTAGGTAACTCATATTTATCACATGAATAAAATTAAAAATAACAGAAACAAAATAATACTTGAAATTATACTTAATAAACTCGTATTCTATAAAAAATAAAACGGTTTTATATAAATAGACGTGCTGTTGTCGGTAATATTTTTCTTTGTCTTCAAGAATTATTAATAAAAGAAATATGCGCAGTTTCTATAAGTATAAGGGTCGAAAGCAACATGAAAAGAAGGCAACTCGTCAAGGTACCATTTGATGTACCATTGGGATACACGAAAGGACATTCCTGTTCAGCTCCCAAATGTGTAATGTTTTATTAGGCAGAGCAGCTTCAATCCTCTGTCAAAATGAAAAATGATCGTTTTCTGTCTGAGATTCTTATCAATTGTAAGTACACCATAGTAAAAGGAATATATTGAACATCATGTCAAAACATTCCCGGCATCAGCACATCAGTTTTAAAGGGTATCAAGCTCGATAGGATTGTTAATACTGGTACATAATTAATTGATTATTAACTACATTCAATTATATAAAATCAGAAGCTCCTGTTGAACGCGTGAGATAATTTATTATCACAGTGTTGGGCTATTAAATAAAGCATGACTATTTTATACCGAAATCATTAAAACATTTAAAAAGTTACACTTAGTACAA
Organism: Amyelois transitella; assembly: GCF_032362555.1. Lineage (NCBI taxonomy): Eukaryota > Metazoa > Arthropoda > Insecta > Lepidoptera > Pyralidae > Amyelois > Amyelois transitella. The sequence continues at coordinate 4,599,414 of NC_083516.1, read as the reverse complement.
CACTATTGTATATGGAACACTGATTATCATAAGAAAAATTGAAGTTACAATTAAAACACGATCTGGTTTGTGATATATTCACAAATATTTTTATCAAATTGTGATATGCGATATTGTACATGTCTATAAATTAACTACACTTGGTTCTATACATAGATTAGAATTAATAGTTAACGCAAGTTTACAGCAACGTCTTTCGTGCTTTTGTTTCATAAGACTTTCGGAGAAACAAAATAAAATTACAAATTACCCCAATTAAAATTATCATGACTGCTAAAAATGTTTCTCGTTGGATATGGATGAAAATTTATTCGTATCCCCAATAGGAAACATAAAATTTTACATAAGGTTACAGATAACAGTTTCATAATACTTAATAAAAATAATCAGAGACCACGTAACACTTGCGCTGTCCATTTTATTAAAAATCTATGTTTTATAGTCCCGCGATGGTTGCGCGACTACAATTGACACTTTGCTTTACACTGACGTTTTTGTACAAGCGTTGATGTCACCAATGCTTTTGACGCGGCGATGTCGCTTCTGCTTCACAGCCGTATCGTCCACGGATTTCGCTGGGAGAGGTGAGCTCACTCTATGAGCATGATCTGCTTTCTGACCAAATCTGTAGACAATGCATACAATATATAATGACAATATGGATATGGAGTATGATAGAACCTACACATTCAGGCAACTGGATGTGAAACCATGATCGATCCAATACGGGTTTGGTTCCCCTGCAAAAGTTGCGGAGGTGCGGTGAGGATGCAACCGGGACTAAAACCAAGAGGGAAGAAAAAGAATATGGATATGTAGAAAAATGTTTGGAGGATAGAGTGATTTAAAAAAAAAATACAAATTAACGTTTATTAGTACAACAATTTTATAATGTTAAAGTAAATATTAAAGGATACTATAATTCTGCTCGGTAATTAAAAGAAAATCTCCGATGCTTCCTTATTAGTTTACCTTATAAGACAAAGTGAGTCAAAATATAGGTTTGTTTAATGGTTTTTTGCTAACTGAAAAGTACAATCCACAACGTGAAACGACGAACATGTCTCTCCTAATGCAGTATTCAAAACAAATTAGTGGCTGCACATAATACAGTCTAGACATCATCATTAAAATCCGTCCAAAGTTCCTCAACATTCCGTTTATAAATAAATGCACATTTGTGACTCACCTATGCGTTATGCCGGCGTTTTCCTTTATCTCGTTGAGTTTCTGTAGGCTGTCTCTTGTGGAGACACTAGACTGAGAGTACAGACTCAGCGGAGTATATATCGGTTCGTATTCCTGTAGTGTTGGTGGAGGGGCGTATGTCATGCTCAGCTGGGATAAAGTTCTCATGGCTATGGGCGGGGAGTATGTCATCTGGTAGGGCTGGGTGAGACTGAGGACACTCGAACTTTCGCTGGAGCTCGAAGGCGACGTCCGGTCGTGTTTTGGCTTCAACACTCCTAGCGCTCGAGATATTGATCCCTGAGAAAATATTGAAGAATTTATAGGTTCATCTTAAAATAATAAAATATTAAGAACTCCTTTTATTTTCTTTCATGCATAGTTTTTGAAATACATACATACATACATAAACTCACGCCTCTTTCCCGGAGGCGTAGGCGTCTGTTTTTGAAATAAACATTGCAATTGCCTGAAATTTATTATCTGTGTGCTAAGTTGGTTCAAATTCAAATACATACATTAGTTTTGGTTGTACATTAATTATGATATCAATCACTACTTTCTTAAAGACGACATACAAAAACAACTACGTTACAACGCCTTACCCTTAAACTATGCCTTCGAGAGTCACTGCTAAGATCTATTCCCGGTAATCCAGTCGCCACTGACCTGGAAAACGGTCTACCCAACATTCGGATTTGGTGGCCAAACATGTTCCTGAAAACATAGATGTATTTATTTCAGCTAGGCAAACATGCACTAGATTAAATTCGACGAAAGCCAGGCAGAGCGCTGTTTGCTTTTACTTTGGTATAATCAAGTCTCTCAAATTTGCACTAACTTTGTAATATTTTGGCTAACACAAAAAGCTCTCATGCAATGGTTCCTGTTTTACGAACTGCTTCATTTAGAGCTTGAATTTACAACATAGATGTTGAATTTTTAAAACTGTGGCTCGACATTTTCATTACACTTTTTTAGTAAGTTAAATACCAGGAGACTTTAAATTTCAATTGAAAACATTTTGCATAGACATCAAAAGCATGATGCACTTTGCCGGAAAATACGAATCATGCTGACTGTGAACGAAGGTATGATCAGAAAAAAAGTAACGTGGACAAATATTAACAAATTGTGAACAAAGAACAGTACTGAAATACTTTAAAATATTCATTTAAGTATATTAAATATTTTTTTAATTTTGGCAGGCTAATGCAGTACTCTTCTCTGAAAGCTCGAATTAAAATGACGACAATGGTAAATCAAAGAAGAAATTAAACCAGACAAGCACGAAATGTCGGTGTGGTTACAAATCATTTTGATAAAACAAAATACCAATGGAAGGATAAACGGTGGAGAGAGCCTTATAAAGGTGCAATCTAATGATGATGACAGAGAGGCATTCATGATTATCGATAAAATGATTGTTACCGTTCTGTCTCGATGCAAGGATCGCCAAGTTACGGATGATGATATTAAAAGAAATTGACTCGATGTCCTTTAGGAATTGTTTTTTTATCAGGATTTATTCACATTTATAATGTCAATCAATATTACAGATGATCCTAATATACAATGTAGTCAATTTTACAATTTTAATGTATACAAGTCAAAAACATATTTATTTTACAATATTGGTAAATGCTATTATTGTTATTACTCCTAAAGCTATGGTGAATGGTTCTGTTTTTTTAATTAAATATTTGGTGTAACGATTCAAAATCTTCGATTAATTTAATTAATATTAAAATTGTCAATAAATTATTCTCAACAAATCGTTCTCATAATAAATACGAAAGTATTGATCATGGGATATGATAAACCCCCTATTTATTATACGAAGCATTGTGTGCTTGACGTTGATACCAACTATGTTGTAAGTATACATTTACTAATTTTATTAAATTGATCGATCTCGACGAAACATTGACATGACAAATCTAAACTACTGCAAGTTGGAACTCTAGGGGGCTGTTATTATAACAATGTAGAACATTGAATCTAACACTGACGAAGGCGTAAGACACAAAGGAATATTTATTGTGAATGTTTCCGATCGCAACAACTTTTCGAGATGCTTTTACTTACAAACCATGGGTCCTACAATAACTTATCAGTCTTCACCGCTCGTAAAGTTTTCGATCAAAAAAGTTTCACAAACGAGCGAATCTTGACGGAAGAACCTCTAGATGACTTTTTTGCAAAGAAAAATATTTTGTGTAAAAATAGCAACTTTACAAACATTTTTATAGGTACAAGAAACTTTACATAGATACAGGTTGTCGAGACTTGGCATCGAAGCTAATTTACTTTTTGAAGGAGAGTTTTTTAATTTTTGTCGATTTATCTTTGTTTTGTGGACAACATGGATGCTCGGGCAGCCTCCACTTGCAGTTCTTCCACCTGGCAAAATATCGTATACCTGCAGGATTGCACCTCACATTATAATCAACTACAGGTTGCTCACCTACCGGGGCGTGACTCTGGTGACTAGCATGCAGTGCGAGAATTCCTTCAAGCTTTTTACTTTCACATTGACATATCGATTATAGTTCATGAGATAAACTCTGGATTATATCACTTTGGACTGTGCTTTTGTCACCAAGACAGAAAGAATTAGTTAATTGGATGGTGTGTCATCAGATATTGGAAAACATGATATTTTGTTGCAGACGAAATGATAACGTATTAAAGTTTGTGACAATATTATGTTTTCCTTTGATGTGTGGTAAACAAACTGAACAATACGATAGGACTTACCTCGCAGGTATCACAAGAGCATCAAATTCCGCAACCAAATGCCTTCGTATAATGCTTTTAGAAGGCGGTATTCCGAGAGCCGTTGCCATAGTTTCCCCAGTAAATGATGGCTCTAATACTACTAATCCACCGTGGACTCCGCTATCTGTTTAACATGAATAATGAACAAATATTTTTAAAAGCTTTCTTAATTAAAGATATTTTTTGATCTAGTTTAATAATTATCGCAAAAAGATATTAAAAAATTAACATTTGGTTTTGTCTTAAAAAGTAAATAGAGCAAAGCTACCTCCGCACTGTGAAAATTCAAAATACTGGAGGTTAAACAAGACAAGGAAATGAAAACACCTGGTGCGAGTAGAGGTTTTCTTCGTTGAGTAAAATTAATTTTGCGTAAGTAAATGTTTGTAAAACCTCCAACCTAAATACACAAGAATTTAATCAAAGTTTTTTTTCATTTCTGATCACATATTCCTTTGTCCTTTTGAGATTCAGGCTAGGGTTGTTTACAGAAACAACTCACCTTTTAGGTTGTCAGCAAATTCTCCTAAGTCAATATTGTGAGCCCACCGCATGAACCTCTGATTGGTCCAAACTAAAGGATCTGCGTCGACGTTCTCACACTGGTGTCGCCTCACCGCCAAAGCCTGAAAATAGGTCGCGAATGAATGGCTGGAACTTTCTTGATGAGATTAGGTTCTTGAAATCGGTTTGAATTCTTTATTCGTTTTTCTTATTTAAAATAAATACAATTTGCGCAATTATTAAAACCTATAAAAGTATGTATCTTACTTGTTTTTAAAAAAGTGCTTATACTGACTTATATATTTTTTTACGAGATATTGTCTATTTTTTTTTAATAACTAAAATTATAATTTAATGACAAATATCAGATCCATAGAAACAATGAAAATATAATAAAAGTTTCAAATTTTCTTTCAAAATAAATAGGTATTCCTATAGGAAGAAAGATTGATTTCGGCATCCATAATTTATTACACAATAAAAAAGTAATAACCAGGATCTTCTAGGTCAGAATCGGTAAAGAATTCGAAGGGTACACCGCGATGATTAATGTGCTAACATTATGACACAAAATAAAAACTGGATAAAAAGATACTCCCAAAAACGTGCGTCTAAGAACGTTTTGTATTTTATGAGTGGCATGCTACGCGAGTAACTAGTTATAGTTTGCATTCACTTATATTTTTTTGATAGTTGATTTGTAATGATTTACCTAGTTGTTGGAGAGAAGTTCTGAATAATGACAGGCAGGTTGTGTAAAAAGCATATATGTGAAAGGTTTACTCATAAATATCGGAAAATGTCATAATCAAAATTCTCTTTTGATGTCTAAATCTAAATAAAAATACTTCTGTAATCTAATTATTTTATGTTTACGGGTCACGATGGCATTGCAAGACGAAACATTTTGTACCGACTCACTGGATAATCGTTTATTTGCTTTCCCCTTATCTCCGGCTCTTATCAAGAACGTAGGGAAATGTTTTTTTAGATTATCTTTAAACGGAGTCTTTTGTTTACGGCGAAAATGCGGAGTTTATTTTACTACATTGTAAAATTAAAAATAAATAAGACTAGTCTTAAAAAATAAAAGACATTAAAGGAAAACAAGGTAAATACGGACTTTTGCTAGGTGGTAAAATAATAAATGACCATTTTTAAAAAGTGACTTGATTTAGCCCCAAATCAACGGAAAAGGGACAAAAAATTCCTACAAAATTTTATAATAGGTAGAGATCAGTTGATAAGCAGGGTAAAACTGTCTATAACTTAAGATAGGAAATAGGATAACATAAGATACAACATTTTTAAATGATGAAAGGTATCTATAATTTTCTTCCAATAACATATTTTATTAGATTTTGTATTTTTTACCATTCAATGCCATCCCCGATGGGTAAAAGCCGTTTCATTTAACAATATCTACATTTTTACTTTAAATATATTTAATATCCGGTACGAAATTATTTCCATTGAATCCTGTTTTATCTGATTAAAACACAAAACATTAATATTAAATATGTTCGCATTAATTTTTTTATGAAAACCGGAACCTAAAAACATTTTTTTTAATCTACTGGTTTTATAAAACCAACATTTCGCATTTCCGTACCAAACGATTGCGAGCTATCCACATATCCATCCTCCGATTTCAAAGAAATTTAAATTAAGTTGGAACGCGAAAATTTTTCATAAAAATTTATACGACTCGAGTTTTCAGGTTTAGTTCAGCTATTAAATGGGATTAAAGTAGGATTTTTCTTGTTTTGGTAAGTTATTTATCAGTTGATGGTTTTTAGCCATTTGCACAACCTCCTTGATGCTGGAAGCCTACTACGAGTTATGCTGTGTTTCCGGTTTCCCTTTCTACAACATTTTCTAACACAGATGTTCGTGTGATTCGCAGCACTTTAGTATCTATAGGACCACGTCATATCTTTTCCATGGATTCCGAAAAAGGCGACTTAGGCTAATAAATTCAGATTCTTCTTGTAGGTGATGGGCCTGCAGCCTGTAACTACTCAAATTTCAATTCCATAATTTAGTCATACTGCTGAACAGGCCTTTCAGTCTTGTCAAAACTGTTTTTTTTTTTTTATATACTGGCAAATTACACTGATCGAGTTAGCCTCGAAGTAAGTTCGAAACTTGTGATGAGATACTAACTCAACGATACTATATTTTATAATAAATACTTATATAGATAAACATCCAAAACCCAGGCCAATCAGAAAAAGTTCTTTTCTCATCATGCCCTGTCACAGACAAGCGTACTACCGCTGCGCCACAGAGGCTGTTGGCTCTGTCTACTTCGCAAGGGATATAAACTTGACTATATTCATATGTTAAAGTCAATCAAGCAAAAGTTAAGTTAAGCAAACTAATTACTAGAATCTTCTATTAAGCCACAACAATAACCTTCTTGCTGTGCCTACTAGCGGGGATAAAGAAGATATCTAAACAGACGCACAAGATATTATCAAGTCTTTAACAAAACTTCTAAATTCTCACCTGTCTATCATACTTCATTATTCTAAGCAAGTGTATGCCATGGACGATGGAGGCTTGGTGGAACTTCCTGGTCACCCCGAGGTACTTTTCCAGCTCCTTCTTGCTGATGGTGTCAAGCATTCGAGCGTCTACTAGGTTCACTAGGAACGACTCTCCGTACTGTTGACAAAGATGATTTCTATAGTCTTAGTATTAAAAAAATGCTTTCACACTTTTATTTATACTTTTTTTTTTTTTAAATATTCTGTTTTATAAATTATTGAGAGTAACTTTAATCTTATTCACAAATTTCTACATAATGGTAGTTGTAGAATTTAATAAAATATTATTTTTTGGTAGAAGTAACTATCAACTTCTGAAAGGTTACATGTTTTTCTCAAAGAGGATGAATGGCGAATCTTTTTATTAACAATTTTCATCTTGATATTTTTCAATAGATATTTTCACATAGGACTGACTTGCGATAACCCCAAATCCGGGAGCCACTCCGCAGCCACCCACGAATGGTTCAGCTGCCCGATGCTAGGGTTCCTCACGAGGTCAGGCCGCCTTCTCTCCTCTATCGCCAGCCGCAACTTCTTCCGATGCATGGGCTGCGTGATCCCCAAGCCCACCTCCAGGTCAGCATCCGAGAGCTCGAGCAGAACCTGCCCATTCAAAGCACGGATCTAGAACCAATGAGAACAGAATATTTGACGCTACTATCGCGTCAATTGATTTACTACTAGGTGGTGTTTGATTTATGATGAGCAAATATGTTATGACTGTACTAATTTTTACACATGCATATCTTCATCGTATTTTAGGTATCTATAATTTTTTGTTATTATATTAATCTAGCAACCTAATGAAACAGAAAATCGGAAACAGATTTTGATAAAATTGAAGACAATTTTCAGAACTTTTGATTACTACCATGAATGAGTAAAGAAAAACCTTTAGTGTTCATAAACATCGCATTGATAAGAATTAAATATATTTTAACAAATAATTTCTTATCAAAACAAAACCCTATTTCATTTACAAATTAACCTTCACTTACATTAATAAATAAGTTGTTCATTTCGTACAGTTAGCAACAAAAGATATCCAACTATTGCAATTAAAACTTAAAATAGAGAACAATTTTATTCACAATACAGTTGCTGGAGCATGAAAACCTATAATGGATTTGCGTTGTGCTCATTATAATCACGTGAAAGCATCAAATTATCCAAATCAATGAAATTAAATCGAATTTCACTAACGACGTCATTTTGGCAGTGAAATGCTGTGACAGATTAATAAATGTTACGTTTTCACCTCACGATAAATCAGAGATCAACGTGTTTTGAATATGTACACAGTCACGTGAAATCATCAAAAGGATTGCGTCGGGACCTAATTTCCATACTAATCCAATAAAGCCACAGCACTTCATGTAATCAATGGGTTATCCCATAATCATTTTTTTAATTTATATAACGTTTGGAAAGATAAGCTACATTGTTTAGCAGAGAATTGCGAGGCTGAAATTCTAATCGCGGTTTTCCTTTGTTATGTTGGAACAATAAAAAGTATTAAATTTGAGTTTTGATCGGAGCATAACGCAAAGGATGACGTTGTGTATTAAATATAAAAATCCTAACTTTGTCATAAAAATGTCTTAATTGTACAGGAAATTTTTATTATCATTTTATGAATAGAAATTTAAAGTTTAGTTTTCAGTTGAAAAATATTTAAATGCTTTAAGATAAAAGATGTCACCATACAGCGACAGTTATTGATACATTTATGAATACCTTATGGTATTCTATTAACTTATATTTCAACAAAAACAACATTACCTTCCCACTTTTCACGTTGTCAGCCACAGCACAGCAATACTGGGGCATACCAAGCGCCAATTCCATCCAAGCCAAGATGGCTGGCGCCCGCCATCTTGCCAATGGCAGTGAAGCTGCTTCTCTCAGAGCTGCTTCGCTGCCCAGAGGAGACCAGGCTCTGCTAGTACTACCGGTGCCGGCGTACACTGGCTCTGTTGAGTGAAAACGGTCTTGAATATGGATTCTTATTGGTTGATAAGTAAACGATAAAATTATACACACAAGGCATTTTTCATTGTACACTAGACAATACACTAATAAAAATTCTTAAGATCATTGTTTCATTTGGGCGAACTGTGTACTAAACACATACATCATAAAAAACGTGAAAGTGGTGCCAGAGAATATTACATAATAATTAAGGGAATTTTAGAATTGAATTGAGGATCGTATTAGGATGCATTTTTTGTACCCTAAGTACAATAGTTCTACAATATCAACATACCACTCTCATGCCCACTGACGGCCGCACTGCCGGATTTGGTGCGGTGCCTGCTCCTGGCGAACACTCGCGATATAGAGCCCCAGGCGGAACCACGCCCGCGCCCGCCCTTGCCCGTGCCGCGGGGGCGAAGCCCTACGAGCGCCGCTTCACATTCACCGGGACTTGACAGCTGTTCCACGGACCTATGTAGAAAATTCATTGGGTAAAAATATTTTGTTTGAAAATGCTAAGAAACCGAAGGTTTCATTTCTTTTTCTTTTATAAAAACATTTTATTTGAACAACAACTATGTATATTTGTATACAATCTAATTAAAAAGCAAGTATTGCATGAATTATTTTGATGTCATTTCAGTGGAACTATCATATTAATGACTACATTTCATTTCACTCAAATAAATTATAAATGACTTTGCCGTTTGTACCTCACATACCTATTTCACTCCTTCCCTCTCCTCCTATTTCACATACCTATTACCTCACATACTTACTTATGTGATGAAAGATTGTATCGTTCTGAAAAATATCCTAGTATAAAATGGAATTAGATTTGAATCAAACCTGGAAAGTGATCCCGCGTCGATGGAGCGCGTGAATGGGGAGCCCGTATTGTGTGGCGACAGTGTAGGGCTGCAGTCCCGGGGTGTGCTCACTATAACAAGGTCATAAAGTGAGTAGACCTTTAATGGAAATAATTGTTTAAAAAAACCAACTTAAAAAGAAGTTGACATAGTAAGATATCAACCTTTAAAACCAACCTGCCTCCATGTTAAATATTTGCTTTAAAATAATTGTGCTCTTGCAATGTTCAACGTTGTAAATATTATATTAATTGTCGTAAATCCTCGATTTTGAAATCAACATTAGGCATTCAAAGATTTAACATCTAATCACATATAATTAAAAAATCTCTTCCTTAGTAAATATAGCTGACATTAAACACATTTTTATTTCCTATAACTAATATTTTATTATACATATACATTTTTAAGGAAGTTTCTTTCTTGGCGAAACAACAAACGCTCAAGTTATTTTGTAAATGGAAAAATTTAAACGCATTTTTTCCGCTTTGATGAGGACGGTATTGTGTAGTCTCATAATTAAATAGATAGAATTTTCGAAGAACAAAATGTTCTTGAAAAATAGCTTCCTCGTCGTTTAGCGGAAAACCGAAATAATTTCCTTTTATGTATATTTGAGAGCAAATAAAGTGGATTTGTTTGACGAGTCGGTTGAAATTCGAAAACATCGGAGTTTTGCTATCAGTTCTGAATTCGTTTAAAGCTCGGTTTTACCGTCCTTTTTATATTGTAAAAAGCGCTAGCAGGCTTTTATCGATTCTCGGGCAAATAATGTCGTTTGAAGGTATGAATAATAATGTTTTTGTCGAAATATACTGATTACTCGTGCAACAGTGTTGCATTGTGATTACATCCAACATCGTTATCGCATCCGTGCGGATATTATTATGTCGTAATTAACATGACAATCCGGTGATTACCGTTTCGTACTCAGGTTACGAAGTAATTAATACAAAGAGATATATCTAAATTAATACGGCTGCTTAACGTGTCTATATAACGATGCAATTATGCTGGTATACATCAACAAGAAGATTGCCTGGTTTATCATTTCAAAGAAAGGCCTAATCCAAACATCTACTTTTATACTTAAACTCAGCGCAATTGAATTTTTGAAAACATTTGCTTCAATAAGTTTTCACTATTAATTTTCAGAAAACATAAAGATAAAAGACGAAAACATTACCGATACAAATTTTTAGTGCTGCAATAAATTGTTTAAAATCAAATTTTGTTTCGATTGCAACTGGTGTTCGAAAAACTACCCTTCATACTATACTTACCCGGATATTTTTATATAGGGTAATAATACTCTTTTACCAAATGTTACTTACACTGATAAATGTGATGGGCAGACGAGACTAATGACACGGCATCTGTGTCGTAAGGGTCAAGGCTGGGGGGCACCCCTTCTGCGGTGGAGTCCGACAGGTTGCCTCCACACACCGACGTGGCGCCACCATCGCTGCTTCCTGTTACTGACACAACATTCTCACTTAGTGCTGAAACAAATCACAGAGAAGAGAAGCACCTTAAGTCTTCCCTGCTCTGTGTGGCGAATACGCAATAAATCATACCCAAGCAACATACTCGTACAGCAATAATTTATGGACGCAATTTTTTGTGCCTTTCCCAGAAATGGGTTACTAAGCATACAAGATGAATGCGGCGTTTATATGAAGCTCGGAAGATCTATGAACAGATAATTGCAGGCATGGAAGAAAATAATTATAATGGTAAAGAAGAATGAAATACACAGCAAGCAAAAAGGATTAACGAAGACTTTGTCTACAAAAAAAGAATACATTAGAACTACATTCATAAGCATAATATAAAGAAACATGCAAATTTTAACAAAATAGAAGTATTGGTGTTCATAAGAAGTTGTTTCTGATCAATTTGAAAATTTAACTATTTCTACAGTAGATGTAAAATGTAGAAAAATAATATATGCAAGTACTTTTAGTCTAAGAATTTATGAAATGTGGTGGTGATAAGAACACATACATACATTGAATATAGGTACATAAATTATAAACAGGAACTCCATCCAAATTAGGGTTTCAATTTTATAAGTTACTTTATCAAGGCAATACGAAGCTTTATCAAGGCTGTATCAAAAACGTCAAATATTATGTCAACAACAGCAGTCGTCTTAATCCGGCAGAAACTAAAATAATTTTTAGTTTTAATTGCGATGAAAATAACCTTTCCTTATTTAGTGTTATTTAAAGTCTCATTCAAATAACCCGTACCTACAACAATCATAGATATAATATTAAAAAAAAATGGAACTAATAAACAAAATATTGAAATAAATACACTATTCGGCAAGTTGTAATAATCGGTGTTCACTACGAGCGACTCCTGTTATTGATGCACATCTACTCTGGGATGAACCATGACTCATGTTTGATACTCAAAAAGCAGCTTTTACTATAATCTAATCGCGTTAATACTGGAAGTAGTTCCGGTTGCTACCTCTAACACCTGAGTCGGCGCTGCAGCTGCCCCTGTCTCCGATGAGGCCCGAGGGACCCCCAAGCATCATAGGAGGCCCCATGCCAAGAGACGCCACGCTCTCGCCCTCGGAGAGGCACCCTGCCGCTTGGAGTTGTCTTCGAGCCTATTAACAGTTATTTATTAAACAATTAACGTAAAAATAAATGTTAAAGTAGATCCGAAACAAGAGTCATGTTAAAAAGGGTGGCTCAAAGCTGTTACATTGATCGTATTCTCATAAAATTTTTAATCTTGTGATAGTGAATTGCCTTTTACAAATGTTTAGGTGCAGAGTTAAGCCACTTATTTTATTTGTGTTTAGATTTAAAATTTATATTTTTAAAAGGAAAGGAAGTAACACAATATAAGTAAATTTGGAAAAAACACTTATGTATTACTTAACACGCATGACAGAGACTTCGGATACAACGAAACAATGAAAATTATTTCCTGAGTGTAAAAAAGTAATTCTCCTTATACTGATTACATCTTGGATAAACGCCTTTATCTTCCAATTGATAGGTATAATCTGTTGTTATAAATTTATTAATTAGCCTAATTTTCATGGCAGTTTCACCACGCTTCAATAAATTTAGGGATTATGGTTATTGGGCCGGCTTTTGGCTACCGATTGTGTTAGGCCGCTTTAATGAGTCTTATATTGAAGATCATTTATCGCTTATGCTATAACGCTTCATTTGCAGCTATTATCAATTTAAGCATTGGTATAAATCTAGGCGTAATAAACTTTTGTGCGATATGAAAATATTGTATTTAGTAAACCTGAGTCACACATTACCGCGTTGACTATAAGGTATAATTTTGTGGAACAGTGTTTTCCAACTTAAAAAGTTTACAGCAGACAAGTACTAAAATATCTACATAATTTCATAAACGCATTTCTGTTTCCCAACAAACGGGAGCATTAACCGACTTGGTAATCCCAAAGAAAACTTATTAAATATGGTAATCCTGTGAATAGCCGACCGAAATCAAAGTTCATTTACGCCAAATTACGATAGATCGTTGCTGGGTTGCGTTTAATTTTCCTCGCAATTCGCTTTCCAAGGAGCGATTTGAAATGGTAATTAACACCGCGTGCTGTTGATGGATGGCAGGTTCGCAAATGAATGAAGATCAGACATAGGTCTACTTAGTAACACGAAGAGGTTTAAGTTATTTTATTATAGACTAAAAAGCTCTTACGTGATAACGGTTGAGTTACTTTATATTTAGGGTACGCTAAAGAAAGAAACTAAATTAATAAGAGGCAAGATCTTGCTGATTGCATTTTCAACTATATTCCATGAACGGCAATTCAATGATCATCATGTAAAAATTGGTCCAGTTATTTGTTTATTGTTTGAATTCCTATCTCGGCCTTAAAGTTTACGCTAAAATTGTAAAAAGAGCAAAACCTATTAGTTAAAGTATTAAGTATAAGTTCTATCAATGAAAACATAAAAAAATCCATCTACCTTATTAATGAATTATTAATATTACATTTAGTGGTTATCTCTCTGTGTGAACGTTAACTTGTCAAAGGGCCGTATCGCAAGCCCTATTCATCAACCACTGTCGATTCACGTTTGTTTATGAAATTTTCAACTACACTCAATCAAATTAATTTATAGTGATAGCGAGTATAGACGATAAAGTCCCCGATTAATATTGCAATTGACACCTAAGATCCTAAGATTGACAGTAAGAAACCATGTTAAATCATGGTTAAAATTATGAAATTTTCGGTACGTTCTCATTTTGAATTTTTTTTTCTGTGTCGGCGTGATGTCATTGTATTACTTGAGTGGCAGTGTGTTATCAGTATGACGTCTTGTAATTTGGATAAAATAGGAAGGTAGGTAAATATTTTTAAAAATGATGGATATGCCAAGGTAAAACGACACCACACTACGAAAACATATTTTTCATAATATAAATTGAATAACCGAGTGAAAATAATTGTACTCTGCGTGAAATTAATTTATGTAATTTTATAATTGCTCATATAAATACATCACTTATTTATACTTCGAAACTGAAATTACATTAAATATAAATCCGTTTGTTGTAATGCGCATTTAAAATAAGCGTTCCAGTTATATCACGATTGAATCAGTTTTATCAGTGGAATTTTGTTGAAGTAGTTTAAATTATTAGAAATATGGTTTTTAAGGAATTCCCACAAAGTTCCTAATCGAATTTGCCATTTACATAATAGCAGTTTCTTTTTCATCTTATAAAGGTGAACTTTATAATGAAAAACAAAATTGTTGAGAAAAATAAACTTTATACAAAAAACAAGTAATGAATTGATAAATAAAGCAAAGCAGTGTCTACATTTCTTTGTTTTTACAATAGCTCTTCTTTTTATAAACTTGTATCAAGTACCTACCTATGCTATCAAAATTTTTTGACAAAATAAATAATCGATGACATTTCTTTTTTTTTAATATTACCTCTATAAAAACCTTAAACGAATTTATATATCCCAAGTAATATTACAAATGCGAAAATAAGTTCATTTGTTTGCTTGTGAGTAGTCTCTTTACGCGTTATCTACTGAACCAAGTTTCTTAAAATTTTGTGTATATGTAATTAAGAGTCTGAAAAAGGACATATGGTATTTTTCTTCCCTGCAAAAAGTATCTGCCGTGGGATTTTCGAAAATGCTCTATTCTTTTTAGGTGACGCTTACTTCGCGTGGGCGGATGAGAGCTAGAGTAGGATTATTTAGATATTTATGGTTATAAAAAACTATATTGAGTAAGGCTTAGGATGTGCATTGGTCAAAGTAAGGTGTGTCCATACACATTTAAAACTCAAATTATAAATTGTTCCTTACGTGATTCAACCGAGTGTCACGCTTTTGTAACCAAAGTAATTTATAAATGTTGCTAATAATTAACACGTCACCTTTATGATCTACACAGTTTATACAAAAAAATATTCCTAAATTTATATCAAGTAGCAAATGTGCCGTGCGTGACATTAACATATTACTTTTAACTCGCTATCACTATCACTACGTATGTTAACTCGATATACAATAGGTTATGATGTACCTTCTCGTTTATGAATTAATTTTATTCTTAACCTCAACAATTTAGACGGCCTCTGTGGCGCAGCGGTAATACACTTGTCTGCGACTCCAAAGGTCCCAGGTTCGAATCCCGGCCAGGGCATGATGAAGAAGAACATTCTCTGATTAACCTGGGTCTTGGATGTTTATCTATATAAGTATTTATTATAAAATATAGTATCGTTGAGTTAGTATCCCGTAACACAAGTCTCGAACTTACTTCGAGGCTAACTCAATCTGTGTAATTAGTCCAAAAAAAAAAATTGTTCCCTCATATCTGAGTGTCATTACATGTGCTGACCATAGCAGCTATTTAAGCTTGCATTTTTTATTTTCTAATACTTACCTCAAATAATTGTTCCCTAGCGTGTCTCAACTGAGTGTCACGTGCGCTGAGCGCTGCGGCCAGTTGTAACGAACGCTCGGCTTCGTCCCGAGCGTGACGTAATAGTGCGGCTCTTTCTCTCTCTCTCTCAGCACGCTCAGCGCCCAATGCTGATGACGCACCGCCTCTTGATCGCATCTTAAAACAAACATAGTTAGGTAATAACCTATTAAAAATTAATAAGAATAATTTAGTGTGCAAGATTGGTGATTTTTAATTAATAAGGAAATAAGGCATGTAAAAGATAAATGATATATAATGATAAGTATGAAGTTCAAAAAGAGTTAAGGGAGTTCATAATTGTATACAAGCAGTCATAATATTTCACAATAATCTTATTCAGAAAAAATATGACAATATCTACAGTTCTTGAATGAATCTGAAAATAATATTTTAGCGATAGATAAATGAAGTGCAGTTCGTAATACATTTAAAACCTGTTCATAGTTCCGTATAAAGTCTCGCAGTTCCTTTTCCTTATCTTCCAGCGTAGCGTACAGTTGTTTCATTTGATTGAGCAAATCGAATTTCTCAGCTTTCAGCCTTTTCTTGTCTGCTTTGAGCGCTGTAACAAATTGTTAACGTAAGAAGAAATTCATGAAACGTTTTAATTGATTAAACTTAATAGAATATTTTTTACTTGATTTGTCTTTTATAATTGACTACCAGTTACTATTATTATTTAAAATATTTATCCATTTTAATTATTTTTTGCGTACATATATGCGCCTATAATCATTCCTAATCTGGCATAACCTAATGTTTCCTTATTTTTTTATTCAAATATTTGATTTTCTCACAATGTGATCCGCAAAAATACGTGCAGCAATAAAAACCATAAGTACATTATATTTCATTTAGTAAATTACATTTAAAGTTGAACATGTAGAATGAAAAACTAAAACATATATCATCCATCATGCAATCCTCCTTGATCCCCACGAGACAAATAGAAAATATTTCAATTTCCATTCTGAGAAGCGCAGATGTTAGAGAGACCTTTTATCCACCAATAATACGTTTGCATCGTCGACTCGTGTGATCGTCTGGTTTCGAATCAAAGTGTCTTTGGAGAGGATACTATTTATATAAACATGTATGCATTGGCACAATCCCCTGTGAGGGAGCAATGCTGCTCCGAAGCCGAGTCCTTCATTGCAAGTCTCTATGCAAATTCTTGCAACTTTGAAATGTTGTTTCGAGATCATGATTATTAGGTTAGTAGTTTGTATTCTAGTTTTAATTCTATGATGAAGCTATCAAGGTAAATGTAGCTATCAAGTTTTGTGACTATGAGCTCTGTCCAGTCTGCCTTTTCTCTGTCTCATCATAGAGTTCTTCCAATTGCATCGTAGATTTTTATTCGGTATTGCGAATGAGAGCAGCTTGTAAAAGAAACTTTACAAACAGTAAAACCTATTACTAACAACTTTTAGTGTTCGCTATAGCTGACTCCTGCCAGTCTTGGGAGAATTAAAACCTAAAACATTTTTATCTATATGCAAGACTGAAGTATCTTTCTAACACATTGTTTTACTATACTACGTCAGGAAATACAGTTTCAGGCAAAAAAGGTGTAACTCTTAAAACAGAATAGCCGCTATGAGTAAATGAAGCTATCAAGGTAAATGTAGCCATCAAGTTTTGTGACTATGAGCTCTGTCCAGTCTGTCTTTTCTCTGTCTCATCATAGAGTTCTTCCAATTGCATCGTAGATTTTTATTCGGGATTGCGAATGAGAGCAGCATGTAAAAAAAAACTTTACAAACAGTAAAACCAACTTTTAGTGTTCGCTATAGCTAACTCCTGCCAGTCTTGGGAGAATTAAAACCTAAAACATTTTTATCTATATGCAAGACTGAAGTATTTACTATACTACGTCAGGAAGTACAGTTTCCGACAAAAAAAAAGTGTAACTCTTAAAATAGACTAGCCGCTATGAGTAAATATGGTACAAAGTATGTCTATAATAGTTACATCAAGTTGGTTTTTCGTCAGAGTAACGATGTTACTCAATGTCTGCCAAAGTTACAGCACGCCCTTTGGCTACGTGACCGGTTTGCTAAACACGGCCGCCAGGTACTCAGGTCTTCAGAACATTATGACTATAGTTTATCAAAACGTCGTCTTACTACTTTTTGCTCATATCGTGAGCGGCACTCAACAAATTGACTAGTTTTATGAGATCGAAGGTTTTGTTACCAAGGGAATTACGAAAGAAAAAGTTGAAGACTAATGCCAACGTTTAAAAATTAGTAGCTACCTTTTAATACATTAATTTCGATGTCAGAAACCTATTAAATAAATACCTAGGCTTTGTTTTTTTTGTGGGATAGAGGAGCTTACGTAGCTATAATATTTCTAAATTTGATATCTTGCTGCTTAACGAATCTTTAGATATGCGTAACATCACTTACAATTTACAGCTTCTCTTGCCAATAGCAGCTCTTTTTCCAACAGCTGCGGGTCGAGTGGAGCCGAGTCTTGGCCATCTTCTCCTTTCGCCTTCTCAATCAACGCCGTGCCAGCCTCGCCTCGTTCTGCCGCCGCCACAAGGAGGCGACGAACTCTTGTCAGCTCCGCCTACGAATAAAATATACTGACATCATAGGTATCTTTATATTAGCTCTGCCTATTCCGGATAGAATAAAGACATGATATATCTATAAAAATCCATAACTGGTATGTAAGTAAAACACATAATATCTAAGCATTATGTGTTTTTTATCTAAATATTACACACATAGAACAAGTGTGAAAAGTCATTATTTTTCACACTTGTTATATGTTTGTTCTTATTGTATTCGAATCACACAAAATCTACTTAATCAATATTGCTTATTTCATTAAAAAACATTTTTTTGTATTGATTGTAATAGCACGCCTCTATTAAAACACATAATACGTCACCTGCAATCGTTCGTTCTCCAGACGCAGTCTCCTGGCTAGCTGTGCCGCAGTGAGCATCCCAGGAGACGCCAGGACCTCATCTTGTCGAGACCGGTCCGAACGCCCACCAGGGGACGCCGCTTCTGTTGCCAATAAATAAAAACTTAAAAAATATAATCATACTAAGAAATTAACTTTAAATTATCTATACTAATATTATAAAGCTGAAGAGTTTGTTTGTTTGTTTGTTTGTTTGTTTAAACGCGCTAATCTCAGAAACTACTGAACCGATTTGAATAATTCTTTCACTGTTAGATAGTCTATTTATCGAGGAAGGCTATAGGCTACATTATATCCCGGATTTCCTACGGGAAACGTCAACAATGCAGGTGAAAGTTGAATGAGTCGGCCATCTGCGAGCTTTCCACGCGAACGCTGCGCAAACCAACAAAGATATAGTAAAACAATGTACTAAAGATGTGAAGTACTCATTTTTTGTCACAAAAAAGTCCGCGAGAGCATATATCTATCTCTTAAGGTTTACTTACAATAACTACTTTTATGTTCATTTTTTAAGATTATTTTTTCATTATAAACATAAATTATTTTGAAACCAATTTTCTTTAATTCAGTATTAATCCTTATCCAAATAAATATGTTTATTACTTTCGGCTTTTCATGTAGACTAAAATTGCCATTTACAGTATATAAATCAGACGAATAGGTTTTGAGATATAGTCGTTATAAGCAATTTGCAGCAAAACATTTAATACAGCGAACCAGCGTTCTTTCTAATACGCGTTCTACTTATAATACTTCCTTTGTATGTTTGTCTGTTTTTACCTCTTACCTACTTTTAAACTGATTATGTCTATCTTTTAAGATTGTTGTTGATTATGAGTATTTAATTGTAAACACAACTGTCTTTGATATCACTTAATTTCAATGAACATCTTAGAAGATATTACTATTTTAAAGTAAAGTAAAGTATCAGCCTGTAAGATCCCACTACTGGGCAAAGGCCTCTCATCTCACTATACGGTCTCCGTTCCGTCGCGGGTAATGATGTGGGCCAAGTCGTCGCCAAGTCGCATAACAATTAGCAGCTATAATTGATAAAGCCGAGGAGGATGTTTGCAAAAATAAATATGATGCCCAAAATAACTATTCCACGCGGACGAAGTCGCGGGCACAGCTAGTATTATTATATAAAAGTTATCGATAATTCTATGCCTTACTTTTTATGTTCTTTTCTATAAGGATTTTGTGTTATAGTACATATCTTTTCTTTTATCATTTATTAAGCAATAGTATAACAAGCTCTCATCACATAATGTTAAAACTCAAATAAAGTGACCCGATAGTCATATAACGGCGGTTATGGGGAGGTAAACATTGTAATAAAAGCAAACTTCCTTTAGTCACGAAAGGCCGGTCCAGACAAAACGATTGAAAGTGAGTAACACGCGTTACTCAGGCACCAGGTGTCTATGACGTCTACTTTATCATAGTTTTAGTACGGAACAGTTATATCTACCAAATTCTACATTGCGACTTCCCCCTCCGACTTATTCATCACTTTATTTCCCCTTACAGTATTATTATTCTATTTTGTTACGGTATATCTGATGAGAGAACGCAACCGGGAAAAACGCCAGGAAGATCTTGATGATTCTTTTATATTATATAATACAGTGAAGTGTGCTCCCGTATTCATAAAGATATACACAAAAGGGAAAACGCGTATAAGATTGAAAAATATCGATGAATAAACATATTATTTCCTTACGATTTCTCGCCCGGGCATAGATAAATAACATACTCGTATACTAACCTAACTGGGATATTATCTGTATAGATCTAAGCGCAAACCTTGTGAACTGTGCCAATCTTCTACTGTAGAAAATCCTTTGGGAAATAAGATAGAACCTACATTACCTACATAAACGATAGTATTTTTTGTGTTTATTGACGCTACCATTCTATCCGATGATTAACAGTTCACACAACTACGAATATCGTACAAGAAATATACCTTTGCGACTAAATAAGTATAATAATTTTTCTGATTTTTGTAGTGTCAGAGGGTGCAACTGGCACGCAACGATAAAAATTTTCTAATGGAGACGACACTAGTCATTAAACGATATAATAACTTTTTCAAAAACGCAAAAATTAGTTATGCAGGAGTAAACAACGTAGTATATTAATGTACATTAAAGCAAAGTTCTACCACGAGAAAGTTAAGAAACAAATTGCCACGTGCTAATTAAAAGGTTGGGAATAATTAAATGACAAATTACAACAGCTGGCGGGAAGTTTCTTTCTTGGAAGTTGTTGGTTGTGCAGTTAGTCGGCAAATGAGCTTATTCCCCAAGGCTGGTTCTCATTAGCACGGAGATAACCCGCAAAGGGTGGTACGAACAATGTATGGATGTTCAGAAGCCATAGAGCGTGCTGGATTCTTACTGTGTATTATTTTCTCATGGCTGCTCTATTAAGCCTTCGCTTGAACAATAGCTTCAACGCATAAAACGAGAACATAGCATGTTCCACATTTTCCATTGAGTTAGCAAGTCAAATTCTGCAAAATAAGTTGTTGCCTGGCAAGAAGTAAAGTGCTGGTATAATTTCATTTGTTTCAACTTCTTTGGAGTTTTAAACTTTGTAAATATAAGAAGAACGTAATATAGTTCCGTTTTTTTTGTAGATATCGTATAATTGGCAGAAATTCTACTTGCATATTTTAATAGTACAATGTTATTTTATTTCACATGTTAAAGAAATCTCTTGAGCTACTACATTTCTTTATTATTATCTCTTAAACAGAAGATATATTTTTTTGTATCATATATGCTTATGGCGTAGCGTAATTTTAGTAGATATGAATTCTTAGCACTGACCCTCTATACCCAACCCATATATTGACTTTCCATTTTTCTTGTTGTTTCTCTTTATCTTCACTATTTAGAAAGAATGTCACACACACAATACATCATTTACTATTACACTACTTACATTGACAAAAGCTAGCTCACAAATAAAAAATCTGATAATATTTCAGTTTTTGTGAAGAGACGACGACGGTGTAAGAATTTCCAACTAAGTATGAAGTTCATCAACAAAACAAACATGGCGTCTCGACTAGTTAGGAACTATTATCTCTTGAATTACAGACTCTAAGACAAACGCCAACGCAGAGTTTACGTCATGGACTTTCAAGTTTCTTTTATTTTTTTACCTCTATATTAGTTTCGAATAAATTAAATCCACTTTAGTTTTAGATGTAAAAGACGGATTGCACAAATTATTTCTGAAATGTGCATAAGAATTATTTATTCTTAGAACATTATTTATTCTTACAAGATGTTCTAGTCTACACAAGCGTCCCTACAATAGGAGCCATTAATGATGGGAGTGAATCAATGAGTAATATGAAAACCCTTAATTGAATATAAAGCTAAAATGGAACGTGACCTTTCAGTGTTTTTAAGACTACTCTCTCTATCTTCTCGAAAAATTTTAAACACACTTAAAAGAAGAAGTTCATTCCCCTGCTTAATATCAAAGCCAAGTTGAACCTAATTTTTCTATTTTAGGTGTGTATTTATTTTGTGAAAACATATTGAATACCTTTATCATAAATAAAACTACTGCCAAATATAAAATGTAACTTATTATTGCGGGCTTCTAATATAGATCAATTTCTCACAACTTAAGGGATTGCGTGGGACATCATATTCTTGACAATATGAATATTGAATAAAAATGAACCACCCACATTTTATTACGGAATTCAGCTCTACAAAAGTAATATTATATTTGTTGGTGGTATAAGGTAAATTATAATAATTGAAGCCAATAGTTAAGAATACAACCTGAAAGATGATCTTTTTCTGATAGGCCTGGGTTTTGAATGTTCAATCAAATGTTCAAACAAATTTAGTATTTTTAAGATAGTATCTCGAAACAACTTCGAGGGTAACTTAATTTGCGTAAATTGTCCCGTATGAATTTATATTTATTTATTTATTGTCCCTCTCATTGATTGCCTTGTTTAATGTGAAGTAACTTCATTTAAATTTCATTGATTTTGTCTTGTTTAATTAGAAGTTATTGTATTTAAATTTTCCACAACCTTATACATTTTGTAAAGTACAAAAATTAAGATTTGTTTTTTCATTCTCACCTCCATCCAGTACTGCAGTAACATCTGCTCTTGGTTCAGGTCCGTCGCTACTCCGTCCCGGTGAAGTAGCATCAGGCAAAGGCACCTCTTCTTCGGAACTATCAGCAGGATCCAACACATTCCTTTCACTAGTATTGCTGTTGCCACCAGTGCCTATTTCGGCGTACGTGCCACTGTCGCTGCCGTTCTGTGTCGACCATTTCACGGGAGATTCCAGTTTTCCATTAGCTTGATTTTCTTTATTGTCATCATCTGTTGAAGTTGTTGAAATTTGTATTTAAGTGTATTGAACATATTTTTCTAATACCACAAATGACTCCGTTAAACATAATGTATAAAAGAGAGTATTTTGTGACATTTGCAAATAGAATCACGTAGGTGTTTCGCCATTTTAAATCCACGATAAAAAACCACTAACTGGCAGGATAAGATAGAAAAATGCAAAATATAATTGAATTAGGTTCCTGAATATTCTTTAAACATATCAGAAAAGCTACCTTGCATTAAACCCCAATAAGTTTATCATTTTGAATCTAAGCACATAACGCTGGGTATATAATATTATTGTTAAATATTACGTTAAAGAAATAGCTAAGGTTTTATTAGATAAAACATAAGTACGTATACCTCTTTACCTCTGCATAGTGTTAAAATACTTGCCAAGCAAAGGGAGGTGTAATGAATGTTAAACATATATTTACCCGACTCAAGACAGAATAATAACACAGAATGGCTGTTTCAGACTACGTATTCATTTAATAATAGAGCAATATGTTCGTTCAGGTATGTGCATTGCAGATATTTGAAGCAAGAGAACAAAATCCCACTCAAGAACCACAGAGTTGCATGCAGACATGCATTATAAATGTAACTTTTAGTTTGTTCCATTCGAAACCAGGCGGGACATAGTTACTATTCTCTCTAAATAAAAGTTGACCTAAAAAGTCATGGTCCTCTTAATAAAGCCCTAAACACACGACCTCTTCCTATGTTAGATATAAAATCTTGCGCGATAATTTTATATAATACGTACCTAAGAAAGGATTTTCTTTTCCATTTCTTATTGAAAGTCTGGACGTCCTATTTAATGTTGCTTCTTTATCGCCATTTAGTGAGCCGTTCCGTTTATCAAGAGTTCCTATGAGGAGCCTGCGTTCTGGAGGTATAGGCCTGGGATCCAAATCGGACCTTTCAAGAGCTGAACTGGCCGGCGTGATGAGAGGGTCGGCTGGCTCGGGTTCGTCGACCTCTACCCGAGCCCCAACCGACACTTGCTCATCAACCATTTTGCGGAGTTTCGCCTGAAAGAAAAACTAAAATTACTTTGTTTAATATTGCGTGAATAAAATACTCTTTATTGTGCAATTAACTCTACCTGGGACTCACTAATAGAAAATTATATCGCTATCTGGAACTAATTATCAGTTACATATTCCTGTTACTTATTACTGTAAAAACAGCAATGGTAATTTTATAAAACTGAAACTCAAGTGGAAATGCTGCTTCATATACGAACTCAAAATGTATCATGTACTTTTCACAAGATAAACAAACGTTGAAATAGGTACAGAAATGCTATAACTTTTAAGCATAAAATAGCTTTTAAAATCCGCAGACAGCGTAATTGCGGATATTTAAGGTTCACTAATTAAGCTAATAACTAGTTAGTGTTAGTCTAGCTAGTGACCGGCTAAGTGCTAATCCATTACCGTTTTTATTGCTAGTGGTAACTACAATATTGATCTGGGTCTAACTATGGTTTTAAAAAAGGTGTGAACCTTATTGGTATAACATTAGTTGCAGTTTACGTTGAGAAAAAAAGCTGACATTATTTGTTTTTTTTTATTACTCTACTGAAAAACTTTTCAGTACCGCTTTAAAAAGAAAAAAACAATTTTTTCTTAAAATACGACAATATCCAGTTTCCATTAAAAATTTTTCTAAAGTGTTTTTGAACTTGAATGCAATTTAAAAGCGGGACGTTAAAACTGCATAAATAATGTCAACCAATATTTACATACATACATACTGGTACATACATAAGTAAGTCCATGGATGTATAGCATACCAATAAATATCTTGAATTTTCCCGCCAAATATACCTATATTTTTTCACTGTGTTATAAATGGCCAGTCGCAAATTTTTTTAGTACTACAGAGCCCGGTGTATTCTTATTCGTAACGTTAAAAGCATTATCCAATTTTTTTTAAATCCTAAAAAAGTCTAATTAGCCCATTATTTATGTTTAATTTACCTAGAAGTATTCAGTTAAGTATTAAGTATCATGTAGCACGTTTGTGTAATCATAAATAATACTTATTTCGGGTGGCTCTAACCACCAACAGTGTCTTATCTAATCCCATTAATCTAACCTTCTCTATTTTCTAAATTCACTACAGTTTGACGTAATAGCCACTTTAATCGTAGCGTTTTATGCCAATTCCCAACTTTGTAATTAATGGTAGATATCGGTAGATTCAGGTGACTATCGAGGTTATAGGATTAATCGGTAGGATGGCTCGCCGCCGAGTCGAGTGCGTCCATTTTACATATTACGTCAGGTTCCCTGAGTACGTCCCTTTTACATGTCATGTTGAATGAAACGTGCGTGCGTGGCACAGAGCATTGAAGCCTGCTTCCGAATGCCGGCGCCGGTGCGCCGCTTCGTGTTCTGTGGTGTGTGGGTTTGCTAATCATGCGAGAATAGGCGTGCCTTGATGTTTTCGACGTTTTTTAATTGATTGCCAGCGATGAGACTGGCAAAGGGATCTATACGTTATCATATGTTAATATCGCTCCGTGTTAATATTGTAACATATTTATACTATGTACATATGATATGCACTTAATATATATACTCATACATTGCTTATTCTGGTATCTTAACGTGTATGGCGTCACAATACAAAATTATGAAAAGCCTGAGTAGTGTATTTATTTTATTTTCCTGAATATGTACCTGGGCGTCGCCTAATATCCGGCGCACTAGCGCCATCAGGCCGCCGTGGCAGGCTCTGTCATGCTATCCCCCGCCCCCCCTCATGGTCGCCGAGTGACGCCGACTTACTGTTCCCGAAACCACCTATCTTATGGACCAGGTGAAATTATTCCACGTAATGCTCGCTTTACTGTAGACGGTCGACGTTGAACGAAGGTTGATCTGTAACAAAAGATACATGTTATTACATACTATTCAATTATTTTATTTCAGTATAATAATTAAATTTCCAGGTAATAATGATAACATTCTCAGTTGTGTACAACAATTTTTAGGTACCTTACAGCAGTAATATTGGCAGTCCTTTACGGCTATTTGGTTATTTCATCATCAATGGTAAAATGCATGGAAATATTTATTAAATTCTCTACCAAAACAGATGATTTTTTACCATAATTCAATTCACCGGATTGGGTTCCTTGACATCAACCTCTCTCAGACCTCACATACACAACGAAGTGTTAACGAAGGAAGAGACTTTATGAAAATACTGTTTTTCCCGCATAAAGTGAAGAGAAGTTTTCAAGGATAAAGAGTATTATTCATAACAAAGGCAACGTCACGTAATCTAATACGCTATCACAGCTCAGCAAAGTATGCTGACACTTTTAATTAATACAAAGGGACGACTCGGGGAAACTCTTTTGAGATATCACAGAACTAATTACCACGTCTGCGAAGAAAAATACTAGAGGCCCCTTAATTGCCTGTTAAGTACTAACCGTAATAAAGTTCGTCAAAATACTTGGAGAACTCATTATTCAGGTAGCCTCGGGCGGTTCTCCCAGACAGCTTCTTTGTACTTTTCCTACGTTTGCCAATATTTTAAAGAAGATTTTCTGTATACAAAATGCTCTTTCCAGCTGGAAAAGCCACTAAGAAAATCTTTACCAGTAGCCAGTTGTTATTGAAATTCCGCCCTCAAACATCTGTTCGGTATCAATGTTTTAAAACGCTCGGCCGTCTCTCCAAATACAATTATAGAGTATAAAACATTCGGGCAAAGTGAGTGTTCTGTAATCGTATCTGTTATGCAAATTCCCAAAACGAACTCCGCTTTTTTATATTTAAGAGCGTTACTCTGACGAATATAGTCCAGAGTTTTAAAGGCGGTAATTTGCGAGAAGCGCCCGTTTAGCCTCCACTCCAGTTATTGGCCGCAAAATTGATTAAAATTCCGCCTGTGTAAGGGAGGCGCATTTACTTTTTTAAATCAATGAGATAAGGTTGTCTCTGCAAATTTCCTTGCGTAAGTGCTGAGCTATATGTTTTGTTTTTTATGTGTTAATTACATTGTTAATCATATGAAAAATGTATATGTTCGCACAAAAAGTCATACATGAATTATATATTTTTTGCTTGCTCACATAGATTTAGATATATCTCGAAATGTTTCGTAGGTATCACTTTTACATACAATCCATCTCATTATAAATAGCCATCTCATAATTAGCTACAAACGACCGCAACACCAAGGATTACGCTCTTTTGGCATCCAAATCGCCCGAATAAGCGTTTTAGTTCTTTTGAAAAACTTTGACTACAATAGATGCAAAAAAATAATTTCAAAAGAGCATGACTTCGCCCTAACACTGCATCTTTCTCTTGCTTCTCTTCATCTACCATGTGTAAATTATAACCGATAATGTTACAGTTTAAATCAATAGTTACTGCAAGAGGGTCGTCCGTCACGAATGCAGTATCCATCAAAGTAATTGCCCAGTTTCATTAAAAACCCTGGCACATCCTTCAGGATTTACATAAAAAGGTCGTGGGGAAGGCCTCCGTCCTGGCAACATTAACCGATTTTTAAGTCTTTGACTTCTTAAATTGGGGCTCCGAAGAGTTGTTTTATGAACGTCGCTTTTAATATGAAAGTTGGTAGCACTCTCGGCACATTACAAACTTTTAGATTAGAATAATATATTTAAACCCTCTTTCAAGTTAGTAGTAGAAGGGGTTTCATTCCACTTTTTTTGTCGTTGCCTTTTTGCCATAATTTGAATTAAGTACACATGTTAAGTGATTATCATGAAGTTCATATTATTTTCCTAGATATTTCTCACTTAGTATATAGTAAGTAGCATATAGTACACACTTAAGGAAAAGCCAATTAAAGCCGTCATGAATTCGGACGTTAAGCAGAGCCAATAACTATGTGATTAATGGATGCAGTCATAAATCGATGTCTAGATTTATAGTCATTATTAATGGACTACTTTGACTAATGTACGTGTTAACAACATGCTACACTTTTAAAAAAGGGAATGAAATGTCAGTCTTCAAGGACTCCATTATTTTCAAATATTATTAAAATTAACGACATCTAAACATATTCGAAAATTAGAAATTATTTAGTATAGTCAGTATCTGGCCATCGATTTTGTTAATTTTAAAAAGTTAAACTGATTAGCTTCTTAAAATGAACAAAATCGAAACTAAACTGATTAGCGTTGAACAACACACAACATGCCATACCAAAAGTTATTTCAATCTGAATTTGCTGTATAAACCTCTCCTTCTATTCCAGTACACTTTTAATAGCTCTAAGACGTGGGAGTGCCGATACGAGAAACTTCCACACAAGGTAAAGTTATGCAGTCTCGTTATTACGGCCTTTGAATAGTTCACGCCTTAATTAAAACGTCATGCCATTTTATGCGACGAGCAGAAGCAGCACCGACCAGAAAATTTAGATTAAAGAGCCTTTCATACATCCCTTTTATGGTCAAAGGATAGGAAAGATATGAGTTACCGTTTGGCTTTCACAGCGAATTACGTAATGTTGTTGCAAACAGGCTGCGATAATGGGCGTCTGAAAGTAGGTTAATTTCAGTTACCGAGTCTAAAACGCACGCCTTCCGAATGTTAGTACAATTCCGTTTGGAGTTTTCAGATGTGGGATCTAAAAGTTAATTAATGTATCATGTAAAGATAATTCATTGCGAATATTTTTAGTGTGGCGTAACTAAAAGAAGATTAGGGATAATAAGTAAAAGATTGCGATTACATACTGCAAGTACTTTAATGTGGCAAAAGTGAAAGGAGAGTAAGGGTATCTATATCTAACCCTTGGTAACTGCAAAATATCGTTACCTACATATAAATGGTGAATGGCACTATAGCGCAAGCGATGATTTCGCTCGACCACCACAATAGGAAAGATCTTCCGCTAGAAGGAAGGAAGGAAGGAAGGCTAGGTGTAATGCCTGGAGAACTGCGGCTCCGACGATTTTGAGTCAGAGAGTGTATTTATGCTCCAATTAGTGAAATCTTTGTTATCTTAATTAAGACTTTCCCCTGCTATTTCTTCGCTATGTTTGACAGTTGGTGTGTGATTACTACTGCCTTTAAAAAACTAATTACATAGATTCATATAATCCTCTCTTCTAGAGGAGATTACGTCTTCAGCTCTCCAAATTCTTCAATCTTTTCGTACAAGTTCATTGATTTATTCCCTCTCGTTGTGACCTTTCACCAAAACGAAGTATCTATATTCGGTTTTACTCTAGTCCTCCTCTTTTTTATTGTTGTAAGTATAATTATTCAGTTTAATTGTTTGCAAATTCCCTGAAGTAGCCAATGAAACTTCAATGCAGTTCTAGTCAAGTTGGCAGATTTAAACTTGCTATTTATGAGGTCGTTATAACAGCACTTCCAGTTTGCCGGAATTGTGCTCGTAAATACAGCGCCGTCTCGTCCTAGTAATCTACATCACCTGCGCCAAATCATCTGAATCTTAAAGTTAATTAAGTATCTCGTGTCTTAACTAGGCTTGTTTTACACACGTGTAAATTGTAGCCTAGCAAAATAACGCAGATTTTTATTATTTGTAACTGTAAAATCTGATGCTAATGAAATAGTTAAACTATAATCACGTTTTTATTACGGGGTTACAGAGCCAAAGATTCTTTAAAAAAGGCTACGTATAGATATATGACTACTGATGGATTGAAATGAATGACAGGATAGTCCTTCACCTAAAATAATAACCCAAGTTATTAGCGTTTCCTTTCATTGACTTTAACAATCTGCACAGGAAGAGACCTACCAGAGAGAGCTACCAGACCAGCATGGAATTTGGTATATACCGAGTCGCTCTGTATATTGACTTGCCCACTACAAAAATAAGGAAATAAGGTCAAATTATGATTAGCTCAAGTCTCATTAACAACTAATACAGTCACGTCCGTACGCAAATGAAATTTTCTCCAACTGTTGGCGACCGCAGTCATTGGACTTTTGTTTGCTTGCTAAGTTATTAGTATTCTGCCGTCGAGCACAATACCTACATATATCTACTTCGAGAAACAATGGTAAGGGGTTGGGACATAATTCCGGGACATAATACCGAGAAAATGGAAATAGCCCACATATTCGTGCTGAATGTATAAAATAACAAGATCGCAGATGGATAATTTATGTGCGTGATGTGGTTACATTTTAAATTGACCATGCTCACTAAAGAGATGTTTTGTGAGAGTCGAGTTTAGATTTCAAGTTATACGTTTTTAATAAGTACCAAATTTTGAAGGTAGAAGGTAGAGAAGGTATTGTAAGAAGTGACTTTTAATACTAACCTCTTGCAGCGACCGAAAACATCATGAGGAAAATCTGCACATTGAAACAACTGGATGTGTAACTTGTTCTCCGGCACAGTCAGACAAGAAATGTCGCTTTGTGTACAAACCCAATCCAGGATGATGATTCAGGTTTACCTCAAGCTTATCTCCAGAGAAGTGTAAATGCGACCAGGATTAATACCAGAAGGAGAAAGAATATTGATATTTTTTATAACTTGTGTCGTATCTGTGATGATTCTAATTTAACGCAAATAGACGTGTGTTATATTAATGGCTTGTTTTCATGTTGTTTGCGTTTCAATGAGAGGTCCCGTAATTTGACTAGCTCTATGTAATTTGAAGACAAAATGACCATAATTATTTGATATTCATATTCTGTTTGCAACGCTTGCAACCCTTTATATCAATTCAGTTTATATCCGAGAATGTTAATTTTATTCGTCACATATTTTTATACTTAATATTTAAATAGGTACACGAGCCTTTTTTTAAAGTATTGTCTTATGACTGTTTACCCTATATATTTATCGGGCGACATTTTTTGAAATTAACGGTAGATATCGTTAGTCTAATCGGTAAAAATAAGTCTATATGTCATACTCACTCCAAACTCATAGAAAGTTACCGTAAATAAAATAAATATTCATGTTTCTGACAAATTAACGTAGGACTCAAGGAAAGTTTTGCAAGTACCATTAGTGAGAGCAGTACTAAAGTTCTATTCCTAAAGAGGGTTCACTCACATCTAAAATTAAGCAACTTTACTTAAGCTCTGTCTACCCCGCAAGGGATATAGACGTGATGGTATGTAATTATGTTCGTTTCTTGTGCTATGAAAGTCTTGTCATCTGAATATGTTATTCAGATTTCATGACTAAGCATGTAGGTGAAAAGATATTTCCCAATATTTACCTACCAAGTTTTCCAAACTATGGAAGCTTCGATACATATTGTCGTTTAAGAACACAATGTTAGACCGGTGAAATTATTAAAACTATCACTAGGATCAACTCCCATTTATGAAGAGATACGGTACGCAAGTACAAGACAATTGGCTGAACGGGAAATATTTGCACATAGTACATATTTACACCCACACACACATAACACGGAGTTACGTCAACATCCCCTACGTGAATACAGCCAACAATCACAAGACTCGGCGGTTAAGGTTTAGATGGCTTAATGATGGAAATGAGATTCTATATATTATATTCTACATCAATTAAGTACTAAGTTCAACCCTCATCAACTTAGTTAAACGATGCTATAGTAATAGTACCGGTAAGGAGACTATTGGTTAGAGGGGAGATGTTAATTTCCAATGTAAACGTGTCGGGAGAGCACGGCAGGTGTTCCACGAAGATATTGCTCTGCGCTAGGTAATATTTGTAGCCACATACATTTTCTTTAAGTTTTCAAAATAAATTTTTATAAGACAAAATGTTGAGAAAGTGAATATTACTTATCTAGACTTGCTTGTTGAAAACCTGTTCGTAAAATCTTACGAATCACAACCAATAGAAAATTTACCATCAACTCCATAAAAGGGTATATAATAAACAGTGTGACTGCGATAATTTTTGTAATTTTGTCAGAAAAACGTGGCTGCTCTAGTAAAATTATCAAAAGTTAACAAATTACTTGTCAAGTATCAAGTAGCACTTGAAAGTATATTAAAATTTGACTCATGAAATAAACGTAATGCAATATGATGATTACCTAAAAATAATATGCTCAATCACTTTCGTTAACACCTTAACAAGAACGCCATATACTAAAATACTAAAATAATTACCAAATCTATTTTTCTTTACAAAAATACTTTTAGTAAATAGATATAGTATGTGTATGTAAAGAAAAAGAGAATATAATGTAAAGACTATACATTTCATTATAAATGTTAGCACATTGAA
This sequence comes from Amyelois transitella, assembly GCF_032362555.1. NCBI lineage: Eukaryota > Metazoa > Arthropoda > Insecta > Lepidoptera > Pyralidae > Amyelois > Amyelois transitella. Next base: position 4,566,995 of record NC_083516.1, on the reverse strand, counting down.
TAAATTGCTAGCTAGATCCCCCCTCTAACGTGAAGTTAATGAAACTGCAAACCTTTCGAGTTTAATTAATTATGAAACGTGGAATATGAATGTAAATGTTTTAATGTTATGAAGTGGTTCAAGGATCTCTATTTTAAAGTGGCGGAGCGCCTCAGTCTCAGCAATCGAGTCAAGAGTCTTTAAAAAGTTAAAACACAATTTGATCAAATAATTGAAACAGGTTTTATTAAAAAAAATTCAAAATTTTTATTCATTATTATATGATACTTCATATCGCTTAATAATTGTCAAAACGTATGGTTTAACAACACTGGTTGACGTTAAATTAATTACTTAAAACTAAGTTAACTGCCGCTTCCAAGGCGTCAGTGCAGAAGAAGCGGTAACAAACTGCACTGCAGCATTTTCTTCAACAACGTCAACTTCACAATATCAAATGAACTTAAAATGTTGACGAGAGAATACATTTATTATAATGGTTACCTAATTTTTACTCCTGGCGTAAATCTCAGTTACATCCTCACCTTTTCGGAGAAAAGCCCAATGTTTGCCTTTTGACCATGATCCTGGATTGGGCAATTTAGAAAAGTCATAAACAATATTAATATATACATACATACATATCATATAATTACGTATATGCCACTTTTGGGGTAGACAGAGCTAACAATCATGAAAAGACTGATTGGCTTGGTGATGGAATTGAGATTCAAATAGTAACAGGTTGCTAGCCCGTAGCCTTCAAGATGATTCCCAAGTTTATAAGCCTATCCCTTAGTCACCTTATATGTTATCCCTGAAAAAGGGATGGAGCGGTCCTATTCTAAAACGCCGTGAATCACATGAACTAAGTGCCGGTAACCACACGACACATTGAAATATATACATTGAAATCTTCATACTATTAGGGTCTTCTGCCGCGGCGTCTCTCCTTCCACAATAAAACTTACGTAAGATTTTTTGTAGTAAAAGCGGAAGGTGGAACAGTATTTCAATTAGTCTAGTCCTTAAAAACTAATGTTACTATTAGTCAATGAAACAACTGCTAACGAGAAAGATTGGAAGCTGCGCGAACACTTCAGAACTTTTTGAAAGAGATGCAAGCTCTCTACAACTTTTATGTTTGAGTCTACAAGAAAAGTTTTATACTTACCCAGCCGGTCTTCCCCGATCTTCGGGAGGTAATTAGGTAAAATAAATGTTATATTTCCCAGACTTCAATCTTTTTGATTAACATTAACTTAATGAAGTACAAAACTAGGCAGGAATATAAAAATATCATTCTTGAAATAACTTTCCTTAATTACAAAACTGGGTAAGAATTAAAATAAGAATGGCTATAAATAGATGAGTGGGTTACTACAAAACTCTTTATTATGCATATTTAAATAACCTGAGTTAAAGTACATATACCTAATGTTCCTTAATCATTAAGGACTAATTTGACTGAAAAGATTTATAAAGGTATTTTAAAGCAACTACATACACACACATATAATCACTTCTATATCCCTTGCGGGGTAGAAAACAGTCTCGAAAAGACCAATAGGCCACGTTCGGCTGTTAGGCTTATTGGTAGATTGAGATTCCAATAGTGGCAGGTTGCAACCCTGAAAAAAGAATTCCAAGTTTATAAGCCTATCCCTTGCATCTGGGAACAAAATCATAATATCCGAACCTTTCTTTCCGCAGAAAAAAGAATTGAATTTACGCGAGAAATGCAGCATGCGCAGTATGTTTTTATTTATATAAAAACCATATTATTACTACCTACTGCGAACCAGGCAAGTACTTAGGTCTAGCAGTCCTGCAATGACCTCCTTAACTTCCTATGGAAGTTTAATCACCTAACATTTCGATCGAAAATCCCAAGTTGCGTTGTGTAATACCCTGATAAATTTGTTCACATTATAATATACAGTGCTCAACAGTTCAACATACATACATATGGTCACGTCTATATTCCTAGCGGGGTAGACAGAGCCAACAGTCTTGAAAAGACTGAATGGCCACGTTCAGCTATTTGGCTTAAAGATAGGAATTGAGATTCAAATAGTGACAGGTTGCTAGCCCATCGCCTAAAAAAGAGTCCCAAGTTTGTAAGCCTATCCCTTAGTCGCCTTTTACGACATCCATGGGAAAGAGATGGAGTGGTCCTATTCTTTTATGTATTAGTGCCGAGAACCGCACGATTAAACAGTTCAACAATTGAGAATATGCTTTGATGAGAAAGAGATATAAAACTTGTAGTAAAATTATGTTTCATATTCCAGCCCCTATTTACCCTGGCCGTTTGAGTAAATTGTATAAAAATGTAAAGGTAAGACTCCATCCAATTTAAAAACTTAATTGTGTATGTAAATATACCCGAGTCCGGGCAGCAGAGTGCACGACCTCGGGTCACGACCTTGGGAACGAAAATAGTAAATGTTCACAAACTCAAATGTTCATTAAATATTCATTAGTTACAAATTAAGTTACGATCACGAACACTTCCAAAATATTGTTATTTTGCGACAATCTATTATTGAATAGTTACAAAGTACCTACGGATTGTTTAGAATATATTTTATTTGACTTAAATACCAACTTAGTTAAATAAATACTTTAACGTTCATGTATTTTTATAAACATATTTATTTAACAGTCTGTTATATTATAAACGACTACATTAACTATATTATGTACCAAGATTTTTGGTGTTTGTCATTTCTTTGTGTTGTCATTTATATACGTAGGTACATGAATAGTCCGGGGAAGAATAAAGTTAAAGTATTTTTTTAATTTGGCATAAAATGACTGTTACATGAGTCAATTCTAATTTAAAAGTATTTGAGTATCTACTTCGAAAGATATATCAATACTAAATTGTTTTTCGCTAAAATTTTAAGTTAACCTCGTTGAATGTTTTGTATTTCAATCGCGTGACCAAAATGCATGTTAAAAAAATAATAATCATACCAAATGATAATCATCAAACCACTTAACAATATGAGGACCTTATACCTACAATCTACATCGTTTAAATCATAACGTGATTATTTATTTTAAAACTTTATGCACATAATTAAAATATACAAGAGGTGGACTTAATGCCACAAAGCATTCATTGCCAGTCCAACCTTTGGACCAAACTGAGATGGATGTACGGGTTATCACAATAACTGTAAAAGAAATAATAATATAAACATGAATAATAGAAAATTATGTTCATAATGCTTTAAGAAATAGGCTTTACCTTTATATACAAAGCAATTTTGCAAGAAATAAGTGTAGGTGATTCAATTTTGCTCTTATATTAAAAAAATCTAATGTTTTAAAATTCGTTAACACCGCTTACTATTTCACGAGGAGTTTCCAATAGTAAGCCGCGCCGACAAGTAATTTCGTTTAGTAGAACAGGCACGGACTTCCATCCAGCGGATTAGTGGCTTACCACGACTTATGCAGAAGTTAGTCTGTTCTTGCTGTTTTTCGATCAACTTCTATTGGTTGTTGGCATTTGAAAGTAATTTTTTAAACTAAACCTCTTCACTTCGTCGTAATTAGGTCGAAGTGAAAACCTTTTATTTCAAAAGTCTACTTTAGCCTGATGCTCTTAACAAACCTTTTACAGCCTTGTAGGTAGAAACACTGAAAAGTGACTTGTAAAATATTAGCGTTATTTCAATTGATTTTATTGGCCAAGATGCTTTATTTTGAGCTTTTCAAATGATTTTCTTTCCACAAAAAGTAAATAAATCCGAACAACTTGAGTTTTGTTCCATCAGAATTTTTTGTGCCGTGTGGTTCCCGGGACTTTACAATAGGACTTTACAATCCGTCTCTTTCCTATGGGTGTCGTAAAAGGCAACTAAGAAATAGGCCAATTAACTTGGGAGTCTTCTTTTAGCCGACGAGCTAACAACCTGACACTATTTGAATCTTAATTCCATCATTAAGCCATATAGCTGAACGTGGCCCTACAAGTCTTTGCGAAACCGTTGGCTCTGACTTCCCCGTAAGGTATGGTTTTATCTATGAATATATAAAAATATATGTAGATTTCCTTTATTTCAGTCAACATTGTCTTAATAATTCTCTCACACTTTGATTTTTAACTTTTTTTTACCACAAAACTAGAAACTGATGAATATTATATCGGAACATCCAATTTTTCATACTAATGTGATTGTTTTCCCGACACCTGTCTCGGGGCACTATATTACAGCCTGTGAATTGCTACGGCGTCAGCTGCAGCTGTTGTTAAAATGCATAAATCTTATCATTTTTAGCGTCATAAACAGAACCTGGCTGTCACAAGATGACAATGCTGCGCTGGATGTGCGGAATTTCAAGAAGAGACTGACTATGAACCCCCTCATTCGTGGCAGCCGTTATATAGCAGCAAAATGTAAGAGAACCTCCTAGTCTCGTAAGTTTACTTTTTTCTGAAGCATTTATGCTATTTGAGGAACGTATAACCATGCCGCATGTAGAACAGACAGGCCGAAAGAAATTCTGGTTTGAACAAACATGGACTTGTACTGAAGTAAAGTTAGAAATTGTAAAATTTACGGGCCGTGTAGGTTCCGGCATTTTAAAATGAAACCACTTCATGTATTTTATATGGATGTCATAAAAGGCAACTAAGGGGCTTATAAACTTGGGATTCCTCTAGTAGGCGATGGGCTAGCAACTTGTCACTATTTTAATCTCAATTGCGTGAAGCCATACAACTGCACGTGGGCTTTCAATCTTTCCAAGACTGTTGGCTCTGTCTACGCCACAAGGGATGTAGACGTCACCACATGTATGTGTGTATGTATGTAAAATCTAACATCACATCAGTGTATGTTGGCGATGTTTGTATTTTGCGTTAAAAACGTAAACATCGTTGTTTACTCCCTTAGCAAATAATCCTGGTTAATGAACTAAGCGATGTTTTGAATTTTTATTTTTCTGATGTTCCTTGATTAATTATAATACAAACTGTTAATACCAGTTTTTACTTCCTATAAAACTAAATTGTTGTTGAATCTTCTTACTTCTTGACTATCATCATATATTTTAATATAGCCCTTAAGATAGTTATAAGTTTCGACCCAGGTACCTACATTATGTTCCTTAAATATTTAAAAAGCAATATCACATCTGTATAATCTGCTCCGATGAGAACAAAGAACCAAATTATTACAATTTGAAGGATTTAAGTAAAATCCTTTGACAACATTTAATAAAAACGAATATTTATAATTTGTCGCGGACTGACCGGCGATTTTATTGCGTCCGAAACATTAATTTCCTTTGGGACAAACATGTCGGTTACGGTTCACGCACCTTCTGCATTTACGTATTGTATAATTACATTTTACATTTATAATAATATTATATTTTGAATGTAAATTTTTTGGTTAATATAAACTTATTTATTTTACTTATTTGTTTAAACCAAATTGCTTGGTTTATTTAAACTCAATAAAAAGTTGTCTATATAACTTATATAAAATATTTTAAAACTTTATTGTTTAAAAAAGAGCGACATAAATACATTATAGTAATAACACACAATACAAAGACGGGCTAATTCCCAAATGGGACCTCTTCTAGCTAATCTTTAAATTATGAGGACAGTTTATATATGAATATTATACATAAGAAAATTATGGCGCGCGCTAATTTTAAAATAAATTTAATGAATCAAAATTTCTGACTAATTTAAAAAATGTAAGTAATATAAAGGGAACTCCTCAAGTAATATAAAGGGAAAAACTCAATATCTCACATTATTGAAACAAATCTGATGAACAAGCGTCACTAACATCGGTAAACATATGATGATATCATACTAGAAGGGCCTTGTTATAAGTAAAGGGCCTCGTTAGGTCATGGGACACCCGTAACAAGCCAAATAGAAAAAAGATCCAGCCATCGGAAAACAATGGTAGTGTCGGAAAAGCAGAGAGACGCGTAAATGCTCTATTATAGTATTTCTGGGATTTTTTATTTTTAAAAGAAACAATGTTGTTCTCTAGAATAACTGGCTGGCTGGGAATGCCTTAGCGTTACCTAATTAGCGATCGTTTCAAATAAGTTAACATATCTTTATAAAGAATTTGGCTGAAAAATGTATATAGGCACATATGTATACTAACCAACAATTATATTATTTGAATTTTGTATCCTCTAGGTCAACAACGCAGGCTATGTTAGCGATACTTAAGTGCCCTTATCAATAAGAGCTCAAATATGATAAAAGATATATGTATAAGTAAATGCCAACTTAGTGTGGGAAAAGTAAAACTACCAGTAAAAGATCATATCTCATAATGTGTTCCACAAAGCTAATAATAGATATTTTTCACAAACTACGCATACTTTCCAAGCGGGATATAAAAAAAAATATTTTTCGTGAAGTAAAACACGAAAAACGGAACAGGCCTTTTTACGCTCACAAAATTATGACACCAGACATGCGAGGTATTTAGGCTTTATTATGTGTGACAAGAATATTATGGGTATGATGATATCATATATCTTAGATATATCTTCATCATATGCCTTGGGTGGTAAAAGTCTTTGTATATAATAAAGTTGGCTAGTTGTGATAAAACTGTATCAATTAAGGCCAAGTTTCACAGTAGGATATCTTGATATTATAGTTACTTTTTGTAATCATGGGCATAAGGCGCACCCCGGGCTCTAGAGATGTGAGAATGAAACCGGAATTTACGCAATTTTATAAACGCTACGAAATGTATGAACTATATTATGTTTTTTTTTTATTTATCTGAAATATGAAAGACTGTTTGTATTTTTCAATTAGTACTACAATTACAACCTGAGTCGGAGAAGAAACACAAGACCTGCATGGAAGTGTCGGCCTCTGTTGTGCACCGGTAGTGAGCTTGTCTGTGACACAAGTATCGTTGAGGCAGTATCTTTTAAGACAAGTCTCGAACTCACTTCGAGGTTCATTCTATATCATATTCTACATATATTATTACTACTTCTTCATTCTATATATATCATAATTTATTTTTTTATTATATGGTGTTCAAAAACAGAAGATCTGTTTTAAAACACAGCAATCACTGTATATGTCATATGAAATTGACCCCGACGGAGTTTGTTTCACCGATTGCCCTGGGCTACTAAGCGTAGGCACTGTAACCATGGCGAAGGCGAGGGTCCGACCGCTCCCATTATTTGCAGTTGGGGTGCGCCAGTGTTAACAAGGAAGACGAGTTATCATTTGCCTTCCCTTGTACTCTCTTTTCGTACGTAATTGTTTAAAAAATAACTTTTTTATTATCTATATAAAAGATTCCTAAATGTTTACAGAACATTTCCATTAAATAAGTGATCGTCTCGTAATAAGACAACTTTGACTGACATCAAAAGTTATAACACATTATGTAACCACAAGTTATTTATTCAAATTATCTTCAATTTAGTACCACAAATATACACAATGGTGGACTGACCAGCAAAAAGGAATTTTCCAGTCAACCAAGGATGGTATACAGAGATATATTGTATGTAACTTGTATGTAGCTGTCAGCTTTTCAAAGTCTCTCGAATATATAGAACCTGAATTACGAAACAAACAAAAGCCTTTGAGAAACCTCATCTAGCTTCCCAAAACGCAATAATTGCTCGTAAATTTACCTGTACAAATTCCATGTTTATTACAGAGTTTAATTAAAAAGCTCAGCGTTCAAGCGGCTGGTAATATGGCATCACAACACTAGGGGAGTCCTCCAGACAAGAGGGCTTAGAGGTACGCCCTAGGCTTGTTTAGGGGGAACTAACTACAATCAGCCTCCCGCCGCTGCCTTCAATAAAAAAAGACTAACAAGGAATGACAGGTACGCGAACGTTATTAAATTTCGACTAAGCCCGTATAAACCTCTCAGACAGTCTATAACTAAGTATGGATTAATTAAATTTTATGGCGTCTGTAAGTATAACGATAATCGTATTACTATGAAGGGATACATTAAAACCTTTTTGCCTAAGAAAACATAATCTGGTTGGTCTGTTTACTTAGTAATTTGAAATTTCAAATATACTCCATAATTGTAAAATTATTATCGACAATTTGTTGTTTTTATAAGATAGTATAAATTTTATGATCATCCGAGTCGTTTTGGAGAAACTTCTGACTTTACCCAATCATGGCCAAAAAAAAAACACCCTGGACTGTTCTTCAGATAGCTGGGGTTGTAAATGTGATTATATAACCCTGGTAGTAGTAAGTAGGATATTTAAAGATATTTCCTCGTTTTTTATATCAAGAAACAGATTATAATCCATTAATCACATGAACATCTTTTTGCAATCTATTCAACATAAATTAATACCTCAAAAAATACATTAACGGATTCTCGACATTGTTGTCGGTACAATTTGAATAGCCCTGCACTAATCCCGAAAGCCCGTAAATTTACGCGCCGTAAATTTCACTTTTACGTCTCGATTCAATAGGGTGCCGTGAGGCGGGGTCTTTCACACAAAAGCACTTTTAGCACCTTCGCACTAAACTGAATACGGAGAGTTTTCTTTGCCGTAAAAAAGCACGCTTGTAAATTCTTCTTTTATCATGAACATCAACTGCCAAGATCAATAAAACGCGTGAAATTGTGTCAATCAATATTATGATACTGTAATAAATTTTAAATTTAAGTTTATTCTAGGCCATTCAATTCTTATTTAGTTTGATTGAAGCCAGTTCAATCAAATTAAATAATAATTGACTGGTTTTCGGTAGTGAAGAATAGAATCCATCTCGTTAGATAAAATGTCGTATTATACCAAATACAGCAACAAAAACTAAATAAGTGCAGATATTTCAAGAAATCGACACGATTGTAAAAAGTATTTCAAGTGTCTTACATGTACGAGTATGTATATTTCAACATCTGGAATAGCGATTCGAAAAGCATAATGAATATAGAAATAACCTTGTACTGAATTTCTTTTTAAGTTCTATTCTTATTTTTTTCCCTTGATGTACATAAATATATGTATAATATAAATAAATAAAAAAAATCATAAGATATTTCATACTTAAACATGTCCCTAGACATGTTTAAGTATGAAACTTTTCGCCGAAAGTAGTTTGGCTTACGAACAGTGTTGATACGACAAAATGGACTCCTACTTTGCTGTAGTTCTACGAATAGTTGGAAGATAAGTTCAGCCGATCAATCATATGACGAAAAACTATGTCATAGAACCGTTCGAAAACCGAAACATTTTAACATAATGCATGACATAGAAAAGCGAAAATTTGAAATTAAAAAGCTAAAATGTTTTCAAACAAGCTACAATTGTATTAAAAATTCAAACCGTAATTGGAATACTGTTTCCGAGTAAATCGTATTATTATATAAGTACTCACTCAAGCCCATAACATATTTTGATCTTCTTTGACGGCACATTCAATAGAAAAGGGTTGAACAAATTTATTAACCGCTGTGGGGTGACTCGCTCTTTTACCATAATTATTAACTCAATACGAAAACTCGTAATGCGTGTTTACAAAGCCCTAGGTTGACTTTCCCAATTAAAGGGCATTAGTATTTAATTGGAATCAAATAGTATTGTACTACTAAATGAACTACTTTTCAAAATCATTTAGGTTACTTTTTATTGATTTAGTGCTTTGAAACATAGAAATATTCTCTCATTCACAATTTTCTAGTAAAATGTGAAATATTATAACTTTCAATTAGATAAATCAGTCAGTTATGAAATTTTATAATATTGAAGTACATAGCTTTAGTAAAATTATATAATTCCGATCTTCATTGAATCTACAAAAACCACTGACACCACAACCACGCACCAAGAAAATGTCTTTCTCAATCACGGCTCGATTTAATTAAAGCTTCATGAAACACTTAACATTGGAAATAAATGCCCGGGGAAAATTACAAATCTGTTTGTGCCAATTAATTGAAAATACTCAGTGTTATTAGGAGCGTCCCCCTGATAAAATCTGCCGACCAAGTTAGGGTTTGTACGCACTTGATACTGTAATTAAACAAACTTCCGGACCCGGCGGCGCTTTCTGTCTGCTCTTGGCTCTTTGAGGCGATACCCGCAATTATACTATGGACTTTGACTGCACTATCAAGTTATTATTTAAATACTTTGACAAATAAGAACGTAAAGGCACGTAGATGTTAAATATCCTGCACACTGCTTGATAACAGCCCTTTCAAATTTATTGCGGAAGACTTACGGCCAAGAAGGTAATATTGTTAAAAATAGAATAAGAATAAGAAGACCACTCACTAAAACAAAGAAAAAATGCACTGAAATACCTATATATTTTATTAAATATATTTTTCGTCACGTTATAAAAATAACAATAATGAACTAAAGAAATTGATTTATTGATTTCAATAGTGTCCATTAACTAATGGATTGGATGTTTGTCCCTCAAAGTCAAAAGCCCAGAGGCATGAGGTGAGAGGCAAAGCAAACACTCCATCTTTAACTGAGGGATGCCAAGATTGTAAAACAACGTGAAAACAGAATTAAAGTCTTGCAATGAGTCTTAACATGCTTATTTATTGTTGTATGTACAAGAACATGTAGTGCGTTTAAACACCGTAGAAGTTGGTCATTGTCATTAAAATACAGATGTGTTTTTAATCTGTTAAGTGGTTCCCGACATTATTCAATAGGACCACTCCATTTCTTTCCCTTGGATGTTGTTAAAGGCAGATCATCTAGTGCAGGTGTTTTGTTGCAGAGATCAGAAAGGAGTCGTTTTGAAGAAACTTCTGGCTTTACCCAATTATGGTCAAAATAAACACTTTGGACTCTTTTTCAGCTAGCTGGAGATGTAACTGAGATTAAAGCCAGGAGGACGAAGAAGCAGCCAGAAAAAGTTCTTATAGACTTAAATTATGTGTTAAAATCATTGTTATAATTATTGGGTATAAAAATAGGGTCTATTATTAGCATTTGTTGTTTAACGCTGTGCTCTCCATAATTTATGTTAAGATATAATTAAGATGGAAGCGCCATGTGGGCACTAGACGCCCCTGCTATTACTAAGTGAGATTTATTATTTTCCGCCATCTTGAATTTGTAACACGGTTCACCTCAATTTGTTTTGTTTATATTTATTTCGAAAGAATATAAGAGGAAGAGGTTGTACCTTTAATTTTACTACTATCCTTATTAATGTCATCTTCAATTTATTTTGTTAAAATTGTCAGATAATATGTTATTTGTTGCTTAATATTTTCAGTTATATCAGCAAAGAGCAAGGTAACCGATGCCCTTACAGTGAGGGAAAACGTTATAAGAAAATCTGCAAATTTTAGGCAAATCAGAGGTGGAGATATAACTAGAAATAATGTTAGGAGGATGCTTATGATTTTCTTAGTATTTATTGTCACTTACAGCATGTAAACGTAAGGTTTATATGCTTCTATGCTTGGAATTTCAATTCCATCATAAAATCATGCAACAGAAAGTGGCCCTCCGAATGTAACAAGACTGTTTGTTGGATCTTCCTACCCCAAAAGAAAGAAAACGTTATATATGTATGTATATATCCTCAAATTTCATCTAATTGAAATTTTTCCAATTGTATCTGGTTGTTTTTTGTTATACTACATAATTATGGCAAGGCTTGTTAATTTGATTTAATTGAAATGTAATACAATGTATTTTAACGCGTGGAAATTTTTTCCCGTTTGTTTTTTCATAAACGCATCCTTTGGGATACGACCCGGATCTGTTTCTACTATTGCTTTTTTATTGTGTAATTATAATAAATAAATAATGTATGCTGTAATTAAACCCAGACCTAAAGTCAATGGAAAAATGACAGTGTACATATTGTGTCGCTATTAAAATTCTGAACTAACGCGTGCCCCGATAAATTATGAACTTGCTTATCTTAAAATTTAAACACTTCGCGGTATGGATGAAAATTGAATATTCATTTACTTTGAAGTTCGGATGTGAGCGAATAATGAATGAGTATAGTTTTACATGTAGTTCACGTATTAATCAAAACTTTTAGTCATTACATTATACTTTGAGATTCGATAGACATAAAATGAATTAATATTTATGTATGTGGTTGGATAACCTTCAGTATTATTTATACACCAATACTTAACGAGATACTAATCTTAGTATTATCTTGGGCTTAATAAATGTTGTACAGTATGATTATGAAAAAAAGATACTAATAGAAATACTCCATACATTTATTTACTTCAAACTGAGGGAAGAAACATTTTTTGAAGATGCCTTGTGGGTTATTATAAGATAGGCTATAATATTTTACGTTACAGGATAAAACAAAAACAAGAAATAGACCAGAAACAATAAGATACGTAAGCAAGATTGTTACAAGACTTTCATTCCTTAATCTCTATATAGTGAGTGATGTCGTCGGTTTTATTGTTCATATTCTGAGCAGAATGCAATATGCGCGAGTATAATCCCACTTTAATTATAAAGTGGAATGTCTATCTCTTGACAGAGGAACGGAATTTTATATTGCTATTACATCTGATGTGAAATCTTAGGGGATCAGTGCAATTTTAAACAATAATCTACATACATAAAGACGCGCCTCGTCCACGGAGGAGTAGGCAGAGATAACATCTTTATTCAATCCCTACATACTTCTACAAATGATAACCTAAATATATTTAAAAAAATAAGACACTGACTGACTGGTTGAAATATCAGCGCAAAGTATAAACCGCTCTGTCTAGAAATGTGAATTTCATATGTTTCTTATCTGGTGATTTGCTAATTTTCCCGCGGGAAAAGATCTTAACAAGAGTTTTCGATTTATGGTGGCGAAATCGCGGGTGTACTTTATCATTTTACTGTGTTGTGTCATAATACTAAAGACTTACAGGTAATAATGTAAAATGAGGCTTAAGCAGTAACTGAAAACAATATATTTAATATTTTTTAATTTTATTTTTGTCTTTAAGCTTGTCTAGTAAACATCTGAGAAACCAGGGCAACTATGTTTTTGTTGGTATGATCAGGTCAAGTTTTACCTCTATTGACACGCATCACGTAAGGTATTCTAACAGAACTCAAAGGAAAATAAGATCGTAATCAAATTCTTAAGGGACTGACGATTCCAATCTCCAGGGCAACACATATTATTTCAGGTGATTGACACAAGTTTGCTCAAAACTTTCATTGTCAAACTTGGTATGCGAACAATATAACTTTTGGGTTGAACGAATGTCAGAGCAGATTTTCAGGAACTTGTATTGCTATTCCTAACAAAGACTTCAACTAATTTACAGTTTGTTAAACATTGAGGTTGTGGAAACACTAGACCTAGATATAGAACATTTAATTGGATACTCTAAGGTATAACATTTTTTAAATACCAGTATTATACCGAAATGCTACAATATTTTGAAAGAAGTTTTCACTGGCCACATACAAAAAAATAATTTATTTAACGTTTGTGTGAAAATGAAAAATGTCATGCGGGGGTTTCCATAGTGTCATTGCGGAAAATAAAAACATGATATAACATTCGTAATAATGGTTGAATTGAGAAACTTCATCCTTTTCTAAGGTCGGTGAACAAAACTTTCTTATAGTTTTTACCAGATTTACTCAATCACCAAAATTCTGCAAATTTTCATTGAAGTAGATAACTTTGGTTTTGGCTTTTGAATCTAAATTGCAGAAAATGATGTCAATAAATCAAATAAATAAATAAATAAGTACTTCTGCGGGACAATCACACAGATTGAGCTAGCTTCAAAGTAAATTCGATACCTGTGTTATGTGATTGATAAACATTTCTCGTACAGGGTTTTTAAACAAAGATGTTATCGGATTTCCCGAACTTCATCCAGTTTGTTTTGGCAACGCTCCCAATTGGCGCCAGATGGTGATGAAACTTGAGCAAAACTTTCAACTAAGTATCTCTATCCTACATTCCCGATAAAATTTTAATATTTCTATATCTAGATGTTAATTTAAGAATTTAATATCCTTAAATTATTAAATATAATAAGGGAATATCCGTTTACATTTTTGAAGCTTTAACTGACCATGAAATGAAACTGGATTTTAAGATTTCCTGATACAATTCGTATATAATGTAATTCGTAATACGAAAGTGAAAAACACAACTCTTCGCCATAACGTGTACTTGAGGTACAATATAAATTTCTATTATCTAATATCAAGGAAACTAAGGAAATAACTCTAATAAAATCAACACGTAATCATATCCCCAAACCGTCTAGCTTGCAGAAAGATAGCCCAAATCCTCTTACTTGTTCTGATTCTATACGGCTTTATTAGCCCAGACCAATAAATACTAAATAATAAATATATACGGAACAATTACACTCTACTTATGTTAAGAGATACTAACTCAACGATTCTATATTTATTAATACTTAAATAGATTAAAATCCAAGACCCAGGCCAATCAGAAAAAGTTCGTTTCTCATCATGTCCTGATCGATATTCGAATCCGGGACCTCTGGTCTACACTGAGGCTGACAATAAAAGATGGTTATATAAGAATGTATTAACTTGATATTCAATGGGAAATCACCTTATAAAAATTAAGATCCCTGCAGAGAGCATCATCCTTGTGCTGATGTAAAAAGATTCATGTACAAAAAACATGGGTTCCTTCTTTGATGCTAGCAGCCTGTCATAGGTACTATGTCCTAAAATTATTCGATTTAATTTCAATTGCTTCATTGAGCCCTACAGCTGGGCATGGCCTTTCTGCCCCGTGGGGAATGGGAACGTGATAATAAATGTATAATAAAAATTTCAACGTAATAATTGATAAAATGTTGAAAATACATTGTTGAAATGTTTTAATGCTTTAGGTTAAAATTTTTACAATGCATTTCGCCCGGGTTTTGATTCAAATTGATCTCGCTCGGCTTGTGTGCCTTTCAATAAAATAATAATGAGTATGAAAAGCCCACTTTACCAAAATGTACGTCGATTATAACCATACAATGAAAGGATATGAGGCTTTGGTATTGGTCGGATAGATTAAATAACAGTGAGCAGTAGGTCATAACACTAAATGGATTCCGTGAATACCGGGTCAGAGCCATTCTACTGGACTAACGAAGTAAAGTAGGTGCAGAAAAATATAATCTTTAGCTTCCTTTTAGAAAAGCAGCAATGTTGATTTTATTCTACTTATGTGCAATTTGAAATCATATGTGGTTGGAATTTTTGTAGGTATATATTAAAACAACAGAGACGGTAGCCTAAATTAATCATTGCCGATAAAACCTTTTAAAAACTTAAAAAGACAATGATATAAAATTAATATAAAATAAAAACTTTGCATATATTCAGTTTGGTCCAAAGATTCGAGTGGCAGAGATAGTAGTAGCCAACCCTTTGTGCATTTTACGTGCAATAAATTTAAATGAATACATAAAACTTTATATCCACAATATATGTTATTCTTAAGTGCAATTTATCCAAAAATAATATTTTCATGTATTACTACATCCGTATCATGATATTTATTGTTAGAGCATCTACTTCACAAATATGTCAGTTCTGTATCTTCATTATTTTGTGACTAGATTTCATGTAAAACGTGGAAGCACAATGCCTTTAGAAAATTACTCATTGTATGTAACCTTTATGGTTAATCATATCCATTACAAAAATATTTTTATAAGAAACGTTTGACTGAGTTATTTTGTAAGCTTATGTAATAACACATAAACTCGGGAAAATAAACAATAATTTTGGTAAATTTCTATTAACATCTGAAAAAACGAGAGAAAAAAGATCTATTATAATATAAAAGTAATGTTTTTATAGTATTGAAACATAAAATGACTTTTGAAAATTAAAATGAATTTTTTTTTTTTTTTGAGTTAAACTATTTTCAGGAAATAATTTTTTTTAAATACTAAGATTGAGTTAGTAAGTGATTTTTTTTGTAATGTTATGTATATGGTAGGTATGTACATTCATAATCTGTTAGTATAAATCTACATAAATAAACACCTACATGTAGCGTATTAAAAAAAAAAGCCTTTTAAAATATTTCATTGGAGGAAATTCTAATTCATTGAGTATTTATCACAGGTAACTGCTTAGGTTCGAGCGCGAAGTATTGTGAAGCGAAACATTTCGCCCACTTCATCAAACAAACTGGAAACTCCAGGTTAAGGTACCTATCCATAGCTGTGCACAAGAAATATACTCAATATGTGTATTTACTGCTATCACAAATCTTCCATACTAGAACGCACAGATCTGCCTGCTTCGAAAAAAGAATAAAGTAATTTCCTTTTCGTCTGACGAATCACGGTTACACATATGACATCTGATTGCCTGAATGAAAAAGTTTCCTCGCAATATTTCTCATTGTTTTAAGAGCAGAAAGCAATTGACTTGTACTACTCTTCCCACTCGTTTACTACGGTTAAGAAATACTGCATATAACCGAACAGAGACAGAAAATTATCTGGGAACAAATATCCTAGTGATATGGAGGAACATCCTAAACAAACTCCATAAATTTCCCAAATTCGTATCGAGGTGAAGTGCAAAGTTACACGAGTCGCGTAAATTTTAAATTGGGCCAATGTGTTTAGGCCTTACCAAGTTGAGAGCACATCAAACTCGCGGGAAATAATCCTGAATATATAATTCAAACAATTGTGCTCGTATCAGGATTTGTCACGTGGTGCCACGTGACTTTTAACAAAGTAAGAATTTTACCTCAAAAACCTATTTTCAACAATGCCTTTCAGAAATGCAATGCTACCTATAAACAAATGAACACTCCTTAAAGCTATTTCATATTTCATAATTACGAGTAATTGCAAATTTCTGCCTACAAACAACGAATTTGTGTTAATTCCCACAAAAGTACAGAAAAATATTTACCATTTCTCCGAGTCAAAACATTAACAACAGCTGCTTAGCTTTCTCAAGTTAGAAGATACCATCCCGGCTTGTTGAACAACAGATTTAATTCAAAAAAGCCAAAACAAAGAATAGGTTCTCTTTTCTTCACCCTTTTACCCACTATATAAAGCCCAAGATGGCTTCTGCAATACAATTTTACAGTCGTCTTTAATCAAAGACCTCTCGAACTTTGTTTTGTTTTCCTGTTTGTTTTTGCTTTAATAGAAAAGTTTTTAATTGCTACCTTTCTTCTTTGTTCTGTATACTTGACTTCAATACCAATTTATTGATCCGCTTGTACAAAATCTTTATAGTTTGTTTTCGTGAAGCATCGTTACAGAAAATCTGAAATATAAACACAATCGCGTTGTGTGCTTACGCTCTAAACTTATTCGGAATTCCGTGAGGCACTTTAAAAGTTATCTGAGAATATTCAATGAGTTCATATGCAGGCTAGAACGTGGCAACAACTCACATCAGAGGCTTGATAAAAGGAGACTGAATAATGCCTAGACTGAATATAGCGCCACGAACGCGAGCGTGACAGACAAGTGTTCAGTTCGCACCACATAATGTATTTTTATTGTACTTCTCTGTGATTATATCGCTTTAAGAAACTTACATAAAAAATATAGATGCATGAAAATAGGTACTGAAGATTAAAATTTTCATATTATTCTATTATGCCTATACTTAAATCTTAACATTATTTAATAATCCTTCTAAACGTGACCTCCGAGCCTTTTCGAGGCTACTGGTACTGATTCTGTCTATTTTGTTAGAAATAAATAATATTCTCATGTATGTCAAAACGCTATTTGTTATAACACCATGGGTGTGGCCAATGTTTCTCCTTGGCTACCTTCTCCCTACGTACGTAAAATCGGCGCACGGTATGTTACTTCCCTCCAATTTAGCCACTTTACGCAGTCAATTGACCTTTGAACCTTTCATCAATTATAAGGCACATATTGGGTGCTTGCCTTTTGTCATAAAAAGTAAAACCTCAAAGTAGCAATATTGCGCTTTTGAATGTATGTTTACGTATATATGGAAATATATTTTCCATTGAAAAAACTTTCCTAAGAATACGATCCTCCAGATACCTCACATCGGTGACCCGACTTAACCCTTTTCAAGGAACTATTTCTTGAAAGGAGGTTATATTGTGTAGCGGCCTCCTTTTAGCCCTGAACTAATACGATAGCGTAAGTCATGAATTTACCCGTCAATGGATGATGAGCAAATGTTATCGCCCTTCATACAAAATATTCTATCTTTAAATTTTCGTCATAGGTATACCTTAAATACTAGAAAACTTCTTTGTATTGCGCTTCTGGTACTAAATAAGTAACTTTTCCTTTACTATTTAAAAAGAACATACATACATTAAGTCATGTTCATATTTCTCGCGAGGTAGATATAGCCAACAGACCCGAAAAGACTGAACACATTCAGTTGTATGGCTTTATGATGAATTGGATATTCAAATAGTGACAGGTTGCTAGCTCATGGCCCAGAAGAGGAGTCCCAGTTGAATCTTTCAATGAATAATTAAATTTAGCCCCTGGCCTTAAAGAAAAATCTCAAGTTTATTAGCCTTTCCTTTGATTGACTTTTAACAACTGCGCGGTAAGGGAAACAGCTGGCACACTATACTATCAGAATGGAAGCTTTCATTAGTTATATTCCTTTAGTTGCCTTTTACGACATCTTTTAGGTCCTATTTTAAAATGCAGATTCACGACATGGCACGGTCATCATAAGCAAAAGTAACTAAAACTAAAATTATTGATAGGTTTTAATTAAGACTTAATCGTCTGAGTTCCTCCAAGTTTATATCTCTATAACTATAAATAACTACAAACTCAGGCTTGGTTCGAGTCGCTCCGAGGGAAATTCATGTCATTCTTACGTGAAATACGACGTGCCCCAAATATAGGCGCGGTTTCTAACAGTGAGTTATTGAAGCGAACTCACGTTGTATATAAGAATATAGGTAATACGTTATGTTTACATACTATACTCGTACTTATTTAAAACGAAAAACATTTTATAATGTAAAGATAAAATTTGGTATTCCACTTTTACTGGTGATATTTTCTTGGTTGCAATCTATTACAGCTATAATTTAATTAAAAATAGGTTAGATGTTTCCTACTTATTTGGTAAGTCACAATTAGATTTTTTAAACAACAAGCACATAATATGATAGAATCTGACATAAAGTGTTATTTTTTTCATCAATACTAAATTATCTATGGTAACACAGTCTCTTTATATTTTTGAAATTACCTTAATCTGAAATTAGTCCTAATGTTAAAAGTAAGATATTGTTGTTGTAAAGAAAAGTTAGTTTCAATTAATCTTCGTATATAAACAGAAGTTAATAGTTATACTATTAATAAAATAAGTTCGTAGAGCTTGCTACGACATTTTGTTAGCTTCTACGAATGTGCTACGCTAGAGTCTACGCAGTTAATTTTTTACAACATCGTAGGCGTAGCACAGAAGTTCGTGATTATAATTAAAAATTCTTTTAACTAATTTATGTAAATTAGAGGCAAGGAAAAAGACTATATGACAAGAGTAATGAGTGTGGAGAAACCAAATAAATGTTAGGATCATAGCAACGATTATGTCGACTATATGTCATGTTGATAGCAATTTATGTATTGATAAAAAAACATAAATAATCTTATGTCGACGAAGTCCAAAAATGTCAAGAACATGGGTCCAGAATCAACTTTTTGTAAGCTTTTGTAGAAAATCATCAAAGGTTGGCAATTTCCGTTGGTTGTATTGTGATTGAGAAAAAGTATATTCGGAATTATGCAGGTAACTGTACATTTGCTGGCGTTTTTTCTCTAACCAGAGATGATTACAATAATTGATAATAAACGTTAGTAACAAAATTCCTACACTTTCCTCAAGGGACAGTTGCCTATAAAAGTCCATTTATAACTTTTAACTATGAAAAAGTAAGGATCTTGTTCCTTCTACCTTTAGTCTTGGTTACATCCACACTACTCTGGAGAGGAGCTCGGGATACTCCTTTGACCAGGAGTGCTGGATTCCATGTAGCGACACACATTTGACCTCCGCAACCTTTGCAGGGGAACCTATTACACATCCAGTTGCCTGAATGTGTAGGTTTCCTCACGATTTTTTCTCGAGCATCGGTAACAAATGTAGACAACTTGAAAATCGTCATTGGTACATGGCCAAGTACGCATTTCAACCGGGCATCTTACCGATTTGACCACCGACGCTTGGAAATATTAGGTTTATAGTACGTCAATGGGTTTATATGGACTTATGTCGATGACTATACATTGGCCAGCGTGGAAAAAGATCGGATTGGCAGGCACGGCACGTCCGCTTCCGCAGTCATCATCGACGGAGACTGTCCCATTCAATACCATATTGATTTTCCTCGGCGAAATTATTTAATGGAATTCTTTCCACTGCTCAGATATAAGCTATTGGAATGCCAACGTATTAACTAGAAATGCCTCGGAGCATTTCATATATTTTCCTCAGCTTTGTGTCACATAATGTCGTGTTCGTCATCAATAATCAAAATATCTTTACAAATGTTTCTTAGAAGGCTTTTGTAAAAAGTAAACATCTTTATATGCCTATTATGTTTGTTGGATTTTGCCTTTTGTAACCATTACGAAAGAGAAGTACGAAAGATTCTTTAAGCACTGTATCGAAATTTATTTTGATCGATTTGTCAAAGAGAAAGAAAAAATTCTTAAATAAAAGTCTTAAATACATAGAAAACATCACGCTGCACAAGCAGGCACAAGCAGAGACAGTTTCCACTTGCCACCATTCCTAAACGGTTCGCATGTCTTGGACACATTAACCAATTATAATAACACCTAAGTACTTAAAAATGGAAAAGGACGCCGGCGCAAGTTCTGGCGCTATCTTTGAATTTTCATTAAGTCTTTCCAATACCGGAGAGCATTTACCGAAATGATCGATTTTCCAAATGAGTGCGACAAAACTAGAGGTTCATTGAACTGAATGCTGTAGGCCCAGTATGGCCGCCCTGGCCGCCAGGGCGTGAAGCGGCACATTGACTCTGTCAATCGTTCACGCAAGTATGTACACGACTTCAATGTCTGAATTGCCACAGAGTAACTATTTTTAGTACCCATGGTTAGTCAGTACGTGGGTATAGGAAAAAGGCACTTTTGCTTGCTTGAAACCCCCAACAGTGCTCTCCTCTGTAGAGTTATAGTTCCTTACAATAAGCCTGATAAATATGTACTTACTCAATTTTAATTGATCAGAAATAACTATTGTACCTGAAAGCAAAGAATTATGTCTAATTAATGATATGTTGAGTACTTTGGTATATCCTGGATGGAAAAGAAAAATTTGCCCATTTATTGAATTATTTTTATTATGCATTCTGTATATGTGTTAATTATAAAACTATATAAATATTGGATTATTAATCTTGTATTGCGGAAAAAGTATAAGAATTAATTATTTTGCATACTTGCATACTATAGCAAAATCAAATATATATTTTCAACGTAAAATTTAGTCTTCTAATTATTAGTTTACTAACTACGCGACCGAATACGCTTGATCTCACTAAAACCGTTGGAATATTATTAAGTTATTGTCCCAAATTTACCTAAAGTTGTACGTTCTTGAAGAGTTTTTATTGTTAGAGGATCCAAAAAAAGGGAAAGAGCTAAGATATAAGGCTCATTCTTGAAAAAAATGAAGTTTTTTTGATAATGTAGATCTTATTGTAATATGCAATAATAAAACGACCATTAAACAATGTTAATATAAAATCTAAATAAAAATGGATGAATAATAGAAAACCACTATCATATATGAAACTATTATTTATGAACCATTTTATGATTTGATCAGAACTTTGTTTGAATAGTCAATCCACTAAAATCCAATTCATATCATTCACATACACCCAAATAAAATTTAGAGACTGCGCTGCAGGCACATCGCAGTATGTGAACACCAAAACGAATTATGAAATATCGTAATATTTTACGAGGCCTTAAACCTGAAAGTTGATGGGCTCAGAGTCCATTAAAGTTATCAAACAGGCCCGTGGCAATAATAATGAGAAATATGGTAATGAACGATGACGGCAGCTGATGGAGACTTCGCGGGCACGATACTCCGGCTATACCGCTGGGGACTTTCTAGAATGTAGTCGTAGTATTAACGGTTTATATATATATTTGAATATATGAGGAATATAATATAAAAAAGGAAAAGTGACTGACTGACATAGGTTAAGAACTCATGGTGTGTGAAATCACGCCTTAGACGTATCAAAATAAGCCGAAATTACTTATGAACTGACTACGTATTTTACGGAAAATTGCCATATTGATAGATAACTTTACATAAACTTAAAGTTTTTTGTAAATTTCCTCTATAACCAACTTACTACTTGGACTTTTTTTATCTCATGATTTTACTTGATGATCTTATGTAATTTAGACAGTAAACATGTAACACATAGTGCGCCTTTTCATAATATTACCCCTTCCAAGTAATTTCCACAACATTTTCAACATACAATAGCCAACATAATGATGTTTTCTCTCCAACAGCTGCATAACAGAATTTCAGCGAACATTATCCGAGTTTCATAGTATTCTGCGTTTTGTTCTCACCCCGGTTCACGCCTGCTCCATAACTTCAGCAAAGTTCCATCGCGGGCTTCGAGGCACGTACTTAATTTTTGCACGTCCGTTGTTTTAAAAGAGCAAACTTGGTAACTGTTATGAAGATGCCAACACGTATTGGAACAGATCGTGAGGAGTGGTAACAATTTAGAATTGATGGAGGATAAATAAGACCGCTACTAAAAAGCTAGAAATTTCTTTGCTGGTGGATCGGAATTGTAGCGATGCTTGTAGTCATTTGCATAAATAACAGATATTATTTTACATTATGAATTTGATATCTGCTTCTTAGTTTCGCAACTGCTAGCGATTGGGCTTAAGGCTTTTAATATTGGCATTTTGTAAATGGGGGATAACTACTTAGTGAAAACTACTTAGTGTATATAACGCTCATATCAATATAAAAGGCGCTAGCTAAAAAAGGAAGAAAAATTCTCAATTATTAAAACACGCAAACCACAATCCACATAAAGACTTTACTAGAAAAGAATCTAATCTCTATGTAAGTAGTATAAATGACAAAGCTCACACATTAAATTTGATGGAGTCATGAAACACCATGCAATGAAGCTGCGACGTGATCGTTAGAATGTCATCGTCGTTACAATCTATTCGCCATCGGGACCAGCTTTAAAGGTTTTAAACTAAGGACGTGAGCTCCTACTTTGTTGCCAACTTAGATTATGAGTTATATTGATATATACCTATTTAGGGGAATTTATACAAAATAAATTCTGTCAAATATAAATTCTAATGATATAAAACGACGAAAGATATTATTGTACTTTTTTAGAGAAAGAAAGTAGACTTTATTATTTTCTCAGTACTTTTGTATTGTATATCAAATATTGGTAAAAAAGCGTGAAAGCCAAATACCAGAAAACATAACAAACTCCTTTTCGCGTTTTTATTAGTAAGGTTGAGTAGACTTTGCATTGCAAAGAAATTTCGAAATGGTTTCCTACTTGTTATCCACGCCAATACGTGGTAAATGATAAAAGACGGTCTGTAACTCTACTCTGTAATAATATTTATATAGTTGTAGAAGACTCTTTGAAATACATTAGCTACTTTCTATGCTAGTTGACTGTAGCCCCCTCGAGGCAAAACTTTGATCCGCAGAACAGACGAGTAGGTAGGTCCTCGAAGTTTCGAATATAACTTGTATGAACACAAAGAAAAATGTTTTAAAGTACAAAGGTGCATTTTAATATATTAACAGAGTCACAGAAGTCGGACGGAGTCGCTTCGAGAAATTACCTAACCCAGTATGTATGTGCCATAGGACCACTCCATCTCCTTCCCATGGATGTCGTAAAAGGAGACTAAGGGATAGGCTTATCCACTAAAATCCAAGAGAAAAAAAAAATAAGAAACTTGGGATTCTTTCTTTAGGCGACAGGCTAGCAACCTATCACTATTTGAATCTCATTTCTATCATCAAGCCACTCTGTTTACCCCGCAAAGGAAATAGACGTGATTATTTTAATGTTTATGTATGTATAAACGGACGGACGGACAGGACGGACAGGACTACTTCCTACGGAGGAGGTCGTACCCGGAACGATTAGCAGTTTGTAATATTTATCCACTTGGTGTTTATTATATATGTATATATAATATGTAATATGAACAGGTTTATAAACCTGTTCATATTACATAGCTCTAAGAATATAAGAATAATCTAAGATCTAAAAATATATGTATTATGCTTACATATATGTCATGTGTATATGTCATTTTATATGTTATTCATTTCATAAAATATGGTGCAAGTACAGCTCAGCAGAAGAAGACAAAAATAACATCTTATCAGAATACCATACTCGTGGTATTATGATAAGAATGTTTAAAAAATAAGTGCCACTTAACATTTAATTGATCGCATAGTATTTTTCTCATTATTTTTTGTTATAAAAATAGTCGGTACATTATTCTCCTCAGATATTATGAAGGCGTGATTTAAAAAAAAAAATTCAAGTATTCATATCACCTAATCACAGTACACAATCTTAAGCCATAGATAGTTCTCATACTTATTCGTGATATTTCAATCTCAAATGTAATAAAGCTTAAATAGGTAGCAACGGTGGCTATAATACTTACTAATAAATCTCCAAAGCTTCATCGCTTTGTGGAATTTTCCCATTAGATTTTATGGATTTTACTCCTGTCCGCACATTAAATTATAACTGAAGGGAGAGGAGCGTAGAATTGAAATAAATTTAATTTCTAAACTCCACTTGAAAATTGAATTTCTCTCATTATGTGGAAATATTAGTGAGTTATACAGATTTGCCTTTGGTTTAAGGCTGTAGTTGATAATGGTGTTAATTTTCAACTGAGCACAGATTGAGCTTTTAAATTGATATTTAAGCAATTCCACAATTTTTTAATTACTCTTTTATCCCTTATTTTTATGAGGGAAATTTTGCTACTTTAAAATGTTTATTTGATGTTTCCATATTTTATGAAATATTGAATCATTAACTTCACAATTTATGGTAAAGAAGCGTTATTTGGGTTAATCGCCTGACCCGATAACTCGAAAAGCCATTCGATTTTTATTCCGATGTATTTCCTTACTCTAATATCGCTCGGGGACCAACTTGTCCGTGGTTAATTGTGAAGAAACTTCCATTAACCCAATTTTTCCGTGCGATGTTCTTTAATTTTTCAAGTAAATAGCTTTTGGTAAATAATATTTCACTTAAAAAATTCGATCAACATGTTTGATAATGTCGTGTCACAATATGTTTTTAATAAGATTTGTACGTTTGTGTTAGTTTTTGAAATATTACTTCAGACCAAAATATTGTTACAATATTTTTTATTTATTTCAGGAATAACAAACAGTTACACGATTTTATAAAACATATAAGTTGATACACTAATTTGATAGTGCATATTTTATTAAACAACCACATAATTTTTAGATTGAGTTCAAGGTTTAGTCATATAAATATCAAGTCAATAAATGAGTTGCAACTAGAAACTAAATACAAAAAAAATATAGGTACTCTCAAACCAGGTTTAAGACCTTACAAAATTTAAACCTTCGTTAAAAATACTGGAAAAAAATCACACATTTCATTCGGCAACTAGGACAAATCGCCGGAGACATTCGGATCATTAGGACAAGTGCACTTCCGCAATGTAATGAGGTTGTTGGCGACGGGAAAACCTGGTGCTGCGTTAAAATGTAACTCCTAAAATAGTTTTCAATTAAGGATGGAAAATCTTTCAGTAACGAACTCTTTTTTCTGCAACCACACTTCGAGCACTCCATACAAATTGTAGCTATATTTAGATTAATGCCATCTCATTGGCTGACGAGTGACATTACAGATTGTCACTCCGCTCACAGTTGCCACTGTGAGCATCGGTAGTATAATCAATCCAAAGTATCTACTTAATTATAAGTCAATGAATCAAACTGGAAAAATTACTTGAATAGAGTCAGTATATCTATCATTCAGAGGAGGTGTTAATTGAGGAGTTTGAGTTGATATCACTAAATACGGAGCTCATTATGAACAAAAAATTATTGCATATTGCTGTTTAACAGCAAGATACATTCAAAATAGAAACATAATACAAGTTTCTCTCGCAGCTTTATTTTCAAAATTGGATTCATGGTAACACTTATTGATGTCACTCTCTTAGTGCACCTTGATGGACCACCTTTTAATTAACTAACACGCTTACTTTCAAAGATCTTGACCTAACGCGGTTTATAAATATTTCAAGATTCTTTAGAAATAAACTGATTCTTTGAAGAATTTTCTTGTAATACTTTCAACTTGCGCGTATCCACGACACTGTAAAGGAATACTCATATAATTTAATATTACAGCATACAATAGTGGAACTACGAGGATACCCGAAACTACGAATATGCAATTTAAAAGTAAATGAGATTTTTCGTAGACTGCTGAAATTTCATATGTTTATACTTATCACAAAGTGTTATCCTGTTACATGTGTTCACTTTGAATTACAAAGAAACTAGCTGGGCCCAAGGGCTTCGCTCCCGTGGGAATTTCGGGATACTTACAGTAAGAGGTTGCTAGCTCAACGCCTTACTAATAAAGATTCCAGTTTAACATTATTTTTCAGTAAAACAGTAATGTTGTGGAAAAGTTTCGAAATTTCCTTCCAATCAACCACAGATTGCTTGAAAATTTGCAGATCAAGGAAATGTGAGTAACTGAGTAATTCACCACACTAGGCGTCGCGCTGACGGCTAATTAAATTTGTCTATTAAATCCTCAGCCGTGTTCCACCCTGTTACTTCAGGTTTTCGGGTGCCGTAATATAATAACCCTAAGTGCTACCGTAAATAAATAGTCTTTTGTTGTATAAAATAAAGCTTTGCATAGACAAGATTTGTTCATTTACATTCAACATTTTGTTGCTCGCTTTGTACAGAGCGAATTGCGTAGTTGTGTATGTAAATTGATGTATTGTCATCCGAATAAAAGGTAAAACGTTTGCGCGATGTTTACGTTTTCAATCGCATGAAATTTTATCAATTGTACATTTTTATGGGTTGCGTAAATACGAATGTTTACTGTGCGTTTTTGCATTATATGAGTGAATGTTCGCTCGCATTGTAGTCGCCGTTTTAATTGAAATATCAAAACAAATACTCCGAATATAGCCGTAACTACAATCATTGTTATCACAGAATAGTAATTTGAATTAGTTTGATTAAAGTGGACTATAAAAAAAATACTCTGAATATCGATATGTTTTGTCTCGTCCTCTTATTCAATATCATTTTATATGCTGCAGAGTTAAGCGTAGGTGCAAGAATGGAAATCGCAATTTTCTGATTTCTTTTGATGTTATTGTGGTCATGATCTGTCTCAAAATGCATGGCAGCGTGTACTATTATTATATTCTGCAGTGCCAGTTCCAAAATCACATGATTTATATCACTTTGTTTAAAAATTCACCATTATAGGCCATAAAATATTGATGACTAATAGTTAAAACTACTACGGTTCGAATAACATAATGATCATTCATATCAATTTGATACATGACGTTTAACCTATGTTCGTAAAACGTACCTATGCGTACCTCACCCTCGCATCCCTACTAATAGTGTACCATTTACTTCCCCCAGTAAATCAATACGCCAAGAGCACCTAGCTCTAATGAACAGTTTGATTCGCCAATATTTGGCCAAATTTACAGTTTACCTCACAAAATAATGAGAGCATGGAAGTTAATTGATATCTTATTTACGAGTAGTTTATAAAATAGCCTTTGAATTCTACCAATTAAGGTTTGGTTTGACAAAAAAATGCGTTTTTGGCGATGGGCTAGTAACCTTTCCCTATCTACCTCAATCCCATCATTAAGACTTTCATAACATTCCTCTATGATATTGAGAGATTGTGCAATAGGTTGTCATTTTTCTTTAGTACTGTCTTGAGACAATCATTATTTCGAGTCACGATCACGATTGTATCCGGAACAATTTTGGGGTAGCCAATCAATTATCGTCTTTCAATTTCGATGGGGAAACAAAAATACGCGGACCATTTCACTTTGTTGTGCAATAATATAGATCCACTATTTTTACCAATATGAAAATTGAAATATTACATCGTTTTATTAGATCAACGGTACGGTTGCGAAAAAAGGAATTTATAAACAAAAGAAGTTGTAGGGACCGTGGTGACAAGAGGAAAGGTGTAGTTTGCCTGGTGCCTACCCCAACGGAAATGAGGTCTAGGCATGCATTACAGAGTTATATTTTAAATTTTAGGTAATTAAGAATAATTTTTATTGTAAAAGAAAAAAAAAACTTAAATTATTTAACTGACTTTGAAATATTTTATTAATTTTGAAACTAGTTTAGTTGTCTGTGCAAAGTATAGGCCAGTGAGCAATTCAGTTTTACGAGGCAATTTTGCGAGGAATAACCAATATTGGAGTCACCGAAAAATCACTCGGGGTGTTTTAGTGGGGTCGATCGGACCGTAATTATTTAAAAGGAGGTCGGTAATAGTGTTCGATCCGAAGAAACATCAATATCAGACCTCTGACCTCCTCTGGAGAGAAATTTCATCTTATTTTCTCGAAAATAATACATGGTAAGGCCATCTTATTTTCTGCAATGTTATCTATCAGAAATTCATACATAATCATTAGCTGTTCGTAGCCTTCGTCAATGTTTTCAAAGCTATCTATTCACTAACATCAAATTTAAGTTAAATGAAACCTAGTGAAAACACATCCTTTAATTCTAACTTTTTCCCGAATATTAAAATAACACATCACCATATCAACACAGCAGAGATTTTGTATAGAGTCAGAAAAGCTCACTTAAAATCAGTTCCCGCCACCCCAACCACAACATAAAAATAATTTCAACATCCCAAAGCTAAGCAAAACAAAACAACGTTAATTACACATTTCTACTCTCCAATGGAATTCTTTTCACACTAAAAATGCGAATGCATTTCTACTGGGATTATGGCACAGAACACTGAACGCACAAAAATAAAGGTTAAATAGGTATAAGTGGAATTCTCAATTTATATTTTTTTCTCCTCTCTGAGAGAGATAAGTATGAACCCAAGTCTAACTAAGCCAGGAGAAAGAAGAAGGAAAATAACCTATCTTAATAACCTTAAACTTAAGATATAATTTTACGTCCTCAAATATTTAGAATTTCAACTGTAGTCTTTCTACACGTAGATTAATCTCTCGCCAAAATACTTAATAATTCCAAGATAAGCGGCATCTATCTCTGTACTCTCTGAATTTTATAATGGTGGGGAAGCGGGGAAAAGTGGGCAAAGCCATTGCAATCCCGGTACAGGTAATTACAGCCTAACATGATCGTTTGCTATTGCTCCGTTTCCATTGCATGTATTCAATCGCTAGAATTTTTCTTTAACCGTAAGTAAAGCAGACTCAATTGCAATGTAGCATTTGTCAATCACTATTTAAAAAAATCTACTTAGCTGCCTCTAAAGGCTGAAATTGATTAGAATTTCGATATTACTAATAAATTTGCCAAGCATATTGAACATCTACGAGTAACTTACAAATAAAATATAAAGCGTTAAATACAACACATTTTTTACAAAAGGCTTAAGAACTTATTCTGTTTGTAAGCTGCAATCTTTTCAGAAAATATCACGTCTTCATCTCTTTACCTTTATTGGCATTTACAATTTGCGGGAAAGAGAAGTAGCGGCACACACTATGTATTTTTCGCTACCAAACTAGCATGGAGGCTTTTTGTACAACTGCAATTAATTTCATTATAACTAATTGATTAACGCCAAAGTTACCTTTAAATTAATTGAAGAATAACATTAATTTCAGAAACTGAACGTCAAAGCAGTCCACAGAATAAATATAATTATGTTAAAATATGCGGCGGTGACCGCGCGTACTGTTCACGGTAAGTATTTATCAAACTAGAGGCCGTCTGGTCGTCAGGCTACCGGAATCGATTAACAAAATTTAAAGTTTATTTATATAAATACGTGATTTTTTAAGCTACATTCAGCTAATTTGAAAAATTTCAACTAGCAATAAATCTATGTTTGACTTCGGATCGTAACTCACCATTAAAAATTACATAGATACGATACATATGGGTAAAATATTTGAATCAAGAAAGCGTAATACTATCGGATAGACATTTTATTAAAATAAATAGTTAAAACTTAATGCTTGATTATACTAATCAAACTACCTTGAACGCATATTATTTGTTTTCAAGGTTTAATATTCGGATATTTGTAGATATTGAGGCTTAAAATAATCTCAACATAGAATGACACAAAGCAAACAGAAGAATCGAAAAGTATGCCTTAGCAAAGTAATACTTACACACATTTATTTCGACCGTCAAAGACGAAATACTATATTTTTTATGATTTAAACACACAGAGGTCACACGAGGAGAAGCAACGATTAAAGTAAATCATATAAATCCTCTGCGAGTTACAATTTTCCCGCTCAGCCAACCCTGCAAGTCGAGCAGGGCATTAGCGGAGGAAAAATTAGATTTAACCCCGACACCGTCATGAAGCCGTACCTACACTTCCATGTCCCTTTTAGCCACTCCTCCCCCGTTTACCCATTTTATATTTTCCTCGGCGGCAAAGAATGAGGCCGTATAACTCTTAATTTGAGATGAAATGCAGGGGCGGACTCTGATTTAAGTTCACTTACTCCTGGTGCGTAAGCTGAGGTGTTTAAATTTCTGACAGTAATTTTATCGAGCACATAAATTTGTGCGTTTGCATTTTAGAGTGTTGTCGTCGTCGAAAATTCATGAGTATTTTTATGAAGGTGTTCCGTTGTTCAAGATTTTTGATTTAATAGTTATTTTGGTAGTATAGAGATAATGAGCCTTTCAAAAGTTCATAGGCCTATAAAAGAGAAGGTTGGACGGATAGTTAGAAAAACAGAATATTCTTCTTCCTCTTGACATTAGTTCCGGTTCTATTGTCACTTTTCTGGAGCGAATGAGGCAGGTTTTACACAAAGCAACTCTTTTTGTCATCAGCAACCTTTGCAGGAGACCCTAACACATAAAAACACAGGTATCAAATGCTTCTATGTACATAATGATCTAATGACAATTTTTTTTCTAATGTGCAAATTGCTCGAATATCATACAAGTGTTATTTTCATGGGTGACCGGTGGAATGAGATAACAAATAGGGAATGAGACGTCCAGACCACCAATGTGTCTACGTGTGACAGTGATAAGTTTACTTTCCTTAGGCTATAAAAGGATAAAGTGCCAAGAACCATTACGATTCCCAGACTTATTTCCCTCTTGTATTAGCCACCATTTATCCTCTCGACTAATTCGAATTATTTATTTTTATTTAGGGTAAAGTATTTTTGGTCTATTCATTACAAAAGGTACCTTACTCCATCCTAATATTATAAATGTGAAAGTGTCTTTCACGTCAAAACCACTGAACCGATCTCCATGAAATTTAGCAAACATATAGTGCATAGTACAGAGAGGACAAACTCTTGTAATAAATAATAATGCCATAAGCAACATATTTTCGTTAATAGCGGCTTCTTTTTTTATCATTTTGATGAAATGCTTTAGCATTTCATTTTGTTAAACATAATGGAATAAACATTATAATTGTGCACAATGTAATGTAAAATTAAATAAATTTTAAAACTGAACAATGATCTATTGTTTAGTTTTGTGGTTAGTTATTCTCTGTAATCATATGCGAAATTATTTCGACCAAAATGTTTTAATTATCATGTTGGTTTTGGTAGCAATGAATATGAACAAAACTTTTTCTGGATACAGTATTTAAGCACACATTAAAAAGTGTGTTTTTTTATCAATAATCAAACTGGAGATCTAACTCTGAACCATTAATTTCTACTACTGCGCCAAATAGGAGTAATCAATATAAAAAGAAAAATAATATTATTAAGAAGTTACATTATCAACATCAGCAAATATTTTCATAACAAACATCAAATCAAGTCAATGCCGCACGTGGCCAGGTGGCAGGAAATTCAATTATTTCACGAAATGTGAAATGCCATCAGCCGACTTCAAAATTAAAATTTGCAGGTGTAAAGGAAACAATTTGGGAGTCAAATTAACATTTACACAATATCGAACCCGTGGTTGTCGGGAGAGCAAGGAATTTTGGAAACCCTTTGGGAATGTCACTTTTCTATTGGGGGTTTTTCTTAAGCTGGACATTTTTTTTATGGGTTTCGTCTTCAAATTACCAAAATTTTTAAAAATCATAACAGTTTGATTAATATTCTTTTATAGAATACCATATACAAGATATTTGCCTATAAAAATATACAGTTACATCATTTATTAATCAAATTGCCTACTTTTCAGTACTTTAGCTTACTTTTGTACTTCCAAAACAACGAAATTACAGAAACCTATTAATTAATATATACTTCACGGAATTACATTTGAAATAATATTATGCACCTGGGTGTTTCTTTTTTGGTGGGCAAAACATGTCAAATATGAACATTAAAAAAATGATGAAAAAATATTGTAAGAAGTACAAGTTCCTGGTTACTTCGTTGTAATGGTATGCTGTATTTTTCCTCTCACTTTGAGAT
This sequence comes from Amyelois transitella, assembly GCF_032362555.1. Classification (NCBI taxonomy): domain Eukaryota; kingdom Metazoa; phylum Arthropoda; class Insecta; order Lepidoptera; family Pyralidae; genus Amyelois; species Amyelois transitella. The sequence continues at coordinate 4,534,254 of NC_083516.1, read as the reverse complement.
ACATCATTTTCACTGTAGCTCTTGACTCCCACAACGCCAATGGACCGACCCCTAACGTTACCCTTTGTTCCCTAACTAAAAGGGTTAACTTAAACACCGCGACACTTAACCCTCCACTGCGAATGCACGTGTGAAAATATGTTGAACAATAACTTCCCGTTGGCAGAGGCGACGCATTGTTTTAGAGAAAAATTGCTATTTTATTTCGTACAGCAGAATTTTATGCCGAAGTTCTCCCCCGTCAGTGTTTGCTTTCGCATTTAAAATGCGAGTAAAGTTTCGCGTGCAAGTTGCGAGAACAAAATTTACTATTCAGCGTAGGGACTTTTCAGAACATTTGAGTGAGGGATCAAGAAACGATAACGTGCTCTGTATTAGCATAAAATGTTTATTTGAAAATATGTACGAGTACTGTGTGCAAAGTTAAGTCCTACGCATATTGAATACGAGATAAGTAGATTTAAAAGTTCTGAATAATCGTTCGTTTTTTAATAGGAAAAGTTTAACATTAAAGTAAAAACAAAAATAGGAGCCAATATATAAATATTATTTCCTTAGAGGAATTGAAAATTTAACTTATCAATGTTTTCATTCGTTTTCAATTACAGATAGGTTAGTTTTAGTACATACATATGGTCGCGTCTATATCCCTTGCGGGGTAGACAAAGCCAACAGTCTTGAAAAGACTGAATGGCCACGTTCAGCTTAATGATAGATTCAAATAGTGACAGGTTGCTAGTATAGTTCTTAGTTTTAGTTAAATGCAAAAAAGGATTAATGTTGTTTTAGGAGCCCTTAAAAGTTAATCCAGTGTGGATTTCGGTAAATACGCTGCATAGGCGGCTTAGAGCTCGGAAATAAACAGCCTATCACCTTGTGAGTTTACTAAAGGGATTACTTACTTAATTTCACGGTTCGTATAGCAGAGGGCGACTACAAGGCAATCGATTAAGTGACTAATCTTTGTGAGCTTAATGTAGGTAATACAATAAGTTAGTCTTTGATTTGAACTTTCTTTCAATATTTTATTATACAATAGAATAGAACCACTCCATCTCTTACCCGTAAATATCGTAACAGGCGACTAAGGGATAGGATAATAAACTTGAGATTGCTTTTTAGGCAATAGACTAGCAACCTGGCACTATTTGAATCTCAATTCTATCCTAAGCCATACAGCTGAACGTGGCCTATCAGTATTTTCAAAACTGTTGGATCTGACTACTCCGCAAGGGATATAGCCGTGATTATGTGTGTGTGTGTTTGTAAACAAATTTACAAGAAATTCTCATGATTTTTACTATTATGACCAGTTTTCACGATCTTGTGAACGTTATTAAGGAACAGACCCGAGGTCAGGTCAATTCTATTAGTATCGCTCAAGTTAGTTTACTACGAAAGTCAATTTTTATCAGTTTCATCTCTCGAAGTTATCTGATTGTTGATTTTGAGTAATGTATGTACACATATATATATATATATATATATATTAGCCATAGTGTTGCCACAAACCACAGTTCCCGACAGTGCTTACAATTCTTAATTAATTTCACGACCCCGATTGTCCTTTGATCAATAAGTGTAACCGCCTACGTGCGCAAACCTAATATATTCCTAACCACAAACATGGTGCATGTTCCTGAATAGGTATTGACATTGACGTAGGTGGAACGTGCTTCAGACGAAGGTTAGTTTAAAGTAATGCCAACGTTATTATATAGGCTGTATAACAATTTGTCAAGCAACTTTCGTAGCGGTCGGTCATGGGATACACTAAAAATCACAAGCTCCACAATGCGTTGCATACATAGGTACATACATATAATCACGTCTTTATCCCTTGCGGGGTTGACAGAGCCAACAAGCTTGAAAATACTGATAGGCTACGTTCAGCTGTTTGGCATACTGATAGAATTGAAATTCATATAATGTAACAGGTTGCTAGCCCATCGCCTAAAAGAAGAATTCCAAGTTTATAAGCCTATCCCTTAGTCGCCTTTTACGACATCTATGGGAAAGAGACGGAGTGGTCCTATTCTTTTTTCTATTGGTATCGGGAACCACACTGCACGGCTGCATTGCAAAGCAAGTTCAGCCTATCTGGTTACAATTTGCAGACGTTGATACCCACCAACCCGCATAATGCCAGTGTGGTGGGCTTATATTAGTTCGTTGTCTCCTTATTCCCCCATAAGGAAGGCCAATGCTTAAGCAGTGGGGATCTAAAAATAGATTACTGTTGAATACATTAGTCTGCTAATATACCAGAGAGCATAACTACGAACTTTACGTAACTTTATATCTCCGTTATATTATATGGACATAAGCCTCTATACAAACGATAACTGCTTATCGCTAAGACTATTAGGATATTGGGCTCTATGATTATTGGCCAACTTTAAAATTAAATTTAAGTGATGTGATGTGTTAATAAAATAGAATTTTTGAATTCTCAAAACTTACATACTTATCATATAGAATAGAATAGATTTTTCTTAAATTGGAAACAATGTAAAGTGATACAGTAACTTATAGTATCTGCACTGACTGCACCTTCATAATTTTAATTCCATTTTTTATATTTCTGTACAGGTGAATAATTAGTGAACTTTCATACATTGTCAAATAAGTGAAATTTGCTAGTAGTGCCTCCATAATAATCAAACATTCTAATATTTTATATCTTTTAACCTCAAATCAAAATCAAGCCAAACTAATTTAAAACGTCTGGGAATTCAACGCTGCATGTTTAATTCGGAACAATGTCCCACAAAAATACGCCGAGTTTAATAAATTAAAGTTAGCCTGATTGCACCGACAAAGTAAAATTTAATATCGCTTGGGAGCAATAAAACTGAGTGAAAATTCAATGTAATTAAGTATCAAACAAGATGTTTAAAATCCTCGTTCTACTTTTTATAGTTAATTTAAAATCTCTATTTGTTATAAGTTAATCAAACCTCCCCCAACGCAAATCATCTTCCAAGCCAAGGACCAAACCCAGCCTTTTGAAAAAAATAGTAAAGAGACAACTCTTTACTATTTTTTTTTAAAGGCGTGCCAGGAACGCGTTTTAGATCTAGCTATAAACGTTGGCGGTGGTGTGTTATAAACACAATACAATTATATAAGAGGCATTCTTAGATATATATTTATATTTTTAGATAGCTTAATAAAATACTTATATGAATTTACCAACTCTCTTAATCATTGAGTTAGGCTTCAATTTATTAAATAATATAATTTTAAATGCTTACATTTACAATTAATGGCAACGGAGTTAACGGCCTCTGTGGCGCAGCGGTAGTACGCTTGTCTGTGACACTGGAGATCCCTGGTTCGAATACTCGCGGGGGCATAATGGAAAACGAACTGTTTTGAAGCTATATGATTAACTTCATTTGACTTAACTAAAATGGAATTAAAAAAATATATAACGTGATCTAAAATACATTTATTTCTCCAAAACTGCATCTAATGAGTAACCACGCTTAAAAAAGTCATTTACAACACCATTAACCCTCTTCACAAATAAAGACTCATTCTGCGATTCGCTATCACAAGCCAATTCTTTAACAATGTCGTATCGCATTTTCGCCATTTCTATAGCATCTTCAGATTCTGCTGTAATAATTTTCATGGATATTAGGGCTTCAATTAGACCCAGTACCGAATATTTTTTTAGGTGTTCTTGAAAAATGTCCTCAGGATATATTTCGTTCACGTTTACGTTGCACTGCCTGAGTACAGCCGACAGTGTCTTATAATACAAATTTATCAATCGTTCGTAGTGATTTTCGAGTAGTTCTTCGTCGGTTGACATATATAAAAAGTAAGATAGATCTGTCACAGGTGACGCAAATCTGCTTATCTGGTAATCAACTAAGATAACATCTATTGGTTTGGTCCCCTGAAAAAAGAAGATTTGGTTAAAATCTAAGTCTGTGCGTCTTTTTGATGACGCGAATTTTTACTTTATTTAAAACAATTGATATTTTCCACTGTAAATTTTTTATTTTACCTACTTGCCAAAGAAAATAGATAATGTGAAATTTCTTTTCTATTGTATTATAAATAAATTCAATAATAATCAGACAAATGTGACTGACATATAATGGACTTAATTAACTTTAAAAAAATTATGTTTAGTATAATATTCGTATAATATTTACAGAGTTAAACATTTAAAGTTAGCCTTATTGAATAAAGCAAATTAATATGATTGCTTCTATAATATACACCTAGACCTACATTATATTTAAAGCACACATTATTACTCCAACAATCAGCATGACAAATGGTACTAAATCGATCGGGAATGACACACTTGCATAATATGTTGTAAATGTCTTCAGCACAGTTATTTAGCTTATTTTTAGCCATGGGATCCTTTACAACAGATACTGATTCATTATAAAAATTGAAAATACAATTCGACGTTGGTTTTATTTTACCACTATATTGGACGTCACTGTGATATATCATCTTTATGAAATTACTTTGTCTCTCATCAGTATGCTTTAACACATAAAATAATCCATGCAGTTTGGCTAAACACTTTATAACCAATGAACAATGTTCAACATCAATACTATGCACTCTATTACTAAATCCATATCCCTGGCTTAAGATACAGGTAAACACCATACATTCCTTATGTTTTTCTTTTCTTGAAAATACACAATTTGGAAACGAAATTTTTAATCCTTCAACAATTTTAAATCGTCTCTGAATTTCAATCAGTTTTGGTGCAACATAATTGTAAAATGCATGATCGCGTATGTACAGATTTCTAAAGGTATATCGTCTTTCGGGATCAGCAATCCATTTAATAACAAATTGTCTTTTAAGTCTTTGTCCGTCCCTGTATCCGCGTATAGTCACTTTATAAACATCACCCAAAATAAAATCCATTTCATCTTCACTGCCAAATCCAATTGAAAATTTTATGCCCTCAATCTTAGCAATTTTAGCCACTTCATGAATTATGTCGACCAAATCTAACGGAGGTCGCGAAACCTTACTAATTATTCTATTCGGCATTTTTAAATATATTTAATGCTTAGTCTCCTAAGACGTATTGTCGATAGTAACGCTTTTTGAAATCTCCGATAACTCGATAGATACCATTTATCTTATTTTGACAACATTACTACAAACCACAATATATCATATTACACACGTGAAAAATATGACGCGTAGATATATCAGTGCATATGTAAAATTATTTCACAACGTAAGATAATGTTACATATCTTTAGATGCTTCTAAATTTTTCGACTTTGAAGTTATACTTAAAGTAAGGTGTCATGCCAAGAAAATAGCCGAGCAACATATCAGTAACGTGACACTTCAACATGTTTTGAGCAGTATCAGGGCGGAACTGCGTCTCGGGACCAGATATGAGATAAACTACTCCAAGCACACAATGCCTTTTGTAATATACCTCAATAGCCGGTCTCACACAGTCGTCATACTATATGAGACTGGTTTTATGCATTCAGACGCTTTGTCCGCCATTGTGGCAGTCCTTGTGGACTGTGGATCTAATCTTGGAATATGCAGGCTATTGAATGATCGTTCAAATGAGCGTGGGCGTTTATTTTCGTGGGCAATTGTGACTTGTGTCGTAAGACCAATTACTTTATGAGATTCATCATAAAATGATTGGCCTTACAACACGCGTTCGCAATGTTGACTTTTGACTAGATTTATGTCTTGACTTTTTATAAAATTAATGATTTGTATTTTAATTTTATTCAGCAATGCCTGAACACTTACTTTGATGACATGATTATTTATTTTCTAATTTTTAAACACGAGTACATCTTATGAAAGATTGGAAAAAATAAAATGGATTATATGCCTTTTAGAAAAGCTCGACCAAGCGCAATAGATAAATCCGCCTACACGAAGTTACAACAAAGATCAAAGGTGAAATTCCGATTATTCGAATGGAAATATTCACCTCCCAGAAGTTAAATTACACGCCTATCTGAAGAACATTTACAACGAAGTTATTTTATTTTATTGGAATACATACTTATGTAGTTTTATTCGTCTTGGTAAAAGTGGGCGTCCATTTTAATCTCTGGCGATATTACGAGTATTTTCAGATTGACAATTCTGTCTATCTGTTAGTTTTATGAAGATATGATAATATTGGATAAGATAATATTAGACTTCATATTTACAACATGTAAATTAAAGGTTTAACAGGTTTGTGAAAAATTCTTTTTCTTTATACCTTTTTTTTATATATGTATCTTACACAAATCATGTCTTTTCCGGAAAGATAGAACCAATAGTACCAATATTCAAACGTCACAGGCTGGACCATGGCTGGCCCACTCGCTCACCCAAAAAGAAAAATTCTATATATAAAAGTCTCCCTTTTATTGACTTATTCTCATGCCTTCATATTATACCTAATAAAAGTTTATAAAAATGCCAGAAATTTAGAATAGGACCACTCCACATCTTTCACCTCCACTCCATGTCGTTAAAGACTACTAAGGAATAGGTTTCTAAACTTGGAATTTTTCTTGTAGGGGATGGCTTGCCCATCCCTAGCCCATCCCATCTTGTTGCTATGTATTTGCATCCCAATTCCATCATTAGGCCATGCAGCTGGCCTTTCAGTCTTTTTAAAACTGTTGACTCAATCTATCCCGAAAGGGATATAGACGTAATAATACGTGTGTATATATGTGATTGATTTTGCTTTATGCGTAATATATTGAGGCAAATTAAAAATTTTAGCTTAGCTAACAACAACCCAAAACATTCACACAATTCGATTGTTAGTTTCAATATTAAGTGAAGTTTTGAACACAGAATTGAATCGGTTTTCCCCATACACGGTACCACGTACACACCGCAACACCGGTATCGCTATAACTTTAACGTCCTCTGAACTCCTGTGTGTAGGGTTACCAGTCTTACTCAAAGTGACCATGTGCTCATTACTTCGAATATTTGGAAAATTTAATTAGGCACTGATTAAAGTAGATACTCGAAGACATAATATTTGAAGATTCGGGTTGAAATTCTCTTTAAACTATAATTTGTGTATTATTATTTTTTTTATTAGCAATGTATTCAGCATTACATCATATATTTTTTTTTTTGTCTTAATTAACATGTGGATATTGCACGTATATTATTGTATAATATATTTGATACATAATTGATTTTTAATCAACGTAACGAACATAATGCAATCTGGAAAACGAACTAAAAAAATTAATTAATGAATAATTACCTCTAACGACCTTTTTATTCTCTTTATAGGTATAATTTGAAATATAATTTTACCGACTGATTTAGATTTGTGAGCGAAAAGCTAATTTTGCTCAATGCTAATGGCAACCCTATACACTCAAATGTTTGATCGAGAAGTATTCGTTAGCGCGGGTCGCCAACCCCTGCCCTGCCCGCTTTGAATTATTTACCATTCTGTACACTGGATGTACCTAGGTACATACCGTTGCACTACAAAAACTCATTTGAATCACGAAACGATTTATGTCTCAAAGTAGTCACGATGGTATCACCAGATTTATTTACCTTTAATTTTACCTACAAACAAAAATATATTACATCTTAATCCCTTACGGACTAGGCAGAACATATAGCCACAAGACTTTAAAACCACGCTTAGCTAGAATCTGGGAGCTTTTGATAGCATTGAGATTAAGAGAAAGGGACAAGTTGATAATTTAAAGAATAATCCGAAAAGCCTTTCCCTAATAAAAATTAATTTTATTGTTGTACATTCAAATATTAAGATTAAGTATATCTTATTCAAAATACGGTGATATTTGGATTATGAGCGCAATTTAAATTTGAATAAGGGAACAAAACCAACCCCCAAAATAAATCATTTTCCCCTGATATTGATGTACCCCTGATATAGAGGTTTATCAAACTAAGGTTTCGATTTAATTACATACCTTTTACTTTTCTTCTATTGTTTTGCTTCTGAAACAAAAAATAATAGTCTCATTATTTTATATTTTAACAATTAACTGCACTAACAAAGTAAAATCTTTTACTATATAATTGGTTTCAGTAATAATATTTGCTTTTCTGATAGAAAACTCGCGGCAAAAATTAAAAATAACACGCTTATTCCCAAGGCGATATTCCATTAAGTCCCTAAAACGAGATGTTTGGACACTTTAAAAGGATATTATGGAGATTGTTTGTGTCTTGAGATCGTCCATTAAAAATAATCCGAGGTAATGTTTTTCAGTTGAAATGTAATTTTAGGTTAAAGGAAATGCGTCTAGACGAAAGCAGGAAATCAATTTTCTTCAGGCATTACTTTTGACGCCGGTGCTCGGTCGGAATTCCAGGCTTCCAGAAATAAAACCAGTTTAGAGCTGTCGAATTTACTGCTACGACACTTTTGAGTTTCTGAGCCGGTTTTTTAATTTTAAAACGGTGTAAGACATGTCGCGTCATTTTTTCCAAGTGTACTTTAAAGTCGAATAGAAATATGTTTTACAAGCATAGCTAGACCGCCCCATTTCCCCACAGCAGCAAAGCAAAACAAGTAAGACGCCAAAGTTACTCCTGAAGGTTTTGTCAAATATCATCTAAATAAAGTTATATATACAAAAATATAATTCTTTTCTCTTTTTGCATATTAGTATTGAAGGGCGAATGTTATAAATAGTGGTTCTCACATCTTTAAAAAAAATAGATACAAATTAAAGAATTTTTTGATGTTGTATTAAAATAATTTCTATGAATGTTGAAAGTTTCATGTTGGAAGGTTCTCACCTTCAGATAAACAGGCTTAAACTACAGGTTTCTAGGAAATCTGCTAACTATGTATTTTCAATGCCAAGAACCTAGTAAGATACCTACTCAAAAATATTTTTTCTTTTATGTATTTTTTTCCTTGATATACATAAATAAATAAATAAAAATAAATGTCTTTTAGCAAAATATTTAATCTTAAAAACCGCTTGAACAATAAATTAGAGTGTTGACTAGTACTCACACAATTATTGTTCCTTTTCTAATTTTATAATACAAGTGTGCCGAAAGCATTATAAATGTAAAATAGCAGGTGCAACACACCCTTGTCGTAATGATACCCAACTTAAATTTAACGAGAGTTCAAAGCCTCCGACAGTCCGACGATGATTAATCGTCAAACAACTTTTCCAGTTTGACACTTTCTAAATGTTTCATTTGAAACGTTTTACTACGATGATAGCTAAGAAAGAAAATATTATAAACACTAGTTTGTATCCGCGACTTCCCATGGCTAATCGACATTGTTTGCCACAAAAAATTTAACATTTTCTCCTTTAACATTTCCAGAATGTTATTTAAATGTAATGGTTACTGGTATTGGAATTAAATCTTTGTCAGATGGTTATAATTTAACTTACCTCAACTTAACAAATTTTCAGCGGTTTTACCTCAATTAATCTAAAGAAGAAATTTATAAGTGTACTATTCCTATCTATGATCTTCGATAAATCGAACTTGATTTTAAATCCGCCTTTTATTTACCAAACTTGTTAATTTCAAAGTAAAAATACCTAACTTGGACACGGGTGAATTGCGCCATATAACGTTAACTCGAACTACATAATTTGTACTGAATCTATTCCAATTTTCATACTTTAGTCGGTTATTGCTATCGACAAATTTACGTTTGTCTTAACTTAATCTTAACATAGCTTTGCAATTCACAAAGCTTAGTACTGCAATATCGGATTATCTGACTAACACTTGATAAGGAATAACTAGAACATAATGGAGGCTGAAGATAAAATGGACGTAGGTTCAGCCGGTTTCGTGAGATTGTGAGTAAAGGCGATTATATCAGCGCCCAGCTAACAATAGGTAGTGAAATAAAGTCTTTCAACACATCGCTTTCTTTAAGATGACTCTTTGAAGAATTTAGTTACTACGATACCTATTTTTCTCAATTATTTCTAAAGAGAGAAAAAATAGACAAACGTGAGCGTTCATCAGGTCTTTGACTTTCAGTTGTCAATAGCATAAACACGATTGGTCTAATTTTATAACATAAAACAATTCATTAGAAATACCTTAATAAAATTACAGATTCCAATTATACCGACATTGAAGAAAAACTAAAGGTTCTTAACTTTCTCTTAAAAATATAAATTGATAAAAGCACTTCAGCTATTATTTGTCATACTTTAGGTTCATGAAGGTAACGCCATTGAAAATAAAAATATCATTCTTAAATATGAAGATGAAGGACAAAAAAAAACATAATTAAGGCGTCCTTAATGTTTATCCGTCATCAAACTTAGAAATTTCTTTAATTTTCAAAGGAAAAGTTTAAGAAAATATTCAGGTTCTTTGAAGTAATTAATTTTTTACTGCTTAAATTTAATTTAGATATGTACATAAGTTTTATCTTAAGATGTTTACTTTATTCTATAATCGTATACCTTAATTAATTATCAAATAAGTATATTTTTGTATTAAAAGTTTTGCATGTTCATTTTTTAAATTAATCAAACAACTTATTTCATTTTGATAAAGGTATTCGTTCTTTATTAAAATTTGAGGTAACAACAACAAATTGCTTTGGTGACGTTTTGACGATAGTAATATATAAAATAGAACAAATAGAAAATAACCTTAGAAATTAAGAAATGAAATAGTTCCTCACAAGTATGACACTAATTATTATTTCTTTAGCTATCATGTAATTCCAAGATCATGTACAAGATGATTTTTGTGAGAAAAGAATGGCAATATTTATAAAATAAGCAAACAGCTTGACAATTGCATAAGTGAGTTAGCTGTCTTATCAACTACTTATACTTAATTTCAAACAAACCAGCATTACTTTATCCGGTTGCCGCAGCTTTCGGCTTAAAAAGATGCTTCAATCTCAAGAATTCAAAATAAATCATCCTACATCATAAATATTTTAATTACAATTTTAAAAGCAAAGTCCGCATCCAGTCATAAAAACATTCGCACACCTACTTATTATAATAACAGGTTGTTGATATTCATCATATAATCAAATGTCAACTGTAAAAATATTAATATGTTCTAAACCTATTTTTTTCTTATAATTTACAATCAAACAAAATTAATCTATGCTTTTAAAGTAGCAAACACAAAACAATTAACAAAAAATAAAAGCATTTTACCTACGAGACGACCAGATGGCAATGAAGACAAAACAAGACCAAAAAAACCTTTTAAACAGAAAAAAATTGCCTCGTTCTTTTATAATATATACCTTTCTTTATTGTGGTGAAATAATTTATTTCAGAGATGCTGAGTGCATCTGTAGCGCCGGTAGCGACATCTACAATGCAATTGAGGCTATTTTGCATTTAAGCCTTTGGTGAACGTTTTAAAGACTCGTTTTAATATTTACTCAAGAGAATTGTAGTATTATAGTCTGCTCAGAAACTGGGAAACACTCAACATAGCTTAAACCATATTAAAGGTATTCTTAGCATGATATATATAGATATTCTTTTCAATATTTTAATGAATAAGAGTAATGATTTTTTTGCGTGTCATCAAATTCTCGATGTACGTTTATTAAAAATAATTTACAATAATACCTGTTTCATAATCTATAACAACAATAAAAACATTTAAATTCCTAGCAAGAGTTTCAATAGTATCTATAACAGTATCAAATTGAATCTTTAGGTTACTTATTTAGTTATGTACATAGATAGATACAGATATTCAACAAAATTTCGTTCTATATGCAGCACAAATTACCAAAATTAATATTCTTAATAACACTAAAATACGTGTGTACACAAAACCCCAATCACAGTTTTATTATAGAAAATCGGATATAAATAGAGGATGTAAGGATAGAACCCTGAACTTATCAAGACCCTAATCACAAAAAAGGAAAGTTGGAAAACTCCATAACACGACATGTTTGCGAATTACTGCAAATGGCGGCCAATTCCGTGAAGTTACCGATGACTTTAACATGCCACTCTAACTTTAGCTGCCTAGTGTGTAGTGATACCAAAATAACTTTATATGAGATTATTTATGTAGGTATGCAAGATATATGTGGGTTGAAAATTAAAATTATCCAATTTTTTTTTCATTTATTTATAGACAGACATAGCATGGATGTCGTAAAAGGTGACTAAGAGATATACTTATAAACTTGGGATTCTTCTTACAGATGATAGGCTAGCAACCTGTCACAATTTGAATCTCAATTCTATCCTTAAGCCTAACAATTGAACATCGCCTGTCTGTCTTTCAAGACTGCTAGCTCTGTCTACACTGCAAGGGATATAGACTTGATATATGAATGAATGAATGCTTCTGTGCTGGTCTAATAGCAAAAAAATATTATGTGCCGGCTGCTTCTTTTCCCGCGCGAATTGTAACATTAGCTTAGAAACTTGCGTTTCATCTCTATAGCGATGGGCTTATCAGTTCTAACTTCTCTCTGTTAATTCCATCATTTCGTTCAATATCAAGATAAAGTGTAAGTCTAGTTTAATGTTAGAACATTCAGCCAAAACTCACCCCGATAACCTGAACATATCAGTTTAACTATCAGTTTAACCACATTATCATGTTTTTGTCGCTTTTGCAGTAGACAAAGCTAAAATACACACAATACTCGAAGGCCACATTTCATATCTATATTTTTAAAATATTTTAATCCGGAAAGTTCCAGAATAACCCAAATCAAAACATATATTTCACAAGCCGGCCTACATTGAAAAGCGCGTATCTAAAATGCACTCCGTTTTCCTTGCGAACACGGTCATGTTTGGGGTGCATTAAGCCCGGTATAGAACAGGGGTGCGTATCGATTGGCGCCCCCTCACACCCTTCGGCACTACACAATATTACTCTCTGAAACCACCCCATGTTACAATTGCAAGCCCCGTCGGCGAGATTATTGTTTTAAATATTTAACTTCGAAGACCACTACAAACAATACTAAACTATTCTTGATTGCGCTAGTATCCTCGTTTTTATGGATCGTAATAAAACGGGCCGGAGTGGAAATGGGATAAGATATGGCATTGCGGGGTAGAAATCTGGGGCTTATTCCGGTCTTGTGTCTCCGCCTTTAAATTACCTTTAGTAAGAAAATGAAATCAGGCCGCTTTGAGTCCGCTCTCGGGCTCGCAGGGTTAACAGACATTACACGATTTCTTTGATGTTTTGATCATAATTTACTGTAAGACGTTGAAGTGAAAGAAACAAGTATTTTTATTTAAAAAATCGTTTTTTTTTTGGGGTCATGCTCATTTTTGAGAATGCTCGTCCAACAGAGATACAATTTTATCCAAGGGAAACAACACCAAGAACCAATTCAACTATATTTATTTTATACAATGTGTACAATTTTTAAAGTCTTTGTCTGAATTTCATAAAACTTCATAGAACAAGAGCACTGTCTTAAAATAATGTAAACGGGTAAGTGTATAATGTACCGCTATACGAATTAAATTAGAACTCTTCCTGATCCTGACACATAGGTACATTTAAAAGTTCCGATATAAAATCATTCGTCAAATACATATGTATGTCTATGATATAATAAGTTCAAAGGCATCACAAACATTTACTTCTCAGAATAGTCAGATTGAGACATATCAGACTAACAGTGGCTCATCATTAGCTAATTAATGAAGATATCAATACATATACAAGTCTGATCGGGGAGTATTGATCAAATAATATGGCAACATATGTTATTGATGTATATTCCATTCGTTTCGCTGACTGCTAATTAATCTGTGAATTAGGTAATAAGCAATTTAAGGAATAATAAAGTATTAAGTAATTATTTTAATATAACAAAATATACGGAGAGCTTGACATTCTTCTTGTAGGCGATAGGCTATCAACCTGTCACTGTACAAAACAGTCACTGTTGCATCGCAAGAGATATAGACGCGATTATATGTATGTATATACGAAAAAATTCCTTAAGCACAAGTTGATCGGCTTGGTGAGTACTTAACTTCCGTATAAAATTCGTATCAATTTAGATACAGTGTTATAAATACTGCCAAAAGCGGGAACTTGCCGGAAATCATTTTCCAATAGCAACAATTCAGGCACTTGCGAAAAAGAATAGACTCAATGATAAAGATCTTTCTTTATTGCCTCTGCCTATAAATCGGATGATTTACAGTTACGGCTTTTTACGGCAAAGCTTCTTTATCAATTAATATCCTCTTCTGTTTAAAAATACTTATTTAAACTCTAGTTACATTTGTATATCAAAAATTTATGTATAACATCTGTCACTGCGAGTTCTAATGTATACAAAGTAACACTATCATCATCTAGGTTGATGGTGAACCTTTTGCTATACGACTATGGCTGAAAACATTCAGGTAGGGAATATTTTTGTCAAATTTTGTAAAGTGTCAAAACCATGCATCCAAAAATTTACTCAAAAATCTACAACTATGAAGTAGATCAAAATACATGTTTAGTAATTTTCGATTACAGACAAACCTTGGGACAGGTGAAACTATTGACCTACCTTATTTATAGTCTAAAGGTGAGACTAAATAAAAACTTGTAAAACGAGCAACATACGTCATGTCAGTAAAGCACTGAATGCGGTGAACACAGCAATCTCATCGCCGGTTTGTGGTCGACGCTGACAAAACATCCCATCGTGCCCGTCACATGCAACCAAACCGTTACGATGTGATGTATTGGAGATAGAAATTTACAAACTAAGATAGCCAAGAATAACAGCGCCTTTCTGATTATCGAGGAAGATTGCTTATCATATTATGTGTATATCTTATGTATTAAAAAGGATGGCTGTATTTGACAGAGTTCTGGCGTTGGAACCAACAGCTGAGAATAATGAGACATGCAGATAAATAAACCACTTACAACAAAAATTTCACTCATACATTGTTATCTTCCCAAGATGTCCATTAGCCTGTAAGATGCGGGCTATCAAATATAATTCAACAATGGCGCGCCAATTGGCACCAATTGATTTCTTCCGTAATTCCGGTATTCGCTGTTTGTTTCTTTAATTCATTCAAAATAAGAACAAAAATATACTTAGTAAATTATTAAAATATACTTAGGTATGTACATTATATTAAATAAAGAACTTGTAGTATCAGTTTCACAAATTACACTTAACTCATTACTGCACCACAATTAGAAAGAAATAAAGCACCACAACATTACATCAGGTGTCATAAGGCTAAAATGTTATAGCAAGTAATTCATACTCCATCAAAAATAGTCAGATATTTTAAGAAAAAATACAACATCTCAATATTGCATTAAACCATCAGGTTTGAAAATTTAGGTAAAACCCTGCAGGACATGTTTGTTTAAACAAACAGAAGAAATGTTTCAGCAAAATTTTAACCCCGCATGTGCTGAGCGGATATATAAAAAAGTTAGCTATTTACGACGCGACGGAGACCGGCTGAATGTAAAAGTACCTTTTCCACGTCGATAAGTAAATGTTACCCTTGTCCGGACGAGTTATGAACCCTTACGTGTAGGGACCGTAAGCGTATTTTTCTTTCTTCCCTTGAATACCTCTCTTTAGTCGGATTACCATGAGAATGAAAGCTATCAAATGAAAGCTAGAGATAATAGCTTGAAATCTCATTGTTGTGGTGTCATTGACCATTATTCGAGCCCTTCATTCCTTATTGACAGCTTAGAAAGTAAGAATAGAATAATGTTTCCATAGGTTAGTAATTTATTTATATAACGGTAAGATATAATCCGTGTGGTTTTTCACACCAATAGAAAAAAGAATGAGACCACTCCATCTCTATCCCATGGATGTCGTAAAAGGCCACTAAGGAATAGGCTTATAAACTTCGGATCTTCTTTAAGGCGACGGGCTAGCGACCTGTCGCTATTTGAATCTCGATTCTATCATTAAGCCAAACAGCTTAACGTGGTCTATCAGTCTTTTCAAGACAGATAGACTACCCCGCAAGGTATATAGACGTAACATTATGGTATGGTAGGGATTTGAACCCGGGACCTCCGGTGTCACAGACAGTGCGTACTACCGCTGCGTCACAGAGGCCGTCGAATAATGTTTTGAAATAAGTTAATTTATTTTTATGTTTACGTAATAAGATAAGATACCAAGCAATTTCTTACGAAGAAATATTAGGTTCTTAATTATTTAGAAACGAAATAAGGTACCTCGTTAATTTGATTAAGTCATTTTTCTGGCGTAAATTTAATAATTTTCAGACTAATCATTAAACTTTAGTATACTTCACTGACAACAAAATTTGGTCAAATTAATTCTACCACGCGTAATTTATATATTTCAAGAGGCGCATAATTGAAAATCCTACGGCGTATCTGAACATTCCGAAGTCTGTTTACGCGCCGCCACCCGGGGTGCTTTATCGATTGTACCTGTTGTGCCCGGAACACCCGGAATAGGGCCGGTATCCCCGTTACATTGCAATTTCTAACTATTTTCTGAATATGGACAACCTTTTTTGTTTTGACTGTCATTATACATGTATTTTTTGCATAGATATTTATTTGGGTAATAGTAATTACTAAGGTGTAAGAATAATAAATGATCAAGCCATGCGTTTCCGTAGCTCAATAAAATTGAAATTAAAACTGTTCTATGTTTTAATGTTCCAATGTTCTATGTTTCATTGTTCTATGTTTATAAGTTAGACTAAATAATAGATATATTTGAAATTTTATTATAATCGGTTCAGTACTTGCGGAGTTTTCATTACAAGTGATTATTTTATACGGCTGTTTAAGCGACTTTTGAATCTACGGTTATTTTATTTATTTTAAGGTAATAATAAAAAATACAGGTATGTACGATTGATTTGTTATCAATAAATATGTCACTGTTCGTGGTATATGGTAAGAGCATTTTATTTTGACTTTATACGAGTACACTCGTATTTTATTTTGACTTTATACGAGTACACTCGTATAAAGTCAAAATAAAATGCTCTTAAAACGTTTCTATCCTTTCGTTGAGCCGCTAAGGGATAAAACTTTTGCAATTTACATTGAAATACGGACTTGGCGGTGCTCTCTCCAAACATGCTTGTAACCCTTCCTAAAATGTTAAAAATAAGCCACTCAAAAATTGCTCTATTTTAAATAGTAAAACTAATCACAAATATTTGAGGAGTAAAAGTAGTATAGAGTATAAAATCTCACTTTTGATTAATTGAACCTAAGGCTTATTTAAATATGGGATTAATTATCCGGGTTAAATAATGGAACTTAAGTACATGATTACGAATTTTTAAAATGTCAAGCTAAATGCTTGCCCCATAAACAGAATTAACATCTTTATACATATAATCACGTCTATGTACATTGCAGGGAAGACAATATAAATAGAAAATACTGATAGGCCAAGTTCAGTGGTTGGGTTAATGGTAGAATCGAGATTCAAATAGTGACAGATTGCTAGCCGGTCGCCTAAAAGAAGAATCCAAACTTTATAAGCCTATCCCTAAGTCGCCTTTTACGACATCCATGGAAAAGAGATGGATTGGTCCTATTCTTTTTTGAATTGGTGCCGGGAACCACACGGCATATCTACTCACAAGTAAGAATATGGTTGAAATATTAATGTTCAGTCATCTTCACAGGTAAATTTGAATTTTATTATCACAGAGGTAGAAGCATCACGTCTCATATTGAATTTTCTGTGGTAAGCATAAACCCAAAATATTATATTCAAAGAGCAGAGATTATTGATATATTTTTTCATTCTGATTATTGATTGTGTTTTTGTTCCGAGTTACAAGCCTTCATATCATCGGACCTCATGATGAAACTTCTTCGTTTTTACGTGGCTCTGAAGGCAACAAATTAATGACATTGTAATAAAATTTTTACTCAGATTCTATATAAGTTGCGAGCTTTTACACGGTGCTTGAATACTTTAAAAATTTCAAAAAAATTATTCCTTTACTAGATTTTATCTGTCTCTATGCTAAAATTGATCCCTGTTGGACCTTTTTGGGTTAATTGGTTACTCGTACATAATTTATAGTTTAATCTTAATTTTCTTAAAATATTACTTTGCATTGCATCTTTTGCCCTATATTTGTGATAGCACTATCGCGTGGGGATTGTAGGTATATCGTATTTCTACGAAACGAAATTGCGAACTGAGAAGTTACGTACGTGGATATACAAAGATATACTAAAGTACACCGCTTCCGTTCCAAGTGTATTTGTATTTTCATACAATTTGTTGCATTCTGCAACTTTGTTTGTATTGAATTCGTTAAATAATTTTGTGACAGCAATATTTTTTATAACCATGGAAACTGAAGTGACAGACAAAATGTATACAGCTTGTTTGTATTAATCTAAAGCTAAAAATGTAATGACTTTAAACGCTAAAAGTTTTCCGGATATTAATAAGCCCAGATGCAATTAACGCATGGTATAGTATCTACTGTCAAGAAAATTGCAATTTAATTGTTTAATTTTGGAGTTAAGTACTATATTTGTACTATACACCCAAAATATAAATATGGTACTATATATATTTTGGTTGTAAGGAAAATTGTTTCAAACGCTCCTTTTATTTAACAGCACAAAACCGTAATCTAAACGTACATAGCCGCAAGCAAAGCGTTTATTTATTTTCAAAGCAAAAAAATATAAAATCAGTGCTGTTTAATTGATGTTCGCTTTGCCGAGCCTGGATTACCTTTGGTCTGCGCTGGCTTTGAAGTCTGACGATGACAGTCCACCCCTCTCTGTTAATGGGAAAGCCAAACAGTATGTACATACATTGCAAACGTTTAAATATATTTCAATCAAATGCAACGGTCGGCGGCGGCTTGACCCTAATGGAAAAAAGTAAAAAGGATTTACCAATTTGAGGCAACCCGTAAAAAGTCTTTGGATATTCATGATTTTCTCAAAAATTTAAGATGTTATTATAGATTATATATCCAATAAGATATAATAAATTAGAATCTGATGAAAATCACGATAAGTATAACCATGTTATGAAATATCAAGTGAAATTTAAATTAGATACTTTAAGAATTTATTAGCAAAACAGAATTTCTGTTAAAAAATCATCTGAACGTTTTGATACAAAATGCATTTTTGACGACAACTCATGCCGTATGTAATGTTCTAAAAAACTTGATCCGACTAAGTCACCAAGCGAATTACTTTTATTTTTTCCATCACTCATAAATATTATAAATGATCTTCATTAATTTTCTATCTCAACAAAGAGATCTTGACACCGTTTCCATTTTGTTACCATAACTTTACCATAGTTAAAGCTGGCTTTAACTGATTTAGTAGGTACGTCCGGAGCGAAATACATCCCTTTATTTGCCAAAGCCTGCGTGTCACCCCGACCCGACGCACCCTAACTGAATGCAGAGAAAGATAAATTGAAGTCATTGGATATGGTAATGCATTAGGCTACGTATACATCTAGATGTTCTGATGTAGGTGCACGGAAGAGCAAACAAATATGTTCAGTTATAGCCGACTCACAGGTTAAGTTTGTTTTACACTGGAGATACTCTGTGCCTTTTATGACCTTCCTTGTATAAATATTGCTTCATATTTAACAACACAAACTATAACTTACATGTCAAATGAACCTTGAATTTGGACACCAATGGCTGAATATGCCATCATTTGGACGTATTCGTAGAGTGATTGATTTACACACTTCTATACAAATTTCTAATTTGAAATATGTACGTGCCTAAGACGTCACCCACTACATTCATAAAATCACGTCTCTTTCGAGGGGCAAACAGAGACTACATCTTTCTTCTTGGCACGGTTCCTGCATACTTTCTAGAGTCAGATCAAAAGTACTCTTACCCGACGAGGTTACATGAAGGAAGAGAGTTATGAATGTGGATGAAGTAAAAGAAAATCAGGAAAGTACCCTTTAAAAATCAATAAACAGATACTTATCTCACGAATCCCGGTCGAATCCATCTCAGCCTCCGGTGATAATTGAATTCCGAAGTGCTTGTCATTACTATCTGCAAAGATTGGTATCTCCTGGCACCCAACTTCGCCGGCATAACAACTAATTGTGTTACTCGGCTCGTGACTGTTTACCTATTTATCTAGTACGTAGGCAAATCTGTTCAAAAAGGCGGGCTTTGATCTTTTCCATAGAAGATGGTTAAAAAATACGGTCGAATTGAGAACCTCCTCCTTTTTTAAAGTAGGTTCAAAATTAATTATTTCATTAGTTTGAAATAAGGTCACTGTTATAACTTACAATTTTTTCATGAAATATGTTGTACGATTCCAAAAATTATAATTTATTTCCTTTACATAAACTACGATACAAGTTGTTCATACAAGCTTAGGTACAAGTCACGCCCTATAAAATTTCTTAAGAAATCACTTCATGAAAATAGTAATAACTTAAGGTATTTACTTAAAAACTTATGTAAAACCTGACACAGACACAGACTTACCTTAACGACTGTTAAATAATTCCCGGACAGAACAGCTGCGTCCAAATATCTTGAACTTGCCTTTGTAAACGTAGAGCTAATTCTAAGTCATAATTTATCATAATTACTCAAGCTTTAAAGATGTAACGTAAACTTTTTCAGCTGAACTAAGCATAGTTAATGATTTTCTTCAACTTTTATTATTTATAAGCGAATATATATATTTATCAGACAGTTCCTACTAACTCTTTCTCACTCTTTTTCTCCTACTATCTTTGTAAGCTCGAGATACTTTAACAAAAAAAGATTTCGAGAACATAAAACTTATATTTAAAAGTAAATTAAGGATAATAAAAGTATTATCCTTAATTTACTTTTAAATATAAGTTTTGAGTTAAAGAACTTTTAATAAATAAAGTTTAATATTACTAATAACTTTGATCATGCGTAATAAATTAATGATCTTCAATTGATTTCAAGAATTTATTTATACTTAACACTGAATTTCCGTAAAACACATGCATTTTGAGAATAAAAAATGCTCCCTCTGCCCTGCTTTGGATGTCAACGACGGAATAATAGGAATCCGCTACACGGGGGCACTGGGGCGGCTCTAGTGAGCTCTCTGCTTAACGACTCCCTTTCAAACACCCACTGAGCACTACAATAAGATCTCTTCTAACTATAGTAGCACAATATTTATCACGTGATAGCATTGACTTTTTGAAAAACTGCCAGTTACACTCGACGAGAAATTAAATAAAAAGTACATTTTCAAATCTTAATTTTAAATAGATATACGTCAAAAGAATATATTTTTTTATTTATTCGAGGGAGAAAGGAATTTCTCCATTTAATATTTTTTTTTGTTTATTTTGTACGCGATGTATCAGCTAGTTACGAACGTATTTTAATAAATAAATTTTAATAATGTTTTTAAATTGTATAGACAGTTAATAAGTTAATCGCAATAATTCAAGTAAAAGATTAAATCATAAACAATGTGTGTGTTTGTGTATGCTTTGATTTGCTCTTGTCAAAACAATACCACCGTACCAACGTAGTGCTATTAATAATTTTGTGATACTAGTACAAAGCTTTTCGCTTTTGACGTTTGCATAGGGAATGCGCTGAATACGAAGCGAAGGCTTAGTACACACTCGCAAACCCACCTTTCAACCTCAGATACGATTGGAGCACTGCAGTAGTGTGCATGGGCAAATTCTAAAATGTAGGCTGTTCGTTTCTCCACGTATGCAGATAAATCTTATCGTATTTGCCTGTACGGATTCTATTGAATCATTTATTTGCAAACAAAATATTAAAACAGCAAACGATCACTTATAAAGACAAAGGTGGCGAAAAACACTTATAAGTGAAAGTCAAAATAAGCACTTCCGTGGTTTATGTATCGAAAAATTACATGGTCACTGAAAACTATATTGCATGATATCGTACGAGTATCCAATAATTATTACAAACGGATATCCCAAAAAAAAATTATCTTCAATAGCCAACATAATTAATTGCCAGGAAAAATATATATTTTTGGGTTATATCACATAATATAAATCTCATATTTCATAATTTTAATCACGTTCATACTTCTCCTCAGAGCAATCAAATTAATAAATCAACCAAATAACATAATTTATCTGAACGATTTTCTATAGCCTCTCGTCCTGTGAAATCGTCCGGTTCCTTTCGAGAGTCCCAGTCACAATAAATGTCCTCGATCGCCACTTAGCTCCGGTCATTACGGCTTAATGTGACACGCTGGATATACTCTGTGCGACACATAAAAGTCTACTGATTGATTTCACAACCAGGCACAAATGAGCCGAAGAATGTTTGATGTGGAACCGAAAATACATACATATTTTCTTATCTTCATAATCCGCCGGTGCCGGGACTCTCTAGGGCAGGATCCTGGGAGACCGGGGTCCACCTTTGATATTAGCAAAGCAACCCAGGAGTGGGTGACGTGAGTAAACAAAGATGCAAAACCTACCCCAACTTGGTTTATGATTTCTGCACTGAAATTGTTTATTTTCTCAGTTGCCTCTTATCTCTTCGGAGAAGTGATTCAATTTAAGTACTGCAAACCACATGGAAAATTGCTTATCTTCATTGGAAGAGTGCCCGATAAAGCAAACGTTGACTTTAATTATCACAGCCGAAACCTCAGAATAGATTTCAGTGAAATTAGCAAAAGATATAATGATGTCAGTGTCCGTTATCAAAACTTCCCACAAAAGCAAATACCTAACAATTTAAATTCATGCCTGGGACGGTCACGTAATTACAATAGAGCGACTATTGTCTGACCTTAATGTAGATAAATCTAAATAAATTGGACCATGGTTACACATTCAATAACTTAGTTTTGCTTCCTCACTATATTTAACCTAACTCTATAGCATTGTACATTAATTTATCTCTAGAAAAGTCATTGATAGAGATTCAGCCTGTGAAGTTTCAATTACGACTCGGATACCTTAACACTCGGCTGCCGTCACTTCTATTGCAACATTACATTTTCAAAAATTGAGCACGTTCATTTCTCCTAACTACCGGCATAGGTCGAATCGGATGCATGCACTGAGGGTGCTTCGAAATTATTCGTACGATTTTTTCGAAACTAATGTCAGGACAGAATTTTTACAACTTTAATAAATATATAATATAATAGCATAATCGATTGTTTTAGCATCCTTTGTTCCATAATAAAGATTTTTTAATGTAAAGATGTAGTCTCTGCATATCCCTCCGCGAAAGAGTTGTAATTTTATTATTAAATGTTTTTCATCCCTCCGTGACAATATATATAAATTCAAACTTAGTCCGCACAGTCTCCGAATAAAATGGTTGTGACATACGGATTGCAGATGTACTGACGGTCATGATGAAAACTTGAGGGATCCTGTTTTTGCCATTTCGCAACGGAACAATAAATATTGGAACAGTTGAAGCTTTCTAAAAATACCTATAGAATAACATAAATGCATGTCGATTATGTTATTCTATAGATATTTCATATATATAGATAACAATATTCAATTTTTTTAAAACGTTTTGCATTTAATTTGTCTACTTAATAAGTAATACATTTCCGCCTCGGCGTAAGTAGTATTTCAAATAAAATTACCTTCTCCATTATTAATGACCGTTAGAACCCGGCAGGTTTTAGTATAATTTGTTCCATGAGCATTTTCAATTCATGAAGCTTGTAACGCAAGGTGGCACCTTATCTTATAAATTATTCGTCAACCCTCTTCTAACACCTATGGATAAGCGGTTTGAATCTCAATGTTTAGGTACTCAAAAAATGCAGAAGTTTTTGTCCACCTTTTGATAGAACTTAAGGAATATTTTTTTGTTAATACAAATCCCCAAAGTCAAAAACAAACAATAGTGTAAACATAGGATAAGTCACATCTGCTTGATCAATAAACGTGTCCTTGACATTGGAGTATGCCACTAGCATCAGAGGAACCGCTGTGTACCCGACGGTTTATTAAATATTCACGTACCTTAATTACGAAGCTGATATACACTCACTTCAAAGTACTAGATATGTCACAAAATACGTATACGCACTTATCAATTCCTTATGCATGCACAGTCACAGGTATTTTCGTAGGTTATCGGTACGCTGCGTAGCGGATAGTCACTACGCGTCGTAGCAGGAGCGGCGTAGCGCGCGCTCGTAGCGACTCGCGGCAACTCGACTGGTCGCCCCGCTGCCGCCGCAGACACGGATTGCTGGATGTAGTACAACTTAAAGATACAGATGCCGCAATTTACAAGAGGAAATGTATGGCGAACTCTTATAGTTACTAAATGCCACATTACAATTATAAACCCAAATATTGTTTCTCATTGAAATAAGATATTGCAAACATAAGAATGTGAACGATGTGTTTTTAAAATTGATAATATATTACAATTCATTTACACAAAACAAATGGATCCACACTAGAAAAAAATTCTGTCCTATGGCAATGTTGCATAACAAAAATATCTGTTGTAAAATAATTAATATCAAGCCGATAAAAGCTATTAATAAAATAATTGGAGCAATAGTTCTGGCAATTCAAAGTCATTGTTAAACTGAGCAAATAAATAACATTAAGCTTAAATACTGGAGCTCGCCATTGTACATATAATTTTTTATATCAATATACATGCCTGTCACATCTGCATACTACTCCTACTCTACACACGAAGGAACTCATTCGGGCGCATGCGCGCGTGACGTCACCACTCCCCGCTGCGTTCTCTTTGCACGCCGCGCCATCCACTGCCTCCCACAAATCGTCAGTACTGTTCTATTGAGCCGATTATCATTTAATTATATGCTAATGTGGACTCAGGGCGGTTTATTTTACAATACAGACACTATAATCTGATATGAATATTTAGGTTTAGTTACATTAGTGGTCTTTAAACTTAATACGCTGCAGACTAGATAAAGTAAATAGAAAAAAAGCCTGAAAGCGGACCTGGCCCCAAATCATAGTGGCAAAGTGCACAACTAGGACGCACTAAGATATGAGAGAGTTACAGACAGTCAGTAGATAGATAGTATACCCACAGAATTCAGAAATTGTACCGTTGAAGTAAAGTAAATTTGTACCTACCAGGAAAAATAGTGAAAATAACGATAGGTATAGTATTTTTACAGCTTATAATGCATATAAGCACCATCTATAATGAACCACGATGTAAGGAAGATGTAAGTATAGAGCTACAAACTTTATGAAGCAACAAAGATTTCCGAGTTTTCATGTAATTAGGAAAGATTATTTTTATTCTTTTTTTTAAAACTTGCCTATAAATATGCCTACCTAGTTACCCTTTTTTATAAGGATTTATGTTTAAGTAAACAATTATCACCTATAGTAATACATATCTTTATTTTCTCATATTTTAGGGAAGTCACCGTAAAAAATCTGAGAATCCAATTTATAGAACGTGATTTTCAGGCGGCCAACCACAATCGAGATACAGTTTTTCTTTGTTCCGTGAATCTACATAATCGGAAGGCCCGAACAATGAAATTGCCTTTTTTATTTATTTTACGCTAAAAATAAGAAATATTATAGAAGATTCGACAACGGCTGATTCACATAAAACAGATTTGCACTCTGTTTTCCCACAGACATTTACGTTTTGAAAAATGTTCGTCTGTTTGTATTCTGTCTATCTTTTTGATTGTATTCGCATATCTTTGAACTTTGAAGATTTATTTATTTCCACCCCGGCCAAATCTTTATAAACTGTTCACATACTCTCGAAGAAACACACTTGCCAAATTTCATCATCACGCCCACTGTGCATTATCTGATTGTATGTCTGTCACTTACTCATCACAACTCAGTTATAATTGTCATTTATCAACGTTTTAAAGATAAACTTAAATATAAAATGCTTAATTATAGAGGTTTTATGATACAAATATTAATTAAATTTTAATTAGTGCATTGGAAATCAGGGAGTATTTACGGCTTAAATTACTGTCTCTGTGTTCAGAATTTCCTGGAAATATCCGACGATCGTGATCATTGGAGTAAACTTGATTTAATTACTGGATAATTGATGTAGACTCAAGACTCGGATTCAACTATTTGAATGCGTCACAATTACACTTGACAGCATGGAAAATTGGACAAGTCTCGTAGTAGTCATCAACTGATATGCTACAGCGTCGCTTGGTAAGACTTCTGTGTCTGTGGTCGCCGATATTAACTGCTGCATCAATCACATCTTACATAGATTTCTACCTAAAGGATGCTGTAGGGAACTCTTAGCGGGTAGACAGAGCCGATAAACTTAGAAAGATTTCATTTGTATGATGGAATTGAAACATTTCACTTTGATTTCTAAAGATATTTCCTGGTGGGGTGATTACTTGTGATTATGTCTTACTCATTTCGTAATAGCTGTTTACTTTACACAATAATATACGCGATACTTTTTAAATTAATTAATTTTCTTAAATTAAACATAAATTTTTTATATTTTTTTGTCTTTTATTTATGCCGTCAAGTGTACGGACTATTTTCAAAGCAATAGTATATTCAATGAATCTTAATTTGATTTCAGATGCTTATTCTATTTCTGTTTACATTATAATTAATATCACAAATAAACTCTGATTCTATACTGTGTATATTTCACTTATAATAAACTTATTTGTTGCATTTGTAGTTTGAAACATCCATATCGGAAGGCTTTTTGGTTCCTAAAAGTTAATGGTGTCTGTGTTAGTTACATTTTTTGCTTTAATATTTTTAGTTCGTTATCTATTCTCAAATAAAAACCACGGGAAAAGATGGAATTGGTCATTTTCTGTACTTCAAAAAAGAACGACAAAATATGTTAAACAATTTTTACGAGTCACGGCAGAAGTGAATTCCCGTATAACGTATTTATATTGATGACAACGAACATCACAGAAAATTCATCTCAGTAAATAAGTCCGTATCAATCGAAATAAGATCAAAGGAAATCAAATTACAACCCACAAAGGATATTTCGCATTCTGACAAAGAGAAGAAAGTAGCGTCGCGGGCAAACAAAACACATGTTACTAAATCGCAATATATCGCGACTCCACTAAGCGGAATTCTATGGAGCTTATATGAAGGGAGTTTTCTCGAAGCCCTTCTATTTGGGGTTGTCATCGGACCCCTACTGTTACAATGACCCTTGGCGAGGGGACGCTGGGTGTGGTACAAGTTATAAGAAATGTGATGTGAACCAATTCGTACTTCCTTATTTATAATATAAATGCGAAAGTATGTTTGCTTGTTTGTTACCTCTTCACAGTTAAGCCACTGACCTGACCTTTATGTACTTTGTATACATTGTATAGTAGATATAAAATGATACAAAAAAATAGGTAAGAAGTTCCACTATAACTGTTATACGAAAGCAGTCCCAAACTTCTTATAAGTAACTAGCTGTCCCGGCAAACGTTGTTTTGCATTTTGTGGGTATGTATGTGGAAATCTTATTATTATTCAAGCAACTTCATATTTCTGTTCTTCATACTAATTCTCACGACAAGGAAAGCTATCTGATTTTATTCTTGTACCACCAAGATTGGGTGCTATTAACAAAAATGCGCCAGTGATCGTCCGATAGCACCCCTCTTCGCGCGGGACCTGTAACAGCTTCGTCACCGAATTTTGTATCACAAATTAAAATAGAATATAGATTTATTAACAATGTTTAGTCTTAAGCATACATACTTATAATCACGTCTGTATCCTTTGCGGGGAGACAAAGCCGACGGTCTTGAAAATACTGAAATGCCACGTTGAGCTGTATGGTTTAAGAATATCTTTAATTATCTTGTATTTAATAATTGGCACCAGGTTTAAAGATGTGCCTTGATGTTCACACTGACTGACAGTATTAACAGTAATTAATATTAAGTTAAAATTTAATGACAAAGATGTATGGGTTGTGGCCCTATTTAGTAGGAATATTTTTTGTTTTTTGGATGCATTACAACCTGGGCTTGAAGAAAGCAATTTGCCATTTTAAATTAATCGAAATATGTTTATAAATATTGTTATCCTACAAAACGGAGCCATGCCCAGGAGAACCTATCATAGTATTAACTTGGAAAAACCCGTATTACCGTTCATTTCTAAAACATCTCTAGATTACACAAACGAAGAAAAATATGCGAATTTCTCTCCACTCGATATTTTGATCCAGCATTGTATTGACGTGGCCTCTCATTAACACGAACCATTTGTCACAACGTGTTAACGTACGACAGTCGTGTCTGTATGTTAATCGGCCCTTTTTATCGTATCTCCAACCCTTCAGCTTTAAATATTTAAAAGATTTCGTACCTACGATCCGATCGCCAAATAACCACCAGATGTTTACATTAATTTACAGATTAATTTAATGCGATAACAGAAACACAGAATCGACATTTTATTGGTTTTATTTTTATGGGTTTTATTATATTTATAGAAATACTACTGATTTGTTTCAGACATCGCAGGAAACAAAACCTATTTCTACTATGTAATTAAAAACGCATTTCGCTTTTATAAACACTTAAAATATGTCATATTTTATCTGTAGTTCGCTCAACGAGATACATAATTTAAAAATAAAAGGACCACTCCATCTCTTTCCCATGGATGTCGTAAAAGGCGGCTAGGGGCAGGCTATAAATTTGTGATTCTTCTTTTAAGCGATGGTCTAGCAACCTGTAATTATTTTAATTTCAATTCCTTCGTTAAACCGTTCAGCTGAGCGTGGCCGTGGCGAGCGAAAAGATAAGATTGTAGGTAAGTATGTTCTCTCCACTCACTCACGTTTCATTACAATTCTTTTCAAATTTTCCACATCAGAATTTGGCGTTTTTAAAAAAAATCCTAACTGTAGTTTTTTCCTCTTCAAAGCTACTGATACCAAAAGTCGGTGGTTTATAAAACACAAGATTCCCTGATGTGAACTCTACAGCAGTGTATCAGAACAGCATTTGTCAGGTCCCCTCGACCCAGCCTTGTCTCGACCGATAACAATTTGCTTGGACGTGATTTATGACTCTAATACCCACTACTAGCATGCTCTTGTTCTAAGCAGATTTATTGAATCTATAGGTACTGTTTCATTTTGACGTTGCGGTTAATTTAAATGTGACCTCAAATTTTCAATCATTTAAAGCAAAGAAAAAATTTCGTTGCACTTCTTTTGTAGAAAAGACATTATGTGTCATTGTTTTTTCATTGTTATCTACATACATACATATAAATACGTCTATATCCTTTGCGGGGTAGATAGAGCCAACAGTCTTTAAAGACTGATAAGCCACGTTAAGCTGTTTGGCTTGATGATAGAATTGAGATTCAAATAATGACAGGTTGCTAGCCCATCGCCTGAAAGAAGAGTCCCAAGTTAATAAGCCTATCCTATAGTCGCCTTTAACGACATAGCAAAAAGATAGAGTTTCTCAATTCTTTTTTTTATAAGTGCCGAGAACTACACGGCGTATCTACAAGAAAACACTATTTCAAAATTTTACTCTCCTCTTCTACCGATCTTTGTCAAACTTACTCAGCTTTATTCAATTCGGTGGAATTTAGTCTTAATTTTTAATTGTTAGGCATTTGTATCAAATTTGTTAATAAGCAATAAGTTTTAGTTCATATACAGTCCGACGAATTAATTACATCAATTACAATTATATTGTCAAACTTGACAAATAAACCTTTACAGTAACTTGCCTTTATTAAATGATGATGTGACATGATACAATTTACAAGCGAGTGAAGGCGCGAGTAGAAACTGGTACTCATATTAATCGTTATTTCCCTAAATTCGCTCAATTAAACAATCAATTAAAACAAAATACGAATGTCATAACCCACAAATTTTTTAAGTTAATAATATCAAGCTAAATAAATAATCCGAACGACAATCCGCATCACACGAGGCAGAAGAAATTTCATTTTGAAAGTGAAGAGCGCCGTGCCCATTTTGGATCTTCAGGCCCATTCAATCCTAGTGGAGCAAGATGTAATTGGCTAAGTAAAGTTTTCCTAAGCTACCTTTTTTTATATAAAACTGTATTTGAAAACTTTTATTAACGTGACGTCATATTCTAATAATATGTCATTGCATACCTAACGCTCTTCTTCGACTCACAACTATTAATTAATTAAATTTTGGTTCCATCATATTTTGTCAATTATTTAGTAGTTAGGTCGTAAGAAAACACAATTGTTCGAATACTAACCGATGCTCTTACGGTGAGGGAAAACATCGTGAGGAAACCTGCACATTCATGAAACTGAATGAATAACCACATGATCCAATACTGTTAAGGGTTCCCTGCAAAATGTTGCGGAGGACAGACAGGAGTCGCTTCATAAAAAAACCTGACTCAACCGCTACTTAAACCAGGAAGAAGAAGGTCGTATCGTAGGGAACTAAGAACTTCATAAATCACTGAAAAAAAATTTGATAAATTTAATATAAGCTTTTTCTATACAAAAAATAAAATAAAAGTGATAGGTAAAAAAAAGGTTTACTTAGCCATTTTTGGAATGGATTGGCTCCAAGGTTTGCTAAGAGCCCTCAATCAAAGGAGTTGGATTGTGACCATGTATCTAACGTAATTGCCTGTTAAGCGGCGCCTTCAGCTCAATAAGGCACAGGTATAAATCTTATCTCTTTCAGTAATATATGATTGGGATAGGAAAAGTTAATTGCATTGTAAAATATTTAGTCATCAATAGTCAAGAATCACTGGTTCCCAGCTGTGACTGTAAAGCACAGGTCTGGAGTTACAGGACAGTACAGGATTACAGGTTCGATACCCGGACAGTTCATGATGAAATATAAATGAAATTACCATTTTCTGATTAACTTGGGTTTTAGATGACAGTCTAAAGTAGTTTTTAATTAACTAAGTATTAATTAATTTAACACAAGACTCGAACTTACCTACTTTGGGCTAGCTCAATCTGTGTGTATAGTTCACTATATATTTATTTTTAAAGCAAACAAGATATGCAATTGTTATTCAAGTAATAAATAGCAGAGCTCAGAAATATGCAAATTTGTTTTGAAAAAGTTATGAAGCCAATCTACCCGATTCGCCTAAGGATTACTGAAGGTCGCCCGGAGAGGATTTTAAAAAGGCTTTTGTTACAAAACCGTCGGCTCGTAGGCGTCACAATGATCCTCGTTTGTCTTCATCTACACAAATAGAACAATATAATATTTTGTTTACCTGCCCTTTTAAATAAATGGTAAAAGCGCAGTACCCACGTTGGCACATATCTCGCCTCTTTCTCTAGAGGGACTTACGTATCGAAAGTGGTAGGTAAACTTTTCTATGTGGCCCACGGTACCATAATAATTACCGACTCTAAACATGTAAAGTTTAATAAACCTATTAGTAAGTAGATGAAACAAAAGAAGTTTGCGGAGTATTGGGGCAAGTGGAAAGATCTGCCTACATCATGAGACTACTCTCTACTACATACATATAGACACGTCTATATCCCTTACGGGGTAGACAGAGCCAACAGTCTTGAAAATACTTAGCCCACGTTCAGCTGTTTGGCTTAATGATAGAATTGAGATTCAAATAGTGATAGGTTGCTATAAAGAAAGAAACAAAGAAAAATCTTTATTTAGCGCAAAAGGTGACATTACATAATAATGTTGGTAGCCCAGCGTCAAAAAAAAATTATCACAAGTTTATAAGCCTATCCTTTAGTCGCCTTTTATGGCACCTATGGGAAAGAGTGGTCCTATTTTTTTTTCTATTGGTGCCGGGAACCACACGGCATTAACTCTACTACCCCTCTTTAATACCCAGTTCTTTTTATTGACTAAATACAATTAACTATCCTTTATTATCCAGCGAAGTGAGCGCTTTAGCATTTTGCTGAAGCATTTCAGTTGGGGAACTAAAATCATTAGCAAGTACGAAGCCGGGATAATCTGATTGTTAAAACTTTAAGCGGTTGCAGCAACATTAAGCTTTGTAAATGCAGTAGGTCCGGCACTTTCAGGTATGCACTTCCGTTTACATTTCTGATTCAAACATGTTGTTAATTTCTCTACGTTTAACTAGTAAACAACTGATGTTTAGTTTGGTCGAATATACATTAATAATTCCTGTGTTAAAATCTGGAATTTCGAAATTTTATTTAGAAAATTGGTTAACTCAACCAAGAAAAAATAAAATATCAAAACGGAAACTGATGTGTTTTTATGTATAAAGTAAAAGTCAAATTTAAAGTCACAAAAGGATATATTGACAATTAACTAACTTAATTACCGAAAGTGTGGTCTCCACAGTAAAACATGGTTTTGATAGCCTTTATCTGATACCTGACGATTGGGCACGTAAATCCGAATAATAAGCCATATTCGAAATATATTTTACCAGCATATATGACATAATTTAGTTCAACTTTAGACTTATGAACGAAAACTTCTTAGAAGTGAGCTCTGCACAGTTCGCGAGTACTTACAAAGCCAATAGCCGCTTAAATTGATTCCGAGCCCGCGGCCCTTTGTTACCGGACGTAATTGACCGATTGCACGACTAGCACTATGAATATTCAACCAGGATTTGATCTTTACTCTACCTACTATTAGGTACATAAGCTGTAAGTATATAATTGCCATGTGTGATGAAGATCAAATTGTCCAAAACAGCGTAAATGATTACTTCGGTTACGCCTGTAAAGGAAAATTAATCCAATTTGTTGTTGGCTTGGAAACGTTATTAAAAATAACGTTTTAAACAGTTCTTTTAGTTCGGTTCGCAAAATTATGTTCGAACGAAATGAAGAGAAAATATTTACATTTTGCTTTGTAATTATTAAACTTATAAATTACACTAATAAATTATTAATTACAAAATTAATAAACTCTCAGCTTCTGGAAAGATTTCCATAGAAATTTGTGAATAGACATATCTCTGTAAAAGTAACTTTAATTTATGAACATGTACTTAAT
Source organism: Amyelois transitella (assembly GCF_032362555.1). Classification (NCBI taxonomy): domain Eukaryota; kingdom Metazoa; phylum Arthropoda; class Insecta; order Lepidoptera; family Pyralidae; genus Amyelois; species Amyelois transitella. The sequence continues at coordinate 4,501,279 of NC_083516.1, read as the reverse complement.
TGGGAAACTCTCCCAAACTCTGGAAAATTAGTAAAGTGTAAAAAAATATTGTCGCCATCCTTTATCAAAACTAAACCAAAATAAATTGAAAATTGAAGTGAGTTCAATCTAAATTTAACGCGAGCTGACCGCACCATTTCAATTTGGTCCGGCAATCAATTCGTTTTTAAAGATCGGAAACCATTTAAGCCACAATACTGGTAATCGGTGGTGATGCCAGTTCAATTGCCTTCCGACCGCGCCCGCTGTAGCCGACGTATTGCTGAAATATTTTAGCTCATACAACTAACTACTTTGTGCCCGCAGTTCCGCCCCCGTTATATGGAATATGTAGTTTTTTTTTCAAGTGCTGCCCTCTATTTACGAGAATCTTATCACGAAAAGATATTCCATCATAGCTTCATTTATGGCGAATATATTTTGTTTTCAAGGAAGGATTGAAAACTCCTAAGATTCCGAGCTAGTGTCTGACATCTATGGTGTCCTCTCCATTTTACGGAAAGCAATAAATACGTTTACAGCCTACATGCCATCAATTCACATTGAATTTCTTTGGAACACTTACCAGATGGTCAAAATCAGGCGAGGCAAGCCGATCAATCCTTAGGTACATATTTGCTAACAAACATTGAGACGGGAAACTTGTAACTATTGGAAATACTTCCCCAAACTTTCCAAAAAACCCAGCAAACCTGAATAGGGGATGGAAAGTTTACACCTTTATTCAGGTCTATTGGTTTTTTCAAGATTCCCTGAGTTAATGATCCGTATATAAAAAAACACGAGTATATTTAAAAGTTGGCAAAAATTCAGAAACAGCCAGCGCCCGCATGATAAAATTAGGAAGAAGAAATACCTCTGTTACTCCTGAAGACCTAGTTTATCTTCTTTTTGCTCCTGGTCTTAATCTCGTTTACGTCCTCACCTCCCTGGGGAGAAGAAGGTGCGCCTTTTTATCCTAGATTGGCCTGGAAGCAGGCAATGAATCTATCTCGCTGTATATATTTCATAAAAAATTATCCCGAAAGGCCGTCCATTTAAAGGATTTCCCCTTCGAAAACAAAAAAAATGTTGCGCCTTCTTCTGCGCGTTATATCAAATCGCTTGAGAACACCATTTTATTTAAAACCTTCAACTTACCCAGCAGTTCCTTAGTTAATTTCATTACCTCAATTACTGTGACAAAATCACGGCCAAGTTGTTAAATAAACAATCTGGTTTATTTGAATACAATAAAAAAGTAAGTCGATACTCGCATTGGTATAATATTTTTGCAATGAACGAAGCTATTGTATTGTATATTCAACATTAGGTAGATTAACCTGACCCCCTGTTCATACAAACCAAAACCATAGTTGGCCAGGTTTCATTGCCGTTCAGTGTACATCATTATCTCAGAATCTAACCTGGCTTAACAACTGGCTTGTAAAACAATAATATGTATTGTCAAAAGAATTCAATTTTCAAAAAAAAAATCGTAACCTAAATTGTGCAAAATATCGGAATCGTTATTAACGCGATCGGAGATCTAAACGTACGCTACGTTCCTTTATACTTTATATCTAACTCCAGCATAATTCACAAACAAGTCTGAACATAGCATCGATGAGGTTACGAGTTCAAACGGCAACCGCAGATTGGGGCCGGACCGCTTGTAATTTCCGATCGCTGGATGAAATACACAGAGCAAAGAACGATCAACCCGCTTACTAATACTTAGTCATCTTTTTGTAATGGAATGCGCTAGCAATCGATGAAATATTTAAAAGAAATGCACGATATCGAGGAAAACTATATACTGATGCTAACATGCTAAAGCAAAGAAAAATAATTCATGCACAAATAAATGTATTGGTAGTATTGTATAAAACAAATTCTGCAGCACACAAACCGACATTAATGTGAAAGAAAACGCGGTTTAATCCGGAGCTAGCGGCTTGCAAACATACTCGTATATGTACGAATGAACATGGGTAGTGATGCGTAAAACGCAGATTTTACTGTGTGGAGTCCTCGAGGCCCATGTCTTTCCACTCGGCTTCTAATCCTATTTATCACCCCACGACGATCTCAGCCTTATTACATTGTCACGGTGAGTTCATCAGGCAATTAGGTACATATTTTTATGTAACATATTTCTAAAGTTACGCAGAGGAAATTTCGACGGCTGAAATTGGCAATTAATTAAATTTCGAATTCAGTAAGTATTACTTGTTTTATGTTGACTAAAAATGAAGTTTTGAAGTAAAAATTTTTGTTCTTTATATTAAATATTCTACTTCTGCGTCATACCTACTTGCCGTATAATTTTTTATATGTATAACTATACTATGTACTTGCTTGTAAAGTTACTTTTGCGATAAGGCAGCACCATCAGTTTTTATAACATTTGCATCGATGTTGCTGCTATAATACTGCAATAAAAAAATATTTATTTTTTTATGAAAACATACTGTTTTCATGGTGCAGTACCGGTATAGGTAAGCACATTAAGAATAAAGCATTCTAACGGAGACAATACGTCGGCGACGCATTAGAGTGTTCACTGTCCTCCAAAGGTACTCGGATTAAAACCCCAATTACTGAACTGCTAGCTATTATAAATTCATTAATCATATGTTTTACTTAATATGTTTTACCTTTATACTAACGGATGCTCCATCGAAGGGAGTAAAAGTCACAAGGAAACCTGCTCAGATTGGCAAATGATATATGTAACCGCATCATCCACTTAAGTTTCCCTAAGAAAGTAGTATTATCCTTACATTCCGTCGCCTAGATCCTAGTCAAAGATGGACGCAGGGTCCTCAATCAAACACCTTGAAGATGATGATGCAAAGATTTTTCAATATATACCTGTACTATACAGATCAGCACTTCGACTCAACATCTACATTAATTTGACTACAATACACACTTACGCAATAAATAAAATTATACGAAATTAACTTGCTTGACCCGCTGATCCACAGACCGGACGTTTTATTGTTCGTTTTAAAAGGGAGTGATTCGTGGAATTTGGGTTTAGTCCCACGGAGAAAATTGTCTGGGTCAGTCAAAAGTGTGATAATAATTATGTATATATACAAACATATAGTCACGTCTATATCCCTTGTGGGGTAGACAGAGCCAGCAGTCTTGGAAGACTCATGGGCCACGTTATATAACACAATTTTATACGATTAAATTTTTTTAATGACGCTAATGACCCTTTGCCAATGAATAAGTACTTAATAAAACGTAAATTACTTCCATGATAGATTACTTTTACCATCTACTAGCGTTGATGTATGGTTCTTATATAAAAGAAGAATAAAATTATTTATTTACACATAAAAAGCAATTGTTGAGCCTTTTTTTATTTTTGACAAAGTTGCTCATGGGTGTCACTTATTATTGTATTGTACATTTGACATAAACCCCATTTAAATGAAATTAAAAAAATGAAATATAAACAGCAACGACAAAACTTCTATTATATTTTTCATATTTTAGACAATGCCTCCCCAAGTGGACCCGGTAGTGAGCGGCGTTTTATTCGAGAGTGACACTCAGACTCCTGACTTGGGTCTTGCGAAAGATGTCTCAGTACTAAAGAACGCACGCCCAAGGAAATATGAGTATGTGTGGTTCAACATCTTGTGGTTTATTTACCTCCACGTGGCATCGTTGTATGGAGTCTACTTGGCTCTTACGAGCGCAAAATGGCAGACGAATGTGTTTGGTATGTAGAGATTTAATTGCCTTGCCTTTAATGTTTGCAGATTCGTATTCACCTTCCCCTCTCCCCCTTTATACTTAATTGTAGCCTATCCACATATATACATTTTTAGTTCAGTTGTTGTTAAAAACTTAAAAGCTCATCCAAACAACGTATAAGGCGAAGCGTCTATGTGATAGGTTTTTCACGCTTTTGCGATTAGCCTGCCTGCTTCACTAACGCTTCTGTCTGACTTCAACTTATAACATTAGGTACTTATCATTACTTTAAAGAGTTAGTAACTTAAAAATTTGTACATTTTATTTGTAACAAGGGCATTGAAAAAATCAAATAAAAATAAAATCAATTTTCAGCATTCGCAGTTCACGTGATGTGTGCTATTGGAATAGGGGCAGGGTCTCATCGGTTGTGGACACACCGGTGCTTCAAGGCTAAAACTCCACTCAGGATTCTACTCATGATCTGGCAGACAATGGGCTTCCAGGTATGGTATTCCTTACTCAGATTGTTTAATGCGCTTGAACAAGGGTGTTTGATTTAGAATTGCCACGGCCTACCGCCAAGAAAGAAGGATTGAAACATAACCCCTCAGACCATCTTAAGATTAAAATTAAAACCTTTATCAATCATTGTACATGATAGGACTGTATCTTCGAGTGGGCCAGAGACCACCGCACCCACCACAAGTATGCGGACACGGACGCGGACCCCCACAACGCGGAGAGGGGCCTGTTCTACTCGCACATGGGGTGGCTCTGCTGCAAGAAGACCCCGGAGGTGATCGAAGGAGGCCGCAGGATCGACCTCACCGACCTCTATGCGGATCCGGTGGTTATGTTCCAGAAAAAGTATGTTTTTCCATTATTTTATTCAATTAAGATTTTTTATCAGTTAAGGTCCTTTGATTATCTACTAACCTACCTTACCATTACTTACATAATCAGATTTTCTCATATCTCTTTGCTTCCTTTAAAATTCAAAAGACAAATAAGTTTTTTTTTGTGTCATCTATGTAATACATAACATTAACATTAGGTTGTTACATGAAAGTTTTCACTACACATTAAACATACAAGATCCTATTAAAAAGATAATATGAATCAATTTCCTTGATAGTTATGCCATGCTAATAAGCCGTGTGGTTGCCGGCACCTATAAAAAAAAAGAATAGGACCACTCCATCTTGTTCCAGTGGATGTCGTAAAAGGCGACTTAGGGATAGGCTTATAAACTAGGGATTCTTCTTTCAGGCGATGGGCTAGCAACCTGTCACTATTTGAATTTCAATTCTATCATAAAGCCAAAAAGCTGAACGTGGCCTATCAGTCTTTTCAAGACTGTTGGCTCTGTCTACCCTGCAAGGGATATAGACGTGACCATGACTATGTATAATAATAATACTATCAACATATATTTTTCCGCAGACATTACATGAAGATGATGCCAATCCTGTGCTTTGTGGTGCCAACCATCATTCCTGTCTATTTCTGGGGAGAATCCTGGACAAACGCATTCTTTATTCCCACCATTCTCAGATATACCATCGGCATTAACGTGGTGTGGAGTATCAACAGTTTTGCCCATACCTTCGGATACAGGCCGTACGATAAGTAAGTTTTTTACCATGTGTACATACTTACATACTTTTTGCATTTGGTTGTTCATGGTCTATTCGAAATTCTACCAGAGCGTTATTACAACAAACTTCTAACTGGATTCTTAGTTGCAAACACATCAAATTAAAAGTTTTGTCATAATATTCTTATTAAAATATTGTTGAACCTATCTGTCTTGAATTTATCAAACACGTGAGCATCGAAGCACGTGGGGCATAAAAGAAGCAACAAAATTAAATATTTACCATCTACAAGACTGGGCAAAGTGCAGAAAAATATATTTGAAATATCTAAGTGGCTGATTTTGCTACCACTACCCGCTTGAAAGTTTTCTTCCCCCTTAAATATTTATTTATTTTCTAATAATTTATGTAGCATCATTGTTTTATTATTTAAACCATAAACCAATTATATAATTTATATTTAACTTACATACAAATAGTCACGTCTACATCCCCTGCGGGGTAGACAGAGCCAACAGTCTCGAAAATACTGAAAGGCTGTTCAGCTGTATGGCTTAATGATAGCATTAACATTCAAATAGTAACAGGTTGTCAGCCCATCGCCCATAAGTGGAATCCCAAAATTCTTTGAAAAAGTAAAAGGCATAATGAATAGGTATATATGCATACCTTAATAATATATCGCATGAAAGTGGTAAGGCGGCCACTATCTAAACGGGTTGCGTAATTGAGCCTATTAACCTGACAGCAAAGTTATTAAAGTCGGCCTTATGACTGAAATTAATGATTTTCGGGTCAGAGAAACTGATGTTTATTTAATAAAAAAAACCTTTGGCAATTGATGGGCATCGCCAATAGAATTCTTGGATTGAACTGTAGCGGGTAATTTGATGCCACTAGAAATATATTTAAACTTTTCTGGTTGATCTTAATGTCTCGTGAAGCGGTAACAAACAAGCTTGCTTTCGCATTTTAAAATACTAGTTAAGAAAAGAACATAGGGAAAATTTTCAAGGTCTGAAACTTGCAAGTGAGTGTTTCTTCCGTTGGCTATTGGAACCTTGTCAAACACAACCAGAACCGTATATATCTTATCTTATCTAAATCTTATCTGTGTAAATAAAAAAGAAATATTTGTCTACACTGGGAATCGTGCTTAGGTCTTTTATGTAGGTTAATACTGACTAATTCCCGCCAAGGTCACTGAATCCTCGCGACAACATCGGCACCTGGATGATCTGCGTGGAAGGATTCCACAACTACCACCACACGTTCCCGTGGGACTACCGCGCGACAGAGTACCCTCTTTACAACATGCTCACGCCAACTATTGTCTTCATTGAAGCGATGGCTAAGGTATTTTTAATTTTAACATAATATTTGATCATTTTCGAGTGACAAAAAACTTTCCATTTATAAATATAGGTAATATACATGTAATAAAACTGTAACTGAACTTTGTCTGTACATTGAAGATATTTAAGAAAAAATATAAGGGGCCTTTTTAGGGACAATAGAAGCCAAAACAATTTTTTTGAATTTTTGTCTGTCTGTCCGTCTGTCTGTCTGTATGTTTGTACGCGCATCACGCAAAATCTACCGAACGGATCTGAACAAAATTCGGCACAGATATAGTTAATAACCTGGATTAGAATATAGGCTACTTTTTATCCTGAAATTCTATCCCAAGGGAATGAAATAGGGGGTGCAAGTTTGCAAGGAACTTCGTCATTTTTGAATCGATATAAAAAGCTATAAATAATTAATTATTATATTTATCTATACTAATACTAATATTATAAAGCTGAAGAGTTTGTTTGTTTGAACGCGCTAATCCCAGGAACTACTGGTTCGAATTGAAAAATTCTTTTTGCGTTGAATAGACCATTTATCGAGGTAGGCTTTAGGCTATATAACAGCACGCTGCAAATATAAGGAGCATTATAAATAATAGATAATGTGAAATATACGGGGAAAATTATTCACCCATGAGGGCTTCTATAATGCCCAAAATAACTATTCCACGCGGACGAAGTTGCGGGCACAGCTAGTTTATAAATATGGGTAATTACTTTTTTCCCTCAAGCCAAGCCAAGGTTAAAAATACCAACTTGTAATCATTATATTAGTGATAGATAAAAGTTAAGCACCCGGCAAATAAGTAAGTAGACTCTAGAATTTGACAGTTACGGTATACCTACGCAATAGCAATTTCTTATATAAAAAAAAATCTGCTCATCGCACGACAAAATCAGTTCTTTTCAGTTTGAGCATTTCAGTCTGCCCTAACCTAGGTACCGTATTAAAGCTGCTAGTTTTGTATATATACCTACTTACCTACAGATTTCACACACAGCCTTTCTTCGTAGGAGCTTACATTATTTTACTGGAAGCGTAGGTTTCTGACATTTTCACATTTCTCAACGATTCGTATCTACGTGACCTGTGCAAGTTTTATTGCACTATAATCAAAATAGAGGGTTTTACGGCCGTAAACTACACTTTTATTATTACGATTTACGTGACAGCTCAATTGATGAAAGGTGAGCCATAAAGCGATACAAATACCCCAGGGGATTTAATTATTTTGCCTCAATTTTGAGATTTGCGGTTGTAAACACGCAAAGGTGAAGGTAATTACCGCCTAAATATATTAACGTGGCCAAAGTTTCCCGTGAACTCCGGGAAATTATATAGATAACAATTTGCTCATACTACTTTCTACTACATCCTTACCTACGTCTTAGGTAGGCGAAGCAGTGGGACTAATGCTATTGCGATACACATTTATTTCCATGTAAACTCTACCATAGAAATCTGAATAAAAGTTTCATATTGATCAAGAGAAATAAATTTTTAACCGACTTCATTTACATTAATTTCAGATTGGCCAAGCATACGACTTGAAAAGCGTTTCACCTGAAATTATTAGACAACGATCTTACCGCACTGGGGATGGGACACACCACCTGTGGGGCTGGGATGACCCCGAGTTCACTGAGAAACTCAAGGAAAAGTACGGAAGTGTGGACAGCTGTGAAGAAAAGAAGGCGACGTGATGACGTCCGTTAGTCCGTAGCAGTAACGTATTGGGAGAAAATTGCGTGACTAATATAAAATTATCCATAGATATTCTAAATTAAATATGAGTATTTCTTTGTAATGTAGGAGCAGTAAATATTTAATTGGTATAAATTTTGTAAAATAAACTGTCGAAATAATATTTTATTTTTAATTTATTCAAGTACTTACTTAATTATAATTTCTACACAAAGTGGGCATTTACAGATATAAGATAATTCTAAGTAAATCTATAGCTGAATTAACATACTTTTAATTTAATTATTCAAAATCTAAAATTGCATATATAGTGGCTATCCATATAGTCTAAATTAGTATACTACTTACCTACTTTAAAAATGCCTAAATTTTGCAAAACACACCAAAAATCCCTCGAAATTAGTTAATCGCAATTGCTGCTACATGAGCTTTGTAAAAAAAAGGTACCCAGTAAATTGAAACAAGGTAAAATCTCCAATGCGATACGCAGCTGGCGCCGTGAGCGATAAGCGAAAATCGATGGAAACCTCCATTACTGGGCTATAATTAATGCAGGCTATGATGCTTGCTAACATTCGACTCGCTTGCTGCAAAGCTAGCACATGCTTCTATTACAAGCAGAATTACACACATCATTAATTTACCAAAAGCGTACCTACCAAAATAATAAGATTATATTTCAAAGCCCACTTCCTTATTAACAGGGAAATACCTTATGTAAGGCTATTAACACATGACATCAGTAAAAAGTGTAAACTGATATAACTAGGAGGCTAACTAAAACCCCTTAGCTAGAAGGGAGAGAAATTTAATGAGTATTGTTATTATAATCAGCCACTAAAAAGAGCGGTATAGCTCGCGGTTATTAAGACAAGTACTTATTATCTACCTAATCAACTGATATAACAACTGGCCTGCCTACATAACATACATTCCTCTTTTCCGGCAAGCATAGGCTAATCTTTGATCCTGCCACGAAACCTGCGCAATTCTTTCGCTTCATCCACATTCATAACTCTCTTCTAAGTGTCGTTTACAGAATTCTTGAACTGACCTTTTATCAGGCTTGGACGAAAGTAAAGTTTTCGTCTCGGCCTTACGGGTTCGGGTTCTCCTTCCAACGTTTCTATTCACATTCTTTTTGTATTTTACTGAGTCAACCTGATATATCATTTATTTCCTCTACATAAATAATCTCCATGTAAATATCTGATGCAAATTGAATAATCAGAGCGGGGATATTTCGCGCGTTTTAAATTAGTGACATTCATACAAATAGTTTTTGTTTTTGATATATAAATAAGTTCCTAGAACCTAAGTAGATAAAATACAAAAGACCCTCAAACACTTAAGTACCGTCAGTCCTACAAAATATCTGGCCCAGTTGCCTGTTTGAAGCAGAGAGACGGGTAAGTAGTAAACAGCAACTTCATGTAGACGCCATCGTGCGCTAATCGTGACGCCGATCGGTGCAAGTGGAGAAGGGCGGAAACATACTTTCTATTACAATAATAATAATCGTTGGTTTAAATAAATGCTGTCCTTGGCTGTACCCCTAATGGAATGACACGAAAAATCGCCTCGTATACATGGCTCATAAAACCTTAGCGACTATTAACCAGTAAAAAAACACAGACATCAATGTCAATATATCAATGTCAAGTTTCAGCTGCTAAGTCAGCTGGTCGACTGGTTGATTTGATAGTTGAAATAAAATCAACCAAAACAACCTACCTATATACGTTAATTAAGGAAATCAAAGGTTCAAAATACATTAAAATAACATTTATACATAACCGTATTTCTATCAATTAACAATTTAGAGTGTTATTTATGTTTCAAATATGTTAGCTTCAGTTATAAAAGAACACCAAGCCAAACAGGCTGCTAAGCGAGTCGTACAAGGTAAGAATATTTTTTTTTTTTCAATATACATAGGTTTATGTTTTTTTATAATATATTATTTTTCAACACTGTACACAACAAACTCAGTTACAGGGAATACAGTATGTAGAACGATTTTCTTTACAGAGCAAAAGCGCAAGGAATGTATAGCAGCCGCAAATGATTTGACACAGGCCCTTGTTGATCATCTCAATGTGGGGTTTGTATACTTGAAACTTTATTTAACAAAAATACAATTCAACACATTCAGATTTAAATACAAAAAATATAGTATGTGTTTTTATGAGATTTTTTTTTTATTCGGAACACAAGTCCTTTTTTTCTTTGCAGAGTGGCCCAAGCTTATCTCAACCAAAAGAAATTAGATGCTGAAGCTAAACTATTGCACCAAGGAGCAATAAACTTTGCGAAACAAACACAACAGTGGGTTGCTCTTGTGGAGAACTTCAGTAGTGCCCTCAAGGAAATTGGTGATGTTGAAAACTGGGCGAGAAGCATAGAGAATGACATGAAGATTATCACGGAGACTTTAGAAAAGGCTTATGAAACAACACAGGAGAAACCTAGCAATAGTCAATCATAGAGTTAGGAATTTTTTTTCTAAGTTTAACTATAATTAAAGGCATAATTCCAGATTCATAGAAATACATAATATATTATATGACATTCCGTTATATTTGTGTGTTTTAGTCGTGCATTGACCTTGTTCAATGCATGGCAACTATAAAAATCAGCAGTGCTGCTTGTCTCGTACGACATTCTAGGGAAGAAATGAAGTAGTATATTTTAGCAACCATGATTTCTTTCCCATTTTGCCACAGCACTAAGGCTTATGTCTTATAGTAGAGGCAAATACATAGTGATCTTTGTTTTTTTTATGAGTAAAGGATTGTCAAACAAAATTGGAATATAAAAATCATTTATTAAATTTCCATAAATATAAGCTTTATACTAAATTCTAAAATAATTGTGACACTAAAAATGGCAAACAAATGGTGTACTATTTCTAATACTGGGAAAATATATTATAATCTTGGAAGAAAAATATAATAGAAGTACCTTAAATCTATTGTCTTTTTATATCTTATAATAACCAATACCAAGCAATTTTATACTTTTAATCTCAATATCAAAAGCCAACACCTTTATCCCTAAAAAACCAGGATCTCAAGAAGAGATTCCTTCATAAATTCAGTTTTGATTGATTAAATGTAAATTAATTGTACTAGCAACTACAAGTTGTATATTTCGGTTACAAAATCTCACCACAGTTACCTTATCACTCAATATTTGCACTGGCTATCACAGACTTGTTTTATGACTTTGTATTTCCTATGATATTACTTTATGAAAAAATATATCAAACAAAGACTGTTATCATTACTTTTAACTCTGGCACTATAATTTTATATCACTGTAGACTGGCAAGCTATATTAAATACTATTTAATTGTAAATATAAATTCAGTTATATTTTATCCAAGCGCACCCATAACCCGCCATCTGCTTTCAACAAGAAAGCCCTCTTGTCAATTTTCACTGGGTTGTTAGTTTTGGAGCATGCAGAGAACTTGAAGTTCATCAGGAGCTTCACCATCGCCAGTTTTGCGGAAAACATTGCGAATCTCAAACCTGAAAAAGTAGTTTTTGACTATTAATCATTAAATTAATAAGAAATTATGATTGCACTCCAAAATACATTACCAAAACATACTATGCCTTGATGCTTAATGTAGAGGGTGTAACTGGGAACACGCCACTATGAGAGAGTTGTTTGGCTAACTAAAACCCTATTTAGGGTAAGCTTATATATTAAGGGTAAGTTGTTGGATAGGATCAAATCAAATGCAACTTCTTTACCAAGCTAGTAATAAAAAGAAATGCAATTGATAATTTTTAAAATAAATCAATAATCATTACCAATACAATTGCGAGGTCCAGCGCCAAAGGCTAAAAAGAGATGGGATGGACGTTCCTTCTTAGCGTCTCCTATGAACCTCTCTGGACGGAACTCTTCCGGTTCCGGGTAATACTCTGGATCCATATGGACGCCGTATATGGGGATGGCCACTGCGTCGCCAACATTGACTTGCACCGATGTGCCTGGTAGAGTGTAGGGCTTCACACAGACGCGATCAACGCGGGATACTGGCGGGTACATGCGTAGGGTCTCTGTGAATATTAAATGTTGGTCTGTTAGCATTAGGATGGAATAGAGATTCAGATAGTGGCAGGTTGCTGTCCCATCTCCTAAAAAAATAATATTCTTTTTAAAATGTGATCGGTATCTCAACATGGTGACCTATTATTAATTTTGTAGGTACTTACCTACACTAATACGCCACTTTGTAAAAAAACTTGCCATTTTCGGGAGCAATGCAAAAAAGTGTGAAAAATATTTTTGCTTTAAGAAACATTAAATCTTCGAACAAAGTTAAATGTACTCGCCAAGTAAAAATCCCTCCAAATATGAGAGTTGAGACAGGAGTTCATAGCTCATTTCTTTCCCACTAGTGCACTCTTCAATGTGGGCACGCAATTTATCCTGTAAGTCGGGTCTGGTTGCCAAGGCATGTATAGCAAAGGATAACAGAGTACTTGATGTTTCGTACCCCGCGATGAGGAACAATAGTGTCTGTGCGTCTATAGTGTCGTCATCTAAGGCTGAAAAATATACAAAGATTTAATTTTATACTTCCAAATTATTAAACTTTTTTATGTAGTACAGTACATCTAGTGATGATAAGTGTCTATGCCTTTGGCTTTTTTACTTATTTTATAACTTTTTTCAACGTAAAGGTGAAATATATGCCAATGTAAGGTATGCCAATAAACCCGCTTTTTTAACACGTTGCCTGCCATAGTAGATTTGCTAATACAAAGATTATATACCTGTCAGTAACCGGTGACTGACATGGCAGTCTATGTGTTAACTAACAATTACATTCCTATTGTAAGAAAAAAGTTTAATTACTTATTTTTTAATAGACCAGACGTTGTTAAACTTAAGATGCTTTCAAACTTACTTGCTTTAACCTTCGATTTTTCCGAATCAGAAGTCTCTTGGTGATTTTCTGTATCAGCGGCATCTATAAGAAGTTGTAGAAAGTCGTTTTTCCTGAAAATAAACACAGTACATTATTCATATTCTCAAAAAAAAATTAAAACTTAATGACCCATTACAAATAATTGCAATGAAGAGAAACTTTTATATCTCTCATTATATACTATATATACCTATTAAAGCAAGGCGTGCATCAAATATTTTATTCGTATGAACCTTATGTACCTTAATCAAATCTTATGAAAAATTAAATAAATTAATGTGTTAACTGTATACTCTAAACCAATGTTAAGAGTTAAGCGAAATTGCTTGTCTTAACAAAATTACAAAAATAAAAGTACATCATATTTTATATTTGTTTTTTAACTTTCCACTTTCAACACTCAACCAAGAATTGACGTCGACATAAGATACCTACATATTAGAATACCAAGAATGTATGGTGGTACCGAAAAAACACTACTAAATATACGCAAGTCATGCGACCGGCATAAGCTAGTCTTACTTAATGCCCGTTGCTCTTCTTTCAGCTTTTGCTTTCTGCAATATGCCCATTAGCTCTGCGATGCTCTCTGTGTTTAGAAACGACATGTTTAGATACTGCATCATTTTGGGCATAATCATCAGTACCATTAAAAGAAATATTCTTTTGGTCTTGGACATATAGTTGAATTTCTCAGCAACCTGAAAAATTGAATTGAAGGAATAAATTGTGGAATATTGTATTCCTGTCTGTTCTTTACTTTTATTTTTATTTCAAAACTTTCTTTTCCACAGCTTCCCCGCGCGAATTTAGCGTCACCTACAAAAGAATAGAGGTTGTTCGCATGTTTCACGGGAACAATATTATCAGGATGAAAAATACCTTATGTCCTTCTCTAGATACTAAATTAAGTATTAAATACGCAAACTTTAAAAAAAAATTGGTTCAGTAGATAATGCATGAATTGACTACAGACAATCATATAAACTTACTTTCGCATTTATGGTATTTGTTGGGATTTAATATTTATTCAATTCTTTCGGCCTATTTGGCACAATGGTTGTGTTAACTTCTGAATCATAAGTCCTAGGTTTGAACCCTGTTCAGATCATGATGGAAAAACTTATTAAAGTTATTAAAAAAATACTGCTTTTTAAGTATCATAATATTCTTTTTTGATTTCAAAGTAAATAATTGAGAAAAAAATATGATAAGAGGTCATCAAGAATAATCATTGAAGTTACACAAACCTTCACAAAATGTGCATTTTCGTCAGTAAGTGCGTCGCATTTTATTCCAAACGCACAAGCGCCTATGACCTCCAGTGTGAAATGTCCCAATGTATCTTTCATTTCTACATCTTTTCCATCTGAAAAAGAAAAAAAAAGAAAAGATGACATAAGATATTTCTTAATAATAATTTAAGGTTACAAACATAATGGAGATCTCGTCAGTTCTTCATCCAACTTTTCCCATCCATAATCATGGGATCTTTCCATCAAACAAGAATTACCTAATCTTGTTAAACCACTTCACAAGAGTATGTATCCGCTATATCCGTTCTATAAATAAAATACAACAGAGACTAATTCTCTAAAACATCTAAGACCTGTGCACAAAGAACACTTACCATATTGTTTTAAAAATTCAACTAACTGCTGAGAACAATGCTCAATAAGTGGCAGCATATGTTTCAGACGTGCTGAGCTGAATGCTGGGGTGAGTGTGCTGCGGACAGCTTTCCATTCTGAACCCTATGAAGATATTTAATGAAATAATTGTATCATATATAAAATAGTTTGAACCAAAACACAATATACAAATATAAAATATTTGATTTAAAAATAAATACAGGCAGGTATTATAATATTTACGGCCTGTGGTGCAGCGGTAGTATGCTTGTCTGTGGCACTGGAGGTCCCAGGTTCAAATCCCAGCCATGATGAGAAAATAACTTTTTCTGATTGGCCTGGGTCTTGGATGTTTATCTATATAAGTATTTATTACAAAATATAGTATTGTTGAGTTATTATCTCGTAACACAAGTCTCGAACTTACTTTGAGGCTAACTCAATCTGTGTAATTTGCCCGGTATATGTTTTTTTTTGTTTATTAAACACCTATCATACACTAAGGGTGCGTAAAGATACATCCACATTTAAAATCAGTAATATTATTTAAACACCTGTATATTTCAGTGGGCTATTAATTATTCCTTCTATAAATACAATATAATTTTTCCTTTCTCAACATAAATTTTCAGGCAGTTTTTGTTAAAAAAAAATTAAAAATGGTTTTAAATAGGAAGATATACCTTAAGATTCAGAAGTGACTGACTGATGTATCTTGCTTCTTTTATGCGTAAAGTATTTCGGTCTGTGAAATAATCAAAATCTCTAATGGTAACAGCTTTTATGAGCT
This sequence comes from Amyelois transitella, assembly GCF_032362555.1. NCBI lineage: Eukaryota > Metazoa > Arthropoda > Insecta > Lepidoptera > Pyralidae > Amyelois > Amyelois transitella. Next base: position 4,485,547 of record NC_083516.1, on the reverse strand, counting down.
CTGGGTCCATTAGGTATAAAACTGGTCTTCTTCCTTCAAAAAATCCTATAAAAATGTGATTAGTTATCTAACAATCAATTTTCTTATTTATATATCATAGCAGTCTGTTCCCTGAAGCATAAAAGAGTACAGCCTTTTTTCGCTCATTCCAAAAACTCTCAATTTTCCTCATTCAGAAATATTACTTATCCATTGCATCAGTCACCACACACAGCAAACCATATTATATGAGATTTAGATAACAACTAATTTGTAAAGATTAGGCTGTGACAAATGATTTTTGCTTTTGTTAATTTAAAAGTAAAAACCTTTTAAATATTTAATGCAGCTTTAGCTGAACTTAATTTAACTTTTGGATAAAGATAGTTAAAAGTATGGTAAATAATGTACAGATCAGAAAAGCAGATAAAAAGGCAGTGTCTAAGGAAGTGGGAATGAGTGACACATTAATATGAATTAACACATACATACATTATCATGTATCACGCCTCTTTCCCACAAAGGTAGGCGATACATTATGAGTGAAATTAATTATTTTATCTTATGAACTGTTTTACATCTTACCTCCGAATTGGTTTCCTTTGAAATAATTATATATTTCCAATTGAAATGTGTGAAACGAAACCTTGCTAGCTATTCTTTTGCCCATGTTGCCGACGAAAATTGTAGGTTTCATGTATTTAACACCTTTCTTTTCAAAAAAGTCGAAAGTGCTTGTATAGTAAAAGTAAACAGCAAATACAAATGTTAAAAACAATAATAATTTCCAATCTTCCATGATGAATCGTAGAATTTTTCTGGATCCACTAAAGTACTCCATAGTAAGGGCTTCAGTTATTCTAAGCAAGAAGGCAAACAATGTTTAGTGAAGACCTTAACTTTGTCTGACAAATTAACGGAAACCCCTTTATTTATATCTCAAACATTGACATGTTTATCAGCATGGAAAGAATCTGGAAAGAACTGCAAAATCGCCCAAAATTTTTTAAATGTTTATAAATGATTCAGCAAAGCGAAATTGAGACGAGGGAACATAAAAAAACAAACAAAACCAGCTGATGTAATTGTCACTTCAACATCAACATGATAGTGACAGCTGCTAAGAAGTATTTTTGCCTAATAAGATTAGGCTATGATCGTATACACTGTGAACTTAAAAATACTCAAAGTACGAAACGAGGGTAACTGTCACCCGCCGCTTAACAAACCTAAATTAGGACTCATGAAATGAAATTTGACTTATATTATTTAGGTGTTCGAGCCTTCGCTTGAACCACCGTTGAGATAACGCCTTCTCAATTCGTGTCAATCTACCCTCTTTTCGCTGCGTTTTTCTCCTTCCATCGCAGTTTTGTTTCGTGTTGTCTCTTTCTAACATTTACAGGGCAGCGCTCGGCTGGGTGTTCGTCAGTACGCTTTTAGAATTCGTGCAGTAAACTTGTGTCTATAGAGGAACTGGCGGTGAGTAAAATCACCTCACTTATTATTGCGTCGAGTCAAGTATTAATTTCCGCTCGGCACCCTTTGGTCCAGCGACGACTTAGGAGCCAGCCTCCTACTACTGGTTACATACCAAATCAACTCGACGTTAGAATAAGCTTCTCGACACGTCGCCCTAATCTACTCGACACGGCGTCGTATACTTGACTCGACATACTGTCGCATAAACGACTCGACGCGACGTCGAATGAGTCGCCGTGTCGAATCACGGTGTAACTGTCTCGACTTGAAGCAATTTATTCGACCTACGATTCGACGTCTGTTGATCAATTCACTTCTCATCACTTCCAGATCATGGATGAGATCATACCAATGGGGCAACTAGCATCTATGCCCTGTCAAGACGAAGATGCTGACTCCTACCGAGCCCTAGTCGCGGCCGTCGATGAACATTTTCCCTCTGAATGGCGAACGTGGGCAGTCTGTAACCTTTCATTTCAAGATATCTTTGGAGATGAAATAACGCAGAAAGTAGATGCTAAAATAAGATTTGCTATACCTATTGTGGATTTAGCAAGAGCCTTCGACCCATCTGCAAATTCATTGTCTGAAAGACGCTTCCGACAGATAAAAAGTAAACTTTTACAATGGCCACTAGGCAGAGCACTATTATATGCTCCCCACAGCATCATGGAAAAGATTCACGCTCCAGACTACAAGCGCTTCATGAACGCCGTGCGAGAGCTGAAACCTAAACTGGTTAATAGAGACAGAGCATCTTCACAGTTACGGTTGTCGGTTTCACCGCAACAAGAGTTCAATACGCCTACTAATCGGAAAAGACCCAGTCCTATCCCACTTACCGAGGAATGCTCACCTTCTAAACGCTCTGATAATTCTAGCAGTAATAACGACGTCCTTCTTTCTGTCCTAAACAAGCAAATGGAAATGTTTGGAAAACTGTTGAATGCTTCCTCAGAGCAAAATGAAAATATTAAGAAACTCCTCACTCGAGGCAGTGAGAGCACAAACCAAACCAACATATCGAATGAGTCGTTTGAGTCGATGACAGATAGCACAAAATCGGTAGAAGATATGGAAATTGCCTCCTGTTCTACAAATTCTGGTTCTAGAAGTATAGCTTCTGAGGAGTCGACCCTACGACAACAAATTGCAGAAACGCAGCGTAGGCTAGATGATCTTACAAACCAAGAGCCCCCTTCAAAGAAGAGGGAGCGCTCTTACGATTTCTCGCCATTTACCACAGAAAAAGAACCAAAAGTTGCAAAAGCTAATCCAGAGCTTCTAAAGCAAGGTATTATATGCCAACGTTTTGGGGAAGAAGGCTGGCAAAATATAAGATATGCCGACACACAAAAAATGTTTCAAGCTGCCCCAGCCTTTTCTTCTCTGAAACCCAACAACGTACTTGCAGGAGCAACACCTCAATACAAATCGGTGAAAATTCTGGAGAGTGCTGACATGACATTGGGAGCTATAACAAATGGGCTGCTTCTACAGAGAAAACACTTTCAAATCTTGCTAAACAAAATGCCTAACCATGAAAGAAATAAAGTTGGCAAGGAATTCCTAGCTGCAGACTCTGAATTTCGAAAGGTATCCGACAATCTCCTTCAATATGTTTGCGGACGTCGTGCTGAGGTTATACAGCATCGACGAGCAATATATCGTCCAACCAACAGGGTTCTCAGGCAAATACTTCACGACATACCCCCTTCGGACACGCATCTATTTGCAGATAAGGCCTTAACAGATGCCGTAAAAGAACAAGGCGGTGTCCACAAGTTCTTTCCCACGAAAAAGAAATACGGGTATAGTGATCAAAGATTTAATAACACACACGATAGATCTCGAAAAAGAGACATCTCAAAAACAGGCTGGATAGACTCTAATAGCTGGAAGAAAAAGAAATATAATGACAATAATGCTAAATGGAACGTGACAAATAAAGAAAAAGGTGGAGACTCTTCAAGAAAGCAAAATATTTTTTCAAGAAAAAGGGGGAGTGGAGATAAAAAATGATACATTCGAAGCGGGGCGGCTCCAAAAATTTTTAAACCGTTGGAGCTCGGCTCCACCGAATATTTTAAACATAATAAAAGGATACAAAATCCCATTCCTAAAGAAACCACCTCTAACTCGCTTGTCAAAGGTAAACGTCTCGAATTTCCAAACAAAATCGTCCTCGGAAATGACAAAAGAGATAGAAGAGAAAAAAAAAAAAAAAAAAAAAAAAAAAAATTGGTTTTATTGACTCATTTCAGCAAATATTATGTACATACATCGTTCATATAAAAGGTGTTAATACATTTTCTAATCTGGTCCAACGCTCAGCCATCCACCATCAAACTAAGAATAAACCTGTATCTTGATTGGTAGAAGGCATCACGGAAGATCCGGTAGGATGTAATGATGTTTGTTTATTTAAGTTGAAGTAAAATGTACACTGATTTAATAATTCCCAAACTAGACGAATCTGTATTCTGGGAATTATTTTGAGTTTACACAATAGTTAACTAAGGATAGATTTTTATTAATATGTATAAATCAAGATAAACTTAAAACTATTGCAATAACGCTCTAGACCGCCTTGTGGTAACAATTTATGTACAACGATGTGAACATCGTATATATTAATAAGAAAAGATACGTGGACTAAGTATATTAAATAAATTTCATTAATAATTGATATTATTTAGGCAATAGATTTTCCGTGTCAGAGTAATTTAATGTCAAAAGCCACTCTTTAATTTTGAATTTGACAACACGTTTTGTGCAAGGGTATATTTTTAATATTTTATTGGCCTTATTATACATAATACAGCTAATTACTTCAAAATGCCGTGCAGCAAAAACAGTCCTATGTGGTGGTGTAGAACATACTAGGTCCCATCTACGCTTTCGGGTATGTAGTGTCGGATCATACACCAACTGTGAGTGCTTACGAAGCAGCAACATGGAGATAAATAGTTGCCTGACTGTCATGATTGATATCTCTGAAAATAGTTGTTGAGTAGGGAACCGAAAAGGCTTTTTGATCATAACCTTAAGGACCGCTCTTTGCGCTCGCTCAAGCGGTAGCAGCGTTGTTTTTACAGCTCCACCCCATACTGCGATACAGTACGTTAGAATGGATTGGCATAGCGCAAAGTATACGACCTTAAGGGTACTTAAATCGGCAACAGAGTTTAAATTTCGGAAAACATAAATGAGTTTCCTTACTTTGTTTTTCAAAAAAGCAATATGTTGGTCCCACTTAAGATATTGATCTACATATATTCCAAGATATTTAGCGGTTGTGGTCCTTGATATGACTGTGCATGTGCACAGGGAGTTATTATTGAATGTTCGGCATTTATGAGCTTTAAGTGAGAATTCATTATCTAAAGGTAGGGTAGAAGCATTTATAGCAAAGGTTATATAGTTGCTTTTGGCTAAGTTTAGAGTTAATAAATTTGAATCAAGCCAAGACATAACTGTGGACAGAGCTAATTCTGCATTTGAAAAGGCTTCACTCCAATCCCGACCGTTTATAACAAGTGCTGTGTCATCTGCATACGTGTATATTTGACAATTAGGTATGCTTAGTTTACAAAGGTCGTTAATATATACTAAAAAGAGGGTGGGACCGAGAATTGAGCCCTGCGGTACGCCGAAAACTAGTTCCTGTTGATCACTTACAATATCGTCTATTTTGACACATTGTGTACGATTTAGAAGGTAATCACGAAATATGGAGAGAGGGAGGCCACGTATTCCAATGCATTCCAGTTTTGTTAAGAGAAGTGGGATGGAAACGGTGTCGAATGCTTTCGAGAGATCGAGAAACACGCTGAGACATCTTTGCTGGTTATCTAAATATTTTATGACATTATTCAGTAAGCCATGCAAAGCGTCTTCTGTACTAAGGCCTCGTCTAAAACCAAACTGGTTATGCGCAATGATGTTTTTGGATTCCAGGTAGTTGACCAGTCGTTTATTTAGAACTTTCTCTAGTATTTTGGATAGAGTAGAAAGTACAGATATAGGTCGATAGTTTGAGACATCATCTTCATCCCCGGACTTAAAGACAGGAGTAACTACTGCCCTCTTAAAGGCAGCTGGAAATACTCCTGATGATAAAGCCAGTTGGCAGATGTGTGTAACTACCGGAATAAAGATTTGTCGTGAATCTTGCAGAATTCTCGCAGATATGCCATCCCAGCCAACAGAACTGTCCCTACGAAGGCTTAATAATAAAAGTTCGATCTCGCCTTCATCGACGTCTGTTAGGAAAATTGAGTCGCTCTCATATTGAGTGGTTTTAGAGGTTTTAGGTGGCTGTCTGCTGAGTATTTTGTCTGCCAAATCCTTACCGATGTTTACAAAAAAATTATTTACATTATTAACCGAGACTCTTGGGTCTGAATGCAGTTTTAGAAGCCGTCGTGCACCGGATTCAGATTTATTAATATTTGAAATTTCTTTAATAGCCGTCCATGTATTCTTGGGATTATTTTTCGCATCTTGTAAAATCTTTCTGTGATAATTAATTTTAGTAGTTTTAAGGAGCTTGTTAATAAAGTTTCTGTATCTCGCGTATGTCACTTTCAAAATGATGTTCTCTGGATCTCGCTTAAGTTGACTGTGCATTTTGTCACGGTTTCTTATACATCGGATCAAACCAGGCGTTACCCATGGCTTAATGTGTTTCTTACTACGTGTTATTTTAACTTTATGAGTATTTTGTTTAACAATGTAAGAGATAGTGGAGATGAGGTAACTAACGGCAACATTTACGTCTTGTGTAGAGAATAGAGGTGTAAAGTCTAATTGAGATATTGCAGCATTTATTGCGTTATAATTTACAATTGATCGTACATATTGAGAGCTTTGGTGTTGATAATTCAACTGTGTTGACAAAATTGTAGGTAAATGATCGGTTATTTGGGTGTCTATCACTAATGTGGAAGATGGGAGTTTACTTCTTAACATAGTGTGATCTAAACATTTTTTACCCCGGGTGATAAACGTTTGTGTGGGCAAAAGACCATGCAATGCAAGAATGTCTAAATAGTCGTCTTTATTGTCATCTATGGAATCTTTTGTTATATCTATATTTGTATCTCCTAACATGCTGAGTATCTTAAAAGATTTTAGAGTTTGAAGCAACTCATTGAGGCTGTTTAGAAAGATATCAGCATTCAGATGTGACGGTGAGCGGTAAATAGCTATTAAAGCAAACTCCCTATCAAACTCACACACCAGGCAACCAGCGTCTTTTATGCAGCTCGGTTCATAAACTTTGCACTCAAGATGTGTTTTAATATATATGACGATCCCGCTATTTTGGTTTTCATTATTTTTAGTTTGATATGTTTTGTATCCAACAAGATTTGGTAAAAATGGTGCTACCGATAACCAACACTCAGTAAAGATAAGGATTTCAGGTGTGATTTCCATTTCAGCTAAAAGAACATTAAACATATCAAAATTGCGGTTGATACTCCGTATATTTAAATGAAATGCCGTTAAAGTTTTATTATTATTTCGTAATAAAGTAGCACATTGGTCGGGCTGACAAATTAAGGCTCGCGACATGCCAACATCCTCCAGTTCAGACGTTATAGTACTAAAATCGTTTCTAACCATATAATAATAAATATAAATAATTTACAAAAAAGAAGCTATTAATTTCTGAACCAAAGAAGTCGGATGTATTTCGAGCAGTAAACGCGACAGGCATGCGAGATTGAGAACCTACAAGATAAACGTGCGACAACGGGGTTTTTAGATACGTAACATTAAACAAGCTCATATTAAAGTGTATTGGGTTAAGATACTTCTGACCCGAGTTATGGTTTAGTATATCTGATATCCATAACCAGGAAACAAAGTACTTAACGTATGTATGAAATAAATTGTTATGAAAATTTGTTACCACAAACAGCAATTGCAAGTAGACGGGAGGATGCGATAAAGTATGTAAGGGAATTACATACTTATGAGTAACAGCTAGAATACTTTTTGTGTTAAAGAGTGTAAATAAAAAATAATAGTAAAGAAAAATAATATTAAAACTTAGTAACTTATTTGATACGTAGGCGATACAACTGCTATAATATAATAAAGTATATGACATATATGTAAAAGAGGATAAGACGTCGCTAATACTGATGATTAGGCAGGCTAGTCATTGAGACTGAATAGTAGCGAGAGTAGCCTCGGAGTCCACCCTAATAATCTTTGAGTGCTCGTCCTTCCGAATGTAAATTTTGTTGTTAGCCGACCAGCAGAACTTAAAATTATAGTTTTTTGCGAATTCCCGACACTTGAAAAATAATTTACGCCTACTCCCAGGTATATATTCAGACACATATATCGGACTGGTTTTACCAGAGAGAGAGATGTTAACGTCATCAGCCTTAGAGGAAACAAGCCAAGAGACGGGGTTTTTGTCCACCTTTTTCCTCAGGAAAAAGGCAGATGGAACCAACAGACCCATATTGAATCTGAAAAAATTGAATCAATACGTGATGGCACCAAAGTTTCGACTTATAAGTCATCAAAATGTTCCGACTCATTTGGATGTGGACGATTATATGATGAAGATAGACATATCAAAGGCATATTTTCACGTACCAGTTGCAAGAAGTCATCGTCGATTCCTTACATTAGCATACGAAGACAGGACATATCAAATGACCTGCCTCCCATTCGGGCTGTCCAGTGCACCGGCGGCTTTCGCAAAACTTACAAACTGGATCGCTCACGAACTCAGACAGAAAGGCCTCATAATCGTCGTCTACCTCGACGATTTTCTTCTGATTCACAAGGACCCGGAAATACTGTCCAAGCAATTGGACTTTGCAGTGACATTCTTAAGAAATCTCGGTTGGCAAATCAACTTTCAAAAATCTACAGCGGTACCCTCAAAGAAAGTAGAATATCTAGGTATAACATGGGACACAGAGCTAAACCAGAAAAGGCTAGGAATCGAGAAAACCGAAAAATTAAAATTAAGCCTTTCAAAACTGATCAAGGAAAAACGTTGGAGCTGGCTGGATGCCAAAGTGATCCTCGGCAAACTGAACTTCGCTTCATTCGTGGTTCCGCTGGGACGGTTACATTGCAGAATGCTACAAAGAGAGTCGTCAAGATTACCAAATCGAAAGCGGCACATGAAATTCGCGATGCGGGACTCAGTACTCCTGGACCTTGCTTGGTGGCTAGAAAACGCACATCAGCACTCGCCAATTCACTATCCTCCGCCGTCAATATTCATAACAACGGATGCGGCAGACACGGGATGGGGGGCCGTAGTGAACGGCCGTCGTCTCTGCGGTACGTGGACTCTCAGTCAACAAAACTGGCACAGCAACAAGAAAGAACTTTGGACTATTCTCGAAGTTTTGAGACAAATAGAACTAGAACTAGAGGGGAAATCAGTCACCGTGCAAACCGACAATCGCACCAGCGTAGCTTACGTTATGAAGCAAGGAGGCACAAAATCTTTGACCTTACTAGAAACAGCAGCGAGTATATTGGAAATTTGCCAGAAACGACGGTGTCACCTAACAGCACGGTATATTCCCGGGCATTACAATGGAATAGCCGACGGACTCTCGAGAGCCAAGTCCCTTCCGGAATGGCACCTCAGAAGAGAAACGCTGGCCAAAATTTTTCAAGAGCTAGGCCGACCAGAAATAGATCTATTTGCTTCGAAGAAATCCGCTATAGTCCCAGCTTATGTGAGCGAAGACTTAAAAGACGGGAACAGTCAGTTTACGAACGCTTTCAGCAGGACGTGGCAGTACAGGTTAGGCTGGATATTCCCTCCACCAGCGTTGATTCCTCAAGTTCTACGCCACTTACAGTCATCACGGGGACAATACTTGCTGGTAACACCAACATGGCCGAGAGCTTTTTGGGAACCAGAACTAAAGAGACGGGCTCTGAGACCCCCCCTCAAAATTCAAAATTTGGAATCGAATCTAATCGATCTGCGAACCAATCGCCCGCCTCCAGAAGTAGACAAATTAAATTTAGTGGTATGGAAGATACAGGCTGGAGCGGTCAATTAGAAAATTGGAATGAAAACGAGGTACAAGTTTTGGAAAAATCATGGAGACCCTCAACGCTGAAAACATACAGACCAGCATGGTCAAAATGGAGAAAATGGGCAACTTTGCAAAATATCTCTATAGATAATCCAAGTCCTCCACACCTAGCCAAATATTTGTGTCATCTTTTTACAGAAGAGAAGCTAGCTGCCAGAACGGTTGCCTTGCATAAGTCGGTAATAGTCACATTTTCGAACCCGAACGAATCTAATAATCTAAGCTCCCATCCGCTCGTTAGGCATGCATTGAAAGGAATATTTGCTCAAAGGCCACCTATAAAGAAACCTTTATCGTGGAAAATAGACGACCTGTTGAACTTCCTAAAAAATTATTCTTTCGACGAAAATAATCTCTTCTCCGTATCTAGACATACTTCCACACTCTTGCTTTTGGCCTCAGGTCGCAGGGTTCACGACCTAACGCTTCTTAGTATTAAAGAAGATGCTTTCGAAGATACTGATGAAGGAATTTTATTCCATCCAAGCTTTGGATCTAAGACGGACTCAACAACCTACCAGCAGTCAGGATGGTTGATAAAGAGCTTAGGCGCTGCGACGCGACAGGATAAAAACTTGGACCTGGTCTTTTGGGTTAGAAAACTAATAGAAGTGTCACAATCACGACGAAGAACGGGAAATGTCTATAACTTGTTCATCACGACACGGGGCACTGTGAAAGGCGCAACACGCTCTATTATAGCAGGATGGATCAGAACTGTATTTAAGGAAGCCAGGATAGACGCATCTGCAGGTAGCTTCCGAGCTGCAGTAGCCTCAGACATTTGGACCAGTAACCGATTCAATATCGAAGAAGTATTAAAGAGAGGCAATTGGCGAAGTAGGAATACTTTCCTAAATCATTACTTTAAAGAGATTCCAGGACGTTTACGTGTGGTCAATAATACTTTAATTGATTCTTTCTCACCTATAACAACATAATTAAAATAATTTACTGAAGTCGCAAAATAATCACTTATTACGGTATTATGGTTAATTTTTATTTTATTTTATTTTATTTTGGGAAAATAATAATTATTGTTATATGATCATAATCAAATCAAAATTTAAGTTTGTTTTGTGTTCGAATAATATAGACAGATGGTAACATACGCATTCTTTTTTATTTTTATTTTTGTTTAAGTGTATCTTAATTACCTCACAGTACGCTTAGGGCAACGCCGGCAGATGGTAAACACGTCTCAACGGTGGTTCAAGCGAAGGCTCGAACACCTAAATAGACCCGTTTTTCCCCCAAAGGGTAAAAAACGGATATTTAGGTTTCAGCCGAAGCTTGAACCACCACCTAAGGCCTTGCCGGCTTTAGGTAGGTTAGCAAACTGACGAACACCCAGCCGAGCGCTGCCCTGTAAATGTTAGAAAGAGACAACACGAAACAAAACTGCGATGGAAGGAGAAAAACGCAGCGAAAAGAGGGTAGATTGACACGAATTGAGAAGGCGTTATCTCAACGGTGGTTCAAGCTTCGGCTGAAACCTAAATATCCGTTTTTTACCCTTTGGGGGAAAAACGGGTCTATTATCGTAGGTATCCAAAACTGCATTGTATTGACGCGTCAAGTATCATGTTTAAAAAAAAAACTTATTAACACGGTGACACAGCGTCTTATTGAACGCAAAATAAGAAGTACTACAAACTAATTTTAATTACGGTGTTTCTACTACCTACCTTTAAATTACTTCATAACAAACTTAGATCATCATGACCTTAGATCACAAACATTATGTATTCGTTCAAAATCGATATGGTTAATTGTTTAAGTTTATTCCTTTTTATAACATAAGATTATTTATCTCTCCCGATTTCGAGAAACTTTCACTTATTGTACACCTCTTTATTTACATGTCTGTGGTTATATAAACATTATTTATATAACCGTTGCCTAAACTTATTGAATTCTGTAATGCAACAAATTGGACTAGATATTGATTTCGAACGACAAAGTTCTTAGGCATTTTACATTTTTCTTGAGTCATGTCACTGTCAAAATGATAACGAAGATCCATTACCTAGCCATGCCATCTTCTCAAGGCCATACATAGCAAGGCTGATTAAATATATCGAATTCATTTAGTTTTCGTTCGCCTTAGCTTTGAAAATAACAGCTCACCGACTTGGCAATTATATATATTTAACTTCGCACATAAAGGTATTTTAAATTAAGATTTACTTACCAGTAATTTGTATTATCATCACATCTTATTACTACTATTTTACCTCTCTTGTTCAGAAATTAGAATTTGAAGTTTTTACAGGTTTACGCAGCTTACTGTACAAATTTAAAGGAAAATGAGTCAACCAAGTCCTAGAGTTCTTTCAATTCAAAGTCATGTAGTACATGGCTATGTAGGCAACAAAAGTGCAGTATTTCCTCTTCAGGTATGAACTAAGGTATCTTTTTAAAATCAGGATCAGGAATTCATACATAATGAACATGATAACACTTCTTTTTTACAGTTATAGAGACATAAAATTAATGTCTTCAAATATTATTTTTATAACAATAACCAGCATTTGTGACGCCCCATATCATCTTTCTCATTATTAATAAGTTCATACATGAAAATTTTATGTCAACATATTTTAGTTTCTTTTCAGTAGTTGATGGATAGAGGCTTAACTCTTAAAACGGGCCACCGCCAGAGAGGTTGAGGAGGGGGTGGGGAGGGTGGGGGAGGGTTTGTATGACCCCCCCCCCCCCCAAGTATTTTTTTTTGCCGGAAGCCCCCCCTTTTTTTATATGAATTTTTGAAAATCTTAAAAATTGCACTAAACAACCCAATATTTTCGGTTTGTCATTGTAAACTGTGTTAATTTAGTATTAAATAATTAGTTTGTCCATTAAACATGTACAATACATTAATTAATATATTTTAGCACTAAAAATATAGTCAAAAACTTTGCTTAAAAGTAAAAACAAAAAAGACACTAACTATGAACAGAACGCAATCTGCCGTTTTGCTTATGTGCTACTGTCATCTTATTTACTGACTTCGAAAGTAGCTGTCGGTAAACGGACAGCAGGGGGTGCAGGGGGGCCGCAATGAAAAGAAACAAATTGGTGACAAATCAAACTCGGTTTGGTTAGTTTAGGTTAAGTTGGTGTAAACCACCAAAGCGGAGCGAGCGAAGCGAGCAGAGCGTTCAAACTGAGTAAAAAAGAATAATAGTAAGTACGTATAGGTTAGGTTAGGTTTAACTCACCTTCACCCCTTTCATCCCTTCTTACTTTTCCCCCCCTTGCCCATCTGGCGGTTAATGACCTTTAGCACACTTTTTATATGAAAACTTTAAAAATTCGTAAAAAAAAAACTATAGGCTTCCGGCAAGGGGGGGTCACGGGAGGGGAGGTGTTACCCCCTCCCCCCTCACCACCCCTCTCCGGCGGTGGCCCGTTTCAAGAGTTTTACCTGGATAGACAAACAATCAGACTTTGTCATTTATCTACGTAGTTTTATTTTTGTATAATTAAAAGATTGTTTTTAAATTGAATTATGATAAGTAGATACCTACCTAGTCATAATTTTACAATATTAATAGTATTTAGTAGAATTAAATTTAAATTAATAAAGAAGAATTAAATTTAATTATGTGACTTTTTAGTATCTCATTCCTACTTACAAAATTAATGTACACATAAACAATAACATAAATATTATGTTTTTATTTAATAACTTCTGCAGTTTTGTGAATTATTTTTCATCACAAGATTGTGTCATGGCCATTGCTGTAATCATTGGAGCCAAACAACTTGTTTATTTTAATTTATAAACCAAGGCCAAAAGTCTTCATTTTTTTATTAGAACTATGTAATAGTAGCTTCCATCAACTGCTTCACTCAAATGTAATTATAGCCCATATGTCTTTTTGATGTTTAAACTATATTTGTGTTTGCATTAGCAAACCCACAGCACAATATTACTATGTGTATTTTTACCTATTAAGTATAGATTATTTTCTTTTTACTGAAAAATCATAATTGTTTTTTTTACTATTTTATTCTTCTGTGGAGCTAGTATAGCACGCGCGTTATTATCTAATAAGAAGCGAAACAGAGATAGTTTATTGCATGCTATGCTAGCTCCCTGGTAATTCATATAAACATTGATGACAGACTCTTCCTTATTTTAAATAAAACTAATCAATGTAGGTACCTACTATTTTATCAAAAACAACTTGATAAGTCAATCTTTTGTTATCAAGCCTCAAGCAAGACTCCAATAAATAGTTGCTATGCACATAATAATACAAGTTATCATTTTGCATCAATATAAAAAATATTTTAAAATGTATATATAATTAATATAGGTCTATCTCTTCTAATATAGGTAGCATGAATATGAAATTTGTGCAGCCTACAACACAATGTTAATAAATAATGTACCTAACATATTGGTGTAGTCATGGTTAATTGAAAATTGTATTTTATATTAATTCTTAATTTCAGGTTTTAGGTTTTGAAGTAGACTCTATAAATACTGTACAATTCTCAACACACACTGGCTACAAAACCATTAAGGGTACTGTTCTCAAAAATGAAGAAATGGAGGAGATAGTGGAAGGTCTGATTGCCAATGATGTCCACTTCTACACACACTTCCTAACTGGCTACTCAAGATCAGCAGACTCTATGAAACAAGTTGCTGAAATAATAAAAAAATTGAGGTTGAAAAATCCCAATCTTGTTTATGGTAAGTGTGTTAAATTTAAGTAATGGGCTAACAACCTGTCACTATTTGAATTTCAATATCATAATCACAGCCATACAGCTGAACATGGCCATTCAGTCTAGTCAAGATAAAAAGTTTAAATTTTTTGCCCATTGAATTTCTTACCATAATGTGCAACACTTAGAAACTAATATGTCTCGTTCCTATGACTCTTACTCTCCTTCCTCCTGATATTGGTCCTAATTATATTGTCTCACCTCTGGCAGCCCCAGGTAGTCCCAGTTGTCACTTTGGGGATAGTGCTAAAGGGAAGTATTGGGAATAATCAGACATAATAGTTTATAGTCTAAAAGTACTGAAGAAGTACAGTACCGAAAGTAAGAAAATTGGTTACAGCAAACATATCTATTTCAATTTAAACTTACTTATGATAAATAGCGCAAGTATTATTAGCATGAAATCAGAAACATTGATAAGTTCTTGTATGTCTATCTATTTAGATAAACATGTGATTGTTTCGCTAAAGATCTCTGACAATTTCCTTGAGTGATAAACTGTAATTATTTGATAAAGCTGAACAAATATTATTAAACATTTGATATTTGTGACATTCTTGCACAATGTGCTCGCTTCGACAAAACTTGATTTTATGAAGCAATGATAAAGGAGACTAGGCTTAAAATTAAAGTATATTATTGTGATAATAAGGCTCACATTATTATTTTCATACTGTATTGTTTAAGGTTGGCATCAAATCTTTTGCAGTTCATCATCCTCCTACCGTTAGTCCCGTTTTCTACCTCACCACTCCTCTTGATAAAAACCCGTGGTATAACATGCCAGTATATGACCAAGAAACGATGGGTCCACTTGTGACCGAATTTCTGGTATTGACGTCATTCCCTATATATTTTTTATCTTTTTAATTTACAGTGTGTGACCCAGTGATGGGAGATGACGGCAGAATGTACGTGCCAGAGGACATATTACCAGTGTACAGAGATATAATAGTTCCCCTGGCAGACATAATCACTCCTAACCAGTTTGAGGCAGAACTGCTGACAGGTCTCAAGATGAAAAGTGTGGAGGACGCACTGAAGGTCACCAAGGCGTTCCATGAGAAGGGAGTGAAGACTGTCGTTTTGTCTAGTACCGAGTTGGGAAATGGCAGTACGATGATTGGACTGGCAAGCACGCCTGGTAAGATTTGGCTTGATTTAATAATTCTGTATTGGAAATAGGTTCTGTTCAATTCCATCTTAAGCCATAAAGCTGAACGTGGCATTTCAATCTTTTCAAGACTGTTGGCTTTGTCTTCCTCGCAAGGGATAAAGACGTGACTATATGTTCAAAAAAGTACAGAATTTACAAAAAGTTACAAAAATAATGTACAGGCAAGTAGCCAATCAAAGCAAAGTATCACTATCACGCTGTCCCCAAACATAAAAATCAACTGCTAGTTATTGTTATATTCCAGAATCCTGCTACAAAATTGAAATACCAAAAGTGGAGTCCACATTTACTGGCACAGGTGACCTTTTTGCTGCATTATTCCTGGCTTGGTGGCACAAAACTAACAACGACGTCAAATCAACCTTAGAAAAGACGATTGCGACCATGCAAAGTATTGTCACAGACACGTTTAATACAGCCAGGCAAATTCAGCCCACAGGAACCCTTCCCCCAGCTCTTAGGGAACTCAGATTGATACAGAACAAGAATGTCATTGTAAATCCTATTGTGAAAATCAATGCTGTAGAAATTACCTCTTAGTATAGTAGTGTTATTAACGCCTAAATTCGAATGCATTACAAGAAAATGTTACTAGTGCTATCTCCGTTACTCTGACTGGTAAGATGATTTGCTTAAAATAATTATACAAGTACCATTAGATATTTTTATCTGAACACATATACTTGTGTCCTGTGTTACACACACATACTTAATGCGCAAGCGCAAACTGCTTTTTTTATGTCATGTGCAATATAAATTTGAAAATGTTTGCGTACATAACTTTTTGTATGCTTAGTATATAAAAATGTGACAAATAAATGGGCAATTTAGACATAAGTTAAAATATGTTAAATGTTCTGACCAGACAATAATCAAAAGACAATAAGTACTAATAAAACTGTAATGTATAATCATGTATTAATCGTATGAAGTTAAATAATGTTGGTAAATATATGTGCCATCCAATATCAATTCAAACTTATTGTTTAATTAGATTTCCATAAAGGTTTATTGACAGTATATTTGACATAAAAAATAGGTTTAGGTAGTTAATTATACAAATACAATGCACATCGTCGTCTTCGATCGTCGATGATTTGTTATAGTTATAACACATTAGTTCGGTCGACCGTTCTAAAAATCCTCATTTCAAACATTGTAAGAAAAATTTTAAGCTAATAATGTTTATTAAACGTGAATGCATTAAAAAATAGTCAAAGTGAAGATGTATATTTATATTAGGGTAATAACTTGGCTATCTATTCCATTTATAGATTTTGTCAGCCAGTGCGCATTATAAAAATATAGCTGTTATACAAAGATTATTATAGGTATGATATTTTATTTGACCAATAAACATTAACTTCCATTTAATTTTATCTGTGATAAAATTAAAATCTATAGCGAGGTAACATAATCATTAGAAATAAGCTATATGCATTGAATTGTTCAATATTGAATGTTAATGATTTAAATTTTACACTTTGTTGATTTTTTTTATTTTACTATCTTTTTAAGTTAAGGAAAATAAATATTTTGATGTTAAGCTTTTGCACTTTTACTCCGCTAAGTTTTATGCACACCTTTAAAAGCAACAGTGTAAAAGTTGCTTACTTCGCTACATCCGGTTCGGGTACTTGTACGTACAAAAGCACAAGCACAATGAAGTTAAAATAAAAACGAGCAATATTATAGAAAAAAAAGTTTATAGTTCCAAAAGTTAAAAATATATAAAAATCAACGGATCATTTTATGCAAAATAATAGCGAATACAATGGAACCAAGCAGGAACCAGTGGTATATCCAGTATATAGAGTTGTAATATTTGAGGAAGACAGTCGTGTCCGTGATTACGAGGCAAGGAAATAGGTAGATGATGCACAGCAGGCGCATGATCGAGAATCCCACCTCCCAGGGCAGGCGTTTCATCTTGAAGAGATAAGCTGAATTAATATTTTCGAAGTCAACAACCACAACAACACCACACCATGTCTTTAATGATGTTGGCTCTGTTTACCCTATAAAGGGTACCTACCTGGTAAATGTATGCATGTTTTATTACCTGCCCTCCAGTATTGAAAAGACCATTGTATTCTTGCTCCAAATTAACATAGACCCAAAGCGTGGCTGACAAGATGAAATGCTGTAGGTCAGGCCCGCACCACAACGTCCACAGAAGGTATGAACAAGCGCTCCTAAAAATAATGGTAGAAACAATATATCTATCAAGACATCCTTAAATTTTAGTGAATAGAGTTACTTACTGCACAATACAATATTGTATGAAAAAGCATAAAAAATGATCATGTCTCATTTACTTTTCAATTAAGCTCTTTTTCATGGCTTGCTCCGTAGGAATTCCAAAAATAATTGCTTATCTATTTTTGCTTTATTATTCTTTTTATGTTTTTAAAGGATCAGAGAAAACAACCAATTGATTATACTTACCTTATTTCCTTATTGGTTTTCGTTATGTTTTTGTACACATAAAACCAGAACCAATAAATTGTAGGCATTTCCCAACTTCGCAAAGTATCTTTCATCCTAGGACCCAACAGTAATTTGTTGTTCTCAAAACATTTGAGCATTCCAAAATTATATTCTTCAGCCAATGCCATTTCCGGGGTTGCGATGCTAAAATTAAAATAATATGTGATAGTGACTAATATCTCCATGTTTTGATTTATTATTTTACCTAATCTCTACAACTGGAAAAGAGTTCAAAGGAATCTAATATCCCTCTCTTTCTGTAATGTTAGCGTGTTTGCAATTGCCCGCTCTGTGTCGGAGCATGGGGTCCGCTTAATTTATCTACTTACATATGTTATAGTATAGAATATTTATTCTCCACGGGGTATACTAAGCCAACCTTATCCAATGACTCGAAGGCCACTTTCAGGTGTATGCCTTATCACTACATAGTATAAAACAAAGTCGCTAGTTTAGTCTGTTTGTCTGTATGCTTAAATCTTTAAAATTACGCAACGGATTTTGATGCGGTTTTTTGTAACAGGTAGAGTGATTCAAGAGGAAGGTTTTTATAATAACATTTATAATTTTGCACCCGTGCGAAGCCGGGGCGGATTGCTAGTAATTATATATAAAAGGAATCTAACTTGAGAAAACTCGGATGCTCCGAAGGACCATGTCCGGGTAGAGGCGTACACCTGGCCGGATAAATCCCAAAGCCGGCCTCCGTGCACACTGCCGTACAAAGAGCCATGAGCATCTGACTATAGAAGAAGAACATCGCTAGGAGCGGAATGTTGTATACGAAGCGATAGTCCGTGTTGTGATTTCTATAAAAACTGCTGTCGTCGTAAATCTGAAAATGTTTGAAAATCAATAAGTTTTGGCACTAAAGTAGGCCCATGTCGTCGTAAATGTAGGTAGTACCTACAGTTTATGGATATGATGATTATCAATTTAAACAAAAAACACGCTAGGGGCGATTTCAGCACTAAATAATACCAATTCAATTATTTTATATACCTAGGCTAGATTATTTGTTTAAGCACTTACTTGGGGAGAATATCTCAAACTTAATAATATGTATCCCAAAGCACACAAGCCTGCCTTCTTCAGTTTCTGTAAAGTTATAACCCTGCAATCGCCCAATGTAGCAAAAGGTTGATTGAAATGAGCTTCGAATGTTTTCCATCTGTAGTACGGACCTTGGTTAAAAAAAGATATACCTATTTAAAAAATTGTCATAGCAGCTGTATCTATTTGTATTTTGGTACCTATGTTGAGGGGTAATAGAGGTTCTGGTAGGCCAAGTTAGTCGGTAGTTTTTGTCTTTGTCATTCGGTAGCCTGTACCGAGGGTAAAATATGATCCTAAGCCTGTACCATTAGATATTATTGAACACAAAACATCACTGTTCTTCTGTTATTGGATAGGTAAATACTTCCACTTATCTTCAGAAACAGAGGACTTTGTCGAATTTCTATCTATCATTAAGGCCTGTTTCATGACTTTGTGTTTAGCTTAGTTGTGATACTCGTTATTACGTATATTTTAATCATTTTAATGTTTGTGCCGTGTGGTTCCTGGCACCAATACAAAAAAGAATAGGATCACTCCATCGTCTCTTTCCCATGGATGTCGTAAAAGGCGACTAAGGGATACAAATTTGGGATTCTTTTTTAGGCAATGGATTAGCAACCTGTCACTATTTGAATCTCAATTCTATCATTTAGAAAAATAGCTGAACGTGGCCTTTCAGTGTTTTCAAGACTCGTTGGCTCTGTCTACCCCGCAAGGGATATAGATGTGACCATATGTATGTATTATAATTTAAGGCAGGACTTTATCTTAAAGGAGAACCTTAAAGGACTTAAGTCCGATTACCGGTGCTAGCCGTCGCAATGCAAAGTCGTCGGGGAAATAATTCGCTGGGCTAAGTCGACTTGACTTTCCTATTCCTTACCTTTATGAATTCCGATGAAAAAGAAAGTATACGTTATAATATCAATAGCAGTTGGCTCCGATGTAATCACTTCATTATCCCCCACGGATAACTTAGCGCTTGATAAAGTTTGCCGGTTAGGATTGGTCGCTTTATCATGGTGGTTGACTTCGAAAGCTAAACCGACCAGCTTAAGAGCCATAGCCTGGTTTAGCCATAGCACGTATTGCGTTGTCACAACATTGTAGTACAAGTAGAAGAGATATGTCCATGTGTAAGCCAAGCTCAGTTGATGTACATAACTAGAATAAGAAAAACATTTTTAATTTTAAATAGGAATAGCTTGCCGCCAGCGGCAGTAAATTTTGCATTACGGCCATTATAAAGTCATCCTCCCTGGAGAAGAGACAGATTCGTCGAATCGGATCACGGTTTTACACCTAGCGACGCCGGTTTACCTTTGCAATCTTTAGAGGAGCTTAGATTATGCAGGTCACTTTTAGTTTCTTTAATGTGCTGTTTCCTCATCATCAAGAAAGCAGTAGCAAGGTTTCAATCAACCACAAAGAAGAAATTACTCAAAAGCCTTAAACCTTGTCTTAAAACAAAGAGTAGCTTACCGTTTATCACCGCATTTAATAATAATAACGTTTCCCCAGACAATTAACACTGAATGGTAAATTTGGTACCCGCAAATCAGACAAGCCGTGAGAATTCCAAGTCCCGCCCCATAGTTTCGTTTCGTCTCCAAGTCCTCGATTTTTCTGTAATAACTTCCCAGAGAAATGCATGTGAATATTGATAATACGAAAATTATATCGTTAATCATCTTTTAAATTTCCTAATTTTGATAATGGAGTAAAAATAATGCATTTGTTATTGGTGATATTACTTACAACTATATATTGATGACATCGTGCCATTGATTGTCATTGTGAGAGGAAGCATCAAAAAGGTTTGTACGTAATCAATTTTGAAGAAATTTAGCACAAAGATAGGGAGGTAAGAGGGTTGGGAAAATCTTTCTGATAATATCTCCACGAGAGCATAGTGAAGGCCAAAAGCATGCCGGTCAGTGACTTTCGTTAGCCTTGTTTATTGATGTAATTTCATCCAAGTCGAAGGCATAAAACATCAACAGTTTTATGATTTGAAATTAAAACAATTGAATGATTAAATAAACAATTTACTACACATATAATGTAGGTTCACAATAAAAATATTCACTAACAGAGGTACGTAACATTGTCTGATGCAGATCTAGCCTGGTGTGCGAAACTCCTATAATTTAGCCTATTAAGCAATCTTAAATAAAATAAAAAAAGAACCCTGAATACAGTACTGTGCTTATTATATTATGTGAACGGATATTAAGTAAATAAATAAAATCTTCTTAAATGCATTACGATTATTTTCTATAGTAAGCTAATTTGGCATACTTACCGGAATGTTGAACATCGCTACTTTGGCCGTTTTCGCGTACAAAAACATTTTCAAATGCTTATCCAGTTAATCGGCGACAAAGTGATTTTTATATAGGCTTTATAGAAAATTTATAACTGTTAATAATGAATCAATATACGTTCATTGTCTACAGCAACTACGATAAACATAAGTAGAAAAACTTGGAATATCAGTAGGCAAAAGAATACTAAGTACACAAGCAAAATTTTGTTCCCTTGAATAGAGAAACGCACTAACGCTTCGGACGCGTCTAAGAAATCTTTACAAGATATATCACATTAGACAGAATGATTTTATCAAGAAACAAATAACTAACCTATAATACTGCTCAAACTATTACATTATTTTTTTAATTTATTCCATTATAACAATGACTCCATTGCAGTAAAATTCAATTGACTAGCATCTAATAGTATACCAAGAGTAAGTAGCATGTCAAAAACGCACAAAGACCTTTAAATTTATTCATTACACTGCACTAAACTTAGTTCAACTGAAACGGAAGTACTAAGAAGTTTAGCTATAAATATAAATAAAGGTCAATAAACTCTATTGACAAGTATCTTGACACTTGGTATAGAAACGTGATAGTATACCAATAAATCCAGGCATATAATAAAGTGATATTTAAATTCAATCATAACTCCTAGGCATCTGTAAATAAATATTTATCATAATAAAACATAACTCATATAACTTAAATTCATACCTCACTTCGATCATAGAAGCTACGCCTTTACATCACTAATCTAGGCTTTATTACACATACTTACGGTGATCACCCGATTTCCATATTATATACATTATCTAAGAGCTACTGCGTTGCACTATACTACGTCAAAGGTCTCAAGATATCTAAATATTAAAGTATATTACAGAAATATTCCCATCTCAACAGCATTAGCTGTTACATCATCGCATTCATGAGTTTTATTATTGCTTAGTTATTTACTATCTCGACTTGCAACGCTCACGCTCACTTGAATAAAATACAAATAGTTAATTGATGATATAATATAAAACTGTTATTATTATAATATGGCAACAAATGGAACATTTCATAAAGAAGAAAAACTAAATCTGCATCAGACAAAACAATGATTACGTTCAAATAAAGTTGCATTGCTTTACATATAAAACATACACAACATACAAAAATGTCATTTGGGCCAGGCCACAATAAACTGTTTAGGAATAAATATCCAAATTAAAAATTCCGACATAAATTCATCTGACATTAAACATGCTTTAAAATTTCTCTAAATATTGCCTTTACATCTATTGTTATATTAATTCACCACACCTAAATGTTGTTAGAAAAGTATTGCCTCTAAATATAATATGAAAAGAGATTTCATTAGATCTACTCATATCGGTCTCTATTTTTTTTTCTTATATTATATATATGTATAACGATAAAGGTTATTGCGCATAATTGGTTCGGAACATAAAAAGTGAAACTTATAATTAAGTACCATTTAATAATAAATAATGTTATAATTTGTTCCATTACTTTATAAAAAGGAACTATTTTATTTTTAACATACGCGATTGCACAAGAGAGCCACCAGATACAACATAAAACAAAACTAATGTAAATATAATCTGTGTGCAATAATCGGCTGTGTCACCAAGGTGCTAGAATTCTAATTACAATATAAATCGATTAAGTCGAAGCTTCTATTATAATACGCACAACAAACAATTCAATTTTTGTCAAAATTGTCTAATATTATTTTTACCAATTTCGACGTCAGTTACAATTTTTGTATTTTATTTTATATTTTGATTTGATCTATCGCACAAACACATATATAGGTAGTTGCTATGCTTATCTACTCAATTGAGTCATTAAATTTACAATACCTTCTACGGAGTTAAATACAACATCCAGATTACAATAATAATTACAAAATTCTATCGGTGCAAACAATTACAAAACCATGTCCACAATCGAAAATCACTAGAATACGTAAGATCGATCCTATCGCTTTAATTGCGCAACAAAACGCGACCGGTCCTAGGAAACTTTGGCTACGTCATGGTGCAACATGACATTACTTACCAGGTATTTTTGTTAAGATTTTAATCAATTAAAATCTTATTTGAATCAACGAGATTTGTTAAGCTAAGAAATTGATTTAATTAGTTAGTCATGTTCTAAATTGGATACTACTTTTTATAGATTTGAAACATCAACAAAATAGGATACCTGGTTTTGTTGTACCATGAGCAAAAATAGGCGCGCACTTCATTACTTAATATATATCTGGCGGTCATAAATTGTTCGCTTATCGAATTTAAACCGCAATTTACAAACTCATGTTCAAAATCAGTTGCGTCTACACTTGGTAAACATACTTTGAAGCGCTTCATAACCACTGTCATTTAACCGATCCGGCGCGATTTAATTTTCACTCAAGTACTTACACTTTTTCTTCTTATTATCTGTTTGCGTATTACGAAAGGTGATTCGCGCCCTTTAGCCCCTCAAAGCGAATTCAATTATCACTCGAGTACTTTATTTTTGAAGCACTTAAAACACTTTAAATTATCCGTGTGCGTGTCGGCTAAAGTGATTGGCGCCTTTCGGCCACTGCATGTCGACGTTCACTTGCGCGTTCACTTGATGAGCTGCGCGGCGCTCTTGGAGCGGCGGAACATCTTCGCGCCCTTGTTGGGCGCGGGAAGCTCGTGCTAGTTGTTCCCGTTGGGCGCGCGCGGCGGCGCGGGCGGCGCGGGCGGGCGCGCGGGCAGCCCCGCCGCCGCGCCGCCCTCCTTGGCCCCGTCCGTGCCGTAAATCTTGCCGGCCTTCTTCGCCATGGAAGCGAGGAGCTCCTGAGAGCACTTATGAGCGGATCGCAATGATATTGCCCACTCCCGGAGGCCGATTTCGTCCTGAAATAAATGAATTGCAACATCAAACAAAAGTACTCATTACGACATATTATACAAATCCAATAGTCACAACATTTAAACTGACATAATTACCACTAAAGTACAATTTTGTTAATGCCAAAATAACATTAATCACCATTAAACATTACAGGTGACTTGAACAAAGACAGTAACATATATTTTTAAAGACTACATCCATGGTTAATTGTGTAAGGTTTAATGGCTAATCAAATTTCTGTGTGGACAAATGTTTTTGCTTATCTCTTATTCAACATCTATAATTTACTAAACTTACAGTATTAGTCAACACGATTTTCGTGTCATGCCTCGTCCTTAGCACGATACACTGTTCATTCTTAACGGGGACAAGATCGGATGATACTTCCTCGACTGTGTCCAATAGTATCATTTCAGGCTTTGTGTTGTTTTCTAGGTGTAATTCGAGTCGGTTGGGGTATAGTTTGGCGTAACGGGTCTGCCACGCGCTGGCGAACGGCCCGCCTAGTTTCTTGATGTAGCCGTGCAGTATGCAGTCCGATTCTGAAATTAATTATGATATTTGTCAATGGAAATGAAAATTGATGGTTAAACATATCATTATTATGATCAGGCAGACACGAAGGAAACGCATAATGAATAAAAAGAGAGTGGAGATATATTTTGGAGGTGCAGTGTATAGGCCTTATATCTATGCCGACATACGTCTCCGTTATCGATTTTAGGAAATAAACCAGCTTAGGCTGTAATAAAAGTTAGAAAATATAAGGAAATGAAGTCAGAAAGGGGAAATCCTCGAAAGGAATTATTTTAAAATCCATTAAAAACTTCATACTTATCAATGATTTGATCAGTCAAGAGTGCTTGCCAAGCAACTCTTAGAGAAAATTGTTCACCTTTCTCATCGGCGTCGAACTTCTGTTTCTGCTTGGCCTTCTTCTTCTGCTCCATCTTGTCTGCCTCCTGGTTGATGGTCTCGAACACCGTCTCCGCGACCTCCGACTGCCAGCGCTCGGATATGACGAGCGGGAAGTCTTTGTATTGCATCTGATCTGCTTCTGTCAACTGTAAACCAGTTATTTTTTTACATTGTAGTGTCTCACTTTAAAAAAATTGTAATTTGAGTCTGGCTAGCCTAGCTATCCAAGCATAGCCTTAAATTTGGGATTATGAATTCATTGGACTCATCAGTTAGTAATTTGTGTTAATTGAACCAATAATACAAGTCTGCTGTGCTCTGTTCAAAATACATACATACAAACAGTATATCACGAATTCATTGCTAACGGGTGGATAGAACTAGTAGTGTACTTCTGCTAGTCCACTTTCTGCCATTTATTGGAAAAAACACTAAACTTATATGCCGAAATGTAAGGCGCTGTTAAGTTTTTTAAATTCCTACCTTTATGCCCTTAGTATCCTCCTCATCGAAGCTGCCGATATCAAATGCGTCCGCTGCATTAACCTCCCCGCGCGGGGGGATTAGCGGGGGAGTGTACTTCTGGTGGTACACTTGCTGCCAGTCGATGCCAGCGAAGAACACGTGTTCTTTTACCTCGTCCGCACTGAAAAGTGTAATGTATAAATTATATAAATGTATTTTAAAAAGTCGCGTCTGTTGATGCCAGTATTCTTCTTATATAATGTAGAATATATAGAAAGCATCCAAAAGAAGATAGATTCGTTAATTTTCCGTCTGGATTAAAAAAAAACAGAAAACATTTCTTTGATTCGGCGACGGGTCGGGTCGGTAGTGCAGCTGCACCTTTGGTGGGGTACAGAAACCACAGAAAAATCTTTCGTGCATATAATATAAGTGTACTTCTACATCTACAAAAAGATTTTCAAGTTTATAAGCTGCAATATTACTCATCCGATGCCAAAGTTAAAGCAATTAAATGGAATATCCATGGTATGGTACTACAATAATATCTTACCCTCTTCCTTTGCAGCCCAATCGCTTGTTGATGTCCCTCTGCAACAGACCCTCGAGCAAACTCTTCAGACTTGGACTGAACGATTCAGGCAATTCCACATTCTGGAACACATTGTAATTCTATTGCAGACATTATTCCATCTTTATTCGGGGCTGCATGCTCGATTTCTTTTTTTAATACGGAATCACTATGAACAGAGCTAACATAACATATAGGTACATAGTAGTGTACAAAAGTGTATAGCAACAAACTATCTATTCAATTATATCATATATACATATACGATATTTGTATATTCTTATAAACCAATTATAGTCAAACAAATCTGATATTTGACAATGAAATGAAAGCTTTAACCAAACAATTAACCTTTAATAGCTACATTTATAAGATGATATTTACCATAGTGAGCGTCATGCGGTCGATTTCATGCTTGTCCTTGGTCTTATGCTGGCGGAATGGAGAATGTCCCTTCAGCAACTTATACAGCATGCAACCGAAACTGAACCAGTCGGCCGACGAGTCGTAACCGGTGCCTTTTGAGAGCACCTCCGGAGCCATGTAGCCGTGGGTGCCGCTGTAGATATTTAATTTGGTTGTGTAAAACGAAGCTAATTGTAAGTGATTGATTGTTTTTTCCTAGCATCTAATTCTAAGTGTAACCACAGCTAGTGACAACAACATTGAAAATTATCACATGTGTAAGTAATATAGAAGAAATCTTTTCCCAGCACACTCTACACATTTCATTAAAACCTCCATCTTTTTATGAATACTTTTGCTTCGTCAATTTATGTTACTATGGCTGATTCTAAAATAATGAATCCAAAAATGTGCCTTTAATCCTTCTCTATGATACTTTGTCTTGCATCCATAATTTATAATTTGTCTTTTCTATATTGTCTTTACGCATTTTGTAACAGTTTTAATTATATCAAGTATCGAGCCAAACCTCAAATCATATCTTCACATAAAAGCTCAAATTTAACCAAATGAAACATATCCGATATCCACTAGGGTTGACTGGTATATAAAGCTTTTAGCATAAAATTTTGTACTTTTAAAACAATCGTTTTAAATAATATACTTACACACTGGCGTGCGGTTTCTTCTTAGAGAAGTCGCAGGCTAAGCCGAGGTCAGATATTCTGACATGACCGTGTTCGTCCAGCAAGATGTTCGCGGGCTTCAGGTCTCTGTACACTATGTGACGCTTGTGCATGTGCTCCAATCCTAAAACATAATTAACATCATCAATTTATCAATAAATCCATACAAATATAATAAATCTTAAAGTCTGTCTTCCCGTTACGCTTTTACGACCGCTGGTTCGATTTTGATGAAATGTTGTATGAATGCAGTTATCTTTCGGAGTTCAAACATTCTTTTCTGGAATTTCTTACGGAAGCGAAGCCCCGGCCGAATGCTATCGTACATGAAACTTTTATATTACAGACTGAAAAGGCATAGCCGAAACAACCAGGCGTACCTCACTTAGCTGTAATTTTGGCATGTACATAACTTTATGGAATTTTTAGGAAGTGTAAAGAGCAGAACAGTGAATTTACAAAATGCATGAATCCACAGTACCTACATATAGAACTGCCGAACCATTTCTTTCAACATTGACAACAGAGAGAACCTTCTTAAACCAATACCCACCTAATATAACTTCAGCTGCATAGAATTTCATTTCCGCCTCATTGAAGACTCCATGTTGAGAGAGGTGGTAGTGTAGGTCGCCGCCATTCATAAGGTCCAGTATGAAACATAGCTTGTCCGGAGTGTGGAACGCGTAGGTCATACACACGATGAATGGGCAATCCACCTGGAGAAAGAATAATAGATGTTGAAATTATTGCTACAGAACGGGCCAGTTGCCGAATAAAAAAGCGTAATGCACAGGCTTATCGATGCTCTTACTGTAAGGGTTAATATTAACCATATTACAGTAATAATATTATAGTTAAGAGTATATACTTTTTATTATTAAAATCGAAAAATAATCTGTCTGACCGCAAAAGTAGTACTTATATAATTATTAATGCATTACTTCCTCATGATACTTTGGTTTCAAGCTATTTCGTGCATAAATCGCACAACCAACAAATGAAACCGCTAACATATATTTTTCCTCAAGCAATTGATATGCTAATGCTACTACAGTTCAGACCTCGAGATTAGAGGAAAATAGTTCATCTACTTCAATTTAGATGCATCAAGGTTGATAAATATCACAATTTTGCTCAACATTTGCGAGATTAGTTTGACCTTCCTCCAAAAACATAATGTATTCCTCTCATTACAGCTTTGGAACTCAGGGTCCGCGTAATAAAGTAGTTTATGTATCTTTTCTTTACATGCATGCATAGCGGACCAAGTACTGAGAAAACGTAACAATATGATTGAGACGTTTTAAATTAACATGCTTGAGTTGAAGGTTTGCAAAGGTTTTCCTGGTGTGATGACTTTGACCTCTTTGTAAGAAAGTAAATTTGATAAGTCTTTAATTTAAAAATGTCCTTCTTAAAAAATTTAAGACAGAAATTTTTATTATCACCCACACCAATGTTCTCTACTTTACCCAATAGTAGACGGTTAATTAATGCTTTTACAAATTAGTCCGCTTATTATATTTTATTGATTGTACTTTTTAATAGTAAACATATTTGATAAATAAAAATAAACCGTAATAGTTTTAAATTTCGATGCAAATGAAACATCTACTTCAGTTTACATCAACGTTCATAACGGTGAGGCTGGGGCGAGAGCGAGCGTATGATCTATTCTATATGTCATCTAGATACGTGTGACGCTATGACCCCTTTTCCAGAAATGAAATTTGATATGTTATGTCTCACGCGCGCGAATATCCAGTTTCAATCGCATACGGGTCTAGGGTGAGACACGTTGTTTTACCGTAATCTATTGTAACACGAACTATTGGTATTCGTTTCATATCGGGCGGCGGGCCACGTGTAAATAGCATTGTTTTTCAGATATTCGATTTATCGTCAGATAGTGATGAATCATCTGACGATTATTAAATGTGGGCGTAATATATTTTTTTTAAATAATTGGAATAACGTAAACCATAAAAAACATTTACTATGCTGACATAACTAATCATTGGCTTTATAGTGAATGTATTTTCGTAGAAACTACCGTAAAACTGAAATCTAGAAAGTTTCCCGACAAATATAGATCAATAACAGGTTCGGTATGCAAAATTGTGTTGAATAACAGTAAAACGAATGGCGGGGTATAATCGGAAATATTTAAGAGCGCGCGTGACTGTTATGGTGCATTCCCTTTGTTCTCTGTCAAGTTGATGGGAACATTCTACTGGATTATATTGATTCCATGAATTGGCACAGTACGGGTGACACTGAGATCAATTTACATAAATATAATCACATCAATTTCCCTTGCAGGGTAGACAGAGACAACAGTCTTGAGAAGACTGATAGGCCACGTTCAGCCGTTTGGCATAATAATAGAATTGAGATTAAAATAGTGACAGGTTGCTAGCCCATCGCCTAAAAAAAGAACAACAAGTTTAAAAGCCTATGATATTAGTTTATTTGTCAATAATTTAAATAAATTAAATCCGAATATAACTTACATATATAATAGTCGCACTCTCATTGCTCGTGTTCCCACTTGCAGACTTAACTGTAACGCTTTGAGCGCTGGGTCTGCTTTAAAATATTATAGCACTCCCACAAACACATTTGCGTCTTTATAAATACAACCCGTCGGTGATACCCGGTAGACAGTCAATAGTTACAAGACAATAATTATATAGCATACATTCTCACTTCAAATAAGATTACCAAAGTTTCTAGATCACCCATGTTTCTATCACAGAAACCGTTCAATAATTCATTACCGAGACCAGTCCTGTCATACATAAACTCAGCGGACTTTAATGTGTAGTTAAGATAAATAGACTTCGTCTGACCGCCCCCTAAAGGCGTGTCGGGGCCAGATAACGAAGATCCCGATGTTATTTGTACAACACGGACAGACGACGCGGCGCCCTGCGACCAAGAACAACCACCAGACGACCGCACATAAAAGATAAGCAGCGTCGTCGACGAAATAAAGTTAATGCGTTAAAACTTGACGAGTTTGGCATAACTATTTTATCGGAACTTACATTGAATATGTTTAAGATGAACCGCTATGAAATGAACATTCATTAGTGCATATAATTAAATTAAACTTAAATTTACCGTGTTAAGTTTCTTTCCTGCGCTAATTATGTAAAGATCTCAAGATATGCCGTGTGTTTCCCAGCACTTTATGTAGAATAGGATCACTCCATATCTTTCTCATGGATATCGTAAAAGGCGATTTGGGGTTAGGCTTATAAACTTGTGATTCTTCTTGTAAGCGATGGGCTAGCAAACTGTCACTATTTGAGTCTCGATTCCATCATAAAGCTGTACAGCTGAACGTAGCCTCTCAGTCTTTTCAAGACTGTTGGTTCTGTCTACCCTGCAAGGGATATAGACGTGACTGTATGTATGTATCTCAAGATTAATTATTCAAGTTAATACCCATTTCTCGTTAACTGTACCCATGGACGAAATATATTTAACTCAGCTGTATGCTAAAACTTTTTAGCTACGTGTAACTAACTGGCCAGACATACAAAACGAGCGTTTTTATACAAACTAGGAAAAATAAAATCCAAAACAAGTTTCATGTAAAAGTTGGTGACAGACAACAACTAGAAAAATGATTAATGCATTTACAAGGGTTCACTTTAATGGAGGTAAGAAAGAAACCAAAATGTATTTATCTTTTCAAATTCAAATTCAAAATTCAAATTCAAAATTTTTATTCATTATTATAGGATATTATTATATCGCTTAATAATTGTCGTATGGTTTAACAACTTGGTTGACGTCAAATAAATTACTTAAAAACTAAGTTTACTGCCGCTTCCAAGGCGTCAGTGCAGAAGAAGCGGTAACAAACTGCACTGCAGCATTTTCATCAACAACGTCAACTTCACAATATTAAATTATACTTAGAATAGAATGTGATTTCAAAATTCTAATCTTGTGTAATCTATAAATTAGTGTGATTTTCGCACGCAATATAATTTGAAAAAATCGAAATTGACTGAAATTCTAGAGCTTATGCTATAGTTAGCATGTTAGGCGAGTGGACACGTTGACGTAGACTAATAAAATCCTACGACTTTACGTATCGAAAGTAAACATTACAGATTTAATCATCAAGCAGAAAGTCAGCCGATTCATCCGGAATCAAAATAAAATGAACCATTTCCAAATGAAAATGATATCACCGGATAAATGATGATATCATTTATTTAAAATGGTTAAAGCATGAACATACCAAAATTTACGATGCACATGATGATGATGGCACAATACTCATTATTATGTTGTAAGGTTCCACTGTTGAGTAAATTTCGCTTTAAAATTCATTCAATATTCCAATACGTTAACTTGTTACTCAACCAACCATAACCTAAATATTATTGTAATACTTTACATTATAAAAAAAATGGCTGAAGTTTGCGACGGACAGCCATAATGCAATATCGATAAAATTTGTCACCCATATCGGCGCGCGGCCATAAACCCAAGTTTGCTTACCCGTAAACATAAAATAAAAACGTTTATTAGGTACCACAAAGCATAAAGTTTGAAAACAAGGCCACGACGCAAGAAATTCATGCTAAAACTTCAGAACGTATAAATGTAGTAACAGAACGACAGTTTCCCGTTTTATAAACTTTGCTTCGGATAGCCACGGCCTTGGTTAAACTTTACGGGAAGCCTTTTAGGCGACGAAAAATAAAATAAACTGCTACGTACAAAAATCATATTGAATACTAGTAAAGAAGCAGTTGAGAGGAATCTTAGAAAAGGTGTTTCATACTTTGGACATTAATCAGTATGTAGGTATACAATGAGGTCGACGAATGAAACAAAAAAATGTGGAAATGGTCAACGAGAAGCCTACACAAACAAATTCTAGTTTTCGAATATTTCCATTTTGTTTGGACTGTTAGAGCTGCGTATAATTTATACCATAACCAAAATTAGTTTTCCAGCTATAAGAATATTATGTTACAATTGTAATAAGTTTCTTGTGAAAATAATTCCCAAGTTGTTTCATAAGAGAACGTCAAATATGGCTTGCGTTGCGTAAGTTCGTGCCAGTTACGCCTCCGACGGGGGTTAAACAACTAACGGCGACGTATTGTTTTCTTGACAGCTGAAGACAGGCAAAACAAAGCATTGGAAGTCATGCACGGGTAATATGTACACAACATAGAGATTGGGCATGTCACTCCATAGTAAAACCATATGTGCGTCAATCATACAAAACAATGCAGTTAAGAACAATACAGGAATTGTTTTGTCGCGTTATTGAGATCAACGTGAATTTAAGTTTAACTATTAGCTTTTACAAAAAGCTTGTAACATGATAAAATGTAGGTACTTAGGAATTTTCCTAGTAGTAATTTCAGTAATTTTCCAGTATTGATTTTCTTACATACGACAAAACATTATTTTCATGAACCATTTATTGCCGGTGAAATGCTGTCAAAATTAATGTTAGAATGACGTAAATAAATCATACTGGGTATTATTATCTTAGAATTTTATTAGGGTTACTAAAGATATAGGATACAGCCCATTGGTGATTATGATATCATCACTGCGTGAACCGGCGATGCGTTTAAAAATACTTGACCCAGGTGAGATCGACCACCTTGTTTATCTTAGTTCAATCGAAACATCTGCTGTTGCGTGGCACGATTGCCGCTATTTCATGTGTAGGAATTGAGAATTAAAATTAGTTCCGAAAATATTTAAAAAGAGGCTAATTATAAAACTAATTTAATCATTGATCGAGCGAACGAAGCGATTGGGTCTATCAATTAACTTGGGGTGAAAATATTTTATTTTTATGTATGTATGTATATTTGTAACGCGATAACTTTGGATCCGCTGGTTTTATTTTAATAGAACTTAAAATGTATATAGTCAATAGTATTTTTTAGTGCTTAAAATTTTGTAAAAAATTAAAGTATTCGGAAGGTCTAAGTTCGCAGCGAACGACTAGTTATAATGTATCATAAAAGCATTCACATTGTATCATAAAATATTGTTACCGCCTGAAATATGAAAGTTGGTCATCGTAATACACAGCGAGACATTTAATTAATTGTATTATTGCCCTTTAATTAAGTGATGTTTAGCAGTGATATGCAACTTCAACGTCTTTAAAAACACGATAGCCGCAGGCCACGCTACAGATTCCCAGGACGATCGTGTTCTTAATTAGACCTCGCCGACGTAATCTCACATCATTACTAGCATTAACTACCAATTACATGGCTATTTTAAAAACATTAAAAAGTTCTTAAATTGCAAAATATTATGATCATGATGTCAGTCCTGTTTAATTTAACAAAGACAACAAACTACGTAAGCAAAAAAGCTGTGGTTTTACTAACGACCGACGTAAAGAATGAGCAGTAATTGAATGTGTGCTCGGGACAGTAATGCGAAGGCCGGACGCAAATGATTTTTCCCCAGCAACGAATAATCGTAAAGCGGAGCCTGCAGTCAATTGTGTTCTACACAGTATTACTCATCTCTCGAGTCAATATACGGATACGGTTCTTCCTCGGGTCCCGAATTGTGTCTTGTATAAATAAGTTGGAAAACATTCTGCAACTTTGCAAGCACGGAGGAAAGGATTTTGTCGTAATGAAACGGTGACATATACCTATGATTATAAAGAGTTGCTCGTACCGGTACTGCGACTTCGATACCTCTCATATTGTGTACAGGCATGACTTTATTTTCTACTTAGCGCGCCGCTTGTGCCTTCGAGTTTATATTGTAAGAAACTCGTTTAGAAATAACACAATTTATGTCTTGAATTACGTCAATGACAAAGGTTACTTTGCATAAAACTGTATGTGTGTATATAAATAAAAAGGAAAGGTGATATATCTTTAGCATATTAAATCAAGACACAGATGATACCCTGAATGGATATTTGGAAATTTTCAGTCCCAGTTCTAATTTAGACCGACAGAGTAGTAGTAGCTCGTTGATGATTTTAACGCATTGATGTTAGGCAGGCAGCCGACCGTAATTTAAAATTTTACAAAGTATAAAAAAACTTAAGAAACGAGACTGCACGTCGCTGAAATAGAGCATCAAAATTCTCAAACTATCTCACTTTTAAAACCTTTATCGCACATCCATACATACATATAATCACATCTATATCCCTTGCGGGGTAGACAGAGCCAACATCTTGAAAAGACTGATAGGCCACGTTCAGCTGTTTGGCTTTATGATGGAATTGAGTTTCAAATAGTAACAGGTTGCTAGCCCATCGCCTAAAAGGAGAATCTCAAGTTTATAAGCCTATCTCTTAGTCGCCTTTTACGACATCCATGGGAACGAGATGGAGTGGTCCTATTCTTTTTTTATTGGTGCCGGGAACCACACGGCACATCCAAATTAGCAAAATAACATTGACGGCCTCTTTGGCGCAGCGGTCGTACGCTTGTCTGTGACACCGGAGGTCCCGGGTTCGAGGGCCAGGGCATGATGAGAAAAGAACGTTTTCTGATTGGCTCAGGTCTTGGATGTTTATATATACATATGTATAAGTAATTATTATTATAAACTATAGTATCGTTGAGTTAGTATCTCGTAACCCAAGTCTCGAACTTACTACGAAGCTAACTCAATCTGTGTAATTTGTCCCGTATGTATTTATTTATTTATTAACATTCCATCTAAACAGCAACGATGAGTGACAGACATCTAAAAGAAAGTGCAAGTATTGACTATCAAATGAGATTGGTTATCGATTGCAATCCACTTTGATTCACAATACATCGGTGATATACGTACGTGTAATAGGTACGCGATATGGTATCGCGGACATAAACGATATCCTACCAATTGGACTGAAACGAATTGGATCGCCCTCAATTTGTCGTGGACTCGTGGTATATTCCGCTTCCGTAGCATCATTTTGTTTTACAATTTTTAAATCGTCAATAGTTTTCCATTTTGTACAGATATTATCGTTGTACACTTAAGAGGTACGCGGGGATCGTAAGAATCGTAACAAGTGGAATGATATAATTTCTGCTTACCACTTCGGGAACGAGGCGTGATTTTAATGTATGATATAATATCATTTGACGGCCTCTGTGGCTCAGCGGTAGTACGCTTGTCTGTGACATCGGAGGTCCCGGGTTCGACTCCCGGTCAAGGCATGATGAGAAAAGAACTTTTTCTGATTGTCCTGGGTCTTGGATGTTTATCTATATAAGTATTTATTATAAAATATAGTATCGTTGAGTTAATATCTCGTAACACAAGTTTCGAACTTACTTCGAGGCTAACTCAATCAGTGTAATTTGTCCCGTATATATTTATTTATTTTTATCATAGTCTATTTATGAGATTTCATTCTATAAACTTAGTTGTGCACTGAATATATTTAAATTAGTTTTGTTTAACTGACGACAATGTAATAACACAATGTTAAGTTGTGTTTGTGGCACTTGTCATAGAATTCCATTCTGGCGAATTTTTCCATCACATTAATGTGTGAATATGTAAAGAAGTTATTTTTTCAAGATAACTTTATTTACTGTTACTCTAAGAAGTATTGAGTAAATCGATGGCGATGATAGTTAGATAATGTACTATGATTTACTTTATGAATAGATAAGTACTTACAAATATAATATCTGGGCATTTGGGTTAAATCGTTCTTGTACATCAATAGTCACCTAAATATAAAAACCACTTTTTCTTCACTTAACTATGATTAATAAATTTTAATTTCAAAAAAAATACAAAGAAAATATACAAACTATATACATTAATCGGATAACTTTTCGATCTCTCACGGGGTTGATAAAGCCAACAGTCTCGAAGAGACTCGAAGGTCAAGTTAAGCTTCACGAAATGATGGAATTGGGATTCAGACAATGACAAGTACTTAATAGAAATTCAAATTCGGTTAAAATGAGGGAGGACCTACCTAAAGGCTAAAAATTAAAAGCTCTGTCAGATGCATCACAAACAAAGATACAATAGAATGAAGTTATGGTAGTATTTAATATAAATTATTCCTTAATAGATATCGCATCCCTAGACGTCAAAGGACGATTGGACCAAGCTGACTGTTACCATGATTCCTTTCAAAGACTCTGTACAAAACCGGTATAAAATAGACAAGATAAATCATTTCACGGCGTATCGTGGTTAAATCGC
Source organism: Amyelois transitella (assembly GCF_032362555.1). NCBI lineage: Eukaryota > Metazoa > Arthropoda > Insecta > Lepidoptera > Pyralidae > Amyelois > Amyelois transitella. The sequence goes on along the minus strand of NC_083516.1, from coordinate 4,449,044 downwards.
GTTTCCTTTGTTCTAAACGAGCCGTGAAGTGACATCGGCTATAGGTACCTATTACCTTACATACATCTAAGGTACTCGTATGATATCCACTTCAGAACCAGAATTGCGCTAGTCTTGTTTGCAGATACATGGATTTTACAATAGGTCTCGTTTGTTTTATTAGCATTAGATTTAAATGGCAGGTTCGATTATTCGGATATGTTTAGACGGAAGATAAAAAGAGTCATTCTAATATTATAAATGCGATAGTTTATAAAGATATGCAAATAGGTGTATGTGTGTATTTGTTACTCTTTCCCGAAAAAAATACTTAAGGGATTTTCATGAAACTTAGCAGTAACGTAACTTAGAAGTAACTTAGCAGTAGTTATGTTACCAGTAACACTTAGTAATTAATATTATAGCAAACTGTTGAAAAGGCCAGTAATCGACGTACTTTAAAAAAAACCACTAAATTATCATGTTGTATCAATTCGATTCAGTGATTGTACCAATGATATGCAATAAGGCAACTGTTCTCTGCAGAGCTCTATCCACTACAGTATATCGCAGACCATTACAATCTACGATAGTCGCCCGGCAATCGGGGTCGGGATAGCGAGCTCGGGGACGTAATCCATTCCATTGCTTTCACTTGGTGCAATTCCCATTACACCTTGTCGTAGCAATTTCCTATATCCTTACTTACACAAACAGTTAAAAGCTTTAGACTTTGTAACTGTATACGAGTCGTGAGTTTGAATGTTACGACTTTAACTGAGCGGAAAGAGAATTATTTCTATTCGGTTCTTATTTACAGTTGCGCTTCGTACTATTGCAATCGATGGCCAAAAAAACTCATTGTTTTTCAAATGACAAGCACCTATATGCGACGGCTAGAATGTATAATAGCCAGTTGTTGGTATAACTTTTACGAACAGCTTAAAAGCCGGAGGTAGTTTTAAAGTTAGTAATTAAGATCGTTGTTTTGTAATACTGATCAAATAACAATAAAATTATCAGCTCAATCAATCCTGTTTACACTAAACGGAAAACCGTCAATAACGATTCTATTTAAAAAATACCCTTCTACTTCAAACGTCACTTTTATTAACTCATGTGAGTATGTGCTTGACCCCAAATTGAAAGAGGACATGTAATTATTATAGGTACTCACCCCAGTACTGACTAGAGAGAGCATAATGCGCTCGTTGAGCGCGAGCGTTTCTCCTTGCTTCATCTTGATCCGTTTCTTATCCAGACACTTCATCGCGTACATTTTACCCGTATCCGCCTTCCGACACCCGTACACCTGGGATAAATTGTTTTATTCAGGAGCGATCAAAGCGCAATCATTCGAACGAGAAACCAACATTCATTCAATGTACAGACTATTATAAGGCAGCAGATGACAAATAGTTCTTTGTCATCATTTGTTTTTTGTAAACACTCAGGTATTCAGGTATACACAGGGTGACTCGTAAGAGGTAGTTAATGGTTTTTGTTAAAATATGGTACTTATCTAATTGAATTAGATTCTAATTATATGGAATAAGCATCCCCTTAGAAAAAAATAAGCTCTTACAGAAGTTGTTAAAGTGAATGAAAAAAGATTACGACTGAAATTTTTTACACACTTAGCGGAAGTAGAAAGCGCGTGAACATATTTTAAATTCATTGTTTTGTTATGCTTCCGTCGGCCCGTATGACAAGTCTATTTAACGCTTACCAACCTCTATGTTATCAGCTGTTTGTTTAAAAGAAACAAAGGAATTAATAATATTAATTCATATACGATGAAACCTCGCTCAGAACTGGGAACAATAGCAGTACAGTAGGTGCATATAAACGCGGAAAACAAAGGAAAAGTTAATAAAAGAGTTAAAATTTAAACTCTCACCTCTCCGAAGCCGCCCCGGCCGATGATACGGTGAACACTGAAGTCGTTCATTGTCAACTGAATGTTTAATTCTAAGTTTTTCCATTGGCAAAACCTTGTGTATTTGTCACTGAAAGAAATGAAAATTATTGCAAGTTATGCCTCAGATTTTCTCATTCTCAACAAAAATTTACAATTGATTATTCAGCATAAAATTTTAAATTATTTTATAATCACAAGCAGTATTCGGTAGTGACCAAGCTATCACTCCCAACTTCTAGTAGAGAGCACAGTCATAAGTACCTACATATATACCGCTGATATTTATAATTAGAAATAAGACGATATTATGACATTTACCTTTCTAAGAAATTTTTAAATGGCTCCCCTCGTAGATGTTGGAATATTTCTTCAATGTATGGCTAAAATAAGAAAAGCATGTCAGTTAATACAATTAAAAAATTTGTAAGCATTAAAAATATTTGATTCTATAGAAGAACATACCTCAAAAAGGTTAGGTGGCACTTCGTGCTTCATTAAATATTTTTGTACATGTGCTACACACTCTTTTGAATAATCCTGCAAATAGAAGAGACACAATCAGCTAAGTAATTAATAGAAGTGACCACAACGTTTCAAATTTGTTAAAGTATACGAAACAGTGTCACTTTAATCACGGAACTGATTCAATCTCAATCAACGTGATGTTAATTCTTCAGACTTTACAAGTTAATGGGCGTTATAAATATAACTTTTACTGCTCTTGATCGCTTTAATTATAGAGAAGCTACGTTAATTGTGGTAATGTCGTCATTATTACCTACGACGTGGGTCGTCAGTCACTCAGTAATGCAAGAGTTTATAATAATTTGATTGATAAAGAAAAAAAAGAGTTTTGTGTTGACTTTCTGTCGGCAGTTTTCTTTTCTCGTATTTAAGGAGACAATTTAATTAACCTTCTCGCCAATTATTCTCAAAGATAAATCCTTAAATTTGATTTAGGGGAATTTTTATTGCGGCATAAATAACTCTGTTGATACTGTGTAAATGAGAGATTCGATTTTCGCAGCACATTGCTAGAATCGGTTGATTGTTATCGAAGGTTTACTGGGCAGCGAGCCAAGAGTCGCAATAACGATCCTCATTACACCGACAGCCGCTTGCGCCGGATGCAGTCTCATTTCAACCCTAGATCCATTTATTATTTTCATTTTTCGTTTCGTTTACTATGCCTTAGTTGCCATGATATTATCAGCGAAAATTATAGAATTTCATTTATAAGCTCAAAAACCGAGTCGGTCTTTGTACTCGTGATTTTAAGATCATGGTAACTGTTTTAATAAGAAAACGCTTTCAAAGATGAGAATCCTTGATTCTAAACTTGATTTTGGATAAGTGATATTGGCTTGGACGCTTTAATTTTTTTTAAATATTTCTTTGCTAGACTAGAAAACGTCATTATTGTGCTGAATTTTACGTTAATTAGTTAAGTAAAATCGCATTATAAATTATCACAATACTCAGCTTAGGTCAAAAACATATAACAGTGTCACACCAAAAACTAAAGTATTATTATATATATTTCTTAAAAAATCCATTAAAAACTAAATAATGTAAAAAAGGAAATAATAAAAAATTTGATAAAAAATGTATCACGTAACTCCAGATACCAGGTTTTGTTATGAAAATCAATGTTCGTCACCGTAACGAAAACAAAATATATTATGATTAGAAATAAACTATTACTGGAGCAATGTCCAACTCGAGTATTTTATTGTGTCATAAAACCATGGTTTTATGGCACAGTCAGTCAGAGGATTAACTAGATCTGATGACAAAACCAGCCAAAGCCTAGGCATTAGCGGTAATGACAAGTGATTCGCAAACTCCACAATTTACTTATTGAACACCCATATCTCTTTAATCCAGTTATAGATAAGAAGTGCGTACATAGTGCCATCACTACCGAAATAAAAATTATTTATTTTATTTATTATCTACTATATCTTACAGCTTCTAAATAATATTGCATAAAATAATAAACCCATCAGCTCACCATATTTTTTTCCTGTTCATTAAGCAAAAGTTATTAAATTACTTTTTTATCATTCTTCGATGGAAGGACTAGTGGTAGGTATCACAGCTTATAACTAAAGAAAACTAGTCCAACACAAAAATCTTTTTTAGCTGGATCTGAAAGCAACTGGTCTAAACTTTGCAACAACTTTTATCAACAACACATATTTATCATTTTCTCTAGGGAAAGAAATTCTACGGTATTAGCCAAATGTTACGAATGATTGTAATCTTTACTTATGTTCCAATAAATAAGCGTAACTTTGGTCATAATTTGTTGTAAACTTCGTTTATACTTACATGTGAATGTGCTAATAATTCTTTCATAATAAAATTGTCATAAATATCTCTCGCGATCCTTCGTCTTTCTTCTAGGCATTCTTGTTTTTCATATAATTTAATCTGTTGACAAAATAAAGAGCTAAGTATAATGTATACTTATGTCATTAAAATTACACCTATTTTATATGACCAATGTAGAAAAAATATTTTAAACGTGTCATTTTATCTAACGCATTTTATTTTGCTAACTTTTAAATTGCGCATCAGGAAAAAATATTTTTCTCCTGGTCTAGTTATTTAATGACCAACAGTAGCGCCTCATGAAAAAATCGCAACTACTTAGGTCTGTGGATACTCTTTAATTATAATAAGTAACTGATTAGTGATTGGTTTTGATTGATTTGTATTTGGGTTAATAGAAATTTATTGACCCATAAATAATACATAAATTCACTTACGATGAGTCTAAAATAACTAATAAAGTACGTAAAGCTTAAAGAACAAACGGTATAGTTATGAACTACTTTTAGTGCTTTTAATCTATAATTTACATTTGCACTCGACCACGTGATTAAGAAAACAAAAGACAATACGCTAATTTATACCTTTATTAATATATATATATATATATATTTTTCTTTTTTCAATATTAAATCTCATAAATATATAAATCTCCCGTGAACAATGTATTCTCCCGTCCACATTCTATTCTAAGTATAATTTAATATTGTGAAGTTGACGTTGTTGATGAAAATGCTGCAGTGCAGTTTGTTACCGCTTCTTCTGCACTGACGCCTTGGAAGCGGCAGTAAACTTAGTTTTTAAGTAATTTATTTGACGTCAACCAAGTTGTTAAACCATACGACAATTATTAAGCGATATAATAATATCCTATAATAATGAATAAAAATTTTGAATTTTGAATTTTGAATTTGAATAACAATATTTGCTGTGAATATGGATGTCAAACAAGTGGTAGGTATTTAACTGTTATTTATTCAGACGTCACTCAGTGACTAATCTGAAATCGAAGGTGCTAGTTAGCTAGATTAATAATTCATCTGTTTTACTAAGTATAATACTCGCGACGACATGTTTGTACTACAATAATAGTAAGTACATTTAAGAAATTATTGATAGCTAGGTAGAGTAAGTACTTATTAAAAAAAAAATCTTGACTACTTGGTCTAGCGATAACAATAAGTATGGATACTTTTATCGTTTGCTATTATTTATTTCAATTTATATGTATTCGAATCTAACATGGTCCTGACCATAAATAAATACCAAATTTACGGGACAAAAACAGTTTTATTCAACTAATACTTTTCCAATCTGACACCACTTCACGTCTTGTTTCTTAAAACCTGATAGGAGAGGTCCTAAGGGTCCGTCTGTTAGTTTGCATATCACGTCACTGTCTCTCACTTTGCTCATTCATCATAATATCATACCACACAATCATTTAGGTTACACAATAGAAAAAAAAAAGATCATTATGTGTGTTTATTACAATAATATAGAGCAGTAATTAAAATTATCTATTAATAAAAAAATTCAATACTTTACCTCTTCATAAAATTTTAATTGTGGCACTGGTTCTTCTGACGTTTGTTCACAAAATTCCTTAAATAATAAATAACCTGAAACAACACAAAATACCACATGAAACAGGTATACTTGTATGTTCAGTCAATTGTCTTGTCAAAAATGTCCGATGCAGTCAGAAAACTGAAACATTTTGTATGTCCAGCTAGACCTAAAAAACTGTCTAGCTATAAACAAATATTTTAGCGATTGTTGTCGGTGTGAGTCTCTTCGTTGATCTATGAATAATACCAGGTTAACTGCCAAACAATAGATTATCGTTTGTGTCTGCTATCCTGTCATACTATAGGATGTACTACCTACTACATATACATACGTATATTGATTGATTGAAGGAACTGACATTAACACCATAAATCATATTGAAAAAAGTTAGTATTCGAGGTTTTGTATGAATTATTCATATAAAAGTCAGTTCTAAAGTACCTGAAACCGACGAGCACGCATGCAGAGAGATATGAATGTGGAAGAAGCGAAAAGGGATCGTGGCAAGTGGAAAGATGTAGTCTCTGCGTACCCCTTTGGGAAGAAGGAACACATACATTGACATATACATATAGTCACGTCAATATCCCTTGCGCGGTACAGAGCCAACAGTCTTGAAAAGACTGAATAGTCACGTCCAAAAAAGTCGTGAATTTATGTACGTATGTAGTATTCGAAGGGAATCTGTGTATAATTTGAAAACACACTACTATTTTAAAGGGTAGCAAGAGCATTGGTTGGCAATCTCATAAATGAGTCATTGGTATATAGCCGCGGAAGGTTTTGAATATGTTCATCGTGGTTTAGTTGGGTCACCTTTTAACCATTGGACCATCAACGCTTCATCAAAATAAAATATTAACTATCAAATTATATCAACTGCTAGCACGTCATGTATCAAGCACGATAAATATCGCGAATGGCCAGTCGTTTTTCAATGATACGTTTCCGCAGTCTAAGTAAACACAAACATCACGCATTGCCTGTTATGACGTAAATCACCAGATACCTACTAACTCGAATGTCACATCATTATTGGTCTATTAACATATAATATATTTATGCAAATAATAAAAGTACCACGCAATCGTTAATATTGTCATCATTAGTACAGTCGCATAGGTAATAAATAAATCAGTAAGAAAAATTACTTCTAACGAAGACATCGAAGATCATTTTCGTAAGTGCTTTACAGTTGCCAATGCTTGAATTGAAATATTTTATGGACTCACACTATTTATCTTCATAACGATAACTTAGGTAAATAAAGGTAACCTAAATAAAACTGGTGGCCTATATAGAGAGAGGGTCGCACAATGTCCACTGCAGTCGATAAAGTTATTTACTGCAACTATAAGTGGGGTCACAGCAAATTGCATTTGTAACTCTCCCCGGCCGGGCATTACTTTGCTACAATATCAAGCTTTCACCGAATGCGCCGTCTTATCATTAGTCATATTTTTTAACCAGCGAATAATATATCTCAACATAGTTGATGTAACGTCAAATAAATTAAAAATGTAAGGTATGTTATAGAAAATAAGGAAGCTTCACCGAAAGTGCGCGAATTTAGCGCCACCTACAAAACAATTCAGGTTATTTGCAAATGTCACGGAAACTGTAGTTTTTACTGAGATGAAATTTATGGTTTGGACTTTTCCAGACGTGTGTATGTCATAAGACAGGTTTATTGGCACTTTTTGCAGTTGTCAGCCTTATTACAAATACAATGTACTCGCTCATACAATTGGCATCAGTACTGACTGATATGATTTGCTTAACGTTTTTCCAAAAGCAAGCTGATGTGTGAGATCACGGGCGAAAGATAAAATGTTTGCAAAATCATTTCATTGGGCTTGTAATTGTTGAAAAGTGTCAGTTTCAACCGGATTCCCAGTTTTAAAGCCAGCAGCGATTGAGAAAAACATAATGAAACTATTATATAGTAATCGCTTCTGTGAGTCAGTCAGTAAGACTAGACAGTAGGTTAGTGCAGATTTCAATATGTTTGGAAACAAAATCTCTCTCTCTGTTTTCAGTAACTTGGGAATGTTCTTAGTTGCACTCTCCGCCACTATGCTTCGGGGCGTTTGGGTGCGCTTAGGAACAAAAACAATTTAAAACTAAAACATAGTTCGCTAGGATAGAGACTAACCAAAATTCAGGAGTAAAAAAGCATCAAATAATAAAAATACGAATGAAGACAAAATAGAGCAACTGAATACGTAATGTCATAACATCAATTCCGGTTATGAGCGCAAAGAATTCATAAATCACAACCGATCTGTATTTGCTTCATTGATGATGAAATCTTACGATCTAATATAGCACCGTTCAAATGTAATATTTATTTTCTCTTATAGATAAATATGCAAGCAAAGGAAGGAAATTATATGTATATGTCTGGTGGAAACTCCGGTCAGAATTAGGCAGGCGACCGAGTCTTTTGAGAAAAATCTAAAATTACATTTAGTTTAGTTTAGGCCATTAGAAATCGTTACTAGAGAGAACTCTGGGCACAATATAAAACGAATTATGTAAGTACCTACTAATATAAATTATTCTCTGTCTATGTGACGATCTATGAAATCCTTGGGAAAATGTAACTAGTTAGTTAGTTTTACGTTTGAAGAAAGAAGATCTTTTTCGTTTAGTACACAATCTTCGAAGGTAAATCACATAGCTATTTACATATTTGAAATTGCGCCTAACCTGATCTAATACGGACTAAGGACATACAACAGGGTTGAAGGATGAAATAAAATTATATAATTCATATTTTCGTTCATATATTTGCATGTTTGCCACCTACAAAAGAATACAGGTTTTTGCAATCGCTAATCCCACTGGAACTATAGTTTTCACCGGGATAAAAAGCACTTTGTCCTTCTAAACACTCATAATTACGCAAAATTTCAAGTACATTGGTTTACATTCTAAACACCCTCCAGCTGTAATTGTGGGTAAGATGTTGTACTAACAAAACTGAGTTCCAAAGTCAATCATCGATGACTTGATGAAGCTTTGCTCACCTTTATTACCACGATAGAACTGAAAAAAAATTGGTTACAGATTGTACGAGATTTCTTAGAAGGACGCCTGATCCTAATCATTGTAATCAGGGAATTATAATGGACATGTTATTCAAATATCGCATATATACTGGTCGAGTTGGACATGGGTTAAATATTTAAGGCACAATTTGGGCAACGATTTTTGGTTAAAAATATAGCTGGATAAATCTATAATCTTGGTATTTAAATGGTCAAAAATATCTGGGAATAAATTACTTACCATTAATGGAAATAAATGTGTTAAGTAATTTAATAATTATGAATGTAAATAATTATCCTATTCACGACGCCTACCTCACAAAGGCATCATGTATGTATCGGTTGTCGAAAAGCAAAATTTGGCAAACCTTAGAAAAATTAAAATTTAAAACGGACACGATTTCAAAATAACTACGCCAAATGAACTAAAGCCATGTGTGACGGTAATAATCCAAAGCGTGCGTGCGTGCGCAAAAGACTCACCAATTCGACCCTGCTTATACATTTAATCTTGTTTACGATACAAATCCCGACAAGAAAGTTGTTCCGAAAGCGATCCTGAATTAAACTTATCTAGATCACTTTCGTTATTCCAGCAGTAGCACTTTCTTTGCTGATACTGTACACGTTCGTAAAAAGCAATGTGAATGACAATTCTACAAATAAGAAGTAATGAGCCATATTTTTTTATGAAATATGCCGTTCGGCGCATGTTCACTGATAACATTTGATATTATCTAAAACAAGAGCTGTCTTTGAAATAAAAATGCAAGGCAGTAACGCAAAGGTTACAATTTTCACAGCTTGTGTGTGTGTGTGTGTTGAATAAAAAATTATTGTGGCAAATGAAAAGACGTACTTAGTTAATGAAGATTTCCCGCAATTCCCACGGCAACGAAAATCAACAGCATTGGCCGTTTAACGCGAGCGGAGTCCCAATTATTAATGCAATTCTAAATAGGACCAGTAATCCAACAACACCATCCTAAGAATGTTTTGTCAGATGGTTTACCCATCTATCGCTCTGACTGTCCTTACTGAGACATTGCATCTAATGTGTATATTTGTACTAACTATATAGGAGACGATACCCAGGCATTATTTTTTAATAATAAGGTTAAAGACTAATTCTCTTTCTCTCCATCTCATTCCCATGGATGTCGTAAAATGCAGCTAAGGGATAGGCTTATATACTTGGAGTTCCTCTTTTAGACGATGGGCTATCCTGTCATTATTTGATTCTCAATTATTATTCTATCATTAAGCCAAACAGCTGAACGTGGCCTTCAGTCTTTTGAAGACTGTTGGCTCTGTTTATGAGGTATGATTATATTATGTTATGTTTTCTATCTGTGAGAACTTAGCATTACAATCACGATCAACAAAGCAGTGTGGAATACTGTGAAGGTACAACAAGACAAACACTTCAGACGTGTGCAGGCTAATAAAAATCTAATTGCCATTACGAAGTGTGAGCGGTAAATGCGCTACTTCAATCACGGAACGAGTTGTAAAGGCCAGACGCAAACTTTCGAGATGAAAGCGACTCAAAGGGTCTCCTGTATGTTTACATAACAGTATACTCTCATCTAGATTCAGAGTATCCGTAAAAGCAAAGTAGACGTCTAGGGGGCGCGTGGTAAGTTGTCTGCGTAAGAACATGTGTCAAGAGACAAGAAAAAAATGATTTCCATACGCTAAATAACTTTAGATGAACACCGCGATAAATATGAAGTTTTTTTTTATGACAATACAAAAAAATTGTGTTCCAAACTAAGTACATCGAAGGTAAATATTGTTGATGATTATATCGCTAAAAGTACAAATTAGCAAATGAGCATTCTATACCACATGATTTTAGAATGAATGCCGTTATATTATGTGGTGGTGCTATGAAATTACAACACATTCGGTTTATCGTGTGACTTTTGGATAGTCAAACTTCAATTTCATAACTTGTTCGCTGCTCACTCATGTGGAGATATTATTACATAATAAATAATAATAAAAATCTGCCTAATCAAAATTACGTGAGAAATTTTCGAGGCAGATGTCCGAATCTCACTCCATAGCCCTAGTAATCCAATCCACTAGCATCCCATCCGCATGACCTAGACCTATATTTCAAGCCACGTAAGGTTCACGTCTGTGGTCTGTCTTATAACAAGAAGTGAGATTAACATGAAGACACAGTTTTAAATCTTATCGCGACCAATGACTCTTCTCTATGTACATACAGTTTTCAATGCTCTTACGGTAAGTTTGGCTGGTTGTTGCAGAAATTGCAGATGTCAGATGGGACGAGAGTCACTTCGAGTGAAAACCTATCTTTTGCGCTCCAGGAATCGTGGTCACAGGAGGACCCCGAGTTCCTTCTAGACAGAGATGCGAACGCAACTGGGACAAACGCTAGGAGGATGACCCTGATGAATGTTATTTATTTATTTATACTCACCTAAGACTTGATTAAATATTTTGTCAAAATTTACTTCATTCTTCTTCTCCATATATTTGTGCATAACACTCCGTACACTGTAACAAAAAAAAAACAAATATAATCTTATAGATAAACAATAAAATAACGAAAGAGTAAAAATGGCAACTTTAAGAAAATGTTGTTTTATAGTTTTGTTTACTTTTAGACGATCACCAAGATATTTTATTTATGTAGCTGACAACGACCAAGCTTTGACTTTTTTATGACGTCTGTAAGCCCAACTGCTGTTTATCAAGTGAAGATATAAGTAACACTATTAAAAATAATATTTCTTAACTTATTATTACGCAGTGTCTGGCAATATACTTATTTCACGTAAATTGTTTAGTTGTTTTTTTTTTACTTAATTACTTTCGTGACACTGTAAAAATCTTGGTTTATTCCAAAAATATTTCTAAATAGTGAGCCGCGACTTCTTCCCCGAGAAATATAAACTTTGTTTAGCCTCGATGCTTGATGGCCTCCATTTTAGATTTCATAAAAATATATTCTCGAGGTTTATAAATATGAAAGCGTAATAGACAGACAAAGTTCAACATTAGTATGGGTTATACATATACACTTTCGAATTCACGTTACAACGCATCGTTTTGGTCAAAAGGTTTTGGTAGATATCAAAGTTTACTAATGACCCTTTAATAAATGAACTAATGACATATGACGAGCATCAGCTTAAAACCACTGCTCTTTCATGAAACTGGATATAAGAACCACTGGTCTCTCATCTTTTTGTGTTCACCCTATACTCCAAATGTTTTGGGAATTTTCTCTCCACCTTGGTGAATTCTGTCTGAGACGGGGAAGGTTTTAGTATCACAAACAGCAGTCCTAACCAAAGAATCGGAGTCGCGATACATGTCGCAGATTACATCGTAAAGATATCTGGAATCACTGAAGACAATGTCACAAGTCGAAGACCTTCTCTATTTTTATCCACAAAAGATAATAGACGGTAAGTTCCTAAGCCTGGTATTATCCTTAGGCCAAAAACAAGGTCTTTAGTCCTCAGACTATCTGTATTCAATAGGGACTCTATTAGCACCAACAGCTTTCTGATTCTTAATGCTACAAAGAGCATATAAAATTTCCTCAAGGATTCTCTGTGGCACTTGATCCTGATTCAGAGAGATGTCAGGTGGCTACCCGTTCGCTGCTGATGTTTAAGCACCTCATGAGAATAATTTACCACTTGCTCATCAGATAAAAGGTTTCCCTCAAGGTCTTTAAGACTTTAGTATAAAGAAATAACCTTTGTTGCTTTGACCTGATTATCCAATACTAGCTGTGCCCGTGACTTTGACCTCATTTAGTTATTTTGGGCATCATTGACGCCCTCAAACATGAATAATTTTCCCTGTATTTTTACATTTCCCATTATTTCTTTGCTTCTTATATTTGCAGTATTATATTATACAGCCTAAAGCCTTCCTCGATAAATGGTCTATTCAATGCAAAAATAATTTTTCAATTCAAACCAGTACTTCCTGAGATTAGCGCATTTAGACAAATAAACAAACTCTTCAGCTTTATAATATTAGTATAGATTAATATTAAAAAAAGAAAATAATACATCAGTATCATTAAGCAAAACAGCTGAATGAGGCCTATCAGTCTATGCAAGACTGCTGGCACTATCTACCCAGCAAGGAATAAAGACGTGATTTTATTTATGTAAAAGTATAGAATACCACCAAACTGCAGTTCTAAACATAACAATTTACTAAAGTGCCAACAGTAATGCACTGAAGCATCCATTGAAATCAATATGTAAACAGCTACAAAACAAAAAGATTTGTATTTATTTTTAACTAAAAAATAATGATGCAGACAAAATTTGTCACAAAAAGATATAATACAAATTAGAAAATTCTCGAGGAAAGAATCAGTCTAGTGATGTAAAATAGGGTCTCTTTTATGCGGCAAGTACAAAAACATAAAAAGGAGCCATAGTAGGTACAAACACTACAGAATATATGCTGTTTTAAAAGTAAATATTTCAACATACCTACCTAGTACTAACCTTTTATAGATATTTTAATTGTTATAAAAATTATAGTAAAAACTATATTTATTTATGTATAATATGTGAGACTTTGTTTCTTTCTTTAGGCATTTTTATAATTTTTTGTTGTGTTTACTGACATATCTTCAAAATAGGAATTGCTTGAGACCTAAAGCAAAATCATCACTTAAGAGGACAATGACCTCAACAAGTGTTAATGGCCTACACTGAAACTGTTTGGCCTTTTATGACAACTATATTTCATTTGAAGGATTTGAACAAACCAATTTATTGTCTGTAAATGAAATTATTTTTTCTGTTAGTTCTTTTTTTTCTTTAATTTAATAACAGCTGATGCTGGCAATATGTTTTATGGTCATTATACAAGATCATTGAATGTGGAATAGCGGAAAACAATTATGTAGGTCGCTGGATTTTTGGTAAAGAGAATATTGTGAAAGGAAGAAGCGGGAAGCGGGAATGTAAACGCACAACACGTACCTTAATTTCTTGTATTTTGGTTTCTTGTGCCCTGGCCAGGGTTCTTCTTGTTTCTAAGATGCGCAATTTTATTATTTTTACTATATGAGCGGAGCGGTCAATTTGCGGCCATATTTTTTCTTCAATCACTAGTTTTTCAAATTTGAATTGAAATGTTCTATGGCTCCATTCGTAAGCCGTCGAGTGTTGTCGAGCTCCGAAGAAACCACATATGCTGTCACTATCGTATTGTGCGGAATGAAAAGGGATAGGAACAGTAAAATAAAGCGGCGCGTTCATCCTCCGGCGCCTTGAGAAACATCGCTTTCTCAAAAGAAAAATAAAAGGAAATCACTCATAGAGTAGCGTAAATAGTAGTGGATTTTAATATTAACTAAAGCGGAAAAAATAATATAATAACATTCATAAAATAAGAAATTATTAAGAAAATGCGGTATTGTTATTGCGACGGCAATGGACTTAATTTAACGATTGGTCTTTTAAGAAAACCATTTTGAGTTTTAACTAAAGCTACTCTCACAGTACCGTCTGCACCTGGATAAGTCTTTTCAATGATTCCCAATGGCCATCGTAATGGGGGAACATTATCTTCATGTATCAACACTACAGTACCAATTTTGACGTTCGTTACATCTTTCAACCATTTCTGACGAACCTGTAAATTATTCAAGTACTCTAAATGCCATCTTTTCCAATATGAGCGAATCATTTGATCGAGTAGCGATTTACGTGTAACTAGCGGCGTAGAAGATACAGGTGCGAGTGGCAAGTACTGTAGTGGAGAAGCCATAATAAAGTGCGCGGGAGTTAAAGGCTCAAGATGCGGTTCTTCCTGTAGTACGCAGAGGGGTCGTGAATTCATTATTGTTTCAATCTGTGTTAATACTGTTAAAAGCTCTTCATATGTAAGTAATTGATTGCCAATAATGCGGTACAAATGAGTCTTCAAACTTTTTATATTTGACTCCCAAATTCCTCCAAAATGCGGAGCGCGGGGAGGAGACATATGCCATTCTATGCGGCGATTTACAAGCTCGCTTGAGAGTAAATCATTATAATCTGAAGAAAGTAAAAAATTATAAAGCTCATTCAAATGAGACTTAGCGCCAACGAAATTAGTTCCATTATCGGAATATAGATGGGAAACTGGACCCCTACGGGATATAAATCTCTTAAACGCAGAAAGAAATGTAATAGAAGATAAATCTGAGGCAAGTTCAATATGAACGGCTTTCGTCACTAAACAAATAAATAGGCAAATGTATGCCTTTTGACTTCGCTGACCACGACGTCTACAAATAGTGATGTTAATAGGCCCAGCGTAATCCACGCCAGTATGAACGAAAGCTTTTGTCTCTTGAACACGAAATGCGGGTAAATTCGCCATCTTAGGAGTTGGATGCGAAGGAGAATTTTTAAAACAAAAATTACAATTATGTACTCGTTGCCGTATAACAGATCGAGATGATATTATCCAATATTTTTGGCGAATCAAAGAGCTAAGAAGAGCGGCACCAGTATGACAATGTACGCGGTGAAAATAGTCTATAATCAAGTAAGTAACATTATCATGTTTAGGAAGTAAAATAGGATGTTTCGCTTCGAACGGTAAGTTTGAATTAGCTAATCGACCTCCTATTCTGATTAATTTATCTTCCGATATAAATAAGTCTAATTTATTAAGCGGGGCAGAAGGAATATTACCCTTTTTCAAATCATTTATGACATTTGTAAAATGAGCGATTTGAACTGATCGAAGCAAATAGTTTTCAGCGGTAATTATATGAGAGGTCTCTAACCTTTTAGAGCGGGGCAATAATCTTACAAAGCGTAAAATATATACAATTATTCTTAACAGTTTATTCCATGAAGAAACTTTGCACGATAGAGAACAAAGAGGAGACAGTTCTACACCACGAGAAGCGGTTGCTACAAGCGTTTTACTGTTAAATTCTGGCAAGTCTTCACATTTTTCAGGCTGAAAAGATTCTATCGGCCACTGAGGTACAGGCGTAATTAACCATTCAGGACCGTTCCACCATAATTTGTGCGTGAGTAATTGTTCAGGTAATAAACCTCTCGACAGACAGTCTGCGGGATTCTGAACTCCGGCGACGTGGAAGAAGTTTTTAGGCTCTAGATTCTCGTGACATTTGGCAACACGATTGCTGACAAAAATATTCCACCGATGTGGAGATGAATGAATCCACGAAAGAGCTATTTTTGAGTCTGAAAAAGCATAAACATTATCTATAGGCGTGCGCGCTGAATAAGTATCGTAGACCAATTTGGTTAGCTTGGACATTATGACGGCAGCACAGAGCTCCAAGCGGGCAAGTGAAACTACTTTGACTGGCGCAACCTTTGACTTTGCACAAACCAAGCGGACACATATGTTATCAGTAGGATCGGTAACATGTAAGAAAACAACACAGCCATACGCTTTCATACTAGCGTCAGCGAAAGCAACTATATTAACCCTAGAACCCTGAGCTACAGCCAGATGGCGCGGAATTTTTAAATTAGCAAGAAGATTAGGTCCAGTGTGTAAAATATCATTGAGAGCTACACCATTATGACATTGAGCACTCGCGTCCAAAACAACCCTGACTTTAGTAGTCTGTTTGTCCAATCTGACAACTGGGTGGTGAGGAATTATATACCCTCCATCAGACTCGTCCGATGGTAACACTGGATCTAAGTATTTGTTATTTATGTAATCCATGATAGCGGCGTTATAGCTCACACGTAAATCTGTGTCGCTTAGTCTGCGTTCCAGTGCCAACAAACGGCGATGAGCAACAGTGTACGAGTTCCCTAAGCTACTGGGATCCTTAGCAAATGGTAACACGGTGCAATAGCGACCAGTTGAGTCGCGAGAGACAGTAGAAGCGTAAATTTGTTCACATTCTTCATCAGTACGACTAAGAAATTTATTCACAGGAACTTCCTCTAATTCCCAGAATTTAGAAAGAGAGGCATCTATACTTTTTTCAAAACAAGTAAGAAATGAAGCGGAAGATGAAGACTGAATTGCGGTTATATCGCCAATGACTGACGAAGCGGTATTAGCAGCGGCGTCACCCATGAAAACAAATCCAAAAACAGTTTCAATAGCGGGCGGAGCTGGCGGTGCAATGACTTTTCCACTAAGAAGTAAGAATGGGAATAACTTTGCTCCTAGGACAATTTCGATTTCTCCAGGAATATGCCAGAATGGATCTGCAAGCGGTATGTTTACCAGATGCCTAACAATAGATGTATCAATATAATCTAAAGGAAGACGATCGGTAATACAATCTATGACCAATGCGGTTAAATTAAAAGTTTGTTTATTATTTTTTGCAGAAATCGTAAAATTAGCATACCCTATAACAGGCCGGGAAGTCAAACCAACACCCTTTAAAGTCGAATTTGACAGCGGAATAATTTTCAAATTAAGTTTTTTGCAACAGTTTAGAGTAATTAAATTGTTCTGTGAAGCATTATCAATAAGACATCGAACAGTTTCTTTTATATTCTTATCATTATTATACGCGTAAATACTGGCGGTAGAAAGAAGCACTTCAGTACGGTTATGACAAGTTAACGTGGTACAGGGAAGAACATTCGTTAGGTCAGGTGAGCGAGCGCAAAGCGATACGTGCTCGCGATCTTTGCTAATAACGGGCATTGATGCCGCGGAGGTGGAGGCGCAATTCTCTGTACCAGTTGTAGCCGAAGCAGCGCTGTCTTGTATGGTTGTCCTAGTGAACGAATCTCGAAATGACGCAGAAGGTGAGTTTTTATTTGAGGATGAATCTAAATGCAACAAAGAATGATGACTTTTTCCACATTGTCTACATTTATACTTCGAATTACATTTTGACACGGAATGTGTCAAGCTAAGGCAGTTTACACACCCTACTTTCGATTTAATAAATTCAAGGCGATTTTTCGGTGACAAAGATTTAAATGCGGGGCAAGTATAAAGCTGAAAGTGTTCAGACGTATTACACATTGAACATACAGAGCGGTTGTCGATATTATTATTATTGCGGGTTACGAACGAATGGACTGTATGGCAGGAGCGGTATGAATTATTAATAGTAGCATTGTTATTTTGAGTAGTGCGGTTGAATGAATTATTATTATTAGTAGTGCGATCTAATATTTTTACTTGACTTTTAATGAATTCAACTAAATCTGAATAACTCGGAATCATTTTATTTCTAGCAGTCATTTCAAACGCCTGAGCGGTACTTGAATCTAATTTGCGGAATGCTAAATTAAATAAAATGAAATCAAAAGTATCTTCTATTTTTAATTGATTTAGTGCAGCGGTAGCAGCGTCAAATGTATCTATGAAATTATTTAATGCGACAGAGTTATTTGAAGCGGCTTTAATATTAAGCAACGTGGAAACATAATACGAACCTAGGGCTCTCTTATCCTGATATTTCTTTGTCAAACTGTCCCAAATGGACTTATAGTTTTCGCCAGAAGGAATCACGCCTGCTATAATTTTTAATGCATTTCCGGTGAGCCTTCCAACTAAATATTGAATTCTATGAGAATCTGTTAAATCTGGATTACAATGTATATTAGCTTTAAAAGATTCATAGAAAACGGGCCAATTTTCAATTTTTCCGTCAAAGCTAGGAATATTAAGCGGAGCTAGTTTGAAGGGAGCCTTATTCGTTGTTTGCGGAACTGCACTCGAAGAAACGGATTTACCTTTTAGATTTACACGGAACCTTACAACACGAGCATAAATATCTTCAAATGATGAAAGTGACTTATAACTTGGTTGGAATTTGGGATCTAATTCCATGTGTAATAGATTAATTTCATCCAAAGTTTGCATGAAATCATTACGCAATATGTCTACAGTTTGACTATCGGACATAAAAGTCTCAATCGAGCGCAATTCGGTAGTAGATGGAGACAAATTTTTGCCTACCTCGTATAATTTAGAAAGACGTTCAAAGCGAACCTTATTTTTCTCTTGTAACAACTTGAGTTTAGATTCCATGGTAAAAGATGGCGGATAGAGGTATTTTACGAAATAAAACACTTAATACCAAAATCTTATTCAAAATAAGCGGTGAGCGGTGTGAGAGTACTCTGAGCGGACGTTTTTATTTAATTGTGTAGGTAGATTCTACACAGAAGCCGGCCGAATGTCGGCGCAATGCGGTTATGATTATCTACAGAAAATCGCGGTTTTAAACAAATCTCGTCAATAACAATACGCATGAAGCGGGTTTGAAGTATGCGGCTCGTAATGGACCACAAAATGGAATAGCGGAAAACAATTATGTAGGTCGCTGGATTTTTGGTAAAGAGAATATTGTGAAAGGAAGAAGCGGGAAGCGGGAATGTAAACGCACAACACGTACCTTAATTTCTTGTATTTTGGTTTCTTGTGCCCTGGCCAGGGTTCTTCTTGTTTCTAAGATGCGCAATTTTATTATTTTTACTATATGAGCGGAGCGGTCAATTTGCGGCCATATTTTTTCTTCAATCACTAGTTTTTCAAATTTGAATTGAAATGTTCTATGGCTCCATTCGTAAGCCGTCGAGTGTTGTCGAGCTCCGAAGAAACCACATATGCTGTCACTATCGTATTGTGCGGAATGAAAAGGGATAGGAACAGTAAAATAAAGCGGCGCGTTCAGAATGCTTCTAGGGGTAATTCAGATTCTGTTATTATTATAATGTATTTTTGGCAGCCAAGCAGGTGTCTTAGTCTCAAATTCATAGAAAATTAAATGAAAATGTAAATAAAATGAATTTGTAAACAAGATATCTTATTCCTTATTTTGAATTTTATTTATTGGTACAGACAGTATGTGGATAATATGCTACGTCTTAGTAATTTACCTTGGATCTGGTAAAACTATTTTTTTACTAGCTCTCGCTGCTGGAGTGCATTTCGACTTCTCCATAGCCATCAAGTAGCTGACATCTGCCAGCACAGCCTCGAGGTCCGCCATTTTGCGACTGAATTTATCACTTCCAATAGGCAAATAATAAATATCACTTGTACACAACACAAATACAAATTGATTCTAGTCAAAATTTAACTAATAGGCATATCTTCCCTCACATGACGACTCGCCACTGTTTCACTATAAATTTGTTGATGACTGGTGACACATGCTGATCATTTAAATTCCAAGAGTATTTTACACAATTGAAAAACACCTTATCACATAGTGTACGTTTAGATAAATAAATAATAAAATGTGTCAATTATTTACGACTACTGTTACTGATATTACTAGTTTATATTTACAAAAAATGCAAATGAATGTGAAAACGTTTTACACCCGCCCGTCACGTCACTCCAGTGCTACGCACACTACTAAAAAATAGCACACCCCTACATTGAAGACACTTTACATTCAAACACATGACGTTCAACCTGCCAATCAGAGAACGATAATCTACTGAATGGAAGTTGTATTGTTGTATTGTGTCTGTGGTAGTAATTATATTCATTCTTCAAACTTCATTCAATTAATAATTTTACGTACCTACCTTGGTACCAACCAAAGTACCTATCTAGGTACTATAAAGCTAGGTAAAGTACCTAGTTACTATGATTAACAAAATGCATTAATCGTGTACAATTTTTTATTGCAATAATAAGTTATTTATTAATTAGATCGTATTTACTAGGAAGAGTCCCTACGAAGTAAAGAATAAAGACCTGAGATATGCACGTAACATAAAATAAGCTTATAACCAATACGCGCGAATTAAGCGCCACCTATATACGCAAATTTAGAGCCACAAAAGAGTACAAGTTTTTCGCAAATCCGACGGAAACTAACTCGGGTGAAAAGTTTTAATTATGTCCTTCTACAGACATTTAACTTCAAACGCTTTGTAAAATTTACAAAGATTGGTTTATTAGTTAATGCCTTAAAATCAACAAACAATAAAACTTACTTTCGTTTTCATAAATTATTTGGGATTAACTACATCAACTAATACTGTGTTTGTTTTGTTATAAACAAAAGTCCTGTCTAGAATTTGAAGTATGGCACAGTATGCCTGTTGCCGGTGGAAATAATCACAGAATACTAAATATGTAGGTATTTCTATTTTAGCTCAAAATAAATATTTAATAAGGATTAGATAAATATTTGACGAGGTATATGAGATAAAATAAATATTAATTTTTTTGCTTGATATTGTTAACGGCTACAGTAGTAGATGCTTGAAATACTTTGAACAATTATGGAACTTTATTTATTGTAGTTTTACATATTTTGTTGATATACTAATAACCAATATGTTGAGAAAAACAATTACTTTATTATGGTACGCATCGATATAATTACTTATATTCGAAACGTTTGGGACTTTGATATTGGAAAATTAAAAGTTTAATCTTGTTTATGGCTTGTTTGTCAATTGTCAACAACGTCACGTTACGCTGACAGTGAGTGATTGCTGCGTGGGCTAGTATCCTTTGCCATATTATAAAACGAAGGAATAAAAAGAAAATGTCAGTGAGTGATATGTATGATAGTGATAGGTGATTGCAATTGCGGGTTTGTAATTTTTAATTTGCTTCATAACGTAAAATAATGATTAAGGAAATTTGATAGAGGTAGCCGCCTATTGTCATTGAATATTAGAGGTTTTCTTACATAAACTTTGGTAAATCCTGACTTATTATAATTACTCAACGCAACCCATGGTAAGAAATATGATTTGTGCTTGTATAATCAAAATTGTAAAAATTTACATATAGGTATCTATTGCATTTTAAAAACAAAAGTTTTAAGTTAATAATTTTTTATGTCTTTTGTATTATTTAGTAAAATTTACACTTTAGTTGAACTTTACCTCTTTGTGAAAAAATAATTGTTTATTTCCTACGAACGCAAAATGCAAGAGAACACGTATAATAGAAAAATAGTATACCTGCAATAGGTACCTATATTTCTTTTTCATGTTAAAACACGTATTCTTAATAATTCAGTATACAGGAAATGTGTTTGTTTTCTTTTTAAGAAAATAGTGTTTAAATAAAATTCACCTTATTTTGATGTTTTCAGTGACAATGGAGTATTGTCCACCTAATGTTACTCTTTGGGAAGTGTGGGTTGATCATGGCATATCACAATGTTTTATGGAGACTATTTCTGCCATTGTTATTGGTAGTTTCCTTATTGGATTTGGTATTATTCAGATTGTTATGTACAAAAGGTAAGATATTTCTAACATAGTAAATTAATTTTTATTTTAAAAAGGAAGTAATTTGATTTGTCACCATGAGAATGCCATAACATAGGTAGCCAAAGAATATCAACTATACTAATATTAATATATCAAATGTTTGAAGACATCAATCTAATTCTGTAAATAAAATATCAAATAAGAAATTTATTTAAAATTACATCATACATTTAATCACATCTTTATCTCTTATGGGGTAGATAGAGCCAACAGTAATCTAATGACTGAAAAGCTATGTTCAGCAGTTTGACTTAATGAGGCTTTTGTTAAGAGTTAAACCTAAATTAATGGGACAAAATTTGCAAAGCAAAAAATAAACTTAGCAAGTAATAGTACCAACATGACTTTACGTTTTTAAACATACATTTACATAAAATTACATCTATGTCCCTTGCGGGGAAGACAAAACCAACAGTCTTGAAAAAACATGTCCTATGTTCAAATTTTTTTCTTAATGATAGTATTGAGATTCAAATAGTGATAGGTTGCTAGCCCATCGTCTAAAAGAATAATCCCAAGTTTATAAGTCTATCCCTTTGTCGCCTTTTACGACATCCATGGGAACATGAAAAATGGTGTGGTCCTATTCTTTTTTTTTAAATTTAATGCATAGGATATTTGTTTCATTTATACAAAGAAGATACTCAAGTTATTTGTGAGTAGCTTTTACCTGCCAATCTGTCCTCACATAAGGTACTCTATTTCCTTCACCAAACTACACAATGTACATGCAAAATTTCATGTAGATTGCTTTAGCAGTTTAGTCATCAAAGATAGACAAACAAACACTTTTACTTTATAATATTAGTATGGATTTTAACTGTCTGTTCATGAATCATGATAATTAATAAAGACAGACCTGATAAATTCTCCCTTTTTTATCTCTATGATTAATCCCAGACTAAGACAGACACAGAGAGAGTAGATTAGACATACGTGTTGTCAGCATTTATGAATAACCCACTAAATATGAACAGCTTACATTGTATGTTCAATATTTTGTAACAACAGATGATGATGAAAGAAGGGCATAATCATAATCTAAACTATCTTACTTTTATATCTCTATAAAAAAGTAAGTAAATGTACTAGAACAAGCAGATTTATTATAGATATCCTATAAATAAGATTGCACCAAGGTCTGATTCACCATAAAAGTATACTGAAATCTTTCATCCCCTTTTATTACTCCTTCCCCCCCCTTTTTCGTAATAAAAAGTGTATATTCTCCTTTGTATGTCGTAAAAGGTGACTAAGGGATTTTAAATTATTGACACTTCAAATTAAAAAAATGGTCCCAACACATGTTTATTCAAAAACAAACAGGGAATCGTCATGACGTCATTACATTATTGATATCAGTATTGCGCAATATTGTGTCATCGTCATTCTCCTGGCAATTGTCACAGTTGCCTCTTGTCTCGGGAAGAGCCCTGGGATTCTCTGGGTAATAGATATATGACCATATAAGGCGTGTATTGCGATTTAAAATAATGTCCCTTGCCTTCAAACTACAAACTTAGAGCCCTTGGCGTTTTTCGCGCGTCGTCATCACAGCGTCGACGTAGCAGTAATGTGCATCATACAGGTGGGCTTAGGCACTAGCAAGAAGACGACGCCCGAAAGACGCCAAGTGGCCTTGGAGCCCTTAGAGCTGAAAGTCGGCTATTGTTTGATTATTATCTAAATTTATAAAAGTGGACATTGATAAATATCAACGCACAAGCAAATCCGCCGGGTTTAGAGATTTCAAATTCAATTAGGTTTCTTATGTGGTCTACGGTTGCAATAAAGGTGGTATCACACTAGCGGCTAACGACAATGCTCACTAGCGTGATAAATTATTAGGATAATTATAACGCGCTAAAGTGGGTGGCTACACTTGCACTAAACAGCTAAACCGCTAGACCGATTCGAATAAAACTTGGTATGCAAAAAAAAATATAGTTAAAAATCCGTATTCTAAAATAGGATACTTCTTTTTCAAAAATCAATCCCTATAATACTAGAATGGGAGGTGAAAGTTTGTATGATGCTACCCGTGCGAAGCCGGGGCTGTCCGTTAGTCAGTATTTATGAAAGGCCAGACGTTAATGTCAAATTATCGTGTTAAGTCTTGGCTAAACCTACGATAACGTCCATTATTGCGACAATAAATGGCATTTCTAGTTAGTGTGGCCCCAGCATAAGAGAGGTTTCCCCGAAATCCTGCGGGACGGGAAATTAACGGGGATCTTTCGCTTCATCAGGTGCAAATGGGGCTTAAACTTATTTCAGATACAGCTTGAAAGACATGCTAAAAATCAGATTTTTGGCTTCTTTTGGTGATATATGTATCTGCAGTGTAGTTTGTGTCGCCGCTTCTTTAACATATGCGCTTTGAAGCGGTAGTATATATAAAATTAAAATTTAAGTGATGTGACACCAATAAGTGATATCTGGTATCCAATTTTGAAAATAAATCTTTTCTATTGTATTCTACATACGTATATCCTTTTATGTATAGACGTCGGTCAGTTACAATTTTATTATATGTATGTATGTTGTAGTTTCAAATAATGTTATTGAGTTTTGTCCCATATCATAAGGAAACCTAGTAATTATTTAAATTATGTAACTGGATTTATTTTTAACACAGTGCCCTTCTATAATAATTGTAATAAATGCCGTTTAATAATTTATCAGCAGCTTATCAAACAGTGTTTATGTAATGTCAATTAGGCCCCTTACGCCTAGTCACGTAGGAGCGAGAGATAACAATAGGCGCGAACTTGCAATTTGACAATTATCAGTTTTATTATCTCATTGAATTCTGGGCTACCTAAATCTTATCAGAAAGAAGTAAGGTAAATTTAAAAATAGACATGACATAATTTTTCGTCCACAATTAAAACCAACAAGCTTTTGTTTACAAACAGCTTGTATCTCCTAAACCGTGATAGCTAGAAAGCTGAAATTTTCACAAATTACGTATTTCCGTTGCCGCTTTGACAACAAATTTTGTCTACAAATAAAAACATTAAGGGTGGTATCATACAACTTGTATTCTTCGATTTTTGCTCAATGTTAATAATAAAATTAAGTTGCATGTTACCTTTCAATATAAAAAAAAATATTAAATAAAATAAGGTTAGTGTTAAAGGAGGCACAATGTTAAATCCAACAAACGAAATTTTTTGAATAGATGGTACGTAACTATTCGTGCGCGAGGCCAACCTTGGTCGGTTTTTTTAATATACAGACTTTTAGCTATTAATGAAGCCCCAACGTTCTCCCTCTCGCGTGTTGTCCATTTTCAACCAACTAGGCCCAGTTGCCTTGTCCTCTAGCTTATGTTCTGGTTTTCTGTTTACTGTTGATTTTAGTAATATTTTATTTTACCTAGTTACCTGCCTAACGTCAACCTTCCTTGGGAATGCAGTTGTTGCACATTTTCAAATATTTACAACCTTGGTCGTCTCTTGCGTCCGTAACCTGCCTGATAGTATTCTCAGATGTCTACTCTTCATGTACCTACTAGAGGGGAGCCAAATACAACAAAGTTGTACAAAGTGCATAAAAATCTTTTAGAACGGGGGAAATATCATATTTAATCACCACATCTAATGCGTGCAATCTTAATTGCTTTCAAAGGCTTGTACTGCTATAATTTTAATCACTTATCTGCGTTTATTGAATAGGTTACGTTATTAAATAAATAAATTAATAGGTCATTCTTCGTTAAACAAATGTCAGTTTAACAACCTACCGTTTTATTTATATATATTCTTAATATACAAATTAACTTTTTTCAGATATGGAACTGAAGTATTAGATGTCAGGTCGTCGCGCTTGTTTGGGGTTCAGCTGTTTTTCACGCTATTTGTACCAGTTTTGGCTGTAACACGGTTTATACTGCAGTCATTTGTATTCAAAGGTGGACATGTCTATGGTTATATGGTGAGTTCTTCCCAATGAAACTGCACACGCTTATAAGGAAACAAAATGTAGTCTATAAATATTATAAAGCTTTCCTATTTTCTCTGCCTGTGTATATGCGGTTATCTCGGAAAGTTGTGGATTTTGCCCTGTTTGAAATGTTGGTGAGAAGTTTTGTGAGAAAGATTTATATCTATTATTGCTACCGGGTCGTTAGTATTTAAATACAAAGTGTATGTACGCTTTCGCATTTGCGCCACCTTCAGTATGTGAGGCGGCTTTGAACTGATATCTGTGTTCAATACTATGTATGTTTCTCACGTGGTTTAATTTGAATTTCTACCACTAAAATTAATCCTGATCCCGGATCAATTACTTCGAGGGCCTTCCTTAGCATAATTAGTTATACATCTTCATCTTTGAGTTTGTATCCATTGCGTCTTACTTTAAGAGGACCATGGTCTACCCATGGCAACGAAGCAGCGGCAGTGGTAAGTTGAGGTAATTTCGTGGAGCCGTTAAATTAGACGTCTGTAACCCTGCTATACCAGCTGATTTGTTTTTGTGGTCAAACAGAACTATGCTTATTTGGACTCTTATTTTTGTTTTCAGGTTGTAGCTCTAGTGATAAATGTAGTAGTGTTTCCTCTATCGGCCTACCTCGCAATTTTGGAGAGGCGATACCTACTACCCTCGGTGCCTCCGAGAGGCCATGGCTTCGTGTTATTGGTTTTCTGGGCTCTGATATTTGTGTCAGAGAATCTGTCATTCCTGAATCTCAATAAGGAAGGATGGTGGTGGGGATTGAAAGAGTGAGTACAAATTATTGTTTCGGTAATATAACCGAAATATATCTTTTATATAAAATATATATTTTATTTATTTTGTTTGTAAGGCAAAATTACTTAATTACATATATAATCAAGATATTCACAATTATTACAACGATTGTCACTTTACACTAAATTGTTGTTATTTAGCAAATTTACATGGCTGTGCAGGGTAGCGTGATTTTTTTATTAAAACGTTATTATACAGATACGATCGCATAGCATGAAAGGCGGACTTCCGAAAACTAAACACATAATATACCAGATAAATATTGTTGTGTTATGAAATTTATTGTATTTTTGGCTATTTTTTATTTTTAATTTTGTTTTTTAGTCTCCAAGATCGCCTAGAGATGGCACTCTTCGTCGGCCGATATGTATCCTGTATGATAATGTTTATACTTGGCCTAAAAGCCCCTGGAATCATGCATCCGAATGAGTACTTCAGGGTAGACGATAATCGCAGAATACCTCCGCGGGTAAGTCCAAAATATTACAAGAAAATAACCAAATTCTCTTAAATAAAACGCCTTATAAAGATATACCCTAAATAAATGTGCGGTTTGTTGATATACTTTGAACCTCCTCTGAACTCAACAGAACACACAGAGAAAGTATCAGACAGGTGTGCTATTGTTTTGTGCTTAATACTGTTATTAAGTTACAAAAATATGAAAATTTCCTCTTTTTTTTTTTTTCGGGTAGGCTCTCAATGTGCAGTGCTCTGTTGTTCGATCTGTAGCCACACTCATTAGTGCTTGACATTTAAAAATTTACCACCGCAGTTTTTGACGTTAGTCCGTCATTTTCAATTTCGTTATGATTTTATATTATCAGTAATAATTATTTATATTTTTGTGTAATTAGGTTAAGATGCCATGCCCGTTTCAAAATCATTGTGTAGATACTGAGATAAAAATTAAAAAACAGGTGATTGCTCACTAAATATTCTTTAGGATACGAGAAAGTGCCTTATGATTTAAAATATGGACTACGCACTCGCCTGCTATTCACCACCTGTGAGACATTGTTTTGACCATATCGTAGGGGGAATTCAATATAAAATGCAACGAAAGAATGAATGATATCTATATTTTATGTATTTCTTAAGGTTTTAAATCACTCTACTAAAAATATAATCTCTCCCCGCGTCACGTTAAAGATATAAAAAATAACTTAGGTTTTTGAAGGAAAGTTATTTAAGCTTGCATGTACTTATTTAGATTGGGATCACACATTTTCTTTTATAATAGTTATATCTTTTATCTTAACTTTATAATTCTAATTAACGCGTTCCAAATTTCGTCAACAGGATGAAAACAGGTCAACATTCCGCAATGTATTCAGCAAACTGCGCACCCTGCTGCCGTTTCTTTGGCCGCGCAAGAGTCTGTGCCTGCAGATCTACGTGTTTATATGCATATTGGCTCTCATCGCCGGCCGCGTAGTTAACCTTTACGTGCCTATTTATAATAAGCTGATAGGTATGTTCTTCATATTTTATATCCTACGTAGTTATGTCTATGGTGAAAATTCCAGAAAAGAAAATGAATATATTTTGAGTAAACCACATACCAGATAGATAAGAGGATCTGGTCAATATATTGCTGGGAGTAGTTGGCTCAATAAGCTCAAGAATACATACTTACATCCAGCATTCGATGAGAATGTGCTGATTAACATGAGGAATATATTCACTATAGCCAAATAGCTGAACGTGGCCATTCAGTCTTTTCAAGACTGTTGGCTCTGTCTACCCCGCAAGGGATATAGACGTGATCATATGTATGTATGTATGTAATATATTCACTTCTGTTTCCATATCATGGACTCACAAGTTTTTACAATTATTTATTACACAAAAATACTATCGGTTTCACTAGATATGCTTATTTGAATAATATAAAGTTGCGAGGAAAGTACGTTCTTTGGGTCGGTAATTCTGTTTTTGGATGTATTTTTGTTGTTGACCAATTCTTTATCTACCATTGTTTCTCTTTATACGATATTTATATATCAACAGAAACCAATGAGTGTCATTTCGATACCATATAAACTTCTGTAATGCTGTATAA
This sequence comes from Amyelois transitella, assembly GCF_032362555.1. Classification (NCBI taxonomy): domain Eukaryota; kingdom Metazoa; phylum Arthropoda; class Insecta; order Lepidoptera; family Pyralidae; genus Amyelois; species Amyelois transitella. The sequence goes on along the minus strand of NC_083516.1, from coordinate 4,420,121 downwards.
TAAGTATATAGGACTCATCATAGATTAGCTCTAACGTAAATCAATGTTCCTGCCTCCAGAAATCAACTGGACATGCTAATGAAGATGAATCGTGAGCTCTGTTCTGATGATGAATCATTTGTGATTATTTAGTTTTTGTATTAGATGATTTATATAGATAACTATATAGACAACTATAGCCCGCAGCTCCGCCTGGGAATAGCGTAAAATCTCGTTAATTCGGGACTTCCTGCGACTGCGTACAAAATTTCAAGTCTTTAGACCCAGCGGATTTGGCTATGTGTGAAAGTCATCAGTCAGTCAGTTTATGATTCAGTTATTCAGAAGCGCAATTTTTTTTCTTGATTTAGTGGACAGCTTATCCATACCGCCGATGGTGTTCCGTTGGGACCTCGTCGTGGTTTACGTGGTGTTCAAGTTCCTGCAAGGCGGCGGAACCGGCGGAATGGGCTTTCTGAACAATCTGCGCTCCTTCTTGTGGATCAAAGTGCAGCAATACACTACTAGGGAATTACAGGTATAGTAAATCGTTACCTTTTATTAATCCTTATTAGTGTAGGGTCACATATCTATAGATTATGTTCAGTTTTTTTACAGAATCACCAAATTATTCCACACCCATTTCTAGGAGTAAACAAGGCAGAGGAATCGGCCTGCAAATGCAAGCGCAAATCTAGGTCAGGTAATGGGAACGATTATCTGTGCTGTATGGGTACGATACTCCCACCCCCAAACCTCCTCCTCCAAGAACAAACGAAGGCAGACGCCATTCATTTTAGCGGCTTGTTTAATATTTTATTTCTCTTAATATTTCAGCTAGAATTATTCAAACACCTCCACGAATTACCTCTGCGATGGCACCTCGCTCGCAAAACCGGCGAAGTCCTTCGCGTAATGGACCGCGGGACGGATTCCATAGACAACTTGCTGTCGTACATTCTTTTCTCTATAACTCCGACTCTGGTGGATATTATAGTGGCAGTGGTGTACTTCGTAACTCAGTTTAACGCTTGGTTCGGACTGATTGTCTTCTCGACTATGGTTTTGTATATAAGTGAGTGTTTGAAATTATATTTTAAACAAATATTATCAATGGTAATTGGCAAAATTACAAATTATTTTTTAAAAACGGCTGTATTTAAATACTCTGGGCTCATCTCAAGAGAAACGATGCAACAGGAAATACCGTAAAGGATGATAATTTGGCGATTTTTTAATAAACTGTGTAAAAATAATTTATTAGACTCGCAAAAATCGCCTTCTGAGAGGGTTCACTGAATCTTAATTAATAAGTCGGATGATCTGATTGCATCTTCCCTACGATATAGATCAATGGAGACCAAAAGAGGCCATTGCCCATCGTGGCACTCAGCAAAATATAGCCAAATAAAAAAAAAGAAACAGTCGTGAATTCTACTGCAACATTTTTCATAATTTTTTTCAGTTGCAACGATCGCCGTAACGGAATGGCGGACAAAGTATCAACGGCGTATGAACTTAGCTGACAACGAACAGAAGGCGCGTTCGGTCGACTCTTTGCTCAATTACGAAACTGTCAAATATTACGGCGCTGAGAGCTATGAAGTTGTGTCTTATAGAGAAGCTATTGTTAACTACCAGGTTTGTATCGTTTATTGATATATTAGATTACTCTTAGTACTTTTAAGGTTAGTACTTTTTAATCTACCTCTAATCAAAGATCCGTAGAGATTTGCTATATTCAATTATTTGTCAAAGCAACCGACTTAAGAGGTTTAACTTCCATTTGAGCAAAAATATATAATATTGTAAAGAGTGTAAATATTTGAATGTGTATTCTGTCCGGAACATGATATCCCAGACTAAAAGTAATTTAGTAGTTAGAATATTACTACCCATACACTCGTATCATTCCTCTGTCTTTAGTCCTGGTTGCATACGAAGCGTCACCCTCTGACCGCAACAACCTTTGCATAAGAACCCAACTCATATTCGATCATGGTTTCCCATGAATTTAAACTGTCAGTTATCAGGTTGCAGGTAGGTCCGAGCGGCGCCGGAAAATCGACAGTGACGCGTCTTTTGTTCCTATTTGTCAGGTTTTTTAAAGAATGTTTTTTACAAAATAGGTAAATATATTGTTTTATTTTTTTTTGTTCACAGAAAGAAGAATTTAAATCTCTCATCACATTGAACATGCTCAATACAATGCAGAACGTCATCATTTGCAGTGGTAAGTAGGTAATAATAATTATACTTGAAAATTAAATTAAAAATGCTAATAATATCACCTGGTTATCAAACTTTATATTTGGACTTGGAAGTCCTATTGCTCTTTCAACAAAATATATGTCAACTATTTAGGTGCTTACAATTAATATAAAAAACTGATAATAACAGTTGGTTAGATTTCAAGATAAATAGTCTCTTCTAGACTTATAATTTGATATCAAAAAGCTGATTATAATATTACCTTGACATTAACTTTCACTACTAAAAAAGATACGAACTGTCATGTATGAAATGTATTTTTCTCTTCTCTCAGGTCTACTTGCCGGCTCTCTGCTGTGTATTTCTATGGTCACCAAATTTGAGTTGACTGTTGGTGATTACGTACTTTTCGCCTCTTACATAGTGCAACTCTACGTACCGCTTAACTGGTTCGGTACTTATTATAGGTAAGTGATTTTCTGTATCTATAAATTTACTAGTCTTTACCGAAGATATTGCTAATAAGTCTTAAACTCGGGATAATAATCGGACAAATAGTTTTTATAAGTTTTTACAGTAGGCCTACCGTAACCCTAATTCTGCTGTTGTGATAGTAATATATAAAGACTTTGTTTTGGCATTACGTAATTAATTTATATCCACTTACAGGTTTTGCTCTACAACTTGGTCTTAAATAAGGATACCCACATTGTTTTAACCGTATTAATACATATGATCTGGATTCGGCGCAAACATATCAGATTAAGCGATAGATAATATAAAATGGTTTAAAACAGACACCGAGACAAAGTATTTATATATTTTTTTTATTTTAGGGCAATCCAAAAGAACTTTGTTGATATGGAAAACATGTTCGACCTGATGCGAGTGGATAGCGACGTGAAGGATGCCGTGGGAGCCCCAGACTTGTTAATTAGACGAGGTGGCATTGAATTCAAGCACGTTTCATTTGGATATGGGCCTGAAAAACTGATTCTTACTAATGTTAGCTTCAAAGTAGCGCCGGGCAGTACTGTCGCGTTGGTAAGTGGAGTTTGGTAGACGTGTTTTTCTTATATTTATTTATTTATGATTATTGTATGATAAATTGTGAAATTTGTGAAAAGGTATTCTCAAATGGAGAAACAAATTTTCAACATAATCTTTGGAAACTGATTCTCACACCTGAGTAACCGACTCTTACTTTGAGAAATGGATTCTCACATTGAGAAACTGATTCCCACTCTAGATAAACTGTTTACTTCAATTGAGAAATTCATTGTAGCTCCATTCATAAACGCTCAACAGTAGACTTTTACCCGTTAGTATATTTTATTACATATCCTAAAAAAATTAATCGTAATTTCATTTATTTATTAAGGTCGGTCCGAGCGGCGCCGGAAAATCGACAGTGATGCGTCTTTTGTTCCGTTTCTATGACGTGAACGAAGGCGCGGTGCTGGTGGACGGTCAGGACGTGCGCACGGTGACGCAGGCGTCGTTGCGCGCCAACATCGGAGTGGTGCCGCAGGACACCGTGCTTTTCAACAATACTGTCCGGTTAGTCAATTTTTTACTTTTATTCAGTTAGTTTTTCTTCCCAAAACAGGGACAGTAATGTGCTCAGTTTCTTCGTCGTAAACAAAAGTTGTGGCGCAAGCTGTTTCTCTTCCCGCGCAGATTCAAAACGTCAATCAAGGGGAAGGGTGATGGGCTAGTAACTGACACTATGTCTGAATCTCTATACCGCAATTGAGCCTTCCAGGACTTGCGACTATATAAAAACGTGATAAGTTTGTTTATTGTATTTGTGTTTATTATTATTCTCAGATATAACATCCAATATGGCCGCTTGACTGCAACCTCCGCTGATGTTATTTCTGCGGCCAAAAATGCTGATATTCACGACAGAATACTCACATTCCCTGAAGCGTATGACACACAGGTTAGTTTAAAGCTATAACTTTAAAGCTTCTTTATTAGATAAGGTGTTTCTCATTTGATATTATTTTTTTCAGTATCGATTTTATAAATCAAATATATTAATAATTCATAAACATATTTCTTAGGTTGGAGAAAGAGGGCTGCGGCTGAGTGGTGGTGAGAAACAAAGAATAGCGATAGCAAGGACCATACTAAAGGATCCTGCGATCGTTCTGTTGGACGAAGCCACGTCTGCTCTCGATACTAACACGGAGAGAAATATACAGGTTTGTAATAAAACTTGGAACTATCTGCCTTAATATATCCACTTTCCATTATGGGAAAACCTTTAAAAATTTATTCAAAAAGATAATCGAGCAAATTTCGAAGAAGTTGCACGGAAATTACAGTAATAATATGATTCAAATATAATCCCTATTCGGATGTGGACTACACTCAAATAAGTATAAAATTTTACCACGAAAAGGTAGTTTCTATAGTAAAAAACACAATATTTTCCTTAATAAATAAGGATTATTTTTACTTTATAAAATGTTATTAAATATTTCACCCTCAAGTCACGTGACAATGAACACCAATCAAAATTCGTGATGTCACGCGTTGCAATACAAGAATTTTCGCTGTCAAATACTATGGTGTTTGTTGATATTTGGATCATATTATTACCGTGATTACCGTCCGATTATCTAAGCCACGGAAATACTTTGTGTAGAATGAGTCTGTTCTTTTTCTCTTTCACATTCCGCTATTGATTCCAATCTTTGCCTTTTAACTGCTAATAGTCGAGTTGTTATGTTTTCGGTTCGTCTTTTCTATCGGGTTGACATGCAAACTTTCTTGGCACACAACCTGCTCTCAGTCTGATCTGGGATACTGTGCCCATCAAATGATATTCTGGATAATTCTCCATATCATTGGAAACTATAATAAAACTACGAAACATTGTTTACTTTATTTCTAACCTAAAAATTCGAGTTTTCGTCTTTGAAAACTTGAAGAGTTAAATTATTTTAATACAAGTAAATGTTACAAATATTATCAAACTTACATCAAAATGATCCTCACAGAAATACATTTTATTTTGTGTAGATACAAGTGCCGGATCCCGATGGGCCAATTTTTAGCATCGTTTTTGTACGTGGAACGTGAAAAAACAGTTTTTCAGGTGTTTTAATAGTTGTAATTTTACACTGCGGCACCGCACAATATTTATAAAATTTTGAATTCATATTATTATCACACAACTATGAAATAACTATTACATAACTATTAAATAAATAAATAAATAAACTAGATATTCATTACATACAACTTCGACAATATTTTATAACGCGTGACGTCACAGCGGCCGTTTGACAGGTATCCGCGTTTTAGCGCGAAATTTTAAATGGAATTTTAAATAAATTATTTTAAAGGTATTACTTCAAATAAAAAAATAATAATAAATAGTTTGGGTTATATTTGGTACTTATGCATGGTTTTAAACACTTTCTCAAAAATAGTCCACATCCCTATTCTGTCTGGAAATTAAGAAACTTCCACGGCAGCACAGCCACGGGCAAATTATAGTGAACATAATTTATTTTAATTTTTTAGGCAGCGTTGGCGCGAGTCTGCGCGAATAGAACAACTTTAATAATAGCACATAGGTTATCAACAATCATCCATGCAGATGAGATTTTAGTGCTCAAGGAAGGAGAGATCATTGAAAGAGGAAGGTTAGTAAAAATTTATTTACCTACCCTCTGTTTTTTCACAGATAGCCGGAGAGTTTACATTGTTAGCTATTGATATACCTTGATAAAAAACTGGACAAAATTAATTATATTTACATTTCTTGTCCTTGTTCCTATCATCATATTGTCGTGGAGTTTGCCATAGTAGACTAAGTGGTAGTCTACCTCAGAACGATCCAAGAGTATGATTGTTAGGTGCTAACAGAGAAGCGATTGCGAGTTGTCCTTTGTGACGAATCTGATCAAATTGTATCGTACATACACACATTTTATCACGTCTTTATCCCTAACGGGGTAGACAGAAATTTAAATTGAACTAAATCAGATCTCAGTTGATCTATATTCCTTTCCAGCCACGACACATTGCTAGCGCAAGGCGGTTTCTACGCATCAATGTGGCAGCAACAACTCGAAAGTAGAAACAGCAACAACATAGGCGAAGGTAACAACAACAACGTAGAAGAAACGCCGCCCACTCAACCCAACGGGGGCGGCGCGGTCAACCCTGGCCATGGGCACGGCCATCTTTAAATCTATTTTGCCCCGTTTAGGTATGTAATTCTCTATTTTTTAATTTTATTAACGACTTGAAGGAAACCAACCCATCCTCTCTTTTGAATGTTGTTCATAGATGCCAGATATCAAGGCCGGTATTACGCCACGTTTGACTGGGTTTGTTTTACTAAATCCATCATAAACTAAGCAATAGTTTATGATGGATTTAGTAAAACAACTGCGTAAATTACCTATTAGGACAATTTATTTAACACAAAATTAGGTAATTATAAATTACATATTTTTGTATGCTGTATTTAGCTTTATTTGTTATTTAATGCATGGTGCATTGGAGCTGACAGTAAAATATCTATGTTTAAAAATGTTTTTTTCTTCTTCTAGGTAATACGTTTATGTATGGCAAAATCTAGATGTGATATTTCTGGTGTGAACGGTGCTAGTCGGCGGTGGGCGTCACTAACCAATGAATTTGTCAATTTGTATGGACGCGACTGAATCTTTATATAAGTAGGTTCAATTTGGTACAATAAGTGCAACTGTGTGATGACACCTCTCAAACTCAGTGTTGATCAAGTTTTTAAGTTTACATTGTGATAATGTAAATAATCAAATATATTGTAGGTACATAGAGTATTAATATATTGTGATGGGAAATTATACGTGCGATTTCAGTGGTTATTAAACTATTTTCTTTTTTAATCACGTCTTTTATTTCAAGTATTTCAATCCTACAATTATCTGTTTATAAGAATTATAAAGAAATATAATATGGTGCGGTAGAGCGGATTATTTTTCTGAATATAAAATTGCTGATTATCATGAGCCAAGACAATAATAATTTCTATAAATGATAATCTGTCCATTTATGAGACATATTAATGTGTTTATGTGAAATCTACTTAAAATGCCTAAAAATAAAAATGCATGAACTTATTTAATTATTTATTTAATCTAATCTCCTACATACGATGTCTATAACTTCTCTTCGAGTTTGCGGCTCTTCATGGCGGTAGTGTGGCATCGTGTGTAGGAGCATATAACCTCGTTAAACTAGGTAGACACAATAACAATATTAATTGTACACTAAGCTTTGTTTTCCATAAATTCAAAACTGTTATAACAACATTAAATACTTATAACGTCAATTTCGCGACTCAACGTACCTACTTGATATAAAAAAAAACAAAGTTTTTTGTACTTAAAACGTGTAATAATATGTCTAAAACTCTGTAAAATTATTAAGACAAAATTATAAAAGTTAAACTAAAAAAATCTCAATTATGTCGACTTTGTTTTTCGATTCTTGATAATTTTGATTGTACCACGCTAATGCGATGAGCTGCTTCATCTGCACGCTGCTTGATCTACAATATATAGCGTTATTTTTAATTTATAACATTCTCAGTGCATTTTGGTACAGCATTACAAACAATACTAACACAAGTAGTGTGTCGGAATGACATTATTAGAAAAACAAATACATACGAGCCAAATGCAGGTGATGCTGACCGTACTTCGAGCACTAAATGTTTTTTGAAAGCAAAAATGGGATGCACTCGATAGTGCCGCCAAAAATAAAACTTGAATAGCCGTGTATTATTTACAAATAATAGATTGATTTAGTTCTTTAAATGGTGCAGTATATCTGAGTTCTGATTGTTCGACTTAAAAAATGCGACGTATTGAATAACGCTATAAAAATGAAATAAAATTGACCAAAGAACTTTACGTTTTCAGAAGAGTTCTCTAAATAAAGCGGAGTATCGCCAGGTAGTCGCAAACCTACAGTTACGCTGTCGTCTACAAATAAAAAGAAACATTTATTAATTGCTTAATTAATAAAAACAATCGTACTGGACATTCCACAACAAAATTGAATTGAATTTCATGGACAGGATTGAATTAAAAAGAGATATGGTATATGTATTTTTTGAAAAACACAGATCTAAAAGTACGACACAGCCTGGCACAATTTGTTCTGAAATTTCCTGCTTGACATAAACTTTATCCAAATGATCAAAGACACTAATGGTGCTTCAGATTATATTCATGCCATTGGAGTTATTATATAGGTAGCCATAGTGTATTACCCTTATAAAACATAATGGCACCAAACACTAGTGCCGCGAATTAATATGGGTTCACATTCATCAGCGTAACATGCCGCGAAATGGACGTGAAAGCTGCTGCTACTATAACAGTAATTTGCTATAAAAGTAAAAAAAAAGGTGGATAATTGAAATACAACGATCGTATAGTCCTTCTCCTTCTCGGCTCCTTGCCAGTTAATGCCGGAGCCGTGTGTGGTTGGATGGAGATACGTGAACGCCATGCGAACGAGATGCTAGGTCTTTGTCGTGGATTAAAATACAAATAAGCGTGAATGCACTCACTGATCGCAACAGGCGCGGCTATTCGCGGACCTTCGCAGCACTAATGTATAGCTGCCGTAACGCCGTGCCGTAATATTTTAAAATAATGAATATAATGTTATCATTATATTCATTATTTTAAAATATTACTACTATTACCTTCAAGGATGTTTTTCATTTGGGGTTTCGAATTCCTTTGTTCCTCTTGGTATTTAGAATTTTTAGTTTGATAATCTGTAACGCTAATTGTCGGGCGCATTTTTGCGTACTCTACACTCCTTATGGAGTTTTGTTGTCTATGTTCTATCTGGTCTATGGTATTGACGTAGTCCGAAGAGATCTTTCTTGCAACTTTTTTACCATGCTGTAAGTTAAGCACTTGTTCTGGAGATGCAACTTTTGGCAACATGGAAGGGCGGAAGTATCGTTCTTTACTTTCATCATTAGCCATTAGCAGGTTTTCGGTAGTCAGTAAATTACTCTTTTTCGGAATTAATTCAGATTTCGTCCTACAATAAAAATATAAAATTAAAAATTTTATTTAGTTTCACCGATACTGATAACTGCTGCTGTGGGGTAATACTCTGTTGAGGGGATAAAATAAAATATATAAGATAAAATTCCACAGACTGAGTTAGTTTCGAAGTAAGTTCGAAACTGTTGACAGGCGATACAGCGATGGTAGTTTAATTTTTAAGATTTAACGAATTTCGTCTTGCTAATTTACATACCCTCAGAGAGTTAAGGTTTGACTCTTGGCGTAAGAAAATCTTTGTAAGTTTGAAATATCCGTGTAATCTGTCGCGTATATATGTATTTATTTTTTTATATTTTTTATGCTCTGCGTGTATTCATTAATCAGTGTTTGGTCCATCGAAAAAAGACCGGTCTAGAGGTTTTATAAAATAAAGTATAGATGAGACATACTTGTAGTCCTTTAGAGTGGGCACATCGTCATCATCTTCAATTGCTACATCATCGTACAATCTTTGCAGTACAGACGGCCGATGAACATCAATTTCCGAGTCATCAACATCCAGAGGAGCCATTCGCACGAATCCGGTCGGCCGGCGGGCTATTTGCCTTTGCCTTTCTTTTTCATGAATTTGCGACTCAGGCGCTTTCTGCGATATCCGCACTTTTCTGGAACAAGAGATATTCCATTTTCAAATCAGCCTTGTGTTCATTAGATGCCATTCTTTTGATCAATGGAATTATAGAAAATCTATTGGAAGCGGAGACATTTTAAATTATTTGTATAAGTGCGCGAATTTCGGTTTAAGTATATTTCTCGTAATACATACATACATATGGTCACGTCTATATCCCTTGCGGGGTAGACAGAGCCAACAGTTATGAAAAGACTGAATGGCCACGTTCAGCTATTTGGCTTAGTGATAGAATTGAGATTCAAATAGTGACAGGTTGCTTGCCCATCGCCTAAAGAAGAATCCCAGTTTTTAAGCCTATCCCTTAGTCGCCTTTTACGCCTCCATGGGGAAGAGATGGAGTGGTCCTATTCTTTTTTGTATTGGTGCCGGGAACCACACGGCACAATTTTTTCTCGTAATTTAAAGATTATTCTGATAGTGTCCAGTAGAATAATGAAGTTAGTCTTCTGCTAGGATGTGTTCAGCGGATTATACTTTAGTAAAATGCATGTATCGGCCAAAGCCCATATTTATTATTTCCTACATAGTATTGAAAATTCTTGTTAGTTTATTTAAATATATCAGTATTCGTAGTAGCGGAACGGCAGATGAGACGTTGATGTTTTTATCAATTTGTATGTTTGTAGTTACCTATTGAATAAAATAAAGTTTCTTATGTATAAGTTTTGTCATCTTCTTTCTCTCAGTGGCGTTGCGCGTGATACTCCTATAGATAAATTCGGTGTTATAACAGCGTTTTCTTCACATAATTTGGTTTCTTAACTTTTATCACTTTATACTTACTCATATGAAGACATGAAAATTAAGATTGTTACATACTGAGATATAGAAATATTTTTGTGCTCTACTTACAATGCAAACGTGTGCACTTTTAACACTTGAGTAGAAGCAAAAGCAACATTAATTATAAGTACTTACTTATGTTATTTACATAAAAAGCGAATACCTGTCATCATCATTGTCATCATTCCATTCGTCTATTATATGAACCTTTTCTAAATTTCCCGAGCGTTCAAACACCGAGCGACACTTTGATTTCTTTGGTTTTTCTTCTTTCTTGGCTTTATTCATTGACATTTTTCTAAATAAAAAGTAAAAAAAAATACTCTACGAATTTAAAAAGTCAATGAAGTACGCCAAAGAACAATAAATGAATATGTTCTATTTAATACTGAAAGGTTAAGTGTTATAAGTAATTTCAAAACTTAAACACATTATTTATATTGGCTTTCGGATAGAACATTTTTTTTAAACTTTCAAATTGTGCAATGTGCGCAAACACATGCAAAACAGGTGAAAATTTTGTTATTCATTGTTTAAAAATAATTCAATAGATAGCAATAGTGCGTGCGCCCCAAAGAGCTTAAAAGTTTTATACGGCTTCTCTTCAATGACCAATTTTTAAATATTCGCGTGACAAAATTAAATGTCACGAAAATATTTTATCCTAAAGACAACAAGAATCGCCTACACAAATAGTTATTTGTATAAAAAACTAATTAAACCTGATAACATCTGTACTGTCGTCGTATTTTTCCTCGTGGAACCCGCCAATGAGAGAAGAATTTTTCCCGCCAGGTCTCACAAACCCAGTTTGTCGTCGCTTGCTTTGATGATGCATCTGTTCTTGACGGACTTCTTCAGTAGATATTTTTACAGTTACCTTATTTTTTTTTCTGAATAAAACATGATTATAAAGAAGAAAAAAATAAATAAGCCGTTAAGTAGGTAAGTGAGGCAGTTTACGCGTTTCTAATTGATCAATGTAGATATGTTTGACCAATTTTATTTTAATTTTATACAAACCAATCTTATCCGATCATCTATACATAACACTCTTCATGTAATTTCTTCGGACACGCAGTTCTGTAAAACCGTGAACAGAGACCGCGTGGTGCCGCTTACTTCATTTACAGCTATTTTTAATGATATTCAAAAAGCCAAGAAAGAAGTTAATACAAATTGGAACAGGATAAATTTGAATTATGGCCTTTTAGATATTTTTTGGTTATTTTAAAATATACTGAATTAAACAGACTTCTATGGTTATTTCATTCGGGTATAAAAAATTTTAGGTATCCACAAAATTTGTCCCATGTTAAGGCCGCTCAACGACTACTTACCTGTTAGCATCGTTGTCCTCGTAAGTCTCGTCATCTAGGTTTTGGTTTAGTTTAGCTACCAGGCGAATCTTCTCCAAGTCAGTGGGGCGAACGAAACCTGTCTGGCGTCGTTTGATTTTATGGTGCACCTTTTCTTCATCATCGGCGTTTATGCTTACTGATACTTTTCTGCCAAAAACATTTACTACACTGTCATATTTTGAAAACTGTCCTTGAAAATTGAATGTGTCACTTACAGAATTTTCGTGCTTAGGTAGGTACACGTATCAGAAATTTGCAAATGCCTTTGGTTTTATGAATTGTATTAGATATTAGGTAGGTACTAATAAGGATTATTATGTAACTGTTAATCTTCAAAAAAAATGAGTTTCCTGTTTTTTTCTTACGGGTTTGTTTCTATATTGCCTGATTACTCCTCTGAAGCATTTTAAATGTAAGCCACGAAAGTTCAGGTTTGTAGCCATATAAGTTAAAAAGGACCTTTGAATAGGTAAGTATGTTAGTAACGAAATTATTAAAAAATCTTACTTGGCGTGTCTTTGATTCGCTACAGGTGACAATGTTCTGTAAAATAAAAATCATTGTGATTTTTGTGTGTGTGAGAAAGATATTTATTAGTATTTTTATTCGTAACGAAAAAACTTAAACTACTGGACTGATTTTGATGAATTTACCACAAAATTATTCTTTATCTTTGGAAACCGGACCAATTTCTTGTTGAAGAATTTTCTATTGGAGCGAAGCCCCAGAAATATCTATTACCTAATGTCAAATGTCTTCTTAGTCAGTATATAATATATTTACCTTACTTTTCTTAGAATTTCGTCAGTTACTATAAACGATTCGGACCTAAAAATTAAAATGTTACTTATAAGATTTTGGTATAAGTATATACCTATCCATCTATATACTAAGTCAATTATGTATTTTATTTTAAGAATGACATATAACATGTAACTTAGGTCTGTATTTTTCTCTCGACATATACATTTTCAAAATAAAAATTGAAAAATATAGAAGAGATACTTACATAGCATTAGGACTACCTAATATGTTCAATTTTGCAAACCGTTTGGATATCTTTTTTACCGTGCCCCCGGCAAAGCTCACATGATCTACATTTTGGCTGTAAAAGTGAAAATAGAATAGAATGGTCATATTGGACTTTTTTTTGAGAAAAAAATTGGTCTGGCCTTGCTGAAATATAATTAATTACCTAAGATATTTTTTGATTTCCCGCTCTTCTTCAGAATCCAATTCTACCGCTATAAAAAAAGAAAAAATAAATATAATTCTGCTCTACATGCTTGTGATGTTATTTGATACAATAATAAAAATCCATCAAATATCCAGGCTTATTTGCTATAACATTCCTAAGTAGACCACCCATAATTTTCATAGAAAAAGTACGTGTATCTTATAGTTATGTACATATTTACCGCCTTAAGGTACTGTGCATTTTTTTTCATACACACTACCACAATACAAATATACACACATGAAGGACTGTCGTCGCTACTCTCAGAACAAACGAACAACTCTGAAGGATATGCCACTGCTGTCTTCTTGGATTCACGTTTTACTTCCAAGTCAATTTCATGGCAATAATCGCCCCTTAAGAACCTGAAAAAGTGTAAAGATATAAGTCGGTACAATAAGTATAGGGCCATCCTGTTACCACGTTACTACAAAATTTGTACAGCTGACCTTTTCAAATCAAAGTTTGAGTCCACTTCACCAGGGTAAGGAACATCTGTTAGTGGCAAGTAGTACGGTTTTTCAGGTTTGACTACCAGACTTGCTGTAGGACCCAATGATACGTGTCGATACGGTGAACCTTCGTATTCGTAAGCATATTGATATTCCTCAGCTTCTCCTAATTCAGGATTGGTTTCTGGCATAGCTCCCTGACTCTTACCCAATTGTTTTTCGATATCTTCTTTGTTACGAATAAATCTAGAATGTAAGTGAGGAAATATAGTTGCTATTAGTAGGTTGCTACAAGTAAGTACAGTTAAAACCTGATGAACAGTTTAATCTACACTTAGGGAAGATATTTGAGCTATAATTTCATTACCTTTGACTGTCTTTAATTAAGTCACCTTCGCCTGTGACTTCACCTTCTATTTCTTCCCCAGTTAATACTTGATGCTCCCTACGCTCGATTTCATCGAACACCTTTTGTAGAAGTTCCTGCAATAAGGTCGATATATTAAATAATAAATGGTCCGTCTTTTTCGTTCTCATCTAAATAACTTTTTTATATTTACCGAAAATCTTACTTGCCTCATAAAATATTTCTCCAATAACATAAAGATCGTCAATGTGACCAAAAATAAATTCTTTTGTGTTTTTATTTATCATAATATCTTGACAATCCATGTTCAATATACCAGCGCGGTATATTGTAATATTTTTCGTTGGCGATTCGTATAATGTAGGAACCTGTTCAATTTTCTGAAGAGTGCTTTCTCCATCAATGAGTTGCCCGAACGCGACGTATTTGTGTGCCATCCATGGAGCTGGTTGCAGCAAAACGAAAAACTGTGTTGAGCAATCCACATTTCTGTAAAGTATTTTGGTAGATTAAGTATAGTACCTAGGTATACTCATCTTCAGCTTACACGACGGACGACTTGAAATCGAAGATGCAAGTTCATATTGCTTTATAATTTCCCTGTAAGTAGCTCTCAAATGATTAATTTTTCGAGATTCAACACGAGAAAGTTAACATTCCTACAATATAAAGGTTAATTGCACATAAAATACCTTCCATCATTAGCCATGCATAACACGCCGCGTCTATCGTGCGGTACTATAAAATTCTCACAGCCCAAATCATCATTACTCTTCAGTCCAAATCCACCGCACTGTATCCAACCATCTTTAACAATGCGGTGGACAGGGGTGCCACCGTAACCGCCCTTTGTTTGCTTGCAGAGTCTGAGGAAGTTGTCGCAAGTGTACGGCAATATGTCCGAATATAACTGGAAATCATTAAAAAATTAAGATCATGTCAAGGTTATTTGTGCGAACCGAAGTGTTGCGTACTATTTGTGTTTAAAGATTGATACAATGTGCCGTCTTTGAAAAGTCACACCAAGGCTATCATAAGGTAAAAAAGAACCACACGTGTTGTGTTTGAGTAGTGTTTTTCCCGGCACCTTAATAAAATAGGACATCTCTTTCCTATGGATGTCATAAAAACGGTTAAGGGAATAGGCACATTCGTCTAGTACAGCTTGCCCATGCAAAGGTTGTAGAGTTCAGACGGGAGACGCTTTGTGTGAAAACCTGACTTACCCAACACAGTATCATAGGCAAAAGGCGCAACCCTAGACTTTAGAGAGGTGAATCTTTTGTAAGTTCACACACACAGAACTTTGTGTTGTGAGGTGACCTTAGTATAAGTTATTCTAGAGTATCAGGGGAAATCAATATTTCTTAATTATACGGCTCCAACAATGTTGTGCCGGAGGTTGTAGATACGCTCCAATCCGTGAAATCTTTGCTTGCGCGATTTAGAGATTTCGCTGTTTTTGACTCATAACGTTGCGTGATAAGTTTTTTGTGACTTGTGGCGTAGAGATGTCGCCACAGTTGCGTGAAAAAAGTATATCTACCTACTTACCATAAATATCATAGAACCAACTTCTTCATCATCTATTGAGATATGAAAATATGCACATGGTCTCTGGAAGAAATAAAAATATAGAAAATATTATCCAAAAAATATACCCAACATACTTACTAATTTAAAATAAGATTATTTAAAAATAAACTTACACCAGACGATCTTATGTAAGTTGCAAACTGGCCGATTCCTTCTTTATAGTAGTCCAAGCATAGATGATAAACATATCTTGATTCAATAAATTCTTTCAATTCTTCTTCGCCGCCAAGGAAAGTATCGTTCATTATAACAGCAACCTGAGAGTTGATGCAGAACGCTAGTTCGCCATATCTGAGCTTCAAATCGTTCCATACTGACGGCCATTCTACACTAGTTACACCTGAAAAAACAAAGCTATAGCAAGTGAAAGAAAGGAAAACAAGTTATGGATTCGGCATATTTTTCTTCAGCATGGCTTTAAACTAACAGGACTTTATGTCGTTCATAGGCTTATGTCGAAGAAGAGTTACAGAAACTGTTCTGTAACTAGAGATACTAATCTCGCGCAAATTATGGAGATACATTGAGAGACACATTATTTCCTGCCTGGACTGCTACTATTGAGAAACTCAATCCCAGAATATGTGTTCAACTCCCTCGAATTTCAGACTCTGTTTTAAAACATTTTCTTGAAAAGACTTGAATAGATTTGGCAAAAATCTTACCTCTTATTATAGGGGAATCGAAAATTTTCTGCCTGTACTTATATAATCCCTTAGCTATACTGACACAATATACAAATTCCTTTGTTACTCTATTGCCAATTATGGTGAATCTGATTCTCGATTCTTTTGGTACTTTTGGTTTTGGCTTAGTCTTTAGGTCTTCTTCTCTGGGATATCTAGGATTCTTTACCGAGTTGTGGGCATACTTCACTTTACTAGTAAACTCATCTTTGATTATCCTTTCCCAAGGATGATGAAATACGGGTTTTTCATGAGTTGGAAGTTTCAAATTGAATAAAGACGACATGATGTGTATGGTGTGAATTCTTTATGTGAAATGACATAAAAATGCCACATTGGACGTGATTAATTTTGTTTTCTCCAAAAATTTACCAGAACCTTCTTGGGATTTTTATAAAATAAAATAGTACATGGTGCTCAGGTTACATTCACTTCTTGACTCTAGATTCGCCCATTTTTAAAAGCGCTTTCAAAATCGTTGTCAAAGTCAATTTTCGTATTTTTCGTCAAGGTGTCAAGTAGTTGTAACCTCAGAATCACAGCTGCAAATATTGTTTTGAATTATTATTTGTTAAAAATTATTAGCCGACTTCTTTTAAAAAGTTTTTCCATTCAACGTGTACAAATTAAATATGCAGTGATATTAATTACAAAAGATCTGACCATATTCATTAATATTCCAATAATGGATATCAACTTAGCTCAGGATTTTTCACTAATTTGTGGAGAATTGTGCAATTTGTTGTATTTAAAAGAATATAATAAATCAAAAGTGAATTCTTTTCTTGACGAATTGAATTCGAAACCTTTTAAAGGCTGTTTGTTTGTTCGGAAGCACGTAAGTTAAATACTAAAATATTTTCGGGGTATTATGTATTTTATGTATACTGTTTAAGTATAATTTTAAAATGTTTTTAGGATTCAACTGTTTTGGTGACCGCTTTGTCTCTCAATATCAAACCAGCAGATGAGTTATTGGCTGCAAAAACATCACATTTGATCAACAGTATTATTACCAAACAAAGTTTGAAGTTTGAAGCGGAATACCTATGGAAAGTTATTTCGTGGCATATTCAGTGTGTGAAACAATGTTCTGATATAATATTACCTGACATTCTCCATAATATGCAATGCATTTTGAAGATTAGCCCTCAAGCAGGCAAAAAGGCAAGTATCCATAAGTACTATGTTATCCTAAAATTAAGCTACAATCTGTATGACTGCATAATATTTATGTTTGTGTGTGTTTCTAATTTCAGTGTATTGAGGAACTACTAGGTCAAAATGGAATTTTAACAAACCTAATTGAGCAAAGCATTTCTTCTCAAAATAATCTGCAGATCTCTTTACTTGCCTTTAAGTGTATATCATCTTGCATCACAACAGAAGATAGTAAGACAGAAACCAATATATCAGTTGACATGCAACAAAAACTTTCACAACTGACTTTAAAGTTTCTGATGAAGGATTTATGTAATAAAGGAGATGAGTTCTTATATTGTAAGGTGAGCAACAAATTCTATAAAAGTCCTTTGGTTAATAAATCTTCTTCCTCCTGGTGTTAACTCCACTTTTCTGGGAGAAGCCTTTTGACCATGTCTCCATCCTCAATATGTATCAAAAGTTTCACAAGGGTGTTTGCAATAAGTGTTCTGTAAAGAAGAATTTTTACACTACCAACATAAATTGCTTTTTATAAATCCTATGAAATAAATTTATAGAGGGAAATCAACCTTGATACTGTCCTATAAGTTATTTGTAATTAACATAACATATACTCACATTTATATCTCCTGTGGGGAAGACAGAGCCAGTAGTCACCAAAAGACTGAAAGGCCATTCCAGCTGTCTGGCCCAATGATAATATTGAGATTTAAAAAGAGACAGGGTGTTAGCCCGTTGCCTAAAGCATATTTACAATTATGTGACAATATTTATTATTGTGGGATAACAGAAAGGTCAGTAAGGTTTATTATAACAGTTACATATTTTGATTTAAGGTTCAAAAACCAAACTTAATAATCCTTGACCATTTTCAGGTTATAATATCAGCTTTAAGGGTACTCTCTCAGTTATATTATAGTGAACAGAAAGTATCGATTCCATTGCCAGAGGTTATGGGTGTTTGTCGTTATTTTGTACTGTATGGGCTTGTTGCCCAAGGGTCTACGCCTGAAAAGATAATGCCAGCCCAGCAGACTATGGCCGCTGCTCCTGTTAAAATTGTTCCTAAAGGAGGAAAGGTAATAACTCACAGACTCTTTTAGAGCTCTTGTGTCCTCTGACCTACTATATAGTATGTTTTGCTAAAGCCTTTTTTCAAGATTATTTTAGCTTAACAATGATTTTGGCTTTTTATTTTCAGAAACAAAAATTGAGAAAGCAAAGGAACAATGCCATAGAAAGTTTAAAGAAAGAGATTCCAGTGTCGGATCACAGTTTGATGAAAGATGTTGATAATTTTGAAAATAACTCAGCTTACAAGCCTGTTTCTAGCCAATACTTGGAGCCTCAGAAAGCCAAGAATGGCTGGGTTCTGACTAGTGATTCAGATATGTCTGATGTTGAGAACAGCAGGGAAGCAAAGCTTATAGCTCTGAAATCTAGAGTCAGACAGAGTGCCTCAAATCTTTTGCTTGTCTTAGTTAAGGTAAGTTTTTTATTATTGTTCAATTTTCTGTATGAAATTAAATGAACATCTTTGATTGTAATTTATATAAATAAAAAAATTGAATTAAAAAAATTGTTTGTTTGCTAAAATTGTGTGTCGCTGCTGTTTAAAATTAAGTTAAATGATGACACTTTTTTGTTTTTGAATTTTCCTCTGTTTCATTTGCACTTTTAACAATCCAGATATCAGAAAAAAGAGACATATTCGGGTTCTGGTGGGCTCTTCTGCCAGATTCCCCTGATGATGCCAACTGGTCTGCACATGAGCCTGCCAAGAAAAGCCTCGTATATTGTGCTGTGACGGACCCTATAGCCAGTAGCAGAGCTAGTGTGTTGAGTGTCATTCTTACTATGCTGTCAGGAGCTAGAGTGTACTTGTCGCAGGCTGATACAAGGTCAGTATTCCACAATTGTTGTAATTTTTTTTATAAACAACTATATATGTTATAAACAACAGGTTTACATTAAATTCTAGTGGTATTTTGTGTAAATTCTGTTAATCTTACATTTAGATTAACAAAGGTTCTTTCCAAACACACCCTAACACCAAACACATTTCCTTGCAGCAAAAAAGATGGTTCTTTTATACCATTCTCTGTATCCCTTGGCTATGTCATAAATTGCATGCACAAAGCCCTCATCAGTATACTAGACAGTGAAAGGAGTCATGCAGTAATTATTGTAGCTCTAAAGTGCTGTGCTGCTCTCGTACAGGCCACACCTTATCACAAAATGAAGTCGGGCTTAATTGGAGAACTCGTGAGGGCCACCAGGAAATTTTTGGTCCATAGAGGTAAGAATTATTTTTCAAAAAGGTTAATGTGGAGTCAAAGTTGATACTGGTGGCAAAGTAGATATTTTCGAACAAAGTATTGGGCAGATGCTGGGCGGCAACAATTTGGGCTATTTGGTCAGAAATTGTTAGAAGTGTGCAAAGAAATTAAAAAAGTTCCTTTATTTATTGAATACTATTTAATGACTTAATATATTTTTTTAATTTTTGAATTGGTAGTTTCGCTATAAGTATTGCCCTTTAAATTACCAAAAGAATTAATGTTTGAAAGACAGAGTCCACCACTCAAATAATACACATTTTGAAGAAATACTTCTTCCAATACAGTGACACTTATATTTCAGATGTAACATTACAAGTCGCCGCATTAATAACAATGGGATGTGTCCTGTCTGTTGATCCAAAAGTCGACGAAATTATCAAATCCATTCAAAAAGATGCAGTGCCTTTGAAAATTATTGCAAGTAATACTAAAGTGGAGACTGAATGCGATGATTTTGAAGAAGGTTACTCTGACGACGAAATGTTTGTAGAGAGTACTAGTGAAAAAGACAAGGAGAATGATATGAATCTCTATCATTTTAATAGTTGGATTTTGGATATCTGCTTTAAAAATATGGGATGGATCTTCAGAGGGAGTGTGGTTACGGTATGTTAGCAGTTTATTTTCCTGTGCAGATTTTAAAAGTCAATAGGCTATTTGACTGTAATAAAAATATACATTTCTTTTATGTCATCAGTCTTAATATTATTTTTGTGGAGCGATTTGTAATAACGCGAGATAAAAATATTGCATTATTTAAACAAAATCCGTCTCAGAAAATTAGGTTTTTATATGCAGCTGTCACGTGACTAAAAACGAACGTGATTGGCTATTTCTATTATGACGTCAATTATCCATAAACAGACTGTGGATCGTACCGTTCCTTAGTGTTCGCGATTATTTTTCAAGATTTTATAAGTGTTTGATCGCTCAGGTTTACTCAGATAACATAGGTATTTAATAATGGAAATTCCGCGAAAGCTGACAGTTGAAACCTACCAAAAGTGGACGCAATAATGGTTGGAAGAAGAAATCTGGATTGTCTTCTTCAAAGACAATTCAGATTTCTATGCTGCCGAACTGAGGAATGTGAAAACATCAATTTAAGTATATCTTGGTAACCACTGATCTGAGATCATGATCTGAAACCACTTCTTACGAATATTCAAATCCATCGGCATAGAAAAAAACAGTTTCGTAGGAGATTTTATTGTTGTATTAGTGCATTGAGGCACGGCACAACATTTATAGGAACTCATTTTAATAATTTTCACACATATGACGTGGCACAAGTTAAATAAAACAAGAGAAAATCAAAACTTTTCGAAACACCAACAAGCTTTGTATGATATTTACACGAAATTTACGTCACTGCATGCCATGGCCGCCATATTGCTAAAAGTCGCGTTTTGGCGGCATATTTGAATATTTCATTTTCTTTTTCGATTTTTTAATAAAATAGCTGTAATAAAGGCAGAAAAGTATTTTTGTAGGGCTCCTTATAAACAAATAAATACCCTAAGATAGTTTTTAGAACTTTGTCAAATAGCCTATTAAAAAAAAGGATTATAAACTTGGGAATTTTCTTGAAACCTGTCACTATCTCAAAATGTAAATAAGTTAAATGACGTGGCCTTAGAGTTTTTTCAAGTTTGTTGGCTCAGCCATAACCAGAAAGTGCCCCAAGCCACGCCTTTTCATTTACTCACTTGATAATTCTGTGAAATACTGTTCAATTTCAATCATTAAGGTCCTATTTCGATAATATTCTGTTATTTTCAGAGGTGTAAGCCGTCCGTTATCCCAGTAGTGTTAGAATCTCTTCAAGTACTTTCAGCCATTGCTTTCCATCACTTGAGAGAGCTCCTTCAACCACATATAACGGTGTTGGCTGATGTCTTGTCGGAGTTGTTACAACATGAACATCAAGATGTGGTTTTGCAAGCGGCCAGGACAACCAGTATTGTGGGGGATGCTGTTCAGAAATTAGGTAAGTTCATATATTTTATGTATAGCTCACGCTTTTTGTAGAATGTCTGGTAGTACAAGGAAAAGTTAGAGGTTACAAATGGCGCCGCAGTTACTGCAGTGATTGTGATCATCAATCAGGAACATGACTATACAATGCTCAATCTGAATGACGAGTGCCGTGAAAAAATATAGCTTTAGGAATACGAAACTATACAAAAAAAGATTTTTACTCTTTTTCTCATTTTATTTCTACTGAATCTTTTTAAATCCAAAATGTATTTTTAAATTACAGAACAAATAGATGAACCGCCGCCTTTAAACCAGTGCGTGTATTTTTGGGAGAAGCTCCTGCCGCCACTTTCAATGGCTTTGCAATGTCAAGAGAACTCGCCGGCTAAAGCAGTCGTATGTGACTGTATAGCGAATGTGGGCGCACGGGTATTAAAAGAGCTACCTGTAAGTAAATAAATATATTGAGTAAACGACTTCAAACACATGCACGTGCCTAAATCCTACTGAGTGCCGAGTTCATTCCTAGTCCTCTGGCCCTTTGTGTTATTTAAAAAAATATTCATGTCCTATCGCTCGCAATTCGTGATAATATCGAATAAAAACATTCTTATTACACAGAAGATGGCGCTGCTTTACGGATATGTTTGTTTCTTACAGAGCCGAACGCAAGTGTTATGTTGCGCTTTATTGGTGGGATCGTGTAGTGACCCCGAGCCAGCTGTTCGTGCTGCAGCCGTGAGGGCTCTAGCTATGCTGGTCATGTATCCCACGCTTAGAGAGGTGAGAAAAAATACATTTATAATAGGCAAGCTATGGGTTGACTATATGTTGTGCAGCGGCAGTGAGGGTTCTTGCTATGCTGGTCATTTATTCCACACTCCGAGATGTGAGAAAATATACATTTCTCTTAAGGCAATATGGGAGACTAGTTATATGATACAATTCGTAGTACATAATCATAGTTAGACTAAGTATTGCTTACTGGTGAGATCATGTAACGACCCTGAGACACAGTCAAGAAAAATTATGCAATATACTAGTACCTAACCTGTTTTCACAAATAAAAACATTTTCATTGTTGGTTTGATCATGTTGTTCAATTTATATGTTAAATAAATATTCTGTGATTCTGATATAAGTAATTGGTTTCAGGATATATGCTTTGTGAGTGACTGCGGTGAAAATATACTTCGTGCTCTTGCGGAACCAACCCTAGTTGTCCGCACGAAGGCCGCGTGGGCCCTAGGCAATCTCAGCGATGCTCTGGTGTTAAATATGTGAGTTTTATAACTAAACAAATATATAAAACTAGACCGCTTACTGTTTTAAATGTTAATCGAGTCTTCACGGTGAGGGAACCGCCCTCACCGTGAAAGCACCGTTTAGTATTACGAGTTACATACCGAGAAACTTACACATTTATGCAACTGAATATGTGTGAAACATCCAACGTTTAATTTCCCCATTTATAAAGGTCACAGAGGTTAGATGGGAGTCGCTGTTAGGCGTAAGCGCATGGCCGGATCCCAGGCCCTACTGGCAAGTACTGGCATAAATATCAGACAGATTCTTTATTTCTCAATATTCCAAATTACTTAGGTCACGTTTAATGTAATTGCTTTTCTTTTTAATTTAATGTTAGTGCTAAGATCAATTTAATGTTTATACACAAATACCTATTTTTGTATGCACACTTACAGGAAAGATCCTGAGCTCGATAACATTGACGACGATCTATTGGCCCGTTTGCTAGAGGTCAGCGTGCAGTGCGCCAGCGATAACGATAAGGTACGACACTATCGATTCTAACATCGGTTCAATCTGGTTCTAGGGAGTTGTTTGTCGAGTACATATTTGTGCTAGACCAGTATGTTGGTTCGTGGGATTCGACAACCGGCAGTAATCAGATGCCTGCGTAAGCAGCTAAGAGCAAACAGACGTAACATGTCAAAAACTCTGCTACTAATTTACTTTATAAAATAAAGCAGTGAAAGAAATATGTTGCAAAGCTTGACCAGAAATATAGCATACCTCGCCATATTGCGGCTTGAAAAGTGAATTTAATTGAACTGGCAATAATTACAAAAAGCAGTGTTGCTATGTCTATACTAATATTATAAATCTGAAGAGTTTGTTTGTTTGTTCGAACGCGCTAAACTCAGAAACTACTGCTTCGAATTGAAAAATTCTTTTTGCGTTGAATACACCGTTTATCTAGGAAGGCTTTCGGCTATATAACATCACACTTGACGGCCTCTGTGGCGCAGCGGTAGTGCGCTTGTCTGTGTCACCGGAGGTCCCGGGTTCGAATCCCGGCCAGGGCATGATGAGAAACGAACTTTCTCTGATTGGCCTGGGTCTTGGATGTTTATCTATATACGTATTTATTATAAAATATAGTATCGTTGAGTTAGTATCTCGTAACACAAGTTTCGAACTTACTTCGAGGCTAATTACTACTTAATACGGGACAAATTACACAGATTGAGTTAGCCTCGAAGTAGATATCACGCTGCAACTATAAGGAACAAAGAAATAATGGAAAATGTGAAATATGACGGGGAAAATTATTCATCCTTGAGAGCTTCAATGATGCCCAAAACAACTATTCCACGCGGACGACGTCGCGGGCACAGCTAGTAGAACTATAAAACGCAGAACTAGCGCCCTCATTGACATTCGACATAGTGATCATAGATGGAGTAAAGAATTAACCTTATATGTATATTATAAACCTTGTATATTATATCATAGACAACTATATCATAAGTCAAACTATATTATAATTCAAAAATTCCCAATGCGAGTTAGTTTTAAAGATAAAACTTCGTTAGAGTAGTCAAATAATATTTCTCAATAACACAAGTTTAAATGTTTGTTTATCACAAAATAACAGGACGATACTGTTGGCTTTAATTACTCGATCCGAATTAAACCGATTTTATGCAATTACGGCAAGTAAACAACAGGAGAAATGTTTTAGATAATTTTATTTTTAGGTTTCATTAATTAGTTCATATGATAAGATTGACCTTTATTAATTTGGTAGTTAAAACTTTATTGCATGTTTCTGGACAAAAATTCCTTAAAATGGAAATAATAGAAAATATATAAAGAAATCCCAAAGTTGTGTTTTGGGATATCTATTTAATATTTTCCTTAAAATTACAATCAAATGTAGGTCATTTAAAGTCAAACTAAATATTGATTTCGAAAAATTGTTTTAAGAGGATAAAATTACATAATACTTTTAACTTTATCCATATACACATACAAACACACACACACACACACAATTGGCTTTCTCTATCTCTTCTATATATAAAAATAGTGGCATTACTAACTTAGCAACCGACCTCAATATTTATCAATTTATTATTTTTAAAACAATTTAAATTATCCAAGCCGTGAACTCACTACTTTCTAATCAGTAGTACCGGATGGTAACTGTAACTGACATTATAAAACCAGCAACTTTATCTTTTTAGATGGTTAAACCAGGAACTAGGTTTAAATTCATAATTTTTTCATTGTTTTAAGATTGATTCACATAAAAACTAAATGTTTGAAAAGTCCTTTCCAATTTTTTTTTGGACTCTGCATTCACAGTCTGTTCATAGGTTCATAAATTCACAAAAGGTTTCATTGCACTTCGCTGTTTAAGAATGACAATGAAATATACAAGCACTTCTATCGACGGAGACAAAGTTAATTATCAAAGATTTTTATTTTCGACTGTGTTTAAAATATAAATACTTCAGACCTAATGGTTGAAACCAGTCAAGTCAGTCAGCCAATTGTGCTATACATTTGTATTTTGATATTCATATATAAAATATATAAAAATACATGCATTAAAAAAATTGAAAATTTTCGTGAAATGAACTCTTTTCGTTTGATTTAGTATTAGGATTATCTCTGAACATAAAACTTTGCGTCACGAATACATAGAAACCGATTATCCTTCACGTGCATAGCACGTGTTACGTCCAGTTACGATTAGGTTCATTGCCTATGTTTAAATAACAGTAACTTTATGTGTTTACTGATAAAGAACCGCTAAGTATGACTATTATATCTATTTGAATATATTTTAACATTGTACCTACCCAGTCAGTTCAAAGAGTAAAGGTACAAAGATTGCTTTCTCACGCTGTACTGTGGGCAAAACTGCTAATTAGGATGTCTATATTTTATTGGGTCATGTACTGCAAAGATAGTAGTAGTAATAAATACAGTAGGTAAATTACGATTAATAAATAGTAACTAATTACTAGTTTGGTACACGGGACAAAACCTCGGAAATTCCATTTATTTGTAAAACCTACTGATTTAACGATACTCCGGGTAAAGGTGTTTTTTTTACTTTTTCTTATAAACAAAGAAAGTCGAATAGTAAGTTAATAGAAGGCGGCCCGCCTTATATTATCTTACTATTCGACTTAATTTATGCAATTAAATTTTATTGTTTGTATTGAATTGATTATTAGCCATCGAATCAAAAAAATATTACGGTCTTCCATTTCAGGTCAAAATGAGTGCGACGCGAGGCCTTGGTAATTTTCTACGATTGATAACGAGCGAGTTTTTATCACGCAACAGTCAAATCAAGACCATATGTGAAGGGGCAATAGGGAAGCTTTTGGAGTGCTCGTGCAAGGTCAGCAATATGAAGGTGCGGTGGAACGCTTGTTACGCGATAGGAAACGCTATGAAAAACGAATATCTCTTCAGATGTTTCAGTGGATGGCAGGTAAAACAATATTTCACTTTTTATTGTCCATACTAATTATTATAAATAGAAGATGAAAATATAAAATATTTCATAGTATTGAATTTTCTGTTACCTTAATTTTTATATTTATTGTATACAGAGGCAAGTGTTCCCAAGTCTATGCACACTATGTCTCGAATGCAAGAATCTAAAGGTGCGCATCAACGCGGCAGTTGCGTTGCGAGCGCCGAGCAGCCGCGAGTTCTACGGCGAGCAGTTTGCGGGCGTGTGGCGTGGCATCATGGCGGCCATGGAGAACGCAGCCAATGTTGACGACTTCACTGAATATAAACATAAGGATAATCTCATAGAACAGGTATATTGAAAATGGTTGCTTTTGTTGTTGTTGTAACTTTATTGCATAAAACAGAAAACATGTAAAAAAATATTGCAACGGCGGTCTTATCCAATGGAGAGATAACTGATTAACGCGATTATTTTGAAAATAAATCTGCTCTATTGCTATCGCTACGCTTCAAAAGCAAGAATCCAAAGGTGCACGTCAACGCAGCCATTTGACGCACCCGTGAAGGAGGAATTTCTTAGGCCAGTTGGAAGCAATAAAAATCGCGAAGATAGGCTTATTACTGCGACGTATTTAAAATACTTAAAAAAATTATCACGCTTGTTTCTCGTGGTATAGGCAACGAGTACATTATTTGTTATTTTGTTATAACTGATAATTTCAACAAAATTATTATTACCCGATCACTGATGTCGCACACAGGCTCTATGTTTAAGTATAATTGTTTGAGTGAATTATCTCGTATTTTTTCTTTCTATAAAAGTGACGTTTAACTATAGTAATGTTTTTTTTTCTATAGAAAATTTCCCAATTATTATGTTTGAGTGTTTAATTAAATATTCAAATCGAGGGAATAACTCTAAAGGCCTACGCAGACCGGGACGGAATGGCAAGGGATTTTAATTTTTACTAATGGACATTCAACCGTACTGTTACAGAAATACGACATAAATTGCTATGCTTTAAAATGATGCCGTGGCATTGAAAGGGATTTAATCGAAAAGACACGCCACAGGCTCCCGTGGCGGGATGCCGCGGCATACTGCGGTAGGCAACGGCATGACACGGACTCCGGCGCTCGTCACAGGCTCCCGTGGCGGGATGCCGCGGCATACTGCGGTAGGCAACGGCATGACACGGACTCCAGCGCTCGTAGTAATATACTGCGGGGTGCGGCGGTGGGGGTAGAGAAGCGGGGAATGCACACCATTGACCATCCATTTGCGCCCGCGTCTTTGACGACTGTGTACCTACGTGTTTTTTTCGGAGACCAGTTTTTTACGTTTTTTATTCCAACATGGAGGAAAAATTAATAACATTAGTTCAAGCCTATGATTATTTATATAATATGTCATCAAAACATTATATGAACACTCAAATGAAGAACAATGCGTGGAGAATAATTGGGACAGAAATGAATAAAACAGGTAAATATTTTTGCAATATAATTATATTTTAATACTTCACACGGTATTAATGTCTATTTACAATATCGTTTTGCCATGGAATCGAGCCCTCATCAGAGTTAAAGTAATCTTTAAACATCTCCCGTACTGTCGTACCATCTAATGCATTGTTCATATTATTATCGTTTTCTAAATTAATGCTTACACTTGCTATACTTTGACTTTCTGTGCTTGTACCACCTATGATGAAATTGTGTAAGCAAGTACATGCTAAAATGATATTATCAATATATTTTGGTTGAACCTGAATTCCTTTTTGACATAATTCGAAACGTTCTTGAAGTATACCAAATGCATTTTCGACGATACGCCTGGCTCTACTCAAACGATAATTGTATATTTTCATTGCTTCATCTGTCAATCGGTCGCTACTAAATGGTCTCATAATGTTTGTGGTTAACGGAAAAGCCTCGTCTGCTATAAAAACATAGGGCAACTCAAGATCTGTCCTCGGTAAACGTTTTTTTGGGGGAATATCGAGGGCATTAGAAGTCAATTTTTTTCCAAATATTGAGTTTTGCATTATACCTCCATCACTATTTCGTCCATATGATCCTACATCTGCAATCACAAATTTATAATTTGCATCCACAACCGCTAGTAGCACGATACTAAAAAACTTTTTATAGTTCATGTAGAGACTTCCACTATTGCGAGGTGCCCTTATCCTAAAATGTTTACCATCTATTGCACCGATGCAGTTCGGGAAATTCCATTTTTCATCAAATTCCATCGCGATTCGCGTCCATTTTTCCCTTGTTGGTTTTGGCATAACACTAGGCCTTAGGACATTCCAAATGACTTGGCAAGTTTCATGTACTATAGAGCGCACTGTACTAAACCCCATACGATAGCTGTAACCTAGAGACTTGAAGCTACTTCCCGTGATCAAAAATCTGAAAGATAATATAAAGAGGGGTAAGTGAGGCAGAGTGAAAGACAGGGTACAGTTAAACAAAGTCAATTAAATAATACGATATATTTATTTATATATAATTATGAATTCCTCACGATATTTTCCTTCACCGTAAAGCCAGTGGTAATTTTTACTTAGAAAAAAAATTAGCTCAATATAATCCCATAAACATAGCTGGTGCTAACCTAGTCACCTAGTCACTATCTAAGGCCTTTTCCCATTACCTACTTATTCTGATTCTATACCATTTTACCTGCTTATGTTTTGTTTTAGGTGAAGAATGTCAGAAAATATGGAGTAATATACGTAATAATTTTAGGAAAGCTCTGAATAACAGAAAAACAAAGAGTGGTGACCCGTACACAAAGCGACGCCCTATCAAGTTTGAAAAAGAGCTGGAGTTTTTGAAAAAATTCATTCAGCACAGAAAACAAACCTCGAATTTGGACTCCTCTTCAGAGGATACGCAGACTTCTTTTGCAGAATCCGCTGTCGTTGATAGCGATGAACGTTCAGTTTCGCGAATGACCAATGATTCACACCATTCCTCAATAATACCAGAACCTACAACAACTGCTGAAATACTAAATAAATATATTGAATCGAAAAAGGAGGTGGACGCCATTGATTCGTTCTTTCAAACAATGGCTGCCACAGTAAAAAAGCTACCAAAAAGAGAGCAGGTCCGAATAAAGAGACAAATATTTAATATGGTAACTGACGCCGAATTAAACTACATAGAGGGAACTCCAGCTCCAACATCTGAAGATGTCTCTACCAATTTGCAACATCAACGACCATGCCGTACCGCTTTTACTTCAAGATCTGGCTGTGGAACCGCGGCAGGCTTGGGCTATGAAGCTGTATCAGGATCTGGCTATGAAACCACCTCAAGATCTGGCTATGAAACCACCTCAAGATCTGGCTATGAAGCAGCTTCGGGGTCTGACTTTGGAACCGCCTCAGGCTCCGGTTATGAAGCAGCTTCGGGGTCTGGCTTTGGAACTGCCTCAGGCTCTGGTTATGAAGCAGCTTCGGGGTCTGGCTTTGGAACTGCCTCAGGCTCTGGTTATGAAGCAGCTTCGGGGTCTGGCTTTGGAACCGCCTCAGGTTCTGGCTATGAACCTGCTTCACGGTCTGGTTATGAAACCGCCTCGGGCCCTGGCTATGAAGCTGCTTCAGGGTCTGGCTACAAAACTGCAGTTTCTGAATACGAAACTAATCTAAAGTAGTAGGTACTCTAAATTAAGTAAAAAGAAATAAAGATCCAGGAATTATCAGTGAGAAGATTTATCAGTG
Source organism: Amyelois transitella (assembly GCF_032362555.1). Classification (NCBI taxonomy): domain Eukaryota; kingdom Metazoa; phylum Arthropoda; class Insecta; order Lepidoptera; family Pyralidae; genus Amyelois; species Amyelois transitella. The sequence goes on along the minus strand of NC_083516.1, from coordinate 4,389,740 downwards.
CAAAAACATAAAAATCGTTATTATGTGTCTACAATTCATGATTGTATTTGGCAAAAAAAATTGTTTTTTTAATTAAATAAAAGAAGAAAATATTAAACTTATACAATCATTTAACTGCCCACCTCAAACACAAGGATAATCTTTGATCGGCTTCAATGGGGTTGCGAAAATTGGTCCTCTGTTTTTCGATATATGGTCGACATATATTCAACAGTGCTTGAAATTTCTCATAATCCATTCTATGATAGTCATAAAATTTTTGCACGTCGTATTTTAAGTCATTAAATAAATTATTGAATTCACCCTTTGATTCCCTTTCTTTCCATAAATTATCAACCCAAAATCTTCTTCTATTCCTATTATTAGCCTGTGCACTTTCTTCTTCATCTGCAATAATCGATATCAACACTAAATCCCAATCTACCATTGTAAAACTGAGGCACACCAACACTCAATCAAACGCAACTGAAGACTGCAGGCAGCAGGAGTCGCTGAGGCGTGCTTTGTCATGCCGCGGCACCCCGGGGCATGCCGGGGCATGCCGTGGCAAAGTGCTGGAATGCCGCGGCACGCCGTGGCATGCCGTGGTAAAATGCTGGTATGCCGCGGTATCTAAGCAGCCGGTGTGCGCTGACTCACGGCAAAATCCCTTGCCATGACGTCCCGGTCTGCGTAGGCCCTAAAATTAACACTTATAAAAAAAACTTCTTTCAGCTCTGCGTGACCTTAGCCCACATGTGCTGTCTCCTCACTCCAGCGGATCTCACTGAAATCCTAGACCCCTTAGTGTTTCATTATGAATGCGCAAAATCTCTCTACACCCAGTTATGTCACAGATTGCTTCCTGAAAATGCTTCGTGCATGAAGATATTGCAAGCTGCGAAGTACGTGACGGTAGATTTGACAGCCAGCTCTCAGACGCAACAGCAGTCGTTGGCAATGCTCCAAGATATATTCATATGGGATATGTAAAAAATTCATGATCAAATAGGGGCCGTAATAATAGTGAAAGGTCAGACAAGTGGTAAACCGACGACCTTGCTTAAAAATATTGATAAATTATGACCATAAAAGCTTCATGCCCATGAAGCAAAAAAGGCTGTAGCGATCGTGGCAATTGAAAAAATTTAGTCTCTGCTTAACCCTCTGGGAAAGTGGCGTGATATTATTTAGTAAATATTCACCTGAGATTATATATTATAAGCAGCTAATCGATCTAAAACTGATTTACTTATGGAGTTTGAACATACTGAAAAGGGACATATGTCTGTCTCTTTTCAGTACACGACCGTTCAACCTTTTTAGTAAGTCTTTTCACTCGGATATGTTGAAAACTTATTTACAAAATTATATTATTTATATATTACATATATATTTTCAGTTTTGTAAACTGAAAAAATAAATAGAGTTTGCTAGCCCTAGAATTAGTTTCAACGTTTTGTTATCTCGTAGGTCTTATATAAGTTAGTTTTTGCTTATAGTTAATACCTAGATCATCGTCATTTTCTTTTTCTTAAGTGCAGGGTAAAGTATTTTTCAAAGAATGGATATGATTTATATGAATATAATTCATTTATCATGTTAGTATATATACCGTACGTTATACAAATATTTATACAATTATATAAGGGTCGCACAAATTAAGTCTGTCACCAAAAGATCAATTTTTTTGTCAACTTAGGTATATTTATTTCATTTTATATATTGCGGTAAGTTGTTGGATTTCTTTCAACCAGTCAGTGTTTGTACTTGGTTAGTGCGGACCTTGTTTATGTATAAATTTTAAATATTTCAGTTTGTTTTAATTGAATAAGGAAATAATCATTTTTAACCTAAGTATAAAATTAAATACTAATATTTATTGAAATAAATACTTTTGTATAACATCTCTTGCATTTAATTTTTTAACTTCCATGCGAAGATTCCATTTCGTAGATATAGCACTTAGTTAAAAGGTTACATAAACGTGCTTTGATAAAGTTGTTTTTTATCGTAAATAATATGAAAGGGGAACACTTAAATCAGATAATTTTCCACTATCTATGAAACCATCGGGCCATTGTTTACCTTCATATATACAGAGAAACTAGGTAAGTACTTAATATAGATGATCTGTTATCGATATGTGGAACGTTATCGACACGCCTGCTGAATAAACGATCCTGTTTGTAGACTAATCCAATTAATTAAAAGGCAACTGACGTATAATGGAATTGTTTTCAACGCAAAATTATTTCTAAAAGGTAGATGGTATTATATCTTAATGAAAAATCTAAAAACGTGTATCTGTCAAGTCTTCCCTTTTTTCAGAATAAAGTTTTACAAAGTCTGTAGTTACATTTTAAGGTGCAGTACCTACTAAAAATTAAACAATTTTAAATAATCTTCAAAAATATTTCTAAAGTAGGTATGGCTAATAGCAAAGTTAATTATTACAACTGTTTTCAAGACTTTTAACTAATCTAGAAATGTATTTATCAAAAAAAAAAGACGTAGGTACTTAAGTACTTTTATTGTTTACGTTTATTTACGTAGGAACCCAAATAATTGTAGGTCAAGAAATGTCAAACAATTATCAGAATTTTTGAGAACGGTATTTAGCTAAGAAATCCCGATGATGACCTATGTAAGTACGACAAAACTAAATATTACATTATTGTATGGTCGTACTATAACAGTTCCATTACGCATGAATGAAATTATTTGACTAATTAATGATTTTACTCTAGGGGCATTGACGTAAATGATCGCTTAGATACTGGGGTCACATTGTGGCTGCTTATGGTAGTCACCTTTCCCACGGAATAAGCCAGGCAGACGCCGATAACCCAGGTCATTTTAGAGTCGAAAATAATATGTATATTTATGATATGGTTGATATTCTTTACGCTTTTAATTTCGAGATGGTGTAATATTTTTAAAGAGCTGATCGTAGTTTCGGTAACAATAAGCTGTTATGATGGCTGTTAATGGGTATCCCTGGTGAGTACATACTGTAGAATAAGTGACGAGTTATGCGGATTTTTCTATGACCAAGATCTAGTATCAAGATAACAAAGCTTATGACCTTCATGATTCCTTTAACAGGGTAACCTAATCTAGCTTGGAATACGGTTAGATATTCAGTTGCAAATTTTTCTTTTAAAATTTTAATGAACACGTAACTTCGATCAGTTTAAATTCTCTTAAGGTTAAGTTTACAGGGAAGGGCAAAAAACCTTTAATGTTAACGTACCTAAGTACTTAATGCTATTAGTTTTCATCCAAGGGCAATTTAATTGTCCTTGCTTCGTCAAAGACCATGAGCTTATTGATTTGTTTTTGATCCGCTGCGATCACGAACTAGTGCGCGTAAGTTATTAATGTGTAAATAATACCGCCGGTATTTTTTGTTAAAAATACCAACCAATATTACCAATATTATGAAATTTGTTAACCAGCAAAAATGGAAATGGCAGACTCTAAATAATAATATTATTTTAAGAGGTCTATTCCTGCGTCAAGAGATGTAAAAAAAGACTAAAGTTCAAGTTGCGTGTTCGTTTGCACGTAGGCGTCGTGTCGTGTCTGAGGTGACTTTAAATGCTTTCAGTCTTTTTGTAATATAACGAAAAGAAAAAGCAATGAAAATGTGCGGCTGATTTACCAAAATGTCCTATTGAGTTGTCAAGTTCTCAACTTGATAATGTAGTTTTATTACAAAAAATTTAGGTAATACTAATTTTTGATGTGTTACTTAAATACCGTTTTCACGCAAATTAGGATACGTATTTTATAAATATCTTTATAAACGTGGCGGAGAAAATGCATGTAGGCGCTCTACCTCAATATACATCTATACTAATATTATAAAGCTGAAGAGTTTGTTTTGTTTGTTTGTTTAAACGCGCTAATCTCAGAAACTACTGAACCGATTTAAATAATTCTTTCACTGTTAGATAGTCTATTTATCGAGGAAGGCTATAGGCTACATTTTTTCCCGGATTTCCTACGGGAAACGTCAACAATGCAGGTGAAAGTTGAATGAGTCGGCCATCTGCGAGCTTTCCACGCGAACACTGCGCAAACCAACAAAGATATAGTAAAACAATGTACTAAAGATGTGAAGTACTCATTTTTTGCCACAAAAAAGTCCGCGAGAGCATATATCTATCTCTTAAGGTTTACTTACAATAACCACTTTTATGTTCATTTTTTAAGATTATTTTTTCATTATAAACATAAGTTATTTTGAAACCAATTTTCTTTAATTCAGTATTAATCCTTATCCAAATAAATATGTTTATTACTTTCGGCTTTTCATGTAGACTAAAATTGTCATTCACAGTATATAAATCAGACGAATAGGTTTTGAGATATAGTCGTTATAAGCAATTTGCAGCGAAACATTTAATACGGCGAACCAGCGTTCTTTCTAATACGCGTGACCGCCTGACCGTCCCCCCGACTTCCACGCGGACGAAGTCGCGGGCACAGCTAGTATGTACATACAATTGATCGTAGCGTGTAGCGTTCGCTACGCCGTAGCTAAGTGGCATGTTAAGTATAGATCTTAGATAGATTTGTTTGTGCACAGAAATTTAATATAATTATGTGTATATTAATTTAGTGTAAAGGAAACAGATATTCTGATGGGTTTGTCATCTTTTATGAAAATGAAATTTTAAAAAATGTTGACAAAGTACCTACATGCCTAGCCTTTGAAATGTAAGTAGTTGCCAGAATGGGTAAGACGGAGTATTACAATGGAATGGGATTACAATGGAATGGGTACTACAACACAATGGAATATTTTGCCAGTGTTATCGTTTTTTTCTCACGATAACTTTACAAAAGTATAAAATAAATTTACAAAAGTACGCACGTGTTTGCAAGATTGTAAAGATTAAGAAAATTTCAGAAATTTAGTTTTTATGTCACATGTTACTAAACTAGTTTATCTTTTCATGCATAGTCACTAACTTGTAATTCTTCTTTTAGTTGACAAGGTAACACATTGTCATTAATATCTAAATCCTAAAAGCTATTTAGGTAAACGTGTATCTATCCCGTACGGAATAAAGACTACTAATAGTGTGTCAATGCGTTGTATTTATAATAAGGTATGGGGCTAAAAGCATTTCAAAATTCACTCGAATTCGTCCAGCGGTTTAGCTGTGAAAGTGGAACTGATAGACAGACAGATTTCGCATTTATAATATTAGTAGACTTAGTTGCATGCAATGTATGAATGTTCAGAATTTCGGCGCAATACACTGCTATCATACATGACAAACTAATGCCAATACAATGATTACTTTAAAAATGTAAACACACGTTTTATAACCAAATTTATCTTTTAATATCTATCTACCTACCGAGATAACTTCCTAATCATTCTAAAGCTTATGTAATTATTTAATGTACTAGTTAAACCCTCGGCTCTGCCCATCTAGGCTTTAGTTATACCATAATTTTGCCCTTCCCGAACTTCTGGGTACTGTAGGGCCATGAAAATGTCAGACATTGTACTGGCGCATCACCTATTTGGAGATATTATTGTCGTGTTCTTCCACTCTTACTTCCTCATCTTATATATATTTACCAGTTTGATTTATTTTATTAGATTATATGTTAAGTAGATTTACTTCCACTGACTTACTCCGCTACGCTGCATGCGAAGCTCGCAAAACTGCGATAAAGATATCTTTAAGCTTCATGTCTGTTTCAACACAGGCATTTAGGTATATTAATTGAAGACATCTGAAACACTCTGTAAGTGAAGAATTGGAGTGGATCTAGAACTAGCCGCTGAATGTGGTAAACCATTGACCAGATTTACAAAGAAATATTTTACATACATACATATAGTCACGTCTATATCCCTTACGGGGTAGGCAGAGCCAATAGTCCCGAAAAGACTGAATGGCCACGTTCGGCTGCTCGGCTAAATGATGGAATTGAGATCCAAATAGTGACAGGTTGCTAGCTTATTGCCTAAAAAAAAGGATCGCAATTTTATAAGCTTATCCCTTAGTCGCCTTTTACGACATCCATGGGAAAAAGAGGGAGGGGGTTATTCTTTTTTGTATTGGTGTCGGGAACCAGACGGCACTAATACAAAAAAATTACATGTCAGTAAATTTGAATATAAATATCTAAAATCTAGTTAAAGGTGGATTGATAAATTAGCATCAAAATGTAGATTTGAGAGCAGTTAATTCGTCTCACACGAATTTACAGGTAAATTTAGTTATCATGAGAATACCAAATCATATGACCTTGTCAACGCTTGATTTGAGTAGAAATGAAATGAAATTTTTAAATGCGTTTTATTATAATTCACATTTTTGTTATATTAGTCTCCTAAGGGAATGTAATCACTACCGTTTTTAGTTCCTTTCTGAAGTTTCTCGAGAGCATGATATCAGTTCCATAATCAGTTGAAATCTTTAAAGTTCGATAAGGGAAACACCAACTTAAAACTGCTTTAAAGTTTGGTGTCCCTTCATTGTAAATTACCTATTGTAAAACGTTAATTAAACTTATGTAAATTGTTCTATGCGATTATGTTCTTAGGTAGGTATATTTAGCAACTCATAACTGGAAAATACTAGATTTTGGTGTGCTCAACTAAAATACTCGTCCTACAACAATAACAGTGTCACAGTGACGTCGAATAATGCGAGAAGAAACTTCCTGAAAATTCGGTATAAAGTTTCTACAACTCTAGATTTGGCTTCGTGCCCATAATCTTACATTATGATGTAATTATGAATTTGGCCAGATGATGGTACATAATTACTACTAGGTACTTATTGTGGTCATGACTCTCAGTTATGAGGAATCGACGAAGAAGAAGAAGTTGCCTAGACTTTCTTAGTTAAGTACCTACCTAAAAGGTAATGAAGTCAAAAAATGACGTTTGTGTAAATCTTTAAACGCTATTTTTGTTATAGGTACATCGTCTTATGTGAGTTATTTTTAGGTATTCAAAGAAAGAAGAATTAACTTTGACATTTTTAAAGTCATGTTTATAAAACAGTTAGTTCCACGAACGAAACAGTGGGTGTCAGTTTATGTTTGCAATCAACTGGCGTCGTGTTTGACCGATATAGTTTTGGTTGGCGGTAACTTGACGCCTCTTCCGGCTTTAAAATACCTTGGTTTGAAAGCATCGAATTGTAATTTTGAGAATATTCATTATTATTGCTAAGGTCTGGCAGATAAGGAATAACAAGTGTGTACCAGCTGCTTTAATTTGCCTGCAGATTGTAAGATTCAGTCAAGAGAAAAATAAACTTTGTTACTCCAACTTTTAGAATCTCAATTCCATACAGCTTATCGTGGATATACCTAGCCTTTCTAAGCTCTGTCTGCAAGGAATAGAGACATCATTATATTATGTATCCTTTTAGGCGTCAGTCTCGGTTGCGCCCTCACCTCTCAAGAGGAGCCAGAGGTGCATACATAGTAAAGTAAGCTAAAATACATATTGAGAATCTTGTCTCAAATTGTAATAAATAACAATTACAATTCGATTTGATTGCCTTCGCAAGTGACCGTCAATTGTTCAATCATGTGAGCTATTATTGAAAGGACGAAGTCCGTGTTATAAAATACGTAGTTGGTAGTATGGTTAGGTGTATACTCGTAAATTTGTAGAAGGCACTAACAAAATAGTCTGCATTAACATAGGATACTAAATATTCATTACGTAATATTATAAGAATAAATGAAATAAATAAAACAACAGACTCAGTAGAAGCCATTATCTTCAAAATTTGTTTAAAATTTTCCCAAAAAGTTGTAAGTGTCACTGACATGTGAGTAAATGCCTACAATAGTTACTTATTAGTCATTCACGTATTTACAGTAATTGTGAAGTGGAAATTTATAGTGAAGTGGATGCTAAAATATGTTATTCAGGTAGCTGGTGGCTATGTAAATGTTAAAATCAGGGATTTCGAATAAGAAACTCGTAATACACTATACAAAAAATTCATACTAAATTATTTTATACTTTTTATTATGACTGAAGCAAAAACGCTGTGAACTTTTAATAATTGTAACATTATGTTCCATAATTCATTTTTGATGATGTGATAATGAAGTACCTAAACTAAATTTTTGTATCAAATAGGTACCTATCGATAAAATCAGTATCCTTATCGACTTAGTATGTACTTCCAGATACAGTAAAATTCTGTTCGATTTTGATTATTAAGTATTTACTGCGAAATAAAATGACGATTTTTCACACTTCCGTGTCTCGTGGGGCATCCAAATAATCCTAAGATAAGATAAGAAAGTCTGCCGTTTTATCTGTACCAATGTTGAGTCTAATGTATGATATCATTTTTCTAGATATCTTTTATCTTAAGCAGTAAACAAATAATAAGGTAAAATTTGTTTGTACATTATTTGAAGATTTGTTTGCAATGCATTCTTCAACATGCAAAGTCATTTAGATTAATCTTCATAACAATAAAATTAATGTTTGAATTCTCCTGTCATAAATGTGAAAAAAAAACCAATTTATATACACGGAGCCAAAGTTATGCCTGTGTAGTATTAACATAACTGATTGAAATACCAGTAGAAACCCAGATGATAAATTGTAAGGAAAATATGTAGATTAAAAAGAATGTGATTGGGAATGATCTCGTTGAATATTTATTACATCTAAAGTACTTACACTAAACAGACGAGGTTACATAAACATATTGATAAATTGCAAGTGCTATTTTATTTAATAGATTTTTAAACCTTCTTTTTTCAAATAGGTACCTATTATACATATCATTGGGTTTCTACCGGTTATAAGGTTAAAAAGTTATTAGGTTTTTTATTTACTTATAAGGTATGTTAAACCTTCTAATCATGTTTTTTATATCTTTCCAAGTTTTAATAAATATTTAAATAATACTCACATATAGGTATTTTATCTACTTTGAAAAAAAGAGTGCTGTGTGGTTCCCCAATAGAAAAAAGAATAGGCCTACTTCATCTCTTTCCCACGGATGTCGTAAAATGCGACTAAAGGATTGGTTTATAAACTTGGGATTCTTCTTTTAGGCGATGGGCTAGCAACCTGTCTCTATTAGAATCTCAATTTTATCAATAAGCCAAACAGCTGAACGTGGCCTTTCAGTCTTTTCAAGACTGTTGGCTCTGTTTACCTCGCAAGGGATATACCTAGACGTGATGATATGTATGTGTTGAAAAAAATGTACCTATATAACTCTGTAATGCATCTTTTGAAATGTTGTCTGACTATATAAGGAGCGAGGGCTTTGATTTAATTTAGCTTCTTCAGTTTAATTTAATCCTGTGATGCATTTGCTGTCTTTTCAAATTTAGTTCTACAGTCAGTATTGCTGCGATGTTTTCTTTGGGAACGATGACGACATTTTACTGGCATTTATCGTTTTTTTAAGGTTCATATCTTCGTCTTTCTTTACCTACTATTGTTAAGCTCCGTCCATATGTGCGTTGTTGTGTCTTTCTGTTCTGACTGCCTGGCGTATTTTAGGTACTCATCAGGAATTTGGAATAAATACTGAATAACTTCCAAATTGTTACTTAAATAACTCAAAAACCCGACATTATTTTTTTCTAAGTAATAGGTTATTTTTATAAAATGTCTTCCTGTTTTTTTTTTTCACATTTTTTGTCGTTAGAGGTCAGCGTAACATACAACCTGCCAACATTGATATCACGTTTATAAGAAGGTGTCCCTAGGGACTTGTGTGAAGTAAAGTTTGAGGAAACTTTCCTAATTTGGTATTTAGCACCCCCATGTGGACTTTGGACTCAAAAGAGGACAGTCTCTGACGTCGAGCAGACGTATGTATACAGTGATAATTTCAACGCATGCGTAACACTTGTGTATGTGTGTGTTTGTCTGGTGGAACACGCGGTGGACGCGTGCCCACAAGTCTATCTCTCTTTCGTGCATAGCACCATCCTCTTCTACCATGCGAGATACAGCAGTTTAACCGGGGAGTGCCGGTGATTTAAAATACCTCTGTCGAGAAATAACCCTCAGTTGTGTTTCAGCCTTGCTACGTGACAGTCGCCAGACCTTCAATTCTGCATAAGTTCGCTGCAACTATTGTGAATACTTTTCAATTGTAGTTTTGTGAAAGCCAGTTGATCGAGAAATCCTGATTTGCTTGAAGCAGTTGCTTTGTATTGTTAACTTTTATAAATTGGTAAGTATTCTAAAAAATAAAAGAAAGAACTAGAATTTTCCTGAAATTGTTCTAGTTTTGAAACAATATGTTACGACTTACGACTATAGATTTAAAAAGATCCTGTAAACTATAAATACGAGTAGTTCATGACAAGCGATGAAAGGAAAAATTTATACCATAATTTCCTCTTTCTCTCATTAGAAATGCATGTCCTTTACACTGTCTGATAATTTATTGTAAAACTACCAGGCCATGGTGGCAAGATGGCCGACATTTAACTGCATCGACTACTTGCACGCTTTCTCTTTCGGTTGACAGCTAGCTAATCAATGTGAGTAAATAACTTTCCTCGCTCGCCACACTATTTGAGGCCAAAAAATTATAAAGTATAGAACAAGAATAAAACACTGTTTGTTAAATTACATATAAAAAGTTTTTTCTAACTTATCTGAGAGTATACAAACCTGTCAAAAATTACTACGAGTATTATTACCTACCTTGTTACGAAAAGATTTAAGATAAAAATACAAAAGAGTTTTTGTGGTCGTTGAAATCTTTTACCTGCGCTATTCCCTAATTTTTGAGTGGGGATGAGACATGATCCTATTGCGTATTTTGTTAATTTACAGAATTTACTATTGAAATAAATGGTGGTTACAAATTTGGGAAAAGTGGTACAAATATAACTAACTAATTTTTGCCTAGGACTTCTAAAAAAAAGTTGCTATATTTTCACGAAAAATTAAACTTCATAATTTTTCATTTTCATTAGTATCGGCACTTCGTAAACCGTTAAAAGCAAAAGGACTTAAGCATTTATAAGAATTAGTGCTTATAGTATTGTATGGATTTATAAGATTAATATACAAATAAATTTTATTCCATATGATATATAAAATTAAATAAAAAATCGGGAGCGATTTTAGTTATAACTTTACAAATAAAAAAAATACAGTTAATTTTAATAATCGTCCCATACAAAATAACAAAAAAAAAGTAAAGGATATGCGAGAGGAAATATGTCATGGAATTTTCCTATCGAACTGATATAGCCCTGAAGCAATACTTTCGGTTAGCAAAATATTGGCATAAAATAAATAGTGATTTACGTCATGAAGCAAGTGTTTCATGTCTTGGATCAATAACTCATCAAATAAACGTGTACTCACACAGTACAAATGAAAGCTAAAAATAAATTACCTTTTTTATAAATACTAGTTTGTAACCAGTTGGATTTGGTTCAGTTTCAATACCTACATTATAGTATTTGGAGAACCATATTTTTTTTGTATTGAAATAACGATTTGATTATAATGAACAAAAAGATTATATTTATTCTAATCGTAATATTGATGATTTTTATTTTAATGTTTTTGATTTTGCGAATTTATTTTGAAAATGAAACTCGTAGTGATTATAATCCTCTTCGTTGAAACATGCGTGTGCATTTGAAGTCCAATTAAAATATGTTAATTAATAGATACTATATAAAATAATTATTTCAAAATAAAATTCGCTCTTGTTATGAAACTGCCGCACTTATCTGTTTGAAATTAATCGAAATGAGGAAATAATTTCATTGCCATATGTTATGTAGCCTATTTTTGATTAATTTTGTACGAGTACCTAGCCTAAATTATTACAACATCTGATTTATGAATTTATAATATTTAAAAAATGCAACATGAATGAAGAAAGCTTTATTAAGAAAACATCCATTGTAGATGTCTTAATGTTTGGTATATTGCATATTGCATACGTACACACATACATACCACGTCTTTATGCCTTACGGTGTAGATAGAGTCTACAGTTTTAAAAATATGAAAGCCCTTTATAAATATAAAAAAATAGCTAAAATACATTGTCAGTAATCAGGTCTGCTTAACAATTATATAATATTTAGGAATGCTTAGATAAAAAACGACCAATCTAAACCCAGATTCTTTTTGCGTTCAGACTTGAGAAGACAAAGATGCTAGCCAGCCCAGCCATGGAGATTCAAGCTGAAGAGACCCCGTTGGCTCTGCAGCGCCTGTGGAACCTCACCCGCGCTCGTCTAGCTGGCACCTCCACAGCCTTGGACGAGGAACCGGCGCTGGTCGAAGAAACTATCTCCACTCAGGTAAGCATCTTGAATTTATCTGCTAGGTACTGGTATCACGAGATGGTATCAGAAGTGGTAAATGAGACTGACTTAGGTAGATGAGAACTTCAGAAGTAACTAAGGCTTATTTCTGGATTTGAAGAAATATGGCCTGTTTTAAATGAATTTAAAATGCAGTTCTGAAAAATATTTTTTAGTAATCTACATAATAAGTAGCGAGCTGAAAATACACTTCTTGGCTAAGCTGATGATAATAGAGGTTGATACAATTTGATATCAGTAGTGATTTTTCCGCAAAAGATCAAGGCGGTATTAATGTGTTAAAAAATAAAATATAAATAACTGGAATCTAAATATAAACACAGTTTTACCTTGTCAAAAAAGTGCCCTTGACTAGCGTTTAAAATTTTTGTTATCAGGAAATCATCGTAAAATATTAATAGATCTTACGACAACCATTTTGTCATCGCTGCACAATTGCAAATTACAATTATATTTTACAATCGACTTAACCTTAATAAAGAGATTGAGTCAAGGATCTTTTAATATGTAAACATGTAACCTATTTTCTTTATCAATAACAGTACTTGTAACTGTACCATCCATATAAACGTGACGTGTTTTCTTTGTCTTAAGATAATGCATGATAATAATGTCTGTTACGTAGTCTAGGTTGGATTTGCGAAATCGCCCAGGTAGTCTAATTTTAGTTTTGTATTTCGTAGAAAAATGAAGCAACACCCAAGGTCCTACCGCCCGCTGCAAGTGATTACGAAAGCGATGGTGAAGAGGCTTTCCCTGGACTAGAATATACTGTAAGTACTTTAGGTATATTTTTATAACCGACTTCAAAAAAAGGAGGACCTCAATTCGACTGTAATAACTGAAATTAAGTTTTGGTATATTTATAAGGCGGCTGATTTAGTTGTTTGATCTATTTATTAACTTGACGGGGGACGGAAAAGTATTATTAGTTATCATTAATATTGCCATGTACCGTTTTGTTTCTACTTTCATCGAAGTTAACTAGAAATGTTGACAAAACAAACATTGGTACCTACCTGTTACACTACTCACATGTGTAACGTAACCAGGTTACATACATATACATTTGTGCGGATGTTTGATGAAAATCTAAGGACAATCGTCTTGACACTTGATTGTCTTCTCTAATAGTATATTTGTTGCGCTTCCTTTGATTCATTTCTTTCGATATGTGGAGGTCAATAGCATTACCGTTATATGGCTTGGAATAGTCGAGTCGAGATGCTCTAGAATATATGAGGCGCCTCTTGAATCTCGATCGCTTGACTCATGTTCTAAATACATACATTGACGGATGCTATCAACAAAAAGTGAAAAATCGTGTAACCTGCACCGCCTGAAATAGAACGGGCGGTGTTTAAATATAAACAGAGACGGACTTAGCCCCAACCAATTAGCAGTAATTTTGCTCAGTCAATAAATTGATCAAGTTTGAGATGCGCATATTTCAAGTTATTTTCGCGACAGGAAACAATCTGGAAGATCGAGCGATGAAGACGTAACATGTACGCAGTAGGCAAATAAGTCAATTGAAATAAATTGTTGCAATTGAATCTATTATATTGATGTTGTTAAAGCTTATAAAATTTTCATTCATAGCTAAATACCGAAAAATAAAACTTGTTGGATTTGCACCTTTTATCTATGAAAGTTCTAAGTTACCAATGCAAGTGATGTAACTCGCACTTCCTATTATTCTTGGCCGAGGAATTGAAAATAAAATGGCTTCGTGCATGAAACAGATTGCCAACTAGGTACATCACTTGATTTAGATACATTTCATTATTGTGTTTCATACCGGCCAGTTGGCCGGTCATTGTTCCCCTTAGTTCTTTTAGTTCCCTTTGAAAAAATGACACTGGCCGCAAAAGATCTTGAAGAAGACTGTGAAATATTTTCATTAGACATTACTGAAGAGGTTTAATTTACTTTTAAATTGCATAGTTTTTAAATATGATCGTTTGAAAAATTGTGATTCTTTTACAGGAGCCTCATGATGTTCCCATCAAAAGTTTCTGGCGTGAGCGTGCTACTGATAGGGAGGTGTTACTGGACGCAAGTAAACTAGGGGATGTGCCAGCCGTGTACCGCGTCCCTGCGCCAGCTCCTCACGAGCTGCCAGTAATCGGGGTGTACATCGACCCCCGAGTCAGAACCGGCTTCCGATACAAAGTCCGGCCCATGCAGGTGAGACCAGTTATTTAATTGTAATGTACTCGCTGTCGCAATCTGGTATCACCACTGTACGGGATCGTTGTATTTTATAAACATCTGTTGAAGATTGAAGTCTTTGACATTTCTGATTATTCTCAATTAAATATTTTCATGGAAGTATAAGTACCTACATAGTACATATACTACCATGACTTTAAAAAAAATACAATATGGCTATCCTTGTACAGTTACATGTCGCTTATCATTGACAAATATCGAAATATTGAACTCGCTTGTGTATCATCAATGTGGAGCTTCTTTACATCGGAAACGAAACGAAAAACTTCGAAGATCCATATAAATTTCGGGCAAAATTTTAAAACTGAACTGCGAAAGAAACGGCTACGTGTGACGACGTTCAGACTTGAACACAATTTGGACTTTGTATGAACATGAACAACCTATTTAAAACATCTTATTGTGTTCTTTACCATAACCTTTATTGCATAAATAATGATTAGTAATCTGTTTATCTACAATATTCACCGTAATATTCTAAAAAGTTTCTTCTAAAGTTTTGAGGTCCCATATAAAATCGTTTGTGGTTACATATCGGACATTCTTGCAAGGTTTAAATCCTTTTCAGAACCAAGAGGATGGTGAGTTTTTTCATATCTTACAAAAATGTTCATAGGCTAAGCGAATACTCTCTAAGTTGGTATCTATTTGCATACAATTAACTACAGTTTATTATGTGATATATTGTTAAAAATATTTTACTTTTTAATGAGATTATTCGTTAAGCCCATATTATAACCACAAGCGATATTGAAAAATATATAAATAGGACTAAGATACCTAATATATTCTAAAAACACAAAGCACAATAATGAGGTTGTCATAAGTAAGTAACTATTATTACACTTACTATGTAGGGCACAATTATTTTGTATTTGATTGCTAAATAAGTAGTCTTTTGTATGTTCGTTACATATTTACAGAGAACATTAAAAATAATATTTTCCATAGAAAAGTAATTGAATTTGTAATGGCAACCTCACGAGATGTTTAAATAGGTTGTTGTTTACTTTCTTAAAATGTTTAAAACTATTGCCTATGTCCAAATTCAAAACTGTAACGTCTGTTAGCCTGTTTCAGCGGTTTAGGATAGTTACTTTGATCAGATTTGTACTAGTCGCGATAGTGAGTAGCGGTGTCCGTTGCTGAAATTTCCAGAGCGAAAAGTCATCAACGATCAACACTGTCTGACTTGCGTGTGTTGCCACTATTGTGTGCACTTGTCGTGTAGGCGATGGTATGTGGATCGTCCAGTTTTTCAGAACCTCGCCCAGAGCGGCGTTGATACAAACCACCTCAAGAATCCCGTGACCCGACGGTCGAAAGAGACATACTGCCTGGGACGTTATGTCGAAAATAGGTAAACCATAAGTATCATTCATAAGGGCAACATGCCATTTTAAATCATATCAATGTTCTTGCGCGATCTTGATATGATTATTTTTTCATCACATTTTCCAAAATACACCTTTTTCATTGTGGGAACTAACTTTTAGTCGTTCATTTCAGAGCATGTGAAAAAATAGTCATAACATTGATCACTTCTGTGATGTTTCGTCTTACTTTATTATTATATCTTTGAAAGTTTAAAACGTTCTACTTTTTTACAAAAACTTAGAATTATCAATTTTTAAATAATAATGCTACTTAATTAATGTACTAAAATAGAAAAAGTAAAAATTAAGATCAAATGTAAAGCAACACATTTCAATATAAGATATTTATTGTAGATTAAAGAAAAAATATTTGAGCATAAATTTAACATTTCAGGGTCTAGATGCCGCACCTCTGTCCGTGAAACCAAGATATTTGTTTGGCGGTAAAGCCCTCACCCTGCAGTCCATCGGCCGTGGCTTCGCAAGACGCATGACTTTTGAACCTTACAACTGCACCCTTAATGACAATGACAATTATTTCTGGACTGACTCCAGACCGGAAGGATTTGTTTTTGAGATCGAAGCTATATCAGTTGGAGATAAATTCACTATCTATGATGCAAACCACGAGCCACAAGGAATCTTAGAAGTTGTTCAGCAGCAGGTAATAAATCACAGAGTATTTTTTCTTCATTACTATCGTTCTTAAATCTTTTTTATAACTTTATTGTATAGTATACATTAATGAATTAGTTGAAATTTTTAAGCAGCGGAACTTTCTTCAACTACACGAATCAACGAACAAACTTAATTTATATTTTAATGACGTCACCCAAATATAAGCAATTCAATGAAGTTTTAACTTTTCAACAGAATTTATCACTGATTTATATATTTTTTTGGTAACATTGCAGAAAAATCAAATAGAACTAGATCAGAATATTTTGAAAGATGAAACAATTGTCAAGAAGGTTAAGATAAATACCCTATGCAAAGTGGAATGGTACGAGAACGACGGTGCCACGAAATTAGTTCCAGTCACTGGGGTGGCTATTCTCAAGAAAGGTCGAGGCAAGGCTGTTGTGGAGAAGGTGCTTAACGTCGCCATAGGAATCAAGCAGCTCAAGAAGGGTTATGAACTCAGGCCGGGCATCCAGTCGTCCTCAAGGAGAATCACAGTCAACGGAAGCGACGTCAAAGACATTCCATGCCAATACTGCGTTGTTGGTCTCGAGAAATATGAACTCCCTGTCATTGGTAATTATATTTTTTCGTATGTTAAAATCATTGTTAAGAACAAGCTAAACATATATTTATATTTTGTGAAATTGCCATATATATACTAATTACGGACTTACCTTACTTACCTCTTAGTCAACCGGCAATGTAGAAAGGATTCCGATTATATGATTATGACTAAATCGACTACTATCTTTTGATCGCTCAATCATCAGTAAAAACATCAGTTCTTTACCGACCACCTTTATTAAAATGAATCCATAGGCTCTTCCTCTCACCTTATAAAACTTGTTATAGGAACATATGTTGACCCACGAGTGGTGCCCGGTTTCCACTACCGCGTGCGGCCTGCCGGTAGCCGCCGCCACCTCTTCCAAGGCCGCAGTCTCCTCCTGCAGTCCATCGGCATGGGCTACGGAAAACGCATCACCTTCAAACCAGACAGCCTCAACTGCCCAGAAAACTACTTCTGGTCCGACTCTCACCCTGAAGGCATTGGAATGGAAACTCGAGCTATCCACCCCGGGATGAAATTCTCTATCACAGGCAACGGGGTAAGTCGATTAAATTATGGGTTTCTTCTTCTTCCTCTTGGAGATAATCCTGACATGACATCTTCACCTCTGAGCGGAGTCCGGGGTGCGCCTTTGACCATGATTCTGGATTGGGTAAGCGACTCCCATCTGATCTCTACAATCTTTGCAGGAGAAGCTAACTCATATGGGATCATGGCAAATACTGCACTAGATGAATGGGATCTTAATGCCAAGATATAATTAGAGAGCAATATGTCACTCCGTGGTCACACCACTTTTGTTTACTACCCATGTTTTGAATGCTAAGTTAGATGGTTTTGGCACAAGGACAATTTCTAGTTGCATTCATTTTGGCGATAAGCCAATGCAATTTTACCTTGGCCTGTTCAATGATGTTGTAGAGTTATAAATATGAGAGTTAATACTTTTATTTTTTACAGGGTCTATTGGGAGAAGCCACCGTTTTCAGAGCTGATCTGCCACAAGTAGAAGAGAAGACAGTATTCGAAGACGTTCCAGGAAAGCGTGGAAAAGCCGTGGTGAAATATGTTCACGTCGACGTCACGTGTCACGTCAAACTGGCGACCACTGGCGGAGGCACCGTCGACTCTGAAGTTCACCTTATGAAAGTGTCAGGAGTTGCACTCGTGCGGAAAGATCCTGGCTGTGCCGAAGCGAAACTAGTGAAGGTTTTCAATGTGGGATTGGACTCCCAACTGAACCTGTTGTTCGCACACTCACAAACCGAGCTGACCTTCCATCCTCTACCCTAAACGTCATCGAGGTCAGAATGGTGTTACAACACTAGCGGCGTCCTGGCCCGCATAGAGTGTTGTGATGCTACAAAACTCACCTGGCGCGACATAGGCTCCGTCAAATTCCAATCGATTGGTCACGAGTTTGCAACCGAGGGATATTTCTATCCCAGTGCCGTGCGCACCGTAGGAACATACGATTCGGTTGTAGAGTCGTTACAAATAATCGATATGAACAAACGACTCTTCGTATCGAGATAGGATATCATCAGTGTCTAGGCGATCGCCTGTTTTGCCAACTACCAAACAAATCCAACAACAATCCATTAATGTTTGTCGCCTAGTTTATGGAACATATCTTTTTTTAAGCTAATCGTTACAGATATTATATAACCTTTTCTTAAATGATTATTATCAGTATTTTAAATTTATAACTTTAATTGATTTACATAACAAAGAATTTTGATGGTTTCTCTTGGAGAGAGACTAGTAAAAGACTATCGTTCCTTGATTAATTTAGAAATTGACTTTAGAATTCTTGTTTTTTTGGGTAATCAAAATATCTCTTATTTTGTCTCGAATATTATATTTTTCAATAAATAAATAAAGAAAAGTAATGTTGTTTTCTTGTATTCTAGTGTGTGAATTGTCAAATAAAGCTTTTAAAAAGTACTTACTTAGGTATTTATACGAGTATTTACGTTTCATTACCAGCTGTTGGTCTCACGTTAACTAAAAACTTTATATTGAGAAACGGTTTCGTATCTTGCTTTGACTTAAAAAAACTGAAATGATTAATATAATGTAGTAGAATTTCATACTTTTTCAGCAATGATGTAGAAAGCTAATTAAGCATTCAGCGAGTGCAGATAGGTACCTCTTGATTTGAGTAGAAGGTAACAGACTGAGTGCATACATACATACATACATAAAATCACGCCTCTTTCCCGGAGGGGTAGACAGAGACTACCTCTTTCCACTTGCCACGATCCCTGCATACTTCCTTTGCTTCATCCACATTCATAACTCTCTTCATGCAAGCTCGGCGGTTTCGGGTACGTCCTTAATTTGATCGAGATAATTTCCTTAATTTGATAAGATACATTTATAAAATCACGCCTCTTTCCCAGAGGGGTACATCTCTCCACTCCTCTCCACGATCTCTGCATACTTCCTTCGCTTCATTCGGTTTCGGGTACTCTTGACCTGACCCTTTGCAGACTGAGTGCATGTTGTCGAAAAATGATCAATTTGTCTTTGAGTATGAACTACCAAAGTAATAAAAAATAACTTATAACTAGAAAGACTAGTACCTACTGGTGAAAAAATGGTAAAAATATATTTAATTTCATTGCAAGAATTCAAGGTTTGTTGCATCAAGGTGTATAGGATCATGATCTAAGTTCCAATGCTTTAGTAAGTATTAAAGACCTAATAAAAGCAAAAAAAAAAATTGATCTAGAGATCAAATTACAAGGTAGGAACTTACTTTGCTAATCTAAAATGAGACTTCGTATAAATTACAGTTAATTTACCAAGTAGGTACCACATAAATGTCTTACCTAATGTAAATAAATGTCTCACCGCTGAACTGTTGGACGGACGAAGCTGCCCGTAAATCAAGTTATCTATATTTAAAAAATGCGGTGATATTATATTAATAATTAATAAAACTGCTCAGCATTATTTACAGCATAAAAGCTTTATCACTCTAATCAATTGCACGCTATTGGTGTAGATGTCACTACTTACATTTTATTTAACTTCGGTAAATCGCTGAAGATGGCGCTTTATAGAATTCTTCATTCACAAGAAGTGGCAAAAGTATGGCGAATGTTGTACATTTTCAACATTTATTTGACCTATCCACTTAATTCTATACTTTTTCTTTACCATATGTCTTAATTACCTAGATACTATAACTTCATGTTACAAGGGCTAGCGGTGATGTTATGAAATCACATCAAGCGGTTATACAGCATGGTTGGTTCAGAAAAATAGAATAAACACTCGTCCGTCGACCGGCGAACGCGTTGGTCGTGTATACGTTGCTGCGGCAGCGTGTTCATACTCCGAAAATCGCGATGTGCAAATTAATTACTCGGACTTAGTCTGTATAGGTGCGATATTACGATAATTCCTCGACGATATAACGAACGGTGTATACGATGGCTTTCCAAGCCAAGTGCGCTGGTGTTTTATTTTTATTTTGGTGCTTTTTTTTATTTAGTGCTACCAGTTTCAATCTAGAACCGAGGATTCCAGTGATAAAGTACGGGGCATCAGGCTCTTACTTTGGATTTTCTGTAGCTGAACATGTCACATTTAACAGCGACGGAACTAATACTAGCTGGTGAGTTGCTTATTTTAATCTTAAAAGTACAGTATGATGTCATAAGCGAAGGTCGTCACCCATATGGGTTGCATCCAGCTAAATATTTATCTCTTGAAATGTGTTGTTTTGCAAGAATACTACTTTATATTGGTGTGATATCAAAATTATCGAGAATGTGCTGCGCTTATCAGAAAGCGCTATTGTGTTATTTGAGCGTGGTCTGAGTTTTAAATAACAAACTCAAGACTTGTTTTTTATCATGTTTTAAAAATGAGCGATTGTACCTATTTACTGTTCACGCACGTTTCTCAATATTTCTGCGTCTGGGAACATTGTAACATAAATCTTAAACTTAAAGAATGGTGACAATACAAGTATTGGCTCTATATCAGCAACATTGTAGTTTTCTTTAAACAGTGTTGTCGAAAGGATCACGCGGGTTTTGTCCGTAGCTGTACTTACCTCCGTCTACCTGCTCAGACAAAGTTTGGGACGATTGAGTCGAACGACTCAAGAGTAGCTACGAGTGACATTAAGAAATGTCTTAAAAATGATGACGATATTTTATTTACATGTACTCGGTTTTGTTTTAAAATTCCGCGAAGATGTCACATTACACCTTTCTTAAATAAAAATGATATATTAAACATGTCAAATCGTCGAACACTCCACCTTGGATCACTTCTGTTTGGAATTATGCGCAAAAAGAAACCTACCTATCTCTATCAAAAATTACAGTTCCCACAATGTCTAATGAGGACTGCAACTCGGTTAATATTTCCACAACACAATACAGCTGCTTTTCGTGGCAGCTTCCGATACGCTGCTACGAAGTGTTGGAACAATCTTCCGCCACCTGTGCGTAACTGCACTACGGTATCACACTTCAAAGATAAACTGAAAAGTCACTTACTACAATCTCAATCCAACACATAACAGCAAACCTTTACATAACCTTTGCATTTTTCTGTAGTTTCCTTCTACCTACCTTTTGTCCTTCCTGCCTACCTTTTGTCTACTTTGCTTCAACAATAAGAACATAGTTACACTCACGTTCATACTCAACATATATTAACTCCCTAGCACTGCTGTCTTCTTGTTATTTTGTGTTTATATTTTTAATATGTATCCTTCATATTGAATGGCAAAGCCTCCGTACTAGGTTCCACTGAAAATCAGCGCATTGTGTAACCTCATCATACACATGCATATGCTGAGTGGAAACCCTTTTGGTCGCATCATGTATTTTTTTTTTATTTTTATCTCTGTTTATGAATGAAAATGTTATGTTACATCTTGCGCCAAATAAAGATTTTTCTTTCTTTCTTTCTTCTTTCTTACTCATTCAGTGAATTTTACAAAAGATAAAACCTTGTTCTTATCTTCTGTAAAATTTACTGAAATCAAAAGTAGGTATATTAGCATATAAATGAGTTGTTATCTGACTGGTACGTCAAAAAAAATAATATATCAAGCTTATGCATCTTGTATCCTTGCGCCCGTTGAAGATGCACATTGATCACTTTGCCCCTAAAGGCAGATTAAAGGAATTTTACTTTTATTTCTTTGATGATGGAAGAATTTAAATAATGATTGAGAAAATAATACCCAAACCTGTTGGTTTTAAGCCTTTCAAGTATCGACTCTTAAACCTGTAAGTTACAAAAGTACTGATTGAAGATCCTGTAACTATTTTAAAAAGCCATATAATTAATCTGAATTTCACACATTACTGAAATAATGATTTGTTATATTAAGCTTAAAAAAAAACAGATTTGACGAAAATTTTGTGACTTATATCGTTAAAGGGCAATCTCGACAATATGAAGGTGTAAGTTTTGAGTATTTATTGCATGAATAAATAAGTATACTTTCTTAATGTTCAACACTTGAAACATAATCTTCATCTTCAAATGGTTCCTCTCAACTCGATCTCACAACAAGATTAACTGTTGACGGAGACAGTGCGCTCGCGTTGAAATATGACTCACAGTCTAGTTACAAACTTCCTAGATTTACTTCAGTGTCTGTACAAATGATAATTGTGACGCGAATCTGGAATACCTATATCCAATGAATTAATTTTGAGTGGTTGAGAGATTGCAAATATTTGCCATGATAGTTACTTAATCAATTGGAAATTATGCTTCGGTTATTTAAAAGATTGATGTGGTTTTCTATTTCATCAAAAATATGTGAGGTTAGATTATCCTCCGTCTAAACAAATTGTTAATGTTGGTTTTAATGTTTTTGACCCTAATTTTCTACACAACATGAATGGTATTGACCCAAATACTGGCATTTCCGTTTTCATAAGTAGTACAAAACGTGACAGTCGCACAAAGATTAAATGATTCTTCTAATGTTGTTGTTTTATTTCATGTGCGTTGGTCTTTCAATTAACCTTAACTTTTAAATTTACGTTTAAATGGTAAGACTAGATATGACTTATATTTATGTTATTACATGGTATCAGAAGAGAGCAAAATTCATTTGACGTGTTTGTGGTATGTTTCATTTCCACATGTTGACATATCACTAAATCACCATATCATCATCACCGTAGGGTGACGCTACGGTTAGATCGAGATTAGAAATCGTTACCTGTCTCTTGATAACAAGTCCAAGACATTTTACACTCAACCACCAACGCTCTTTCTTAGAACATAGGGTGAGATAAGGGGTAGAACGGAATCTAAAAAAGCAACAGAGAACTGACGAAAGCTTTCCTATTTATTTTCTTAACACTAAATATGTCGATTGTCAGTAGTATAAGATCACAAAGTGTAAATAGTGTTAGTTGTGTAAATACTAGGACACGGAAAGTTCCGATAAGGAGTCGATAGCTTCGTTATAAGCTGGAGCCACCGGTAAATCTACAACTGGTATAACTAACTTAAGGTCGTTGCTCTGGAGAGAGCAAATTTTATTCTCACTTTACCTAAGAAATAATACCAACATGTTTTTATGCCTCACTGTCTTAACCGCAGTTATGGTTAAAATTCAATACATATAAAGTGCCAACAGTAGAACTTTTCGTAAATGTTGTTGTGAAATTAATTCATTCGAGGAAGAGATAAGGCACCTAGTGTAGGCAGGAAGGCTTTGTTTCTTTATTAATTTCTGCTTAATATGTGCGCCTATATAACCTTAATATATGCTGACATAAACAAGACTAATTATGCTAGATGCATAGTTTTCTTATTGGGGATTCTCTGATTGTGTTCTGTGTTCCTTTAAGATATATTTAGTTCTATGATAGGTCTAGTTAGGGGAATATTAAGTTGTTTATTTGATGACGTAATAATTTTATAAAAAATTTTTAACGTGTGTCTACTTTCGTCTTTTTATATGTATCAATGCATATGTTAATTCATAGCCCTTCAGATGAAATAAGCGATGTCGCTCCAACATAAACACCAATGGTTTAGTTGAAGCCAAACATGGAATACGGCATGTGGGTGTTATACGTAACTTTAGGAGCTTGCCTACAAATAGAGACGTTTTCTCACAGTTTCTCCTCATTCCGTAACGTATAATATTTAGTTTCTGTGACGTTTTGGGAGCAATGTGTGTAAATTTTTATTATGTTTGCGTCATAAATGGAAATATAAGTTCCAAGACTTAGCTAACTGTAAAAAGCGTTGCCTCTTCGAGTAAAACAAGTGATTAAACTCCGCGGTGGAGCTTAATAATCCTATTTAGGTTTAGGGTCTGTCCCCAGACAATTCTCACCAATTAAAATGTTCACACGTCGTTCTCAGTGGGGTGCTTTCCATGAAGCGGGTTGTTTACGCTAAGCACACATTACATTGAATTCATCGAACTAATCGGGCATAATAAATATTCATTGGTTTAGAAACGAACATTTTAAAGTGTTATGAATAATATTAAAGGAATATTGGGGTATATTTAACTCAAATTATTATACAAAAGTTTCCGTAATGGGTAAAGTCTGCCGCAGTATTTCACTCGATTGTGTGTGTCAAAATGTGTTTACATCACACAATAAAAATTATGTTTTGATTTCATGACTACCTATAAATTATAAGTTAATAGAAGTATTAAATAATTTTTGATTTAATAGGTGACATTAGATTTAACAAAAATAATTTCATAAATTTTTTGACAAAACATGTAAAATACACCAACAGTTTTGTATCAATTTTATTTGTGGGCATTTCTCATCACAGAATTAAAATAGCACTTTATACACATGCATTTCTATATTCGAAGTTATATTGGATTACTTAATGATGTACCTGACATGCATTTAAGTTGTCAATCAATTACAAGACGTAAGTTTAGAAGTTTAAATTGATTTTACTAACATGTTCGTACTCAGATGTCGTGTTAATGGGTATTTCTTCTTTCGACGTGTGCCACTGGCTGTTCCAATTACCAGTCACTGAGCAAAGAAGATCGATAAAGGCAGTGTTCTGTGCCAGCGCCTGCGCCATTTATAAATGTTGGAAAAGATGTTAGACTAAGCATTAGACGGAGTCAAATTGAGGGAAAAGGAAATGTTTTACTTCTGCTTAGCCAGTGAGTTTTGTTAATTGCACTCATTTACTGACTTCCTATCTAATTACTCTTGTACGTGTAAAGGTAAATTCTCTTTATTTGTCTTCTGCGGCAAATAGTGCCGATTGTCTCGAACAACACGAAGAGAACGTTCAATTAGATGACTTTTAATGATAGCGAGATACAGATAACATGTTGAGAGCAGGTTGCAAAAATTCTTGGTATGTTTGTGCTTACTAGCTTTTAGGTGTAAGAACCGTAGGAATGTAATATACATTTTGTAAAGTTGAGATCCAAGGCATAAACTATGAACGGGCGAAAACTGGTTATGTGGTACTGAAAAGTCGATTTATAAAGAGTTTTACGTTGACTTTTAATTTATTTTACTTCTACATCAGAAGTCAATTGTAATAGTAACAAACTATTTTTTATTCGGTCCATTCACCATAAAACCGACAGGGTTGTCAGTCAAAACAGTTTGTGAGAACGGCAGTAAATAGACAAAAACACACTTGTTACACAGTTGCTATATTTAGCGCCTTTGTTCTGTGAACAGCTTTTTTGTAACATTCAATTTGAACCGAAAACCAATCAGATGATATATTTTTTTATGTATAAAAATGCATTTAATATTTTAAACTTTTGAAATTTTAATCTGTGTAACAAATATTATTACAATTTGCAAAGCTGAATAATTTAATCTATGCAAAACTTAACTGTAACACACTGTACACGTAAAATGCAGAACATAGATATTTTAGATAAGTCGATTCGGTACTAAATCAAATGTATTGTAAATGAACTGCCAGGCTGCCAGTGCGCATGGCATTCCCTATTGACCAACGAAATTGCAACGTTTTGTATAGCTGCGCCCGCGCCCACTACGGAACATAATCCAATACGTGTGGTTGGTACTAACTTATCTTATAACATTGAATTGTTCGAAAAAGATACGTACTGAAGATAATAGTCTGATTTAGCTCTTGATTACCCGTTTATAATCAGAATTTATATTAGTTTTAAATCATGGTCGAGATCTAACTACATATTATACTCGATATTCTGTATATATTCTAGTTAAGATGAACAAAGACAGTGTCTTGAATTATTGAAGAAAAAAATTGGAATGAATAAATTTTTATCTTATTTTGTTTTATCTTTATTGCATAGAAATTTATACAGTAACAAGAAATAGCACATAGTTATATAAGAAATAAATCACTTGCAATGGCGGACTAAAATTATTTTCCTAAGCTAGCCATTTACCTACTTTTAATTCAAGAGATTTTTAAAGAGTAAATGCATAAAAATTATTTCGTTTTCATATGTAAATGAGAATTGTGACAATTGAAGTTAAGCGACATCGCCATTGCCAGTCATCGTGAAAGCAATTTATGCTTTGGGCTAAGTACTTATCGGTTACATGAGGCTTTCAAGGCTGTTTATTTGTAATATCGTAACAATGAACTGGTCGACAGTGTACTTATTAACACTAACTAATAGACCAATAAATTTAAATACTTTAATCACAGTACTGAGTAAGTTGAGCATATTTTTGTTATACATATAGGTTTACTTTGCACGGAACTTAATTTTACAATTTGTCCTTTGATCAGAATTGTGATTGAAATGAAATATAAATTATGAGAGAATGGTGACTGAAGTTTGTTTCGGAAAAGTCATGGAAAAAGGCTCACAATAAATGTGTCAAATAAATAAAAATGAGAAGAGGAGATAACAAATATGGTATATTTAGCAACGTGAGTGGTGAAATGTTATAACAGATCATAATGCAATGGTTTTAGTCGAAGGCAGTGACTCTAAGTCCGCCTACGCCATGCGTGGGCGCACTCAGGTTCAACTGCCCTTCAGGGTTGCTCTTTAGTTAAATTAAATTGTGATACAAAAACTTAATTCCCGACAAGTACTGTCCATAAGAATTCAAAAGTAGCATACATGGATATCCCTTAAATAGGCATTTAACATCTTCGTATCCACCGTCACACACCATATTGATTGAGAAAGAAAACTATTTAAATGTACATAAGGTAATCATTAAAATTATTGCATTGCTTTATTTTATGCAAACCACTCATGCTTTTAAGCATTACTTATTTACAGAAATTATTCTAATTCAAGGCACTTAAATGAAAATGGATGTATTTATTTTATATACTTTGGTAATCTATCTCAAGACACAAGAAAATATATTTTTATAGCTTATTTCAATAACTATATTTAAATATATATAATAAAAATATTTATCTCTTAAACCATCTTGACAACCCTACACTCCCATATAACTTGGTATGTTAACCCATCAACGAGTAACAACAGTAACATTTAAATCAAAACACCATAAGAATAATATATTAAACCCATTTCTGTACTTACATTTAGTGCAAGCCGATACTGTTAGCTTGTTTTAGTGTAATGGTGGATTTTTAGGCGTTCAGAGCAAAATATTTTAAATTTATATGGTAAGTACCTAAGTACTAGTTTTTGGTGCGCCTGCGTTAAAGTTAAATTTTCAAATAAGTATTTCTATAAATATAAGTAGATATATTTGTTAATGTCACCAAAAAATTGTATCAGAAAGGTACTTTCATCCGGAAATATCTATGACAGATATTAGACCAAGATTTCGCTTCCGTGAGAATTTCTAGAAATAAAAGTACTCAATCTGTGTGCTAACTCAATCTGTGTGATTAAAAAAAAAAAAAAAAAAAAAAAAAAAAAAAAAAAAAAAAAAAAAAAAAAAAAAAAAAAAAAAATCAGGAAATTTGCTCTGTAACAAACATCATTCGCCATCATTTAATAAAGTTCTTCACAAAATTACTAAACTTTTCTCTTTTAATAGTAATATAAAAAGAGAAAAGTTTAGTATGGCCCAGCAGCAAAACTTAGTTACCTACCTTTTAAAAGTACTACTAGTATCAAACAGCTTCTTTATACAGGTCTTGTTTGTTTACCAATACCGGAGTCAGCTTTCGTCGAACTCTCGATAACCTCGTCATTAGTTAGTCAATCTCTGTCGTGGGACATATGTACTTGTAGCGGCAGATAATTTCTATCGACCATTCAAAATATGTCCGAGCTGAGGTATTTAGGGCGATCGCATTTAAATTGTAGTTTTCAGGTTTCTTCGTTTGAGCAAAATTTTTATTTGACAAATTATTTATTTCAAATAATTTTAATTTTGTGGCTCCTTTTCTTGAACAAATTAAACAAAAATGTCAAAACAATTTCTTTTTAATATATGGAAGTATGCTTTAATTCACGACATAAATTAAACACTTCTCATTCCTATCTCATTGTATTCTGTCAAACTGAGTGTAGGCAAAGTTCTGTCTTAGAAATATTACATTGTTATATTCAAAAGATATTCTAAACTATAGATACCTACTACGCAAATTCATTATAGGTTACCATATTGTATGTGTTGATAAATTTGCATAAGTCTTCCATCAAAATGTCCTTTATTAAGTACCTATGTATATAAGTTAGCATGAGTTCAAACATAAAGTAATTATGCACACGCATAATTACTGAAGATGTATGTAGGATTAAATATTATACATTGAGCAGTCTTCTTTTATTTTTATATAAATAAGTCTAAATTAGAAAATTTTGTCACCGGATAACTAGTGAGTTTTGGTTCCCGGCACCAATTTAAAAAAAGAATAGGAATACACCATCTGTTTTCCAAGGATATCGTAAAAGGCGACTAAGGCAAAGACTTATAAACTTGGGATTCTTCTTTTAGGCAATGGGCAAGCAACCTGTTACTATTAAAATCTCATTAAGCTTCACAATAAACGTGGCAGTCTTCAAGGGTGCTGGCTCTGCCTACCCCGTAAGGGATACAGACGTGATTATATTCATAAATGAATGAATGTAAACAAGTAAAAGTTTTGATTATGTTGAATTCTGTAATAAATGTTGAACATATTAAACTAGATACTAAATTTATCATTAAAATATTTGTAATCAATGCGTACGCACTTTATTTAATTCTAAGATAGAGTTAGAATTATCTATTTCGCTGATCCCTGACCTGGCATTTCCCCTTTAGATCATTTATTTGCAATATAAGCCGTTTACAAGTGTAATTAAGTAGATAGAGATAATTCTCGTGGTAGATCTGTAAATTGTACTTATTATTGACATAAACATAATTTCGGTCGTAGATAAATTGCAACATTTGATTACACAAATTAAAACGACTGATGAGTCGGTTAGCTTAATTGCTGTATTTTACAAAACTTTGAAGTTTTGGTAAATTATTGAATTTTATAAAATAATTCTAATTTTCATTTAGTTATTAGAAATTCTTGAATAACATACATTCTTACAATGGTATTATAGAAATAAATTCAGGAGAGAAATATCAAACTGACACAAACCAACAAAGGACAGCATGGTTGACATCAATCGGGCAGAGATTCGAATGGCGTCGATAGCATTATCTTTGGTAACCCAATTCGCACACATCTGTTCTATGATAGATAGAAGTTGTGCAATATAGGTACTTATTTTATCTACCCCTGCATACAAATCTGTTTTTAATTGTCATACATCATTCTCCTGGCATTTGGACTAGTGAGAGTCCAAAGTTCAGATACGTCTACGATCCAAGGAGTAAGTTAGTATTGATCAGAAATTAATAAAAAATACTTATTAACTTTGATAGAGTTTCATGTCTGGGGAGTTAATTGTGAATGCATATAAATCTGGTACTAGGAGTTAACTAAGTACTAGGAGAGATTACTTACAATTACCTTATCAAACTAAGTTTCCTCTCATAAATGTCTTGTAACATCTTGTTTAGCATGCCATAAAACGTCGAGGTCAGATTTATCATATAACAAAATTTCCTAACATTGTAGTCTTTTCAAAGAACCCGCTTGTACTCTTATACTGTATGTACTATATGACTTTAGCATATCTAATTATCTCATTTAGTAAAACGTACCTATCATTATTTAAGTTATTAACGATATCTCTGATTTTCTATATCAGAAACTCTTAATTTTTCGATTGTGATTTTTACGAAGCATGCTTTGGATTTTTGTGGTCATTGCTTTTCATACATACATACATACATATAATCACGTCTATATCCCTTGCGGGGTAGACAGAGCCAACAGTCCTGAGCGGACTGATAGGCCACGTTCAGCTATTTGGCTTTAAGATAGAATTGAGATTCGAATAGTGACAAGTTGCTAGCCTATCGCCTAAAAAAAGAATCTCAAGTTTGTAAGCCTATCCCTTAGTCGCCTTTTACGACATCCATGGGAAAGAGATGGAGTGGTCCTATTCTTTTTTGTATTGGTGCCGGGAACCACACGGCACATTGCTTTTCATCAGTTCTTAAAATAATCGTTACTGCTGTGATCTTAATTAATGTGAGTACAAGTTTCAACTGTGTGTAAGTCTGGACCTCTCTTCGACATTTCGGTCCAATCAGGCGCGATCCACGCCATTCCACGGTCTGTTTCTTTTATTTTTTGTGGCAGGTCTTTACTCGGCGTTTTTATTTCTTTTTGTTGGCAGTCGTGTTTTCTGTTCTGTATTGCAGCCTTCGTTAGCGCAAGGTCACGCGGTTTGCTTGTTTCTTATCTTTTATTTTCGTTTCTTCGGTTTAACATATTTAATGGAGCTTCGTCTTGTTAATTTAAATCGAGTGAGCTTGCAATTTTAAATTTTTAAAAGGGTTTCTTATTTGGTTGGTGGTGGTTTTAGTTAGATAACGAGCGATAATTTTGATTTTGAGTAACGGTTACTGCCGGTGATACGGCGACGGCTATTTTAATTTGTCCTGTTATCGTGCAGATAAATAGTGATAATCCTGCAGATATGATACGACTCCGACCCCTGTTTGCTCACGACTCAAGGTGAGACACGCTGACGCAAGTGATAGTAGAACCACATTTCTTCATATTGTTGGCGCCAGAGTTTTCTATAAATGTAATGTAATGCAGGCAAACGCAAAATTCTTATAATCGACGTAACTTTCGTCAATTACTTCTTTCGAAGATGAAACTATGTAATTAAATGTGTTTTATTATGTCTGAAAGTTTATCACAATAAATTTTTTTGGAGTTTAATGAATGTATACATTTACTTTCATCAGGTTACTTGAAACTTATACCTGAAAAGCGTAATAGTTTTCTGGAGATAATTCAATGATAATTTAATTTCGTAGCAAGGTAGTATATTCTCTTTGGATGTTTTAAATTACTACTATTTTTAAAAGTTGTTCTTCATAAATTATCAGGAGGCGCCAGGATGCTGACAGTATCTCTGTATTTTATTTATAAATACATTCCCAAATATTTGATTACTCTCAGAGATAAAAAATTCAAGTGTATTTCTTCAAAGCAGTGATCGTGAGTCAGTGTATGCTTACGAATCGATATTTTTATAATAAGAGTTCAACGAAGACTCACGAGGCTAGACTAGACTCTCTTTCAGTATTTCTTTTGTTAAATGAAAACTCATTGGTCAAATAAAAACATAGTCATCGAAGTGTTTAAAGAGTTTTCAAGCGAACTATTCCAGATATTCTGCAATGAACACATCAGACGTATCAATAAGCGAAGCTTATCCTCTCCTCATATTATTTGTTCATGACACGTTTGTTGCACAGTTCCATTTAAAAAGCGATTTAGCGAGCCGGCACCGACACGACATAATATTTCTCCTCAAATGAGCTGAGTTCCCAGGCTATTGTCGACGAGCCGCCTTTTAAGGTGGTCGGGCATACAGGCGGATTCAAACCAGATTCTTGCGTTTCAACTCTCGGATGTATTTCATTCTTCATGATTTCGGCAGCCTAGCTCGTTGATGGCTTTATAACTTTTGTTGCGGACATATGTCGTAATTTGTTGATTTGATAAGTTTATTTTTGTAAGAAAATAAAGTTTAGTTTATGCTTTTCTTGACGGTAAAAACAACAACTTAAATATTTATTGTCGGATTTTCAAATTGCCGCTCCTCTAAAGTACTCCTATCAGTCTTTGCTGTCCTAGTAAAGCAGAGCTGTCAGCAAATTCCTTCGTGTCCGTCACAATGTCAGCTACATTTCCAGTGATGGAACACCCAATCTCATCATTCGAATAGGCATTCCATCTGTGGTCGTAAACTGTGCGTAGAGGCAGTATAAATTGCAACTCCCTGTGGAGTGGCGGCCCGCAGCCCGAGGGCGCATTCCCTCTAATTGGACGTCTGCACAGCATTGCCAACTATGGTATTGGACCGGACGACACTGACCACTTTCACTAACTTCTTTGGGTTTCTTTTGCGAAATATTTTCATGTTAACACCGATATTACAGAATGATAATGGTACAGTTTAAATAACTTTTGAATTAATTAGTATGCGCTTCACGTTGTTTATAGGTTATTTCGATCGGAAAACCAAATTTATGACTTTCATGGTAATTAAGTTTATAATATCTGCATAAAGTACCTACTTATAAATTGTCGTTACTGATGTATGTTTTATCTATATCTATATATATAAAACTCTTCCGTTAGGTACTGAGTGACTGACTGACAGACAACGCACAGTCGAAACTACTGGTCGTAGACAGCTGAAATTTGGAATGTAGGTTCCTTGGGATATGTAGGGGAGCACTAAGAAAGGATTTTTGGAAATTCAACCCCCAAGGGGGGGAAAAGGGGTAAAAACGTTTCTATGAAAAATCTTATTCCTTGGGTTTATAAACTTGAAACTTGGCATGAACACGTACATAGGCAAGTAAATATGTTTGACATTATAAGTTTTTTCAAACTACCCTCCAATCGTGATTTAGGGGGTGCGATTGGGTGACTGATTTATTAACGCACAGCCGAAACCGCTCGGTATAGGAGTCTTAGATTTTGAACAGAGGTTCCTTTAGTAACATAAGTGAGCACTAAGAAGGAATTTTTGAAATGTCAACCCCCAAGGGGGGGAAACGGGATAAACTGAGCCGGGGCTGCGGGAAAGTTCTAACGAGATACCGTGGCCCCGGAACGCAAAGGGCAACTGAAGGAACGAGGTGGGATAGTCAGTAAAAGTCTGACACTCCCTTCCGTTCCACCCAGAGCGGGAGAGGTCATTTGATGATTTCCCGTCCTTAAAAAAAAAGACTTTGTATGACAATTTTCAGTCGTCTCTTTAACATACATAATAACATACATAATTATGTACATACATGCATAACATTAATAACATCACGCCTTTAAATCCCTATTTTGTGTTAACACTACCCATACAAACAGCTAAAAGGAAACAAGTGAAGAGACGAAATTTGTCCGCATCCATTTTCACCTAAATTCTTAACGTTAATGAGATTTATTTTTTATTATCAGGTCAACCTAATAGCCTCACATGTACGTATAACTTCGTAAGAATTTTCTTTCAACTCCTAACCGTTGAGGAGTTGTACCTTCCATCATCAGCTCATTCACATGGGATGATGACTATCAGACGCAAATACTTAAACAGAAGGAAATCCTGTAAGGCCTCTTCGTCCTATAAATCCTGTTTTTTTTTTCTTTTGAGACGATGATTTTGTCTCGCTTTACTTTTTCTATATAGATTTGTATGTATACTAATATTATAAAGAAGAACAATCTATTTTTTTATATGTTTGTTTGTGTAATCGATAAACTCCGAAACTACTGAATCGATTTCCAACATTCACCATTAGAAAGCTACATCATCCCTGAGTAACACAGGCTATATTTAATTCCAGTTGTAACAAGATTTCAGCCTGTGGAAGAAAAAGCCCTGTCGAGATCATTAAAAAACGCTATATAAGTATAACCGAATTACACGTGGGCGAAGCCGCGGGCGGAAAGCTAGTTGTCTATATTTTCGTTTGATGCCAATCCCACGGAAACATTAGTTTATTTTTTCTGAATGACTGCACCCTGTGTCCAATATACTCAACTTTGTGTATGCTAAATTTAATAAAGATTGTTTAACTAGATAAACATGAAGAAAATACAAATAAATACAAACTCTACAGTAGTAAGGAAGTCGAGATTACATACATTTATATTATCAGTTTCTATAATAATCTAACGCTTCTATCTAGCATAAAGTCATTACTATTCAGACAGAAGTTAACTCCCACAAAGGGATGCGTATGAGCATACAATCAGTGGGCTTCTCGCAGTGACCATTGTATCCCTTGTTATGGTAAATGCTGGCCCGAGGCTAGATCTCCCAATGGGACTAGTTAGTGTTCTGAATGGGATTATTGTGCTTGTTAGAGGTCTGCGATTGTTTGGATAGAATATTTAAATACTTTTGGCGATTCGAAGAACAAATCGTATTTGGTCCACCAACGCAGTAGATAAATATCTTTATATAAGCTATAATAATTAATATTGACTGATCTCAATCACAAAAAATCATAATGTTAAGTTATTTAATTTTGAGAAACTAATAAAAAAATTGTTTTGACTAACCAGCAGCATTTCATTTAGGTACCGATAAAGAATTAAGTCATTCATACATGAACTTCGATTAGAAAACGTCAATTAAAATATCTCGATATACATATGTTAGGGTACATGTTGAAGTTTAAGTATTGTAACCCAAAAGAGGTTTAAGAAAGTTTTACCTTATTACGAATTCGATAATGTAAATTTTCTGAACTCGGCTAAAACATACCTACGTAGGTGTGTCCCAAGAATGTCATCGGTCATGTTATCACTGGAATGGGCCTGTTTTGTATTTTCTAACATATCATGAGTTCGTAAAAAAAGTTTTTACGAGTATTCATGATAAAATAAGGCAGTGTGTTTTTGACATTGTATGGTAAGAAGTATGCATAAATCGGAGCAAGTGGAAAGATGTAGTCTATGCGTAGCCCTTCGGTAAAGAGACGTGATTTTATGTTACTAGGCTATATTTTTTTAATGTAAAATTGTAAAATAATATCAACATGAAATTTTGCTACGGAGCTGATCAGTCCGGTTCGCGAGGTGTCAGATTCGCGGTCCTCACCGTTAGTAACTGTACTCGCATGCGCCCGCGTCGACACGCTACTCAACTGAGATCAATTTGCAAACATTATCTCATACATCCTGTATGGTTTCTCTTTCTTATGTTTTAATATTGTAATTTATACCTTTTCTTTGTGAAGATAAATAAATAAATAAATATATAGATACGAGACAAATTACACAGATTGAGTTAGCCTCGAAGTAAGATGCTAACTAAACGATACTATATTTTATAATTAATACTTATATACATATATAAACATCCAAGATCCAGGCCAATCAGAAAAAGT
The DNA here is from genome assembly GCF_032362555.1 of Amyelois transitella. Classification (NCBI taxonomy): domain Eukaryota; kingdom Metazoa; phylum Arthropoda; class Insecta; order Lepidoptera; family Pyralidae; genus Amyelois; species Amyelois transitella. The sequence goes on along the minus strand of NC_083516.1, from coordinate 4,354,116 downwards.
TCTTTTGTCATCATGCCCTGGCCGGGATTCGAACCCGGGACGTCTAATGTCACAGACAAGCGTACTACATCTGCGCCACAGAGGATGAAGTTTCTTATCCCCTCGTCTCTATTTTATGAATAATTATTTTAATTACTAATTTTAACTTTCGTAGTTTATATTTTTTGTGTTTAACTATATGACATTTCAACTGATATTATAAATGCGAAAGTTAGGTTATTGGGTAAAAGTTAGTTATTAGATTTTTGTTATGTCTGTTAAAAGAAGAGGTGAAAACTTTTGAATTTGTTAAACTTGCATCATACAGTAAATCGTATCCTAAAGACCTATGTTTTGTCCTATAAGATTTATCATTACATACAAGAAGTGACAAAGATATATAACGTCGTGAAACAATTTCCTCGGGGCTCTGCTATATTTTCCCCCGTACTGTTTCCTAAATCAAGTCAATTAAAGCTGTACCACACATAAACCATGTAGCTGAGAAATAGCCATGTATGAGCCGGTCGGTGCAGGTACTATGTTCTCATTGAACTCACTTGGTTGGTCCTTTTTGTATAAAAGTAATGTTTTATTGTAACAGAAAGTGTGGCGTGTAAGTGCACTATATTTCTATAGCAATAACCAAGTACGAGGCTGCTGTATGTAGATTTGCGTATGTTGATTCTGATGATTCGTGATCAGCTTGAAAATTATCTCCTATTTGGTTGTAGTTAATTTGGTTGAATACTCAAAGTATATTTTTCATAAAAACCAATCATGATTTATTATGTCTCGTAAAACATGAGTGGTTATTTTTAAGATCAGAAGCTACACCTACACACAACGATACTTATGGACCTTTAGTGGTTAAAGGTAATTACAGGTCTATAAAGCATACACCATCTAGGCAGGTACAAAGGTACGTAAGTACCAACGGACGTTAAGAACTCGACGGACAGGACAAGTGTAGCGAGGTGACGGCTTTGCTGCATTACATGCTGTTATAGTACAAGTTTTGTATAAATAACCCTTAGCATTTATTGGAGAAATTCTGCCGCTATATAGGTGCCGTTTAACATATAAATGTGGTGATTTGAGCTAGAAGCCATAATTTTTCAACAAAATCCAATGAAAAAATGATACAAGTGCTAAAAGAAAAAAGCAACACAGAAGAATTTTTGATTTACAAAAATCTGTTTGGTATGCAGTTTCAGTTCCAATGAAATAGTATTTTTGTTTGTGTACCACCTTCGCTTACTTTATATCTAATCAAACTAAGTGAAGGTTAAGAGAATAGATTTCGAAAATAATTAGCAGAGTTATTATAACTCCTTGTTAATGAAACATTAACGGCTCTAATCCATGGATTAAGTATCACTCAAGGTCCCCGTAATTTAACTGACTCATCTCGGTCAGTGGGTGCCTATTACACGATCATTTGACCTCATGTGTGAGGCAATGCATTTAATAGCACTTTATGCGTTAAACACGTTTGTTGAAGATTATTGATTTATTAATTTTTATATATAAAATGCTAAAATATTATTACACACAATAATTATATAAACATATTATTGTGTGTAATAATATGTTTAAATTAAGTCAATCTGCCATGAAATAAAATACCACTCTTTGTAAAGAATGCAAATTAGTTTCAGGCGGATGATCTTAAAACATTCGTAATGATGCATCCTTAAATTGCACAACACATTTTGAAGATACACCAGGATAATGAACACGATAAACATTATTTATGAAAGTATCTTCAGACCGAGATAATCATCTGATCATGCCAGGCTTGAGCTTTAAGGTCGTATCATAACTGGCTTTGTTTTTATCGCACACCTCATTAACGCTGAGCATCGCCATAATTGTATCAAAAGATCATCTTTTTATCTAACAACACAGACACATAACGAGGACATGTGACACAATCTTATAGGTTTTATCATTAATTTTGTTCAACGAGTATTTTTTAAACGGCTATCTTTTCGTCCGTATTAAAAACGCAACTGAGGTAAGCGTCGGAAAATTACGAAGTGTAATGTGTGTGTAGTGTGTCTTTAAATTATTTTAGATAAAAAATAATTAGAAAGATGAAAACGCTGCACATCAGTTTGTTACCGCTGCTTCTGTAAGCTTATTTTTAATTAATTAAGTTGACGTCAACCAATGTTGTGAAACCAAAAGATATGAAAACTATTAATTGATGTTGAAATGTTCCATAATAAGGTATAAAAAAATTATTTGAATTTGAATTAACTAAAATTGTGATTTTTTAAAAAAATTAATAAATAAAAGGAATGAATAAATAGGTATACAAGAGAAAGGTTTCTGAGTCATGTTTCAACCCACAAGTGACATCACTACACGGATTTCGCTGAAATGTGGCGTAGTACGAGTACTAAGTGATTGTAATAACGATGTTAATAACGGTTGCATGCTGGTTAGACCGGGAAAAGAAATACATAAATAATAAAATAAATATATACAGGACAAATTACACTGATTGAGTTAGCCTCGAAGTAAGTTCGAAACTTGTGTTACGAGATACTAACTCAATGATACTATATTTTATAATAAATAAACTAGAATTAGATAAACATCCAAGACCCAGGCCAATCAGAAAAAGTTCTTATCTCATCATGCCCTGACCGGGATTCGAATAAACTTGCAATTTGACCGTATCTCTGATTATTAAGCCATTCAGCTTAACCTTCCTTAAATTTTTATGACTATTAAATTGACTTAATTTACCCCAAAAGGGTAAATGGACTACTTGTTTTTATATGTGGTAAGGCTTAATTATGTAAACATGACGTAAGATGAGGATATAATTGTCACAGGAAAAGGCTAATTTCAACACGTGTTTGTTTTACAAAATTAACGCCATCATTCTACAGGTTCGCCTAACGGGCAATCGAAGATATTTGCAATAGATGTGTCTCACTACTAGGAAAAACATACAGCCATTAGAAGCACAGTTATTTAAAACGCATAACGTTGTTGCTTCAATAAAAACTGGGCGACTGGTATCGCGTGGTTACAAAACATTTAGTGTACCGATATGAGTTAGGTATATTTTTCTATTCTAATGAAATTATCTTTTTGCTTTCTGGCTTTTGCCGCTTTGTCCGAAATTATATACAATATCATTTCACGCCTTTATCTCTTAAGGGTATACGGACCCGCCAGTCACGAAAAGGCGAAAAGCCCACGTACATAACCTACTATTATTAACCTGCACACATTCACTGCAAATTCGCCCCTAGTACCGCGTCATAGAGTTCCATGAAAAGTAATTTGATATGCGATTGACTGTACAGCTGAAAACCAAGAACCATGAGACACTGGTGGGAGCCATACGACACGTGTCCGAATTTCTTAAAAATTTTATCTAATGTTTATTAGAAGAAATTGTAAATTACTTTAATAGTGTTAAAGACACAAAGTGTAAATTAAACAAAAACAATGTTATTGCGTATCAAACCGCATTTGCTAAAGTTAACCACAAGCTTTGCTTCTGCATGCTCCATGTTTTATGCTGTAACGGTGAGTCGGCCCAGTCAATGGATTGAAAAACCTAGCTCAGACTCCAGACGCCGCCTGCAACGGACGACACTGATCGGTGATTTTAAATGACCCTTTATTAAGTCAATAATTATCTTCTTCGAGCTTTAGTTCCAATCGGCTTAGTGCGTCATTAAAAACACATAAAATATTCTTTATATTTCCACGTAATCGCTGCCGCAACATACTGAGTCTCAGCACATACAGTTACTCGTCGTAAACAAGTACGATCACGTAAAAGTAACTAATAAGTTTATGCATAGTATAATATTTTTACGAAAGAAAACACAAAGCTTGGCCTTATGGCACTGTAATAATAAAAGAAATAAAAAAAACTATATGTACTCAATTTAAAAAATTAACGACTTGTAAAAACAAATTGGTTTATGGTATTTTCAGTTCAAATTCGTTTTTTTCAATAATGTTTTGTTTCGTACTTACTACGGACAAACTTACGCATTAACGCCATGCAATTATTTTGTACAAACAACGGCGTTTCGTTAACTCATAAAGTGGGTAGAGTCTAACAGTTCATGATAGCTTGTAGGCGGCCCTCAGTGTGAAAACACAGTGGAAACGTAAATTCGATTAGCTTTTTAATTAACGCATAATAGAATTGCGTTTGTTTACCTTAGGCAAACATATTCTATAGTTTAAAATTAAGATATTGAGTGGTTATGTAACACATATGAACATTGAAGTTAAATCGTTAGATTTATGGGATACATTTTATCAAAATAATTGATACTCCTTTTAGTAGACCATAACAACAATAACATTCTACTTCATGTAGTTCATATTGTTCTCAAATATGCTTACGTCACTTGTTTATAATTTGGAGTGGGGTATAATCTGCCCAACACATCCGCCCTACATAAATATCAATCTCGGATGTCCCATGCTAATCTCTACTTTTCAGAGGCCGTTGAACTTCGATGGGTTATTTATGACTAAAACTGAATAAAACATTTCAATTAACTTACGCGTAAAGTTGGCGCAAACTTCATTTTAATATTGACCTCACGATAAGCCCTTTTCGAATGTCGCATTTACAAATATTTTGCGTTTTAAGTGAAAACTAAGAAATATTATGTTGCTTCCAACGTGCACTGTATGTTTATGTTTCCTCACTTGCCGTTCTACCGTTTTATGTAAAGCACTGCTCATCAGGACAAATTATAAGTGCAACATAATTATTAGGTATTAGAAAGAAACCCCATACTCTACACACTACAGCTATAAAAAAAGTTTTATTTTCTGTTGACTACAACAATACATACACTACAATGAATTAAAATCTCCTAAGGAACTTATGTCCCTATGTTATTATCAAAATTCCTGTGAAAATTAAAAGTGCTATGTAATTAGTAGTATTAGCCATGTAGGTAAATAGAGCCCGCCGTTGTGTTGTACTACTGTCTTTTATTTGTAATGTACTTCTTTATTTAACAATAAAGCATTTACATATTTACTTACTTACAGATCTACTGCATGATAGGTACTTTAAATTATGTCAAAGGAATACTTAATGTTTTTGATAGGTAACTATAAAAACTATGGTCCAATATGTATTTTTCAAGGACAAGTGTTGTCTGTTTTGCATGGCAAACGTAGTCCGATTATTCAAGGCATTTCAAACTAAGTGAGCCCTTCGAGACTGGTTCGAATATAAATGCACTATTTATATCGCGCGTAGGCGCCTGACTTTGATTAAGGCAATTATAGCACAAACCGAGGTTTATTTAGGAATTAAGCTGTACTGGTTAACTGATCTATACAATATTAATACAAATCAAATAACATCATTTATTGGTTTTAGTTTAAGTAGCTATATGCTACTTACCCAAAATAAGATAATTTCAGACGAACGATGATATTCATAATTTTAAATATATGTAATATATCTGTAACTGTTTTGTTAGCAAATGAATTAAATTCGATGAAGTCTCATTTAGATATGTAAACGTTTTAATTTGTTAAAGTTATTTAGGAATGCATGTTCCCAGTTTAAGACTGTCATTTAATTTATTTAAGAAAAAGATAGCTAAGAGCTTACTTCAATAAAATCACCATAAAATCAGTCTCAAGTTCTTAAGTCAGTTGACATTCATTATCTGTGGCAGAGTGCAGTTACTGCCGTTTAAATAGAAGCTATTAGGGCAGGTGTGGCAAGTTAGGGTTGTTGATACGCAGTTGCGTCGCCAACTTTCTTTAACACCACGTTAAGAAGAATAACTTCTAAGATACAAAATAAGATAGTAAAATATGGTTTATAATACTAGCATTGATTCAAGACAATGCTAGTATAATAAATTTCCATTTAAAGAAGCTTGTCATCACATTATAAAGAAGCATATCGTATCGAATAAAACATTTAAGGCAAACTATGTATTGTTTTTGTCGATTTAATTTGATATGTTATTTCTCTGTGCTTTGTTCGTAACAGTATAATTGTAAAGATTGACAACCCTAATAACCTCACCTCATCTCGCCACTAGCAATCTGATGCTTGTCCCTTGAAGAATTCGCGTGGGATGGACCCGGTTGTACCCGTTTTTTTCTCGCCTGCATACGCATTTAGTATTTCGCTCCACTATGTTCGAAATGCATATAATTATCAGGCTATTTTATGGTGGTATCGTTCTTTCACATGTTCTTCGTTTCGCCAAGTCATTTTTTTAAAAGTGCCATAAGAAAGAGCCTTAGCATTTTTCTGTCTGTTTAATAAAGCATATATAAAATGTTTAAAACGTTAACCGTTGTAAAGTGTTGAATGCTGTGTAAATACGTTTTGGATAGAAAATGTACTCAATAAAGTAGATTAAGAATATCACTGTCAAATATTCTGATAACGTTTTTCTCCGTTGTGTTTCCCTATATAAATAAATCAATCAAACTTTGGTATTATCTTTATTTTTTATTCCATTAAAAAAAAATTAAGTGGGAGCATCAAAATATCTGTTTAAAAGAAACGTTTTCACATTTATCTGTTACAATGTACCTAGGTAGAAAGTTACCTAATTTTAGTTTGAAGATTGAGTACCATGATAAATGTTGCACTCGTGCGCAGTATTGCAGTTGTAGGTAATGTAACTGACGGCATAAGTATGCGTACCCATAATTATTTGTCATAAATTGAGCATATCAACGTGACAGCTTGGAGGAATCGGCATAAATTGGTCAATTATCCTAGTCAATTGTCCGTGGATATTGTGTGATAATGAGATATGAAATTTGAATAATATGAAAAGTATAATGTAGAGTGTGCAGATCAAAAGAACGATATGCACGGAATACGAGAAAATATATATTTAGCAAAAATTTTCACCATGACTCATGAACAACCTATTTCTTTTTTACTATAGTTCGGGTACAATTTAAATCCTATGTCAGAAGATCTTACTCAACATAAACTATTAAAATAAGAAATAGATATTTTTCGTACCGGGTTTAAAGTTTCGGCTGAGCATCTGTTTTCTATTTCGACGAACACCATATAATAAAATAATTTAGCAGCAAAGAATGATCATTTTCAATAGAATAATATTCTCTCAAAGGGTATCTAATAAGTACGAAGCTTTTTTTGCCACATAGTCTTTAAGCGTCTAATCCACTCAGATTAAAAGTCGTGTCTAAAAAAATAAAACAAAACATGGAAATTCAAATCGTTTATGGAAATAATGCATGTCATTTTTAAGTTTTCTTTCGGCGTCAGTGTGCAGAGAGGTTGTTTCCATTTATCCCAAGGAAATAATTTGATGGTGTATTATAACAACTTGAAGGTTTCTCTCCTAAAATACACGTACTTTTCGAAGATTATCAAGAGCAGCAGTATCGGATGATTTATTATTTTCTTGTTAATAACAATCAGTATTGAATACTGATTGTTATTAACAAGAAAATTACTTATGAATAATTAAAAACATATTATTTTCCTCTATTTGTTTGATCAACTATTACGTATATATTACGTAATTCAAATTTAAATAAAATTATTACTTATAGCTTACTAACATAATGCTGTCGTGTTAAATCCAGTAACATTAAGTTAAAGTGTTTTTATCTTTCGGCCTAAAAAGGGCATTCAAGGGCAAGGGCAATCATAAGACAGTTACCGTAGACCAATCGAAGTGAGCTGATATTTATTTTATATGCAAATATTGACGCAGGTGTCCGCCGGCGACGTATGCACTTAAACATTCCTCTACTACTGCAACCACAGACTTAAATCTAAGATAGACCCGTAAGTGTATTTGACACTTGAGACCACAATGAATGGTGTTGCAAAATGGTGTATTTTTTTTCAAAAATCTTTAAATCGATGTTTGTTACTCACACCATACCTCAATTATATTATAATCGATCATGTGATTGTTTGTTATCTAACTGAAATGATAAGTATGTAAATTTCTTATTGGAAATTTGAGTGCGTTTGACTGGTCTTGAGTATTGAGCTGTATCGGAAAATCTACTTAAAAGTTATTATCCCTTATAACGTCTTTACGGTAATTAAAAAAAGCTTGAAGCGCTTGGCTTTCATACATCGAAATGGCAAAATCTAGCTAGATTTGTGTCTTTGACTGCACCACTACGCTGAATCAATTAGTGTTATTCGAAGTAAAGTTATTCGGTAGTCAGACCAACACGTTAACGGTTTTAATATCGTTGTTCTTTGTCCGGTAATCGGATACAGGATAAATATAACACCTACTAATTAGCTGCCGGGAATACAGAATTGATGTACACGAAAATAAATTGAAGTTCCATCAAAATAGGATACAGTTTCAGATAGTGGGAAACAGGCAACAGTTTAATTTTTATTGCTGGTTTTCTTGTGTTTGGGGTACGCCCATGGGTATTTTTTTAAATAAAGAAAAGTGCTAGAGCCGAAATTAACAGAACATTAATATTTTTCTTGTCGATCTGGCTGATCGAATACACTCGATACGAGAAATCTATGGAGAAAACATATTAGTATTTAAAAGGTTCTCGTGAGAATGTATACCTATATGTATCCCTTGCCTCCATCCTGGAGGGGTATATGTATCTAGTTATTAATAATCAAATAAATGCAGTGAAATATAAAACAGCACGTCATGAACTATTGATGTAACTATGCCTACATCTAGAAACATATTCAAGTTTACGCAATATTTGTCAGCTATAAATTGCACTTTACGGCATATTTTTATAACAGAAATACAAATTTTATTGCGTCTTTTGTCGTATCGTTGGCGTGGCACTTTGATGTCGCAAGTTATAGTAACTACGTGTGTGCAATCATCAGTATTTTATTGTCGGCTTTACGATTTTCTCTTATTTGACGAAGCTGTTTTTACTTATTAATTAACATAAAACATAATTTCGTTGATACGTAGGTACATAATTATGCAAAGCATCAAACTATATTATATCAATGCCTACGTATACAAACTTTTTTCCAGAAAGGTATACTTAACTAGTGAAATTCCCGCTAAGAGTGTATCTGTCTGCTGTGTCTGTTCGTGTTATTTCTGTCCAGTTGCTTTGTGTTAACATGACTCCATTGTTACATGCAGCCACGGGAATGCTTCTTTTAATTTATTACATTAAGGGCTGACTATTTCTGGACCAATATTTTATCTCCACAAGAACGTATGGCGCTTAAGATAGTTAATTAGTCTAAAAGCTTCCTAATAAAGCTATCAATTTCAAGTTCCATATGAGTTTAATTTAGATAAGATATATTTAATAGTCTTTTGTTAGTAGGACTATTACTTTCAATTGTTACTTTATTGAAACTGACGTGAATTCGTGGAATAACAAATGAAAGTGCAGAACAAAGGACTTATTAAATCAGAAGGGACGATGATTCCCTTGTGTCCGAGTGACTGGCATGAAGTGGGACACAATAGGTGTGGGGGTGGCCGCATCAAATAAATTGTCCATAATACTGACAGCAAGTAAAAGAATACGTCTTAATTGCTATTTCACCCTCTTTCTAGTCATGATAAAGCCGTTACTCCAATTTAAGGAGACAGCTTTAATATAATTTCAAATAACGTGTGCTATCCTATGTCTGTAGATACTATAGCTTCCATCGATATTCTTCTTCGTGACCCACAGAAAAACAAATCCTACTATCCTACTACTATTATAAAGGCGAAAGTTTGTATGGATGTATGGATGTTTGTTACTCTTTCACGCAAAAACTACTGAACCGATTACCATGAAATTTGGTATGTAGGTAGCTGAAGACCCAGAATAACACATAGGCTACTTTTTATCCCAGAGTTCCCGCGGGATTGATAGGGTTTCCATGCGGACGAAGTCGCGGGCGGCCTCTAGTATAATAATAAAAATAGAGTGGTCAGTTCAAGTCAGGCTTAAAAAAAAGATAAGGTTAAGAGGAAAGTGATTGTATTCGTATGTGATGCATAAAAACGTAACCGAACACTTGTTTATAATAATTTTTCCTCTTTGTTACAGGTAAGTTTGAAAAGTTAAGTTCACCATAGAGCTGATCATCATGAAAGTAAGTGATGTAACGGTATTTTAGCAAAGTACGTTACATATAAGTGATTTTTTTAAATCGTTCAAATCTTTTTTTCCATTTCAGAAACAAACAAATATTTTCTCTTATTTGTATTATAACTTTAATAATAACTTAAAAATAAATGTTTTAGACTAATACAGGGAAGTGTACCTACTCGTACCTACATGCTTCGCTTTATATCATGCGGTGGGGTTGTGGGGTATTATTTGGTTTACGTTTACTGAGATCTTTGTTCTTACACACACCTGGCCCTTGGTCAGTCAAAGACCATTGTTTTCAAAAAGAAGAGAAAATAAATTAATGAACAGGAGATTCTTCGATCCATAAATTTTAATTAGTTGCAGTAAGTTGATATAAATTTAGCATTCATATGAATACTAAAATAAACTTCCAATCTACATATACTTAATCATTGAGTATCTGAATCTTCTGAATTGATTTTAAAGTTCATATGTACTTGTTCTATTATGTAGAATAACATTTTATCTCAATTATTTACAGTTTAAGATTCTCTGTATACAAAATTTAGTAGTCTAGACCGTAGTTACTGTAGACCTTTTTATTTCTATATAGAAAAGTCTTGCGGTAGTCGGTAATAATATGAAGAATAACAAAAAATGTATATTGAAAATTCGTTCAAATCTTTAAGCACAAATCCTTAAGACATTAGTAATTCACTAATAATGCGCCTTACAAATAGTGGTTTGAAGAAACATAATAGGAGTACTTCCGATTTCTCGGATTCACAGATAAGTACAATGGGAATTACACAAAAGATCAGCGAAATTCAATGGATTTTGCAAAATGGCTCTCGAGCGTCTGTTTTGAAGTAAATCATGGTATTGTGTTCTCCCCTCTAATCTGACTGTCAAGATTTCAAGAGGCTATTTCTTCGTTGGTTCTGATTCTAATGCACGTATAGATTTCACTCTTATGTTACTTTACCCTTCTCTCTCTCTGGTTACTTATAAAATTTTATATGAGACTTTATATTCTTTTGAATCAAATCAAAACTTTGATGTAATAGCTAAAAAGTAGTAGTTCTTACATTTTATTTTGTCGTTGTTATTTTGTAGGGAGTTTCGATTTCAAGATAAGTCAATTCTGAAAACAAATGTATTATTAATGTGACTTGATAGTCTCAGTATTGTTTGGTACTTAACTTTTAAAAAGTTCTAAGTTTTAATAAGATCGACAGAGGTCGATATTTTTTATATATTTATTTTTCATGAACGCCTTTATATGGAAACATTCACGTGAACAAGACGCTGCTGATGTTATCCGTCGGTGCCCATAATGCCCCACTTTCTGCTCTAGTAAGTATCTGTGTGACACGCGCCTTATTATGTGACCACGTGGCATATCCACATCCAAGAGATGCTCAATGTAGCTGACAAATAACGGGAGCTAGCTAATGCACCGGAATGGCGATTTGGTGGGAATCATTTAATTAGGTACTCTTTGTAAGACGGCCTGTAATTTGTAAGTTCGTGATTAAATATGATAAGTATCTACATTTTGAATCAGCCTAGGTCTTGGGTTTAGTATTCATATGTACGAATAATCACGTTTTATTTTTTGAAGGGGTTATTATTCTTACAAAAAGAAACTCCTTGAAATGACTTAACAGACAGATAGATACAGACGGAGTTTATTATTAGATATAAAACAAAAGATCTGTATGTATGCGCTAATCTCGGAAAGTTTTGGACGGATTTGTCCCAGTTCGTTTAGTTGTATGCTATTGATTGAAAAATAAAATGACAAACGTGTTATTTTACGAATATGTTATTATCTGACCACTCAAGGGTTTTTTTACTTATTTATGAAGCTTGTGCGACTTTTCTAGGAGAATTTAGGTGACCTCGGTCAATGCCCTACAGTTTCGTAACACAACATTTGGCAATACGTACATTTTCTTGGCCTTCTAGATGTTTTTCCTTACGAATATAATCTTACGTTATTCTGTTTATACCAATTGCCAGAGAGATTTAACCTTAAATAAAGTACCTATTTGCTTTTTCGTTGAAAAAAATATATATATGTGAATCATGTAAACATATCGTTCGCAAGACTATTCGCGTATTAAGAAAAATATTTTTCACTGAGCACATTTCGTTTTAATATTCTTTAGTAGTACTAAATAATTATGGAATACTATTTCTCATATTGTGATTATTATAGTACAGTATTGTGATTGGCATGGCAAAATTGTAAAAAATTTTGGTCTACATACCAAATTTTTAAGTAGATTGTTTTCTTTCAGTCTACTGACGTCTTCTTGTTTACCCTTAATTATACTCAGTTGCCTCGTCATCTACACTAACACCGTGCATAATTTTCACATAATTTTCATCCATTGAATGTTCTCAATAGCTTCGAGAAAGCGGCCCTACCACCAACCAATGTTCACGTTTACTAGATCGGATATGCGCTTTAAAATTTTATTTGTTTCTTCAAATATATCAAAAAATCATTTTAGTTATAAATTATAATATCTAAAAAACCACATTGTCTTATGATAAAATTTAAAATTGTATTTGGTTTGTAGTTTAATATAGGTACCTATTGTTTGTTATGTTATGATGAATAAAAGTTTAGTGTGCACATATCAAAATACACACCCATAAATAAATTGTTGTTATAAGCAATCCTAAACTATGATTAGGTTTGTTGTCTTGTATGGATTCCATATATTATTCTCATAATTTGAAAAGTTAAAACGTTTTCATTGTTACGGATAAATTTTATCTAATGTAAAACATTAAATTATACAACTTTGCATAATCTTCAAATTATGACATTAAATTTTACAGGACCCAATTTGAAACCGTCATTTACCATTTTTAGTCTAGCATTATTGTGAAATTTTGTCGATGTCCCCGACTGCCCTTTATCCACGGTTGCACGACTAGCGAAGGTTTTCAATCTATTCCAGCGACGACGCTCCCGTCACGATCTTGACGGAATCACTATTCATTTCCTTGTAAACCTTTCATAGTAATTTCTTTGGAAATGCCCCACACCATCTGTTATTTTCTTTTGAAAAGATTGAGTCGTCACGCCATGTTGAAGGCATGTATAGTTGTACATTTTTGTTCGACAAAAAATTACTGATATAAACCAAGGACCGAATACCACGTCCCCGTTAGTTTACTTATACGATGCACTTAACATCACGATGATACTAAGCCATCTAGGTTGAGAGTTAGAAATAATATGCAAACGATATATGTTTCATCAAATTTCATAATATGTTTCATAAGATCATTATTTTTAAGTCTATCTTAAAAAATTTGAAATAATCATCAAAAGATAAGTTTCTACTAACATTAAGATAAACGTGACATTTTGAATTGATGTTGTTTAAATTCAAGTACCTAGGTTCTTTAATCATCATCGCCATAATAATGAAAAACCATTATACCTAAATCGATACTTAAATCGATTAGATTATCGTTCGATATTTGTTTACTAAGCTACATGCTTTTTTAATTTAGTAGAAATCTCGACTACCAGCCAGCATACTAAACTGTTTCTGACTAGGTCAATCATCTGATTCATCCGATGCACTTATGCATCAGCCTCACTATAGAGCAAAAAAGTTTATACCTATTAGTTACACTGTCACACAAAATAGGTATGCTTTTGTATGATTATAATATTGTGACAATCGCATATTCATAATCGTAGTAACTCTTTGACTATGAGTGATGAGTACGCACGTGCTCTGTATGATAATAGAGTATCTTATGGCTTCATGATTCATTTACTATAAACAAGATGCATTTGTGAAACGAGTAGGTATTTTTTCCATAAATATGAATCATACCAATTGGCGATCTTACTTCAATTTTCATGTAAATTAATGGAGTAACTAGACAATATTTTTTATTGACTGTACTTGTAATTTAAGTAAGTATTTATTTAAAAAATGTAAATGTAAATATTTGTATATACATGTAGTCACGCTAACATTCTTGAAAAGGCCAAATTCAGCTGTATGCATTTATGATGAAATTGAGATTTTTACCTGTAATAAAAAATATTAACAATACAAAAAGGGAATCACGTTGTTTCCGGACGTTCTGGCGAACAATTACTAAACGATGATGTTCTGATATGTTCAACACAATTTATTTCATTTCCTATTAAAGCGACACCAAAAAAAAAACAAAGACCATAAACAAAAGCGACGATAGAAAAATAAAACACTCATTGCTTGTTCCTGCGTTCGAAATTTGAATACAAGCAGCGGGGCGTGAATGGCTCTAATTGTGCATTGTGGGTTCAATTTAGAATTTTGATTGCTTGTCCATATTGTTTTACAAATTTTATATGGCTGCACCCTGATTGCATTGCACTAATTCGGAAATTTTACTGAGACGGATTTCGTTTGCTTTGCAGTTGTGTAAATTTAAGTAACACTAATGACGTTTCTTACAAAAGAGGTCATTTAAAAGAAGCATTACACAAACTTAGCGTAAATTAAAATTCCGCCGCGGGCGCCGGCGTCCATTCGATTGACACTCGCGATAAACGTCGCCAATATTTCGAAGACGTGACCGGACGACACGATGTCACACTTCCTACCATATTATCTACAACAGATCGCCTTATATGGTGAAGACGAGAGACGATTCTGTGTCAGGACTGACAACAAATTAGTGCCCTTTCTCTTTAAAATTTCAACATTTGCTAGACAAGATAATCTGAAGATAAGTGTTTTGTTGACTGCTTCAAAATTTTGCACCGACTAACTTATGTTTTTGTTTTTAATCATTTTAATGCGAAATATAATGACTTAGTTCCTTTTTCGCCCTTATACTGCACCAGTCGAAACTTTTCAGTCGTTGTAATCTGAAAAACACTCTTATTTATGTTTATTATATGTTTCAATGTTATTTATATTTCATCATAATTTTTCTAAATACATTTATTGCGATTATGAAATGCAGAAAAAATAATACCTACCTTGCTTAACAAAGTCAGCTAGCTATACTTATAATTTTATTGCAAATGTGACTCAGATGACAATAAATATGAAGCTAGATAAGAGGACCAGTCATTCTAATTATTAAGAATACATGAATCAGGATGAAACGGATGCTGGCCAAAGTTGCTGTTTTTCTTATTAGGAAAATCATTTTATTAGTGACCGTGAAAAATATCAATAATGACTACACAATACTTTAATAATTAAATTCTTTTTTATTTTTAATTTGTCCTTTTTTCTTTTACCTATAAAAAAAATTAATTTCATATGCATTAAATTGTAGATAATACGCTTTTAAGTTGTTATTCTTGGTAGTTGAACTAATGACCGTTTGCAAGCGTGCACTGGGTCGAATTATATTAATTAAGCAAAGTCGTATTAAGTAGGTCGCCCGGTAATTATGGGCTCAGCTATATTACGAGTCTGGCTTGACTGTGGTCAGTGGAAGTGTAGTTTGCAGGTGGAAAACGTTATCTGTGCAACGAAAATGATGTCACCACTAGCGATGTCAAGCTCAAGCTTGAAACACACGCATGCCATGTCTCTATCCCTTAGTAGCTGACCATCATGGCTTCGGCCATAGTATAGATTATAATGTAGCATTTTAATGATCAGTCCAGTACTTCCGAAGTTTAGCTTTTACAATCCAAGTTGCAAATTTAACTTCTTTATACTATTATGAATCAGATAGACGACCCCTGTGGCGCAGCGGTAGTACGCTTGTCTGTGACACCGGAGGTCCCGGGTTCGAATCCCGGTCAGGGCATGATGAGATAAGAACTTTTCCTGATTGCCCTGGATCTTGGATGTTTATCTATCTAAGTATTCATTATAAAATATAGTATCGTTGAGTTAGTATCTCGTAACACAAGTCTCGAACTTACTTCGAGGCTAACTCAATCTGTGTGATTTGTCCCGTATATATTTATATTTATTTTATTTATAGATTAAAATTGGAAGACAAAGAAAAAACTTTGTAAAAGATCACTTCATTGATCACTGATATTTATTACATTGATAACCAGTAGATTATTCATCGCGACATATTTATTTTTGTAATATATTCTACCAAAGCCATTTTTATGTGAAAACTATTTTGAGGGACTTACGATATCCTTGCAAATAATTTATTTCGGGCGTTACTGACTAAGGTGAGACAAAACCTATGGCAGTTGTACTTACTAACTAGTACAAGGCGCGGTTGGGAGGCTTGGCAGGACTTTACACGCGATCTTCCCATCTACAGAGTCTAGGATCATACTAATGTCATCTTTAAGCATAACGCAGTAAGGTTTACATTTAGATGCAACGAAAACATAGAACATGAACTACAAAATTTTATTTTGATTTATGATCTACGTGACTTTATTATTATTATGCCGTAAAAACATGGTGTAGCTTGCAAAAACATATTGTAACTAGCTCAAAGTCAGCAGATAACATTTTTTTGCTCTCAAAAGTATCCTTCTGTCGTTTTAGTGTTTAAAGTACCAAATGAAAATATTTTGAAACTTAACAAATAGTGAAGATGTATATTTTGTAACAGCTTGATGGAAGTGATTGCAGTATAAACAGCAAGTATTATTTGCAAATTTTTATACTGCAATCATTGTTATTGAAAGTTTAAGTAAGAACATTGTCAAGCGTACGCTGAAAATATTTTTTTTCAACGACAATAATGTCCTTGTCTAAAGCGAGTTTTATACTTATAAATACATAATATGACACCCTCGTTCAGATCAGTAAGATATCGCTTAAGCAGGTACACCAATAAAAAATTGTTTACACAGATTTATCGATAGATAACCATTAGTTTTTTCTATAATCTTCCCTTCAACAGGATACAGCTGTCGCTGAAAAAGAATACTGTAATAAATAAACATTTCAATCACCATGGTGGACGGTAGGATACCGTACATTACACTTTTAAATCGCCATCTCCGAAAGAATTCTCGAAAAGTTTATGTCGGCGAATGAATGGTCAGTTTTATGAATGATTCCCTTCCGCTTAATGCATTTAAGATAAGATGGGCTTGGTATAAAGACGTCTTTTGGTTTATCGTATTTCTTAGTGAAGGAAGATACTTTGGAAAGAATACACCTTAACCAAAGTGATGGACATTAAAATTAGAACGACAGATTCATACATCACAATTTCTTCCTTCTATTTGGATGTCAATCCAATAGATAATCTAGATGTACTCATGGAAGACATACAACAGTACTTATCAATCTAAAAGATCTAATCACGAAACATCCAATACGTAATCAGGGTAAAGATTTGCTTTCAGAAATCAGAAGTTCATGGGTAGTTTCTTATGTTCAATTTAAAAACGAAAATAAATCGTATAGATCTAACTCGTCTATTAAAGGATGTCTGTTAGATTATTCCAACGAAAATAATAACATGAATCATTTGGTATTCATTTAATCCGGATGTAAGCATTTAAGGATTAGCCACATGTGAAATAATACGCTGACACGAATAAAATTCTTGTGGGAAAGAATGCTGTAAAAATCCTTGCAGAGGAACCTACGGACGCTTCGAATAAAGGGCATCACTTTACTGATGCCGTATTCGTATCACGAATCCGTATCGCTACTGTTTTTACTATTTTACTACACTATTGTGCCATCAAAGACAAAGGCCTGTAATTAAATTTCGTTACGACTAATAAAAGTGGACATTCCCACACGCCTCCAAACATCCCACAGGTAATTAATACTTGTGGCATTATAATAAATACTTTTTTATTTTGAATAGTTTCAATTACACCTTAGGCTTGACCACACCAAATTTAATTAACTATTAGTTTACAGTCGATGATTGTGATAACAATCGGTTGTATAAAATTTATTTGAGATTAGTACCTTATCTACAAAATAAATTCCAAACTCACTCCAAACCAAATTCAAAAGTTTGTAAACCAAACAATTAAAGTAGTCCTTAAAAGTATTTTTCCCTGGCAGCGGTAAAGGATAATAATACCTACTTATCTTTGTAAACCATGACAGGAATTTACAATTTAATGTTAAAGGATTTCTGTATATTCCCATATGAGTGAACTCTTAAGCAAAAGTACGTTTATTTATGTGAAATAGGCTTTAAATTGCACTAAATTATCATTTTTGACAGATAAATTAGCTACATTTTGTAGCGAATTCAGTTTCAGCATAATTCGATTATAGATTTGCTAAAATAAATTATAATTCAAGCATGATTTAAGGCTTTCAAGGCAATCCAAAATATTCGTGTTTAAAGAATAAGATATCAAAAGGTTGAAGAACTCATAATTTATTAGGTAAGTAAATTTTTCTAGTAAGTACACCAAATCAAGTTTATTTTTATTGTCAAATAAAAGATTAACTTTTCCTTTTAGTCATTCATGAAACGGTAGTTCGAACAAATCTTAATTTAAAACATAACTGTACTGCTAGTACAATATCTACGGTACCTACCAATTTCTCTTCTCAGATTTGTAGCAACTCTGTTTAAAAAAAAACTATGTTCAACTTTATGTTCTATTCTGTGGTTGATTGACAGAGAGATTGCTTTTTGTATTTCATCATTGTTAATCATCATTAAATAACTTAGCTAATTTAGCTAACTTAGTTAAGAATTGAGACTGAGAGAAAAGAGAGAAAGATTAAGATTGAGACAAAATCCTTTCAAAATTTGCGTACGAGTATATGTAATTAGGAGTCTGGAGAAGGACAAAGGGGGCTTTTCATCCCGGTAAAAACTATACTTCTCGTGTGCTTTTCGAAAAACGTGCGGGGGAAGCTGCGCGTATTAGGCTTTAAAACCCATCAATTCATGAATTATTTATTTCGGACTACAAAACGATTGCATGAAGTGACGTATTAAATCAACAGGTCGTCATTCCATTCTATGAATTGATGGTAATTACTGGAGGCAGTGAGCCGCGAAATGAGTAAGTACGGTAGTGCGGTGCGCGCGCGCAGCCGCTACGAACTTGCTACACGTGTGGTGCCAGTGAATAGGGCTGCCCAAAGATTACTGAATATTTATTTTTCAATTGATATTGCGCATTGGTATGTTTCCAATTTTTTTTCTAAGGCTTTACCTTATATGTTGTTTAATATCTTCTATTAGAGCTTTTCTAAGTAACTGACATTCTTCGTACTTAAGGTACTAAAAGAATCTACTATGAATATATGCTAAAGTTACCACTGACAGCCTTAACTTATTTTTACAGTGGCCTTTACGCACGGATGGCTCATATACAAAAAGCTGTGAAGTTAGAATACCTTAAATGTTTTACCCATCTGTGGTAAAACTGGAATATAAATGATACCTACTATCATAGCCTAATGTACAGAATATATTTCCATGATCATGATTCTCAACATTAAATTTTACATAAGCAAATATGTTTGTAAACGACCATAAATTATGCTGGTTTTATTCTATGAAACTACACAACAACTAGATAACATAAAGACACGCCCAAAGAAAATTAAACCTCAGGTGCGGCCTAGCAATTAAAAATGAGTAAAATCACTTGTGTTCACATAAGTACTATTTAAGGTGTAATTACAGACCAGCTCTATAATTTAGTTACTTAACTTGTCTTCAATATTTATCGAATCAAGTTTTCCATTTAATTGGTTTCGTTTCAATTCGAAAGTAAATAAAGAGGCAATTACAGAGATTTCTTCTTGTAAAATAAGTTTACGGCAAAAATTTATAAGGCATTTTAATTACTAAAGGCAGATTTTTGCTTTCATCCTGGCCTGATAGTGTGTGCTGGCTGCTTCTTTTTTTTTAATGAAAAGGCAAATAAATCTTTTTTAGGCGGTGGGCAAGCTAACGTGCCACTGAATTTCAGTTTCATCACTACTAAAACTTTCGGGTAAAGAAGGTAAAAGAAACAAGGTAGGAACTTACCCGTTAGGAATTGAGACATGAAATATTATTGACAGACCTTAATAAAAAAGTTCCAAAATGAAAAAAAATATGACTGAATATTGTATATTTGCTACGAAAATACTACAACTACATACATACATTAATCAATCTTTTTCTTATTCATCATACGTCGTAAACATAAAACGTAAACGACAGAATATGAGACTATAAAATTTGATATTGATCTCACGTTTCATGCATCCATAGTCTTGAGCAATAGGATATGCAATGGTTATGTTTTTTTTTTGTGAGCTTTCCTCCTAATCGGACTATTACGCGTATGTCATCAATATGTCTAAGACTTATATGTCCAATTGCTGGATTTATTTTCAGAAGCGTTACATTCTCGGTTCAGTTGGTTCTCGGCACCTGAACGGTATGGATGTCATAAAAGGAAGCAACTAAGGGATAGCCTATAGATAAGATTTTTCTTTAAGGCGATTGGCTATCAACCTGTGACTATTTGAATCGCAGTTCTATCATTGAGCCAAACAGCTGAACGTGGGCTATCAGTATTCTCGAGTCTACCCCCGCGGTATATAGACGAGTTTATATGTATTTATGTTATACTTTAATTATTATTATATATTTAAAAAAAATAGAAATATCTTCGACGTATTCGTAATTTAAAAAAAAAAACATAGGAATTTTATGATCTCATAAAGTTGAGAGATTATTTATATGCCTTGAACATACGGTACAGATACTGACAGTTGGTAAATGAGCAATCCCTGTAGGCGATTCCATTTCAAAGATGGATGGGTTCATTTGCGAATACTTCGTTATGATTTACTCACTGCTTATTTTAGTAAAAGGCTTTTATTTTTTCTGCGGTGTGAACAGGAAAAATTGTTTCGTTCTTAGACTTGTTACTTTATATTGAGTCGTAATTCCTGGTGAATTGGACTCCTTATTCTATGGACAATATCTGGAGCTTCTCAGGTTATTTTGACTGGGAATTTGCCGATCGGTTTTACAAGCAACAAGGGGTCATTGTACCGATGACGTCAACGTCTGAAGGAACCGTGGCTACAGTTTTCAGTTGGAATTGTTTATTAGGTGTTTTTGTTAGACTTTTTACAGTATAGTATAGTAGTATATAGTATATAATTAGCTCTAGGTACTTGGTAGGTCTAGAAATCGTAGTAGTTCTTGCACTACGAACTGTCATGTCCAGTGCCCAACCTACAACCTACGAAAAACAATGCTTAACCCAATAGTAGTACACTGTTAGATAATGTTAATAGCATTAAGCCTGCCTATTGTTCTTTACATATTGTAAATGTAACAATAAATAAATAAAAATTAAAAAAATACCGAAAAGTTATCGAGCAATAAAACACCCAAAGCAAGGCAACTTTTATAATTAATGTCATTTCTCACGCTTTCTTTAACATTTGTACTAAATAAATCAGGCAAATATTTAAATAAAACCATAATAAAAACAAGTAGGCGTGCTTGTGGCTGTTTGTAACTCTACACCGGCGCTCGTAAACGCTGTCTTTCATCCCGTCTGGCTTATTACAGCACCCATAATGCTATGGGTGTTATTAGGGATCAGTAGGGAGACGTGGATCACGTGACACAGTTTCTCAATGGATAGTAGAAGAATATATAGTAAATGTTCCGGCTCCGGAGTTGGGTTTACTTAGTTTTATTATAATACATTCGCAGATGTCATTACAAAAAACGGTTATCGTTGTAGCAACAGAACTCCACATCTTAATTTAGTGCGTAATTAAATTGTTTATTAATATTAAGATTTAGAAGCAGACTTAGCCTTTGGTAGAATACTTCAGGGAACCAATAAGCAGGACTTGATCAAAAAGTAAGAACCAGTTGCAACCATTATTAACCTACAATCCAAACCATAATACATCTTTAATGTTCAAAAATATTATATTCTTTACATTACATGTGATATCCAATAGCATCACATTATAATCTATTAGACCCTGGTGCGGTTGTTTCTGACAAAAATAATATAAGAACAGATAACTTACAGTTTTAATACGAATACAAGGATACATTTTTGTGATGAAATGCAAAGTACAAGGTAACGCTTAAATATTTTAGATGAAGTTAATATTTTGATGAATTCACAAGACTCTTATGTACGACTTAATTGTGATCTAGTAATTACAGCCACACCAATGTTTTCAAATACTTTAATGATAACTATGTTTTGCCCTAAAAGAGCAAATAGGCCTGAAACAGATATTTACGTTCTTCTGTATATTCATTTAATTTGATGCCTGGAAGTATGACAAACATACAAAAAAATAAATAGATACTGTACCTACTGTGTGATTTGTCCCTATTTGTTTCGCTTATATTACATGTTCTTCTGTATTTACATTATTGTATTGGTACGGCGGATGTTCGGATGAGGTTTGGTTTGAGGGACACCCATCTAATAAGCTGTAATCTGATCCTGCACTTTGATTCTGTTTTAATGATCGACTCACCGGTTTTTGTGATTTATAAAGGACCCTTTGTGAATGGATAAACATTTTTCATAACAAAGATACCGTTTATGAAACGTTTTTATTAGTCTTGTTCATTTAGAAATAAAACCGCTCCTATTTTAGTGCAGTTCAATTTTCATTTCGGTTACATTACCTCCCGTGGTTTTGATTCGTTTTATTTAAAGAATAAACGTTTGTTTGTAAACATTTTAATAATAACAATATAAATGAAAGGGCAGATAGTGATCACCACTGAAAAAGAGCTAAGTCTGATCTCGACTAATGATAATGTGGTTTAATTCAGTATAATTTGTTCGAAGATGTATCTATGAGTATAATATTATCTGTGTTTGCATACGGATAGTATTAAAGAACCCTACAATTACTACATTAAAATCAATTACTGTAATTATTGTGGGGCCAATAAAAGCGTAGAATCGTGGGCGTCGGCATTCAAATATAATTAATGGCGTCATGATAAGAGGTACAACACTTTAGATTAGTGGAGAAGGGCTTATTGTATCAACAAACACACAAGTCAGTCAATCTCCGATGATAGCATGAACTTATATTTAGCGCCCACGTCATGATGACCTATCATCATGATCCTAATCCATAATGTTATTAATTAAAAATGTTTAAATTCGTAATCGTGCGTCCCCACGAATTACGTATAGAGAAATTAAGATAACTATTACAATTACTTTACCTTTTATCCATATGTATATTTAAATATATTTTTATTTAGATATATTTGTAACGAAATCCCTGGCCTTTCCTCGAACATTATGTTAGGGGAATTAAACTCGTGGTATAAATTTAAAATTTAATATAATTGCGAATTTTATTTGCCGCTGTTTCGCCTTGGATATTTTACGCCATATGCCGATATAGATCGCCGATTTTAACATATAATTTATCTGCTACACTACAATCTTGAGTTGAATGTCCTGGCCACTGTATATATACTGTTGATGTTACCATTTATTGATTGACCACATGATTTCGCTGGTTGAGCACAATAGCGGCATTTTACAAGGAAACCCATAGTATCATCGTTAGCGCTACCTACAAAACGTGGAACACCAAAAACTCTTTGCTTTGCGGATAAAGGATCATTTATTACGGTAGGTATGTATATATTACATACATACATACATATAATCACGTCTATATCCCTTGCGGGGTAGACAGAGCCAACAGTCCTGAGCGGACTGATAGGCCACGTTCAGCTATTTGGCTTTAAGATAGAATTGAGATTCAAATAGTGACAAGTTGCTAGCCTATCGCCTAAAAAAAGAATCTCAAGTTTGTAAGCCTATCCCTTAGTCGCCTTTTACGACATCCATGGGAAAGAGATGGAGTGGTCCTATTCTTTTTTGTATTGGTGCCGGGAACCACACGGCATGTATATATTTGGCGCGAGTTTGTTGAATTTTGAAGATAATTGTGATTTTTTATGGTTTAAGTAGTTAACGGTGAAATTGTGAAATTAAAATAGCGGCATTTTACAAGGAAACCCATAGTATCATCGTTAGCGCTACCTACAAAACGTGGAACACCAAAAACTCTTTGCTTTGCGGATAAAGGATCATTTATTACGGTAGGTATGTATATATTACATACATACATACATATAATCACGTCTATATCCCTTGCGGGGTAGACAGAGCCAACAGTCCTGAGCGGACTGATAGGCCACGTTCAGCTATTTGGCTTTAAGATAGAATTGAGATTCAAATAGTGACAAGTTGCTAGCCTATCGCCTAAAAAAAGAATCTCAAGTTTGTAAGCCTATCCCTTAGTCGCCTTTTACGACATCCATGGGAAAGAGATGGAGTGGTCCTATTCTTTTTTGTATTGGTGCCGGGAACCACACGGCATGTATATATTTGGCGCGAGTTTGTTGAATTTTGAAGATAATTGTGATTTTTTATGGTTTAAGTAGTTAACGGTGAAATTGTGAAATTAAGTAAATAACATACGTTTTAATAACATTTAAATCGATGCTGTGGAAAAGACATATATCTCTTTACTTCATAACATACCGAATGAAATCTATATAAATAATCTCATGTGTTTTTTGTGTTAAATCTTATGTTTATTTAATGATTAGTTAATAAATATTATTTTATCTCGTTATTGAAATCTCAAACAAGCAACTTACAAAAGATTTCTACATAAGAGAATGGGATCTCTACGTATGATATTCGCAATGCATTGACCATTTCGAGGTTATTCCAATTAGACACGTTCCACTAAAAGTGTTCGTTAGTTCCTCCATTATCAATCACAGTTGTTAGAAATTCGATTAGTTAGCGATTAATCGATTATTGCAATTATTAGGGTCATAGATGGTAAAGTGCGAGAAGGTATATACATATGTCTTAATGTGATAATTTTGATCGTAAAATATAATTAAGGGTTTTATACGCAATATTAAAATAACTAATACTAATTTTACGTATATATAAGTGTACTATATAGTTCACCATTTTTTTTTTGTGATATCGACGCAAAAGAATAATAGTGATAAAAATGAGGAATGCTTTGCCCCATACCAAAATCACGGCATATTAGTACTAGGAAATACTAGGGACAAATAAAATAAAAAACAATCTTTTTTGACTGATTTCATACGATAGGTATTGTAATTTTGTCCCCAAACGAATATCAACAAAAGAGACAAGCTTACAGCCAAAGCAATCTTATTTATTTTCATTCCATTGTTCTAAGAATATTTTTCTTTTCAGGTAAGTGCAGAGTCGGCATTGCATCACGATGAAATATATCATTATGTGAAGGTATGAGCTGTCTGTATATGCAACATGTCTGTCTAACTCGCGTGTCTGTGAGTAAGTTCAATTACAAAATAATAAATTACATGCATTCATATAATGACATCTATATCCTATTAGGGGTAGACACAGCCAACAGTCTTGAAAAGACTGACAGATCTTTACATCATCAGTCCACAAATTTTTGGGTTAGAATACTGAAAGGTTACTAAAACTTATAATAAGAGTCCGTTATGAAAGTAAAAGTGATTAGCCCTTTCGTTTGTTGCTTAATGACAGTGAGCGATTTGTGAATCATGATTAAAACTTTCCTAACGAAGTCACGAAACAGATAATACTGACCATAGGTAGTCGTGATTGATTTAATACTGTGTCATAACGTATGCCATCGAAGTTATAATGAGGTTTCAATTGGCGTGCTCCGTTAAAAAATATCTTGTAATCTTTTAAGCTTCCATTCTAATATTTATAAAGCGTGTTTGTAACTTTTAATATGTAGGTAAGTGCGAAATACATGTTTAAGTGCAATTTGAGAAGTATAGCATAGGGTGCAATTCATCCCGAAAAACGCTCTGTTCATATGGGGCTAGTAGTAAAAAATTATGTGTATGATCAAAAAACATAATTTAAAACGATCCTTTGCTGTAGGTACTTTAACTACTTCAGAATCATTCCGATACTAATAATTCAGAGAAATTAGATGAACGGTAAGCCTATTAAAAGGTATACATCGATTAGGAATTTACAGCAGAGCATACGAGTAATTTAATTAGTACCTCTTTTTGTTTATACGGATAAAATTTAATTTGAACTAATAGTCATAATACCTTCTAGCAGTGACTACATCACTACTCTAACCACGATACCTTTAGATATACTTCTCTCGATTCTTTCATTTTATATTGTAAAAATAAAATGTACAGAAACGGATTTTTATGGGATATGTGTTACACGCGAGAGCCATGAGTGTGAGTTTAAAGAAATTAAATGTTTACAAAAATATTTATAATTTTTAAAAGATGACTTCTTCATATAGTCTGTTAGTATTTCTCAGCTTTCTTTCATATCTTGGCTACGAAATATGGAAACAATGACTGCCATGTCATTTAAATATCATTAGACATACACAATGGTAGTACCATCCTATACCTGAAGTCGGTTGATGTATTACAAAAGTAATGAGATATGTAGATGTAGATGAGTAGACGCCCGCTGTGAACAATGTCATATTACCGCATATCTGATACGCTGAATGGGTATATTGATCCAGCTTTAAATGCAAGCCAGCCGCCAATTTTCTTGAGAATTCACATAACCGATTTTTATTTTCTTGGTATATTATCGTAATCTACGTATAAATACTTCTATATTATTTTTTTGATCTTAACGCAAATTTGCAAAATATTTATTTCGAAAGTTCTGAAGTTATAGCGACAAACATACATTACCACTTACAGGGTAGATAGAACCAGCAGTACGGAACTACTCAGGCCACGTTCAGCTGGATTGCTAAATGATAGTATTTAGATACCGATAGTAGTAGGCTGCTAGCCATCGCCTAATAGAAGAATCCCGAGCTTAGAAGCCTTTCCCTTGATTGACTTTTATTTGTACATGAAGCTTAAATATTCTGAATAGAACCTTATTAATTATCCCAAAAAGGAAGAAAAGGCAAGACCTATAAATTCATCAGGTATTCAAATCCTAAAACTGGACAAGGCATATTTCATTCAGTCATAAAGAATTCCACGCGAGCTGAAATCGGATCGGTGTGAGAGCTAGACTATAAACGTCTGGTTTATTGCTTCTCGTTACCGCGCCACCAGGGGCTTGCAATTCCTTTGTCCAGGAATATGCAGTTTATGAAGACTTAAGATATAAAATTTCTTCGCCAATTGACCTTTCCACTTTCTATTTATGTTATAGTAGCCAAATATCTTGTCATGGTTTGAAAAAGATATATCGCTATGTTTTGTAATTTTTTATTTTTTCGTAATTATAACTTTTTTTTGTATAACATTGAGAAAGGTTAAACTATAACTAAATATCTCTTTAAAGTGTTAAGAATAGAGATAATCCATTTAAATTTAAATTAATAAAGTGCGGCAACTTTCGAGCCATAAAAACAAAATATTCATTTCACCTCACAAAATACTTTTAATTGAAACTATAAATACCCGTATTAAGTATTAATATCACATACCTTAATTTTATAACCTCTCTCTGTATTTTATAGCATTCGGTTCTAAGTAGTCGTTATGCGCCAGATCGTAATACCCCAAGTGCGCATAAAAGTGTTCCTAAATAGGAGTTTTGCTTTCAAGTGGCGAGATCAAATAAGTAGTTCCGAGGCTGCATCATCAGAGGTGTTACTGTAATCTCGAGTGGTTACATTAGGAATGTCTGGAAGAGTTCAAGAGCTTCCGGTCAAGTGCGTGTCTTTAAAATTAGCTCTATGAAATAGGCATATTTTAGTGATAAGTCATAAGGGGCTTCAGTTTTGTTCGGATAGGTAAGTTATCACAAATTTTGTAGAATACAACATATCATTAAAAACTTATACTAATATTATAAAGTATACTTAAATAAAGATTTATTTTAAATTATATTGGGTCAATATTTTTGTGCCTCGCGTTATTTTGAACTTTCAGTTAATCCTCATGCAGTTTGTAACATCGACCACCCACTTGGGTTCTAATCGGACTACCGATACAGCTCAGGCTACAGTTAAAAATAAACAAATCCATTGTGTGCTGTTGTGATTAGACACGTCCGATTGTTTGTCCGTTACTATTCATATCCTTTCGATATATCGGTTGTGTTCAAATTCGGATTATCCAATGCTTCTTGCATAACACACACATATTATTCACATAACAAGGAAATAAATTTCTTCACTTAATTGTTAAAGTAATTTTTAATGGACTCACTTCAATTATGATTCGTAAATGAAAAGTACTTCATGTCCTCTAATTTTTGAGCTTTCTTTTTATTATTTTTACTAAAAAATCCATTACAACGTAGAAATCAATATAATAAAAATATGTTAATTATCTTTTACCCGCTCTTTTACTCGCACATTTTGCTCCACCTCTTCTTTGTCCTCGCCTCTTCCCGTTACGCGGGGTCGGCTTTCCTAATCTTAAGGCGCCATTTCTTCCGCTGATACGCGTCGTCAGTTGACAGGCCCAACTCTTTCATGTCTCTCTGGACATTTGACATCCAGGTTGTTGGGGGCCTGCCTTTCCCTCTCTTTAACGTAGCCATGGAAAGGCACTTCTTTACAGCGTGATCTTCGGGTCTACGCATTACATGTCCAAACCATCTTAGTCTGGATTCTTTGAGCTTCTCGGTTATGGGTGCCACCTTGAAACTGCCCCGTATATGTTCATTTCGGACTTTATCTTTGAGGGTAACTCCACCTGCCCAACGGAGCATACGCATTTCCGTCGTGTGTAGTTTATGCTCTTGCGTTTGCTTTGAGGCCCACGTTTCGCTGCCATAGAGTAGAACTGGTCTCACGGCGGTTTTATAGACTTTGCCTTTGGTTCTTACAGGCATTTTAGGATCACATAGGACTCCTGTCAGTTCTCGCCATTTACTCCACCCAGACGTCGTTCTATGGGTTATGTCAGCGGTGATCGTGCCGTCCGTGCGATAACAGAACCTAGGTATTTGAACTTGTTTACTCTCGGTAGGATTTCTCCATCAAGCTTCAGCTCTGTGTGTGTCGTGCTAGATTTGTCAAGGCTAAAGTTGCACACCATTGCCCAACTCCCAGCACTGCACCGCCCTCGTACTCCGCATATGGCGAAGGAGCACGCCGCAGAGGTTTTATAACGCAGGTTCCATCTGCGGCCTTGTTAGTCCGCGGGAGGTATTTTATTTCCCTCCTACCCTCTGGATGTAGCATCCAGCGAGCGTTCCCCTATCCGCTACCTGGGGACGCGTTCTCTAGGGAATGAGGCTACCCCGAGAACATTTTGCTCCACCTAAAAAAGATTACAGTTTTTTCGCAAATCGCATGGGAACTTACCTTTATTCGTCATATTTAAAATTGATCAAAGAAAGCTGATTCAAGGTCAAAACCGGAAAAGTACTAAATAAAATAGTTAACTATTGTGTTCGTCTTTAAGGTCGGCTATACACTGATTCACACAATTCAGAGGAAAGTCTTATCCCTACTTAACCAAGTAATTATTAATGTTTTACTGTAATATTGCAATTCCTATATCGATTTATGATATTTAGAACACTTATCTTTAATCGGAAATTTTATCTTATCTTTGTCAATATCGCATATCTATAAATCAATGTTTGTGTTTCCAATGTTGGTTCGATGCGATTCTTACATGTGGCTGCATTATGCGTTTCCTTATTCTGACTCATGTGCTCGTAATGAGAAATAATTGCCCCTTTTCTCACATCGTGATTCTTACCAATGCTTATTTGTTACGCCTTTTTTAATTGAACTGTGAGTCAACATGAGCTCACAGCCGGCAGCTTTTGATTGATAAATTGCTCCAGACGGAGAATTTTTAAAAAGAATACTATACGTTATGAAAAAATGAGTGATGGTGGCGCTTGTTCCCGTTTGATCTATCAAGATTAATTTAATCGACGATGATCATTTCATAATTGAAAAATATTTTTCATTTCACTTTTTCTTTTGTTCTGCTTAAAACGTATCCTTTACTTTGGTTTCAGTAAAAATATGAGTATATTTTATATTTTTGGTATTTTATTGTTTATATAAAAAGAAAGTTAAATACCTAGAACTTTACAAAAAGATTTCCAGCCCATGTCACCAGCACTCGTAAGGTTAATCGCTTACAAGGCTATATCTTGTTCAAAGACATTGCAGCAATGATTAATGTGTGTAATGTTCTGGAAACCCCATTGGATCTTTGTTGAGGATCGTACCGGTCGTTAGGTACCAGACGTACTAGTGATGCGCCATCCGATCGTATGCACAGTGTCGAGGTTACCTCACGATATACCAATTCATTCGTTATTTATCTGGTTCATAAAACGAGACTTCTTTATAAGCATGGAATATTTTTGGGATTTATGGGAAACATGCGATCCTCACTGCACGAATTTTGTATGGTAAATTAACCATAGCTAACAGTAATAGGTGTGAAAGCGAGAATCTTAAAATCTGAATTGACTAAAAATTATTGGTCAAAATTTAATCCAAATTCAATCAAAATCAAATTGATTGATAGTTTCAAGTTACAGACATTCAAATATTTGAATATTTTTTGTAGAAATCGATAAACAAAACTGCTATTCAAGGCATCTCTTAGTCTGAGTATCCTGCTTGTTCGCAGAAATTGATGCGCGTGTTTCATTGTAAGAGATTAAATCTGAAAGATTTAAACTGGATAAATGGTTTATAACAGGTTTATTTTTTTAAGCATGTTCATGGGTCACGTTAGGAAGTGTAAAGTCACAAAGACAAACATGGAAAATACATCAAAGAAGAGAACGAAATTCTTAGTGCGTTCACGTGCTAAATAAATTTACATACATACATACATAAAATCACACCTCTTTCCCGGAGGGGTAGGCAGAGACTACCAGAAATTTCTGTAAGTCAATTTCTTTAAATCACAATCTACATAAGTCACTGTACCAACTTAGTGTACGGCCAAATCTTATCGTATTTTTAAGTTTATTACGTTTAACTAGAGCGGATAGCGTTGAAATAACTTTGAAGTAACAGTACATTTTAGATGCGGAACCGACACGAATTTTTCCATAACTTTCTTCTGCAAGATATACGGCTAATGGAAGTCATAATATGCTATTTATATGACATCAAAACAAAGCTCCACTGGCGGCTGTATTAAACGACCATACTGAGCCGCGATTAACATCTGTAAGGCAGATGCATTCACATTAACCTAGCTATAGTTATAAGATTTAGGAGATAAATCTCCTAAATCTTATAACTATAGCTATAAGGTTTAAATTTAGTATGATTTGTATGAGGATCTGCCGCGCAGTTTGATACAAGAGCTGCAGGTCGGAGGTCGTCGGTCTACCGACAATAGGAAACTCGGATTTACAATTCAAATATCGTAATCGAACAGTTAAGTTTGAGGTGTGGATGTAATCATGTCGTTTTATTTCTTAAATTGGGTGGGTAAGATACTTTTTGCTTAGAATAAATAGTGCAAAAGTATAGAGTATCTATTATAATTAGTTCATGTTAAGAAACCGTAGATATGGTATATACGAGCCAAGTCCAAGTTGTAGTAGTCTATGTTTTTGAATCAGGTTAATAGTGTTGATTCTAGCTAGTTTGTATATACAAACTATATTATATAATATAGTGACATGTTAGTAAGATGTATGTAAGTACAGACAGATTGCTGATAATACAAACTAGTCTTTAACGATATGTCTCTGAAGTTAAATGAGCTTATTTTTAAGTTTTAAAGGTTTTGTGTTTTAAAGAATTATCTTTAAAACATATATGTATATTAATACAAAGGTACTGATGCCGGTTGATTTCCTCAGTCCTTATATAATTTTGCAGTTATATTTTATTCTGGGAACGTCATTCACGCTCTGGGATGCGTCATTCTTGCTTGAAATATTCTTCTGGAGCACTCATCTTATGATTCACTTATTTTTAGTTATAAATTGACCACTTGTTTTTGTGATAAATTTAAGCCACTTCATTAGACGACATAGCGTCGACTTCATTAGAAATTACTCAGAACCAGTTTGCGTCTATACTGACTGTGTAGACGTAGATATTGCAAGTGGCTAAGGGCATTGGCATATCAAATAACAGTTTGACATTTAAAGGTTATGTTCAAAAAATAATTGACAAATGACACTGTCGAAAATCTATACAGTACTATGCAGCCATAATAATGTTAAACAATATAGAATTTTAGAAACTGACACGCGGTACAAGAATTGGTGTTATCAAATTAAGTATTTTACCAGGTACAACTGTTTCCTTCTTTTTATCTGCATTAATACTGATAATCAATCTTTAATGCTAATGTGTTATGATAAGGAAAATGTATGGTTAATAGCTAGGCTACCCATGTATGCTGTTACTCAACGTTATGGACGTCGTGCAAAAAGCTAAGCCATCATTCTTCAAAGGTTAACTGCAAGGTATTAGCCATAAACTTAATGATAATACTGCAAATTTTAGCTTTCCTAGTTTCTCATTAACAGAAGCGCAAAATACCTAATTTAAATCTACATAACGTATTAATTATTTCTGTACCTCAATCGTGATTTATGTCCCTTAAAATTTTACTGAACATATGTATGTCACAAAATAATTAAATCCACTAAACCATTGAAACTAATTAGATTAAATTTTCTTAAATGTTCATAAGAGCGATAGCTTGTTACAATATATAGTGGATTTACAAATAAATATGTGTCTATTTTTCCCATTAAACGTGATATATAAACAAAGAAGATTTATTAATTGACCGGGTAACATCATAGACTAAAATACACGAGGATAAATTAATTATTATGGTAAATACATTTCAAAAACAAACAGCTCTTTTTGGGTATGTTAGTTCAATTTATTCCAAATAAACATATTTATGGTAAGTAACATGAGTCACACATGGCGTCATGATTGAAATGTTATTACAACCAAATTTCAGCCCTTTATGGCTTACGATTGTATGCAAATCTCTAATATTCGCATGTATAAGGACGCGTCTTGTGCCTACAGAATACCTAATTCAGTTTCAGTATTGACAACCTTTTGATTTATTGAGATTATGTGGCCTGAGGGTCAAGATTACTTTGATTATATGCTTGCTAAGTAAGGTGAGTTAATAATTCATAACAATAGTTGTTCTTAACTGAATATTAAATTGATTTAAAATTATGTTATAATGTTTAGTGATACTAAATTAAGAACGTTTGGAAGGTTGTGTAAACTATATAGTTTTGCACCACGCATTATTGCTTAAATGTATAAATGTTTAATATTTCAACATAACCTGACCCAAATAAAATGAGGTCAATATGTTTACGTGAACAATAGCACCTACTTAACGTATGTTTTCATTGATCGAGATGGTTCATCAGATCATTCATCAGTCGGTTAAAAGGTTAGTTTCATTGTTTTTCATTGCAACACGTTGCATCAACATCAAACGTTTTTGTTGCCCACGCGCAGTTTTGTTTACGCGGCGAAATACTGATCACTAGAAAGGAAGTGATTTATTTTTGTTTGTGAATCTGAGAAAAGTACTTTCTTTAATTATTCACTTTGTTGCAGTTTCAATTGTATTATTAATGTGGCTTCAAGTCTTATGACTATTTTTTCTGTCTTCTCCGTAAGGGATAAAAACTCGTGTTTATTTAGTTATAAAATTAATGCTAATTTATATAATATAATGTCATATGCTATGTGTGTGAGCGTATACGTTTTAGAATTTGTTCATAGGTGGTAACCTAATCCGTAAATTTTAAAATTTCTGTGCAAACTGTTTTCATGAAAAAGAAAAAGTTCACCAAATGTTCTTGCAAGTAAGTGTTTTATTTTAAAGTATAACAAAGGCGTCACACATGTTTGTCTTGGCAGAATTGCATATGTTTTGGCGACATCGTTCTTATGCCTGATATAAAATCTTGAATTAAAAATCTTGTTGCGTTTTCATCTCACTGGAGAGACCAGATTAAATCTATTATAATCCTGTACTGGTAAGTCTAGGTTAGTTAGGTAAGGTAAGGTTTTTAGACAAAGTTACTACGTTATTCTGGGAACCAAACTCCTTACGATCTTGGAAAAACTTATACATAAAACATAATTAAGAGGAGTGGTCTGTTTTATATCAGACACACGAGTATGCAAAGGGCAGTTGTTAACATTAGACTATCAGGCAATATTATTCAAAGTTACTAAAACTACCATATTAATGGAACCATGCTATGTGGTTATGGTCTAATTATCATAAAATATATGACTTTTGTAGCGCACGTCCAATCCTATATTACAATTATTACAGAAGTCACCCCAATTTTTCAACATTTTATAGTGTGATAAAAAATATAAAAGTAAAAATATAAAGTGATAAAAGGAAACGAGTAGTAATTAAAAAATAATGGTACAAGGCAATTGGAAATTTACGTTAAGTGAAATCTCGATCAATTAAACAACAATTCGTTAATTAAGGCAGCGCTAACTTTCATTACGAAAAATTCGAAAATTATCGTAGGTCGAATAAACATTTCGTTCTCGTTCGCTACTGTATTCGTATTTCGTATACAAAAAGTTATTAATAGTAAAATTATTAAAATAGGTCTAGATTTTATTTTTTACTTAAATTACTTGCTTAGATTCAATACAATAATCAAAATCATTAATATTAGTTTTAGCAGACGCTCTAGAAAAGAAATCTTTTTTAATAGGAATTTACCATTACCTACCATTCTTGCTTTTGGGGCAAAAACAATACTCGTTTTTTTAATTTTAATTAATGATAAAATTCTTTATTTTCTATCATCATAATAAAATTACAAATTTGATTGGGTATTTGATTTAATACTTCTGATTAATAAAAAAAATAAAAAATATGCAAATATATTTCTAAACTATTAAAAGCTACTTGTCAGATAGTCATATGGAAATAGTTCCCAGTGCTAAGTCCGGCATTTCTTTGTCGCCTGATAACTAGCCCTAATTGGACACGATTTATTGCGCGCACGCAGACCCTTTAAGTTGCAACCGCTGTTTTGTTTAACCAATTTAAATTTTAAATTAATATTAGCCTACCGGTTATCTGACACATCTACGTGTGTCACAAATTAGACTGGAAATTGATGTTGTTAGTAACGGTCCCCACGTTTTCGTATATATAAGAAATTAAGTTAGTAGTACATCTGTTGAACACACCGTTCATTGTCGTCATGTGTGGATGAACAAAAACTTATCTCTGATGGCTTTATTAAGTTATAAATATGTCAGATAGTGTTATAAGAAATAAGATAAAACATAAAAAGATCACAACATAAGAGATAACATATCCATGTCCACCTACAGTTCACAAGATATTGTCAAATCATCACAACATACAAAGGCCTTTTCTTGTTCTCTACCATATATAACAGTATCATAGTATGATTTCGTTGTATCATTTCTCTCGCCACTTCTCGCCTTCGCCGGTTCGCCCACGTCCGAATTTCGAATCGACTTCGCTATCGAAAAATAGAAAGCAATCAATTATAAGGGCCGCTTTCCCGGTGTATCTGGGTTAACGTAACCTGGGATCGGAGCGTTTGGAAACATTTTCCCTATTTTCGCTGTTTTTTGTTAGTAAATTTGCTCATGAATATTAACTGTCTTATCATTTCAATACAATTAATACCGAATGCCGAATTTAACTTGTTAAGTAAGGATTAGACATTTTTGATGATTCTGAACACGTTCATAAGCTATTTTTTTATTTGTGAACAGTCCATTAATTTTTGTTTATACTATAATGATGAGTTGGACATTCGATGCACTAAACCTTTTAAATTCAAAGTAGTTCATATCAAATGTACCCGGACAAAGCCCACCATGGGGATAGCGGCTGATATTTACGATTACGAACCCAGGGGAACAATCGCTAGACAATGGGGAACACGACGACCCATCTACTTAATTTTGAGTAGACACCTTTGTCATGTGTTTTTGTTAGCGGTCATTTCCATAAATTACACAGGATGGCACCGTAGATGTTAATGTCTTGTAAACGAACTACAATAGGTACTCCATCATCCCTTAAGGTGATTGCAATAAAGTTCAAAATGTGACAAAATAGTGCGTCATTGTCAAGAACATGGTAAAAGATTGTACCTGCCATTGTCATGGTAATTTGGAGACGTGACCGACACGCAATGCGGGAGATTTCGTAACCGAAAACATTCATGTACTTATTGCCCTTTTGGGCTTTTCTAATAACTGGCGAAATTGATATAACTACTATGAGAAGTAAAACAAGTTTGCGTTTGAAAATTAAAAGCATTATGTAACAGAAATGCTGTATAAAGCATAATCAGAAAAATATTATATCAAAAGAATCTTGAGAATTCAGGGTCTTGTTGGAATCTAATTACGCAACTACCAAAATTTTACATGTCAATGTATCATTATGTTAAAATATTCTAATAAAAATCATGCTAAATACTGCCTTAACAACATTAGTATACATTGAATATCCCTTTTAGGCATCAATTAGAGAAAGACATTGTAGCAGTCTTAATACTGCGAGCGCCTCTCGCAAGGTCTCGGTATTGTTCGGTCACGAAGTGGCCAATCAGTTTAAATTTCTCCAGATATGGAAAGGCCTTAAGGGGCCTTATAAGGCCCAGCCGAGCCGCCAAACCGCTAATTGGCAGAAAAGTCATATTGTAGTCGATATGATTGATGATAACTCCTGTTAAAGCGTCTTTGTTTCGAATCAGGCACCGCCGCAGTCAAATATGGTGAGATGGCATGGTAGAAGAATGTTGCGTACCTCTTTAGTGATGATTTATTACCTTTAAAAATTTTGGATATTTCTTATTATTAATGAGTGAGTACCCAATTAAAATTCTACATGGTAATAAAATAGTGGATGTATTAATTAGGAAGTAATAAAAAAACTGAAGGATCTCATACCGCGGCAATATTTTTACGAACAAGTATGTTAGTCGTTAATTAAATTTTGTAAACATTGATTGTACTAATTAGGGAATTAGGAATCAGAATCATTGATTGCTTTTTACCAGGATAACAATATTATCCTCTTCATTCATATAATTAAACTTATCGAGACAACATTTCGACATGTAAAACACGCAGAGATCTAAGAATTTACGTACGTTACAGCGTCTTAGCTCAAAATTATTTTTGTCTCGGAGATAAAAATAAGTTTCCCCCAACATCCCTGCGTCAATACTCATCCCCTGCTAGGTTCGTTGACATAGCACACTGACCCAGTTCCCATGTGATCAGTCGTGCATCGAACGATTTTGATGAACTGCGCGGTCGCCGACTCATTCACTCAAT
The DNA here is from genome assembly GCF_032362555.1 of Amyelois transitella. Lineage (NCBI taxonomy): Eukaryota > Metazoa > Arthropoda > Insecta > Lepidoptera > Pyralidae > Amyelois > Amyelois transitella. The sequence goes on along the minus strand of NC_083516.1, from coordinate 4,316,797 downwards.
TGCCTCTTCCTGTTGGTGACAATGTTGCTAGCTCAAGGCCAACTTTGTTAAATGCCGACATGGCACTGTTCCGTTAGTCTGGATGTTCGATGTTCATGACCTGACCCTGTCGTAATTTGTTCTAAAAGTTTGGTTTTCAATGTTTCTTTAATTAAGTGATCGATTTAATTTTGATGTGCTAAATTTAAATATCTTTTTTTTAACGCGTTGAGCTACAGCATACAAATCATCTAACACTGAAGTCTTTCCAAATATTTCGCATTCGCTAACTAGAATCTGTGCTAGAATGTAGGACAACTGGACCAATTCCAATTCACAATAAGATGACACACTTGGCTCAAATAACGCAATTTAAACATGCTTGCAGATGCAATCAAGATTACATGTAAATGATTCCGGAAAGAAATGTGCGCTATGGCAGATATATAAATAAGTTTTATTTATGGGATACAAATATATGCGCAAGTCTCATTCGTTGACCCGAATGGCGTGCTCGGTCTGAAGCTTGCCGTTCTAAAATTACAGCTGCAGTGAGATCACGTTCAGCCTCTCTGACAAGCTTATAACCGACTTATAAGAAAGATGTGTAGCTTATGCGTTACAAGCTTATTACCGACTTATAAGAACCGTGTTAACCAAATTAGGACCATGCCTAGGCTGATACAGGCATGGTCCTGACCTAGGCGCTGTCGCCTAAATAGCCGAAAATAGTACTTCTCTTATGCAAGTCTCATCATAATTTTTGAAAAAATTACTTTTACACAAATATTGTTATGAGAATGTTAGCGTTCCACCTTTACTCATCTTCTACTTAAATGAAATTGCTACAATAAACAAGAATGTCCCGATATTGACTCTTACTGATCATGCCGGGGGCTCGTGAGAAAGGCTCGCCCTGCGTAAATATTAGAGATACATACCTGACGGATAGCAAGCGATGGGTAAAATAAAGAGAGCATAGATAAGATACTACATAAACTTTGCACTAGAGACTTACTTAGCAACCGCAAATAACAAGGGACAACGTCAAAGTATTCCTACTTGGTAATTATGTCAATGTTGTAACATTAAACTTAATAATATTTGTCAAATTACAAATATTTTAATGCAATCGCAATGAAAACACTGCAGTTGAAAAGGTTACGGAGGTAAGATGAAAATCGGTTTGTTTAAAAACCTGACTCACCAAATCCAGAGAGGTGAGTATATAATCAGGACTAGCCCCAAGAGGAAGACGAACATTGTTATAATGTTCTTGTTTTTTAGTAACAAGTGAATGATTTATCTATGTATTATTTTCTGAATCATCCCTCGGCAGTTCTCTTTCTGTCCACTCATTTTTGTAGTTTCTACGGTAAATATGATTACAGACTGGAAATTCTGTTCCCATCTATTTGCGTTCATTAATAGTAATTTAGTCGCAGATTAGTTTGCTTGGATATGCGTGCAATCGTAGGTGCATGCAAATTAGTAACAGTGTTCGACGTCGGTGCATCGAACTTTATTAGTTAGTAAAATTGTCTATTTATTACTTCTGTTAGTATGGTTGTGCATTATACCATCATAGAGATAATGTTTACCTTCCAACTACTTAAGGAATGGTGGGAAAGTTGAATGTGTTTATTTCTTTACATTGCGGAATAAAATAAACTAATTAAAAATATCAAAATATAGAATCTAAGCTAAGTTCTATTGAAATGAATGATGATCATAGGATTAATATCTTTATTTTTATTACGAGGTTAGTTTTAAATGTCGTAACTTAATAAGATTATGCCAAACCAAGCTTTTCAGTTTCAACGATGAGATCGTTGAACTACTTGTGTTGTATTCGTGCGTGTGTGTGTATTTCATGTATTGTTTCAGAGCGCAATAAAGAGTTATTGCTTCATTCACTCACTCTTCATGACTTAGTAATGAAAGACTTATTTTTCATCCATTCAATTTCGGTAAAAAGACCTCGTTCCTTTTCGCAAAAAGGCTTTTCGGCTCATCACGGCTCATTACAATAATTTGATTGTCGGAGTGCTTAACGGCATCCCCACAGCAACTTTCACAAAATAAGAGCCTTGGATAGCTTAATAAGAACACATGTTTTAATGTCGGACATCTGTGGCTAACATTTATGTTCAAATTTATGTTATTACCTTGTACTGGTAGGAAGTGCGCATTGAAAATAAGGAATTATTATGAAGAATATAGTAAATATGTCTGCCAAGGTTATTATCCTATATTACTTTACCAGGCGTACATATAAGAACATACCAAATAAATAAATCGTTTAGAAATAAAAGTGTTTATATGTATGTTATGTAACACTTATATTATATTCTGGACTTTAATTGAATACTCAAGTAACATACATACATACATACATAAAATCACGCCTCTTTCCCGGAGGGGTAGGCAGAGACTACCTCTTTCCACTTGCCACGATCTCTGCATACTTCTTTCGCTTCGTCCACATTCATAACTCTCTTCATACAAGCTCGGCGGTTTCGGGTACTTTTGACCTGACCCTTTACCAGGACGTCCTTAATTTGATCAAGATACGTTCGTCTAGGTCTTCCCACTCCGACCTTTCCCTCCACACTCTCCTTGTATATCTGCTTAGTCAACCTGCTTTCATTCATCCTCTCCACATGACCGAACCATCTTAACATACCCTTTTCTATTCCTGTAACTACATCTTCTTTCACATCACAACATTCCCTTATCACGCTGTTCCTTATCCTGTCACTCAATTTCACACCCATCATACTCCTTAACGCTCTCATTTCCACTGCATTTATTCTGCTTTCATGCTTCTTTTGCCATACCCAACTTTCACTCCCATACATTAATGTCGGGACCAACACGCCCCTGTGCACAGCCAGTCGAGCCTTTTTGGATAGTTTCTGACTGCTCATAAAGGCATGCAAAGCTCCATTCACCATGTTCCCCGCGTTCACTCTCCTTTCAATATCACTATCATACTTGCCATCTGATGTAAACTTTGATCCTAGATATACAAACTCTTTCACTTGCTCCACTTTTTCTCCTCCAATCAAAATATTACATGCTGTCATTTCTTTCTCCATTTCAAAAACCAGTGTTTTAGTTTTACTTACGTTCACTTTCATTCCTTTCTCTTTTAAAGCTTCATGCATACAGTTTACCATCTCCTGTAACTCCTCCGCTGATGACGCCAGTATAACCTGATCGTCGGCATAGAGCAGACATTTGACGAGTAACTCATTCATCCTTAATCCACTTTTAGACTCTTTCAAATCTGTCAAACAGCTATCCATAAATAGGTTGAACAGCCACGGTGACGCAACACATCCTTGCCATCCATGCCATACTCAAGTAATGAATTTATTAATGTAAAAAATGGATCATAAGCATTTATATTAAGAGTTCAACCACATTTCCCCAACTACAATTGATCCATTGATGTTTTGACACCCGTATTATGGACCTCTCAATCTTTGCACTCAATTATTAGACACTCATAATAGGTCGGTCTTTTGCTTGTGTTTGTTAAGGCGATCCCACACATCGCCGGCCACGCTGACCACGCCTACGGTATTTTCTAATGTTGTTTGCTGTACATTAAATTATCTAATGTTTGTTTACGACACTGTACAGTTAACAGCATATCGATCTACCTAAATTCACTGGAAATTGGCCTCTTGTACCGCGTAATAGAGTTCCATGCATGGTAACTTAATCTGCTGTTGTCTGTAAACAAAGAATGTGGAGTCTGCCGGTTTGTTGTAGGTGATTTTAAGAATAAGCTTAAATGGTATCAGTTTTATTGAACCGACCTACTTGCGAATCGTGTATGTGAATGAGATTGTTTATTTTATAATTAGTTTTTTATTCGGTAAATTTGAGCTCAATTTTGCACATCTAGAATATAAAGTACACCACTTGTAAACTAGGATATAAAATGGAATGTGTGGTTGACTTTGATCAGATATAAGTTCTGTTATTTTTGTGCTAGTATCGATGTTCTATTTTAGACACTTCACACGTCGAAAGATTAGCAAGGTGCGATGTGAAGAAATCGAAATATTACAATATTAAACTTAACTGATATTTAAATCTATAGCCGCAGACTACGTCCAACCTTTTTTAGATAAAGACGTTTGTAACCTATTACAGCAGGTAGTATTTATGAATTAGATTAATTGTAATAAAATATTGCGATATTACCAGATAGGACGGGATAAATAAAAATGTCTCGAGAATATTATATCTGAAATAAATAAATAATAAATACTCGTTAGCGGGCTTTCATAGCAATGTATGGCAAATACTTTATCAGCCTTCCTTTCGTCTAATCCGGTTCTATTAGCAGCTAACCTACTAGAGACGGCTCAACCTGCGCCCGTATGCAGGGCATACTCTGCACACGGGCGCAGAGATATTAGAGCGCGCCGAGAGCCGTTCGCTAAATTGACACGTTCAAAAAGAGTATGCGTTGCTCAATCTGCGGTCGTCTGTTAACTACATGTGCTATTTCATAAAAATTTTACCTTAATATTTAATCTTAACATTCTAGACCTGAGCTTTCTGAGCGCCTTAACTTTTGATGATAAATAACAATTCGAAGCGCAATAGTTAGTACCTAGTTATATCTTATACATGACAGAAGTCTAAGCTAAGTTCGATATTACAACGACGCTAGTGCCGCCACTACAGCCTACTTGCCGGCTAGCTACCTCCCACGCCGAGGATTTATCTGACTAATACACACCACAACCTATTATTTACCGTACTGACAGGACTGGTATGCTGGAATTTGCGATGCAATGATATTTTGCATCACATTATTAAAAATATCATTTGAAAACTGTATTGATAACATGGTACATTTTTAAAATAAGAAAACTTTTACCTTCGAGTAATATGGTACTTAACAAATTAGTCAACAATTTTACGAAATTAAGTAATTGACGAAACGAAACAAGAGAAAATAAAGAATACCTAATTTAAGTAACAATTTGTTTGCCTTCACATACACCATGTATTTTGGTTGGACGAAATAATTTCTTAAACAAAATATAATAATTATCTTTTGTCTTACATTCAGCTTATCGCAGACCAAAGGTTATCATACGAGTACACAAGTAGGTACACACAATGTAAAATTCTAGCTCAGTCTATCTGTTTATAAGATCCATTCATGATTCTTTCAACGGACAACTGTTCAGAAGTTATTCACATAGAGATGATGCAAAATACTCAGTTTACAGAAGTTAAGCTCTTTAATTATAGTGATTTTAAATAATTATATGTTTTGCTCCTTTTTTCTCAAAGACTTCTAGAAAAGATAGGTAAAAATAGTAGCGCGCTTTTTCTAAAAAACCCTTAACTTATACCGCGATAAGTTCGGTCTCCTTTTTTAAGAAAATTTTAGTTATAAACGTGTTATAATTTTGAATTAATTAATTAATACTTACAATCGCTGCTTCACAGCTCACATATAAGCTGAAATTCCTACCTCAGATAATAAGTAATTTATCAATATCCAGGGTACTGTAACAAGATAAAAATGGGTAAGAATGAAGTTCGAATAAAAGAATGAATGAAGATCTATCTCTGTTCTTACCTACGTTTTTTACGTGTATAAGACTAAATGTTGTTTAAACAAGTAAAACGGCGAATGGCTTAGCACTGGCAGTTCGCGTGTGAAAGCCGGAATTATCTCTGGGTAGCCCCATCTCGGCTGCAGCCACCGGCCATCTTTGTATGTTTAGTTTATTTTCTCTAGTTCGCACTTCCACTGAACAGTAGATTCAATTTGTTCCGAAGAATGTCGTTATTGTTTATGGCTTCTTTGTGAAAGGCCGTTCTAAACTAGTCATGGTTTGGCTTTAAATTCATAACTCAGTGTTACTGGTTATGTGTGGTTTGCATTAAAATTCAGTATTAATATTTGACGGCCTGTTAGGCGCAGTGATCCTGTCTCTGAGACACAAAGTCCTGGGCTCAATTCCCAATACGGTCACGATGATAAAGACCTTAATCTGACTGGCCTTGTTGAGGCCATTAATAAAAATTTCTGGCTCGCGATCTTAAATCTAGTGATTTTTTTTATTCTTTGTGTTGGTCGAAAGTTGAAAGACATAAATACTTTTAATGGGTTCAAAAGCAGACATTATTATGTGTAATAACAAAATGGCAAGACTTTAGTCATCTAATTTCACATGTGTTCAGCAAATGTTGACAGTTTGAGTTGAAATCTAAATTTAGACTCAAAATCAATTAAACCGACCAAAATTACGAAGTAAAGATGAGGACGAGACAACAAATAAATTACCGGGGTATGGCTTAGTACCTATTCTCTTTCTCTGCGTATTCCCGGTTGCATCCTCCATCATAATGCTTCGGGGACGAACGAAGTCTGACTTCTATTTTTTTTCTCTACATTGCCTTTACTATTATGTACTGTACTTTACTATTATGTTAGTCACTTTTTGTAGGTAGGAATATGAAAGGGATACCTATGAAGAAAAAATTGTTTTTAGTTGCTTTTTAACAGTTTCTTTTCTTAAGACAATATATGACGCTGAACCGAATCGAGGTGCCGTTTGGAGACGTCGAAAGCTCGCGCTCGGTATCTCGCGCTGCGATCTGTCATTACCTCTAGCGATAGCCGTGTCGTGACTCGCCACCTCGTTGGTCACTGCCAGTACCTCTACACAGCAAATGATGAACTGTCAGTAAATGACTATTGATGAATTCTGCAAAGCTTGTATTTACTGCTTATAAATAATCCAACTCTCTTATTTTCGAGTTTTCTTAGTTTATACATTCGCACGCAGCATATGAGGAGAAGACTAGGCCCCGAAAACGCAAACCCTAGTAAACCCTATTGTAATAAAATCTTTTTTTCCCGAAAGAAAAGTAAAACAAAACGAAAACTATAGAGTAAATAAGAACAAGTTAATCAACCGTCTCCGAGAGTAATGAAGTGGTACACACGCCATATCGGGCTATCTATACATTGGACGTAATGTACGGCTTATTGAGCGACCTGCGAGTATTTATGTGAACGAGGATATCTTGAAAGCGATTACGAGTTACTGTTATTGCTGCTATTACTGATCTTTGGAATAAATTACACATTCGGACAAGAAATCGATCTGGGAAAGTGAATCCATGTTCTACTTTTGAAGATTTTATCTTGTATTTAAACATGATGTGAACATCATCGATTCCCGAATATATTATTGAAACAGCGACTTTGAATTGCTTAAGCTGAGTTTGATTAATGTACATTTCGGTCGCTAATTGTATATTACGTTGTTGCAATTTTCATGTAAAATGTTGTCCAAGTTTGTACAACTTGTTGCTTACTTAATTTACAGAAATAGATGAAGCGATCTTACTAAAGAATTATCCCTATACAGTAAGGATTAGACCCAAAATACGAGTATAATCTTATAATATGTCATTCAATACTTTCATTAAGGTTAAAGCATTATTTTATTGCTTTTATTTAAAAGACGCTTCGTCTAACAAAATGTCACGGACAGATAAGAAAAAGCGCCACTTTCTTCGAGAGACCGCTATCGTGTATCTTATAGTGTACTTTGTTTCGTCATAAACAGGCTTATATTGCTACACCTACTCCATCATTTAGACAACGGCAATAAATTCTAAATGTCACCGAAGATGATGCATAATGGATTCAATGCCTCGAGGTGACATCTTAGAATAGAAACTTGAAAGGAAATTTGGGTCTTTTCTGTAGGGCTGTTGAAAGTTCTATGAAATTATAAACGAAAAAATTAAATCTTATTATAAGAGCACGAGCATTGAGCACTAAGCATACTTATACTTTTCTATTACTGTCATATTGTTCGGATTGTATTTATAGCCGTTGGCTGTATTGTATTAAAAACATCAGGAAGTTAATCTTTAAAAGGCAAAATTATACCTGATATGAAACAAACTTGGATGAACTTTCATAATGTTTAAGTTGAATCTTATTTTTTTTGGGCACATAAATACGAAAGAAGTGGATTTGAATTATGCAAAAATCCAGAGCCAACGATGAGCATATTATTTATCTATTTACTCCCTAGAAAGCATATGCAATGCAGGAAAAGCAAGACAATACAAAATACAGGGTTCGACACTAAGCGATACAAATAGCGCAGTATTTGCAGCCGCCGCACCATTTCCCCGGACACTGCATTTACATCAGTGGTCCTCGTTCCATCGTCCTCTTATTTCCATACAATTTGCGCCACACACGATGCCGCGCGTGCCCGCTATTTCTGGTACGGATTCCTATAGAATCGCGACTTCATTTACAAGTCCCTTATGAGCTCTGTGTTGCAAATAATTCAATTTAGAACTACAGATATTTTTAGCTCCCTTTATAAGTTGCAGTCAAAGAAATTATTCAGATTTCTGTAATTTATTGTAGAATATTCAAAGATTTTTGCAGTAAACATACTTATTATGGTAAGTTCATCGAAGATTGACGAAGTCAATGGAATGTAAAATTATATCAATTCACTTTAATTTCAGATAAAAATAGAATCTTATCTATATTAAAATTTGAAAAGGAATATCCTGTCATTCGACAATTTAGGTTAGACACGAACCTGTCCGAATGCATATCCCTTCCAGTAATAAAATTATGATTAAGAGTCTTTTATGTAGCAGGTGAACACATAAATAGAAGAGCTAACAGTACCATTCGAGCCTTTCTATAAACCTTTAGATTCAACAATAATATTTACGATTGTGCCACATAGCGCCCTCAGCAGTAATCGGCCCTGCCTTATAGGTACTTGTGACAATAAAGTTTGGACAATGTCTGCGAGACCACCGACGACGGCCCCTGGCCCAGCCGCAAGGCAATCCTGTCCTCACACATGCGGGAACAACACGATTAAACTTTATTTATTTTCTTAGTGAAAGGTGACTCAAAAGAGGACGTACTCGGGAGTAATATGTAAATTTCGTAATATTTGCTTACCGAACGGTGTTCATGCATTTTATATTTTTAACGAATGCACGACTGATTTGTGTAATGTATAAATAAAAATTGTGGTTTTGCACCGAAGTTCTGAAGAAAAAGAATATGATGCTTGATCTGAAAAAAAGAGTATTGTAATACATACATACCTCATTAGTATGAGTTATTATATAACCATTAATTGATTTATGTACCAGAGCAAGAAGATTGTATTTCGAAAACAAAATATTATCTAGAATTTCTTGTTTTAGTTTAAGAGTATTATAGCATAACAATTTAAAAGCGAAGGAAAAAAGTTGCAGATTTACATATAGTTACATATGCATTTTTCATCTTTCATATCCCTTTCACGTTTCAAATTTCATACCGCATAACCGCATCCGCACTTATAAAGATTCATCTTTAATGTTGGGTCGGTAATAATAAATCCTTAGGCTAACTGTCCAATGTAACCTCTTTCGTTGGAAGTAGTTAGAAATACACTTTACTGCCTATTGTTTGCCACTTGTAGCAAATATTAAACGTGGATATGAACATGTGGTATAAAACATCGTAATTTAAAACGTTGTGTAACTAAAGGGATCTAAGCTAGAAATAACGATAAATATGACCTGCATTATATACTTAAAATAATTTATTATTCTCGTTTAAAAAAAAAATAAAACAAGGCAAAGGGCTAATACATTTGGATTTCTTGGCGTTTAGGCAATGGGGAAGCTACCGGTCACTATCTGAATCTCAAGTTCATCATTCTACTGAACGTGGCGTAGGTATGTAGTATTATTTTATTATAAACTAAATTATTGTGTTTCAAAGAAAGCTTCCCATTAGAAGTACTTCATAAATCTGTATATCTAAAAAATAAACATGGAGTACTCGTAGTCAGAAAAAAATGAATTAATGAACCCTCCATTACAATCAATGTTTCAATGACTCAATTCGTGATGGTATTTGGAATCAAATTAAAAAGGGCGGTAGAATGTATTACGAGTATTGGGCCGAAGAAATCCAGTACGTGTAAGTATGTAAGGTTGTATGCGCACGTTTACATGTACTCTTTCATTCGAGAATAGTTCGGGAGCTCGTTTAATATTATAATAAAATAATTTAATTGGAAAATAAAACGTATAAAATAAAATACATTTATATTATATGGGCGGTCAGATGCTACTGCCCGGAAAACATCATTCTTAATAAAAAAATGTCGTTTTAGTAGATGAGAAACTTTGTAAAAAGGAATCCAAATCATTTATATACCATCGTACAAATAAATAATGTCGTTAGGATAAAAAATAAATTTAAATCCTACTACTATTATAAAGGCGAAAGTTTGTATGGATGTTTGTTACTCTTTCACGCAAAAACTACTGAACCGATTACCATGAAATTTGGTATGTAGGTAGCTGAAGACCCAGAATAACACATAGGCTACTTTTTATCCCAGAGTGCCCGCGGGATTGATAGGGTTTCCATGCGGACGAAGTCGCGGGCGGTCTCTAGTATATCCATATATACATCACTTCTTATCTGCAAAACCATTTGATGGTTACAAGAATCCTTATGCAAATTACTTTATTAAAAAGATACAATTAATTAACCAAACAAAGCATCGTCGAGCATGTTTTCTGCAATTAAATGACAAAGAAATAAAATGAGTAAGAAATCAAAATAATGCTAGCTCTTCGACTCCATGCGCTTGCGCCACGGGCCGGGACCGCTTTTTGATCTATCCCTCCAATTGACTTAATAGAATAGTCCTTAAGGTATATCAGGATTTACTGACAATGATATTAGGCAGGAGATAAAAAGATATAATTTAAAATGAATATGTTTTATCTATTACACACAAGAATTTAATATTGACATTTAATATAAATATAATAGTCATCTTCCTTCCTATAAAAGATTCCAAAAAGATAAACTGTAAATACAGTATTCTAGTTACTTCTTCAACTTTAAAGTGTCTCCAAAATGTTTTTAAAACTTCAAATATTTGTTTAGCATTTTGTTCCTAAAAAGTCTTATCTAAAATACCAAACATGCAAAGAAACCGAAATTCCTGAGGAGTGGAGTCGTAAACATGAGGTAAGATTGATGACCGCCCACGAAATGCATTTTTATTGTAATGGACATCTAAATGGCTGTGCAATACGGATGTCGTATCGGTCGATGTCAAGGATAGATATCGTTGATGGGAAATTTATCGCCCTTTTTGTAGGCGTGGCTCAAGGATATGACCACAGACGTAGATCTAGCAAGATACGCCTGTGCATTCATCTGTATAAAACCAAGCCAGTTTAGTGTAGCTGCTGAAAAACTTTATATTTAAAAAAAAATGAAACAATGATTTTGCTCTCTAGATAGATATGTAGATAAATAATTTATCTGTTGCTACAAAACTCACTTATGCGTGCCTTGAAGATCAAACAATAAAGTCAACATTGAAAATCAATTTATAAAGTCCCTATTTCCGAATACCTATTTTAATATATTTTACTAAAGAGCTTAAAACAGTAAGATTATTCATTTTTATGCTTACTGACTTTATGACAAACTTGAACATACTTGCGGGGTCTAGCTAGATCTTTGCCTATGAACACGACACACGAAACCCGACGTAGGAGCGGTCTTTCAAACTCACAGGTAATGGAAGGATCGAATTTTGATAATGAAAGTTCCATAAGCTATATACGATTGCTTTTATTTTCGCATAAATAAAAATAGTCATAAAGGTAATCTTTATTTTCATTATGTATAAAATTACTAGCTGTGTACCCGCGACTTCGTCAGCGTACTTGCAGAGTTTGTTACTCTTTCGCGCAAAAACTACTGGACAGATTTTGATGTTAAACTATATACATATCAAATTTCATCAAAATCGGTTCAGCGGTTCAGGCGTGAAAGCGGAACGATGATTTTCATACAAACTTTCACCCCCCCATTTGACTATTCTGGGGGACGATTTTTGAAATAGCCTATGTTTGAACGCGGGTCTTAAACTATATACATACCAAATTTCATCAAAATCGGTTCAGCGGGTCAGGCGTGAAAGCGGAACAGACAGACAGACTTTCGCATTTATAATATTAGTACGGATTATGATATTATTATGATTTAGGCAAAATATTGGACATGAAATTATTGTAGGTGATAATTGTGTTGTTCATTTTCTACTCAATATTTTTTCAGTTATCAGCGTTTAGAAAAATTCTCAATTTTACGAAATAGCTAGCGATCGTAGCCTAAAATGGGCTTTACAAAGTACACACTTAGTTTATAAGTCCCTCTCTCGCCTGAATTTAACGACCTGTGCGGCAGCTGGCACATACTGTGTTTTTATTCACAGACACAGCAGCATTGAAGCATAGACATCATTTATTGCAATAATATTTAGTTTTGTGAAAGATGCTCTCTAGTCACGGAAAATAAGGTGCGTGGGCGCAAATAGCGTTAACCCCGATGAGGGCACGATCGATGGCGGTGGTGTGGGCTCGAAATGCAGTTTCACTACAAATGAACCCTTTGTGTTGTAAATTGATCATAAGGGTCTGACTGATTGCCTTTTGCAGTTATAAAAATTAATCGAATACCCGCGCAGTTATTCAGTTATGTTACATAGGGGCTCGATGGGCTATAGGTAAAATACTTAACCAAAATATAGCTCATGATGATTGTATGCTCAGATACTCACATACAAAACATGCATAAAGAGGAACTAGAGCAGTATCGTGCGTAAAATATTATAATTTCATTAAACAGTTTTACTTTTCTTTATAACTCAAACAAAATAATATTTAGAACCTTATATTAGGTTAAAAATATAGCGTTCCCCATGTATCGTGCGTCGACAAGCATTTGTTTGACTCAAATTTAGGGCGCACGGCTTTCTCGGGACTCGCCCATAAGAAAATATTTAGATAAGGTAATGTCGCAACTCCCGGCAAAACAATAAAGTCTTAATTGTTTCTTACTTTCTTCATGCACATTGTGAAAGTTCATTGCCCCAAAGAGTGGGTGTTATATTGTGTTCAAAATGGAACAGAGATCACAGACAATAAGTTTTGTCTATTATAATCGGTTTAACTGTTGATGTTGATTAAGTAATTCTCAAAAGTCATTTAATTTATATAAGCTCGAATATACTTATTTAAATGCGCATTTTGGATCTAAAACGCTGGTCCGTTAGTCTTACAATAAAACTAACTGCATTATAAATGTCGAACGGTGGCATTAGAGATGATTTATGATAATTTAAATGCATAGAGTATGCAGTAGACTTAACTCTGGTACAATCACAGGGCCCGCCGCCCGTGACCAATGTTAAATTGAATACGAACAGAATCGCTATTTGCCGTCCAATGATCGAGTAGGGCGCGCGCCTCAAATCGATTCGTTGCGAGATGAACGACTAAATGTTCATACATATCGAATTATTCATAAATTAATTTGATTTCTGAAAGAAGCTTGATTAAGAAAGATCTGCTGAGAGACATCGCGGTGTTGATTGTATAAAACTTAGGAAATTTCTTAAACCGAATACAGATATAGTACATACAACCAGTAGTAATTTCCTTTTTTAGTTGCCGATGCTTAGACGTGTTTAACTGGATTAAAGAAGCGTAAACGTAGCCCTTATCTGGCAAACAATGGGTGCAATGTAGTGAACAAAAAGTAGGGTGCTACTATGCGCGATAAATAGAAAGAAGAAAAATCATTTGAAAGAATAGGTACTGTAGAAAATCGAACTAAGTTTTAGGCGAGCGCAATCTGTACTATATTGTTTTGTTTATCTCTTTACATTCATTTAATTCATTTGAAACGCATTTTTAAATAACAACTTACAGGTAGGTATGTTATGCAGCTATGGAAATCTGTTAAAAGGAAATCGTCGTTTTCTTTTTTAATAAACACGAACTACTATTATTATTATTTTATTTGAAGACAAAGTTACAAAACATAATTATTTATTTAGGCGACAGGCTAGCAACCTGTCACTTATTGAATCTTAATTCTTTAATTAAGCCAAACAGCTGAACGTGGCCTATAAGCCTTTTTAAGACTGTTAGCTCTGTTTACCCCGCAAGGGATATAGACGTGATTATATATATGTAATTATTAGAATATGAAATTATTCAGAAGAGTTCATATACTTTGCACTTTTACCACATCTTGTCGTTAATTATATATTTTTTCTTTAGTCGTTATCAATGGCACCATACCCTCAAAATGCAAATGCACAAGCTCTAATTAAGCTATGACTAGCTGAAAGGGAAGTATCGGAGCTATTTCAATTATGTTAAATTGACCGTTACGCATTAACAAGCTTTAGTGCCTTTCATTTGCAAACTATGTGAGTAAATGCCTACATACATATAGTCACGTCTATAACCCGTGCGGGATAGACAGAGCCAACAGCAGACTGTTAATAATACGTAAATCAAGAAGATTCGTTCAGTAAAAAAGTAAACAAACAAATAAACTTACTTTCGCAATTAAAATGCGAGTTTTAGTTAGGATAGTTTTACACCAGCTTAATTCATGGCTACAGGTGGTTGTAGTAGAAAATTTTGGTTGTTTTAAAAAAGTAACTAAATTACCACTTACTTGTTAAATGTCTAATGTGTGGATTAATATATTAAATAAATGTAACAGCCAATAGTTGTATCAATAAGTAGTCACAGGATGTTTAGAAAGAAGGTTTGAGCTTGAATAAACTCTGGTTATTATTTTGACTTTCATGTCTCCACATATTATACTTCGAGCGCGGTCATGCAGAAGCACCTAAGTGTCATTATCTTGCATTATGCCAGTAATGACGTAATGAAAGACCCGCAATAGTAATCATATCCCTCGTTATCATGCATTCATGGTTGTTAACGGTATACTTATTCTTTGATTGTTATCTATTATTAATCTTTCTCCCAAAATAATTGGATATGATAACATAATTTGATTTCATTTTTGAATAAAACTCTCCTTTATGTTTTTTGGGAACCATTAATTAGCTGTTTATATATGTGTGGCTGTTAATTTATTCACATATATTTATTCACAATAAACTACCAAATAAATGACGTCCTCATCATATAATAGTCAGAAGTATGTTTTAAAAACTGCATACGTAACCAAAAGTAATACAACGTGAACGATGTTCGCAAGCAGAAGTTGTAGAATCAAACTATACGTACAAATTATGAAAAACAATTTGTAACTGCTGTTTGAGGATTAAAATGTTAATGAAAATTAAAATTGGAATAACTCTGCTATAAGTTTTAAGTATGTTCTTACACGGCTTCAAATTTTTCTAACAATGACTTAGTGATGATATATACCTATTTAGATTTAGATAAGTAAATGTTACTCACCGGTTGCTAATAAAATTATGTAACAAATACTTATTTATTTGCCCTTAAATCTAAATAATCTTAATAATATGCATATTATTATTTCCAGGCTCCTGGTTGGCGCTCCACTCGGGCAGAACCTGCAGCCAAACACTACCCGATCCGGAGCCCTGTGGAAGTGTGGCCTGTCTCCAGCTGTGAGGGACTGCGAACAAGTGGTCACCGACGGGAAAACCAGTGAGTACAATCATAACTAATATCTTCGTATAAATAATGTAACGACAAATAAAAAAAAACGTTCCCCTTCCTCAAAAAAGGATATCTGAATATCGCCATATTTTATGATTTTGGCGTTCTACAAAAATTGTACGTGAAGAGGGAATGATTTTTATTAATCTCCTTATTCTCTAGAAAATAAATATTTTTTATTTTTAATAATTGCTTAGAACATTGTGATTCTAGAGAATTAACAGCTGTATACTGTTACTGTATAGTGAACATTTCATTATATTTATCTGCTTATAATGACGTGAATGAACCATCATAATTTTATTCCACTGGTTACATTTGGTTCTAATTTTCATTCATTAAAAAATCTCTTTTACTATTCTTCAATATTTTCTTCTTTATCCTAAAAAATGTTTAGTTCCGATATAAATAAAAATATTACAAAGTTATATTATGTAAAATAGTAGTCGTTTATTTATTGATAGAAGTACACCTACATGCTAATTTGTAGCAATGTATAAAACAAAAGTAATTAATAGTCAATGTATAAAACAATAGAAATAGATCACCATTCACTACAGAATAATATAATTCATAGATTAGCAAATACACGAAGTAGATTATTTAGAAAGTAGCTCACAATTTTGAAGAATTTTCAAAGGATGGCATAAGTAAATAATTGTTTTATATTTTTTAGTAAGTATAAACCTTAATACTGCACTGCCATAAAAGTGCAATAATCTGTGTTTAAGTATAAGTTTTAACTAAATTGTTGTCTTTTGTCGGTGGTGCCCCAAACAGCGCAAAACGGCAAAATAGTATCCAGTAAGTGAGCTGTGGTCTCAACCTCCTTTATATTCTTATCATTTGGCTCTCAACTAATATCGACTAATCGCTGTATTTTTAATTTGATCTACTAATGTACTGCCTGAAGACTCCAGAAGCCATCGATGTTAATACTTCGCATGTACATAACTAACTATACAAACATATTGCACACACAATTATTTTCTTTCATTTAGGATACATTTCATAATCTATAATTGTTGAAATTTTAAAAAATGAAATGAATTCTAAATTTGCGATTATAATAATAAAAGGCACTAACTGCTTGCAAAGGCACCCTTCACTGCTTGAGCACAACACATTTCTCAATTCAAAATGCATTAGTTTATTATAACATGTAGGTAAGTATATTTTAAACAATTAGAAGTAAAATAAAACAATGTTGGTATACTATCTAGACAGTAGTAAATACAGCTTAATGAATGTAGTCTTAGGAAAGCTTGTTGATTTTTATTTTGAAACAATACCTATCTAATTGCAGATAAGTACTTATTTGATAAAGAAAATCATATCAAAAATTATTTAGTAACATAAATGCAGTGAAAATAAATTAACGTATAAAGGTGACTGGTAAATTAATATAATAATATTGAGTATTAACAATACTTACATTGCGGATATTGAGTTAGCATCCTAAAATGCAATACTACATAAACTTCATGAAACCTTATTTAGAAGTACCAATTTTAAAACCAAAGTATATCTGGTTTTTCGCAATTAAAATATCTTACGGTGGAATAACAATATAACAATTAATCGATTAGTATATTAAAATTTTATTGGTGTAAATTGGTGTATTAACGAGTCGACCATCGATTAATATTATCAGTTTCAGCTCTAAATTAACAATTGTAGTCCTCGATAACGTCCAATTAACCCGAGACCACAAGTTTTGCCGTACTTTTTCAAAATTCATTTCAGGTTTGCAGGAGTTCTACTGTCACCTTTACCACTCGTAGTATCACGTCGAAAAACATAGTTTAATGATATTTTGTGTATACTATTACTTTGCATGTCTGTCATTTTATGATTATGAGAATCGCTTCCATCATTCGCACGGTGTTTACTCGGTGCGGCCGGATGTTTGGCACGTGCAAGATACTTCCCTAGCGCTGTTACTGTTACAGATGTACTTGCATTATACACGCCTGGTTTGGCTTTGCATTTGCCAACATTTATGCAATAAAATACTTTCACTTTTGGGGATTCAATTTATTTTATTAAAAAGCAAAACCAATCTGCAATGATTGCTTCTGCTTGATAAACATAATTGAATAATGAATGATATTTTTACTACTTTATTTTTATTACTTCTAATGTGTTTGGGTAATTAAAACAAGCTACATTTTTTTTGTATAAATTGTGTCTAATTTAAAGCCTAATGATTTTTTGCCGATGTATGTATGTGTTCATAACGCGTTTTGACTTTTATTATAACTATATTTGTTTTATAAATACTTTGATTAAATATTGGAATAATATTACATTAGATAACATAATCTGATTTGGATATAACATATGCAGGGTCTGAAGATTCAGCGTTGTCCAACCCTCATCCGGAAGAGATCAAGAACGGGCAATGGCTAGGAGTTTCTGTTCGAAGTCAGGGTCCTGGCATGAAAGCTGTTGTGTGTGCGCACAGGTAACATATTGCATTTTTAGATTTTTTATGAAATCTGAAAGTAGTTATATTTTCTTATATATTTGTTTGTGGCTTGGAGTACAAATAGTTGTTAAATTAGATTATTTTGATTAGATTGTTTCTACGTCTTACCAAAATTTTGAACTCAGGCGGATGATTCCTTAAAACTTAAGACCAAATTAGTCAAAAACAAACTTTTTATGACAGTGCATCTTTTACTAATTATGTTTTGTTTAGTATAATTGTTAAATTTATGTTATGTTGTCATTTCAGATATATTCGAAAAATACTGGAGTCGCAATTTGGACAAGGTCTCTGTTATACCCTCACCAATGATCTCAAGTTGCAAGATGCGTGGGAGCCTTGTCGAGGAAGATCTGTAGCAAGGTAGTTATTACAGTAGCATGCAAACAAACTTAATCTCTATGGTTTTGGTGTTTATGAACAGCGGTCTGAAATTCAATACAGGAAACTAGCTTTTTAAAATCAATATCATAATATCTTCGGTGATAGATGAGTCAGATTATATGTATGATTCTTACCAAAGATCATTATTGACTTCCATCTGACTTCCGCAACCATTGCAAGGGAACCTAACCCATATTAGATCAAACATGGTTGCACATCCAGTTGCCTGAATGTGCAGGTTTCCTCACGACAATTTCCCTCACCGTAAGAGTATTGGTTAGTATTCAAACTTATATGCATTCAAACTTATATACTTCGAAAATAGTCATTGGTATCAAATTCATCGTCATTGAGGGCGAGGTGGGATTAAAGCCTGTGTCTTTTACGCGTATCACGCATTGTAACTACCTACCGATTCGACCACTAATATTAAAATACGATGATGCATTATTTCAGAGAACACGAGGACTTTGGGTATTGTCAAATAGGAACCAGCAGTTCTTTCCTGAAGGATGATACCTTGGTAATGGGCAGTCCTGGGCCATACACCTGGAGAGGCACCATGTTCGTGTCCGACACCAATGACGACCTCCTTGAAAGAGATAACATGGTTTACTTTGCTCCAGTGGAAGATGGACAAAGTCCTGTTGAAAAATACAGTTATCTAGGTAATAACTAGCTCCTTCGGCAATACAAACTTTTTAATCTTGTAAATAAAGAACGTTAAAAGAAAATAAACAGACCTTAAAATAAGATTAAAATATCGAAATTATATTAACTTTACAATTTCAGGAATGTCTGTGATTGGAGCAAATTTTTTCGGTTCCAAGTTTTCATATGCAGCCGGAGCACCTCGTGCACACGGCACTGGACAAGTTCTAATCTTCAGCAAAAGAGAAATAAAATCATGGAGTGCTGATATCAACTTGCTTGGCCTCAATATTATCATCAATGGAGAGCAGTTCGGTTCTAGTTTCGGATACGAAATGTGCGCGGCGGATGTCAATGGTGATGGGTATGTTATTATAATGGAAAATATTTTGCTTTGTTTTAAAAAATCTTAAATCTTTCATGTTCCTTGCTTTTACAGATTCCCCGATCTCTTAGTTGGAGCACCATTCTATTTCTCTAAAGGTGTCGGTGGCGCTGTCTATTTGTACATAAATCAAAACAACAACTTCACTACCAAATATGACGTAAAATTAAACGGAAAACCAGAATCTCAATTTGGGATTGCGATTGCCAATGCTGGAGATCTAAATAAGGATGGCTGTGAAGATGTTGCCATTGGCAGTCCATATGAAGGCAATGGCGTGGTGTACATTCATATGGGTTCAAGAAAAAATGGACTCAATTCGAAACCCGATCAAATTATAAAAGCTGAGGATTTACCAAGGCTTATGAGAACCTTTGGTTATTCACTCTCTGGTGGACTAGATCTTGACGATAATGGGTATCCTGATTTATTAGTAGGCGCTTATGAAAATGTAAGTTCTATTTTAAATTCACTGTGCTTCAATATTCAGTTACTCTTGGATCAAAATTATTAAGAAGTATTGTTGATGTTTTACAGAGCAGCGTAGCCCTCCTCCGTACCAGACCCATCATTGACATTAAGACCTGGGTTGTACCAGCCAAAATATTGAACGTAGACCCAGCAGTTCAAGGCTGTGATAAAGATCCTACATCGAATTTTACCTGCTTTCATTTCCAAGCATGCAGTGTCATTAAATCTCTGGTCAAAACTAGTCAGAGTTCTATACACAAGCTTAACTACGTCATAGAAGCCGAAACATTTAATAAAGAAAAGAAATTTTCTAGAATCTTCTTCGATAGTGCAAAGACAAGTATTGTGAACAAAAGTATAAGTTTGGGCAAGAATGTCGATTATTGTACCGATCACATAGCTTATTTAAAGAACAGTACCAGAGATATTCAAACACCTATTAGAGTAAGTATTACCTTCTGATATGTTCTTGTTAATTTTATTAAGGTAAATCTTAGGAAAATTAAACTACTACTATATTATTACAATACACCACATTCACTTATCACAATCTCCGCGTTTTACTTAGACTTTAGCTACTCTATTCTACTTTTAAAAAGCTCGTCGGATTAGGTTTATTTTAAAAGGTTGTTTGTTTTTATTATTTTCTCATATATTTCTCATCATAACATTACAGATCCAGCTGACCTTCAAGCTTCAACACGTGCAGCCGACTTACTCCACAGTGGGAACTTTACCAAACATTGACGACTATCCGGTGCTGAACGCGACAGCTACCACCATCTTTACAGCAAACTTCTTGAACGATTGCGGGGAAGACGGCATCTGCCATAGTGATCTTGTAGTTGATCCGAAGTTGCTTTTACCTAAAGGTAAAATTGTTATTTTTTTCATATTGCGCAAAGAGTATTAGCGAAATTAGCTCCATTTTACCGAGATCCAAAATGATTAGACGTTGGCCAAGGCCAAGACCAATCAATTTTAATAAAATTTATTGGCCTTGGAATGTTGTATAAAATCATATAGTTTAAATCGTTATTTTTTTTCCAGCTGATGATGGCACGTCATACTCCCTAACTCTCGGCGAAGAAGAAGAAGTAAAACTGGCGGTGAAGGTAGACAACTACGGAGACTCTGCATATGAAGCGCAACTGTTTGTTCAACACAGCCCCACTCTGCATTATATTGCTGCCAATATAAGTGTAAGAATCACTTTTATTCTCTGTATATTATCCCCTCCCAAATTTAAGTAAGTACTTAGCAAATATGTATATTTTTCATATCAAACACGTAAGTTTTTTTGACCAAATGCAGAAATGTATCCTTTGCATGTTTCTAAAACTAGGCATTGAAGCCGACAGATAAAAACGCTCTGATGAAAATGACATTACATTTTGTAAAAATAATATTTAATAATTTACAGGATAAACACGTGATTTGCACGAGCGTTAACAAAACAACAGTCGGCTGCCTGTTAGAAAACCCTTTCAAAAGACAGCCAGAAGGTACACCAGCGATCGTACTGAGGTTCGATGCTCGAGCTCTCGAGGATAGCGACCTGGAGATCGAGTTCAATGTTTGGGCAAATTCGACTTCTAAAGAAATCTACCCTGGGAAGACACCCGCCAAAGTCAAAGCTATTGTGATAAAGAATGCAGACTTAATGATACATGGGTGAGTTTTGACGGCATTGCACATTAAAACATTTTTCTCTTGGATTCTTGTTGATAAACCAGCTGAAAGATTCTGATTCATGCTGCAAGTACTGCGTGAAACAAAGTTTAACTATCATTATACTTATTTTTAAAAATACGGAACCTTGATAAAATAAATACTTATTTATTATCATTCATTAGTATTAACTTCATCGTCGTATTGATGAACAGCATAAAGCTACAGCTACTTTTCGATATCCATCTTTGGGTGATAGTGGCGCCCTCAGTATCAATATATTTTCGCCAAGGCCTAACTGCAAGGTAGCCTATGCGCTTGTTTGCCTCGCTAGTAAAACATATGATTGTATTTTTTACAGAGTGGCCCGTCCCGAGCAGGTGTTCTACGGCGGCGAGGTGAAGGGTGAGTCGGCCATGACTTACTTCGATGACGTTGGGCCCGCCATCGTGCATAAGTACCAGGTTACTAATAAAATTATAAAGCTTCTTTATAGACAGATACATTTTCACAGAATTATAATGCTTCTTTATAGACAGATACATTTTCACAATTCTAATTATATGAACGAAATTAAATTTTTGATAACTCCATAAAAACGAATTGAAAGAAATTACTTATATCTCTTTCAGTGATTTTTCTAGATAAAACATACAGCTTAAAAATGAAGCAAATATCTTTGTCCTTACTAACAAAGACCAATGAATTAAATCCCTTTCAAACAATTTCAGGTCAGCAACGAAGGAAGATGGCGAGTGAATGCTGTGCAAGTGCTTATATTGTGGCCACATCAGGTTGCTTCTGATAAGCCTCAAGGCAAATGGCTCTTGTACCCAGAAAATATTACTGCCATCGACGAAGAAACTGGTGAGTAGAATGTATATTATTGCTATAAAAAAGCTTATTTGAAGACCTAAAAAACATCAAATGTATTTTACCAGTAATGAAGGTTTTGTAACATTTTTTTTTTCATTAATTTCAGGTCACAGCCACGGGAAATGTTTCACATCAGAAGAGCAACTGAATCCTCTTAAACTCTTAACGCGACCTGGTTCAACGGAACCCCTACTCGAAAATTTGAAAATGGAACCACTTTTAAGTTCACGATCAGGGAAAATGAGTGCCAGGTCTAGCAGTAAAAGATATAATGAGAGTAGGAAGGCGTACACATATTCCAGTGTCGAGAACAGAGTGAGAAGAAGAAGGAATACTGAGGAGCAGGTGCAAGCCGCAGCGTATACCGATGATGGTCAAAGAAAACATGTGGAAAATATGGTGAGTTCTTTATGCAGAAGCAAAAACTACTATTAGTTCAGGGAAGAAGTAACGTTGATGGCAAAGATATAAGAAAATTAAATACTTTGGTGTTAGTAGAGGATTACAATCACCATATCCGTATCTAAAAAAGTTGATAATGACAATTTTGTTCGCCAACTTTATTTCAAATAAGCAAAATAAAAATCACGCTTATTTATAGAAGGATTATATAGAAGATATACTCATACGATTTTGTTTCAATTTGCAGAGTTGCGATAAGAAGACTGCCAAGTGCATCTCTTTCCAATGCATCATCTACCCGCTGGCGCGCCGGCAGGAGGTCACTATCACCATCAAGGCCCGGCTGTGGAACTCCACGCTGGTGGAAGACTACCCTCGGGTTGGTCACGTGACCATAGCATCGAAAGCATCCATCCAAATACCTGAGCATTATAATATACATCAAACGGGAACGTTTGACACTGAAGCAACGGTGAATAAATAACATTTAATATGTAGTAACATTTAATTATTAATCTCTCAGCTACACAGAAAAACTTGTTGAAAAAAGTTTTGATACAACTTGTGAAAAAAGAATGTGGAACCAGCACCATTATTGTGATATTTCTTTATATTTTTCAGGTGGAGACAGTCGCCTATCCAGATTTGAAGATAAGCGAACCGACAGAAGTGCCGTTGTGGGTTATAATAATATCAGTTATCATAGGACTAATAGTCCTGGTGCTACTTATAATATTCTTATGGAAACTCGGTTTCTTCAAGCGAAGTCGTCCAGACCCTACGTTGTCAGGAAATCTGGAGAAGAACAATCACGAATCGAGTCCGTTTATCGACAGAAATAGGAATGGAACTCGATAGCTAAAGTTTCTTGTGTTGGACAATTGCGGAACACAAGTTTAGGAAATTGAGGAATGTACACTAGTGTTGATCAGTAACTTCCCTAAGGGATATGTGGGTTTAATTTCAACCTTTATTATAAAGGTAATTTTTAAGATATTGATGAAATATCCAAAAAATGTGTCAATGTTGTATCAAAAATTAAAAATTCAAAGTTTAACGCGATTCTAATTTAAGTATATATTTAAGTATACTGAGGTTACAATTATCCTACATATACCTTAGTGATGTTCTAGTGCATGATACATAAATTAGTAATTTATACGTCTTTTGACTGTGATGTCTTCATAGAGGAAAATGTATGTATGTGATGTTTTGAACAGACTTGTTTTGTTGATGTTTGTACGAGTCACACGCGAAATGTTTGTTTATACGACTTTGCTGTACGAAATAGGATAATTATTAGGGACCGTACGATTTTTTATAATTTATTTAATTCTTACTATCAAAACACACTGCCAGTTATAAAACTTATGCCCACAACTACTTACTTCTTTTACTTTGATACAAACTGGAATGTGTTTTCGTAACGCTATCCCCATATGCTTGATGGTGTATGAGCGAGCGTATTTGCTTGGAATATAATATATTTCTGTAAATAGCTACTTATTTATAAATAGCGTAACTTGATTGACTAGGCTGTTTACTAGTCACAAATAAAGGTATTTTGTAACACTAGTTGTAGGTAAATGTATGCACAGTCATCATATGTGGTGAGAAGAGACGTGTGTTTGCGACGTAGTTGACTTGGTAGTTCTAATCATAAACGGTTAGTATTAACTATTCATTTTTTCGATGATGGTGTGGTTGATGAAAAAGTGCTGTAGTCGTTGCTTAAGTCAAGAATGATGTTATTACGTAGAAAGTACTTAAATAATTTAAGATCAGAATTTGGTGCTGAGCATCTCCATTCTCTTCAACATTCAGTGAAAAAAAATTACATTTTAGTATTTAACAGTTTTATAAAAAGGAAATGTGAGTTTAACCTTCGCATTATTTAACAAAGTAGTAAGCACCATATATTTACTAAAAGTCAGCGAGTATACGTTCAATAATTAAAAGTGAACTTAAATTTGTATTTTTATTTTTAAGACAGGAGTAATAGAATTCTGAATCACTTTATCATATTTTTCATAAGATTTTTGCCACAATGCATTTTATGTCACTTTTTAATGATAATAATTTAATGTAAAGATGTAAATTATTCAAAAATGTAACGTAGTTTTATAATGTACATATTTTATTATTCATTAGGTAGATTTTATACTAAATCGTTGTTTTTCACAAATGTACCACTGCCTAAATTTTTTTAAATAATTCATGATTTTCACCATCGATACGTCTTAACGTTTTAGTGTGTAAAAAACAGTTTTCACTTTAAACAGAGTTTAATTAGTGACAATTGTTTTTGAGTCTTTTATTTTACCTCCTATATTTTTTTATAATATTATGCTGGATATTTGTACTAAAAACTTCTGTGTATTTGATTTTGTTAAGAATAACTTTCACTCGTTTTAGAGTGATAGCAGTTTAGAATAATCTTCAGTAGTAAGTAGTGGATTATTATTTACAATAAAAATGTAGGCGTTTATTCATGTTCATTACGAAATAAGACTATTTCCTGGACTGATAATAGAATAAAGTTTTTCTTTTATTGATTGCAGGTATGGTTTATTTTAATTTATTTACTGCAACAATTATAAAGAATGTTGAGACGTATCGGTACATTTAAATAAATGCCACCTATTTTACACTGGTTGTGATTTATTTTTATCCTAATAAAATCTTGATTCTTGATTATGCCTTCAATAAATTTTAATAAAATTGTGCCATTCGATATGTTTGTTTTAATTTTAATCTCTTATTTGGCGAGGACCATCTTCTAATCGACCGCAAAATAACTGGGGAGGACGGTCTAAAGATAAAATAGTGAATTGTAAAATAGATAATCTGATAACAAGCGTAACATCAAAACAATTACAACTAAGATCTTGTGGTCGTGTGCTTAAGATATCTGACATAAATTCGAATCTTGCCGCAGCCACGTACAAAAAATCTTTTCTGTGTTACGTACATTCGTTTTTTCCTAACGAATGCTCTTTTACGGCGAGGATATTATGAGAATACCTGCAGATTCAGGTAACCAAATCTGTAAAATGATCCAAACCCAGAAAGATTTGTGTCAAACTGTGAGGTCACTTCATGTAAAATAACCTGATTCACACTTCCACCAGAATCGTGGTAAAGAGGTGGTATGTGATAAGGACGCAATCGGTATTAAAGGGATGGCTGTATTAAACTACAAATAATTATAAATTGAATTCTTAATGAATAATTTGTTATTAAAAATAAAATTAAAAAAAAACATAATTTAGACCTTTTTTGACAAATTAATTTATATCTAAAATGTTTTTCAAGTATACAGTTAATCTTTCTGATATAATTTATTATAATAACATATCGCGTGCCGAGAATACACATATTATTTTACCTTCCTACTACCTAAGTGTTCTTACATAAATGCATGATATGATAATATATATTATCTACATTTAACAATAAAAAACTAATAATATTAACTAAGTACATCATAATTGATCTCAGACTAGTAATATTAACAGCTTCCCTGCCCGATTGATAACTTAGGAACAAAGAAATTGGTATATTTTATGGACAGGGAATCGGTTAAATATCTTAATAAATAATTTCAGGCCACGTCAGTCTAGAATGGAGATTTATAAAAACTGCAAGCCTGAGTCGGAGGTTTCTGAAATAAAAGAAAAAAGTATATAGTTACTGTTAATTCCGTTATTTTTACAATCTTAATATTCGCCATATACTTACAGTTTTAAAAAGTCCCCGCCTTCATTCATTAAAGGGACGATGAAAGGCTTAATTTAATATTTTATTGAAATAGCATGCAGCAAATTCTTAGTAATTTCTAGGTAAACTTACATCTTTTTTTACCGTCGACCAACAAAAAGTGCATAAAGATCTGCTATTATTTTCGACCTCATTCTTTTGAAGACACGGTTGTTCCATGTCGCCTAAAACATCGTTAAGTAAATAAGGTTTTTTTTTCATTCAATAGTAAAAATTATTTTTTTAATTAGAGTTAATTATTATTAAAATTGCCGTGTGGTTCCCGGCACCATTACAAAAGAATAGGACCACTCCATCTCTTTCCCACGGATGTCGTAAGAGCCGACTAAGGGATAGACTTGGGATTCCTCTTTAATGTAAATCCCTGCCAATCTAAGGTCTGCCGCGCCGATGGATGCATGGCTAGGGGCGAGCCTAGTCTCGAGCGTGCCACTTCCGCCATGGGGTTGGGCGACCCCCAGGTAATGGCTAGCCTTACCCTGGCATGCGGGGCTCTGCTGGGGCGGACAAAATTTTTCCCTAGCGTCTCGTGGAAATCGCATGGATGCAAATTTTTTGAAAGAGCACCTAGATGGCGGCGATGGTGTCCGCACCCCATCACGTCTCGTTCCCGGCGGGAGCGGTATGCGGTCTGCTGAAAGCCGCTTTGCGACGATGAATGTAAGAGGAGGAATGAAGGATAAGATTGAGGAAGTATGCCAGATGATGGATGAAAGACGTTTGGATGTGTTGTGCGTGAATGAAACGAAGCGGAAAGGATGCGACGCGACGCAGCACGGCCCTTACACGGCGTATTGGTCTGGAATTTCCAGTACCAGCCGAGGCTGTCAAGGGGTCGGTCTAATTCTTTCTGCACGAATGGCTGAGTGCGTGAATGAGTATGAGTGTGTCAGCCCTCGTCTTCTATGGATTAGGCTGAAAGTTGGAATCACTCGGATCTTCGTTCTAGGTGTTTATGCACCTTGGGATGTGGGTTCGAGGGGTACAACATCAGCAAAAAGCGAAAACGAGGAGTTCTGGAATAGTGTAAGAGAAGTATTGAAAGTTACCAAGCCAAATGAGAAGATTATTATGTTAGGTGATTTTAATGGATGGGTGGGTGTAAAGCGTGATGGATATGAAAAGGTGCTTGGTGCGTTTGGTGACGAAAAGGTGAATGATAATGGAAGAAGTGTATTAGAAATTTGTCTAGAGTGGGATCTTTTTGTGTCGAACTCAATGTTTCAACATAAAGAGATCCACACCTACACAAGAGTGGAAGGTATTTTAAAAAGTATGATAGACTTTGTGATTGTAGATGAAAGATTGAAGAACAAAGTGCTGGATACCCGTGCATATCGCGGTGCTGGCATTGACTCGGACCATTTACTGGTGATATCCCGGATAAGGGGTATCTTCAATCGCTGGCGGCACAGGGTAAGGGAGCAAACCAGCGCTTTGGAAAGAGTAAAAGTAGAAAATTTGCAAGATATGGATGTAGGTAAGAAGTATATTAATAGACTGAAGGATGAATTTGAAGATTTAGAGGAAATGAGCGATATTGAAGATGGATGGAAGGAATTTAAAGAAAGAATTGTGAAAGTAGCTGTTGAAGTGTGTGGTGTAAGTAGAAGAAGGAAAGGAAAAAATCACAAAAATGCGTGGATGAGTAAAGATGTGCAAGAACTTGTGCGATTAAAGAAGAAAGCATGGCTGGATTTGTTAGCAGCAAAAGCTAACTTAAGAATGCAAGAGGTTATAGATGAAGATGTGAATGAAGCACGTAAGGAATATAAGAAAATGAAAGATTTGGTTAAGAAAGCTGTGATTAGAAAGAAAGAAGAGTATAAAGAGGATTTTGATAAAAGGCTATCAGAAGACTTTCAGTCAAATCTGAAAGTATTCTGGAAATCCGTAAGGTCAGCCCGAGGAAATACTATAACCAGAGAGCTGACTAGGATCAGATGCCAGGATGGTAGCGTTGTGAAAGGAGAAGAATGTGTACTAAAGATATGGAAGGACTATTTTGAAAGTTTATTTGAAAAAAAGGAAGGAAATAAGAAAGATTTCTGCTATAGCGAAGAAAAAGAGAATGAGATGGAAGGCGAAATTGAAATGTTCGAAATTGTGGAAGCACTTAAGAGTATGAAAGCGGGAAAGGCTGCTGGGTGTGATAGAGTGTCGGTCGAGATGCTTAAAGCAGGAAAAGGCGTAGTAGCTAGTCAGTTGTACTGCCTTTTCAATTTGTGTTGGAGAAGCGGCCGAGTACCAAAAGATTGGTGTAAGGCTGTTATCGTGCCACTTTACAAAGGAAAAGGGTCACAGCTGGACTGCAAAAATTATCGTGGTATAAGCCTGCTTAGCGTCGTCGGCAAATTGTATGCTAAGGTATTGATTAATAGAGTCAGGAATGAAACTGATGACAAAATATGGGATGCTCAAGCGGGATTTCGAAAGGGAATGGGATGTACTGATCAGGTCTTTTCCTTGCGGTGCATAGCCGAAAAGTTTTTGGCCAAGAGTCAAAAAGTCTATTGCACATTCGTAGATCTGGAAAAGGCCTATGACAGAGTTGAGAGGAATGAATTGTGGTCAGCACTTTCTATGCATGGGGTGAGCAGTCTCTTAATACGAGCACTGAAATCCTTATATGAGGATTCGAGTGCTTGTGTCAGGATAAACGGAGCGCACACTGAGTGGTTTAAGATTGAGAAAGGCGTTAGGCAAGGATGTGTTGCGTCACCGTGGCTGTTCAACCTATTTATGGATAGCTGTTTGACAGATTTGAAAGAGTCTAAAAGTGGATTAAGGATGAATGAGTTACTCGTCAAATGTCTGCTCTATGCCGACGATCAGGTTATACTGGCGTCATCAGCGGAGGAGTTACAGGAGATGGTAAACTGTATGCATGAAGCTTTAAAAGAGAAAGGAATGAAAGTGAACGTAAGTAAAACTAAAACACTGGTTTTTGAAATGGAGAAAGAAATGACAGCATGTAATATTTTGATTGGAGGAGAAAAAGTGGAGCAAGTGAAAGAGTTTGTATATCTAGGATCAAAGTTTACATCAGATGGCAAGTATGATAGTGATATTGAAAGGAGAGTGAACGCGGGGAACATGGTGAATGGAGCTTTGCATGCCTTTATGAGCAGTCAGAAACTATCCAAAAAGGCTCGACTGGCTGTGCACAGGGGCGTGTTGGTCCCGACATTAATGTATGGGAGTGAAAGTTGGGTATGGCAAAAGAAGCATGAAAGCAGAATAAATGCAGTGGAAATGAGAGCGTTAAGGAGTATGATGGGTGTGAAATTGAGTGACAGGATAAGGAACAGCGTGATAAGGGAATGTTGTGATGTGAAAGAAGATGTAGTTACAGGAATAGAAAAGGGTATGTTAAGATGGTTCGGTCATGTGGAGAGGATGAATGAAAGCAGGTTGACTAAGCAGATATACAAGGAGAGTGTGGAGGGAAAGGTCGGAGTGGGAAGACCTAGACGAACGTATCTTGATCAAATTAAGGACGTCCTGGTAAAGGGTCAGGTCAAAAGTACCCGAAACCGCCGAGCTTGTATGAAGAGAGTTATGAATGTGGACGAAGCGAAAGAAGTATGCAGAGATCGTGGCAAGTGGAAAGAGGTAGTCTCTGCCTACCCCTCCGGGAAAGAGGCGTGATTTTATGTATGTATGTATGTATTATTAAAATATTATTTCTAAATTAGGTTATAATCTCAAAACCAACAGGTTCACTCTAATAAGGTCAAATAGGGAAAAGCCCGTTAACTGAGGCCGCTTTGTACTGGACCTGTGGTGCAAGGCGCTGGATTCTTTTATTTTAAATCACAGCGTATAATTTATTATACAATTTAATATGAAATATACAAGATCAACTAAGCAATCAGTGCTATGTGAATAAAGCAGACTTTTTAAATATGTGTCTGTGTAAACATAATCAGTATCGAAATTTTCTCAAAATGTTCGTTATAGTAATAGCGATCGGTCGGTGTGATTATATAAAGTTTTATGTAGGTGCACAAATTTAATGAGAAGAACAAGATAATTACATATGTTTTGGAAATTAAATTTATATCGCTCTATTTGTCAGCGATGGTGAAATTTATTTCATATCTACTATATTTTAAATAATATCCCTTGTATTATATGTGTTCTAGCTATAAGTTCTATTATCTATTATAAAGTTTGGATTCCGCTCATTATATTTCTCTATATTTTTCAGTTCCTCAGAATATTTGTGGTTGGCGATTTTATCACAATTCCAAACAATTGTTATACTTTACCGGTGTACAGCTGATTGTCTAGATGGGTTATATAGCTGCCAGCCAACCGGAGGATCTCAATCTTACTCAGTTTCCTGTCGGGGGGTTCCGTGGGGATGAGCAGGCGCAGCGTGTTGAAGGCCAGGTTCACGCTGCTTGGAGATTAACGGTATTTTGATAACAATCCTATTATAGCTGCTTAAACTGAAGTGGTAAACTTTTTCAGAACTTATGTCACTACTAGGAAACCATTTTTTTACATATGCATTTTTATTAAATTATTTAGATAATGATAATTGATAAAATTTAAACAGAAAAAATGCTTGTATAGACTCTTATATATTCAATAAATTCTAAAGAAATTTAGGTTTTCAATTTTTTAAAGGTTTTTTTTTGTAGAGCCCAACTGGCAACGGCAACTCAATAGGTGCCCCTAAGTTTAAATCTTGAAAGAGACCTCAGCGGAGATGAAAATACGACATCAACAGTTTCGGATTGCATAAGCTTTTCTAGCAAGAGAACACAATAATAAACAGACTAATGAAAGTTTCCAAAAACATATTAATTAAGTACTGTTACTGTACTCAAATATCATTTACTGTCAAGGTGATTTACTATTGCTTAAACTTATCAATACTAACTTTTGCGTCCGGTCCCGCTCCCGCGCATTAGCCTGGCAACGTTGCTTCGCCACAGGAACCTCCACACTTTGGTATGACGTCACTGCGAACATTTGCTGCCCCCAACTTTCTTCGTTTTGATATTGGAGGTAATTTTCCATTTTTGAAATTACTTTTTATTGTAAACGTATTTCGAATTTATAAAAAAAATATTTTCTACGGCAAAGTTACATTTATCTTTTTTTACTTTGCTTGGTGGCCAGTATTTTTTTTCTTTATCAAGGAAGTGTAATACACAGATGCTAAGCACAAACTAATTGAAAATGGTCTGGAGTCCCCAATATGTACCCGCGGGATGCCGCGTATGAAGGAGTCATTTAGGAAGAACAGCGCGCGCCCTGACGCGGTTCTTAACCGATAATTGTATAAACAGATGGCTCCCGGACATACAGGGATGTAATTGGAAATGACTTGTGGTTTTTCATGGTTTATTATAAATTATTGATAAATCAAAATAAACTCAAAACTTGGCAAAATCCCTGTCCTATGTATGAATTATACTTTGTTATGAAATATCCTAATGTATAAACATTCTAATTATGAATTAACAAAGTGTTTTGTTATTATTGAATTTCATATCAAATCATATCTCACTGGAAACAAAAACAACTTAAATCTAAATTTAAACCACTTAAAAAATGGAAAACAATACTAAGAAAAAATCTCAACTAAATAACTACCTTAATCCAACCCTGTTGTGGCGAATGGTTCAGTTGTCATCAAGAATGTAAAAGTCGGTTTGCTCCCTAGTACTTTGTCTCTGTTAGTTTAAGCTGACTACTGCAATAAATATTTTTAATGATTTTGATGATTTTTTCAGTGCCCATTGCGTCAGACATCACTACAGACACGCACATATTATGTATTTGATTAATTTGACCGCTTTTGATGAATATAACTATTTACAAAAATAAGGTTGTGTGGTGATGTACTTAAATAATTTTAAACGAATCAATTTCAGTGCGAAGATAATTTTAGTAAAAAAAAAACATTACTTCAGAACTTTTACTTTGGTACTATACAGTTTATTACAAAAAGAGCAAATACAAAAATGAAATAAACAGTAAACAAAAAAGTATTAAAATATATATACCGGTAAAATTTTAATTATTAAATTCATATGCAAGATTTAATTTATTTTTTTATTTGTATTTCGAATAAAAATAAACAATCGCATGGGAACCGAGATTCGAGCAGCATGTCCCTGGATTCGCGTCTCAGGGGAAGCGTCGTGAGAACCCCACTAATTGGCCATTTAAACGCGTCGTCGACCTCATTCATTTTGTATTAATTTGCGTTTGTTTTCGTTGATTAATGTTAAAGATATTGACACTAGAGAAAAATTGTGGGATTAATTAATATATGTAGTTATAAAATAATAAGGATTTTAGTCCACAGAATTGATGGTCAATTTACTTCAAACTAACATAAATGTATACGGAACAAATTACGTAGATTGAGTTAGTCTCGAAGTAATTTTGAGACTTGTGTTACGAGATACTAACTCAACGATAAGTACTTTATTTCATAATAAATACATATAAATAGGTAAACATCCAAGACCCAGCCAATCAGAAAATTTCTTTTCTCATCATGCTCTGACCGGAATTCGAACCCGGGACCTCCGGTGTCACAGACAAGCGTACGACCGCTGCGCCACAGAGGCCGTTAATAAATACACATACTTATGTATGTCATACCTCTTTCTTGGAGGGGTAGCCTAAGCTTCTTTATGCATATTACATAGTATTTTATTGTAGACAAAAACAAGCAGAAGTGAACCGATGATCTTAAGCGCAAAGATTTCAGATCGCCATCATTTCAATTTAAAAAGAAATTTTCGCGTAAGATTACCAAACATTAAACAAGAGCTCGGTGATCTACCAAAGATGTTTCCCATATTGATCATGCATCAGATGGTGCCGGTTTAGCAACGTCACGTCCCCACCAGTCGGCCCGCCGCCGGTGCTCACGGCCGAGACTTTCTCCTGGCGACACCTCAGCCAGCCGAGTGCCGAGTCGTAACCCACGCTGCGCACGAGTCGACCGTCTTTAACGTGCCGCAATACGCGAACACAACTTCCGTGATCGAACCGCTTTCGCTCCGTAAACAGTGCAAACGTTACATATTTTCAAACAATCGTGGATGAAAGCAACTGCTCCTCAGGTGACAATGCTGGAAAACCCCAATTGTTGAAATAAGGTGAGCCTTTCTATTTCAAAGTTTTGCCAAAATTAGAGATTCCGTGATAAGATAGCCACATTATCTAGTGGTGAACGCAAGGACGCGAACACATGTTTGACACCCACTGATGCCCACTGGTCAGTGGTCAATTATGACTTCTTCTTTTTAACAGTCGGCATCGGCTACCCGCTCGAACCATTAGAATTCCGTGCCTAAGTTTCGCAACGTATTTAAATAAACGTTGAACTCGACTCCCCAAACAATACTAATGACAGTTAAGCATCTCCATCTTTCGTGCGTACACACAATGGGTTTTTCACGTAACTGTTAGGTACATTTAGTTGGCCGTACAGTTATTTGCAGGACCGGTCGAGCCTGGCACGTCGTACTGCACAATCAGCTGATTATTCTTTGTCATATTTTTATGTCTATGCTTTTATGCTAATTATAAAAATATATACATTTATGTTACCTTTTATGTATTTAGGAGGTGCGTTTAACGTTTAAATAAGTATCTAAACAAATGCTCAACATTTCAATGCACTGGAAACTTTAAGACAGTTAAAGGGACAAAACTTCTTTTACATGTAATAAATTTGACAATTGGTGAAAGGAAATTCTGTTATGTTATTTGTGAAATTTTAAAATGATATCTCTATTTTTCTGATGAAAGCGGAAATTTTGTTTTACTGGTAAAATATGCCTGCGAGCCATAGTATGTGAAAAAATGCAAAATGACTAGGTAAAGGGGGATAAAATATCGGAAAAGAAAAACCAGGCCTTAAAAAATAACGACTGTGAGAGCAACAGGAAACACGTATACATCAAAGATTGATCGACCGTCTTTATGAAATAATCATGCTTTCAGTATTAGGTCTGGCTATGGCATCATTCGATTTGAATGTAATTAAACAAAGGTTAAATATTGAAAAAATAAATATGTTAAATTAATATTTTGCATTCGACGTTGCATTGTATTGTATAGAGAATATTTAATTCAAGTCCCATGAGTTCATTCAAGTCTGAGAACGTACGAATATTATATGATTGGATGATAAAACGGCACGCGCAAACGCATAGCAGATGAAAAAATGGAAATCCGTGATGGAACTTTGACAGTTTGACTAACTTGTATATAATAAGAAAGTTTATTCATATATTAAATTTATAATGTATCTAAACCGTATTAATTAGTAGCCTTTTAGTCTTAGCAAGACTATTGGCTTTGTCTACCCTGCAAGGGATGGAGATGTGAGTATATATGTAAGTATCTATGAAAACAATATGAAGATAAGTTCGTGTTGGGAAATAAATCTAAAAACCTCTGATTTATAACCGTGATCTATATTGTCTCAGTCAACCTGTAAGGGATAAAGCCGTTATATATAAAATTTTGTCGACTTCTGCTCCCGGATTTACATATGTATATACGTTTAACAACATTAACTTCAAATAAACTCATTCTATGATGCAATGTATCCTTCAAGTGTAGTGTAGGTAATTTCTTGTAATTGTCATCCGGTTCAGTTCTGAGTCATTAAGGATCTACACCGATATCCTGTCAATGACCTACCTATCACAACATGAGCGATGACATCGTCTTCATTGAGGTTTCTTAATGATTACTCAAAAGCAAGTATAGGTTTGAAATTGTGACGGCCTCTGTGGCGCCGCGGTAGAACGCTTGTCTGTGACACCGGAGGTCCCGGGTTCGAATCCTGGCCAGGGCATGATGAGAAAAGAACTTTTTCTGATTGGCCTGGGTCTTAGATGTTTATCTCTATAAGTATTTATTATAGAACTAGCAGACCCGACAGACTTCGTTCTGTCAAAAAGATTTGTAATATGAAAGTTTTTTGTTCCTATCTATTAGACCTACATTGCTGAGACAACAGTGAACTTTATACATAAGCAATAAAGCTCAAATTGTCTGTACGTATTAGTTAGAAAACGTTTGTATGGGAAATAGAAAAATGCTGTTTTCTGAGGATTTTCCCGGCAATTATTCGAATTTTTCTCACCTTTTAAACCTTCACGAATAATTCAAGACTAAGATAAGATAAATCCGTTCAGCCGTTCTCGAGTTTTAGCGAGACTAACGAACAGCAATTCATTTTTATATATATAGATAGATATAGTATCGATGAGTTAGTATCTCGTAACACAAGTCTCGAACTTACTTCGAGGCTAACTCAATCAGTGTAATTTGTCCCGTATATATATATACATATATATATATGTATAACAGGCGGTTCTCTGCTAACGCAATGGTGGCTAAAGATGTAGAGGTCTGAAGGGATCGTAGCAAGGGGAAACATGTAGCCATTGCCATATCTGCTTACCGCTCTGGGAAAATTATGTATAACTTAGAATTGTAGAGAGAAAACCTACGTATTAGTATACAGGTATATATAAAGGTCGACTGCCATTTTATACATAATCATACGTAAAGACTCCGACTTTACCACGATCCAATATTAGGTTCCCCGGCAAAGGTATGGAGGTCAGACGAGAGTCACTTCGTGTAAAAACCTGACTTACCCAATCTAGGATCATGGTTAAAACGCTCATCCCGAGCTCCTCTCCGAGAGGTGTAATTTGCGCCACGGAGAAAAACATTTGAGACTTCGGCTTCTGCTCATGAAAAAACACGACTTAACCACAGAAGTATATGATAGGGATTTAATTCAAACAAAATTTCTTATATACTCTTTAAACATGTGTTAAATTTAATAAGACTCCTATTGTTTGAGGTGGTCTAGACAGAAAGGCACATTTAGGTCAACTGATTGATTCTTTAATTCTTAAGCATATGTTGACAGCGAAATTGCGTCTATTGTCTTGTCAACTGTAGACAAATGATGTATTCTAAAACAAATACGCAGTTGTTATGTAGTAATTGATTGGACCAGCTTTATGATTTCATTAATTGTACGTCTTAAATAAAAATAATCTAATAAGTTTGCTTTTCTTGTTTTTCACTCCTATGGGGATTTCGCAAAACACCAAGTGAATGAATTACGTTGATGGTGTATCTAATAAGCTTACTAATACTTTGCTTTGATGATAGTCATGGTCGATAGATATTAAAAACGCAGTGGTTTTATTCTCATTCATAGATGACAGTCGCCGTTTCGTTTAACGTAGGTATACTGATATAATAATTACACAACAACTCAGTTAGCTATAACAGACAAAAAATATCATACGCAATTATGAAATCGAAAATTAAAAGATGATTTCTAAATATTAAAGTAACTTCTCTGAGTTTTTAATTTGTTATTTCCATTAGCATGCATCCAAAATGACCTTTCAAGTAGCTACTTGTTTACTTAAACATAAATTGAGTAATCCGCATAAATAGCGTGCAGCCAAACAATCTCGAAGTTGGTGGATCCTGGGAAATTGATTAAGACATCTTCTTATTAAAATGCTTCTACTTGATTGATGTTGTAAGGGTATTTGAATGGAACGACTGTGTCCAAGCATTTCCTACATTAGAATTATTCCCTTGTATTGTGATTCGTTTCAAAATATACGAAATTAAAAAGAAGAAGAAGTTCTAGTATACAGGAATCGTAGTATGGATACGTTACGTTTTAATTTTTGTGTATATCTTAAAGACAAAAACTAATTAAATCTCCTTAAAGATTTACTCTAATCAAACAAGTTTAGGCTCTCTGCAACGATGGCGCAGAAGATAGTGTGGCTTTGAGCGCACAAAGACTTTGGTAACGGCCTTGCCTGCAA
Organism: Amyelois transitella; assembly: GCF_032362555.1. Taxonomy (NCBI): domain Eukaryota; kingdom Metazoa; phylum Arthropoda; class Insecta; order Lepidoptera; family Pyralidae; genus Amyelois; species Amyelois transitella. The sequence goes on along the minus strand of NC_083516.1, from coordinate 4,279,239 downwards.
ATGGGTCAAATCACGGATTGCCCAAGCGCAATTATACATGACCGCCCATTATTTTATTTAATCATACCGACGCTTATCGGATCCATCTTGAGAAGTTTTGAATTTGAGTAACTAGTTTGAATAATACGCTCGAAAAATTATTCCTTTTGAGTAAGAGGAGATTCACAGTGTGTCTTTGGTTTCGGTGATGTGAGAAGTAAGCCGATATGAAAGGCCGATAGATATATATATTTTCCAATAAAGTTATAGGTCCTAAGAGCTAGATTCCAAAATTCCTTATAGATTAATTTGCCCAAAAACATAAAACAAATTTTTAAGGTGAACATTCATTAAATTTTAATAAACAATTAAAAATGAAATACTTGAGCAAAAAGCACCTGTAATATCTCTCGAAAAACGGAATCTAACTGCAAAGTAAAGAGCATCTAATAATCACGTTCAGATTGGTCGACGACCGGATCTCATTGCAAAACAGCACAGGCTTAACACAAACTCTCTAAATTCATTACAATTTAACAACTATTACAGCGACATAAAGATCTACAGAGGATGGTTGCTTATGCGGTTGAATGTACTTGTGAAGTGGGTCAGTCGGTGCATCTTTAAGGTGTCCTTGTCGCATCGTATCGTGAAATCCACTTGTTAGATCCTATAATATGCACGAAATATTCAAATTTATTGACCTACATGACCTGTTTAAATGAAACTACATAAATCATACTGATTTCGATCATACATTATCCATTCCATCCATACATGGTCAATATCCCCACCATTCGCACCTTGCAATTCGCCACATCTTTTATCATGCGAACGGCTGTGATTTGAAATTCCCTATCCGCGTCTCTCTATATCCTCTTTATGCGTCTCCCGATACATATAACTTGGAGGTTTAAGGCAAGAGTGAATAGGCACTATTTGTGCCTGCATCACCTTAGAACTTATCTTGCTTACCACCAGGTAGATTCAGGTCAAATCAAATCTATTATACTCACTCAAATTTATTATAAAAATAAAATCTGTTGTAACTTATAGCCTCATCGGTATCATGTAAAGTGATTAGTTAATAGTATATATTAAATCATTGCACTTTATCAAATGATACCTAACTCTAAAAATTATTCTGTAATTTAATATCCTTCTAAATATCAACGGTATTTTCAAAGATTTTTAAACTTGAAAATTATTGGACAAATATAATGTTATAGCATATCGACAATCAATATACAAAACTATGATATGAACTTCCATTTCCATAACATATTATTTTAGATAATAATGGTGGACATATAAACAAATACGTATATTCTAATGATAGGAAACTAAAGTCAAAAGAACTAATCAAATCTTACCATGATAGAATAAAATAGGGTTTCGCACAAAAAAGTAGTAAATTAGAAGTAAATATAACGGAAGTCTGAGATAATGTTAGAATAGATAATTACTACATAATTATATATATATATGAAATAAGTGCGTGCAGCGCGTAAAGGGCAAGGCTCGCGGCTTGCCTGAACTTCCGCGAAAACTTGAACTGTGAATGAATTAAGTTCGTTGACCTACATGACAGCTATGAATCACTGTCTTGTCAACAGATTTTAAAATTAAATTTCAAAATAAACAATGCATTTTGAGAATTGTTGTAGTTCTGGTATTAGAACGCTAACAAACATTCAAATTTTATTCAAATCTCGTTTGTGCATTTATACAGAATTTGTATTTTTAAAGTTACTTTCATCATTTTCATTGTGAATCAAAGCATCATATAATTATTTATATTTTTTATCTGCATATAGATAATTCAAATCGCTAGCGCGTATTGCTGTAACTACAGATTTAATTTAAATTTCAAAGATGCAACAAAAAGACTTCATAGCCCAAGCACTATGTTGTTGCGAAGTACCCGCATTTCTCAATGATAATGAGAAGCCACTGATTATTGTCAAACCAATTTCCGTATCGGTGAAGACATCGGATATCGCAACTATAAACTTGAATCGTAAGACAAGAAATAAAACTTAATTCTATTCATTAGTGTGCAGACACGGTTGGTTTTGCTCCCATTACAAACGAATACAAGAATGTTAAGAATTTTTTGTGTTCTTTACCTAAAGGTTAAAACGGAACCCTATGCCTCCTCTGCCTGTCTGGTGCGTCTGTATGTGACTAAGCTGTGTCTCTTGAACCGCGATAGCTAGAAAGCTACAATTTTCACAAATTCCGTTGCCGCTATAACAACAATTCAAAAAAAAACATAATACGAGAAATATTGATCGTTTTAATAAACAGGGAGAAATGTTAATAAATAAAAAATAAATAAATATTTAAGTAAAAAAGTGATGATGATACGGAACCTTTAGTGCGCGAGTCCAACAAGCATTTGGCAAGTTTTTTTTGTTTAAACGCAATGATGCGTGGTTTCATAAGCTGGATACGAAGGAATTCATCACTTGTGCATCGAAAATATTTTTAGTTGATAGACACCATCATCAGCTAGGCGGCTTTATGCCCGTGTACAAGCATTCCACTTACAGTATACCTTAGAAGACCCATATTACCGAGCAGGGATAACAATAATCCATTTTTGATCTTGTGTATTTGTATCTGCTTGGTCGATGATTTGAACACGAATAAGGCTGCTCTCACTTCTAAATTTTTTAATGATTTTACTAACAAATTATAATCATCTTTGTTCTCACGTCGGTCATCTCGATAATAACACTGCTAATCCCACCTAATCGCAGCTACAAGGGCATGTAAAATTGATGATTACTGTGAAATTGTTGCAGATACTCACGCAATATGGAGGGAGGCGCGAGGATCTTGCTGTGGGCTGCCTCGACACTGGTGGTTCTATGCTTAGCTGATCCAGGTATCTATTGGTGTTTTTCTCTTTAATATATGTATATATATATATATATATATATATATAATCACGTCTTTATCTGTTACGGGTAGTCAGAGCTAACAGTCTCGCAAAGACTGAAAAGCCACGCTCAGCTGATGTCACAATCATTGTATTTCATCACGAGTATTAACTCGTAGAATTGAGATTCAAATAGTGTACCTACTTATAATATGTTTTCTTAGTATATTAAAGTAGTAACTTAAAATTAGTTTTCAAACTTGTACGGTGTCATGAAATTCTTAACATGGAATCTTAGACTTCTCTTGTTTTGTTTGCAGTTCGCATAGAAAATCTAACATGAAAATAAACACCGGTTTTCAGCTTAGCTCAATACATCATGAACACCTTATACTTTTATAGTTCCTACATTTTGAGAGAGAGAATAAAATGAGGAAAGGAGTACGTTCATACGTTTAAATTAATTTTATATATTTTAAGGTAGTTACACAAGTACTTACACAAAACTGCTCATAGCAATTTCTAAAAGTTACACATCGCTAGCCAATTGTCTCTATTCACTTAATCCAGACTGATAACTTAACTAACATATTCGCATGCCAACAATGAATCAATCAGATTACTATTTTCAACGCGCATATAATTTGCACTTATTATACGTAACGGATCTCTGTTTAAAAGGTAGTTCAATTATACACAACCTATAAAAAACTATTCATTTATTTTTAACCTGTCGCCAACGCATGCGGATGTCACAATACACATACGTATATATTCCGAAGGCTGCAGGGCATATGAGCCAATTTTGCTTATTTTTATATAATATAGTGGTCCATTTGTAAATGAGGATTGTAAGACAAGGATGTGAACTGGTTGTTCGTTGTCAACTGTGCCTCTTCGTGCTGATTGGTCACGAATTTGTCGATCATTGCCATGATATCGTCAATTAAGTACTGATGCTTGCAATATAAAACGGGATTAATGTAATAGATATCCTTATAATAAATAAGGATATCTATTTTAGGTTTTTATTACCTTCTCTTATGGACCAAAGTAGGTGACCAAAAAGATCAAAGAACTAACTTGTAAACTAGTAGTACCACAGCATAAACAATAGTTCAAGTACGTAGAATACCACAAATTCCTTAAGCGAGCGGATCTAAAGAAGACTTTAACATATATAAAGTTACATATCCTCGAACTTAACATTTGGGGTAAAATATGTGTAATTTGTTTACAACTTTTATTTTTGTTTATATAAAATGTTAAATTTTTCACGTAATATGTATGTTTCCTATAAGTATTTTTTGGCTTTGTTAGATGCGGCATACATACATATATACGTCCAAGAGCCCCCAAGGCATATTAAGCTCTTTTCAAACCAGTTCTCTGTTCTGTGCACAGTCTTAAACTCAATAGTTTATTCGTAGAATGCACATTCTCACATGATTTTTCATTTACGCGTCACTCAAATCAAATCGGGGAAACTTCTTTGCAGACATCTTCACATACATCTTCACCTCTCTAGAGAGTCTGAGTGCGCTTTTAAGCCATGACTGATCATGATGATATTCTAAAGTGCTGAGTCCATACGGCACTTAGTCGTGATATCTTTGATAACAATTAATCGTGTGAACTGAGATCAATATGATAATTACTTGATACGAGTATTTTTTGCGATTGGTATAGACACGAGCCCACGCGAGAATAAAATATAATGAATAAACTTTATTTATCTTGGAAATCTGAGTTAATTGTTAGCGAATAACTTATGTTGTGTGGATGTGTGTTTGTTTCTCTTTCACGCAAAAACTACTGAATTTAAGTTCATGAAACTTGCACTTACATAGCTCAGGCATTGAAATAACATAATAAGTTAAAATTTATAGAATTGAGGGTGGACGAAGCCGCAAGCTATTATTATAAATACGACAGTTGTGACTCCACGTTAAACCGGATTTTTATAGAAAAATTTCCACGGGTTAACCTGGAATAACAAAGGGTACTTTTTATCCCGAAAATCCCACCTGAGCGCAGCTTGTCTATTGATGATCCCAATTTCCTAAGGCGAAGTTGGCATTACTGCGCACTTAGGTACCTGTGATTATGATACTTAAATCATTTCCCCGTAACCTTGATATTACTCTTCCGTTTCCGATGGGTCAAGGTCAACTGTCTGCGTTATTGTTAATAGGATACAGTTATATCTCTTACTAGCTGACCCGCGCAACTAACTTCGTTTGCGTGTATCCCGCTACTTCGACAAATACAGTCAACGCACCAACACATATTGGATACTAATTTTCAATTCACAATAACTTCTCTTTCCCTTAACCGCGTTTAAAATATTAAAATGTTTTTTGGTTTCTGTGACTCTTCTTTGATCGCCCCCCCCTATCAGTTTTTGGAAAAAATATTTAAGTAATGTACAGATTTTTTTTTGTCTTATATGTATAGATCAAAGTCGTAGTACCTACTTTTTAATATTATTTATTTTTTATGTACCGTTTTTTTATATTTTTTGTTTTTTTTTTATGTACTTACCTACTTTTGTTATATACATCTAACTATTATTTTCTTGCTGCCGCCGACGCGCTTTTTATAGGGACGCTGCCCCCGCCGCCGCGGCCGGCCCGTACCGTGCCGCAATACTAATATCGTGATATCTCCTAAACTATATGTCTAAATAACACACTGTAAACTGCAAAAATAATCTAAATTAAATGCTCGTGATGATGAACTTACTTATTTTGATAAGGATATATGTATTACTGGTTATATCACCAGTTAAACATCACCCAACGAATTAAATGTTTTTTTAATACAGAAAAGTAGTTTTTGTGACTTAAATAAAAAAGCTGGATATATGTCATCGCGGACTTTTTTGTAGAACTAATAAAGACCAATGTTTTTGCTATACATTGTTCTTACTTGTATCCAACGGTATAAGCGGCGCACGCACAAATGCAATCTTCAATTAGATTTTTTTTCTGACTTCTTGGACATAAATCGCTATAACTCAGCTAATATAGTTTCAATGTATTTCAATTATATATAAAAACCTGTCGGAGAAAATACTCTTTCTATTAGTGAAAACCGCATCAAAATCCGTTGCGTAGTTTTAAAGTTTTATGCATACGAAGGGACTACAGACAAAATGGGCGACTTTGTTTTATACTATGTAGTGATAAGCTAGTATAAAAGATTTGTCCAACTTTTATATCAATTAAGGATATTTCTTCAGGATATTTGATACCTAATATCCTGAAGAGAAAATATTTGTGTTTGATTTGTAATGAAAAATCAAGAAAATACCTAATTAGTTTCAACTATACGGATTTTGAAGAAATTTGGCATTTGTAGAATAAATCCAAATTTTATCATTTCATTTAAGGTTGTTTATTGCGAATGGTTTTGAAACTGAGGTATTTAATAGCGTTAGTAAATATGACTAATCTATAAGATTGCGGTGAATTTTTAATAAAACCTTCAACAATCAAAGAGTACCAACACAGTAGAAAGAAAAACAAATTAGAAAATTGCATCTGCTTTTACATCAGATAATATTTGTTATAAGTTAATTTTTTTTAAATCATACCGGCCAAATTTATAATAACTGAAGGAACAATTTAGTTACTATAAATTTTATAAACTTACATCACACTAACATCTTTACTCAGTTAAAAATTACCAAATAGCTGAACGTGGCCATTCAGTCTTTTCAAGACTGTTGGCTCTGTCTATCCCGCAAGGGATATAGACGTGACCATATGCGTACAAGTTGCTCAAGGTACATGTTTGTTCCTAATCCTAAACTAAAAGAACCTGAATAAAGTAATTTTTTTTATCTTTTTATCCAAATAAAGTGTTGATCTGTAAATTAATGTCAGGATATGTGTATCATATATTATATCTATATCACATTGAAGGCAACACAAGTTGCAGTAATTAGGTACCGGACTACGGAACACTTTCTGACATTTAAATGTCATCCACGCCAAGGATTCCAAGGATTGTAATAGATACTTATACACTTCCTGTCTTTGAGTAAAATTCAGATGTGAGATCTTTTTGTATGATCTTTTGGAATCTAGAGAGCTCAATGTATAGATCTGATTCTACTATTTCTTTTTATCCTATTATATGTATTGTACTCTGTTATATGTGATAATAAATAAGTATATGTGATATAATAAATAAATAAAGAAATGAAAAAAGTTGATGGAGGGCTGCACAAAAATGGTTGAAAGTGTACATACATACATATGATCACGTCTATATCCCTTGCGGGGTAGACAGAGCCAACAGTCTTGAAAAGACTGAATGGCCACGTTCAGCTATTTGGCTTAATGATAGAACCGGGATTCAAATAGTGACAGGTTGCTAGCCCATCGCCTAAAAGAGGAATCCTAAGTTTATAAGCCTATCCCTTAGTCGCCTTTTACGACATCCATGGGAAAGAGATGGAGTGGTCCTATTCTTTTTTGTAATAGTGCCGGGAACCACACGGCACTGCCGGGAACCACACGGCACATGTTAAAGAAAAAAAAGATCTTTTTACATGTTCAACAAAATAAGATGATTAAAAAACTTTGACATAGTTATTGTCATTATTATGAGAGATAAACTATTTTTTAAACTCTGCAATTAATCGGTATTCATCCACTCGTTTCACAATCAATTTCAACTTTTTTATGCGTTGCGAGACTGTCACTTCTTCTCCGAATCACAATAAGTACGTTAATAAAAACAAAAGGATCCTTTCCCACGACTTAGAAAACGTATTTTGCACGATCTATCTCTGCAGAATTATGTATTACCTACGTTTTATTTAACTTAGTTTTACATTTTTAGTTGTTTGGATTTAATAATTTTAATATTTGCCACTAGAGTAAATCTAAATTAAAATATGTCCAACAAAATATCGAAAATGACTTAACTTATAATTACCTTTGTTCTAATACTACTGCCAATGTTTGTTATCGATTCAAAAATAAACGAATTGTCGATTAAGCAGCGGATAAGTTAAAATAAAACGTTTTACAGCTACGTTATCTAATTTATGATCGAATGGACCGAACGTGTATCGTCGCACGCGCACCAAATTGGTAGCAATGCCGGTACGTCGCGACAGTGAAAGTAGTGTGAAGGCCGAGTTACCGAGCCTCCGTCATCCTTCTTTTGTTTTACATTTCAAAATGCATTCATTTACAAAGGAAAACTTAAATGTAACATGGGACAGACAAAAAGATCTTAAGAACTCCGCTGACCATATGAAAGACCATAACAGTTGTCTGCACTACACGCATCAGGTGAAGAAACCGAATGAACAATAAAAAAAAATTAGAAAATTATAAATTTAAAAATAAAATCAATTTTACATTTAAACGAAACAAATTTGATATAAACTTTCTTAAGAACTTTTGCTTCTTAGATAAGTTTCATACTTGCTTCTTTGTATTAACTTAAGCTAAATTTTCTAACACTTTGGTTTGTTCCGTTGATGATAAGGACGTAAAAATAATATATCTACACGTAGGTACGTTTTATACTGAACATTCCGTTTTATCAAATTGTGCATTTAAGCAATCAATTATTATGAAACCGTGCACATGTTTATATACCTAAACGTGCTTCCGCGTAAATTTAGGAGGACCATGACACAGTTTATGTAAGAATGTGGCCCTGATGACGATGGCCAATTAGCAATGACTAATAAACTGCTTGACATCTTCGTTTTAACCTGATTCCTATAGACCGACCAAAATGATAGATGTGCTACTTATGAAGTTAATGTGTGTGTTCTCATCTTAACTTTGTTATGGTTGTAGCACCACACGCGGTTAGCATATTATATTAAAAAAATCCAGCCTTGTTTGATGTATTGTTAATTCTTAGCACTTACTTTTGATGCTTAAGACTATCCTATATCCTATATACCTAACTAATAGAGGCATTTGCCTACTTATTCGTCTAGGCGTTAGTCCCGGTTACATCCTTACCTCTCTGAAGACGATGACGACCACCTTGGGTGCGCCTTTGACCTTTAGATTGGGTGGGTTAAGTTTTTACACGAAGCGACTCACATCTGATCTCTGTAACGTTTGCAAAGAAACCTAGGCCATATTGAATCATGGTTACACGTCCAGTTCCCTGAATGTGCAGGTTTCCTCACGATGTTTTCCCCTTACCGTAAAAGCAACGGTGTCATAATACGTACAATAAAAAACGTTTTTTTACAAATTATACAGCTGAACGAGGCCTTTCAGTGGTTTCAATATTGTTGACTCTGTCTAACACGTAAGACATAAAGACATGATTATTATGTATGTGTATTAAATACCTTCATCCACAGATACGGAGACAAAAAGGTAAAGACTCTGAAGTGTCCGTTTTTTACTATTTTCAATTGTAAGTAGAATTATAACCTAACCGTGACGTAACCAAAACATATTTTGCTGAGTGGGCGTACTCGGAAACGTAGTAAGGACATCTTCAATACACTTATAGATCGCCGTGTTTTGTAAGTGATACATCAATGTTATTGTAACACTTCCTGATTTATTGCGAACACGTTGCCGGAATCTGATTTGTATACTGTAGGGTATGGTAATGAATAGCGTACGTCGAGAAATGATTTGTCAAATCCTCTAGTTAGATGTTATAAATAAATAAATACGAGTATATACGGCACAAATAACATAGATTGAGTTAGCCTCGATGTAAGTTCGGAACTTGTTTTACGAGAAAATAAGTGTATTTCATTATGATATTTATTTATAAAATATTTTTGATTTAATTTTTGATTCAGTATATACTGTGTTTATTCCAAAGCCAATAGTCTCAACATACTCAAAGACGCGTTATAAGTATGATGACGACATCCATTGAAAAAAGATGGTTTAGTCTAATTCTGTAGTGCCATGTGCTTTGTGTGAAAAGTACGAAAATAGAAATAAATAGATCAAGAAAAGGTGTATTGATTGAAATAATGATTTGATAACTAATGCTGCTCCTTTACAAAAGTGTGATGAGACAGTTTAGGGATAAAACGAATACAGAGAAACCATGACGTTTGTGAATCAACATCCTGCATATATAAATATTATTTTACATTTATACACAAATACATAAGTAATAACAAATTGACAAACATGTCGTGTGTTCTTTAATTTGTTAACATACGTTACGGCTTCCGTGTGATTTTCCTTTATCGCTGGTAAATAATTCATTAAAATTTCAATAATTATTATATTAATATCGTTTTGAGGACAATGGCTCACTTTTGGGGACTACCTGCGGTAAGAACAAAAAAAAAACAAACTTGAAAAAAATTTATTGATTGTATTTTTTATAGAAATACATTAAAACTTCACATTTAAAGTCACCTGGCTTCAATTTAGACATTAATCTCTTGCCGGCAATTTGTGACCTTAATAACGATCTTTTGGAGTCTTTAATTTAGCACAAAAAATTAATTGCCCTAATACAATTTCGTTCTTCATGATCGCATGAGCTCATTCTGTTTTAAAAACTTTATTAGTGCAAAAACAGATGTGTATGATGATTTAGATGAGGATACCGGATCTGGTTTTTATGCTGAAGCGGAACCTTATGTCTCATGTCGACAATGATATAAGGTCACAATCCATAACTCCTCAGATATTATACCGTACATAATAATGTCCTATGAACTAAAAGTGTTTACCCGTATTCGGTAACAATAGTGGTAGTATTTGTACTCATAATAACTTGGTACTAATTGAGCACAAATTACAGTCATTATATAGATGCTTTTATTATTTTGCTGTATTAATATAACATACATCCTTCAAATCACGCCTCCTTCCCGTTTCAGGATGAGGCAGAATCTACATCTTTCCACTTGCCACTTGTTGTTATGAATTCACATTCACACCGCTCTTTTCATGCTAGCTTCTCGGTTTCGGGTACTCTTGACCTGACCTTTCAACAGTATACCTCTAATTTGATATTTATAAAATAGGCTTTGCACTTGTGGGAAGAACGTAATGTATTCGTGTAAAAATAAAAAGAACATATGTCTCTTAATAAATTCTGGCCCTTAAATTGTACTAAAAATAAAAGAAACAAATTGAAATTTCTCATACAGTAGATATTAATATGCCATAGAATTCGAAATAATATAGTTCTGGTGAAGGTGCCGTCATCAAAATGAAATTGTAAAGCTGTGAAATAAAACAGCTGCGCAGGAAACTGAATGAGCTTAACGACACCGACACAATATTCCTATAGTTTCAAGTTCAATGGATCGCCACCTCGATACTGTGCTTGTATAGTTTTTATAGATGTTCGGTTATCAGGTTTTTTTGCGAATTCGTTTCGGCATTGTTATACAAATTGCCTTTGATAGTATTGGATGATAAATATCACAGCATAGCTTTTAACCTAATGAAGTTAAAATTTTAAAAGAAATATTGTTAATTCAAAAACGTGTCGTACATATTTTATCGTTTTCATTATAATCTGTGTCTGTGTATAATCAAATGTATAATTAACGAGTTAATTAAATTATAACAGAAACTTTAGAACTACTTAATTGAAATAACATAGGTTTTGCTTCTGACATCATTAGTGTATTTAGTGGGGAAAAAATATCTTGTGTTTTTGACGTTTCATATTGCATAAAAACGGTTGAGCAGGTATTGGAGTACTTTAACTCATTAGTCAAAAATGCCGGAAGAAGAACGCGCTCATTTTTATTTTTAGTTATTATATTTTCTTTATTTATTTAATTACTTTATAATATAAAGATGAAAAACAACAAAACGTATTACAGTTACGCCGTTAACGAAATGTATGATACGAAATAAAGGTATACGAAGTTTGGATCGTTTTAAAGATCTACATAGAAATAAAAATCTTTAAAATATGGGTAGTCTAAATGAATATGCGCGATTTCCTTTAATGGCATTTCTAATTAATTCATAGAATCCTATACTATAGATCCGATAGAACCTATATAGAAGAAGACTAATTTCGCCACCGTTATGTATAACCTAGCTAGTATTTGTTGCGTACTAAATACTGAAATTGTGAAGAGAACATAAACGCTTATAATACATACTTATATACTATGTTGAATTGTTGATGTAAGTTAATTTAATTTATGAAAGTAGGGCGCCCGTTTGCTTGTCATCTGTCATATCATACACCCACAACTAGATAACATGAAACAACCTCTGACAGCTCTGTTTATATTGCAACTGTTTCATTTTCCACATGATCGATTAGATTATTAATTATGAATGGATAGTCATAATTAGTTTAATTATCTCGTTTCATATGTTAACATTTAGTTATGAGTTGGACGGCTGAAATATCAGTAGTATGTTTTATAACCGACTCTTGCAATTAAGCCATCTATCGTATACCAGAATTGTGGTTAAGTTGTACGAGACATTTAACTTTTGGAACTCACTCAATGGTTTCCACAGAGATTCCATACACAATGCAAACTTCGTATTTAACTAACATATATTTAATTACTATTAATTACAGTCTAAGTTCAAGTGATCAATCCTTAATATGTCTTCCCTCTGGATCTGCTGATATGCTTCGAAGTAAATTCAGTAAGCCAAGGCGTTTTGATATATCATATAATTGATTTCAAAGTAATTACTATAAATACGACAGAAATACAGATATTAATCTGTACGACTAAGTTTAACTTATTACTGCCACTACTAGCTGTTAAATTTATAAGTATTACCTCTACGACAAGATATAATATTTGATCGCACTCAGATTGCAGCTGTGTTGAAATGCGATTAGATCTAACAAAATGTCCTGAATTTAATATATATCGGTTACAAGCTGCAGGTGCATTATTTACAATGTAAGTTGAAGTTAACCTTTCAATATAATAGGCGTTGTTCACATTGGATAAGGCGCTAGGCCAGCTCTGGCATTATTGAGTTCTAATTGTCGTCGAAACATTGGCCGCTTGCTTGTTCCGCTGTCTAACAACACTTGCTAGGTAGTGTCACAGAATCAAACATAATAATAGTAATTACCAAAAATTCAGAAAAACACATAAAAAATGCATTTTACCATAACCAGATTTACATGCTTCACTCCAGTGTAGTGGGAGTAAAAATGGTAGATTAAGAGTTCAGTTTTTACCGTTTGAGTACAAAAAACGTTACTTTATTACCTGTGTTATAATTATTTATTTATTCATATTTGGTTAGCATCTATATATATACCAACCAAATATGTATAATATCACGCTAACGTCATAAATCAATTCGGTCTTATTGTATTGGTGATGGTATGATGTGTCGCCCTCTATAGGCTGGCCTCAAATCTCGGCCAGTGATTGGTTTAACGTATAGTTACTTTGGACCAATATGTGGCCTTAATAAAGTAACAGGAGTGATTTATATGTTCACATTTGTTATTGAATGGTACTCGTACACGCTTATCGCAATGAAGATGGTTAGTATCTCAGTTTGAAGTGGTTGTTAATCAAATGGTTAACATTTATCTTTTTTTTAAATTGATTATACATCAATTAAAAAAAAAGACTTTTTTAAATTGATTAATAAAAAATAAATATAATATAATAATAATAAATATATATATTTAAAAAAAGACAATATTAAATTCTTTGATCATAGTGATTGCAATTACTTTTAATAAGATGATTAAAATAATGATGAATATTTAGTTTTATCTTTATATTGTTACAGAACCAATATTTTTTTAATATTTCGTGTAACGAAAATAATGAACATTATATAATGAATATTAATTCACATTTGTATTATTTGTTCAACTACAACGTACATTTTATTTATTAATGAACATAATAACTATGTCTACATCGTGTATGTATAGGTCTTAATCAATTATATGAGCATTTAATGAGGCAACTACAGCGAAAGGTATTTTATAGCTATTTTATAACAGTTTGAAAGAATTGTACCAACGTTAATTGCAAGTAACATAGCCATATAGACATGCCAAAGGAATGTTTGTACGTGAACAGGTGTCATAAATGTTGATATATGGACCTTATTATACCGAAGACTGTGCGCAGTAAAGTAGAAAGTGTTTAAAAAAGGCCCCTGGGTCTAATATAATCATGATGACTGGTGATATAACAAAAAAAAGAAACAGTTGATATATAAAGGTGAGATCTCTCCAGAAACTAGTTCTATGCTGACATCTTAATCTTATATACTATTTAACATTGATTTGACATCTCCCTACGAAAATTGAAAGGCATGAATCAATCAAAATATAGAATAATATAAATTGTAATTTAACAAAATCTAAGTAGTAATACAAAAATTTTACTAAATAGCTTAAATATATGATCTCTTTAAGTTGTCAACTTCTTTCTACGATTCTTTAATCTAACTTGACTTCAAACTCCATGGTAAAACTTAATTTTTAATATTCATAATTTACTACATATTTTAATATAACTGGAGAATTTTATAATTACTATTACGAATAATAATATAATAAAACACCATTTGTGTAATGTAGGTAATAAAATTAAGTTCAAGATGGGGAATTCCAATTTGTTCTAAAACTATGCATTAATAAAACATAGATATGGTACAGAGTTATTTTAATTGATGTCATATAAGTAAATATGAATGGAGAACGTTGGTGGTCAAACGGTCAAGTTGCCTAAAAAAGTGATACAACCAGGTATATAGCATTTAGCTTTAAGTAAAGGTTAAAAATCTACTGCGGAAATGTACTAAAGACTCTTTTGAGAGTTATGTGCATTATTTTGAGAAAATCTACACATTCAGGCAAAAATGGATCTCTAACCTTGATCCGATATGCGTTAGGTAGGTTTTCCTGCAAAAAATCAAATCCGCAAATTTGCGGATTTTCGTCACAAGCATACCCCGGGCTTCACTCTACAATGAGGTGGGCACGAAAATAGAATTAAAAGGTTTGGAAGAGTAAACATGAATTTATTCACACAATCAACAAAGTACATTATCACATTTGTTAAATGTATTTTCAAAATTAAATTGTCATAGGGTCACTTCTGACTAGTACTTCACATCAAATCTAGAATTCAGTCAGTATGACCTCGAATTTTTCTCCTTTGCCAATGTCTTAGTTGCATATTGATAATCTAGAACTTTATGTATTTTATGATCACATGCACAAAGTCGTGTTATGTACATAGGTTTTTCACGTTTCTTATAAGAACATATTCAGGTCAAGTATAATGGATAGTTATTGATAGATAATGTAGGTTCACTCGTACCTACTTAGATTATTACGCGTTGATATCTCAATAAACTGTAGCTGTGATTATGTAGCACCCGTTTGTAAATAATTTGAAAAAAAAAATTGTATTCTACACATTATAACGTAATATTGCTAGTAAGTTACCACGCTACCACATGTCTAAAATTATAAATACAAAATTTATGTTGGTTGACATTGTTTTATTAAGTAGTCATGGGTTTATCATCGTTATTGTCTTTGCCAGCATGCATAAATCATTAACAAATTTGATCTGACGAATATAAACATTGACGCATTACCAAGTGGCTTTTCCGATATTTTTAATATTTTTCCGATAACTTTAACATTATTAACGATTTATAAAGTCCTAAGCATTGTATTAACCTGTATCGTAGGCAATTTCTTAGCTCGTAAACTATTCTTCTGTAAACGAAATTGGAGTTTTTGTTTGGGAGGATTATTATACTACTCTGAAGATTCTCCCAAGCATGATTTTCTTTTAATTATTTTCTTTAATGGCCCATTTCTTTTTAAAGTTTTACTATTTATAACTACAGGGCCGACGAGCAAGGTCTTGTAGATGCTAAGATCAACTCATTTCTATGTAACTAGAACACATAGCAAAAACTAATTCAGTGATATGCAAAGAACGAAGGGCTAATAGGGAGGCGTGAGGTTACTATTAACGATGTATCTGCATAATATCTATACTCGTATAAACCAAAACTCTTATTGTTACAGTTGCATTATTCTTCTTTGTTATAGATAGAAAGAATAGATAGAATAATGTACTGTTTTTATCAAAAAAAAAAATAAGATGATTAATATTTGCAATTTCCTTTAAAAATTTTTTTTTTGTATTTTACACATTGTAAACAAATGAAATACGTTGTTGTAAGATAAATGTTTCAACCAGGTTGTACGTTTTGTTTCAGAAGTATACTATGAGAAACAGCGCTACGATGGATGGTTTAACAACAGAGCCTATCCTGATTGGGGATCAGTGGGTAAGTTATTTTCAAAAAACATTAGCAAAAAATGCAATAACCAGATAAAAGTTTGTCTTTCATAAATGCAGAGTGACAATGTTTTACCCAAATTCAAGTTTATAATATTTATGCACAATTATTGTTTGTCCAAATATCGATCTACGTAAAAATAAAAACTTCTCAGTCTGGAAAAAAGTCTCACATTTTTTAATAATACAAAAAAAAGTAAGTTTATTGAAAACAGAGTAGTAACATTTTGTTTAAATTTCCTCCATGTTATGTGAAGTATACCTTTATATTTGCTCGTGCGCTCTCAATTTAAGTACACCAACGGCTTTGTTATGAATATAAAGTCAGCACTCGCACTCACACGGTGGCTTCGTAATCCGCGGATTATGTAAATTTCTCATATCATTGCCCAAGTCCGGTGAGAGGGCGACGCATTGTTTCTGAACAAATATAAAACATGTCAATCAATGGTTAAATGAATTCTTTTAATTATATAGTATGGAATCAGATATCTAAAAACATGAAGTCCACGCCTAGTGTGATAGATGACTTATTGATGGAATTGTGATAGTATACCTCAAGTAACTTAATGGAGATAATGACTTAATTCTTGTAGATAATGGATATATAGTTTTGTAGAGCAAATTGCCAAATGTTAAAGTTCTATTGTACATTATATTTTCCAATAATTTCATCAATTAGGTACTTCCACTTCAAGGATAAAGTCCATGGTTTGCATCTTGATTTTGAAGTTATCTAAAACAACCACAGTGACCATGAACTGTGATAAAGGATATACATATATCCCATACATATTATGTCATGTGGTGTCGTGTATTGTATCACGGATAAGCTACTGAGTAGATACGAAACGAGATCCGATCTCATTGTCAGCTGTCATTGTTTGAAGTGAAGTTAATCAAGTCCAATTTAACTTTGAGATTTGATATTATATAACCTTGTCTCAATCTGTCTTTCAGATAATCATGGTTAGTTTTATTTTGTGGTCTAGTTACATTGCATTATTTTTAAAAAGTGACTGTAACTTATCATAAGTTTATTAGTCTCTATTTAAGTTATATAATTACTTGACAATCTTTTCTGTCAATATTTTTCTTAATAAATAAATTTTAAATAAAAATACTTTTACAATGTTTTGACAAACAGATATCAATATTGTTAGCGACAATTTATTGCAGAAATCATATCTATGTTTCTGTTAAATATTTACCTATTTCTTAAACCTTCTGCTGAGAAAATATTTTACGCCGCTACTCCCCGCAATATTTCCAGCTTTATTTTTTTAAGCTTTTTATCTTTTTCAAAGTGTGTGGTCCGACGTGAACGTAGCCATGACGCGAATTAAGGAAACCTGCACCAGTCTTTGCCAATGGCTGTGAAAAATGCGCGCCATTTTTTGTATGTCATGTCCATGTCATTAATGAGAGCAAAGTACATAAATGGAAACTCTAACTATTGATTGTTGAAAAAATATTATTCAGTTTCAGTTTTAGAAATTTTAATTAAATCATACCAGATTTCTAATGAGTGATTTTTAGCCTATGACAGAAGAAGAAGAAATATGATTAAAAAAAATATTTTATCCTCTTCCGTTCCTTCATTGAAATGGAAAAAAAAAGCAACGGGAGACCTAATAATTTGATAGGCAGCAATTAAATGGCAATACATTATTTGCACTACCAAAAATAGAATGTGTGTAATCATCAGACATTATAAAGTGTTTCTTATTGTATCGTTACTATAAATTATGATTTATTTTAAGTCACTACACGCATAAATTATTTTTAATTAATTGATTTATAAATATATCATACAGGTTGGCACGAGTATTATCTTACACGTGATTATCTTAAATTAAATACACAAACCAAACCATAATACTCAAGGCTGTATGTTTATTTAATTCCAACTAATTTACTGTGTTTGCTTATATCATTTGCCATATAAAAGAAGTTAAACATATTCAGACGAATCAAACTTCCTACATAAAATGTAGGATAAGTTATGTATAATACCTACTTTAATTTGACTACTACGGAATTGTTTATTTTTGCCGATACTTTTTTTCTATAGTAATCGTTCGTAATAAAACTCAATGTTTGATTTTCTCTTTACTAAAAAACCAACAATATTAGTGAAGGTTGCCAGCCTTTCACCTTGTAGAAGAATTCCAAGTTTGAAAGCCTGTTCCTTTAATGACTTCTACAATCTTCGCGGAAATAGGAGCACTACCAAGCCAGCGTAAAGGTGTTACCTCTCGGGGCCAGACAGACGTTGAAATAATAAACCAAATAGCCGCTATAACTAAACGCTTCGATAGTTCCTTTTGTTCTAAGGTTCTTTCATCTAAGGTGTAGAATGAATTGCCTGCGTCTAAATTCCCCGACAAGTTCTATCCGCGAACATTATATCTCTTGGCACTTACAACAGGTGAGATGAATAAATAATCCAATATTAAAGAAAACACAATAAGAAAAAGTTAATATTCCGTAATATTACTTATAATATTTATCTTATTCTATGAGAGATCTTTTCTAGAGAGAGAGATAAATCACAGAATCCTATCATAACAAAGTATTCTTGACCCCAATGGACACAGATTCAGAATGATTATAATTGCCGAGTTGACGCATCTATTGCGAAAGCCTATGTCGAATGACAAGACAAAAATAGTCTGATGTAACTTAGTCTTATTATTACTTTATTATTAAAAATAGTTTGTACCCTCGCGTTTTGTAAAAGAAGGCCTAAGGGCAAGGGATTGGACTTCATTTTCTAAATTGAAGTTGTTCAGGGACCTTCAAAGTGACTACATTATAATTTGTATGGACGGCTAAAGAAAGGTGATAAAATTTTTAAGTAGGTAGATTTAAAAGCTTTTATACTGATTGTTTTTATTAATCCAAATTGATTTATGGAGTTATGAGCTGTCCGGTTAGATTTTCAAGTGTCAGTGGCCTAAAACGTTGACCTTATATTTGTCATACAAGGTTACATGCCGTTTGCCGATTTTTATTATCTAAGAAACCATTATTGCCCATGTTTAACTACTAATATTATAAATGCGAAAGTTTGTGAGTATGTCAGTATGGATATTTGTTACTCTTTCACGCAATAACTAGTGAACCGACTACGATGAAATTTGGTATGTAGGTAGCTGAAGACCCAGAATAACATATACTTTTTATCCAGGAGTTCCTGCGGGATTTATTCCACGCGGACGAAGTCGCGGGCGGCACCTAGTGTTATATAATGCTTAAAAATCTTTTGTTTCACTGGCCATCTTTAAATATGTGACATGTTTTTATAGTTTACGAGGTGAAAAAATATTTTAATGTTATAACATATTTAATAAACAAACACAACATTATCACTTTAAACGTAAAAAAAAAATTAAAACATTTCTAATGCTGAACGATGTTATTTTTAATCGAACTTCTATTAAGAATAGACTGAATTCCTACAAGAAAAGACATCAACGCGCATTATAATTAATCAACTCTTATATTATTTACTTATCACCATCACTAATATATCATGACTCATTTGAAGTGTGTACAAGTAAGTTTTTTTAAGAAAATCTACTATCGCCTCTTCTATGCAACCTTGTAAATGAATCTAACCCAAATTGAATCATGGTACAAATTGAATACCTGTACCTATATAATACCTATCATGGCCAGCTCGATGTTTTAGTAGAGACCATAAGAGTAGCAGTGAGTAATGAAACTGATGTACGTAACTCACAAAAAAGTGAATGGTACTTTTATGTGTAAGTGTCTGGATTCTAAGTTGCTTCTTGAGTTGAGAGATACCTCGACAAGGTACTCGACTACTGACGAACCTTTTTAAAACATTCAATATCAATATTACCGGTGTTTTGTTTTTTAATAATAAATGTTTAACCTTAACCTCTACTTGACCACTAAAACCAAATATAATATCTTTGATTAGTTATTACTACAGGACGTCCGCGCGGTTTCTTCTGCTCAAAAAGGAAAATCCCGTTAATTTCCGCGGGAGTTTTGGAAAATTCTCTCTGTCTCTCCAATAAGGACAAATTTCAAAGCTCTGGACCAAGTGGTTTGAGCGGTGTGTTGACAGTCATTCGCTCAATAACGGGTTTTAAAAATGATAATATTGACCTAACTATTAATCAATAACCGAACTTTCTGACAGGATTTTACTGAAAATTTCGCCAAGTAACTATTCTGTAATGATTTTAAGTGGCCTGCCTAATAATACAAAGTGAGCATAAAATGTAAAATGAGAAATTTCCTAAAACCGTATATCGTAGATATTAAATAAATTCATTTTCTTTTTTAAATTAATTCGATAGTAAATAAAATTAATACACCTAAATATAAATTAGCTTTGTTGGGCGCTAATTTGTATGAAAGATACCAATATTTCTGGCTATGTACTTGTATTTAATTTCAAGTTGTTCAGAAGCATACTGTTACTTGCAATCATGGGCCTTATGTACTAAAATAAATTTTATATTGGTCATTGTCATGGCCCGGAGCTACTGAAGCGCCGCAAATATTTCCCTTTACGGCTATCTCGTCATTGACAAGCGGTAAGTCTCCTTTCACAATGTCAAAATAAAGCAACACAAGGCTGTTATTCTTCATAAACTTGAAGCCTGTAAATGGTCATGTAAAAGTACGCTAAATTTTATATTACAAATGTCTTAATTGCCGTTATACTTCTGTGAGAAGATTAAATAATATTTGGAAAAGCCAAAAAGTATTCAATATTTTTGAATAAGAAAACTGCTAAAAAAAATATCTGCTTAAGACAGCGAACTAATGGCATTGTCATTTTAATAAAAATAAATACTTTTGAATCACTTTACGTTTGGTTTGAAAAAAATTATAGTAGACACTTAGTTCTAACTAATAACGATAAATTATGTAACTTGCATAGTTATTTAAGATTTGATGATCATAAGAAATTCATAAGAAATTCCATTACATATACTGGTTCAGTTCACCAAATTTAATTTATAATCGCGCATTCTACGAGTCTACTATTTCACTCATAAAAAAACATGAGATAAGAACTAGCAATTTATAAGTAAGATTAGATAAATAAACATGAGTCGATATAATGTTAACTAAAACCAAATTACCGACACCATAGATTGAATCTCCTTGTTCCTAATTCGCTGTTCATGCAGGTAGATGTTTAATTTGAACATTACGCCACCACAGAATCACGCATGCCTCTCAAATTATTAGTGTCTTGAACCTCTACCGATGCTGGCGTGATCCATCATAATAGACATGCAGTGGTAAAGCTGTCATAGTTTGATCAGAAGGCAGTTTGTGTTGCTGTTAATTTAAGTTAAAGAGACATTTGAAGTGATTAAATACAAAGCATCAACTAGTTTTCTTCTCTAACTTTACATTTTTTTCTCTGAGAAGTTGATTCAATATATGATTATTTAACTCATTTAATTTAGACTTGCCCCGTTTGTTCCCTCAGCCTAAAATATTGCTCTATAACGTTTATTCTATGTAAATCATCGTCATGACTTTCACCATCCTCATCATAGTTAAGAACTTCATCACTGTCATTTATCTCATTGATATGGGACGATGTTTCTTCTAATTTTTCACCTCTGCATATATTATGCAAGACTGCAGTCGCAATAATAATACTGCGTATGTTCCATAATGGTTCACGCATTGGGCGCGCAACAATTGTAAACATTTGTTTCCATAAAGCAAAAGTCTTTTCAATTGTTTTCCATGTTTTTAAATGTGCTTTATTATAGCTTTGTTCAGCTTCAGTACAAGGGTCCGTTACTGGAGTTAAAATGTACTTTTTACAAGGATAATTTCTGTCACCAAGTATGTGCTTTCCAAATTTATTTACATCGTAACATTGTTTGATAGCAGATTTTCTGACAACAGAGTCAAGTTCCACTCCAGGCCAATGGACTTCCATATTTATAAATCTCATATCAGCGTCACATATTGCTTGCACATAAAGTTCTAATTTTGTTCCTGACTTACTTACTTCTGAAAAAGACAAATCGATAGGAACAGTTGTGTAATTTATGATGCCTAAAATGTTCGGAAAATTTGCAATTTTTCTAAATTTATCTGCTTTATCTTGATGTACAAATATACAATCTTTGCTTAGTTTTGATAATGCCCCTGATATATCCTGTACTATTCTGCTTGCGGTTGGTTTGGATATCTCTAGGAAATCAGTCGCTGGCATGGAACCTTGTACATAAAATCTCAATGTCAGCAATAGTTGATGTAACGGTAATAATTTTACTTTATTTGTGGCGTGTGCAATAGTACGTTGCTGGATTATTTGAGGTAGTAAAGATTCCACTGCAGTTTTCGACAGCATAAATTTGAGAGTGAAATCAGAATTGTTGAGATTTTGCATGTTGTGATATGCATTAAAACTGTTTCTCATTTCTATGACTTGTTTTTCATCTTTATTTTCTTTCAATTCATTATCTTCGTATTTGATATACCATTTCAGAATTGTATCAAAAAATTCATCATCGCTATCACTTTCACTTTCAATATCGAATAATTGAGTATTTATTGAATGTGAATTCATGTCCTCATAACCAGAAACAAAAATATACAAAATAATACTTCTATTTTCTTTGAAGAACAACTAAAATCTTATATTCGTAATTGTTTAAATTAATGAGATATGAACTACCAACACAAAACACGAACACACATGCTATATGTAATCTAAAAATAGGTAGATCTTTCTCTTCACATTTCGGTTTAATATTACAATTTGACAAAGAATCAAGTACCAATTTGATGAAGTTTTATGTCAATGTCAGTATAATAAGTATATATAACACTGACATAGGTAGGTCCAAGATAAAAGCCTTATTATTTAAAATTTTAAAAACTCAGAAAAAATCAAAGACAAACTTAGATCAACGATGAACTTATAAAACAAAACTTAATATATTTTTAACAAAATTTAAATAAATTGACTTCATTTTAAATTTAAAAAAATTTGATACAGGCAGTCGGCTTACTCGGAAGACACCCGCGTCGTACGCTGACGGAGTATACATGATGGCCGGCGCCGACCGGCCTGGCGCCAGGACGCTGTCCAAACTGTTCATGAGAGGACAAGATGGACTACCCTCGCTGGCGAATAGAACAGCTCTTCTAGCTTTCTTTGGTAAGAAGCCGTAATATGGTTATTTGCTCACAAAAATTACATGATGGGCTCTACAGACAGACCAGGGTTAAGATGCTGTTAAAACTATTTATACCACAACTTGGCTTATCTTGGCTGGCGAATTGCAGGTTGGCTATTTACAATTGACAAGCTAGTGAACCACGCTGTGCCTCCTTACAAAAAGTAAATGGATAATTTGTTAATGAAGGAACTCTTTGAAAGTTGAAAAAATTTTAAACATTTCTTATCTACAGGGCAAGTAGTGACCGGGGAAATAGTGATGGCCGCCGAATCCGGTTGTCCAATCGAGCACCACCGCATCCCAGTAGACAAATGTGACCACATGTATGACCCAGAGTGCCAGGGTACCAAGTATATGCCCTTCTTAAGGGCAGCCTATGATCGCGCGACGGGGCAGAGTCCTAATAGTCCGAGGGAACAAGTAAGTGAAAATTGTACCAACAAGTATTTAACAATGATATACGAGTAATACCTTATAACAAACAAAAAGAAATGTAAGCAACCAAAGCTTAACTGAGAATGAAATATTGAACATTCAATTATGATGTTATTGAATTAAGGAAGAGAAATACGTAACATATAAGTTTTAATTATATATTTTATTGTCTTTACTCACTTTAACAATTCACTATATAATATCAGCTAGAAATAAAAAAAGTTTTAAAGATAATATGCAATCGAAGTAAACGCGAGCAGTTTTTTTAGTAAAAGATAAGTGCGTGATAATAATTACGTGTACGGTTGTACGGTACATACTGTCACTGAAAATTAGTTTTATCTTATCTAAGTACAACTTACTTTGTGTCATTTTACGATTTCGTTCATAATTGAAACGTGACTTCACTGTTTATCGAAAATATATTTTTGCAGGCGGGTGTTGTTTAATAGGCTACGATCTTTGTGGTCAAAGTTTGACATCTAATAGTTATAATTAAAAATTGTGTAATTTGTGTATCTTTGGTAATAATAGCATTAGTCGATTTTAATGAATTATGAAACCGACAAATAAACCTTAGAACCAGGTCCAACAATAAAAAACAATTATCCGATAAATAAAATTTAATAAAAAAATCCAAGTCTTTAACCAAGCTTTATAATACTACGACGTATGAAGGCTAGTTAGACAAACATGCTGTCAACAAATACTCAAATATTAGCTCCCTTCTACAGTAGTCGCACATATAATATTATACGCATGTTAGCACTCATTTGTCTGCGGACACGAAGGCCGAATTCCTGGCAATAAAACTTATACGTAACCCAGATCCAATCAATGCAATCGAAGTCAGATACCGACTGAAATACCGCACCTTAACTGAGATAGAATTATAATCATCAATCAAACGCCAATTGCTTCACATTTTAGATCTACATTGCAAAGATTTATTTTGCGGCTTGTGAGAACGATGATTCATACTTCTAAGAACTTCATTAATTAGAATTTATTGTCAAAATGTGTTTGCATAATTTTGTAAGTACTTAGATTTACTTATGAACAAATGATTAATGTGAAACAAATAAGATGAAAAGCACAATATCAGAAAATTTCTGTTAAGAGGCCGGTTTATTTTTGGTCTTTGACTGTTTTTGTCGCATTTTCAGCTGAGTTTTCTCAATATAACACCGTAAAGTTTAAAATTGTAAGACCTGCCTGTTTAACCTGATCCCGACTATTTAACAATAAAATAAAAATTATGAACAGATAATGCTCAAAATATCAAATACACAGATCAGTTTATCTTTTTCAGGTGAACCAAATGACGTCATGGATCGACGGCAGCTTCGTGTACAGCACGAGCGAGGCGTGGGTGAATGCAATGAGGTCATTTCAGGTGCCGCCCAGCAGCCACGCCTGCCCTTTACGTACATTCATAATTACGTTATTTTACATTAGATACCCGCGACGTCGTCCGCTTAGAAATGCAGCATCACACATCTTCAACAACCTACATTCGCAAACTCATCCATCGTCATCATTTGAATTGGGCAAGCGTTGAAGCCGTATCTAGGAAATGAATAAAATACTTATTTAAAAGACAGACTTTTGACTTTAAGTTTTTTTTAATTATTCTTGAATTTTATTATGTCTTTGGAATTTGGAACGGAAGAAGAAACCCAAGTTTATAAGCCAACCCCTTTGTCACCTTTTACGACATCCATGGGAAGAGATGGAGTGGTCCTATTCCTTCTTATATTGGTGCCGCGAGCCACACGGCACTTTATTTTTTATTCCATGAAACTGTTAAAAGAAAGATCAATTATTATTTTGGAGCTTATAATAAATCAATCAATCAAATATTTCATATAACTCGATTGGGTATAGGTTTACTCAGTAGCCTGAATGTTTTATAATAAGTTGTTTTTATTATTGCTACAGAACGGGAGCCTTGCGAGTGAAGGAGGCATGCCGCTAAGGAATACAAAGAGAGTTCCTTTGTTTAATAATCCGGTACCTCACTATATGCGCATGCTTAGCCCAGAGAGACTTTTCTGTAAGTGTTTTTTAATTGAATATATCTTATTTTTTCAAGTACTTAAAGAAATAAATTATTAAGACTAGGTCTTCATATTTTTTAAAGCATATACTAGTTGATATTTTATCCAATAGTTTTGTACCTATATAGTTTTTATACCTTAGCACTGAACTGTAAAATGTATTAGATTTAATTGAAATAATTAGTTTTAATAAGTCGTCCTTGAATATCAAAGACGCCTAAAACTAGTATCATTGAATACCATCTGTTCTACTCTGACCGTGCTCGTTATTTTTTTACCCAAAGCTCGATTTACTGATAACGACTTACTCCACAACATTATAATTAATGTGAAACTGGAATAACCTGATTTTTAATGTTAAAGTCTTATATCATTTTATGGATCAAGATTCAAGCCATTCAAGTATGAATAAAGCTTTCGTATGAATAATTGCTCAGCCAATGGATAAGACTCAGAATCTTTGATCGTGAAAGATCGTGAATTTGAAATTAACATTAGGAAATGCTGGAATGCAGACCCCGGACCCCAAAGCATCGTCATGGAGGGTATAACTGGCTCCATGCACGTGCATAAGAGAGATTCAACTATTAATATATACTAGCAAAATGTAAAGAGCCTTAATTTTTTTTTTGATGGTATAAGTCCTTCATTATATTCTTCTAAATCCAATGAATGTTTTGTTATATTCTTTTTATTTGCAATAACAAAAGTTTACAAACAACCAAACATTTCTTTTCTTTTACTATTTCAGTATTAGGAGACCCTCGAACTAACCAAAATCCAGCGATGGTGACCTTCGGAATACTTCTCCTTCGCTGGCACAATGTGGTGGCTGCTAGAGTCCATCGCCAGCATCCAGACTGGAGTGACGAGCAGCTGTTCCAAAGGGCCAGGAGAATTGTCATAGCTAGTCTACAGGTAATTTTAATACCAGCGACTTATTTCATCATCATTCCAGTATTTTTATTTGGTTATTCAATTCCTTCCTTGGAGAGACTGTTAAGACTGCGCCCTTCCGGATTTGGTCATACTGGATCAAACCATAGTTGCTTGACTTTCTGGTCAAGATGTTAAAAACGTTTTTGTATAAAATATAATAAAAAAACATTTGTGTTCGCTAAAAACTAGAAGCAAAAAGCAATTTATAATATTTTTGTTTTAGAATATAATCCTTTACGAATACGTCCCCGCTTTTCTCGGCGTCCCGATGCCTCCCTACAGCGGGTACAAAGCAGAGGTCGCTCCGGGTGTAACCCACTCCTTTGCAGTGGCAGCTTTCCGTTTCGGCCACACGCTGGTGCCGCCCGCCATTTTGTTGAGAGACAGGAATTGCAGATATGGCCGAGCACCTGGAGGACACGACGCTATAAGGCTGTGTCAGACCTGGTGGGATGGCAACGTGAGTACACCTCTCTCTTCTATTTTTTTTAATTTATAATTGCACAATGGGTCTGGATCGCCATTTTCCAAAAAAAAAGTTTTTTTAGATATATAAGGGGTTACAATTATGCGAGGCAGTCATTTTATTTTAAGCCACGATTATTGTTGTTGATTGCCTTTATTTTTGGTAATATATAAATTTGTAGTCACAGGAATTTCTTTCCAGGACGTTGTATCTCAAGTCCCAATCGAAGAAGTTCTCATGGGCATGGCTTCACAATTATCTGAGAGAGAAGATGCTCTCTTGTGTTCTGATGTTAGGGACAACTTATTTGGTCCCATGGAGTTTTCGAGACGGGATCTTGGAGCACTAAACATTATGAGAGGGAGAGACAACGGGTTACCAGATTATAACACAGCCAGGTAAAAATATGTAACTCTTAATGATATATACAGGCGTATAAAATAGTAGATGTATTAATACATTTATTACTATACAATTCTCTGACAATTTTTTTATTGTTTGATCATTATAATTGGCTATTTATAAACCTTTTTTTAATAAAATTTTAGAGAATCTTAGATTAACTTAAATGTTTTCAGGGAATACTTCGGACTTACAAGAATTAAGACATTCAATGAAATCAATCCAGCTCTCTTTGAAAGTAATCCAGACTTGTTGCAACGACTTATTCAAGCCTACGATGCTAGACTTGATAACATTGATGTTTACATCGGTAAGTTACAATGAAAATTTTACATTCTTTTTTCTTATTATAAGGCTAATTTGTTACTTGAACAATGTTGTATTTTTATTATGTAAATTGTTAGTTATGTACCTCTTACTGTTGCATTTGTTATATAAATACTAATACATTATACTTTGATGTTAATTACTTAATATTGTGGATGAAGCGAAGGAAGTATGCAGAGATCGTGGCAAGTGGAAAGAGGTAGTCTCTGCCTACCCCTCCGGGAAAGAGGCGTGATTTTATGTATGTACTTAATAATCTCAAGACCCAATTAAAATTTCATCATTCGGCGAAACTCTATAAACGTCGTGTTATATTTTTTCTTATTTAAATCATAAAGAAATTGACAATCTATCATTATTTTAAGGTGGTATGCTGGAATCGACTGGCCATCCTGGAGAACTATTCAGAGCAATCATAATAGATCAATTTACGAGAATTCGTGATGCTGATCGGTTTTGGTTCGAGAATGAGAAAAATGGGTAATTTTTTAACATTATTCTTTATTCATCTCTTCTCTTAAAGTAAATTTAGACACATTTTAAAAACATAATCTTCGCGTTCAAAAGAGGGATTTCATGAACGAGCCGCGATCAAATATTCCATGACTATGTTCCCTAGTAGTCAAATTCTGTGCTTATGACATAAAATAGAATCGATGACAAATATCAATACAAATTTACGAGTGGATTGCTAACAATTAATCTATTAACTTACTTTTTTCCCTCTCAGCATATTCACTCGTGAAGAAATAGCGGAACTCCGTCGTATCACCCTCTGGGACATCATAGTAAACAGCACCGCAGTGGGTCCTACTGACATTCAACGTGACGTGTTCCACTGGCGAGCGGGAGACACCTGCCCGCAGCCCTACCAGCTCAATGCCTCCAAACTACCGCCCTGCAAGTATTTGAAGGGATATGATTATTTTGAGGTCAGTAAAAGTTACTTGTTATTTTAAAATATTGTCAGAAGAGATGAAATCATTATAAAGCCGTACTTTGTTTGCATTAAAGTTGCATGAGAAAAGACAGACAACTATGTATGCTCATAAGTATATAAAGTAGGCAGTAAAATTAGGACGCTAAATAACTTCAAAGTTTTACCACTTAATAATTACATGAGTCATTCAAAAAATAAAAACTTTTTCCCGGAGGGGTAGCCCTCCCCTTTTATTTTTTGCAGAGACTAAATCTTTCCACTTGCCACGATCTCTGCATACATCCTTCGCTTCATCCACATTCTAAGTCTCTCTTGCATGAAGCATTACATTGTAAAAAAATGTTCTTAAGTGTACTTTAATTAATACCTACCTAAGTAAATCGAGACTTATTATTAAATCTTAAGCCAATGATCATTCTACGATTATGTTACATACATTTTTGCGATCCATCTATTCTGTCATAGTTGTATCGTTGGCATCCGCTTAACTAACACATATTATTTCGTTTCAGGGCAACGAATTCGCCTATATCTACACATGCTTAGCATTGGCATTTGTTCCTATCCTTTGCGCTGGCGCAGCATACGGGGTAGTAAAGCTACAAAACAGTCGTCGGCGTCGGCTGAAAATTCAACAGGAACATTTGAAAAATGCACATCATAAAGGTAAAAATAATGATATCACAGTCTACGATATAAATTGGCTATCAATCTTGTTAATTCCAACTTTCTCTTACAAGGATTAATAATTAAAATGAATCAGCTGTACTTCTCCATAACTTCCCTGTATTACGCCACCAAGACTTTTAATCCAGCAAAAACATATTCTACAACGACGACAAAATTTTCCATCATGCTTGGCTGTTACTTTCGTACTTTAGGTATAACAT
The DNA here is from genome assembly GCF_032362555.1 of Amyelois transitella. Classification (NCBI taxonomy): domain Eukaryota; kingdom Metazoa; phylum Arthropoda; class Insecta; order Lepidoptera; family Pyralidae; genus Amyelois; species Amyelois transitella. The sequence goes on along the minus strand of NC_083516.1, from coordinate 4,249,421 downwards.
TACTCTAGGTATTATAAACTAAAATAAATAGAAATAGAATATGATGTAATACAAATACATGTAAATAGTACAATGATGCTTGGTGCATCTAGCTTCTGTAATATCAATGTTCTATTTTCAAATTACTTAGTCTGCATCTTTTTAGTTGTTGATCAGCAATTATAGATACTTTCTAACCACAGACTATTAAAAACATAATTGAATTCCTTTCCTAGGTTCTGTGGATAAAATGGTATGTCGAGAATGGGTCCATGCCTCTCACAAGCGATTAGTCAAGTTACGGCTGGGACCTGAACCCTCGTTACACGTGACCGACCGAAAGGGAGACAAACTTCGCACCGTGCCGTTGGATCACACGGATCAGCTCACTGTACTTGAAAGCCAGGTATATGTTTTTAAAAACATACAATACGCCCAATTATCTTGGAAGTAAGTAGACAGACACCATAGATTTCTCCGTAATACGATTTTTATGTTCATGTCGTTTGCTTTTTGTACTGATTTAATATATCTTAACGCCTATGATTGTTATATTTTGAGTTTTTGAAATATTGAGCGAAACAAATCACATCATCGCAATTTACATATTTTATATGAGAATTTATAAATATAACTGCATTACTGATTCAACAAGTCTGCGACCCGAAGTGATACAGACATACAAAAAATATTGCGCATACAATTGTGCGATCATTGACATTCAGTGTTATAATCGTGCCGCGTCTTATAACTTTAGAGCTCAAATATTACCAGCAACCAAAGAGTTAATTCCTACTTGAGTGTTCAAAGAACGTTTAAGTATTAGTCTTACCTACTCACTTCTAAGAAATTTATCAAACAGTTAAATTTAGAAAATTATCGAAAATTGAGTCATCGACTCTCTACGGCGTACCACTATCGTTGAATACTTAAAAAAGCTATGTAAACTTAATTGCTTTATTACAAAAAAATGATAATAATACGTAATCAAGGTATAACAAAGTATTTTGTATTAACAGGAAGGTCGCAACAACAAGCGTCCGTTAGTCCTGATTCGCGCAGCTCGGGAACACGACCTGGTGCTAGAAATGGACTCCATAGCCTCCCGGAGAAAGTTCCTAGTCAAACTAGACACCTTCCTCGCTCAGCACAAGAAGGCTCTTAGCTTGAGTCAGGTAATAAGAATACATCATGTTAACTGGAATAAATTTAGTACCAGAAATGGTGGGAAAATAAGGCTTACAAAGTTGTCTGGAGCCAAGGCCCTAAAGCATAGTGGCAGAGGGTTAAACTAGGAACAAGCAAAATAAAATTTTTGTTGTATTATATTTATTCTGTGTTATTTATAAAACAATACAAATAGCTTTATAAAACAATATTATGAATGAATAGGGCCACAGAGATCACATCCTGGCCACAGCCGAGACCAGAGAGCGAAGACAACGCAGATTGGAGCACTTCTTCAGAGAAGCCTACGCCATCACGTTTGGTCTCGCGCCCGGAGAGAAGAGACGAAGGTCTGAGGATGCTGATCCAGAGGTACAACTTTAGTAATTAAAATTTTTTTTCTAAGTTTTTCTTCCTTAAGAGTAAGCTTGGTAGTTTTTAATATACTTTTTCCTTTCCTTTTGTATGTATATCATAAATTAATTTGTAAAAGAATGCCTAGAAAGCAGAAAAAAAAAATTACACAAATTTACTATTGATATCTGCCCCCGTAAAAAGGCATATCGTTCATTATCATTTTCAACTATCGGTGTTTCGTTTTTAATTCTGACGAAATAACATTTCAAATTAATTGTTTAAATTTGTGTTTTCTATTTTGTTTTAGTCAATAGTAATGAGGACATCTTTATCTAAAGGCGAATTTGCAAGTGCCTTAGGAATGAAAGCTGATGCCGTATTTGTTAAGAAAATGTTTAATATTGTCGACAAAGATGGCGATGGCAGGATCTCTTTTCAGGTAATATTTCAACATTTACTATTTACATAAGATGATTTTTATTGTAGTTTTTATTTATTCTACATTTTAGATACATGTTATCCTTATTCCTTTAATACTTCTGGGTATTTCTTGTATCTTATTTCAAGATTATATTTATTTTCTAAAATATAATATTTTTACTATAAGATCTTATCAATAATAAATCATCATCATCTCGACAATGTCAATTGTAATAATCGAATGTATTTCTTTTACCCAATAAGGAATTCCTGGACACTGTAGTACTATTCTCCCGCGGTGCGACGGAAGATAAACTGCGCATAATATTCGACATGTGCGACAACGATCGCAACGGAGTCATTGATAAGGGAGAGCTGAGTGAGATGCTGCGGTCCCTAGTGGAGATAGCCAGGACTACATCACTCAGGGATGAGCACGTCACTGAACTAATCGATGGAATGTTTTTGGTGAGCATCTTAAATTTTTCTGATTGCCCTGGACCTTACTTGAGTCTTAGTAATTTTACCTTTTTTACTTGTATGTGCACCTTTTAAATTATATATATACCTCCGCGAACCAAAAGCTAGACTAAGAATAAATAAAAAATAGGTTTTAATCATATTTTCCCAGGTCGCCTGAAAATTTGTGTAGTGGTGTTTTTAGTGGTTCTACTAAAAAGCTGAATGTTCTGAAAACAAGATGACAGAGAGATAATTTTACAAAATTGTGTTTGAGAGATGAGACCTATCGACTGAAAGAAATTTATTTCTTCATATTTTATCTAGTATGTTATCTTACCTTTTTTTTGTATATCTTCTAGGATGCTGGCCTTCAACATAAAGACCACTTAACATATTCGGATTTCAAGTTAATGATGAAAGAATACAAGGGCGAGTTTGTAGCCATTGGTCTGGACTGCAAGGGAGCCAAACAGAACTTCCTGGATACCTCCACCAATGTTGCTAGAATGACCAGTTTCCATATAGAACCCTCAATGGAACAATCAAGGTAAGTTATAAGTATATGTGTGTATTAAAGAAAAACGCATGTAACCTTTTCTTCAACACTCAAGTCTGGGAGAACTAAGAAAACAACATACCTATGTAACTCCATAAGGTAGAATCATATTTATTCATTTTGTAATTTCAAAGAATACTTCATCCTGTAACTTTTAATTCTCAGAGTCTACGAATATAGTAATAATAATAATTCTAAAATATCAATTCCCTTTCCAGGCATTGGCTCCTCCTAAAATGGGACTACCTAACCACGTTCCTAGAAGAAAACCGCCAGAACATTTTCTACCTGTTCATATTCTACGTAGTGACGATAGGTCTTTTCGTGGAAAGATTTGCTCACTACTCCTTCATGTCGGAACATTTAGACTTGAGGCATATAATGGGAGTGGGAATAGCCATTACGAGAGGATCTGCGGCGTCCCTGTCGTTCTGCTACAGCTTGCTGTTGTTGACTATGTCCAGGAATTTGTTGACCAAGTTGAAGGTAAGCGTAATTTATTGATTAAAGAATTGATGAATGAATGAAATTAGATTGAACAACTACTTAAATTTGAAATTTGAGAAATTCATTTAATAGTTTCCTTGTCTTTTTAGTGCTGTAAAATATTTATCATTATTTTACTTACAAAATTGATATGACTAGGTATGTCCTTATAATAAACTTTATTTTTATTCGAACCAGGAATTCAGCATACAGCAGTATATCCCCCTGGACTCGAGTATTCAATTCCACAAGATCGTTGCATGCACAGCCCTCTTCTTTTCCCTTCTCCACACGGCCGGCCATATGGTCAATTTCTACCATGTGTCCACACAACCCGTCGAGAACCTTCGATGTCTTACGAAGGAGGTCCATTTCACATCTGATTTTCGACCAGGAATTACGTATTGGGTGTTCCAAACTATCACAGGTAAGTTCAATTATGATCTCTTTTTAAGCAGCAAGTTTTTGCTGCAGGCGCTTACCTTGAAACATGGTTAATATTTTAAGCTCTTAAGCATAAACTGAGACTATCAATATCATTTCAGGAGAAAGTGATTTTTAAATATTTCTTATTTCAGGCATCACCGGTGTGATTCTCTTCGTGATCATGTGCATAATCTTCGTGTTCGCGCACGGCACGGTGCGCAAGCGCGCGTACCCGTGGTTCTGGCGCGCGCACTCCCTGCACGTCGCTCTGTACGCCCTGTGCCTAGTGCACGGCCTAGCCCGCCTCACAGGAGCTCCCCGCTTTTGGATCTTCTTCCTGGGACCTGCCATCATTTACATTCTTGATAAGGTTTGTTAATATTATAATATTTCAGACGAGAACCGGTGTTTTTAATGTGGTATGGACATTGATACATACTATTTCAGAACTAGAAAAAATTTATGATGCCGCAAAATGCCTATAAATTATGGCGCGAACACTTCCTACACGTCATTCATACTGCCGGCGCGTTCTTCATTTGCAAGTCAATTGTAACCTGTTAGGTATCCTGAATCTTTTTATGTGCAGGTGGTGTCATTAAGAACAAAATATCTGGCACTTGATGTTTTGGAAACGGAGATGTTGCCATCAGACGTGATCAAAATAAAGTTCTACAGACCTCCAAATCTAAAATATTTGTCAGGTATGTAACGCTCCATAATACTTTAATTATTCATTATACCCGTAAAACATGCACAGCCGAACCCATCATAAAAAATAAATGAATTCCGATGCCTAACATCATCTTAAACACAAAGATGAATCAATTAATGAAAATGAAGCCACCTTGAGATGATTGCACTCTTATAAAAATCGGAATAACTGCAATGACTAGGTACTGCAATTTTTTTTCATATTACAAGCGACGACAACGAAACGCAACTTTTATTTCAATTAAAATGTGTCTTTGTTCTGGCCTGTATAGGCCCTTTTAATTAAATAAGTATTAACTCAGTTTTATATGTAATATTGATTTTACCCTCGTCACAGGACAATGGGTACGTCTAGCTTGCACAGCATTCAAGAAGGAGGAGTTTCATTCATTCACGCTAACATCGGCCCCTCACGAGAACTTCCTCTCTTGTCACATTAAAGCCCAGGGTCCATGGACGTGGAAATTAAGAAATTACTTTGATCCTTGCAATTTTAATCCAGAGGACCAACCCAAAATTAGGTAAGTTTGTCGATTAATGTTACATGCATTTCGTTTAATTTATTCCTGATTATTTGCCTACAATAGTATATAAATTGAGACATTTTTATTTCTGGCAGTATTTAAAACCCCAATTTTTATTAATTTTTATTTTGTCCCCTTATAAACAGATAAACTGCATATTTATTTTTGTTAACGTTGCATACTTTCATGTATATAAATAAATGTAATCCTAAGTTTGCGATTAAACCGAAGTAAATTCTTGTTAAAACCCGATTTCTAAGTCATATGCGCTTGCGCAGCCCTTTTCGAAAATAATGATGATGCAACCGGGACTAAAGCTAGGCGGATGATGATGACATTCGAACAAATTTGACAGAATCCAGGGTCCATTCGGCGGAGGTAACCAAGACTGGTACAAGTTCGAAGTGGCAGTGATGGTGGGCGGAGGTATCGGAGTGACCCCGTACGCCTCCATACTCAACGACCTGGTGTTCGGAACATCAACTAACAGATACTCTGGAGTCGCTTGTAAAAAGGTCAGTTTTCTGTTCATACAGTTCAAGTTTGGTATTCAACATCACTCCATTTTCCAGGCGGAGACTAATATCTCTGTATAATTCTTTCAACATTTATATAATCATTTATTTTTTAACTTCCTAGGTTTATTTCCTATGGATCTGCCCATCACACAAACACTTCGAATGGTTCATCGACGTGTTGAGAGACGTGGAGCGGAAGGACGTCACCAATGTGCTAGAAATACACATCTTCATCACGCAGTTCTTCCACAAGTTCGACTTGAGGACCACCATGCTGGTATGTTCATTGTTCCTACTAGTTATGTATTCTTAAGCCAAGTAATTTCCATGAAATTACTGGTTTTATATAGCATTTTGTTGTGCAATGAAGTCAATCCTATCATCTATAGTGATATTATCTACATAACAGATTTATTGTAATTATATATTAAATTTATTGTCCGGAACTTAACATACAGCCCATAGGACTATAATAAGCTAGATAAACATACATACAATCACGTTTTTATTTCTTGCGGAAAAGACAAAGCTAACAGTCTTGGATCTTTCCAAGACTGAATACGCTTAATTAATATTATAGCAAATTGTCATCATTGAATGACATAGCATGTCTAGCGATTTCACCCATACATATATTGTGATATTTGAGTTTATTTGAACCACCTTAGACCTCATATTACTTTCCATCAGGCAGATGTAGATAAAACACATTTAAAATCCCAAAAATATTACCTTTTAATATTGCCAGTGTTTACAAATTTAGATTTCTAAGGTTTAGGACAAATTTGAGACCAAATAACGATTTCCGATTCATTTCTACAGTATATCTGCGAGAACCACTTCCAAAGGCTGTCGCGCACGTCCATGTTCACGGGGTTGAAGGCCGTCAACCATTTCGGAAGGCCAGATATGTCTTCCTTCCTCAAATTTGTTCAGAAGAAGCACAGTTATGTAAGTAACCAAGTTTACTGCGGTTTTATGACTAAAGGCTTTTTTGTCAATGTACCTAAACAGCTATTGGGATAAAAAGACTTGCAATATTTGAATTTATTTTCTTTCGTTGAGTGCTGTTCAAGAAACTGCCTGTCACCACCACACATCTCCTTGGATTGAGTTAGTCAGGTTTTTATATGAAGACATTCCTATCTGTTCTTTAAGCGTTACAGGGAAGCTTTACAAATATATTGGGTCATGATTATGCTATATGTGTCATCATAGGTTAATTGTGAATAATGTAATAGTTAATTTTTTTATAATTACATTCATACAGGTATCAAAAATAGGTGTATTCTCGTGCGGCCCGCGCCCCCTCACTAAAAGCATAATGTCTGCGTGCGAACAAGTGAACCGGACGCGCCGCCTGCCTTACTTCATACATCACTTCGAGAACTTTGGATAATTTGGTAGGATCAAAAATTTTAACTTAGCCATGGGAAAAAATCGACTTTGTCATCTCGAGACCTTGCTAGATTTATACTTCAGTCTCATTACCTTTAAAATATATTATATTAAATTGGAGCATATTTTAGTTTCAGAATAATAAGCAGTTCATTTTACAGTCCGTTGACTGAACACATTAATAACATCACGTTTGATAATCTAGGTAAAATTGTATCTTCTTTTAAATCCTAATGAGACTGATGTACTCTATAGTTTTAAGAATTTAGTTTAGTTTAGTCAGAAAAAACCTTAACTGCCAATCGTGATTAATGATGGACGGAGCTGCTATCATCCATTGGTCTACTATTGTTTAGATCATATAGAATCAATAATCATACTCGAAGTTTTGTTCAAATCAAAGTTTAAAAAATATAATTAATTTGAATGAGTCTCGAATGCCAAATTAATAAATCAGTTACTTCCTATTTTATATTAACTTATTTATTGATTAGTTTTTATGATTATGTTTTTAATAATTATCATCATCAATGCAATGACTCAGTACAAAAATAAAAAACAGCGCATTTTAATGTACAAAAGATTGATTACCATCAATATTACTTTTAAATTAATATAATACTCATTGCGATCTGATTTACCTATTTAGTTATTATTTTTATTTGTAAAAATGTTATGTAAATAATGTAAAAACTTATCCTTAGTGAAATTGGCTAATAAAATAAATATGAAACTGTGTTTTATTTAAGTTGAAATTGTATGTAAATATAAGAGTTTTAATAAAATTTGTTCACTCTTTAAATTTTTTTACTTAGCCTATATTTCCTTTATATATTTTCCTTTACATGTTAACAAGAAATAACTATCTGCAAACTTTCGCATTTCCTACTACTATTATAAAGGCGAAAGTTTGTATGGATGTTTGTTACTCTTTCACGCAAAAACTACTGAACCGATTACCATGAAATTTGGTATGTAGGTAGCTGAAGACCCAGAATAACACATAGGCTACTTTTTATCCCAGAGTTCCCGCGGGATTGATAGGGTTTCCATGCGGACGAAGTCGCGGGCGGCCTCTAGTATAATATAAGTAGAAGGAGTATGTGTTTAGCCTCAGGTAGTGAATAAAATTGCGGTGGCGAAGATCAAACTCAGAGCAATCTATTAGATTTCTATGGTTAGAAAAAAACATGAATAATATAACAGCATCGCTAGCCGTTTATAAGGCACATGACATTTAAATTATTACCGATGACACTGAGTACAATACCTACAAATCTTTGCATTCTAAACTGGCATCTTCAATTTATTGTTTTGTCATGCGCTTTTATTTCCCAACTCATTCGGGAGCCTCATCATTGCGAAATTTTTCAAAACATCAGTAACGTAAGTGGTTGCTTTACGATTGTTCTCAAACCTTTAAGATTCGTACTTGGATTATTTATGGGTGGTAATTTGAAGCTAGCACTTAAGCCAAGTAAGAGGTTTTAGCCTTGCTAGGCACACTACTTATATTAAATTATATTTCTATCTATAAGAAATTAATTTCAGTAATGAATTAAGTAGATAAATTATTTATAAATGACAATGTACGCTTCATCGCTTATTAATACATTGTTATCACTATTTTATTGGGAATTGAAGTGCGTTTGATCACAGTTTTCTTTATTTCTTTAGCAGGGATCAGAGACGCGGGGAATAAATTCAACATTTATGGGATACGATTTGGTCAGTTGTACGTATATATAGTACGATACTTATGTACATATATTGCACCGACAAATCACCTACTTTGTAATTAAGGCCGCCGCTTAGCGACTGCATAATGCATCAATTACTAGGTGCAAATTAATGCAGTTGCAACATAATGATATGTGGTCGCAATGCATGGACTCACCTTCGGCTTACCTTCAAGTATCTGTGCCTCCATTTACTTAGCTTGTATTATATTTTATGAGAACAAGAACAATGATATTACATCTCTTGTGACCTTACAAAGCTCATTCGTCACTAAACTGTGTATTGTTTTACTCACGATTCTAAATACTTATACCTACCTAAAGGTAATTGTATAAATAAGCATGTATATTCGTATAGTTATCCAAGCCCAATACTTAGTAGGATCAAGTCGTAAGACGCATCTAAGGAAATAAAAATTTTCACCCGATGTAACAAGCATGATCCAACCTGGGTTATATTACTTGACTTAACCACTGGATAATAGTAACAAGTAGACAATAGCCTTCTTCCCAACACACCCAGTACAAAATTTGAAATCATCACTGTTCTATTGACAGCCATGAGGTTATTTTCCCTCGTAAGCACTGGTTCGGCCGTAGTTCAACAAAGACAACCTGTAAATGTCAACAACTACTACAATTTATCTATAACTACGGTTGGGTAGGAATATTTCGATATTATGTTTGGAATGGAATAGAAGGCACGTCGAAAGATAGGTGTCACGAATTTCTGTTGAATATATGTCTTGTCTTAGGAAGTTCAAAGTTACTTTTGCCATCAAAGAGGTATTACTTTCCACGCCTTAATAAAAACCAATTGCTTTAAAAAAACGAAATAAATGGAATGATGACTACGTAATCAAATTGAAATCAAGACGATTTCATTAAAGAGGGTAATTAATGAAATAACATTCAAGTAGTAAATAAAATGTCGATAACATTTTTAAGTGAACGAATGTTACAATCTTAGTTGTCGAATATCAGCTTTTAACCTTTGTGAATTATCTAAATAAATCCTTTATTTATTTTGGCCTTTTAAAGCAATCCCTTTGTTATAATTAACTACACATAATAGTGACTGCCAATCAGTTCGAAGTATTGAGAAATTGTTTGAAATGAACAGATTTGCTATTGAATTGAAATATAGCATTTAAGTAAGTGCCGTGTGGTGTCCAACACTTCAGGATAGAATTAATCTATAACTTTCCCATGCATGTCGGAAAAGGCTACTGAGGGATCGGCTATAAATATTGTTAAATTTGGGATTCGTCTTGTAGGCGATAGGCTACCAACCCAACACTGTTTGAATCTCAATTCCATCATAAAGCCATTCAGCCATACATTTCAGTATTTTCAAAACTGTTGGCCCGGTCTACCCCGCAAGGGATATAGATGTGACTATATGAATGTATAAATAGACGTTACTATATGAATATATAAGTAAACAGACGATTTTTGGTTTATATAACTACCAATTTTTTCCATTTATTTTTTAACCTTCACATTTTTCAAATATTTAACAAAAATTCCTAATCAAAAAACACAATTTCAATTCAAAACCATTATTTTGACCACACAGCGTAACTTCGAAATTTAATTGTTTTCCCACAATTACGTAACACGGAAAGGTTACTTTGTAAGAAGTTACCATGACTCACAAAGTTTTGGATACCTCCGGCAAGAGGCAACGGAGGATCGTTTCGAAAGTTTTATTTCGGTTTATAATAAATGAATTTACCGTGAAATTAAATTCTTTAACATATGAGAAATTCTACTCTGAGTATACCTCAGTCTAGAGAAGTCATAAAAAATTAAGAATACTTATTTCTTTTTGCTCAAACAAGTTAAAATACATTTTCTTATGAAAGTTTTGATGAATAATATTAAAATAACGACAATATCGTTTTAATTTTTTGCACGGAAATCTGAATATTTATTGTTGATAACTGATTTGCGCCAAGAACACAAATACCACAAGCGTATTGTTCTACAATATTTCCGAGAGGATCATAATGTGATCATATAAAAGCAATGCATATATAATATAAATGTCAATGAATTAAAATTGAATAAGTTATGTTTTATAGTTCTTAATGACAGAAAAAGTAAATAATAGCGACACGGTCACCACGCACGTTACGAGCCGTGAACGAGATACCTACTGGAAATTATTTAATGCCTTCTGATGAAATATAAGACATAAGCATTATCGGAATTAAAACAAAAAGCGAAAATTAAAGTTAATCCATCATCATTGAATCAAATATTAAGCTAACTTTATTTAACATTAGCCTACTTAGTTGATAATAAGATTAAAAAATTGTACTAAGGTTTTTATTTCAGTTTATAGAAATTACCACAGATGGAGTAGAGGAAAAAATTGACGAATCATCGTGCTACATAATAATGGGTTAGGTCAAGGAAGGTCACATGTATATACGGTCAATTACCTTACTTAATTGATCATGTAAAAAGCACTCCTACTTAGTTTTTTAGTTGGTTAATTGATTAAGCAAATTATTTAACCTTCATATTCCTAACGTTTGACTCATTTGAGTCCGGGACCTGGTAAGGACCGTTCGAATGACTGAGATTCAGAAACGGTTATTTCAGTAGGGTTGGAATCCAGTACCCGTGATAACACAAGTCACAGCGTCAGCCAATAGAACTAATTCTGCTTAAATATAACTTTATAAATACATATACATGTATATAATAATTTCTTTATCTCTTAAGCTCTTAATACGAAGCCAACAGTTTTGAATAGACTGAAAGGCCACGTTACCTTTTATATCACAATTTCGCAATAATTGTCTTATTTCGCCGCAATAAAGCTTTACGTTCGTTGGGAATTGAAATCATGCCAGGTATGCGAATCGGCCTTATAGAAGTCAATAGGAAGGAAAACATGCAGTTCCGCCGCGCAAGTTCACTGCCTACCACTCACTGTCATTTCCTCATTGCATACGCTGATACTACACATTAATGGTGATACAGAGAGGTTATATACCTAGTTTTATAATTATTTCACATAATACCTAAACAAATGATTCCTGTATTTGTCTTATCGAATTAAATAAAATTACGTAAGGGCAGTAAAACTTGACTTATAGAATGACTTTCCATCGTCTCCCGACTGCTAAGTTACTTTTATGCGTATGTATTTAGACCGCACCAAATTGTTCCAAATACTAGTTACCAGGTATTAGGTCTGCACAGATCGTAGAACAGATACTTTCTCAAAATCTCTTTTTAATAAAAAAGATCATGATCAATCAAACAAAAAAATATATTTTCTTGGTTGCTTCTGTGTTATTATTATTTGTGGCAACACTAGAGGAAGTTATTCACAAACAAGCACTTTGCCTTTCAACACTAATAGCTTGATTAGTAGGTTGCATGGTTTCTAGAAATGTGATTGAAAATAAATGATCAATATCACTAACGTTTCTATCTGCCGTGTGGTTCCCGGCACCAATACAAAAAATAATAGGACCACTTCATCTCTTTCCCATGGAAGTCGTAAAAGGCGACTAAGGGATAGGCTTACAAACTTGGGATTCTTTTTTTAGGCGATGGGTTAGCAACCTGTCACTATTTGAATCTCAATTCTATTATTAAGCTAAATAGCTGAACGTGGCCATTCAGTCTATTTAAGATTGTTGGCTCTGTCTACCCCGCAAGGGATATAGACGTGACCATATATATGTGTGTATATACGTTTCTATCTTACACATCGCTTAGAATAAAATGTTTCATTATAAATAATATTTCAAAATGGTTTCTAAGAATGACCAGCAATTAGTTTTCGGCTTCGGGCACATTCCGTTTTATGTTATCAAGCAAACTTTGTAACCAATTTACCTATTTATAATGAATATGATAGGCTATGATAGGGATGTAATTTTAAAATAATTCATTACCTTTTTAGATAAAGTAACCAAACAAAAAAATAAAGGGATGTAACCATATGCTTACTCCCAACAATTAATATAACATTACGTAGAAGCGTGAAATCGTAATTTTTACAGTAACAAATACAATAAAAAACGTGAGGCATCATTTCGAAGTTTTGCAAAACTCAACGGGCCATGTCGTAAGGTCTTGTGACAGATGTTATACATTTTTATTAGACCTAAATAGAAGACTAGTCGCTGATAGCAAATGTCAGGCTCATTTGTTTATGTAATTTTGTATATAATGAGCTGTCGGCAAGAAAGCTGCAGTTTTCGCTGCAAGATTAAAAGAAAGAAATGAATGGCCGTCTCTTTCCAGCTCGCTTTCGTTCCGCGCGGTGCAGCGGTGGTCGTCGAGGGCTTGGCAGCGACGGCGGGTTTAGTTATCAGTGATCGCGCGAGGCGGCGCTACCTGCCGGCGACCTCCGCACTTTCTAAACCGCATCTTATTTCCTAGTGTTAGTGGTGTGAAACAAATTGACGTCCAGCGGAAGTCCGCTCGAGTTGTGCACGGCTGACGGTAAAGCAAGGATAACCAACAGGTGAATATAACCGCGTCGCTCGGTCGCACGCGCAGCCGACATCCTTGTCCTCAATTAAAACAATTTACGGCGGCTCTTATTTGAATTAAACATTCAGCTGACCCTTAAAATTACCGCACAAATTACTCTGATGCTGTGAACAGAATTCAAGCGTACTTTTACACTGAATTTTGTAACTGAATATAACGCGTTGAAGTCTTTTCTAAGGAGACGGCAAATTAAAGGATTTATTGCTCTGCATGAAAAATATGAAGATTTTTATTACCATTTTCAAAGTCACTTATATAAAAGAGTAAAAGTATAAAAGTCAACTACTCAGGTATTAACTCGTTAATACATATGTAGGTAAACATTTTTGATTTCTCCCTTCATTTATTGGCGTTACTACTAAGCAGAAGTATTTTAAACCTTAATTAACAGCTCTTCGAGTTGAACACAAACTCGTAGTAATACAATCTTTGTTAACAAAATCCTTGAATATAGGTACTTAGACTTTAAATATGATATTCATACGCTGTCAATAGAAATACAAAATCTGTGAAAATGTTATTTTATGAGATACCTACAGCCAGATTGGAATTAATTGTCCATAATCAGATGGACAACGGAGCTATGGTGATTACTTGCGGTTTTACTTTGGGTCAGAATTATAAAACAATGTAGATAGACTGTATTAGTTAAGTCTTTTCATCTCTTCTTAAACCCATTTAAGGTCTCATCGCTACTGCCTACATAGTAAATGACTAGGTTCACTCGCTGACCTTTGCCAAATGTCAAATAGTTTTAAGAGTGATAAACATCTGCTGTCATAGTTAATTTAATCAAAGAAATACAAATATTTTTTTATAAAACTACTAGGTTTAAAATATAACGTATCATAACAATAGTAAATTCCATTAAAGTAATACAAAAACAATATAGCCACAAGATTCAGAATGCTACGTAAAAAAATAATCTATAATCAATAAGTAATTTTAATCTATTAACATTTTTTATAAGTAATCAGATTAATAATAGGTAGGTATTACTTATAAATAATAAAAGATTTGCAGCTGTTTATCCCAGTGAATAACAGACCTTAAAACTCCTAAACAAAACTTGTTTTAATAACTCCATCATAAAAACGTTACTACTTCTAAGTATTATACGTTGACCAACCAAAGCATTTGACACTCAATAAAAAATAACTGACTAACTGGTTTGAGATAAGATGTATTTTATGGTTCTAAAATAACGAATGTATAGAAAATAGTTCAGTTTAGAACCGAAACTTACTGGTATAATGAAATAATTGCAAAGGGAAACTGGGATTCACCACAGTTTAAATAAATTTAAATATTGCCAAACGATATTTCAAATTACAACCGACATTTCAAAAATTTGTTATCCCTTTTTAATGAGCACAAACCGAAACAGTCCCCCGTTACAAAACCACTTCAGTCGAGATAATCAAATGAAAAAACAGACTTATAAGCATAACAAACAAAGTGACAATGAAAAAATATATATTTGGAAAACCAATAACAAGTATAAGTAATTTAAACACATAGAATAACGATGATATCTGGTAGAAGTTATTTAACTGTGTTGCAAATGTCACTCTTCCAAAATAACATTTATATAATGTGTAAACCTAAATAATTCAGATGAGAGTTGCTTTGCGTAAAAACCTTACTTTTCCAATCCAGGATCCATGGTCCTTTGACCATATGCCTTTGCATACTGATGCAACTGGGACTAAAGCCAGGAGAAATATGCAGTGTCTGATGTGTTGTGTGAGAGCATGAACGTGTAAGTTTAGATTAAGAAAAATTCTTTAGTAATAAAAAGAAAACAAATCGAGTATGAAGATTTACATCTGTAATGTTATAATTTATGCCAATTTCCAACATGATTTGATACATTCAACGTTACGCCACGGAGTCCAGTGATGCGATTGAACAATACAACATTAATCTCCGTTAAACCAAGCGCCATGTCCATTTTGAAACCAATTTGACTGTTGTAATGTAACAAAAGCGATACCTACTGGTCACAAGCCCAATCCAGAATATTATTGATTCCTGAAAGTAATGTCCCATTTTAAAGCTTGCGAGTTTCCCAAAAAAAGAGTCACCGAAATACTCGTACATATAAAATTGCTAAAATCTAAAAAAACCTCGCCTCTTCTCTATTCTCTAATACCTACAACTTCCCTAAGTTACTTGAATGACTCCCACGCCTATCTTGCTTACTATCAGGCAGATACACTAGAATTTTCATTAATAAAGAAAGTGCATTAGGGCATATTTTGTCACTACTTTTAATATGATATAATTAATTCCAATTATAAGTATGAACTTAATGAAGAGTATGCCAGCATCCATATAACTCGAATCAATGACACATAACTTCAACAGTAAGTATAAAATATATGGGATAGGTAAAATCAGGAAAGCAAGAGAAAATATTGATGAAAATTACAACACTTATCTTGAGTAATATAAACGACTTATAATTGTTACATTGTGTTAAACCGCAGCACATACTATGAATTATAACCCTGAGGGTAGACATTGAATTGTGTTGTGGATTAATCTTTGTTTTTGTACATGTCAGTCATGATAATTATAAAATCTCGAAATTCATCTTTTTCATTGTAAGCAAACTTTACGTAACTCTCAAATACCTCCATGAAATGAGTATGTGGCAACTACTCATATTCGTTATCCGTAGACAAAAAAAGATATGAAAAAATGTATACTACACATACACACATTTACAGTCAAAATTAATGACTAAAACGCAGATTTCAATACTATAGACAGAGGTCTAAGAATTATTTTTATTGTATTTCTTTTTTTAATAATATTGACGAACATTAAGATTTTAGTACATTTCCTCAGAATTGAAAAGGGTAATTAAATTACTTTTTCTGATCAATCAAAGATAATGAAGTATAGATACATAAGAGTATATTTAAATGCACTCAGGCGAAAAAAGTTAATTTAAAATGATTTAAAAAAGTGTGATTAATTCACATAGACAAAAAAATATATCCGAATTACGAAGCAAAACCTACAACTTCAATATGCATAATTAAAATACAATGCTAGCCTGACATTTACGGCATATTTTTCTAAGCCTATGTGTGTCACAGGCATTACCTCACACCAGTTATCTCACCGTTTATGAGCTGTAAACACTGGAATTCCGTTACTGACGCCAGCATTGCAGTTCACCGTGCGGATGCGCCCGATCTGTCCTCCAAGTGAAGGCCAGCACAGTTGCAATTATTTCTATACGCATTCTCAATATAAATATGTAAATTATATGTTTTCCGAAGTAAAGTGAAACCTGACATATTAATAACGTAGAGTATTAACAAACTAACTTGCATGAAGAGTGTGATGATCGTGCATGAAACGAAAGAAATATGAAGGAATCGTAAAAAATTTAGTCTCTGTATAATTTCCAGCAAATAAGAATTGGATTACTTCTACTCTACTCTCTTTTGATATGTTTAACGTAGAAGACATCTAAAGTTAGAAACCAATGATTACGGCATAGGGGACTTCGTTATGCCGTAAGGCATTAGTTTCTAAAATTAACCTGTGTAAGCTTTACTAAATATTTTCACAATAATTTGTTAACAAGAGTTGATCTTCTACTCAGTATTTCTACTATCATCAGTTTAACTCGCTAGATTTATGAAGGAAAATAACAAAATAACGCCAAATACTCTACGTATATGAAGTCACGGATATCGTAAATTATTTCAAGTGTAATTTATGTAGATCACACATCATGACTTTGCGATCACGACCATAACAAATTCATAGCTTCCAATGATTGCAATCGTAACGAATCACGATTATTAAACCTATTTCAATTTTACGATTAATTCTGACCGAGTATATTGGGTAATGTTTGTTTGAGGCCCATTCTATAGAAAAGATGCCCTGAAAGATTTGTCTCGTTGCCTAAGCTATTTCGCATTTAACCTCTTTACAATTTACAAAGTGCGATTGTTCCATTTGACTTAGAGCTGGGTAGGCATTTCTGGTCCTAGTTGCAAAACCCGACTGCGCTTTACCGACGGTCTTGACATTTGTTCCACGTTGGAAGTCGCCGGCAAGAAATCTTGTTTTCTAACACTAGTGTATGCCATAAACGTCGAGTTTGAATCTATTAAAGCCTTGCGCAACACTTGCCCGAAGGAACTTAATAATGTAAGTGAATAAATAAATTAGCTAGGCATCTTGACTTGAATAACAGCAGTATTTAAACGCTAAGGGTGTCTAATTACCGTTTTTACTAGCTTATATGTAAATGTGATAGTCAGTCATTTAATTTAAATGCTGTATAATTAATTATCAATGCAAAATAATACTACACATTGTAAATTAGATTTTTATTATTCTATTCAGTCTCATCAGTTTTTTAACGAGCTGTTAATTAATGTTGATTTTCATTGTTTAATTTATCTATCGTGCCTATGCTTACATACTCATGTAAGCGCACCTATTGTCAGCTGACTGTGCTCCCACAGTGCCGCTGATCGGACATTTGTTTTCTCAAAACAATGTGTTACAGTTTCTCACGTACACTCCGCAGGTGTGGAAAAGACTCCTTGTATACTAATTTGCATGCCATGACATAAATCCCATTGTTTGTGTTTATCCATTTGACGACATCGCCTGTATGGGATCAATTTCACAAATGCCCATTCCGTGAATTACCTGTTCAAATACTCCACTTTCTCGAACAGGCAAGCTTATGTAATGTAGGTATTGTTAACGCAATTCGAAATCAAACGTCGACCTGCATGTGTATGTCAACCTAACATCATTTGAACGCTTCGTTTAGCACGACACACCCAAACAACATAGCAGGAAAGGTACATAATTAATGGAAATTGCAATCTAGATCCGAGTTTAGTGCAGCTGCAAAGTATAAAACGCGTTTC
Source organism: Amyelois transitella (assembly GCF_032362555.1). Classification (NCBI taxonomy): domain Eukaryota; kingdom Metazoa; phylum Arthropoda; class Insecta; order Lepidoptera; family Pyralidae; genus Amyelois; species Amyelois transitella. The sequence continues at coordinate 4,231,229 of NC_083516.1, read as the reverse complement.
CCGTGGCTTTTGCTGGGCGATACTGCATTTCATACAATTTCATAATTCGTAACTGGATTTTTCGCCCGTGCTCCCAGATGTTTCCAAAGAGTTGTTAAAATATTTTCTTATTATAATTATACAGAGGCATGTAGTCACTGCGGTAAACTAGGGATAGTTATGTGATGTGCTAATTGCTAGTCTAGTTATTATTGGCCTTCGCATAAGTTCAAACTTCAAAAAAATCTTATTGCAATTATTGACCAGGAAAATAGCCTATATTAATAAGATCTAAGTCAAATCTGTTTGGGTGTGTGCTTACCTATCCCAACCTCAAAGCGAAAGTAATTTTGTTTGTGTTCTGGTGAATATTGGTAATTTCTACGGATCTAAGAATTTTAGTTCAATGCGGGCGGAGATGCAGGCGAAACCTGTATATGGCTAATGTATATTATTAAGTAAGAAAAATTTTAAAATATCTTTTAAAATGACAAAAATTCAAAGCAAATAGAAAGAATTAGTGTCGAATCAATAAAACAGAGAAGGTGGAACAGGTCAAAGAAGAATTTCGGGCAAGGCCGCAGGGGCAGGTGATCTATGTATGTTTGCGCGGCAACTCTTGCGCAACCGGCCACGCACGCGGCCCTTGACGTCACTGCTCACTACACAATGTTTGCAAGAATTTTTCCTCGATATTTACTTTTTATACGTGTTAATGTCATCGTCCTTCTACAAGTATGTTTAAACCACTTGACTTTACCAATAATCCATACTTTAATTTTCGCGTACAAGTTTCGTCAGTGCGTTATGGGATGGAGAATATTCGGTTTGGTGTTGCAACAGCAGAGGCCAAATATTTAATTTACATATTATAGCCGAGAAATTAAATGTGTTAAATTTTAACTTAATAACTACAATTCATCCTTCTTTTTATTCAAATTTCACATTTGAATTTAAATTTAGACCAAGTTATAGTTACACATAAAGCTAGTAATTATAAATGTACGAAGTAATTACAGCAACAATGTTATTCTGTAGTAATTATTTTTCGCATTCAATTCTTAATAACAGTCTGTACGAGGTCTTATTAATAATCTCAAGTAGTCAATTTGTCAAACACACTACAAGACGATAGGCCAAGAATAGTAATTATATAGTCGTGACAAGGCACATATTGTCGATCAGAGTTCCATTAGTGTAATAAGTAATTATAGATGGTTAGAATCGAGTGATTGTACTGAAATGGCGTACGCCCGGGGTCCTGGCGATGAAGGCCGTCTTTTGCAATTCGACAAATACTCGCTTTGCCTCGGTATTTCTTGATCCTATCAGAGTATGAAGCATGTGATCCTTTTTATAATGCGAGCAGAATTTGAATTCAAGAATATTATTAACAACGTTAAAAAGATTTCGTAGATATAGCAAAGAACTGTCGTATCATTTTATCACGTTCAATTGAACTTTAGCTAACTAGAAATTATGTAGAAACTGATCAGCACGAGATACAAACGTTAATCTGACAGTAATGCCGAAGTGAACTTAAGATTAATTACGTATAAGTATGTAATGTTTTTATTTTCCCACGCTTTGCTTTAAACACCTCCGAAGATTTCTGCACACTTGGTCTAGATTAGATAGGTGGTGGTAATATTACAAGAATAGTACCTTTCCATTATAACTTCTGTAGTTCGTTGTTGAATCCCATTAAAAACACCCATAGAAATAACTTATTTTACCAAAAAATTATAAAGTTTGATTTATAACACTCACCTTTTATGACGGTGCTGAATTTAAATAAAACCTTTGAAGTAAAAACCGTACTACTGAAAAAGTAACTTTAATCCGACTTAAAAAAAGTGGTTTCCAAATCAACTACGTATTATTATTTTATGGCATATACAGATATATAGACAGATTCTTTTTAACGTTGAAGAGTTTGAAGGGAAGTTACAAACTTTACCCTTTATTATATTTGATAGTAAAAGACTGTGTTTTGCGAAGTAAGAGTATCTTCTTGATGATTCCACAACAATGAGTACGAAATGTAGGAGAGAAAAGATCAATTCAAAAAGATACGAATTGCACTTTGAACACACTATTATACAATTTTGAGTGTAAATTTTTTTGCGCATTTGTTTACCTTCTGCTATTATTTATTCGCATTCGCCAAAAACTCTGATGCCGTGAGAATAGTCCGGGTCTACATTCCAATTTCTGGTTGCGTCACCCTTTTGTTGTTTCCTTTAAGATTTCTTTGACTCTCACATACATTTCTACTATTTTAAGAAAATAATTTCCGTTTTAAATTTCGCAGAGGACAGATTTCTCAAAGATAAAGTTTGCTTTAAATGTAGTTGAGTTTGTGTCCCATAAAAAGGAACGTATAACTTTAAGGAAGTTTCAATATATGTAATTATTAAACATCATAAAATGTTTTGGGATTTAAAGAAAAGGGTGTAATAATATATTATTACATAGTATGTATTAATGATATATTTGGTTGTTACAGATCGCGTGGCAACTGGGATAAGACTGTCGACCGTTTTCTAAGTGCAAATAGTGTTTATGTAAAAACATTACGGCGTGAGTGTTGTGAAATGATGAGTGAAACGCGAAGGTGACTTTACGTTAATACGTGGAAATGAAAAGAGAAAAGTACAAAACAATCTTGGAACTCAGGTATGTATTTTCTTATATTTCAAAACAAATAAAAAAATAATGCTTATAGGACTGCACCGTTTTAAACCATTGCGAAGAGAGACATGAAAGCTCCTTAATCATCTTAAAGTGCCATTTCCTTCTAGCCAAGCGACTTTCGTTACCTATTAGCGCGAAGGTTTTGTTAAACGGAACTGTTTTTTTAAGTACCAACATATAGCAAGCAAAAATACACAACTTGTGTGAAAATAAAGTATGATGATGAGACTAACAATATGGTTACTATAAAGGAATGAACTGCAGGAAAATAAGAGAAAATTGATTCGCGTACTCGCAAAATATAAATAAATACAATGAGATCAGAAACTTGAATGAAATTTTTCTCGAATCCAATGAACTAGTCCACTGAAATACTCCTATATAAGCAATTCGCATAATCTAAAACACAGTTACAAAATCCTTTGCGCATTGTGTTGGAGACCTCATAGTGAAGTCCTGACTTACACAACATCACAATGACTTACACCCCATGACGAATGGCCAGAAACGCACCAGTAAATAGAAACCGCAAAGACAATACTGTTGGTAGGCAACCTACCTGTGACGAGTGTCGAATAACTTGGATAATGAGAAATGGCTTGTTCTTTGCATATAATTAAGTAACGAAATTATTTTTCTTTATTTGTAAAAATCAAGCATCAAATACAAAATCAAAAAACAGAAACGAAAAAGGTTTACGATGATAATTTTTTTTTTCATTCATTTATAAGATTATTTGGCCCTAGCCTAAGATATGTAATGTACGTTAATATTAATTCTAACTAGAAACAAACTTAATTTTATATTTTATATCCATTTCGCAAGCCCTAATGAAAGGTTGCCATATAATAAATGTAGATTTTAAACAAGTTATACCAACCAAATACAAAGACGTACTTGTATAATTGGTGCCTACGTAACAATTTAATGACTGAAATGGCAAGAGATGAATAAGATGTGAATAATGAATGACAATAGTCAACAGTACAAGAATTAAGAAACAAATGGAGGTTTAAGAGGTTAAACATATTATGGTTATAAATGGGTGGTTAAGAAAAAGTAGCAAAGCTAATTTAATTAGCATACTTTATATGAGATTTAACGGTAAATCTACTTCAGGTTTCATAATACACCATCATCCTGGTGTTGGTCCCACTTGCATCCTCACCTTTCTGGAGAGGAGCCCGATATGCACCTGTAACCACGATCCCAGAAAAATTACACAAAGCGACTCCCGTCTGACCTTCACACTTACAGAGTAACCTAACCTACCTATATTGGATTATTGTTTACACAAATAGTTGAATTTCATAATACCAAACCATCAACATGAAAATTATAATTCGTCAGTATCATCTTCATAGATTTTTACTAGATAACCTCTATTAGTTTTTAATGCAGTGTGCTAATGCGCTAGTTACTCACAGTCGCAGCTGATTTCGTGATGATATAATTGAGGCGGCTGACCGACTGGCGGTGACGTAAAGGAAGGTAAGGCCCGGTGAAAGTGTCAATAGAGACCATGACATCGGCGGAACGCGGCGCCGGCGCAGGCATGTAGGCTTCGACAAGTGTATGCTTTTGTTGTAACGTGAGTATAGTTGTAGAAGTCGATATATACTTGTATTTTCAAAAACTGATCGAGTACGAGTTTCGCTATTGCTACAAAGGTAATCTCACTATAATAATTAAATTATTATCTATATAGATTTTTCTCCCATATTATTTCTTAAAATTCTAAAAGGCTTTGTTTTCTTCCAATGCTATTTTATTATTCCTCTCTAGTAGTACTAGAACCTACATGCATGGTTTGGACTTTGCGTTGATATGTCAGTGTCCTCTTTTACATACATGAATATCTGCAGCTTAAAGAGAAATTAAAAACTATTTAAAAAACTCCATAAAAAGACTTGAAAGCCATTCAACTTCCAATGGCCAATAACGTGACTTGGGCATTGTTGGCTACTCTTTGTTTCGTATTCGTGAGGACCCGAGAAGCTGTGGTCATGACCGTAAATGTTAATGGTGGTGGCATCAAGGTACAGATGTGGAAATATGACGGATGCTTTATTATTATTCGAATCTCCAAGGCAATTTATACGTAGATCTGTTGGTCAGATAAATGGTTTTCGTCTTCCGTATTAATTTTGATGCAATAATTGCCACTGTGTTGCAACATTTTTAATCTAACGTTTTTGTAATAAACTGTGTCTTTATTTTTAATAACAGAGGCTCATTAACTCTAAAACTCTGTGCGTTGCAATCATTGATTCTGCTTAGTACTCGTACAAGCAGAACTTGAACCAAGACAGAAAAGAAAGCAAAATTAGAAAGAAATAAGTAGGTAGTTAGATAGCACATAATTTAAAAATAAAATAACCAATCTAAGTGAAAAAACGTGGAACCAGAGAAAAATATCCGATCACTCAGATTAAGGTACTATAAGTTTTATAGTTCAACAATATTCAAGAATTTCATAATCAATTTTAAATTGACTTTAATAGAGATCAATTTCAATCAAACCACAGTTCATTGGCAATCCATGAAGTTTAAAATTTAATGGCTAGACCAGAACTCTACTTGCCCAAAAAGGAAAAAAAACTGTTTCCAGCTAATTAAAAGAACATAAACAGAAATTGGAAACTTCATGTAACCAAATGCTTGATCAAGCAGTAGTGAATTTGCACATAGTAGTCCGGAAAGTGATTCCAGTTAGCATGTGCCACGCCACGCCACGCCACCTGACTACACCCACGTGCCAGGGTCAGCTTCACACCTCGATGCTCATGCGCATATACTGTATCCACGCCATTTAATTAACACACAGACAACTAAGACCCACTGAAGATATGAAGAGAGATAAATTGCAAAATTAATTTGCAAGTGTTATGAATTTTGTTGAAATAAAAGAAAATGTAATATATAAACAAAAAGCATACATTAGGTGGATACGTCTTTTATTAAAATAATGAATGTGCAAAACATTAAACGTCTTTCATCCGTAAGTAGTTACATATATTGACACCTAAGAAACATGATAATTATAAACTTATAAAATTTATAACAAAATGCATTTTAGAGAATATGAGGTGTCATTGACATCGTTGAACGCATTCATTTTGTCTACATGGACGTTGCACTTGCTTATTACATGTGCGTGCCTAATACCTACCAAATGCACGATAATAAAATATAATGATATCCTTACTCCAATACGTCTATGGTTGTAGTTAAAATAATTATTATCCGGTAACTAGTGACACACAAACCTTTCTGATAATAATTCTAATGAAATCAACATAATAATATGAAGATGGATTTATAGATAGGTAACTTCAATTATATTGAATAGTAGAAGTTTCTTACTACATAGTTAATTAAATGATGTACATTACAGTTCGCTCAGGTATGGATCGTTAGATACGATCCATCTAGTGCAAGCTCCATGCTGTTCTAGAAGCGAACATAAGGAAGGAGGAGACGAGAAGAAGATAACATGTAGTAAGTCCCAGATTGTAAAACTAGATCAAGGTCTCCCAACCCGACACTAGAATCTTGGCACTTATAGCTACATCGTAAGATATTTAGTCATAGCTTTATAGTAATAAATTAGGCCGGATAGAAAAAGAGACGAAAATTTGCCTTGCCATAAAAATTTTCATGTTGCTTTGGTTGGATTGTGAGGAGCAGGAAAAGTAGAAAAGTAATAGACATAAATTAATTCTCATTATTTACATATAATGCGAAAGGACCAAGTGCTTGTACTAGGAATACACATACATCCACCAGACCTTAAATACAAAAAAAAAATTTCAAATGACTTCAGATATTATTTTTTTTTTATTTTAATTCACGGCTATATCCTGGTTGCTGCATTTTACTCAATAGTGTGACGTCATAAAGGCGTTTTTCCCATACTTGAACGCCGTGGGCGCAGCGCTGTTACACGTTATGTAATGTACATATTTTGCGAAGAAAGCGGGTATTATGGCAGTCGCAAAGTATGCGGGTAGTAGTTCTATAGCAGTTTTTTGGTTTCTAAAGACATATTCATACCTATTATTGCTAGTCACATTATTTATTTTGAAGATAACTTTACTGGCAATTGTAAATTAAACGAGATTTGTATTTGTTTACATCAACCGCTCATTGTGTAATTTTCAATTACAAGAAACAAATAACGACATTTAATAACAATAAGCAGATATGGCAGATAATATTTTATTTGTCTACAGTTAATTTTAACTCTACTCAATATGATTGCTTACAAACTGCCTAAAACCATAGAATTCGTAATAATATAAGACTATAGAAATTGTAAGTACTGGTCGTCGTCTATTTTATTGGGTAATAATTGATAATTACAGGACGTCATTTGCTGGAGCCTCCTTTTCAGCGAAATATGCTTGTGTCAGAAGATTCCGCTCTTGTTAACGCTAATTAGTGTTACTAAAAAGAAATTTCTGATTAACGTTTTTATCTTATTTGACAGCATCATCATAACCGCGTAGAAAACTGCCTGCCAGGCGGCAAAACATCCATTACTTTATTTTAAAGAATTATATGGCATTTCTAATGTCAATAATTATTCTGATTACTATTCTTAAAACATATTGCACAATTAATTGGTATCTCGAGACGCGAAGCCGATTGATCGAGTAGGTAACTATTGATAGCGTCGTCACAGGTATTGAGTAATGTGTATGTACCTACCCAGAAGTTGAATTACCTGTTCTGAGTAAAGGTCAACAGCGGAAGTGATCTCCGGCTCTTTGGGTCACGAATTACATTATTGTTTTATATCTACATGTGATATTAAAGTGAAATTGTACGAAATCGCTGATAAGACACATTAATATTTTAAACAAGCCAAGTAATATTATAAATGCGAAGACATGTTTACTTCTTTTTTATTATTATAAATTGACGGCCTCTGTGGCGCAGCGGTAGTGCACTTGTCTGTGACACCGAAGTTACCGGTATCGAATCCCGACCAGGTCATGAAGGAAACAAACTTTCTCTGAATGGCCTGGGCCATAGAGGTTTATTAATATAAGTATAGTTATAAAATATAGTATCGATCAGTTAGCATCACGTCAATCTTGCTTCGTAGCCAACTCAATCTGCGTAATCTGTCCCGTATATATTTATTTTATTTTATTCCTAGAAAACATGAAAAAATGGTGTAAAAAATAGTGAAAGCTTGTATCATACATTTTTATCATTTAATTATGGAAACAAGTGTTCCGTATAAGTATATAATCAAAGCAGCTTCTGCAAAGCGGTATTCAGTCGCGTGGTCGCTAAACACTACAATTAGTGTAACATGCCATAACTTATGTATAGTGGGTAATGTCTGTAATTAGCTAAGAAATTGTCGTGACGCTCAAAACTAGTGCAGATCTGAAATAATACGTCCGTGACATAATACTGCGTACGGTAATACGTTTTTACGCATAGATAAGTACACACCATTTGTGTATAACAGTTAGTCAGTACTTTCATAGTATTTTTTTACAATTTTAACTAAAAATGCAGATTGAATGACACATACTATAATTTAACTGACAAAATATTAACTAATTTTAATAGTATTCACAAAAAAATATAATCCTTCTTTTTTCTGCCATATGTATTACGTACATGCATATAATCACGTTTATATCCCTTGCGGGGTAGACAGGACCAAAAGTCTTGAAAAGACAAAGTGTCATATTATAAGTACTGATATTTTGTTTATTTTTTCCTTGAAATAAAGAGTTAAATATTTTAAAACTGAATCAAATGTTCGCGGCAAAAGCCGTGTAAGCTATGGTTCACCTTAAAACTTAACTGATGAGATCACAAAATTGCTATGTTCTTAACGCAAACTAAATTCTAAATTCGTCAAATATGTAATTTAACAAATCGTTTAAAATTACGCATAGCAGGCAAAGTAAAGTTACTTTTGAATTAATGATATTGCTGCATATTTTATTAAAGAAATAATAGCAAACAGGAAAGCAAATTTAGTACACAACTGCCAGTTAATAAATTTTGAATCATTTTATGAGACTACTGATGCATTCAGAGATTCAGAGCAAGGTTTTTGGTTGCGAAACCTGTGAAACGTGCCAAATATTGACAGGTATCCTACGTCCTTGTCAACATCGTTATAAACGATTACTTACATCGTTATAAAACATAAAGATAAATCAATCAAAGTATAGTTCATTGGCAAAATAACAACAAGATTAGCTGTTGCTCGCTACACGCTTGCCTGCCCCATTTTCGTATTTATACGTACCTAGGAAACGCTTCCGTTATTGACTGAGTGAGTTACAGACAAAGAACCATCGTAGAAAGCTTTTATTCGGTATATTATGTGGAATAAGAGAAAATTTCATTTTTTTGTTTTGCTCATACAAAGCGACAAACAAAATATGTTTTGTTTGCTTATTTGTATTTATTTAGCTGAATGTGGCCTTCCAGTCTTTGAAGTCTGTTGGCTTGGTCCATGCCGTAAGAGATATGGACGTAATTTATACATGTATGTTTCTTTATTTATGTACATCAAGGAAAAAGTAAATAAAGAACTTAAACTAAAGAGAAATTTAGTACAATGGTACAATGTATGTGTGTATTCATAACATAATACATTCAACAACATAATACGAGTAACATGAACCGATTTTAAAATTAAAGAAACTACACTCACTAAAAGGAGATCTCTGACATTTCGCTTATGATATTTATTATCAAAGACGGGAAAAGATTTTTACAATTTCAATTAATGAAATAGATATTCCGTTTCACAACCGGATAAATTATGTAAAAATATTATCCACCAGTTTATAGCTTAGACACGTTTATGGTCATTGTGTAGATTTAGTTCTGTTACAAACAACTTGTTAGAATAACATCCGACTGTATCACGTAACCGTATCCTTTTATGAGTCATGACGACGTTTTTAACGAATATACTTTGAATTTTTACCCAATAAGATTTCAGCAATTCGCTGTTATCCATAACACATAGGTATTATAAAATACAATTTTTTTGTCTTCTTATTCTGAGTTAAGTTGTATTACTGTACAGTTTCGTCCGTATTCGTTTAATAGATTTCGTTTCATGGCAAATATTAATTACCTTAATCTTACCAACATTAATTATAGTCGTGTTAAAATATTTTAGCTAATTGCTAAAATGTTTTTCAATTTATAATATTAGTGGGAAGTATTATTACAAAGAAGAAAATATCTTAAACGACTAAATTTCAGCAAGTTACAACATTATAGTTTGATCTAAAATGTTCACGAATTTTAATTTAAGTCATAAAACCTTAATCAAAATTTACAAAACTAGAATATAGTTTCAACAGAACAAAAATTATGTTATTAGTAAAGATAACCGCATCTATAATCTCTAAACAATCCCGTATTTTTTTTTTATAATACAACATGAGAAGTTCTTATAAAAAAAAATTAAGTATCTCTTTTATTTTCATCATAAATCTGCCTCCCTAGTATTGACTACATAGTATTGAGTTGTCACATGCTCGTGGGAGAAACCACCGAGGTTCTTGCGCAATGCATTTTGCCGCATGCGCATGCGATTGTTACTTGCACTTTCTTTGTACACGTTGGCTAAACACTGTTGCAGCCTGAACGCCCAGATTGGCTCATTAGTCAGCTGTGCCAAATACGCCGTGTAATTTTTCTGAACTCATTATGAAAGTGTTGCGACTTAAACTAGTAGTAAAATAGCTTTTTCTATTCTTCGTACCCATAAAGAATACCTCATGAATGTAATATACCTACTAACCAACTTACAGTCCATGTAATTTCTGCAATTATCAACATGATGACCCTGAAATAAGTCTTACTACGCTTTGAAATATATAGGTAATATAAAGTGTAAAGGATAAGATAAAATAAGTATAAATGCTCTCAATGAATATAAATGTAAAATGTATAAGATTGATTTGTTGTTTAAAATTAATGTAATTATAATCAATAATGCATAACATGGGAATCGTGGGTATCGTGCCACTTTACAAAGGAAAAGGGTCACAGCTGGACTGCAAAAATTATCGTGGTATAAGCCTGCTTAGCGTCGTCGGCAAATTGTATGCTAAGGTATTGATTAATAGAGTCAGGAATGAAACTGATGACAAAATATGGGATGCTCAAGCGGGATTTCGAAAGGGAATGGGATGTACTGATCAGGTCTTTTCCTTGCGGTGCATAGCCGAAAAGTTTTTGGCCAAGAGTCAAAAAGTCTATTGCACATTCGTAGATCTGGAAAAGGCCTATGACAGAGTTGAGAGGAATGAATTGTGGTCAGCACTTTCTATGCATGGGGTGAGCAGTCTCTTAATACGAGCACTGAAATCCTTATATGAGGATTCGAGTGCTTGTGTCAGGATAAACGGAGCGCACACTGAGTGGTTTAAGATTGAGAAAGGCGTTAGGCAAGGATGTGTTGCGTCACCGTGGCTGTTCAACCTATTTATGGATAGCTGTTTGACAGATTTGAAAGAGTCTAAAAGTGGATTAAGGATGAATGAGTTACTCGTCAAATGTCTGCTCTATGCCGACGATCAGGTTATACTGGCGTCATCAGCGGAGGAGTTACAGGAGATGGTAAACTGTATGCATGAAGCTTTAAAAGAGAAAGGAATGAAAGTGAACGTAAGTAAAACTAAAACACTGGTTTTTGAAATGGAGAAAGAAATGACAGCATGTAATATTTTGATTGGAGGAGAAAAAGTGGAGCAAGTGAAAGAGTTTGTATATCTAGGATCAAAGTTTACATCAGATGGCAAGTATGATAGTGATATTGAAAGGAGAGTGAACGCGGGGAACATGGTGAATGGAGCTTTGCATGCCTTTATGAGCAGTCAGAAACTATCCAAAAAGGCTCGACTGGCTGTGCACAGGGGCGTGTTGGTCCCGACATTAATGTATGGGAGTGAAAGTTGGGTATGGCAAAAGAAGCATGAAAGCAGAATAAATGCAGTGGAAATGAGAGCGTTAAGGAGTATGATGGGTGTGAAATTGAGTGACAGGATAAGGAACAGCGTGATAAGGGAATGTTGTGATGTGAAAGAAGATGTAGTTACAGGAATAGAAAAGGGTATGTTAAGATGGTTCGGTCATGTGGAGAGGATGAATGAAAGCAGGTTGACTAAGCAGATATACAAGGAGAGTGTGGAGGGAAAGGTCGGAGTGGGAAGACCTAGACGAACGTATCTTGATCAAATTAAGGACGTCCTGGTAAAGGGTCAGGTCAAAAGTACCCGAAACCGCCGAGCTTGTATGAAGAGAGTTATGAATGTGGACGAAGCGAAAGAAGTATGCAGAGATCGTGGCAAGTGGAAAGAGGTAGTCTCTGCCTACCCCTCCGGGAAAGAGGCGTGATTGTATGTATGTATGTATGTATGTATAACATGGGAAATAAGTGGGAACCTAGCTCGTGTGGTCGTGATCGGTGCGCGTGACCGTAGGGGACTAGTGATGTCATACGACTTTACGATTATATCGATAAAGCAATAAACATTATTAAATTTTGCAAAGGTTGCTAAACTAAAACCTAAAACCCTTAATGGCCTCCCAAGCACCCATTCTATATATTCTCACAAAATATTTGCTATCAGTTTCTGATGGATTTTTATTCCTTTTTTTTATACTTGTTTGTAATATGATTTAAATAGGTACCTAAGAAAATTTAGCTACTTACCGAAACGTACTTACTCATTTAATTTCTATCATAATAAAAAAAACTACTTTATAACTTTGAAAAGTTAGCTCTAGATATTCTTCCTCCTGGATTTATTCCCGGTTCCATCCTCACCACTCTACAGAGGAGCCTTTGACCATGGATCCTGGATTGTTTGAGTCAGGTTTTTCAGCTCTAGATATATAGTAGTAGTAGTAGTAGATAGATAATAGTGCTTTAAAGTAGTAATATGAATTAATGTAAATATTAAAATGCCTTTATTAGGACCACACTATTTTTATATTCACGTTGAAAATAATGTGCGCATTCTCAGAACTAAGTACTTGGAATCTCGCTGCATAGAAATATTACAAATGAATGCGTTGCAAAATAATTGCAGAGCAGCTGCAAATGTATATAAATTTATATCGCACTTTTTTTTAAATAACTAAACCCAATTATTTAAGTAGTGAGGCAGGACTAGTTAAATATCGCGGAAGTGTCTGTATCTTCCTGCTCATTGCGATGCGTGCTGAGGTCGACAAAGGTCCTCGACCAAAGCGACCCTGTATTCTCTCGCTTATTGGTTCATCATTCATTACCTCTTCCGACGAGAAGCTAAAGTAATAATATAATATTATTTTTCCTTCCGTTTGTAAATCAATTACAACCGTACTATGTGTGATCAATTCAAAAAGAATTAGATTTTTTCAGTCAAACCTGAACCGTTTATTTTGCTGAGTGCAGTCTCTTCGAACAATTTCAATACATATTATGTGGCCCTTAAAATTAAGAGATGGTCATAGTTCTGGCATAAAAACTAAAACGACTAAATACATGTTTATGATGAGTACCGTTAATGAACGTAAACCAATATTCCCCAATAATTTTAGAACATTTCATTTCTTTGAAACGTACATGTGTCGGTCACACAATAACACGATATTCCTATCGGGCTCAAAAGCATTGATTACACCTAAAATTGCTTATTGGTATTTATGATATGCATTTTTATAATAAAAGATAACGGATTTTTGCCCAGGTGATCAATAATAATTTTGTAACGGTATAAACCGTTGCACAAAAATCCGACTATGGCAAGGCTAGATACCACGATGAGACAACAAAATGATATTCAATATCTAGATCAATACCACGACGCAGGTCATAACTGTGTATTAGTTTACAAAAGTAAAGAAGCACACTTGTCGGTAATGAGCATTGCGAAAAAATACTATAAATGGTACTAAGTCTGAAATTGATTACTTTCTCTCTTTAGTGGACTAAGCTTTGAAGCTATCACAAGAAAACTACATGACCAGATAGATTAAATACATTTTCACGATTTACAAATTAAAATTAGAATTTGCTTTTAAAGTTAATGAGTTTCTAGGCACAAAAGCTTGACCATATCATAAACAATAGAGAAATAAGACATTAGCCGTATTATAACGAGTATACCGTGCAAAATTCGACAAAGGGTGAGCTCATATGAAAATGGCTTTACTATGTGACTTGCAAATACAATATTTGCGAGATACTTATGACTAGTACTACTTTATGTTACATTTTAATAACTAGAGGATAAATTCATTTAACTAACGACTGTTTCATAAGTCTAACCTCGAGAACTAGTGGGATGACTCATTGTGAAGATCACCAACAAGTAGCAATGTTTCAATATTGACTTCGTCTTGAAATAATATAATTGATCATCTTTTTTTGTTTAGTTCAGTGGAAATCTATTTCATAAAAAGAGAACACATGGATTTCCTAAGAAAACTTGTCCGGTAAAAATCAGTTAAACATATAAAAAATATTCGTGCCTGAACAGCCAAACTTGTGAATGTTGTTTAACTGTGATTTGGTAAGTACATTCCTTATGAAATGTATGGGAGCACAACGATAGTTTATTCCGAAATTTTCACAAGAACGGAAAATAAACGAGATTAACGCAGGCGAAACTGCGGGCATAATCTAGTAATGTAATAATACGCAACATGTCCTTATGATGAGCTAGAAGGTCACATCTCAAACAGCTGATCCAGATAGATTCGATAACATTTACAAGTGCATGCTATGAATAAAAAACCTACCAGAAGGTCGAGTGCAACATTAACAGCACAGCTTATTTTCGTTTAAAGATGGTCAATCTTCACGCGTTACTTACTTCACAGTCTTTTGTGACCTCCGTTGCATCAATTAGACGAAAACGCATTCGAATACGTGACTTTGGATTTAGATTTGTTATATTATTTTGAACATTGAATTGGACACGGCTTGTTTTTGAAACTTCAACGAAGCTAGAATATTATTGAGCACATATATGATTTTTTGACACGGATTATTATGTATACCTTACGAAAGCCTGACAGATGTATGACACATAACGATGACCAGTCGATGGTTTTCGAAAATAAGATCATCATTACACCGGTTATTTTTCTTTTTCACTTCTTTTCTTTTTCGAATAAATAAATCCACTTAGAATATAGCAGTTAAAAGAGATAAATATTAGGCAAATAAAATAATTATAATTTTGTTGTCGGTTGTCGATGACCAGTCGATGGTTTTCGAAAATAAGATCATCATTACACCGGTTATTTTTTATTTTTCACTTCTTTTCTTTTTCGAATAAATAAATCCACTTAGAATATAGGAGTTAAAAGAGATAAATATTAGGCAAATACAATAATTATAATTTTGTTGTCGGTTGTCGGCACTTTGAGGTGTCTTCCCCTACATATGAAAACTTTTACTTTTGTTCTGTAAATAAAATGTCGAAAAATATATTTTTTAAGATCTTGATTTTAAATATCACGCACATCCGGCTGGCCACTGCACCTTCATAAATTACCACAAATGCCACTGACAAGTGCCAATTATTATAATAACTCCAGCACATTGACCACTGTTGCGGATACACTTCTGATGTCATCAGTATACTGTGTCGTGAATAATTACGTTTAATGAACATTATTGTATTTATGATTTGTGAATTTATGCTCAAAACATCGATAAGAATTATAAATTGTAAAATAAAAAGTCATGGTCTTTAAAGTATCATTAAGCCAAATTTGTATTTTATGTTGTGTCAGTCACATTGTCACCAATGTGAAATGCGCCCGTAATATTTTTGTACCTATCTATAAAAGAAAATTTACTTAATAAGTACCCATTATAAGATTGATACAGCAATATTTATAACATTTAAGCCGCCGCTCATCTATTGTAATTTTTATAGTTGTGTTTTTATATCGCTTACATACTTAGCAAGTTCCATCGTGTTGTGTATTATAATTTTTTTAATTTACGATTTAATCATAATAAATCAAAGGTCTTTTTAGTTACCTAAGATTTTAGTTTTGTAAAAAAATATTTAAATAAAATTACTCCATTATCTATTCGTATCCAATATTAATTCTATAATCCTATAATCTATCAAACGGTATCCAAACATTAATGAGTTTGGTGTATGTATCCAAACATTTGTGTTGAGTTTGGTGTGACAGTAACTGTTAATAACTTCATAAAATATTAATTTATCTGGCATTGGGTTTGTTATCGATTATTCAAATTAATTCGTAATATTTCCTTGGCCTTCTCAAACAGGAAATGGATACTGAGCTGCGTTCATTTACACTTCGACGTTTTTCTAATGAACAATATCAGATAAAAGGCTGACTTTACTTCCGACTAGCCGGGTAAAACAAATGGCATTTAATTAAATATCAAGGTATGTTTGATCTATGCGCCAGATATGACTTACTAATGGCCATGGCTTCGCTCAGAATCCCCTGAAGAATATTCTTCATGTATACTATGTACCTAATTGTCTTAATAACTGTCAAAGTTTCAACAAAATCGACTCGGAGAATGACATTGATGCGCTCAAAACGAGAAAATATCCGAAAAATTATGTATTGTTCACGTTCAAAATCGCTTATTAAACACTGTATCGAATATCAAACTAGTAAAATTAGTCAAAAAAGGATGATAGCAAAAGTTAGTCATGAGAAAACCTACTGTTCTTATAGAAGTTCATGACATCTAAGCATAACCCCAGGGTCAACGAATGGTAGTCATATTTACTGAAATCCTGTGCTTTGTAGAAAGTTGCACTTGTCGAACTCAGTGATACAACACAGACCTCTGAATTAGCAGAAGTTTGCAGGTAGATTACAACATTGAGATATGCTTAATGTTCCCAATTGCTTTTGCTCGATGCTTATAAATCGTGTCGTGCGATTTTGATAGAGAGATTGTAACTAACCTTAAGGAGAAATTTTTTGGTGGAGAATAATAATAAGTGTTAGTAATTCTGTCACTGAGTTGTCTTCCATTGAGCTTCAGGGCATGGGGTCTGCTTTCTGACTCTCTACTTCTCAACTTTGTCTTGCAGCGAATTTAGTTTTAAAATCATTTGGATGCATATAATCTTCAGCGAAGACTACGTAGTCTGCTTAGCCCGGCGGACGCGGCCTTGCCTGATATCTGTTACCCAGATAGCTTCTACAGGACGTAACCGTACCAGCATAGGTAACAAATCCATGTATCACAAACCAACCCTTGCTAGTCAAGCTGCTTTGTTTGAAAGCTGGTTTGTGAATTTAGTGAAATTAAATAATATAAGTACCTATGGATTTTGAAAACGTTACTTTTTAAATATTTTATTCTTATAAATAAAATCTCAAAGGAATTCGCTATCACCTTCGTATGATGAGATCATCGTCCTCACCAGGGAGGTGGATGCTTGACAATTGAGTCACGTTGTGGTTATCGTGCTACGTGGAAGTGGACACGCGTATCGCCATGCGCGGGCGCAGGTGATTCGTGCGGTAGTACATGTATCACCAGACTTCAATATGCTGGAAAGGTTGTTCCTTTTAACCCCCGATTCCGGAGAAGAGGCGTGGTATATGCATACTTTCATCTTATGTTAATGCTTTTGCATATGTTTTGGTAATATGGTTTACTAAATAAATCATCAGATTTAAGAAAAGTCTGTTTTAATAAGAATAATTGAAAATGTTATGTTTCAACATGCAATACTTTGCAATTTTACCCAGAATGTATGAGATATACGATCTCTTGTTATGATAACGTTTTAAAATAATCTTGTGAACAGATACATTGAAGGAGTCAATGTAACAAATGTCAACAGCGAATATACTTAATCTTTATTGTCAACTTAGTTTAAAAAGTACACGTCATACATTAATGTACCCATAACAATTAACAAAATATATTATTTAAAAACGCCATCGATCGCTCAGAACGTCTACGGCGTAGCTGACTCGCGTAGTCCAGCTACGGCGTAGCGGTAGCAAATAGATGGTAGCAAAAATGTTGTCCTTGTTGAATCCAAAATACTATTCATCTTTGCTAGTATATACAAATGTTTCAAAAACTGTTCGTGACGATTTCCCAGATATACACGTAATGGGACGAAACGAACGAGTCGAGCGAAGCGAATCGTGAACGACAAAGGCAACGCCAGATAAGCCTCGGTAGGTGGAACGTGCGCCGGCGGCGGCCGCCTCGGAACCTTGAATACAGCCGCGCTCCTTCCCGCGATATAATAATAAACCGCTCAGTCCGGCCCGAGCCTTTACCGATATAACACGACCGATATTTAGTACAACGAAACTCGATATCGAGAATTATGTGCCCCGCGACGATCCCGCCGCGATCTAAAAACCAAGTGTTCCTTCAACAGTGAGACAAAAGTCGTATACGAATAGTGTATATTGTGATGTTTTGTGCCAACCCTCCCAGTGCCATAATAAGTGATTTATCATTTTGTCATTGTAACAAAAGGTAGGTAAATCATAAACTGTAGTGTTGAATGTTTTATTATTTAAGTCCACTCTTTTGTTTGCACTTTTTACGCTCATTACGGCTAATTATGAACAGCAAAATGAATCACAATTTGTCTGCCCTGCTCACTACTGTTAATTGTAAAATATACTTATGATTTTTGTACGCTGCCGCTATAAACTTGTCAGTTATTGTTTGGAACAAAACAGCTCCGTTGTATCGTTATCAAAGTAGTGTTGAAGGTTCAGTTACATTTATGTTCAATTATTGCCAAATACTTTTGCATCATCGTTATTACAGCTATACAGAATTTAGCCTTATTTTACACGCTTAGCTGCAAATAACTTTCAGGGTTTCTAAGAGTATGGCGATATTGCTTCAGGAATGACTCGACACTAGGATCGCACTTTACACTCACATGCCCTACATAGTGTCATGCCATCAGAACATTCCAACTATATGATCCTTTAACCCCAGGAAGATCATGGCTAGGTCATCTAATCATGCAGATCTTTTTACTAAATTTTACTTTAGCGTAAGAACGATTGTTTCCAATCAAACTAATTTAATTTTAATTCGAATAAAATAGTCAAATTCACATAGTTTCTAGACTCAACGCAATTCAAATGTAATAGAATTGATAACTTACATATTTTATATATAGCATTATGTCTGCCCCTTGTACTTTACAAGTTTATTTACACAATAAAGCTTAAAATATATTGACAGTAATTTTTGATTTGGAATTAACAAGGACTTAATGTACTTAACTTTTTGGTAAACAAAATTCCATGCTTTGGCATTGAATTTGGATTCATACACATATTGTGATTTGTAAATTATGTACCAGTTGTGTTCTACAGAAACAAGCATTGGGTTTCTGTGAAACAAGAACTACTTCGAATGAAATATATATATATATATATATATATATGAATATTGAGTAAAATTGGATATTAGTTCAAGAAAAATACGGGAATTCTAATATTGGTTACATTAGAAATAGAATTGTTTTTTTTTAAACTGGAAATTTTTACACGAGAACATCAGTGATCCAGTGGTAGTATTCCAAGTGTCAGCCTCAACAAAGCGAACCGTTCCCAATTTTAACCAATTACTCTTTTCTGAGCTCCGTACCGGTGATAACAAACGTCATGAAGAAACCTTCATAATCAAGAAAATCTTACATGATAAGTTCTACAGCAAGGTTTCGTAGACCAGACAGGTGTTCGGTTAAAGAGTCTACTCCAGAGAGACATAACATATTAATGCCAAGAGTCAGGAATAAAATAACCACTTCATGATTCTCTTAATTTTGGGTACAGATTATATATCCTATGGGTTTTATAAAACCAGTTATAAGATCAGATAAATGTTCAAAAGTTCAAAGTATATACTTTGAACTTTTGAACATTTATCTGACAGGATAAAGCATCGAAGCAATAAATAACAAGTACGGTGTCTGAAATCCGGTAGTGTTCTGGCAGTGTGGGGAAAACACGGTTGGAATTATCAATCACATCCATACAATGAAACAGGATATGTCGCGGTCATGTGACCTTTGCAGACAATGATAAAGCATTAAGCATTTACCAAGTTCAGTGCTACACAAACAAAATTTTCTTTAATAGCTTCATTTGATTGTAATGATACTAATCAATATTATAAAAATGGAAAAGTGGGTCTGGATATTTTATTATTACCTCTTCAATTTTCTTTATTTCACTTAGTTAGAAATAAAATTGAAATACGTATTTTTTAAGTATTAGAAAAGAAAACTTTCATCCCGGAAAAATGTAGGATTTGCAATGTGCTCAAGAATTAGTGCAACTCATATAAATTTTATGCGCTTATATAAATTATATTAATTTATTACTCATATGAATTATTACTTATTAAACATATATTTTTATCGTAAATCCAAAATAGCCACTCCTACCCAGTACCTACGCAGTTAAACTTACTGCGCCACTGGTTTAACAGATAATAATTTATTGTAACAAAACATAAATGCCAATGTTAGTTACGCAATAGATTCGTAATAGTTGTACATATATATTATAATTTGTAATAAATCATCCCATTCGTTATTTATAGGAAAATTATTAACTTATTAATGTAGTATAATTAAACCTTTAATTATTCAAAAGGCGAGCGTATATGGGTATACATCATCACGTGCAAGAATACAAAGGCGCACCGCAGGCTCTCTTCCGAAGAAGAGGATGCAATCGGGACTAATGCTAGAAAGAAGACGCATTCATTACATATTCATTAGACCACTAAAATTTACCCTTGCAAATTCATTTTGCCCTTTCCTAATGACAACTGCGACCATTTCGTTGTTTCAATTGTTCCACGGAACGATTGGGATGGACGGTTTATTTTTACACAAATATATTCAGAAATCCGTAACAAATAGTAATTTCTTATCTTTATTCTAAAATAACTTCATAAATTAATAAACATAATTCTTCAGTGAAATAAAATCTAAAACATGGTAGTTATAAGAGAGTTTGTTAATTTAGCTGCAAATCTAAAACTTAACGTATTTATTTATGTCCCCAAAGTTTCACAGTGGAGCATCAGAACAATAACCGTAGTAGAAAGCTGCTAGTTCTTTAAATAGACATGTCTTCCAAGAAATCAATAAGAGAAGAAATTTATATTATACGAAATTGGAATATATCTGTCTAACAAAAAAGAAATTAAATTTAGTATTGTGTCAAGTGCTTGCTCACATATACATGTACTGTGGGGATGTAGATATAATCACCGGTACTTTTTTTATCTGTTTTTTTATCTGTTTTTTTATCTGTTTCTCGCTTTTAAGGTGCTATTATGCAACTATACATCTATACTATATTTTTCTTTCGTGTATTTCTCATATACTTTAATTAGTGCTTTGTTTACATTAAATGTACGGCGGATGTATAAAATTAACAATTTGTATTTTTCAAATGTATTTTTCACGAGAATGATGGTGACTACTTGTAAACATTTATACGCCTTGTTGAAACATAGAAACATATATTTTATTGCTTTTGGTATATTTATTATATATAAGGTTTGTATAACTTGGCTATCCTTACATACACTGTTTAAACTATGCGAAGGTTATTTTTATATTTCCTACTCAGTTTCTTCATATGGGAAGCCTAGTGCTCGGTCCTTTTTTACTCGTATATTATATACTATAAGTGCTTGCGATTTTTATATGTACGATGGACTTGGTATTTGGTTGACCAGGTGGCTACTGTTTAAACGTAAAATTAAACTCTTTTGCATTCCCCATTTAGTAGTTATTGCACAAAAGATTGTATACAGTGCTCAGTTATTTGAATTAGAAATGTGTATGTGTAAAGCTAATAGCTTCTATATTGTTTATGTTAAGATGAGAAGGAATTGCTTTAGACTCAAAAGTACATTGGTTTTGAATGTGCAATGTGTATGTGTTTTGCGGCGCACTGAAGGGGCACTGATGGGGCACGTTTTTCGGTTTATTTATACAAAAAATGCTTTACCTCAAAGTGGCTTTTATATACATATATATTTCATTGAGTTACATCTCTTACACACATTATATTTTTTTGTAAATAACTTTGACAATCAACTGTTTTGTTTTGAAACTGAGATTCATATTTATAGAACCCCACACACATATGAGAAAATGTTTGTCTCTTTTAAGATATTGACTTTTAAAAGTGATATCACTTATACGTTATTTTTAATTATCTCACTCATAATTCACGCGTCTTATACTAAATAAATATGCAAACAAAAATGATTAAATCAAAAAACATGAAAATTAGTCTCTTTAACAAAGGGTCGCTAGGGTCGAGACATGATGAGTTTTTAATGGCAGTGGCTCGCGTTTCTCCAGATATTCTGGCAATAAATGAAACCTGGCTTTCTGATGAGGGGGATAGGCGTGCCCCAACGGTTCCAGGTTACAGACTCCGACATATACCTAGGCCGCCAAATCACCAACGTAGTCGTGGTGGAGGAGTAGGATTTTACATAAGGAAGGGGCTAGAGGCACGCACCTGTCCACACCCCACATCGGCCTCACATATTGATCAGATGTGGATATCTCTTAAGGTAAATTCCGTTCGTTTGCTCATTGGCACTGCGTATCGGCCTCCATGGCTTAACCCGGGAACCTTTTTTGATGCTATAACCGAATCGCTTGCGTCATTTTATGACTATGATAAGGTTTACCTTGTAGGTGACTTTAATGTTGACTTAATTGAAAAAGACCCATACAAGTACCCACAGCTTGAACAGTTTTTGAAATGTTTTAATCTCACGAACTTCGTTAACCAACCCACCCATTTTACTTCCCATAGTGAGACAATTATTGATCTGATCTGTTCGAATAGTGTAGTTTGCGACTTAAATGTTGATCATATACCCCAGCTTGGAGCTCATGCTTTTATTACAGCTCATTTAAACATAAGAAGACCTAGATTGCCTCTGAAGAAAGTCAGTAGCAGGAAATTAAAAAAAATATGTTTGAGTGGTTTTGACAGTGATATTTTAGATTTGAACCTATATGAAATAAATGATTTGGATGACGTTAATGACTTAATCTCTGTTTTCACCAATCGAGTAATGGCATTGTTTGATCGTCATGCGCCGATCACCTCATCTGTTGTACGACCTAAAAACACTCCGTGGATTACAAGTAATATTCGTTACCAAATGAAACTGCGCGATGAGGCTCACAGGAGATACAAAATTTCAGGACTGGAGGAGGATCATAGGCATTATAAAGATTTAAAGAAAATGGTACACGTGTGTCTTTTCACTGAGCGTAAAGCTTATTTTGATCAATATATTAATAATAATATTAAGAATCCCAAATTGCTTTGGAAAAATATTAAAAATTCAGTTCTGCCTGATTCAAATAGTGCTTGCGATCTTCCTCAACATCTTTTGGAACCCGAAAAAATCAATGCTCACTTTTTGAATGTCCCTGGGCTAAATTCTATTTCTATATCAGATTTGTCATACTTTGAATGTCATCGTAAGTTTTCCTGTGAGTTTCGCCTAGAGCCGGTGACTGAGGAAGTTGTTGCCAATATCATATTAAGTATTAAGTCGAACGCGCAGGGTAGTGATGGTCTCAGTAGGGACATGATACTTTTAACAATGCCGTATACATTGTCAATAATCACTCAAATTATTAATAAGTCTATCACATCCTGTACATTTCCTGATAAATGGAAAATAGCCATTGTGTGTCCAATACCAAAAGTAGACAGTCCCCAGGACTTTAAGGACTTACGTCCTGTCAGCCTCCTTCCATATGTATCTAAGATAATGGAAAAAATAGTATACCTACAGTTATACAAATATTGTGAGGCTTGTGGCCTTCTTCCAGACAAACAATCGGGTTTCAGAAAGGGTCGCAGCACAGCGACAGCATTGATCGATGTTGTTGATAATATTCTTTACAGTCAGGATAGGGGCGAGGCCTCTCTTCTCGTTCTGTTGGACTACTCGCGTGCCTTTGATTGCATAAATATTCCCCTTCTTCTTTCGAAGATGTCTTACTATGGGTTCCATCCATCAACAATAAAATGGTTCAACTCTTACCTCAGTGGCCGGTCGCAGCGGATCCAAATACGAGCCTCCAATGGTGAGGTACTTAAATCGAAGAATAGTCCTGTTAGCAGAGGTGTACCACAGGGCTCTATTTTGGGGCCGCTGTTGTTTATTATATATACTGCGGATATAATTGACGTTATTAAAATTTGCAAATACCAATTGTATGCTGACGATTTGCAGATTTACGTATCTTTTGGAGACAAAGACTTTGATAGTGCCATTGCCGATCTTAATGCGGATCTTGACAGAATCGCTGCTTGGTCTGAAAGGAATTGCTTAGTTCTAAATCCAACCAAAACAAAATTTATGATTTTTGGATCTAAAAGTCAAATAGCTAAAACTAAATCGAGAAGATTATGCGTTAAAATCAGGGACACCAGTGTTGATATGGTAGAAGAGGCTAGAAATTTGGGAGTACTGATGGACGGCAGACTTAGGTTTGAGGATTATGTGGCGGGGGTGGTGAAGAGTTGTTTTTATAGACTGAAAGTCTTATACCGTATTAGAGATTACATATGCGTAGATTTACGTATCTCTCTGTGTGAGGCACTGGTTTTATCTAAGCTTAATTATTGCATTACTGTATACGGACCTTGTCTCTTAGCTAAATCGCAGAAACTTATACAGCGGGTACAAAATGCCTGTGCACGATATTGCTTTAAAATTCCACCTCGCACAAGTGTTAGTCCGTTCATTTACTCCTCAAATCTCTTAAAAATGCGAGATCGACAGAAACTGTACATGGCAACCCTTATGTTTGGTGTGATCAACAAGAAGTCGCCTATGTATTTGTATGACAAAATAAAATTGAGATATCCGAGAGGATCGGAGGGGTTGAGAACATGTGTCCCTCCTCTCGTCGTGCCTCGACACAGAACAGCTGCGTTCTGTTGTAGTTTTAGGTATAATGCCACTAAAATATGGAATAATATCCCCCCTCCTATTCGAAATTTAAAATCACTCTTTTCATTTAAACTTAAATTTAAGGAATTTATTCTGTCAAATGCAATTGGAATGGCAAACGTTTGACCCAATCACAAAGTTAAATATACTAATATATACACAAACATTACTCGCATGTTTTCCTAGTGTGGCTACAGTCATTAATTATTGAACCATTTGATTGTTAAAGTGACGTGCGTGCGCTTTTTTAACACTTAAGTAATAAGCAACAGTAAATGAAAATATTTATTACATTCGCACTTATTTATTTCTTTCTTTTTTGCTGAGCCATTAACAAACTTTACTGGACACTCGCCCTATAACTAGTAGGTACATTTATCTCCTCTTCGTGTGGCTTCGCTGAGCTCATCTAAGGTTCTGGCAGAATCATCAGCGTCGCGGTGCCTACACCTGCGACATTATGCTGAGTCAGGACCTTTTCACTGTCCATCATTGTTTGTGGTACATTCATGCACATTGCACATTCACATTGTTTATTACTGTTAATTATGTATGTGTCCAACTAATGTATTGTGATGGTGAATAAAGCTTTTATCTATCTATCTATCTATCTATCTAAATTATAATTTGTATCCTTGAAAATATTGTGCAGAAACTCTTTTTACACTCAGTACAGATACAATCTTCAAAGAAGTAATCTACTAGTAAGTACAGTCTTTTTGGTTCAACAAAGTTATAATTCAGTGGAAAATTACAGTCTCGACCTAATCCTAGCTTATCTATCGCCTTGTTGTGTAACTTCTATATTATAGCCTGTGGACACTCCCACTGACCGCACTTGTTCACAAATTGACCATGGATAATTACAAAGCCTAGGCTACAAACCACTCACCACAATACACAATACAATACCACCACTTTGGTAAGCTTTATTAGATGCATTGTTATATACACACAAACTAAGTGTTGCCCGCGATTTCATCCGCCTCAAATTTTAAGTTTACTGTTTAATTCAATGTCTAAGATATTATTCAGATATTACTACAAAGTTTCATAAAAAATAGTTTTAGGAATAAATAAGATTAGGATAACTACGCACAAAAATACCCCGTTTAAGGAGAAGTAAAACCAAAAGTCAGAAAACTGGAAGGTCAAGTTTAGCTGAATTGAAATGGATTCAGAAACAGTAACAGGACCACAATAAACATTTTCAAGTGGTACTATTTCGGATATTGCAGCCATCAAGCCATTGCACGTTTTAACAATGTCTTACCACTTGCGAATCTTGATTCGGTTCTTTATTATTCTCATAGCCTGATTAACAACCGAAACCAGTTAAGCTAGAACATTTTAATTATTTCCTAGAGATACGATATAATTGCTCAAGAAGAAAGCCTTCAATATCTGATACAGTTGATCAAATTAATTTGAAAGAAATATAAAACTAATGAAAGTGTATTAGTACGTAGTCTCCGTAATATTTTAATCGTTTTAATTTTAATCACTCAAACACACAATATTTTTCATGTTTAGAACAGAGTGCTTGGTATTGGATTCCATAAATTTAATTTTATCAAATTACGTAATTGAACATCTGCTAATTTAAAATTCTAGATGTTGTTTAGCCTAATCGTTTCTCTGGTGTTTTCTCTTTTTCGCCAATGACATATTGCACAAATATGAAATGCTAGTGTATTCACTCTGAATAACAACTAAAGTTATCTATTCAATCTTTCGCCTATGACACATTATCTTTTATGAACGATGACTATTTTAAAATATTTTTTTACTAAGAGTCTTACGAGAGGCAGAAGGCTCTATTCCCATCTATTGTTCGCAGTTGCATCAGCGATCTTATTGTACTCTAACGTCCCTAAAGATTACGTTAATATAATTGTTGAAAATTGCTAACAACATAATTTAAACATTTGAATGCAGCACTTATGTCTACTTTTTGTACGTAATTTTTTCCATTGAGTTTTTACGCTGGAGAGACTTAATTAAACAAAAATGAGGAAATAGATTTAAATAGGTAAATTATATTATTTTCAAACTCTCTCGGTGGTGTTCAAAAAGATAAATATATATATATATATATATATATATATATATATATATATATATATCGACCCTTAGACCCGACCCTTAGAATAATTATATATATATATAAGGGTCGAGATTTTTGTAAGTAAATATTAGTTAGAATGATTCCTAGAATCATATGGTTGACCCTTGCCTCATAATAGATAAAGTTATTCCTTAGATATCTTACCCACGTAAAGAATTTGCTATTTTTGCCATTTTTACTGGAAACCCAACTACGAACCCGTTCTTTTTACAAATTGTTGACGTGTTTAAAAGTCACTGAACCTTACAATTCTGACAACCGGATACTTGGATGACGAATGCGTCGAATTTATCACTGGACTGTATCTTACAACTTATTTGTACGCTTGCAGAAGATCCGATAAAATTTTAAATTAACCACATATAATGTTAGTAACCACTTCAGTTAAATATGGTTGTATACGAGATTGATGATTGGTATGTAAAGCAAATAAAGTAAGCAGTAATCGTGGCAAAATTTCTAATTGTATTTTACTTGATGCAGGGTCGACCGGGGCCCCCGGAAAAGAGACATATATATATTTATTTTAAATGAAAAGAAAATAATTAAAAAAAGAAAAATTGTGCGTCAATACTATTTAACTTTTGATTTCTAATTATTTTAAATTTTAAAACCAGATCTGTTCATTAAAAAAATTTTTATATATATATATATATATATATATATATATATATATATATATATATATATATATATATATATATATATATATATATATATATATATATATATATATATATGTTTCTGACCTTTTAAAAGAGTGAAGAAAGTATGTAATAGATTTATTTTGATTCGTAGTCAATTAATACATATTTTTAAATTATTCTAAAATAATAATCATAAACCCACTTTTATGTGGTTATATCATCACTACATACTATAAAACAAAGTCGCTATTTTAGTCTGTTTGTCTTTATGCTTAAATCTTTAAAATTACGCAACGGATTTTGATGCGGTTTTTTGTAACAGGTAGAGTGATTCAAGAGGAAGGTTTTTATGTATAATTTTTTCCGAATTTTGCACCCGTGCGAAGCCGGGGCGGGTCGCTAGTTATCTATAAGAAACTGCACGGCGGCTGCAGAGTTTTCATGATAAATGCAAATCAGTGTGGATTCATCTCGATTGAGTTTTGTAGTAATGTGGCCTTAGTCTGACCTCGCGACGCTACACGACACGCATGACACAAGCATGCGGAAACAAATACACAATCACTTACGTATACGACATCTACATAGTATTGAAATTACAAGGAAGAAAATAAAAATGATGAGACTAATTCAACTTGGCGTTGGTCACAGTTGCGTCCTCTTCTTTCCGGAGAAGAGCCCGGGGTCTGACTGTGAACATGATTCTTGAGGTATGTCAGATTTACACACGAAGCGACTCCCATCTGGCATTCACAACATTTTTTGACACAATCGGTTTGATTCAATATTGCTTATTTTTAAATCTTTATGGATTTTTATTGGACGTAAGTCAAAACATACGATGAAAAATTATACCCTACCCAAAATATTATATAATAATTGAATTACGTTGTTTGACAATACAATTGAAGATTACTAATTAAGGTATGAACTGCAATGAACTAATACTTCTTAATAATATGCTTTTTTAAACTATCTAACTTAACATTCTATTTTAGTTTTTATTTTTTTCTTAGTGGCCAGATTTAGTCAAAAATATTTTGAACATTGGTATTCAATGAGAAATTCAAGAATATTAAGCTTACATACTTACGGAACAACGATGAATCCAAATTCTTTTTACTTATACCTTTAATGAGCATCTGTAATACCTCTATGTATTGCAGTTGTAGACTTGATGATAGCCTACAGTTGCATAATAGCGTGTGCATGTAAAGGTAACAGATTATTTCTGATTGATCTAAGAAAAAATCGAAAGAAGTAAATTTTAATTTTTCTTAATTTTTAAAGTATTGTGTGGATCCACACCGATTTTATAACTATAAAAATTTAAGACCTATATTGGTTTTCTTTTCAGACAAGTGAATATTTTACAGAGACTAACGTTAGGATAAATAAACGATATTAAACCGATATTGATAAAAATATGCACGGAGTTCGACATTTAAAAGGAACATAGACAGAATTTTATTTTGAAAATTCTTATAAAGCTTCAGGAAAAAGTAATTTGCGATTGAAATAACTAGCATGATTTTGCAAAACTCGTTGATGTCTATTACTAGAATTTAGCTCTCTTATTTAATCACATTTTACAGAGCCTTTGTTTTAAGTTTCTTCAAAATTGGTGCAGTCTTTTCATTACAAATAAAAACACAAATATTTTCTCTTTATTTAGAGGGTTTCAACTGACGAGCTGTGAAAAAAAGATTGCCTAATTGCTCCCCAAGAAGAGGCGTGATGCATTTTTACTTATTTTACTCTGAAATATAGTATCTCGTAACACAAATTTAGAGTTACTTAATTCGAGGCTAATTTGATCAGTGTAATTTGTCCCGTTTATATTAATTTATCATATAAGTATGTGTGAGAACTAAATACCAAAGTTAAGAGCAATGAGGAACAAACCTTGCTACTCCTAATTGCCGTCCATTAGAGGCTGTGACATACGCCAGTCACTTTGCGAGTACATTGCTATGACAAATCACATAATGTTGCTAAACCCCGCATAAAATGAAATGGAAATAAGCAATTTGTACATTGTACAAGTAATCAAATGGGACGTGCAGATCTCATTCATGTTACAAATAATGAATGAATAAAAACTTTATTTGTATTTGAAAAAGATGATACACATACCAAGAAATGTTACTTAGAATCACGCCAATATTGTTTAAAAATTTGCTGTCGGTATATTATGAGTATAACAGTCATATATCAATACAGGAAATCAGTGTCATCACTGTCTTAAAAGCTGAGATTAGATCAAAATTGTTTCGTAACTCTTCAGATTCCCGAGCATTTCCTAATATCAAGCATGCCTATGCAATCTGTGCATTTGAGCTATTAAGATGAAATCACCCCCAGGCAAGTTATGTCATATACCGCATGCAGATAAAATCCATCCGAAACGGCTAAAATCTTAAAACCTCCCCGTATATTCATCTTACTGGCGCTTTACCTCTGTTGCAGAATCCTTGGATGAATCTAGGATTCAAGAATAAAAGTACATATCACGTGTCAACCATTTATTGCGAAATATATTTTTTCTTGTGCTTATAGCATTTAGGTATATTATACATTTATTTATCTTTGCGTTAAATACCAACAAAACTTTTATCGATAATGATTTCCTCTTTTCCCATTTTTTAACATACTATACTCACCATAATTTCATTGTGCCCAAAATATAAATTAATTTATTTAAAATGCTATTTTTATTTACTTTAACAAATTAAACATTGTATCAATAATAAAATATTTATTACCTAAAATCATAAACATTCAATATACTAACATACATTAAAATTACGCTTTGATTTACTACACACTTATATGAGTACATCACAAAGCGCTACAAGTATATCCCATACTATCACACGCAATCAAACAATAACAAAAGAATTAATCGCAACAATTCATTCATAATATTCGTAGGATTCGCCCTCAGAGATCGACAGAGATAGGAGATTCCCACGTTAATTTGGCTGAAACCGCCTCTGAATTTCGAAACAATTGTTGTAGACCATAACATACAATCATAATGATATCTACGCGTCAATCTCTCCCATTTGTTGTTGTGTCTTCGTAGTTTGTATGAGGTATAGTTATAATGCTTATAATTGCTGTCCACAGCATTGATTTAAGAGGTAAATGTAAATAAATAAATTTAAATGGAATGAAGTAAAAGATGGTGGGGGATACTAACTCAAAAATACCGAATAGAAAAGATGATTCAAAGTCAAGATTCTTCTCTTGTTTTTAAAGTTAAATCTTTGTTTAAGCTTTTAACTACATTTACTTGATCTGATAAATGATACTGAGCTAATGGAGAAACAGTTCTATTTATTTAATAATAATCTACCTCTGTTCATTGCGCAACGTTCTATGTAAGGACTTTTTCCTTTGTAAATATGATAATTACATATAAGTCTTTGAAAACCTTACTACCAGATGTTAAAAGAAAGTGCTATTTCTTCAGCTGAAATTTTTGACTGTTTACTTGTCCTACGGGAAATGGTAAACCTACCTACTCATTGTTTAAAATATTATTATTATTTCCTTGCGTTGCGTTTTCTTCGTCCCAATCCGTTTGACTTGAACCGTAAAGTAGGTAAGTCCCGTTTTTACTCCTGTCTGACGTACACAACCTGTCAAGGAAATCTAACCAAGTGGATGGTTACACAGCGAGTTACCTGAATATACAATAAGTTGTTTAGTAATCACATAAAAAAAACCCCATAAGCAATTTCAAAGATGGAGTTTTAAAGCAAATGCCATTATTACTTTTAATAAAGAAAAGTAACCCACGTCATCTGTCTCTCATTACAAAGTTCATCAAGTTTAGCATTTTAACATTCATTGAGCATTATTCGTGACGTCGCCTTGACTTAACTACCTACTAATGTCACAGTATGAAACATTAAAACAATATTTCGTTTGAAGGATCGAATCACTCTTTTCTTCTTTTTTAAAATCTCAATTAATATGTTAGATAACTCATGTTCCAACTTGAAGTTATTATTATATTTTATAGATGGCTATGTCCTATTATGAAAATTTTACAAGTAAAAATAGTGCTTAGTTCCCGTTCAGGTAGGCTGTAATTTGTGAACAGAATAGATTCTATCCTGAATGTATGATATCTATTACTGTTATCTCTTCTTACAGTAATACAATATAAAACGTTAGTGAAAATTACGAATTCCAATGTTTAAAATAGATATAATTATGTACAGTAGGCTACATACAAAAGTATGCCACGCATAGATAGCTGTCATACTCTGTAGCTCACTGTACGTTCACATTCACAAATCATAGCCTTGATGAACATCTAAGATATAATCACAGCATCTTATCAAAACAAAAAGGCGCTTCAAAAGCTACCGATATCAATTCAGACGGTATCAATTTAAGCAGTATTTATATTCTTTTAATTCTCTTAACGCTATCTGCTTCACATATCTTGTTACAGAACCTTGGCTCGAATACCAACTGTCCGTTGTTTTTTATGCCGTGCTGTCATTTGAGAAGGTTGTACCCGAGCACTATACTCAATGCAAACTTGTTAGACCGGCACTACAGTGCAAGACATTTCTTGGCTGGACCAGTGCTTAACATTAAACAAATTATAGGAACCGCAATTTGAAATATTAATTTCTAAGAACAACGGGAATATTTTGTGGCACTTTTGTGCCAAATTTCTTACAAAGAAAATTGTTTATCTTTTTTTTTATATTTTTGCAATAGGTTCTATAACTATTTGCTTTTAAGTGGATGGTAAGTAAATATCGGTATGACTTATGTTAATGAAATAGGTTAAATGTAAACATTACACATATTTGGTAGTAACACCAGATGTGAAAGTCGCGAACCGATATAAATTTATATTTAAATGAGCAATAGGTACCTACGTCTACACTGAACGTGTCTCATAAGATAATTAATGTACAAAGTGCTAGATTTTATTTGCACCTGGACAATGCCGGCCTCAATAGAGCAGCCATGTGAAAAATGCTCAATACATTTGAGCGATGATCCGTTTCTGTCTGCGATCATTAATAAGAATTATGATCTAAGTAATTTATGGACTGCTGCATGCTGTTAATCATGTCGGCTTATAGACAAATAGATCAATTTAAATTTAAACACTAATTATGTACAAGGTTTTAAAAATAATGAGTTAAAATGATAGAAAGGTTAAGTTTAGCACTTGAGTTGGTAGAGAAATGTTGTATAAAGCATATAAATACAAATATTTTTTTGTTAAAATCTTGAAATAGCAACATCTCTTCATAAAATGTTATATAATTTGTAATATTAATATTGTCTTGAATGTTTTGAGTACAATGTATGAAAAAAAAATTACATCTGCACATAACACTTTGCTCTCCCCACACTTTGATTCTAACATTATGTTTTCAAAATTCGTACCAACATAAGTCAACATCTAAATCAATAAACAATCTTGTTCAGGCGTAGACTCGTCTTCTAATCATGTGGGCACATTGTGTCTTTATTTTGGCACCGTCAGCTGGGCAAGGTCAAGTTCTGTATATCGGAACTGGAGCTAGTTATGTAACCGTTACTGGTCGGCTGACCAACACATGCGCGACCTCTCATATTTGTGACTAGTTATATAGCTTTAGGAGATAGTACCTGGGCGTCCGTGGAGTTTTTCAGTTAACTGTTTTAGAAAAACCACAATTATCTTCACCTTGCAACTATATTTTCCGGGAAAATGATTTTGAACTAGTCCATCTATATTTTAAATAAATAAGTGCCGTGTGGTTCCTGGCGCCAATAGAAAAATTATTAGGACCACTGCATCTCTTTCCCATGCATGTCGTAAAAGCGACTAAGGGATAAGCTTATAAACTTGAGATTCTTCTTTTAGGCGACGGGCTAGCAACCTGTCACTTTATATGTATCACAACTCTATCAGTAAACCAAACAGCTCAACGTGGCCTATTAGTATTTTCAAGACTGTTGGCTCTCTCTACCCCGCCAGGGATATAGACGTGATTATAGGTATGTAAAGAATAAATTATATGCATTAGATACATTAAACCGACGAAAGTTAACCATTTGCGGTAGTCTAACCGCAATCATAAGCCCCATTATTGTCACTTTCCCTACTTTACTCATATCCCGTTAATTTTATTGATAAAAAGTTACCTTCTAGACAATTTAAATTGAAAAAGATGCGTATTTGCGGTTTTAAACTTGTGGCAATATACATATATACATATATATGTAGTAAATTATAATTATCTTTGTGGTACAATTTAATAAATCAAAATTTTGGTATTTGTATTTTACTATGGATAATTTTTTTGTAAGCTTAAACTATTACCTAAAAATTAATTACAGCCGTAGCCTTATTCTTAAGTGCCGGCAACCTCACGGTTTTTAGAATAGGACCACTATCCGTCTCTGTCTCATGTATGTCGTAAAAGGAGACCAAAGAAAAGGCTAATGAACATGGAATTATTTTTTAAGCGATGGGCCAGCAACCTGTCCCTATTAGAATCTCAAGCGGCCTTTCATTCTTTTCAAAACTGTTGGTTCTGTATGCTCCACAAGGGACGTAGACGTGATAATATGTATGTATTAAAGTTTTTTACAAAAAAATTAAAACCAACGTTTTATCTTCTGCGAGAAACAATTTGAAAAAATGTTAAAACTAATCTTGATATAGATATCAACATACTGTCTAATCACAGGGCACAGACTGACACCTATAGTGTCTGATGCCATCTTCTTGCTCTGTGGATGCGTCAGATAATAACATACACTATGAAGCGGAGCACTTTGACCTTTGAACCAACTTTATAGCTTAAAGTAGGTATTAAATTTGAACGTTGCGCTTGATATTTCCACCGTTATAAAGTCATCATCTACAATAAATGAGTGTTGGTCGACCTCAACTTACCGAGGTCAATAGTAATTAAATTATTCACAGCATATTTTATATATCTCCCTCCAAGGACATGTTAATTATCTGAAAAGCAAGAGATTTTCCTCTTTTACAAAAGTAACTCAAACATATTTGTTACGGCCTTGTCCTTCGTACAGTTAGTTGTTTGTTTACCTCAATTTGTAAAACCTAGTTGTTGTAAGGTATTCAAAAAATGATTCTTATAGCTACATGCATTTTTAGCCTAGTTAGTCAAACGCTGAAATGTTTCATTTAATTAAAATCAAACCGTCTGATAATGCACAATTACTTTGTTGTTTTTTTAACATCTTAATAAAAACAGAACTTTATTGTGTTATGTACATATGTAAACTATTATATATAGATAATTTTAATTTAAGACAAAATAAATACTTTTATAAATTCAGAATCAGATATTTGATTACACAGATAACTCCTTGTGTAACCATAACAAAGCAAATTTTCATACTTTACGGTTATATTCTTTGGATTTACAAATAAAAACGTTTTGACATCGTCCCTACGCTAAGTTTGCGTAACAAATAACTATTTGCCTATCAATTAACCAGTTATAAAGAACTTGTGCGTTTGTTAAGAACAATTGCTGTCGTGTTACAAGGTGACTAGATAATGCAGTTTCAATATTTACTATGTTGTACTTTTTTGTTTACGAAAGAAAACCTCGATCGCAAAATGTTTTCAAAATCAATAATTATATGAAAATAAACATTAACTACTTAGTCCTACTTATATACTGAAGTATTTTCATTTCCCAGCAAGTCTACGTATGTTGTCTTAAAATATGTTGATAATAAATATTTAAAAAATAAATTTATTCCAATGTACCGTAAATTTAAAGAGCAGCTCATCACATCACAACGAGGTTACAGCGATAACACAAAACGTAGTTCCTAGTTTTACGTAAATGTAAATGACAATATTTTGTTAAATATGCATTGTTATCTTAATTTGTGAATAATAAAAAGTTTCCTGATGAAAAATTATTACCCAAATTTTTATGGCCAAGAAGTTTAGATATTGTATCACTATTTTTATTTCCATCCATTGCTTTATTAATATGAATATTTATCTTAACTCACGTGAGTTAAGAAAAATAAAGTAAAATAAACAAAAGCTTATAAAACGACAACTGTTTATTAAATAACCTTTCGGAAATTGCTGCGAAAATCAAAAATTAAATTTCATACACCAATACAATATTTTTTTAAACGACTACTCCGTCATTTATGTTACATTTTGTTCACAAGACACGTAATACATATAAATAACTTCCACAATTGTGTCTGTACTACAGCTGTGCCCCTGACTGCGCCCGGCCATGACAGGCAGACCACGATCGTACACCATAATTATCTCACTGATGGCCTACCAACGAGTGCTCTCGTGTTAATTATGTGTGCTATTTTCCTGGATGTATGTACATAGTTATTTAAGACCTACCGGAGCATGATGAAAACAATCTTTATCTGATTGTCCTGAATCTGATGTTTATTTATTTTGCATATATATATTTATTATAAAAGTTAGTATCGTTTAGTAAGTATCCCTTAACACAAGACTCGAACTAACTTTTGGGGCTAATTCAATCAGTGCTTGTCCCGAATACTATACCTACATTTAAAAAAATAAGAATATTCTTCTTACGAGATCGTTAAAAAAGCTTGCAGGCTCCTTTTCTTTGGTCCACAACTTACAAATAAATTGAAATTATGTTATATTTATAAATAATATTAGTGACACCTACAACGCCGGTAAGCCTACTAATTAACTGAAATTATTGTTTTTACGGTGTATAATAAAAATTATAAAGCATCTAATAGTGTGATGAATATACATTTAAGACATTCTAAACGCAAGGTTAATTAACATCACTTATTAGAAAAACTTTTAAGGTATAAGCAAAACCGAATACATACTTCTTTCGCTTCATCCACATTCATAACTCTTAGATAAAAAAGGAATATTATGAAGGTGGTATACCTTTCTATGGTCCTTTGTACTTTTTATTAGTAAACAACACTAGGCCCGCCCTTGCTATCTCCGGACGATCAAGGCCACAGACCATGTTCACATTATAGCTACAGGGCAAGACCTCGAGCCGGCGCATCGACCGCCCGCTTCCTGGTACAATTAAACCTGCACTGAAAATGGGAGTAGCAGTAGAAGTTAACCTTTTTATAAAGCTTGTACCATATTGTATGACCACTCTGATATTATTTAACTTAATCGTCTATTTTATATCTAAAAAATGAAGCGAAGAATAAAACAAGGTAACACGAAAGTAGTTATCGTTTTTGGTTAAAATTATAAATGTATTCATTTTTGATTTATGTGCCGTGTGGTTCCCGGCACTATTACAAAAAAGAATAGGACCACTCCATCTCTTTCCCATGGATGTCGTAAAAGGCGACTAAGGGATAGGCTTATAAACTTAGGATTCCTCTTTTAGGCGATGGGCTAGCAACCTGTCACTATTTGAATCTCGGTTCTATCATTAAGCCAAATAGCTGAACGTAGCCATTCAGTCTTTTCAAGACTGTTGGCTCTGTCTACCCCGCAAGGGATATAGACGTGATCATATGTATGTATGTTTGTATGTTTGATTTATGTTAACCCATTAAGTAGAGCCAAAATTAATCTCTTATGAACCTAGTTATATACATCTTATAATTACTTTAATAATAAAGATAAGACATAAATGAACACTTTAAACCGATACCTATAGATAGGTACAATACATGAGAAATTTAAATTTCTCTTTCCACTTTCAAAATGTCAGCTCATGTCCTTTTCACCAATGCAATATGTACTTATATTGTATTAAAGGCGAACACTTTCGCTCTTTTTTTTTGGTCATAAGCACAATCGGCATTCAAAACAACGAACGTTACCCTACTGCCCTGGTTAAGCACCTCAGGTTATTAGACTTCTATTCTCGTACAGCATTTTTAAAAATAGCTTAATCATGTTTCTTATATCATTTATGTAGCTAAAGTCGAACTTATTTTACATAGTTAACGTACCTAAATAGAAATAACCTTCTTTGTTCTTGTCACTTGTTTTTTTTTTCAAGTTTCAGTACTTAATTTATCTTTCACTAATAAAAGGTTTATCTCTGAGAAATATGCAGATGAAATAACGTCGTCTTTGCCAAAGCTCTGGGAAAAAGCGATCGTTTGTATTATTTGATATAGATACTTAATGAAATTTATAATATCCACAACACAGTCAACAAAAGCAATAAGGACTGAAAATGTGAAAAATATTTCATTGTTTGATTTTATCATAATTTATACGTACAAAATTTTCTTCAACTTGAAAATCAAGTAACTATGGCAAGTAAAATGTCATAATATAATTTGCATAAAAATGCGCTTGTTTAAAATGTTTACACTAGTAATGGTGGACCTTGTATTTTGATGTTTCTACTCAAATTAACCACAAGACTGCCTATTTCCGCCACGATCACTTAGCAAGTTATTAGTCACATAGCTACTGACAAAAACTGGTATGTATTACTTGATCTATGGTAATTTGTCATAATGTTTAAATATTTTCATGGACTAAGGGGATAATCTTTCCATTTTTCTGGCACTATGTTTTCGTTTACATCAATAGTACTTTTTCGCATACCTTACTTCTAATTATAATGATCAAAATTAGCCTAACGGACATAAACGGAAGTAAAACTGTTTTTCATTACGTGTGAACTTGTAACTCAACCATAATTCATATTTGATAACACATTTATTAAAAACAACTCACAACATTATGAAGTCGATATTAATGATCATATCGAACTTATTATTTATAAATTCCCAACGTAACTTATATGACCTTAGTAAGGTATGAGTATTTATAGTTTCTCTGCGCATACGCCTGACCTCAGATTTTATTATTTTATAAAAAATGATCTTTATCGCCGTCTATTTAAGGATAAGCATTGGGAATGAAAACGAGTCTGCACAAACAAAGATATTTAAGTTGGTATATGAGTAGTTTACCTCCAGAAAGGTAAGTAGGCGATTTAACGCACCCACTTTATTGAATTTAAAAAAATTAAAATTAAGTACTATATTAAAAAAAAACAGTTAAGCGGTTTAGCTTGATAATATTTTCCAAATCTACTAACATTCTTACCTAGTTGTGGTTGTTGTAGTAGTAGTAGATTATCCGCTTAAAAGAGTAAAAATGATTTCAAAAAAGAATAAACAAATACATTTACATTATTAACTTTGCATGACATTTTCACGAGACTGGTAAGAAACGGCGACTAAAAAAATATTACTGTTCTTTATCTGTTCTTTTTTAATGTATGAAACTTACTTGCATTCAACCTCGTCATGTCTGGGATTAATATAATTTCCGGTGGTTAACTACCGGCTCTGTGAGACGCTTCCGGCATGCAGCTCTATCAGTAATCATATTTGTGTCAAGAACATTACACCTTAAAGGTCACTCATTGTTTTTTACGCCTTACAATTTGTGCATTGCTCGTTCATTTGAACGGTTAAATATAATTCAATTTCGCAAAATTCGGTGCTTCAAGTTGAATAACTTAGCTTAAAAAAGGACTTATTAAGTCTTTCGAATATCCTAAGTTACAATTATTAAACCAAATAAGTCAGCCCTCTTCAAGAATGTCAATGATGGACTTCTTAGTTATAGCTGTGATTGCTTTACTTTATTATCTGGAGCTTTTGAGAGCAAATTTAAAGGCACTAAATTCTATTTGGCGAGTGTTTCAATTCAATTGAAATAGCACTCATGCTTGCAATACAAATACATCAAATTATACATGATAACAACTGTCAAAGGACCTAACTACGCATCCCTTTCATCGCTAACAAGACCGTAAATAATTGCGATGATAATCTTAAATCTAAAACAATGGGCCGTTTGATTTTCCGCCTGGCGAGTTTCATTGGGCAAGCGCACAATCTCTTTAGTATCACTATCGTTTATAATTTAATTGGGAACTGAGGCTCGATCTACATCCGTTTCCCGAAGGCGACGCAGCTGCGCGGGCGCATGTCGCAACTGAAGTAGCATTCCGGCCACGTCTCGTGTTCTAGACTTGGCTTATTGCAATTTACAAACGGGTTTTAGCTCAATCTCATTGTTTTGATGAAATATAACTTTATTTTTAATAAAAAATTCTAAAGAGGCGAATCAATGTAAAATGTTTATTCTCTAGGGAAAAGAAATGGGCATATTGCAAATCTGCCCATTTACATAATAGTATTACTTACTTTAAATAAATACTTGCAAATGTTCAATTAATGTCCTTGTCAAATACGGAAATAATGCCGATATCCTTAAAATATGTAAGTATTTATAAATCACCAATATTTTAGTATGAATAAAATAAATAATATATAAACAAAGAGCCCATGTCATCTCACCAATATGATGGTAACTTACAAATAAGACTATAAAAATGTGGCTCTGTAAAATTTGAATATTTTTTGATCGGTTTAGTTAAGTATCAAACATTCTATAAAAATGACTAGAGTTTATTAAAAAACTAAATCTTTCCACTTGCTACGATCCTTATATATTTCTAACCTTCATCCATATTCATTTCATGTAAAGTCGCCTGTTCAGGTTACTCTGCCTACCCCCTCCGGGAAACAGAGTGATTATTATGTACCTATGTATGTATTTAATCACAACACGAAATATACTTCCTAGTAATGAATAATTTAAAGTTATTGAAGTAAATTATAGCTTCCTTAGCCCATTACTTGAATAAAGCAATTTGTGTCAAGTACAGCCATAGATATACCTAATTAACATTTAAGAACAGCCATTTGTACGTAACTTTGCACTTAAAGAGCTCGTCTTACTGCGTGCGTTACGACAAAACAAACTGTAATGCAGGAAATGGCGCATTTTCTCTTTTACTACTTCTTATTTAAAGCTTTTCAATGTTATTCAAAGAAACATACACTGTATACGCAAAAAGTAATGTGTTCACATGAGGCAAAGAGTTTATATTTAGAACACAATGTAAATCTTCAACCATGTCATTAAACTTTCACAAAGTACATAAAACCCTTCAAAGTATACTCAGGAGACATCGCACCGCTGATATGAGTATTATATTAGTTTTTAGAAGATGTAAGTATTTATTTTAGGGACTTTTTGTAGGTAGCTTTGCCGTTGCTATAATTTGGCAATTTCTTTTTCATTTTTAAAAAAACAACATGGCCGTATTTTTGTTATCTATACAAAGTAAAAACTCAATTCTAATTTCCAACCATACCATAAACCATAGATGCAATGTCTTTGTTTCAAATTATTATTTGTAATTTTAATCATGAACTTTTTTATTTGATTTGAGATGATACAAAATTTTTAAATTGTTAAAATAAATTCTTATTTTAAATCATTTTGTTTCAGGCTGGGTGAGCGATGAAGGGGTGGTTCGATGCGTTTCGCGAGGAAGGCGGGCCGACCCTGTACGCGTACCACAACCGCACGGCAGTAGCGGCCGACGTGCCAGCCCTGGCGTTGGTGATCGCAGCGCTCACGCTCTACCTCGCCTTCCTCGCTATCTTCCCCGGCATCAGGAAAGAGGTAACCGTATTACTCCTTCTATAATAAAGTGGAAACTTTAATGATTAAGACATAAAATTTATGTATTGTGATATGAGTATAAAATATTTATTTATTGGTGCTTTTTTGTATTGGTGCCGTGTGGTTCCCGGCACCAATAAAAAAAAGAATAGGACCACTCCATCTCGTTCCCATGGATGTCGTAAAAGGCGACTAAGGGTAAGGCTTATAAACACGGGATTCTTCTTTTAGGCGATGGGCTAGCAACCTGTCACTATTTGAATCTCAATTCCATCATAAAGCCAAACAGCTGAACGTGGCCTATCAGTCTTTTCAAGACTGTTGGCTCTGTCTACCCCGCAAGGGATATAGACGTGATTATATGTATGTATGTATGTAATATTTATTTATATTATTTGTATTTAATTACAATTGTAAGTTTTGCAAATAAAGAAAAGTAAATAATTCATGCGGTACCACAACCAGACCGTAACTCTCATTGTGCCAGCCCTGGCGTTAGTGCTCGTTGAGCTCACACTGTACCTCCCCTTCCTCGTTATATTGCCCAGCATCTGGAAAGAGGTAAACCAATTTTTGTGCCTAAAAGTTCATGAAGATAATGATATTGAACCCTAACGTCGGTGCTCGTTATGCTTATACTATTCTTCCCGTACATCAAAAAAGAGCTCCTATTATTTATTACATTAAATAGCCATTGTTACGCTTTCTCTCTACTTCACATTCCTTATAGAAAAGGTTTAGGCTGCTATAATTAACCCTAGTTTTGGTTTCTTGATGCGATCACGCCGGTCAGCTGGTCTTGCTTGCTATCTTCCCCGGAATAAAAAAGAAATCTGGTTCATCTGCTCTTATAGCACATGTCGAAAATTATACTCAACTTGAGTGGTCGTAACGCCCACTCTTTATCTCAACTCGCTATAGCAAAGTGAATGCTGCTAATTATATTTCGCCCTTAGTACTATAGCATAATGTATGCTATTAATGGGCCTTTGAAATACAAGGGTTCGAATAAAACTTTGCATTTAGTTACTACGTACTTATTTATATTTAAGATATCGAATATTAATCAATGAAAACAGTTTGAGTACCAAACTGTGCGACAAAAATAAAAGACTTGATTTTTTATTACTGTTATATAAACAAACAGTACCTTTAAGGAGTGGTAAAACACTTGACTAGTTGTATACCTGTTACATCATTGACAGTTGAACACACTGTTAGTTAACAAGTAGATACCTATTCTATTTTTATAAAGTTCAAAAATAAACTATTTGAATAATTCAATAACAATTAATCATCATTCTTTGGATGGTTATCACAAAAAACAAGTCGGATCAGTGACTCAAGGATCTGCGTCTTATGAGTTTGGGTCCAATTCTTAAATTTGCATAATCTGTGCATTAGCTCCCACGCTTAGAAGCTCTACAAACA
This sequence comes from Amyelois transitella, assembly GCF_032362555.1. Classification (NCBI taxonomy): domain Eukaryota; kingdom Metazoa; phylum Arthropoda; class Insecta; order Lepidoptera; family Pyralidae; genus Amyelois; species Amyelois transitella. Next base: position 4,188,771 of record NC_083516.1, on the reverse strand, counting down.
TGCTAACCTACTTAACATATTGTTGGTACTAGCTGTGAGCTTAAACCATTACATTTTTATTCCTCACAACCTAGATTTGAGGATGGCAACAAAAAATAATTTAAAATTTTTCCCCAAGTGAAATATGAGCCTTATTAATAAGTTTACCTAGTGACCATCTTGTATTAATTAATATTTTTTGTTTATTTTCAGAGATTTTCAACGTTCACCATAGTCACCCTGAGTCTCTTCGTCGGCACTGTCATATTAGGTTAGTATTAACTTGACATTTTTACTATCATGTTTCGTTAGAACATCCTTGGCCGTAGCGCTGAACAAGAAAGGTTCTTTCAAGATATTTTTCTTACATAAAGTAAGCACATACAAGTAAATACGTTTTTATCAGGAGAGCAAGAAAAACATTTTGAAAGTATTAACAAACAGTAAGGGGTAATTGTTTTTGAGGTGAAAATTTGCACTATTTTGATGAAAATAATTAAAATATTTTACAAAATGCAGTCGAATTCATAAAGCGTATCAAATGATTCTATACAAATATGAAAGGAAAGATATAAGTTTAATATCACAACATTGATTACAAAATAAAGATCTGCTTTATAAGCCTAAATATTGCAAGGTTGCCTTAATGTGCAGGTCTCTTTCCAAAAAATAATTATTCAAAAAGAAGTCACATCTTTTTGTATAAATCTTTTTTAAGAGGAAAAGTTAATCTAGTCTAGAAAAAGAAGTATTTATTTCAAAATACTCTAGAAACAAAAGAAAATTTAAATGTTGAACAATAAAATTGTCGGTTCCCGAAGTAGATGACCCTGTATGTTAAGAACCAGTAGGCGATACCTGGGCAATTCATTGGTCTGAATTCTACGAGTCCGAGAATGTGGAATCGACTTCGCAGTTTATGATCGACCTTGACTTCATCGAGGATATGTCCGAAAATAAATAAAGATATTAAAATAAAGGTTTTTAAGAGTTGTGTCATAACTTAAATTTTTATTTTTAAATACTTTTATCGTTTTAAACTCACATTAATAAAATAATGAATAATCTTTATTGTATTAGACTTGAGTAAGTACCTAATTGATTGAACAGAAAAGACGTTTCAAACACGGAATATAAATATATATTCAATAAATTAACATTCCGCAAATTTTTAGCTACGGAAAAAACTCATATTAAGTGTGCGACCATTAGAGAAATTAAACAATAGATACTTACAAGAATACAATTTCAGTTAGCTCTTCATAATACCGACAAATATAAGAATTTTGACGTCCTTTATGTAGAGAACTGAATACCGCCACAGTCATAATTTTTTTTCACTACCTAAATTATTTAAAAGCTTAAATATTGACGTAATGCTATAGAAGTTCCTAATCACTGCTCACCTAATCAAACAAGGTTAGTAAAATGGCAAACAGATATGAGATCAGACAAGACATCAGATCAGACAAGTCTAGCCCCAAGAAATAGAACAATCCAAATACCGCACATACGAAATCCTCATCAGTCATTTAAATACACTTTTCATTTGATTAAAAAATGAAGGGCAACAATCAAAATGCCGCACGATTTCTATTTCGGTCAAATCCGTAGTAAAGCCCAACATCATAGATTATGTAAGGTATAATTCATGCGTAATTCACATAATAAGCACCTATTATATGAAGCTATTCCGCTAATACAAATAAACGTTGCAATATCCAATAGGATAGAAACCGGTTATATATGTTTAATAAACGTTTAATTGACATTGAATATTATTAATTGATAATAACGTAACTATATCGATAATAATTAAAATCCCCAAACATTTTTCCATGTCATTGAAATAACGAACTATAAGCGAACCTTAAAAAAACTTGTTCATATTTTTTTTATTCATTGATATCACTGATCTTGAGCTTTAAATCTGATTATATTTTTGCAAAGTAAAATAAGCATAGATTTTTTTCCTGTTCTGTGCCTAATCGTAAAAATCCCGTACTATAATACGAGTAGGTATACATAAACGATAGTTTGTCATGGCCGTATTTCACAGCCATTTTACATGGGTGAAGTATGATTTCGTGAAATATTTTTATAGATAGTGCACTTGATACATGAACCTAAGGGATAGACATAGTTTTTTTTTTATTATGCCAATATTTTGACAATCTTTTAAGTTTTAGGTAAGTAGTTTAAAGGAATATGAAATAATTTCAAAGAATGGCGCAAACCGAGCTAAAGTTTGGAATGTAGGTCTAGGAGCACCCCTAGAACCCTTGTTACTGTAAGTGCGCCCGACACGCGCTTGCTCGATTTTTATTTCAGATGGAGATCATGTAGGTGTTAAGTACAGCGAAAGCCCTTCTTTAAAATAAAAATATCTTATAAAATTCTTTACTCGATTTCAGAATTAAATGTGAAGGATATAAGGTGTTTGCATCCATAAAAATGTTAAAATCTTTTCTACCCTTTAATATCTATTAACAATTAGATGACCGTTAAGATTTTGCAAAAACTTATTTTTTTCGTAATGAGAATTGCCATTGTCTTCGGGTGACCGGCCAAGTGGAGAAATCAACCGCTTGCATTCTGCCATTGACCGAGTTATTTCGTGTGTCAGCCGCATTACTGTGGCGTATAATGTTCAGTGTTCATCTCAGAAACATAGTTTATAATATTACCTGGAGAAATCGAAATCACATAAGTCAACAGAAATGCTGTCTCGTAAGTACTTGAAACTACAGAAATAATGTGTCTTGCTGCGCTATTTTCTGCGCGTTTCTGCGCAGTTACTAATAAACTTGGGATTCTTCTTTTTGGCGATCAACTAACAACCTGTCTCAATTTTAATCTCATTTAAATCAAGGAACATGGCTTCAGCCTTTTCTACACTGTTAGCTGTCTACCTCGTAAGGGATAATAAGACATTATGTAAAGCTGACAAATAATACTCAGTATATAGCTATGCAAGATGAAAACATAACATGCTATGATGAATTCACAACCATCACTTGCAATTGCTATAGCATTTTCACCAGTACTTAATATCTCAATATGGTCTTATAATATTTCCGAATTCTATGATTACTCCCCACCATACTAAACATAGAAAACTTCAAACCACCATGGTAAAATGTATTTAGCAATTGCAATTCCAGTATGTTTTATACAAAATACTAATATAAAATTCTTTGTCTTCTCCCCTATCTTACATGTATTTACTTACGAGTACAATGGATGATATGATAAGCAGTTTAAAACAGATCATGAAAGATTTCAGAAAATAGACTCTTATAAGATCCTCTTTTTTATTGATGACAACAGTTTAGGACACACCTAAATAAGCTTAACAAGTTAAGAGGAGTGTCATGACTTAACAAATGGTTACCTTCTAGAAAATCCTGTGAAAGGTCATTTGCAGACAAAAACTGCAATGTAAACGAAGTCTGCTTTGTTTTTTAAACTTTTTGTTTCACATCCGTAATGAATTTCCGCAGTTACCGTACGAGAAGTACGACAATGATTATAATGATGTGTTGCTTTGTTTTATGTTAACAATCACGTACTTAAATTTAAAGAACATGTATTATTTAACTTTGTTTTCTTTCATGGTTTTAGATGCTATGGTTATGTTATGAAGTAGTGGATGTGGAGTATAGAATAGATATAGAGCGTAGCGTAGTGTGCTTTACACTTAAATAATATAATTATATTTAGCAAAATTTTTCTTTTGATCTCTTTGGCATTAGTGAAATGTAGGCGCCCTTATTTTAGCAACCTATTAATAATTAATCACTGCAGCTGATTGAAGCCTTAAACATTCGATACTCTTGTCTAATTCGTAAGGAATAAAGAAAAATATTTTTATTTATTTAAATAATTATACCTATTATATAATATATACTATAATTATACCTATTACAGTGTGCAAGCACGGATCATCGTGGCACATATCCGGCGCCCGAGTCGCGCGCGCATCTTACCGCGCGTTTTCCACCGAGCGGCTGGACTGCTGGCTAGCCGTGCACGTGGGGTTGGGCCACGTCAATGTTACGCTTACTGGTGAGTTACGACATCCGTGCATCTACTGGTGCAAGGCAGGCATTGTATCCATATGGAGTGTTCTACGCAACGCACCGCTCGGTTCACCAAATCATTTATTATACGAGTACAAATGGCTAAAATCTTCCTCTCCACGTTTCGCTCCCTGATAACTACAACTTAGGCAATGTCAAGACAAGAGTAAATAGGCAAGAGTGCATAAGTAATAGACCAACCTGCTAATACATGTCTTCTATAGAATACTTTGACTTGTAGGTCTGTCTAATCTGCCGAAGTATATAGATGTGGTAACATGTATATATCAATTGATTTCAGCTCTGTCCTGGGGCAATACAACGATAGGTGACCCAGGCGTGGACTACAACGAACAGTTCCGCTGGGAAGAAGCCGGCGCTATCCAAGAGTGGTACCGAGCTGGTCTGAGCCGGGGCCTGCCATACCCGGTGCTGTCCATAGCCGAGCACTTTGCGGTACAGCACGAAGGCTTCGAGTGGGGGGCGAAGTACCGCGCAGCTGGATATACAACGGCCACGTTGCTTTGGTAAACAGGTTTTAGTTTACGCCTTTGCATTTAGTTTGTAATTAAAAAATTGAATGTTTAGGAAAAATGTGGTAAACTTTTTGGAAACTATAATTTGCTGCCATAATACAAAAAAGAAATTCAAATCAAGACACTTTACCATTGATAATTTTCTTAATAACACACAGATTAAAGTTTGTATAGTAAAGAAGTAAGTAATTAGAAATACGGCATGTATTTTGTTATTGTTTCATGGCATGCATTTTATATCGTATTACATACATACATACATACATAAAATCATATCGTATTATTACCTAATTTACCAAATCAGGCTATTCCATTTTATAGGGCAGCATTAGCGCTATGGCTCCTCATGAACTTGCTTCTCGTGGTGGTTCCTCGATACGGGGCCTACACGATGGCGACGTTAGGGGTCACCCTGTGCGCCGCGGCGGGGGGCTACTGGGCGTCCCTGCCGACCGCGCCGCTCATAGTCAGGCTCGACGGGGCCATGCTTTTCTTCTCGCTAGGCTGGTGCTTCTGGCTAGTTTTAATTTCTGGTAAGTTAGTTCTTCGTACTTTTTGATATATAGGTAAAAGGCGGCTACTGAGGATTCCAAATGGGGTTTGACAAAACTTATTCTCTTCTTGGCTAACTTGATCCTTTTGATGACTCTAAACTTTTTTTATTTTATGAACCACACACAGTTCACACCGGCAAATTGAGTTCAAATACCTGTTTTATATTTCAGGTCATAATCTTTAACAATCTCTGGGCACATTAGGCTAGCGTCGTATACTTATTTATTTTCCACACATTACCCGATTATATAAAACCTCTCTTTCCAGGAAGCATATGTGTAGTAGTAGGGTTACTGATAGCAGCTGTAGACCTGATGTGGCCACACAAGTTCTCCACGGTGCTCGAAGTGGATTATGATACGCCGTATGACCGGCATGTTCTAATTGTGGACAGCAGTCGACAGCGTGCACGGCCGCCACAGCCTTCACTGCCTACCAGGATACTTAGGTACTTATGGATATTATTTAATGCTTTTTACCTTGGAAGCGTAAGTGGCCAGGATTAAGCAGTTTTTATATACTTCCCATAGTGTGCACTTCATCATCACATGTGAATAACGTAACTAAATGACAAAAGGTCTAACTGTTGCAAATAAACGTCAAAGGCTCACCTGCCTTTGACCTTTATATGACCTTTAATTAAATTTGGTAGTATGTATATTAGTTGTCATGTGAAAGAAGTATATCATCATCAAGCAGATTCTATTACAGTTTTAATACTTATAGAACGAATATTACATTATAACATAAATATAATAATTTGTTTTCACCAGGAGGTTATCATCTAAAACAAGAGACGTGGGTAACGTTTCCATGTCGGTGGTGAACGAGAGTGACCGTGGCAGGGACAACCCCGCCTTTCAGCATGAGCAACGCAAACCCAACTCCCCGTGGAGGTATCCGCTTTTCAGAAGACAGATCGACAGGTAAGGAGCGCTGCTTCACTTTGGTCATTCTAATTTGTCATACCAGTATGTTTGACTACATTCATCCAATTTTTTTTCCAAAATACTCTGTGTTGCCAGTTGCGCCCTCCGCCACAGTGCTTCGAAGCCTGGGGTCCGCTTTAGTTTTCCCAAAACATTGCAACGTTGGAATCCGACCATTAAAAAACGAAGTATTTCCGATATGCAATACCCTGCTCACGTTATAAAAAGAAATAAGTAAGAAGACTTAGTTCACAACAAAAATATTAACTTTACAGGGCAGACTCCGCGTCCAGTCTCGGTTCGAGTGTAAATGGTAACAGTTCCGGAATCAAGATGTCGCCTCTGGGAAACAGCACCCTTGGATCACCGCCATCCATCCCTATTCACAGGTATATTATGAATTCTTTAAAATGTAAGCAAACTTAAATCATGTTACTAAATGCGAAATCCATGCGTACACTTGTTTGGATAGACTGCTTACTTTACTTTCTACTTACACTCTTTTAACAATCTATCTAAAACACTTGGTTTACGATATTTGTATTTTAGTTTGACCTATTTCTTAAACAACTTCAAGATTTAATTAATGATGCTAAACTAAACCAATTAAAAATATTTGAAGCTGAAGCTAGCAGCTGAAAATGACTGAAAATCATAAATTTTCTTCACAGGTTTAGGCCTCAGATTCCTGCAGCAGAACGAGTCAAAGATATGTGGTGAAGATGAACTGACGTAAATTTATAACAGTTGAATAATTAATTTGTAACTTAGTGCCAGGAGTGAGCGTCGGAAAGTGAAAAACCGAACTACTGATCTCGTGTGACGGACGTACCAACGTTACCTACTCGACCATCAAAATTAGACTTGCGAATTTAATGCTTCAGTATTAAATCCATAAGTCTAATGGTGGACATGATAAACTTTAGTAATTACATAATGATAAACCAATGTGTCCGTCGGTTAAATGTAAATCGATCGATTTGTAAATATGTAAATTATTAGTTAGTGCCGTAATTAAATTGCAATGAATCCGTCCAGTGTCATAAACTATAAAGTCTAGATATAAAAATAAATATTGCATTCCCCTTAATAATTGTTACCTCTTAGAAAAAATAAATATAGTAAAAACACAAATCATCAGCAACAATCATCGACACACAAGTGAATACTTTGTGCCATGTCAAAAATAATTAGATCATAGACAAAAATAACAAAAATACACCAACGAATAAATTAACTTTTGATAAAATCTTAAGCCCATGGCATAAAAAATAAGTGTTTTCTTTATAAGGTAGTTCTGTTCTTAATGAAAGTGGCCTACAGTTATTTCCGCATCGTCGTACACGATGATAAGTATTATTTATTTAATCCATCAATTCATAAAATATATTTTAAACCCAAAAATAATGTAAAAGTATCCTTGTTCTCTTCCATTATACCTAATTGTTTGTACGTGCCTACTTGACAATGCGTTGTATTGACTATTACTACTAGAACGAAGTCATTTAGCATTAAATTTAATAGGTTTAAGTTATTTATTTAAAACTTATCTACGTTGTGGTCGGACGTACGAATAAAATGTGATACTAAAGTTTGAATGTTTGTAAATCACAATTTTATCTTCTACGTCATAAGTTTTTGCAATATTAACATCACAGGTCATTTTCAATGTTGCGAAAATGTGTTTGCAACAGTGAAAGGGCCTTTTTTAAAATATAAAAGTGAGAATTTCAAGAGTGAGTGTAAAAATGTATTTATTGTGATTGATAAAAATATAAAAGTTTCAAATGTATTCGTCTTTTGTTTTCTGCTTGCTTATTTATTTTTATCGAGTAATCAAATTTTTTTTAATACATCAATATCTTGCAAAACCTATAAACATATGTACCTACATCAAAAAGTTTTGTGATTGTCGATAGCGAAAAAAGAAACAAGACAATATGTATGTAATAAAAAATCATCATAATTTTAATTACAAAACAATACATTACAATCATACCAAAACTATTGCACCCAAAATATAAAGCTATACATACCATGTTTTACTCGATCTATAGACTACGACTGGTCCTTGACTAAATGGTCCAAGTTGAGCTGGCAGAGGAAAGCGTTCCAATTTACGTAGCCATCGTGTATAAACATGTCCGCCTCCGCCCATAACTTACACTGTAATTATTTAAATTTAAAGCTTTTTAATGTGAATAAGAATACCGTTATATATTTGATTTACAAAAACTGTATTAAGCGGCCTCAAAGCTAAAGCAATTAAGCTAGTGTTTGCAGATTTTAATATCTACCAGATTGTCGAACTGTTATCTTAATAAATTTCATGAGAGCATATCTGAAACTTTTATACATACATACATATAGTCACGTCTATGTCCCTTACGGGGTAGACAGAGCCAACAGTCTTGAAAAGACTGATAGGCGACATTTAGCCGTTTGACTTAATGACAGAATTGAGATTTCAATAGTAACAAGTTGCTAACCCATCGCCCAAAAAAAGAATCCCAAGTTTATCCCTTAGTCGCCTTTACGACATCCATGGAAAAGAGACGGAGTGGTCCTGTTCTCTTTTTATTGGTGTCGGAACCACACGGCACAAAACTTTTATAGTATTTGAATTAAATGTACCTCTGTATCCTTAACAGGAGGAGCGTGTCGCACAACTTTCTGATAGTCTTCCTCTGTGAGGTTACACACAGGTCGAGTCTTAAAGTCTAGGAAATCCATCAAATCTTCATAAAGAATGTTGCAATTTTCATCCTTTTTCAATCTGTGTAAAAATACATAGTCCTCAGTCAAAATATAAAATATATTTTTATAACATCCTCGGCAAGCCTTTAGTTATCACAGATTTGCAAGATTCATAAAATTATGAAAAAAAGAAGAGTATACAGTGCCACAAGCCGTAACTTAATAGTTACGATCGGTTTCGATGCCGACCTTTTCCTCTGGGGACTTTAGGTCTTAAATTACTATCGACTTTAATACGCAATAAGAGGTAAGAACGTGCTATTTGCATGTGTGTGTGTGTACCTAAACAGTAAAGTTCTATGAAGCTCGCAACTCACACTGACAGCATACAGTCCATAAGATCTCCATTCAAGGGCAGGCGATGAGCCCTCAGCAGCTGACGCAGGCGATGCTGTGACAATACGCCGGTGCCGACCTCGTCCGCGTGCATAAGACCCTCACGAAGTCTGTCGCGGTCGTCCCAAAGACCGCGCGTTAGGTCAGTGAATACTAAAGACCTGATAATCATATTCTTCGGATAAGTTTGGAAACTAGCTTGCATGTTGAGAGATGTGGATCAGACGAAAGTAGCAAAGTGACGCAACTAGCTAACTTTGTTCTTTCTTCGCCGCTAGACATGATGAAAATTGCGTGATGGATATGCTTACTAGTCGCCTCTCATGGCATCCATGCAGAATTGAAAATGTTTGTCTCCAATAAAATTAAAATACAATAATCGAAAATTTTGTAATTATCACTTACCTAATCATTTCTCGTCGTGGGCTCTTCTCCATGCCTGGGTCTCCGCGGAAATGTCGGATCAGCGTCAGGAACTCGTGTTCGGTCATCTTCTCACACATTATCTCCTTCATTGCTTGTCTATTAATAAATTCCAAAATAAAAGATCTTTATGTTAGCAATAAATTCGTCATGTTCCTAGCGTTAGTCCTGATTGCGCTCTCACATTACAGGTCTAGGAGCCCAAAATGTACCCAAAACCATGATCATGGATTAAATAAATAACGATAAGGTATTAAATCCATCTACTTTCAATGTATATCGTAAAAGGCAATTATGGGAATAGACACATCTAGTGAAGCTTTTCCCATGATCCAATAATTAAGTTTTCCTGCAAAGGTCGCAGGGGTAAGTTGAGAATCAATGTCAAACGCCGTACCGGGCTCCTCTCCAGAGAAGTGAGGTTATTGACTAATGCAAGTGCAAAGAAGAGATTAAATAATTGACTATATTATATTATAATTATTATTTTTATTTGTAAGATAACTTACTTGAAACACCTGACGGACATGAGCTCTCTTTTGTCGGGCAGCACCGCCTCCATGTACTTAGCCACGAAGTTCTTGTATCCATTCTCCACCGACGCTAAGGTGCGTCGAATTTTATCCATTATCAGGGTTATGTTGGCCATTGGATACTGAATTATTGAAATTATTGTTAAATAAATATTTTTTAAAATTCCATCATTAAGCCGAGCCGCTGAACGTGGCCATTCAGTCTTTTCGGGACTATTAGCTCTGTCTACCTCGTAAGGTATATAGACGTGACTATATGTATGTATGTAAAAATTTTCCTGTAGATTTATTTGAGAGAGAGAGAGCGACCGACTTAATTATGATTTATATGATGTAGTCATTTATTTTTTTTACTTTACATCAAAGACAAATTTTTATACTCCACGTGTTCAGAATTCTATCAATTCTTTTCCTGCGCTTCTCGTCCCGTGCAGAATGTCAATGAAGGGAAAGGGTTATAAACTTGACATTCTTCTTTTAGGCGATGGGCTAGTAAGCTACTAAGTCTTTTCAAGACTATTGGGTCTGTACAGGCCCCCATAAGGAATAAAGACATGATATGTGGGTGTATGTATGTATTTCTTTATTTTAAGAAAATATATCCGCACCTGGTTGACCTCTAAATACCGCAGCGCGTACTCATCAGCGGCTACCAATCGGAACCGGTGCTTGTTGATAACCAACTCGTTGCCAACCCACATGTCCTGGTCGGTGTAGGCTGGCGGTTCCTTAGGCACGAAGAACTCAACATCTGGCAGATACATTTTGGTACGACGGAAGAACTTTCCTCCCTGAAAACAGTTATTGTAATGGTAGGTACCTAATGGTTAATATAATTAGTAATATGCAACCTCTTTTCTGTTTTGTTCAGAATGTGTCATAACTGGCCAGTTCTAAAAAAGAAAAAGATTTTTTTATGTTTGCATTGGATTCTTTTGCAATGTTATATCTAGTACATACAAAACTGTTATAAAATTATTTTATCAATAAGTTCATCCCAAGATCATCTCCAGCTTATTTCCGTATCCAAATTTTAAAGCTAAAGTAAAGTAACTTTTATATTGACAATTTTTTGCGAGGTCTTAAGTTTGCGGCGAATGTTAAAGAAAATTAATAAAGTCATCATCATCCTGCTTGCCTTAGTCCCGTTAACGTGTTCTCACCCCTCTGTAGTCTGAGGTTCGAGTGATGTTTTAAATGGAGCGACCCCACCACACCATACAAAATAATGAATTACAAAAAGTATAATTACCGTAAAACCAGAATTGCGTTCGCACAACTCGAACACTCCGATCGTGTCATCAGACAAGAAGTACTTGATGATGAAATATCTGCGAGAGTCCTCAGGGTTGTCTGTGATGAGGCGCGCGGCGAATCTCAGTACATGAGAGTCAAACCCAACCCTGAATCAATTTGAAGTTATAATTAGATTTATCTGTAGGATAACTAGCTTTCATGCCGTTCTAGTAGCGTAGAAAAAACATAGTGTGTGCCACCTGCTTCTCCCCGTCCTGATCATAAAAGTAATCAAGGGGAAGGCTAATAAATTTATAATTCTTCTTTTAAGCCGGAATTTTTCTTTTAACCTTATTTGTTTTTAGTGACTTGTCACTATTTGAATCTCAAATCGTTTTATTAAGTCATACAGCCGAACATGGACTTCTTGACTTGACCCTTGTCTTTTCGAGACTCAGCTATGTCTACCTCGTAGGGGATAAAGATGTGATTATCCATATGATAAAAGTCATTGGAATTATGAACCTGTCTTTATGAAGAAACTTAATGAAATCGCCATGCGGTGCCTTGGGCTCTACCGTTCGACAGTTCTGGGCGGAGTCTTCGTAGGAACCGTAACCGTTCCATGGTGGCAGCTGTCTATCTGCCGTGCTCGTGCTCACACATTCCTTTTCATCTCCTGGGATCGGCAGAGGCGTGAAAGCATCTAAGAGAGATAAGAATTATTACTTCTTGTGAGTTATATTGATTCAAGTATCAGATTATCACGAAGCAAACTGTGAGTTTAATGATTCAGAACTAAGAATCAGAATCCTTTTAAATTAAGTGGAAAAATTGACTCGATAATTCTTGTTTTCATCACACATTAGTAAAACTCTAACGTTGAAATATATCAATATCGCATAAGAATATGGTAAAACGGTGAAAATACACAGCATTATACACGCAAACAAAGGCAAGGGGGTAGACAACTTTTACCAGACACGTCACATGAAAGAGAGATTACCTATACCATACGTGATCCTATAGTATTCCTTAGTGTAGGGGTCACAGTCGGTCAACACGACATTTCTGCCGAAAGCATTCACCACGGCCCCAATACTCAGGTCCGCGGGCCCATACGCCGGCGGTTTTGGCCCGCCTGTCATTTCGACACGAGGAGGAATTTTCTAGAAGTTTGAAAAAATATTGTTAACCTTTTCTGTGACTGCATTGTTTTTTGTTATGAAAAAAATAATTATGGGTCAGCAACTCAGCCTCAGCAACTCTTTATTACAATAATATAGTTACTGGATGCTTAATGGCACACGAAAAATAATTCCTGGGATTGATAAGAAGGTGTCTATGTCAAGTTAAACTTATTAAGAATTATTTGAAAATCTTTGTTTGTTGCTTTACACCTTATAAAAGAAAAAATATCTTAATAACAGAGTAGGTAAGTACTTTTGGCAACCGCATTCTCTTCAAGAACATAGGTCCCGCCTCCATTCCAGAGTTGGCTGGCATAACTTCTTTGATTTCAATAGTGTCATCAGCCAAGAAATAGTGGATCTCTAAATGATGCAACACGCCGAATTCCGAATCTCTATCATCCCAGTATCCATAAAACCTAAAAATATCAATAGTTTTCGTAACTTCTTAAACATTAGTTACAGCTTTATATTTTTTATATTAGAAACCTGACACTTCCATTAAAAATAAGAATCTTTTTGAAATATATGATAGGTATAAACTTAACATACATACATACATAAAATCACGCCTCTTTCCCGGAGGGGTAGGCAGAGACTACCTCTTTCCACTTGCCACGATCTCTGCATACTTCCTTCGCTTCATCCACATTCATAACTCTCTTCATGCAAACTCGGCGGTTTCGGGTACTTTTGACCTGACCCTTTAATGACCCGTTTTACTTAACTTAAATTTATAGAAAAATACATTTAATAGAAAAAGATGAGTAAAATTAAAGACAGAGCAAAAATAATTGCATGCTTTAATACAGAAAGAAAGAACTTACCTTAAAACTTGTCTGTCGAAATCCAAAAATTGTTTGAATGGTCTATGTTTTGGCGGTTTTCTGGTATCAGGCGCTCGCTGAGAATATTGTGAAATTTAATAAGCATTCAAGCCCATGGTCGATGTTTTGCATAGAAAATGTATTTTTCAACTATAAGTATGAGAATAGTAGTTACTTATAAGATTTTATGCAGGTACTTACCTCGACAGCATCGGGAAAGGGAATCGGATCTGGCACATTAATTCCGAGGCGGTTAAGGAATACTCTTGTAAAGTTATCACAGCTCACAATCTACAAAGGAACAGAAGAAATTCAATTATAAGCAGCTCTCAATAAAATTTCTTATCTTCTATCGTAGGAGGCTACTAGAAGACAAATTGACTAAGAACTAAAAAAATCCAGTATACTGTAATGAACAGCAGGGCATTGAAACTAGCGGCTGAAAAATAATCGGGAATAATATGATATTAAAGAGAAAAAAAAAATTATTACCTTAAAAACCTTTCCAAAGAATGTAACTTCCCGTCCGACATTTAAATCCAGTACATCATAATACATGTCATAAGAAAATGGAAGTCTTATCCTTTGGCGACTAATAAGCGTTCCTAAAATTTTACGAATTAATTAGTAGTGCTTATATATTATCTACTCTGCGGGAATCAAATGATGCGTTTATTTGACTACGTATTGTCATCAGTGTTTTATTGTAGGTGTTCTTTTTGTCTGTAGAAACCTACTTAGCACGTCATTCTTTTAGATGCGTTTGTCCAATTTAGATCACGGTAGGTATAGGCACTATCTATCGAGACATCACCACGTCCATTCGGAAAAATTGCACTGTACCTTCCTAAAGTAGGTACCTAGTAGAAATCACACATGACACAAAAACTTAAGGCAGTTAATGTAAGATAGAATTAAACCATACTGACCTTGTGATAAGCCGCTATTTTCAGTTTTTGGTTCCACTACCTTCAAAGTGCCATCTTCAAGAAAGAAGAAAATCGACACTTTCCGCAGAATGCTCGATCCGACTTTCATCTCGTGTAGCGATTGTTGGAAATATGCTTCAAATCTTAATATCTGGATACGTTTACAAATATTTATTAATTCGTTACAATAACAGTTTTTCACATAAATATAGTCTTATTATGTAACTATGTTAGTATGTTGGGTTTTTTTTATAAATACTACTCCACCTCACTAATACGAAAATCTTAAAATTTCTCCCCACATCATTTTAACTCAAAAATCCTCCTGATATTAGTCTGGAGTCAGGGGTTCGCCAAAGTTTTCCTTGTGACGTATAAAGCGCAATCCATTGCATTACTTACATGTTTATCATACATGATCCAAGTGGGCAGGTCGGGCGCTTGCTTTCTGCAGTATATGGACGGGACTCGGTTCCCTTCCTCGGCCTTGTCCACAAGCATATTGACCTTGTCGATGCTGGTGAACACAGGGCGAACGCCGAAGCTCTTCTTTCCTATCTAAATACAATAAACTATTCCGTGAATACCGTATATCTTTAATCTTTAATTACAAAATGTTTTTTTTTACAAACCTAAACACACATACCTATTACGCTTTACCCTTTGCGGGGTAAACAAAGCAATAAGAAGTCACAAATTTCGTAAGCCACAATAGGATTAAATGATTCAGTGAGTTATTGGATTCACAGAAATAAAAAGTATTTCTCTTGGACTTTTGCAGCTTTATTTAAGTAGGTACATTACATTAACTACTATACCTTTATTACCTTTGGCTATTCAGATAAAATCAGAAACATCTGAATGTATTGCACTTACCAGTGTATTTGTTCCATAGCCAGGTAAAAGGGGCAGCCTTGGGTTTCTTATAGCCATAATGATGATTCAAATTAATAAAAACAACAATAATCAAAAATAAACCAAGATAATACTAGGATCGAAAGAAATGAAAATAACAGCATATTCCACAATAAACAACATTTAAATTAGTTGCCATGGTAACAAAGTACCGAAGAAACTGCACCCCACGGAGGTAATCTATACTAATATAATAAGCTGAAGAGTTTGTTTGTTTGAAGCGCTAATCTCAGGAACTACTGGTTCGAATCGAAAAATTATTTTTGTGTTAAATAGACCATTTATCGAGGAAGGCTTTAGGCTATATGACATCACGCTGCAACTATCTAGGAGCGAAGAAATTATGGAAAAAGTGAAAAAAAAAACAGGGAAAATTATTCACCCTTGAGGCCTTTAATGATGCCCAAAATAACTATTCCACGCAGACGAAGTCGCGGGCACAGCTAGTATAAGTATATTTAAGAAAGTTCGCATCTTCAGGTAATGTTTTTAAAACTTTGGTATGCATGGCGGTACCTGCATTACACTTCAAGCAAAGATGTTTTTAAATCTGTGTCAAAGTTAGCGGAGTTGCATGAGTTACAGAACCTAAATGTGATTTATGTATATGAACTTCACCATGCTAATATCCGATATCCCTCAATCCATAGTAGAACTGCCAACTATGGATTTAGGGATATCGGATATTAGCATGGTGAAGTCTCCCTCCAGAAAAGAGATAAAACATGTTGGCTGATGGTGGATGGATCATGGTTTTCTGAGGTCAAAATTGTAAAAACCAGAAATAGAAAAATTCTGGAAAAAATCTCACTGTCATGCATGACAAAGCTGTCAATGTCGGTCAACGTCAACGTGAAGAGAAGAGACTAGTAGCCTCAGTGTGGTAAAAAACCAGACGGTAAATAAATAAAAAGTTACATTCCATTATATCATTACCTACTTAATGTGGGTTTGTCTGTTATTTTATTAATATATGTGGTGCCATTTAATTAATTAATCCTGTCTGATGCAGATGTGTTTTGT
Organism: Amyelois transitella; assembly: GCF_032362555.1. Taxonomy (NCBI): domain Eukaryota; kingdom Metazoa; phylum Arthropoda; class Insecta; order Lepidoptera; family Pyralidae; genus Amyelois; species Amyelois transitella. The sequence continues at coordinate 4,172,521 of NC_083516.1, read as the reverse complement.
AAAAAATACTTAACAACAGCGTTTCGGCTAAAGTTAATATCAACAAATTGGAAATTTTATGAGTTACTTAAATTCCCTTCAGAAAAGTGGTGATGAAAGTGAATCAATTTATTAAATAAATTATAATCACTAATATATTAAAATGATAGATGTTAAAACGAAGATTTGTTCGTTCTTCATATTTAATTCTAATTATGGGCCTAAGGAAGGCGAAGTGAGTTACAAACCATACCTTATATTTCAAGCACCTATATACTACTCTTTATCAAGTTTTGAAACCATTAAATAAATATTTGTGTTTTTACTCTTGTAGGAATTAAAAAAGATATTATACTACCACCCGAGCCAAACTGCAAGTGATGCTCGTAAGAATCAGGTTGGATTGTGCGAAGCAGTGGTGAAATTTATGTCGTGAGTTATATTACCCACAGAAAGTACACACAAACCAGAGCAATTTATGAAATTATCTGCAGTTTTTAAACTTTACTAACTACTAACTTAAAGTATTTAGTAGGTAGTTAGTAAAGTTTAAAATTATACTAAGCAGAAAAGTTATTTTAAATTTTTTTTTGTAGTGTACATATGTTGTATCTTTCAGATATTGTATAGAGTATTATTTTGTATTTTGCAGTACATTTTCATCAGAGCCCTGTGAAGCACTCCAAACCCAAACAAAACGTTACATCTTCTACCAACCTGAAAAGGGCTATTGGATGGTTTTGGTAATGACATTTATATTTTCACAATTATTTTTGTGATTTCTTTGTTGAATCATTAAATAAAAAAGATTGCCATTTCTTGCTGTCTTTTAAATTCAGATATATAATTTGAGCTAACTGAGTATAGTGCCTAACAAATTAAGTGCATTACAGGTGGTGAGAATACCTTATACCACTAAAGCTTTGTCAGCTATTGGGGAGACACAAGGAGAAGTGGTAAATATATATATTTTATACTGAGCTATTGTTGTTAATATAAGGTGACTGACTGAATGATCTATACATGCACAGACCAAACTACTGGACTGCTTGCCCTGAAATTAGGCATGCAGATTGTTGATATGATGATGTCTATACCAATTTCATGTACTTACCCACTTTTTAATGTCTAATTATAGCCTTGCTGTTACAGGTAGATCCATCGATAATGAACAATATACTTGTGTCATCATACAAGATGTTCCAAATGTTTATGGGACTATTCAAAGACATTTCTATTGAAGAAATATATACCACTTGTGAAGAATTCTTTACACCGGTAAAGTTTAATTTCTTTAATGGTTTGTGATAATGGTTCTATGAATCAGGTCCTGGGTTTAACCAATGATAAGAGAAGATATTTTTCTTTTTAAAAATTCTCTTTTACATCTGAATTTTCTTCTGCAACTAAAATGTCTTCATTGATTTTTTAATTTTTTCCAGTACATTCTATCAACAAATCTCAAGAATGATATGTCAGATGTTATACAAGGAATTCAATATTTACCATTAGACAAGAATTCATTCTTCAGAGTAGTGTGTTTTATTGATTTACTAGAAGTTAATTATCCTGACTTTAAATGCATCTCTTTTGTCTACAACGACCAGCTTATATGGTGAGTTAAGTTTTCCATCAACCGAGCAAATTCACAAAATTATAATCTTATTTAAATAATTGATAAAATTACCGATTTTTTAATTAAACCTTCAGGAGTAACATTTACTTTTAGTTAAGGCCACTATCAGCTATGTGAGATAATTTCAATTTCAAATAACTTATGTTTAAAATGCCTTTAGGAATGCCCTCTCAAATGAAGACATGCTCACATTGTACAAGTATTTAGTTCAAACTTTGCTCCCAAAACAAGTAGAAAAGGAAATACACGGAGACGCAGTGACTGCCGCCCAAAAACACGGCAGATTCATCAGTCCAGCTGAAGGAATTCGCAATAAAGAAGACCTCAATAAACTGGTCAAAGTCTTCCTGATGCGGGAAGAGGACACAGAGACTAGGCAGTATTACTTGGTGGTTTATAGAACTCTGAGCGCTACCATTTCTTTTAGTATTGATGGTAAGAAAACTGTACAGAAATTTGGTTCATATAAATTATCCTCTTGGCGTGAGTCTCAGTTGCGAAGGCATCATCATAACACCATGATTCCAGAGGAGACTCTTACACGAAACGACATTACATGTAGTTCATTTATCATGGCAATACATCCAGTTGCTTGAATTTGCAAATCAATGTTTTGTTTTTCCTTCGTCGTAACACCATGCAATACAATTTCATAGACAGAAAATAATATAGACGAGGTAGTTAAAAAAATTAAATATTTATTTTTTATTAACTAATTTATGTACACAGAAAACATCGGCAATGATAAACACATGAAACAGAATTGCATAGGCTCTACTTATTTCAAAAGAAATCTCTTCCAGCATACCCGAGATAGGAGACATACTGGGAAGTGTGACAGGTTTATGTGAATTATTCATGGTCATGTGAAAATTTTACGTATGCCAATTTGTGTCATGTATGACACAAATATGTATTTACCCAGGGACCAAGTGGAATAAACCTACATGTTGGATGGATATTTTGGAAGGGATAGGCTTATAAACTTGGGATTTTTCTTTTAGGCGATGGGCTAGCATTCCATCATTATTCGAATCTTAATTTTATCATTAAGCCAAACAGCTGAACGTGGCCTATCAATCTTTTCAAGACTGTTTGCTCTGTCTACCCCGTAAGGGATATAGACGTGATCATATGTATGTATGTATATTGGATGGGTGCATGCACCACAGGTAAAGAGCGGACAGAACGCTCGACTGTGGCAATTCCAAACACTAAATAAATTTCTTAAATATTATAATTAATATTTCAGTAAACACGACCCTGGATATTGAGACATTCCGGTCTCTGGACGCGTTCATGGGTCCGCAGCTGTACAGCATAGCTTCGTCGATAAGTGAGACATGCACACTTCATGCATTACAGACGGCCCATCTTGCAAGCGACCACAAATTCGTCTACTTCAATAGGCTCAATTTAGCGTTCAAAACGTCTGTAAGTATAGTTGGAAAATACAGCTATAATAAGTTCAAAAGATATGTAAAATATTACATACATACATATGATCATGTCTATATCCCATGCGGGGTAGACAGAGCCAACAGTCTTGAAGACTAAATGGCCACGTTCAGCTATTTGGCTTAATGATAGAATTGAGATTAAAATAGTGACAGGTTGCTAACCCATCACCTAAAAGAAGAATCCCAAGTTTATAAGCCTATCCCTTAGTCGCCTTTTACGACATCCATGGGAAAGAGATGGAGTGATCCTATTCTTTTTTGTATTGGTGCCGGGAACCACACGGCACCAATACAAAAAAGTAAGTAAAATATTACTTTGTATATAAAACTATATAAAAGTTATAGTAAGCATTTTCTTAGGTTATCAAAGTTATATAATAATATGCATCTTCTTTACTGAGCATGGGTAAGATCAAAAAATACTTATGAACTACGTAAGTGTCAGACCAGTTTTAGCATCTTCGTTTCATATGCTTATGAAATATCCTTAAATCTAGTCCTATAAATCTATAATTAAATGACTCGATACTTTTCAGCCGCCCACAAACAAATTAGTTCCATCGGCGGCGGTCAAACCAGAGGTATTGAGTACGATAGCAGGCATACATTGTGACAGGAAAAGGTTTGATTACATTTTTTTTTGTTGCTTTTAATTAAGTATTTAATAGATGCAACAATAATATCGAATACAGCTAAAAGTAATCCGTTATTTTAAATTTGTCTACTGTAATTCCAACATTACTTCATTGATTTTTTTTTTGTTTTCAGTCTAGGCAAATATGGAGAAATCATAATTAAAATACCTGATGAATATTGGGTCACGGGGAAAATATCAAATGAGAGAGAGTTTTACGTAGTTATTCAAGAAAAGAATGCGACTCTAAAGGAAATATCTGGTGAGTGCTACTTCTTTGGTCCTTTTATAGATACGTTTTAAAACAAAGAGTACAGAATAAAATAGGTATGATGAGACTAGTTATTCTCGGTTGAAACCGCCACAATTGTTAACCGAATAAATTTATAGTTTCTTCACTTGCTGTGATACTTAAAAATGACAGTCATATTCCAGCTAATACTATAAATACTAAAGAAAAGCTGTTTATTTGTTGTCGCTTCACGTGTTATCTACTTAACCAATCTTGAACCAATTTTTGACTTACTACATCCTTACGTACTTTTTATCCCGGTAAAAACCCGTGGGATTTGCGAAAAACCTGTATTCTTTTATAGATAGAGCTAAATCGCGCGTGAAAGTAAAATTTTTAAATTTGCGCGGGCGAAGTTGCGGGCAAAATCTATTTAATTAAAAGTCGAATGACGAAGGAAATTGAAAAAATAATTGAGATAATAATGTTATTTTGTTGCTATTTGTGTTTTGCGAACGCAAACAGTGGCGTGTACATTATGCAAAGTAAAGAATAATGTTATGAAATATTTTATTTCAGATGAAGTCAAACGAATATGTGAATCGCAAATGAAAGGTGTTTTCTTTTACCCTATTTGAAAATGTTATTGCTGTTGATTGTGATCAAGACTGTATGTATTCAAATAATTGCCAATCTCTTGAACTTCTTAATAATTTAAAACCTTTTCGACTGTCGAATTGGTACTATTTGATAGTGTTTGAATTCATAAACAATTATACAAAGCTACATACCCTATTGTTAATACTATAAAGGCAGGCCTTTTTTTGTGTCAAATTATGTATATTATGATAATCAAATGTTTAAATCAATTCTATTAACAGAAGTATATAAATAAAATGCTTTACAATGTTAACAGTTATATTTATTTATTTCCATCACAGTAACTATATTGACAATCTTATAAATAGTTTTATATTTAAATTTACAAAAGTTTTATTGTATGCTAGTCACTAGATATTTTTTTATCTTGTACATTCATAATTTTTTTATACGTTTTTATGACAAGTTTCCTGTTTTCATAACCCCAGGCAAGAAGCACACAAAACACACACACTGCTCCAATTGCGATATGTAAAATAACTGAACTTTTAGAAAATTTGTTTTCTGAAACTTTACAAACACACCCAGCAATAAACAAAGTCAAAAGGAAAATCTTGCCAACATTCAGTCCTTCCAGTGGCTTGTAGCCAGTGTCTTTATATTTATGGTTTATAAAATGTATACTATGCATAATCCTAGCAAACATATTTATACAATTGGAAACAATAAACCCTACAGGGCCAAAAATATATGTCAAACCATAAGATAATATTAGAAAGCATATAGAAAAGAAAACCATCCAGTAATTGTATTTATTCAGTTCTGCACTTGTCATTGTGGCAAAAGTGTAGCATTCTGTGATGCCATTGATGGCCAGCAACACTATCGCCAGGCAGTGACTCCGGAGCAACTGCACTGGCAGCCCACTTGCAACAAATGCCTCGCCCCCGTACAACGTCAGCAAAGTCTGTGAATAACTTTGTCCAAATACTAATACCAACAACCCTATTGAGCCCACAGCTTTGCAAATTTGAGAAAGTACTGTACAAGACTCTTGAATTTTATGTTGGTCTTGCTTATGGAGAGGTAGTTCTCTACTCACCATCTGTGTGAAATAAAAATAGCTGCTGTCCTCAATAGGTCTAAAAATAAACCTGGCAGCCAAGCTTCCCAGATTATTCACTACATCATATGTAGCTTGTTCAGAAAAAGACATGACAGGGCTCACTGACATCACATACTTCTCTCCCTCTGTCAACAACTGCTTCACAATACCTTGCTTTGCAAAACTTATAGTAAGAGTATTTAATTTTTTATTGAATGTAGAATTAACAGATCCCAAATATTTAGGGAAGAAATCTGTCAATGATGTGAATTGAAAATCATCCATATTATTATACAACTGTTGCAAAATTCTATCTGGTACGAACTTGCTTTTTAGTGCACCTTTAGCATATAGTGGTTTATTGTTTATGTACCAATAAAAGAAAATATAATAGCAGACTACTATGATGCCAATGCTTGCAACTTGTGCCACAGAAAATGCAATAAGAGCAAGTGATCTGTTGTATACAATAATAGTGACAAATATTACTGATCTTATAAAAATATATAAAGTGTCAAGGGCAACCTTCAGTTTTATGAAACAGTAAAGCTGAGCAATTAGTACCAAATTGGCACCACAAAGCTCCAATACACAAGATAGGGCGACACTCCAACAACCAAATGTGTACTGGGAAATGTGTTCTGGACTGCTCAATGGCAGCCAATTTAACCAGATGTAAACAAAGATAAGAGACAAAACACAGCTTATAGGCATGGAAAGCCAAATCTGATTTATTATATGTGTCCAACTTAATTCATCTTTTTGTCCCATACATGCACGGTTGAAAGGCTCACGACTGAGAAACAGTATTGTACTTTCTAGCAGAAGTAACCTTACATTCATAATGCCTAATACTTCATGCCCCACATTTCTGATTACCCAAGCATTTATAATAAATGTTATACAGCGAAATAGAATTTGGAAAATAATGTTGAAGGATGCATTTTCCAAACTACTCATCAAAAGATTACGCCCCATGTTTGCAATATTTACCTAAAAGTTCAAACATTTACTGTATTTCCATCAAGGACTGATATGGGAATGGTTCTTTTCACCACATAAATCTTCTTATTGGAAATACAAATAACAAACCAATGATCATCATAAGTTATAGAAATCTTCTTGAATTGTTCATTAGGAGCAAAAGCCACTGGGTCCACTCTGAAAAAATATAATTTTTATTGAAATGGCTTGAAAAGTTTTTTTAAACACATCACCGCGTTAGTTAAACTAATTACAAACGTACTTATTAGACAAACTGATAAGATCAGTTATTATTGTAGCAACACGTTCATCGTTTTCAAGCTCACCACCCGATTCAAGGACGGCTCCGTCTTCCGTTAACACCAGATAACCAATTTGATCTGGGATTTTGTCCATTATAGCTGCAAGTTAAACACAATTCAGTTACAAAAATAAGCATAAGCAATACTACAACCTACACATTTGTTTTTTATAATTTACCTCAATAGCGAGAAAAAAAATAATATCACTCCTTCGTTTCGTTTAATCTTTTAATATTTCTGTTGAAATGACATGACACATGACATGTCTGACGTGCCATCGCATGCCCTGAATGATGACTTAACTTGACAGTTAACTGATATTGACAGTCTATGATGAAATGTACCAAACATAAGTCATCAAAATATGATTTATGATAAAGAAGATTATTACAATTTCTGAACTATAATAATATTCAACCTACCCAAATCTACCTAATAAAAATAAAGACAAATTCCTTAACTACAAACAAAAAAAAAATATTATATGTATAATATTTTTTTTCCATCACACAGGCAGCATTCCCGCGCTGTATTGCAATAGCAATACGTTTTGTAAGAAACCTATCCGAAGGTCATAAACTTAAAAGAGATACTGCCAGGGTTACCGTTGCTTCTCTCAGATATTTGCTGAGCGCCTTCTTATTCAGTGAGAAAAATAAAATCTGTTTCAATGTTTGTTCTCCCGATTTTTTTATGAACATTCTTATTGTAAATGGATCAGCCCGTCTCAATTCAGTCATACAAACGGCTATCGCTAAACTAACACAATATAACTACGTGTGTTACAAGTTTAATATATGAAATCGATATCGATACTTTTGATCGACTTTCACTAACTTCATTGACGTTTACTTACTGGTTGAGATGACATTCACATACGTCATTTGGTCATTTACGTTTATGTTGTGAAATTGTGAGAATCTTTGTAGAAATCAATTGGTTTAACTTATATATTTGGGGTTCTAAATTGGTAAGTGGCCTTTATTTTCTATAATTTATTTAACACGGATTCTGCGTTACTAAATAATTTCACGAAAATGTATTAAAATTTACAATGCAGTACTTTATAATATTGATATTATTGAATGACATACGTTACCATTACGTACTAATGCGATTTGTTAATACTTAGCAGTTGTTGCACAAAATAAAACTGTATATATAGTGAAATTTCTTAGTCAAAACTTGTTTTTACTTACAGGTTGAAGTAAATCTAATCTGTTTGAGGCAGATCACAACATGCTGAGGTTTCCCAAATTGGGAGGCGACCGCAACAGTGAGTGGCGCTGCTTATTCTGTCTTCATGTACGCACGGGTACAATCTTACTTGGAACATGGCACTTGGTAAGTAGGATAATTTTTCAAAGGAAGGAACTCAAATGATTCACTGATGCTGATAGGTAACCAATTTGATCATCATTCAATATTGTATTAATAAACCAAATATCAAATGCCTGTAACTATGTTTTCTTGTCATAATGACTAATATGTTGTAAGATAAAAGTAATAGCCAATATTATTGCTTTGTGTGATAAATTTATCACTGATAAATTGGAGACAAGATTTAAATTTTATTCTAAGAAGGCTCCCAACTGAAATAATTTTGAGATCCTAATCTTTAGTCAAAATATGATAATCACAATTTTTTATTGTCTATTTTATCTTTAAACATTAATTATACAAAAATAATGAATTGTAAGGATGAAACCCAGTAATAACCAAAGAAATGTTTTAAATTCTAATTAGAATATAAACAAGCAAATACTTGTAGAACAAAAACAATACCATATCTACTTCTACACATGTGCTTTGGAAGGGGTAGTAGATATAATAGGCTGATGTTGATGTCAATAACTGATACCTTATATCCTATTTTGAAAATAAACCTATTTTTATTTCTAATAAAAAAAATATTCAGTTTACCACATAGGTATTTAATATTATTCAAAATGTGTTTCAATTCATTCCTAATATTTTTATTATAGATGCTGCACCTTGTAGCTTTGGGTTTCCTGGCTGCTATAGTGCGTGATCCTCGCTTGTTGGATGAATTGGAGCGTGATGGGTCACCCATAGCAGACTGGAGTGATGTTGGCAAACCAAACAATGTGATGCCCACTCCTCTCTCTAATGTAGAGGCACCGCCTAGCTCATACCCCCAACATTCCATTCAACCCCGAGATCATGGTCTTATATACCGTAAGTGGCAGGTGTTTACAATCAAAAATGATCCTATATACCGTAACTGGCAAGTGTTTACAATCCAAGATATTTAGATTAAGGAAGTTAAATTTTTCAAGAAATTGTTCACTTATAAGTTCTTTAGTATACTGTAAAATTATTGAACCTCTAAATTCATACATTTATTTTAATACAAAAAACAAGGATCACAGACTCCAGCAGTATATCTAAAAAATATAGCCTAAGTCCATAAGACTAATATTAATTGGCAGCAAATGTTATAATAATTAATTGCCCGTGTACTATAGATGATGTGGATGTGGGTGCACTGGTTACAGTGTGCACCCTGACCATCACGCTCATGCTGATCTACGGAGCGGCCCGTGGCAAGCCAGCTCATCTGCTGCCGTTCTTCTGTCTGCAGATATTCGACTTTGCTATCACTGTGTGAGTTTTAGCATTGTTAATATTTGAATAGTGAACAGAGTTAACCAGGATATTTATCAAAGTAAGAACATGCCAAACCTTAAAATAATATTAACAATTTTGGGCTACATAACACTTGTACTTGAGCATGAAAAAAACCTAAGCAATTTTCCTCATAGTAGTATATTTTTTCTGAAATTCCATTTACTGCTTTTGTTTAAAATGAGAATTGTAGTTTTTAATAATCATATTTCTTACGTACATACATACATATGGTCACGTCTATATCCCTTGCGGGGTAGACAGAGCCAACAGTCTTGAAATGACTGTAGCCACAAATCATATTTCTTTAAGACATTATATTCATTCATGATTACATCTTAATATTCATCATATCATTCATCTATTAAAATCTTTATTTCTTATAAAAATTTTCATTCATGTATTCGATTTCATAAATTTGATATTGTGAATGCTGTTTCATCAACAGATTTCACAATCACATGAATATTACATTACCTACATGATTTTTCAAGAAGTTGTTTTAAATTTATTGATAAGAGTTTATTTTCATAGCATATTCTGACTATACTTTTTATCCATACTAATATGATAAAGAGGCAAAGTTTGTAACTTGATTGTTTGTTATAGGGAGTAATTTTTGGGAATACTAGTTGATCATAAAAATTCTTTCACTGTTAAAATGCTATGGCCGACGCCGTGACAGGCCGCTAGTTTTATAAAATAGTTCTTATTTATTTTGCAGCATGTTTGCAATTCTTTGAATACACTAGTAAAGTAAAGTATTGTACAAACATATAGTTTACCAACCTCTTAAAACTGGCCAAAAAGCCTACAAGAAGAAGTTACAACTAGAAACTTGTAAAGATGAAAGTGAGACATTGATACTTAAAGTATCTTACCTCGTAGCGTTGGTGCTGGTTGTATCCTACATATTTGGTACTTAAACTGTATGTTTTATTATAGGCTTACAGCCACAGGCTACCTATGCTACCTCCGTTCCATCCACCGGCTGGTGGCGGAGACGCGGCGAGTGCCGTGGCGCGCCGAGCTGCTGCAGCTGCCGGCGCCCGCGCTGGCGCTCGTCGTGCTCTCTGCCTTCCTCCTCGCCGTGCTGCTGAAGGTATTTCTTTTAGCTTCTCTGTAATGTTTTATAGTGTAACTGTTGCCTTTCATTGTTAACTGGTACCTGTGCCGGATTGTTCATTTATTGTTGACAACATCATTGATTGAACTGCGATTAAAAACTTTCTTTCACATACATTAGGTAATTGACCAGACCTTCTTTCGGTCAGAGTCCAACAGATATCGATAGTATGTGGGAATAGATCTTTACCGTATTTTCACAAACCCTTAGGTACAAATATTTAGTGATTCGTTTACTTCTTTTAAACAGTACTTTCTAACGTCCTAAAATTACAATTTCTTTTCTACAGGGCTACTGCATCAACGTGGTGTGGCGGTGCTACAAGTACCTGACGATGCGTGCGCACGCGCTGCAGAGCCTCACGCCGTTCGTGATCTCCAGCGAGGGGCTGGTGACTGCGCCCGCGCCGCCCTACTCGGCACCTGCGCCCGCGCCGGACTACTCCAGCCTCCTGCCCGACTACGAAGAGGCCGTCAAGCAGACTCCCCCACCATCCTACCGCGCAGCCACATTGATGGCCACGGCTGAACCAGCTATCACTACTGTAAGTACTTGTATACTGTTTATCCTTAGTCGATTATTAGCGAGGGCTCAGTAATGTCAATACCATCAATGGGTACTGTTAAACCAGCTAATACTACTAAAAACTCCAAATATTTCGATGCTAAAGGATCTCCGGCGAGGGATCTGTGTTTACGCCTTCTTACTTCACCCTGCTGCCCAACTATAAAAGCTGTAACACAGTACTTTAACCAAAAACCACGTGACTCGGGCATTCAACCAATGACCGATACATATACAATGTTACAAAATAAATATGATTCAGTTGTCAGACAGAAATGTCTGCAGATGCACAGACTATTTGCTTATTAAAATATTTGTTGTAAGTAACACTACATCACAATTTTTTCACTCCTGTGATCACTGTTTTACATTTCTGTGTAATTCACGTGAACGCGTTCGTTACATAAGTTCGTTAAGTATTGCTTTTTTTATATTAACATAATATTTTTCCTCCTATAGCCGGAGACTCCGCCCGGGGAACAGACGCAGCCGGCCCCGGCCACCAATACGGTGGTCATGTTGCCTCAACAGGGCACACAGGCCCGCGTCTAAATCTCATGTACCTACAATCCCACACACACAAACACACATTACACTCATCGGAATACGAACGTTGTGACAACTTTATATGTGGATGTAATTTGCGTAAATTTTACATATAGAAAAAATGTCAGGAATATTTAAGATATAACATACAAATTTCTTGTACAGCTTCAGTAGAATGAATAAAATTTTTCATCGGTTTATTATCTGCCAATAAATTACTGGTGCTACCGGTACTCACGTAGTGTAATCAGATTTTATTTTCGGATTTCATCATGTTTTTTTTTTTGGAAATAGTTGGTTATTATCATGGACCTACTTTATAATATGATTACTTATGACACCCATATTGTGACACGCATTGAGTATTAATCCGTCGGTTCACATGCAAATTATAGTGGTCGATGTGTTTCTGTCGGTAGTAAACGAACTCAAATCCCGATGACTGTATGTCTAAAAAAATTAATTGAGAAAATTTCTAAGTCACTTTCAGTCCTTAGAAGTGTTAATCCATGATAAAGTATTTACCTCATAAATCACCACGTAAAATTACGAATTTCAAACATTCGTTTTATGTAATTTCATTTGTAAAATTATATTAAAAAATTAACTCTTGTATTGTTTCCTTTTATTTTTCTCTTGTTTTATTGTAATGTCTAAAAAATATTTTCTTTTAACATTTCCACTTTGTAGTCATCGATCGTGTTGTGTTGTATCTACAACGGTCTAGTGCCATCATGTTGTGTTTGAAAATTTTATTTTTGTAAAATAAATCTGTAGTATTATATATCTCGTTTTAAATTTTAATTAAACATATACTTAAAACTCATCGCTAAATGCACTTTTTCTTTATATTTGCTTTATTTTGCTCACACTTTCAAAACCTGTATAGTTGAATTGAAAGTAAATCAATTTAAGTGTTTTTTATAAGGCTTTGTTCTACATAAATTATGACATTTTATATTTGTAAAATAAAAATTAGACAGATTGTAATGCTATGCTTATCAACTTATTACTCCTGGATTTAAGGAACGTTTAGAAAAATAAATGAAATGTATATCGCACTATATATAATAAAGAAATTAAGTCAATATAATTATGACTTAATTTCTTTATTGATGTCAAAATATGGCGCCGTCCATTCCTATTCATGAAATTAATTCTCATGTTCCTAACACATATTTGAGGGTTTGCAGTGATTATCATTCGATTATATAAAACAATAGTTTGGATGAATAGCAATCATAGTTATGGTATTTTATATAGAGGTCACTGCCTCGAATAATAATAAATTATCTACACATTATGACCTTATGGGTACTATATTAATAATGATTAAACGGCTCTGTTGTTTAGACATGAATGAATCGTCTATCTAGTGTGGGTTGTCAATTTTAGAAAAAAATATAATTTCGTCGTATATCGAAGAACGTTATTAAAATTTTCTTGTCACACCGTTTTCGAAAGCTAATTGTTAACCCACGCTAGAGCATGAAATCATTGTCAGAAAAAAAGGAAATGCCAAAATCTATGGTGCCTTATATGCGTTGCGAAGACGCATCCGAAAATTGTTAATAAAGATCTCTTTGGTCGAATCGACAAAGCAATTAGTACGTTAATTATAATGTAATGAATTATATCGCTTCTTACTGCTGCTTTTAATGTTACGATAAGAACCTGTGGGTAGTTTCATTGAGGCCTAAAATCGAATGAATGATTGTTTTTTGGTTTAATTTTTTTCTGAAATTGCTTATAGTTAGTCCTTTTGCCTTGATCTTCTCTTGGCGTTAAGCCCGGTTGCGTCCTCACCTCTCCGAGAGTACCCCGGATTGCGCTAATAACCATTATCCAGGATAGGGTAAGTAAGGGCTTCACACGAAACGAACGAACCCCCATCTGTGTTTTTTTCCTAGATATTAGTGTGAAGAAGTGAACTTTTTGATTTAAAGTCCAACAGAATGATGAATGCTTAAGACAAAAAAATACTTGTAGGTAACGTTTAAAATGGAGGACTTATCTTTAATGTACTTAGAGGTATTTTCCTTGATTTTATCATTAATATAAGTAGTATTTGTCAAGAAAAAGCAGAAATCAATTTTAGATATTGATAAATTCGTTATTCCGTGTGTTAAGTAAGAATGTCATAAGAGTGTATCGTATTAAATTATTGACTGTAAGATATCTAATCTAAATCTTAAATAAATCATTATACTGTATAGTTATACCTATTTTTATTACCGTTGTCTACTACCTACCTACTACTGAATATACAAAAAAAAATATTGTAAAATGTGGATGGCTCAGTCTTCGCCCTCGCTCGGAAGCTCGGCCTTTGGCCTCGTCTAGCACCTCAGTCCTCAGCCTTCGACCTCCGACTTCGTCGTAGTTATCTGGGAAGGATGTTCTTCGTTATAGGTACTAGAGGGGAGGGAGGGAGGTTCTTTTCAGTGACACTCGCAAGGTCATCATCAAAATTGGCCAAGCCGTTTGGTCTACAATGCCATATAGGAACAACATACATACATAGACTCATAAACACATTACCCACTTTGCGTCCTGCTGTCGGGTAAAAAGTATTCTTAGTTAGCCACACTTTGAAAAAAAACTGATTTTCACATACACGTCAATTATTCCATGTTCTCAGCCAATCAAGCTTTTTCGTGACTCTCGTTTCTGTCTACCCCGAAGGGATAAAGACGTGATTATATGAAGGTATATATTGGTATATATTGTATATGAAGGTATGTATAAGTTGTTTACTCGGCTGAAGCGTACTGAAGCGGTTGAGTTATGCGAGAGCATTGGTGAGCAATTAAAAAAAGACCTAAAAATTACTCAATAGGTACTACGAATGTATCGTATTGAACTTTTGTTATAATCGAAAACATAAACAGAACACCTTCTTTGCTTAGTAGGCAAACAAAGTATGTAGTGGCATTCCACCGCTAGCAATGTTACGAAAAGGTCACTTGGACGACCGCAATTTACAAACAATATCCCGACGCATGCGCTGTGGCGACTCCTTGAGTGAATCCTGCAGTCCAGTGCTTGCGGGTCAACAGTGCGAAGCCGGGACGCGCGCCGCCTCGTGCGTTCTCTATTTATATCGACAGCATTACCCCCCTCGGTGCACGCATGCGCAATGCAGACCTAAAAGCCGAAAGTGAAAATTGCACATCTTGGTTATAATTGCAACCAGAGTATTGCTACATGGAAAACGCTAGTTAGTAGCGAGTAGGATTGGCGTCTGCCGGCATCCTGCCGCAGGATGGCCGATGCTCGAGCGTTGCTCAGCATTGCGGTATTGCTGCGTCACACATCAGCTGAGTCGCCGGCCGGGGGTGAGTGCTTCTGACGACCCTCATCGAATGCCGCACAAAGCCGGCGCAATGGCTTCCACCATGCAGTTGGAATTTACCCAAGCCATGACCGACTTCAAGACCATGTTTCCCGACATGGATGATGACGTTATCGAAGCAGTTCTACGGGCGAACCAGGGGGCTGTTGATGCGACCATCGATCAGCTGCTCGCCATGAGTACAGACAACCAAAATGAACGGCTACGACTAGAGATGGAAAGAGTAGAAAGCAGTACACCTTCGAGAAGTAAATATAGGAAATCTAAGACTGAAAGCGGCGAAGACAGTGATACCGCTGCACTTGTGTAAGTTTTGATTATTGACAATAATGTTTTTTAGCTTTTTAAATTTTGAGAGTAGGTGTATCTCTAATTTCTGCTTGAGGTCCACTATGTGTATCAATCAGGAAAGTACTTTTGACTGTCTTCTCCTTCGTCGTTTGCAAAAACTACAACATTCACGGAAAAATACGTAGTGTTCCTGTGGTCAGAAAACCATACAATTTAAAATATCCTTATACAATAGATGAGATTATATAGGAAATAAAATTTTGCCACATACTTACGAAGCCTTACCTAAGGTGAGTTAACTAGGAGAATCTATAAAATTTGTAGTTTCAACGGAATTTTTAAAAAAGAATATATGGAAATAAGTACATAACAATACAACTGACTCCCTTCATGCACTGGCTCAAAGCTGGCAAAGGTAATAGAATGTGTTGATTTATATTATAAAATTTTTACATTTGTCAGATATAGGGTAAACCGTATAGCTATTGCCCACTTAAGGACTTCAAACACTTTGGCTTCAAATAATAAAAAAAGTATTACAAGTTTCAACCATTTATAAATTTTTTCTTATGTCTAAATAAGATCTCCATCAAAGTGTTAACGATTTTTAGTCAAAACTTACATGGCTTAGAAAATAAATAAACAAATTTAAAATTATCCAAAAATGTACAGTTATTGCCCATTGCTTACACTAATTGCCCACATCACAGCACAGTAATTGCCCAGTGCCCTTAATTGATAAATTAGAATTTGAACTTTTGTCACTCATTCTGATGTTCTTCAAAAATGCCTTCCACCAACCATCACCTGGCCTATTTTAAAAAAACGAATTAGGGCGCGGGTTTTCTTCCAAAAACTTTTGCACGGAGTCTAAAATGTATATTTCGAGGAAATCCTTTTCTAGCCGATATTATTATCCAATCCTCCAAACAACTTTCTTCAGACATTAATAAATAATTTTCTCCGTTTTTTCACATTTTCTATTACTTCTTTGCTCCTTATGGTTACAGTGTGATATTATATAGCCTAAAGTCTTCCTCGATTAATGGTCTATTCAACGCAAAAAGAATTTTTCAATTCGAACCAGTAGTTCCTGAGATTAGCGCGTTCAAACAAACAAACAAACTCTTCAGCTTTATAATATTAGTATAGATGGTCCTGAAGCAATAGATTTAAAGCTTACCTAATTGAAGTTGAAGCGCAATCAGAGTAAGAGAAGAGGGGAAAGGATATAAGATAAAATGAAAGATTTAAATTACTTTTTAAGTGTATAGGAACAAACGGGCCAAACATACAAACATACATAAAATCACGCCTCTTTCCCGGAGGGGTAGGCAGAGACTACCTCTTTCCACTTGCCACGATCTCTGCATATTTCCTTCGCTTCATCCACATTCATAACTCTCTTCATGCAAGCTCGGCGGTTTCGGGTACTTTTGACCTGACCCTTTATCAGGACGTCCTTAATTTGATCAAGATACGTTCGTCTAGGTCTTTCCACTCCGACCTTTCCCTCCACACCCTCCATGTATATCTGCTTAGTCAACCTGTTTTCATTCATCCTCTCCACATGACCGAACCATCTCAAATCAAATGGACCAAAAAATACAATAAACTTGACTCTTGTCAAACAGACATTTTTAAATTTACTTGTTCACCGAATTTATGGCGGGGCGAAGGAGATCCGCGTATGATTTTTTATACATACGGTTGTCCGTTTGTTACTAACATATAATTTTATTTATTTATAGTATTTACAACTATTTAAATGTGATCCCTACAGTCCTAAACTGGTTTTATGCATACATACATACATACATATAATCACGTCTATATCCCTTGCGGGGTAGACAGAGCCAACAGTCCTAGCGGACTGATAGGCCACGTTCAGCTATTTGGCTTTAAGATAAAATTGAGATTCGAATAGTGACAAGTTGCTAGCGTATCGCCTAAAAAAAGAATCTCAAGTTTGTAAGCCTGTCCTTTAGTCGCCGTTTACGACATCCATGGGAAAGAGATGGAGTGGTCCTATTCATTTTTGTATTGGTGCCGGGAACCACACGGCTTTTGACTGACGGCAATTGACTGGTTTTATCTCCCAGATTTTTAATATAGTAGCGGAGACTGGACCTCGGAACACAGTATTTTTCAGCAATTTGCCTTGTAGACAAATTGTTAGAAGCATCTTGATGAGCCTCGATAGCTTTCTGTAAATTTTCTTTGTTATATTGCACTTTTGGTGTCTTTGGCATACTGTAAATAAAACAATAACAGCCAATAAGATGTTGTGCATAGCGATTGGTTACCCGCACCCACGAAATAATGTTAACAATATTTGCTACATTGTCAATATTATTGCGTGTGTTTGGCAAAAATATTGACAATATTACATAGTGAAAAAAATATTGACAATATTACATAGTGAAAAAAATATTGACAATATTATTGCGCGTATGCAAGCCATTAAGCTAATAAATGTCACGGCAACATTACTGACTTAATCAAAAAATTGCCGATAATGATTGCCCTGGGCAATAACTATACATATTAACCATGGCAATCACTAAAATTATGGTGGGCAATAACTAAAAATATGCCGAAATACGTACAGCGATTGCCCACCGTTAAAAAACCGTTGAATCTAATCTGATTTAAAATATTTTCATTAAAAACATAACATAACACTTATGATTTCGTCATAACCATACACCAATAATGAAATATCAAATAAAATTTAAAAAAAATGAACCTCTAAGCAAGTAATTCCTTAAGAAAATTGCTAAAAAGCTTACCTGTTTGAGTAACACGTTCACCCGTCTTGACAAAATATACCATTAATGTTGTTTTTTCTTCAGTGTTAACACTTATCAATTTTAAAATCTACTATAAATTGACCATAGAGTAACCTAGTAAATTATATTCGAAACAAGTGAGAACACAACCTTTGATTCAGATTTTTTTTCTAAAAACGGGCAATTACTGCCTGTGGGCAATCACTCTCTGGTTTACCCTACCTAGCTACTCTTTAGTGTCAGACTGTAAATGCCTCTTTATGCATAATATTATGAAGGTATAGCATGAATGAAAATGAAGCAACAAGTTAAAATAACGCCAGGAAAATAATCATTTCACAAATTAAAGTGATTTTATTCTACATCGTCACAACAACGTCGTAAAGACTAGACCTTGATAATGCTTACAGAAATTATTTCTTTTTTGCTTTCGACACTCCCAAAACACACCTACTTACGCATTAAATATTTGTTTAGTTTCCTATTAGTTAACTAGGTACCTCCTTTTATAAGCTTATGGAATCGTTATACTTACATATATATTCGTCCCACCACACCCTGATACGGTTTTATGTTACTGTCTACACGAAATAATATTGCATCTAAATAAAGAAAACAATGTGTTGAAACTATACACTTGGTTCTCGGGTTGAACGAACAACTCTCTAGCCTAAGGCTAGGCTTAATAAATTATGTACCGTACCTTAGGTCCTTACATAAACACGTATAAATATATTATTTTTTGAGTTCAGTATTTAGTATACGACAAGTTCGTATCCCCACAAACCTACTTTTTAATTTTGCCGTACCCTACCTAGGTATCTAGTATTTTTTGCGCGCATTCCTGCCTTTGCTACGTTATGCTTCTCGCACATACATAACTTGCATGAAAACTATCCAAGCAAGTTCTGCGTTCAGTATAATCAAAACACTTCTAAGAATGCTCTAATTATTGAAGGAACAACATTTGTTTAACACTTACTCGTAAATAAGTTCTCCCTAGCTGTCAACTGCGTGTGATATTCATCATGGTTTTGTTAAACTGTTTACTCACGGGCCAGTTTCCCAGTGCTATCTGTTTCATAGCAACTATATGGTTCTGGTCTCCTTTAGTTACTATAAAACTGCACAATTATTACCATGGACTGTCTTCAATTGATAAGGCAAAGTAAAGAAAAATATTTATATTGTTATTACAGAGATGTAGATGACGATTCTATTCCACTCGCGATTCGGAAAAAGTGGGTACCGCGTATGCTTGGGCCTTTGCCGCCAATGTTCCTGCGCATTCCCCCAAATACAGACGCCAGGATTGACCTCAGCCTGGACATGGACGATGACCGAATAGCCACTTTCCTTCAGAATGAGGAATTTATGGCGGAACTCCGGTGGAACCAGGAGTTCATGGCAGCTTTGGACAGCGAACAGGGGCAAAAAACTAAATGCCATGATGACGAAGCGGCGTTCAAGGAACGGTTGAAAACTATGGGAAAAAGTAAGTGTTGTGTATTAAATATATAAAGTGTAAGTAATTCGTGTGATTTCATGTATTTGCTGCCGTTGAGTAGGTACCAACTTATGCGACTCTTCGGCTTTGTAACAAAATACGCACATTGTATCGATTTTATTTCCTGATACAACGATACCGACCATTGACCGGTAAATACCTACGTCTTAGTCATGGATTGCCTATTGATTTAAGATAACTTTTTGCGACACTGACTAGACTAGTCTGGCCTAGATTGAGTACTGATCAGTGTTATTTTCACGAGTAGCGTCAGTGACAGACAAGTAAGAGAATACAATTCAAAACTATTATTGCATGTGGTTGCACCCCCACCCTTAGAAACGTCTTGGCTACGTCGTAATTCAGTTTCCGACATTTTTCTGTCAACTTTGGAATATATTTCGTATTTTGTTATTTTGAACTGACGATTCCACTTTCGGATCATGACACCCACAGAAGATGCAACCGAGACAAACGCCAGCTTAATAATAATAAAAATTATACCTAATATTGGCCTCTGTGGCGCAGCGGTAGTACGTTTGCTTGTGACACCGGAGGTCCCGGTTTAGAATCCCGGCCAGGGCATGATGAGAAAAGAACTTTTTCTGATTGGCCTGGGTCTTGGATGTTTATCTATTTAAGTATTTATTATAAAATAAAATATTGTTGAGTAAGTCTCTCGTAACTCTAGTCTCGAACTTACTTCGAGGCTAACTCAATCTGTGTAATATGTCCCGTATATATTTATTTATAAATATTTAATATGTCTTTTTAATATAAATACGTACTTGTATTTTTAACTTTTCAGTGTCTCGTAAGAAGTTTGCTCAACTTTCGCGAATGTTTACCCGAGGAGGTTCTCGCAAAACTGGTAACGCTCGAGCGCCGCCTCGAGGGCCTCCAGACAGCCTTCTCCTCCAGGAGGAGCACAGTGATGACGAAGACCGGCCACAGCACCACACCAAGATATAACATATTTCTGATTGGTCTGTGCTTGGCATCAAGTGGCAGTAGCATCTAGCTGGGACAAGTCATTTCGCATATTGGCCGAAAACTAATGGTGGTATACGTTTTTTGATTGATTAGTCTCCAAGGAAGTGACGTTATCTATATAAAACTCTGGAGAGCCTTAAGCCAGAGGGCCTTATAGGAAGTATCACAAGGTTTGGATAAGACTGGGATTCTTATTAATGGATGCGGTTATTATTGATTTAGAACACGGAATATGTTCCCAATTGTATCGATACTAATCGTAACGATCGGAAAGCAAGGCTGAAAAAGATTTGTATATATGTCTACGTCGTAGTTAGATAATGTAAATATTTGTTTCAAAAAAATAGATGCTTTGTTCCAAGTCAAATTTAGATGCCGTTAGCTCATTAGTTATCTCGCCCGACTGATCCCGCAAACTGAGATTGCGACTTAGAATGATATGCACCATTATCCCCCGGAAACGCACGCCCATGAAATTAAGCTCCATTTGCACATAGAACATTCCAGAAATGAAGAAACCACAGACCACACCACTATTGACCCTTTTAAATCTTTAGCCAATAATATTTTTACCTTGTTCGAAACGTAGGAGTTTATTTTAACGAGAACCTCGAGACATAATTACCTACACTGAGGAAGAGCAGTAATATTATAAATAGGTATTTCTTAAATATCTGCTATACTTATTATTTAATTTACGTAAGGGATGGAAACGGGACTATATGTATGTATTTAAATTAGGTACATATTATAGCCCGCAACCCCAAACTTGGCTCTGCCTTAACTGCAATAGACAAATTAATAAGTAACTCGCGTTACTAGAAAGTGGCTAACTGATACTTAAAATTTTTGTAAACTTCTCAATGTTGAAATTTTGAAGTTAATGATCGATCTTGTTATTGATAAAGTTATTAAAACTTTTGTAAGGCAGTAGAAATGTAGGTTATTATCTTAAATGTATTTTTCATATGAATAAGCTAGTTACCGTAATAAAAATATTTATTTGTCTAATAAATTGATTGTTTTAGGTGTACTCATCTTTTTATCTTAATTTTTCAAAAATTCTTGGAAACCTATTTCACACATACTATCTGCAGGAACTAATAAACTTACCAGATTTACAGGTAGTATGTGTGTAGTGGAAACATATAACACAAGGGATACTTAAACTTTTTTTATTTTTCCCTCAAAAAACTTTTAAGGCAGTAGGTAAAATTCTTACATTTGATCTTTTCGAAACTGTTATGGTTACGCGGGCCGTCAAGTTTTAAAAATATAATAATTGTATGTTTGTGAATAGAATCTAATAAGTTGGTTCCATGCGTGGACAAATGAGGTTGCATACGCGAGTAATCAGGCGCGCTGTATCGCATCAAAGAAAACGCTTGTCAGCGCGCGCGCCGGTGCGGAACCGAGAGAGTCACTGTCGATGTTCACCACACGTCCGCGACATTCTGTCTCACCACGACTCACCACACCACAACCTTAAAGCTAGTTATGGCCAGAATAAGTCAGAAGTTACCACTAAAGTAAGTATGTCGGTTTTGGTTGCTTAAACCTGAAAAATCGACTTTAAACAAAAATAGCAGAACCTTGAACGACCTTTCTAGCTATGAATCATTGCGTGAACTTCTTTTAAATTGGGCAAATTAGAAAGAGACATTCCCAATATCATGTGACTGTATTGCAATGTCCTCATATCAACGTAAAACTCTTTTGGTAGTAAGCAAAACAATTATAAATTCCTGAATAAAAGACATCAACGAGTCGTTCGTTGACGTCATTTTGTTTTGACAGTAAAATCATGTCTTCTTAAGAATCACAATGTTTAATTCTAAACCTTCATGACTTAAAATAAATTATTTGACTTAGGATCACACATTATAGATACAAATAGGTAAGGCATTTATATAGGTAATGGTTTCAAATGATTCTTTACTAAGATATAAACTTGAATTTTTCATATTTGGTTACAAACAATAATGGTACCATGTGAAAATTATGAAACAGATTCATTCTTTTATCTGGAAAAGATAAACATACCTTCACAATGCAATGGAAAGTTGACAGACACGTGTCTAACTTTCGCTAAGCAGGGCTTAATTAATGGAAAATCTAAAGTAAAAATATAACAAAAAATCTTTTATATAGCAGGAAAAAGCTAGCAGAGGCCTTGTAGGAAGACTTAATCGGATCACATAATTAATAAAGATTGTCTTAAGAAAACACTCGACGAAAACGACTCCTAAAGCCGTATAAGTGCTTTGCTAAGTTTCCCACCAAATAAAAATATATTTATGCATCCATCCCACCAAAGAAAATATATTTAAACACAGTTCCTGTTGAGAGTTTTATGAATAATTATTAAAACCACCGTCGCAAAACGTAATAGTAGAACATCGCTTGTACTAAGTATACAAGAGAAAATGTAATATTTCCGAGGTGTTCGCTCATGCTATTGTGTGTGAGACACACATTTTCCATTCTAATGGTTAGCATAAATTAATGACTTGTACTTCGTTAAATAACTCTTAGTTCTCATACACCACAATTAAATGATATTAAAAGAGTATCTCAACCGGAAAATAATCAGCATACGACTGTGAATTAACTCAACTTTCGTTAACAATAAAAGTAGTGAATAGAAGTGGAATAGACACCACCCACTAAGGAGCAATTATATATTCAATGCTCTTACATCATAGGGAACCACAGCCGCGGAAAAATCTTATAACTTAATGTAAGTACCGAGATAACTGTAGTGTACTGCCTCGTGCTAAGCTAAATCATCACTCCAAGAACCTTCTAAATACTGCGTGTGCAAGATGCAGTGAAAAATGAATGAATATAATTGATATTTAAATAGTGACAGGCTATGCCGTTGCCATTAAGAAGAATCCCAACTTTATAAGGTATGTATAGTGTATTGAATATACCAATAACTCTGGAATTTCAGCTCTCAGAAAAACTTGAAGAATTTCGGAAAATTTTTGCTAAATCGGAACAAGAAATAAAAACGTTACGTTTTTACAGTTACATTAGGTACAAATCTTTACTAATATTATAAAGCTGAAGAGTTTGTTTGTTTGAACGTGCTAATCTCAGGAACTACTGGTTCGAATTGAAAAATTCTTTGCGTTGAATAGACCATTTATCTAGGAAGGCTTTAGGCTATATAACATCACGCTGCAACTATTAGGAGCGAAGAAATAATGGAAAATGTGAAAAAAAAATTTTCATTCTTGAGGGCTCAATGATGCCCAAAATAATTTCACGCGGACGAAGTCGCGAGCATAGCTATTACAAAATATTGAGAAAATATCCAAAGTGAATGTCCTTCTCAACAATTTCGGATCTTCCGTAATTTAATTATAGATATAAGTAATTATTCTGAAACATATTTGGTTTAAAAAAATCTTATTTACTTAGGTAATTACTACCTATATGTAAAGGAAAGTTCTCTACAGAATTCAAAAAGCTATTGATATGAAAAGATGGCAAGTAGGTAATGAATATGCGTCTGCACCTAATTTATTATTTTGCCTGTACTATAGGTGTTTTATAGTGGGTGAAGGATCAACGCTTGTTGCACCTTTGGCCCGGCCTGCACTCTGGTCCGGGCGCCTCGGCGCCGGCCGCTTGCCGCGCTTAACAACAAAGCCTTGGTCGTCGTCTAGTCAAGTCAAGATGTGTCTGCGCATCGTGCAGTGCACGTGCACCCGTCACGCATCACGGACACCCAGAAATTCGCTCAGTTTGTCCCTAGGCTTCGCGTCAGGCGCACGCATGGAGTTTCGGCACTTTTCCCGCGCTTAGTGACTATGGTAAAAAAATCTTGTGATGTTCACGAAACGGGTCTACCTGAAGTGCATCTGAAAGCTCGCCTTTTGGAAGCTGGCCTGGAGTAACAATTTCGTGAGTATCGTCTGTTTGGGGGAAGATAGGACTATGACCGTGTCGCGCCTCCTGTAGGCTAAATAAGAATGAACCGATCTGTACTGAACCTGTTGTTAACCTTGTTTGTTAAGATCGACGAACTTTTGCTGGCATGATCTGCAGTTGTTTCTGATGTCCAACTAAGAATAATAATTGTTAAAAGAATATCAGATGAATCAACCTTTAAATATTTTAAATTGTGTTAATACGTAACATGTGAATCACTTATATGAATCGTATAGAAGTTCTAACTATGAAGTGACCAAACCCAATTATATTTGTAATAAAAAAAATGACATTCAGCAATGCAATGTACGCTATTAATGTACCTTAAAAATGACCCTTTATATTTAATTACTATGTTAATTCGGCAATTAACATTACATACTGCCGTATAATTTTGGTTTTCCTAGTCCCACCAGCAAAGCCTTTTCCCAAATCCCAAAACATTGGAGTCTGATAAAGTCTATAAAATAGCCTCTCTAATGACATCATTAACTAATTCAATTATATAAGTTACTATTGTTATCCCAACTAAATGTTTATGGAAAACTGCAACATTAGTTGAGGTTATCAGATTTAAAAAAATACTTGTGAGTTTTGGCCCAGACATTCTGACAAACTGAACAACAAGGCAAGTTAATTTCAAGTATGACAAATTATTTAACACTAAAGATCCCCTAGGATGTCAGATTTTGGGGGCCTGACTAAAATGTTTAATTACTTTTAGTGGATAAAAGCAACATGCAATACGTCTTACAATCATGACATTCCAAGGCTTGGGGTAACCAATTCTTCTTAAGCAAGATTTTCAATCCTTTTAAAAGTTTTTCTAACAATACTCTTATTTAAATAGAAATTAAGATGCAATGAGCTCCCCAAAGTTTAAATTACTTCACTTAAAACTTATGAAAGTGCTATAGTTAACAAACAATGTTTTGAATTTTCAAATGTCGAAAATCAATTTTATACCTATATTCTACTTTTATGAAATCCGCCATACCATTAACAGACACATTTAGCTTAATGAATGTCCATCTCAAATTTAAAACTAGTATGCGAAACAATTCATCACTTTTTTGGAATTCCACGAACAAAGGGAGTTCGAAAACGAGACTTTTGTATTTTACGAACAAATAAACTAAAAACTGGAAGCTAAATGGCAAAACAAGGCAAAGGATGAGAAGCCATTACCAGTTTAAATAATGGGCATAATCGGCTGCATCCAGTAGCCAGCACCCCAGACCCAAGACGCCTTTACTTTCATTTACATAATACGCCCATATAAGTACTTTCGATCTGTAGAAGTTTTTTGTCCTCATTAGAGTGCGTATACCAAGTCAGAGCCCTGAATAAATTACAGGTTTATAATTGTATGAAATTTTAAAAATAGCCTTTCCATCTCCTATCTGTATTAAATATTTATGAAACATTTATTCACAAACTATACTGACGTATATATAGTCAGCAGAAATAACATTTCATTTTTACGGGGCTGTTCACGAATATTGATAGGCATGTCTTATTTTTCTTTTTATATATTCAAAAGTTAACATGAAAGAGAAGGAAAATGTAGAAGCCCCACAAGTTTGATTACTTGGGTTGCGAAGATCAGGCGACAATTACTCAAATGAGATTCCTTCAGAATTCACTCAATAAAATAACGATAACTTTATGTTGGAATAACTTAGTAGATATTCCAACATTGAACATTATATGTAACATACTCGTACATATGCGTACGCACTCTTCATATAAAACTTATTCTATTTTCGATCTTTTATACTGTGATGGTAAGCGATGGCAAAAAGTGCTACTGTAGGCTAATAATATGTAGTTATCCTATTACAACGGCTCGATATGCAAATGACGTGAAGTTCTATAATTAGCTAGGAGATTACCTGTCTCCATTTAATTTTGATCCCTGACTTGACTATATAGGTATGATTTTTTTTGAATCAATGATGAAATGACGAAAAATAAACATATGTAACAGACCTAAAAAAATTATTCGAAATTTACTGAATAATTGAAAAATCAGAAAGTTATTGAATATGCTCTTATAGTAACTATGTAAAACTACACATTCAAGCAAATTAATGTACGTTAAGTTCAGATCTAATTATGCTTGATTCCTCGGAGATTAGGCGGCATTTTAATTACCTGACCACCAGACACTCAAATCGAGGTCATAAACAGCTATCATGACATGATATAACATTACGTTTTAGATACATTAACCATAGATTTTGCAGATATTATTACGTTAACTATAAATGTTAGTGTGTTTTAAATTACAAAGATTTATTGTCCTTCATTATTTTCTCTATAAAGGAAGCATTCGATGCCACATTCCACGGGGCGGCTCGTCTGAGGCGCGGGGTTGTAAAATCGAGGCTTTGGTCGTAAACACTTTGATTTATTAAAGTGAAGCTATTCTGCGGCTGGACGTCCATTTCAGGGCTATTGTCAGTACACCTTTGGCATCAAGTGGTATCGCCGGCGTATTATCTGCTGTCAGAGAATCTGAAGCCGCAGATATTGAGAATTTTGTATTTAGTTTCGCCGTAATAAATTGCTTATATAATGTAGTATTAATATGCAACTTTCTTAACTTATATCCTTAACCTAGGTAACTTTTTATAACAAAGGGGGAAAAGGGGTTAAAAGAGGGGAATGAAAGATTGTCAGTGCACTTTTACGGCGAACGAAGTTGCGGGCAACATCTAGTTATAAATAAACATATTAGTATATAGGTATATATAATTTACAATTTATGACATAACTGATTTTCTTATAATATACTGAGTCACAAATGACAACACCAGAGCTCTCAAGCAATACTGAACTAGAATAGTTAAGGCTATATAATTATCTGCCAGTAGAGCAGTAAGCAACTACCATAATTGAAATTGTCAGAACTATCATTAAAATTATGAATGATATATAACGCACTTAGATTTCTATCATTTACGATCACCGCTTGAAGGTTTACTGTAAGTAGGTACATGCTCGGATTCATTGCGAAGTAAAATGAACAGTTTTATTTTATAGGATTACTTGTTTTATTGTTACTTTATTATATTAAAGTATTTAAGTATCTTATCAGTATTCAGTGGTTGTATTTTTAGGGTAATGAAGTTAATTATAGTTAAAATTTACTACAAAATGGTAAGATATGAAACAAATATCAATAACCAACAGAAGCCAAATTGGTTTTTTTTTTAATTTCTGTCTATATGTATGTATGTTTTTGCACTATATACCTGTTACCATTGTTTTTGTTATTCGCATGCATTAATTAAAGTGCAGTCACAGAAGTCAAGAATCGCTTCGTGTACCTAATGATCTGATTTACTGACGATGATATTTTCATATTCAAATTAGATAATATAGTTATGAAAAGTTTAACAAACTACATGACTTATGTAGAAAAGTAATAAATATAAATAATAATCCTGAGATACGTGACTCTAAATCACTGTCCCAATTTAAAAAAATAATTAAAATTTATTACCTCTCCAAGCCTTGCTAATTTGGTATATATTGTATTTACTTTATGTAAGTTTATTATTTTGTATTTATATATGTATTTTATTATATTTTATTTATGTATTTGTTTATGTATGTCTATTATTAGTTGTGTGAGTGGAGTACACGCCTGTCACCCTTTCCATCATGTCTCCTATCTCGGGTCTGCTGGAAGAGATTTCTTTTGAAATAAGCAGAACCTTTGTAATTTTGTTTCTTGTGTTTATCAGTCTCGATGTTTTCTGTGTACATAAATAATAGTAATTAATATGATTTTTTTAAACATTTTATATATTATGGTAAAGTAGTAAATTAAGTTTAACAAACTTAATTTACTACGTTCGACGTGTAAGCGGAGTGCGCAACTTAGAATATTTCCTACTGAACAGATATTTTTGTTATCCACTTTCTGGTTATACGTAAATTCATGAGTTTGTTAAACTTTTAATAACTATATTATCTAATTTGAATATAAAATTAAAAAAAAAACACACTTTTGGCTTCTGTTGGTCATTGATATTCGTTCCATATCTTGAAAAAATTCTTAATTTAATGATAGACTAGCTGACCCGCGCAACTTCGTTTGCGTGTATCCCGCTACTTCGACAAATACAGTCAACGCACCAACACATATTGGATACTAATTTTCAATTCACAATAACTTCTCTTTCCCTTAACCGCGTTTAAAATATTAAAATGTTTTTTGGTTTCTGTGACTCTTCTTTGATCGCCCCCCCTATCAGTTTTTGGAAAAAATATTTAAGTAATGTACAGATTTTTTTTTGTCTTATATGTATAGATCAAAGTCGTAGTACCTACTTTTTAATATTATTTATTTTTTATGTACCGTTTTTATAGGGACGCTGCCCCCGCCGCCGCGGCCGGCCCGTACCGCGCCGCAATACTAATATCGTGATATCTCCTAAACTATATGTCTAAATAACACACTGTAAACTGCAAAAATAATCTAAATTAAATGCTCGTGATGATGAACTTACTTATTTTGATAAGGATTTATGTATTATTGGTTATATCACCAGTTAAACATCACCCAACGAATTAAATGTTTTTTTAATACAGAAAAGTAGTTTTTGTGACTTAAATAAAAAAGCTGGATATATGTCATCGCAGACTTTTTTGTAGAACTAATAAAGACCAATGTTTTTGCTATACATTTTTCTTACTTGTATCCAACGGTATAAGCGGCGCACGCACAAATGCAATCTTCAATTATATTTTTTTTCTGACTTCTTGGACATAAATCGCTATAACTCAGCTAATATAGTTTCAATGTATTTCAATTATATATAAAAACCTGTCGGAGAAAATACTCTTTCTATTAGTGAAAACCGCATCAAAATCCGTTGCGTAGTTTTAAAGTTTTATGCATACGAAGGGACTACAGACAAAATGGGCGACTTTGTTTTATACTATGTAGTGATGATGATATGCTCTACTGGCAGATAGTTTTATAGCATAAACTATTCTAGTTCAGTATTGCTTGAGAGCTAGCTAGAGAGAGAGAGAGTGACTTAAGTATATTTTCAAAATAAAATCAGTTATTTTATATATTTTTTTTATATACATATATACTGATATGTTTATTTATAACTAGATGTTGCCCGCGACCTCGTTCGCCGTTAAAGCGCACTGACAATTTTTCATTACCCTCTTTTAACGCTTTTTCCCCCTTTGTTAAAAAAAGTTACCTATGTTTAATTTATAATATTAATGTTGGCCCATAATTCAAGTACCTATTACCATCAAATTAATTCTGCATAGCATATTCAGTCCATGCTTAGTATTATACCTAAACAAAACAATTATTGTACTTTATACATAATTATCTTTTTGGCTCTCCATTTTCTTCATCTTGAAAACATATAATATCATTTTCACATGACTTTAAAGAGTGGGTAGACTTAAGACTTTTAAATGCAACTGAATTGTATTCTAATCGCCATAATTAAACCTTATGCAATATGCCTCATGTTATTTCCGAGGTTTACGTTCCGGAGTCTTCATAGAGGCGTCACAATCTCACAATGTGAAAAGGGAAGTCATTACGCGGTCCAATGAGTCAATTGAATGGTGATATTTGACACACACCCACTTTCGTCGACGTCGGTTTACATATGCGACTAATAAGATAAACCTAGTTAGCTAGCAGTTTAGGCATAAAATATAAAGACAGTAAATAGGTACATACATAAAGTCACGGCTAAATCCCTTGCGGGGTAGACAGAGCCAACAGTCTTTTCAAGACTAATTTTAACAAGAAAGGACAGAAACGGCTCAGCTGGTATGGCTGTTTAGGCATTGTACTTATTCTATCAAGTATAGGCCCTTACGGGGCAGACCAAGTCTATACTCGCAATACTTGAAGGCAATGTTTAGCTGGATAGCTTAATAAAGTTATTGAGATCCAGATAGTCATAGCTAGCCGTCTGCCTAAAAGATAGATAAAACTCAGTTTTACAGCTTTACTGTATTTCACAATCTGCGCGAGAAGCTCTCATATACTTAGTACCTAGTTATGTTTTTTTTTACCGAGTATATCCGTTTCAGAATTATATAAAATTAAATGAATGCACCGTTAAAGTAATTATCATATAAAAATATATTACTAATATTATTTCTTTATGCCAAATATAAACCGTCACGCTAGCATAGTCGCTTGATCGCATGCAGTTATTTTAAAAGGAAGTCTTGTTTTTGGAACATGAAACTGAATATGTTGGATATATAAATGACCATTTGTCACGGTATTCATCAGTTTAAAATGTTTAACGATTTTAAGTACTTTAGGAGTAATACCTAAAAATAATTGAAAATGTTACCCTTACATTTTGTAAATCCAGAAATCTTACTTAACAGTTTACAAATACTCAAAACAATTAATTCATGATCATCATCATATTGTTCTTAAAACTTTCATTCCTTAATTTTATCTGTTTATATTCGTATTTAAACCTTTACCTATTTTAAAATTTTAATTTTAACAAGAAAATTATTGCATATCGTTATTTAAAGTGATTTTTTATTCAGATAGCACCATGTAACCTAAATAACCAAGTCTGCTTCGAGCCGTCGTAGAGTGCAGACGTGCTCCGATGCGCTCCGCAAAATAAATTTGCAAAATATTTTTAATTGAGTAATGAGTAATAAATTAATATTTTTTTAAAAAAATAAGTTGTTCTTAGTGAAGGTGATATATGTGCAACACCTGGACCCCAACAATCTCTAGCAGCTGGACCAGGATTGCCAGGATTTGTCCGGATTGCAGTGCTCGTACAAGGAACACGTGGACTTCCCGGTATTGTGACCACGCCCAAGTCGGGCCTTCGCATTTTCATGACTGAGTGTTTTAAATAATTGACTCCCATTTTAAATTTACTTTTATTCAGTAAACTGAATATATACTCTCCCCTATTTACAACTTTTACAAATTTATATTTTAAACCATAACTAACTGGCGATTATTTGCCTTCCTATTAGGTAGCTCCCTCCTTTTTAATTTTATATTGTACTCTATTCTCTTATTTTACCACTTTTACAATTTTACTTTTAAATCATGACGCATAACCAAACGCCAAAGTCAGTGACATTCAAAAAGACACTCACCTGCCAAGAAGCTTTCCAAATATCGCCTTCAGAATTTAGAAGTCGAAATACCTCACCGTCGGACTCCCCCGTCGGGCCATCCTCGGAGGAAGAATTCGCCACCCCCAATACACGGAGCAGGTACATACATCATTACCCGAAGACGCCGCTCCTGAAGGAAGAGTATAGGCGCAAGATTCTAACGGATGAGGACAAAAACACACTGTGCGGCTCCATCAGGGACATCCTCGAGGAGGTTTTGGCAGATGTCGAGTCTGCTCTGCGGTTGAAGAGGACAACCAAGGACGCTGTCATAAAAAAGATTAAAGAGGCCGACAACCTGGTGTGCGACCTGGCTGCTTGTCAGGAAATAAAGAATATGACACCAGGTCAACGACCCAGCGTGAGGACGCAGACCTCTCCCCCCCCTCAAAATCAAGAGAAAACAGAAGACTTGAGTAATTGTTTGAAAATATTGGCTGACAGAATAGAAGAGAACTCTAAGGTTTTACAGGAGCTCCAAGGGTCGATTAACCAACGGACCGATACATGTACAAATATAAGTACGCAGCCTCTTACCTACTCCCAGGTTGTAGTTAAGATGAAGGAACCACCCGTCACCTTACACTCCGTCATTGTCAATGACAAAGCAGGAGTGGAAACAGGTGACGAGGTGCTGGATCAAATAAGAGAAGCGACGAAAGACAGTGGGGAGTGGATAAGAATAGAAAGAATTAGAAAAACAAGAGATAGGAAAGTTATTATAAGTTGTAATTCAGAAGAGGGTAGGGAGAAATTAAAAAGAAAAATAAACAACATACCCAAATTACAGGTGAGAAACATGGAAAATAAAAACCCCCTCCTTATTTTAAAGAATGTTTTAATGAAGAACAAAAACGAAGAAATTATTGAAAAACTAGTGCAACAAAATTGTAAGTTGATAAAGGATCTAAAGGAGGAGGATGGACAAATTATAATTAAATTTAGAAAAAAGGCTAGGAACCCCCTCTTGGAACACGTGATCATGAGTGTTCCTCCCAAAATGTGGAATACGTTGGTCGGGGCCGGCTCAGTGCGCATCGACATGCAGCGGATTCAGGTGGAGGACTATTCTCCACTGGTCCAATGCTCGATGTGCCTGGGTTACGGCCACGGAAGACGCCAGTGTAAGCAGACAGCGGAAAGGTGCAGCCACTGTGGAGGAGAGCACAAAAGGTCGGTGTGTCTAGGCTGGATGGCGGGAGCCGTCCCATCGTGCCTGAACTGCCGGGCGGACAGAAGTGAGGTGAGTTACGACCACAACGCTTTTAGCTCTGCCTGTCAGGTCAGGCAAAGGTGGGAGGCTCTCGCCAGATCCAGGATTACATACGTGTAAACATGGGCTAGGGGCTTCTCCGGGCGTGCAGGGCACCCCGATTGCCGAGTTAATGTCAAGCCATTAAGCAAAGCAATGATGTTAGGCATGCTGCTGCACGTGCGTGGAGACCAATCTGAACCCAGTTTGCACCGGAAATTATACATGTGGCTCCGAATCAGCTAATAATAATTATTCGCTGGAACGAAGGCACGCCAAGTTGCTATGTAAAATAAATTTTATGCTATATTAACTATATTAAAACTGACTTGACGACATTAGGTTATAAGTAGCAAAAGTATAAATAAGACAAAAATTTAAGTATGTTTTAATAATAACTTTATAACGTTAAAATAAGAATAATTTAATGTGAGGTACTTTATAAGAATGAAAAATTTTAAAGATAGACAAATAGTGATAACCTTTGGTTATAAGATATTGACGACACCATACGGTAGATAATAAAGAGAATCGTGGCAATTAGCGAATCGCGCTTATTGACGCAAAGTAATATTTCGATTTTATTGGTTTAGTTGCCAGCATTTATTAGTTACAAAAATAATAAATAATATTGTAAAGAATAATAGTATACAGGTATAAAATAAAAAGCCATAAAAATGTTGTATAATATAATAGCTACTAATTTAATAGTAATAATAATGTTAAAAATAGAATTGTGTTAAAAACATTATACTGAAAATAATAATAACAAACTCTAACAGATATTGTAAAAGAAGCAGACTATGACAGTGTAATGTAATGTAAAAGTTTATCACATACAATGCAAATAAAAATGTATAAAAATGTCTCTGTAACCCACACAGAGAGAGATTGGCAATAAACTCCCCCTGGGTGTGGAGTAACACCTGGGGGAAAACTAAAAAAAAAAAAAACCTAAATAACCAAGTATGTAACATAATTGAATTGTATGGGTAGGCCTAAGACGTACACATATATAATTACCATCTTTTTATCCTTTACGGGGTTGACAGAGCCAACAGTCTCCCAAAGACTGAATGCATTAAGCCAGCTGTATGTTAATGGTGAAATTTAGATTCAAATAGTGACAGCTTGCTAGCCTACTTATTGCTAAAAGAATCCTAAATTTTTTAGCCTATCCCTTAGTCACATTCAGCGCAATTCTATTACTAATTCAGACAAGTTTAATTTCATTAAGCGCGTAGTAAATGTAATTTGACTTGTATGAAATAGTTACTGAATGTTTATTTAGTAAAATGGAATATGCGCTTGGACTAACTCTTTTCCTACTTTATGTCAGAATTAAAACAGTTTTGGATTCTTTTGTCAATCACAACCATGACTTTCCTAATGGTTGACACAAATGTAACGCATGCTTGCGAACATCACTTACTAGAATTACACCGTAATATATTTGAGGGCAAGCTGAACGAACCGTAGAGAATTCTCTATTATTTCCACCTTAAAGCTTTTTATTTGATGGCGACAGGTGACATTATAATATTTGTAAACCGTATAATTCCTTTACATGTTTTTACTTTATTACCACATTCTTAACATTTTTGTTTTGTATAAGTACTCGTACATACAATTTGTTACATTGCACAGGTTGAGCTAGCTCACTAGAAATTTTGTTTTGGGATTTTTACTTACCTAACTTACAGCAATCTCAACATTTATAACAAAAACTAGATAAATTGTCGTGAAAGGCGACTTAGGTAGATAGGTTTATAAATAACTAATATTAACATTGGAATGTTGTGATGTGAAAGAAGATGTAGTTACAGGAATAGAAAAGGGTATGTTGAAATGGTTCGGTCATGTGGAGAGGATGAATGAAAACAGGTTGACTAAGCAGATATACAAGGAGAGTGTGGAGGGAAAGGTCAGGGTGGGAAGACCTAGACGAACATATCTTGATCAAATTAAGGACGTCCTGGTGAAGGGTCAGGTCAAAAGTGCCCGAAACCGCCGAGCTTGCATGAAGAGAGTTATGAATGTGGATGAAGCAAAGGAAGTATGCAGGGATCGTGGCAAGTGGAAAGAGGTAGTCTCTGCCTACCCCTCCGGGAAAGAGGCGTGAGTTTATGTATGTATGTATAACATTCATCTAGCGTTGTTTTACAATCCAATATAGATTAGGTTCCTTCTTCTGCAAAGGTTGTGGAGGTCATGATCGCAATCCTGGCTCCTCTCCAGAGAGGTTGGGTTCAGATATAACCGGGATTAATACCAGGAGAAAGAAGAAGACTAGATTATTTAAACTAGTCTTCTTCTTTCCTGTAAGAGTGAGATGATACTAGGTTAATTTTGAGTCGCAAGCCCAACAATTATTAAAAATATTGCTGACGTCGCTGTAATCGTTCGTTGAAGTCTTTTATACGGCATTTATATGTGTGAATGATATGACACATGACAATATTTACAACATTAACGGTTTCTTGATCAATAAAATTTGATGAACCTTAAAGATACAATAGGTGAACGTAATGCTAATAGCATTCTCTACCAGTCAAACCTTTAGAAGCAAGCAATCTTATCTGCGGGTTTTGCGTTTTGTTTATTACTTTTATAAATCGTGGTGATAATAAGTACCTACTTAGGTCAATCACACGTATATATACATACACTATTGATTAGTGAAACTTTCGC
Source organism: Amyelois transitella (assembly GCF_032362555.1). Taxonomy (NCBI): domain Eukaryota; kingdom Metazoa; phylum Arthropoda; class Insecta; order Lepidoptera; family Pyralidae; genus Amyelois; species Amyelois transitella. Next base: position 4,136,711 of record NC_083516.1, on the reverse strand, counting down.
TGCGTTTCCAATTTCGGTGGCATGTGTATCGATTACGTTTTTTTTCATAGCAATGGACTACTATTAAGTCACACGATAAACATTAGCCGCAGTATAATTGTTAGATGAGCGTACGCCGACAATTGGCACGAAACTCGTATTTTATCTTCGAACGGTTAAATATGTGGGGATATGACTGGCGTTTGCGGTATTTATTTTGACGATTTGGAAATACCCGTTCGAAGGTACCCAGGTTTAAGTCTCACAAAAGTCATGAGCAAGTATGAGTACGTTCGTAACTTTGAACGCTTACCAACCATTTGGATATGTGACTAGTTTCAGCTGGGCTAGATTCCCCTGCAAGATAACGGAGAACAGACAAGAGTCGCTTCGGGTAAAAATCTTACTTGCTCTACATATAATCGTGGATATAGACGAACTGTGGCGTTCGCTCGGTCTAACTCTGATTACTCATGTATGTATCTAGACTAACATCAAGAGGAGTTTTATTAAGTCAAAGAAGGTTTGATCATACATAAATGCACGTTACAATACGCATACAATAAACTAGACTGCCAACGACTTAGCGAATAAATGATTTTGACGCGTGATAAAATGACACAGAGCATGCTATGGAGATCTGTGAAATATCTGCGTCACGCTGAGATGTGCGCGATGCAAGTGAAACAATAGGCGATGCAGGAATGTGACGTGGCAGCTGCGCCGGCGCACTGCTAGACTCACAATCAGTTCTGCCGAGTTTCACCCTGAGTATTCGCGTTGTTACTTTTACGCGCGCGGCCGCGCACGAACGCTCTGTTTCCCTAACACTTATTGTCTGCAATACTTGTGTCGGATGATAACTTTGACTTTCCATTCATGTGGTCACCATGGTATAATGCGACTTATAATCGTACAACGCTATGAATTGACGAATCCCTCTCCTTTCCCATATTCCCAGTTGTGCACCCACTGGCACAGTGCTTCGGGGCCTAAGGCCCGCTTTTCTTCATTTATCTTTCCACTTTGGCCAAATTGAAGCATTCAATGTTTTCAAATTGGACTAGACGATTCCCAAGTAACAATTAGGCGCTAAAGTAAGATTTATAATAAGTCTATAAAAGCGCTAACTACATTCTAAAGTGGTTTATGGGTGTAACAAATTAGTGTTAGAGCGCGCTCTAACCCTACTTTACCCCCGAATTAGGCACAATTTTTATATCACTTAAGGTTGTATAATGACGGTATACAAGAGTTATGGTAATTGGCTAAGAGGTACAATCAGTGCTATAAGAAAGTTATTATAGCGGTAACAGGATCTCTTAGCGATACAAGAGGGGTAAATAAGCGTCAACTGACTCCTTAAGCGGTACAGTAGAGATACAAAGGCGTTAATTATATTTTCAAGCGCTAAAAGGGAGGTAAATTGGTGTTTTGTAACGGTCTGAACGCTATTCAAGATAATTAAACTAATTTTGTGATCTAATTATAAATAATTTTATTTTCAATGGCTATAAGTTTACGACTAATGATTTTTATATTAAACAAAAAAAAGTGATATTGTATGGTGCGAAAGGAAGCATATTTTTGCTGCGAAGGGAAGTACACTGTGAATATGTTACATATTTATTGGCAAATAATTCGAGCGCCCGATGTATGTTGTCTATTTACTGAAAACTTTTCCACGTATTTACAACAATTTTTGTTTATTTTGGTTACGACGCCATTGTCAAAAACAAGTAGTCAATATAAGAAATACAGTAGTGACCTTAAGCGCTATTACTTTACCTTTAGTCACAAAAGAGTAACAATAGACGCTAGAGGATCTGTTATAGCGAAAAATTATACTCCTATTTGACTTAAGGTAATGCAAGAGAGTTTTGTATAGCTTCAAGCATTTGGTTCTATATAAGATTAAATTAACACTATTGTAAGGCTGGTAGCGCTTATTAACGCTATTGTGCAACTTTAGGTTCTTGTAAAGAGTTTATTATCACCTGCATAGCACTTTTGGTGGTAGTAGCTAATTCTTATTCTTATTTAGATCTAAGAGTTCTAAGATTCACTTAAAGCTATAACACAAAATGCTGTGCATGTACAACAGTGTTGAGATTTGCCATAATACATCCATAACCTTTAAGCTCGCCTAATTGTCGCGCTTGTAACTCTGTATTATAAGTAGAAGTGATATACGTTACTTGGTACGCCACTTTATCGCCAATAGTCATAAGTGCTGCTACTGTAATGCCTTTGTAGCCCACTAAGTAACAAAATAAGCTCTAATCGTCGCCTAAATGTTTGTTGGGTTATTTCTCATAAAAATCTTAACTTATTACTTTTTTTGTTAATAATTTCTGTATCTCCTCTTGAAGGTGCTTATTTCTAGCAGGCATTATATAGGATTTTAGCAGCGTCTCTCTTTATACTGGTTAATCTATTAATTATAATTAATACAAACCATAAAGGATTTTTCTCTAAATATTTATTCTGGGTACTTGTGAATATTTTAATTTCGGCTGAGTTTGAATTTCAAAAAAATCCTAACTCAAAGAAAAATATGTTAAGTCAATATTAGGCAGGAGCAACAATTTTGTTTAAAAGTTCATATCTTTTAACCTATCCCTTACTTAGGCCCTTTGCTCTACTTTACTTTAAATCAAAAGAAACAATATAGTAAATATTTATTAAATTTATACCCATAAATACCTTCTTAATTAATAACCATATCCTAACTATATATTTTCATTCGCGCTGTTCGTTTCTCAATAAAAAGAGTAAATACCCTGTCAGATGTTTATTATTCTAGGCAGCGCGCAAGCCTCTTTCATGTCATAAGATCGACGGGAGCATGCGCCGGCGGCGTCCTGCAGCTCGCAACTCACGAGCAGCGCGCCCTGCGAATACTAACCAACCTCCATACAATTTATACCAAACGTCTACATGCGTCAATATTTCTTTTGCAATTTACTATTGATAAATGTACGACTTTAACATCAGTTCATTGAATCGCCCTGTTCGATTTATTCTACTTAGGTGTACCAGCTTAAGATTTATAATGTGAAATATTCCTTAGACGTAAAGTAAACGACGTTAAGTAGACGAAAAGTATGTACCTACTATATTTCTTTTGATTATTAATATATTAAAAAACCAAGAAGCGTCCACTAAAAACATTAGATATGTTAAAAACTTCAACATTCATTTTTATCTTTGTTACATTAACTAACTCTACATCGTCTGTTCTTCAATGCAAAAAAAAACAGTATAAAAATTTAATAGAAAAATTTTATACATACTCGTAAATATTAAAAGTAAGTTAATAAAGGTTTTGTGCTGCAGGCTACACCTCTCATACTAAGTAGGTATAATCTTCTCCAAGCAACCTTTTAAAATTGCGTAAGAAAAAAACATAAGTGGGAGAATTAAGATGCTCGTGTGCTTGGTTAATTACTTAATCTATCAATTCCATAATTTTATGACTCGGTTTGAAATAATTGAGCCTGTTTATTTGAACCTCCAAAGCTATTCAAGCTTCAACTATCGACATCCACGTCAAAACACAGTTATCTACATACAATACAACCATCGAAAGCATAAGGCGAACCAATTACGTAAATACGGACATCAGTATGTATCTCGAGATAGAGATTTGGAAGTGATCTTAGATAACGCGGTACCGTTGGCGAGATCACTCGCTCGTGCGATTGTCGGATCGCCCCAAGTGCTGCGCCGGCGCAGACCGTTACTTTAGCACCAATCACCAAATCTGCCTACAGTACGTTTTGTAAGGTATACAGTTTCGGATAATAAGTTTAAAGTCACGATTCGGTCCCTTGTACCTTTCCGCGTAATCTCCTGACAGAATTAGAAGCTTCCTTTTACGGAACGAATGCATATTTATATTCGGTATTTAGAATGGTCGTAGATATTCCTATCGCCAAGACGGATTGCGGCCGCGGTGATTTATTTTGTTATGATGACGGCGTGATAGGAGGGTTGGAGATAATGCATTGCCAGTACTTTACCGGAGCGTGAACGTCGCTTTTACAGTAATGCGAAGTAATTCTGTGGCTGACACCTTCAATTCTATGATTTACGCTAACTCGGAGACAAAAGCTAATGCTTTTGCATTAATTAAATACAGAGTTATCCTTGTGCCAGTGCTCCAGGTACATGGTTTGCAACCAATTTCATCTGAAAACGCCTGGTAGGCTGTATAGGTATTTGTTGTTTTTATTTCACTTTCTACATACATACACACTCACGTCTTTATCCCTAACTACTCGTACTAACTGTCTCGAAAAGACTTAAAGGCCACGATCAGTTCAGTTATATGGTATAAAATGAAATTAATATTATTTCGCTTACCTACTCCTTACCGAGGAATTAATTACCTATAACGACAACAAGTGCATTGTTGCAATCTGTCGTCGTGTAATTAAATAAAATTAATTTCTATAACTAAAAGGTGCGAAAAAGTATCTCGTTTTCCTCGTGACAATGACTGACAAGATATCTTTATCCCACGATTTGATAATAACAAGAGGCGAATGAGATTAAAAGAAAAAAACATAACTAAAAATTATTTTCCAAAAACAATTTTAAAGTTTTCCTGTTTCATTCAACTATGTCACACAGTCTTGCAGTGAATATAGTTTATTGAAATAAGCTGGGGTGAAAAAAATAAATCGCTTGGAATCCTGGTGTTTTTTTGGAATAAGTTCGTTGGGGAAAACCGGACGATTATGAGTCTTACGACGTGAACGCAGGTAACTCACCCAGGCCTTACGGACGAAATTATTCGATCGTTGCCCTTATCTGCCCCTTGGTGATTTCGCGAGACGGACAAAGCCACATTCCAATTTGAACGGTATGTCAGTATACAGGGTTATATTTTTATCTTCAAAGTATGTGGTTAGAATGGGTAGGTCCCAGAATAAAGATTTCGACACTTAAAACAAATATAATAATAATAATTAATGTTATAAAATCTCAACTTACCTTATACTTAAAATGACTCGCGGTGTCTGGCTGTATAGTTGGAGTGCCTACTTTATTTCTTACATGTCGTAGAAGATACTATTTTTGACAAATAATTTCATATCGGATAAAGTACCTTAATGCGATCATGGGAGGACGGGCTTTCAGCAGACGTCAATCGAAAATACGCAATATGATGAAATAGAATTATGTATAAATTTCGCATTGTGTTTAATGTATGTCGTCAAGTAAGTATTATCTACCTACTGGTGTAAAAATTCGCGTAGGCGGTGAATGAAATCAGGTTGTTGAGAAATGTAGCTACATAATAATATTATGCAGTCATGACAAGGCAACATAGTGATTATTTTATCTTAGCAGAGAACTTAGTTCTTTATTTATGGTTATAAAAATTTTAACAAGTACAGTTACCAAACAATAAAGTATAATTATATCTACATATATTATTTAATATTAAAAAAAAACTATTCAAAATTATAAGCAAATATAATTCAATTTTACCTATTTTCGTGAGGGTTACAGTTTACAGGGATTGTTTTTGAATAAAAATTATTTAAAAATAAGAACAAGATGAATTTTTTTAGTAAAAAGGTAACGTCTCACGAAACGAAGTAGTAAAAATGCCAACAACGTTAGGATAAGGGCACGTTGGGTTTCTTTCTTTTTTCTTTCCGAGTAAAGCACGATCCTTAAAGTTAAGTATATTCCTAGTCACGTTTTGAAGCGAAGACGTTAAATCGCCATAAAGCCAGACTCGACCATTGCGCCCTTTATGACCAAGAATAAAACAAAAAGGAATAATGATTCGCAAAGTTCCTAGAGGTGGATGGCGAGGGCGACCGGGGCGTCGAACCGGTTTCCATGAGATTCTTTGTTTGGTTATCGCTGTCGAAACGTCGCGTCTCGGGGCGGCATTTCATAGCTTGACTGACGTGTACCTTTTATCGTTTCAGAGATAGCAAATCGCGCGCGGATGAGCGTGCAGCGAGACTCGGGCCCGTAGCGCCGCGCGCTCATGGCTGCAGGCGAAGTGCGCGCGCTGCTGGTGATGGCGGCGTTGGCCGCTCTCGCCACCGCATACGCCGCCCGCTTCGGCGACCGCCTGGCTCCGCGCGTACCCGCCGCGTACGCTCCTCGCAACGCTCCGTCAGAACATCACTATACCGATGCTGATTACGAGGAGACATATGAACAGGAATACGAAGAACAGAACCTTTCGGTCGAAGAGGAAGAAGCTCAAGCAGAAACAGAACCGCCGCCGCGACGTCCCGCCCGTACTGAAGCGCATCGGCTCGAGATGAGTACGGAGTACTTTGTGGTTCCCGAACGAACATCATCATCGACACCTTCGCCAACTTCAGTCAAGACCCTTGTTTCATCGCCCATCCCGGTACTTAAAAATACAACAATAATAACGACGTTACCGCAGCCGTCTCAGGGCATATTGAGGTTAGAGCCATGGGCAGTGCCGATATTAGCGTTGGCTTGTGTGACTATAGTAACACTTGGCGGTTTTGAAGCATTCGTCGTATGGGGAGCTAGCCGCAAAGCTCCAAGTCAGCGTCACCTATTACTGGGACAGACACTACTTTTTGGATTGTTATCATGCGCAGCAACAGCAGCGCTTTTTGCGATTACTCCGACAGCGTTCACTTGCGGAGCCGTCCGTTTTGGAACGGGTGTAGCTTATGTGATCGTGTTTGCATCATTACTAGTGAAATGTGTATTCTTATTGAGTTTAAACGGAGGGGTATACCTGCCAGCGGTGTATCAAGGACTCCTGTTATTTTTCGCAGTGATGATACAAGTAGCAATCGGTGCTCAATGGCTGGGCGGTTCGCCGCCGCGAGTCATAAGTGGCGGCGGACGTTGCGACGCTGCTTTATCTGATCTCTTATTATCATTGTCGTACGCGGCGTTCCTGATAACAGTGGTGTGCGGCATAGCGTTGAGATCGCGTGGTATTCGCGACAACTACCGCGAGGCGACCCATATCGCAGGAGCTGGTGGCGCGACGGCGGCCGTATGGGTATGCTGGGTGGCGGCGGCGCTGGGAGCACCAGAGCGGCACAAAGACGCATGCGTAGCGGCGGGTTTGCTCGCTACGTGCGCAGTGGTGTTCGCGCTCATGTTCGCGCCGAAGGGTCGCCGCCTGGCAGCGCTGGGCCGCGAAGGACGCTGGGACGCGGACCGCGAGGAAGGCTTGAGCTCCCTGGGCGCCGGAGGCTCGGGCTACTCGCCGTCGTTCTTCCACTTCAAGCCGGTGAAGTATGGCATGGTGTCGGCCGCGGCGCCATTGCCAGCTCCCCCGCTCGCGCTAGACCGCAAGGAGCCGCCCGCTCAGCCAGCCGGTTAGTTAAGTATCTAACGTGCGCTAACAGTAAGAACTGGCGCTTTGTGCACGTGATTGACCGCATATGTTCTGTTCGCAGATCTGTACGGCGCGATGTTCGCGAGCACTACGCACCTACACTCACGCCCTCTGTGTTCTCCACCGCACTACCCTCTACACCCCTTAATGCACTACCAATACAATTATCCCCCCTTCCACTATCTTCTACCTCCAGGTAATTACTGAAGAAATATCACGCTATAGGTTTATAAAACTCTGTAAGCACTATGCACAACTAGCTCTATATATGTCTCCAAATGCTATTCTTTCTGCTTTCGTTTTTCAATCGGTCTTTAAAAGGAAATACACTCAATCCATACTTGCAATGTATTTTTCATTTTAGATATGTACTGCAATCAAAGAAATCGGAAAATAGCCTTTTAATATTCTGATCTCCATGGCTGCAATGTAAATATGCTTATAGCCTTTAGCTTTTTATCAGTATTTAAAGAACTAAGGCTCTTAAGATACTTACTGAATTAAAAGTAAACAATCTTATCTCCATCCATCCATCTATACACTTAAAGAATAAAGTACCATTAAAAGTGATTGATTTAGATATTTATAATTTTTTTCTTGTAATGGACATACCTAAACTCACATAAATTAATTAAAAATTTAATTATAGGTACATAAAAGGACCTTAAACTTAGTCTTAAGTTTAGCAAGCAACTTAAGAAAAAATATCATCATACACCCATCCCTCCACAGTTGCTTCCTTATGCCTTGATAATCCTTAAGTGACCTAAGTATTCATAGCAAACATACAATTACAGGCGTGATGGTGCGTCCGGAGGAGGGCAACGTGTACACGAGCGTGGAGCCTACCTTCAGCAGCAACCCCAACGTGTACTTCCAGCGCACGGAGCCGTTGCACGTCGGCATGATGTACTGAGCCCTGACAAACCAGCGTTCTGAGGGAACCACTGGGATTTGGCAGCGCATTGGCGCCACTGTTCTACAAACTGTTTAAACCGCCCGTTAAAGCGGTCGCGATGTTTTACGAGTTATCGTATAACTTGTACAAGGGAGGCATGGCTTTATAGTATATTTTTTCTTTAAATAAGTTCCTAAAGTATGTTTCATTTAATAATTTTTTTAACGACACCAGTTTGGGTGTGGGTGACGGTTTAGAGAGAAATTCTATTATTTTTCCAGACAATGAAACAAGTATAATGTTAGAACTAAAAACAATTAAATCGAAGCCATATCACTTTGGTACAAGGTATGGGATGCGTAAAATGGAGCTAACGCTTTACAACCTCGTGGCCACCTACCTAAGTTGGCCATAACGACGAAGTATTTCGCTGCCGTTTTAAGTATCACTTATAATATACTGTAGTGCAAACATACAATAGTTCAACCCATAGAAAGATTTCTATTGTGTATTCGTATCTCTTTAATGGCAAAGCCCACCCTAGACTTATCCAGTTTTAGGTTGAATTAATTTAGATCTAAAAAAAGTTACTTTTGAAATATTCCAATTTTGAAATGTTCAATTCAATTCATTCAATATTCCTTCCAAGATTCTATTATTCTACATGCATCTACTTTCTAGTCATTGACTTATGATTCGAAATTTATGCAATATGCACTCTCACTCGTAAATTGACGATCAAATACTATATAGCAAATTATTAATGGGCTTTGTAAAGTGTACCTTATTCAGCAGCAAAGTTGTACATACATTACAACATTTAATGTAACGAAAATAGCTGTTTGTGATTTTAGATTGAACTCAACCCACCCTGATATTGAAAAGCAGCAAAATAATTACTTATTTTAGATATAAGAACCCATTATATGTAAGTCTACTGTCACTACGATAATGTAAATAAAACTGAAGACTGTTTAAAACTTGTTTTATTGTTCTTTAATTTACTTTTATAAAATTAATCTAGTAACATTTTTACTCAACAAGCACTCTTAAAAACAACTTAGTTCAAACACTCTGGTTTAACGGTGAAACTTAAATGTTTGCACTAATTTGATTTCACACATTCATTCACTGAATTAGTCTTGTCCAACAAATCACTTGGTGCCAGTGGAGAGCAGAGCCAGGAGTCCAGACGCCGCAGTCAGAGATACAATGTAGTTACTGTAAATTCTGCTAAGGAAGTTAATATACCAATATTATAAATATGAATGTTTGTGAGATGCACTAATGTTTGAATGTCCAGTTACTCTAAGAAAAACTACTGAATGGATTTAGATAAAACTCAGCAAAAAATAATTACATCAGCTAGCGAAAGCTGGTGCAAGGAAACTTTATGATACAATGAAAGACAAAAATTTCAGTATTTCATTGGAAATTTGGCTATTTATAAAAAAAATAAATCAATTTTATTCTTAAATTAGTATGCCATAAAACAAAGGAACTTGGTAGCACCCTGCGGAGGTAAGCTTTGTGTAAGAACCCAACTTCTGTGCTCCTCCCCAACCAGGTGAAGACACTACATGGCTGTTTGGTGTTTTAGTATGTCGTAAAATGGGGCATCGAGGGATGTTTTTCGCGCGATAAAAACGGCGTGATATAGTTTTTAAAAGACTGAAGGTCATGTTTGGCTGTATTGCTTAATAACCCCTCAACAATCCGAGTTAACTTTACTTAATGGAGTTAAGATTAAAATACTGATGGGTTGCTAGGCTATCACCTTCAAGGAAAATCCCAAGTTGATAATTTTTTTCTGATATTCATGGGAAATATTATCCCATTTTCTATTTTAAAGTGTTGGGAACCACACTGCACATTCAAATAAACTTGGTTTAAGCATGTTCTCAGCAGAACCAAATATAGTAAAGGATACACTGTAGGTGTGAAGGAGCGCAGCAGGTAGAAGCTACTGAGGATGACGATGGTGAGGAACAAGGCGTTGTTGTAGAAGATGGAGTAGGTGGTCGCCTCATAGTCAGCTACTTCATTCTTCTTCCACAGAATTCTGAAAAATATTTTTCATTTTATTTAGCTTTGTTTTAAATTTTTCTAACCCAAATTCTTTAAAAAACCTATAAGTACTATTAAACAAGCAATACTTATCTATATATATTTGTACTTGCCTTCCCAAAAACTCAACAACAAACAAAAAACGATATAGCTGAGTCCTATGTCTGGGAAAATTCTTTTATCTCAAATTTTAACCCAAAAACTTTTTCCATATAAAATGGTTGGTAGGTATTAAGCATAATTTTGGCACCACGATCACGATTGACGTGGGAGCTCGGTCGGTAAGCAATTGGTTTTAAAGTCAAGTGCCTGGGTTTGATCCTTGACAACAGGGATAGTTTTTCTGATGTTCACTGAGCACAGCTCGGTCACTATTGGATCAAGAATGCATATTACTTAGGAATAGTAAGTAGTAGTAGCACCTTCCTGCATATGTTTATAAGTTAACAAGTTTATTTATTAAGATTGTTGAGTATAATCAACTTATAAATTTTTAATTTTAACAAAAATTTAAGTAACTTAATCCTTCTTTGCTGAAGTGCCAGTTAATTTATATTAGTGATTATAATAATTAGAAAATAAATAGCTATTGGAAAGTATTAAATTTTTAATGATTAAAGAAATGAAAAAAAAATAGTTGACTGGGTGTAGCATAACACATTGGGCCTGCTGGAGAAATTTCTCTAGAAATAATTAGTGCCCTTGTACTGAATTTCTCTTTATTTTAAGTTTTATTCTTATTTTCCTTGATGGACATAAATAACATAATAAATAACACACAAGCAAACATATGTTGTGAATAAATTTGAGTAAAAAAATATTAAATACCTCTCATCCTTTTCTTTTCTGCTCATCTTCTTATCTTCGGCAAGTTTCCTAGACATCTCCCGGGCAACGGCATCTTCGCGGCGGACTGCTACGCGGTGCTTCAGTTGGAACTTGGTGTTACGGTATGCCAGGGCTAGGAGCCAAGTACTTGCGCCTGTCACTAACGCAAACCAGACTAAAGACGTACTGACTTCTAAGGCATGCACCCTCCAGAACAACCCTGAATGACAGAAATATAATAAAATTAGGTTACTTAACATCTATTGTGACAACATCAGAAAACAATGATTTTATGTATGAAACTGGTATGGTTATCAATTGGAAAAGATAGACGCACACATAAAATAATACAAATCAAATATTTACATATGGGAATAGCGGAGACTATGAAAGCATTCCCGTAAAATAAGGCAGATGACTTCGTTGACACATTTCTGCTAAAATCCTGTAGCAGCAGCTCTTCTTCCTTCGTGAAAGCTTTGTTACTCTTTCCAGACATTTTGTTGAATATTTCCAATATATCAAATCACTAGCACTTTGCAAAGATCAGAACCGAATAGATCAAGAACCAAATCTCATAAAAGAAAGTTTATGTTCTGCGCTGGCAACAGAAAAGTGAAACGTCAAATGACATGTAACCAACGTGTCAAAAAAGATTGCCATTGCGCAAAAATACTGTCATTTTTCGGTAAAGTACGATTCGTATATCTATAAATGCAAAGATTAAAAACATTACTTGTGTAATGGCTTCACATTTTTGAACGAAAATGTCAAATAAATCTAAGTTATCATTGTCATTTTCAAAATAAATTCGTTGTTCTTGTTTGATTTTGTCGCTTTCTTTGAATGTTATTTGAACGAAATCATCATTTAGATTGTTACGCTATAATTTTCACTAAATATAAAGCGAAATAAAATAACGTCAGAGAAGTCGCAGTTTAGTTATCAGTCTACATAATATATTAAAAGCTACACAAAGTTGACAAAAGAACAAGTTCGACATGAGCCACTTTGAATTTGCAATTCCCTTACAGAAGGATGAATTACTGGAATCTCACGCCGGACAGTATCATGTTGAAGATGTTGTTCAACCCAGATTACTTTTATCGAAGCTGCAAGGTGAAAATATGTCACCTTTTCTCAAGTACATGAAGCTATCATCTTCAGTTCACTGATTACTTTCAAACTAGTGGAACCACTGCCCTGAATTTGCTTAACACGTTTTAATGATAAATTTGTAATTTTACTTGATGGTATTATATTAATTTGTTACATAATATAGTTAAAAATTATTAATTATAATTTGATTTGCAGATGCTGCACGCGCCTATAACTCTGAAGGAGTGGATTATATTTTGGAACATTTTGACACCTACTTTTCCATTATAGTACATGGCAATAAATTAGAATGGAACATTATAAATAAGGGTAAATATAATTGACATATTTATGGGCAAATCACACATATTAGGTAGCTAACTATTGTAAAAATTCATAACCGAGATCACTCGGAAGAAGTTAATTAGCTATTTAACTGAACTTGATGATATTTGGCACAAAGACAGGCAAAACCTTTAAGGGTAACACTGGCTTAAAAATAGTTTATCAAAAAATTCACAGCTCTGCTAAAAATGGTCAACTTATAACTAAACCTTACAACCAAAACCAAGTTTGAATTTTTTTAAGCTTAGCAAACAGATGCATGCTGGCTCAGACACTATCAAATTATTATGAAGATATTGTGATAGCATGATCTCATTTTAGGATTTGACCACATTGTAAGAGCTGCAAAAAACCTTTGCAATCACTTGGAAGCCATTTTTCAAGATAAGGAAATTGACACCGATGTGAGGACCAAGAATCTTAATATTGTCAAGATGGTTTTGTATCTGTTCACCCAAATTATGAAGACCAAAGATGCCAAGTTAGCTGCAGATGTGAGTTCCTCAAAATTAAATAAATTATTAACCTTATATCTGCCACCTCTTTGCATGCCTTCAATCTCATGGAGACCTTTCTGGACATTTCAGCTATTTAAATTTTTTAAGAACCAGTTCAGCTGTTTTATCTGTGTAATTTGCTGTATGGTTCCTGATAATAAACCTTTTACGACATTCTTCCTTATGGATGTCGTAAAGGCGGCTAAGGCAACTTGGGATCCTTTTAGGTGATGAACAAGCAACCTGTCACTATTTAGATCCCAATTTTATCATTAAGCCATATAGCCAAATGTGGCCTTTCAGTCTTTTCAAAACCATTGGCTCTGCCAACCCCACAAGAAAGAAGAAAGACAGATTCTGAATTATTTTTTATTATCAAGTAAATGAATTCTTATAAATAAGCTTGAATCAATTAACTATATCAAAAACAAATTTTTCAGAACTCAACGAAGTTAAGTTTAGGCAAAAAAGGCAAGAAGGCAACCAATGATGAAGAGTTTTGTGGGTGGACAGAGTCAGATAAGCAAGCTGCGCTAGTCACACTGCATTTGGTTCTACAGCAACCCCTTTCTAGACTATGGGACCCACCTTTGGCAGAGGATAATTTTGTTTCGTAAGTACATGAAACTTTAACTTTGGAATGAACAAATTGAAGTGTTAATATATGGTATTCCCCTTAACTTTCAATGAACCAAAAGAATGTTATTCAACCTTTTTATGTAATGAAATTTATAAGTGGTAAATTAATCTAAAAAAAACAATTTTTCAGAATGGTTGCCGATCCATGTTACAAAGTATTGGAAGAACAGATCATCAAAAATAAGGCAATCAGAGAAACAGTGTTTCAAGTTCTTGGTGTTCTAATCAAGAAGTACAACCATGGCACATCTTGCCTCATCAAATTAGTACAGGTGACAATATAGTTTTAAACAATTTTGTTAACCTGTAATGATATTTCTTAAAGTGTTGAATAAACAATTATTTTATTTTTCATTTTCCAGGTTTTGCAAATGGCTGAACATGCTGTATCCCCTATTTGTGCTGGTGTGGTTCAGCTGACTAACGAATTTGGTCTTGGAACATTTGGACCTCAAATGGTAATAGTAATTAAGAAACCTAGTTACTAAGTTCACTTAATAGTATATACATAAACGAGAAACTAAAAAAGTTTTCAGTTAAGTCCACCATCAATATTAGCTCTCTCATTCTCTTTTGTCTACAATCCAATTAGAATTTCTAACCAGCATTTAGCAACCTTCTTAGTATTTGTAATTTTTCAAATTTCCTGTACATCAAGCCGCACCTTAGCATTCAGTTTTCAAATAACTTTAATTTATGATAAGAATTGTAATATGATTAGAACAGTTATTAAAAACAAGGCATTTCTGTTGTTTCAAAATTGTGTATTATTTGTGATGCAATAAAGCCTAAAATAAATAAGGAAGAGTATTTTTTTTAACTTTAGGTCCGTGAGATAGCAGAAGCTTTAGCGTCCAGTGACGAAGAGAACGCGGGCGCCGGTACCGAGCAGGCGGCCGCGCGGAACTGTGGCGCGTTCCTATTGGAGCTTACCAATGAGTTACCGAAGGAGATGACCGGCGCTATTGCTACTATTCAGCCTTACTTGGAAAGTGATGAGGTACTCAATTATAAACTTGATGTAATTGTAAAAAAAATGAATACACAAAAAAATTACCTAACTTGCCATCAGAGCAAATGCTCTCTGGGCTTAGGTACTGTGGCCATCGTAGATGTGTTTGAATAGACATGTGAATGACATATTGATTCTCGCCAATATTGATCTTTGAGATATCACACTTAAAAGATATATTAAAAAAATCCGGATACTCAGTTTTAGAGGGTTTAATTACTCAGTTTAATTGCTAGCTTCATTGATAACTTTAGAGTTGTTAAATGTTACGCATTTCGTGGTTTTGGAAAAAAATATAATATATACTAGCCGTCTACAACTAAGTCACTGATTAATCCAAAAGGACATTATTGCGCTCAGAATTTTGTTATGTATATTGGAAACGTTACATCAGGATATAGTTAAAGACCTCTGTTATTTTATCACAATATGGAATGTTATTAAATACGAGTATATATGTTGTACCTCAGTCGTACACACTGCGCATCAGCGTGCTGGGCATGATGTGCTCGGTGCTGAGCGTGCAGCTGCGCGGCGAGGGGCTGACGGCCGCGCAGCGCGCGCAGCGGGACGACTTCCTCGACGACCTCTACGACCACATGCACGACCTCTCGGCCTACGTGCGACACAAGGTATGCCATTGCCAAGTAGCTCGCAATAAGGTCGATGACAAATGACGTCGTATACGGATTGGGCAGTACCTTTTGGAACTTTTGTGCCACTTGTGGTCACTTATCCATATGAAGACCGCAGCTATAGTTGCGTGACAAGCGTTAGCGCTTTAAACGCTTACGTTAATTGGCCTCCCCTTGTCCAATAAAATTAGTAAAAATTATAAACATTTTCAAAAGTTTTACTTTACAGAATTTCGCTTTTGGTGACGCCTAATACGTAATGAATGTTCAGGTCCTACAGTTCTGGTGTCGCCTACAGCGTGAGAACTGCGTACCCGTAACTCGGCAACGCACCGTGCTAGAACGTGGCATCGGCCGCCTCAAAGACAAGGCTGCACTCGTTAGGAAAGCTGCCATACAACTGATTAAGGTAACTATCAAATATTAATTTTAACTTATTGTGGAAAGAAAAAAATCACCCTCCAAAACCAGGCGTGCAATGAAAATACCACAAAATCCGATAAATTTGATTTGTACATAAATCTCTTCTATACTAATATTATAAAGCTGAAGAGTTTGTTTGTTTGAACTCGTTAATCTCAGAAACTACTGATTCCAATTGAAAAAATATTTTTGTGTTGAATAGACCATTTATCAAGGAAGGCTTTAGGCTATATAACAGCACGCTGCAACTTTTAATAGAAATAATGGAAAATGTGAAAAAAAAATGGGGAAATAATTCATCCTTGAGGGCTTCAATGATGCCCAAAATAACTATTCCACGCGGACGAAGTCGCGGGCCCAGCTAGTAAATAGTAAAAAGGTAAAAGTGAATGAATGATCTCTTTTACTTTTTTATAGTTTAAGACACACAAACATCCCCAATATTTACACATGGCACTACGCACATACATATTTAAATATTTATTTAGGTGTTTTTAGAATGCAACCCATTCTCTGCGCAACTCAAACTAGAATTACTAGAAAAACAGCTGGAAACAGAGCAGAAGATACTGGAGGATCTTCAAAAGAAACAGAACCCTGGGCCGGACCCAGAACTTGTAAAGAAATGGGATAAAATAGAAAAAGATGTTATTTCTACAATAAAGGATAATATGGATGTTTTAACTCAAGATGAACCCGAGCTATCTCAAGCATCGCTGGATAATTTATATGATGCTATACGTAAACATATGCGTGATAAGAATTATCATAAAGCTTATTTGATCGTGAAACATACGGAAAGACAATATCCTGACGCGAAACTGCTTAGGTGTGATATGGAGAAAAGTGATCAGGTAAGTGACAAAAAATATTAAACTTAACTCTTTAGTAACTTCTTTTATTAACATTTTAACAAGCCTTATTTCGTACGCCGTCAAAAATCATTCAACTTATCCAAATCCACCAATTCATACATTGTATTTCAGATAGACTACTTTGTAGCTCTACTGCGAAATATTTTCATCATACCCGATCGCAGGCAGTCAATATCCATGACGCAGCAATGCGAGAACGAGCTAGCACTATACAAGAAAATGGAAGAGAAAGAGAGCATAGTTGCCTTCCTTCAAGAGTCCGTACATTTCTGTAGAATGGTGTCTGAAGCTGTGCCTTTGATAAACTCCTTGCTCATGTCGAAGCAAGCCGGAGACGTGAGCGAAGCTATAGACTTCTTCACCGCAGCACACCACTTTAATATAGAGTCGGCTAAAGTGGGCGTTGCTACTATGTTGCTGCTTGTATGGTCGCCTGACCAAGTAAGTATATATCAAATATATTAATTAATAAATCTTGTAATGTAGTAAATTTTTCATAGCTAACCTAAAATATTTAATGAATAGTGTAATTGATAACATCTAAACTGCGGAGCCATGTTTTCCTATTTGGAAACAAAATAATATTATTAAACAACAATTAGTAAACAACAATGTTGGCCGAGATGAGTGGGTTTAAACATCACGAGCGCACTAGAGGAAAGTGATTAATGGATGGATGTTTGCAGGATAAACGGGAAGCAGTAGAGCGAGCATATCGCGACATGTACTTAGAGTGCGAAAACAAAAACGAGCGCGCGCGAGCGTTCACCATCGCTCGGAGACTCACCTCGCTAGCGGCCAGCGTGGACCGCGGCAGTGCGCTCGCGCTCGACCATCTCGTGCAGCAGTGGGTCGACAAGGGGGACATCACGCCTGCTATCATCCAGGTGAGGAGACGATGTCACTGCTGCCTGTTTACTATGCTATGAATGAAGCTCGGCGACTCACCTCGCTAGCGGATTTAGAGCAGATTCAGATTTCACAGAAGGTAAATCTATATTTGGGTGCTCGACAAAAGACCTTGTCATATTATCACTTCAGGTAAGTCCTTCTTCAAGTGCAAACGTCATCTAAAATTGTCTTTACTTTTGGGTTTCAGGTTTTCTGGGAAATGTTTCTGAAGAAAATCGATGGTACTACCGATATGGACAGCTATGCGGCGATATCTATTCTCGTCATGATATCTAAAGCCCAGCCTTCTGTAGTACTGGCAAATTTGGAGGTTATCCAGACCCACGGTCTCACAGGCGACTATAACTCAAGGAATCTGAGCGCTCAGCTGCTGTTATGTTTAGCAAAGAAAAACCAAAGATATCCCATGGACCACCCCATATTCACAGCGATATTCGACAGCCTTCTAGAAACTTATTCGAAGTTGAATAAGTTCATGCAATTCGCTACGAACACTATAGATTTTATTTACGCGGTGTGCGATTCTCCTGAGATCCTTTGTGCGAAGATTTTGTCGGAAATGTTCAAAAGGCTGCAAGAGTCGGTGGTAAAGGACCAGGACAGTGAAGAGGAAGCCAGCATGCCCACGGAGTTGTTGACCCGGTTCGTTTTTGCAGTGGGACACGTCGCATTGCAGCAATTGATATATCTGGACACAAGCGTCTACAGCGAATTAAGAAGAAGAAACCAGGTGAGAGAAAACACATTTTTAATTTAATTCTTTTACTAATCCCTAGTAGCAGGGTTTATGAAATGTATTTTTTTTTTGACCTGTTAAAACACAGGTCGTCAAACAATCACAATATAACTTAATATGAATCATCAAGTAGTGCGTACACATACTGTTGTAACATGCAGCAGTTTTAGTGTGCAGAAATTAAATTAAGTGTAACTTCTGTTATTCTCATTTGCCAGATCGTCATGTAATATATAACATTAAACTGGTTTATGGTCTGGTCTGGACTGGTCCTCATTTGAATTTTAAACTGTTTTGCTACAATGCTTTTTTATTAGGTTCGCGAAGAACGCAAAGAAGAAGAGAAGAAAAAGAAGAAAGCCAGTGCGTTCGCGACTCCAGCTAAGCGCGGACGAGTTGATGACCTCCGCAGACAAACGCTCATGAATGTCAGCAACGCCAGCGCTTCTTCCAGGGGACAACGCTCTGCCAGCGTCTCCAAGGCGCCTTCGGTAACTATCTCCTTCCCCCTGGAATTAGTCTCGGTTACGTCCTCATAACTTTGGAGACGAGCCCCGAGTACGCCTTTAATCATGATCCTGGATTGGGTGAGTCAGATTTATACACAAAGCGACTTCCATTTCCCTCCTCAACCTTTGCAGGGGAACCTAGTCCGTGTTGAATCAAGGTTACACATCCAGTTGCCTGAAAGTGCAGGTTTCCTCACGACATATTGATCGTGCACCTTAATGATTCAACTGCCGATGCTCTTAACTTTATTGAGAATATTATTAGGTGAGTGAAAATCACCTTCGCACACAAAGCAGAACATGTTACGCTTTGAGGGCCGCGTTCCACTCAGACATGTTTCTCTACACTTTTGACGGCCTCTGTCACCCAACGGTGTTTGCTGGCCAGAGCATGATGAGAAACGAACTATCTCTGATTGGCCTGGGTCTTGTTTATCCATATAGGTATATATTTTAAGTGCAATTTGTCCCGTATATATTTATTAATTTACTTTCAAATGTTTGATCTGAAGGCAAACACCACAATGACGGAAGACGAGGCGGGCCTCGAGGGCGCAGTAGCAGACGACGCGGACGCGGAATACGTCCGCAACGTATGCGAGCGGGACATCGTCGGCGTCGACACCGCTTTAGCGCGCTACATCCCCCTCCTTCGCTGGTTGTTGGCCAATCCCGCGCGCTGTACGACGCAATTACAAGCGGCCGCAGCTTTAACATTTACCAGGTATAACTATGTTTATCTGTGACAACTATCTAAGAAAACCCTAAATTTTATTGTCATTTGGTTTTCCTTCTTCTTTTTGTTATAAAAAAATTCAAATAGTGTATGTTATTTGATTTAGCTATATGTCTATTGTTTGTGTTATCGTTTATTTTAAAATCTTCGTACCTTATTGTGGGTTTTTAATTTGTCAATAAAGTTTATTCTATTCTATCTTAGGCGTCATACACAAAACTGCGATGCCACGTCGATCGTTTAAATCCACCAGATCCCTTGACGAATCGCAAGAACTTGGGACTTTTAATTCTCAATTATAAAACAAATTTCAAGATTCGAGATGATTTTTCAAACTAAAATAACCATCAAATTTAAAGAGATAAGATAAGACATATGCCTTGTCTTTCTTTAATTTTTTTTATTCAGGGAAAAGAATAGATAATTTCCTTCAGAAATGGAAGATAAGACATTGGCGAATAACCCCGCTGTTAAACTTTTCTGTGAAAGTTTCTAATCAAATAGAGGATAAAACGAGAGAAACAGTCAACAAGGATATTAGAAAATATTTATTGAGGAAACAAAATACCTGTATAATTTATGATAAAATGAAATAATCTATGTATACTACGCGGATTACTTATCCTCGTTTCAGATTCATGTTGGTTTCAAGTGCAGTGTGCGAAGACGGTCTTCAGCTAATGGTGACAGTACTGAAGCGGTCTAAGAATGTTTCCTTGAGGACCAACCTAACCATCGCTTTCGCCGATCTTACTCTACGGTTCCCTAATCTCACTCAACCATGGACACATCACATTTATCACATGTAAGATTAAATTAACGACGCATTAACTCCTGATTTGCAATTAAATTGTTTAATTTCTATTTTAATAATTCTGAATTCATTAAATACTGAATTCAATTTGTTTATCTATTATATTGTCATGTAAGAAAGAAAGAAATGTAATGCACTTATGATACATTAAACTTCATTACATGAATAAAAAAGTAGGCTTCAAATCTACAAACAGAAGTTATCAAAGAAAAAACTAAAGTTTAAACTATAATTAAGGAATGGTAGCATCAATTCTAATGTTTTTGTTATTATTCCGTAGCCTGAACGACGAAGAGCTTGAAGTCCGGCAATGCGCTGTAAAGATGCTGTCATTCCTGGTTCTCCACGAAATGGTGCGCGTCAAAGGTACATAACACGTGATGCAATAGTATTTATAAATTTATTGTTTGTTTGGCAATCTCTTGATTTAAATTATAAAAGAATGTTTCCTCTTGGAATCAGTTTCTTTTTAATATGTATTTTTTTAAGAAGTTTTTTTCGGATAAGTTGTCAATATCTTTGTTTTTTTACCCAATGAATTTTTTTTTACTTGTGTACTAGCTGTCGCCCGCAACTCCGTTTGCGCGTTATTGGCAATTCGAAGGTTAAGGTCATTAAATTTACTCAAATTTCCGTACATCCAGATTCAGGTTAGCTGGTCCCTTTGGCTTCCACATCATATTCACTACAAAGTTTTTTTTTTTTTTTCAAAAAAAAAGGTCAGATAGCGGACATGGCGCTCTGCTGCGCCGACAAAGACTCTGGCGTCGCGAATATGACGCGCCTGTTCTTCAAGCAGCTTTCGCAGAAAGGCAACGCCCTGTATAACGTGATGCCCGACATCATATCGCGCCTTAGCGACCCTGAGCTGAACGTGCCGGAGGACCAGTATAGACTTATTATGAAGTAAGTAGGTCAAAAGCCAAGGAATTCAGGTCTATCCCCGAAAATATCCAAAGAGCAGTAGCCCACTGGTTTTAAGACGTTTGGTCACCACAGATCATTGTAACATTATTCTAAACGTCCGGTATATAATAAAGGTACGTTACATACGTGCGCATTAAATACCTATATTATTTTTAAATAATATTTATTAATACATTTATCTGTAGCTTGATAATTCGTAGATAATGTTGTAAGTTATGAATCATTTGGTAAAGATGATTACGTAGATTTCTAATAAGTTCATCTCCATATATAACCTACTCGGTTGCTAGTTCAGTTTATCTTAGACTCATGGCATAAATCTATTGACTCATTATTTTCGCAAATATAGTGCTTGTTCGAGGCCTTTTTGCGTTAGAGGCTTTCACAGATTCTCTTTCTTTATGAGATTTTTAATCATCAAAGTAATGTTATGCCGCACCTTAAATTTCAGTCTTCGTGGATCCCACGTACGTTTTTTACCACTGCTTTAAAATGATTATCCTTCCTACAGATACATAACATCACTCATACAAAAAGACCGTCAAATGGAGGCTCTAGTAGAAAAACTTTGTCAGCGCTTCAAGCTATCAACTGAAGAACGCCAGTGGCGCGATCTAGCGTACTGCCTCTCATTGTTCTCGTATAATGAGAGGTCCTTGAGGAAACTCATTGAAAACCTGGATTGCTATAAGGATAAGCTGCATTGCAGCGGCGTAATGGAGTCTTTCACGACGCTCATGAATAACACGTCGAAATTGGCGAAGAATGAAATTAAAGTAAGTGGTTTTTGTTTTAATATGGCTGATGTAGGATTTTTTAAACTCAACTGCCATGTGAAGCAGAAATAGTTAAAGTAAAGAATAGAATCATTTCTTATAGCATCATACAGACAGGTCCTTCAGTGTACAACTGTGCGCCATAGTCGGAGTCACAGGTAGTCACAGGTCACAGTTAGTATTACGGAATTAAAATTGCTGTCTATATTGTACCCTGACGGCGGAAAAATTATGTTAACGCAGATTGTTAAAGTGTGTGTATATTTCAGACGCTAGTAACGGAGCTGGGCGATAAGATCGAGGAGTGTTTCGCTGTGCGCGAGGGCGAGGACGGCGCGCGGCCCGCGGCTGCGGCCGAGCCGCCGCGCGCCACGCCGCGGAAGAAACCCGCGCCCCGGCGTGCCCGGCGGCGTTCCTCGAGCCCTGATGAGGTATGATCGATGATCCTATCGATACTGTTGCCTTTACTCAACTATCGACGACTATCGACTGGCAACACTAATCGGGTTCATACTGATATATTTTTGGACAATACATGTATTTATTTACAAGTGTCAATTGTGCTATGTCAGTAGATTATTATATACTATGTTTCCTGTAAATTAAGGTCAAATAAGTTAATTATGTAATTAAACTCAATGCTTTCCTAATAGAAAACTTCTCTTTCATGTTTTCTCAGAATGAACCACCCGCCAACGATGGAACTCCACCTTCAGTTCGAAAATCTAGCAGAAAACCAACGAGATCTAGAAAAGTTGTTTCTTATAATTCTGAAGAATCAGGTTTGTTATGTTTTGTTTTGAATGTAAATTTATAATGTTGTTCTGAATTTTTGCATGAAAATATTCATGAAAGAGTATGCGGGGACCGTGGAAAGTGTACAACATTATCTGATTACCCCTTTACTGTTATTTTATTTATGTTTTTCTGAATTTCAATTAACGCACTTTTCAGATGACGAAGATCAACAAAAGGATGACGATGTTTTCAAAAAACCTACTGCTAGGAAAACTACTCGCAGAAAGAAATAATGAGTTAGTTTTTGTTACATCGAATATTAATAAATACATTTTATATTTACAATCTGTATATTTTATTTCTCAGGTTTTATTTAAAGTAGTATGAATAAAAAGCAGCAAACCTTAGAACTTTCAGGAATATGCATACCTCAGATAAACACTCAATCTTAATTATTAGTTACCTACATAGGTGTAGGTGTCCTATCTGAGAAAATCTGAGTGAGCATCCAAGCTAAAAACTTTCAGGAATATGCCTAGTAGGTACGAGGCCTACCCTCGCCTCTTTTTGTGACGAGTGCATCCCTGAGTATTCGCGCCTCGTTCTGCCACTAATTGTATTGATTATATCTAAGTAAACTATGAAATAAATATCTACCAAGGTATTCAAGAAGACATGTGGAATCTTAAAATCAAGAATATGAATATGTTAGAATTCAAACTAATGTACCTACATAACTTCGAAAATAGTCATTGATACATGGCCGAGGTGGGAGTAGAACCTGTGCCCTTCTACGCATCACGCATTTTAACCGGGCAACTTAGCCATAAGACCAGCGACACTCTCGATATGTACAATACCTTAAATTGATGAGCTTACATAAAGAGAGGTTAGACAAAATGAAATAAGCAAGAAAAAATGTATGCAGTGGTCGCATCGCAAGTAGAAAGATGTAGTGTCTGCCTACCCCTCCGGGAAATATACGTGATTTTATATAGAGTATTTTGGATAGATATTATACAAAAATTTATAGAAAATCAGTGTGATGTAATCAGTGGATGTCGTAAAAGCCGACTAAGACATAGGCTCATAAACTTGAGATTCTTCTTTTAGGCGATGGGGTAACAACCCATCACTATTTGAATCTCAATTCTATCATTAAGCCAAACAGACTGCTACTGAACGTGACCTATTGGGATATAGTCAGGATTATATGTATGTATCAGTGTGATCTGTTCTTTGCTACAGTTGAGTCTTTCGTAAAAAAGATGTCATTTAAAACAAATCTCTCTGCCAAGTCAATTGTCAGCATTATGCAGGTACTTGCTTGACGTCTTGTTTGTTGATGAAATATTCATTCGTATAGATTAGCATTATCAAACTATCGAGTTTTACTATCGATAGTTGCCATTGAGCCTCAGCGATGATTCGGCTCGACTAGGTGTTATGCCTGGGCTCCGACGATGTTGAGATGATGATGTCGGAGGTTGTATATATGCTCCAATCCGTGCAATCTTTGCTTGCGCGATTTATGTTTTTCGCTGTTTATGACTGATAGCTTCGCGTGATTCTATTTTTTATTTTTATGGCTTGTGGCGTATAGATTTCGCCACAATCTCGAAAATTTTCTAACCTATCGATAGCTCACTGCTGCTTGCTTTCAATATTGAGCTTCAATACTATCGAAAGTATTGTTTGGTCCCAATAGTATTGACAGAAACTGTGCTATCGATAATTTGATAGTGATATTCCACTATCGAATTATCGATAGCGAACTTTCGGCAACACTACTTGAACAGAAATAGTTCCCATTAATGTTATTGTTTTGAATTCTTGTTTTCTTTTCTTTGGAATTTGATATGAGAATGACTCTTATTTCCTTTTGCCTATTTGAATAGAAAGGCTAGAAGCAAACGTCTGTGTCTTTGAGATTGCTTTCTAAAAATACAAAAAGCTAATGTTTTACAAAAGTAAATATATGAATATCAAATTATTCCTCATAATACTATCGAGTTCTAGAACATTAATGGCAAGACCCCAGGTAGCTCTGATGTCCATACATTTCAAATGCAGAGGTGGGACTTACCCTCGGTCAAATGTACTAAGATTTATTGTTCCTGATGATAAGGTCAGCTGGTCTACTGAGTATACCAGTTACAAACCTCCTAATTATACTGAACCAGGGCTTACAGGGAAACCATGGGCAGATCCTGACATTGGTAAGTAATTTCATCATTGACTTTATGTAAGTGCAACAAACTAAAACATAATAAAATCATTTTCTTATTAGGTAATGGTACATTTCAACCAAAATGGAATAGTATGGATGGAAAAATAAGTAGAAAAAGTTACATGGGTGACTACCAAATTGTCAATGGTTATCCACTTAATCCCATTGGCCGCACTGGAATTTGTGGACGTGGAATCCTTGGTCGGTGGGGACCAAATCATGCAGCAGATCCAGTGGTTACACGATGGAAGAGATTGGAGTCAGGGGAGTTAGTTCATGACGACAATGATAAGTAAGTTAATTGCAATTCTTATTTTGGTGACAGTGCTAAATAAAATGGCATCCTGGTGTATCCCACACCTAACATTGACATAGTTTGCAGTACTGGGTATGTGGGCTTGATAACATTATAATTATTTTTTAGACCAATACTTCAGTTTGTAGCTATCAAACGAGGAGACACTGGAGAGTGGGCCCTGCCTGGTGGCATGGTTGATCCTGGAGAAAAAGTAACCACCACAGCTGTCAGGGAATTCCAAGAAGAAGCTATGAATGCTTTAGTCATGTCTAAAGGTAAAAACAAATGTAGCTTCCTATTAGTATAATAGGGTTGCTGAGGATTCTTGTTCTGCTTCCTCATAATGCCAAAATTCCGCAGTATTTTGGGTTCCTCAAATGCTACCACATCCTCATAAATAAAAATAAAAAATCCTCTTCTGCTATCAGTTCCTCAAAATTTATGAGGAATTTCACTGCGCATGCGCGTCGCGTGTCCATGGCACAGGCCGCAGCGTGATGCTGATGGACGGGCGAACGAGCCCTTCACTCCTGCTGTCAGCCTATCTACTGGAAACGCCCCTTTTAATTAATTTTTGTGTATGTTTCTACCTAGTTATGAAATGGCTGTTGGGTTGGATCTACTAGTATTTATAATTTCCTATCATCCTTTTCCTCTTCTGCTCCATATCTCCGCATCGTCTTAATTTCCGCGTGACAATTCCTCTTCCTCATAATCACTTAAACTAATGTTAGATAATAGGATTGTTGAGGAATCCTATTATCTAACATTAGTTCACACTTGTATTCATTCACACTGTAAAATTAGTTCTCACAAAAACATTTTGGATGCAAATGAAAGAAATACTACAATGCATCTAATTTTTTTTTTTTTTAAGAATCCTGCAGCACTGTTGCACCCTAATAATGATTAATCCTTTTACAGAGGAAAGAGAAGAATGGACAAAAAAGTTTGAAAAGTTCTTTAGTGAAGGAGAAGTTGTTTACGAGGGATATGTGGATGACCGTCGCAATACTGACAATGCATGGATGGAAACTGTGGCTTACAATTTCCATGACGACAGTGGATCTGTTGTTGGAGCCCTAAATCTACATGCTGGGGATGATGCAGTGGGGGTAAGATGGGTTGATGCAACCCCAAACATTAGTTTATATGCCAGCCATGACTCAATTTTGAAAGAAGTCGTAAATCGGCATTTGGGGATTGGTAAGTTAAGGTAGTTTTTGTTAAAACAGTGTCATTTTATTTGTGCCTCATTTTTAGTATTACAAACACCATACACAGTGAATTCTAAGTTGTAGGTACTTAATAAAATTCAAATAAATTAAAATGCTTTAAAAAAATGCAGTTTATTAAGTCATAATATATAATATACTCAGATATCCATCACAAGTTTCCAAATACACATGTAAAAATATTGCATCTTATCTGATAACAATATAAAAATTTCGTTTTTTCATAACATTTCTGTTGATGATCACCTGAATCTATCACATATTGCACCCATTCATCCCCCTTTACATCATAATTATACACAATTATGCATAATAACTATTATTTTATCCTAATTTACTGCTACCATTACGGAGTACAGTGGATTCATTGAAATAAAGGTTAAATTAATATTTTTACTCAACAAATTATAACGTTATTATTGGCAACCTGTCTAATGTTCCTTGCTTTTATGAATGACATGAAATTTAGATTTCATCAGTGTGTATTATCTGCAGACTTTCAAAATTTCTTAAAATATGAAGAGATTAAGAATAAACAAAGATATTTCGAAATTTTTGTGAGAGAATTGTTTTTAACAAATCATTATTACACTTATATTACAATGACTAGTCATGTATATTTACAGAAAAGTAAGGCGGAATGGTTTTACTCCTTAAAAATATTGAAGAAAATGTAACTTCCATTCCAATAATCATAATTTTTACAATCATACATGACACAATGTTGATGACCACATTGATAGGAACTCAGTAAAAAAAAAAACATTATAACATTCAAACAAAATTTACCAAACTCTTAAAAATGCTCTATAAATGCATTTTATTGCTATCTAGAACATAACATAAATTAAACATTTCTATTCTCTCCCATACTTGATCTATGATTACTGTGTTCATCATTACAGCACTTTACATGACCATCACCAAACACTACAATTAAATAAATCTATACCGAGATAATTTTTCCGTGAGGCAAAAAGGTAAACAAACCATAAATAAGGTAAGTTCTTTATAATGACTAATTAATTTCAAGAAATTAAAATAATGTCCAAAATCTGTTTGTGAAGTTTGAGAACTATGCCCTTCTTCAGTGGACTTATTCACTAACGTTGAAGGGCAATTTGTCTTATCATCTCTCTCTTTAGCTTTGGGGTTAAAGAACTTGTAAAACGACATATTGGGAGAGCGTAAGTCATACTGTTGATAACTTTCAGTCCATACTGCAGTCAAACACAACGTGAAATTGATGTTAAGACATAGCGGAGTGTCCAGATGGCATGAGAGCGTTATACGCGCGGTAGCAGTTCACGTCGTTCATGAGTCGTTGGATGTTCTGGGTAAATGTAGGAAGATCCTGAAAAAATATTTTTCTATTTATTCGAATTCTTTTAAAGTAATTAAAAATAAAACAAACACGCTAAGTTCAAAATGTGCTATAAAAACGTAAATTACTAGAGGAGACCCCCAGCTCCTGTAAGACTCGAAAGAACTATCGTTTAATTTTCGTTCCGTTTATTCGTGGGAATTTGTGGTGAGTCTAGTCGAGCGTGGCATAAAGGCGTGGCGGAACGCGAAAGAAAGAAAGCTATCCCTTAGCGCCTTTTGACCATGATCCTGGATTGGGTAAATCAGATTTTTACACGAACCGAAAAAACGAAACTATAATTATTTATATATATTACCGTGTCGGCTGGAAACTGGGCCAACTCGTGAACATGCGTCGGGTCTAGCCCATCGAGCGAGGCGAGGAAGTGCGGCAGGAAGGCTTGCCGGAACGCGGTGAAGTCCACGGCCGCCATGGCGTGCAGCGCGCCCAGGATCTCCTCGCGCAGCAGCGCGCGCGCGCCGCCCTCCGCCAGCGTGGCCAGCAGCACGGACAGGAACTGCGACAGGAACTCCGTGCGGAAGATCACCTGGTAAAGAGCGAGAACGTGCTCACTTTAGCTCCACCTGCGCAAAGCTCCTGTTTTTTAGGAATTACCAAAACAATACCTGCGTTCTTTTCCAAAGTTCCAATCTATATTTTTGTATCAAATTTCATCAAAATCTTTCAATGATTTAACTGTAAAAATTAGACATTTTAATATTTGTATGGATTTTTGTTCCCTTTTTTATTCTGATAGGTTAATATAATCGGCAAAACGCCTTGACATTATTGGCTCTGACTATCTCATCAGGGATAAATGACCTATACCACCATTTTTTCTTCAAAGCCGAGTCGTAGGTGAATTAAAATTTTCATGAAAAGGCTCAAATTTAACGACAAGTTTGCTGCTTATTTTGAATGTTATGTAAATAATTTACCTTATGGTACAACTTCCACTTTGTATTCAACACTTCCAGCGTGTTTATATTGATTCGCATTAGTTCGATATCGGGTTGTAAGAGGGCGCGGCCGAGCGCCGCCAAACCAGACCGGAGTTCATTCGTTCTTCTCGCACTCTCTTCGCCGTCGCATTTGTGCATGAAGAAATACCGCCAGCGGTGGATTAGAACACTGTTTTTGAAGAAAAAAAAAGGAATTAGTATGCGAAATATATGCTTTTAATAGGTTTTAGAGGCAATGAATACATATAATCATGTCTATATCCCTTGCGGGGTAGACAAGTGGTGTTGGATAGTGTCACGACAATCATTCATTGTTGCTATTTTACCAACAGGTCACTGTTATATTTTGTTGTTACCCTGAATGTAGGAAGTATTATAACTAAGTCCTAGACGTAGGAAAGAAGGCGATCGGAGTGTATCTTGAAAAAAAAAAGTGAAGCATCGTAAAAGCGGCGTTGTACGCATAGTGAGCCATGACGGCGGACCTGGCCAAGAGGCGCAGCGCGGCGCGGGCGAGCGCGGGCGCGGCGGGCGCGGCGCGCGGCAGCGCGTGGCGCAGCAGCAGCTCCAGCACGGCGCGCACGCGCACGCCGCCGCCGCCCGCCTCCACGCCCAGCCGCACGCACGACACCAGCCGCTCCAGGCTGCTGTCGTCGCCGCCCCTGCACGATCACAACATTTCTTTTAATGCCATCGTCTTCATTTCATCATCCGTGAACAACTATTTTTCATCCCCCGTCTAAAGGCAACGGTCGGTCTTTCGGCATACATGACCGTGTACCCTTGTATTTCATTTGACTTTGAAAGACTGGTAAAGGTAGTACTGTCACGATGTGTGTCAGAATGGCGGGTGTACCTCACGGATTTTAATATCTGTTTTGGATTAAAAACGTACCTGATGTGTACCTCAGTGTACCTATCCTAAAAATCTGTGTACCTCCTTCTATGTAAAGATTTTTAATAAAATAGGTACACCCGCGGTCCTGACGTCAGGACCGCGGGTGTACTTCTAGTTAGCATATGTAGGTAAGTTAACTGTATATGTACATTTGGTACCTCTTGTGTACCTGCAGAAACAAATATTAAATAAATAAAAAATATTAAGGGTGCTGAGAAAATGATAAAAATGATAAAAAATCATTTTTTTTCATGTTAAAATTTTCTTTTTCTTTTTTTGTAACTGGCCAGTTATGACACATTCTGAACAAAACAGAAAATTAGTTGCACAATACAAATTATAATTAACATATATCAACAACAAAATGTTTATGTATAAATGATCTAGTTCTAGTTCATTACTACAGTATATAGGGTAAACCAGAGAGTGATTGCCCACAGGCAGTGATTGCCCGTTTTTAGAAAAAAAATCTGAATCAAGGTTGTGTTCTCAGTTGTTTCGAATATAATTTACTAGGTTACTCTATGGTCAACTTATAGTAGATTTTAAAATTGATAAGTGTTAAAACTGAAGAAAAATAACATTAATGGTAGATTTTGTCAAGACGGGTGAACGTGTTACTCAAACAGGTAAGCTTTTTAGCAATTTTCTTAAGGAATTACTTGCTTAGAGGTTCATTTTTTTTGCATTTTGTTTGATATTTTATTATTGGTGTATGGTTATGACGAAATCATAAGTGTTATGTTATGTTTTTAATGAAAATATTTGAAATCGGATTAGATTCAACAGTTTTTTAACGGTGGGCAATCGCTGTACGTATTTCGGCATATTTTTAGTTATTGCCCACCATAATTTTAGTGATTGCCATGGTTAATATCTATAGTTATTGCCCAGGGCAATCATTATCGGCAATTTTTTGATTAAGTCAGTAATGTTGCTGTCACATTTATTAGCTTAATGGCTTGCATACGCGCAAAAATATTGTCAATATTTTTGCCAAATACACGCAATAATATTGACAATGTAGCAAATATTGTTAACATTATTTCGTGGGTGCGGGTAGCCAATCACTATGCACAACATCTTATTGGCTGTTATTGTTTTATTCACAGTATGCCAAAGACACGAAAAGTGCAATATAGCAAAGAAAATTTACAGAAAGCTATCGAGGCTCTTCAAGATGCTTTTAACAATTTGTCTACAAGGCAAATTGCTGAAAAATACCTTGTTCCGAGGTCTCCGCTACTATATTAAAAATCTGGGACATAAAACCAGTTTAGAATTGTAGGGATCACATTTAAATAGTTGTAAATACTATAAATAAATAAAATTATATGTTAGTAACAAACGAACAATCGTATGTATAAAAACTCATACCCGGAACTCCTTCGTCCCGCCATAAATTCGGCGGACAAGTAAATTTAAAAATGTCTGTTTGACAAGAGTCAAGTTTATTGTATTTTTTGACCCGTTTGTTCCTATACACTTAAAAAGTAATTTAAATCTTTCATTTTATCTTATATCCCTTCCCCTCTTCTCTTACTCTGACTGCGCTTCAACTTCAATTAAGTAAGCTTTAAATCTATCGGTACAGGACCATCTTTACTAATATTATAAAGCTGAAGAGTTTGTTTGTTTGTTTGAACGCACTCATCTCAGGAAGTATTGATTCGAATAGAAAAATTATTTTTGCGTTGAATAGACCATTAATCGAGGAAGGCTTAAGGCTATATAATATCACACTGTAACTATAAGGAGCAAAGAAATAATAGAAAATGTGAAAAAAAACGGGGAAAATTATTCATCCTCCAGGGCTTCAATAATGCCCAAAATAATTATTCCACGTGGACGAAGTTGTGGGCACAGCTAGTCACCTATATTTACTGTCTGAAGAAAGTCGTTTGTAGGATTGGATAATAATATCGGCTAGAAAAGGATTTCCTCGAAATAAAGAAGACATTTTAGACTCCGTGCAAAAGTTTTTGGAAGAAAACCCGCGCCCTAATTTTTTTTATATAAAATAGGCCAGGTGATTGTTGGTGGAAGGCATTTTTGAAGAACATCAGAAGGAGTGACAAAAGTTTAAAGTCTAATTTATCATTTTAAGGTACTGGGCAATTACTGTGCTGTGATGTGGGCAATTAGTGTAAGCAATGGGCAATAACTGTACATTTTTGGATAATTTTAAATTTGTTTAATTATTTTCTAAGCCATGTAAGTTTTGACTAAAAACCGTTAACACTTTGATGGAGATTTTATTTAGACATAAGAAAAAAATTATAAATGGTCGAAACTTATAATACTTTTTTTATTGTTTGAAGCCAAAGTGTTTGAAGTCCTTAAGTGGGCAATAGCTATACGGTTTACCCTACTTTCATGTAGGTATCCTTCCGAGGCAAGCGATGGGAGTGTTATGACGATCTTCGTAATAATGTAAGAAAAAGCTCTAAATGTATGATTTCAGAATGTGACCTTTATGGATTGAATTTTTTTTTTTTTTTAATATACATAAATATATATTTTGTGATTTAGGAATGTTACAATTCTGTACCTATACATAAATGTATAGGTAATCACATACAGGCAGACACTAGAGTGATCCTATAAGAGTTCCGTTTTTTTTTATTTTTTTCATTTTTTCAGCACCCTTAATATTTTTTATTTATTTAATATTTATTTCTGCAGGTACACAAGAGGTACCAAATGTACATATACAGTTTACTTACCTACATATGCTAACTAGAAGTACACCCGCGGTCCTGACGTCAGGACCGCGGGTGTACCTATTTTATTAAAAATCTTTACATAGAAGGAGGTACACAGATTTTTAGGATAGGTACACTGAGGTACACATCAGGTACGTTTTTAATCCAAAACAGATATTAAAATCCGTGAGGTACACCCGCCATTCTGACACACATCTGTCACGTTACTGATAGAGGTATCACTGACGTGTGTGCTGTGTGACACATGCTAACAATAAAATTATTTTCGTTGCAAAAGAAATTATCTGGAAGTTAGAATGAAATGAAATACAATTTCAAATGTAACTGTTACCTAATTAAATATTAGTATTCAGATGTGTAATAGCAAAGAATACCTCTGTGCAACATCGAGGAACACATCGATGGCAGTGTACGCAAAGTTTCCTAGCTGTGGTAACAACGCAGTGAACAGCGCCAGGAAAAAATCAGTTATTTCCGCCTCCTCTTGCGCATAAGCAGGTTCCCGAAGCATGCGCAGGGACGTCTCCGCTGCGGGCTGCATGCTTTCTGCTATTATCTGAGTAGGAGAAATAACGTATAAATAAAATTTCCGTTGTCATTTTAGACTTGACAACGATAATCAAAAGCAGTGATTGAGCATAATTTGTACTAAATACGAATTTTATCGACCACCCAGGCGAGGGAGTCTTCATTACTTTAGCAAGTAGGGTGTCAAGCAAGGGTGCACTGTACGATAAAGCAAACACGAGAGCAGCACACACTTCTCATAATTCAGCTCGTAGAAGGAAAGGTTAGTAGAGATATGTGTGGCCAGTATAGAATGCGCGGGCCGAGTCTCTATCTCCGCCTCGGTGCGACTCACCTTCTTGGCGAGAGTGGGCGCATGCGCGAACGAGTGCAGCAGGGCTGTGAGCGGAGGCAGAGCGACCGCCGGCCCGCAGCGGTTGAGCTCCCCTGTCCACGCGGCTAACAACGCGCGGGCTGCGTCTCCGCTAGCGGGCCCGTTGTTGGCAGCACTGCCTGAGCCACGCGGCAGGCACAGAGACAATAACGCCTCGCGAACTACTGCCGCTGTCTGTAAATTGCAACCAGTTACCTTTATTGTCAAAATAGCTTAATCAATGTAAGCATACAATTTATAAAGGATTTATTTTAAATATATTTTAATATTGTTTAGAAATGTATTCTTAAAACTCATACATAAAGATAAATAACTTACCTTAGTCTCGAGGTATCGCAGTGACACTTGCGCGTGATGGTATAGATCGCCCACTAGCGACACAGGCTCTCGCGTAAACTTCACGTTCTTCGAAAGACTCGATAATAAGTGCGCTGCCGCATGACACAAAAGTGGCGGTTCCTGTGGACGATAAAATAAATAAACGTTAGGTTTCTGATATCTGGAAGTAGCTTTGTAAACAACAAAGAGTCAAGCCCAACAAGCCCGGTATCTCAATAATTTGACCAATGAACTTTTATACAACCAACCGATTAGGTACATAACTTTTAATTTTGTGGAATTAAACTTTTATTTCATTTGAAACGCGCAGCTTTGAAGCAAATAGTGTTAAACCTTCATGGTTTCAATATCAATAACGAACACCCTGGCCATTGTATATTGTGTCAAGTAGATTAAAAATAAGAACTAATTATTCTCTTCTGTCATGTCTTATGTGTATCTAAGATTTTATCTAAATAAAATAAACTAACGTACTCACTGCACTCTCTGTTTTCACTTATTCTAATAGGTTATGGGACATCCAATTTGTTAAGGTACGTGAAAATTGAATAATGAGTAATGTGGATAAAAATCTTCTCAATATGACAGCGCCAAGTTCGTCAACTACATTCAAGAAGTTGACGGGGAGTAATTTCCCTAACTGGGCATTCAGTATAGAATGCATGTTGATAGATCAAGATCTCTGGGATGTCGTCATCAAAGAAGTTGATACTTCTGATCCTGAGGTAAAGCGCAAAGATGCGAAAGCGAAAGCAAAAATTTGCCTTACATGTGACGAATCGGTGTATCCCATAATAAAATCTGCGAAAACGGCTTATGAAACATTTAATCGTTTGAAAAAGGCATATGCAGATAGTGGTCTCACAAGAAGACTAACCCTTATGAAAAAACTGTTGTCTAATGAGTTCAACAAGCCAGGAGGTATGCAAAATTATGTTAACTCTAGTCTTGCTATTCAACAAGAACTGGTAGCAATAGGAGCAGGCGTAGACGATGAATTCTTAGCAATTATATTGCTTGTTGGATTACCAGAACGGTACCACTCGTTAGTTATGGCCTTAGAGCATGCCAATACTAAGCTGACGACGGAAAATGTGGTGGCAGCACTCTTAAAGGAGGACATACGTACTTCTCCAGCAGCAGTACCTACAAGCACTGTGGATGCAGCGCTACACAGCAAGGACAAGAAAAAGAAGTTCTGCAAGTACTGCAAGAAGTCAGGGCATTTGGTTTCGGAGTGTAGAAATAAAAGCAAAAAGAATAATTCGGCAACAAACAGTTCAAATTTTATTTCACAAGATTGTTCAAATTACACTTCAAAATTTACACTTTCATCTTGTTTCACTAATGCTCTTCCCACAGGTTCACAAGATTGGTACATAGATTCTGGAGCGTCCTCCCATATGTCCAATAGAAAAGATTGGTTTGTGAATATGCATCGCCACATTTCACCGATTATAGTTGCAAATAAGGAGCAGCTATTAAGTCAAGGTAAAGGTGATGTAAGCTGCCAAGTTTCCGATAGCGTAAGTAACATTAGCGATGTTTTGTACATTCCTGGTCTAGCCACAAATTTGCTATCCGTTAGCAGTATGGTTAAAAAGGGTTTCGATATTTTATTTACAAATAATGGGGCACAAATAATTCAGAGAGGCGGATGTCAAGTGACAGGAAATGTCATTGCAACAGGGTCTCGTATCATAAAGGTATGTATAGACTCGATACAAAAAGTTCGCATGTTTTTTATACACCTACCAAGGAGTCTGCTATGCTCTGGCATAGACGACTTGGTCATCTTAATCAGAAAAGTATGCATATCTTGAAAAAGAAGTGTATAGGAATAGATTATTCTGGTTTGTATAATAAAACGTGTATTCCATGTTTACAAGGAAAACTTGCGAAAATACCTTTTCCAAAGAAGTCTAAGAGCAAATCAAGCAAAGTCTTGCAATTAATTCATTCGGACTTATGTGGACCTATGAGTACGCACTCATGGGGTGGGGCTCTTTACTTACTTACTTTTACAGACGATTTTAGTCGCAAAACTTTTGGATATCTTTTAAAATCAAAAGCTGATGTTTTTACAAAGTTTGTAGAGTTTAAGCATTTGGTAGAAAATCAAACTGGTGAGCGAATAAAAGTTCTGCGTTCAGATAACGGTCGCGAATACGTTAATAAGGAGATGACGGCTTTTCTGAAGGAGAACGGTATAATTCACCAAACAACGATACCGTACACTCCTCAACAGAACGGTATCTCAGAGCGTGCTAACAGGACTATAATCGAGAAAGCTAGATCAATGCTTAAAGACTCCAAACTACCTTTAGCATATTGGGGTGAAGCTGTCAATACAGCAATATATTTAAAGAATCGTGTTCCTACGCAATCTTTAAATAACAAAATTCCAGAAGAACTATGGACTAAACGGAAGGTAGATCTTTCTCATCTCAAAGTGTTTGGATGCGTAGCCCATGTTCTCGTGCCTAAAGAAAAGCGTACAAAGCTGGAATCAAAAACCCAATCATGCATTTTCGTAGGATATTGTGCGGAAAGTAGAGGATATCGCCTTATAAATCCAAAGAATCCGCGCGTTATAATAAGTGCGAGAGATGTTGTCTTCTTGGAAGACAAAATGTACAACGATGAAGAGTTACCTACTTCAAAAGCAGAAGATGTTCTTGTTCCTTTAGTTGACGAGCAACTACCTTTAGTTGACCAACATCCAGTTTTAGAGGAAGAACTTCAGCCAGTTAGTTCAGAAACTCCACAGCTGTCATCATCAGAGTACACGGAAGAATTTGTTACTCCTGTAAATTCTTCTCCTGAGTCTGATGAACAAGTTCCTGAGTCAATTAGGAGGTATCCTACTCGGTCAAGACGTCCTCCTGAGAGATTCAGTGAAAATATATATCTTACATCTGAAGAAGAACCAGAATGTTATAAGGAAGTTAC
Organism: Amyelois transitella; assembly: GCF_032362555.1. Lineage (NCBI taxonomy): Eukaryota > Metazoa > Arthropoda > Insecta > Lepidoptera > Pyralidae > Amyelois > Amyelois transitella. The sequence continues at coordinate 4,099,988 of NC_083516.1, read as the reverse complement.
TGAACACCCATGTAAAGAAAAGTGGTTAGAAGCCATGAAGGCTGAATATGATTCTCTGACGAAACATGGGACATGGATTCTCGTTGACAGGCCTGTTGGTAGAAAAACAACAAAATGCAAATGGGTCTTCAAAATTAAAAAGGATACAAGTGGTAACGTCACTAAATACAAAGCAAGGTTAGTTGCTAAAGGCTTTACACAAGTAGCAGGGGTAGATTATGGCGAAACATTTTCTCCTGTAGCCCGATTGTCATCAGTTCGTCTTTTAATAGCTTTTGCTGCACATCATGGACTGAAAGTTGATCACTTAGATGTGGAAACAGCTTTTCTTAATGGTGATCTTGAAGAAGAAATTTATATGGAGCAACCTGACGGATTCTCCAATAATCCTAAGGAAAAAGTGTGTCTTCTCAAGAAAGCCATTTACGGTCTTAAACAGGCTCCACGACAGTGGAACATAAAAGTTTGTGAAGCAATGCGTAAAATGTCGCTTACACAAACAGCAAATGAACATTGCCTTTACTACAAGCGTGATGGTAATGATCTACTTTTGATAGCTGTATTTGTTGATGATTTTTTCATTGTAAGTACTAATGATAATCTCAAATATTGTTTTCAAAATGAACTTAAGAAACAATTTATTATAAAAGATCTTGGTAATCTAAAAGATTGTCTTGGTATGAGAGTTATACAAGAAAAAGGCTCTATAACTTTAGATCAAACCAAATATATTGAAAAGCTTTTAGAAAAATATAATATGATTGAAGCAATTTCTGTCACAACACCACTGGAACCAGGTGTAAAACTAACTTTACCTGAAAAAGAGGAAGAAAAAGTTCAAGTTCCCTTTCAAGAACTTATCGGCTCTTTAATGTACATTGCCATATGTACGAGACCTGATATAGCTCACTCAGTCTCATACCTTTCCCAGTTCAATGCACATTACGGGGGGGTACACTGGAAGGCCGCTAAACGTATTCTTCGATATTTGAAAGGTACTAAAAATCTAAAACTTAGTTATAAGAAGACAGACACATTTTATCCTGTTTGTTATGTAGATGCAGACTATGGAAACAATCTTGTGGATCGTAGGTCATTTACAGGTTACGTTTTTTTGATGAGTGGAGGTCCTATTTCATGGGAAGCTCGCAAGCAGCGTACAATAGCGCTTTCCACTACAGAAGCTGAATATATGGCTCTGGCGGATGCTTGCAAAGAAGCTATTTATCTCAAAACTCTCATAACTGATGTCTTTGCCATCCATTCTCATCCCATAGTCATTCATACAGACAATCAAAGTTCCATTAAATTAGCTCATAACAACACATATCATGCACGCACAAAACATATCGACATTAAACACCACTTTATTCGAGACGCAATATCACGGCATGAGTTCGAACTTAAATTTGTTCCAACCCAATCAATGATTGCCGACATTTTAACAAAACCGTTGCCGAAGCCTAAACACATAAAATGTTCTAATTCTTTAGGTTTAGGTTAGAGTGTTAATTGTGTTTCTATTATATATTGCTTTGGTGTTATTTTGTTATTGATGTGTGTACTGTAAAGATTTATTTTTTAAACTTTGATATTGTCTTTAACTATTTTATATATGTTTGTTTAATATACGGGATGTTCGCATTGCGGGGGGGTGTTAAACCTTCATGGTTTCAATATCAATAACGAACACCCTGGCCATTGTATATTGTGTCAAGTAGATTAAAAATAAGAACTAATTATTCTCTTCTGTCATCTGCTCTGTCATGTCTTATGTGTATCTAAGATTTTATCTAAATAAAATAAACTAACGTACTCACTGCACTCTCTGTTTTCACTTATTCTAATAAATAGCAATCAATATAGAGGTATACAAACGGGCGAGTCGTGCGGCGTGAGGAAGGGCACGGCGGACGCGAAGAGCCCCTCCATGGCGGGCACGGGCACGCCGCACTCGCCCGCGTAGCAGCTCCACGCGCCCATGCACGCGAACATCTCCGCGTGCCTGACCATAGGGGGAGAAAACATTTTATTGTTGCATGAAAAACCTTCGTCGATAAATTAGTGATCGACTATAAAATATTGCGAAAAGAACACGATTTATTCCAATAATATAAAATTAATAAGTTTGGGAGGTTATAAAATGACTCTTGAATTTCCAAGCCATATTATGTTGTGTATATTGCATGTATTTCTTTCGGTCTCGCCTAAGATAAAAAATTTTAATCGGTCTCAGTCGGGCCTTATCTGTATACTCACACCATGACGAGCGCGCGCGCATGCGCGTGGCAGTGCGCGGCGCGGTGCGGCCGCGCGCCCGCCGCCGCGCCCAGCGCGCACAGCACGCGCTCCACCAGCGCGCCGCCCGCCGCCACGCCGCCGCGCCGTCGAGGCTCCGGCTCTGGAAACGTGTAATGTCAATAACTAAGAGTTGCTTTGGCAACATCTCAACACCAAAATTATAAACCATTCAAGCGAAATTTCTACGGTTCCGAGCATAAATTCAACCTCCGACTTCTATATCCAAACGCAGAAGCTGTCAGTGGCAATGGACATCATTAGGTACAGTAGCACACAGCATTACCCGCCATGAGAGCAGGCGCGAGTCTGCCCAGCAGCCGGGTGAGCGTGGCCAGGTCAAGCAGCGCGGCGAGCAGGCGGTCGGCTTCGGGTGCTGCGCCGCCGGAACGCGTCGCCGCTCGAGCGTAGACTCCCGCTAGACACTGCCACCGCTCCAACTGATGATATGATAAAACTCTTTACTACAATATTCGGCATAAAATTCGGTGTGAAGAAAGATGAATTGCATCACCTTGACTGTTAAACCGATTCATGGACTGTTTCTTGACAAAGTTAAGAAAAAATACTCACCACCGACGTAAAAACATCCAATGGAGCTAAATCCGCCACGCGAGCTATGCATTCAATACAATGCTTGAGAAATGTGTGCCATTCAGTTTCACCCTGAAAAAAAAACAAAAATTTTACAGCTAATGTTTAAAAAACCAACAAAACTGGCATGTTCTACCAAAAATATTATAATTTTACTCATTTAATTTCATATCGAGATAGAGATTGGAATCGATATAAGATTGATTTCAATCTGTGGATTGGGATCGAATATTAAGATCGGGCGTCAGTTCAATTATCTAAATGCTACATGACATGAATTCAGTGAAAAAAAAAAATACACATACATACACACGGTCACGTCTATATTCCTTGCGGGGTAGACAGAGCCAACAGGCTTGAAAAGACTGAATGGCCACGTTCATCTATTTGGCTTAATGATAGAATTGAGATTCAATTAGTGACAGGTTGCTAGCCCATCGCCTAAAAATGAATCCCAAGTTTGTAAGCCTATCCCTTAGTCGCCTTTTACGACATCCATGGGAAAGAGATGGAGTGGTTCTATTCTTTTTTGTATTGGTGCCGGGAACCACACGACAGTGAAAAAAAAATCAGTGTATCAAAAAGAAAAATAAGATAATCACGCACATCGTCATCACACACTTCGTTGTCAAGATGTTGCAGCTGCGCCTTGTTGTGCTGGAACTGTATCTTGTTGAGCACGCCCGTCACCAGCGCTTGTAGCGCCTCCCAATATCTACAATCAGCATACATAAATCACGTTTATAAAGTTTGAATTTTACCCCGTAAGGGATAACGCTTACGGGATAAATTCAGTCGTTCTAAATTAAGTAACTAAAATAAATTAAGTAGCTATTGGCATCTTTCTACATTTATCTTACTAAACCGATTTAAAACTTGGGGTTCCTAGATTAATCTCGCACTTTAAATTATAAAATTTTCTAAGCCTTCCTTTTGATTTCTTAAGCTTAATACAAAAGGAAATATACATTCAATGTATCAATTTAATTATTAGTTAACTAGCCTATAACTATTAATATATATATTAGTAAGTGCGTGTGTGTGTGTGTATAATATACATATATATGTATGTATAAGTGTGTAGTTTATTACATTCATATATATGAAGGTACATAATAACTACAAGGTACTTAATTTCTCTGTCTTACCCAATGGTTCATTGTCAGATAATGCATTTAGCATTAAGTCCGCCCATTGTATCAACATTGTTTACGGTTTGTACAATAAAGAAATAAACAGTAGGAATAGGTAGCTAACCCAACCTTGTTGGATAGACATTCTTTTTTTTTTTTCTTTTTTTTTTTCTTTTTTCTTTTTTTTTTTTTTTTTTTTTTTAGGACAAATTACACTGATTGAGTTAGCCTCGAAGTAAGTTCGAGACTTGTGTTACGAGATACTAACTCAACGATACTATATTTTATAATAAATATTTATATACTTATATAGATAAACATCCAAGACCCAGGCCAATCAGAAAAAGTTCTTTTCTCATCATGCCCTGGCCGGGATTTGAACCCGTGACCCCCGGTGTCACAGACAAGCATAAGACCGCTGCGCCACAGAGGCCGTCTATAGTGATTTTTGTGTAATTGTTTTTCAGTTAAGAAATCTGTTTTACTTACTTTGGTGTATCTTCAGGCTTCAAAATATCAATAAACTGTGTCCATATATCTAAGCAGTTAACAAATATTTCACACGTAGGTACCTGAAATATATGTTCGTTATTTAAATATAACTTGTAAAAATAAATAAAACAAGCGCAATTTTATTTAAGTTTTATGATCACCTGGAATGTATACTGGAATAGATAAGAAAGAAATTCGATTGCATCGAATTCTGGCTCGGCCTCGAGCCTCTTGAAATGCAAAGATACAAATAGTTTCAGTAATTCTGCTAACTTGTTGAGGTAACTGAAAGAAAAAAAAAATTACAATAAGTAATAAAAATAAAATGTGCAAAGCGTCTGTGGTCGATAAAGTGTCCGGTTAAAATGCGACACTGACTCGTGGTGCGCTTGCAGCATGTGGTGGGGGTTGTGCGTGAGGTGCCGCAGCAGCCGCAGCGCGCAGTGGTGCAGTCGCAGCGCGGTGGTCGCCGACGACGGCGGCGCGTATCGCCGGTACAGCAGCTCGCATACGCCGCCCAGCCCCGCCAACGCCGCTTCAGAGCTCTGAAATGTTGAACTCTATTATAATATGTACTTGTAATTGTAAGAACGAGATAACTGAAATATACCTATATGTAAAGAGTTTATCGAAGATACATAAAATAATAGTAATACCTTTTGATATATCAAATCGCAAACGAAATACAAAAAGTAAAACGATTCTCATCTTATCTGGATACATCACATAGACAAAAAAATCAAGGCTCGCCGTCGTTATCAGACCTACCTAGTAAAAGCATTTCTAAATATATACTTTGTAAAGCCACACATAGATTATATAATTGAAGTCTGGGGAACAGCTGCCAAAACCAACTTAAAATTAATACAAATTTCTCATAATAAACTAAGAAAATCGCTGTTTCATTTACATTATATAAAACCAAGCAAAATAGTTTATAGTAAAGCAAAAATTATGAACGTTAGACAATCATATGTTTATTTACAAAAATATATATCTATACTAATATTATAAAGCTGAAGAGTTTGTTTGTTTGTTTGAACGCGCTAATCTCAGGAACTACAAGTTCGAATTGAAAAAAATATTTTTGTGTTGAATAGAACATTTATCGCTTTAGGCTATAATTATAACATCACGCTGCAACTATTAGGACCGAAGAAATAATGGTAAATGTGACAAAAACTGGGAAAATTATTCATCATTGACCGTTGCGTGCGCTGCGAAAACGGTTCAAGATACCAAAAATATAAGTATGAAAGGATTATTCCTCTTTAAATGATCTAAAAAATGTCCGCGACAGTATATGTCTATCTTTTAAAATTAGCTCACTAGAACCGTTTTTATGGTACTCATATATGGTCGAAATTAATGCATTATTTGTTAAGATTTTTATCAACGTAATAATATTAATCTTTATCCAAAAATTGTGTTGTTGATTAAGAGTATTTATTTGTGAACAAAATTGTGTTTGACAACACTTAATTTCAATGAACATCTTAGAAGATATTACAATTTTAAAATAACACCGATATAAAATTTACCCGCACCGCAAATCATGACGCTGCAAGGAGAGGCGTTGCTTGCGAGCGACGCGGAGAGGGAGGTGTAACTCTGCGAGATACCATGCCGCGCGGCTCAGACGCGCAGATGGCTCATTTGTTTTCGCGAATAACTATTTCACGCGGACGATGTCGCGGGCACAGATTAATAAAGATATTCACTCTGAAATAGCTTTTACAAAGAAAAAGCAATATCAAAAAATTAAACTCGGGCGTGCTAATGACATCAGCTTACACATAGGTACCCAGAAAAAATTATGGCAAATCAAACTTCATCATCATTCACGAAAGAGCTCAGCTGTACAATAAATAACTTTAAGATTTCTTAAAAGACTGCAAACATTAACTACTTTCAAAAAGCTTTAAAACAATATTAAATTAATAAAATACCTACAAAAGTCTAAATATAATCTTATTTACGCATCCGTCCTTAATTTGTAAGTTCTCATTACAAGTGAATTTGAAGATTCTTTCATGAGAATACAACTTCTTTAACCATAACTAATTTCAGGTTTAATAAAATTACTGAGGTTGATTCATACCGAATGGAATTGTATCAGAATACTTTTTAACCAGATTCAATGCATAAATGTCCACATACATGTGATTGTGTGGCGATGCTGCCCCAGAAGAACACGGTGGTGACGAGTGACGGCGGCACGTGCGATGACAGCGGCAGCCACGAGAACAGGTGCTGCAGTGTTGTCAGGCACTTCACTACTATTTCCGCGTTAAGGGCTCTACAAAACAAAATATTTAAAACACTTTAAAAAAGAGGTTTGTAGCATGGTAGGTTTTTTTTCACAGATGCCGTGTGGTTCCCGGCACCAATACAAAAAAGAATAGGACCACTCCACCTCTTTCCCATGGATGTCGTAAAAGGCGACTAAGGGATAGGCTTACAAACTTGGGATTCTTTTTTAGGCAACAGGCTAGCAACCTGTCACTATTTGAATCTCAATTCTATTAAGCCATATAGCTGAACGTGGCCTTTCAGTCTTTTCAAGACTGTTGGCTCTGTCTACCCCGTAAGGGATATAGACGTGATGATATGTATGTATTTATCTAGCACTCTGTGAAACTGACCCACTCAGAGTAATGTTTTTTCTGACATTGCCCAAAGGGATATAAATAAAAGTTTATTTCATTAATCTGTTTTTGTGATCACATTCCACCATGGAGCAAGTTCTCATTGTATTCACAAAAACAGCAAATTTTCTAAAATTCCTGAATCCCTTAATTCATATTTTTGTTTAATTAATACATATTTCAAATATTAGTTAGATTCTAAGCTATTTTGGTTTCAGTCCTGTGATGATACATAAGTCAACTTGGTTTTTTTGAACTCCTTTTTTACCCATGTAAAATTCAAATTTTCTAAAACCCCAAGACACACTTTTAATTATTTTTGCCAAAATGCATTCATGCTGAATTTTAAGTTGATCAGTCAAAATGTTTTTTTTTTACATTCAATATTTTACCACCTTTTCAACCCCTTTAGGAAATTCCTTTCTTATCTTATCACTACGTGGTAAAGTAAGCTGATGTCCAAATGTCAAGTTTTTAGATTATATGGTTTAGGCTGCGCATTGATGTCACCCTTTCTTTTATACTATCAATCTGCTTTTATATATATAGAAGATGATTTTAATTATTTAAGGTTGATGATTTTCCTATATCCTATAAATTCTGTTAAATACAATATATTTATATAAATTAAAAACAACCACAACTCACAGTTGTTATTATCAATACAGCTTGTGTGTAAAACTGAACAAACATCATTATGAAGAGTTTTCTTTTCTTATCATAATCACAGTTCTCTGCCTTTTCGCCGAAAATCGTTTGGCAGATCATCACTTGCCAATCAACGTTTCGCAGAATTTTATTTCGCGGAATAATCATTTGCCAACTATATCACTTAATTTTGTTTCATTTCCCAACTTAACTATTGCCAACTGTACGTTTGGTCTGGCTTTTATAATGACACTTTTCACAAGGCCAACTTTCAAGTAGCGAACGTTTCAGTTAGAGTAATATTCATTTAATTTAATGTATTGTTTACCAAATAATATATTATTGTTTTTTTTTCCATAATTATTTTTCTACTGTAGCTAATATTCAAGTGCCCTGTGTAGTGAAACAAAAGCGATTCGGTTCTGGTCGCAGTTCTAACCTAACCTAACCGATTTCTTTCGATTTCACCTCAACTACGTTAATAAAGGAAACCGTTGCCAACGAGGGGGAAATAGAAAATATATTAACAGGTGCCCCACCAGAACCTAAGAAAAAAAAAAATACTTAGACAAAGACGAAAGAATCAACAGAATTCTTGAACCCAAATCTTCATATTCACATGAAAATTATTAATGTGCATTGCTGCTAATTTAAAGGGTTAATTTTTTTTTTGTAATTCTTTAATAAAAATTGCATGTCGAAATTAGTTTATTTTATATCATAATATAAATGTACGAAAAAGGTACTGTTACACAGACGAAACGTTATTCGTCTAAAAGTTGTCTGGCCTAGTGAAGGATTTGATAAATGATAAGTGCCCGAAACGTGTTCTGTCATTATAATAATGAGCTTAACAATAATTCTACCAAATGAAACGTTATCATACAAAAATTTGACAATCGTTAGTTGTCAAAGTGAAAATCAGGCGAACCGTTGGTTGGCAAGTGATAATCCGCTAAACAATTTTCGGCGAGAAGGCAGGATACCCATAATCACATAATAATTCAAGCAAAACAAACTTCTTGATAAAAATCTAAAAGAAGCAAATCACACTAAAAATGTACAATAAATTCTAACCACAGCATAATTAGATGAATTTAATAAATTCTTACTTGTCCACATTTCTTGCTGCCTGGTCTTCTGTAGCACTTGCCAGTAGGTCTGGAAGGGCCGACATCTGCGGTATCCCACTAGTGGGCGATGGAGGCGGATTTGATTGCCCTTCTTGAGCATTTTTCTCTAAAATCCCTAAAAGATAATATAAGAATTTCATTTGAAATAATCTTTCTTTATTTTAAATATATAAATGCTAAACATTGTAAAAAAAATACTTCGTCATGTGACAGCTTTTAGTAAAACAATTTTTCTTTATTGTTACAAGCTAAGGTTTCCAATTTTTTTGACTTTATACATAATAATTTACCACTAAGTGCTGCCAACAATTGAGGCATGCCCTTCAGCATGAGTCTCTCCAGCTCGCTCCTCCGTTGTGAAGGCAGCAACACACCTGTATCACGGGCAGCACCCAGTTCCTCACTGGCGGCCTGTGCTAGCACCAACCCTAATATACAATGATGTCCATTGCAATTTATAAGCTGAAAAGAATACAATAGACAATTTTTTAAACTTATAATTAAAAGTTGGTATCACAGAAATTAACATGCTGTGCTGGATGTGTAAAGTATCATGGAAAGACTGCGTGTGAAACTCCCATATCTGCAGATTCAGACGAATTGCAGGAGAGCCACCTATGTTGGTACAGCCATGACTTACAGAAACCTGATAACTACTTGGGAATCACTTCAGTGGAGGGTGCAACCAAAAACATGCAGAGATGACAGAGTATTAGAAGTAGGTATTTTTATAATAAAATTGATTTTATTGCTAAAATCTGCGTAAAAACATGATTTAATCAGTCAGAATATCTTATAAAGCAGCTCCTGCCTTAAATACCTATATTGTCTATTATAAAGTAAAAACAAGAACTTACTTCAACTATGTTATTAAAAAAGTCAGAATACTGGTCAGGCCAATCATATCTTGCAATTGATACCATGAGAGCAGCCAGTTTGTTACGTATAAAGTAGACCATCATTTCATGCTTAGAAATCAACTCATTCCATAGTGTTAACCTTATCTCAGTTTTTTCATTGGTTGATAAACTTATCCATTGTCTATTGATGATGTTCTGAAAAATATCATAAAACTTTATGTTACACAATTGAATTAAGGACTGATCAAATATACATCTCCAATAGCAAAGAATTTAAACAAATTAATTTTATCAAGTTTGTTTTAAAAAATTACAACACATTCTTGTTGTTCCACTAACATAATTCAGAATATCAAACATATAATTACATACATAAAGTCACTTGTAAATCCCTTGCAGGGATAGAATATTTTGGTGATAAATATAATAAAATAGCATTTATGGCGAAAAAGTAAACTACTATAAAAAATTAAATTACCTTACCTCTAAAGTTGTCAGTGTGAACATGAGCACATACTGGTTTTGGGATTTCTGGAGAAATAGCAAACAATGTTTCCAAGAGTCTCTCCTGTTAGAAAAATTTTCTAGCATGCTTTCTATTTCTCTTTTTCTGTAATTGGTTGTGGTTGGCGCAAAGAATTCGGACATCAATACCTCCAAAGAGGCCAAGGCCTCATTTACATCTATATCACCCTGTAAAAATAATATAAAATGTAAATACTTCATTAAATTTTTTTTAATTATACTTTCAATAGTATGCTAAACCAGGACAAATTTTGTTTGTAGTGATAAAAATTATAATTTGCGTACATACCATAACCGACAAATATTTTCTATCATGCAAGTTCACATCATATTATAGTCTGGTTTATATGCAAATTGCAATTAAATGCTGGAATATTAAGACTGAATCAATGAAGTTTGATCTAGAAATCTTAATCTAAAGCCGTTTGATAAAATTTATCTCCCATCGATTTGATAGATCATAATCTGTCATTCTTATTTGCTGTCCGTCTGTCTGTCCACAGATGATTAACAAATAAAGCCACTATTAGACTATTCGATATTAAGACTGTTTTAGTCTTAACATAAGCAGTATAACATGAGTAACACAATAGATCCCAACCAAACTGCAAGACCGGACTCGACGAGACTTACTGTCGAGTCGACGAGTCTGAATATCGAATAGTATTACAGGCTCAGGACACTGTAGTTCAGATGTATGCGCATGGCGCTAGTGAAGCACGCCCCTATTGGCTACTTACGCCGCCATATTTTCGGCCATGTATCTCTTCATAACTTAGCATAAAAATATTCATATTATTCAAGCTATTATATGAAGTATTATATTTATTGTATGTGGTCTGTGTAATATTATATTATTAGTATGTACTATGGTGACATTACTAACGTCATACACCAACTACTATCAAACATCGCAAAGTAATTGACGCACTCAGCCAATAGCAACGAAGAATCTTAATCGCGCAAGCAAATATTTCACGGATTGGAGCATACATACAACCTCCGAGTCAACATCGTCGGAGCCGCAGTTCCCTAGGCATAACACCTATTCTGGCGGAAAATCTTCCCTTTGGTGGCGTTCGAGTCGAATAATGAAATAAATAAAAAAAAAAATCTCCGGCTACACGCTTAGGTATGTGTTTATGTTTATGGATGAAATTGGTTGTCAATGTCAAGTCAAATATTAAATTGTCTCTGTTTTGTACTCAGTTGAAATTGAAAGGAATATTACCATTTGAAAGTAACAAATCTGTGATTTATACACTTTATTACAATTTCTATGGTCTTTTAATACAATTTATTTGCTCTTGTTTAATTTTGCACTGCATAGGTTTTGCATTTGTAATTTTAAAATAAATACATTATAAGCGAACTTGCATCTTCTTATATCAATCAGAATCAAATCTATTATTCCAGCTGTTCGCATCAATTAACTAAAATATTATAGTATATGAAAAGTTCAAGTCAAGTTCATCAATAACTAAGTTTAGAATGGCTGTCAATAAATTTATGCACCCACGAAACATATACAGGCATCCACCTGATTTTGTGATATTAGCTAAAAAATATGCAGAGTTTGCCTCGATTGCGAAAATGGTAAGTTATGAGGTACTTTAATCAAATTATCCCTTGTAAATGCTTAGTTACAAGCAACTACAAGGTTAATAATTAATAAATTTTTGTTTTAGGATATAACTGGCAGAGTTAGTATTGATTTCAAGGATCCCCATAGCCTAAGAGTTCTAACCAAATGTTTGTTAAAGTCGGATTTTAATCTTGATGTAGACATCCCAGAAGATAGGTTAGTTCCAACTTTACCACTTCGACTCAATTATATACTGTGGGTGGAAGATATTCTAAAAGCAATAAATAATGGTAGTGAAGTTTGTGGTTTGGATATTGGTAAGTACTGTTTTATTGTCATGTTTTTTTTAACATCTTTTATATTATTATTATAAATAAATGTAACTTAGTTGTTACCTCTTAAAGTTAAACCACTGAATTGATCTCCATGAAATTTGCTGCAAGTGAAAGCTATATGGTAAAACATTCTTCATGCATGTAATTTCTTTTAAAAACAATTATCAAATCAGATGACAATATTTTATAGACGCGTAGCCAAAAACTCAATAATAGTTTATGGTCACTAAAACTACAAAAAAAAATTATTTTGTGATATTTCATTTAAAAAATGTTTTGAAATTCACAGGAACAGGTGCATGCGCTGTGTATCCTCTGCTAGCTGCTGCTAAGAACAAGTGGCATATGATTGGAACAGAAACTGATGATGCCAGTCTTCTAAAGGCTCAACAAAATGTCCAAAAGAACAACTTACAAGAAATTATAGCAGGTACATCTTTTATTTATTTATTGAAACTTTATGCACATTAAAAGTACAATAGGTGGACTTAATGCCACAAGGCATTCTCTGCCAGTGGAATCTTTCGACCAAACTGAGATGAATGTATGGGTGGTGCAATAACTGTAAATGAAATAATAATATAAAAATATGAATAATAGATTACTTAATACACTTACATTATAATAGTTTACATCCATAAGTATGACTATAGATATATGTATACTGCATATAAAATAAACATATTTATGTATACTACACAAGTTGGATCATTCCACATTATGATATTTAAGAAAATCTACTAGACAAAAAGATGATTTTGGATTTGTTGTATACTTCTATATTTATATCTTATTATATATAGATTCTTAGTGATATAATTTGTTTTGTGACTCATTTAAATTATAGGTAAATGTTTCCAGTGAAAAAGAACCCAACATCGACAGTGATTGAATATGTACTGTCTGAAGAACAAGACAAAATTTATCATTTCACCATGTGCAACCCTCCATTCTATAGCAGTTTCCAAGAGCTGTGGGAATCAAGAAGCCCTGCAAGGTTTGTATGAATTTATACATACATAGCTGGTGCAGTGAATACAAGCTACCCATAACCACTTCAAAATTTATTACCTCTTTTATGGCGCCATGAAGTTTTAGAGACTTAATATGTTGTAGTTTGCCTGTCGCTAGTTGTAGTTAGTATTCCGTTGCAGTTTTCTGTGATATGCATAAAGGTGTCCATGTTGGCGAAAAGGTTTTTCCAATACAAATAAATTTTTGTGAAGTCAAAAAATGTGCAGTGTGGATCGCGGCACTAAAGAATAGGATGTCGTAAAAGGCTACTAAGGGATAGGCTAATAAACTTGGGATCCTTCTTGTAGGCGATGGGCTAGCAACCTGTCAATATTTGAATCTCAATTCCATTATAAAGCCATACGGCTGCCTTACAGACTTTTCAAGACTATTGGCTCTGTCTGCTCTACAAGGGATATATATAGATGCATATGTGATAATATGTCTGTATTTGTATCGAAAGTAAAAAACTGCAATGAACTTCAATTTATTTACCAACATCTTGCAAACTTTATACCACCTGAATATTTTCTTTGCAGGGTACCACCCAAAAATGGATTTACCGGTTCTCCTCAAGAGCTTATCACTGAAGGTGGTGAATTAGAATTTTGTAAAAAGTTTATTGATGAAAGTAAAAATCACAAAAATAGAGTTCTGTAAGTACAAAGGTAAAAACCCTTTTATTGAACCTCCTCTGTCTGCTTGGCCCGTACCATAGCCTGGTGACAAGCAGACAGAGAATATAAGATATAGAGATACTAGCTGTGCTCGCGACTTCGTCCGCGTGAAATAGTTATTTTGGGCATCATTGAATTGACGGATGAATAATCTACCCCGGTTTTTTTTCATTTTCCATCATTTCTTCGCTTCTAAAAGTTAAAGCGTGATGTTATATAGCCTAAAGCCTTCCTCGATAAATGGTCTATTCAACACAAAAATAATTTTTCAATTCGAACCAGTAGATCCTCTGATTAACGGGTTCAAACAAACGAACTTTTCAGCTTTATAATATTAGTATTGATATCTCAAAAACTGTGAAAGCTAGAAAGCTGTGAATATAAAAACTAAATATTAAGTAACACATGTAATGGTGGTGCGGATGGACACCTCTGTGGGCGGGTCAGACCTGCACTTGACTGGGCTTGTTTAGATTTTTAAGACTGTTGGTTCTGTCTACCGGGATAAAGACGTAATTATACATAGTTATATACAAATCAAAAAAATTTAGTTGGTTTATTTTTCAGAGTATATACAACAATGGTTGGTCATAAATACAATTTGAAGGAATTAGTGGAGTATTTAAAATCTGAAGGAATAAAAAATACTCATACAGAGTTCTGCCAGGGTCGTGTGACACGTTGGGGTCTTGCTTGGACATATCAAGACTATGATATTTACACCTTAGGTATGTAACATTATTATCGCGAAGCTGTACGATCACATTACACGTGCCCTAAGCATTTACTTTTTTTTTTCATTTTAGTGCCACCAAGGGATCAACCACGCAAAAAAAAACTCCCGATAGCTTTTTTACTGCCTCAAATACCTAACAGCTCCTACGATGTGGAGACTACAACAAATAAACTTAAAGCAATCATGAATGCTTTACATATAAACTACAAGGTGATCAATAAGCGAGGTAACAATATACTACTAGACATTGTAGCGCCTACAAACACTTGGTCCAATCAGAGACGTAAAAGGAGGCTCATGAAGAGATTAGTTACAGATGATCCAAAGAGACCGAAAATGAAAGATGTTACTGAATCAACTAGTAAGTTATCAACTACACCTGACAGCCAAAGCATACCTAATACTAAGTCTGATGAAGTATCTGAAGAATTAAGTAGTATAAATGACACTAATACTGATACTGAACCTAACACCAATCCTGTGGTACATGCGACATTGAAAATTGTAAAGAAAGATTGTGATATAATAATGGAAATGGAATTTTTGAGTGGAACTGGTGGCAAAGAAGGTCTACATCAAATAGTGCAGTATATTAAAAATAATTGGAAATGAAAATGTCTTTTTAACTCGTCATTAACCTCATCATCTAATCATAGTCCCAATATGTTAGTACAAAGGGGATCAGGGGATTTTTCTGGACTGCATGCATGAGAATGTTGGCATGTTAAACAATTGGACTTTTTGAATGCTGATAAAAATGGGATCCTTGTAGGTGATGGGCGAACCTGTCACTATTTGAATCTCGTGCCATCATCAAGCCCTACAGCTAAACGTGGCCTATCAGTCTTTTTAAGACTGATGGTTCGGTCTACGTGACTGATGTAGATAAAAATAATATTGAATTTAGTGTCCGACCGAAGGTTTATTTTTGGCCGAAACCGAAGCCGAAGCCGATTAATCGGCTATCGCAACAACCTTCGGCCGAAGCCGAAGCCGAAGGTTTATATTCTCTCAGCACTCAGTAATTAATTTTGTTCAATATTGTCTACAAGCTACAATTAATATTAAAATCATTTCAAAACCTCAATATTGAAGGTTTATATATTGACTGTCTCATATAGAAGTTGATGATATATCATAGAGGTGGTTGGTTTAGAGATAAACTAGCTGTTGCCCGCGACTTCGTCCGCGTAAATTTCGAGTTGAATTTTAATCATACAGTCAGATACAGACAGACAAAAAATGTAAAAAAAAAATTCTCTATCCGTTTTAGTCAAAATATTAAATGTACAGAAAAAATATTTTTACCGTTTTATTATATGTAGTATTTTGATTTTTAGTTTTTTTACATAAAATACTCAAACAAAAAAAAAAAAAATTTTTAATAAAAAAAAATATCTTGTAATTGTTGGGATTCGAACTTGGACGCCAACTTCACAGTCTCACGGGCTAACCACTGGACCATCGAAGCCGTTGCGTTGGTGTCGAAATTAAAGTAGACTACATACATATGGTCACGTCTTTATCCCTTGCGGGGTAGACAGAGCCAACAGACTTGAAAAGACGTTCAGCTATTTGACTTAATGATAGAATTGAGATTCAAAAAGTGATAGGTTGCTCGCCCATCGCCTAAAAAAGAATCCCAAGTTTGTAAGCCCATCCCTTAGTCGCCTTTCACTTATATTTATATGTTATAGGTACAATGCCGTCGTATAATGATAAATGACTTTGAATTTTTAATTTCGTAACTTATTTGCAGGCATACTGATGCCTTGAGTTCATTCAAATGTCGATAACTTTTTTTTAGTGAACCGATTTTGATGAAACAAACTTTGAATGTTATTCTGAGTTAAAACAAAGCAATTGGTGAAAGTTTGAAGTAAATCGGTTTAGTACTTTCGGAGATAATCGTGATCATACATACAGACAAGAAATTAAAAAAAATATATTTTTGCTTTCTATTATTCATTTTAAGTGTGCCTCTATCCATTTCAGTCGAAAATACTAAATGTACAGACAAAATATTTTTACTGTTTTATTATATGTACCTATAGATAAAAGTTTGTGATTTACCTACTGGTAAAAAATAATGATTTGATTTCTTACAAAAACACTCGTTTAAATACACGTACGGACTTGTTTTGATGCATGCAATCAGCAATGTGATATTTTGACAGTGACTCCCCGCCGCCTCATGACTTTCGTAACAGTTCGTTCTATCTCGACGGTCGCTCGGACCTTCGGCGAAACCTTCGGCTTCGGTCGGATTTTGGGCCGAAGCCGAATGTTTCGCCGAAGGTGGATTTTTTGGCCGAAGGTGGCCGAAGCCGAAGCCGAAGCTTCGGTCGGACACTATGAATTTGGAATAAACGATTATGAAAAATTACATGAGTAATATTAGTACGCTCTTCAATGCAAACCCATGCAAAAGCTAAACTTTTTAACTAACTACCTTGAAATAGTGTTGAGGATCATTGTGGTTTGGCTGTTGTGATATGCTGGGGACTAAGCATTTCAATGTATTCAATGATTTTGTTGACCAAGGGATTTTCAAAATTTAATGAAGTATTAATAGTTAATCAATTCCACTATTCAAGAAAAGAGCAAGGTGTTGGAGAGAATTATGCTTAATCAAATAAAGCTTTAAGTCTAATAAATAACAAATGCTGGTGTGGCTCTTGTCACTCATATTCTCAATGCATGAAAAGACGGCTTGCAGGATGCCATCGGAGTGTTTCGACACTATTGCCATTGAACTAATCAAATCATACCTTAGTGACAGATTACAGACGGTAGATTTAAATAACACAAAATAGAAAGAAGCTAACGTAAAATTAAGCGTACCACAAGGTTTTGATGTTAGATTTTGGGACTTTTTCTCTATCCTATATATATTAACGACCTGCCTTGCATGTTTGAGAAACAGGTTAGCATCGTGTTGTTTGCAGATGATACGTCACTAATTATTAAGATGAACCGCCATAGCGATACCTGTAATGATGCGAATAGCACTTAAACCGGCATTTCTATCTGGCTTTCAGTCAACAACTTACTGTTAAATTCAAATAAGAACCAATGCATTACGTATACTTACACTTCCCAAAGTGTGTGAGACAAATATTGATATCAGTATGAGTGGTTAAAGATTAGATTTTGGGGTTAGTACTATACGTTCTTAGGTATAAGTTTAGATCAAATGGCATGCTCACATTTTGAAATTAAAAATCTTTCTCTAGAATTCGTCCTATTAGGCATCTGGCAGATGTGGCAACTGCTAATCTAATATATTTTAATAATTTTCATAGTTTAATGTCATATGGTCTACTGCTTTGGGGAGCAGCAGCAGACATAGGAATTATTTTTATTTTACATAAATATTAGTATTGAAACCATTAATTCGGTACTTCTTGATTTTTTTTAATGTGGAATATGTACATTCGGCCACGATTTAGATTGTCTTTTTAAATTGACGACCGGTGAAAATGCTGCAGTGTAGTTTGTTCCGCCGCTTCTTTTACATATACGCTTTGGAAGCGGTAGCAGACATACATACGTACATAAAATCACGCCTCTTTCCCGGAGGGGTAGGCAGAAACTACATCTTTCCACTTGTCACGATCTCTGCATACTTCCTTCGCATCATCCACATTCATAACTCTCTTTATGCAAGCTTAGGTAGCAGACATAATAGGCTATTTGACAAAGTTCTAAAAACTATCTTAGGGTATTTATTTGTTTATAAGGAGCCCTAAAAACACTTTTCTATCTTTATTTAGCTATTTTATAAAAAAAATCTTGTTTTATTTAACTTCACGTCATATGTGTGAAAATTATTAAAATAAGTTTCTATAAATGTTATATGCACTAATACAACAATAAAATCTCCTACGAAACTGTTTATTTCTGTGCCGATGGATTTGAATATTCGCTAGAAGTGGTTTCATCTTGCTTGGCGTAATGCTGATGATACCTATGTCACCAAAACACGTCCTCATTTTTGTGGAAACCACTTTGATGTGAGTATTTACGTTGATAAGTTCTTATTATTCGGCAGCATAAAAATCTGGATTGTCCTTGAAGAAGACGCCAACTATTATTGCGTCCACTTTATGAGAATAAAGATTTCTTTAACCCGACTTTTGGTAGGTTTCGACTGTCAGCTTTTTTGAAATTGGTTTTCATTATTAAATACCTATGTTATCTGAGCAATCCTGAGCGAAAAAACACTTATAAAATCTTGAAAAATAATAGCGAACACCAAGGAACAGTGCGATCTGTTTATGCGTAATTTACGTCATAATAGAAATAGCCAATCACGGTCGTTTTTAGTCACGTGACAGCTGCATAAAATACCCTAATTTTCGGAGACGGATTTTGTTAAAATAATGCAATATTTTTATCTGGCGTTATTACAAATCGTTCCAAAAAATAATATTAAGACTGATGACATAGGTATGTATATTTTTATTAGAGTCAAATAGCCTATTCGATTTAAGTGATGTCAATAAGTGATACCTTTTATCAAATTTTGAAAATAAATCTATTCTAATTTAAATACAAGAACAGAAAAACTATATTATAAATAGAACATTTTTGTTTCCTTGTTATAAATAAACTCTAAAACTATGTACTCCAAAGATGGATTATAATGAAGCACTGCTAAGATTTTTAGATGGGGTTTGAACACTGACATATAATGTCTGAGAGAGGGTTTGAATGAATTTTATCTATTTTAAACATCCTCATGTATCATTGCAAACTAATAAATTAGTTTTAATTGAACTTTAATATGTTTATTTGTTGTAATTTAAAAAAATTCAACTGTCAATGTCAAATTGGTATTGTCAAGGACTATCAAATAAACAAAATTGAGTCGTCCGTGATTTCAGATTTTAATTATTTACCGATTTTAAGTGATACATAGATAGTAATATTTATGTTTGATTTTTTGAAACATAAACAAAATAAGAAAATACTGTTGTGTGATTAAAAACATACCTAGTTGTGACCATCAAAATTTATCGAAACAGTAGATATGGAAACAGAAAATGCTCAACTAGAACCACAATCTGAAATTCCGTCAGAGGTAGTACATAAGCCTACCGCGGAGCAAGAGCAAATTGTGGCCGCTGCACCCGTTGGTAACAATACTGAAAGCAGTAATATATTATCAACATCTGCACCAACGAAAGATAACGTACAAAAACCGTCGCCAAAGAAACCAAAAAAACGCAAACCTAAGGTACCCCGAGATGTTACTGCACCAAGGCAGCCTTTAACAGGTTGAGTTTTAGACTTTTTATTTACTTATTTAACTGCCGAAATAAATTTGGTTTTGTTTAAGTTTTTTTTTACATGTGCCTCCAGGATATGTGCGGTATTTAAATGAACGCAGAGACCAGCTACGTGCCGAGCAACCTGATTTAGGTTTTGCGGAACTTACCCGCCAGTTGGCCAGTGAGTGGAGTAAACTACCTGCAGAGGAGAAACAACAATACTTGGATGCTGCAGATCAAGATAAAGAGAGGTTTGAATTTAATTTAGAAGATATTAAGTTTAAAAGAAATGTAAAAGTCTTTCCTTGTCCTATCAGTGTCAGGCATAGGATCACTTACCTGTAACAAACACCCTCCCAACAGACCCAAAAAAGAAAAATATATGTAAAAAACACAGCTCAAAGATTTTTTACTTGAATTCCTATGAACAGTATTTTAATATTGTTTAGATACATCAAAGAATGGGCAGAATACAAAAAAACAGATGCATATAAGGAATTCAGACGTCAACAACTAGAGCAGAAGGACTCCAGTGCCCCTTCCAAGAAAGTAAAACATAATCCTGTGCAGGATACTACAGCTGTTACAAACCAAGGTAAGGAAAGTTGTAAATAATAATAACAATAGATTTTTGAAGGTAGGTAAAGTTAATATGCAAATACTACTGAACCAATTATGATGAAATGTAATATGTATGTAACTGAATTTAATCCCAGATTTCCCATGGGATTATTGGGAGAATAGAATAGATTTATTTTCAAAATTTGATACAAGGTATCGCTTATTGACTTCACATCACTTAAATCGAATTATAATTACTACTGCATCCAAAGTGCATGTGTAGAAGAAATGGCAGAATAAACTACACTGCAGCATTTTCACTAAGGTCAATTTACAAATATAGATCTCTTAAATCTAAATGAACATTGTCTACATTAAAAAAACATTAATCAATGTGAAACTAATGTTTGTGTAATAAATATAATTTCAGTGAAGTCAATTCTTTGCATTGAAATGCATATTCATTGCCTTAGCAGTACATTCGCCTACAAAGAAAATTGATCCATATGTGCTTTTTGTTGTATGAACAGGTTGTCATGTTTTCTTTAGGGTATTGTTCCTGTATATATACAGGCAGACTTTGAATGAGCTTTATTAAAATGTTGGAATTAGTATGAATAACCAAATACTAAACCAAAATAAAATTGTAGTGTAGAGAAATTCCTTAATTCACAATACAAATGGTTAACAAAGTGTTCAATGATCGTAAGTGTCGCATCCCAACCCTTTCCGCCCCGCTCGCAGCGCCGCCAGACAATTAGTCGTCCACACGCATCTGCCACGGGACTTTACGGGAGCATTGCGCACAGGGGCAATTTTTCTTGTTACTGCCGCGTACTGGTACACAAGCGATAAAGAGGTGATTATTTGTGTATGTTTTATGTACGTATATATGGATAGTAGGGATTGACACCATCTTTCAGCAAATGCACAGTCTACAGAACAAAGCAGTGTATCCGTGAACGGCACCATGGTTGTGCCAGCAACTCAAGTAGTACGGCAGCAAACTCCACCCAGACCAAGGCCTTGTATAACTCCAGCTTCAGTAAGTAGTACTTACATACAAGGATAAAGAAAGTTCTGAAAGGTCATGTTCAGCCGATTATGGGATTGAGATTCAAATCAAATACAGACAGGTTGCAAGCCCATTGCCAAAATCCCAAGTTTATTTGTCTTTGCCTTGATTGACTTATACAATCTGCAAGGGAACAAAAACTGAAGCGGGTACACACTATGTTTTTAGTAATGATTTTGCTACATACTAGAAATTAAGCATCAGCTTTGTGTTTAAAAAAAACATTTTTTATTTATTTTTCTTATAGGTAATAGATTTTTTTAGATCTGTACTCATTTAACAGGAGGAGCTAGGCGGAGGAGATTCAGATATTCCGATATTTACGGACCAGTTTCTGCAGCACAACAAACTAAGAGAATCAGAACTAAGACAGTTGAGGAAAGCCAATGCTGATTATGAGCAACAGGTGGGTTTAATATTATTAATAACTAGAGTATGCCTGCTTAAAAAGAGAAACCCGTTAATTTCAGTTCCCATGGGAATTTGTAGAAATCTCAATTTAGTGCAACCCTAGACCACTTGGAAACTACATGCCAGATGTATAAATTCGGTGGTTTGATCTGTGCTTTTTTTTAAGGATTCCTTTTCTGTAATCTTGCTGTAAGAGCTTTTTGTCAATCTAAAATCCAATATAACTCGTATTTATTAATTAAAATCTTTCTCGTTTCAGAACGCGATCCTTCAAAGGCACGCGGAGGAAGTGTGCGGCGCGACGGTGAGGTTGCGCGCGGAGACCGCGGCCGCCGTGGAGCGCACCGCCGCGCTGCACTCGCATCGCCGCGCGCTCGTCGCGTTGCTCGTACAGGGGCTACACACGCTGGCCTTGCCAGGTATCACATATCGCTAACTAGCTTTTGCCCGCGACTTCGGTCTGCGTGGTTTCTTTTTTGCAATAAAAATAACCTATGGTCTATACCAAATTCCAAAATCGGTTCAGTGGCTTAGGCGTGAAAGCTTAACAGAATATACTTTCGCATTTATAAATAAAAAGAAAGAAACCACGCGGAAGAAGTCGCAGAAAAAAGCTAGTAGCAAATATAAGTCTTCTTCCTGTTGTAATTACATTACATAATCACCAGGAGCACAGGGTGCGCTCTTGATCCTGGATTAGTTTAGGTTTCGAACCTCCACCACCTCTGGCGAACCTTTACTCTGGTTACATCGAAATGCCTTAATTTGCAGATTTTCTCGCGATATTTTTTGTCTTACTATAAGAGCATCGGCACATAGCACTCTAATGGTAATGGTAAATGGCCAAGGTAAGCATTTAAACCTGTGCCATCATGTGCATCATGCATTTAAATCAGGCACGTTATCAATTCGACCACAGACTCATATAGTAGTCATGTTCTATAATGGAGGCAGAAACATCAGCGTGCCCCACTATTTCGCAAAAATAGCATAACAATATGAACAATTTACAATTGTCTATGAAAAAACTTTTGTATGTACGTTTATTGTACAGGTGGTCCAGCTGGAGCGACTGATGCCAACATTGACGAGTACATGGAGAAACTACAAACCCTTGCCACAGAAAACAAGACGCATGCGGCAGTCAAACAAGCTCGAGAAATTCTGACGAAAATTGAACTGCCTACAAATTGAAAAAAAATATTTTTAATATGTCAATCATTATTGAATAAACAAAGTACAATAATACTTCACAGTTATTTTCATCTGTCTTAATCTTAAACATGAAAAAGAATAGTTACAATGTATGTTAGTAGTGAAACAAATGCTAATAGTGTGCTATCTATAAATTAATTCTCTAAGAATCATCATCTGATTCTGATACATTATATTGCCGCGGAACTTTTGGTTTATCAGGAGTGTCATCATATTCATGTAACTGTTTTCTCCATATTTTGATAAGAGAGTCCCACGATCGTCTGCTATATTTTACAAATTTGTCAGGAGTTCTTGGATGATCTTTAGTACGCTGGTCACTGAAAAAATAATGTACATTCATAACACCTCATTTATTCATAGATAACTAATTACTATACCATCCATAGATAACTAATATTTCATGGTTTTGTCATGTTAACTTCCTCCAGATGTTAATTCTGGTTACATCCTAACGTCTGGGAAGGACCCTGGAGTGCGCCTTTTGACCATGAACTTACATTGTATAACTCACGTTTATTCACTAGGAACTCCAGAAAAAAAGAAAATCTGCACTAAATGAATGTACATACTATATTACTATTCTTGTACATATATTTCCTGGCGACATCTCTACGACATTGTTGGAAGTGATCCTACTCTAAAGTGTCGGGAACGAACTATCTACCCCGAAAGGGACAAAGAAGTGCGTGATACACACACTCGTGCATCTTTAAATTTGTCAAAATCTAATTTAATAAAAAAACGTTTGCACCTAGGATTGTGCCAAAATGACAATTAATAAATAAACACAGACCATTATAATTATAATCTAAATAGAAAGGGTACCTATTCTATTAATAAACTTACAGTGGCACTTTCTTTGTATAGTTGAAATATCCGACCGTGTTTTTCCCATAGTCTATTTGTTTTTGGCGTCTCCCAAGCACGGATAGGTCCGTTTCAAACTCCATTGGTTTTCTCGGGGGTCTGCTGTAAATGTTTTAATATTATAAGGTATTTTTCTAAGCTGTAAGCTGTTTATGATAAACATACAATCTAAGTTACTACAGTCATAAATAAATAGCAGCAATGTTGGCTTTGTTTTTGGCTTAATTACATTACTGATAAGTTTTTTATTTTTTCTTCTTTTCATTCTACATTACCTACTGATAAGTTTATTATTTCATAATGGAAGGATAGTGATAGGAGTTACCTTAGTTTTTTCTCTGCTTCGCATTTACTGGTCGGTCGAGGTCTTTTTCTACTCTTTGACTTTTCTTGAGTTTCTGTCCTTTGTTTTTCCTTATCTAAAACAATTTGAATAGCTTATGATACAAATTTAAAAACTGGTATTCACAGTTTTTTTCCCTTAAAACCTAGGTTTTAATTATGTGGCCTGATGTTCAATTTCTTTGGAAACTTTGCCTCTAATTAGATGTGGCATCATCCAACAAAGACAGGATAAGTGGTCTGGTATTAAGGACCATAATTAATTATACAGTTCCATTGAAATGAAGTGCTTCCAGATTACTACGAAGTATATTTATAATAAGAATTAAAAAAATATGAAAATTTAGAAACCTTTCACAAACCTATCCTCTTCATTTGAATCACAAGAAGACTCCGTTGTCCAGTTCATTATGATTCCAAAAAAGGTTAGAAGGTTATAATTCCATCTGCAAAGTTAAGGAGATTCTGAAGAACCAACCAATTCTAAACATTTCACGTAATTTAAATAGGTACTATGTTGTGTAGTTCGCTTCACTTTAATTAGAATAGGACCACTCAATCTTACCCATGGATGTTGAAAAGGGTGACTAAGGGAATATTCCCTTAGTAGTAATTTGCATATGCAAATTGCAGCTTTTTGACATTTAATACTATGGCTTAAAGCTTCCCATGCAAAAGTTGCATGGGTTGCGAAGGGGAGTCTCATCATGTAGAAACCTAACTTACCCGATATAGGATCATGGTCAAAGACCGCATCCCTCTCGTCTCCAGGGTGGTGAAAATGTTATGAGGACTAATGGCACATTTACATGAGGCAATTTTTTTGAGACATTCCGTTAAGGTATTAGAACAGTTTCAAATTTAGTGAAGCAAATGCCCCCATCACCCACATAGTGAATTGGTTCAAGTATTGGCATCTTGTGAACTTTGTATGTCCCTGTTTAAGCCAGTAAGCCATTTCACAAGTTGTTGTTTTCTACACAGTTTATTAACTGAACTCTTTCCCATTCCCTCCAAAGCTCTTCATGAATGCAATAGAAGATGCCTTCAAACTGCTTAAATGGCAAGGACTCAGCATTAATTTCAATGGTGAATATATCAGTCACCTTCGAATTTCTGACAATATAGTGATCAAGGTAGTCTTTAGAAGACCTCAAAAAAATTCTGGGAGACCTCAATTGAGTTTACAAACAGGTGGGCCTTAATGAACATGGACATGAAAGTTGTGTTGAATGTCGTACGCGTAACACCTTAGTAGCAATGTAGGAGACTCAATCTGCAAAGTTGTAGAAAAATATTACTACCTAGGACAAAAGGTTCTTTAGGTAGATCCAGCTTTGAGAAGGAGGTCTCTTGGAGTATTTAATTAGGTTGGGCAGCATTCGGGAAGATACATGCAATGTGTTTTCTTCAAGAATACCTCAAACTGCCTTTGACCAGTGTGTGCGAGTGATGACCTACAGTGCTGAGATAGTCTTTAATTGTAGGTCCCTTAAATAGGATCAAGGTCACTCAGCAAGCTGTAGAGATAGGTATGCTTGGCGTTTCTCTGCCAAATCGAATCAGGAATGAGGACATCTGTAGACGAACGAAAGTAACCGACAGCAGCTCAAGTCAGCAAACTGAAGGAGCAATGGGCAGGCCACATTTCTTGAAGAGCAGAAGGCCAGCCAGCCAGAAACGCAGCGTAGGACGCCCCCCGCGAGAATACGATTTGGTGAAATCCGCGGGGGCACGTTGGATGCAGGTCGTAACAGAGTGGAAGTCATTGGGGAGGTGTATGTTCAGCGGAGGACGTCCTACGGCTGAAATGATGATTAACTGAACTGGCTTACTTGATTGGTTATGTGTAAATGAATTTTGCGGGTTCAATTGGATTGCCTAATGGAATTTCTTGAAAAATGCCCTCGTCTAAATGGCCCTTTAACGCCAAGAAGAAGGAAGGTAGGCACTTCCCTTCTGATAACATTATTTAAAAAAACTTACATGATATTTAATCACGACTCCTAGATCTAATTATAAGGTTACAACCGAAACCAACAAAATTCTTTGGAAAATTAAGCAGATATAGGTAAATCTTTTTTAATAAACCAACTAAAAAAACAAACGGCGTTGCGACTTGCGCGCCAAATTCGCGATCGCCAAACTGCGATCCGGCGGATCGCGTCATGTCTGTCAATGTCAATGTCAGCGTCACTCGTCAGAAAGGCGTAGGTCAGGGGGGGTCAGGTCAGTACAAAGAGTAAATTAATATATACGTATCCGTGCTTTCGAAGGCCCAAAAAACTTTTTGCAATGAGTTTGACTAATAATAATAGTATTAGGACCATCCGAATTATGAAACTACCTCCGAATTGAGGAGCTGATGACATCAACTTAATCTTAAATTTATTCAATATTCAAATGGAAGATAACCGGTATATAGAAAAGACGGAGTGCATGACCTGTAATACAAATCCCCCACCTGTACGCATAGGCGATAACCTGGTCGAGCGTATATACCATTTTTAATACTTGACATCTGTACTCCATACGTCCGGGGACATCGATTGCGACGTCAAGGCTCGCATAACAGCGGCCAGGTCGAAGTGGCGTGAGGTGGCAGGTGAACTCTGTGACCAAAATGCCGGTTAGGTTGAAAGTGTAGGTCTATTAATCCATCATTTTGCCTGTCCTGTAATATGTTGCTAAACATGCTGCGCTGGATGTGTTTAATATCACAGAAGGAGCATGTAAGGAACTCCCATATCCGCGGAAGCTTCCATGTCCGTGACGTAAACAAAATGCAGGACTGCCTACGCTGGTACGGCCATGTCTTGCGGAAAACGGGGTACCCGGGGTAAACCGGATTAATACATTTATAGAGCAGTTTTAATTTTCCGAAAATTTAACATTGGGTAATCTAGTTTTGTAATCATGGTAAACCGTAGGGAAACCCGGGGGTCACTGTAGTTCATTTTTTTATTCTCAAACACAAACTCGTGACTCTGTTTTCCATCAATATCAATGGAAACTGCGCTATCGATAGTCCTATCCATATTCCTATCGATATTATTGCTTTAACTCAACTATCGATAGTACACTATCGATTGATAGGCAACACTTCGCCTCGCCTTATTTCATTCGTATCGCAGGATCGCAGCGCAGCCATTTTCTTGACTCTGTTTCGACGTCGAGTGATGCGTGCTTTGTGTGGGGTTTATTGAGTTTATGACCTACTTGGGATTTCCTTTAAGTTTTTTATTACAAGAATATTAACATTTAAAGCGGTGAAAATGGTTGATAGAATTGATATGGCATTGGACGATATCATAAAAGCAAGTAAAAAAGGAGGAAGAGGTGGAGCTGGAAGAAAATTCGATGGTAATAGAAGACCTGCTCGAGGAAGTGGAGGATTTCGCAATGGCCGCACGACTGGTGTATTACGTGGTAGAAATCGTGGTGGCATATCCAAACCTGCGAATTACACAAGGGTAAATCCATTTAGATGATTAAACAATTGCAAATGGCGGATAACGTGGTACTACTAAATGACGCATCACTACTTCATTACCTTCATGGTGCTTTCTATGACGCCGCTGCGAAGTCGCCAGGGCTGTTTTTAAAGTTGGGAGTATTTGTAGAAAAGTGAAGTAATCTGCTTCACTATATCTTTTCGTCATCCCCACACATAATAACTTTCTGAATAAATTTATTTTTTATTTCAAACTTATCTGCTCTTGACATGGGGTGTAATGCCGCTGTATGGCATTCGATTAACTGGAGTTTATTCAGACGCATTTTTTACTGTCTGATATTTAAATTATAATCAAACCCATTCATTCTACATCAAGTCAACAAATTGTTTCATGGAGAATGGCATACTGCACTGTCAAAGGAATTTATACAGTAGAGGGTGGCAAAGCAGTGGATTGTTTCGTTGTCATCTATAACATTCTCCTGTATTTGCTAGTGTTCGGAACATGGTGTAACAACATCAATGTGACCTGGAACTTTCAAATAAAATGTTACAAGTGTTGTGTATACATAGTGTGATTATCAATATAAAACGGATGTTTTTCTTTTGTGAAAAATTGTTTTCAATAATTTTAATTGTTTTTTGTATTGTGTATAAAAAATTGTAAAGCTTGTATAACCAGTGCATTTTGGTGTGCATTTTGAGTGTATTTATGCTCAAAGAGGTTTGGGAGCAGCCAGCTGGCATGCTCTATGAAGGACGACTATTTCAGGGTGATGTAAACAGCACTTGGAAACATGACATGTTCAATGATTTTGGAGAGAGGAAGATTCAGCGCAGTGGACCTATCTCAACTGGCCCCACGAAGCTATTAGTCTCCAATCTGGACTTTGGAGTTTCTGATTCTGATATTCAAGAGCTATTTTCAGAGTTTGGCATTCTTAAGAGTGCCGCTGTTCATTATGATAGATCTGGAAGATCCCTAGGTAAATATGTTAAAATTAATATTTAGTAAAATTCTTTGAATATATCTAAAATTATGGACACTTCACACTGAGATGAGGTGTGATGCAACATTAATGTTTCAAAGGTCTCATGATCTAACCATGAGCAACCAACTAAACTAACTATCTGCAATGATGACCAAAATTAAATTTTCCTGTGATATGTCCAATTCTGCCTATGACTGTCTTAACTAAAGACTGACTAAAGGAGGATTTCATATATTGTTGCATGTTGTTCCAATATACTGTAGGTACCTATCCAAATGGAAGTCAGGCTGATAAAAATAAACATAATCTTGGGTCATGGCTATAAAAGTACCTGGGGCTTCTCTCTGATGAAAAATGATGATGATTTGCTTGTTATACCTACTTTTCTACTAAAATATCCACTAAATATTTTTTTATTTTTAGGAACTGCTGATGTTGTATTTGAAAGACGGGCAGATGCATTAAAGGCTATGAAACAGTATAATGGAGTTCCACTTGATGGACGCGCAATGAACATTCAACTGGCTACTTCAGAAATCAGTTCCCTGAGATCTGACGATAGGGGTCGCCTTGGAGGAGGAGGAGGTGGCAGCGGTGGTCCCGTGCGACGAAATTCAAACAGAGGTAAATCATCAAATTTCATATTTTATTCTGTCAAACTGAGCAGTGAAAGCTTTTTCTGCTTAAATATGTCTTATATGCCCATTCAAGGCATTTCAAGGCATCCAGCCCATTTCAGTTAATATCTCTGTATTGAGCAGTTTTACTCTTTAGCTTCATAAATTATATATCAAATAAGTAACAGCACAATAAAGTTATTTTAGGGAACAGATTTTTCTTTTTTTTCATGCCAGCAAGGCTCATGTTAAACTGAAATCCCCATTTTCTTGATATTCTGGGAAACTCCAGAAAATAGTTGTTGACCTTGGATAAATTAATATATTCATTGAAAATTTAATCAACAGTGGTTTAAAATTATAGGATATATGTTGATTAGCAGTGCAAAAAATTTACATTTACCAAAAGTACATCAATTTTTAGGTGGAGCGAATAGAAACCAAAGCAGCGGTGGCGGAGGTGGTCGCGGTGGTGTAGGTGGTCGCGGAGGAGCGCGCCGAGGACGCGGCGCCGGCGCGGGTCGGGGGAGGCGCCCCGTACCCACTGCCGAGCAACTGGACGCTGAACTAGACGCATATGTTAAAGAAATTAAGTGAGAATGACATTGGTGGTGTGAAAGGACACATGTACACAGTGCGTGTAACTATAGTATTTTGTATAATGAATTTAAAATAATGCAACCATTACATTTAGGCTTGAAATATTTTTTTGACATCAGTGAAAAACAAGAACAAGACTTGTAATATTAAATTTGAAATAAATATAAGTTAGTGAAGGTTCTGTTTTTTTTTCTGTTTAAGATTTCATTGAATTCTGTTGAAAAAATTTTGTATGCAGCTTGTAATCTGATTGGTCGATTACTATTGTGATTAGGGCAGGCGATTGACATGTGCTAATCTGATCTTCGGCATTCAGTTTAAATAGAAATGGCAATTGAGCATAAGGTATTGTCTTAGCTGATAGTCTTATGATATCACCACAAACATGGTCTTGTGTGCATTTTGTCAAAGTGAAAGTTTGTGTTTTGGTACAATGAAGATCCCATGAATCCTTAAAAATCATATTACTTATCCAAATTCAATGTCGAATGCTATAAAAAATATATTTGTGTTTTTGTTAGGAAAAAACCTCTTAAAACAAACAAACTGTATCCACTTTAATGGAATTTTTATGTGTATGGAATAACTCTAGCAAATGTATGGACATCTGTTTTGCATACATACAATTCCGTATTTATTCCTTACAGGGTAGAAAGTTTCGAGAAGACTAAAAGGCCACATTTAGGTGATAGATTGAGACTCAAATAGTGACAGGCTGCTAGCCCATCGTCTAAAAAAAATATTTATTAGAAGCAACTGGTACACACTGTTTTTTAATCGCATATGTACGCCGCTGTGTAGTAGTACTGCGACCGCCTTTGTAAAATGCCGCCGCTCTTATGAAACGCTGCCGCCGCTTTCATGAAACAAACTGGATCCACTTTCATGTGTTTTACATACATACAATTCCGTATTTACTCCTTACAGGGCAGAAAGTTTCGAGAAGACTAAAAGACCACGTTAAGGTGATAGATTGAGATTCAAATAGTGACAGGCTGCTAGCCCATCGCCTAAAAAAATATTTATTAGCCTTTATCTTAATTGACTATTACAATCTGCAAGAAGCAACTGGTACACACTATGTTTTTTAATCGCTACCTGCCAGCATGGAAACTTGTAATCAATAGATACATTTAGGTAATAAGACAGTACAAACCAAGTGTAGGAACATTACCTAAATAAGTTTCTGCAAAAAAAATAAACAATAAAAAAAACAATTTTAGTATTTATTTTTTCTGTCTGGTAAGTAGGTAGGTACTTGATAACTTCGAAACTATTCAACAGATTTGAACGTGGTTTTTCTCTGGTAAGGTCAACAAAATCTGGTAAAGGATAAAAAAGACGAAGAAATTCCTGATGAAGATATAAACTGTTATTTATATTTGAATGCCGTTTACAAAAAAGTATTTACTTTAGTACTCGATCCCGTTTTAATCAATACTTTTGTGCATGATAGGTACTTAAGATGTTTTGTTGGTTTTTGTTTAATTTTGACAAAATTGTCAAGATGAGTATTGCCGACTTAGCGCTTACCTATTATTGAATGTCTTCTGAGCAAGAATCTCGGCGAGAAAATCTTTGAATCTAGAGTAAGCCTAAGGCTATCCTAAGGCTATCCTTAGGCTTACTCTGGATTCAAAGATTTTCTCGCCGATTTCTAGCGATTCTTCTCGAAATAGATCAATAAGACTGTTGGCTCTGTCTACCCCGCAAGGGATATAGACGTGACCATATGTATGTATGTATTTATTAAGTTATAGCCCCAATGCTTCACATTTAAACTTTAAAAAAATCAAATGACGATTTTTAAGGCTGAACCATTGATTCAGTACTGCATATCAATTAAAAAATTGATTTTTTGGGCTTAAATCGATTAATCGATCTCAGATCGCCATTCCTATCTCAGCTTTCTGTAATGCTTTGTGTTTCTAAATAGAGATACTATGACGATGGACGCTTGATTGTTATTTTTTTTCGGTCGTCAATAAGTTTATCCATTCCATGCATGGAAGATTTTCATATATACATAATAATCACGTCCCTTGCAGGGTTGACAGAGCCAACAGTAACCTAACCCGTACCTGTACCTCAAATAAATAAATACAGTGATCAGACGTCCCGTTTTTAACGGGACTGTCCCTTTATTCGACCACCTGTCCCGTTGTCCCCAAAATAATGTTCAGGGACTCAAAATAGTCGCGTTTCTAAAACCGCGCGAAAAATTTAAATATTGCTGCGTGTCAGAAACCGAATCGCGTTGTCGACCGATCGGGGATTCCCGCCCGCGGTTACAGTACCGAGAGAAGAGGGGACATTTGGAAGGAAATTTGCCACAGACATCTTTTTATTTGTTCATTGATCACAGTTTTGTTTCTGGATGCCACTTGTCTTTCAAAGCTGAAAAGAAAACTAGAATTAAATTTTCATGCGTATTGACATGCGTAGGTATTCACGGCTCTGTTGACCCTCGCTCACTCTTATTAAAATAATCGTTAAAAAATTAAATTATCGCTAAACTTTGTTTATAAGGTTAATATACATACATACATAAATCACGCCTCTTTCTCGTAAGTTTTATAGATTACTGGTTTATATTATTTTACAATAAAATTAATGACTAAGATAACGTTGTGACACACTGTAATAATATTAATACTTACCGATCATCTACTGGAAATCTTGTGAATCTCTACAATGTTCGATTTACAAATTACGTACCTTTTCTTTTATATTTCAATCATTTTGGGTTGCTATTCCACATATATTATTTTGGAAAAATATGCAGATTACTTGAAAAATAAGCTCAGATATTTCCAATAAAACAACAATAAACGGGCGGCATAGTCACGGAAAGAAGTGAATGAAGAATGTCATGTATGTCAATAATGAATGATAAATATATTTGCGGCGGATTTAAAATGGCGGCTAGTATAATCCATAAAATTTCGAAAGCCGTCAGTTGTTCATTGAATTTTTATCAATGAAGAGGCTTTCGAACATAAACGCCTTAAAAATTCCCAATCGTTTCATACAATCGCTTGTTTTCTTTAGAGCCAGGCTGTTTTATCTAAACTAAAACAAAACTTGTCATCAAGAATTGTCTGGTTACGGGATTTTCTTTTAGTGGAAAGTAATAAAAAGGAAAAATCAAATTTAACTCTTCAACAATCACCATGATGACTCTATCAGGTAAGCCCTTATTTTACTTGTTTTTGCTATTTTATGTATCGTAATTAAGTCTTATTTATGGGTAGTTAACTGTGTATATTTCATACCCAAGCCTAAAATTTGATAACGACAAAATTTTCCTGCATTCAAGGGTCGAGTGTGTGCTAATATCGTATTTTTTAAATTCTAATTAATGTTTTGAAACATAACCAATAATTGTTGTACTCAGATCCTTCAGGTGACGAAGATTCCGGCAGCGATGAGTCTGTTAATGTACAGGCCAAGAAACGGACGCGCGTTGACACTTATTCTGGCAGTGATGCATCCCCAGTCCCCCAAAAACGGTCCCGGGCGGATACTTATGCTTCCACTACTTCTCATGGCTCAGGTATAACATTATATTTACATATATCAAATTGCATTCTATGTTACTGCTGTTAAGTCAAGAAATATTTGTATAAGAAACATTTTAAATTCTATTTCTTTTCTTTCTTCCAAGTTGTACCTCGAGTCTTAAATCCTTTATTTTTATTGTTTTTTTTAGTTTTACATGAATCAGATGAGGAACCAACAAATATTCCTCAAGCGAATTACTCAAGAGCAGAACTTCCCCGAAGTCTCACGGATAACAGCCCTGGTAGCAGGAGAAGTAGAAGTAGTTCAAGTGAAAATTGTTCATCACCTATATCAGATCAGTATCAAGATTACCAACCATCTCTTGATGATAATGTTGAAAATGGAGAAACCTCTTTGCGGCTTAGCTTTCAAGATACAAATGATAACAAATTTTATGGTAAAAGTCCTGATGAAGTTGATCATGGCACTGGATCATTTGGTAGTGGTTTTTCAGAAAAGTCTAAACGTATGATGAGTATGATGGGTTTCAAAGTAGGGAAAGGTTTGGGTAAATTTGAGCATGGTCGTGTAGACCCGGTTGAGGCTTCCACTCAAAAGGGAAGAAGAGGTTTGGGATTAAAGCCCTCCGTGGTTGGTCAAGTACCTCAGAATTTCAAATGGTCACCAGATGATGCTGAGCCAGAAGCTAAGGAGATAGTAGTGAGTTTTTCTTATTGTATTTTCTAGATGCTTTCATAATAAATGTTAATAGACAGCATGGTTTGGAACTTAAATTTTGAAGAAAAAAGTAAGACAAGATAGAATTGTCCTTCTTTTGGATTGAAGGAAAAGCAAAAATGAATAATGGTAAAAGTTACTAAATTAGTATGATTTTTTTTAGGATTGGATGCCACCAGCACCACAAGAAACTCTGTCTGGTGACATTTTAGACAAGTGGCTTAGTTTTGGGCCAAAAAAATTAACTATAGATGATGAAACAGATTTTGTTGATGTACAAATACTAAAAGGGGTTCTTGATGCAAAGGTAAACTATTTTAGGGCAGTTGTTAGACACTTTCCTGTTCTGACTTTATCTTACTTGATGTATATATATTATGTTACAGACTATATTTGATAGCTTGGATGATGAAGATTTGAGACATGCTCGATTTAGGAGTAATCCATATGAGACAATTGGTGCAGTTATATTTTTAAACAGGGCTGCAGTAAAGATGGCCAATTTGGATGCTGTTTTCGATTTTATATTTACTAACCCCAAAAAACGAAATAGTAAGGAACGTGCGTTGGATGAAAAGGAATTGCTTTATTTTGCCGATGTTTGTGCTGGCCCTGGAGGCTTCTCCGAATATGTTTTGTATCGTAAGGGATGGAAAGCTAAAGGTAATGTAAAATTCTTAAAATAGTACCCCATTATGTAGTAGCATGAACATTTCAAGCAACTTCGTCTGTGTGTGGTTTGAAATAATTTTTGTTTTACTTTAAAGAGATCAGTTGAATAATGTGGAAATGTTTATTGGATTTTAAATATTTCAGGAATCATACCATTTTAAATACCAACATTTTAAACGCGAAAGTCGGTTTATTACGCACTAGCTGTGCCCGAGGCTTCGTCCGCGTGGAAAAGTTATTTTGGGCATAATTGAAGCCCTCAAGGATGAATATTTTTTCCCGTTTTTTTCCTTATTTTCCATTATTTCTTTGTACCGTATAGTTGCACCGTGATGTTCTATAGCCTAAAGCCAATTCGAACAAGTAGTTCCTGCGATTAGCGCGTTCAAACAAACTCTTCAGCTTTATAATACTCGTATTAGTATAGATTCAAAATGTTTTCTTTTCGATGAACAATTCAGTGGCAAACGGGTTTTAGAACGGTTGCGGTTTCACGGCTATACCGCTAGACCAATGTTGATGAAATTTTTTATAGAGATAGCTTAAAACCCCCGATAATAATAGTCTTTATTTGACCTCATTAGACTTTCGAAAAATCAAACCTAAAAGAGCTGTCACGGGAGGTGAAAAATGAGGCTGAAAAACCATTACGCGACTGGATCCGAATCAGGGCAATAGCTAGTATATTATTGCCAAACTTCTCTATATAAACAACATTTGTAGTTATTTCAACTTACTGGCGTCACTCAGGGAAGAAAGGGCTACGTACAATTGTCCGTGAGAAAAACAATCACTGGTCAAGTCGATTCCCGCGGTACTCATTGTTTGCCCTTGCGCTTTGTTGATTGTCATAGCGTTACATGTATTGACGGGGAACTGTAATCGTTTGAATCGGAACGGATAATTGTTGGGTATAATCGGGATAAATACCCGTTCTCCAATCCCGCACCGCACGTAACGCACCCCGTAAATGACTCTGCCTCTATATTCCGCTGAAGGGATGTTTCCCTCAGTTGGGTCCCGTTGGTCAATTTAGGTGGACTTATATTCCTTATAATATACACCCACTTATTCAATTTAATTTGTACTACGGAATACCCTGTGCCGACAAAGAATTTAAAAATTCAGTTGGGTACGCGATGGCGTTGGCGGTATCCTGGACTGTGGTCGAATCGAGGTGTACTCTACGCTATCACCAAGCTTTCGCGCCAATATGCTATTGTTGATAGCCAATGCTTGATCGTTGCGAGGGGTCAAGATTGTGTGCGGTTCACATAACCAAAAGTTCTTATGATTTATTACATCTTCAACTTCACCATAAACTAAGAAATAAGTTCATCGGTGTTAATTTGTAATAATAAATCTGAGAACTCTTGTGCATTTCCGCTTCCACCCCTCCTTGCCCGCATAGCGCGACACCATCTTACATATGGTTTCAGAATTTTATACATGTAATATAATAATTGTAATAAAATGATTTCCTTTTGTCCAATTTAAAATTGCAACTTGTTGTAAGTGTAAAGTTCTTTTCAAATTTCACGTTTATAGCGTCTTTTGATATTGATAAAACCAAACTATATCTTTGGATAACTTATCATTTTTATTTTTGCATGGTCTTCTTAAAAGTACTTGTACCTATTTTATTTATAAAAATTATTATACTTCCAGGTTTTGGTTTCACCCTGAAAGGTCGGAATGATTTTAAACTGTCTGATTTTTATGCGGGTTCTCCAGAGACCTTTAATCCATATTACGGTGTCAATAACGATGGCAACATATTTGATCCGGATAACCTGGAGTCCTTGAAGGAGCATGTTTTGAGACAGACTGATGATATTGGAGTTCACTTCTTAATGGCAGATGGAGTAAGTATATACTTTACTAATAAACAAGCAATATGTATGTATATATACATAAATATATAAAACAAAATACAAAAAATATATATATTGTATTTTTTTTGTGGCATTTGGTGTTTTTCTTAATAAGTGTTTCATTTTCTCTAACTTCCAGCGACCGCTCGGTCACCCAGGTACTTAGCGTAAATTAAGCGAACTTAAATCATCAATCAATCAATCATCTTTATATAATCATGAAACATTAGAAATAAATTTAATAACATCCGCAAACTTTTTTTCAAAAAATCTAGTTAATTTCTGAAGATTTATTTACGTTTCTTATGCATGACTAAATAACTCTTTATTGCTTTAAATAGTATAAATAGTATACTGGATTTGTGACAAGAGTAGAATCAACCACTTGATCTGTGGAAATGATTAGCCGTCTAAAAATCTCGTATCTATTTTTTATTCCCATTTTTATGCTCTGCGCGAAACTTAAATGCCAAGCAGTGTTCTCACAATAATTCTCTTCCAGGGCTTCTCTGTGGAGGGTCAAGAAAACATACAGGAGATACTTTCCAAGCAGCTGTACCTATGTCAGTGCCTAGCCGCTCTTATGCTGGTACGCACGGGTGGACATTTTGTCGTCAAACTCTTTGATGTATTCACACTTTTCAGTGTTGGACTTATTTACATTATGTATAGATGTTTTGATAAAGGTAATAGTTGATTTTCATAAGTTGTGAATAGTTTATTCACCCATCACTTTTGGTCTAGAAGTTGACAAAGAAAAGTTATCAGTCAGATCTTAGATACATACATATAAACACGTCTATATCCCATGCAAGGTTGATAGAGTCAATAGTCTTGAAAAGAGAAATATGCCACGTTCAGCTGTTAGGCTTGAGAATAGAGATTCAAATAGTGACAGGTTGCTAGCCCAATCGGCTGAAAGAAGAATCCCAAATTAATAGACCTATCGCCTTTTACGACATACATGGGGCAGAGATGTAGTGTTTCTATTGGTGACGGGAACCACAAGGCACGTTCATTTATATGATTAGAAACCCAAAGGGATCTGTTACAAATTAAGTGAATTTTAAGCAGCATTTATAGACTTATCAAAACTATACCAGCCAAACCAGCATACCTATCAGCCAAACGACTTTTTGTTGGTGTTAAACAAATATAAACATAAGCTTTTAAAGCTTTAGTTATTCAAAGTCAGATTGCTTTCAGTGTGCATCCACAAGCCCGTGACGTCACGTCCCGCAAACTCCGAAAGGTATCTGATTTGCCTGTGGAAGAGGCCAGGCACGGAGGCCGCAGAAAACCACCTCTTTAAAGTAAACAAGATGCTTGGCAAGGCGGCGGAGGACGAACATCCGCATGATATCCCACAACTGGTACCACTCAGCGTTATGCAAGAGGATACCGAATTCTACAACTATATTTATAAAAGCAATTGTGTGTATGTAATGTCAAAATGATAATTGCTTACTTTTATGTAATAGATAAAATAATGAAAGAATAATCATATTTTCATATGTCATCTGTTTTGATTAGCTGATCGAAGGCATTACGCGAACATCGACGTACTCGTATAAGGAAGTGCCTTTGTCTATTAGAAAGAAAGAATTTGAACAATCGAAGTCACTGCCATTTAAGGGGAGTCGAATGTGAAAATGATCATAATTGTTTCATGTTATTTAATTTACACATGTACACTTTTAAGCAATGTTTTTTATTGCAGACTTGGTGAAAGGCAAATAAAGAACTTATTAAAAATTGCAGCCTTTAGTAAAGACAAAAGTTTAAAAGAGCCGTGTCAAGCAAAAATGAGGGAGGAGTGTTTGAAACTGTGGAATGTAAGTGGCAGTGCTATTTTTGATGCAATTTAGTTAACTACCTTACATGAAGGTTTTAGTATGCAGGCTATGGAATTCTTTCACAGCAACAATTTAATATTTATAGTGTTCAATAACCGCAAGGTTGTCGTATAGGTGCATTATGGACGAATCTACTGTAGCAATAACAAATAGTTATTAACACCTCGACAAGGCCGTAAAAGAAAATCTGGTTGTACTTCGACAGTGAATTGATAACATAAGAGTTACTTACTTAAATAAATAAAGAAAACCAGGCTGGGTTATGCACTTTCGCCACGCGGTAGAACGAGATGGGGATACTTCTTGTATACCGCGCCGGTCATCAATCAGGTCACGTATCTTGAAGGGATTTAAAATTTATTTACCCATCACAATGCCACTAAAGAAGGTTTGATTTAAATTTGTATTTCAGTTGCCAGATCAAGTCAGAATACATCCTGAAAGGCATGGACCGGAAGACACTCTCAAGTGCATGCTCTCCCTTGTAAAGACCCCGCTGCCAGAGTCACACAACAACCAAGGCTTCAGGACCAATGTGCTTAATAAGAAACCAGTGTACTTGGAACATCCCGCTGAATTGAACAACTTCAGACACGTTTATGACTGGCACTGTACCTTTGTGAGCAGCAGTAAAACAGAATCCTGTTTGAGGATATTTATGGGTAATATTGGCTCTTCTGTTATGTTTGTACTAGAGTAATGAATTATGATATGGAATTCAACATTATTTTTATGTACAGTGGGCCACTTATATTGGCCCGTGGCCCACTGTAAAAATAATTCTTCTTGCGTTACAGGGGTATGCAAATAGATTTACTTATACCTATGTACTTCTTTTAGGTTGTGGAGGCAGACAAGTGTACCAGTTGGAGGAAAACGGATGGCGCCTGGTTACTGAACTGCAACGGGCCATACCGGCCAACACACTCATATATGGAGAGGTACGGTGGGCTCAGGACATATCTGTGCCACCTAACATTGATTGGTGTTTGGCCGCTGGTATCTCCTGAGCCGTTGCACTATATTTTTATATTTTTTATCGTACTAGCTTTATTCAATACAAAATTTCATGCAGATTCTTCTTATTAAAAAAACTGCTCTTTTTGTTTACATCCCTCAGGCACAAAATTTTATTAGCAATTTTTAACATTATCATACATAATAACTGGCCGATGCCTGTACTTGAATGATGTTGCCAAAAATCAAAGACCAACAAAAGCTCAAAAACCAATTTTTAGAATTTCTGTCTGTATATTTGTCGCATCGAATCTCGCGAAAACTATTGCTCTAATTGGTCCAACTTAAAAACTAAAGTATGAAAGTTTCTCCCCTTACCCTTTATCCTTCAATAGCCTTTTAAGGCGAACTATGTGGCGGGCTAGTAATTTATACTACATATTATGATTTTTTTTAATTCAGATTGTTAAGGAGTACAGAGGCGAAGGTAATCAGCAATTGTTTACAAAGGCTTTACATGTCATAGATGGGATGGTTCTTGGTGGAATTGATATTACACATATGTCTTTGTCTAACAGGTAAATGCTCTTTTATAAATAAAACAATATTTAGTACAAAACCCATTTGTCATAGAATATAAATAGATCATGCATATAAACAAGTCACTTTAAAACAGTCAA
Source organism: Amyelois transitella (assembly GCF_032362555.1). Classification (NCBI taxonomy): domain Eukaryota; kingdom Metazoa; phylum Arthropoda; class Insecta; order Lepidoptera; family Pyralidae; genus Amyelois; species Amyelois transitella. The sequence continues at coordinate 4,059,613 of NC_083516.1, read as the reverse complement.
TACTTACATATAATCATTTTTATTTTAATTTGATCTTGTAGAAAGTTAAAAAAAAATCCGGCCAAGTGCCCGTCGGACTCGTGCACGAAAAACATACCTTTATTGTACGGGGACTTAATATAATTATTTTTTTAATGTGTTTGTTGTTATAGGAGCAACAAAATGCATAATTTGTGAAAATTTCAGCTTTCTAGCGATCACGGTTTATGAGATACAGCCTGATGACAGACAGAAAGCGCAGGCTTAGTAATTGGGTTTTTAACTTTATACTAGGAACGGAACCCTAAAAACCTAGCTAATATTTAACATGATAATTTATTTTACAGGATCAACCAATGCGACTTATTTTGTAACGCCCTTAATAAGCCTTTTGATAGAAATGCTATGCCAATAAGATGTAAGAGGTTTTTCAATATGGAAAATTTCCCCACATTTATCAACCACTTGCAAATTCACGACATGAAGCGCAACAAAAGGGCAGTGATTATGGACACTCCGAACAGGATAAATGGGAGTGGCATGTTTTATACTGTAGGCTCAGTTTTATTCTTGAAGGAAATTAAAGGTATGCCTTGTGCAATACATACATATTACACCCCGTCCCTCCCTTTTGTTATTAACGATGGGTTAGCATATTTTTAATATTTCATTATAATAAAAACTACGAAAAGATTTTTTGTAGGTCTCTTGTCATTTTAAAATTGTGTTATTTTCATTCAGTTTATTTGTTGACGAAGGACATTCTTCAGTAATTTCGATGTGTACTTTAATGTTCATTATCATGATAATTTGCGGAGTGCTTCCCGGCTCCAATAGAACATGAATGACCACTCCATCTCTTTCCCATGGATGTCGTAAAAGGCGACTAAGGGATAGGCTTAAAAACTTGAGATTCTTCGATTTAGGCAATGAGCTTGCAACCTGTCAAAAGATGAATGTGTTCTTTCAGTCTTTTCAAGACTTGGCTCTGTCTACGCCGCAAGGGTGATTATATTATGTTATGTATGTATATGTATTTAAATTTTATGTGGAGTTAATTGTTTTTTTTTTCAGAGCCCTGGATAGCACAAATGTCGAAGAATTTTAATAAGAAATATTACTTTTGTGTCGGAAAAGACAAGAAACCTCGAAGTGAATATATTTTGCTGCCAGAAGCTACATTGGATATGATAAGAGCGTACATGGGTAGGGTTATGTGGTCTTGGGACCAGCGCGCGTGTGCTATTTTTGAAGGTAAGACAGGGCCGGAAATAGGGGTGTCGCGAGCAGATGTCGAACATTACGTTTTAAAGAATACTGGCAAGGCGTAAAATTAATTTAAATTTGTCCTTTAAAACGCCGCCGTTATTATAAACCATTAAATTCTTTTTATGTTTGCACTAGTTAAGTCTTGGGCGGGAGACATTTGACAACTGGGAGGACAAAAATTTGCGAAATATAATTTTATTTGTGAATTATTAACTTGTGTTATTTATTATGGATAATTTGATGCGATACATTCAATTGACAAGTACTTTTTACTTATTTTATTAATCTACACAATTGAAAGCAATTGATTCTTATGAAAGTTCATATCTTATAAAATCAAACATAGCTATGAATGTCGTGTAGATCGGTTAGATTTAAGGCCCCTTAAATCCCATCAGTTAAATGAAATTTAGAAACGCAGGCACACATTGACATAATCGACTTCAACGCTATCTATCAACAACACTTGTGACCAATTTGTGACCACAGATGGCGCACGTGGTGAGACAAAATTGAAATAAAAGACATAATCTGATATTAGACACGTCATGATTGACAAAAACATAGAAAAAAAAATTAAAACATTTGAGATTTCTTTGAAATATTTTTATTTATAAATTTAAAATACAAATCAGTAAAAATATCATAGGTATATAAGTATAAAAAACAAAAACTTACGTTAAAGTATATTAAAACGGATATGGATACGATAAATGATATGGATGTGGATAATAAAAACTAATTAGATTTTATTATCCACAACAACTAGCTGTGCCCGCGACTTCGTCCGCGTGGATTTGTTATATTGGGAATCATTCAAGGATGAATAATTTTCCCCTTTTTTTACATATTCCATTATTTCTTTGCTAATGCACATAGAGTTGCGGGCAACAGCTAGTACAAAAGTTACGCTAACATTTTTACACGAGTTTTTTTTTGTCTTTAGCTCATCAAAGAAAGTAACATAAATAGAAAGAAACTGCGTAAGATTCACAAAAACACACATGTCCTTGTATTTTGAAATTATTAAGTAGGTATTCTAACTAGGTACCTACCAACCTAAGACCAATGTTGATGGAAAGATATTGGTATCACTCAATCAATACATTAGTACAGCACAAATTATATTATTTGAGCGTATATACCTAACATTAGTACCTACCTTAATTGTAATAAAATAAGATTGTGCAACGATGTTTACAAATTAGAAACCTACATTTCTACCTTCAATAAGAGTCAAAAAACTAAATTTCTTACCTTGTATACACGAAGCATATGATTGGCGTATGTGAACTTTTTACATCTCTTCACAGGAATCACTTTATTACACTTTATAAACAACAATACTTCTAAAAATAATAAGAAATTTTACACAAAAACAAAGATTTAATAAAGAATTTACTTGAAAACTTTTTGCGATTTCGCGTTCTTTTGGTTTATCGGGTGACGACAAGCGACACGTCCGTATAGCATCGGGCCTCGGCCAGGTATGTCTGTACACGGGCGCTCACGCACACATGCGTACGAAAAGCCCGTAGAAACAATATTTTGTGTTTTTCATAACAGTATTATGCTAGTAAATTGTTTGATACATAAGGTAATGCCAAAATAATGTATGCTTAGGTACATTTTTACAAAGTTCTATTCATTGAAAGATATTTTTAAACCTACGTTTGTGATTTTTTTCTAATGAGTCAAAATATTGATATCATGTTTTGAGATTTCAATTTTTTTTTACATAATATGTACATATTATGACATATTATGTCTCCTAGAAAGAAATTTATTTTTTTGAAAAAAAATGCAGGGAATCATCTACACGACGCATTATAAAATTCTCAATTAGCTAATTAATGTAATCGTCGTAAGAAAGAGTCGTCACTATTACTTGTTGTAATTGTCAAAGACTTCAAAGCTTTTGAATTTCAACAAAAAAGCTGTCTAAGCTAAATTCTGTCTTTATATTGTGTCGATAGGTAAATATTTTTTTTTGTGTCCATAAATGTTTAAATAAGTAAGCAAAGAAATATAGTCAGCGGCTAGTCTAATGGTCAATTTCCGCTCTGTCTGCGCGTGTTAGGGACCTCAATTAATTGTTTTCTGTTATACATATTTTGATACAAGTGATTACTATGTTTGAACCCCGCCAGAACAATCTAAGCATTGTCGCGTTACGGCATGAGACATTAGACATTTAAGTTACCAACTTTTTGTTTTATCCTTTCTATTTAATGTATTGAAGTCTCGCCGATATCGACGTATCTAATATGTAAGCACTTCATATGAGGAATATTTCTATATTATATTTATCATTTTACACGCTATTAACAACTTGTGTTACAAAAGTGACCGAGGCTCAATTCCGAATTTACTAAATTTGCTGGCGATGGTGAAGTAATGGAACAATCCGTCAAGTCATGCAAAAGTTTAAAGGCTCTTAACAAGTTCTCAGTTTTTTGATCAATCATCTCTTCTCTCTTTTTTAAATTAACTACTAGATAAGTAATATTATTTTAAATTGAAGGTCTTGTTCAATCATCTCATTCTAGAGAGTCGCTTTTATTCCCTTTTTTAACCTTGTTTTTTGTAAATGGTTGGTATAAAATTCAATAGTTAGATACATGTTAAAAATCAATAAACAAAGCCATTTAGTAAACACACATTACATTTATTCCGCTTGGAGAACACTATCCGACTTTATTTTTTAATCTTGGTAGGTACCTATCTACCTAACCTACCCTTAAGTGCATTTTGTATTATTTAATTACTTTCTGATTATTATGTTTTAAATATATAAACATTTATCAGGAAGACTAAAGAAAAGTGATTGTTTTTAATATGGACTGTTGAAAATTAAGATAAGTTTATGCTATATTATACTCAAATAAAATGTGTATATTTTTCAACTGTTTTTTTTTATAATCCCCACAATTTTTTTACATGTATATAGGTAACTCTTATTTGAAAGGAAAGGGGTGATTTTCTAATTATCTTCATAACTTCGTGTAACAAATCTAGCGAAGAGTAAGTACTTTTGCCTAGCAGTAGGAAAAATAAATTATACTTTTTACGTAAGTACTTTATTGTGATATATATATGTCGCAGAGAAATGAGGATATCAGAGATTTCACGAAATCCCTAGGTATAGCACGAAATCACGGAAGATGGTGAATATTCCTATTTAATACATCTTCTTACTAAAAAAATTATTAGTGATATGACAAAATACTATTTCAATCTAGTGATATATCATTTCACTCATCTAAATCTAGTGAAATAAAGAATGAAAAAGGTTCGCCTTTTAAAAGTACTTACATAATTATTAACCTAACCTAACCTTTTTTTTACGTGTGGAAAGACCTTCATCTACCCGGCCGAGTACGGGAGGCCGGACGGGATATGTGGGGCTTAAAACCACACGGTGCCATCGCCTACCGCTTCGTTACCAAGAGCATGAGCTGCCCTCGCTCATATTCGTGACGCGGCGGCCGCTTCCACGGCGGCTTCCTTCCGCTCCCACTTGTGTCCGTTTGGGTAGAGAGAGGAGAGAGATACATTGGACGATTTGTACACGGAGGCATCCGTTTTTCTGACATTTCACTAGATTTAATTTAGTGAAACGACATTTCACTGACTATTTTAGTAAGAAGGCGTCGTAAAAAAGAATATTCAACATATGCCGTGATTTCGTGATATCCCTAGGGATTTCGCGAAATCTCTGGTTAGGTACTTCATTTTCCTGCGACATATACATACAATAAGCGAAGGTTAACTAGGATAAGTATGTATGACCTTAAACTTTCTAAAGGTTGTTAACGGTTAACTTAACGGTTTCATTAAAAATATCACTGAAGGACCCTGACGAACATCATGAATTTCTTATCTCTAATAAACCATTAAAGCAAATTTGACGATTTTAATAAAAGTACCGTCAATGTGCCTTACTTGATACTGCAGGTTAACTTGATACAAATAACTGGTTTTTTCGAACGCACCCATATTTTTTTACACATGGTAACATTACTGCTGGCAAGTGTCATGGCGACAGGAGAAAAGTGTGTGCAAGATAAATAATAACTAAAGTAAGTCTTTTCAAGCCTATTTTATGAATAATTAGTGTTGAAAGTTTTCACAATAAATTGTTAAGTTCTGTGGTTCATAAAACTTCACATGTTACTCGATCTGTGTTGATCTTTGTCAAAATCTGGTCTTTGCATAACCTAACCTTACTATTTAGCTACAAACTATCAAAGGTTTCGTGAATTTTAAGTTAAAACGACGGCTTGTGTGCCACTCCAAATGAAAATATTTCGAAGTGGTTGTAATTTGATACATTTGTTTCATGTTATCTACTGTCTCATGTTACCTACTGTTTCAAGTTACCAACTGTCTCAAGTTATTTACTATGTCTCAAAATGGCTTAATAATTGTTAAAACTTTCTTTTTAATTAAAAGCTCGTTTTGCGGCCATTTTTTTCTGTCAAAAATTTAATATTTCAATGAAATCATAGAAACCATAGATTCATGTAAACTTGTTGTCAAGTATTTTAAATATAATATGAATGTGAACGAAAAGGATTTTTTTTGCGATTAATGGATAATCTTTTCATAAAAATAACAATGGTGTAAAATGTTCTATTCTTATTAATCAATCCTATAAAAATTATCTTTTGATGTATGTCACAGATATAATAACATTACATTTAATGTAATGTTTTTATATCTGTGGTGTATGTAATGAATTTTCATGTCTACTATGGTTTTGAAGATTTCAATGGAAGGGTAAAATAATTGACAAGAAAATTTGCCAAGAAAGACAATTATCTTGGGCTTACCTAAATCTTCATTTCGATTTTTTGACAGAACATGGGAAGGTATCGAAAGAAAATTGGGTCACGGCCATACCGTAACTACTCCAATGAAGCGGTTGAAAATGCAGTGGCTTCAGTGCGAAAAGGTATGTCGATTAGAAAAGCTGCAGAAAAATATAATGTTCCACCAGCCACTGTACAGAGAAAAGTGCGTTGTAAGCATATGAATAAAGTTGGAAGACCCACAGTTTTTTCAAATGAAGATGAAAATATAATTGTAGAAGCCTTAATTCTTTGCGGGAAATGGGGATTTCCTATAACAGCCTTTGACTTGACGCTTATTGTGAAGCAATACCTTGACACGAAGGGAAAGACAGAACCTAGATTTAAGAACAATTTGCCAGGAAGATTTTGGTTGAAAGGATTTTTAGACCGAAACAAACATGAAATTTCGTACAAGTTTTGTGAAAACATTAAAAGAGCAAGAGCTGCTGTTAATCCTGAAATGATATCTGATTATTTTGATAATCTAATGATTAGCTTGGAGGGAGTAAAACCAGAAGCAATTGTGAATTTTGATGAAACTAACTTTACCGACGACCCTGGAAAAACAAAAGTATTAGTAAGAAGAGGTTTCAAAAGTCCAAAAAATATCATTGACGCTTCGAAATCGAGCACATCGGTTATGTTTGCAGGATCAGCATCAGGAGCTTTATTACCAATATATGTCGTATATAAGGCTGAGCACCTTTACGATTCTTGGTTGAGAGGAGGGCCAGCTAATACATTCTACAATCGAACAAGAAGCGGTTGGTTTGACAGTACAACGTTTGAAGACTGGTTTTTCAAAGTGGTTGTACCTTATTTCAGTTCGGTAGGTGAAGGTCCGAAAGCAATACTAGGAGATAACCTGGCAAGTCATCTGTCTGTAAAGGTTATACAAAAATGTGCGGAATCAGATATTCGTTTCATATTTCTCCCTGCAAATAGTTCACACTTAACCCAACCGCTTGATGTCGCTTACTTCCGTCCACTTAAAGCAATATGGCGAAAAACCTTATTAGAATGGAAGCAGAAAACCAGGGGCTGCATTCCCAAAGATCAGTTTCCGCGACTTTTAAAACGATCGTTAGATCAACTGTTGACATCTTCAGAGAATTTAAAGTCAGGGTTTCGTGCAGCTGGGATTTGCCCTCTCAACAAACAAACAGTTCTGGCCAAGCTTCCCGTTGAAACTCCAGAAAATAACAGCACATCTAAAGAATGGGCGAGTGCATTCGAAAGTTTTTTAAAAGAAAGTCGTCTTAATACATCAGCTCCTCTTAAAGTGAGAAAGAAAAAATTGCAAGCTTCGGCAGGTCAAAGCCTTACAGTCTCCGATATTACAAATCCTTCAAATACTCAAAATATTGAAGAAGTAGACGTGGGAATTTGTGATGCAGAAGAAGATTATTTAGAAGTAAACATAGATTCAGATCCATTATTTACGCAACCGAAAACAGCACGTGAAGAAGACACGGATACTACAGTTTCTAGCAATTATTCTGTACATGATACATCTGATAGTGATAATATATCTGAATTACAAGATTTCGATAATTTGATAGAAAAAACCACAACCCAATCAAATATCATTCCTAACATTAAATTAAAACAACAAAGAAAACATGTATATTTAGATTCTGAAGATCAAGAAAATATATTTTTCCAGCCAAGAGTCTCTAAATCACGAGAAAAATCAAAAGGTGAAGAGGACATAATTTCGCAATCAAAAATATCTAAATCAGTACAGAAACTGTCTTCTTCCACAAAAGATCAAAATAATGTAATTACTCAGCCAGAAGTATTTGCATCACCACAGGAACCATTATCTTCCACTAATCAAGACGACATTATTACGCTACCAAAAGTATATGAACCAGAACAGCAACCATCTACCTCTAAATCTATTGATATAAAACGCAAACCTAAAGATCAAAACGATATAACTTCGCAGCCAAAAGTATTTAAATCAACACAGCAACCATCATCCTCCAAATCTGCTAAAATGAAACTGAAACAAATTTTAAGTGAAACCAAGAATGAACATATAGAAACCGAACCTACTTCTGAAGTATCTGTAAAAATGTATGACTTTGTAAAAATTCACTTAATATATGATGGCTTTAAAAATAAACCAATGGTAAAAGAGTTCTTTGCTCAGATAACTGAAATATTAAATGAGAATGAGTATTCCTGTAAGTTTTTGAGAAAAAGCACAAATAAAGGAATTTATGTATTTCCCCCTGTTGATGATATTATGACTGTTGACTCTCAAAAAATTATATCAGTTGTTAAGCCAGTATTGTTGAAAAGAGGTCGTTACAGTTTCAATGTAAATGTAAGTAATATAAAGCCAAATCTTATTATTAATGAAGACTGATTGAAATTTTAAGACTGAAGAATATTGTTTATTAGTTGTAAGTTCAAGTACTCACTTAAGTGTTGTCAATTTGATACATGCAGTCAACTTGAAACGTCTCATTTTAGAAACTGATTTATCTGATTATTTTTGTAATGTTTAATTATTGTAATGATTAGCTTATAAAGCTACCAAAAACGTGTATTATTTTTTTAGTTACTATAGTACCCACTATATATGAAAATATTGGAGTATGATTGTTATAAGTTTTTGAGTTATGTAAGATTAAATTCTTGTTTCATTATTTTCTCCTTATTTTACTTTAGAAAAGTATTTCTATTTGTTTTCACTGCATTGCCAAATAAGCGAACAACGTTGATTTAAACTGATTGTAATGAATATTAATAAAAATTGAGCTATACGGAACTTGTTTCATTTTTGGTACTTAAAATTTAGTGCAGCTGCCCAAAAAAAAAATTTTCAGTTGGTCATGTAGTTTTTGAATTTTTTTACTGTCTCAAGTATTCATTTAAATTCTATTCATGATACTTTCATATGTTTTGTGTGGTGTATCAATTATGGCACTTCATGATGGTAACATGAGACAGCAAAAATAAAAAAAATAAAAAATCTGTGATGTACCTATGGGCTTGGGGAAGCATTTTTTGGATAAAAAAGGTACAGACTATATTATAGATGTGAATACTGTCACTATTCGTTGACACAGTAAAAGTTTATAAACACCTGAATTCCAAAACTGTCTCAAGTAAGGCGCTATGACGGTAGAGTTTCTTCCTTTCTTTAAGTCCTCCAAGAACCCTCAATACGAATACCTACTCAAAGTATGTACTCGTTATGTACATCTTTATGTGAAAAAGGGGCGAATGCAATAGTAGATCTGCCTATTTAAAAATCATCACAAAATGATTAAAAAAAACACTTCCTGCCTGTGCTAAGAAAAAAATTACACTGTCACTGTCACAAAAATCACTCATTTTGACATTGATATCAATCAAAATTATTGCGCGTTCGCGCTGCTACCCATAGATAAGATAAATAGACCTATGTATTTGATGAACTAGTTCCGTGTCCTTACGCTTTTTATAAATAACACACGAAACGTTGCCAACGTGTTCACATCTATCTGTTTGACAACCAACGACTATAATAAATAGGTTTTATCACACAAGAAATTCGTTTGATAGTTGTAACGAGGTCGTAAAACTAACTCATTTTGAGAATATGATGTAATTTGTTGATGACATCATATCATATGGAATCGTAACGACTTTGTCAGGTTCGGCAACGAACATAAAATACCGTGTGGTTTCCGTTAATTAAGAATAGGATCTTTCCCATTGATGTCGTCAAAGCTGACTAAGGGATAAACGAATATACTTGGAATTCTTTCTTTAGATGTAGCCTTTCATTCTTCTTAAGACTTGTCTCTGTCTACACCGAAAAGGATAAAGGCGTTATCATATGTGCATATGAAAAAAGAACTCTCCTTCATACTTAACCCCTGATTAATGCCCATCTCTTTTAAATATACACTCGAAGAGCGTCAGCGAAAGAGCTGTTTGTTATTTTCTTTTGTTGTCATTGTTTATGTTTTTACTACTCCGCTAATGATGCCGCGACAGGAGATAACAAAAAGTCGGCCAATCGGCCATAACTTTTGCGTTGTCGAGTAGACACAACGTTTTGCAAACGATCTATGAAATATAACGCTCACTCCTATCTATTATGTACTGACATACTGACAAGACCAGAGAGTTTAAGTTATAGTTACCCGGACAAGCAAAATTCCAAAAGTAAACTTCCGCGCCGTTGAATTTTGTGTGAAAGTTCGTGTTTTTAACCCTGTTTGTTTGTTTTTCCATTTGGAATTGATACAAGAGTAAATCCAAGACAAACGAAGTTAATAAACAATCCGTTATTTATAACCCATACCAATACACGCTATTACTTAAGCTTTTGCGATGACTTTGGGGGAGACTCATAAAAATTTACCTTGGTGAGTAAAAAACAAATCTAAAATTTATAAAATCTAAAAGTTTAATTATTCTTCTAATAAGAATTATAAATAAAAACATTTATAATAAAAAGACGGCGATAATTTATTAACTTTTCTGGAGCATGTATAAAAAGTAAGTGATTGGTTCTTTCACCGGTAATAACAATAGTGTAAAAAATGTTAAAACATAGTGTAAAAAGATAAAATATTTATCTATCTTTCAAATACAATCAATAGTAACATATGATCACGAACATTTTTTCCGAAAAAAAAATATTGCGCACTCAATACGCTCGACAACTTGTTTTGCCGCGGCAGATGCGGGTGTAAATCGGATCGCAAATTTTAGTTTAACACTACGTGTTATATTGTACTGTTTTTTATGTCCTAAATAAATAAATAATAAAAACAATTACATATTATTAAAGACAAATAACAACGACAACATGCACACAAACAATATAATCCCTACAGCATCATCGCAAAGTTGCTTGTCTAATGGTAATTTATAGGATCCCTTTTGGAGAGTGTGCAAAGGCAATCTTTGAACTAATAGAAACTTTGCCATCCCTTAGCCTATGAGATGCAGACAGAAATTTCACTCATTAGTTGTTGAAATACTAAATAGTGGAATTAAACACCAATACCTCTTTTTTGGCTTGAGTGGCTAAGGTATGGAAAGAACTGCCTGCATCTGTATACCCAAAAGTACAGTCCGTGCACATTCAAAAGTAGAATAAATTGGTATCTGTTGGATAGGCATGTTACATCTTCATCTTATTGTCACTTCCCATAATATTAGCAGAAACATCTACTACAAAAACTATAAGACATGAAACTTAGACTTTTTATTTCCATTTTTATTACTCACAAATATTATTTTATTAACATTAACAAACCATCATAAGATTTTTTTAGCATGGGATTATGGGAGTGAAGGTTGGGTTTGGAAATAAAAGCACGAAAACAGAATAATGCGGTGGAAATGAGAGTGTTAAGAGTATGATTTGGTGTGAAATTGAGTGACTTGATAAGAAACAGTGTGATAAGCGAATGTTGGAATTTGAAAGAAGATACAGTAACATTAAAAAAGAAGGTATGATATGATGGTTAAGTCATCTGGAGAGGAGGAATGAAAGCAGGTTGACTAAGCAAATATACAAGGAGAGTGGATGGAAAGGTCGGAGTGAAAAGGCGATGAACAAGGAATAAAGGATGAAGACAGATGTATATTGATCAAATTAAGGACATCCCAGCAAAAGGTCAGGTCAAGAATACCCGAAACTGCTGAGCTTACATGAAGAGATTTATGAATGTGGATCAATTGAAAGAAGTATGCAGAGATTGTGGCAAGTGGAAAGATGTAGTCATTTTATGTTTGTATGTATGTTATATTCTAACAGTGTACCAAATTTCATTAAAATCTTACAAATCTAAATAAGTACATGAGATCTGCAATGATGTTAAATATTTATTTATTTTAGGGTAGAGAAGTATCGACCTTCTAAGTTAGAAGACCTTGTATCACATGATGATATTATTAATACAAGTAAGTAAATAGTTGGTATTATTATTGCTCTTAAAAATTTAATTTTATTTTCATTCTCTTATGCCAACTGCAGAAATTATTTTTAAAAATTTGCTTTTTTTTAGTTAACCAGTTCATGAAAGAAAATCAACTGCCTCATTTACTATTTTATGGTCCACCGGGTACAGGAAAAACATCAACAATACTGGCTTGTGCAAGACAGATGTACACTCCCCAACAATTCAATTCTATGGTGTGTATAGATGTAAATAGAGATAGTTTCTCCTAGGTAAAAGCTTTCCTTATTTGTATGATAGTTCTCTTTTCAGGCGGTAAAACTTGGTGTTATTAAGTTAATAAGAAGATTCTACTTTTCTAGCTTTGTTATAGGAACATTTTGCTGTGTTTCTCTTTATCCTACTTCTAATGTTGGGTCCGCATAGTATGTTAATTTCTAGCTAAACTCCTTTGCTATTATCTCATAGTCTTTTCTCAGTACATATTTTGCTGTGTCCTTAGTAGACAATAAAATGATGAAAAACTTGTATGAAAGTTAATATTATTACTAATATCTTCAGGTATTAGAACTAAATGCATCAGATGATCGAGGCATTGGTATTGTGCGTGGACAAATCCTAAGCTTTGCCTCAACAAGAACAATATTTAAGGCTGGGCCAAAGCTGATTATTCTGGACGAGGCAGATGCTATGACAAATGATGCACAAAATGCCCTGAGGCGCAGTAAGTATATTTGAACTTATAATTTGAAGGTCTGCTTATAAATGTGTTTTATGACTGTTTGTGTCAAAATAAATGGAAAAAAAAATGTGGAAGATACTCCAGAGAACAGCTATATCTACTTAAAAATTGTGTCAATTAGGTACTGATAGATACTTTTTGCCGGCAGGCAAAATAAATATTGTATAGGTAAATCGTCTAATAATAATATCTGTTACTATTGCAATAGAACAGTTTGCTATAATGTAAAAGAAAATTATTTTGTGATCGAGATTGTGGAATATCCTACCCCCCCAGGAAAAAGGTTTTATGTAGGTATACTAATTTTACAATTAATGTTACTCAATCCTGAATAAGTAGTTACCATGGATATATTGCCCACAACAAATAGTAACTTGACAATGTGGCTTTTGTTATCATAATAAATTCCTAACCAGATGTTAGATTGATAAAGTGGACAGAGTGTTGTGTATGTTAAATGTGCGACAAACTACCTTAAGATACTGAAACTATATGTCAGACACAGAGGATGAAGATGGGCAAAGCAGGACAATCAAAATCACTGTTGTGGGTGAGCCAGCCACTGGAAAAGTAAGTCATATTTCTGTTTTACTGATTAACTTTAACTTTACCTATTATGATTATCTAATAAAATATATTCTTAAAGGATGCACAGAAAGAAATTGCTTTTTAAACAAACTTTTTATAATTAGTAAAGAAAAAAGATAAATGAGGTATGATAGCAGAGCAGCCTGTGCTCGCGGTACCTGGGCAGCCCCGCGTGCGGCGGCGGCGGCACGTCGGGCGCGGACGTGCTGTGCGGGCAGAGCGCGGGGCTGCGGCCGCCCGTGCCCGTGCAGCTCTGCGACGTGGCCGGCAACGCCATCCACACCGCCATGCTCGCCAACTATTTGTATTCTTCTGATGTATGTACTGATTTTTTTTTACGATTTTCGCCTTAGCTTTTAACAATAGATTACCTTTCAGTTTGGGTTAGATTCCTCTGTAAAAGTGTAAAAACCTGACTTATTGACGGACTGGGATCCAGGAACATTCCGAGCTCTATTTCAGAGAGATAAAGATGTTACCGAGTCAGGTTTACAGCGCCTTCCCAACAGGATTAACTGCTAGCAAACATTGTTAATGACACCTGCATACTTTGTCTACCTAATTAAGGGTGAATGCTAAATGGTGAATGTGAATGTTCCTCAGTGTCTTGATGCGTTTTAGCCCCTCATATATTTATATATTCAATAGCTGGCCTTCTTCAATATATATATACTTTCTTATTGATTAGTTATTACACATGTTACACTTTTTAGATAGTAATATTCGTTTACGACCTAACAAACCTGCAAAGCTTCGAGAGACTCGCACTGTGGGTGGTGAGAGTTAAAGAGATTTTTGAGCGCGAGCCCAAGAAGCCGCTGTTGGCGTTGTTTGGCAACAAGTCCGAGTTGGAGCACCAGCGAGCTGTGAGGCTGTCTTGCGTGCAGAAGTTCGCATCTGAACATCTTTTAGAAAATTTCAAAGGATCTGCTAGGACTGGGGAGATGGTAACTATTAATTATAATTACTACTTTCGTTTCTAGCTATTTTTCAATTGCTTGGAGTGGTCTATACCTACTCGTAGTAGATAGATTATTAGTGGTGGTTAAACCACATTGTTAATTTATGAATTACCGGAATTTGAATGCACAAATTTACAGATTGCGAAAAGATTTTACATAAATTTTTAGTCTTCATGATTGATATCAACGCGCCTTTTTACAATGAGAATAAATATAGGTACAGGTTTGTTGCATATTAAAGTTCTTTGAGAAAAAGGAAAGAAATAAAATTGTTATAAACGTTCTGATAGGTTCGAGAGTAAAGAACTAAGGCAGGGCTAACTACAAAGCGTAGAATTATAGTTGGATATGGATGTGTATCTATGATTGACCCAATACGGGTTAGATTCCCCTGCATAGGTTGCGGAGATCAGACGGGAGTCGCTTCGTGTAAAAACCTGACTCACCCAATCCTGGATTGATGTTCAAAGGCATACCCCGGGCTCCTCTCCAGAGTGGTGAGGATGCAACCGGGACTTAAGCCAGGAGAAAAGAGATGGAGAATCAGCAGTGTATATTTACACTTCTGATTCTCCATCATTTTATCATATCACATCTTAAAAGTTCGCTATAATTCCAGGTGAACACGGCATTCGCGGCGCTCGTGTCGCGCGTGGCGGGCCCGCGTGCTCAGCCCGCGCCCGCCGGCGAGCGCGCGCCCGCGCGCCCGCTGTCCGGCCGCGCGGTGCCTTCCCATTCCCTCATAATGAACAGAAAGGCCTTGAGGCGGTTTAAACGGGGCGCCACTTCTTCTATATGCAAACTGCAATAAACTTTTTTTTCTCTCGTTTGTCTTCTTATTTGTTTTGCTGAATTTTGCATGACAGCGTCATTATTATAGTTATACCACAATGCTCGTTCGTTGTGCAAGAACCCTTTTACTAAAAGGATATTAATAGGTACTATATTAATTCGATTAGTCAAAGATGACTCAATATCTATTTTAATAAAGAACAATTTTACAATATACACGTACGCACACATACATAACACTTATATTCTTCGTTCATTCCGTGAACACTATCACTAATACGCTGACTACGTCTTATTTGACCAGTCAAAAAATACCTATAACTTACAATTTTACGATAAACACGGACGCATACGTTACATTTTCCTTCATTCCAAATCTACTGAAAGATATGTTAACTTCTGTTATAATAATCTTCTTTGTCTTTACTTTTTCCACTTTTTAAGTGGGGTCGGCACAGTATGTTTGCTTTTTAAATTTTGTTATAATAACAACAAGAAAATTTTATATTTCAGTAATAGAGAAGTACACGGACAACGTCCGCTTCTGTATAATATGCAACTACTTGGGCAAGATCATACCAGCGCTGCAGTCCCGCTGCACGCGCTTCCGCTTCGCGCCGCTCAACAAGGCTCAGATTGTGCCACGGCTCAAGGAGATCGCCGCCGCTGAAGGGTGGGTACTACTAACTATAAAGTCTCTTGCTGCTGTGATATGAAATCATAAGCCTGGATTTAATCGGGAACACTCTCGATACTTAATTTAATTTATTGAACCAAAATAACAAAGTAGGTACATAGATAAATAAACTTCCGTCAAACGAACCATCAGGCTACAGTCCATTTCTGAACTAGATGTCATCGATCTGTACCTCAGAGACAGCCCGCCACCAGGATGGTAAGAGTGATGAGAGGGCTTTTTTTTTTTGGTAAAATACATAGGTACATACGTAAGTAGTTAGTATTGGTCAGTACACAACAGCATTATCTATACTAATATTATAAAGCTGAAAAGTTTGTTTGAACGCGCTAATCTCAGGAACTACGGGTTCAAATTGAAAAATTCTTTTTCTTTTTTTTTTGTGTTGAATAGACCATTTATCGAGGAAGGCTTGAGGCTATATAACATCACGCTGCAACTATTAGGAACGAAGAAATAATGGAAAATGTGAACGACGGGGAAAATTGTTTATCTTTGAGGGCTTCAATGATGCCCAAAATAACTATTCCAGTAGGTGATAGCGATGATTACTTTTTCAGCGTGACAATATCAGAAGACGGCGTGCACGCGCTGCTCACGCTCTCTGGCGGCGACATGCGCAAAGTGCTGAACACGCTGCAAAGCACGTGGCTGGCGTACCGTGACGTCACCGAGGACAACGTCTACACGTGTGTGGGCCATCCGCTGCGGTCCGATATCAACGCGATCCTCAACTGGCTGCTTAATGAGAACGACTTCGGGACGTGTTTTAAAAGTATCCTTTTTAGTAACAAAAAAGCCTTCTCTTTTATTTAATCAAATAGTTAGGTTTTTGTCTTCAGAATTTTTGGTTGGAATACCAAAAGAAATATATGTATGTTGTTCTGTACCCATATAGTTTTTCACCACGTTTTCACTGTCCGTTAAAGTTAGCCACATTGAATTTTCACAGATGAATTTGTTGCCACTAGAAAAACATAAATTATAAAAAAAAGTGCACTATAAAGCTAAAGCGGGTTTCTTTTTGAAGATATAATTATGGTTAATTATTTTCGATATGGATGCCAATTAAAGGGCGACTAACATTTTGATACCAAAAAATAACTCGGGCAGCGATGTTAATGTAAAAAAACCTAAGTACTGATTATTTCGATGCTATTTTCTGCTTTAAATTATTTTTCATTCTCGCTGCAAACATATTATTTTTACATCCCAATTATTTTTATAACTCATTTCAAAATGATTAAACATAGTTTATTTGGCTGTTTATGTAGATAATTGTACATTATTCTAAGCGTGTCTTTCTCACACTTGGCTGGTTTTTAGTTTATTAGACTTCGCACTTTGGCAGTAGTAATTTCTTACACATGGATTTTCATATGTTCATTATCATATTTTCTTAAATTTGATTTAACACCAGATATTCAAGACGTCAAACTTGCTAAAGGGTTAGCTCTGAGTGACATATTGACCGAAACTCATACAATAATACATAGAAGTAAGTACCTAGTATAAATAATATACTGTATACTAGACATTTTAAAAGCAAACTGAATGGATAACTAAGTTAGGTGACCCCATTATGTGAGGGTATTTTGCTAGCATGACGAGAGATGGGCGTATACTTTTCTTTTTTGCAAATAAATATGCTCAAATTATTTCCTATTTTATTTTATTTTGAATAAATTCAGCTTGACATACGTTGAATTGAAAATTTTATAAATATATTGTTCTTTGATATTTTCAGTGAAACTACCGCCGCAAGTGCTAATGTCGTTGCTAATCAAGATGGCGGACTCGGAAGCTCGTCTGGCGAACGGGTGCAGCGAGCGCATCGAGCTGGCCGCGCTCATTGCTGCCTTCCAGGAGGGGCGCGACCAACTCAAAGTGGACTCGTAGCGTATCCCGACCACTGTTTGATACAAGTGTTACCAGTCTTGAGCAGCTTCAAGTTCCACTTCTAGACGCAATCCGTCGACTACGCGTACCTTACAGCGTATTTAGTGTTTAAATCGTCTTTGTATCGTAACAGTGGCGCGCCATTTGTGGCATGTTTTAATTTTAAATCACTTCCATTTTCAAATATAATGTCGTAGAAAGCATTATAGTACTAATTTGAAGCAATTGGAGAAGTATTAGGTTTCAAATTCCATTTTCTGTCAGATAATTAGTCATGAAATTCTGATCGTATTCAGCATGCTAAATTCAAGATCTAAATCATAGCTTATGTATGAGATACACTATTAACACTGAATGTTAATTTCCTAATTTTTGAAAAGAGATGATTGTTTAAAATAAATGTTTCATTAAGTAATATGTGTTTAATTTATATTAAAACAAAAATTTTTCGCCACGCCAGTTCCACAGAGCAAGGAAATGATGCTATCTGGGTGTCTTAGCTCTGTCATTCTATATCTGTTTCTTATATAAGGTTATTGTCTTTCACTGGTCCTCCCAAATTGACACAAACTTCTTGAAACTCTTGATAGACGTTGCGCCAGAATTCCATCCTATTCGCGTTCGGCCCGCGTTCCCCGACCCTAGGCTCGTCAGTGAGCACCATGTACTTCTCTTGTGTATTGTACTGTGGCCATTTGGTTCCTTCATAGCAGTCTGGTGTTGGATTTCTGTAATTTTTTGTTAAGTAGTTAATTTAAATGTATTTTTTATTATGCAAAACAAGTCTGGCGAAAATTGCATTATAGCTTCATTTAAATCCAACTGAATGCTGAAATTTACAAATTATTAGAAAGACGCGATTTCAGCACTGACCCTTTTGATATTATATTGAATGACCTAATGGCTTTATAAGCTGGCGCTGAAGCGTTACTGGATTCTGGATTATTAGTGAACTAGCTTTTACCAGCAGCTTGGCCCGCGAGAATTAAGCGCCACCTACGCGTGCCAATTAAGTGCCTTGGATACAAATAAATGTACTTTCGCATTTAAAAGTTGGGATGTAAAATATTAAAAATAATTTTAATAAATTAAATCTAACCCAAAAGTGCCCGAAACCGCCGAGCTTGCATGAAGAGAGTTATGAATGTGGATGAAGCAAAGGAAGTATGCAGGGATCGTGGCAAGTGGAAAGAGGTAGTCTCTGCCTACCCCTCCGGGAAAGAGGCGTGAGTTTATGTATGTATGTATGTATGTAAATCTTACCCATATTTCATGAAATTAGTGAATAGAGTCATCATTAGGTCCATCATTCGACGCGATCGTGAATCGATGTCATTTAGCAAGGGCTTTGTTGTTCTCGTGATGAACTGGTAACCCAAGTCATCGGAGTGCGCCGTGCCCGCCACCTCCGTCACGTGGTAGTTCAGTTTGGCCCAATTCAGGTCGCCATCAAAGTCGAACAAGTAATAATACAATACGTTATTCGGGTTTTGATCTTTATATATTTTTATCCAGTGGTCGACATTGTATGTATATTGGGTATCAGAGAGCAGCTCTAGGAAATTGTGTCGGGTAAAGTTGTTTAAATCAGTACCCCCGAAATAAAAATCACTGATATAATCAACCAATTTTTGGTAATATTCCGACTTCTTTGGACACTCCAAATCGGGCGGTATACAATCTGGAAACAGTTTTGGTAAGTTTTTGACCAATGTCTCATTTTTCTTTAAAGTAGCCCAATAATATACGCCCTCTAATGAGTTGAATCCCACCAACACTGGAACTGGATTTGGCGTGCCAAATCTTAATATATCCAAAGGATGTTTCGTGATAACTGCTTCTGGCAATACGGGTTCGACCGAGGGAACAAACGGACCAAACGGTCTCATCTCACTTCTTTTATCTTTGAAAATATTCTCCTGGGCGTCCACTATATCAGAAACGTCAATTTTGGAAATTGTTTGGGTAAAGTTTTCACTATCTTCTATTGTCAATCCTAGTTTATCAGCCAATGCCAACGCGTTATCTCTAGGTTTCTTCTGTACAAATCTAAAACTGATAGCACTTCCACTTGCAAGAAAGGCCCGATTGAAAAGTCCTTTGGCTTTATTTGTCAACATTAAGTAATGTGACATGGACGAGCCGGAACTGCTTCCTCCTATTGTCATCATACTGTTGTCACCTCCAAATCTATCTATGTTTACTCTGATCCATTTTAACGCCAGTAGAACGTCTTTTAATCCCGCGTTACCTGGAAATTGGTCGTTCTCTAGGGAAAAAAACCCTAGAGCTCCTAATCTAAAACATTTATAAAGCAAACTGTTTACATACTCGGCCCATTAAAACCTTATAATCGTTTAATTTATTTTCAGAAATTTTATTTCTCACCTGTAATTCATAGACACGAAAATGAGATCGCATTTCAGATAAAATTGTGGTCCATACAGTATGTCAGTGTCCCCGGATAGCATCTTATACCCGCCACCATGGACAAATGTGAAAACTGGTAGTAATTTTCCTGTTGTATTTGCGGGAACATAAATATTTAATACTAAGCAGTCTTCGGACATTTGTAATCTGTTATAGTTTCCTTCTGGTTGGGGACAGACTGGGCCTGGTTTCGTAGCGTCCAGAATGTTGGTCCAAGGTTTTTTGGGAATAGGGGCCTGCATAAATTTTAAAATAATTTTGTTCTTTTTACGTCTACGTCTCAAACCCATTATGATGTTTGTATAACATCAACATCATTTCAGTCATTACGTATTTTCTGTGTGGCCGGACAAATGTTAAAATATTTTAGGGTCATAGATTTTTTTTATATTTTTCATTTAATTAGGGAAAAGTTTTATAGATATACAAAATCAAGAGCAACACTTAATTTCGGAAAGTAAACTAATCGGAAAATATTTTAAGGTGATCATTACCTTAAATCGCAGTTCGCCTGTAGGATTTTCAGCATATGGAATACCTTGATATGAAAAGTAAGATAAATTGTAGTCATTATTGAGTTTCCCTCTCACGAGCCCTGTAGTGGTGGCGATTAGGAAACATTCCGTTGATACCATTGATATGATGATACATATAAGTGCTTCTATGAACATTTTATTAAACACAGCACACGTATTAGATTAAACACAGCTGTGACACGACTGCTAAACTGAGTACTAGCATAATACTGATAAGTACTTAGTTGATTTAACGTTACTGTTTATATTATTGTTTTAATTCTTGATGAGGATAAAAGGAGACAGAGTTTATATGTAGTTGTAGGGCTTCAATATATGCATGTAATTCAATTATCAAGCCAAAACCTGAACGTGGCCTATTAGTCTGTTCGCTCTGTCTACCCCGCAAGGGATATAGACGTGACTGTATATATATATATATATATATATACCTACTATTATATATATATGCTGTTAATATATATATAATATCTATTATATTTTATGCGGGCTGATTTACTTCCTACTTCTCTCTTACGTTACTGCTTCTTTGACAAACCTTTGACGATAAAAATATTACTCTACTAGGTGTTACGTGTCTAATAACATGTAAAATAATGTATATAATATAATATATAACAGCAAAAACACTTATAAGTATACGTGAGAGTATTCACTTTTTGATAAGGTTTCATAACGTTTATTGTTTGTTACTTTGTAGTTTGATTTAAATTATTCTGCTAGATTGAATATGAACACGTCATCTTCCTAGCGTTTATCCCAGTTGCGTCCTCACTGAGGAGAAGCTCGGGGTCTGACAACGAGCACAAGCCAGGAGTGGGTGGGTATCACACCGAATGACTCTTCCTTAATCTAAATATAAACAGACCTATAACAGCCCGTGAGTTCGTCTTCTCTTGGTCAACTTGAAAATTGCTAAACCGGATAATTTTTTATGGTTTGCACTACGGAGTATAATATTTCACTTAAGTGATCACAGAAGTTGGTATTTGGTGTATAGTCCATACCACGTAACCGTTTGAAGTCATAGCTGATCGCGAGTATTTACACATCATATTATAAAGACTATTAGTGAGTGAGTTCAGCCCCATATTACAAGTCCATGCACCAATTTATCAATACATTGATCTATCTTGAGGTAATCTTATTTATTATCTTTTATAAGGATGATTTGTATTTTTGATAAAGATTAAAGACAAATACAAAAGCATTACACATTTTGGTTTAAGCGCATTTAGGTTTTCATTGCTAGTTTTCGATTCGTATACCCTTTTTATACGAACAGTTCATAAATACTTTGCTTCAATATGATTTACCATTTGGCAATTTGTTTAACTATATCATTTGTTACTGTCACATGTGAAAGAGAAGCCGTTGCACAGTTAGTGTCTAGTGATGTCTCTGGCAGTATTTGGTTCACGGAGATCGGCGCAGGAATTCGTGTTCATGGCAGAATCGTCGGCCTTGGTGCCGGAAATTACGGGTTCCACATACACGAGTTTGGGGACACCACCACTTGCGAAGCAGCCGGCAGCCACTTCAATCCGGACGGTACTGTTCATGGAGGTCGAGACCATGCGTTGCGGCATGTTGGAGACTTGGGGAATATACAGTTTGACGAAAATGGAGTCGCAGAAATAGACTTTGTGGATCATGTGATTGCACTTCGTGGTAGAAACAATGTGTTGGGGCGGACGTTGATATTGCACGAGGGAGAGGATGACCTAGGTTTGGGTGGAGCCGTAGACTCGCTGACGACTGGTAATGCGGGCTCTCGTCTTGCTTGCGGTGTTATTGGCCTTCGGTCGCCTGTCGACCCTTGGCGTAAATTATTGCAACCAAATGAGGTGAATTTAAATGAAAATGCAATGCCTTCGGTGTTTAATTATTTACTTAAACTAAATAAATATTAAAATTAATTTTTTTTTCTATTTACAATAATTAAATAGGTACCTTATTAAATTATCTATGCTTAAATATTTTGTTCCGCTCATATAAGAACACTTGTCAAGTTTTCGGTTTATTAATGTTGGGCCACGTTTTTCTTATATACCTGCATATTTTTTTTTGAGATACAATATGAATATTATAAAAAAAGAATATTATCTTTCATTTGTGAGATTAAATTTCAAATTGAGACCGATGGCGGCCCGAAAAAGAATATTAATACACTAGATAATTACGTTTCGTTCAGACTTGTGATTGAGCTAACACGACACCTGCTGCAGTTGTGTAGAATCTGCCATAGAAATGGCTTTGTTGAAATTCCTGTGGGGTTAGCCGAAGATATTGGAGACGATGCTGTTGAAGGAGTTGGTAATGGAAGCTATGAAGCCAGGCGGAGGCGGAGGCGGCGGCCGAGCTGCCACTGGCGGCCGGTAGTAGGGGCCTCCGTCAATGCGCTACACACAAACAAATACATAATCAATCTTATAGCCCGAATAATCTACAGGTACTTAATGACAGAAATATGAAACGGAAAGTATTTTTGAGTCAGCATGTCAGCAAATAGTCAAAGATAAAAGCGCACCACAGGCTCCTTTCCAGAGAGGTGAGCATATAACTGGGTCTAACGCCGGGAGGGTGATGATGAGTAAATAGTGGTTCTTTGATACTTTTTAAATCCAAGTTTGTTCTTTTAGGTTGATTACAAGTGTAGGTTAGGAACACTCAAAGTGTTATTCTTAAAGTGCGATGAATTTTTTTAGTAATTTTGTTTCTTATTGATTTTTGTTAAGAGCTCTATATTTGTAAATTGACGTTCTATCTACATATCTTCTAATTTGAACTTATTTGCTATTAAATATGTGAACAAACACCTTACCTGCGTTATAGTGTTAAGTAGATATATCAAATGGGTTATTGAAAAAGTTAAAATTTATTTACACGGGACAAAATATACTACTTGTATAACGTGGGAAGTAAGTACGTCTTTTTTAATTCTGCATAATTGTACAATAAATTCACGCATCCTACTCGTATAACATAATGTTAGATAGTATAATGTTGACTACTGAACACAGTCTGCATTCACTTAAGTACATCAGACATTTGGTTTATGTTAATAAATAACACGAATAAATACAATACAATCTGCAATATATGTCTATCTACATATTTTTTTACATTTCCTTCACCATCTTCAACAAGCAAGCCAAACGTGAGATCAATTTCTAAATACGATTTTACTTACATTACAATTACTTAATATAAGCTAATACATATAAAGAACAAACACCTAAAGGGTTGATTCAATCAATAATATTGGCTTAAACAACTTCTTCTAAACAAGATTTGTAAAATATCATTTTGTAAAAGTTGTAGATACCTTCAATATTGGTCCTACACATAGATATCTGAATATTATTAAATTTCTATGGTCCTACATAATATATTTGTACTTAGAAAATACAGATCTTGGTTATACTGCATTTCAGTGTACATACTGAACTTCAATAATCAAAAAGCTAATTAGTGTGTGTAATTCAATTAGTCTTGAGGGAACACAAAGATATCTTGCGGCTGCGTTGATGGCTTGGCGGTGGTGCTGGTGACACGAGCGCGGCCAGGCTCGTGTTTCGGAGCCCGGGTCGTCACGTAACCCTAAGAAGATAATACAGTAGTACCAAACCACCCAAGAGCAGAAGTTGTTTATACAAAGAGGCAAATGGGAAAATAGCACTGTTGTTGATATTGTTGTTTTTGAAGGTAAAAACTTAGTTCAATCTAAAGTTTTTCCTTAAAAAATATTGGATATCCAGGTATTATTGTTAACTGTCTTCTCTAGTAATTCATAGCCGTTATTTTGTTTTTGTCTACATATTAGTTAGTACCCCAAATTCTGTGCTAAATGAAAATGCGCAGCACAAAAATCTGCGAGTGTAAAAACTTATATTTGGGCAAAAAATGTACGAAGGGCAATTAAGAATTATTTACACAGGCATGCTGAAGCAATTTTACTTCCTTGCCTCACTTTGTAATAAGTAAAATTGTTTTATTTCTGATGATGACCCATATTTACAGTGAAGTTTAATAAGCTAAATATATTTACAAGTAGTACAATATGTAACGAACCCTGAAAGGGTACTTACTTTCGCCGAATGTAAAGTAACATTCAGCAAAGTCGGATGACTCTCTATTACGATAAACTCAACTTCTTGTGGCAAGTATCCGTCAGCCGATACCTGCAACCAAATGAATATAATGCAATCAAATCAATATCTTTAATAAGTCTAAATATGAATATCATAGGCCTAGGAAGCCCTTGAAATTTTACAGAACTATAGATCGAACGAAAAGTCAACTCAGATTATATTTCCTAAAGATAAATTCATCAACTGCACTCCTCACATTGCAGTAACTTTTATAAAACTTACAAACATTTCTACGCCCATGTTTCACAGGATTTTGATTAGACAATCAACACACCAGAAAATAAATAATCAACAGTGACGCGGCTGAGTATGCGAAGAAGTATTGCGTGCGTAGAGAGTTATAGAGAGTTCTAAGATAACGTAGGTACATCGATCGAATCTGGAACGTCCTGGCGAAAAGTCAGATCAAGAGTTTCCTTAACTGATAAGTTCGCACGTGCGCATGAAATAATGTAGATAAAGGGGGAAGATGTAGTCTCTAGCTATACCCCTCTGGAAAAGAGGCGTGATTTATGTATTTACTGGTGTATACGTGTATATATCTTGTAAAATAAAAAAGCTCTTACATCAAGTCGATACGTCCCCGGCAACAGAATCCTCCAGAACTCGCCGTACTTGGTGGTGTGGTAGGTGACGTCACGGCCCTTCACGCGAATGGCGGCGCGCTCCACTGGGTTACCATTCTCGTCCATCACGAACCCATGCGCACCGCGGTGGGCTTCCGCCAAGAACTTTATCAACGACTGGAAATGTAAGATCGTATTTCCTTATTTTAGTATATTTGAAATTTCCTATATGCATGCTAACGCTGGACTGAAGCCTGATTTCCTTGTGGACCAACTTTCTTTTTATTACGATATCTCTAAGGGACACAGAATTGATAATTATCAAATAATGTAAGTTCTTGTGTGACAAATGTAATGCGAGCTTTAGTTATGCAAAAGGGAGCTCCCTGGAAAAATTTTGGAATTCCAGCGAGAATTAGAGCATAACTCAGAGTGTAGCAGCAGAGACTTACTAGTCGTACCTACATATTAAGCAATAGGTGAACGTACCTAGTACATAGATTATACTCCACTATCGTGTTATCACAGAATAGGCTGAGGTATAGCTTTTCATTGATAAAGATCCACTCTCACCTTATCATGTTTGATAACATACACATTTAGGATTTATTTAGTCGATTGTTATATCGCCCGACAGTATTGTCGTGATTTTACTAGCAAATCGTAGTGCAAAAATGTTTTCTCGTTGGTTGTTTTGTTTGGTTGTTCTTAGTTTTGCAATCCAGAGTAAGGCTGAATATAAAGTGGCAATTGCTCATCTTATATCAACGAATGTAACTGGAAGAATATTGTTTACGGAGGTGGACGGAGGAGTCCTTGTTACGGGGAATATAACTGGGCTGCCTGAAGGAAATTACGGGTTCCATATACACCAGCTTGGAGACATTACTACCTGCGATACTACTGGCGCGCATTTCAACCCTGACGACACAGATCATGGCGGTCAGAACCATACGGTGCGTCACGTCGGTGATTTGGGAAATATCGCCTTTGTTGGTGGTGATACGGCAATTGCTAATGTCCGTATCTTGGACACGGTTATAGCTCTTACAGGCAGGAACAGTATAGTAGGTCGTGCTCTGGTGTTACATGAAGGAGAGGATGACTTGGGCCAGGGAGGCCACGAGTCTTCGCTGACCACAGGGAATGCCGGCGGGAGAGTGGCTTGCGGAGTCATCGGCATCATGTTTCCAGTGGACCCCTGGAATTCCGCTGGTATTGCAGCACCATCTCTCTCTATACTTGCTGCGGTTGCGTTTTTCGCAATCTATGATTTGTACTAAGGAAGTAAATAAAGTACCTACTTTAAGCTATTTATATTTTTCACATTATTAATGATTGGAAAGTGTTATCTACATGTCAGCAGTTTTTTGAATAATTAATTGCATTTTGTGCCTACTTAAGTTTTATCGATACGATTAATTGCTGATTTACCTACCTTATCGTCTGGGCTATAGAGCGATACCTTATCACAGTATCAGTGTGTTAATGTTACCAAACTATCGATGGGTTTTAGGTAAAATTTTACATTTAACCTCTGATTAACATGAGTATTATAAAAGATGAAGGGTTGCCTGAGTTGTAGGATTAAAGTTACAAAAATAAAACTGAACTGTGGTGCCCGATATCTGCTACACCAGTACTGACACGCCAGTATCTTTTTTCTTTAATTCTAGGTAAAATTAAAAAATAATAAAGATTTTACTTTACCTCTTTATTGTCCAGCCAGTATTTGCGCAGCTCGTGCGCGGGCGGGTACTTGCAACAAGAGATCTCCAGCGTAATCTCCATGCAACCGTGCCAGAGGTAGTTGTAATCTTGCATTCCACCTGCCAATAGCATTGATTTTTGGGAGATTTACCTTACTTTGATTGGGAAGAAATCTTTTGAACATTGGGGTAGTGAATTAAAAATATTCTGTTTTTCCAACAGTTATTTGTTTGTAAATATAGACAAGGAAAAGATGACGGAACCATTGGGCCCCAAGTAGAACCAGAAATAAACGCAGTATGTTTATCGGTTGATTACAGTTCCAACTCCGTGAGGTGACTGTGATTTCATACATTAATGATTTATGCAAGGCGGTGACAGTACCTATGTAATAGCTTTTTAATTAGGTATCAGCAGTCAGTTTTCTCCTAGGTTCGTCACAATGTTAAACAGTTATCATAGAGAACTTACTCAACTCACTCCTCTACTAAATTATTAAAAGTACTTTACGTTCTAGTAGTCCCACAACTGATTGGTTTAAACCCACAATTCATATCAATGAACATCACCACTTTATATTTTTATTTACGTAAATTATTGTCTAAATGCCTAGGTCCTTAGTACACTCACTATGTGTATTTGAAATTTCATTCAAGACTGGGTAGGCTGATGAAACTCTTAGACAAGAAAAACGAAAACACTTTCAGGTTTGTAGGTGTGAGAGTCATGTTACCTGTGAGTGGATACCACGCAGCGCCATTAGTGATGCCGTTCTCGAAACGAGTGGAGCCCGACTTGCAGGAGACACCGCGGGACATCTTCTCGTGGTTCTTGGAGTACACCAGCGCCAGGTGGCGGAACACGTCGTCGTCGGGCGCGATCGACGGCGTGTGCGCGTATGTTTGGAACACTGCGTTCAGGGGATATGTTGGACAAACGCTTGTTAGACATGGAGTTTTATAAAATGTCATTAAGTCTATTTATTAAAACATCAGCATATTATTTAAATTTAAATTAAATTAATTCATTATAACAATGTATTCTCTCGTCTACATTTCTAGTCTAATTCTAATCATTGAAGAAAATGATGCAGTGCTAAGTACCTACCTAATGATTAAAATGTCTCATATTAATATTTTTTAAAATTTGAATTTATTCATTCATCATTGAGAAAGTAGTGTTTAATAGAACCCAAAAACTGCTGTCAGAAGAGATAACACACAAAGAATTTTTGAACATCTTTGATCACAATTATTAACATTTTTTCCAAGACTAAAAGATGATTTCCCCAAATTAACACTGTAAGGTTCTATGAAATAATAATTAAACAGAAGGCAATTTTATGTAGCGAGTACCTATTGATGGAAATTTTTGTGAGGGGATGAAAATGTTAGGGACAATCAAACATCATGCCCTTTGTCCTTTTTACAATATTTGGACCAAGGATTTCACACAATGTAGAGTACGCTTAAAATAGCAGGCATACATAATCTAATATTGAAATAAAAAAGGGCTAGTTTATGTCTTTTCCTAACTCAAGTTAAAGTTAAGCGTTAAAAAATGCATCAGAAATTTTATACGTTACCCGAGCAAAGAACGGAAGACCGACAAATTCCTTTAGTTGAAAGCAGAAAAATAAATCAACAATTTAAAAATATTCGCAGAATTAAACATCATCGAGTAAGACAATAATGCCAGTGTGTGTGGAATTCTCAAAGATTATGCTAACGGGGAAAAGTGACAATGCTTTGAATATGCAACAGGTAAACTAGCAACCTTTCACTACCTACTTCTGTCAATTTATCCCTCGAAAGTGAAAAACAAAAAGGAAACTATTGTAAAATCACAGTCAATATTTAATTTTTTGTGTTTAGACCACTTATTTTAAGCTAAACATACTCAATTAGAATATGTTGCTACTATCTTTCGCCCGCGATTTCGCTGGCTTGTAATGCTATCTTATGTAACGCCATGTTTAGCTATATTAATAAGACTTATAAAAATTTGATCGTTGATTTCAGTGAGTGTAAACAAAACAAATAAAATACGCATAAAATCCACAAACTTTCGCACTTAGAGTAGCGTAGATTTAATACATACTAGAATTGGGCGTGTTGTCAAAAGGGTATGAAGCGACGAGTGCGCCTCCGTGCAAAGAGCCAGATACCACGAACTGAATCTTGCTGATCCACTCCTTGACGGCCTCGGTCTCCGGCTGCGGCTTTTTGGTGTTGGCCTTGAAGTAGTCCGGGAAGTTGCGGTTCAAATCGTACCGCCGAGAGTTGTACCTAAGTTTATGGTAAAATCAGCGGGGCTACATGGCACGCGTGTTGCGATAAACTACTCCTATTTATAATGACATGAAACGGCACAGTGATAGTACGCGCGATAAAAACGTCGCGCGCCTTTTAATCCTGCCGTTAAGTTACATCGTCACCTCTCTAGAGAGAACCCAAGCGTTCGTCTATTGACTATGATCCAGATCCAATGGGTAACAGATTATAATGATGTTTTTTTCCTACGTCCTAAACTCAGTCCGCTCGATGTTATTGTCTCGTGATAATTTAAGTGTGATTACTTTCAACAACTTTTCGTTCTTACTATAATTACGTGGACATGGTCGAACACAGCGTACATGCCATTATTGTTTAGTCACCTACCTTCCGCAAATATGTAAAGTAACTATTATGTAGTATGACAGTTGTGAGACCTATAGTATTGTCAAATTTTATAAAATTACGTAATCTGCAATCGTCACGGTTGGTAATTTCTATGAATAAAGTAAAAATGTTTATTTCGGCCTTGTTGTATTTGAAATTATGTGGAATTTTTTGTACAAACCTGCCAAAAACTGTGTCACACTGTCCTTCTTTAGAGATGGAGAAGCCGTCAGGGTTCATGGACGGCATCAGGTGAATTCTCGTGTTGTCTAGGAGCCATTTGATATACGGATCTGTGTTGTATGAAGTCACCAAATACTGAAAAAAAAAGTTGTCTACTAAAAGAAATATAGGTACAAACATATCCTTATTCATCCTAATCCTAATCCTAATAATATTATAAATGCGAAAGTTTGGATGTCAGTATGGATGTTTGTTACTCTTCCACGCAAAAACTACTAAACCGATTACGATGAAATTTGGTATGTAGGTAGCTGAAGACTCAGAATAACATATTACGACTTTTATTAGACTATTTTATCCCGGAGTTCCCGTGGGATTGATAGGGTTTCCATGCGGACAAAGTCGCGGGCAGCCTCTAGTATATAATATAATTGTTTTTTCTCTCTTTTGGAAGCTTTGTTTTTCTTTCAGCGATTTATGAAGTTTTTATTTGATACAAAGTTAAATAAAACCTTTTGTTTATATAAATTATTCATAATTCATTATATTCTACCGAATCGTAACAACCATGGAATTTAATTTTCTTTTGAAAACTAATCTCTCCAAACTAGCAAATGCGAATATAATGGCAAACCATAGCGAAGTTGTAATGATGCATATATCGTCGCTTTTTATTTGGGTTACGGCTAATTTTATATGCCTGTGAGACGATGCGGTCATTTTCACAGATCAAATAGGGATATCCAGTAAACAATATTATATTTTCTTCTGCTTTTCATTGTAGTTGTATGTTTCTGTTATAGTCAACAGACCAACAAAGGCCTTGCGAGATAAGGAGTTTCTCAAAATAGGTTTTTAATTTAATCTATCCGAGTAAGTGTACCTATCCCAAACATTTATCAACCTATACATCTTGTATTCTTTCATATTAGTAGGAGCGTATTGAAATATTCAATTAAGTTATGTAGAAGGTTTGTCAAATTAAAACAACAGGGAAGGACAAAATCTTATGAAATGTTATTGGAAAATATAGTAACGTTGAGTTTTGAGGTAATAAGTTAGTTTAACTCAATGGTGAATAAATATAATATAAATATAAAGCAACCTGTCACTATTTGAATCTCGGTTCTATCATTAAGCCAAATAGCTGAACGTGGCCATTCAGTCTTTTCAAGACTGTTGGCTCTGTCTACCCCGCAAGGGATATAGACGTGATCATATGTATGTATGTATGTGAATAAATAATGTTTGAGACCGACCTGTATGAGATGCAACAGCAGCTCCCTGCCGACGGCTTCGTTCCCGTGAATATTAGCCACGTACTTCACGTCGGGTTTTCCAATCATGTGTTCGTACGGCGACGCTGAAACCACCATCACCCACAAATCGCGACCTATAAATATAACAAAATTGCGTGTTAAGTTTGATTGGCTTCTTGACATCGGGCGTGCCGTTTACTTATAGGTATGTCTTTACGGCCCTAATAGAATCTTCATCCGGTACTTGCAGGGCAGACAGAGTCAACATTCTTGAAAAGACTCAAGGGCCACGTTCAGCTGCCTTAATGATGAATCTAGATTCAAATTGTGCCACTTTTCAATCGGTAATAATTTTATTTAACTGTTAGATAATGCATTTAGCATATAATCCACCCATTGTATCAACATTTATTTATTTATATTTTATTGTACAAAATACAAACAAAATAAAAACATTGTTTGTGCAATAAACATAAATAAAAAACACCCACAGGTAACTACGTAGCGAGCAAGTTATAAACATATAACCAGACTGACAAAACAGTAAAGGGGCTGATATGATTGGATGTATAGCAAAATTCACATGGCAGTGGTCAAGACACTGTTAGACTGAAAAAGTGGCTCGCGGCCAGATTACAGATAAGATGGGAAATGGTAAAGGTGGAGGAAAATAATTGTATACATTTTGCCCAAAATGACATAGAATAGAGGAGGTTGAAATACGTCTACACTAAATTGGACATACATAGGCTTTGCTTAATGATTGCTGTAAATTATCCAGCTGTTATTCCCTAGTTCTTGACATCGGATTTCCCTATCATACGCATGTAAAAAAAAGTTGTATGAAATAAATAAGCGTACTAAAGGTTTAAGCCTGTTGTTTTTCCCTAGAGAACAAATGACATCGAACAAACTCATGTTTAGTAATAAATATGGTGACGCGAATATTTAATCAACCACAACTCATGCTCGACCTTTAAACTAAATGAGATAGCGCTTGTTATACTTGTACATTTATTTATAAATATCACAAAATTGTAAAATTTATCAGTTATTATTGTATATTATTATGAAGACTCTAAAATGGCAGAAGCTAAGATGTAATTTTAATGAGAAGTTAAAATAATGAGAAGAAAAGAGCTTAAAAGCTAATAAATAAGTATACGGCGACGTATTATGCAATGACTTTTTGTTGACTTATACTAAAAAAAAGGCTTTACGCCAACAAATCTTAGTCAGGGCCAAAACTTTGAATAACAAAAAACTATTACATATTCAGTCAATATTGTGAGTTTCGCATATTTATCAGCGCGCTAGCGTGGATAAAGTCTGCGACGACCGCCTTGTTATTGCAAATTAGATGCAATTAATTTCTAAACTCGTTTTTGTTGTACATTGTTGCGACGAGCTACATTACAGAATATTTTTCATTCATTGCTGCTTACCTTGCACGGACTTTCCAATGGAGTAGAGTGCTGTGAGCGCTGGATACTGCGCGGAGACAGCGCGCAGGTATCGCGTGAGCTGGTCGTGGTCGTGGTAGCGGAACTCCAGCTCTGCGCCGGCTGTGCGCGACTCCGCCTCTCCGATGTTTGTTGTGTCTTCCACTAAAGAACCAGCAACAATTATTTACTTTGTGTGAACTAGCCTTTAAACCTCTTTAGGTCGATGTACATATTGATGTACGAGTATTTAGATAATTCATGGTCTGTGGGATGCCTTTTTTCCATCATTATAAATCATTAAATAATGTATCCTTTAATATTAATTTAGAAGAGACTTTTCGAATTTAAGTCTGTGTGTTTTCAACTTTATGTTAAAGTGCTCAAAAATTATTTATTATTATCTTCAAAGCGATTTGGAAAAACCATCTGATATCATTAAGAATCAAGAAGCGGGTTATTTTCCTCCTATAGGTACAGATTCACAATTCAATAATTCACATCGTCTAAGTTTTATACAAAACTAGCTAGCTCTGGCCACAAACTCCCTCGATTTCTGACTGAAATGTTGTTTTGTCCGCGTTTCTCATAGACCATTTAAGGTTGCTCAACAACACTCGAATTTTAACGGACGTAAGTAGTTACATATGAAACAAAGTAGAGTATAATAAAGGAAAATTCCTAATTGGTCGGTTGGATTTGATTTCAGTCAATCCGTAGTTGGTAGTATCTATAAACCTTACCTACCCAATTTTTCACGGCTATTTATGTAGAGTTTATACAATGGAAGTTTTCAAACACCCTTTCTTTAGTGGACTACGGAATTGGTGGATTTTGAAGTCAACAAAAATCTGCAGTTCTCCATGAATATTCAAAGTAAACAGGATCGTCCTAGCAGTACATAATCACCTGTGCTATAACTGGCTTCGGGAAAGGACTGCGTGAACGTTGAACCAAGGCAAGTGAGGAGCAGGAATGTGTTGGCCAGTCTTGCTACGGAACCAGCGCCCATCTGTAACAAAATGACAAGCATAAATACATTTATTCCTAAGCTTACGGGTAGACAGTGCTTCGATTTATATAAAAAAGAGCATAAATCTTAAGATTAACTTAATCTAAAGATCTATCTTATTATTTATTTAGATCTTAAAGTCTAATTAATTTCAATACTGATTAATCTCTTTCTCTTAAAACCAAACTTAATATTATACATAAAATTCTCGTGTCACAATGTCCGTTCCCGTACTCCTCCGAAACGGCTTGACCGATTCTCATGAAATTTTGTGAGCATATTGAGTAGGTCTGAGAATCGGCCAACATCTATTTTTCATACCCCTAAATTATGGCAAACCAACGTTTGCCGGGAGTAGCTAGTCTTATAAAACTAGCTGTACCCGCGACTTCGTCCGCGTGGAATAGTTATTTTGGACATCATTGAAGCCCTCAAGGATGAATAAATTTCCATGTTTTTTTTTCACATATTCCATTATTTCTTTACTCCTTATAGTTGCAGCGTGATGTTATATAGCCTCAAGCCATCCTCGATAAATGGTATATTCAACGCAAAAAGAATTTTCAATTCGAACCAGTAGTTCCTCAGATTAGCGCGTTCAAGCAAACAAACAAATTCTTCAGCTTTATAATATTAGTTTGATTATCGTGTTTTCATTCGTTCCCGTACTCCTCCTGACGGCTTGACTGATTCTCACGAAATTTTGTGCAAAAACATTTTTTTTAATTAGAAATTACTTGAAATTATAAGGCAAAACAACGTTTGCTAGCTAGTACCTATATCTTATATATAAAATTCTCGTGTCACAATGTTTGTCTCCGTACTCCTCCGAAACGGCTTGACCGATTCTCTCAAATTTTGTGAGCATATTGTGTAGGTCTGAGAATCGGCCAACATCTATTTTTTATACCCCTAAGTTACTTAAAAATAATTTATATGGCAAAACAACGTTTGCCGGGACAGCTAGTATCATATAAATATTTTGATCGAGAGCTGCACCCTCTACGAAGCTACGACTAGACCACGCTAGTCGTCGCAGCTACGTGGCATATTGTAGCGTTTGTAGCAATTTTGCTACGAAAAGCTACGACGCGACGCTTTAATTTAAATTTTCATTTGACAAGTAATGTTTTAAATCTACGGATTTGACGGAAAATTCAGACATGCAATGTAACTTACAACGGACTTTAAACAGGAGAAGGTTCTCAATTTAACCATATTTTTTATGTTTATTACCGCTTGTCATTAGCATTTTTAATGCGATTTAAAAAATTATTTTTGCGTTCAAACGAGTAGTGTCCGATTGGGTCTGATAGAAATTAGGTTAAGGTCTGGTTATAAATGTGGAAGATACTCCAGAGAACATCTCAAAAATATAAAGAATAAGCTCTGTTTTTATGTATATTACGCCATTACCAGTAATTAGGTATATACTTTTGAATTTTTTAAGAGTACCGAGTCAGTGTGATCCCAAAGAAATTTGGTTAAGGTCTCACTAACTGGGTCCTAAATGTAGAAGATGTTTCAGAGAACATCTTAAAACAGCAGAATTATTTCTGCATTTCTGCAGTTAAGTTTATAAATGGGTATATGGCAAAGGCATCTTCTCACAAGGAGAAGGGATGACCATCGCCATACTAAGAGAGATAAAATAATCCGGACAACGTCAGCTACATATTAAGACCATTTGTTATAATGGAATCTTTCTCATTCGCTTTCATCAATCAATTGCACCGCGCGTGACGTGACGTCACGAAACGGCTTGAGGCTTTCTTTTTTCAATGTTGTTCGATGGCACATGTGCGAGCGGTGGCGAGGCGCTCCACATGCGCGCGCGCTGTCATCGGGCCTTACCTGAAGGTCACTGGGTCAGTGGACCGCAGCAAGCAATAAGGAGAATACATAAGTATCGCGTTATACAATATTTTTTTACAAGATTTGATCTTACTTTTGATATCTCATCGGGCTTATTGTACTGCTGCTCGTCTTATCACTCCGCATGATTTTACATTGATGTATCAAAAACTGTGTATCTGTGTGCAAAAGTTATTCTTCTGCACTTTAATAATTTTGTGTCCACAACGATGTCGCGTAGTAAGGGAAATTGCTGTGAAGTACACATGAGACTTCTGTTTTGGTCTTATCCAAAATAAATACATAATAAATTCTTACCGTTTTTGAATGGGTGTGACCTACACCACAGAAAGTTTTGTTTAGGATTCCAAACCTGGTTCGTAACAACATTTTGATAAAAACCACAACTAACTATAGGTATAGTTACACGCCAATCATTAACAAGGAAAATGTAACCATGGCTTTGTGGGATATTTAATGGGATAAAGTTATAACAATGAATACACACACGTACGATTTTCCTTATATAAAACCGCTTGTTTGTTTTAGTATTTAAAAACGTAACGCATGAGAAGTTTCTGTAAAATTACAATATATACGAGTAATTCATATGTCTAATAGAAAAAAAAATGTGTAAGTATCTACTAATTTATATGAATCTGAGTCAAATAAACATTTCTGTTATTTTATACCGTTATTCTCGAAGAATTTTGCTAAGTTATTCAAAGTAATAACTAATAAATTTTTTACCGTTTCCGATGTTTTAGGTAGCCACAACACACTCCTTTGATTATATTATATGCATAGTAGGCTCGCTGTTTTGCTAATACATTTCAAGTTATAAAGAGGTAGTAATTTTTTATACTTTTATTTATTTGCTCTTGTAAAAAAATTAAGCGGTGATTATTTCTCAACATATATATTCGAATCACACACGCACACCTCTTGATTGTGTGTGATTATTGAGTGATAACTTTATAATTAAATCTAAATAACTTTTCTTAATGAATTGGCGGTTAGAAAATAATACGTACCTATGTACGATGGTGTGCGACAAATTTAACTACTCGAATATAGCAAGACAACGAATATTTAGAAGGAAATATTTGAATTGTATACTGCATTGGAGATTTCCATTAATATCACACGTACATACATATCATCACGTCTTTATCCCTTGCGGGTTAGACAGAGCCAACAGTCTTGAAAAGACTGAAGGCCACGTTCAGCTGTTTGGCTTAGTGATGGAATTGAGATTCAAATAGTGACAGGTTGCTAGCCGATCGCCTAAAAGAAGAATCCCGAGTTTATAAGCCAATCCCTTAGTCGCCTTTTACGGCATTCATAGGAAAGAGATGGAGTAGTCCTATTCTTTTGCTATTATATTATATGTATATTATTATGACACTTAGATAAAACAATTACAGTCGTGGTACTCTAATTAGTGCCTCTTCGAACATACTGGAGGTATTTGAGAGGGTGCTATTACACAGAGGTACTTATGAGAAACATCTTTCACATCGATCAATAGGTAGGTATACCTAGGCAGTTTCTCAGGCGTAACGAAACAATACTTGCATGGGAACAATAGTAAAAACAACGTAATAAAGTAAGTAGCAGAATCAGCAGCTTAAGGCCTCTCAATTTAAAAGAAACTACATCTCAATGTAGTTCAGGCCAGGTCGTAATACCCAAACTATACTTACCACTTTTTACAATACTCGTATTGGATGATGAACAATACTGTACAGGCCGCTCAGGTTTAACCTGTATCCGTTTAAATACGCGTATTTAAGTTACTAGAACTAAACCCTCCTGTTAGTTATCCTTTCTGTATAGATGGTGCTACTTCACATAGAGATACTACAAACAACTATTGGATGACATTAAGTTATAGCAACGGCTTACTAAGCTTTCCTTCCGGCTGTGAGTAGTCGTTGTGGTGGCACAATGACCTTATTAGAGTGGTCCCGCTAAACACTGCCCACTTTCATTTTCAAAAGCAGTGATAAAACATTGTTAGGTATATGTTACCCAAACAGCGAAATTAATTTTAGTCATGTATAGAAAAGTAACTCAAAATTCAAGATATTTATGTGTTTACTAAGTATGAGACAGAAATAGTCCACAGTTGATATATTCTGTTGCATAATGAGGGCAATGTGTACCACACATTGTGAACTTATGTGCGGTGTATTTATATGATTTCTTGTACATAAGCGTATGTTGTTCATTCCTAAATATAGTATACATAAGTATATACTTAGACATATATGTATATGTCTAACACAATTAGTTAATAGGAACATGATGTTTTATATTAAGTTCGCTTAAGCGATGAAGATGAAATATGATGTTTTATTTGACATACAATATTATATTAGGCTTTATCATAGAATGGGGCGACGAATAAACTTCTTTTTGAAGTTGGTTGAAATAGTGAAACGAAAAAGGCTTTCTATTTTTTTCAGTGCTACGGGAAATGGGACTGTACTTAGGAATATGAAAAGTCCTGTAAGATGCCAGCGCAATCCATCAGCAAACAATGCGGCGTGCATCACTTTTTGTCTGATGAAAGTTGGCAACGGGCGTGATTTGAATAGGTATGTCTTGAAAAGCATTAGCGTGTTCCGATGAAAGTAGTTTAGTTTTAAAAAATAGCGCATTCTATGAAAAATATCTACTTAAGTACCTATGTTTTGCTTGTCAACTTGATACACGAGGAAATAATGACTTTTTCTTCTCGGATCTAGGTTCTAAGAGACCTACATGTATTAGATAAAACATGATATGATGGATGAATCTATAAATTGAAAAAATCGCGTCGAATTTTATTTTGTAGCTTTTGCGTGAACAAATATATATACAGAGTAAAATTTTATAATTGTTGTTTTAGTTTTGTGCCGTGTGGTTTCCGGCACCAATACAAAAAAGAATTGGACCACTCCATCTCTTTCCCATGGATGTCGTAAAAGCCGACTAAGGGGTAGGCTTATAAACTTGGGATTCTTCTTTTAGGCGATGGGCTAGCAACCTGTCACTATTTGAATCTCAATCCTATCTTAAAGCCAAATAGCTGAACGTGGCCTATCAGTCTTTATAAGACTGTAGGCTCTGTCTACCCCGCAAGGGATATAGACGTGATTATATGTATGTATGTATGTTGTTTTAGGGAAGTACCTACTTCTAATAGCCCTCTTTTTTTCTGCTTAA
Organism: Amyelois transitella; assembly: GCF_032362555.1. NCBI lineage: Eukaryota > Metazoa > Arthropoda > Insecta > Lepidoptera > Pyralidae > Amyelois > Amyelois transitella. Next base: position 4,020,892 of record NC_083516.1, on the reverse strand, counting down.
GTTTCGGTAGTTACGGATGAACCCCGGTGTCAATTTAATTATTATCAGAGATCGGATATTCGGATGCATATTTACCTAAAATTGGGGTGTTGGGTTAGTACGGAACGTACTCCTGTAAAAAACAATCACGTGGTATAATTCTGGAATCCCGGTAGGTAAGTAATTTTTTAATAAATATGATCAAAAATTCAAAAATTCAAAATTCAAAAAAAATTCAAAATTCAAAATTTTTTATTCATTATTATAGGATATTATTATATCGCTTAATAATTGTCGTATGGTTTAACAACTTGGTTGACGTCAAATATATTACTTAAAAACTAAGTTTACTGCCGCTTCCAAGGCGTCAGTGCAGAAGAAGCGGTAACAAACTGCACTGCAGCATTTTCTTCAACAACGTCAACTTCGCAATATTAAATTATACTTAGAATAGAATGTGGACGGGAGAATACATTGTTCACGGGAGATTTATATATTTATGAGATTTAATATTGAAAAAAGAAAAAAAAAAAATATATATATATATTTTATGGATTGCCAATTTTAAAAAGATTTATGTACAGAGTGTACTGAAATTTTGATTTAAGTTCAAATTAAACTACAATTAATTACGAGGTTCCTGTGCCAAGCTCGAGCCAGATGTGATCATCCATCACTTATGTTTATAAAGGTGTTTATCATACCTAATATACGATAAGTTTCTTGTTTAATAAAATTTCCGGGATTCAAAATAATTCGAATCCCGAAAGCAAGAAGCCGCCTCCATACTTTCTTAGAAAAAATATTAGTTTAGGTAAATATGCATCCGATTATCCGATCTCTAATTATTATACTAGTTGTATCGATAGAAATATAGACTAGACACTTCATATTATTATTTACTTATATAATTATTTACTTCGAACATTTTATTCATTTTCTATTTAAAAAAATTAACTAAAGATTTGTCACTGAATACCTAATTGATGTTTTGCAATTAAATTTCAGGTCAAATTTATATTTATGTATATTTTTATTTATATATTTGAAACCTTTGACATTACTTTATCAACTTTATTTAAGTAAGTGATGTTAAAACTTATCAAAATTGGCAAGTAACTTCAAACCTTAACTAAGTAAATAAAAACTAAAAATTTACAAAAAAAAAACAATATAAAGATTCTTACCTTGAGTATATTTGAGAGGAGTCTTGCGCTAAGGGAAGGACAAACTTTGAGATTTCATTTACGACACTTTGATCTTTGTTCTTAAACGAGACAAAATTGTCGGGCCTGTCGTGAGCAGCTGACGGACTCTGGCCGACTGTCGGGCGACGGCCGTGCACTGCGAGCACGCCGGCATCTGCGTCATCCGTCAACCCGCATAACCGGAAAGTGCTTTCTCTCAAACTCTTTATTCTGAATACAGTTCTATCTCCGAGAAATAAGGTACGTATCATAAAACATCGACCTGAACTTCGAATAACCTCTCGGCTTGTGATTTCCACTCTAGTGCTGCAGAAATACGAGCGCATTTACAGCTATAGTCGTTCAGCGCTACCATGAGTGACGTAGGATTCCCGCCTCTCATCTGATCTGGCACTTTTCCCGCGGATTGAGTTCTTTATTTCCTGATATTCAATAGATACCTTATCATTTCCATCAGTTTAAATATACATAGTGCTAAAGTGGCACTTTGCTTGATATTGGAAAAGCGTAACATTACCTACATGCATTATACCATTAGGTCAGTATTCTCTTCGTGACTTACTTTCTGATGCGCAAATTAGAACAAATTTAGGATACAAAAGTTATCGGGGTGGCTGATGACACAAATTTGTGCAAGCGCAAGATCTTTCTTCTTCAGTTCACCTTTTTTGTCTACCTGATCTGGACTATTAGTGTAACTCCTGTGTGGCTCTTTCAATCTTTTAAGTTGTCTAGTTCATTTTTATAATTTTTACAACTAGAGAAAGATCATACTTGCATCTAAATTTAGATATCCAGCTGCCAAATTAAACCCAGTGAGTTCCCGAGAGCAGCCATCGGACACCAATAAGACCCACTGCACCGCCGCAGGGAATCGCCCACGCACTCTAGCTTTCCCTGATTTCTCGAGAGAATTTGTTGCACGATCAGATTCTGGTTCCTAGGGTACGGACCATACCAATAGTTTAAATGGTAAAAACTATTACTAAACCTCTGCTGTCTGTCCGTCTATCCGCCTGCTAGAAAGCTGAAATTTTCCTGTGCAGTTCGACTCGCACTTGGCCGGTCTTAATTAATTTTAATACTACTTATAGTAACACTTCTTCCGCCATAAAACGAAAAACATGGTAACACAAGCAACATAAATTGCACCCTAAGAGAAATAGGGGAGAATTTTGTTTACCAGGTTAAAAGTTCTTACTTACAAGACAAGCACACACATCTAAAAAAATCAAGATTTTAAAGCATTCAATTCGGAGAAATAGTTTCGTGTGATACAAGTAAAATCAGACGAAGAGAGAAACGATAAAAGTCCAATTTTTGGCTTCTATTGATCACATACATCCCCATGTCGATTTTCTGGCCAAATTTTTCAAGTACAGATACAAAGATCGGCCAGTTACAATTATACGTTTAGGGAATATTATATATGATATTATAAAAAATTGTAAAATGAAGTAAATAAATGACATACGTACCTACATACATATAGTCACATCTCTATCCCTTGTGGGGTAGGCAAAGCCAACTGTCTTGAAAAGAATGAAAGGCCTGTATGGCATTATGATGGAATTGAGATTAAAATGCTTAGTGTCAGGTTGCTAGCCCATAACCTACAAGAGCAATCCCTAAAGCCTATGCCTTTTACGACATAAATGGGAAAGATATGGAATGGAGTTCTATTCTAAAGTCGGTACGTGTAGACTTAATTGCTTTTAATATTCGACAGGCGTAATTTTGGTTGCTTTGCATGTCCTAAATACCTTGCTTCACAACTTGCTTAGCTTAAACTAGGTACTTAATCTAAGTAAATCGGAAAAACGCAGCGGGATTTGAATTTAGACCATTGCAAATGGTACGCTTACATCATACAATGATTAATTGGGCTATTCCTTAAACCGGTAGGTAAACCTTTTGACCGAATTTACAAATATACAAATCTTTGTCTTCTTAATAATATAAGTTAAGTTATGCAAGTTTGAACGGATGTTCGTAAAAACAATTATTACATAAAGAAATGCTAAAACAATAACTGATGTGACCATGAAATATGCAACGACCTTGTTTGTTTCTGGGACGCGCGGTCATATTACAATAGATGCAACGCAAGTGGGACATGTGGTAAAGGAGATGGTAGTGTTGTGTTTGGTAGCGGGGGTTGCCGCCCCGCGTATCGATCGGCAGGGCGGCCGTGACGCTGCGCCCCCTGGGCGGCGGGCAGTGCGCAGGGTCCTGCGGGGCGCGGGGGGCGCGGGGCTCTCCTCCGGAGAGGGCGCGAGCTCTGCCCGGGACCCTCACATTACGTAACGCAACACGCACAGGACGGCGCACAAACAATGTGATTTTATTTTTCTTCGATTTTTCTACTGTTTTTAATTATACAATTTAGGATTAGATTCGTGATATTATTTTAAGTGTCGCGCGACTTTATTTATTTCAAACTCGTTAGATGTGTAGTGTAGAAATAAAGTGAACGGTGTCTTTCGAGCTGCAGTGATATTTTTGTGAATATCTTTAAGGAGCCTCCTATTATGCAACTTTATTTGAAAATGCCAGAAGATATGGTTGAACATCATGATAAATCAAAAATGGATTTATTATTTTAATGAGTAGTCTAATATGAATAAATCTGTGAATCGATCGATTTTGCAACTCTGTGAATCGCTATTTTAAAAGCAAGGGAAAGGAAAGAATTTGTGGAAGGGTTTTAAAAATCCTACATAACTGGGCGGTAAACATGAAAATTTGATAAAAGATATCTCTTTCACTGTTGCCGATTACAATACCTACCTGGAACCAAAGAAGTACCTCATTGAAAATGACAATGGGTAAGCATTTTTGAGTAATTCTTTTTATTGAGGTAAGTACTTTTAAGGTTTGAAAAGTCAAAGGGAAATTCTCGCAAATTGGTAGTACGCATGCGCAATTGCGCAGTGACTAGCTTTATATCCGCCTTCGTGATCGTCATCAAAATAAATCTTACTTGTTGCGACATAATAATATATGAATTAATAACAAGGTAGACTTAATCAACACCATTTAGCTTAAGAATCGCAAATTTTTGTTTTTCTTATAACCTAGCTGTCAGTAGGAACTGGGCTCTTGTGAACTTGTTTTAATACATAGCGTGAGAAAATTTTTGGAGCAAAATTTTTAGCAAGAAAAATTTACAACGAAAATCATTACTTTTTGTGTGACAAATATGGACAGAAAAGGAAAGATGAATTTGAAAAAGGCATTGAAACCACCTTCGTTTCTACGAAATTGATATATTTTATATACCTTTCCTATCTAAATGTATTCAAAAAGTAGACCGGATTCACAGGTCCGATGGTAGGTATATCTACAGATACAAGATGCAGCAAAAACTTATTGAATGCACTTAAGATAGAGATGCCTACATGGAATAAAATGGGCCAAAAACTATAAAAGAATTTCTAAGTAGGCGTGGGTGTCCATTAATTGTAGGCATCAAGCCCCAGGCCGGGCTCAGCAGAGTTCAAATGTCCGAGGTAGATGCGTTGCGTCACCGGATGGAGCCGCTGACTCCGCACCATCTCACAATTGAACATGCAAAGAATAGCTGTATAGACATACGGGATACATACAAGTGCATACAACTCTAATCGAATAGCACAATAACGTATCATATTTTCTGAAAGCAATTTTGATGGTTGACCCAAATTTTGTACGAGTTATCTTCGGTAATGTATGTACCTATGAGTCTATATACCTACAAGGCTCTGTTGCGTTACAGTTCAGGTTAAATAGAGTAACTAATCTTAAATGTTGGTGATATCATTCGAGATAAAGAGATAATTTAGTATCCGCTTTAGCTTCATCTGTGGAGTAACTACCTAAGGTTACATAATACATAGTGGCCTAAAATTCAATACTAAAGACATTTAAGTAATTAAAAATTTCAAGGATCATATATATGATAATTATTCTAATTAACAGTTACACCTGTTAATAGGTGACGTAAATTAACACTAATATCAAACTTGCGGCCGTCCGTCAGTATGTAACTGTGCGCGCGCGGTGTGAACGTGCGCGTCGTGCCGGAAAAGCGCACGCGGCCGCGATCATCTGCCGTCCACCTCGCCGCGACTCCTGCGCACGTACCCGACACCCAAATACGTATCTCCAAGAGTATCACAGCGACATGAAATTCCTTACACAATAGAAATCAACCGTGCGTGACGGCGGTTCCCGTGTTTTTGTTCTTCATATTTATCTAACGGTTGCCTTGCCTGAAAAGTTTTAAACTTCCTCAAGTTTAATTGATATATATCTATAGCAAAAGTAGACACACATCGATATGGAAAAAAATGACTCTTTTGCTATCGTAGATATCAATATAGATACTAATAATAAAGAAAATATGAATACAGAAACAGACACAGACAAGGATAACACCAAATACAAACCCCCTTTTAGAACTGTGATTAAGATTCGTAAGTAAATATTTTCAAACAAGTATCTTACTTAATATTTGCAAACTGGTCATAACATATCACGAGACTTATCGAATTTTTAATCAAAATATTTTGAGATGCGCGATGACGAATGTTATGTTTATTTTTTAATAACAACAGATCACTAGTGTGGATGGCGAAAACTGTCCCAGATATGCTCAAAAAATATATATAATTACTTATAGCTACTTACTTCTTTCTTCTATATGTTTGAACCAGTAAGTACAAATGTTTTGAGATTGAGAATATGTAAAATAATATTCTCAATCCCAATCTATGAGAATTACATTTATTCAATTACCTAAAGTAGAATAATTATAGCGTAGACAATACAGTTTCCACAAGTCAATAAGAAGAAAAGTTCTAATGGGGTATTACATGTTTTGTGAAAATAAAGAAATTGTAGAAACTTCTAGCTCATACGAGTAATATACCAGTAACAGTCTATTGTTGCGTTTAATGTAAAAATATGAAAGACACAGCTAGATTTGATCACACGATTATTTTGTCATCTCAATACTTTTTTTACGACATTAATCTAGATTACGTTATGAAATAGTTTTCTCGTAAGTACATGTTATGAAAACAATTCATTGTATTATTTTCATTCTACCTAGTCAGTACCAGTACGGTTACGATGTTCATTTGTTTTGTAAATAAACAATCATCATCGGACGGCCATGTCTGCTAAGTATTTATTATTTTTGTATTCTCTCAATCAATTACGTGTTCGTACTGTTGTATTCTCAACTTCAACTATTGGTTGTTTACCTGCTTCATCCCGGCTCCTTATAAAATAAAGAGAAATCATATAATCAAACAACTACATAACCTTTGATTAACCATATAAATATGTATGTAGTTTGCATTTTACCCTTTCGAGCGCACCCATTCATGCGTGACGGTTGTTCGACAGTGCTAGATAACAACACCCATTTGCGTCCAAGTGATCTGATAGGCACGTCCCCGACTTCCGCTAGTCGTCCCCGATACTTGCGTAGAATGCGTCCCTGGACGGCACCAGGCAAGTATCAAGGGAACCTGTCGTGTCACACTCCGCTGCCTGCGTTGCAATGGCCTGCTTCCTCTGGTATTATTGTCAGGCTCATACAAGAGTTCACATGGATATTAATATGCAATTTACATATGTCGGGTGCTGCGTTTTATCAATTTTACTTTTGAAGACAAGTTCTTCTTAAAATGACAATATTTCGTGTTTCATTTGCTGCGTAGAGTCCGCTTCTTCTTCATAGTATCTGATTTAGGTTTAGGTACTTTATAATTCCTTATGAAAGAGCCCAATTGTCCTCCCAAAGATAACGCTCTGTGTGAATTCCATTGATTGAATTATTTAAAAATAAATTAATAGTTAGAATATCAAACACATATTTAAACTTTATATGCACCGTTAGAACGGGTACATCTATATAAATCGGAATAACAGTCCTATACATTTTCTATTTTCTGTTCGTAACATAGTATTAGATAGTATTAATATCCAGCATGCATTAGCCTCAGAAACTGGCTTAAAATCGTCTCTTATAACATGTCTTTTTTCCTCCTTTAGTCCGGTTGCATCCTCACATGGAACCAAGATTGGGTGAGTCAAGGTTTTACACGAAGCGACTCCCATCTGTCCTCCGCAACCTTTGCAGGTAAACCTAACCCGTATTGGATTATTTGTAACGTGGCCAAGGTGGGATTTGAACCTGTGTCTTTCTGCGCATCACGCATTTGAACCGGGCACCTTACGCTAAGACGCTGTTATTTAAAACATGTATCAATATTATTTACTTTGGCTATCAGAACGGGAGCGAGGAGAGCGGGACTACATCGGTTTCGCGACACTGCCGGAGCAGGTGCATCGCAAGTCTGTGAAGCGAGGGTTTGACTTTACTCTGATGGTGGTTGGAGAATGTGGTCTCGGAAAGTCCACACTCATCAACAGCCTATTTTTGGGAGACCTCTACAAGAACAGGAAAATACCTGATGTACAAGGTAAATTTGATGTCGTGGGTTTTTTTTAATATTTTAGAATATGAATGAATGAATGTCGTAAGAGGTGCCAAAACGAAATTAAACCTTGCGCTCCGTGTAGATATCCATACCGGATATTCTTTTTTCAGATAGGTATATATGGCAGTAACTGTTATCCAAATAGGGATTAATCGTCAGACCGCTGTCGCTCTGTGTGACCTTGCACATTCTACTACTGGAACGTCATAATTAGGTGGACTCCCAATCGCTAAGATTATTAAGTATGATGTAGTTTATTGGAACATTGAACAACGACCTTTCCAGAACAGGTGTATGCATGGCAAGCGATGGCTTATAAATATCCTTAGCAGGTGAAAATATTTTATACAACCAAGGGCAAATAATAGGTATTCATTACCTAAATTGATATGATAAATACCAATATTGATTACCTACACAAGCAACTGTAGTTACAATTACATGCGATTTATAATTTATTTTTTTTGCAGATAGAATAGAAAAGACCACAACGATCGAAAAGAAAACAATGGAAATCGAAGAGCGTGGTGTGAAACTAAGGCTGACTATAGTAGACACGCCCGGGTTCGGCGATGCTATCAACTGCGAGGACTCGTGGCGAGTGTGCTCGGCCTACATAGACGAGCAGTTCAGACAGTACTTTACGGACGAGAGTGGTCTAAACAGGCGGCATATGCAGGACAATAGGGTACACTGCTGTCTGTACTTTGTACCACCTTGGGCACATAGGTTTGTACTATTTATATATAAGTACTTCGAAGTAAGTACTAGATGAAATTTTCATGATATTTCAAATGTTATAACGTGGCATTCGATTCTTTTCGATAGGTATAAAGTTCGCATTGTTTGTCTAGTGATGTTGTAGGTAGGTAGGTATGTTTAAATTAATTCCACAAGGTTGAAATTGATTATTGTAATCCTTCAAATGGCAGACAGGTAAACAAGCACTACATTACATTAAGCTTATTTGTAACTTCATTCATTCATTAGGTAATCACATCTATATCCCTTACGAGGTAGACAGAGCCAGCACTCTTAAAAGACTGACAGACCACGTTCAGCTGTTCGGCTTAATGATAGAATTGAGATTCAATTATTTGTAACTTATTTGTAATTATGTGTATAAAAATTACGTCTATGTTAGATGTTTTATAATAATAATTTTTGGTACCTATATTACTTTGAACATTAGTTATGGTAAATATGTTATCTCTTATGATCTTTTCTTACTATAAGTACCTTTAAATGAATAAAGAAATGATTCAAGTGTAAAAAAAATTTAGTATGGTTGTGTACTTGACTATGCCATTGTGTTCAATGAGCCATGTCACTTGTAATTTGTTCAAGCGCTTTTTCTTGTTGGTCCATTAAACCTTTTCACTTGTATTTCCTTGAGAATTCGCCTATATATATCAACATACATACATACATATAATCACGTCTATATCCCTTGCGGGGTAGACAGAGCCAACAGTCTTGTAAAGACTGATAGGCCACGTTCAGCTATTTGGCTTTAGTATAGAATTGAGATTCAAATAGTGACAGGTTGCTAGCCCATCGCCTAAAAAAGAAACTCAAGTATGTAAGCCTGTCCCTTAGTCGCCTTTTACGACATCCATGGGAAAGAGATGGAGTGGTCCCATTCTTTTTTGTGTTGGTGCCGGGAACCACACGGCACTGCCGGGAACCACACGGCACTGCCGGGAACCACACGGTATCTATATATCAAATTTATAGAAATATATAAAGTACCATTCACGATCAATGACAGGAGAGAAATCAAACGTTTACGTTTAATTTTACAACTAACAGCATTCAACTAAACGCAAGACTTTACCTACACGAGGCTACATGCGAAAAGTTGAAACACAAAACTTTTTATATATATTATCATAATCATTAGGTACCTATCGGTGGTCCATATTTCATATATGGCCAGACCTACTTCGAGGTCCATGAACACTCAAGCCGAAACTTTGTTTTGTATTATGTAACTTGTCAAAGATGATTCATTGTAGTTATCACAAAATTAAATTGGTCACGCTTTCAAAATGCCCCATCTCAGTCTTTAACAGCACCGACGGGAATGTAGTTCGTTGATCTCGTTGACATTATTAATAACGACTGCATAAAACTTTATAGGCGGTATCATGCTATGAATAGGTGTGGACGTGTTTAGATGAGCAGTTGACCTAATAAATGGTCAGGGCCGCGGTGTGGGCGATAGGGGCTATCTCTTGGTTGCGGAAGCACACGTGCCTCTAGGCCTTTTAACATTGTATTACAGAATCAAGTCACCTTTGCTATGATATCGTAACAACACATAAATAAAAGAATAGAAATCGCGTATTTACGAAGGAATATCTAGAATATTTAAATAAATGTAGATTGAAGCCTACCTAGATGAGAGAGAGTTCAGATACACTTGATAATGTTAAAAACATTTCCAGACACACAGTTCTAGTAGATTTATGCAATAAAATTATTTGTTACAGTCTAAGACATGTGGATTTGGAGATGATGAAGAGGCTACATCGGAAGGTGAACATAGTGGTAGTGATCGCCAAGGCAGACTCGCTCACAGCTGCTGAAGTGAAGAAGCTCAAAGCACGGATACTTTCCGACCTCGAAGAGCATCAGATACAAGTATGTCAGAACATAGCATATTTAAAACAAATGGTAGATAATGAAAAATCTTATATTTGACATTATCACTAATTAAAACGGAAAGCAATGTCAGTACTTAAATCAATGTTATACTGTCACGTACCATATCAAAGACTTTTGCAGCCAAAAAATTGGGAATCTGTAACAAGAACATCATATCTTCCCTCCCGAGTCTACTGGATGAGATTTCATTAGAAATTAGCAGAACCTACAATTTTATAAATAAGCAGAACCTACAGTACCTAGGCACAAGAATTTTTAAGTGTAGAGCAATAAATTAGACCCAAATATGTTGTCAGGTATACCAGTTCCCAGAATGCGACAGCGACGAGGACGAGGAATTCAAGCAGCAGGACCGCGAGCTGAAGGCGGCAGCGCCGTTCGCAGTGGTCGCATCAGACACCGTGTTAGAGATCGGAGGCAAGCGCGTGCGCGGCCGACAATACCCTTGGGGAATCGTCGATGGTGAGTACCGATATAAAGATTCAAATTTTTGACAATCAGCAACCTCACCTATAAACCGCCAATCAGCCCTTCAGTGCAATCTTCCAAAAATGAAGTTAGTTTCAGATAACCCTTGATGTGTACAACAGACCTCCGCTGCTCTTACTAGTCCAACTTGTTCGTTTTCAGTGGAGAACCCGCGGCACTCGGATTTCACCAAGCTGCGCACGATGCTCATCTCCACGCACATGCAGGACCTGAAGGACGTCACACAGGACGTGCATTACGAGAACTTCCGTGCCCAATGCATTTCCCAGATATCACAGCACGCCATGAGAGAAAGAGGGTATGGATGGCTTTTGTCTTAGTAAGAGTGGACATAATGTACGCGTACGAACGTAAATATTTTGATAGATGTTTTATTGAATGAAATTAAATTATTACCACCTTCAAAAAAACACTAAAAAAGCACTAGAAATTATTTAAAAATCTATTTTAACAATGCGTCGTACTTGGGCAATAAGTTGGTTGGTAGGTACCTAAGTACCTACACACATTTCTGGAGCCGCTGCAGTATACGCAGTAGTTATACAAGTCGGGACATAGTAATTCAGAGAATTAACATGGATTCAGGAAGGAAAGCCTTTTATGGAAACTCAACTACTTTACCGTTAACACAACATGTCACGCGAACCTCGGCCGTTCAACTGAACGGCCTTTATAGTATACAACTTTAAATATATATGTTCCTATATTATAATTTTTAAACAATGTGTGTAGATCAAAATAAAATTCATTTGACCAAAAATATTTTTCCTTTCATTTCAGAAAACTGAAAAGAGATTCAATGGGCAACAACAACGATCAAGTAGTTATAACAGATACCGACCGACTGCTGTTGCAAAAGGATGAAGAGGTAAGTACCTAATATAGTTACAATAAAGGTTAAATTAAATCTCCTTTATAATTCATCAACGCTGACACTACGTCCACACTCGAATAGACAGAATAAATCAAAACGGTAATCAATTGAATCGTTGAAACTTTCATGACGTATAATCACTAGTCCCCAGTAATAATTTTTATAATGAATACAGACCGTACCCGAAACATCCGAATCATTGTAATAACTTGTCCTTGATCACGTTTAATTTTATAAAAATGTAATTTACTGTTTGTTCCTTTATCTATTTATACTAATGCTATTTTTGTCTTCCAGATCCGACGCATGCAGGACATGTTAACACAAATGCAAGAGAAACTCAAAGCTTCCGACAAAAAACACGACAGTATTATAGACGTATAAGATAGACTGCATTGTATTACGTAGTACCTATTATTAACCACATTAGAGATTGTTATTGTACCTTATAATTTTAAAAAACCATTACTAAAACCTCTTTAGAAAAATTTGATGAATTTAGATTTTTGATACATACTTAAATTAAATTTGTTACCTACTTACTTTATATTTAATTTTTAGAGAATACTTATTGCATTTACACTTAATAGTATTCTGAAATGTTTATGCATTCAGCTAGTTTAATTAAACATTATATTGCGAACCTTTAACTGAACTGAAAAATAAACAGGGAAAATGGTTTTCGCACATATGGTACAAACTCACAAAAAGGTAGTTTCATTTTGATAAACTTATTGAGCGAATTGAATACAGCACTTCGTTCATTAATCACATCATCATTAAATACAATTATATCCATACGGAACTCTAACTTACGTTATAATGTCATCGTGATGAGATCGAAACGTATGGCACCAATACAAGAACCCCATAGACCTAGACAGATCTAGCTAAATTCCGCAAGTGTCCTTATATGTTCGCCAGAGAAATCGCTTGGCAAAACTCTTTAAAATAAAGTGCAATGGACGTTTCTTCGAAACTGTTTTAAACTATTATGTTGTAATTGTCACTAACCAAAGTACCTATATCTTATAGTTTTAAGCTGTAGAATCAAATCTATCAAAAAAAATTTGATGACTTATTGATTTTTATACAGATGGTGACTACTCGCGGTATCTAGCTAGTGTAATTCGAGCGATCTTAAGTGACTCTAAACTATATTTAATTTGAAATTTCTTCAGATCTATTTAAACGATATTAAGTATTGTAAGATTTCACAATATCTAAATATCTGCTCACTACAACAAAAACGTCCAAAGTAAAAAGCAATTTAGAATACCGAAAAAATAATTTTATACAAAAAAACAATACAAGGAATATGCCTACCTACAAAACAATAGGTAAGTATCCAGTAAGTTGCAATATATTTCCAGTTTTCAAAATTATAGCTTAATAAAAGTTTTAACATTCCGTTGTTGTACAGCAATTACTTACCTAGTAATACCAAAGTTTACAGCAAAACGAACATTTGTAGCGATATTATTGTAGATATTAAAAGTAAAAATTGATACTTTACCTATACGGTGTCTGTTTTTGCCCTGTACTTGCCCCAAATATTATCTCCATTTTAAAACATAATCAACGAGTAAGTATATAATGTTTAAAACATGAATGTACTGATTTACGTTTCTGTTTGACTGCTAAGTAACCGTTGATCTTAAGGGAGGTAAAACATCGTGAGGAAACTTGGGTTTTTAAGCATCTTAATGTGTAATCATGATCGATTATGAGTACGGTTTTTTGTAGATGCTGTTATTAAATTCGTCGCTTTTAGCATACATACATAAAATCACGCCTCTTTCCCGGAGGGGTAGGCAGAGACTACCTCTTTCCACGATCTCTGCATACTTCCTTCGCTTCATCCACATTCATAACTCTTTTCATGCAAGCTCGGCGGTTTCGGGTACTTTTGACCTGACCCTTTACCAGGACGTCCTTAATTTGATCAAGGTACGTTCGTCTAGGTCTTCCCACTCCGTCCTTTCCCTCCACACTCACCTTGTATAACTGCTTAGTCAACCTGTTTTCATTCATCCTCTCCACATGACCGAACCAGGACTACTCCATCTCTTTCCCTCGGATGTCGTAAAAGGCGACTATGGGATAGGCTTATAAACTTGGGATTCCTCTTTTAGGCGATGGGCTAGCAACCTGTCACTATTTGAATCTCAATTCTATCACTTAGCCAAACAGCTGAGCGTGGCCTATCAGTCTTTTCAAGACTGGTGGCTCTGTCTACCCCGCTAGGGATATAGACGTGATTATATGTATGTATGTAAAATTTTATTTTAATTTGTCATTTTTGCGGATCATGGAAGTATGCAGAGGTTGCGAAGGGCAGATGGGAGTCGCTTTGGATAAAACCCTAATTCGCCCAATCCAAGATGATGGTACAACTAGCTTTTACCCGCAGCATCGCCCACGTGAATTAAGCGCCATCTGCAAAAAGCGACGAATTGAACATCGGCATCTACAAAAAGGCGACAAAACTAGCACCTTCTAGAAAAAGCAACCAATTAAACGCTACCTATCAAAAGAATACCTACAGGATTTTCACAAATCAATGCTTATTGTATATAAATATATATGGGGACACCCCATATATATTTATTTGAATTTTTAGTATTTGTTGTTATAGCCGCAATCGACATACTTACACTATTTGTGAAAATTTCATATTTCTAGCTATCACTGTTTAGGAGATATAGCCTGGTGACACAAAGACGGACATACAGACAGCAGAGGCTTAGTAATAGGGTCTCGTTTTTACTGTTTAGGCACAGAACCCTAAAAATGTATCCTGTGTTAGAACGCGGATTTTTAACATAATGCCTACCAATTTCATTCGAATCGGTCCAGCAGCGGTTTAGCTGTGAAAGCGGAACAGACAGAAATATGTACTTTGGAATTTATAATATTAATAAGAGATGTTCTATTAATTAATAATAACTTACACTAGTCCACTAAAGTATAAGATGCATCAGACCAGCTTTTTGATTTGTGTTTTAAAAGGATAAAGGTTGAGAGCTCATCCTCTGATCGTTTCTATTGGTAGAGGAGGTTATCCCATAGCTGAACATAATATGTATTTATAAGTTCCAGCCAAAAAACCCTACTTTCTCAAAGGCAAAATTATTAAACACACATGCATATGCTGAGTGGAAACCCTTTTGGTCGCATCATGTATTTTTTTTATTTTTTTATCTCTGTTTATGAATGAAAATGTTATGTTACATCTTGCGCCAAATAAAGATTTTTCTTTCTTTCTTTCTTTCTTTACTATAACCTAACCTAACGTCAAGTCCTGAGTCACTTGAGAGTGACTGCATGGGCTAGTACCCTTTGCCTTCCCAAACAAACGAGGGAATTAGAACGACCAAAAAAAAATAACGTCAAGTCCAAGACCCAAATCACCCAAATGTCAAAGAAGCGGCAGCCAAAGTAAAAAAATAGGCAAGTTCACTTCAATTACATATTATAACTGAATATTATTGAAAATAACTATTTTAACATATTTTATTACCACAACTTTTTCAGCATGCAAGTTCTTAATTGAAATTTTATTTAAAATCGTTGAACTATGGCTGACAGAGATTTAACAATGGGACCTAGGAATGGAGTCACATACCCGATAAAAGTGCAGTATTGTGGAAATTGTTCCATGCCAATAGAATATTGTGAATACTATCCTGAATACGACAAATGTAAACAATGGTTAGAAAAGAACTTGCCGACAGAATTTGAAAAAGTAAAAATTGGTAAGCGACATTTTTTTATAGTTAAGGTTATTATTACTTTCAATTTAATTCAACTGCCTAATATTTCAGACGAAGAAGAAAATGCAGGTGGAGAAGAAGAAAAGAAGCGACAAAAACGTGGTGGTAAAGGGATGCTCAAATCAAAGAAAAAGGAAGATGTGCCCAAATTAGTTCAAGTATCACGGGCTCCCCGTGGTAAAAAGAAATCTGTCACAGTGGTTTCTGGCTTAAGCACTTTTGGTAAGAAAATACTTATTCATTAAATATATTTTAAAATACATAAAACAAGATATTTTAGTACATATATGAGAACAATAATGGTAATGTGCAGTTAGATGCAAAACCCAAGTAGATGCATTATTCTCAACAGATTTGTTTGTGGGTCTATTCATGAATGTTAACATGTGATATTTTTGAATAAGATATAATAGCAATATGTTTAATTATGTTACAGATATAGATTTGAAAGTAGCAGCAAAATTCTTCGGAACCAAATTCGCTTGTGGTTCTTCAGTCACTGGGGATGACGAGATTGTCATTCAAGGAGATGTAAAAGATGATCTTTTTGACATTATACCAGAGAAGTGGCCTGAGGTAAGATTCCACTTTGGAGAAGTTTAGTGTTGGTTGCAAAGTTTTGTAATAAAATAGTCAACAATCAGTTTTAAGATTTTGTTTCTTCTTGTTAAGATGATTTGTATCATCACAAATGAGTCGGATAGTGATGGTCACTTACGTTCAGAATTTAGCACAACACCTTATGATGTCTTCTGAGAAATCTCTTCATTTCATAATCTTTCAGCTAAATGGCTTTATAATGAAATTGAGATTCAAATAGGCCAGGTTGCTAGCCTATTGCCTACAAAATGACTCAAAATTTTATAAGCTTATCCCTTAGTCCCCTTTTACAACACCCATGGGAAAGATATGGAGTGATTTTTTTAAAGTGTGGGGAAACACACAGCACATGTAATTGTATGGATTTATTGATTCTATATTTGATTTGTATTTATTTTTTCAGATTGATGAAGATAGCATTGAAGATCTCGGAGACCAGAAAAGATAGTTATTATATTAGGAAGTGTTACAACATTAAATACTTTATTTCTGTGTTATTTTTGACATTAATTTTATCATTGCAGTCTACACATACTGATGTGGTCAGTACAGTTCGCACTAATAAAGTAGACTTGTTTCTGAAATATCCATCCCATATTGTTTACTTATAATGTTGAATAGTTGATTTGAAAATTCTAAGTTAATCTTAATCAAAGTAATGGCTAATCTATGCCACAGTAATAAAATAGAAATAAAGTGTTTTTACATTTTCTTATTTATTTTAATGAACTTCATACTAATATGAACAATTTTTTGAAAAATCATTTTGTTTTTTTTATCCTCTTATTCTCTATTTATCTAATATAGATATTAACACGGAACAGAACAATATACATAATGGAGTATTTGTAATAAGTAATTTGGGCAACACAAACGATAAAATCACTATGTAATATATAAAAATGCCATGACAAAATATGAACTCTTCCACTCATACGAAGTCGCGGTCAACTATTTTAATGGATAATTATTTTTTTACTGTCTACTTTGGCAACACCTACCTAGTCAGTCTTCTCAGTCAGCCAATTAAATTTGTTGAAATGATAATTTCTACAAAGTATTGCTATATTTTCGTATTTCAGAAAAGCTATTTACTTGCGTAAAAAAAAGACTAATATTTTTCTGCTTGCTTTGATTTCAAATCAGAAAAAATTGGGTGAAAATTTTATGACAAGGGTATTTATAAATTATATTTAACTTTTTTTATGTTATCCATGGTAGTTTCTTATTACTTTCAATAATGGCAGCACTTAATGTCATTCTTTTTTGTGTAGTGGCAACCCAATATTCTACTCTGCAAAATCAACACAAAATAAAATCACTTTTACACATTTAGCATTCATTGTGTGTTGTGATCGGTTAAAACAGAATTATGTTCTAAGGTTGATAATCTAGTATATCTAACGAGTTTAACAATGAAAACGAGGAAGTGATTTGGAGCTAACTGTGATCAGAATGTAGCGCTTAGTCAAGTTCCACTACAGTATTTGAAGATAAATTTATTGATCTTTTGTTGTATTGTTGTCCTAGACTGTAAATAAATATACATTGTGAAAATGTCAGTGGTTAAGGGAAAGTTAATGAAAATGGAGGTAACCCAGGTTGGTGAATACGAATTCACCAAACAAGATATCATAGGCCATGGAGCCTTTGCCATGGTATACAAAGGAAGGAGGAGAAAGGTGAGTTCCTTCCTTACTACACATAAGATTCTGCGTCATTGTTTTGTTTGTTTTTCTCTTGCATTTCATAAACTATACTTGAAATCAAATATGCTTAATATTTTTCTCGCTAAATCGATATGTGATCGTCGTAGGCGTTGTAGGTAAATTAGTATAACAAACAACGCATTTGTTTCAATCTTGGCACAAATAATTCAATTCATATTTTTTATATTTGTTGTCTGTTTTGTAAATATAACTAGGTACATGCAACTTGAATTTTGTGATTATTTGTTTCTTGAGGTATTTTTATAGCATGGTATTTGTAATGTTATACAAGAAACTTGGTACACTTAAGAAATTTATTTTAATAACAGTTACTTCTCCAAATCAAACACTAGAAATTTCAATTAAAACATTACACATTTTTCCACATTATTTTAATCATTAATATTAAATAATTATGATTGAAATTAAGCCAGACTTGAACTTCAGTACCTACCTAATTACAATTTAATTGAATAAGTAAATGGGTAGGTTGTTACTGTGGTAGCTTCAATCTGATTTTTAGAAAAACCTTACTGAAATGTTCCTATTTAAAAAAGAATTATTTTAAATACTAATACACTATTTCTAAACCGGCCGAGTTAAGAAATAGTGTATCAAGATTGATCTAGATTTTTGCCTAGAAGAATTATGATGTCATTTTATGTAGGTATATTATGTGTTTTTATAGCTCGTAGGTAAAAATTTATTTTTATTTTTGTCTTTTATAATTTTGTTCTGGTAATTGTTTCTTATCTATGTTGTTTACAGTTTCACAACTATTTCAGATGTTTCGTTACATTTCAGCTTGTACTTTAGCTTAGTGGTCCATACAGAGTTGATAGTTGTTATCATCATGTTTTTATTAAGAAAGAATTGCCTTTGTCTGTGCATACATTATATGCATGGAATCTTGAATGGTTTAATGTATCAAGTTCTATGCATAAAAAAATGAAGTATGCCATTTTTTCCATTGAAACTGCAACTAAGAAAATTGCATAAAAATTTTCAATATCTAGCTTCCTATTGTGGCTTTGCTTGCTTACAAATTAGCTTACTATATTATTTTCATGTAACAGCCGTAAAGTTGCATCCAAATACCTTGCTGTAGTATTTTTATGAAAGTGTAGCTAACTCACATACTCATAAACCTCTGTATTTATGCATGAAAGCATGCAGCCATTAGGATAGACAGAGGGCTTTAAATTAGCTGAATGGTTAAGGTATAGAGGTAGAGTAATAGTTACAATTTTAACATAAATAGACTATGACTCATTAAAAACCAAATAGCCATATTTTCAAAGTCATAATGAACATCAACCTTCTTAGAGGAAATAGGTTTGCTTAAACTATAAACAAATGCTCAGGTCTTTAACCTCTGACTTTGTGTTAAACTTCAAGATATGGCTATTTATTTGCTGTTATCAAAATAATGCAAAAGAAAGTATATATTTGTTTACAAATTAAATGAGAAGATACTTACCTAGCTAAGATTAAAATGCTTGTTTCTTTTGATTTATCTCCTGTATAATATTTTTGTTCCAAATTTGGTGAAACTAAAATAAATAAAATGTAATGTCCTGTAAATCTGGTTCTGTGGGAATTTCAAGAAATCTTTTCTTGGTGCTCCTTAAGGAACTTCTCTAAGGAGTTTTCTACATTCAATTGTGCACCAAATTCTTATGAAAACTAGTGTTTGCTCATGTGGCAATTTCCAGAAAAAAAGTAGCCAATGTTGTTCCCAAAAGTCTATTCTAACATGTGTACCAGATTTCATCATTCAAATATGTGAAAAATCAGTTCAGTAGTTTGTGAGTTTATTCATTACAAACATACAAAAAATACAAATATTTTTACTTTATTATTAGTGTGGACAAAAAGTAACAAAAAAATTTTTAATAATATCACTGACACACGGACTCATACTCACGGACTCAAACTCGTTACTAATGCACATCAAAGCATACTGAGTGCCCCAATGCTATTGGGTGTTAACTTTGACTGTTGAAGTTTCTGATTGCTTTTGTCTGTACTTTGTCACGTCTATATCCCTTTCGGGGTAGACAGAACCAACAGTCTTGAAAAGACTGAATGGCCACGTTCAGCTATTTGGCTTTAAAATAGATTTGAGATTCAAATAGTGACAGGTTGCTAGCCCATCACTTAAAAGAAGAATCTCAAGTTTGTAAGCCTATCCTTTAGTCGCCTTTTACGACATCCATGGGAAAGAGATGGAGTGGTCCTATTTTTTTTTTTATATAGGTGCCGGGAACCACACGGCACAGAAAATCAACAATTATAATCATTGGTTTTTTCAATCAGTTTATATAACTCATGTGTGGTTTTACATCTTATATGAAATAATTAATTTAAATAAGACAAGAAAGGATTTAGCAACCTGTCACTATTTGAATCTAAATTCTATCATCAAGCCAAAAAGCTGAATGTGGCCTGTCAGTCTTCAAGACTGTTGGCTCTGTCTACCCCGCAAGGGATATGGACGACTATATGTATGTATGTATGATTTTATTTTTAAAAAATTCTAATGAATTCTTTTCAAAATGAAATAGTTATGAAATGCCTAACGACTCTAGTAAAAGTAGCAGTAATATAACTAATTAATATAGATCAGTATATATTAAGAGATTATCATTACGTACAAAAGTAGTAAGCGAGCAGAGTCACAGGTGGAAGCTAACGTTATATTAATAACACTAGCTACCACCTGGTTCGCGCCATTTGAGGTCGCTGCTAGTGAACCAGGTTCGCATGTGGGTACTGCACCTCAGCAGCTGCTCCCATTCTGGTTTGTGTGTGCAGCTGGCTTTATCTAGGCTATCCAACGCGTGCCCTTAATTATCCAATTGCGAAGCCGACAGTTGGTCCTAGGGTTGGTACTATAACACAAAATATAAATAAATGAGGGCTTAAAAATATTCCTTTAATTTATTTAATAATTTCAAAAATGGTTCTAAGGGAAGTCACTTTTTGCAAAATATGACATAGACAATTTGTCTGATGTCATCAAGTGATTAATCTTAAACCAGTTACCAAGTGTTAGCCGCTTCAAATAAACAAGCGATACAAACTGTTAAATGTATTGCCAATCGTGAATGACAAAGAAAATATCTGGAAATACATATAGCAAATAACAAAAACTGACTCCTTTGAACTGCGAGGACATCTATATTCTATCGCGTTACAAAAAAAACAGTGTCGACGACTCGTAGATTGAAGAGGTCTATGCTCTTAACCGGATAATGAGTTTCTTCCACGAGATAATCATTATGGCTAGTATGTAGCTCTTATACCCTATAGATATGAATAAATATGAAACTATACAAATTTGCTGGGTACACATGAACAAATCACCTCGTCATCGCTCAGACCATACTCGACATAATTATTACAAACGCTATTCATATTATATGAATTTCATATTGCTAGTAACGAATTTTCTAACTTAGAAATAAACTGGTGCCGGTACATAGACTTCACGGCATTAATACACATGTCCCTACTTTTTGTTTCAACTAGGTATCAGTTAGCCACAGCATCCCATATAATATCAAATGAAAAGCAATAGCATAAAATAGGTAAACAACAACATAAAATTGTTTGTTGTTTATTGTATTGATGTAAAATCGTATATTTCATTGGGAATACCTACATTTGGCGAAGTGGGCCATACTTACTGTTTGTTTTGAATGTCTGTCTTGTTTACTTTTGAGTGTCTCAGTGTGCTTACCTATCAAATTATACAAACGAATAGACGTAGTTAATTAGTATCATTAAGATAAACAGCTACTTAACTTACAAGTCAATTACTTTAAAAGCAATAGGTAATAGTATTATAATAATATAGGTAAAATCATACCGAATAACTACTAATATTAAATTTTAACGAAATCAGAATTAACTTCTTGTTTTATGTACGCCCTCTGGGACATTAACTTCGCAACTATTTGTTTTTTGTACCAAATATACAATTTTACTTTCTTTCTTTCAATCAAATGAACATAAATATTGAATCGGAAAAGTCAATAGGGTTCGATAAAAAAAGAAACAAATTAGATTTTGTATTTAAAAGAACGCCAAATATTCTAATTATATGGGCTATATATGAAAAAAAAATGGAGTAGTCAAAAGAAAGTCATGTGTTGGCAAAAAGTTAGCAATATTGAAAACCTCCTACATATATTGTCCCATCTTGGAAGAAAAAAATATTTAGTGGTCGTGCTGAGTTTGGGTTGGATTTCATTCCTTTGTTCCAAGTGCAAGGGACAATACCAGTACCTGGACAATACGTCACGGCCCATGCCTCCCAAGGGCGCACGACATGGTGCTGCACACGCGTGGGGTGTACCATTTGAAGTCACATTCAGATTTGTTTTTGAACAAAGTTTCACGATAAATAATAAAAGTTAGGATCTACATATATTAAATATATATCTATATTATACGCGTCCATTACACCCACAATGACACTTCTATTTCAAGTAAAAAAGCTCTCTCGACTTACAGCCTTATTAATAAAAATTTCTTGTCTTCACTGAAACGTTGATTAAGACTTAAGCAGTGTCTTAAATTTTATTATTCATAAAACCTGTTAAGTCCGGTATTAATTAAAAATCCCTTATTTTTTTTAACCCTGGCAATATCGTGGTAGTTTTTAACTTTAGTGGTAGCTATCTGGCTGTAGAAGAATTGTTCGTAGAAAAGGAAAGAAATAATGCATGCCACTGTCACTTTGTTTTTTTTTTTTTTTTTTTTTTTTTTTTTTTTATATAAGTACTGGACAAATAACACAGATTGAGTTAGCCTCGAAGTAAGTTCGAAACTTGTGTTACGAGATACTAACTCAACGATACTATATTTTATAATAAATACTTGTATAGATAAACATCCAAGACCCTGGGCCAATCAGAGAAAGTTCGTTTCTCATCATGCCCTGGCCGGGATTCGAACCCGGGACTTCCGGTGACACAGACAAGCGCACTACCGCTGCGCCACGGAGGCCGTCATGTTTGAATAAAATACTTTTTTTTTTTTACCAAACATTTATATGACTTAAAGTGTATCTTAAAATTTAAGTAACGTTTATGAACAAGGCTGACAATGATTAGTGTGTATACTCTTTACAAAATTTCTTTGCATCCCTGTGAGGTTTGGCAAACGAGAGATTTGGTATGATAATCACTATCATACCTTACGCCACCTAATGGACGACCGTGACCGCGCAAGCATCAATTAGATTGCTTTTCTGTAGTTCCGGAGAGGAGTTTAATCCCTATTGCTAGATCACAGAATAAACATTCGTTCAAATCGATTTAGTATACTTGGCCTACAAAATGCTCCCAGTCAACAGGGAACGTGTCGAAATCAGGTCAAGCTGAAATCGCTCCACCAGCCTACGGAATGTAAGGAGGCTAATATTAGCTCGCCTTCCGCACAGCCCCTTTAATTACAAATGCACTGCCCAATCGTGACCTGAGGTTGTAGTGTATTTACATTAGGAGTTTTGAAACGCCATTCATATAAAGTCAGATGGAAATCGGAAATTTTTACAATATATATAAATAAAATCAAATGAAAAGTTTTTTCTAACCATATTCCTCGTTACTGAGTAACATTATGATTTTTAAGAGTAATTTAGCATTGCTTTCTCTTCTGCTTACAATTCATAATTTCATAAACAACTAGGCGACGGGCTTGCCCACGATGTCCTTCATCAAGATATCATCAACACTATTAATAAAGAAAAAAGATTTCTTACGTTTGTAATAACGAATAAAGTCATAAACTAGTTTCCTCCTTTTTCACTTTTTAGAAAGCTACATTATCTGAAAGTGCCATAATAATATATTTGTTTTTTTTTTTTAATTTTATTAGGTTTCAGACAGATTAATCAATATTTATGAAGTAATCCGGGAAAAAGCGCTACTTCAATCTTTTATGGCGTGTGCTGGCCACACGACTGATTATCTAGGCATATAATGTATGACAAAAATATAGTAGGTTTTTAAAAGATCTATAAAAAGTCCTCGACACAATATATCTAACTTCTATAATTTAATTACTATAAGGTATTTTATATGTTAAAAAATTATGTAAATTAAAAGGTTTTTGAGCATTATTACTACACGAGGATATACATATCCTTATGATCAAAAGTTGTATCATCATAAAGGGTATTTTACGAATATAATATTGCCCTTTATAGCACAATTGGATTTATAGATTTTGAAATAACGTGAAATTAAAATGCGTGCTCTGAATAATTATGTTGGTAGCTGTTGGCCGCGGCTAGAGCGTCCGCGTATTTTTTCGAATGGATACGGGAACAGTTGCGTGTGGTGGAGGCACAGTTTCAAATCCTACCCCAGCTATTACCAGTTACTTTTTTCGGAGTTATGTACATTAGTTTCAGTGTTAACAGTGCTCTTACGTGTATACAAATTTAAAGATGCAGCCAGGACCTTGCTGCACGTATAGCTCGCCCACCTGCGACGACCTTAAGCAACGCTCACTGCATTTGCCTTATCAATTTACAGAGCAACCTATAATTATATAATACTGTAAAGTAACTTCTTATAAGAACTTGTGCAAACCTCGCGTACAATATTGGCACTGAGCGCATGGCAGTTATTTAAGTATTCCATAATTATTACCCGTATCAGATGCAGCTATTATAGATTTTAATCCATTCTATTACGGATATACATAATATAGAAAAATATGTGTTCTTTACTACATCTTTGGCATAAGTTCCTTAGTTGATATTCAATAGCCAACAAAATACATATAAACTAAAAATGCTTGCCAACTTTTTGCACCATCACCATTCCCACAGATTTCATTGTACTTTAGCCAACAATCATGCGAAGTCAACGCATTCCAGCCATTGTTATATTATCTAAAATAATAACCTGCATACAGAATAAATAAGCGTTTTTATCATAGTCGTATCACGTACAGTTAAATGTATTTTGCTTTGTTCCAGAATCCGTCACAGTCAGTTGCTGTGAAGGTAGTGACAAAAAAAGGGATCCAGAAAGCGTCAGAAATTCTGGTGAAAGAAATCAAGATCTTGCGTGAGCTGACAGCTTTGCACCACACGAACCTAGTCGCGATGCATGATTGCATGGACAGCCCGGCATACGTCTATGTCGTCATGGAGGTAAGTTAACGTATTTAGACTCTTTCAAAACAGCGTATCCCCAATCTTATTTTATCGGGTTTAAAATTCTGGGTCCACTGAAGACATCTTGTCGATGATATTCGGCATGCTGTAAAATGATTTATTATTTAAAGCCACCGGGCCATCTCGGGTGACTTTATTTTAATGTTGTATTGTAACTGTTTTTGTTATGTGGCAACATCACTAAGCTTATCAACAGCGCGTATGCTAAATCGTGCAATCAAACATTTCACGTATTAGAGCATAACTACAACCTAAGACTGCACATCGTCGGAGCTGCTGTTCCCCAGGCATAATACCTATCCTGGCAGAAGAACTTCCTTAAGGTGACGGTCGAGCCCGAAGTATCACCTCAGCGATAGTTAAACAAAACTTCTCTGCTCTTCTCTTTGCTGAAATCACGCGGCGTAAAGTCTACGGCACATATTGATTTAAATTGTACAAAAGTACACTATACTTCGTATTAATATAAGTAGTTGACATATTAAATAATTAGGTATTAAGTTTTTCTTTTAACCATGGTTTACAATTTGCCAAACTTCACTCATTTTTAAAATTTTCCTCCTTTGCTGGATGTTTGCTGAATTCCGTCTATTTAAAGAAACTAATTTTATAATGCTTCCGTTTGGCGCCATTTTTCTGGAAAATATGGCTAAGTAAGAATGTTCATAATTTCAACATTGGAGGATGGGTATGCATGGCTGTCTCGGTAAATATACGGCAATCGCAATAAACATACGCACCACAGGTTAAGCAACAAACAACAAATAACGCGTGTTAACGAATTAGAATGAACTCATTCCAATTTACAAAAAAATTAACATGTTCTTTTCTGTAACCGACCAATTATTATGTATGGATTACATGTTCCTTAACAATCAAGACACTGATTGTTAATCAAAGGGTCTGCTCTCGCAAATTTTTATTTCCACTAGTTCATTCTAGTTTGCCATCAACCTGCAACTCGACTTTAGTTTGATCTAAATTAATGCAAATCAGCAGCCCCAATAATAAGGCAGCGTAAACTTTAATCACGTTTCACACTAGCTCCCCAACTTCATAATGGTTAGTTCAGTCACGTGTATGTATTTGATTATACATTCATCGCCTGTTGAACACCGCAATATCTGAACTGTCCTAAGCTTACTAATCCTACTAACCTCTATTATAACCAGATAGAAGCTGCTATGAGCTCGTTATTTTATTAAGTCTATTTCATTAATATTTGGTCTTTTACTATTTCTATCTAGTATTTTAGCTATGATAGTCATAATTTCTTCATATCCTATTTATTTTTTCTATTAAAAGAGGTAGAACAAACCCGGAATCACATATTAACATACAATACTAGAGATAGTTTGCGTTACAATAACCAGGAAGTTGTGTCCATCATTAAAACATCAACTATTGCTGTCCATAACCTACTGCCCTTGCCCTTAATCTACTTCTGAAGCGACGGACAAACCCGCAATCGACAATTTGTTCTATAAAAATAAGCAATGCAACTTTGTATTTAATAAATTAACATTTTTAAAAATAAAGTATTCGTATTAACTATAGTTCTGTGTATTTACTAAGTGCTAAATCTAATTTTTTCAATCGGCACGCTTCAAACCTTTGTATCTGTGGTAGGAATGGTAGAATTTAAAGCAAGGTCAAATTTTAGCGAGACACCCATCTTTGTAGCACGCGCCTGGTGCGTGCACGTCCAAGTCCGTCGGCTGTCATAGATTACATTAAAATTGTAGACGGATAAAGATAAAAATATTAATTCACGTGAATTGCGCCAAATTTAAGTTATTGCGCAGCTAAATGCCGTAATAGGTCAAGGGGATATCAATAAATGAGATTAGCAGACGTTATGTGCTAGACAATGTAAAGTTATTATCAGTATACAGAACTTTGATCTGGCCATCGTAATGTTTAGGGTCGCGACTGGTGGAGGTGGAACTGCCCTACTAACCTGTTTATCTTCTTATCAAACCTAAGATTTCAGAAATTTGATTGCGTATACGTTCATAACCGAACGTTTTATTTCACGCAAAAATACGTTTAAGATGAGACAAATTAATTTTAAAGATTTGCAACCCTTTTAGTCATTAGCGGTATCGTAATTGTAATTGTAAGAACCAAATCCATGCTAATATTATAAATTAGAAAGGAACCCTGTCTGTTTACCTATATGTCTGTAACGCTTTCACGCCTAAACCACCGAACCGATTTTGATGAAATTTGGTACGTAGATAAGATTTGAGACCCTGAGGAGGATGATGAACGAAGTCGCGGGCAACAGCTAGTTCTCTATATAAATTTTGCCTTACCACACTCACAATACGTACAAATTATTTTGCCTTACCATACTTACATTTTCGAAACGGATTTACGAGCAATTCAGATGAGAATCTCTGCCATTTTGGATCTCATTTTGGGTCCAAAATGAGACCAGCGTCGTTGCTTATGCCGAGCGCATTCGCACGCGCCATGGTGTCTGCCTGCTGTATTTCCACACGTGTCGCGTCTTCGCCTCGTGTATATACATACGCCCGCCTCGTGTTGTATCTACGAGATAGATTATTGCGCACAATAGTATGTACTCCCAACTAATTGCTACTGTCGTGAAAGTACACTTATTTACATAGTTTCAGGAAGTAGTCTAAATATTGGAAACTAATTTTAATGCCTCATAAAGGTAACCTACCGCTACGAATCAATTTCCATGCGTTATATATTTTACAAGTTTTGTTGGAATTTTCAGTCTCCAAATTTTCGACGTTGTATCAGTAGGCTATTTTACACCGTGCCTGTGGGTCACCGCCCGACTTAAAATCTAGTTTTTTTTTTGTTTGTCTAGTTTACCCGAGTCGCTGACTGATATTGATAAATGTTAACAAAGGATAAACGATACATGAACGGAGCAACAGTCTCCCAAACATGGCAGTACATAAACAATATAAACGTGTCATGACTACCTACGTGGTGATAAAAACTGATAAAAGTATTGGAAAACTGCAAGCCGACCCAAAACTAAAAATATATGACGTGAACATAAATTTACTCTGGTTTACAATGACCGGAACAAAATGGGAGGCCCCTTTTTTATACAATATTCTTACCTTAAGGTTTTTATTTGCCTCAATGACTTGTAGAATTTGGCATATGGATATCATACGTATCTTTTAAAGCTTGCCTGTCTTTTAACTATAATTCCGAGCTACATTTACTTATTTATAAGACGATTCAGAGGAAATGACAGTTGTGCGTTGTTTCGATTAGATTTTAATGGTTCTTTATAACATTATAGTACTTCGTTGACCAAGCGACGCCCGGTGGATGTCAGAAAAACCATAAAAAAATATTATAGGTTTTGTAACGCCCACCGAACATCAAAACCATCCCAAAATGTCGACAATGAATTTTCTTGGATGTGAAACCTTGATTCGATTTTTTTTTATCCTCGTATGCACATACATTTCAAATTTTATGAAATCGTAAGAGCCGTTTTCTAGAACGCGAGTATAAATATAAATTAAAAATAACCTCTTAAAAAATTGTAATTAAATCAACAAGTCTAATGTTATACTAAATTTATACTATTCTAAACAAAGTTCTAACATTGAATAACAGACATAATACGACAACACGGACGTAAATATATAAATACGTACAAAGTGTATTTGTTGCGTAAAAACTAAAACAGAACAGCAACGCCCTCGTCGCAGTACAATAAGCCAAGTGAAGTTCATTGGCACGAATTCTCAAATACATTCTACGTAGATCGCCATGGCCAGCCAACCTGTGATGGTCGCCGCCAACCATGACTTCAGCAATTATGGGTACGTCAATTTTTTGACTCTTTATTTTTAGAACATAACGCAGTCAAAAACAAGTTAACTCCACTCTTTATTGTACTGTATTTCAACCTTAAGTTGTTCCCGGCAAGACAAAGCCTCGAACTGTTCACATACATATACAATTATAAGTTCATTTTCCATTACAAGGTAGACAGAGCCAACAGTTTTGAAAAGACTGAAACCCCACGTTCAGTTGTATGGCATAATGTTGGAATTGAGTTTTAAATTACGAACTATTTAGCAAAAATAAAAGCAAAATTTCATGTATAATATGTAACGACCATAACCTCTTCCAGATTCAAATGTTAATATCACCCGTACCATATATAATTTTTGAACTATTTGTAGCAAGTGATCTAAAAAACAACGCGGAAGAGTTCGTGGCTTCGTGTTTCTGCGTCGTTAATTCTACGCCTCACTCGTTCACTACGTTTGATGACGTAGTTCCAGACACGATTATTTATTGTAATATTATCTCAATTTATTATAAACCTTATCAAAATCTGCGTCGTCATAACTGTCATATGTTTTTCTTTTTGGGACAGTGAACTTTGGAATTTCAAAGCAAATAAAATTATGTTTTGGGAACTCAGATACAGTCCTATTTAATTAAGATTAAACAAATTATATTAAAGATTTCTCTGAAAGGCCGCCATATAGTGAAAAAAAACTACTTAAAAGTAGACACAAGTCTGTGGAAGGTGAATGCAACAATTTTGCCAATTGCACCTACACACTAAATGTAATACTATGATGTATAGGGAATATTAGGTGCGATCTTATGCAAGAGCTTGCGTTTGTTGCCGAATGATCACGTGTTGAGGTGACGGCGACGCCCGAGCCCGACTAATCTGAACCTATTGTATAGGTACGTATAACATGTATACGAGTCGAGTAGTCAATGTCAACTTGGTTGCTAGCTATTTAGAGGATAGTCCACTTATGATACGCGACATCGCTCATTTGAAACGACTAAAACCAAGGATTTATAAAACGAACGATTTTAGAACATTTTTGTTTGTAGTCTCTAGTATCAGATATAGTAGTATATCCTGTGTCTTCTTGATGAACACGCAAATTGAATTAATTTGGTGTATGGGGCATCTTTCTGGTTTTCAATTTAAAAATATAAACAAAAAGGAAGTCGGAATCATCAACACTGTCCAAATCGAGAACGCGCGTTCGAAAATTTTGCACATAAATATTTACATCTTCTTGAGCCATTTAGACTTCTTATTTTGTACTCTATACTGAAGATTGTTTAATTGATTTTCCCAAATTTTTACACACGTTTAATTCGTCTCGAACTCTTAGACATTTCTTGTTAAAGATAAAACGTGAATATTTAAATTCGAACGATTGGTGATATATAACTTTTCGCGTTTGCTATCGCAGTCAGGTGGTGACCTCGTGGTCGTATTAGTGTGCGCTCTTGGGGCCCTACATCTCGCACGTGTCTCCATATCGAACCGGTACCTCTACTCGATATCGGCAGGGCTTCGGCCGCGTACCACATCTATACAAAACATAATACAATATTTGTAACATCATGTAACACAAAATGATTTTCTCATTCCATGAGATAGATACTTACTTTTCTGATTACTTTACAAAGATTTTTATGTCGTCTGACACCAACGCAGGATTGAGAATTTTTGTGCACTTGTTAGTGATTTCGCCCATTGTATTTTGTTCTGAAAACTCCTTAAATCAGAAAGACAGAAATGGTGTTATCCCCTTTCGGAATTCAATATAAATAATATAAATAAATACGCCCAATAAATGAAACACTCAAATTGATCAAATAATTCATACAAAAAATAACTTCGTTCTATTTTCTGTTAAATATAATCCCGTATGCAATACGATAAAGATCTATTTAAGGTGCATGTAAAACAACGGTCCATATCGCGAACCGGTAAAGGTTTTTATGTCAGATAGTGCACTCACTACACCGTGGAATAATTAAATTGATAACGGAACGGCAAATGTAACCTACTGACTTGGCAACTATTAGATAGATCTTATGGTTCAACTATACGCCTCACTCGTTCAATACGTTTGATGACGTAGTTCCAGACAAGATTATTTATTGTAATATTATCTCAATTTATTATAAACACACACGAACACCGACACGCATTTTATGAAGAAAAGTTTTCAAATTTCTTCGGAAAATTTAACATAAAGTCATAATTATATATCAAAATATTTATTTGGAAATATTTAACTTATAATATTTATAATAGATTTTTATATAGGGTTTTGATAACGTCATTTGATACAATCAAACTACCCATTTGAGGACACGAGCCGATCGTCTCTCTAGACAAATGAGTATGCAATATTGCGTCAGGTGCATTTCGCACTCCATGTACTCCGCCCGGCGCTGGAAAGCGAGCTGGTGCGACGGAAACCGCAGCTTTCTATCCATCCGCCTAATGCACTTGTAATTCCAAGTCACCATCCGCTATCGCCTATCAAGTTCACTCTCATTTTCAAATGAGAATAATTTTCAAGTAGCTTTCGTTTTGTTGATGTGTTGATTTAGTTTCTCGAATCATCGTATAACATTGCATTTTTTGCTGCAATTGAACGTAATAATTATTTATTTTCTTTTTTTGATGTGCCGAGTGGTTCCCGGCACCAATGAAAAAAGAATAGGACCACTCCATCTCTTCCCCATGGATGTCGTAAAAGGCGACTAAGGGATAGGCTCACATGGAATTCTTCTTTTAGGCGATGGGCTAGCAACCTGTCACTGTTTGAATCTCAATTCTATAATTAAGCCAAATAGCTGAACGTGGCCATTCTGTTTTTTCAAGATTGTTGGCTCTGTCTACCCCGCAAGGAATACAGACGTGACCATATGTATGTATGTGTTTGATGTGGTAATGCAGCTATTGGTGACAACAATCTTGTTACTTATTTAAAGACTTTTACTTACAAACTCTTTGTTAATTCCTTTGTTTGTTGACTTTACTCTTTGGTAACTTACTTTTACTCTTTAACTCTTTAAAATAGAAAGAAAGAAATTATTTAATTTGTCCAAAAAAATAAAACAAATAAACTAGAACTGAAACTTTTTTGCCTGATTGATTTTTGTGTTAGATAAAGCGTCATTTAAAACCGGTACCTACAACTAATAAAACCTACCTAGATATAGCAACAACTTGTTACATTTTATCTCAACTTAGGAGAATTAGTTGTTAACGGTGTTCTTGTACCTGTTATATATGTACCTATTTCCTTTGTTTCAAGAGGAGGAAAAACATGACTAGACTGGTTGACGCCACGGTTTCTTCCATTTACGTCTATTCTTTACATTCCGTTTTGTATCTAGATAGTTGATGTACTTAATTAAATCTTGCATGAAAACTCAATTGCAAGTCAACAGATTTCACATTTTTAACCAAATATTTTTACTAAGACCTCCCTGCCACCTCTAAATATTAGTACCTAATATAAAAAAAATATGTCTCAGTCAACATTCTATCAATGATCTTTTAAATATATTGCTACGAGTAGTTAACTGGCGGCACCACAAGAAAATGCATATTTGCAAAATGACTATCAATCGGTAAATTGCAGTTTGCGCCACAGACATGCAATCAAAAGGGACTCGAAATGTTAGTAGGTCAGGCCAAGCAGGATTTCTCAATAAATAATGCTTCCACATTTAGCCGCCTTTAGATACTTAAAACACAATATATGTATACTATAAACATGGCTTAAAATTAAAAACATTTAATTGAAATTTAATGATAACCTGCTTTTTGAAATTTCAAAATCCTATATTGCACTTTCCATATAAAAACCTTTTAAATAAGGTTATCATGACGGTTCCAGAGTGAATTAAACTTTTAACGAGGTCGCTGCACTTGAGTCATATCTCACAATTCTCGAATCATAATGCGAGCAACGCTGTAAAACTTTCATTGGTGGTGAATGTTTCTTAAATAAGCATTGTCCCGTTTTCGCCACGATATGTGTTTGCAACTGCACTGGCGGCGGCCGTAGACCTGGCCGCAGTCAACGACCTAGGGCATGTCGGCCGTATCTTTTGTCAGACAGAAATCACATGTTCAGGTGAAGCTGGGAACTTTAAAAACCACTCACTCACACCACGGTGAACTATTAGTAACAAGTTGCATAAAGGCTTAAATAGGGTAACGGTACCAGTACAACTCGGTCAAGCTTGTAAGTCACTGAGCCGTATGTCCTTCTTTATTGCAATTAGAAGTTGAAGTTTTTTTTATCTTTAAGTTTTTTAATCGACCTCTGGAACTTACCTATACAAAATTTTGTAAATATCTTTGAAATTTTTGACATAAGCAGTATATTTTATGGAATAAAAAAATAATATTTATTGACACTCAATAATAAGCCGTACCGTGACAACCTAGTCGTAAGTAGATTTATAAATTGATTCTTTGTTTGTTCTATATACTCGATTGAGGATTAGTGGGAGATGAGAACGCAAGCGATAAGTTAACTTTTAATTAAACAAAACATTAATACAAACTATTTTAACTTAAACTTTTTTATTTACTCTTTAAGTACAAAACATATAGGAAAAAAGTTCTCTTATTACGAGTATATGAATTTATTTACATATATTATTATCTTTCCCTTATTCTGGATTAACAACCATTAAACTTAACTTACATATTAATTGTTGCCGACTATAAAAAATGTATTTTGTAAAGGGAGAAAATATTCTAACAACATAATCATTCTAATTTATAAAATTAAATTTTAACAACAATGTATTTTAACATAACATATTATCTCGTCTATATCCTTTGCGGGGTAGACAGAGCCAACAATGTATTTAACGTGCTTATTAATGCTATCTTAAGATAAATTATCATTAAACAAAGTTGTAAACGTAAGCTTACGCTTTCCAACGAGAAACATACGTTTTACGCAATAATGACACGCTTTTTATATGTATTAAGAATCACATACAAAATATTTCCCTATTTTTCACAACTTCTACTTCCTACTACAATTCTGAACCAATTTTGGCAATAAATAATGACATTCAGATCGAAACCACAAAAGTCAAATATGACACACTAGCTAAATTAAACTTATGTCCTTAAACGGGGGATTTGTCTTGCAGAGGCACTTCTTCTGGTGATGTTGTACCATTCGTGTTACCAACTGGGCGATCTGGTGTTCTAGAATCAGAGCTAAATCTCTTTCTAATATTAGTCCAATTCTTTTTTATTGTAATTCCAGCAACTATTACCACCATACAGGCTACTATTATTCCAATAGTACTTTTATTTACACCTCCGGATTTTGAATCTGATGTCGTGGCACCAACTTTATAATTAGACGACTCGTTTTTATCTGTTTGAGTTTCTTCTTGTTTATTTTCGGAATTAACCGCTGGAATATCAACTTTTCGGACATTTACTGATATATCGGAGTTTCCAGCTTCTACTAAAGTGCTGAACTTTGAAATTGCTGCAGCTTCTTCTGTTTTGCCCAAATCATTTAATGAAGTTTCAGGAGCGTCTTGCGACCCATTTTCAGGATTCAGTGTAGAGATTGGTTCTTTGTCCGATGCGGTCTCATTATTAACAGCATTAGGGGTTCCGTAATTTATATCAGGGGTATTTATTGTTGGATCACTTTCCGAGTCGTCGTCAAGGAATATAGTTGCTGGAATCTTTGCTTCAAGCATATCATGTTCAATACCACCTTGATAATCTGGACAATTTATTTCCTTCTCGCATGTTTCAACGCATATGATTTTCAGACTGTTTGTCAAAGATTTACACAATCCCACTTCTACTTGTTCATCAAACGCGTTTGAAGGCACTACTATTTTTTCAAGAGACGTGAATTTCCCCAATACGTCGGATGATAGTTTCTGAAACATTTATAAGCAAATATCAAAGATAAGTTAAACACATCTTATAAAATGATTAGTTGTTGCCCGCGACTTTGTCCTCTGACAATTGAAATTGCTCCCTGTATTGCCCTCTTAGAGGGGTGGGGTAAGAACATTATGTACACCAGATTTTAAGATCAAGCAAGACAAATATATCTGCGAAAACGACATTTTTAACGAAGCACTAGGCTTTGTGTGATAGGCGCACAAATATATGCGCAGACAAACATATAGATAAAACTTTTAAAAATAGTGGTATTGGATTTTGTAAGTTATATATAGAACCCCTTGTAGATTTTTAGCATTATCTTAAACGTAAATAAATTGGTCAGTTACAGTTTTATTATAATGTATTTATTATAATGGATGGATAAAAATCATTGCAATTTTAAGTTCACTGTATAATATAATGATTACAATCTTACCTCTCGTATGTCATTGCGTCCCAGATTCAATGTTTCTAATTTTGTCAAATCAAAGCTGTTCTGCAAATCCATTGGAAATTGTAACAAACGATTTTTCTGTAAGTCTAGCACACGTAGTCCAGATAAAGTACTGATTGACTGGAATGGAAAATATTTTATGTAATAAAATCTATCAATCTGTCCATTTGTTTAGGCACTGAAATAAAGTAAAACAATCTACATACCTTTTTTTTTAGAAAAGATGAATAACTAAAATATAAAATAAAGTATTGTTTCAGCAAAAGTAATTCATTATGACATTAGTAATTTCATTTTACTTTTCTTATCATGGATTATTTTTCAACACCTAAATTAAAATCATATAATCTAAACTTCTCTTGCGTTGAGAAAATAGGTCCATATTTTTGTTAATGATTTATAATCAAAAGAACTCACTAATTAAAAGAAATACTTACTCCAAGAGCCAAATCTTGAATCAAATTGTTACTAGCATTCAAAAACTTTAGGTTTATTAATGAAGATATTTCTTTTGGTATTTCAGTCAATTTATTGTTCTGTAGTTTCAGTTTTGTCGTTTTATTGTCAATTCCTGTAGGTAATTCTGATAACTCTAAACCTGAACATTCTGTTGTAAAATCTTCGCCTTCCGCGTTACATGAACATTTTTCAGGGCAAGATAATTGACCAATATCACCTTTATCTTGCTTATCAATGATGTCGGGTTCATTCAACAGTTTGTTAGATGGATCAAACATATCTTCAATTTGTGGTTGTTCTGTTGTTGTACTAGAGGGTTTATCAGTAGTGTCTGTTTGCTCTATGGGCCCACTTCCACTTCCTTCCAGAACGTCCCCATCGTTTGGTGCGGCTTGCTGTTCAGGTGGGAATTGGTTATCATTTTCCATCGGAATATCATCGCCATTCTGCCCTCTTACGGTTGTAAGCCTGAAATTGGTTTTAATAACTCGTGACTTTATCGTACACTTTTATCGGGAGTAGGTGACGTAAAATTATAAGTAAAAGATAAAAAAATGATAAGTATCAAGGGCGTGCATGAAATATTTCACTTTTAGAATTAATGATACTTATTATACATTAATTTTTTACACAAAATAACCACTTTCCAAAACTCTTTACATTACTTCTGATACTACATTAACATCTTGTCAACAATTATTTACGTAAAATATTTGTAGAATACAGTTTTCATTAACATTATTCTATAGGCTCTAAATTTGTAGGTAGATGTCGTTCTTAGGTTGACAAAGTCTTGTTGGTTTTATTAAGTTTTTGGTGGTAGATTCATCATAACACACGAGTTAAAGTTAAAGTGTAAGATTACCCCGTGTCAAAAGTCTCATCCATCAGTAAAACCGAAAGCAAATACTTGCAACATACATTGTAGGTAAGTACTTCATACCCGTCATAAGTTACATTTACATACGAGTACAACACATGTTGGCAAAAAGTTTTATGAAATAGGAATAATTTTTTTAAAGATTATTTTGTGAAATATGTATTGCGTTTCAATAAACTGAACAAGGCATGAAGTAAATCTAACTAGGTAAATAGCTCAGTTGACTCAGTACGTACCGCTTTTACAGAATAGGTGGTAATATGTAATAGGATATTTTAAATACTTACGCAATAAGAGCCAGCGACAATAGGCAAAGATGCTTCACTTTCATGGTCACTCACAAATGCACACTATTATAAGACGTGCCAATCGAACTCTGGAGAAGTTGCCTGTGCCGCAAGTACCAACGGTGCGCACAGCACATAACTCACTGACACTTATAACTATTATCACTCAATGATAAGATTACCAGCGGCATGGCGCAGCTTATCGCGAATCAAACCAGATAACAACTCTGCATAAATGTGAAAATATTATGAGCCGAACTATTTTTTATCACCTGAAACATACACGTATTCACAGAAGGCAAGGTCTGACAAATGAATAGTTACACAGATGTGCAAACGTTTGCTCCATACTCAACGGCCCCACAAAGATTTGTGCGTCGACTTGATATGAATAAAAAAAAACTTGATAAGTGTAAATTACTACCGAACCGAACTGATAGTAATACTTACATGTTCTGATATGCTCTGCTCTTGACAGTATACGTAACATCGTATGATGGACATTACAAAAATTATCTCTCAGTACGAAGAAACTAGAAGAATCAGTTTTACACCGGAATTGAGGTTGATTCATAAATTGCCGGATTTATTATTTTTGTTTTATTGACGTTATCGTTTTATACAAATATGAATATGTGTTGTTATATGTACTGCACCTTTCTTACGTCAAGTACTACTGTAGACTAGTATATTATTTTATCAATTTATTGTGCATTATGCGATCCTTTACATTAATAGCTCGTTAAATTGACCGCATACTTCGTTCAGTACTAATTCTACGCAATGAATTTGAATGTATAACATCTATTATTAAACAGTTAAATAAACATTATCCGCAGAATCAGTCTAGTGCAAGCAAATATAACGGAGATCACGGGTAACCTTTAAGAGGCTCCAAACATCACTTTTGCAACAAATCATGATAGTAACAATTGAATATTACATGTGATTAGTTTATTTTTGTGCCGTGTGGTTCCAGAAACTAATGGAAAAAAGAATAGGACCACTCCATCTCTTTCGAATGGATGTCGTAAAAGGCGATTAAGGGATAGGCTTATAAACTTATCACTATTTGAATCTCAATTCTATCAATGAGCCAAACAGCCGAACTTGGCTTATCAGTCATTCCAAGACTGTTGGCTCTCTCTACCCCGCGAGAGATATAGACATGATAATATGTATGTAGTTTTTTTAATTTGAATGAAGCCTATGAAATTACTGAACTGTTATGTATTTCATGTCATTTTCTTATATTAAAATATCTTCTTACATACAAACCTATACATACCTATTACGTCTTTATCCCTAGCGAGGTAGACAAAGTCAACAGTCCCGAGAACACTGAAAGGCCATGTTCGGCTGGATGGATTATTGTTATTAGTTCGTTATAATTTTACAGGCATACTCTTCGCAAAAAATATATATACCAAATTCTTTGGTTTTCACTATCCACCGTCATTTATTATGTTATTCCGTCTTTCGGATAGGCACTTACTATGTTGTATGTTACAGTACTGTAATGGCGGCGACCTGGCGGACTACCTGCAGGCCAACCGGCTACTTAGCGAAGGTACCATCCGGCTGTTCCTGCGGCAGCTGGCGGAGGCCATGCGCGCCATACACGCCAAGGGAATTGTGCACAGAGACCTCAAGCCACAGAACATACTCCTCACCCACAATGTCGCGCCGCAACGCACTCCGCAACCTTCAGAGATCATACTAAAAATTGGTAATTATTTTAAACTAGGTATAGTAAGAAAACTCGCTTAATAAATAATGAAGAACACATAAAAAAGTACATGTCAAATTTTACATCCCTAGACCCAGCGTAATTAATTTGAAATATTAAGAAGATAAATAATGATTAAAATAACTAGAAATTACTATCAAACGTTGTTTACAAATTGTCGAGTAAAGTCCAACAAAAAAAACATTTGATACATAGTTTTTCATGGTCTCATTGTGAATCACCTCACAAAGTACACAATATAATTGTTTAGAAGCATTAATATTCATGCTACGCAATTTGCAACTAGGTAGCGTTGTTTATATGTTTAACTGCGTTTCTTTCCGTGCAGCTGACTTTGGCTTCGCGAGGTTCCTGGAAGAAGGAAACATGGCCGTCACACTATGTGGCTCTCCAATGTATATGGTATGTAATCAACACATTGTATAACATAACTCAAGCAAATTATTTTTTTTATTCAATATTGTGGAACATTTCGAATATCACTTGATAATTGTCAGATCTTTTGGTTTAATAACATTGGTTGACGTCGAATAAATAGTAAAATTTTAGTGCCACTTCCAAAATGTAAGTGCAAAAGAAGCGGTAAAAATCTAATAATATAAATTTATTTCATGTTATTACAGGCACCTGAAGTCATAATGTCACTGAAGTATGATGCCAAAGCTGATCTCTGGAGCCTCGGCACCATTGTCTACCAATGTCTGACCGGCAAGGCTCCATTCCAAGCTACTACGCCTCACGAACTGAAAGCCTTCTACGAAAACAGCGTAGATTTACAACCCAAGTAAGTGCCAAGCTCTTGTGTTGCTTTTATTTTTTACCACCATTAACTGTGTTATCTAAATGCATAATCTTAATTATGGTTGATCAAGATTTAGCAAAACTGTAATGTATAGTTATGTACTTGAGCAAATTTTTTTTTCTTGTCATACTATTAGATCTTCATTTTGTATTCAAGAATTCAAGAACTTTTCAGAGACGTAATAATTATTTACTTTGCATTACGAATCAAGCACCTGTAAATACATTTAATTATTATTAGTAAGCGGCTTTTTTACTACCAAGAAATCATAAACTTGTTGTTTATTATTTAATTCAGAGGAAATCATACTCTTACAACCATCTTGAAGTGTAAATACTATTATATATTATTTATATCGTAATTCACAATTTGCTCGCACGGGACTATCCTTAAGTTAATTATTAAGTTAAATACAACAAAGCAAAATACCTTGTTTGTGTTGTAAGTTATAATCCCCTTTTGTATTAATTGAGAAGGTATTAATATATGATTTTTTTTTTCAGGATGCCGGCAGGTACCAGCAATGAACTATGCAACCTTCTAATTGGTCTGCTACGGCGAAATCCACGCGAGCGCATGCCGTTTGAAATGTTCTTCAACCATCCGTTCCTACAGCGCCCGCGCACCACATCTATACCTAGTGAGTAACCAGAGAAATCTTAGGTATTCAATGTTGGGAACTTACTATGTACAGAACTGACGTGAACGTTGTTAAATACATTAAAACAACTTGTTATAATGTTTTTAACTAAATAAATTTATCGTGCCCAATAAAAAAATGTGTCAGTTAACTATCGGTAACCCGCGTTGCTTTTGACAAAGCATTTAGAGTTGATGTCGCAAAAGACCAGTTAGAGAATACAAGGCAAAAAAAAATTAAAAAACAATCTAAAGTATTTTTTTAAAAAGCCAAACATTCCTTTCGAAAATATCATGTTTTTACATTGAAGAAGGCTAGAAATACCTAACAAAGATATCAATGACCCGCAAAAGATCTACAGTGATATAGATTGCCCTGAATTGTAAAGAAAACACTATATGGAATAAATATTTCTACCTATTTACCTGATATGACTCATGCTTTTTCGGCTTGTGTACTTATGTATGTGTATTCATCGCCGAATATACGAAATCAATCTTGTACGTGTGACTAATCAGTAATCATAATGTGTTCGCCTAGTTTTTGTTCGAGCTTTCGAAACCAACTCACATCATTGTCTCTTCGTCCTCTCAGTGTCGATTGCATACGTTTACATACTTACCTATTTGTATTCTTAGTTCAATTTGCATTCAATAGTAATAGAAAACATTTAAATAGAATATAACAAGCGTTTCTTGAAACTGATGTTTGGCTGTATTGGTACCTACTTTTTTAGTTAATAGTGCTATCTTGATTCATAATCATTTCATTGTTATACATAGTTACTGCATATGCCATCGCACATTACTCGTTTCTAGTCCATGAAATTTTTGACTAGTGTTGTTTAGACACAGGTATTAAAGAAAATATGAAAGTAGCGTAATAACTTTCAGTGATGGTA
This sequence comes from Amyelois transitella, assembly GCF_032362555.1. Lineage (NCBI taxonomy): Eukaryota > Metazoa > Arthropoda > Insecta > Lepidoptera > Pyralidae > Amyelois > Amyelois transitella. The sequence continues at coordinate 3,979,974 of NC_083516.1, read as the reverse complement.
AAAGAGCATGTATTGTTCAGGTTTGGACTGTGATCTGCCTGACATAATGGAGTGCGTAGAGGGTGAAGCAGACACTAACTGTTACCTAGAAGATTCGTGGCACAGCGAGGGTACTTATATCATCACTTACTAAAGCACTATTAAGGCGGTCGACTTCGTGCCTGATACTCTATAAGTAGGAAATTGTATACGGGATGAAGGCACGATGAAATTTTTCCTATCAATTTTGTGTTTCTGAAGTTATTAATTTCGCTTTCATTGTTGAGAGAGTAGGAGTACCGTGCACGAAGTAGACGGCCTATTTAATCGTCGCTTCGTTGGTGCATGATGTGGCGGTTATTGATAACCTTCCTGTGAACGTGTTGTCAGTTGTCACTAATCTACAATTCGTCTCTACTCCTATAAGCACATTCGGTGTCGCTTCTGTAGCATGGCTTGATTATAAAATGTGTTAATCAACAAAACAGCAAAAAGTTTTAAAATTTCAAGGACTACGACCTTCTTATGTAGATTGCCCACGCTTGCCTACAGAATGTTTTTTATGAGGTAGGTCAAAAAGTTCGCGAAATGAGAAGAATAAAGGATGAATTATTTTGATATTTCAGTATATAAGGATAGCTTTTCATTTGGTGTCGAAATATGCAAATCAGCAATTTTCGTCTCGTGCTTTCTTTCCATGTTGTTCTTTCATAAAATTAGGAAATGAATGATCATTACTAGGGACATCTCTGAACTATCATGTGTCGCAGTTGTTATAAGTGAAAAACCCTCTATTCCACGAACTATTTGATCACCCTTCATATTTAGCATTGGCATTTGAATTTATATCGGGTAAATTTAATTATCGGTATATATAAAGAATAACTTAAAACTTTCAGAATATGTTTTTTCTTCTTCTTATCGAACTGTTTTTAATGAGCGGGACATGGGCACGTATGTCATGTACGGTATAGTTTATATTTTGTATTACAAATAAAAACAAGAGAATAGTGTCAGTAAGCGTTATGTTACTAGGCGGCGCTAGCGCGGCTGGCGTGTGCAGCGCAGCGTCGAGTGCGCCGGCGCGCGCGGCGCCGCGTCTGTCCGCGCCCACCCTAACACTGCCGCACCACGTGCTGCAGCCCAGGAAACCGCAGCCCACCTCATCAGGTCAGTATCGACTCTCTCACGACTCTTTTGCAAAGTGGATTTCGATGAAATTTCGTTTTACAGAGTAAACAAGCAACCAAGTGCTAAAGTTAGCTTTTAAAAAAGTAAAAATACTTATTTAAACTGGTATTCATAATAACTATTGTTTAATCATAGTTTTATAACACAAACATATTCTTACAAGTATATTTGTTGTGGAGTAAAATAAACATATTTTTATTTTATAAAGGTACTTCATTAAAATTTTCGGATGATACTAGTCGAAACACAAAAGGTATCTATCACTTAATACTGAAAGTGAAAATATATTTATTTGAAAACTCGAATTTCCCAGGAGTTTAAAATTAGACATGATTAGTATCTGTTAAATTATGTACCTATTTTATTTGTCTAAACATAAAAAATTCAGTCTGATAGTAAGAGTTTATCTTTGATATTACGCTGACGTATTGTTGCAGTATTTTAGTGATAAAGGTAGTAAAGCGATATTAAATTGTATGTGACGCATACATTCTTGAATTTTCGGCGCAATAAGGAAAAATCAATGAAATAATAGTTGTATCATATTTGATATCCGGTCAAACAAAATAAAGTCACTTTAATGCAATATGAAAGTCAAAGTGACTTTAATATTGCATTAAAGTGACTGTTTTTTTTTATTTATTCGTAATACAAATAAGTTCTAGGCTCATTTATATATTCTCTAATCTAAGACCTGTTAATAAAAAATTCTAAAAACCTTTCGTGTCCTAATCAAACGTTATTGACGAGCATAATACATACGTGTGTAATCTGTATGTTTATATAAACCAACAAATTTCGTGATGTTTACGTTAATGTATGAAAATGTGACCCATTCAGCATCAAAATAAAAAGAAGATACAATTTATAAAGTTACCTTTATATTTAACAATAACCTTCTGTAAATGTCACAAACTTCACATGTCATATATTTGCATACAGATTGCATAACACGTTATATAAGAAAGCAGCACTTTAGTTATTATACATTATGTAAGAATAATTCTAACAGATGCTAGTAAATTAATCTTATTTCCATAATAACTGCATCTTAATTGCTTACAATTGAGTGGTACAATAATAATGTATACAATCAATTATTGCAGTTTATACCGTTGATATGCATCGATGCCAACGCCTGTACATATTAGTCAATATAAATAACTTAGATAATAAAGTAGGACATATCACTATACAGCGACATAAATTAGATCAATTACTTGCACATTGGCCAACCAAAGAGTCGAGGATTGTCGTGATGTGTCCTATTTTGCTCGAGTAAGTGCGCAATGCGTACTCGTATATATTGGTAACGCCTCAATTGCAAGTAGGGTACGAGATGATAGTAGCACCTCCAATATAAGCTTATTAGATACTTTAACGTTTAATAACGTCGGCAGACCAACTTACAATGGTCGTATTGAAAGGTAGTTTTATATGTGTACTAGAGGCCGCCCGCGACTTCGTCCGCATGGAAACCCTATCAATCCCGCGGGAACTCTGGGATAAAAAGTAGCCTATGTGTTATTCTGGGTCTTCAGCTACCTACATACCAAATTTCATGGTAATCGGTTCAGTACTTTTTGCGTGAAAGAGTAACAAACATCCATACAAACTTTCGCCTTTATAATAGTAGTAGGATTGCATACGGTAGTAAGATTGTTTATTTTTTAATTTTGACTAAAATGAACGTCTTTTTAAATTTAATCTTCATCTTCAAATACCGGGTTATTTTTTCCATTCAATGTTAATTTGGTCGATAATTCTCAATTTGAATGTCAAATGGAAAATGATGTTTTATTGGAATAAAAATTAGTTTAAGAGCCTTCGAGTCAAGTCGCGAGTATATCTTATGACAATAGTATCATCTTCCTCCCAGCCGAGTCATCGGACAACACATGGGCGGGGGAAGACGACTTCGTGCTGGTGGAGGCGGACGGCGGGTCCGCGTCGTGCTCCGGCGCGTCGTCGGGCTCCGAGGCGGCGCCGCGGCCCAGCACGCTGCAGCTGGCGGGGCAGTCGCGGCAGCACCCCAACCCCACCCCCACCAACGCCTTCCAGCCCCCACCAGCGCTGGAGCCGCCTTCGCTGCACTACAGGGTGAGTCTTTACTAATATTTGCGGTCATTTTGAACCCTAACTCGAGGTATATTAGTAGTATGATTTCCGTCACCTTACATCATCACACCAGCGCCGTGATATCAAATTATGAAGTCGTCGTAGTCGTCTTAAACCAATCGTATATAACTTTGACTCGAGTTCAATGTTGATATCTCAATGTTCCATTATTTGTCTAATCACATTAGCGGCATGGTATCGAAATTATAAACTCGTTAAAGTCATTTTTATATTGATATCATTAGCCCACGTTAATGTTCGACCTTCTACCTCTGTAAACGTTGTCATTTTGTTCTCAAAGACACTCACTCAAGACATTCATTTCATTTATTCATTCATATAAACACGTCTATATTTAGCTGATAGGCCACGTTCAGCTGCTAGGCTTAATGATAGAATTGAAATTCAAATAGTGACAGGTAGCCAGCCCATCGCCTAAAAGAATCTCAAGTTTAAGAAGCCTATCCCTTAGTCGCCTTATATGACATCCATAGGAAAGAGAAATAGAGGGGTCCTATTTTATTTTATATTGGTGTCGCGACACACACGACAAAAGACATTATATAATTATACATATCAATAAAAAATTGTTTCATTATCCGCGTCTCTTTACACCGTTACATTAGCATATTGTATGTAACTATAAGATCGTCATCGTCGTTTTATATGATATAATAACTTGTCCATGTAAATTTCCTATGTTACCAACGGGTTATATCACATGTTCCATTCATTCCACTATATCAGCATTCAGTATTCGGTTGGTCTTGGTACCTATATGCGTTGGTCAGTCAAGCGGCTTCCTTCAACTCGATATACTTCACCAACCACCATTACACACGTCGTTATCACCGCGGCTCTGTGTATTGATATGTATACCTGTTTTACCTGAAATTAAAACAGTTATTATATGCGGTAACCTTATTCGAGACCTATAGAGTGAGATAGCAACACCTTCGTGCTCTTTCAACAGCCCCAAAGTGCCCCCTCCACCCACTTCCGGTCACCTATCTCGTTCTTTCGGAGTGGAGGGGGGGCCTCGCTTGCCAGTGCGCGCAGGAGCGCTGTCTCCTCACATTGCATCTCACTAAAGTATGTTAAAATAAGCCAGCAGGCAGAATTTAAACTATAGGTCTCGAATAAGGTTACCGCATATAATAACTGTTTTAATTTCAGGTAAAACAGGTATATTATATGCTAAGAACCGTTATTCGAGACCTATAGAGTGAGATGTGTTTGTTATCGCCTGGTGGCAAGCGAAAAATAATAAGCCAATGTGTGATGAAGGTCAGTATGGAATAGTCATTGAAATATGCAATGGCAATAAAAAGAAGACATCTGCTAATCAGTTTTGTTTTATTTATTCTTCTTATAGAAAATATACCTAATCAATGGTATTTGCTGCGACAAATAATGAATGAAATATATATATATGTATGTATTTTTCTTTAAATGTATAGAATTCTTATAAGCAAGAATTGAAAACAAAAAATTAAATAAAAGTTAAAGTTATTTTCCAGTTAGTAATATGATAATATAAAAGTCATAAAATCAGGTTATAAAGCATCAAAATACTTTGACAAGTTAAACCCATTCTGGGGTTCACGTATCTCTTTTGAATAATAACACGCAAAGGTATTAGGAACACGCCAGTTCCCCTTTTGCATTATCTCATCAATATTACAATTGTCCATCCAGTTTAACGAGGCTGAAGCACTGCGCGTACTCCCTGGACTAGCTTCAACTCCCGCCGAGCGAAGAATCCTCTTGACCCAGCCTCCAATCATAGTCCGAGAGGCAGCCTTAATATTTCCATTACATGAAATGAACAGTTCAGTCATTTCTTCAGTACGCCTTGCTCGAGAAATTTCTATCAGTCTTTTTACATGAAAAACAGGACAGATATTGTAATTCTCAGTTTGTTTGAGACGCCATGAAGACTGCCTGTGCACATAATTGTCAGTCTTAGAGCCGAATACTGGGTGAAACACAATAACATCAGAATGATCTTCATAATGCTGTTCATCAATATGTAACAGGGTTAAATCATGTACTCTTCGACTAGATGCTAGCAAAAGTATCAAAGCTGTGCGCTGAGATAATACAAATAATGAATTTAGATCAGGGGAGTGTGTAATTAACCATTCAATTACAATTCTGGGATCCCAGATTGCTGGTTTACTTTGCTTTTTGTCAGCATTAGCGACTGAAATAGCCTTAAGAATACGCTTCACAATAACATTTGCGCTAAGTGGTTCTTGTCTAGGAACAGACAGTGTAGAAATACAGGATTTATGAACTAAAATGGTTTTATATGACAAATTCAAGCGTATATGCAAATGTGCTAAGTATCTAGCTAGCTGGGCTCCGTTGGGTTGTAGGCTGTTAATATTATTAGCCCTACACCAAACTTCCCATTTAGACCAGACAGACTGGTATATTTTGTTTGTTGATGCTCTCAAGCTAGTGTTAAGCAATTGAATTTCGTCATGAGACCAACCTGTCAGTTGATTGCTCCACCCTTCACCAACCAAGCCTCGAGACAGATCTCGGCCACACGAGGCGGTGGGAGCCGAGTCCGTGTATCCGTCAGCCTGTGCTGTAGATCGGTGATAGTGAACGGCGCTCGTACAGCCCTGCTCTTGAGATCCGGACGCCAATATACTTTGTGCCAACGCGGGGCTATTATGATGTACATTCCCTTCGCCTGGTTCATATGTGCTAGGACCCGGGGAACAAGATGGGGGGGGTGGAAACACCCAAGCAAGTTGAAAGTTCCATTTTCTGCTGAACGCGTCGTGAAATATTGCGCTCGAGTCTTCGTAATTGCGCGATGCGTAACAAGCAAGCACGTGTGCGTTTGCGGAAGCGAATAAATCGATTTGTGGTCGACCGTAGCGGTTGAACACTTCGTGGCAAGCTTCTGGGTTGAGAGTCCATTCGCCGCGTGACTTCTTTCTGGATAGTAAGTCCGCTTCTATGTTGAATTGACCGGGAATATGATGTGGGATTATCTGTATGTTGTTCTCGTCCATTATGTTGAACAACAGTTGCGTTAATTTGAACAGGTTTGTGGATCGTAGGCCTCCTTCGTTTTTTATGTAACTGATCACGCTTTTGTTGTCCGATTGTAATAGAATCGTGGTGTTTCGGAGGTACGATAGAAACATCTTCAATGTCTGTATGACAGCTGACATTTCTTTCAGATTGCTGTGCCAACTTATCTGACTGTTCTGCCAGACACCACTTACATTTTTCCCATCTAGCACAGCCCCCCAACCTGAGCCGGAGGCATCGGTTGTCAAAAAATGTGCAACCCTCTGGCAGTGAATAGGAGTGCCTGATTCTACTGCAGTTAACCACCATTTCAGTTCGTCTTGAACTGAAATTTCTAATGGCCACTTTGTTTGTGGCTGAATTTTCGAAAGTCGTATGCTGGCCTTCTGTATGGGGCGGCAGTGAAGACGACCTCTGGGCACGACGAACGCTGCAAAGTTTAGCATGCCTAGTACCCTCTGGGAATCTTTGAAATTCCATTGATTGGTGTCTAACAAATAAAGTATTTTGTTTTTGATTTTCGACACTTTGTCCTTGGGTAGGTACTTGGAATTCTGGCTGAGATTCCATGTTACACCTAGGTAGTTTATACATTTGGTCGGGACGAGCACAGATTTCTTGTAATTGATCGTCCATCCGAGCAGGGTCAGTAATCGAACAGCTTCTGCAGCATGCTCTATCAAAATTTCTCGGTTTTGATGGACTATCAGATAGTCGTCGAGATAGACTATGAGCCTTAAGCCTCTTTCGCGCAAGAGCTGGGCTACCCAGTTGGATACAGTCGAGAATACTTTGGGTGCTGATGACAGCCCGAAGGGGAGACTGGTCATCTGAAGGAGCTCGATGTTTCCTGAATCCGTTTCGTATAGAACTCTCAGATACTGTTGATCGGCTTCGGCGACCGCCAGGTGAAAGTATGCCTGAGATAAATCGATCTTCACGGTCCAGTCTCCTTCTTGTAAGAAGTCTGGAATCCTCTGAACGTTTATAAGGCGAAATTTGAATTGTGCTAGGTAATCGTTTAGCTTTTTCAAGTTGAAGATAGGCCGATCGCTCGAGTCTGCCTTCTTTACGAGAAACATCGGACAGACAAAACTGGGTGTATTTGGAGCTGGTACCAAAACCTTTTGTCTTTTTAAATCTGAAATCTGTTTTGTCATTGCAGCACTGTTGGGTGTCTGAAATTTTCTTAACATGTTTGGTGCCATTAATGGGGGTAGAACTAAAAAGGGGATTCGATAACTCGATATTACTTTTATGATGTAATCTGGAGCGTTGAAATGACGCCAAACATGAATAAAATCTTTCAAACGCCCACCGTAAAAGTTGTCTTGTATATAGTCATTTACGAAAATTACTGTACCGACGGTTTGAATTCTCAGTTGATTTCTTAGTGTTGGTACTGTGCTTCGAATTCGTCCCACTTTTATTCGCCTTGCTGTTTTGATATTTACCGGTCTTTGTCGATAAACCGCGATAACCAGTCGAAGTTGAGGGTACATTATCAAGATTTTTCTCCTGTCTATTGAACGATCTCTGCGATCGTTTGTTTTGAGAATAATCTGTTCTATTCCGCATAGACATTATTGGCTCTTCTGCAGAGCGTTTGTTTGACACAAAAATTTTATTAGTACCCCCAACTTTCTGCAAAAAGGAGCTTAACATATCTGGATTAAATAATTGTGAGTTTGTAGGAGGTATCTTTCTAATGTCTTCTTTTATAAAACGATCTTTAATGCTTGAAAGAACACTGTCGCGTCGCTTTTGTATGACGTCAGCACGCCTCCCACAAACTAATTGTAAAATATCTTCGGACACTTTTACATAGGCCGATTTGTCAGAAAAAAGGGAATTTATTTTATCAAATAACGTATTTGCATCTAAGTTACAACCGGGTAATGATGACCATTGTATGAGCTCTTGTAGATTATTTTTTAAGTTCTCATTTTGCTGGATAAGTGCATGAGTCATGGCGCCCAATGACCTATCTAATGACTTTAGCCAGCTAGAATTAGGATCAAAGTATCGAACCTCAGTGTTAACATCAATCTCGTAAAAACCAGGTTTTGCCAAATAATTTTTCTCGGTTTCTACGTATCGAACGCGATCCCACTCGTTTGTATTAAAGTGATGCAGTTTATTAAGAAGATTTAATCGGTTCTCTAATGCATTTTCTACGTTAGGTTCTTTGAGATTAGTGTTAACGTTAAATTCGAAAGTTTTACTTGGTCGCGGTTTGTTGACGAGGGGCTCGTCGGCAAAAAGAGAACTTTTTAAATTGTCGGTAGGATGAATTGAAATGTTAGAAACGTTAGAATCTGAATCACTGATAGACCTACGTTGTTTTTTGGCAAAAGTAGAATCGGTCTGCCTAATATAATTCAATATATCACTTACTTGAGATGTTAATATGTCTAACCTGCGATCCCCACCGCTATGTGTTCTTTTACGACCGCGTGTTCGCGCCTTATGGCGGGAACGGGAACGTAGCCGGTCGGAACTAGATGAGCTTGACGAAGAACTAGTACTGCTGGAACTTGTGGACCGCTCCCGCCGATTCCGTTCGTCCTTATCTGGTGACTTATTCATCATAAAAATTCCTTCTGTAGGAAACTTTAGGGAATTGCCTTCCGCAGGCGATGCCTTTTGTAGGCAGTGTTGTAAGTCTTCCGCAGACATACACAATAACAACTTATTGATTTATTAATTTATTTTTTCGAACAGCAACGCTGTTTTATTTATGGGGTGTTGCTTCGACGAAAGTCGATGCCAATGTGAGGAGACAGCGCTCCTGCGCGCACTGGCAAGCGAGGCCCCCCCTCCACTCCGAAAGAACGAGATAGGTGACCGGAAGTGGGTGGAGGGGGCACTTTGGGGCTGTTGAAAGAGCACGAAGGTGTTGCTATCTCACTCTATAGGTCTCGAATAACGGTTCTTAGCATATAATATATAATATGTATATATTGCAGAATCCGCTTGACATGGCATCTAACAACAACATCCCGCGCTCGCAGCCAATCGACGTCCTCCGTTCCAACCGCAACACCGCCAACATCGGCTCACTGTCACCACCCACTGTGAGTCAGTCGTTCTACATAAGTCTCCGCCCTCCCCCTCAGAATTCTCAATGAACTGGAAGAAATAAATTACTCCAGAATAAAATTTTTAGAATGAATAAATGACCGCGACGTCTCTTTCTAATGAAGGGCTACTGCGTATGGTTTAACCGCTAGAGACGCCATACTAGTGTAAGGTCTCATAATGTAAAATTTTGTGCATTTTGTTGAAATTCACATATTGAATATAAAAAATTATGAAAGATACGGAGTGGTAACGAATAATTTTTAGGTCATTGTTTTCTTTCTGAATTTTGTACTTGGCGTTGCTGCCAGTACTTGGCTTCCACGGTCTTCCCGCTATTTAAGAGGGAAATTAAGTAATGCGGTCTTCAAAATTATGCCAATAAAATTTATGGGACGTACTATGGAACCTGTTATGAGGACGACTCGGGCGTAGGCTTAAATGCGACTTTTGATTGCAACAGTGCAACGGAGAATAAAGAGCTTTTTCGTTTTGCGATGTTTAAATCTAATATATCACATTGAGTACAGATCATAAAAGTCGTTTACCGTGTATAAACAAAGTGATTCCCGTAACAGATGCCGTTCCCGCTCAGCACGGGCCGCACTCCGCGCCGCCGCAGCAGCAACTCTGGCAGCTCACCGCCGCCTTCTCTATGGCAAGTCTCGCCCACGGCCAACGCCAGCCCGCACAGATCCGGTGAGTATACTTCTACCCTCGCAGAATTTTGAACACAACGCGTAGTCGTCAGTAGATAACAGTAGAGAATGTTTCCCCAGGCACGTCGCCGCCGGTGCCGCTGGCGCTGCGCGCGAGCAGCGAGGCGGGCGGCGCGGGCTCGCCCGGGCGCGCCGAGGCGCTGCTGCGCGGGCTGGCGCGCCACGCCGACCCGCCCGTCTACATCCCCAACCTGCAGGAGGAGACCATACTTGCGGTATGTACATACACGACTTACAGAACTACCACATTCATAAGTCGACTTGGCACTATTCGACGGCGCAGAATAGTACAACCGGATGAAAACTCAATAAAATTAAAACGCCACCTTATTGAAGGTACATTAAACTTAAAACGCAAAAGCCGAAAGTCTCGTCCTATCTCGCTCATAATGTAGTAAGTACTATAGAGAACATTTCAGTTTGCGGGTTTAAAGGGCGCGATCCGATAGGCTCAACCGCTCAAATTAGGTATATCGATGTAAATTATACCGCCTTCACGCCTTTCCTGATCGTGCAGGATGTAAAAAACAGCCCATGAAGAGTAAGAAGCCTCATTTAACGCTCACTTCATTTTTTCCTGAAACTTTTATGCTATGCCAATACAGTTTAAAATAGCCGTTTCGTTAACCTAGAGTTAAAATTATATTGTTGAATGTCAACAAAAAATTAAAATCTGTAAAAGATTCGTATATTGAAACAACATAATATTTACCATAACGATCAAGTGCTTCCACTAAAAACAAATATTCTCTACGTGTCAAAGTAACTATGTAAACAACGCCTCGTTAGTTATGAGTAGTTTAGTTATTAGTCATTTACATAACAGCTGGGCCAAGCTGTTTTCTGTGTAATTTTTTAAGAAATAAAATGTTCTTCCCACTAGAAATATCGTAAATATATGGAAGACGTAAACGCAGTCTTTATATCTACATACTATTATATTATATATGAAACGTAATAATAGGCTTATCAAATACAAACTCGATAAGGTCCTATTTCTAAATATAACCACCAATATAAATATAACCAGTTTCGAGTGCGTTGACCCAAAAATTGAAGATGCGTAGTTTGACCATTAACCTCTTATTCTATTGATGTTCCCGACAAAAAACCGCACACTTATGAAGTCATTATGACATAAACATTGACGATAAAAAATATCAATACAAGGAACACTTAACGAGCGACAATGAGACGAATGATTGCAAATCCACGTCATAGTTGCGTGATATCAGTCCTACGCATTATAGACTAGGCGACATTAAGAAAGATTACCTCGCCGTATTTGCTGATGTAATAATTATATGTTGTATGTTCGCTTTGTGTTTACTTGTTCACCTTCAGTTTTCCTGTGTTTAATTTTAGTTCGTTCAGTATAAATTAATGTAATTTATAAAAAGAATTATTCAACAAACTGTAAGTATGTAATAATTCCATCCTTATCCATGCGGGATCGTTGAAAGAAAATAATAAAAAGTAGCGGTGAGACAGAAAAAATGAATTTTGCCATTAATTTTAATAGCAATAAAGAGTTACTCATTCAATTTAAGAATTTAGGTTTTGTTTGAAATTGAAGTTCTAGATGACATGAGTATATGGTTTCGTATGTGGGATTTTTTGGTCCCTACTTCATTCAGCCCATTTGTCCGGAAATGTTTGCCATAACATGTTCAGTCGCCTCATAAGTCATTGTTGCAAGTCGCCTCGGGAATATTCGAGAGCTTAGCACACTGTACCACCGAATCAAACTTAATTAAATAAACAAATAAAATAACAGCCTTATTACAAAGTTAATAAAACTTTTATTCCATAAACAAAACGTCTCCTGCTATCTCGCTCATAATAGTAATGTAATAGCGGGCAGTTCAGTTCACAGGTTCAAATGGCGCGCTCAGATTGGCTATATTTTCGCACCATTCAAAAATTATACTCCTGTGCTGTACTTCTTCGGTATTATTAAAGTGGTAATATTAATCTATGCTAATATTATAAAGCTGAAGAGTTTGTTTGTTTGAACGCGCTAATCTCAGGAAGTACTGGTTCGAATTGAAATTTTTTTTTTTGTGTTGAATAGACCATTTATCGATGAAGGCGGAAGGAATTTTTGGTTATATAACATTACGCTGAGAATGTAAAAACGGGGAAAATTATTCGTCTTTCAATGATGCCCAAAATAACTATTCCACGCGGACGAAGTCGCGGGCACAGCTAGTAATTTAAATAAATAAAATTGAATATGTCGCGTTGCAGGAGGAGCACAGCAGGGTGTTCTCGCAGCTGAACTTCGTGCGCGTGCTCGCCGAGCTGCTCTCCGACATGGCGGTGTCGTGCGGCGCGCCCATCGCCGCCCTCATGGACGCCTCGGACGGTAATTAACAGTTGCCTGAATGTGCGGGTTTCCTCACGATTTTTTTTCTTCACCGTAAAGCATCGGTTAGTCATGTTGTAATAATTCATGTAACTAATGTACATTAGTTACATGAATTATTACAACATGACTTCGAAAATAATGACTACCGATGCAAAAAACCGAAAACTCGTTCGAACCTGTACCGGCAATGTGGATTCAGTGTCCAATGTCCACGTTATTCCGTATTTTTATAAGACTCCGTACATATCCATTATGTATGGGAATAGTTTAAAACAGTGTATTGTTGTTACAGAGCGGTACAACGACAGCGTGCGCCTCGGGCTGCTGGTGCAGGCCATGCGGGCGCTGGCGGCCGGGCTGCGCGTGGCGGCCGACGCCTACCGCAACCGCACGCTGCAGCCCACGCCGCAAGTCAGGCAAGGTCGGGACACTGACACTTTTTTATTTTGTACAAAGCTACTTTTTTGGGATTCGGAAACCTCTCATGCGGCGACAAACCGCTTGGCTACACACGCTTGAAAACTGATTCGAAACGTGTTTTTTTTTTATCGTACCTGACCTTGGTTAAGATGAACACCAAAAGTGATTCAATTGTACTAATAATATTATTCTTTTTCAGTCGTCCAAATGATGAACAGCAAGTACAAGTGGATCGTGAACGAGTCGAAGCGGCTCCACGAGGCGGGCGTGCCGCCCGCGGTCTGTGATAAGATACTCTACGAACACGCCATAGAACTGGTAAGAATGCCACTGTAAAATCCTCTTCTTCTTTTCTTTATACTAAGAGTTGCGTATCTTTTATATTCTACTAGCTGTCCCGGCAAACGTTGTTTTGCCATATAAATATTTTTAAGTAATTTCTAGTTAAAAAATATGTTAAGATAAGTTTATGGACAACCCTTATCACTAAGGGGTGTGAAAAATAGATGTGTGGCCGATTCTCACACCTTCTCAATAGGTATGCTCACAAAATTTTATGAGAATCGGTCAAGCCGTTTCGGAGGAGCACGGGGACGAAAATTGTGACAGGAGAATTTTATATATAAGAGTAAACTGGTGATCCAACCAAGCAAATAATGGGAAATCATGTATTGCACTCCTGAAATATCCCAACTTTCAGTTTTTTTTTTCGTTTTGACCTGAACATTCGTTGACCGGCATTTTCTAATCATCATTCAGAAAGGTGAAAGTAGAGATAAACCCAAAAACAAAATGTCTCTTGTTATCTCGCTAATAATAGCGGATAGTTCAATTCGCAAGTTCAAATAGCGCGACAAGCTCAAGAGCTCAATGTTTTCCGCACCATAAGAAAATTAAGACTTCTGCACAGGAACATCGGTGCAACTTATTAAATTTGTAATACATACATAGCATCATGCCTGTTTCCCTTTGGGGTAGGCAGAGACTTTGGATTTCCACTTGCTACGATCCTTACAGACCTCATTTCAAATTTGAAAGACTAAAATTTTTTATCGTAGTCGTAGTATAAATTTCAGAGTGTTTATTCATTGCAGTGCCAGAAGGCGGCGCTGGAGGAGTTGTTCGGCGACGTGAAGGAGTGCGAGCGGCGCTACCTGTCCGCGCAGGTGCTGCTGCACTCGCTGGTGCAGCGCTCGCCGCTGCACCCCAACCACCGCAGCACGCTCTCCAAGTGTAAGCTCCACATACATAATGTAAACTCTCTTTTTGCATGTTCCTGCACCCTCCACAGCAGTGTCTCGCGGCCCGGGGCCTTCCTACTTATCTTATTAACTAAACATGTATACAGGGCAATTGTCGAATACTAACTCAAATGATGCTACTCATACTGCCATACTAATATTATAAATGCGAAAGTTACTCTGTTAAAATTAACCGCCCAAACTACTGAATAGATGATATTTGGCATGGCGATATTTTGAAAACCTGGGAAAAGACATGGCTTCTACCGCAGGGCAACGCATATCTATGGATTAAATTACTTTCCGGATGGATTGTAATGCAGTGAGCTGTCATATCATATTGTCTATATGACGTGTGAAATAAATGTAGTGTGCTAACAAACTATCATAAGGACGAAGTCTCGGGTAAAAGCTAGTATTTAATAAAGTAAATAATATGTACATACGGGTAAATACTGCGTAGAGATGTGTTGTTTGTATCCGAAACAATGTGTCTATAGAGCTAATCTTATTTTTGTCTTCTGTATATAGACCGAGATGCAGTCCAAAGGCGGCTCAATTGCCTCAAGGGGCCGCGCAAGATCTTGGACGCGAAACTGGAGGCTGGGATCTCATAATACAATAAGCAACAAGTCATAGCCGTAAGCACACTTGACAAATGGAAAGTGATTTTATTTTGTTCTTAGAAAATGTGAGGAACAATCAAAATAATTATAAAAAAAATGTGTAAAAGGTATAAGTGAATGATAACAATGAATCACCGTATACAATTGTTTAGCAAGAATGAAGATTGCCAGAGATTGCAATAGCGAATTATATTTTTTTATGAGCAGTACATTGCAAAGAGTTTGTGTAACTATAGATTATATAGCATCCTCTAGAAGATTTTAGTGTTGAAAGAATTAGAAATCGCTTTGGATTGATAAAATTTTAGAATAGTTGTGTGTTCTCATCTCCTTTGAAGTAAAAGGTTGTATCTTTCTAAGGTTTGTTGTAGTAAAAGATAACAAAAAACTGCTATTACAGCGAATCATATTCAGTAACATATGTCGTAAAGCTGGTTTTCAAGTCACTTTAGATTTAAAAATACCAATTTAAAAAAAGTAAAAAAAAATTAGAGTAGAGTATGTAGTATTGTTTCCATATAAGTCTCATTATTAAATTAACATTTTATTATTACAATTATGTGTATTATGTAAAATGCAAATTTGGTGTAACTCAATATAGACACAATGCTATAGAGATCTCATTATCGACCAATAACAATATGGCATTTTTAGGTTAAGCTACAAATTATGAGTATTTCGTCGAAAATATTAAGTATGAATGATTTTTGTGTAATTTTTCTCTTCAAGTCATATCTTATTTTGCCAAATTGTGATCATATTCCCTACTTTTCCTCAAATGTTAAATGCTTTACTGAAAATAAGAATAAAGACTGTTGTATCATAAAATTTTTGTTTTGTTTAATAAATACTTATTTGTAACATCACATCATGGATATTATTTATTGCCAAGAAGTATTTTCACTATACAGGACATGACATTTAAAACAACTGCATCCTTTTAAACATAGACTATACCCATGCTTCTGAGCCGTGTAAGCCTATTTGTATTTAAATTAAACGTCATCATTTTCACATTTAAAAAACCCTCAAAAACTACGTCACACGCTTTATTAAACCAATACTACAAAAATAAATTAAAACTAAACATGTAAATAAATGCCTGAAAAATAATTATTTTTCTAATATCAAGATCAAGTAAAGTACAGAGTTGTCGAGATCGCTCAGCTGAATGAATTGTGAATCTTACGCGTCGCTTTTCCGCCGGCCGGGGTGATATGACGTATTTAGGATCGTGGATTTTGATAATTTTTTTTTCGTACTTTCTGAAATATGAACCGATATTTTTCTTTTAACGTTTTTAAATATCCTTTTGATGAGTATACTTAACAGTTAAATGTATGCAGTTGAATTAAAAGTCACCCTGTATATTCACTATGATAGTCGAATTTATTATGATTATAGTAAAAAAGAAATCCCGATACTACCAGCTTTTGCGCGGGGCCTCACTTCTGTTGGAAATTCCTAAAGTATAGTAAACTATCTTTCTGAAGATTTTTCTGTCTCTGCGCCAACTATGATCGTAATAGGACCAATGAGGACTTCCAGACTAATATTATCTGAATCCACTGAATCGACCGTGTCGGACATAGGGCAATTTTCATGTAGTTGGAGCAGCGGGCGAAGGGAGTTGCTGACGAGTCGGACACAATATTATTCGGACAGTGTATTATAATAGGGTAATATAAAAAATATTAAAATTTAAGAGTCAAATTCTGACACTGTCCGTCAGCAACTAGACGAAAAGACCTTGATCAAATCGGAGAAGACCAGCAGGTGATGTCAAGAGTTCCTTCCACGACTGATACATAGTAACAGCATTTTGCCACCAACCAGTGTGATGGTTAGTTTCATTTATTAGAGTTAGGAATGTGTATCAAAGAAAGCAGGGATTGTTGCAAGATGATGGGAAGATGTAGCCTGTATGCCTACCTTTCTGGGCAAATATACATGAAAAAAGTTAAAGTGAAATACAAAATACTAGTTATTGACTTATATTTAATTCATACAATTTCATGAAATTAGAACTGCACAAACACTCCATTGCCTTGTTTCAAGAATCGGTAAGGCTTAATTCTATTACGTCCCCGTACTGAACAGAACATAACCTTATCAGGAGGAAACTCTGAAGAACCCATTGTTTCTAATAGAATATCTAGATAAGTCAACAGCTTTGTCATTTGCGTTGATAGGGATGGCACTTCTTTTTCTCTTGTTACCCAGTCAGTGTTTATAATCCTTTCAATATCCCTAATATCATCGTTTATTCCCGAGTGATGGGTTCCATTCCAATGAAGTGTCAATGAAAATAACGGGGCCTTCTTCGGGTAGTCGCTCGCCAGTGCAACAAATGCAACTAGTTTTGCTGATTGTCTTGTAATAATAGCCCTATAGAGCATATCATTACAATTGACCAATCCCTCTGATATCAAAAATGCTGTTGAAGGAGACTGGTTGTACTCTGGCCAACCTACAGACTGCCATTGAGTCAAAGAACCTGATAATCGCACAGGCACGTTTCCTGTGGGAGGTATGATTTTCCCAGATTCCAGATCTTGTAACTCCTTCATAAGTTCCACTCGTGACTTTAATCTTTTCTTTAAAGTAAGAATGAAGTTTTCAACTGTACTTACGCTTAAGCTCTGGCAGGGTTGCATAACTTTTTTAATTTTTTGATCGTCCAAAATAGCAGCCATGAAATCTAGACCACACATTCTTTGTGCCCAAATATAAGGCTTACCAACTTCAGGTATAAAATGCTGAAAATCTTCCGATATACCTGCAGCATTTAATAAGTAAGAAGTGGCTGGATGGGGAGAATCATTTCCCGTGTCTGAGGGATACAGTTCATTGAGAATACAGTGCCCACTCAGCACATCAGCGGCTGACACTCCTGTGACTGGTTGTGGCATTAACACAGTGAATTTCACCACAACAATTTTTAGATGAATAAGATAAGAAAAAATTAGGTTCAGACCAGTTCCATCAGAAACTTTAACTGATACTTGTACACTCAGAGGATGTTTCTTTAAAACTTCCTTTTTCTTGGCTTCCGCTTTTTCTTCCTTGGAGACTTTTGAAGACCTATGGTGGCGCTTCTTCTTTTCCCTGTGTTCTTCTTCATTATTATCTTGGTCTGAATCTGAGTCATTAGAGACTACTAATTCACTGTCAATATTACTGAGCTGATCTAATCTTCGTGCTTCATCTTCATCACCAGAGATACCTGGAAATAAGTATTGATATATTTGTTACATAAACATACATTTTACAGTTACATAAACATACATTTTTATCATCATTTTATGCACATAAAATGTACAACAAGTTGACATATAATAAAAAGCTACATATTAATTTAATATTTTTATTTTTGCCATTAGAATTTGGTATGCAAGCAAGCATATAAGAAAAATTTATAATAAGTAAAATTATAAACAACATTGCTTACCAACAGTCACAGTTTTAACTCCAAGAGCATCTGAATAAGCACTGGAGTTAGCATACAGCAAAAACAATGGCGGTGGCAACAAGGAAGCTACCCTTGCTTCATCCCTCTTCTCGTCCAGTCTCATAGCCAAACATTCCTGCAGAGGTTTTGTGGATTTCAAGACATCTTTGAGATGCGGGGCCAAGGCTTCAAGCCTGGACCTAGCAGCCGCAATAGCTGCGGCGACCCGTTCTTTTGATGCAACCAACTCATTGCATGCTCCAGCTAGCTCACGACGTTGACGCAGTTCCCATTCAAGTCTTGACAGTTGAAGTTGATGCAAGTCAGTCTTTGTAATTTCCTGGAAATATTGAAATTTAATGAAGATGATGTTTGAAAAACAATGGTAAAACATCTTTCATAAAATAATAAACAACTCAGAATAATAACAACAATTATAAACTTACAGGACGTGCTATTTCAGCTGGAGCATCTCTATAGAAGTCTTCTACAGGCACAAGTTCGATTTCTTCATCTTTTGACTTGAATTGAAGACATTTGGTGACCTCTTTGTTGAGATGATCTGCTTCATACAGTAAGTTCTGCAGCAGCAAGTGAGTAGAGTCTACCCTCTGCTTTTCTTTATGCAAAGTATCTCGCCCAGCCCTTGTGCGTACTTTCTCAAGACGATTTAACTTTTTAAGTGCAACCAAATTTAGTGAAGCTTCTATTCGTTTGGCAGTGATTTTTTCTTTTGCCTAAAAATACACAACATGAATTTAATTTATACACAATTGTTTAGTTACGTTGTTTTATGCGCCAAATAAAAAAATTTCTTTCTCGTTGTAAATATTTACACAACATAAAAATATATTACTTCTTCTGTATCCTTTGCCTTCAAATCCGCAATGTCTGCAAGCAAGAGTCTGATGTCCTGGCAAATCTTCTTGAATAAAGTGGCATCTTTCTCGGCGGGCCGAAGCTGCGCTTCTGTTTCCTCAAATTCCACGACACGCTGTGAAGTAAGTAAAGTTAATATTATGAACACTCACTCAATTACTGACAAAAAATGGACTAATGCATTGACCAGAATTACTAACCTTATAAACATCAACAGGCGCTTGTTTGGTGATATCACTTGACGTGGTAGTATTTAATTTTCGCCGTTTTTTCGTTGATACTTCATCTTTTCCCATTGTGATTTTTAGGGCATAAATATGTATAAACAATATATCTGACTATAAATAATTATTTGAACGAACAGCAAAAAAGGCGAGGCTAGGACACAGATACTATACTAACAATTAATCAGTGCTGCCAGACCAAAAATCCGATAGAGCGCTGTAAGATGTAAAAAAGCGCTAGATATCGCGCTAAAAGAACAATTTTTCTTGAATGAAATAAAGCAAACAAACAAAAAATTACTTAAGTAAAACGTTTATTTTCGAAATTAACAAAAAAATAGCTATCTGCTGAACTAGGGCGTGGTAAAGGTTCATTAGTAGTTTTAAAATATTTTTCCGATGTTCCAATCTTTCGCAAGACATCGGCTGGAATGTCATAATGCGAACAATTGCGGTCTGCGACAGTTAGTCCTGTACGAATTGTAAGAATAGCATTTATATTTTTTAATTTTAATGTATTCCTTAATTTCGTTTTTACAACATTCATTAAACTGAAAACTCTTTCTATATCCGCATTAGAATATGGTAATTTCATTATTTTTGTGGCAACTTCGAATTAATCTTTATATGTACAATTGCCAGCTGCATCTTTCGACTGCTGAACTTCAGCCCAGAATTTTACCGTGTCATCGGTATTCACCCACTTTTCTAATATTATTGCTTGCCATTGCTGGAGAGTAACTACTGTCTATGTCGCTTACTCCAAGACTCCAAAACTTGTATAAAATGTTGAAGCACTCTATTGGGCTTTAAAATAACTGATGCTGATAGAGCCATAGAGTTCTTTAATATGTCATGACGTAAATGAAAAAAGCGCCAGATTATCCGCTAGGCGCTATAATTCTGTAAAACGCTCCAAACTCATAAAAAAAGCGCTAAAATGGCAGCACTGCAACTAATATCCTTTAGTTAGAGGTTTGATTAATCGACGAATCGATTTTTCAAGCCCAATAGATCGATTTTTTATACCGTCTTCGATTTTTTCTAAATTTACATATGAAGCATTTGGAGCTTTAAGTTTTTGATGTAAAAAAACTGATTTTACTAAGTAGTAAGAGATCAGTAATAATTATACATCCAGTTGCCTGTGCAGGTTTTCTCACAATGTTTTCCCTTACCGTACGAGCATTGAGAACCTGTGCCTTTCTGCGCATCACGCATTTTAACCGGGCACCTTTCCGATTCGACCACCGACGCTTTTTACTTGATTATGTATAAACATAATATGTCTTTATATACAGATTTTATTGAGATTCAGTTATAAAAAAACCCTCAGATTATTCGCTTTTTCTTGAATTGGAATTTTATCTTTGATACTTATCAGATCAAAAGTATCACTACATAGTCAGAGCTACATAGCTACTTAACATTAAAAAAACAATATTTGCTGGTGTGGCGACGACATCTCTACGCCACAGTAGGGATGTGACATTGCTGTAAAAAAATCGATTTTTATATAATCGATTTATTTTTTAAGTATGATAAATCGATTAACAAATAATCGATTTTTCTTAAGAAAATAATCGATTTTATTATATTGATAGATTTTTTCCTAATTTTTAAAACGCCATATACATTATATCAATAGATTTATTCATTAAAAATAAACAACAGAAACAGTAAGTTCTTATATAATCAACACAAGTTAAAGTTTTTAACAATCAAGTTTGAAAAATGAAGTTTCAGCAACGCATAATGAATAAAAAATCAACCGAATGGCGGTAAAATACTGTTCATCGACTAATTCCATCTAGAGAATGTTTGATTAAATTAATCATCTAAACTGTTTTAAGAGCACAGAAAGAATGCACAGATGGCGTTAATGTAATATTATGGAGCTATGATATGATATGGTATTCTTTGGCAGTTCGCGTTCCGGGCTACAAGCCAGAAGACAAAAACGTAATGTCGGAGTGCAAATTATTGTATGATTATAAAAATCGATTTTTTCCATAATCGATTTTTTTTCACATTCCTAGCCACAAGTCAGAACAACTAATCACGCAACCGCAACGCATCGAACAACAACGCCTGTCAAAAAAAGCAAACAACCTCCGTCGCAAACTCAAACTCAAAATATTTATTGCATAACTGTGTAGACATATAGATGGAATTACATTTAACAGTATCAACAGTTTGCCCCTTCAGGCATGCAATATTTTTTAGTATTGAAAATACTAACATAGGTATATAAAATAATACAGACAACGTCGGAGCCGCGGTTCCCTAGGCATAGAATTTTTTTTTGTCGTAATTCAATGAATTAAAATATACTACAAATGAAAAGATATATAAAATTGACTAATTTTAAAACTAATTAAATTAAAATAATATAATTGTTATAAATATAGATCGTTTGACATATTCATAGGGGCAATGCGGCTCTGTCCGCGGTTTTACTCAGAGGATTTATAGCCTCTGAGTAAAACCGCGGACAGACAAACAGACAGACATGGCGAAACTATTAGAGTTCCTTATTTACTAACAGAACCCTAATAAGTAGGAAGGTTGGATGAATCATGTGAGAAAGTACCTTTTCTACTCCTACTCCTTTATCCATAAATACATCTATCTATCGGTTTGCCAGTTCTCAACCTTTCAACACATCGGTTCCTTCGCTCCAATGACCACGAACCGGCCGCGTGCATCTGACGTCACAAAGTTTACTCCAAGTCGCGTCGATAATCCCGTGTCAGAAGCGTGTATTGTTTATTGTTTTATTATGAGTTAAGCGACCATTCCAATCCCATTTATAAATACGAAGTGGAAAGTTGTAGAATCTAGTTTTAATTATTTTTCGTGAAAATGTCTGCAAAGCCAGAAGTTCGTATAGTGACTTACATGTGTCCGACTCACCCCGTGCAGTTGTATGAACTGATTATGGAGCTGCTCGAGGAGGCTGTGGGCTGCAACACAACGCTACAGTATGAAAGCCGGACACCCGGACCATTCCAGGACCGACCGGACCCCTTTCTAGAGGATAAAGTGGATTTGGGTAGGTAGGGGTAGGATAGGACTTAACAAAACTAATGAAAATATTAGGTTGCATGTTAGGAAGGTAGGTACTTGCTTTTTCTGCAATACAATACCTAATACCTACAATATAAATGGTGCCGTGTTGTATTCGGCTCTAAGTAGATCAATCTTTTTCCTTTGGGTGTCGTAAGGGGCGACTAAGTGAAAAACAAGCTTTTCAAACCAAAAATCATGATTCGAGTTCAAACTTTCATCGGGTTTTGAAGGGCAGGCTTTTCTGAATTGTCCCTTTTATGTGTGGTAGGTAAGTACATAATTTGAGAAAGAATACCTATACAAACTTTTTTACTATGACTAAGTATTTCTGTAAACTGGTAATGGAGACATTATCACAGGATTACCTCCAGTAGCTGAATCCATCATAGTGTATCTGTAAATACTTATATCATGATTATTTTATATAAACAAAGTAAGCAAATGACATAAATAAATAAATATATAGGTACGGGACAAATTGAGTTAGCCTCGAAGTAAGTTTGAAACTAGTAAGTTAGTATCTAGTTAATAGTTACATAGCAAGAACTTAATAAGTATAGGTGCGCGAATAACATCAACAAAGTAGAAACCTAGTTGCCTCGAACTTTGTCAGCATTCCGGAGACTATTCCGGATCGACCGGTTGGAATTTGCACTGTTTATATTGTAAAGGCAAAGGTGACATACCTTATCTATGAACGGCATTGCCTGGTAGTACTGAACTGGTGACATTACATACTTACAGTTTCTCTGACGGTTACTTATATACTCTACCTATCGAAAAAAAATAGTGTCCCAGCTGCTTCTCTTCCTGCGCATAAGGCGAGGCTAGGGACTCGTCACTGCCTCCGAATCTCAATAAACTACTTAAGCCCCCCAGCTAAACGCCTTGTGTGGCTAAGTCTACCTCGTAGGTACTTTTATCCAACCTTATAGATTTTTCCTTTTACAGCGTTCATGACTGCGGCGGCTTACATGAAGCTTCGCAATACGAAAAACCCTTACGTGGAACTGCTGCCCGTTACTCCCGTGTTTGCCCACCAAATGAATGTAGAAAACAGGCCCGGATACTTCTCAGACATCATTGTTCACAGCGACAAAAAGTAAGACGATACCTATACCTAATTAATTATTAAAGAGAGATTAATTGTAAACTTTTAATGACTTCATACTTTAACGACTTTATTAAAATACTAGCTGTGCCCGCGACTTTGTCCGCGTGTAATAGTTATTTTGGGCATCATATTTATTTTTGCAAACTTGCTCCTCGGCTTTATCAATTATAGCTGCTAATTGTTTTAATTGTAAACTTTTAATGACTTCATACTTTAACGACTTTATTAAAATAAAATCATAATTTCACAAGACGATTAAATCAGGTATGATGAAAGTTCAGCACCACGCAAATGCGTAAAAGATAAACTAAAACGGTTGTTCAAACCAAAGATTCCAACAACACTTTTTGTGTACATGCATTTATATGATCAACTATAGGTATACCTATTTAATAATCTGTAGTAATCTATGCTATGTGTTATGCTAGTGAGTGCATGCGTTGGAGTTACTCTACATTCTGACAATAAAATTTGCATAATATTTCAAATTTGGTATGTAGGAGACTAATATCGTAATCGGACTCACCCGAGTTGCCCTTCCTATAATGTGTCGGCGGTCTGAAGTGGAATGTGGCGAAGACGGAGTACCTACATGTAATACACATCCCCACTTGTACGCATAGGCGATAACCTGGTCGAGCGTACAGACCATTTTAAATACCTACTTGGGATCCGTACGCCATATGTCCGGACATCGATTGCGACGTCAAGGCTCGCATAACAGCGGCCTGAGCCTGGCCTGTGCTGGAACGGCACAAGCCAAATCTGCCTGTGATGTGGAGTATTACGGAAGTATCGCGTAAGGAACTCCCATATCCACAGAAGTCTTCATGTCAATGACGTAGCAGACAAAATGCGGGAGAGCCGCCTACGCTGGCCATGTTTTGCGAAAAACTGAAGACTACTTGAAGAACAGATATCTTCCATAGGCCATACCGCTTCCGCCAGGCCCAGGCAGAAGGAGCAGGCCGAAAAAATCATAGCTGGTCGTCGCAAGAGAGGATATGCGAGCCAATAGACTGAAATCCGAGGACGCCAAAAATCGGACTAAGTAGAGACCGAAAAGTCGGAAAGCGGACCCCGGGCCTCGAAACAATTCTGTAGAGTGCAACCGGCAACACGCAGAGATGAGAGAAAGAGTAGAAGAGGAACTCTCTCTTTCTCTTATTCATTAAATTAATAATATTTACAACACTTAATACCTACGCCAAATCACTTTTAAAATACAAACTGCTTGAATTCAATCACATGTCGTCGCCTAAAAGCAAATAGATAAAAATGTTATCAGCCATGTCATTGGCTTCTGATAAGAATTGAGAACTTCTATTATTCTATAATTACGTATTTATATGATATACGTTGCTAATATTGTTCTATCGAGTTAATCGTGTGCACGCGAATACAATTTGAACGGGTATTTGATCGTTTCAGAGCCCACAACGTGAACACGCTGCTGGATCTTCGCGGATGTACGTTCGCCTTTAGTGATGAAGAATCTCTTAGTGGAAGCCAGATAGTTTTGAAAACCCTGAAATCTAAAGGCGAAAATGCGTCCTTCTTTGGATCTCTGTTAAGTAAGCTCTGTTCTGAATACCTACTAAATGATCAGTGCCACATCAAGGCGCTTCTTGACGGTTTAAGGCGAAATCCGAGTAAAAGTACATACATATACCTAATACCTACTTAAAGACTTGAGATAGAAAGTTCGCAGAAAAGTGATATTAACCATTTATAATAAGTTTATAGACAATAATTGGGAGTACTGCGTAGGTGCTGTTTGTTCCTAATCAGTCAAGGTTAGTAAAAAAAATTAAACAATCGATCTGCTCATGATAGTCAGAGACAGACGAGGGCAAAAGTCATAGCATAAGTTATACATTCTTTTATAAATATAGTATATCAAGTGGAATTAAATAAAGACCAATGAGCTACTTAGAAGTTTCTTACTTTCGATCGTAGATAGTACAATTTTCCACACGGTCCACTGTACTATACATTACAGCTATTGTTACATCAATTGTGTACAATTCAAGTCTCAACAGCTGTTAGCATAGCAGCGCGTAAATGATGTGTCATTTGCAATGTAGTAGGTAGGTGCAAGTGGCTATGACCGTGAATGGATGAAATTTGATAATATGCGTACTCTGCTTTATATTCAATGTAAATTGACGTTTTGAGTAACTAAAACCCACTACTAAAAACCACTTTTATTTCCAGAATCTGGGTCTCACTTGGCGTCTGCTCAAATGGTACTTTCCAAACAAGCTGAATGGGCGGCGGTTGATTCGACGACACTGCTGTACTCTAAGAAATACATGCAGGATGGTGGCAAAGACATCATATTACTAGAGACCCTAGGACGCCTACCGCCTTACCCTATCGTAGTTAATAAAAAATTAGATGGTAATTATTTAAGTTTACTAACAGAAACTGGTAAAATTTTAAGTTACATTGAACTTTTTACATCTTTTTCTAACAAATAAGTAATGGCTTAAATTAAATCTGTTTTCAGCACAAGTCAAGAGTGCCGTAAGTGATGCTCTTCTCACACTGCCACAAACAACTGCATGGAAACAAAGATTTGCCAAGTTTGGTGTCTTGAAATTTGAGACCAATAATGATGAAAGCTACTATGGGCCGGCTGCACAAATGTGGTCCATCCAGAGCGAAAAACTCGGTGTTCGGTATTATTAGAATCTTGCTTGTGATATCTCTTTTATATGTCATTTATATTCTCTATGTTGATTATACACCCAAATAGTTAAACATGTTATTAAAACATTCCATAGATAATATTTTTCTATATTTTTATAATAAAAGATTTACATTACAGCTTTTTACTACTTTGCTTTACAGTTTTTTGTAAAATTATGTTTAAAGAGAATTCTTGTTGCTGTTTTCTGGATTTTGATCCAGATTCCACTAGAACACCACGCGGAATTTTGAGGACTGCTACAGCTTTTGGAAGTTCTTTATCTACTTTTTTTTCTTTGCTGGTGGATCTCTGAAATTTACAAAAAATTAATATGTAATAAAATGTGAATAAACAAAAACTGACTGATGGTAGCTTTGACATGTTTCTTCAAGTTAGCAGTGTATACACAAACCTACTTACTAGTCTAGACAAATAATATTTACATAAGAATAGGCTAAGGTCTACTAAAACAAGGTAATAATGTGACTACACTATTCCTCCTCCATTGATGTAAGCAATCTCTTCATCACTAAGAGGTGCCCTTCGGTAGCGAGCTGGCAGGTCAATATCGGGAATAGTGGATGTACTCATTGCAGCTGCTGGTTGAGCCTGTAACCAAATGTGTCTACACTAAGTATATATTGAAGAACATTATGAGTATGGATATGTCTCATTCCCATGGAAGTTGTAAAAGGTGCCTAAGGGAAAGGCTTATAAATTTGAGATTCTTCTTTTATGCGATGGGCTAGCAACCTGACACTATTTGAATCTTAATTTCTTTATAAAGCCAAAAAGTATATGAAGAAATTCTTTATAAAGCCAAAAAGTATAGTACCCAACAACATAATTGTATTGGATATCTTTACACAAAAGAAGGGGCTTTAACTTTATATTTTTTTGAATAAATCATAGTAAAACTCGAAAGTATTCAATTTAATTCCTTACAAGATTTAATTTTTGTAATGTATGTATACCATCTTATTAAGTTACTATCCGTACAAGTAGGTAACTTTATACAAACACTGCCTGGACATTTAGTGAAGCGATTGTGTTACCTTCACAAGTTCAAATAGAGCTGTGTCCCGTGTTATGTGGGATGGGAAGGAACTTACAGCGGCGGCAGGTCCAGCGGCTGGCGAAGACCCGACGGGACAGCTGCCCCCGCCAGCGGGCGGACCCGCGGGCTTGCCGGCGTTGCCTTTTCGGAACCTGATTACAGGCACACGGCACAGAACGGCTGTTAATTTCATTACGGTGACCTAAAGATGGAAATACGAATATCTACACTTTATATAATTTGACAATTTTTTTGACGTTTTTCCTACTAAAAATAATATGTCAATGTCACATCATCCATCACTATCAGATGTTTCGAGTGTTACTATTATAGAATATTTTAAATTAGAATGATCAAATAAAACATACCTAATCAATACAGGGAAAATTTTATAGGTAAAAAGCTCATCTCTGGTAGGCTCAGACATATATGTGTATCTCTAAATCAGAGAGTCCCAAACTTATTTTGTCTACAGCCCACTTTGAGAATAAATATTTTTTTAGCGCCCCCATTTTTTCACCTATTTAAAAACCACTATAACTTCAAATTAGTTTAATTAATTATTGTGACCTATATATGTATATGTATGTATAGTAACGGAGAATTCTTAACGAAACTTTTACTATAACCCGCAACTTAAAACCTGAGCGCAGTAGGTAACATACAACGGCGCTTAGGTCTTAGCGCTTTCTGGGTCTCTTACCGCCCCCCTTGAGACCTGCAGCGCCCACAATCGCCCACTTTGGGAAAGACTGCTCTAAACGAATGAAACTTCCGAAATAAAATAAACGTACATTACGTACACACGTAAAACCTGTATTATTGATTTATTGATTAATAATATATACTATTTATTATTTATCAATAATTATGATTCTTCGTCTAAGGTGGTAGGTACTCTTTTACGGGAGTGATAAGTATTGTAATAAATTTAGGGCACATTTAAATACAAAGTAATGTTTTCAAATCTGCCTGGTTAAGGTCTAGAATAGACATTGGGCAGCTATATTATAACTTCAAACAAATGATGTAAAAAACTTGTGGGAATGAAAGTTTTTATGGTAGTCTCAGCTTTCCAGGTCTCAGGATTTGTTTCATGTTTTGTCGTTATGCATAATAAAATTCTAAGATTAATCTTAAGAAAGAAGA
This sequence comes from Amyelois transitella, assembly GCF_032362555.1. Classification (NCBI taxonomy): domain Eukaryota; kingdom Metazoa; phylum Arthropoda; class Insecta; order Lepidoptera; family Pyralidae; genus Amyelois; species Amyelois transitella. Next base: position 3,951,530 of record NC_083516.1, on the reverse strand, counting down.
AGTGAAAATTAAAAGATTGTTTGAACTATTACATAACATTTTATTAGGGTAAACATGTATCGATCGACTTAGCATTTTGTAAATACCTACGGTAATTACAAATAATTATTTTTCTTATTAGAGATAATTTTAAAAATAAGGATCTATTAATTTTAAATAAATACACATCCACTCTACAAACATTATTTCCTTACAATGATAGCTTCTGGTTTACGTTCACGAAAGCTTGTTTTTAACTTACAGAATTATCGATTCCAAAATTTATATAAAATGCGTTAGTCAGTATTGTACATTTATTTGCGCATTAACGTATAAATTTTGAGATATCGGTAAAATAGCCAAGTTCTCTAAAGATTAAGTACCGCCCTAGCGGTGATTGTATAATATATGGTGGTTGTATGCGCATTTAAACGGGCCTGCGGAAGTTCTTGCCGGCGTACTTGGCGGCGCCGCCGAGCTCCTCCTCGATGCGCAGGATCTGGTTGTACTTGGCGAGGCGCTCGGAGCGGCACGGCGCACCCGTCTTGATCTGACCCGTCGACAGACCCACTACCAAGTCAGCGATGAACGTGTCTTCGGTCTCACCAGACCTGGTAAAAACATACATATACAAGACAATATTATAGGTACTGGCACTGATTTAATGATATTAATAATAGACAGACAGGTAAAGCTATTTCAGGCAGGGTAATTACATATCTATTATTGTTTTTTTTCTCTATAATCCTAAATGCGCCGTGTGGTTCCCGGCTCCAATAGAAAAAAGAATAGGACCACTCCATCTCTCTCCCATAGATGTCGTAAAAGGCGACTAAGGGGTAGGCTTATAAACTTGGGATTCTTCTTTTAGGCGATGGGCTAGCAACCTGTCACTATTTCAATCTCAATTCTATCTTATAGCCAAATAGCTGAATGTAGCCTATCAGTCTTTTCAAGACTGTTGGCTCTGTCTACCCCGCAAGGGATATAGACGTGATTATATCTATGTATGTATTATCCTAAATAGGTGTAAAGACATCTTAAATGACTCGTATGACCCTCCTCATATGAAAAATAATTTCAACCCACCTGTGGGAGACCATGGTGCCCCAGCCATTCTGCTTGGCCAGCAAGTGTGCGGCAATAGACTCCGTGACGCTTCCAATCTGGTTCACCTTAAGCAGCAAACAGTTGCATGCCTTCTTCTCCACAGCCGTGGCGATGCGCTTCGGGTTTGTGACCTGGGGATGCGACAAAGTAATTAATTTAAATTATTGTAGATGTTTGTGGTCTTCTAACTCGAAAAATTAATAATAATTTAAAAATGTAATTTTTTAATAACAAAATCATAGACGTAGAATAAAAATAAGGCAAAATGGAGCATTCATTTATTATGAATGAAAAGTATGCCAACTTTATTACATACACACCTCACCGTACACTCTCATAAATTATCTCACGACATGGCCATTTTTACTACGCTTTTATTAGCTTGGGTTGTATGTATGTATGTATGTATGTATGTATGTATGTATGTAACGGAATCTTTGAGCTTAATTTTCACTGATTTCTAAACGTCTGATCAACTTGGAACTTTGCACACGTATCAAGGACCGATGACAATGCAATATTTTGATAAGAGTTTCTCATTATCCTTATTAAAACTGCCAGGATTAATAAATTCATTTTTAGATCCTTCGTATGAGAGTAAGAGAGACAGAGATAGCACCAGTGCCAGTAATCTCCATACAAGAAACCAAGAAGTTCTGACGTATAATGAGTCAAAAAGAGATGTAATATATTTCCATATAATGTTACTATTAACCTGAGGCTTCTTTATTTCATCGCATTGCTCCATTTAGAATTACCATTAGAAACCATAGTAGAATTAGTAGAATATTTTAAAACAATAAAAAATATATAAGTAATAAAACAAAAGTAATAAATGAAAATTGAACAACTAAATTTACAAAAATACAAGAATAAAGTTACTACCTACAGAACTTTGCGATATTTAATACGTATTTAACATATTAATGCAATTCTTGAATTAACATTAGGTATCTTTTGCCTATTTATAATAGCAACACTGTAATACTCATTTGGAAAATGACTGACAGTTTTTTATGTCAAATAAGTTTTGCAGTAAGTTTTGATTGAATTCGATTCGAACACCTGTAAACTTTCTTTCTGTTGTTTTTTACCGGTGCCTGTGTATTTACCTATTTGCACTTTGTTTTGTGCTGATAACTTGTCGTTATTTGGAGTTTGGAATCTTCTGTTGAGTCGAGCTTTGTTCTTCCGGATATTCGTGTGATTTTATCATCTGAGATTGGACTCTGACTGTGTTTACTGTGTTGTGCAGATATTTTGAGATAGGACTCCTGTAAAAAGTACCTTATTATTTGAGATAGGAGTCCCAAGTTTGTGTTTGTTTTTGTGAAAGACAGATTTTACAACAAAAGTGCCACGATGTCTTCAGATAAACTTTGTTGCGTTCCTGGTTGTAAAGGCAGTGGAGGTATGTTTGAAATATTTTTGTTCCTGTATCAATCTGCCTCTTAATCTTGTGGTTTGATTCCTGGCAAGGCCACAATCGAAAATTATTACGTTTGCTGGATAGTCAAAAATATTATTAACAGTGATTTATCACTATAAAATTTTTTTCAACTGGGTTTAACAATCATCATACATACATATTATCACGTCTATATCCCTTGCGGGGTAGACAGAGCCAACAGTCTTGTAAAGACTGATAGGCCACGTTCAGCTATTTGGCTTTAAGATAGAATTGAGATTCAAATAGTGACAGGTTGCAAGCCCATCGCCTTAAAAAGAATCATGATGATGAGAATATTATGAGATTTAATCCAATCAGGCCACATATAACTTTAAGAAAGTTAGTTGTGAAAACCTCCGGCGATGGGCACATAGTTGCGAAAGTCTTTTCTAGTAAGATAGTTATACCAGAAGTGTTAACTTCCAAAAAATAATTGTATAAAAAAACTAAAAAACTACCCGTTTTATTGCAAATCGAACTAAAAAATAGAAAATAAATAATAGTTTAAAAAAACTAAAAAACTACGCTTTTATTGCTAATCAAACTAAAAAATAGAAAATAAAAATTAATGACAAAGGAATTCAGTAGTAGCAAGTCGAACAATCAGTTATAGTCAGTTGTAGTAGTAATTACCTCGGATTAAAATTATAATAAAATTAAATTTATAAACAAAACAATTTAAATCAGAGTAAAAAGCGTGGGGTGCATTTTACTTCATTTTCATAACTCTCTTGTCATAAATATATGCTAATAGAATGATTTTAATATTTACTACATCAGGCACCCCACGCTTTTTACTCTGATTTAAATTGTTTTGTTTATAAATTTAATTTTATTATAATTTTAATCCGAGGTAATTACTACTACAACTGACTATAACTGATTGTTCGACTTGCTACTACTGAATTCCTTTGTCATTAATTTTTATTTTCTATTTTTTAGTTTGATTAGCAATAAAAGCGTAGTTTTTTAGTTTTTTTAAACTATTATTTATTGTCACACACACATGCGTGCAACACCTATGTACATAGTATTTTTATAAGCAAAGTCCTGGAGAAATCCAATTATTATCCCATGTCCTAAAAAAACTCCTGTTATTATCCCATCAGTATACTCACGGTAAGATCATCTCCCACAATCTGTATGGGCGTGCGCGACGTAAGGTTTGCCCAGGCGGCCCAGTCGTCCTGGTCGAAGGGATCTTCAATGGAGACCATGGGGAAGTCCTTGATGAACTCGAGGTACAGCTCGGCCAACTTGTCCGAGGGAAGGTAATCAGCCGGGTTGGACTGTGGGTTCTTGAAATCCAGATCATAGGAGCCATTCTTAAAGAATTCTGATGCTGCGACGTCCATTCCGATTTCGATCTGTAAAGTATGTAAGTAATTAATAACTATATTGTAGTATTTGAATGTTGAAATTTTTATTAAGTGAATTCCATTTCCAGAGGAAGAATACTCCTTAGACCCTTTAGAGGGGGAATTTTAAAATAACTGCTTTAAATTTGTAAAGCTGACCTTGCCAGTGTATCCGCCCTGCTGGATAGCATCCTGGATGAGGAACAAGGCGTCCTTGTTATTCAGAATGTTGGGCGCGAAGCCACCCTCATCTCCGACGGCGGTGGAGTCGAGGCCGAACTTCTCCTTGATGATCTTCTTCAGGTGGTGATACACTTCTGTGCCCATGCGCATTGCCTCACTGAAGCTGGATGCACCTGTTTATAAAATTTGTCTTTAATAATTCCAATTTTTTTCTTTAATACTTAACAAAAACAAGATAAGAAGTTCAATGGAATTGATAACTTTTTATTAATCAACATTACTAAAACTATGGTACTTTGGGAGATATAATTGATCAGGATATTCAATCATCAGACAACAGGGAAGACAATTGGACATAAGCTATATTAATCCAGATTTTCTAAATATAATGTTACCTGTAGGCAGGATCATAAACTCCTGCATAGCCAGCTTGTTGCCAGCGTGGGAGCCTCCATTAATCACATTGAAGGCTGGTACAGGCAATACGATATTGCTGTTGCCAGCCAAGTCCGCGAGGTGCTGGTACAGGGGTACGCCCTTCTTGGCGGCACCGGCCTTGGCCACCGCCAATGACACGCCGAGGATGGCGTTAGCACCAAGCTTTGACTTGTTCTCAGTGCCATCGAGATTTAGCATTAGTTGATCAATCTATAAAATAAAATTTATCTTAGAATCGGATGAGAAATAAGTGCTCAAATAGCACTTAGTAATTAACATAATATTGTGGCTTCTCTGTCTGCGGTAGTTTGCATGACCTATTCAATTTGGGCAGTGAAAGGTAACTTCGATGGATGGAAAAGGAAAGAATGGATGAATGGAAAAATCAATAAATGTCTCTTTTAGGATAATCAAGTGCAACAAGACCAAGCTATAAAAAATTCTAAATTACATAATTCCAGAGAGTAGATGATAGTATGAGATAGATCATGCTATTAAATATTTTCTAAATTACATAATTCCAGAGAGTATAACCAACCTCCTTCTGCTGTGTGACCTCGATGTTAGCTTTGAGCAGCTCAGGGGCGATGATGTCATTGATATTCTTGATGGCGGTGAGCACCCCCTTGCCGTGGTACTCTCCCTTCACATTGTCACGGAGCTCTAAAGCCTCGTGCACACCGGTGGAGGCGCCGGAGGGAACAGCCGCGCGGAACAGACCCAACTCTGTTACCTATGTGATAACAACAATAAATGTGTTTTAAATTCAACAAATTTGTGTAAAGGGGACTATGGTCAGAACTATGTAGCGATTTCAAAAATCCTTTCATCTGGAATCGAATATGAAGATATATAGTAAAGCTATATGTGATGTATCCATAAATAATAAGATTACTCTTGTATTTGTTTATGTGCCGGAACACAAGCTGGCAACAAGCCGGAACACAAGATTACTCTTGTATTTGTTTATGGATACATCACACTATATACCTACAGGATAAGTTAGAAGATTTCATACAATTCCTTTCATAATTGATGTATTAAATATAATACTTGATAAAAGATTACATACATACATATAAATAAATAACCAAAATTAATAATTCTGTTAAACCTTTTTCATCTGTGCTGTGTGGTTACCAGCACTTTAGAATAATCCATCTCATTCCATATCATTCTCATGGATGTCGTAAAATGCGACTAAGGGGTACACTTATAAACTTGGGATAAGAGGAATCTCAAGTAGGCGATTGGCTATTTGATTCTCAATCCCATCAGTTGCCATACAACTGAATTTGGCATATCAGTGTTTTAATCTTTTCAAAACTGTTGGCTCTGTTTACCCCGCAAGGAATATAGACGTGACTATATGTATGTATTTTCAATATGTAACATTAACTATCCAGACAAAACATAAATTAATATAGATAAAAGTCTATAGTTAATGATAACGAAAATGTCATCATATAAATAAATCATAACAAATACTTGATATAAGTAAGTATGTATGTATCTACCTAACTTATAGATAAACTTTACAGCTAAATCCATTCAAGTTACAATATTATGTGAAGAAAAAACAATGGAACTTGTGGTTATGTTATATTAGTTATTACATCATGAATATTATATTAATTCTTGTGAAGATTATTTTGTTATAAGTGAAACATAAAAATGCTATGCATACTAAAACTTACCAGATCAACTTCAACAGTAGGGTTGCCACGAGAGTCAAAGATTTGACGAGCTTTGATAGACTTGATCGGCATTTTGGAAATGATGTTTCTTATTACTGGAAAACAAAATATTTAATTGAGTGAAGCAGTCTATGCTGTGAGCATGGGCACAAGGAGAGCTTGACCTAGTTTGGTAGCAGTTATTCTAACTACCTATGACATTCTTGGACTCAAAACTAGCACGTTTTCATCCTAATATAACAATGGCACTAAGAACTAGAAGGATGTTTTGAAATTCAAAAATAAAGCTTATTATTAAAATTTTATTGTTTTGTTAAAAAAGTGTATGTCCAGTTTGCTTTTTGGCAGCTTATCACATTGCTTACCGGCAGCACCGGCTTACTTAAGATCAAGGTCGAAAGATCATATGTAAGAAGGATTTTTAAGTATACGTTTTAGTAGCTTATGTATTCAATAATTTATTCACGTTTATTTTACAGTCTAAGCTGAATGCTCAGCTTGCAAAAATATAGTTATATAAACCAAATTATAATATAAATAAGAACGCTACAAAAAACTGTAAGAATAAAATAAGTAATAAGCATGAAGTACTGCTAGTTATCTAAACAAAATATGACTATTTCTTACTTACCACAGTAAATAATTAATTAGAATTCTTAACAAGTCTTAAAGAATTCACGCACAACACAATTCACTAGCAGCTGAGTTGGGTCAGTGATTTATTTGACCTTCTCAAAGGTGAAATAAGAGCATCGAATCGGTAAAAACCGGATATCGTTTTGGAGTTTTAGATTGGATTGACGACGGTTTGATGGTGAAGAGTTAAAGAAACATCGTTCCCTTCAAGACATGTACTATTATTCTATCAGTGCCTTCAAGTTTTTTTTTATTTGTAACTGTCATAAATGTCATCATTAAATAATGACAGGTAAACAAAATTTTAGCAAACAAGTAGGTACCTATCTAGCAAATCTGTAGGAATTGGAATTGTTTGTGTTTTACTTAATGTCCGTAACGTAAAATAAAATCTTTTTGGTTCAATAATTCGGTATTTTATAAATAAATTTCTTGCGTGCTCTCGATTTTTTACCTGCCTTTTCAACTTTGGTGTAATATTTAAAGGCTAGATTTTGCAATGAGTGATAAAGAATCAAACAAGGATGAGAAAAAGCCCATAGTTATTAAGAATGCAACAGATCTTCAAAGACTCAAATTAGAGAAACTTATGAAAAATCCAGTAAGGAGAATGCGCCTATCTCATTTTGGGATTATATTCAAAATTAAAAAAGTTCACCTAATAAAGAATTGCAATTTCAGGACAAGCCAGTAATTATACCAGAGCCACCAAAACAGAAGTCTTTACCTTCTGCGCCAGATTTCGTGCGAAATGTAATGGGATCAAGTGCCGGTGCTGGATCTGGAGAATTTCACGTATACCGACATTTAAGGAGAAAAGAATATGCAAGGCAAAAATTCATACAAGAGAAAAGTGAGAAGGTGCAGTACATTTTAGTAATTTATTGTCTTGTTATAAGAGTTACATACATATCATCACGTCTATATCCCTTGCGGGGTAGACAGAGCCAACAGTCTTGAAAAGACCGAAAGACAATGTTTAGCTGTATGGCTTTATAATGGATTTTAATCATAATTTTGATTGGGTTTTTTTTATCATAAGGATTGTTAATTTGTAAACTAGCACACCTTTTTTTTGTCTACTGTATTCATGAGAAAATATGTTGCTGTATATTTCTAAATTCTGATTGAACAAACCAGAATGAATATTTCCTGCAAATACATTTACCTCATCATTGCTAAAGATCTCGCCCAAGTTAGTAGAGTTTAGCACACAAGAATTTTCAGATCCTGTAGAATATTACACTAATAATTTCTATTCTTATTTAAAGGAGAAACTAGAAGAGGAATATCACAGGAAAATTGAAGAAAACAGAAGAGCAGCTGAGGAAAAAACAGCAAAGAAGAGAGCAAAAAGGTTGAAGAAAAAGAATAAAGCAAAGTTGAAGGGCAAGAAGCCAAAAACTGAAAACATTCAACAAAATACTTCATCACAATCTGACGATAGCAATGAGGAAGATGATGAAGAATTAGTAGAGCACAAAGAGACAGAACAAAATAAAAAAAAAGAACAAGAATTTAGTAAAAGTAATGTAATAACTGATAATAGATCATAGCAAAGTGAAAATATTGAAATATGATATTGTTTTATTTACAAAAAAATTAGAGTATTTTTCTAATAACCATACTCAAGAAGTATCAATAAAAATTGAGTTTTTTAGACTGATGCTGAAACATCTGTATAACTAAACTCATTTACTAAAAAGTATGTAGAGGTGGAAAACGGTGGTAGGGACCCTGTGAGAACATAGCTATCTATATCAGCTGAGATGGCGTGATCCCATGCTGTGGCAGGTAGGTTGATGTTGCCATGCACGCAGCATGGCACTACTGTAAACCTGTGGGATACATAGGTAGTTCGTTATTATTTTGGTAGGGTAGGGAATAGTGGTAGTCGATGTATGAATTCACATTATGTAGCTCAAAAAGAAAAAAGTTGTTGATACAACTTGTATGTTGTAGCTTTCATCCAAGTTGAACAAATTTCTCGTGTAATTTAAAAATCAGGAATTAAAAAAGATACACAACATTTTATCAAAAGCGATATCAGTTTAGACACAAAAGCTGAGATAGACGTTCAATTAGTTTGGGTGTTATAAAAAATATTTTTCTTAACCTTACAATGAATTATAATGTTTAGAAAAGGATAATGCAATGAGAGACAAAAATAGTTCTTGATGCACAAGTGACTAATTTTTATTATAAATTCGGTATAACTTACCCTAAAATTATTACAATTACAAATACCATTGCGCCAACCAAAACAAGAAATAAGTCCCACATTTTAAATACGAGTATTTATGGAAGGAATTAAAAACGAAAAATAATAACATGTGCACTGCACTCGTTTAAATATCTCGTAATTATTACCAGGAAAGTTTCAAAACTACCCACTTTTATTGTACAGATTCTGAATTCAGATTATTATTTTTACAGAACAGTATTCTGCCCTGTCTGTTTATTATAACAATGGGATACAATGTTAAAAAGAACATCCCGGACACTTGAAAACCTTTAAATTGAATGCTCTACTTATATTCATAAGGCTTTTGCTCTTTATAGGGAAAGTTTATGAAAATCAAGTGAGCTTATTTATAATAAACTTTCACTTCCTAATTAGAATCATAATGATTAGCTTATCTTTAGTACTCTTGAAATAAGTGAGCCTGCATCATAGCTTCAGTCTTGAAGTAGGTTTTTAACCTTCACTTGATAGTAACGAGAAATAAAACAATGCAATGCATATACATAATAGATATTTTTATTACATTAAAATCGGAAAGTTACACATATAAAGTTACGTCTAACATCATAGAAACGGAATAATATAAGAAAATAGAAATTCAATATTGTACATGAAACTTAAGGAATGAGTGTCTTACATCGCACTTAATTTTGTGCATAGTTGTAAAGCTAAATCTCAGAATTGAGATCCAAGATGTAACCAAAACATGCTACTATAATGGTGTCAGAACCATTACTTGTGACATCAAATTCATTAGCTCTTTTATTGATGCTCTTTCATTATCAAGGTATATTTAAGATTTTAAACTTCCCTCTTCAAACATGTTAGGTATGTTTGAAGAGGGAAATTTAAAATTACTACTACTTCTATAATCTTACATTATTCTGAAGTCTACACATCTAACTGTAGTCTACTGGACCGAAGCCATAATGCTGTCTTCGTTCTTCTTGAGGATAACAAAGCCCTCCATGACGGGAGACAGTGGGATGTACTCGTCTGTGGCGAGTTCGGCGCGCTCGCCGAAGGAAAGCAGCACCGGCGTGGTGTGCGTGTGAGATCCGGCGATTGTCTTCGGTGTACCAGCCTTACCGATCACGTCGACCGCCTGGAAGAAGAAAATAATGGGTTTACGATTTCTTATAACCCGCTAAGTCTGTCTGCCTGCTTATCTCAAATGTTTGGTAAAGGTAGTTCAAGAGTACTCTAATGCAATGAGATTTGCCTTGGCTTATCCCTATGTGAGGTATAAGAGTAATTAATTTTATATACTAAGTATAATATCAAGGCCTCCTATATTATAATTTCTGCCTCGACAAACTATTTAAAGTCATCGATGTTTCTGGGCTATCACGGAGTTCACATGAAGGTTACCTGTCCGACTCGCACGCTAACGTTGAGGGGCTGCAGGTTCTCGTCAAGGGTCACCAGCCAGCGGGGCTGCATGGACGTCGCCAACACGTACAGTAAGTAGTGGGACTTGCCCAGAATAACTGCAATAAAAATAAAAGATGAGTAAGTATAGTGTTCGTTACATAAAAGAGGTCTAAAACGGAACCGAGAAGAGAGGGAAGAAAAAAGGAGACAATTACCGCAAACACATATTGATTCTATTAGCGATTGTTGGTTTTTAAGTTAGTTGCTCATATCCTATGCCTAGTGGATCTTGCCTAGACGCCATAAAGTCCCGAGGAAGGCCCGAATAAAGCATGCGGGTGTATGTCATCATTTTGGCCCAGGGTACTGGCCCAGGGTACAGATTGATGACAAACAAGATAGAATGGTATGAAGATGGACAATGTATCAGCTGTCTCAAGGTAGCTTCCTCGACTGACTTGACCCTCAGTAAAAAAGACAGAAAATGGTATTTTGATACAGTTACTGGGTGGAGGCTCAGGGAGACAGGTGAACTAGCGACTTGGAGAGCAGAAGCTAGACAAACAGATGGTGCACTGACTGTTCTTGCAGTCGAGGAAGGCGGTGAGCACGACGAGCAGGCCGGCGAGCGCGGGCTGGTTGATGAGGCGGCGGTCGCTGTGTGGGGGCTCAGGGAGACAGGGGAACTAGCGACTTGGAGAGCAGAAGCTAGACAAACAGATGGTGCACTGACTGTTCTTGCAGTCGAGGAAGGCGGTGAGCACGACGAGCAGGCCGGCGAGCGCGGGCTGGTTGATGAGGCGGCGGTCGCTGTGTGGGGGCTCAGGGAGACAGGGGAACTAGCGACTTGGAGAGCAGAAGCTAGACAAACAGATGGTGCACTGACTGTTCTTGCAGTCGAGGAAGGCGGTGAGCACGACGAGCAGGCCGGCGAGCGCGGGCTGGTTGATGAGGCGGCGGTCGCTGTGTGGGGGCTCAGGGAGACAGGGGAACTAGCGACTTGGAGAGCAGAAGCTAGACAAACAGATGGTGCACTGACTGTTCTTGCAGTCGAGGAAGGCGGTGAGCACGACGAGCAGGCCGGCGAGCGCGGGCTGGTTGATGAGGCGGCGGTCGCTGTGTGGGGGCTCAGGGAGACAGGGGAACTAGCGACTTGGAGAGCAGAAGCTAGACAAACAGATGGTGCACTGACTGTTCTTGCAGTCGAGGAAGGCGGTGAGCACGACGAGCAGGCCGGCGAGCGCGGGCTGGTTGATGAGGCGGCGGTCGCTGTGTGGGGGCTCAGGGAGACAGGGGAACTAGCGACTTGGAGAGCAGAAGCTAGACAAACAGATGGTGCACTGACTGTTCTTGCAGTCGAGGAAGGCGGTGAGCACGACGAGCAGGCCGGCGAGCGCGGGCTGGTTGATGAGGCGGCGGTCGCTGTGTGGGGGCTCAGGGAGACAGGGGAACTAGCGACTTGGAGAGCAGAAGCTAGACAAACAGATGGTGCACTGACTGTTCTTGCAGTCGAGGAAGGCGGTGAGCACGACGAGCAGGCCGGCGAGCGCGGGCTGGTTGATGAGGCGGCGGTCGCTGTGTGGGGGCTCAGGGAGACAGGGGAACTAGCGACTTGGAGAGCAGAAGCTAGACAAACAGATGGTGCACTGACTGTTCTTGCAGTCGAGGAAGGCGGTGAGCACGACGAGCAGGCCGGCGAGCGCGGGCTGGTTGATGAGGCGGCGGTCGCTGTGTGGGGGCTCAGGGAGACAGGGGAACTAGCGACTTGGAGAGCAGAAGCTAGACAAACAGATGGTGCACTGACTGTTCTTGCAGTCGAGGAAGGCGGTGAGCACGACGAGCAGGCCGGCGAGCGCGGGCTGGTTGATGAGGCGGCGGTCGCTGTGTGGGGGCTCAGGGAGACAGGGGAACTAGCGACTTGGAGAGCAGAAGCTAGACAAACAGATGGTGCACTGACTGTTCTTGCAGTCGAGGAAGGCGGTGAGCACGACGAGCAGGCCGGCGAGCGCGGGCTGGTTGATGAGGCGGCGGTCGCTGTGTGGGGGCTCAGGGAGACAGGGGAACTAGCGACTTGGAGAGCAGAAGCTAGACAAACAGATGGTGCACTGACTGTTCTTGCAGTCGAGGAAGGCGGTGAGCACGACGAGCAGGCCGGCGAGCGCGGGCTGGTTGATGAGGCGGCGGTCGCTGTGTGGGGGCTCAGGGAGACAGGGGAACTAGCGACTTGGAGAGCAGAAGCTAGACAAACAGATGGTGCACTGACTGTTCTTGCAGTCGAGGAAGGCGGTGAGCACGACGAGCAGGCCGGCGAGCGCGGGCTGGTTGATGAGGCGGCGGTCGCTGTGTGGGGGCTCAGGGAGACAGGGGAACTAGCGACTTGGAGAGCAGAAGCTAGACAAACAGATGGTGCACTGACTGTTCTTGCAGTCGAGGAAGGCGGTGAGCACGACGAGCAGGCCGGCGAGCGCGGGCTGGTTGATGAGGCGGCGGTCGCTGTGTGGGGGCTCAGGGAGACAGGGGAACTAGCGACTTGGAGAGCAGAAGCTAGACAAACAGATGGTGCACTGACTGTTCTTGCAGTCGAGGAAGGCGGTGAGCACGACGAGCAGGCCGGCGAGCGCGGGCTGGTTGATGAGGCGGCGGTCGCTGTGTGGGGGCTCAGGGAGACAGGGGAACTAGCGACTTGGAGAGCAGAAGCTAGACAAACAGATGGTGCACTGACTGTTCTTGCAGTCGAGGAAGGCGGTGAGCACGACGAGCAGGCCGGCGAGCGCGGGCTGGTTGATGAGGCGGCGGTCGCTGTGCGCGGGGCTGAGGGTGACGGTGCCCTTGCCCGCGTGGCACAGGCCCTGGGCGAGGCGCACCATGAACAGGTGCACGGGCGACTTGCCGTGGTACAGCGCCAGCGCGCGGAGCATTGTAGCCAGTCTGCGGGGAAGAGGACCGTTGGTTTTAATCAATAAGAGTAGTTATCATTGCAATACTAAGGGCCTCGCTGGCAGGCGCGCGAGGCCGTCGAGTGTAAACCCGTTCGGTGAATAAATTGTGGCCGTGATTGTCTCTACAGACGAGGGTCCCAGGTCCACCTATGACTAAAATCCAGTAGTCATAGATTAAACACACAAAATTCCAATTCTTACAATTTTTTGTCACATCGCATCACATAAGCTTCAGAAAATGTTTGATTGAAAATCTACATCAGTTATAACAAAAACAAAATCATTATCTTGCACATTACCTGGCATTGTTGGTTCCAGCGCCGACCAATCCCATGGCGAAGATGGCGTTGTAAGCGACGTCATTGTCGGAATCGTGAGAATACTTGTTTAGAACGTCGATGACAGCCAGTTGTGGGTTCGAGATAGAACACAGAGCAATTGCCAATGGCACTGCGCGGCGCACGGCTGGCTCTCCGTAACGACCCTAGAAAGGGAACACATTTGGATTTTTTTTTCATTAACCACATAAGAAAACAATACATTGAGTATTTAAAAGTCATCTTTTTTCTAGCCTTAGCTGAAGGTATTTATTAATCATTAAATATTATATCTTCTTCTGTCTGACCATTCAGAGACTCTAAAGTCTTGAGCTAGTAGTCCTCAGTTCAAAGATACAAATGAGCCAATATCTATAGTCTATGGTAACAAACGAGCTGTTACTTTTAACACTCGCATCTTTAAGCGAGTGCACATTTCAGCGCCGGTCTCTTCAACGAAGGAGATGACAGCGACTATGGAAGTGACCATGGCTTGCACCAACGACAACTATTTGTTGGAAGTCTTTGAGATAAAAGAACTCAAATGATAGACACAAATGAGGTAATATATATAGTCTATGGTAACTCACGAGCTGTCCAAAGATGCGAGTGCACATTTCCGCGCCGGTCTCCTCGGCGAAGGCGATAACGGCGACTCCGAGAGTGGCCACGGCCTGCACCGATGATAATTCCTTGTTGGCCTCCTTTTCCTTGTCCTTCTCCTTGCTCTTGCCGTCCTTTGATGATTTGCCTATAGAAAAAAATAATAAACGTCCAATTTTTTATGTAGGTTTCAGAATTGCGACCACGAATAGACAGATACATTGTAGGAGAATCTTACAAGGTGGTCTGATGACTTTAAAAGGTAAAGGTAAGTCAACACACGATATATGACTTCCTACCCATAAAGATCTTTTGGAGAAGACTGAGTTAATCACATAAAAGAATTGACTGCCCAGTAGAAGCACAGCCGAAAGTTCTGGTTGTAGAAAGTTATTTCACTTGGTAGAAACTATTGCTGGTGTTAGTAGTACCTAATCAAAGATCAAATAAAACTATAGTATAAGAGGATGGTTCACGAACTCTGGTAAGCCATTCATATCTTGTATCTATTCAGTTCAGATGAAGAGTCATGATGAGACATATGAAAGATAGTGAACATTCACTGGTGCTACCTTTGCTCTTATCATCCTTGGAAGAGCTCGCTGCAGTGGAGCTGCTGGAGCCTTCTTTGGCTTCTTTCTTGTCTTGCTTCTTGAAAGCGGTGTCCTCAGCTGAGGATTGTTCGTTCTGAAATCAGAGTATTCACATCAGCTGGTTTCATAATCGTGTCTTTATCTCTTCTAGGGTAAACAGTCTTGAAAAAAACGCCATTTTAATCTGTAGGCTTAGTGATAGCATTGAGATTTAAATCCTAACAGGCGGTTAGCCTATCGCCTAAAAGAAGAATCCCATGTTTATTATTCGAGTCTAAAGGTGCAGAGTATCAGCAAATTTGAATTTGAATTTAGAAATAATACATATCACATGGAGACAATCCACCTACATCAGTCTCATAGTGCTTGGAGCAAATGTGCAGCATCTGTTGCACGACGAGCACGTCACCGGTGCCTGCGTACGCGCACATGGACAGTGTGGTCTGGCACAGAGACTGCTGCGGCTCTGGCAACACTTCCAAGGCCGCCATGGTGGCTTCCGTGCGCTCCTTACAGCCTGAGGAAAAAGAATGCGATTGAAAATGATTTCTGAACTTGAAAAAATCATTAAAATGACACAAGCAAAAACAATGTTTGTGTTCCTTTTTATCAAAAGCATATGTCCGTGGCTGACACATTGGTGACAATATACGTCAGTTTTCTTTGTATTCAGTTGAAGTATCTATAATTGATGGCAGATGCTCATAATCTAATTGATAAAGAGGTGCATAGAAACTTATTGTTACTGCAATCAAAGAAAACAAGAATATATTAGGGGGACTGTTAACCTCACAACAATTCCTTACCCAAGAAACACAGGCCCAATCCCAAATGCAAGAATCTAGCATAGGTAGAAGAGTGCAAATCCTTGTTGTCATCTATGAGGCGTTGAATGATAGCGCACGTTACCTAATCAACAAAAACATAAAAATTATTATCAATTTTTTTTACAATAAACAGATCAACAATGACAACCTCAATAGTGAGAAACCTTCTCTATGTGAGAGCTGGTAACATGGCAGAACTCACCTCTCCGTTGCAGGAGCCGACGGCGATGAGGCCGCAGGAGATGGCGGCCAGCGCGTAGATCTCGGGCGTGGCGCTCGTGTCGCTCAACACCGGCAGGAGGTGGGACAGCACGTCCTCTCGATGCGTGCCCGCGTACGCGATGCCGAGACCTGATGACCGATAATTAATGTCACAAGGCTCACAGTCCATTTTTTTTTCTTCTGGCGTAGATACCAGTTACACCTCTCTGGAGAAGAACCCAATGTTCGTGTTTTGACCATAAACCTATATTGGGTAAGTCTGACATGCCGCAGGCTGTTGACGACGTCTAGAAAACTATTTATTACAGTGACTTTTTGAAAATTTTCGTGATCCTGATTACAACTTCAAGGCTCAGGGTCAGCAAAGATTTAACGATCACCGCTTGACTACGCCTTCTTAGAATTCCCGACGCGACTTACTAGTTGTTAGTAAATTTGTAATTTAATTATCCAATGTGTTATGCAGCAAGAAGAAAAAATTTCTAGTCATTTCACACTGTTGTTGAGAAGAACAAAACAATTGAAAATAATTAAGTAATTCATATTAAAAATACAAATGTGGGTGTTATATTTTGGCCAAAGATCAACACATTATATATAAGGAGAACTCACCTAAAACGCTGCCAATCCTAAGATT
The DNA here is from genome assembly GCF_032362555.1 of Amyelois transitella. Taxonomy (NCBI): domain Eukaryota; kingdom Metazoa; phylum Arthropoda; class Insecta; order Lepidoptera; family Pyralidae; genus Amyelois; species Amyelois transitella. The sequence goes on along the minus strand of NC_083516.1, from coordinate 3,934,922 downwards.
GGTGCTAGAATGTAGCACATAATCTGACAACAACGCTAGCGCCGGATCGCACTCGTTGCGTACGCCGCAATTGACCAGCCCCAACGCCAACAACGCTCCCGCCTTGATGTGTTCATCGGCTGTGTACAAGTACTTGTCGATGGGTGTGAGACCACCATCTACATCCCATAAGTGGATCATGCCTAGGGAGGCAGCCGCGGATAACATACCTGGGAGAGAAATTCATCATGATCAACTACTGTATGAAAAAGAAAACATTCTAAAAATATTTTAAAGAAGTCATGATAATGTAATGATTTTTGTCGGGCGATAAACTATCGCTGTCCTTTTTCACATCATAAAAAAAGCGAACCAGCGATAGTTTTAAGCGCGATAGAAACGACGTCGCGCGTGCCATACATAAAGAAGTGTATGTATGAAGTATGAAACAAAGTCATACCATGATCTTTATTCTTGTACATCCACTTATTCCCATCTTCAGTGGTGACAAGCTTGTCACGGCCAAAGCCAGCATTCACGAAAGCGTTGACGAACGTTGCGGAGAGATTTTGGCGCGCAGAGTCCACTGGGTGGTCTGCCAGTAGTGACGGCCTGAGTGCTGAACCGGCAGACTCCAACCAAGTCTTATAGACTTCTTCGGGAGTTTTTGGCTCCATTATGTCGAGCTGAAACAATTTATGAAATCTTCAACTTCTTTTTTCAAGTAGGTACATAGAAAATTATACTCTTTTTTTTTTAATAATCTGTTTTTATGCCATTAAATTTATCATAAATAAAAATGCGCATATTTTACCATTAAAAAAAATCTGTTATAACTCATTAGAAAATAAAATTTCAAGCAGCTGTTGGTTGATCTAAAATTATAGGTAAGTATCTCAAAAATCTCAAAAAAACAGTACAGGTACACAAGTATCTCAAAAAAAATCTGCTCTCCTGTAAAATTTCGCTAGATATTAATTGATATCAAGAAAACTTCAGCTATATCAATAAAATGCAGAACATACCTCTCTAGCAAGGCTTAAGTAATGATCATTGATGTGTGCATTGAGGAGAATGGTACGCAGGTCTTCGTCGTCCATGTCTAGCGGCACGTACTGACGCGCGAGCATGTAGCAAAGCTGCTTCTTTAGTAATCTGAAATGTACAGCCATGATTTACTGACACTTGCAATAAAGTTACATACATACATACATAAAATCATGCCTCTTTCCCGGAGGGGTAGGCAGAGACTACCTCTTTCCACTTGCCACGATCTCTGCATATTTCCTTTGCTTCATCCACATTCATAACTCTCTTCATGCAAGCTCTGCAGTTTCGGGTACTTTATAAAGTTACACTGCTTCTTATTTATCACCATACATATATTGTACCTTTATAATGGAATTTTCACTTTTATTGTTCCTTTTTAATCCAATTTTCATGAATGGTTTATATATTTGTAAAGATTACCCCTTAATAACAAACTTACATACATACAAATAGTCATGTCGTGGGGTAGACAGGGCCAACAAGTCTTGAAAACATTGAAAGGCCCCTTTCAGCTGTATGGTTAAATGATGGAATTGAGATTCCAGTAGTGACAGGTTGCTAACCCATCGCCTACAAGAAGAATCGGGATAACGTTTTTGAAGCGTAGATATTATGAATTTGAATTATATCTTAACTGAGCAGAGAAATACAGGCTATTTTACATTATTATGTCAATATACAAATTATGAAAGTTGAAGAATGGATAACTTAGAATATGTGAACCAAATTATAATTTTAAAAAACTTACGGATCATTACATGAATTGAAGACCTCCTCACACTTGACCTTGTCATGAAGCTGCATTGCAACCAATAGTGCCCTTGGATATTCTCCGAAACGTAGGTATGTATCCAACACACCCTGTAGGATCTGAGTGGCCTCTGGTTCTACAACATAACTGGCACACCTAAAAGCATAGCACAAAATAGTATGCACCATGGGATATGTTGGGTTAAAGCTTAAGGATATCTCACCAAAGTCAAGAGACTGATTGTATATAAAATATTAGGTAAAAATAAATAACTTTACCCAATAAGATACAGGCAAACACGAGGATAGTTGCTCTGATCCATATGTTGTGTTAGAAGGTCGAGCCGGTCGATTTCCATTAGGAGATCACAAGCTTGGATCTCAGCAGAGTGCTGCATGTCAAAGGCAACAACATCCCTTACTAACGGCAGCAGAGTGTCCATGTTCTCAACATTCCACTCTTCAGCTATTTCTCCTTCCAGTTGTCTAAAATAATAAACACTTATAGATACACCTTTTTCAGGACAATTTAATGGTAACTATAGCTAATTAGATGTAGGTACATTAAATCCATGTGAAGTACCAGTTCAATCAATATAACAATTGTACTGTACCTGACATATTCATGGCCCCAATCTCCAACATTAGACATAGTTCCGAGGAGACAATATTTAAGACATTCTCTCTTCTCTGCAGCATCCTTCAAACAAAGATAAAAAAATTTAGAAGAACATGTAATAATTAATCTTTCTATTTAATTTTGGTCTTCAATGGTACTTACTTGAGATCCACTCACTCCCATTGCTAATACGGACACGACATCAGCACAAAACTTCTTGGTCTTTGCATCTGTGATTTTTCCATATACTTCTTTCAGAGCAGGATAATGTTCCCGCAAAAACTTGAGAGGCTTTGGCACTGACGTCATCGATGTTGTGGATGTTCTAATGAGGTTGCTGAGCATTTGAAGAGCCGGGAAATACAGATCCTTTTCATTCCCCTAAAATACAAAGGCATGTTAGGGTTAACTATGCTGTTTTTTTATTATTTATAGAAAAAGTAAGACAAATAAAAATACACTCACCACAAGCTTTTCGACTAGCATGTTCAGTTCTTCTTGGAGACGTTTATCTTCTTCGGACTTGAAAATAAACAAAAGAGATAAAGTACATAGGTAAATGAAAACCAAGTAACCGCATATTCTCAATAATAAGTATTTTGCCTACCAAATCGTCATTCGGAGCAGGGACAGGCTCAGCCTTTTCCTTTTTAGGCTCTTCTGCCTTATTTTTCACCGTCATGTTTGTTGTATTTTATATTTAAATAAAATAAAATCTATTTCAAAATCCGCAGTTCAGCGAAAAAATTCTACAATTTTGGTTTCACGATGAGTTTTATAATTTTGACAAGTCACCTCACCAACCACAGCGACAACTTTGTTGTAAAGTGGCCATATAAAAAATCTCAAAATCTACTAGTATCTACCATTTTTTTTTACCCAAATGCAGCAAAGCCAAAACAGATTAAGTCCCAATATAATATAATGATGTTATTGAGAAGTGATTACGTAAAATTTTAACTTGATTTAATTTTTAGATTTTATTTGATTTTACGTAACATGATGTAACATTTACATTTCTTGGATATTTTGGTACATAAATTTGATTGATTAAAAACGGGTGCTCGTACGCTAAAGGAAAACATCGCAAAAATACCCTGCTCATGACTCCTGGAAGCTAAAAATTTGATGAGGTCAGACGAGAACTTAACTCATATTGGGAACATGCATGGTGTTAAATCATAAATTAAATCGACACGTTAAAAAATTCCTTTGAACATAGTACATATTTACATATTCTCTATTATTTTATTTTTATATAAATATATAAAATAATAGAGAATTTTATATACATTTAGAAAACTAGCTTTCGTCCGGAGCTCCGCCCTTATGAAAAGTATTCTTTGTTTTTCTCCTTACTTGACGTGTATGCAGGTTTAGTGGTTTTGTAGTAAATGATGGCAAAAGAATCACAGAAACATACTTTCGCATTTATAACATTAGTTTAAGGCATCCGTTGCGCTAGTCTGTTACGCAGATCGTCTTAAATTCAACACCCGACATATATTGGCCAGTTATAATTGTATGGATTTTATGGATATTTTTGGTCCATTTTTTGTCGATTACATTCGCAAAATATATTTCATATAAATATCTTCAAACTTGTTTTTCTAAAGTTCATTTAAATTATCATATTGTTTAGCGATGGTTGGGAATCCGATCTCAGGTCGAGACATCGCATTATTCATTGAATGTTATTACCATATAAACAGGATCGCACAGCTACCTGAAGCCGCGACCGGATGATTTAAAATCACAGGTTTTATTTCAATACCCACGTTCTGTGAAGTGGACTGTTCTGTGTAATAATAAGTGATATACATCCATTTGTGTACAAGTGCATACTGGTTAAAAAAAATATGTATCGTGTAAAAATATTAATGGCAAGGGCGCAAAATCTATTTTACAAAAGGCATAATGCAACGGTATTATTACGAAAAAGCTCAACTAAAACAATCAAAGATATGCCCAGGCCCAGAGAATTGCCTGTTTTTGGATCTCGATTACAATTGTGGGCAGCTGGAAATCAAACTAAGTATATCTTATGTTTAATCTACTTAGAAGCTTATATACATTATAATACTTAGTATAACTCTGCTATAGGCTTTCAATCTTTCCGACATTGTCGGCTCTGTCTATTCCGTAAGGGATAAAGACGTGATTATGTTGACACATAATCACGTCTTTATCCCTTACGGAATAGACAGAGCTGACACTCCACACAAGTGAAAGTAAAAATCACGTTCGCGCGAATATAGCAAAAATCCTGTCAGTGCATCCCTTGACTATTTTAGGAATCTTTATGCCAAATTTTTAATCTCTAGTTCCATCCCAACCCCAGTGATTCCTTAAATTTTATTATTATGCGTTGATATATCAGTCAGTGTCCTCTTTTATTAAAAAAGGTTACGGACAGGATTTTGTTTGTACGTACGTCTATTTATTTTAAACTGTATTTGTCAACTAAAACTATTAATAAAAGTACTTTCCAAATAAAAAAAGTTTGATTCGGTGAAAAAAATTAATAAATATGAAAACAAAATACATACAACGTAATTGATTGACTAACTATTATACAAAGCCAATCAATGATCGACGGACACCGAAACATAGAAATCCGATTAATTTTGGTCTGAACGGAAACATCTTCAAATAATGTTTAATTTCTTTTATTCAAATAAAACTTATTAGTTTATAGTTAAATTGCATCTTGATTTTATAATTGCATAATTAATTATTTCACAGATTGCATAATTATATAGATGCGCGACATAAAGAGCTTGGTCCTATATTTTATGAAAAATTAAACGGAACCACAAATATAGTTTTTGTAAGCGATCCTGCATTGATAAAATCACTTTTTATGACTTTGGAGGGAAAATATCCACTTCATATTTTACCAGAACCTTGGATATTATATGAGAAGCTATATGGATCCAAAAGAGGTCTTTTTTTCATGAATGGAGAAGAGTGGTTAACAAACCGTCGTATAACGAATAAACATCTATTAAAAGATTCTGACGACTGGTTAGAAAATGCTATAAATACCCCGATACAACAATTTATTTCAGCATGGAAGGACAAATGCAAAAGCACTAGTTTCATGCCTAATCTAGAATCTGACTTTTATCGACTTTCTACAGATGGTAATTATTCATACATTCATACATACATATAATCACGTCTATATCCCTTGCGGTGTAGACAGAGCCAACAGTCTTGAAAAGACTGATAGGCCACGTTCAACTGTTTGGCTTAATGATAGAATTGAGATTAAAATAGTGACAGGTTGCTATGCCATCGTTTACAAGAAGAATCCTAAGTTTCTAAGTTTATCCCTTAGTAGCCTTTTACGACATCCATGGGAATGAGACGGAGTGACTATTCTTTTTTAATTGGTGCCGGGAACCACACGGCACATTATTCAATTGTAAAAAATTGCAATATTTTATTTATAAAAAAAAATCATGATTTGTTATTGTTTTAGTGATTATTCAAATATTACTCGGCAGCAAAGAATCATTTAATCGAAGCAAGTACTACGAAGAACTTTTAAACATGTTTTCTGAATCAGTTAAAATGATTTTCATAACCACCACAAAATTATCTGCTTTTCCATTACATTTATCCCAACAGTTAAACTTGAAAGTGTGGAGGGACTTCAAGGATTGTATCGATTTATCTACTGCATTGGGTATGTGTAAATAAAATTTTCAATTTAATCTACAATTTATATTTTAGATACCAACTTATCATGAGAAATGTATGCTTAGTCTAGGTGACCCATCCTCCCGTAACTTGCGATCAGTAATGTAACAGATATATTTATGGAAAATCTCCGTTATTTTCTTTTTATTAATTCTATACATATTTTTAGATTAAATCGTTGAATTGTTTCAGTATATCAAAGACATACTTTATCCCACGAGATTATATAACTTACTATAATTTTTTTCGCGATCAAAAGTATGCTTATGTTCTTAATCAGGGTCATCTCTATCTCTGTACTAATTTTATTAAAATCGGTTTAGTGGTTTAAGTGTGAAAGTATCACAGACAGACAGCCAGATAATCGCGTTTATGATATTAGTAGGGATAATTTTAAATCTTCAGTATTAAATTACCTACTAGAAACATTTTTACCCAAATGTTTCATATTTTTTAAATTAGGTGTTTGCTTTTATATTCACAGCACACAAAATTGTCAAAGAAATCATAAGAAAGAGGCATAAAAGTGATGGTTTAATTAACAAATTGTGCAAGGAAAACATTTCGGACGATAATATTACAAAAATTGCAGCAGATTTTGTAATAGCTGCGGGAGATACGGTAAACACTAATAAAAAAATATAATTGAGGCATTTAGGTTAGATGCAGAAAGGTGGTAAGGACGTTACTAAATTATGAGAAATCTAAATGCTATGTATCTTTCTGTTCACAAGACGGCGTATACAACACTGTGGATATTGCTGTTACTTTCAAGACACCCTAAAGTAAGCAATGAGTTGAGATCGAATGACAAAAATAAAATACAACTCGTTATTAAGGAAACGATGCGATTATATCCCGTGGCTCCATTTTTGACTAGGATATTGCCTAAAGAAAATATTCTTGGAAATTACATTTTGGATTCTGGGGTAAGTATATTAATTTACTTTTATAATTTTATATAAAAAAAACAAATTAAGTTATGTAATAATTTTTTTATATTATAATGTCATAAGAGAAAAGTAAGGCATTAGTATGTACGCTTGATGGCAGAGAAACAATGATTTTAAACTATATATTTAATAAAATAATTATTGAAATAAAATTATGAATGACGGTGATATATAATTAAGTACTAGAGGTATGGAAATTTGTAGTCTGGTAACATTTTTCACACACGTCATTACGGTAAAATAAAGAAAACTTATTGTCAACGTATGAACGTACGTAGGTAGGATTGGTTAAGATAGTCAAAATATGAAGTGAATATAAGTTGTTGAAATCGGAAATATTTTTAAAATTATATTTTTAGGAAATAACCATGAACTGCATAAAATATTTCAGAAATTACAAAAAGTATATTATTTATTATAACAGCAGGAATTTCAGTGCTCTTAATTCTGATCTATACCAGAAAAGGGGCGATGGATATAATCACCCCACACAAAACAGTATAATTTATGATACTAATTGTTCGAATAGACGGCACATTTCTATGGAAGCTTTTGTGGAATGGCAGCAGCAGACTTATACAAGTATATCCAACAGTACCCTAGTACACTTAATGCAAGATGGCTTGTTATACTTTCATGACACAACCGGCCTGACCTGGTGGGCAACAGTAGTGAGTTCCACTATACTCATACGCGGATTAATAACATTGCCTCTTACAATATATCAAAATTATATTTTGGCAAAAGTTGAAAATATTAGCTTAGAGTTAAAAGACATGATTAATGAATTGAAAAAAGAGACCACAATAGCTAAGAAAGTATACAATTTAACAGATAAACAAGCAGTAGTATTGTATAAGAGATCCCTGAAGAAGCAATGGCAACAGCTTATTGTAAGAGATAATTGCCATCCCTTCAAAGCAAGTTTAGTTATTTGGTGTCAAATTCCAATATGGGTGTGCATGTCTTTTGCTCTTAGAAATTTGGTGTACATGCAGTCAGGCGACCCTGCTGCCTTAGTGACGTTTATGGAATTGTCTGGTGGAGGATTTGGTTGGATACCAAATTTAGTGGAACCTGATCATTCCCTTATTTTGCCTGTAGCATTTGGAATAACTAATTTGACTATCATAGAAATACAGAGGATGTCAAAATTGAGAGAGCCATCAAAAATGTATAATACCTTCACAAATGTATTCAGAGTATTTTCCCTAGTAATGATACCTGTAGCAGCCAGTGTTCCATCATGTATGTGCCTTTATTGGGTTACCTCGAGCGGATTCGGTTTGATCCAGAACTTGTGTCTCTTGTCACCATCTTTGAGGAGAAAGCTTGGGATACCTGAAGCGCCTAGTGAAATTGAAGAACCCTACAATCACATAAAGGAAGAAATAAAAAATACAGTTGCAAAAATTATGCCAAAAAAGACCTAATAAATGAGTGTAAATAAGTTTGTTACATTGTATATTATTCAGAGATAATCCTTACCACAAATTTCACAAAAAATTCTTCAATCTAAAATGACATAACATCTTTTTCAATTGCTACACAGCTTTTAAAGTATCAGCATACTGTTCCCAACTTAGAATCAAAACATCTAAAGTTGAAATTAAAAAATTAAACAATGTTTGCTATTTTTTTACTTAACACGACATGCATATTAAGCACTTTCTAATTATGAAGTCTCTTTCTTAATATGTAATACTGTTTTAGACCCCAATTGTTGCTTCCATTTTCACATCTGGGAGGGATGAGCACAATTTTAGTCAAGCAGACAAATTCCTGCCTTATCGATGGGATAGGAACGACCCCAGGCGACAAGACTTAGCCAAGCATGTACCATCAGCTTCTTTGCCTTTCGCTATGGGCGCCCGTTCTTGTGTGGGTAAGAGAATCGCCATGCTTCAGCTGACTGAAATTATTCACCAAGTAAGTTTATTCAATGTAATTAGGTATACTTACCTAATATCCCATATCATTTCTATGTGCTATATGCATAATTGTCGTAGCGTGATAGTTTTTCAGTACTCTGTGGTGGACATTGGAGGATTTGGTTCTTTACACAAGGTTAATCAATTTGTTTATGCTATTAAGTAGTTGGTATGATTATACTGAGAATTTGTAGAATCCTCCAAATTTAGTAGAATTAATAAAATATTCATGATTTCCTTTAAGACAACATTATTTTGGTTATCAAATCTTCTATTTTTTCAGATAGTGCAGAACTTTGACTTGGAATGCATTAATAGCTCTGAAGTATCCCCCATAATGTGCCAAGTCTTGATTCCTAATCAAGACATTCAGATAAGAGTATCTCCGAGAAAGCAATGAAAGCTTGTGTTATTGCATAACTTTATTTTGTAATTAACACAAATAAACAATATTTACATAAGTATTGCTTTTTAAATATGTAAAACATGCTATAAACATTTCAACACATTTCTTTCAATACATGTACTTGAATAAAAATATATCTTTTCGCTTTATTCTATTCCACTTTTTATAAATTTCATACATATCACAATTAAAAAATTACATTTCATTTACAAAATTAAACATTTCCTGTAAAATATACGTTTGTTTGTCTTTCACGATAAAACCACGAAACCGGTCTTCATGAAATTTTGCATACATATAGCGAGGAGTACGGAAAAGGACATAGGGTACTTTTTCACGCGGGCGGAGCTGGAGGCGAAATCTAATTGAGTTGCTCATTAAATGCAATAAAAATTTATAGGCGGGTTTTTAATTATTATTTAAGATATTTATGGCAAAACGAGATTGAGAGCAGACCACCAAATACCGAGTACGATAGCACAGTAATAAGTAGGATTAAAAAGTTATTAATTAGGTATCCTTCTTAATAATAACCAATCTCGATATAACAATAACTCAATAACCAAAATACTATGCATAGTTCATTTTACAAGCTGCCTTCGGATCATAGACTTGATGTCATCTAACCACTGGTCTTTATACTCCAAGCTAAGGATAGTTTGGAACGACCGCGCACGCGCCGTCTCGCACATTTTTCCAGTTAGCAAATACGCTACAGATTCTACACACAAAAATCCCATTCCTTTGCTCAAAGACCACACATAAATCTTATCGGCATTCTCGGGCGTCAGCTGAAATTGCAATATCGCACTACTCATTAACTCCTTCAGTCTATCTAGCAAGTACCTGTCCGCAAGTAATAGAACTTCTAAATTAGTTTCCAAGTCTTCAGCCATTGGGAATATCTGTATTTCACACTGAGGGTTATTCAAACCACAGTGTAATAAAGTAAAAAGATATTCGAGGGCGGGTCTCGAAACATCTGTGAGACGAACGCACTTTTCTACAGACTCCTTGAAACAGCCCATAAGCATGGCGCTGAAATATTCAGAGTTTTGACATAGGAACACTTTGTTCGCTTTTACTAAGGATAAATCGTCTAGCTGGAAGGTGACTACTTCATCTACTGATAGATTATCTAGTACAGGATCATAGCTAACATAGACTTGATCTTTGAACCTACTTTCTAAAGATTTTGGATCTTTAATATGAACATTGGAGGCTAACTTTACTATGGCAGTGACGCAGTCTTGAATGTCTTCTTTGGACTCCGAGATGTTAGCGAACAGGAAGTTCAGCGCACTGCAGTCTATGAAGTATTTCTTTAACGCTTTCTCAGTTCTGAAATAAGATGAGTTATAATGAACTAAATGCATGGCGCGTTTTTCTAAAACAAAAGCGTAACCCTCTTTTTAAAGTAGGGAAAATCCAAGTAAAACCTAAACCAGCAAATACATTGCGTCTCTTATAGAAACGCTTGATTGGTTATAACGATAAAAAAAATTATAAACTACAAAATCATTTTTATTATATCTGTAATCTCACCTTACTATATATGGCAGTGTTAAAGCTAGCGTTTGTTTCATAGAAGAATTGCCTTTTAGCAGCTGGTAACTGATTTCACCGATACCGTAACTGGATTCCGCCAGAATAGTCAATTGAACTAATAACTTAGCACTCAGTCTTACAATCTGTAACAAATTTCTAAAATTTAATATTTGACTTAGAAGAGCTTCGGTTAAAATCAGGTGTGCGTGTGAAATAGCTGAGCACGAGCAAGACGGAATATGTCGGTAGAGGCTGTCAGAATTACTGACCTTAACACGGATTGACCGTATCACTTCTCAAAATTTGTCCTTCGAGTCGGATGTTTAGATGACATGATATTTATACCTAAAGCTATTTTTTTTAATTGTAGAATATTCATATCCGGAAACACATCGATCGTCCAAATACTACATTCCCAGCTCCGGTTAATGAACGGTAAATAAAATAAAAAAGAGTTAACCTGTTTACACTGCTGACATTTAGCTGGCGGATGCTTGGAACTGACAGTCATGCTGTGTAATCTAAGAGCCAGTCGGTGCCTCAATATGTTCATTAAACACAGCGCATTACTGCAAAAAGAAAATCATTTTATTAATTTTGTTCAGAGTATGAGGTTTTATTTTCTAACCAGCTATCTGCTTGTACCAAGTGCCCTTTAATATTTTAATACACTAGTTACCTAGCTACTTTAAGGTATTCTCAGAAAGAGAGATCATCTCCTATTCTATCGCATATTCAATATGAAATACAAGTAAATAGATAATGTCACCTTAAAACTCTTGCTAGTATTCTGGCGGCCCTTCCAAGCGGCCTCTTGCATCGTTCCACATAGTCCAGCAAAGCGTTTAGGCACTCTTTCCCTGTCAATAGTTCCATTGTATGATTGGGCACGGGCTCTTCACGTGCGCCGTGAAAATTGCACGCGCCGTGCGAAACTCTGAATAGTAGGACTAGAACGCACGCGATTCGGGACGATTTCGTACTCATGTCTAATTTGTTTGCTTCTTCTGAAACAAATGAGATGACTTTACGAGAACATCCATTCTATGGCCGTGCTGTGCGCAAATCGCTATGATGTGTCACACCTAACAAAGACATCAGCTCCCTCTCATGAGCTCGTCGAGGGATTATTTACTCTTCGGAGGGGAAAAAAAAAGAAAAAGTCAAGCCCTACTTGTGCTGCATTTCGATCAGCTCCTCCAACCTCCCCGTGTAGTGGTCTATGAAAGAGAGGCGTCTATCTAGAAAAGAATGCTCTTAAGTTTGCGAAGTATAGCCACACTAGCATTTCTTTAACGAAACGTCAATAAAATCCTTCCCATATACCTGATAATGGTGTTTCCTCTTCCACGCTATCGTCATCTTCCATGATGAGCTCGTCAAGGTCATGAGCTACTTGAGCGGCGTCTAACTCGGCTGCCGAGCTTCGCGGCGCGATGTTAACTGCGTCGTCAGTCTCGCTACAAACGGGCGAGTAACGCCCCGATATCTCTGAGTCTGAACTGTCTGTAACAAAGTTTTTCCACAACAAAAATCTTATAAGAAATTTATTAAGAGATATAATCACTTGAGTTTATGTATGATAAACATAATGAAGTAAAAGAGATGGAGACAGAGAATGGAGATTAACTCATTGCGTATGACAGTTGTTATGGTTTCCAGTATTGAATTTCTCGATTGTTGTGTTTCACCAAGTCTAAAAAGTATAAATTGATTAGTGAGATGGTTGGTAACTGCTGTCATTGTCTTACCTTCATTAACACTTAACGGCGAGGTAGGGCTTCCTGAGCTGCTGGGGCTCCACTGATACTCAGTCCAATATGGCGAAGCGGAACTGCCTTCTCCCGTACTGAAACCAGACTCTGGACTCCGATCCCAACGGGCTCGCTTATTGGAGAATCCCCTATATTCTGGGCTAAATCCAGATTGATTCTCGTCGGAATATGGAGACATTGGTCCATATTCTGATCTATCTGGACTCAGCGCACCGCGAGACCCTAAAGGTTGACATGTGATCGGCCATTCGGGACTTTTAGGCTCCCAGTACACACCAGCAGACCAATCCTTATTGGCCATTTTGATTAACTGAGGTTTCTGAAAGATAAATATATTGAAAATATATTTATTCAGAAGTAAATGTCTCATTCATGACATGGTGTATATGGAAGGTTTCCTGTGTTATGGGCAACAGGCTACTATATAAAATCATATTCTTTATATAAAAATGAGTCATTTTAATGAAGAATACTTTAATTTACTTACATTTTGAGCTAATTTTGGACTCCCAGATCTAGCTCTCTTGGTCCCTTTTCGTTTTGGAGCTCCGCTATCATCCTCACTCTGACTTTCATCACTGGCGTCGCTATCAACCGCATCAATGAAACCGACTATCATGTTATCTCTTTCTATTACCACTTTCAATTCATCTTCGTTTTTAGCTAAGTGACTTTTCCGCCGCAAGAATAAACAACTTTTTGCTTCCACATTCTTTGGTGCTTCTTTCTCTTCTACTTTTAATTCGGTTCTTAATTTCTTATCAACAAGAGGCTCCGTGGTTTCATTCAGCTTGTTAGTATTTTCCGTATTATTATGTTCTATATCCATAGTGCCAAGATATTTTGTCAGTTCATCTGTTAGTAGACTTATTAGGCCTTCATTGACAAGAATTTGGAATGCTGTAGGTAATAGAAAAAAACAATAAATCAGGTGCAAATACCTAAACCACAGGATTGCCACTGGCAAAAAGTATGAAATGAAATAAAGGGACACTAAAATTCTACAGTACAAAAATTTAATTCCTTTACAAAAATCTATTCAGGGACACATTGAACAAAACCAATGAATAAATTCAAAATTTGAGTTTAATTTCGAGAAATAGTTACATTTACATACACATTCATAGTGTGCAGGTTTTACAATGATCCAATATGGGTTAGTTTCTAATCTGAGTAAAAACCTGACTTACCCAATACGGGATCATGGTCAAAATCGCTTCCTAGGCTACTCTCTAGATAGGTGATGATGTAACAGGGATTAACACCACGGCAAGAAGAATACTCACACGTATCATCGAACACATACTGCAACAGAGCATGCATGGCGCACGGGTGCTCTCTCGCCGCCGCCACTAACAGAGGCAGGCCGCCGCAGTGCCGCAGCCGCGAGCGGTTCACAGACTCCCCGCTCAGCTGGGCAAGTGCTCGGGCGGCACCCTCTGGCCACCATAAGACCTCTAAAAATATAATTTACTATACATACATATGTCACGTCTATATCCCTAACGGGGTAGACAGCAACCAGTCTTGAAAAGACTGATAGGCCACGCTCAGCTGTTTGGCTTAGTGATCGAATTGAGATTTCCTACATTACACTATACTGGATATATACATGGATTATTAACTATATTATAAAACAATAATCTATACATAATATGTATGATTGTGTGTACAATGCAAACAAAATTATAGGCACTGAGACTTCGATTTGTAAATCGATTTCAACTCAATTTCGACTTTCAAAGACCATTAACGTAAATGTGTAACTTTAATCATAGAATAGAATATTTTTATTTCCAAACTAGCTGTGCCCGCGACTTCGTCCGCGTGGAATAGTTATTTTGTCAGGCGGTCACGCGTATTAGAAAAAACGCTGGTTCGCCGTATTAAATGTTTCGCTGCAAATTGCTTATAACGACTATATCTCAAAACCTATTCGTCTGATTTATATACTGTAAATGGCAATTTTAGTCTACATGAAAAGCTGAAAGTAATAAACATATTTATTTGGATAAGGATTAAAACTGAATTAAAGAAAATTGGTTTCAAAATAACTTATGTTTATAATGAAAAAATAATCTTAAAAAATGAACATAAAAGTGGTTATTGTAAGTAAACCTTAAGAGATAGATATATGCTCTCGCGGACTTTTTTGTGGCAAAAAATGAGTACTTCACATCTTTAGTACATTGTTTTACTATATCTTTGTTGGTTTGCGCAGCGTTCGCGTGGAAAGCCCACAGATGGCCGACTCATTCAACTTTCACCTGCATTGTTGACGTTTCCCGTAGGAAATCCGGGATAAAATGTAGCCTAAAGCCTTCCTCGATAAATAGACTACCTAACAGTGAAAGAATTATTCAAATCGGTTCAGTATTTTCTGAGATTAGCGCGTTTAAACAAACAAACAAACAAAACAAACTCTTCAGCTTTATAATATTAGTATAGATTTGGATACAAAGTACTTATACATAAGTCTAATAAATTTTCAATATTATTTTACCTGATATCTTTTGTAGTATTCCCACAAGACACTCTACTAACCCTGCAGTGCCTAACAGAGGTCGACATGGAGACAGGTAACACAGATTCATCAGGCATTTTAAGGCTAAGGATTCATATAATTTTGTCAAAGCTACAAGACTTTGATATCCTCTGCCATCTCCTTGAATCTTAAAAGAAAAGGATTAAAGCATTGTATATAATTATAATTATTTTTTATATTGCTAATTGTTGAGTTTTGATCATTCAATACTATACAGGGTGTAAATAATTATCAATGTCAGAGTGTATGTATATAGTCTAAATAATATATCCTAACTTCCTGCTTACAGAATTTGTACCCATAACCACAATGTCAATCAAACACCTTTGGCAGTTCATTTACACTAAAAACCTGTTATATCTAAGGGGCTTTTATTAATTTTAGCCACATTCTATTGCAATATTATCTAGAAACCATAGGGATACTGGCACTTAAGAATAGGACTACTCCATATCTTTCCTATACATACATACATATATATACTTACTCTATAGACAGGGCAAATTTTGGCTTGATGATTGAATTGGGATTCAAATAGTGTCAATTGCCTAAAAGAAGAATCTCAAGTTTAAAGGCCCATCCCTTAGTTGCCTTTTACAACATCAATGAGAAAGAGAAGGAGTGGTTCTTATTTCTATTGGTGCTGTGAGCTGGGGAGACATACCTGTTCTGCACATTGTGCTGTTGCATGAGTTGTGAAATATCCAAGGCATTTAAGTATTCCAATGACTAATTCCTCCTGGCTTTTCCTGAATCCCTCAGTTTCCCTGGCTGGATTGGTAGACTTTATTATCCCCGCTGACTCACACTCAGTTGTAACTAGTATTGCTATACAGCGCACAGCGTTGAGAGCAAGCATCTCCTCTCTTTTGTCTATAACCATCCAAAGTTGCCTAAATGGTAAAAAAAAACATTAGTGCCATTGAAGGATGACAACAATAGGGTACCGGACAACTTTTCAGATTGTGTTTAAAAATAATCTTTATTTATTTATATATCCATAAAAAATATTATTTTAAATAAATAAATCTTTTGGAGTATTTAAAAACGAGAAAAACGTAATTTATTTAAAATTGCCGCGAAAACAGCACTTTACGTCAATTCTGATCGCGTGACGTCATATGTTTGAAAAACAAACTACAAGCCATATTACAAGTGATCAGTGCTTGGATAATTTAAGTATTTTCTCGCAGATCTAGAAACATGCAAAACCCATAAATATCTAACCTTTAAAATCATAGAAAAAAATATGTGAAAATAACTAGTTTTAGGTTATGTTTTCGTTTGTAATTTCTTCAATCATTTCTGTTGTTAAGATAAACAAAAAGAGGTTGAAATACTTACACAAATGTTTCCACATTGCTTAATTCAGCAAATAAAAGTCGGTATTAGTGGCAAAGGAACTGCCCACCATGAAAATATAATATCAATCTTTTGGGAGATTTGTCGGTTTGTAACCTTGTTCCATGATAAAAGCTTGATAGGCGGCTTCAAGCACTTGCGACAACTTCTGTTATGAGTAAAGTCCTTCAATTCGTAACTAATTACAATTAAATATTTTTAGAAAAATGCAAATAAATCGTAGAATAACTCGAAATAACATACAAAGCAGTGGTGTTTACTTATCAGTCATTACGTATGACGTCACTCACTGTGATTGGTGTTTGGGTTCTTACGCTGCACAGATAAAAAATATTGGATTTATGCAACTTTATTTATTGATTTAAAATTATAAATCATTGTTATTTCTTAAAAATCTTTATTATGTGATGTTCTTGTATAACAAACTTTATTTTAAAACACAACTTAGATTTTTTTTCGATTACTGTCCGGTACCCTATTATCTAAGTTTATACTAGTTTATTCTATGGGTATTTAATACCTTAGGTGTAAGTCACAAACTTAAGCTATATGTTTTATCAAGGCTATCTATTGTGTTTATAATATTACAAATAACAGTTACATACTGTTATTTGTAATATTATAAAGTACAGTACAGTTATAAATACTACATAGATTCAGTTGGTCTCAAAATAAGTTGAAATAAATTTGATAATTTCCCATGATATCCAAACATCCAATTTTTTTTTAAATTGTTATATATTAAAATCTTAAGATAATAATATTATTATTACCTGATTGCTCTCACAGCCATAGTAAGAGTAGGGTATGATGTGTTTTTATCCCTGTTTTCAATGAGAGCAACTAATGCTGTTACTGCTCCATGATTATGTAGGCCTTCAGCATTGCTGGTGCGTTGTGCCAGATTTCCTATCACACGACAAGCTCTTCCAACGATACTGTCTCGACACACCGTCTTCAGTATAGATACTAATGGTCCAAATGAATTTAACTTGCCAACCTGTAAAGCCAATATGATGTAAAACCGAAATGCATATTATACAAACAAAATATTTAGAATTTGAAATAAAAACGAAGTAAAAATAAATACACAAATATTGCTAGTGTACAGTAAGTGTAGGATATTAAGTGGAATAAATATCTTATTAATGTTTTTTCAAATGTGACTACTGTGAACTTCATATAAGAATATCTAAGAATTAGATTTATAAAATTATCACTGAAAACTTACTGCTAGGCTGCTTTCCTCTTCGAGACAACAATTTCCAAGGATACTTAGAGCGATATCAAGAATTCTCTCGTTTGGCTTGCGCAAATGGGGCACTAGTAAATCTAATCCACCACTTTGTCTAAAAAGTTTAATACCAGCGTCATTTATTATTACATTACTTCTTATCTTTAATAAAGTTTCTTGAACGCGAGCAGATGAAGTTGATTTTAATCCTTCTATAGTTGATTTAACTTTATCCATTTTCAATTAGTGAAAATAATTACAACAGCATTCACTATACTTAGACAGACATTTTGACGTAACTGACTGACATTTCTTTCTAGCCCCCCTATGACATTCGTACGACACCAATCTCCTTAAAGAAACTCAGAGTAGAACAGCTGATTTTGTCTATGAAAAAAATAAGGGCATTCGCCCACTGTATTGTTCTTCATAAAATTCCTTTCTATAATTTTCTTGCTCTTTTACGTTAGTTTTATTTTTATTCTGTGGTATAGACTTTTAAGTTTATGGTTAGAATCAGAAATTAATGACAGGACAAGATAATTTTGTGATTGTATTTGTGAATTTATGATAGGTTTTTTTGTACATCGAAAAGCTTCCCTGTAAACTATTGCAAATTAACTGGTCATGAAATCGTTTTGTGAGAGATGAGTGTCTTTGGAGATTTTCAACGCGTGTGGGTGCAACGATTTCCAGATAGTACCTTACCAGCCGCTTGGGAGGAAGATGTCAGAGCCAATTTGTCTAAACACAAACAAAAAGTGGCTATCCTTAGAGAAGAGTTGGAGAAGGAAGAATTTTATGTGTCATATTTAGAAACATTGCTCTCAGATGTAGAGAAGCACAAAGCTGCTCAGGGCAACAGGGCGGCGCCGCCCTTGGTGCCTGACTCGAATGAACCTGACAAGACGTCTGATAACAAACAGGTATATCAATATGCCCTATATTCCATCGTTTAACTTCAGATTCTTAATTCTTCAACAATCAATTAATCTTCTATAAAAACTCTTTTCTACCAAGTGTTAGCTGTCCATACTTAATTTAAAGTTCACCATCACAGTAAGATTTATATTGATAACTATTTTTCTCTAAAAATATTCTGACAATTCTAGATGAGAAGAGGAAGTAGCATAAAATTATGGCATTCTTTATTTGTAAACACTATATTTTAACTTATGTTGACATCAATAAGTGATACTTTGTATCCAATTTTAAAAATAAATCTCTTCTATACTATCCTATTAATCAAAATCCAATCAATTTAGCTCATTTTCACAATTTTATTAGATTTAAGACTTTATTCAATATACTTAGTGAATCAGTATTGTATAATAAAAATTATGTGAATCTTTCAATTTGTCAATTTGATACAGTATTGGTGGACATCAACCTATCTTTACTGTTATACAGGATCCCATTGACTTGTAAATGTATCAATGAATGAATTGATTTTCATACTCACTGAGCATTGAGGAAACATTTTAGTCTAAATGTTTTATTCATTGATGCTCGCTCCATATTTATGTATGAATGAATTAATACTTATTTGTAACTGTATAATGCTCTTCAGAGCATATGAAAGCAGGGGCTACAACATGCATAAATTTTATACCACTGAATTCTGGGATAATATTATTTTGAGGAAATATTGGTTTATTTAAAAAGCATTAGGTAGAAACTACTAAACAGGATTTAATTTCTTTGGGTGTTTTGTGAATCACTCTCTCTCTCTCTTTGGGTGTTCCTAGTTGCACTCTCCATAATAGCATTTTGAGGCCTGGGTTCCATATTACTCTCTCCACTTGGTCTGGTGTTTGGCAAGTTAAAGGCATAGATTATCAAAACACTTGTTATGTCACCTTTCTATTTTATGTTAGATCAAGCTGATATATTACATAGAGTATGTAACCACTCACAATAACATTCATTGGCTGAATAAGTATGACTCAACATCATATTATTTTATAGTAGCTACCTGCCTTTACTATAAACCTATTCAATTTTTGCTTCCATGTAGATAAGACTTTAGCCCAAATATAATGTTTTGTATTTTTCATCCAACTATCACAACTGCTATCTTAAAAAAATTTACTCATAACAGTAGCTTTTAATTATCACCCATTATCCTACTTCTTAAATTACATATTTTTAGTGTACCTATAAGAGAATAATTTTGTTTAACAGAAAGCAGTTTTGATTAACTTAGGGACAGGTTGATACCCCATCGACTAAAAGAAACATCCCTACTTTATTATTTCTTAGAAAAGTTACTTTCATTAGTAAGGAGGTTTCTCTATTTCACCAGTATCATACATTAATCAAGTAAGAAACATTTAACTAAAATCCAGAGTCATCATACCATTGACCTTGACATAAATATGTTAGGATACCTGAGGGAACTGAAGCCTACAACCTTGACAACAAATGGATTATTTTACTGTATGACATCATTTTAATAAGTCAAATTCACTGTAACAGGAAGTTTGTGTTTGCACAAGGGATTAACATAAAGGACACAGGGTCACTTAAAATTATTAAAGTCTTACATTATTACATAGTTATTGTTTCTACACTCATGGTATGTGTTGTCACCTGTAATGTCTTTCTGACTTCCCTTTTGTATGTTAATTATATTTTGATCACTCCATATTGAGTCTGTAAATTATAGCCACTCAATGCCCTTGAAAATTTGTCACGTACAAATTTTATGTGTCATATGTTATTGATCCTGCCCTTTTGAAAAGAAAAACCTGCAAAACCTGCTTAACCCAAAGGTTAACTTTTAGAAATGCATTGAGAAATAAGTTCGTTCGTATCGGCGTTGTTTGTACAATAAAGTTTAAATAAATAAAATCAATGAACAAAAAAAAACAAGAACAGGTTTTTTACTGTTTTTAAGCATTTCCCATTACTTTAAGTCTACTTTTACTACTGGCTTTTAGGAGTAGGTATAAGGACTTGGTTTGAGGTGTCATGGAGAATAATTTAGTAAAACTTTTGTAACTTTTAATTTTAGGAGTCCAATACAGATTCATTATCTAAGAAGAGTGAAACCAGTCTCGCAAGTAGTGTTGACTCTACAACAGAGACTGTAGAATGTGAAGAAGTGCAGCTTAGAAGCAAACCAGTGCATGCTGGTGAACGGAGTTCAATCAACCAATGCATTAATGAGCTTTCATCCAATTTGGCAGCAGAAGCACGGAGAAGATGTCATAGTGAAATTGTGCAAAGAACTGATAATATTCAAGATTCTAAAGGTAAGGAATAATAATTTATTATATGTATGTGTCTTTATTGCTTAATTTAAATTTATACTATTTTTTATTTATGTAAGAAGATATTTGATGTGCATACATTTTGTATTGTTTATTCTGTGTGTAACCACGGAAACTGTTTTCTACGGTTCTATTGTTTAACAATTAAAGTACCTCACATCTTAAATTTGAATATTCTGCTTTAAAACCTTTATTTATTACAATGATCTTGATTTGGCTTATTTTTATCTAATGCAGTAGCTGTAGATCAAACAAGTCCAACCCAAGTCAAAAACCGTCCAACGTCACAAAGTGGTGATTTTGTAACAGTCATCGAAGTAAATGGTCTGAAACTAGCAGAGAATGCATCCAAGAAGACAGATGAGTCCCCTCAGTCTTCTGAGAGTAGTCCTGTTGAACCTACGGCAGCTGCCAAAAAGAAAGTTCCACCTAAGTAAGTAATTTTCATTTCTAGCAAGATATATTTAACTAACTTGGTTATGGTATCTTTGGCTTACACTAATACAATACTGCAACTGGTCCTTGTGTCGGAAACCTGCCACCCATAACATAGGGCAACCTATCGTGGGTTATAGGGCACCACAATGTAATGTGACAATATTTATAAGTGAATAAATATAATTTCATTTATTCCCTACATCATGTTTGAAGGCAGCTCTGAAACATGTTAGCAAAGGTTGCAAATACATGTAAAGATGAGAGAGTTTGTTGTTGTTGTATGTTTGTAAATAAGTTGCATTGACCGTCAAAACTTAGGTAATCAAGAGTATTTTATCAAATTCGGTTTAGGAGTTCTAGAGTTAAGCCTGCTTTAACAAACAAACTCTTATGATGTTTATTTAGGTTATCTAACATAAAGTAGCGATAAAACTAACCTTAAATATTAAAATGATTTAAAAATTTGAGATTACTGAAGAAATGGACACCTACTTAATTTTAATAGACTTAAAAGCATTTATGTTGCATCATTAAAAACATTGTATAGTCGTTGGTTGTCTACGCGCGTATTGCCTTGAATAAATAATTACATGCAATTGTAATTGATATTTAGTAGATAAGATAGCACATTAAAGATACTGTTTGCAGGCCGCCGCCGAAAGTGTTCAATAAGCGTGGCGCGTCACTGCCTGAATCTGGATTGGTTGAGGATAGTCCGCCGTCTTCTTTGGGCAGGCGGATGCGAAATGCTGAGTCCAGGGAATCCATTGCTAGCCGAGCGTCAACACCTTCTATCAGTGAAAGGGTGAGGTCACCATGGAATTTTGTACAATCAACTCGTTATCATGGTAAACGGAGCCTTAAGTTATTAAACAAAGAGGCGCATGTTTTCCTTTCTATGACTAAGTGTTGCGTGGTCACCGTTATTTTGAAATAAAACCTCTCTTACATCATAGCATGTTTAATAACTCATCTCTAAAATTTCAAGAGTAATAAACATGTATCTTCTAATTTTACAGGATTTATCCTCGCCCACCTTAAATTAACTGTGTATATAAGGGCTCAGCGCTTTGATATGTCATGCGAATCAAAGTTAAAAATATCCTTACTGAGCTTAGGTACCCTTTGTCACCCCAGTGCGTATCAAAATTAAAAATATTGTTACTGACGTATGACCACAACCCAATGAACTCCTTTTAATCAACATATAAAAAATTTGTATATGAATAAAATTACTGTTTTTTTTTTGTAACTTATGTATTAGCGATAATTAGAACTTGAACCAAAGTAAGTTTCTTTATATAATGAGATACTATCTAACGATACTAGAATCCATAGTTGACATTATAAATGCGAAAGTCTGTCTTCGTTTATTACAATAGCACAGCTAATTAGTTGCATTGGATTAGATACGATACGTATAAAATTAGGGTAAGATTATCAAGTTGGCTAGAAATATGTATTTTAACTGTAGTTTTGATGCAATAAAAATTGTAGTGTAAGAGAAATCGTGCGTGACGTTTTAATGAATTACGTATAATTAAACTACGCTGTCACGCTTTGGTTTCAGCTATGCGTCTCTTGCTGGTTTTTCTATGTAAAATGACGTAAAATGGCGCATGACTGTTGTTAATATAAGTATTTGAATGACGAATATATACAGATGAGTTACAATTACGTACTAGTATGTGAAGAATTAGTTAAGTACGATATTTAGATTATTCAATTTCTTAAGGTTCAATATCAAAATAATAAGGTACACCTAATTGCTTTAAAGAAGTCACTTGTCAGGAAAGACTAAATGCAGTGTACATACTTACATACATACATAAAATCACTACTCTTTCCCGGAGGGGTAGGCAGAGACTACATCTTTCCACTTGCCACGATTTCTGCATACTTCCTTCGCTTCATCCACATTCATAACTCTCTTGATGCAAACTCGGGGGTTTCGGGTACTCTTGACCTGACCCTTTGCCAGGACGTCCTTAATTTGATCAAGATACGTTCGTCTAGGCCTTCCCACTCCGACCTTTCCCTCCACACTCTCCTTGTATATCTGCTTAGTCAACCTACTTTTATTCATCCTCTCCACATGACCAAACCATCTAAATGCAGTGTCGTGTCCGTAAAATGAAATTATAGGTAAACTGAAAATTATCTTGTGGGTGTCGTACTAGCTTAACATAAATAAAATCTCGCCTCTTTCTCGGATGGGTTCGCAGAGACTAGCTTACCCAAGTTTGCAAATTATTAATCAGACTTCTGTGTTAGAATCTAGACTAATTGATTATTGTGACTTTATCTGATCCACATATAGAGAGCAGCCGGTTAAATCTATTGACTTTTTATAGCCTAGAATTCTTAAAACTTAAAACCTAATAATGGACGCTAAAATATTTTTATTAGGTGAAAAGCTACGAGAGCATAAACTCGTTATCGTCTGAGCGCAAACGATCTGGTGGAGCGGCAACTCCTCGCTCCATCGACGAGGAGGTGACGTCTACCACCCCCGACCTCCCGGAGGGGAGTGACGACAAATCCGCCCCCATATCTTTGGAAAGCATCCCCGCCGTTGTCCCTGCGGAGGACGAGCCTTACTACGACCAAGTGCCGTCTGACATGAATGATGGGGAATATGTTTATATTCAAGCAGGTATTTGCTAAGAATACTATGTCGCTTAACTTTGTATATTTTATATTTAAGATTATGTTTCATTTCACTTACAAAAGCTCTTTAATCTCCAATTTTAATGATCCACATGTTATAAACTTCCCAATAATAATTAACTTTCTTAACAAAGATTCCATACGAAAAATTAAAAAGGCCATACATTTTCTGTATAATAAAATCAGTATAAAACAATGTCGTCTTAATAACAAGTATTTTCATTTAAACTACTATGTTACTACTATGTTGTTAGGTGGCACTGGTTCGAGCACAGACGACGGTTCAAGCGGGACCAGTACGCTAGCACTGAGCGCAGCAGCGAGCGCGCCGCCCGATCCTAGTGTGACGCGAGGGCCCGACTCTCCTCCTTGTGCGACTGCCCCCAATTACGTCAATATACACTATTTTATACAGTGAGTACTTTTATTTATGTTCTTCTTCTTCTTACAGACTTGGCCTATCAGCCAGGGTTAGTCCTGTTTGACGCCAAAGACCGTTAGCCTGGTACTCAACTATATAGCGCAGGTGCCACTAAACATTGCATCTTCTTTTAAATGCGTGATTTAGTTGAAACTATTTGCGTTAGTCTATCCACAAAAAAAGATATAAAATGGTCTTTATTTATTGTGCCGGTAACCACACGGCTGTACTTAGATTCATTGAACTTAAATTATTCTACTATTAATTTTACAGTTGTAATACCGTAAAATCTATTTGCGCCACTTTCTCAATGAGTTGCCCCTTATTGAAAGTGTATCGAATTGAGTTATTATTAGTCTGTCAGAGAGTATATCTTGATCTTGCCAGGGGTCAAATAAAAGTATTTTTATGTAATAGAAAACATTTTTGTAGTTTTGTCATAGTCAAAACTACTTTTGATGAAATTTTCGTTTGAGAGATGAGGAACATTGAACCTGGACATTCATACAATTGGATTTGTAACCATGATTTAATATGTATAAGGTTCCACTGTAAAGGTTACGAAGTTCGTAAGGTCGTAAGTCGTCCCTTTTTGAGTGATACGAACGAAACCGGGACTAACGGCAAGAAGATGATAATTATATTGTTTTACGGAAAACAATATCTTGACTTGTCTATGTGTCTTTTAATGATGTCGTTAAAAGCAACTTATAGACAAGTCAAAGCTAAACTAATTAAATAACAACAACAGTAAACTTGTAGTGTCGTGTGGTTCTCAGTACTTTAGAACAGGACTACTTGATCTTTTTTACATGGATGTCTTAAAAGGCGACTAAATTAAAAGACACATTTATAGTGCAGACTTCCACATTGGTCCATAGTGTCAGTTGATTTTCTTCCCATGCCACAAGGTTAGGTATTCGACCCCGGACACTGAAGCCACACCGCTAACGATGCAACCAAGACCTTGGATAATGTTATTTTGTTGCAGGCAAGCTGGCGAAGGAGTGGAACCTAGTGAAGTAGCGTCCGAACTGGTGGACTCCACGGATACACCGTTGCTGCTCAGGGCTATATCTTCAGATACCGAAGCGAGTGCTACACCTCCCGCTTTACGAAAATTACAGACTCAGGTAGGATTTTAAGATATGCTAATATAAATCACGCTTTTTTCCCGGAGGAACACTATATCTTTCTACGATCCATACATAGTGCTTTAATTTCCATTTTTAATCATTTATAAAAAGTAATAGTGAAGAGTTTATTCACAAAACCTTATCGATTATCATAAAATTATGGATCAAAAGCAGGCAGATGTATATTTTATTATGTTTGCGGCTTATATGAATTTGTTCATTTAGTATTGTAGTGCTGTGCACTATTTTTATATCTTGTAGAATTGAATGATTTCTTCAGTGTAAAGTGTAAGATGCGGTAACCTTGGTGAAGTTTGCAATTATGTATTTTTCCTACATACATTAAATATAAAAAAATTGTGTACAATAAATATAAAAGTATGGTTAGAATCATGATGACGTTTGATGCGAAATAAACCTTGTCATTTTCTATTTTTCTCTCTATCATCATAACTTATTCACAATTGAAAGCTCGGGAGTTCGCCAAAGGCAGCTAAATATTTTCACAGCATCGAAGTACCTATCATAAAATGTAAGTTTTTACGGTCGGCTAGGTGGCAAACTTACCAACCAGCTATGAAATATTTTGTTGCACTTATTTGTTAGAGAAATTCATTATTTTTTTTTTTAACTATATGAAGGATTTCAAGAATGCTGTTAGTTAAGATTTATATTAAAACTATTAGTAAGTGAAGATGTATAATAAAAATAAAAGTCGTTATTTATATTTTTTAATTTTAGTCACACTCAAACGAAACGAACAAATCTTTAAGCAAATATATTATTACAATAATAAAAAAAATGTGTTTTATATTCGCCTAAAACTAGGTAGGCAGTATTAGGTCTGATTTCGGCGTAAGAAACTGTTCTATTTTAATCTTAAAATATTACCTGAAACTTGTTGGGAACTTGTTATCTCTAAGGTTGTAGATAAGCAGGTACTGTGTCGAAATAGACCATAGTGATACCGTTTCAATGATCTTCTGTTTTGATTCTGTGAACATCATTTTAGTGAGGTAGGTAACTACTTATTCAAAATTTTATTTATAATATTGATTTCATTGTCTTCTGTGTTTTTGGAATTACCGATCATAGATAGTACTTTATTTCTATGCATACTGAACTTTGTGGTCGTTGGTTTAACGGTGCATTTCTCTTCGTTGGTCAGTATGTAGTATTTACAATAGCGCAGTCTACAGTTTTCCTCTTCGCAAGCAGTGTAGTAGCACACGCCGTCGGCACAGAAAGATGAGATGTCAAGATTCTCTAGCAGTGTGTTTGTGAGCTTCGTAGCGTACTCTTCTATCATTGACTGAATATAATTTGCCATACCTGTTTTTATCTCCGTTAGATATGATGTAGTGGATACTTCAAAAGATTTTACGCCTGAAAGGAAAATATTGAATAGCGTTACGGAAAATAGGAAAACAATCACAATTTCGAGAGGAAATTTTTCGTAACTTTCAGTCAACATGCAGCATCATCGTTATCTAATATAATTTCAACCGCATAGCATACCATGTTAATCAGTTATATTAGTATAAGTTTCTAAGAAAGGTGTATTGTAAAATTTGTACGCGTCACTTGTTAGTTGAAATCAATTATTGCTTTGAATATAAAATTATTAATAACCTGTTAACATTCATTAATTTAGTCACTGATTCCTCAATGAACTGACCTTATAAACGCTGGAGTTCACAACGTCTGCCTGGGGATCCTTAACGTTAGCTTCGGTGACAGTAGAGGATAAAACCGCTTCAAGTTCCAAAGGCCTCTCGTCCACAGCTTGGCTAGTTTCAGGATTGTTAGTCACAACTACTGGTTTAATTTCGGGTGCATTAGTAACAATGTCTGGTTTCGATGGTAGTTTTTGCGTGGCTTCCGTAACTTCAGATGTTTGTGAAGAATTCGTTGCTTCGCTCGAAATCGTAGGCGCTGGTTCATCTGGCTTCGTCACGTATTCGCGGCACTGACCCTTCATATCGGTGTCATAAATATTGCAAGTTGTGTTCTTGCAGCCGTATTTATCGCATCTCATAGTGGTGCATGTCTGATCGTTGCACCAAACGGTGACATTGTGCCGTTCCACTTCTATGTTATCGTAGGGTCCTAACGTCGTGGATCCAATCAGCTGATCGTTGACGGGCGCTGGCTCGCCGGAACTCCACCAGGAGAAAGGGTACGTGATCCAGCCCCACAACGTGCTACCAATACCCCGAGCCTCTGTTATGTATTCTGCAAGCGATGTTAGTATAATTATTTACAATTATTATTGAACACTTACATAAACAAATCTAAACTGGTGAACCATGCATTGAAAAAACTTCATATTTTGAAAACCCTTTTTTATTTATTTTACGAGAATTTATTTTTGAAGGTAAGAATAACATGGTACAATAGGTTTATTTAGAATGACCAGGGTGATTATCTTATTTATAATCTCATAACGTCCGAAATTTATGTCACCCCTGGCTTGTTAACAAGAAATAAAAATTACTTACCATCAGTCATAGGTTTACATGAACTTTCACGTGCTATATTCAATAACAAAATTGTTAAAATACACTTTGAAAACAACATGACTGCGTGCATGTCACCACTCGCAAGGAACTAAATGTTTGGACTGTCCCAACTTTGATCTTATATACACGACCCTCTGCTAAGTATCTCCCTATCTGTGAGATAAGCACAGTCAGGAATGTTTACCTAATGAGAAACAAACGACCAACGGAGCTTTTAATTTACCGGCACCTTTTTTCATTCTTGCACAAAAGACAAACATGAGATAAGAATCTACATTTTTTCTCTCATTCATATGAAAGTATTTATGACACATTTGCTACTGTGTTATTTTATTTAAAATGATCGTATTTCTTTGTTTCTAATTTTATTTATTATTTAATAATGCCCCTGTGTTATTAAAAACGTGGTTGAAAAGTTTGCGCATTGCGTAATCTTATTTGAAAAAGCCTTCACAAGCATATCTTCATTAGTAGCTTCGCACAGTAAGCAAAATTCTCTGATATTTGTACAAATTAAAAATCTGCAAATGGATTTAGGTTTACTGCAGAGAGTAAAAATTTTCAATCTTCCATTTGAATGCAAATTCGTATATAATCTACGAATCATTTGCCGTATTTCTACAGTGACGTAATCATTCCATTCTTGTGGATCCCAATCGTTTTCTTCTTGAAGTTTGCGTGCGGCTTTTTTACCTATTACTTCTTCTATTTTCTTCCAACTTATGAAATTGTCTGTTTTCACAGCGGATTTTATCACGGCACCTTTGGTATCGAAGCTGATCACTCTAGGGACAACTTTCTTCCACGGTGAAATATACAGTTCTACTGACTCCTATAATTACTTTATCATTAGTATTATATAGTTACATGCACACACAATAATTGAATACTTTTCATTTTGAGGTTGTTTGTTCCAATAGCAAGACCGAGGAAAATATTTGCAAAGTATATCTAAAACTTTACCAACAATGGAAGTAAATAATAATTCTAGCAAAATGTATAATATAACCAATTGTATTGAGCCAATCCTAAATACTTTTTCTTAATGTCTAAATTAACTCAAATACATATTAATCAATTAATATAATATATACGCACATTAAATTTTACAAGTAAAATATAACCTCAGGAAGTGGTTATTAGTAGGTAGGTATATTTTTCGAATTATAGGAATAATATATTTATCTTAGATGAGGTGACCGGTGAAACAAACCGAAACCGCGTAATTCAGTGAAGCACTTACATCTGTATCACACAATAACAGCAATATAATATTTAAATAAATCAATATTATTTTTTGTATGTACAAGTCGTAAGAAAACTGCATATTGAATAGTGTTTGTTTTATAAGCATGAATGGTTCTTATCAGAACCAAATTGTAGCATAACAGAATATTTATAAACATCGCTTGTTTCAAGTTTGAAATCATTTTATTTTGCAAACTATGGGCTACATGATTTTTTCATTTTTTATATTTGGGCAGTGTCCAGTCGAGTTTGATTCCTTAATATTACATCTGTACTTAAGGAAAGTCTTTTTGGATGCCAGAAATGTTAAGCACTTTGCGTTGGTGCAAAGTGTCACCTTCCCAAATACTTTGCCTAACATTTTATCCTCCACAATATCCACAATTTTGAAAACAACACTTGATGGTAAATCCATAATAGATTCCAATGATGCTATGCTATCTGTAATGGAAATAAATAAAAAAATATATAAGTTGCACACTGATTTAGCTATCCAGCTAAACCTAAGTTAAATTAAAAGTATAAAAATTAAAATAAATGCTAAAAGAATGAATACGTTCTACTCAGCCGCAAGGATAATTGCAAAAAGTAAAAACAAACACGTAACTAATTATGGCATGGACAAAAAAATGTGTGTTTCTTACAGACCTGTTGTATTGGATCCTGTACAGTGTCCTTTCTGATTTAATCTATCTTCAGGAACACATATTCTGTGAGTACATTTCTTTTCTTCGCATTTCATGGAGTGGCAAATCTTTTCCGAACAAAAGGTTAAAGCACCCCTGATATATTTACCAACAAATGATAAAAATGTAGGCGCAACTACACTTATATCATCCCAATCAACGTTGCCAAATATAGCATGTTCTAAAGCTAAAGTGCGATTATGTCGAATCGTGTCCGTACTCATATTCAACTTTTCTTTCTTACTTTCCCTTTCTAATATTAAATTAGTTATATTATTAGGAATAGGTACTGATCGGTTTTGAGGTAAAGTCGGCCAAAAAAGCATTTCAGCGTCAGCTAACATACTCTTTTCAATTTTCTTTGATATTGTTTGTTCTACAACTTTTTCTATTCCTTTCTTAGAAGTAGAATTGAGGATTGTAACATTTTGTAATCCAATAACAGTCAAATTTGTATTGACTGTTATATTCCGACTCTGAATGTGACGCCTTTTTCGTAATAGTGTTTTTTCGGTAGTAATATTAAGTCCATGTGCTTTAGTGTAATCAGTTTCAATGCTATTCTCAATAGTTTTATTAGCATCTTCTTTATCCGATTCCTCGTTTGAAATATTAACTGTTACAAATATACTTTCTAATATTTGGTCATTGTTATTTTTTTCTTTAACACTTTGCACTTTTGTATTATTGTTTTTAGTATGATCTTCAACAAGCTTACTTATTGTGTTCAAATGATTATTGATGTTTTCACTGGTGCTGTATATATTATCATTAGAACTGGTTATATTTTCGACGGTGATATTATTTATATGTGGTAAGTCCGAAGATATTTTTTGATATGATATTATTTTATTTCTATGTTTTTTATTGCTATTATTCCTTGACTTCTTTTTCTTATGTATAGTTATCTCGTGTATATTATCGTGTTTAAAGAATTTAGGACTCTTTTTATGAATGAGATCTAATGGAATTGGAAAGTTAAAATATGGTATTGGCAGATTTATACTAGACATGAACTCCTTGGAATATGTGTCTTCTGGGTCAATATTTCTTTCGCGATATCGCCCTTTGTAGGATTTTCTCATATTCATTAAGCTTGGTAGCTGGACATCAACTTTTATTTTCAGGTTAATTGTGTTTTCAAGATCATTCGCCAGCTCGTTATTCATAAAATTATTTCCTGGATGAGCAGGATCTTGTTGAATATCTGATGATGTTTTATCAAATATCAATACTTTGGGATCAGTGCGTTTTTCGGTAAAGGCATTAAATACAGTTGGGCACTGTTTACAATTACCTTGCCCGTTTTTACAGCAACGAGGTTTCATCAACTCCATATCTGGATTAAAAAGGGAAGTAGATTGGAAATTAATGGGTAGAAACTTGTTTTTGATAATCTTATCTATAGCCGAAAATTGAGGAGCAGGCTCCTTACGTAAATCGCCTAATGGTTTGTTTAATAATTTTTCATTCGGAGTAAGTGGTACATAAAGGTCGAAATTATTTCGTGTTGGTTTAAAAGGATTGAGAAAACTATTGAAGTAGTAATTGTCGTGTTTCACGTTGGGTGTTTTTCCTTTGAAAAATTTTTCATGCCGGAAAAGTGGAACCTTGTTCTTTGATTTATTTTTATTTTCTAAATATGTCAGCCGCTGCTTGTGAGCTTTGTCTAAGGATATCTGATACTCGGTTAGTAAATCTTCAATATTTTCATCGCTTTCACTTTCGCTGTTAAGAATTGCGTCTAATGGAGAGTTCTGAAAAATAATTTGATTTATCAGACTGAACCAAAAGTGATTTAATTGATATTAAAAATACCGTAAAAATTGTTATACTTACCATATTGTTTTCAAATTCGTTGATAATATCGGCAACATCACTTATTATTATGGTATCGTAGAATGGACTAATTTCTATTCGATTCATCTCCGAGCCTAAATGCCATAAAAAAATTAGGTAAATCGACACAAAAATCTGTATATATTAATGAATTATATTAACAAGAATTTGTAATAATACTTACTCTCAGAATCATGGCTTTCAATTAATTTCAAGAAAATTATGCACACAAAACTTAAGGTAAATTTCATCTCGCACACCTGATTCAGATTGAGACCTAGAATGGCGGAAATAACTCATAAGTCTAGCGAGGCCCTGATTGCTTACAAATTTTCGTTTGTTTGTCAAACAATGGAACCATAATTGTTCATTTTTACTGCAATGAAGTGTTATGCAATATACTTAAGTTACGAACATGCTCATTTTGATATTTTTTTATTGCAGGAATCTACTAATAGCAATGCTGAAGCAGAGCGACTCACGATGCACCGCTGCATTGTCAAGAGCATCATTGAAAGCGAAACCGTTTATGTTGAATGTCTGTATGTTATGGAAAAGGTAGGTATTATTTTTTAAACAAAAAATATTCCCAGCTAAACTTAATACACGAGCAAGTAAGACAGGATAAAAATAAATTGTATATACATAATACTTACCTTGCGGGTTAGACAGAGCCAACAGTCTTGAAAATACTGATAAGCCACGTTCAGCTGTTTGGCTTAATGATACCTTATATGTCTCAAATATGAGGGAAAAAGAATTGGAAAAGTTTTGTCGATGAAATTCAACAAGGCAGGAAACAAGAAATAAAGGCGCTATTAAATGGCTTCTTAAAGCAAAGAATAGAACTGTTAATGATACCCGACTCGTAAACTAGATATAGCGGATCGAATCCCATGGTGGCCATGTATTAATGAATGTTGTAAATCACATTTAATTGTATCCTATTCTACTGTCTTTTTATTCGTTTTAATATGTAACACATTATTTCGGTTTTCAGTATATGAACGCCATAAAAGCTACTTTATCAACATCTCAACCGGTGATTACTGAAGAAGAGTTTAATACAATATTTTATAAGATATCCGAATTACATGAATTACATAAGAATTTTTTGGAAGGCCTTAAAGCCGCTGTGGCTAGTTGGGATGAACCATTGTCAGTTGGAATCCACTTTAAAAAGATGGTAAATATAATAGTAACTTTATTTTACTATTTTTAAGAACACTTCTAGCTGTTATATGATGTGTGATGAAGACATATGTCGAGTAAATTTTATAAGTCCTGCATTTCATTGCGAACAAGATACCTACTCTAGTGTGACGTCATACTTAAGTATCGTTTCGTAAGAGACTTGGATTATTTCACCAATGTTTTAGTTAATGTAAAATTAAATTTATAAACCCTAGAACGAAAATTAGTCATCATGCCGATTTTTCATAGGCGGAAAACATCAATATCTACGGCGCGTTCCTGCACAACTACGGTCGCGCGACAGACGCGGTGCGACGTCGCTGCAGCACGTCGCAGTATTTCGCGGAGCTGACGCGCGAGATCGCGTGTCGCGGCCAACCGATGTCGCTTGACGATTTGTTGCATAAACCCGTCGCAAGGGTGCAGAAGAACGCGCTCGTTTTGCATGTAAGTTTGTGGTTACTCATTATAGTAGTCTTATTTCTCTTGTAATAGATTTAATGAATGTCATACAGTAGAATCCCGATTATCCGAATCAATTAAAACCAGTGGTAATTCGGATAATCGAAAATTCGGATAATCGATTTCATAGTCAAATAAAACAATATTTGAAATTTAAATGTTATATTATGTAATGAGTTTAACTGTACCTACGTCGTTTACATATATATGTATATGTAGTTCAAATATAATGAATGACATTGTAATATGTACCAATGTTATTTACAATTTTGGTTGAAAATAACTTGTTATTGAACTTTGACGTAATGAATCACATCTTTTCATTGCAGCCAAATCCCTGATGTGCTTCAGTTGTAACAGCTGTAAGGAATCCGATTCCTCCTGTCTTTCAAACCACTTAAAAGCTATTTCTAGAGCTTCAAAAGCTTCTGCGTGAGATGGTCCTTGACATTCATCCTCAGTTTCAGTCTCTTCTTTGAGATGAGAGCGGGATTAAACATTCGGAGGCGCGTTTTAACTTGTCGCTACGTGTCTAGTTGCGCGGTACTAGAGCCGTGACGCGAGTTCGGATAATCGGATGTTCGGATAATCGGGTTTCGGATAATCGGGATTCTACTGTTTGTGTATCCCTTCATTTATTAACTGGCTTGGATAAGTTCTGGATTGTGGTCATATCATAGGCCGATCTCTTGGAAGGAAGCAACTGAAAGTAACACCAGGAGGACCAACAAATTGCGTTGTGTGTAGCAGCACTGTCTCAGTATTCACGAACGTTGACAAGGTGTATGTCTTGTCTCTCTTTTTCACAATCCGGATTATCTCAAATATAGGGAAAGAGAAGATTAGACATAATGTACTATCCACGTTCTGAAATAAGCGCTCTGAGAATTACACATTCTTTATAACTTTTATTGCTTTCTTCTCTTGTAAAAGTTTACAACTATGAAATTGTTTTGGGGCAGTCATGTAAAATTTTATTTAATTTTCAGGATCTCATTAAATATACACCAGCTAGCCATCCGGACCATACAATGCTGACGGACGCGCTAAACATGACCCAACATTTCTTAGACGAGTTCAACATTATACAGACGAAATCTATGTTTCCTGTAAGTATGATATACTATTTGTTGCCGACGTGCAGCAATAAGATGCTGAATTTCATTTATTTATTTTTTAATTATTTTTTTCAGAATGCAGATCGTGCACAACGAAGACTGGTCAAAAACTCATTTATAGTAGAACTTTCTGATGGGCATAGAAAATTAAGGCATCTCTTCCTTTTTAACGACGTTATCGCGTGTGCCAAATATAAGGTAAAATAGCTCATATGGATATAAAATCTTTTGAAATACATCTTTTATTATAATGAGAATCCCCACCTCGATAATGCTAAGTGTACGAGCTACTCATTGTAAAAGCTGCGGTCGACGAAGCCGCATAAAAATAGGGTTGAGGAAAAGTCGGTATAATAGGGATGCGTGCTTCATAAAATTTATGTTTTCGCAATATATATGCTCAATTCAGAAACGTGAAATTTTTATTCTGTATGTATGAAAATGATTCATGTAACTTCCTAGTTTTAAAGTTCTATGGACGGCAACAAAGGCCTTTGTCATTGTTTTTTAAACGGCGCGTTCGCACGCGTATTGCGAAATAAATGCAGGCGTTCACTCGCTAGCTTTGCGAAAAAGTTGGTAATGTTGTCAGAAATAAGCTTTTCAAAACAAGGATTTTTTTAAAACTTCAATTTGATATGTCCCGTTGATGTCGTAATTAAATAAAATCCACCTGCGATATTTTTCCAGTTAAAGTATAGTATAGAAGAGATACTGAATCGTGGTCATGCGCGTATGCTTTGAACTTTCCCAGTGAGGGGGCCGTAGTAAACACTAGGAGCTGATGAATATATAAAAGATTATGCTAATTCTCTTAATCGTTGCACCCTTGTCAAACTGGTCGTAGTCAGTAATCGATGATTGCTGATGCTGAGTGAATCAATCAGCATTGCTGTAGTGCCATACTTGTTGAACCCTTCTAGCACACTCATAATAATAATTTCTGACTCTAACCTTTAGGCTTCGGGTCGTGACAAGTTCACGTTCGAACTGAAATGGTTCATTCCTTTACCCGATATCGTCGTCGTGGAGGAAGAAGCCGGCGTTGAGGCCCGGGAGACTTCGCCGGCTAATATCGTGGCGCTCAAGTCGCAGGCTTCCACCGTACGTGATCAGATCCTGGCAGAGGAACGAGCGGTGGCCGATGATAAGGTAGGTTTTTTAGCCTCTATGTTGTGTTGTAAAGTGTTTCGAACTCCCGAAAGAATTCTTATTTTCCAATCGAATCTAAAGTTTAAAAAAACAATTTTGATAAGATTCATTCAGATCAATGTTTCTATTTCATTATTAAGCCAATGGATACAGCTGAACGTGGCGTTTCAGTTTTTATGAGACTGTAAGCTCTACTCCTGAAGCTACCCGTAAGGTATACAGGTGAGATTGTATACGTAGGTATACATACGTATGTATTTTATTTAATATTTTTCTAGAAAATCCGTATTGGCAGCCGCGGCGCCCTAGAGAAGCAGCGAAAGAAATTAGCCGAGTTGGAGGGACAACTCGTACTGGCGTCGCCGAACTTGGTATTCCGCGTGGGCGCCAAGGCGGCCGGCGGAGGCCTACAGCGGCAGCACGTGTTCTTCCTCAGCTCGGAGTTCGAGCGCACGCAGTGGATCGACTCTATACATGCGTTACAGGTATGAATTGGATTATATACCTTATATATTATGTAATCCAACTTTAGTGCTGATATGATGATGATGAAAGTTTGTGGATGGATGGCTTTTGGATGTGTGTTGATCCAAAATTGAAACACGAATGTCGGATTATTCTACCGCAACCTACATTATCTGGCATATGGATCCTCCGAGATTCAACTTCGAATATGTGCCGCAGTTTTAACCCTACACTTACACTGTATCAGATAGTACATTGTTCAGTGTTGTGCGTCATCATGCCACTAGATGAATGGTGCATATACATATATGCAAGTATTGTGTCCTGTAACAGAGTTTTTGTGATACAGGCATCATCAGCGCCGCCGCTGGGCGCGACCGCGATCTCCATGCTGGAGCTGCAGGCGTGGGTGACGGCGTGCCGCAGCTTCCTGCAGACGGACATGGGGTCGTACCTGCTGCGCAGCGGCCGCGACGACTCGCTGCTGCTCGGCGACCTGCAGCTGCACATCGGGGGCTGCACTTCGCCGCTAGACACGCAGGCTGGTGAGACGCACCGTATACACGTCGCACCGCGATCTCACGCCGGAGCTGCTGGCGGATTACTGGCAACTCGTCACGCGAGCGCAACTCTTCGTTTTCGCTGCTCAACATTTATTCTTAACTTGTCAAATCTGACACCTGCGTTAGTCACATTCGCACACGATTAACGAACAGCTAAGTTTCTACGGATTAGAGCATAAATACAATCTTCGACGCAACATTCTCGGAGCCACGGTTATCTTGGTGTACCCATCAAACCTAGTAGAATTGAAGGCCGACGGGTCACCCCGCTGGCCGCTCCGTGGAGAGCGGCCGAGCCGAGGCCGCCGTGGAAGCGGCCGCCGCATCAGGAATATGAGCGAGGGCAGCTCACACTCCTGGCAACAAGCGGTAGGCGATGGCACCGTGTGGTTTTAGTGGGTTCAAGCCCCACATAACCTGTCCGGCTTCTCGTAGCCGGCCGGGTAGACGAAGGTCTTTCCACACGTAAAAAAAAACCCATCCAACCTAGCGAAATATCAGCCCGTTGATGTTGGTTGAGTCAAAAATCTAATTTCCGCTACAAATCCGTGATGATTTGGTTATCATCTCTGTCGAAATGAGTCGGCAGGAGATAGGCCTCCCTCAAACATTTCCACCTTGACTATGGCTACTGATAACTAATTGTTATTTAATAACCGCTTATCTAAACGAGTAATTTTTCTTTTAACCTTCAAAAATGGCATTAATCATAACTATCTTTAATCCAGGGAAGTGACCGTGCTCTTAATGAGGTGAGGCGTTGACACAGTTAAATAACTTCTGCAGATGTCATAGTTATCCTATGTAATTTAATTGTACTTGTTCTCGTTTCCAACTAAATTTATTTTTCCATTTTTCATTTTCATGCCGCACATTTCAGATCAAGTTGCATTTCTAATATTACTCGATTTCTTAATTCAAATATGTTTTTCCAGATTATTACATAGTAGTGGAGATCGATTCGTACGGTCACTACTTCCGCAAGGCGAAGTCGAAACTGGTGTGTCGATCAGCGCAGCCGCGGTGGAACGAAAACTTCACTTTAGATCTTGAGGGTTCGCAGAATCTGCGACTACTGCTCTATGAAGACGCTGCAAGACCTGTGCTGAGAGGAAAGTGTACGCTCAAGGTAAGGATATCCCTTTGTTTTATTTAATTTAAATATTTTCTCTTTCGAGCTGGATCTCCTCCCTCAGAGCCATGTAAGCCACCGGGAGCCACGGTGCATTAGCGGGTTTCGAAGCTTCGGGTTCTTTGTCCATACCCCACGCATCATTCACCGTCGTTACCGGATAACAAGAATGTCATGCCGTTTGCATATAAAAGCTATGTTTGTTGACAGTTGTCCCGCGAGTGGGCGCTAGAGACGGGCGGCGTGTGCCGCGCCGTGTCGCTGGGCGGCGGCTCGCTGCCGCTGCGCCTGCGCATTCTGCCGCCCGAGAGAGAGGCGCGCCGCGTGCCGTCCGCCAAGCCCGGCGCGCTGTTCGGCGCTAAGATCACGCACGTCGCCAAGTATGTACTGCGACTCTAACCACTTACTGGAAGCGCGCTGACATGCGTGCAGGGAAAGAGTAGGCGCTTTACGGAAAAGTAGAGACTTTTGTTGATTTTTCGGCACAAATCTGCTATCCTGCTCTCACCCCTATTTTTATCTTTAACAAAATAGATAGCAGGGTTTCACAAATGTACGTGCAAGTTTTGTGTATCGTTATAATAACACCTACAAGGTTTTTTCAGCAGTTTCGTTAACATTACAAATTCTTCAATCAAAGAGCTCAGGGTCAAAGATATTTCCCGTAAAAATAATAAATCTACACTTATCTTTTGGCCTATTATCGTTGGCAGCGCTAGTTCATTCCTTCAAAAAAATGATATCTTGTTTCAGACGTGAAAAACGCAATATTCCGTTCATAATAAGCGCTTGTGTGCGAGAAGTCGAGCGGCGAGGAATAACTGAGGTGGGCGTGTACCGCATTTCCGGCAGCGCGTCCGATCTAAACCGCCTCAAGAAGAGCTTCGAGACTAGTGAGTTCATTCAATTATTGTTTTTTACTACGCTTTTATTACCTTGGGTTGTATGTATGTATGTATGTGTGTAACGGAATCTTTGAGCTTAATTTTCACTGATTTCTAAACGTCTGATCAACTTGGAACTTTGCACACGTATCAAGGACCGATGACAATGCAATATTTTGATAAGAGTTTCTCATTATCCTTATTAAAACTGCCAGGATTAATAAATTCATTTTTAGATCCTTCGTATGAGAGTAAGAGAGACAGAGATAGCACCAGTGCCAGTAATCTCCATACAAGAAACCAAGAAGTTCTGACGTATAATGAGTCAAAAAGAGATGTAATATATTTCCATATAATGTTACTATTAACCTGAGGCTTCTTTATTTCATCGCATTGCTCCATTTAGTATTACCATTAGAAACCATAGTAGAATTAGTAGAATATTTTAAAACAATAAAAAATATATAAGTAATAAAACAAAAGTAATAAATGAAAATTGAACAACTAAATTTACAAAAATACAAGAATAAAGTTACTACCTACAGAACTTTGCGATATTTAATACGTATTTAACATATTAATGCAATTTTTGAATTAACATTAGGTATCTTTTGCCTATTTATAATAGCAACACTGTAATACTCGTTTGGAAAATGAGTGACAGTTTTTTATGTCAAATAAGTTTTGCAGTAAGTTTTGATTGAATTCGATTCGAACACCTGTAAACTTTCTTTCTGTTGTTTTTTACCGGTGCCTGTGTATTTACCTATTTGCACTTTGTTTTGTGCTGATAACTTATCGTTATTTGGAGTTTGGAATCTTCCGTTGAGTCGAGCTTTGTTCTTCCGGATATTCGTGTGATTTTATCATCTGAGATTGGACTCTGACTGTGTTTACTGTGTTGTGCAGATATTTTGAGATAGGACTCCTGTAAAAAGTACCTTATTATTTGAGATAGGAGTCCCAAGTTTGTGTTTGTTTTTGTGAAAGACAGATTTTACAACAAAAGTGCCACGATGTCTTCAGATAAACTTTGTTGCGTTCCTGGTTGTATAGGCAGTGGAGGTATGTTTGAAATATTTTTGTTCCTGTATCAATCTGCCTCTTAATCTAGTGGTTTGATTCCTGGCAAGGCCACAATCGAAAATTATTACGTTTGCTGGATAGTCAAAAATATTATTAACAGTGATTTATCACTATAAAATTCTTTTCAACTGGGTTTAACAATCATCATACATACATATAATCACGTCTATATCCCTTGCGGGGTAGACAGAGCCAACAGTCTTGTAAAGACTGATAGGCCACGTTCAGCTATTTGGCTTTAAGATAGAATTGAGATTCAAATAGTGACAGGTTGCAAGCCCATCGCCTTAAAAAGAATTATGATGATGAGAATATTATGAGATTTAATCCAATCAGGCCACATATAACTTTAAGAAAGTTAGTTGTGAAAACCTCCGGCGATGGGCGCATGGTTGCGAAAGTCTTTTCTAGTAAGATAGTTATACCAGAAGTGTTAACTTCCAAAAAATAATTGTATAAAAAAACTAAAAAACTACCCGTTTTATTGCAAATCGAACTAAAAAATAGAAAATAAATAATAGTTTAAAAAAAACTAAAAAACTACGCTTTTATTGCTAATCAAACTAAAAAATAGAAAATAAAAATTAATGACAAAGGAATTCAGTAGTAGCAAGTCGAACAATCAGTTATAGTCAGTTGTAGTAGTAATTACCTCGGATTAAAATTATAACAAAATTAAATTTATAAACAAAACAATTTAAATCAGAGTAAAAAGCGTGGGGTGCATTTTACTTCATTTTCATAACTCTCTTGTCATAAATATATGCTAATAGAATGATTTTAATATTTACTACATCAGGCACCCCACGCTTTTTACTCTGATTTAAATTGTTTTGTTTATAAATTTAATTTTGTTATAATTTTAATCCGAGGTAATTACTACTACAACTGACTATAACTGATTGTTCGACTTGCTACTACTGAATTCCTTTGTCATTAATTTTTATTTTCTATTTTTTAGTTTGATTAGCAATAAAAGCGTAGTTTTTTAGTTTTTTTTAAACTATTATTTCATCTATGAATGTTATAGTTTGCCATATCGATGATTGTCGCGAAGTAAAGCAGTGAAAGTAAATTTCTTCAGCAGAATTTTTTTCGTCATGAAAAAAAATGACGAAAGCTAACAGTCTGCATCCGGCTCGAAGGACCAAAAATGCCCCTTATATTTTTGATCCCCTGCTTAGAACTTCTACACTATCAAAATGATAGACGAACCCCTGTCGCTGTAGTTTGTCGAAGAAAAAGGCCTACGAATATACAGAATGAGTTCATAAAACTTAAATTAAGATGTATGATTCACCTAAAGTAGCAACGCAGCGTTGTGTAGGTAAAATATTTAGATTAAAAAATTTGCTTGGCCAAGACATTCGCTAACAGAATTTTTCATTTCAGATGCTTACGAAGCCGAGCAGCTACTAAAAGAAGTTGACATCCACTCTGTGACGGGCGTGCTCAAGTTGTACTTACGGGAACTGCCGGAGGCTTTGTTTACGGATGCGCTGTATCCGGAACTCATTCGAGCTTGGGGCGCCACCCAGGTATTTAAACGTTATTATTTAATTAGATTTATTAAATTTTTTAAAGAATTACAAATATAACAAATACATAGAATATGAACTCAAAGCAAAATATCTCAGATATTTTGCTTTTATATCATTTTCTATATTATAACTGAAATATTTTGCTTTTGAATTTCAGTGACTTTTTAATATTGTTTTACATTTTTTTCCCGAAGTAATCTAAATATGTTTAAACAACTATATAAAAAAAATCTACCCAATTTTAACCTTATGTTGCAATAAAGAAAAGGTATTGAGGGCTCAATTAAGTGAGACAACACGAAATGTAATTGTATTATGTTTGCAGGGAGCTGGAACGTCTGTAGACTCCGGCCCGGCGCACACGCGGCGACATGCATTGCTCAAATGCTACGCACAACTGCCTGATTTAAACAAGAACTGTATAGATTTTCTACTCAATCATTTTGTTAAGTAAGTGACTATTTATTTCAATCTTTCCTTACCCCCGACCCCCTGAATGTTAAATCCTTAAAATTTTCAACAATTGTTGAATCATATAATAAAATGTTCTGTTATCGAGCAAAAATAGTTTTCGTATCGTCATTGTGTACATAAGTTAATGTCAAAATAGGATAGTGCTGGGGTTGTATGATAACAGTGTACGTTTGGTTGTCAGGGTGAATCAGCACGAGCGCGAGAACAAGATGTCTCTTCACAACCTGGCGACGGTGTTCGGGCCGACACTGCTGCGGCCCGCCAGCGCCGCCGCCGCCAAGCAGCGCACCGACCTGCTCGCCGCGGGCACCGTCGACGCCATGGCGCAGGTGAGCTAGGCGCAGTAAGGTGGGACTCGGGAAAGGTAAAGTTCTGTCTTAAGGTCAAGAACTTTAGACAGAATTTTTCCTTTCCCGGAAATTGTAAGAGGCAATTGAAAGAATAGCACTCACGTGTTCTCTGGCTGTTCCCTTATTTTTTCTAAATAAAAATTTATTGATTTCAGGCCGGCATCCTATACTGCCTGTTGCAACATCGACAGCTCGCCGCGCAACTGTCCTCGCACCAACGCGGGCCCAGCATGATGGACTGAACAGGGACTATAAACACAACTATTTTCTAACTTACCCTTCAGGGTAACAAATAGTTTTACAAACCGAAAACAGAGAGCTTGTGGATAAATTAGGCCATTCCTTTTGGTTGCAAACTATTGTTTTTAACCAAAATTATATCCATCTTCGACATCCACAGCATAGACGGCTGTAGAAAACAGCTTTCCAATTAGAAAAATATTTTTTGTAAGATTTTATTCCTTACTATTATTATTATAGATTTTGATCTTCTTGCTTGAAATTAATAATAAAATCTTTGAATTTATGTTTTGGGTTAAACCATCAACAAAATAGATTTTGATAAATATAGATGAAAATTTATCATACACACAAACATCAATCGAAACTTAACGAAAAATGACTCAAAATTCAAGAGTAATGACTAGTGTCATTACAACAGAAGGACCTAACGTGATAAACAACGGAACTTGTTTAATAAAAACTTTCAGATAAATTTTTGTACGCTGATGTATATCATACACTACTTATGACGTAAATAATGAATAGTCAGTGGTATACACTTCAAAGATATTGTGGCTTCAACAAGCTGCAAATTTGAAGCTATATTATTCCTCATACCGCCCTCTACTGGCAATCGATTTTTTGTAAGGTTTCACTTTTTTTTAATTTTAAACGTGGAATCGCATATCGAAATCCTGTAAACAATAAAACTACCAGTTTCTAGATGTTTTAATCGTAATAGGGAAATATGACCGGCAGCTTGCGTCAATATAAAATTTAGGCGTTGCTTTTTATCTTTATTGTTAAGTAAAACGTCCGTTAAGAAAGTTCAACGAAACCATAAATACATTCCATAAATGCAAGAACAGACTGATTGTAGAAATATTGATTATTGATAAATATCATATACATCAAAATTTTCATGTAAGTAATTAACAATTTGCAAATCAAGCATAAATACATACATTTCCTTTATGTATCAAGTAGCTTTATGTAAGTTAGCGCATTGTATGGATTTTTTGTCTGCGGAGTGCAAACTCTTTAAATTTTGTACAGTACTAAAACTTTATTGAGTCGCATCGGTAATTAACGGTATTGGATGATAAATTGCACGGCGCAGAATAGCGCCACCTACCGCTGAATCAAATCTTGTGAAAATTCAATTAAATAACAACCTTAATGCAAGTACATATAACTTAAAATCCATACAAATTTTCTCCTATCTATTATCTGTGACATAATAGCGGGTTCAAATAGTTCTTATAGGCTCAAATTTTGTCGCGCCATACAAAAATTCGACTTCCGCGCAGGAATAACTTATAATAT
Source organism: Amyelois transitella (assembly GCF_032362555.1). NCBI lineage: Eukaryota > Metazoa > Arthropoda > Insecta > Lepidoptera > Pyralidae > Amyelois > Amyelois transitella. The sequence goes on along the minus strand of NC_083516.1, from coordinate 3,890,858 downwards.
GCCAAAATCGGTGCAACTTATAAAAATACTATTTGTATAAATATGATTCTGTATAGTCAGGGAAGTTTTTGTCGTCTGCAGACATTCTCTCGTTTACACAAGCCTTTATAATCAATACCCCTCCAGGGAACTGATTATAGTGTTGGTTGAATATTGTCAGCATGTGGGCACCAAGTGGCGAAAAGTTGAGTAATCGAAAGTATTATTAAAAGGGACCGAAATGATTATTATAAAAATTTGGACTGATAAATTTAACAATCTATTGTAACAAAATTTATAAAAATAACACGTCTCAGATATTGCCTGTATTACACGGGATACCGTAAAGATTTTTTTAGGTATTATTTTTATATTCAGTTAGTGCAATGAAAACGTAGACTTCTTTTTCGAAGTTGTGAATGAGAATGTATAAATAATTCCAATTAAATTGAATATTAGCACGGCTCGCACGCTATCGCTGTTTTGGTTTTTATTATGACGTGAAACGAGACAGCGACAGTATTTTCTTTTAGATATTATTTTGGATAATGAACAAACTATTATTTTAAACAGCAATTACCTTAAAATGGTAGTCAGTGGAAGGTGAATATTTTGTGAGATGTGAAATGATTTTTCACGAAGATTCTAGAAAAGTTTACTATTTTAGCATTTTTAAATGCTAGTCGTGTGAATTATTTCGTTTCGCAATATTTATTAAGTTTCATTATATCTACAATAAGCTAATTTTGTGTTGGTACCTGCATTTGAAGATGAATGTTTGGCGGAATGGTTGGATTTAATTTAAAACTTTGTCCTGTTTTTTTTTTTTCAATTTTGCAGCTAATTTAGGCTTTTTAACATTTGTATTATATTTTCGTCACAAATATGTATTGACGAATTCTTTAGATAACACTAAATTAGAGGGTTTATTTTCACAAGTAGTATAGAGGTGTTACATTATTAGTACTTAACATAAAATTTTACCAAAAAGTCTTAGAACAAAGTTACTGCATTATTAAAATTTGTATTGATTTTGTTGAAAGACATTAAACGTTTAATTTACGACTGTTTATGAATATAATAATATATTGTTATTAATATTAAGTGCATATTGTGTTATTTCTTTAACTATATTCAGATTTTTGTTTTTCTTCGCCAAAGATCGCTTTGTATCATCATCATTTAAAAACACTTGTAATGGACTCTATGTATTCAACCTTTGTACTTGTATTATAATTTCCAAGTCGAGACATGTCGGGTACGTAGAACTGGCAAGGATAGGTTTTATTTTTATCCCACCACTGAAATTTCTAATATATAAAAATAAGAATTAAAAATTCAATGCTAATTCTAACATACCTAGATACAGGGAATACTTTTTGTATACCGACAATGCAATAAGCTTTAAATAAGCTATCTAGTTTTATAGCCAGTATTTTTATGCTGGAAATTGCCGTTCAACCGTTTAAGTAATTATCATTATTACCATTCTATCACTATCGAGGATTATAACAGGTTTCTACTTACGTACTATATACTTAATTACAGAAACCAATTATAAGACAAGGTATATGTGATTATTCTGCTTTGGCAGAACTCCATGAAATTGTAAAAATATAATGTGCAAATGAAAGAGAAACGTTTTTTTTTTTTTTCATTTTAGACGCTTTTTTATTCTATTATACCAGAAAGGCCAATATCTTGGTCAAATAGTTATCATAAGCTTAAATAACTGCAAACATCACAAATAATTAAATTTGTTTGACAAAAGAAACCCAAAATAGTGTTTATTTAAACTTTATTCATGTAGTTCACATTATACTTCTATAGACTGCCTTTCGATATGCTTATTGCTGCCAAATTAACTGTTGCCAATTATAATATTCTTGACAATCTGTAGTATTATAGAATGTCTAGACATAAGGGTTCTTTAGTCACAAGTTTTAATAATACAGTCAAATAAGTTAACCAGAAAAGTGAACACATTTTTTATGTACCTATGTTGAGGTTTCTAATGAACAAAGTAATTGTAGAAGTTTAACAATTTTGTCTATGTATTTTGACTGAATTAAGCATAGCATAAATTTTAAACCCTTCGCTTTCCCCTTTTATTCAAGGAAGCCCGAAATGTTACCTTGTAATCATTTCAACCTCTTTTTATTCGTTATTACTAATAATAATTCAGCTGTATTATAAAGTATTTAACAATATTTAGTTATTAATGATTATTATAATACCCAATACTGTGTATTTGATTTTTGTATATAAATGACACTAAAATGTAGTTAAAACTTGCAATAAAATGTATTTTTAATACACCTTTATACCAGTGTTTTTTTGGATTGTTTTTTATTGCCTTAAAAACTTCTAATCTAACATCACCGATATCAGATTGGTCTGAATCGAGCAAGTAATGCGAATAAGATTTTTTTTCCCTTTGTGGCGATCGACCCATAACTATCTCTCCCACTACAATATGTATGTTTGTAACGCGATCCGATTTGCCGCGGGAAATCAATTTTTCGAGAGAGGAGTATTTCCAAACTTAAAGTTATGCAATTATGCTCAAAAACGTGGCCGAGCGGCCGAAAGTGCGAGCACTAATCAGTGCTTAAGCAGTTGAGGCCAGTGCATTGGTCATTCCCGTTCGTCCCACCAGTGGAACGCGCCTTATAATTTATAAAAATATAATATTTTATTAAATTCTGTTCGTCCCACTGGTGGGACGAACGGGAATAACCCAGGGCACTGATAACTGCTTAGGCAGCTGAGAAGTTCTGATTTTGATGAAATTTAAAATGTGTGTAGGATGGGTCTATGGCCTTTTTAAGTTCGTCGTGGGGCATCAAAATGGGTCATGTAGTTTTTGAGATAGGTATTCACAAGTTTGTAAAAATTGAACGTATTTGCGAGGTCTACGTTAGTAGCAAACAATTAGTTAATTGTGTTAATATTGTTTGGTTGCAGGCAGGTTATTTTTCTATGGATTTATCTATATACATATGTTTTATTTTCCTAGTTCATATTATTGTATTATGTATGTAATAAATATAATTTTGAGCTTGAATAGGAATAACTATGGTTAATCAATAAAAGTAAATGTTAGAGAAAAATTTTAATTAAAGATAATTTGGTACAAAGTTACTTTAAATATAAATTTGATATAACATCTACTGTGTTTATGTCTGATGATTTTTCTGATATAAAAATAAATATAGAAATAATTAATATTACTACTGACGCCAATGTCTTTGTATTCCTAAAAATAAAGAATGCAATAACAAGTAATCCACAATACAATGCTAACTTTTTAAGTGTGTTTCTAAACAAATCACTTTTTAATTTATCATCCATACAAAATCCACTCCATAATACATGGTCTGATACACATGATGTGCAGTTTGATACTCCGCCTCCCAAACAAGTTTTACAAGATTTATCACATGGATAACACACATAAGATCCCTCATTGTTTGAACAGTATTCATCTGGTTTACATATAGTTGTATCTACACACTCGTCAATATCCACACATTCACCTAGCTCTAATGACCAACCAAGTTTGCATTCATTGCACATATTAGCACCGTCACCAGAGCACCCGTTGCAGGCTTTGTGGCAAGGCTGACATATGTCTTTATTAAGATAAAAATTCTTAGCACAAACATCACAGGATGTTCCATCATACCCTTTTTTGCATTTACATTTACCATCACCTTTTCTACTCTCATTACATGAACCATGGCCACTGCACACCTCATTATTCTTACCATTCGGACATGGTAGACATGATTCACCATAGTGATTTTTTGGGCAACAATATTGCAGTGTATCTATACATAACCAACTATACAAGTCTGCTGATTTTGGGCCATCATCAAACCACCACTTCTCTAATACCTGCTCAGCTTCCTCAGCTAATACATAGCAATCATCTTGATGACTTTTTAATTCTGAACAAAGACCTTCTTGCACTTCCACAAGGCGTATCTCACTGCGAGCATAGGTCTTTAATTTTGCTTCTTCCCAGGCTACATCACCACCTTCATATTTTCCACGAGAAGTCTTTTCTATCCAAAAATTAAAAGAATCAGATAATATTTTACAACGATTACATTCATTTAGTTTTTGGGCATTAAATTTATGCAACAGTTTTTTACTTAAAACTATATCACAAATAAATAACAAATAAAAGGTTGTATAAAAAATGGACCAAGACATAGTAAATTCAATTATGGTTAGTCGCCACACTAAAGGACTGCAAATTTTATTTTGTAGTAAGTAAAGTACAGTATGTATCTACCGTACTTTTGAGAATTAAATATCTAATTAAAGTTAGTCAGTCCTATTCTGGCATAGTTTTAGAAATAATGGACCTAAATCTCTATTTGGAAATTATTTAATCTACAGGTAGGTAGTTATTTTAAATCATGGAGCCGACTTATTTGACTGTAAATAAAACGAAAAACTAAGGGAATAAAACTAGAATAATGACCACAAGCGTAGAATAAAATTTGATGTAGAGTCGGTTCGACCGAGTCCTCAGCCGTTTAGAGTAGGCAGTAGGTTACGCTGCTGCACAGGGGAGAACTGAAGAAAAGAGAAGACAAGACTGGCTGGGAGCTGCGTCCTGCGGCTTTATTGGGTTTTATATTTAGGTTATGAAATCCGCTCATTTCTTCATTCTTTACCTATTTATTTGGACCGACGAGAAAGTGACGTCTGTGTCAAAAGACTAGGTAGGTTTAAGTACCTACGCAAAATTCGCAAAGACAAAAATCTTTCAAAAATACATGTCGTTAAAATAAAAAATACCATTTGTAGATTATGTATTGCAGACTTTATACTCCAAAAATATTTATGTATTGAAAAATAGTCAGCGTGTCAAGTGTCAGCTTTCCCCTCCTAGAAAGAAGCGTGATTTTATGTATGATGTGAGTGTGAGTCACATACAAGACATGGGTAATCTCAACTCCGACACGTGTTTTGGCTCACTGAATCTTGATTTTTACCCGGTACAGATTCCTCGTAAAGATACATAGTTCCTTATCAGCTCCTGCTCACAGTACACACGTGCGTCTAAGTCGTCCGTTCGGTACCGGTTTCATTAAATGATTCAAACAGATTATATTGAATGTAGCCGGTACTGCGACCGCTGTCTGTAGATTCAATTTGAATTATGACAAAACAATGTACTATGTTATGTGGAATTGTACCTATATTATTTCTACAAAAAAGATATTTCATTTTCCGTATAAAAAGCCTTTTAAATATATTTGAGTGTCGTGTCCCAGCACTTCAGAATAGGACCACTCCATCTTTTTCTCATGGATATCGTAAAAAGCAACGAAGGGCTATCCCTTGGTTGCAAAGTAAAAATAAAAAATCGGTTCAGGAAAACCGAAATAATAGTCGCTAACCGATATAACTTTCGTCGTTTTTGCGTTACTCTGTGAACTCTCGTTGGCTTATGTTAGGACACGAATTTTATGCGTTGTATTGGAATAGCATATTTGATCGTCCTAATGGAATGGTTAAAAAAATAGCTTCGCTCGTTACGTCAAGTTGGGCAAAGACTGGGTTGATTTGGCGCTTTTTCATTAGTAACAGTTGGAAACAGTGCACGTCATTGTCATACGTCAAGTCAAGCTCTAGCAAGCACGTCTCTATCTAGGCAAAGTAAATCTATCAACCATCAAATTAATCAATTCTAACCTCAAGGAAGTGACATGCTATTTTTGTAAATGAATATTATTTTCATTTGTTACTCAAAACGATGGGTGATAAAATAAGGTAGGCACTATTTTCTCTTTTAAACAAGCTGTATTTTTTTATTTAAATAAAATCATTAAAGGGCCTAATAACAATAATATTATGTGCTACTTAACGACGTGTTCACTTGATGTCTATATTTTCCCTGTTTTCGAAATATGAGAGAATTTTCAAAATCCTTTATCCGAATTAAGCAAGTTTGTGGGAAAACCTCATGGTAAACGATAAAATAACTAAAACTACAACCTTCATTATAATACCCACGTGAACACATCATGCGCCAAACATTTTGTTCTATCATCAAAATGTTATTTACTAAAGATTACGAATAAGTAAATATACATGGTGCCGTTAGGTTCACTTTAAAAGAGGACAAATAAATATAGTAGTAATGCTCCTGCTATTTTTTGTGTGAAATTATTCACACGAAATACAAGAGTAACTGATTATTAATTCTTCATATTTTTTTCATGATTTATTCTCGACTGGAGTAATATATATTAGAATGCTAAAATATATAAAAACAGTCCAGTCGGTAAATTTGTCCATTAACAAAAGTTTTAATAATTTTGGGTAGATCAGACTGAATAACTTATGTTTAAGCTATACAGCTGAACATGGCCTTTCGGTCTTTGTGGGCTCTGCCTTCCCCATAAGGGATTAAGACATGGTTATACCTATGTATGTATGTAAATATGCGTGTTGAATATGATAAATATTTTTCCTTCCAAGTAATGTTCTATGAAATAATTTACAGCTTAGTATTGATGAAACTTACTATGGATTTCCAGTTGCAATTTGTCAATATATTGGTTTATCTGTTTCAGAATTAATTCAAAATTTGATGTAAAGGAGAACTATGAACCTTCAGGTTCTGAAGATGAATATACAGAAAGAGAAAAAGAGTTGATTTCAAAAGTAAAAAAACGGAAGCATGATGGTTCTGATAATGAAGATGAAATGTATGCATTCTCCGAATCCGATGAAGACTCTGACATCCAAAAGGACAACCCTGACATAGCAGATAGTGATGTAGAAGGACAAGAAAAATCTGATGATGATTTACCAGATCCAAAAGCATGGGGAAAGAAAAAACGATCTTACTATTCTACAGATTATGTTGATGAAGACTATGGAGGGTTTGGACAGGATGAACAGGCTGCTCTTATGGAGGAAGAGGAGGCAAAAAATATTCAAAAAAGATTGCTAGAACAACTTGGTGATGAAGATTTCACATTGGAATTTTTCACTAAACAGATCCAAGCAGCAGAAGACAAGGAGTCTGTTATTAAAAGTGACCTCAGTCAAATGTCAAAAAGGCAAAAAATACAGTTGTTGGAAAAAGAAAGTCCAGAGTTTGCAGGTCTCATTAATGATTTTAAAACAAAGCTAACAGTGGCTAAAGATGATTTACAACCAGTTTTAGAATTAGTGAAAGATGGTAAACTACCAAAATGCCCTGCTTCGAAATTTGTAAAAACAAATTATGATTTGATACTAAACTATTGCACAAATATCAGTTTTTATTTACTTCTGAAGAGTCAGAGAATCAATATACAGAATCATCCAGTTATAAAACGATTGTATCAGTATAGTCAAATTTTGAACAAAATGGAACCAATATATTTAGAAGTTATTAAACCACAAATTGATAAAATTTTGGCTGCTGTGAAGAGTAATTTGGCATTGACTGTAACAGAATTCAAACAAGAACAAAAAGACAGAATGAAACGCAAGTCTGGAAAAGCAGCTCCAGAATCAGCACCGAAGAAACTGAAATTGATAAGTGCTATTGAAAAAGATGATGGAGAAGATACTGGTGTTTCAGATGATGATTATGAAGAAAATGAATTGACCAACATTGATACTAAAGTTGATAATGTTAGGTATGACAATGAATCAGAAGAAAGTGGATTTTCAGACAATGAGGCTTCACCTAATTATACTGAAATTGAAAATAAACCATCCACATCTCAGGCCCTAATAGTTGAAGGTGATAAACGTGATATAACCTACCAAATTGCTAAAAATAAAGGTTTGACGCCTCACAGAAAGAAGGACCAGAGAAATCCACGAGTGAAACATAAACTCAAGTACAGAAAAGCCAAGATCAGAAGGAAGGGTGCTGTCCGGGAGCCTCGAACAGAGATCACACGTTATGCAGGAGAATCTTCTGGTATTAAAGCTAATGTTAAGAAGAGTGTTAAAATTAAGTAGTATAAACTTCATATTAATTTATTCAAAATAATGTAATTAGGTACTTTATTTCTACAATAAAATAATCCTCTGATGTTTTATAAGTTTTTCAATGCTGCCACCTGAAACAACATACAAGTATTAAAGAATGGGTAGTGTTTATAGTGTTAAATGAGATCTATTTCACTATGTACAAAATAGGCTGTAGGGATTTCTATAAATACCAGTAACCAATATTATTACATACATACATAAAATCACGCCTTTTCCCGGAGGGATGGGCAGACACTGCATCTTTCCGCTTGCCACGATCTCTGCGTACTTCCTTTGCTTCATCTACATTCATTACTCTCTATAACCAATATTATTTCTGAAGCTTAATGTATTAAATATGTATCAAAGTCACTCCAATAGCTTTTCAGTTCATTTATTAGAAGGAAAAAGGTATTCTTTATGTAATATTATTAATATTTAACAAGGGCTTCTAACGGATTAGCAACGGCAACAAATTTAGGGGGGGACGACTCCAGAATGTTAAGGATACCGGGACTACCGCCAGGTGGAAGAATAAATCTAGCAAAACTTACAATTTCAAAACTTTGTCTTTACCCCCTGAAGCCACATATGCGCCATCTGGTGACCAGTCTACAGCGTACACTTCGTCAGCATGACCTGGTAAATCTAGCTCCAATTTTTTAGTCTTCATATTCCAAACTAAAAGAAAGAATTTTTGTTACAATTTGAAATAAGACTTACGTAATTTCGTATCATACATACATAATCCCAATTGAAAAAACATCAGTTTAATGTTGATATAATTCAGTTATCAGCAATACAATACATACAATAATCACGTCTATATCCCTTGCGAGGGAGACAGAGCCAACAGTCTTGAAAACCCATGTTCGCCTATAAGGCTTTAGGAGATTCAAATTAAAAAAAATCATTTAAAACCCGGAACGGTAGGCTAAATTAACCTTTCAATGTAGAGTCTGCACTGGAACTAAGTAAAAGTCTGGAGTCTGCAGACCAAGCCACCATGTACACGGCTTGCACATGTCCTCTGAGGGATGTGATGAACTTCCCAGTGGCTGCTTCCCATAGTTTCACTGATTTATCAAATGATGCTGATGCTATTATTCTGTAAGAATTTTTATTTACTTATTCTAACCTACTTTAAAAGAGAAGATGAGTATATATTATTATATACATATATATAAATATAAATGCACACCAAATTAATTATTGTATTGTTTAAGCTTAAATAACTAGGCATTTGTTTAGTCTTTTTGAAAATTCCCATGACCATAGTAACCTTAAATTTCATTCCACACTTGAAACTTTATCAAAAAAGCAATGTTCATGTTAATAATATTGAAAAATAATCATTCATCACCTTGTATCTGGTGAAAACTTAACATCATTTATAAGTTGTTGATGCCCTGTCATTCTTGCCATTGGTCTCTTTTCCTTCTCTGGTAGCCACAAAAATAGTGTAAAGTCATCTGAACCAGAAACTAGTTTTTCTGCACCTTGTGTACATACGGCTTCATACCTTTCCAAAGCTCTTTGCTGTAAGACCTTTTCTGAAAGTAATATTTATAAAAATGTATAATATTGTCATGTCTATTCATATTATAGTTCTTTAATTACATCTAAAGAAATAGAACCAATTACATATATCTACCACTTGTTTAATATACTAACTATCAGTGATAAATCCATTTTGATCCATGACAGGATGGAATGGACCTGTGCGCAACACATAGTCAGTACTTAATGCCAGTGTATTCACCCAATGAGCATGTCCTTCCAAAGTCCTACAAAGAATTCCATCATCAGCTCTCCAAACCTATAAAAATCATATAATTTTATGAACAGGCATCATAATATTTAAGCATAATGTTTCTTTTGCAAGATTGTTGGCTCTGTTTTCTCCGTAAAGGTAAAAAACGTGATTATATGTAATGTAATTTTGTTTTGTCCCATACTAACTTAAAATTATAAATGTGAAAGTAAGTTGGTAACTACTTCACAGGAAAATTAATTATTATTAAATTTAATTTTACAGTTTGGAGCAAAGATAAGACAAAGATACTTTTCACATGAGCTGTGTCCAAAGTTCCATCCATATGTGCAGAAAATTAGATTTAAAAAGTATGTTACTAATAAAGTAGTTCTATTGTTTAAATATCATATGCTGAAGTTAAATTCATACTTTGATTGTTCTATCCTGTGAGGATGTGTATATTAGCCCATTTCCCCCCCATTTAATACCAGTGACAGCTTTCGAATGTCCACACAAACTTAGGACTGTAAGTCCTGTCACTGTGTCCCATATTCTTACATCACCATCCTTTGAAGAGCTTGCTATTTTTCTGCAATCTGGATTTCTATAAGATAAAAAATAAATGTTTTCTATGTGAATTCAATGGCTTTACAAAATACTAATTTAAAAAAAGAAATATTTTTAATGTTTTCTCAATAAAATTCTTTTCTTAGGTAGTAAACTTAGTTTTAAGTTAATTATTTGACATCAACCAATGTTGTGGAATCAAAAGATATGACAATTATTGCAGTGTCCCATGATAATGAATAAAAGTTATGAATCTGAATTCCTAAAAAATGTCTCCTACTTACTTATGATATGGTTCCCAAGCTAATGCTGTAATCCACTGCTTATGGCCAGTCATAGTTTTGCCAATCTGCTTTCCAGTATTTGGTTCCCATAAAATAATTTTTCCTTGTTTGCAAGCAGATGCTAGTTTTGAACCATCTGGTGACCAACTTATGCATAGCACCCAGTTATTGTGGCCTTGAAACATAAAATCACAGATAAGCAATTATTCTTAAAAATAAAAGACAAAATAAGATGAGCACTTGAATGCCCACAATTGGTGCACAATAATAATTTTGTGCATCATTTTACTTTAAGTTAACTGAAGAATAAACAAAGAGAATTATCATACCTTTACAGACATGAAGAGGTGTTTGAGTACTCAAATCCCAAAATCGGACAGTCGTGTCCCCTGAGCCACTGGCTATCTGTTTGCCAGATGGACTAAAGCTGGTTGATATAACAGCTTCTGCATGCCCGGGTATAGAACTAATATGAACAAATAATAACACATATTTACTTAAGATATATAACTCTAACCCTTCTTTGCATGATGATGGAAATTTCAATCATAACATTTAGTGAAGAAAAAAAGGTCCTCAAAAACTGTAAACTTTAAATTTGTTGCTGCTGGCAACTTTATAAATGACTATTGCGTACAATAAAACCCTAGTACCAGTCTACTAGAAGAAGAATTACAATAAAAAAAAGAAAGGGCACTTCGGTGTAAATTTCCCAAATGTAAAGGCTATTCCACAATTTTGTGTAATCAATGTGGAGTTAATTTGTACTTGAATAAAAATAATAATTGTTTTTTAAATTATCATTTAGAATAAAGGAGAATAAGTAAACAATATCTTTTGAATTATTTAGTACTGAGCTATATATGTAACAATGCATAATGATGTAAATTTTCATCACTGTTTTTTATATAATTCAAATTCTTATTTATACTAGGATTTTTTTTTAAATATTTAAAAAAATCCTTTAATTTAGAGCATTAATTACATCAACCTGATTTATTTAAAAAAAAATAGGAAAATTCATGCAATGAAGGGCTAAGAGGTACTACTAAAAGAAAATTTCACTTACCTAGTACATCTTGTTATTGGACGTACTCTAAAAACTGCTTGTTGTTGATATATTATATCCACAACTTCTTCAGAATTCAAAGTTTTAATATCCAGTGAGTCTTTCAATGTTGATGTGATTTCAACATCTTTGACAAAGAAGAGGAACGGTTTGTCTTCCTACAAAGATAATATACTATTATTATAATATGTTTATTCATTATGTTTCGTTTGCATTAGAATAGCAAGTTTATAACTAAATACCTCTTGTAAAAGTGCATTACAGATGAGTTGCAGCTGATCTTTGGTAATATTCAAAGGCAGGTCCAAAGTGCCCCCAACTTCTTCTCCCGTATCAGATTTTAGTTTTGCTTGAACACAGCTAGGTAAATCCACTTCCATGTTTATTACAAGTTAAATAAAATTATTCAAAAAGAATACCTATGTGCATGTCTTGTTGGTAAAGATAACCTTAAAAACAATGATAAACAAAGGATGTCTTTGACATTGACATAACTTTTATCTATTTCCTTACGACAAGGAAGAGGCAAATAATTATTGCTTTCTTTTCCCCTTTTAGCTTTTAACATTGAAATTTCCATCTATCATTTCTATAATCTTTTTTAATCCCGCAAGCAAGATTGATCCTTTATTTTCAATTCAAATAAATAAAATTCATGCATGGTGCATTATTTATACGAGTTTCCATTTAGTTATGGCATGGCAACATTATTTAAATGTCGGACGGACAGCGGCATTCCATCCTACGTGTTATGTTTATTTTAATTTAAAATAAATTAATCATTGACTTTTACCTGCAATTTGATTTAACAATGAAAGTTTTATATTTTTTGTTTGTCCTGTGGCGAATAGTTAACTGTGATGAACATAAACACATTTATGAAGATAAGGAGCAAGTCGTGCTGTGGATGAATACCGTAGGCCCATATCATAACCGACAAGAAACTTACGCTTATTTTTCGCTACCTCTGTGCGGTGGTACTAAAGTGAAAATCGAGCATTACCATGAAACATTGTCGGAAGCTCTTCAGGGAGTCGAATTGGAATTCAGTGGTCTGGATATTAACTTCAAAGAAAATGTTCCAGCACAACAGTATTGTGCCATATCACTCACCGATCAAAACTACAAAGCGCTTGTATATGCTGTAAAAAACCATTATTGGTATCAGATGTACATTGATGACTTACCAATATGGGGAATACTTGGAGAAATTGATGGTGACCAATATTATATTTGGACACATAAGAAATTCGATATTGGATACAATGGCAATAGGATTGTAGAAGTAAATCTTACTGCTGAGAATAAAGAACTGTTGACACCTAACGCAAACATTCCATTTACCTATGAAGTGAATTGGAAGAAGAGCAACATCAAATTTGAGGATCGTTTTGATAAATATTTGGACCCCAACTTTTTCCAACATAGGATTCATTGGTTCAGTATCTTTAATAGTTTCATGATGGTTATATTCCTAGTAGGTCTAGTCTCCATGATTTTGATGAGAACTCTACGTAAAGATTATGCCCGGTATTCAAAAGATGATGATCTTGATGACTTGGAGAAAGATTTGGGTGATGAGTATGGTTGGAAGCAAGTGCATGGTGATGTGTTCCGTCCAGTGCCCCACTTGGCATTTTTCTCTGCTCTGGTCGGCTCTGGTTACCAATTAACAGTGGTAACTTTGGGTGTTATTATTTTTACTATATTTGGTGAACTTTATACTGAAAGAGGTTCCTTGCTCTCAACAGCGATATTCATATATGCTGCAACTTCTCCCATCAATGGTTACTTTGGGGGTTCACTTTATGCCAGAATGGGTGGAAAGCTCTGGATCAAGCAAATGCTTTTATCTGCTTTCTTACTTCCTATGTTGGTATGTGGGACAGCATTTTTCATCAATTTTATTGCCATGTATTACCATGCCTCTAGAGCCATTCCATTTGGTAGCATGATTGCAGTAATGTCTATCTGTACTTTTGTTATTTTGCCCTTGACATTAGTGGGCACTGTACTCGGACGTAACCTGGCTGGTCAACCTGATTATCCCTGCCGCATAAATGCTGTACCAAGGCCTATTCCTGAAAAGAAATGGTTTATGGAGCCTCTCATCATTATTATCATGGGTGGCATTCTACCTTTTGGGTCCATTTTCATTGAAATGTACTTTATATTTACCTCATTTTGGGCATATAAAATTTACTATGTGTATGGGTTTATGTTGCTCGTCTTTTTGATTCTGATGATTGTAACTGTATGTGTGACTATAGTTTGCACTTACTTCCTACTGAATGCCGAAGACTACCGCTGGCAGTGGACAAGTTTCCTGTCTGCTGGAAGCACTGCTCTCTATGTGTACTTGTACTCATTCTACTATTTCATATTCAAAACTAAAATGTATGGCCTCTTCCAAACTACATTCTATTTTGGCTACATGGCTCTTTTCAGTCTGGCTCTTGGTATCATATGTGGAACTGTTGGATATCTGGGCACTAGCATATTTGTTAGGAAAATATATTCCACTGTGAAAATTGACTAAATGCATTAATTTCTTTTTTATGTGTAAAGTAAATATTGCTTGATTTTTTATTATTATTAAAATATCCATTGTTTTTGTTGAATGCAAATATTACAAATATTTTGCTCTCATCAAAAGATAAAATTAATGTTTTTATTAATTTATTTTGTGCAAAAAAAATATGACTTGTCAGAATTGTAATTAACATATGGAAAATACACTATAAATTATTTAAACAATTGATAAATTACTGTAAATGTCTATAATAGATTTAAATGTTACAGATCCAATAAATTGAATTTTATTACTTATTTTTATTTGAGGCAAATATAGAATTTACAGATGGAATATTGGCCATAGTAATCCAATGAACATACCATCACAGAAATGAAATATTTTTAATTATATTGCTGTTTGTAAATTAATTGACTTACTAATGGTAGCAAGCAAATTGATTAACAAAATTCATTAATGTATCCATAGGGGTGCTTTCACATAATTGATGAGCACAACATTAAGTATGAATTAAAAGTGTCTTTTAGATTTCAATGTATTTTGCATGTTGGTGAAATAAAAATGAAAATTTAGGAAAGAAAAGTTTGAGTTTGGAATATAATGTGATTTATTTATTTTTATCTATGTCGCATACTATAATTATTCATGGTTTTTTTTTCACTCTTATATTTTACTTGAGCTAATTAAAGCAACTTGTAAATATTTTCCAGTCTTCTAGTATTAATTAGTTGTAATGACATTGTGTGGCTCTGCAACTAGCAACCAGTACAGGATGAATAGGTAGGCCAAATGGTCATAATGTTTCGTGATATGAACCAGTGTCAGGTATTGGTTCTTAATTTTCTGTCTCGTAAATGGGTAATGTTCTGAGATTAATCATCCTAAACACTTAATTCTTGATTGAAGCTGCCTCTCGGACCCTGACTTGATTTTTCATAACTCCAAAAATATTTGATTTTGATGTGGGATTCATTTAGAATCTTCCTAGTTTCTGTAAATAAGGTTTATTATGCCCAGGCTATAGCCAGGGTTTAGATTTTAGGTATAATTAATAAATTTTTGTATATATTAGAATATGGAACATTAATAATATTAAAACTTGTGATCAGATTGATTTGTCGAAAGTCACAAGGAAGAATTTCCAACATTTTGAGTTAACCACAGCCAAGTCCAAGCAAACACCAGCACTGATATCTATAGACTCCACCTACGATGATTCATAATCACAATTGAAATGATATCAACAACTATGTTAGGTATATGATAAAAATGTATGTTATTGTGAAAATTTTGTAAGGATCTTCGAAAGTATAAATTCGAGAGTTTATTTTTAATTTAGTTAAAATTGGTTTTCCTTATTTTGGTCATTATTTTGATGCATACATATTCTATTAATAAAATTGCATTTTCGGCAACTGCAAAAATATAGGGGAAGTCAAATATTTTGAGGAATGATAAGTCCAGGTTCCCAAAAATAAACATAGTTTTTTGACATAACCACATTTCCATAGAAATACTTTGATTATAAACGAGATGGTATAGTAATTCTTGACTGGACTTTGCCATAAAATATTTGAACTTAATTATAACGAAACTAAACGTTAAGAGTAAAATAGCAGTTGAAATGTAAATTGGAATTGTAGTCGCCATGGAAAGACCACAAAATACCCATTCAAAAAAGATGTTGTGATATTGTGTTAAATTTTTATTTACAATTCAAGTTTTTCTTAGTTAAAATGCAATCTTTTTGCAACATATGTTTAAACATCAATAGGTCTATTTATTAACGTTGATATGCACATGTACCTCAGCCCTTTCTTCCTATTCGGTTAACCTCAGAAAAGAGTAAAAGGAAAGATGAGTAAAAGGAATGATATATGTCTAATCAACGTTCGTGAATAACCCCGCAGGGCATTAGCAAACACTTTAAATGTTAATTGCATTTTAATGAATTAGATGAAAACTATCAATTAGTTATAACTCCTAATATAAATAAATGTATTATGTACTCTACACGGGGAATTAAATAAAAATGTTGCAATCAAATTTACATTTTATTTTCGCCCTCAACAAAGGTTTCCACGTCGACTGCCGCCTTCCTAGATTTCTTGCCGCTCGGGGCCTTTGCATTAAAACTTTGAGCCGTTCGTTTCCTCAGAGCATTTATGTCTTCATTTTCGTCAGTTTGATCAGCCCATTCTAGCACAAGTCTTCGTCCGTAGAGATGAGTCGATTGGCACAGAGTATCAAATGCAGACTAAAAAAGAAAAGTTTTGTGGCGTATTATTTGTTTGTTTGTAACTACACATTTTAAGTAGTACATAAAAATACATTAAAAATAACAATGTACGTAGGTATTGTGTTGTTTTTTATTTATACTCTTTACTAGCTTCATGCCAGGGCTTTGCACATGTGGGTATTTGGAATATAGTTTTTTAGGTAATGTTCTATTCGTGTATCAAATTTCCTATTTATGTACAAAAGTAACAAACATACATAAACACATCCTTACAAACTTCGCATTGATTAGTAAGATATATTAGCAAGTTAGATCTTTAAAATTGATAGTGAGGAATGGGTCGAGGGATATAAGTAGTAAAACATACAGCGGAATTTTACCTTTGCATCAGCTTTAGTGTAGTAGTCCACAAACGCGAACCCACGATGCTGATCGGAGCCAGGTGTAAGTTTTTTGGGCATCCTCAATGTTTTTATTTCACCAAAGGCTCTGTAACAAAATGTTAACAAGTGGATATTAGTTTGAACATTTGCCACACGCTAGTATGCATTTGTAAACCAATTGGTCGAGATAAGCAATATCAAATAAACAGGAAATTAAATCGATACCTGATAATAAACTGAATAAAATTACATGACGTGACTATGATTTAGGAGTACAAAGAGGGACTTCCATCTGACCATTGTAACCCTGAACACATCAATTTTGATCAAAAATTCATAGCAATTACTGAAATGTGCCTTTAACTAACCTAACTGAAATTTCCCTCACCGAAAGATCATCGAGTTAACCTTCAAGCGAATGTACTGTGTAGGGAAGAAAGAACTCATTTGGCACATTCCATGCTCACAGTGAGCTTTAACTCTCTACTACTCATGCTCTTCTTATAATTTTAAGCTAAAATCAACCATCATAAGTATGGTGATTTCCATATGTGTATATGATTGATATTGATATACTATTTTCGTGTGGTTTCGGGCACTTTAGAATAGAAACACTCCATATATTTTTTGTGGATGTCGTAAAAGGAAACTAAGGGATAGGCTTATAAACTTGGGATTCCTCTTGTAACATCGATTACAACCTGTCACTATTTGAATGTCAATTCCATCATAAAGTCATACAGCTGAACGTGGCCTTGTGGTCTTTTGCATGTCTTTTGGCTCTGTCTACCCCGCAAGGAATATAAACTATATGTATGTATGATTTCCACAGTTGTAAATTTTAACTACTAATGAATTATCGATACCAGAACGTTTATCAGCAAATACAATCACGGTATGTAGGTAAACATTGGTTTTGATTTCATCGTGTTTGAATTAAATTATTTGAATGTTGATTATACTTAATTTGCTGTTAATTTCTTTTTAGGTATAAGAAAATATTAACAATATCGCTTTTTTTTTAAATTAAATTTAAAAAAATAATAATTTTAAATCTCAACTGAACAAATAAGTAAAAGGTGCACAAGTTTTCTAATATTTTATACTTGTCTAATAAATAAATAAGTAAAAGGCATGTGACTAGTAATTTTAGTGAACATTTCTTCTCTATGTATAATGGGCTGTACATGAGTCTACTATATTTGTACAGTAGCTTTTTATTTATTGACCTTTTTATGCAGAAATCTGTGATCTACGATGTAACTTGATCTTGACGAAACTAATCACACAACTAAGATGAATTTTTTTTATACATACCTGAATATTTCGTGCAATTCATTTCTGTTCGCCTGGAATGGAACGTTGCGTACTAATATTTTTGTACCATTCTGGGCCGTAGCACTGGTGCTTTTCTTAGAAGTTTTCACTTCATTCCTGAAAGTAAAGAAAATAATAATAAAAACTGCTTGATTACATATTTTGCGAAATTTCATCTTTACTAGACTGCCCAATAAGAAAGTTGTTGTTTCTGTGTCTAAGAACCTACTCCTTTTTTGAAGTCGGTTAATAAATATATATGAGTATATAGATGGACTAGGTAGAACATCTTATATTTTGATACAATACAGTAAACCAGTTTAACAGATTAAAATTGACAACACTTACGTGTTTGCGCGTTCAGATCGCTTTAATTCTAAAGTCTTGCCATCTAAACTAGAACTCTGCAATGCTTTTAGAGCCTCATTGGCCCCTTGCTTTTTGTAATATTGCACAAAACCATAACCCATAGACAAAAACTGTCCTGGATTTTTGGGATCTTTCTTTTTTGCTATAGTCGCGCTGTAAACTTTGCCGCAACTTGAAAAATGCTGAAATAAAATTATATATTACAGCTAATACGTTAATGTTAACGTTAACGAAAAGTGCCGAAGCTGACTGCTTTTTCACAGCAGAGAAAAATTACAGTTTTGTGAAGTTCATACTAACCTCCTTCAACCTATCGTCGGTTGTGACAAAGTTAAGATTTTTAACAAACAATGTAGTGTCATTTTCTGGCGCTTCATCTTCTTCCAAAATTTCACTCTCTAGTTCATTTTTGTTAACTGTACTTGTCTCCTTTTGGTCTTCAGTGACCATTTGTGATTTTGCATCGATTTCAAGTGAAGCATTAGTTTCTGTATTTGGTGTTGTTTTTTCTTTTGATTTAACAAATACGTTCTCTGGTGCCCATTCTAAATATAATGGGGCAGTTTTAAATTGAGAATAAGCCAGTTTACTAAATGATTTCTTTGCCTCGAATGGTTCAATAAAGTCGACGAGTGCTGTAATGCCGTGTTTCGGCATCAGAAACCTAGCTATTTGTCCATGTTTTTCAAATAATGCCCTAATTTCATCTTTATCTGTGTTTGCGGGTAAATTCTTAACTATGATACACGTTTTTGATCTTTTCGTCGCAGGCTGTAAAGGAAGACATTTAATGGTTTATTTCATTAACATTAATATTATGGCAAATATTAACATAACTGTAAAATAATAAAACATAAATCTCAAACGGCGACCAAAGGATTAAAGAAATAACAAATTTCGAAGCAACGTTAATCCAAAGCAGGCAGCAGTCTGAAAAAAATATTTTCACAAATTCCGAGCTTTGAAGCCACAGAATACTTCTAGCTTAACTGAGGTGAATGCCTTTTGTCTTTAGGTATAGAGGAAACTTGGTAATATAAAAATGTTACTGACAAGTTTTTAAATCATACCTTATTAAAAGCATCTAGATAAACTCCATTGGTCTCTAAAAAGGTTCTTGTCTCCGCAACTAACTGTGTCTCTCCGAGGGCCAATCTAACTGCTGCACTTGTATCTAGATAAAAAGATAGATCATGAATATATGTATAATTTAAAAATAATACAAATACTTCTGAAAAGAATACACCAATGTGATTGGTTAATTTCATAATGCTGAACTGCTACTATGGGATTGCATTTTTTACCCCCAAAACAAGAACGATAGGTATTTAATGTGTATGTGTGTGTGCGGGTTCTCCAAAGGGATAAACAATTTGGATCCTTCTATATTTTTAAATTTGGAATTTTGGTGTATCCTTAGCGAAGTTTGTAGGTCCAAGATGGCCGCCGCCACAAAACGTCCAAATAAATATATCAAAACTAACTCAATAAAGGTTTTAATCAATAAAAGGCTGTTTTGATTTGATAAGTACTTACTTTTGTTATTATCGTTAAGTAATTGTTCCTTTGTAGTGTTATATGAAGACGCCACGACGTCGGCGACGGCATTGCCTCCCAGGAACAGCACATTCCAGTTGTGAGAAGACTTGGCCTGGGCTTTCAGTTTCTTCGCCTTTTTCTCTTTGAACGATAAACCTTCTGTGAAAGTTAAATAAAATTGTAATTTTGTGAGAATATTTATATCTGCCACTAGACAGCAGATTCACAAATTTTTGCTAAATAAAAATCCATATGTATGAACATTTGAGACCGATTGATCAGTTTCGATTCGAACCCCGGAGGCAGAATATAACCACAATAAAAATCTCACCATCATCGCTGTCCTTATCAACCTTTTCAGTTCTGCCCGGAAGCAGATGCAGCATTCTACCGCAAAAACTTGTTCCGTCTAGTTCCGTGTAGGCCTTCACCGCATGTTCGGGAATCATGAACGTGACTGTAGCGAAGCCTTTGGCCTGTCGGAGTATGGGGTCGATGGGCATGTTCACTTCTGTGATTGGACCTAAAAAAGTAAAGATGATTTTTGGGCACTCACTTAATTTTCCCTCTGAAATTGTTTTACATATTGACGTCTTTATCTCTTACGGGGTACACAGAGCCAACAATCTATTAAAGACTGAGAGGCCACATTCAGCTGTATGGCTTAATGATAGAATTGAGATTCAAATAGTGACAGGTTGCTAGCCCATCGAATAATCCTAGAATCTCAAGTTTAGTATTAGCTTTTCCTTGGTTGAATTACAATCATCTGCATGGACAGAGCTGGCATACACTATATTTCTTCATAACCACTAGAGTCAGACTCAGACCCACATGAAACTATTGATCGTATTCCCAATTGCATTTTCAGATGTTGACTTCAAAGCTTAAGGTTGGTAAATACAGTATGACTACATTTACTTAAATCAAAAACGTTTCAGAGGTGTTTGATAGATTATTTTCATTACCATATTTTTCAAAGAGACTTGTGAGTTCCGCTTCTGATACAATGTAAGGCAGATTTCTTACAAATATACAACCGCTTTCGCCTATACTTTCTTCATTGTTTGCTTGCTGAAACATTAATAAATTTGATTTAAAATAAATAAAGAGATAAGTACCCTAATTCGAAAGATAGTTAAATAAAAATAAATACATAAAATCACGACTCTTTCCCGCGGGGCATTTATAATACTTCTTTTCACCTCTCTGGAGAAAAGGCAGTTTTTACAGTAAGCAACTCCCATCTCTGCATCCTTTGAAGGGGAAATTTAGGCAAAATATATTAAATATAAGTTACTCACCTCTTGTTTTTTCTGTTGCACCTTCTCCTCCTCTTCTTCAGCTACTTTCTTTGCCTTATCTTCATACTGCTGTATGTGCACACGATTTTTACCTGCAAGTTAATTTTTACTATTAATACATGAACAGTTAAGATTTTAAAGGTATGTTAAATTATTTAAGGTCACCTCTAAGTAGATAAGATGATGAACATTTGAAGTTAATTATTAGTTCACTTCACACAGTATAATTTCATAAAGAATGTCAATGGAATCTTCCAGTGAAGTTCATCAAAATTTTAAAGTTAATTATTTTATTACATAAATTAAAACATATTTTTACCAATGAATAATTTGTCTTTTCCTAATGCTTTTTTCAACTCTTTATCTGTTCTGAATCCAACAAAACAGAAACCAGCTAATTTTTTTCCTTTGCCTAGAGGAAGTCGTATTGAATATGGCACAAGGGGTCTGAAAAAATCTTTTATATCTTTTTTCTTGCATGTGTAAGGTAGTCCAGTTACCTAAAATAAGTAAGAATAATATAGGAAATAGTTAAATAATAGGGTACACAGAATGGTTTAAAATTTTAAACTAATTGTCAACAATTACAACAGAAAATATAACATACATACATAAACATAATCACATCTTTGTCAGTGGCACAGCGGTAGTGCGCTTGTCTGTGGTCCCGGGTTTGAATCCCGGCCACGGAATGATGAGGAACAAAATTTCTCCAATTAGTATGGGTCTTTAATTATCTTTATAAGTTTTTTAAAATATAGTATTGTTGTGTTAAGTTTCTCGTTACACAAATTTCGGACTTACTTCGAGGCTAACGAGGATATTAATTTTTTTATTCCTTGCAGACAAAGCCTATGATCTCAAAAAGCCTGGAGGGCCACGCTCTGCTGCATTGCGTAATGATGGAATCTAGATTCAAAAGTGTGATAGTAGAAAATGAAAATTTTATTTGTTTAAAGATGTAATATAGGTAAAACCTTCTTTTCAGTCTTTCTTATAATTAATACATGCAGCAGTCTAGTTGGATACAGTGACAAACAAAATAATGACACATACATGATATGTAAGGGACAAAGATGTCTCATAAAAACATCTAGACTGAGTCAAGGATTTAAAAGATTTGTAGGCAATTAAAATAAGTTAAAATTAATTATAAAAAAAGCTAAAACTAACTTTAATATGGTACAATTCTCTATGTCTAATTTTCTTTGGTGTGTCATCAGCTTTGGGCACATCTTGTTGTATGGTACTTTTATTGCTACCCACTCTTTTCATTAGTATCTTCATGTACTGCAACATTAAAATTAAAATAGGTAGTAAAAAAATAAAGTCTAACTTTAAGAGAAAATTTAGCTAAAAATGTGAAAATTTCAGAAATAAAGCCAATATAAATGATATTGTTTTTTCTGTTTAACTATAGGTTGATCAAGAGAAAGTTTTCACTCTACTTGATTCAAAATTTCTCAAATTCTTAAAGAAGATCTACTATTACCAAGAGTTTTACATACTTCTAAATCACTGATCTGTTTATTAGCAATTTTTTCTTCTGAAACAACATTTGTGGGCTCTAATGTCTTAGTATTTGTGTCTGTTTCTGGTTTGTCTACTGAATCTTTACTGGGTATTTCTTCATCGACCCCACTGTCTTCTTCATCACTATTTATGGCTTTTTCATAAGCCTCTTTGATCCAAGCAGTTTTGTCATTTACATGTGCTTCTATGAACTCTGCAAACAATGGATCATCTTTGTGCTAAAATAAAAACATCATAAGAATAAATTATTGAAGCCACCATGTGTTTACATGCAAGTGAATTAAAATATAGTTTTAATTGTTTATAACTCTACTAGTTAGTGATACTAATCTACCTTATAAATATCCAAACAAAAGAATTAGATAGTATTAATTCTCCTTCGATTTACCTTTTTTAATAAATCCTTAATTTTGTTTTTATTTTTTTCAATTTTTCGCTCTTTCTTGTTACTTTTAGTTTCAGTTTCATCTTTATGTAACTTTTGATATGCTGTGCTATCTGGTGCATACTTGCTCCACGCTCTCGGCTTCTTCTCGTCTCCTAGATTAGCACAGACTTGAACATCTATTTTCATAGATCTAATGCAAGTGCCATTGAAATATGTTAGAGCCTCTGCAGCTTGCTCTTCTGTTCTATACCCAACAAAGGCGAAATTTCTAAATTTTCCATCCTTTGTGTATTTTAACTGAACGTCAGTAACTTCACCTTTTTGGCAAAAAATTTCCTTCAGACCTTCAGTGGTTACCTGAAACAGAATATTAAGTCCGACATGAGATTTAAGACAAAGGTATTTAAACACGTACTAATGCTATATATTAAATACCTTGTTGGGCAAGTTCTTTATAATCAGCCGAGACATTTTTCCATATGTCTTTATTTATTCAGTATTCTATCTCTCTAAATTACACACAAATTCTCAAGATCGGATGAAATTAATGAAATCAAAACAACACGTGCTGATCGACGAATAACCAAGTGACAATGTCACAAATATTGACGTTGACGAATGACCATTGGTGTTGCACAATTTGCACTTTCTTTGTCACACCTTTTTTTTTTGTTATCGAAGGGGAAATCCTTTTTACGGACAACCCCCCGGGTCTTCACCCGGGAGAGTGTGGGACTCCTGGCACCTAGTATATCAGCCTACCCACTAAAACTCCTCCGTTCGCCCTTGCCATTTTGAGGGCATCATGGGATCGCAGGCAAGCTAAATATTAATAATCTCATTATAGCTATTTATATTGTTCATGTCTAAGCATGGACGTTTGTCATTGTTGGGGGTGTCAAAAATGTCAAACTAAAAATACTGTCATATTGTGCTGTCATATCAAAATTAGAGCAAAATCAGCTGTTGGTCTTGCTGGGTCTTGTTATTTATTTTTTTGATTCATATTGTTGTACAAACAAAATAAGTGTAACTTTTTTCAAAAATCTCATCTATTTCTTGAAAACAAACGCTCAAGGAAATCTAAAATGTCGACAGCGATGACATTTGGACAGAAACAGTTCATTCCTACACCACCGGATAAAGGAAGCTTTCCTTTGGACCACGAAGGTCTGTGTAAGAAGAGTATGACTAAATACATGAAATGTTTATTTACTAATGATAGTGACAATTCTATGTGCCGGAATGAAGCAAAAGAATATTTGGCCTGTAGAATGGAACATAATTTGATGGCTAAAGAAGATTGGTCAAAGTTAGGGTTTAAAGACTTGGAACTTAATAAAAAAGATAAATAATTTTTATAGTATGGTAAGATTTTGTTATGTTGCTCAATAAATAGCTATTTTATACATTTTTGTATTTCAATGAAGTGCTGTATTGTATATTACTACACAAGGTGAATAAAGTTGACAAAATGTGACTATTACAATTTCTAAACTATATTAATAATAAATCCACCTAGTTAAAAAAAAGTAATATTCCTGAACTACAAACTAAAAAAAATTTAATTTAAGATCCTTTTTGGTATGGTTTCCATTATCCATCCATATCCATTTCCATCAGGAATACTTCCGGACTGTATTGCAATAGCAATGCGCAAGAGAGCTGCCCGCGCGAAGGTCACCCTTTGCCTCTCAGCTGTTTGCTGAGCGCCCTGTAAAGTCCATGTGTGCACACCTGCCCTGCGAACCAAGAGTCTTGACACCAAAGGGTATGAAGTCTTACTAGGTGCTGAGACAATGTTATTTATGTGATAATTATTAGTCTTAGAGCCTTCCCGGGTATCCGCCGCCACTCCAGCCTCTCCACTGGTTGCTGGTAGATAAGAGGATTTGAGGCTCTTAAGCCAAGGGGTTGTGCATGCTTATGAGCGCCCTTCATAGGATGATGTTGTGGGCAGCATGGTATTTCAATTAAGTATTTTATCTCATAGCACATATTTTTTTTTATTTTATTTGTTATCACTTATAGTTCGTTTGTCACTTGTGTAAAAAGAATTTTCTTTAGCTTCCTGGTTTGTGATGCATTTTCAAGCCAGGTTGCTAATGTTTTTGTAATGTGATGACGTAAATGTCATCTGGAATAACTACTTACTTTGACATATTGTTAGGCACCTCCCCTTGAATAGAACAACATATATGTGCCATGTGGTTCCTAGCCAAAATACAAAAAGAATAGGACACTCCATCTCCATCCCATGGATGTTGTAAAAGGCGACTAAGGGATAGGCATATAAACTTGGGTTTCTTTTTTAAGGCAATGGGCTAGCAACCTGTCGCTTTTTAAATTTCAGTTTATCATTAAGTGAAACAGCTGAATGTGGCCACCCGTCTTTTCAAGACTGTTGGGTTTGTCTACCCCACAAGGGATATGAGTAAATGTATGTTTATATGGGTATGTCATCAGTTATCTTTGAAGTCACCAGACAGATAGCCTAACCCAGTAATGTGAGTTGTGAAAGCCTATTGTTTCAGAAGTTAATGAAATACTCACACAAAGATGATTCCCAAGTTTGAAAGCTTTTCCCAGGATGTGATTATCAAAAAAAGTAAAAGTATGATGCGTGTAATATGACAGCTCAGTTCAGCAGATTTTGACTTTAGATTTGTGTACAAAATAGATGATTCTATTAAAGATTTATTTTTCTACCAACAAAAATGACGAGAAGTAGAGTAGGTATAAATTTAAAAACCAAATATAGAAAGTTTTATATTTTATTCTTTCATAAGGTAAAATATTATATTACTTAATTACTCAAAACTACAAACTGGATAATTATTATTAAAATGATTACAAAACTTTATATTTTTATTGCCAATCACTTATGGCATTTATACAAGTAAATATCACAGTTATTATTAAATTATTTGTGATTGATGAACCAGTAAAAAAGCTAAATGTTTCTATGTTCTAATACAATAAGCGACTCTCAGAGGTATAATTTATGGTTGAAATAGGTGTTCGATATCAGTAGTATTTAATATTGACTTTATAATAAAAAATATTTACTTATCATTTGCTGACTGTTGATTGTACAAGAATTTATGGTTTTTTAGACAATAATGTTGACAACACACGAAATTTACATTAAAAATATTGAAAGATAATTTATTCTGTACAATAACTAACTATAATAAGCACCATTATTCATTTACCACATTCATATTTCCATTCCCAGTTGGCAACACAATTTAGGACCAATAAATAGCCTTCAAGCAATCTCAGTATATTTCTTAGTACATTAAGGCCATTTTGATTTATTCAATAATCTCTTGACTACAAAATTAGAATATATACATATAAGAAACGAGGAGTGATCTGGTAATAATGATGGGTTATTAATTTTCGGCCATTCCTTGGCTATACAATGATAGTATTATATAAGTATAGTAGTTAACCTTGTATAGTAGTTAAAATATTTTGTACTACTCTCCTCATTATATTTTTACATGACACAAAGATAATTTTAACAATGATTATTGTTAACCTGAGCATTTGATTATTATAGTAATCTAACTATAATTAAAGTACCAATATGATTTTTTATTAAATCAAAAGTATTAAACTTTGTCTATTGTATTCTGATTGATTTGTGTGCCTCTTTACAAAACAATGGTTTATGTCTACAAAAAAAATAAAACGCACTGAAATTTTACGTAAAATATGAACTGCCATTGCTCTGATTAAAGATAATTAGGTAAGTTTATACGTTTACATCTAAGTATTGACTTTCAATTACAAATATATATTTTACAATAATAATATATTATGTGTGTATAATAAGTGTATTGTGTACCTCTAACCAGCATGATATAGTTTTATTATTTAATTACATATAAATAGATTAGAAGATGGATTTTAAACCTAATTATTATAAGGCATTCTTGTGGATATAACAGGCATTTCTTACAAAAATATTTTTATTCAGATTACATAGGAATAACGAGTTGATACATAGTAACATACTATTATTTTATACTTATTCGATTATTTAGTATAATAAAATGGCAAAATTTTATTATTTTACATAAACCGCGAAATTAAGAAAATAATATAACTTTTTTATTCATTTACTTCATTCGAAACTATTTCAAACCAGGATCCTGAAACGGGATTTCGTATGTTCCTATGCCACCGGCTAAAGATAAATACTGACACCGACGACTTTACAAACTGTACAGAAGCTTAAAAAATGGTGTTATATACCTTACATGTCATACCAAGCACGCGATCATGTTGAGATCAAAATGTACATACAACAATTCCGATAGAAATAATAGGACGCGCCGCTCGTATCACTATATTAGCCTAATAGGTTTACATTAATAGTACAAAGTGGATAGATTAATACTAAAACAGGCAGTGCATTTTGCGCAATAAAGTAGGTATATATCTTAACTAGACCTTAAAATTCAGACATTAATATCGATATGTAACGTGTTTAACTAAATTTTATTATGCTCTGACACATACCTACGGGTTTTTTTAAGAAGCTTGCAATTTGTCTACTAATAAGAAAGATCTAGTCAAAATAATTGAATATGGCAACAGTTTACTGATAAGGAGGATTTTCACATTAATTAGGTAGGAATAAAAAAATAAATCTAATGTGTTCCAATGTTATCATACCAATTCATTCATTAAATTGTATACTTAGGATTTTACTTATGCATGCATTGTTTATGCTTTATGTATTAATATAGGAAATATGGGATTAAAATTACGATATCTAGCAAGCGTAGGTAACATACTAGTATCATATTTTATACTCTTTTAAGTAGGCTGGTAGTTGCCCCTGTAGACAGGTAATTTTGCTATTCTAGTCTTTGTTGTACTTGGCCTACCAAAAGAATTTCTTAAAGGTTGCAAGTACAAGAATAACAGAATATAATACAGGTAAATGTGTATTGAAGTGTGGTTTGGAAGCGGCACTCGGTGATCGGAGGGTGGAGCCAGGAGCGGGGGGCACGCGGAACGGCGAGCGACGGCTGGTACGCTCGGTGGGGCATCCCATCCAGAATGGGGCAGACGGAAGTTGCCTCTCGTGCTCAACCTTCATTTGGAGATCGTTGAACTTCCAAAATCCTCTACCTTTGAAGAAGTATGTTTTGCCTGTGAACAGTAAAATTTGATAATGTTAGTTGAAGATTTTTTATTCGACTTTTAGTTAGTTTTAAGTAGGTAATAAAGTGGATCATATATTTACAACCGTTGTAAATATATGATCCACTTTAATACTTATGTGGCTTAGAATAAGTAAATGTGTCACCCATTCCATGATTCGGCTTATATAATCGGATGGTTATTAAAATTATGTTTGGTGGTAGGATATGAATAGATAACAACCACATTCAATGCCTATGACAAAGGACCTACCATCTTTCCATTGGAATACGCTGTCGATGTTGTAGCCCACTCCTTTCCACATGGACATGTCGCGCGGGTAGTCCAGTTCAACGTGACCTTCTTCTTCGTCGTATCTGTGGAAAAAATAATCATTAAATAAGAATATTTTGTATAACTCATGATTTATTTGTAATTTGTAGGAAATAAAATTTTATTATTGTTGCAAGTTTGAATTCGGACGCAGAAGTTAAAGATATTTTTGTACCTATACGCAAAAACATGATACAGAATCAAGTGAAAATAATTAAGTACTATTAAAACTTTATAGTAATTATGACAAAAACTAAAAAATAAGATAATTCGGGCGTAAAATGGATTCATATTTCGAAACACTTACTTCCAATATAAAGAGCCGCTGTAGAAGTAAGTTTTGCCGTTATGCCCCCAAACCATGGCTGCGTCCAACTTTTCCAAACTGCTGGGGAGCCCCAGCTCGGAAATCGCTCTTGGATATCCCGGCAACAAGTTTTGAGTGTCGAACAAGAAAAGTTCCTTTCCTGAAAACAAGTACGCAACAAGAAATGAATAGCTAGTTGCAATAGTTTTCTTAATCTGTTCTTAATTCTAAAGTACCTACAGTGTAATTTATGGGAATTTTAATTATTGCTTTCTTAAAAAGTTTTTAGTCTGTCTTCTAGATAACGGTAGTTTGATGCGAGCCAGCTGAACACAATATCAAAAAGTTGGATATGGAAAAATTATAAGATGAACTCTTAAAATTAGTTAATTTACGTTTATAAAGAATTCATAACTTACCAATGAAAAATGCAATTTTCCTGTCTGGCCTCTCGTAAACTGCATCCACGCGAGTAAAGTCCCTTGGTAGACCTGGCCACATTCTCGATATGTCCATGGGATAACCGGGATAGTGACCCTGAGCGCCTATCCTCCAGTGATACTATAAAAGGAAAAATTCACTCTTTACTACATTGACCTACCAGAAAAATATTGATGCCAATGTATAAAAGAAGACTTACTCTATTTTTGAATATGAAGAGTTCTCCTCGAATCAGCGCAACAGCATCATAGCTGGTGTTGCATGTATCAGGTTTATCTGACGGAGGAGTAGGTCTAGTCGTGGTGGTTGGCCTTGGATGATTATACGGCTTTCTTGGATAGTCATGTCTGGGGTCTGTTGGATAGTTTGGCCTCGGATATGAAGGGTAATCGGTATTGACAGTGGGATATCTTACTGGCCGATACGTTGTGGGGTGAGTGGTAGTTTCGTGAGGTGTAGGCCGAGGGTAGTGATTGTGGTTCGTACGTCTAGGATGTTCTTCAGTAGTGTTGTAATGACGACGGTCTGGGGTGTAGTACGGTGGACGAGGTCTGGGGTAATAAGTAGGGTATTTGTTGGGAGGCCGCGGGGGCGCGAAGGGCGTGTGGTCTGGTCGGTTGTGTCTGTTATGGTGGTGAATGTAAGGTCTCCTGGTGGTGGTAGTGGTCGTAGTCGTAGTGGTTGTAGTTGTGGTTGTGGGTGGTTGTGAGTCTACTGGATAGTATGGTATCTTAGCCCAGGGCTTTCGTACTTTCGGCCCTGTAATGATTAAAATTATGATTAATCACAAGGTACACTTTTCAACAACATGCATTATTGCAGATTTTCTATCGATATATTTTTCTTACCATACATCTGCTGGATGCCGTTTCTATCGTCTTCAGGTAATTCAAAGTTGGGTTGGATGCCTTGATACCAAGGAAACATAAGAGCTCCCTTGACTGAACTATGACTGAGGCCCAGGGAGTGACCGAATTCATGGGCTGCCACAGCCAGCAGGGATGTTCCTTCAACAATAGAAGAAAAAGTGATACTCGTAAATCTCATTTTATAAGATAAATAGGTACTTAATCTTAGATATTGCCATAGTGTTAACCTTATAGAAATGCTATTCATATGATCTTCAAAGTCGACAAGGAAAATTAATATTTACCTCAACTTTTACAAATAAGTAGTTTATAAGGGAAATTTGTTTTCAATTCAAGAAAATAACAAAAAATGTTCAAATATTTCCCGCCCCAATGCTGCGTGTACAAATTCCGGCTAGTTATCTCATATTTACGTGTGGGTTGGGTCAAATAAAGGTGAATATTTACATATGGCTTGCCGAATACAATAACAGCATTGTAGGCGCCCGTTCGTGTAAATTATCACGTGTCCGCAGCAGCCTTACAAAATAATGATTCTATGGAAGATTACAACATTTGCAGGATTTTGTTGGGGGTACCATGGTATCTCCAGAACAATCTGCCGTACAGATAAGTGCAGACATTGCAGTTTCGTCACTTAACTAATTCGCTACTTAAGGGGCGCCCGCACGTCTGTGTGACCATCTAGATACTTAAACCTATTACCTCACATTGAAGCTGGCGCTTAAAGCCGATAGAACTATGAATGGATTCTGTACTCTTGACATTTTGTAACAGCAGCGTGGTAATCGTGGCGCGTCGGGCCGTGTGCTGCGGTCGCGCCTGCTATCGGGCTAGGCTCAAACATGCTACATGTTAACACACTACATAACCTAGCTTGCAGAGCTCCTGTCGGCTACTGTCACATAGATGTACTAGCTTTGAAATTGCAGTGAATGAACTAACGCAGTCCTACCAGAATCTGTTCCTAACAGAATGTGTTCATCTATCGGTACAAAATTGGGTTCGTGTAATTTGCTCATTGGATTGGTCCATGAAGTCTTCCTAATTAAATATTATTTTTGTAACATCCGTATAAAAATCATTGAATTATTTTCCTATTCCCACAGAAAATAATTCTCTTTGTCGAAAAAGAAAAATGATTGCCGGTCTTTTTGAAAGATTCCGTACACGATAACTTACCAAAACCACCAAAAGCAATACATACTTAAACTAAACTGATTTTCCACAGATTTAATGACCGACTGCCTACTAAAACGATGAAATACACGTTCAAAACTAGATATAATGAGGGCTGAAGTCCACTGCACACTGCGCCTGCCATTTGCATGTCAAAACAGTGGTGACCGCGACATGCTCATTTCCGAACGCTACTCTCACTGAACTCTTCACGGAAAATCTGTAATTACTTTGCGATTCAATTTGAACGGCAGCATTTATTTATATTCATGACATAATGTTCTTAAATACGTTAATTAAAGGAATTATATATATTTCCGTCGCGGCTAGATTAGAATAAAAAAAAACCGCTAAATTAGGTTTCTCTACACAGCAGACTTTTTCTCTACGGTCGGAGTCTGACCACCGGCTTATATACCACCAGTATTTGCCTAGAAGGCGTGGGCATAGTTCGGGCCTTGTCCGTCGAAAGGATTCGCATTGTTGTGGAAGCGTATATTTTCTTGCAGTTAGTCTTACCTTCATCATCGTCATTGGAGCTAAGCATCCACAGTTCATCGTCGTCGAAGTGAGCGTCACCGCCGCGTCCGGAACCCGGAAAGAAGGCGTGAGCAAGGATCAGCCCGCGTCCGTCGAAAGGATACGCATCGTCGTGGTATCGCCTGTTATCAAAATAAAGTTCGTTATAGTTTCGTACTTCAAAATGCTTTGAATCAAAATAGGTAGGTAATTATTAGTCCGAAAGGTTTAGTTCGGTCTTGAAACTTTAACAGTCTTAGTACAATTCAATACGCTTCTCACCATATAATTAGAATGAGATCCGATAGAGCAGGTAAAAATAGAAGTAAGATATGAATTACGATTAAACAGATAATTACATCAAATCAAATAGGCAAGGGTTTACTGTTACTGTTGATGAAAACATTCGAATTGAAGTAAGTAATATATTCATTCCGCAACAAACAACAGTTGATGGAGTGGACGGAGAGTGTGCAGAGCAATCAAACTTGTGTCCCGCGGGTCCTTGCTCGACCACTACCCACCTAATCATTTTTCGCGCCAACCGGGCCGGGCGTGTCCACTCAAATCATGTAATCCCTTGTCTGTTTCATACTAATTGGATCAAAGTAGTGATTATCTAGGATCATGAATTAATAGCGGCTGTATTAATAACTGCAATGTGCGTTTCCTCTCCCATCGGAATAAAAATTACCTTGTTCCAAACTAATCACATTACCGCTTATGACTTGCGTTTATATATAACCTTCAAGATTTTGATTCTGTTATATTATGATTGATAAATGAACTGTTTGGTTTTATAGAATCTGATGATTAATTCATTGAATCCACCATGGTCACATAAAACTCTATGTATAACCTAATTATCATCAATAATAAAATTCAGTTGACCATAGATTACCTATGGTCGGAGTAGACACACCCAGAAAGCCAACAAAATAAGGGAAAGACCTCGCCCATGCATATTTCACGCAATATTAGCTGACCGCTGCGTTATTGAGTTTCCATGCGAAACTTCTTCCATTAGTTCAGATAGGTGTGGTACCCGATACACACATATCAAGGATAATGTGACATAGAAAAATAGCAGCTACTACTTATCATTGTGTCAGAAAATTCAATGATGGAAATGGCCTTTAGTCTTTTTGTAGCAGTCTGTTGAATGGAAGTTTGGCATGATTTTTGCCTTCTGTAGTAAATGCACTTGTTATTGAGATATGAGTGAGTTCATATAACAAATGATTTGATAATCTAATGTAATATGCTGGCCAACATATTAGTCCAAGAAATGGCATCTTTTATTGATAAAGCGTTTTGTTTTCTTATCGGTATTTTCATATCATGGACGGCTAAGTACTGTAAGGCTACGCGCTAACGCAAAGTGATGCACAAAACGCAACGATAGTACGCGTCTACGAGATTTATTACCCCATAAACTGTTATATTACCCAGTAATAAAGGATAGTACTCGGGTACGTACAACTTAACTGCCTCCTGCAACTCGCGAAGTGCAATGGTTGCTATATACAGTTTCTACTGTCGTAATATATCGGTAACAGTTTCATCTGACACAGATTTTATAATTTAAGTAACCATCAACTAGACTTATAACTTTGAGCGGCTTATTCGAGAAGTTACAACTTTTGTAAGAATACGAGCTCGGTTTAGCCATGACTGTTCCTTTTTCTACGGTCACCATTTTTATTGATATCGAGAATCGTGAAATTTTAACAATTTTGGTTTCTGTGCCCATGTCACATGTAAGTTGCAAAGTGGAGAGTTTGTTAAAGCCGACTTGACCATTGAAATTGTTGGACTCTATAAAGACTCCTTTCATATTTTTTGCGAACATAATTAGCAGGACATAAAAGGTTATTTTACTTTTCATTGTAAAAAAACGGATCTTATGTCGGATCGTATACTGCAAACCTTATCAAAGAGCAACACAATAAATCATCCGCAGTCTGAAACATTCCATTACTTGTGACGGGGTTTGCAGATAAAATTTCTGGTTTTTCAGAAACCTTTTCAATAATAAACAC
Organism: Amyelois transitella; assembly: GCF_032362555.1. Lineage (NCBI taxonomy): Eukaryota > Metazoa > Arthropoda > Insecta > Lepidoptera > Pyralidae > Amyelois > Amyelois transitella. The sequence continues at coordinate 3,856,744 of NC_083516.1, read as the reverse complement.
AGATTTTTCTTGACCTTAATATAAGAGATATTTGACTAAACGAATTTAATAGGCACGACTATTATCATGTATTTGTGTGTTTCTTTTTCAGGGTTCCGTACTTGAAACCGTGTTTTTACTGAATATTATCGTATCATAACCTGTTAAATAAGTATAGTTTGCGTACTAATAATATTGTACTACTACAATATATTTGCAACACGAATTGATGCTTACAAAAGGTTGATTAGCAACAAAATTCCCGAAATGTATTGCACTCAGAACGAGTACCTAACACTAACATTTTTAAGCTAAATTTACACAGAAAACACAATGTAGGTATAAAATGTACCTACTCTCAGTGTATTCATGTGTGAACATGTGGTTAACGATGTTGTTTTTACATTTAGTTATTATTACATTTTATATTGTATATTTATTTTATTGTAAAATTGTTTGTTGATCCCAATAAACTAAGAAAACAATATGAACAACGGCAACAAGTAGATTCAAAATTTTTACAGAATATTTTCATGTATTTTTTACTCCAATTAGGTATTATTAACTTGTATATTAATTTTCAGCATAAATAATTAAGTAACAATAAAGTAATTATTAAAGGGCTCCCTTACAACATAGGTAATATTTAAGAAAATTTTTGGGCGATTTCAATAAAAACGTGGATACGTGACTATAAATCAATATTTAAGCAACAAACGTGATGGAAATTATAAACGTTGGTTAATCTATAGGCCCAAAATATTTTTAAATGTAAGTATCTACGATTCAATTTCGATCAATACGATTCGTCTATTTAAATATTCTCAGTCTACGTAGCAACATTGTATTGGTATGAGTACAAACGGTATAAATATGAGTTAGGTAGACACACGTATAGGTAGTGTGAAATGGAGTTTTTATTGAGTGCAATATAAGTTAATGGCACGCATAAAAGCCATGGCAGGTGGATCTGAGGATTTGATTCGTTTATATGTCAGATATTTCTACGACATCAATAAACACAACCCAAACGACGCATGTACTAAGCATTTTATATACTGTGTATGTAAACAATTGACGCACGATTTTCGAGAACGAATGAGCTCGGAAGTTCAATCGTGTAATATGGAACTGGTTTGTTCTAAATGAAAAGAAAGTTTTCTTCGGAAGGTCTAAGTTAACCAAGTGACTAATTTTATACATACATACATATAATCACGTCTATATCCCTTGCGGGGTAGACAGAGCCAACAGTCTTGTAAAGACTAATAGGCCACGTTCAGCTATTTGACTTAAGATGGAATTGAGATTCAATTAGTGACAGATTGCTAGCCCATCGCCTAAAAGAAGAATCCCAAGTTTATAAGCCTACCCCTTAGTCGCCTTTTACGACATCCATGGGAAAGAGATAGAGTGGTCCTATTCTTTTTTCTATTCGTGCCGGGAACCACACTGTAAATTACGGAATTAAGGACATATGTGATTATTGTCAAACAAATTGTTTTGAGTCTTGAACTTGACTAATTTTATATAAAGAATAATAGCCAACACATTTCTTTAGAAACTCCTCGGTCTAATACTGTACAGCTAACGCGTTTTTCTCTTCTCCGTAAAAAGTCAATGCATGGCGATCGGCTGTTGGTGCAAGTTATGCAATATGGCGACGTAATATGTCCACAGTGGAGGTTTTTGTTGCCTTTTCTCATATCGTGTACGGTGATCTAATAAGGCAAACTTCGCCCTCCGCTCATTCGATATGCCGCGCTTGTCGGCCACACTCCGTCATTTGTCAACTTCTGTTTCGTAGAGTCAGTGGATACGATTTGATGTTTGATGACATGTATGCCAGCCCGTGGCTTCGCTCGAGTGTAAATTGTAGCCTATTTTAATCGTATGACTGAGTATATACCATATTAACTACTGTAAAGTATCATCCAAATCTTAACAGTAGTTTTGCGTGATAGCGTAAGAGAAGAGATTTTTAGGTGTTTGTCGTACAAACTTTAGCTTATCTCTCTCTTTCTTTCTTTTATAATCTCTCTCATCTTTGCGTGTTTGCTGACTTGTAAATTTTACTTTTCAAATCATATATAGTAGTTAAACTTGCAAACTGTGCCTAAGTATATGTTATTCTTCGTTTCCTTTATCCACTTTTTGAGGTCAGCAGAATATTTTATGTTTTTTTTTTATTTAATAACAAAAGGGCAACATATTTTGCAAAATCAAAGCCTATAAAAAATTAATTAGGTATCATCAATAGTATCAAATTGTACACAAACACAACTTAAAGTGTAGCTCATGTAACCGAGTTAAAAATTGACATTTTAAACATGAAAATGTATAGAGAGGGATTTGTCTGAAACGAATGACTTACGCGTGCAGTGAATACGGCAACAACGGCATAGTAAGTTAACGAGATCATTTTCCTTAAATAAGATTTAAAGGACGTGTTCAGTATAGCTTGAGATATCAAAGAAATTACAAAGTTTAAGTAGGTATCCTTTGCGAGACACCTATATTTACTTATATTAACATTGCACATTTTTTACAAATATTATGAGTTGGCAACATTTTAAGTGTTAATATTTTGTATATATTTTTTAGCCCATTTGTTTGGGAATGCCCTAATGCCTAACCCATGACAAAATATAGTTCTTCTAAGTTTTTGTTACCGGAGTTAAGAACGGCCAAACTAATATCCTTTTCTACTTTCCCTCTTCATATAAGTTCATGAATCCAAGAAGCCTCAGAATTACACATGTCTTGTTACGCAACAAGATTGTATATTCGCAGACAGTATTCCAGGTAATTTCGTATCCGGGGACTACGTATATTAGTCTAAGATGCCACTGTAGGATTTCTACGTTTATGTTTTTTTTCGACAATGGAAACTTTGTCTTAAGTTATCATTCCGAATCTGAGTCCACCAACAATTTTAAGCACCACCACGATATATAGGTTGTATCTGGAAGAGTACTTATGATGTATAGCACTATTAGGTTCTACATTTATCAGAGAAAGTTTGAGAGAGACTTGTACGCCACAGAGCCCAAATTTATGATGTCAGAATAATTTTGAGCTTTTGACTGATTAAGTTTCGGTAACCGGAGAGGCGCTTGATTTAATTTTAACTTTATTCACTTAAGTATAATAAGTACTTAGTGATGATAATCCTAAAATCAACTGGAACAGTACAATTATGCAGCACGATCCTAGACTTGTCCTGTACGAAATAATGTCGAATTGTAGTAGAGTCTGGTGTAAGATAAATTGAATAGTGGATTTAGCCGGTCACGTCTTTAGAATGAAAGTGAATCATGAACGAAAACGCCCACGCTGCCCGTGCCAACACTATTTATGTTCTTTGAACTCTTATAAGAAGCGTTTTGCTATTTACCTAGTATAATATTTTTAGCATAATTGTATCTTTAATCTGTTTTAACTTGTTATTGAAAAAAAAAACATTTTCAAATCTGTTTAGAATACAACTGTAGCTCCGCCCACGCACAAGCAAGTTTCGTTACTTTCCGTTCCTGTAGGAGTTTCGGGAAATCCTCTCATAATGTACCCCTAAACCAAACATGTATTTCAAATCTCTGGTTTCAGCTGTACATTGATATATCAGTCAATCAATTTTCTCTTTCATTTTATACAATTCTAGCTACCTGCCTAGTCTTGGTAGGGGTAGCGTTTATAGATAAATCTTCCTCAAAATACCCTCCAACATACCTACCAAACAAAATTCGTCCCCAACTTTCCGAGATCAGCGCTTACATACAGACACAGAAAATAGGGGTATTTTCTTTTGATATGTGTGAAGTGATGACTATCCATAATGTTATCTAGCTTAAAATGTATGGAGATTTTAATTAAAAAGTGTACTTCATTCTGATTTATGTTGTACAAAATAAAATACATGGAAGTAAATAAAGTTGATAACTTTTGTGTGAATTTCGCTGCGGATTTTTCAGTGTCGGACCTTTTATTCTGGTGCTCGCAGCCTCCACACGAACCCGCAAATCCCCTTAAAATGGATAGGACGTTTCTCTAAATCCTCACTTGATTATTATTTATTATCAACGTAATAAATCAACTGACGAATTCCGGTCTCACTACGGATGTAATCTAACGTTTATTTGATTTGCTTTTATTTGCGATTTCGAATTGAATTCTATCGATTTATAAGGTTACTTTTAGGTAAGTTAATATTAAAGTTCCTACTATTTAAATTAACTTACATAGGTTTCGGAAGGAAAAACTGGCTTTTCAATTTGAATAAGTGTTTATGGCTGGGATATCATGCATCAACATGATATCCCGGCTGAAATATCAATTTGGAAAATTTAATAGTAATTTCATTATCAACAAAAAAATTAGAAACGGGCTTATTTTCCTTTATCGTAAACATCAGATGTCTTATACTATTGCTTCGCCATTCTAGAATTGTTCTTCCAACTGGATAACTGTTTGGGAAATTTCATAATTGGACTACACGGTGCTTGAAAAAGAGAACTTACTTCGCGAAGGACACAACGATGTCGGCCTCATCCGAGTTGACTTCCCTGAAGGTGAGCCTGGAGGCTTGTTCCCAGACATCCAGCGCTCGCGCCAGCACATCGCGGGTGCCGTATGGGTCGAGTTGCGAAGGGGGCCGGTCCGACTTTAGGCTGAAAAAGAAAAGAAATTTGTTTATTATGTACTTAATTAATCTAAAAAAGTAGTTTAAAAATGGAACTCGGAAGCTGGCCAGATATTGTTGGCTTGATTTACACTTTTGGCTTCAATTTGAAATACCTTCAACGAGGGAAAATTAAAAAAGGAATGTATGTAAGCATCCAAATCCCGCAGTTAGCTTTTGCCTGAGCTTTTGCTTATCATACTCAAAATATGCTTGAATTTGAAAGCGCATTATGCCCGCAAATTATAGGGACTTAAAGTTAAAAAATGTTTATCGGAAAAGTATTGAGTTACATAATTAATAACACAGACTATCAAGTGGTGAGTTTGTGGAATAGATTAAACAGATTTGTTTACTCTGAACACGCTCTGAAGCGAAGTTCTAAAGTTATAATTGCGGTCATTGCTCCCACTGTCATTGATATTGTTGTCTTAATATCATGAAAATCGTTTTATTTTGTGGTATTGAATTACATATTTCCCCTGTTGGTTTAGTAGGTAGTAAGTGTTCAGCGGATGATAAGTATTTTGAAATCGTTTCTAGTGTTAGTTTCTTTAACGTAATTGAATAGTGTTGAAAACAATATCCCTGGGGATACTTATTTTACGTTGGTAAATGACTAATTTGAAAAAAAACGTGGTCGACATCGGAATTCACATGATTATTCGACGGTATTATGACGTTACGTTAATAAATGTAAGCCTCTATTAACATAGTTTATGTACCTAGCAGGCAAAAATCTTTGACAGAAAAATGTAAGTAGCATTGGATAGTACTTGAGTAGCCTTCGTATTTAGCGACTTGCACGGCTCTGCCAGTCGCAAGCTCTTTAAGGAAACATAAAATGAAAGCTGGCTCTTAGTGTCGAATGAATAGTTAACACGAGTGGACATTACACCTGCAGGTGTAGGGCGGCCGTAGTCGGTACTGCCACGTGAATTCTCGTCGAGCTTATGTTCCAACGCGTGTCCTGCGGTCCAGCAGCTTTGCAGTAATGGAATAATCGCATTGTGGACAATTTGAGTGACTCGGCCCTATTTAACGCTCGCTGCGTTCATTACTTTGGATTTATGCGTTGTCATGTTCAGAGAGCGACGTCATTAGCCCTGCACGCAGTTTTAATTAGAGATCTAGTTGGACTCGGATACACTGTTAGCGCTAAGCCGTGAAATAATGAGAGCACAGAAGCTTCGGTTTGCATGTATGTACATAATATGTAACAAACTAATAAATAATTACGTATTAAGCGTCGTAAAATGTCATTTGGGTTTTAGAATTTTTAAGTGCCTTGTCCTTTTTTTATTATTGTGTTAGTTTACGTACAATTTAATCGATTTTTTATAAATGTAATAAAGCTTCATACTCTTATTATTTTGTAGCTAAGCCTGATTAACGCGGGATAATAAAAGTATCCTGTTCGCTTAATGAAACCCAGATACACGGATAAGTGTCAGCGAGCCGCCACTACGAGTGGTGTTGCGGCCGCATTTTGTTCATATTCATACATTTTGCCGGATAAAATATCGCTTCCGCGGGTAATTAATACTAACCAACATGGGATCTGACCGCTGCCGCCATTGTTAACTATTATTTTAGTTTAATTATTAGGATACCCGTGGGAAATGATGAGAAAACATTCCGATGATGACTATGTATATTGAGTTGTAATGTTAAAAATTACAGATTTTTAATTAATCGTAATTATGGTTATCGATAGAGACATTACGGAATGTGAGTAAGTTTTTAAGCGCAGTGAAGCTCAGTAAAAGTAGAATAACTTTTCTTATACCTTATAGACACACTGCTCTTGCTCGGTATATCTATGATGACTGTTTTTGTTCTTATTGAGCATAAGCATCGAAATAGTGTTATAAGCTTTCTTCAAACAAATATCGAGGCACTAATAAGCAATATTAATTTGAAAGCGAGACACATCCCGAAAATGGTACTATCGACATGATAACTAGTTGAGCAAACTATAACTCTATCGTAGTTATAGTTTGCTCGAGGGATATAATTTAAATTCATCGAGTGTTTTTAATGGACCGCGCCCAGAACAGTCGGTCGGATGGAAACCGAAATTTATTATTGCCATATTAACATTGGCCGCCGTCCGTGCACGCACTATATCAGCCAACTAGTTAATTGCAAGCCTTGGATGAAATTCGCAACCGCATTTCAAAGTTAATGTTGCTATGTCAGCTCAAAATAATGAGTGTGGTCGAAATGCAGGAGGGAATTCTCGAAACAGTAACAATTTATTTTTTAAGTACTTATTGTCTTGGCTTTTTAATATAACGAAATGCACTTCCTTGCAGTAAATGCACATGTGCAAACTATATTGCATGTAAGTATTTTGTCATAAACTACACTATGGAGGTATTTCAGGTACTTACTACAGATAGTTTGCAGGCTTCCGCAAGCCGTATCGGCCTAGGCGGCCGTCTTACATTTTGTCTGCTATATGACGGATATGAAAGCTGCGTGAATGCGAAAACTTCGTATATACAGTGCAGCATTTTAATCTCCGTGATACGCAGCTTCTGCTGGTGCCACCCTAGCATTTGCCATGCTTCACTGTTATTTGACGAGAAGGCCTAATGATGCCGTCCTCAATCAACATATCAGGTAAGCCGACATTAAATACTAAAATTACACTCCACACCTTGTTTATCAATCCGAGCTTATAACTTTAGATTTACTATTTGTAATCATAAAGCTTTCCGCTCATTAGTATGCGTGAATTGAATTATTGTGTTTTTGTTACGTTCCCTCACACAATGGTTGTCGGAATGTCCGCATGTTCGACAGTGTCCATCAAGTGCAGGCTCATCGCGCGTCCCCTTTACGCTCAAACGAACTGATTGTCTGATAATCATGTCCACGCATGCCTGCCCTGACTTGGGAATAGACAAATATATCAGTCAACATTTAAATCCAATTTTTATGCCAATAAACAACTAGGGGCTTAGTCTCATTTTAAAAGTACCTAACAAGTTACATTTTTTAACGATTTGGATCATGAAATAAACAGCTTATAAGTACAGCACCTGTTGTAAATAAACGAGTTTTGATTAAATAACCATGAGTTTTCTTTTTAACAAAAATGACACCAACAGATTTTTTAGGAATAGACAAGCTAGACATCAACAAACAACAATTTCAAATTATAAATTCAACAGCAAATAACTAGATCTTACAATTTGGCAGGTCTGGGATGCGAAGTAGGAAATTTCATAAATTAGAAATCTTCTGCGTAGCTTCCATAGAGTATACAATTTTACTCGACTTCGTAGCGTTGCCGTATTTGCTATTTGTCAGATAGGTAAGTATTGTAAGAACTTATAAAATTAAACAAGCTACAGTTCTGAGAAATTAATAATTATTGTTTCTGATTTGCGGGAGCTGGATTTGCACAGGTTTCACTTAAAAAGTTTGCGACCGAAGCCATAAAAGTAGATTTGTGCAAAGTTTTTTAAACGTCAGCTGCGTTATACATTTCATTTGATGTGCACGTGAGTTGAGACATAAGTTGCTGGTTAAGAGTTTGGAGGACTTCAGGGCACGTTGGGTGTTTGAAGGAGTTATGGGTAAAACGGCTAAGACGGAGCGTGGGAGGGTCAGGAGGCCACGTGAGGGGTTCAGTGGGCAACTAGCCGCGCCACGTGACCTAGTGCTCACGTGACTCCCTCACAATAGCCCGGCCTTCTGGCGACGGGATATCGAAACGTTATTCACTCCATATTATTAATAGAGGATATATATATAGAGGAAATAGTTATATAGATGTTCACAATGCCTTACATTCTTTTGTACGTGGAGCAAATTCTGAGAAATTATCCACCTTAGGAGATAGATCTGAAAATTTTGTCATTGAATTAATGAATAAAAAGCGAATCCAATTAAAACGGCTCTTTCATCACTCTAGTACCCTCACTATATTACGAAGCCCAGGGTTCGCTTTCCGACAGTCTATTTACATAAATCATGTTCATGAGAACCACAATATCTTTAATACTTCCTTCTCTTTGTCATCATCATCATCTTTGTATTTAAAAGGCCATAAAAAGGTATCTGTGTATAAGAACTAACCTTGTCTTCTACAAAAAAGATAAAACTATGATAGTTTGGGAGTAAATCCAAAACTTTCAGAAAAATATGCATGTTTCCGTAACTTATACATTTAGCTCGGGAGTGCCGGAGAGCTTTTATTGCTCAAAATAATAAAATAAAACATGCGATATGATGACGACATGGCGACGTCTTCACTACGGAGCAAACATAATCTCGTTACGATGTCGTAACAAACAGATTTGTAAGCATGAACTTTATGGTCTGTGTCCGACGAGCTAAAATTTAATTTTCTGTAATAATCCGTCAACGCGCCATTAAAATTATTCGGGCCGTCTCTGCAGTGTAAGAGGAAATAGTCATTTCAGAACACTGTTGATAAAAACTGGCAAAATTTCTATTTCCGAAAATCAATTATAAAAATATGTAAGAAAAGTATTTATAAAATATGGAAGAAATAATATGGAAAAGTGATTTAAAATTGAGGTTGGTATAAAAAAAACTAATACATTTTATTATATGAATGCTCGAAGATGTTTAGTCACTGAAATCGCTTAGGTAATGTTATAACATATAATTGAAATATTTTTTAATATTTTTGAGTTCGACGCTAACCAGTAAATGTTATCTATACTTTATTAACTACTTTTACGACACGCCTTCACCGGCCTCAATAAAGAAACATAAGACTGTAAGATATTACAAGCGGCACACCTACAGGTCGAATGCAATATCTCAACGTAGGGAATGTAGACGGACATGCCAAATTACATTTTCTTTAGTGTTCGACCGGCGGAATTAGCATAAAAATAATATAACGTCAGAAGTCCCGCCGGGGGATGGCGGGCACCGTCTGTCACTTCGATTGTCACGACATGTGAAGTTATCTCTTCTCTCTCGTTAATAAACCATTGAATATCGATTCGAAACCTTGAGCCGGAAATAATTGAATTTATCTCACTTTTTTCACAATAATAAAAACTTCGATAAAGAAGTACCTATGCAAAAAATGTAGCAAGTGGAATGATGAATTCTCTACTTACCTTTTCGGGAAAGAGATGTATTTATCTATCTACAAATATTAAAGTTCTCATTTAAAAGAAGACGAGGTTTTTCAGGAGCTTGGATAAAATATAATTCCTCCTTTATTATATGTCTATGATATGTTTCATCTTTGATCTGTGGCGTAAGTCATAAATGGCGTAATTAAAAACAGCTCGATGAACAAAATAATTTTAGATGTAGAAACAAAAATAAATACTCACATTATTAATAAAAGATACACAAATAGCTTTTCATTTTATATTCATCTGAACGTAGCACGAGAAAAATACGGGCTTTCAACTTCCAAAACACACTCTTATGTTGCAAAAATATTTAATATGTGCATACATTATGTTGTTAGCAGCTGCTAGTAACGAAATTTGCTGATTTGGCTTATTCTCCGGAATGTGTGAAAATTTTAACTCCTTTTAAAGACTATGTTACCGACTCTACATTTGTTCAAACTATATAGTGTAGTTTCAGGATCAAATTCGGATTGTAAAACTGTCTTATTTAAAGTAGAAGTTACTGGTTCAATAACTTTATAATAACGCGAGTGCTCAGATCTAGGCAAAAAAAATCAAAAGTTTGTTTTTTCCGCTTTTAGATAAAATAGGAGGATGATTTATTTTATAAAGGCTAGAAAGACTTCAGTTGAAATTTTATAAGAGCAATTCCATAAAGTGTAAAGGCATGAATAATAAAAGTGAGTACGCTGATCGCCGATGGAATCGCATCACTGAAAAATCGCTTCAATTTGGAAGCGGAGCTGGCGCGCAAAATGCCGGCGCCGCCCGAGCGGTAATATGCTATTACCGTCATAACAACGTTACTCTCGACTTAATTCTGCCCCCAGCGATTCTGCCGGCCAGATTCGCTAATTTCTCTTATATGCACCACCGAACACGATTCTAGTAGTTGATTGGCGAGAGTACGCTTGTGATCGGAAGTTTTCAGGGCCAGATTCTCGGGCTCGTTATTCTGCTCAGATTGCACATGTTTTTAAAAGTTTTCAGCAAAGCGAATTATTCTTAAACGACTTTTATATCTTCTTCTTCTTCATGGCTATAGTCCCAAGGCTGCATCCTCACCACTCTGAAGAGAAGCCCGTTGTAATCCCTGACCATGGATCCTGGATTGGGTGAGTCAGGTTTTTTCATGAATCGACTCCCGTCTGACCTCCGCAACCCTTGCAGGGGAACCAATCCCGTATTGGATTATATGCATACCCATCCAGTTGCCTGAATGTGCAGGTCTCACGATGTTTTCCCTCACCGTTAGAGCATCGGTTAGTAATCAAACTAATGTACATAACTTTGAAAATTGTACATGGCCGTGGAGGCATTCGAACCTATATGCGCAAGACGCATTTTAACCGGGTACCTTACCTATTTCTACATAAACTATTTTGGTAAGTAAAAGAAATAATACTTAAATTCCAATGTAAAGCCCAACCATTAAGCAACATTCGAAGTTCACTCGAGCCCGTTATCTCCAACAGACAATTTACATTAGACAAGCAAACTCGGTAAACATCTCACAACACTGTCTGAACTATTAGATAGACTAAAGCGAAGTCTAGAAATCCTCTCAAATCCCTAAGGAGAGTCAATGCTTCCTCCACAATAGTGCACGTGAGAGCCGGCCGACAGACATTCAAAGGAGCCATTATTAAAGGAGAGCGTCGATAAAGGTCAATTAGGATTCGACGTCGAGCCTGACGTAACGTAGCCGGCCATCTGCCTTTATTGTGTACTAATGATTGCTCAATAAATTCTCCAAGTGCCGAGATTGGCTATCCGTGCGCCGATAAAACGTTTACTGGGTCACTCATGAAGAATACCAGCACTTTCGCGATTTAAAAATAACCCGTCACGTGTTGAATATTCTTGAGAATGGAAGCTTTAATCCTTTTATGCATCAAAGAATTGAGGAGGTAGCTTGCTATTGAAATTCCCAGAGAGCATCAATGCCTATTGCCATGTCGCTTATCGCCAATGTACGGCGCGAGTCTCAGACGAACCTCTGCGCTCGGAGGGACCCTTCAAAGGAGTGCATTATTGCAGCAGACTGAACAATTATTGCAATCAGCAAAACTACTCACAGACATCTTTATGTAAAATAGTTATGTCTGTCGTTTAGTTAAAAAAAAGGTAAGAACAAGTTTATTTATAAGTATAATTTTTATTCCTGATTTTAGGTGAAAAGTAATTTAAAAATAATACGAATTTACCATATAATAATATGATAAAATAATTGCTGTTACTTATCTTTTTATTTAATAAAAATATTTAACTATGGAAATTTTGATTTAATTCTTAACAAATATTATCGGTTTAATAGCTCATGCTCTGTTTTAAATAATATAGGATAACTGCCATTAACAGACTTGGCGAAGTTTTAGTGTTTAATTTTGAAGTATTGCTTGGGATAGATAGGTAAACTATTGCACTAAGAAAAAACAAAATACGAACTTTAAATAAAACAGGCTATAAGATGAGGCTTGATAGGCATTGCTTGCTGTTTTTATGAACAGTAAACCTGTTCATTATTATTACTACGAGTAGGCATTCAATCGATAAGATCAGAATTTGATAGCTGCATCAGGAGCTGTCGCTCCCGGCGACGACGGTCAAACAATTGTGCTGTAAATTACCATCGAGATGCGGGTCACTTCACTATTATTGCATTTATACAATATATATATATATATATATGAGATATCCGACCAAATGTATTCTTCAATCCAAATCCTTTCTCAGTGTTTCTTTATACGAAGTATCTAAATAATCAAGGAACATTCAAATATCTTTGGTATGATTTATATTATAAGTATATCAAAGGACATGTGAACGAAATAAACACGTAATAAATGTTAAATTTCATGTTTCAATGCTTTCTACGATTAATTGTTTTGGCCTTAATATTTTGAATTGAACAGGTAAATACCGATCGTAATATATTTTATATGACCCGAGCAGATCTAATATCAGCGATGATATAAAACTTAATAGCATTTTATCTAAAGCGCAGCGAAGGACACGTGTGTAAGAACTTTTATATGAGTTGGCTAAACTAAAAGAGATATAATTGGAAATCCAAGACGGCGAGCTTGGCGGTGCTGCGCTTACGGTAACGACGTTAATTTCAGCTGTAAAACTCTGCATTTTCTTGGCTAGATGTTAATTAAAAATGTTATTCTTTTTTGTATTAGGTACATGTGAGTATAGTTCGACTATAAAAATCTAATAGCGTGTGGGCAGCATATTTTTATATATTTTATTATACATATTACTTAATAGAATATACATATATGTAAATTTATTATAATAGAATATATTATAATACTTAAAAGAATGCTGTTAATTTGGCGTAAATATATGGTCATAGTAGTTACACACACTGACAAAATAAAAATTTGAGGAAATATTTTTTGTAGTTATAAGCTAAAACTAGGAAATTCTGCGGTGCCTTTTTTTCAGTATATGAAGACTACGAAAAAGCATAGATAATGTGGCGAATAAATCAGATTCCATAGATCACAAGCATAACTACTAACGTATATACCTCTATTCCTTGTGATATGAACATGGTAATTCGTAGTAGGTGAGGTGATATCGCGCTATGTTCCGCCGCGCCGATAACCCGCCGGATGTTCGGCGGTTTACGTCGGTGCCCCCGCGCCGCGCAGATTAGAATATACAACCTCAGAAATATTCCTAAAATTTTTATTATGATGATGCCGACAGACTTATTTTAGAAAGTATTTAATATCTTCATTATTTATTTACATACATAAATATGTAAAAGATAGGATAGAAAGGGAAATAGTGTCGAGAAGACTGAAACGCCACGTTCAATGTGATGACTTAAACAATCTGCACGGAAAGAAAAACAGCTGGCACAAGATTTGTATTTCTGCTACCAGACGATGAATCCCTTAGTAGCTTTTACGACATCCATGCAAAGCAATGAAGTGCTTTTATTCTATCTCGGAAAGACTGAAAGGGCACGTTCAGCTTGATCACTTTTACAAACTGCACGGAAAGAAGAATACTGCCTCACATTATGATTTTCTTTCTATCGCACGATGAATATTTCTATTCCCGTAGTCGCTTAGTCTATTTTTATTATTATAAAAACTCTTGAAACGAAATGGCGTCGCTCCCGTCTACATTAGAAAAGATTTTCTTATGTGCAGGGTGGCCGGGAACCACTCCGTCAAGACGTTCCATCGGGCATCGGACAAGACTGTGACGACGTCTCGTCAAGATTTTTAATAATAAATTTGTAAATTTCATTACATTGACATATGGCAGCTGATTTTTTTTCTGTTACATATACATACATACATACATATATGTACATATGTCCACGTCTTTATCCCTTACGGGGTAGACAGAGCCAACAGTCTTGAAAAGACTGATAGGCCACGTTCGGCTGTTTGGCTTAATGATAGAATTAAGATTCAAATAGTGGCGGGTTGCTAGCCCATCGCCTAAAAGAAGAATCCCAAATGTATAAGCCTATCCCTTGGTCGCCTTTTACGACATCTATGGGAACGAGATGGAGTGGTCCTATTCTTTTTTTTTATTGATATTGATTAATATTATTAATTAGTTACTGGCAGCACGGTTGTAGCATTAAGACCCAATTAATGATTGAAGTAAAATGAGGATATTTGTAAAGGAGGCTACTTTAAAATTAAGTATTATACTAAATAAATTTGCCAACTTTACTAAGGAACAGAGAGGAAAAAGTTTCTACTTAAGTGCTTTTAACTTAAATATCGTACATACCGGAGACCCAACCCAAGCAAGCGTTAAGGTCTCCCAGTTTATCTATCCAATAACCCCATCGGCTAAGTCAACGGGCACTGTTTGATGTTCCGACCGCGCCCGTTGCACCTCGAGAGCTCTAAGTGTCCCGAGTTATTTTTACCGCTCCCTTGCCGTGCTGCGCTAAAAGCATTTGTCTTGAATTTTTAAAGTACCAATTGAAGTTTCAGGACAGAGGATAAGTACGGGTTACAGTTCTTGCGATGCTAAAGAATTGAGGCACGAATTCGATGTTTGAAACGAAACCAGATTAAACTCTCGCTTGTATTAGTCGTGTAAACAAGGAGGGATATCAAGTATTCAAAACGGCGGCGTCGCGGCGGTCGATTGCGGAAATGACAAACCGATTAGTTGCAATCCCCGCGCCATGGGAGAGATATATCCGCCGGAACCGAGCAAAATTACTTCCCTCGTTGCTCCCGATGCACCACAACAATGTCCAACCAAACTACGCAATTCGATTTAAGACCGAGTCACCAGCTAAAAGTCCGGCCCCGAAGTTCCGAGTCGCTCGGTTCATTAGAATCGAAATTCCCACGGTTCATTAGGATTCCCCAGAATTCTCAACGTTCATTAGAAATACTCGGGCGGGAGTGGACCCAGGCGTAAATAAGTGATTAACGCAGTTGGGATTGTTTTGAGATGGTCGACGCCGCTGCAGCCGACTGGAACGAGTGTAGTCTTGATACATTTAAAATGAGTTGCTACGCCGCTGCTGCCACCGTTAACTTGCTCTAACAGCTGGTGTTTTATGAGAATACCTTTGAACTTAATTAATTATTGATTATTAACATTTTAACGCCTTCGTGCAAACCAGAGGAAACGGCATTTATTTTATCCGTTAGTTTAGATGATTAATAAACAACCGCGTTAGTCCTAATAAGAAATAGTCCACATTTAATTACGTAAAGTGATCGCATTCGTTTGTCATAAACGACTTCATATTTGGAACGAAAAATAATATAGATATGAAAGCAACGACCTGTTCAGTAATAGGCACTTTTAAGCTGAATTTTATTACATCGCTGTGAAAGAAGGTAAACGTAATACAAGGTATTAATCTGGATCGTGGACCGCGAGCTTTGTATTGAAGTTAATATAATATTCCCATGTCTACTTTCATGGTGGATCTGAGTTCATTAGAGTTATTAACTGTCTACTGGAATTTAAAAAGGTAGCTCCGCATTTATAGAAAATTTATGATATTGATAATTCACGAGAATAAATGAAAATTCAGTCAAAAAGATTGCTTTTACAATAACTCATTTTGAACCGGAAACTTGATAGATTGGAACATAAAGAGAGACAAGTATTGGGGCGTTGTCGTTTAGAACGGTTTTTGATTCGATATCAGTATAATTTTATCAGAATATCTTGGTAGTCGGTGCTTGCTCAGAAGTTAGCAGTTAGTTTAGGAGCTAAATGGGCCCGCACGTCCGGACAAACATCGCGGAAATTCGGAACTCAAACAAGTTTAAGCAAATTTATAACGTCCGGATTGAAAGCCGGCTGTTGCCGGCGTAACATGCCATGTTGGTTACCACATAATATTGGATTATTAGTAAGTGTGATTCTGATTAATTCGCGAATTCGATTCCTGGGTATAGTGAATAAAATACATTTTCAGCTAGGCTCGGATATTGATGCGTCTTTAAAAAGTAAAATTTTGTTTGTATGTTCTAAATAAAAATAGGTACATGTATTGGTCAATCATGTGTCTTTTATTATCTACAGGGAAGAAGGAGGCTTCCTCTTATAGTCACAAAAACTTAAAGGCTTAAGGCCAGGATGGCCTCATTATGGAATTGTAATTTATATATAAGACAGCTTGCTTGTCCATAGCCTAAGAGGATATTTCCAAATTTATAAGCATTTCCCTTGACTGGTGTTTAAAATCTGCGCGGGAAGAGAAGTGACTAGTATTAAAATTGGTAAATATAATAAAAAATATGAAAAATATAAAAAAAAGCTGGTAGCTTAAAACTAATACGTTGTATCCAGGTACTACTTACTAGGATTCCAATTCTTGAAGAAAAGGAAAATATTATTTTTGAAATATAAAAATGAAGTCAATATTTACAAAGTAATAACGTTCTTCCACGCATGTTAGTTCAATTATTTGAATTGCAAAAGCAATGAACATGCAATAGCAAAATTTGTGATTCAAGCGTGGAGGATGTTCTATCATGAGTAGGGAAATGATATGTGAATAGTTTCCTTGAGCGATGTGCAGAAATATAATAGCTTTCATAAACATAAAATCGACTTCAAATCACATAGATAATTTTGTTAGGTATTTATTTTTAATTTAAGATGCAAATGTTTGAATATTTTGAGTAATTTTATCAAAAGTAAACACTATGCATATAAATTTGAAGTCTCGTCGATTTCTCCAAGTTCCCATCTTTACGTGAAGATAATGAGACTTTCCAACAAAAATAAAAATACAATCACGAAAAATGGTTCATAGTTGAAAAATATATTGTCAAATTAAGTATCTTCTCTCGTTTTGAAATCAGCTGTAAAAAGTATTGTTCCTTCATTCACGGTAACGAAAAAAACTCATAAAATAAAAAATTGAAGAATGAGTGCGACACCTTTATACCTACTATTTGAATTTTATCACCCTTACTTTTGGTTTATGTGCATGTATAATAACTATGACCTATACGTAAAGTGTGCTTTTTTATTGTAATATCGTCTTTGGAAACTAAATTTCAATTAAAGTTCTTATCAGCACCGATAGAATTGTTATTTCCTGGTCTTTTATGACTTTTATTTGGGTTTATTAGTGATTATGAAAAGGAAATCTTGAAATTCATTATTTCTTAGAACTTTCGTTAGTCAAAAGCAAATATAAATATAAATTAATGTCAAATTCCAGTAATTCCGAAAACGCAGGTACCGCACAACACCGCAAGCATTTACTAAAGACTTTTAAAAATTCCCATTAGAAAGTCCCGAGCAAAGGTTTGTTAAGAATGAAAATAATCACAGAAATCGGAGTTTTATTTCGAAAACTTAGATTTCTGTAAATCTGTGTGTAGAATTCTTCAAACACTTGTATCACTCCTACATGTTTCGTCTAGAGACCACATTGAATTAGCAGTTTCTATAATTTTTCTCCACTGTTCCACGCTCGAATAGCATGACGTAAAAGAGTATTATCTGAAATAACACGGACAAATAGAGTGGAACAGTGAGGGTGCAAAGCCCTCAGGGGCGGTGCTCGCGAGGTGCTTGCCCTAGCTAGCACTCTTTGTCTTCGCCTCTTAACCCTAGGTTTGCATCTGAATCATGTTAGTAAGGCAAGTTACTGTTACATACATTAAACCTATTTCTAATTTTGGCTAAATATGTGTCCTTTATGTATTCTATTGCCTATTTGTAAACCTTGTTGTGTCTTATAATTTTCTAGTATCAACATTTCCGGATTGGAATTTTAGAGATCACAATGGCAATCAATACAAAATTAATTTCATTATATCTTTTTTATGCGGAAATGTGTGCCAGTATTATTTACTTGATTTATTTATTGATCCTGCACACCATCGCGCTTTAACAAAAAACATAAAAATACGACCGGAAAATATGTGGTTAGATAGAGTAAATAAATGTATGGTATGACAGAATTTGCGTCAGAACACAGAATTACTAATAATTCTAACGTTGTAAAAAGATCACTGGTCAATAAAGTGCATTGTGTTACCGTATCTTGCTTGCTTCTTACTTACGGGGCAAGATCTCAGGTCAAGAAAAAATAAATTCATTTGACTAATTTATATCACATTGAAGTTATAAATCATAGATTAACTTATAAGAAACTTGTGGCTATGTGGGTAATTTAAAACAATTTCTTTTCCAATTAAGTATAATAAAATCTTTGTAAAAGTTTAAGACGAGTCATTTTCAGAGACTGTACTCGTAGTTGCATAATAGTTGAGATGGCGATGACCGCGAGGTGAGTGAACAAACTAGTTCGGGTTCAACCTCCGAAGGTGCGGGTTCGAAGTTCAACAGTCCGCGGAGCCTTTGTTGCATAACGCTGGATCTGATAAGGTTCCATTCGATGTACTCTGAGTACATGGATTTATAGACTATGAAAATGGACTTTTAGAAATATTGCTTATAGTTGGCGAATTGATATTTGTGGTATGCAACGTTAGTGACTGCAGTTATAAATGTTGTTTGTGTGTTTGCTGAATATTTGAATGAGATTTTATAAAACTTGTAACTCACCTTTATATGACGTTGTTACTTGCGAGTTGCGAATCTAAATTTTATAAGTAATCGTTTGTAAGTACATAGGTAAGTCTATTTATTCAATTTAATACAATGACCATGTACTTCTTTTTGTTGCATATGTAAACTTTCCCCTTATTTGATACCTATTCAGTGTTAAGTGTTTAAATTTTCAGATGCATGCACAGAGTTATTTAAATTAAGTCCCGCTTTTCAAAGCGAACCTCATTTGCGTTTACAAAAGTGCAGATCATATTTTTTCTTCTGTGTGTTCGAATTGAAAGAGCTGTAATATTCTTTTTTGTCTCGGAGCGAGCGGCGCGCGGCGACCGCGTGCGCCTCACAAAGCCTGCTGGTTTTGTATTCGCTTCCTCACTCACCTGGAAAGGAAAGAAAAGAAAATGTTAATTAAGAGCCACTGAGCAAAATTGATATCGTCGGGAATGAAGATTCTTCTGTTATTGTAAACGGATCCTGACAGTTTTTTATACTGTAGGGGAATTACTTTTTTATTATTGTTTATTTAAGATTTGAAAATCTGAAACAAACAAAATTAGGGGTGGGTGTAGTATGAAGTGTAACGACTTGGTATTTAGGTAATGCAGACGGCGCGGGTGGTGGCTCCGCGCAATGCCAAACGAGCCTGAAACGTACATCTCATTAACACGTCGCGGGCGGGCGGCGATATTTAGGGAGCAGCAGCGGTTCGCGCGCGGTGAGCCGCGAACTAGCATTTGGCAGCGTCCGCGCCCGGCACAGCCGGTTCGCGAACTAAACAACTCGTAAAAGTGTAAAAGTCGTTACGATAGCGGTAGAGAGAACCACCTAATATGAGCGGCGGCTGGAGCTGCGCCAGTCGTGCTCATTATCAGATGGGACGTTCCGGGTGCAACCCTTTCGTTTTACGATGGGCCTCTAATTACAGCGGCGCTCAAGGCGTCGCGCTTTTTCAGTCGATATGAACGCAGAACGAGCCCGCACTGCCAAATGAACATATTTATCGTTGGTAGCCAAATCGTTTACGTTGTTCGACGGGGTTTGCAGGCAACGCGGGTAACAATTGCCCGGCGTTTTGCGATATGAAAAAAGTCTCGGAAAATGTCGCGGCAGTGCAATAACAGAGAGCGCTGGTTTACGAGAGGCTGCTGATAAAGCGGCGCGGATCGCAGTGTGTGGGCCGCCTTAACGACGTGTTGCCAATTTATGCCGAGCGATAAGCAAAGTTTGTTTAGCCTCCGGCGAAAGCGAATAACGACCGCTGATTCGCATGTCGCAATGGTTTACGATTTGCAGTGTATTGAAATACTTATGAAGGAAGACATTTTTTCAAGCAGATAGGAATGTTGGTTATATTTTAATAAAAAATATTTTTAGCAAATTTGGTTTAAATTGTTAAATCTAGTCAAGTATTATCGAAACATATTCAAGATATTGGTTGGTGCACAATCGACGTTGGAATACCGACTGGAATTACAGGGAATCGCTTGCAGAATATTAGTATGCCAGCGGCGGCGGCCACTGGAATGAGCCGACGTGACGCGCGCCTCTCCACGGCTAACTCAAAACGCAATAACAAGAGACCGTAAACCGATCAAATCTATGCATTATTGCGTGTTTACAATATTTATCCATAGTTCTTTTCATGACTGCCAGAAAATATCTTTACTGATATGTCTTTCCTAAAACGATGCCTACGTACCTACATATATTTGTGAGTTTAACTTTTGCATTTGATATTTATAAAAAGAAATATAGATTTGTTTATTTTTAACTTGGAATCAAATATTTCTCTTACAAGGTCTATTATTTAATTATTTAGCCATAAGGGCCGATACGAAAACGTTATTAATATATAACCACAATATAACATGTTTTTGCCATCAAAGATAACGGAACAAAAATCGTCGGCCAAGCTGTTACAGCATGTAACATCATAATGATTGAGTATTATTACAAGGATAATATATCGCAAACGTATTTGGGAGGAAATCGGCCGATGAAAGATGAGGCCTTTTTGTCGGAGACTCAAAACAGAACGCGTGACAGGCATAGTCGAGTGAATTTGGCTGGTAATCCAGCCGTATTGACGTGGGGTCTGACGTGCATGGGTTCCGTGTCAAGTAGGATATGTTCTGAATACATCGCCTTATAGTTAAGCAACCTAGAAAAAGAGTATTATATATCTATTTTAGCAATAGATATATAATAATCTTCATCTATCATTCAAGATGCAATAATTATATAAAAATAAATATTCAAAATATACGGGACATCTCGGGAATCTGTCCACTTGCTATAGTTGAAAAGAAGCTTTGTTTGGGAGTTACAAAAACATAAAACAAACTGGCATTAACATTTATGTAGATTAGATTAAGTTAAATGTATAGATGAAATAAATTTCCATCAGAAGTCTATTCAAAATTTGTCATCAAATTCCGCTATCATTCACGTCCGAAAGAACACCAAATATTTGTTAGTCAAATCCAAGTTTAAAATGCGGAATTTAATTGGAGCATTAAGATTATGCGTGAAGATGAAGCGGGCTAGGTGTCGGGGTCCGCGCCCCGGCCGCTGGGGGACCGTCAACTCAATCTTGCCCCATTACACGCGACAAATTGGAAAAATATTCAATTATACTCCGCTAAATATTGAATTATATCATGGCAAATTACTGTTTCGCACTGGGACGTAACACTAGACGCCTATGTAATGACTACAGGAGTGATGAATGTATTTATTTTGTTTTATGAGTATGTAGTGTAACTTTTTATAACATGTATGTGTCTATCAACAATTCAAAACGAAGTTATCCATTTCTTTATTTGCGCGCCAAAACGTATGCATTTATTATTTATTGGCAATCTACAGTCGAAAACGTTCAACGATGTGAATTGTGAGAGCGGGATTAATAACAACAAAGGTAGTATGCCCCTATCGCAATCGGGTTGCCGGCGGCGCCTACCATCAATTTATTTACCCGACGGAAAAATAATATAGGAGCTTAAACATGGCGACAAGTGGGTGCAGGAATCGCCAGTTGAAGTAATTGCCAATTAATCACCAGCGTTTTCTATTTCACTCGACGATAACCCGGCGGCGATGTGTGCCATGTGCCTAACTCTTCGTACTGGTAGCACACAATATGGAGATGATAGGAGGTTGCTTATAGTAGTAGAGAATACCTATTTCTTTCTTCATACAGTGTGCAACACAGATAAATGAGTAGAATTATTAGCGGTGTGCAACTTTGCGTTGAAGCCTTTTTCGGCGTAGAATTTCTGCTGTACGTTGTCTTCCAGTCAGACTACCCAATAACGCAATAGTCTATATGAATATGACTGAGTGTTTAGCAACATTGTTTTTACATACATCATATGTATGTATAATTAATAAGACTGAAAGGCCACGTTCAGCTATGGAATGGAGTTTCAAATAGTGACAGGTTACTAGCCCATCGCCTAAAAGAAGCATGTATTTTATTTGTTCGAATGTATGTGTTATTTCTTTGTAGTCTAGATATTTTGTGTTGTGCTATTTGAACTAGTGATGTGACCGCTAACGAGGTTTAGACTGCACCGCGTGTGTTCTCTAATAACCAGACACTTGTGTTTTTTATTACGAGCGATCGTAAAAGCGATTACATTCGATGAAGCCAGAGAAATGTCAAGGAGTGGCTCGAAACAAAGATGATTACATTTGTTAACTACATATATTACTAACTAAAGTCAAGTAAGTGCCGTATAGTATTGTTTTTCTATTGGTGTTCTCGGTACCAATTTCAAAAAAGAATAGGACCACTCCATCTCTTTCTCGTGGATGTCGTAAAAGGCGACTACGGGATGGCCTTATAAAACTTTATTATTATTTAGATTATTCGTGGTTCACTGCACTGAATACAATAAAAACAATTTGGCATGGCTTCTACGAATTCTGATTTGCCTATTGAACTGAACATGTACATTCCCAGTATTTATGTATTCCCCAACTTTTCCTTGGCTTATTCATCACTTCGTTTGAATGCCACACATGACTCGACTTCATTTTTAAGGATTAAGTAAATGAATTTCGCATATACTTTATGACATTTTGAAAGATGTTTATGTTGTGGTTGAGCATCACATATTTTTTTCCATGAGTAAATTTATAACCAAAGTAAAATGATTAGACTAGATTAGATTAGGACAAGTTACAAAGTTAGTTATTCCAAAAATTTTAACTATAAATATAGTTTAAGAATGCAGTATAAGAAAAAAGTTATTAGAATATGGTTTAAGAAACTAATTTTCGTGACACCGTCTATTTTTACGATATTCAATAAAAGATTTATGGTGTATATATTTATCTAATAACTGACTTTTAATGATGAGGTGACATATTTAAGGCACACAAAACATAGGGAAGTACATTCCTTATTCTATACTAATTTTTAGGGAAGTACATTCCATATTCTATACTAATTTTATTAGTATTTTGGTTTTAAGAAAATATTGGTCAGTTTTTTATATTTGCAACGGCAAGGATCACACTCGCGTTTTTACCGTTAAATTCATTTCGAAAAACTACAAATTAACTTGATGTACTCCAGATCTCCTGTATATTGAAATGGAATAAACATTGACAGATATAGCTCGTTTACGGCGCATAAGCAGCTCCATTGCAATATCATTATCATGTTTGGAGTCCTGTCGGTTAGTGAATTGAATGGTTATTTCCATGGAGTGATTTATACCAGATATTTGCAGACTGGGCTTGCAGCGGCGGTGATCGCTGAGTGGATTGCGCGACACCTTTCAAACAAATTGTCTTGAGACCGACTCGAGACTGTAAACAACTCACTCTCAGCACAAAATACTGAAACAACAGAAGTGCTGAAGTGGTGTTTCATTCTACACACACATATGAAATCTTGATCTACAACAAGACTTAAATACCACGATCAGTCGGATGACTTAATAAATTCAATGGTAGTGATGATTAAATTCAGAGATAGTTATAGGTCGCTTATTCATCGTATAAAACAAGAATGCAAGTTTATAAGTCTTTCCTTTAACTGACTTTTACAATATGTGCAGATAAAGGATGTTACAAATAATATAATTCTTCAATACCAAAACAGCATACAAGTTTCATTTGAGATAGTGTTTATTATTAATTTATAATTCTTGAAATTAAACCAGAGTCAACTGAATGAAGAGATTAGTAATAAAATATGATGCCCGAAAAATTATTTTTGTGCGAAGTCTCTAAATCATTCCTATCATATCATAATTATACGTATAATCACACGTTCATGCCTTACGGGGTAGACAGACAGACTAGAATTTTCATAAAGGTGAAATAAGAAAACGGGTAACTTTTCTGTGCATTTTATTTTGTTTACTTTTATGCTGATGTTCCAGTAAACCAAACACCTTCAATTTCACGATGCGCAGTACCTCCTGAAATTGTTCCCGACTCGTTTCCACGTCGTCAAAAGTGACTATACCCTAGACTCCTTTTATTCAATCTGCGAAGTATCTTTATTCAAAAAACGTCTATCTTTTTACTAATATTTTAAATGCGGAAGTTACTATGTGCGTTTGCATGTTATTTTTTCAGGTATGGATCAAAACGAATACCAGAATAACAAGTTTGAATAATTTAACAATGTTTTTTAGGTTTTTTATAATTTATTGACAATATAACTATCGAGTAGTCGTGGATAACAGCTGGTATTGTCATAACCAATTCATAATGTTTAATGAACGTCTGAAAAGTTTAACAATTAGTGTGCGCGTCGCACCTCGTCCAGTTATCCTAAACAAGTTGATTAATTACTGGACATGGAGAGTCGCGAACTAACTTCAATTGTTGGTCTGGCCGCCGGAAGTGACGTCACGAATCATAATAGAATAATCGAGTAGTTAGTTCCGTAAGCAAAGGTTAAAGGTAGATGTGTTATTAATATGTTAGGAAATGGTTAAAGGTGGTACGTGCATACAATATATTTATATATGTTAATCGATTATAATCGATTAAATGTAGATTTCAGGTTAGATTAGGAAATAACTTCTTATGTGTAATTTAACCCAAATCCGTAATTTTCTGAAAGAAAGTATGAATACCAACATACCAACTTCTACGTTTATTATTAGCACCAACGAAGTATATAAAAGTATGATTTGTTTGTCATTTATTTAATTCAGTGTTTGCAACAAAACAGTTCAGTTTTAGATAGTAAAATGTTAAATAAAGTGGCTTGTAAGTTGAATATTTGAATCGCAATATGGAATTGTCCATGTTGTTAGTGGAATTGAAAAATAAAAGCGGTCCCGTATTGTCGGAGTGTAGCGGTCGGTATCAAACGAATACGTTACAAAAATTGTTTTTTGTTATTAACGCCCACAAAACCACTTTACGTGTAGTTTTTACAAAAACTTATATAGTAATGAAATAAAATTCTGCGCGTCAATAAAATTAATAAAAATTTTGAATTTGATTCACATTTTGTGATATCAGACATATTGATTAAAAGTTAATTCTGTTAAAAGCTGTTCAAGTTTCGTTTGTCGGTTTGTTTTCTGTAACATAGGTTTAGGTTAGATTGAAAGGTAGAGGTTCACGTTACTTTTTCTCGTATTCGATGCGAGCTGATATTACGTACGTCTTGCATAAAAAAGCAATGTTAATTAATTTTTCGTAGTTCGTAGCTGTGTAGAGATCTACGGCGTAGCTCGTAGACCGGCTTAGTCGTAGGCTGTTGGCAGCGGTTACGAATGCGCTAGTTGCCAGAGCCTTGGGTTTAAGTCTTAGTTTAGACAAGACATGGTGGTTAGATTGTAAGGTTTATTACTAACTAGATGTTCCCCGCGACTTTGTACTCGTACGCGTGGAAGGTACTATATCAAATGTTCTAGTAACCAGAATTAATTGTACTTTATATGTTTCGAAATGTAATGGCTATATGACAAAAAATATATAACATGATAAATACATTAAAAGTCAAAAATAAAAATAATAACACTATATACCAGTATGTCAAAATTATTATTTTGGTAGTCTTTCCTCATTATACATTCTTAAATATTGCTTAGGCCAGCCCAAATACATAGTCTCATTAAAAATTAGCACATATATATATATGTATATATAAATATATATGAATATAGATAGTATATATCCAACATTATCTCACAATTTAAAAATGTATCTTCAACAATAAGCCATGCCTAGTATTATAATTACAACTTTGGTATTCGATTTATTTCCTCACAACACATACCTTTATAGCGTGGCAAATGTTTCAAAGCGGAAATGATACGTGCGAAATGAATGCTCACACAATTACGCCGCTAATAAAGACTGATATGCGGACTCATTTGTGCAAAACATATGTAAATTGGTCGCAATCAGTGCAAGTACGAAACATTGCAGCCTGATCAACTGCACTGCAAGCGCATTCCTGCAAGATAAGTAGATAC
Organism: Amyelois transitella; assembly: GCF_032362555.1. Lineage (NCBI taxonomy): Eukaryota > Metazoa > Arthropoda > Insecta > Lepidoptera > Pyralidae > Amyelois > Amyelois transitella. Next base: position 3,830,432 of record NC_083516.1, on the reverse strand, counting down.
GCATATAGTCATTACATCATAGCATAGTGAGCGTGTTAAGTCTCACAATATGCTTCGGGGTCTGAATCTTGCGTTCCGAAGTCTCTCTCTCCTTTCCTCTCTTTTTTTACACATTAATTTTAGGCAAGTTGTAAAATTGATTTGTAAAATTGTAGGCGTGTAAGTAATATACATTAAACCTTTGTTTTAACAAAATCATAATGTATCTTAATGTTAATCTTATGTTTATAAATAATTATAATTTTCATTTGCGTTTTTCAAAACTGTAACTCTTACCCCATCACATATGAAAATGAATCATTATAAAATGTATATGCGAGGAACACGGTCACTACACGGCGGCGTAATAACATTGTAACCGGTAATTGGATGAATAGCACCTAAATTGAGTAGAATGCTGCAGATAATTGAATGCGCTCGCCATGGACAATGGAGTAGATGAACTAGTGCGAGATTTTTTTTTACATTTCCAGGTATCTTAAAAAATATAACTAATTTATTTCAAACAAAAGGGGAAAAATATAGTGAAAGTTTCAATTAGTGTTAGAAAGTTTAGAGCCCTAAATTCTTTTCACAATGTCGGTAAAATTGGGAATCTAAAATAAGATATTTTTAATGCATTTTTTTTTGTGTTATAAAAGTTGACAGACGGAAGGTGTCGCAAGGTAGTGGTAGGCAGATGGCACTTTGGGTAAAAACTAGCATAACCAATCCACGATCTTGGTCAAAGGCAAACCAGTACTCCTCTCCAGAGAGGAAGGGATGCAACCGGAACTAGAAATATCAAGAATATACAGAGTACAAAAAAGAAAATATGTAACTTTCCTTTAAATCATAGCCCATGAGATCGTTATATGCACTTCAACATAACGTTTTGTTACAACTACAGGAGCTATAAATAAGACTAGATATAGACAGAGATCCTTGGCAGGTAACGATGTTTGTGAATCCACTCCACACACAAAAGCTGGTAGCGAAAGTACAGTCAACCGCATATCAAGTTACCATGCATGGAACTCAACGACGCGGTAATAGAGGTGAATTTGCAGTAAATTAGTGATATACATACATACATACATAAAATCACGCCTCTTTCCCGGAGGGGTAGTCAGAGACTACCTCTTTCCACTTGCCACGATCTCTGCATACTTCTTTCGCTTCGTCCACATTCATAACTCTCTTCATACAAGCTCGGCGGTTTCGGGTACTTTTGACCTGACCCTTTACCAGGACGTCCTTAATTTGATCAAGATACGTTCGTCTAGGTCTTCCCACTCCGACCTTTCCCCTTCACACTCTCCTTGTATATCTGCTTAGTCAACCTGCTTTCATTCATCCTCTCCACATGACCGAACCATCTTAACATACCCTTTTCTATTCCTGTAACTACAGGATTAGTATTAGTATTAGTGATATGTTGTTGACTATACTATCTGTCGCATTTTTACCAATGACAAATCGTTTTCACGCGCACGTTCGCTTTTTAATGTCCAACGAACATTACTTTCTGTCAGTAAGTCTGTAGTAGTGTAAAATCCATACTAGTAATAATACTACAAACTGTTTACGCATTGTTTATTTGAACAATCTTTACAAAAGTTGAAATTCATACTTATAGGCGGCACCGAAGAGGTCTTCGGTATTTTGCCATTTTTGAAAAAGTACTGCCCTTGTTGGATTTGAGATTCAATGTGCGAGATGACAAACTCAGTACAGCAAAAGCTAGTGATACAGTATGTCTTCAGATGAGCGCGTAGGTTTTTATATACATTCACAGTTTTCACTTGTCTGTCTGTCGACAGTCACTAATTGGTAGAAAGTTTAACATCTAAGTTCCCCGTCGATAATTTATATATCTACTTTTTATATTCTAGGAATTCTTACAGAAACATGAAAGACTGCGAATACCAAGCTAGTTATTATAAAAAAAACAAAGTCACGGGAACTTCTAGTAACGTGTAAATCAAGATCGCAGCGCGCCTGTTTTCTGTACGTTGGTGGGTCTATTTTTATCGAGTAGCCAATCGTATTTCCATCAGAAGTATGTTACCATACACCTATAACGGTTTTGTGGTCTATGTCCGCTTGCACAACCACTTGCCAGTTTCTAAAACATTAAATATTTTATTGTGTATACAGTAATGCGCCATGAAAGAGATCACTTGGATTTCGGATATGCCATAATTACATTCCAAATACATTGGATATTTATAATCCTCAATATTAATTATACGTTTAATTTATTTTATTACTTGCTGGGTAGTCTTTCCTCGTTATACATTCGTAAATATTGCTTAGGCCAGCCCCAATTAACTGTTCTCCAACGAAAAAATCCACGGCCAAACATATAATCAAAACGGCGATATTATATAATAAGTTCCTCTTCATTTCTTTAAATTTTCTTTATTCTGGTGTCTCGTTGGAATCTCATCCACGATCGCTCACTCAAGGAGGTTGTGATGGGCCGAGCACGAATGCACACATCACACCCAGGTTGAGTGAGTAACCGGGAACGAGCCTCTTCTCTCTTAATATCTTCTTTCTTCCATCTAAAAAATATGTTGTAGGAAAGCTCTTCTACACTCTTTTCTTCTCTTGTTCTTCTATCTTGTAGGTTAAAAAAATGATATACGTAAAATCATTTTATAAAAAGTCATAAGAGGGAGGCGAAGAAAATTCGTTGATACGACATATACTAACCAATGACTGAACACCACAGCCAATTTCTCAACTGTCAATAAATTATAATAATATGATGATAATTTAGCGATATAATGTATTTTTGTTAAATAAACTGGAACATACGTTAATAACTCAGATTTTTTATACGGTCACTGTTATAAATATAATTATTTGTTTTATACACGGGATAAATAACATAGTTTAAGCTAGCCCTAAATTAAGTTCGAAACTTGTGGTTATAGACACTTCTAATATAGTAATTCGTTGTTCACTTAAAAGATCAGAGTTTACCTAAGCAAGCATTTAAGTTATAATATATGTTCAATGCAGAACTATGGCAAAGTTTTGATAGTTAGCTGTTTGTTTGACACTATTTTACACTGTAAATACATGTATGTGATTTATATTACGATAGCTTGAAATATTAGCGTAAATCCATAACGGAGTTGTAAAGCATGTTTGGCGGTATGATCGAAATAGCTTCTATAAAGCTCTAGTGTAAACGATCGATCGTCTCAATGCAAGTTATTTTTGGAGGCACGCTGTTTTCATAATAAATACACTTATAGTTTTCACCTTCGCATTTTGGCTTGACCGCTATGATATATGAAAACTCGATTACGTGTCAATTATTATTGTAGCTAGTGAATAATAAAGGATGACCGACATCTTCTTTTTCCATCAGTTAGCACTCAAAGTAATGTACATACACCAGAACAGAGTTATTGTTACATGGCTGAAGTAAGATTTGAACTTTTGCTCCCACATGCATTACTGGTGCCTTGTAGCCGGGCACCTTAATTAATCGACCACCGACGCTCATATCGGAATCGAAAAAAATTGTTCATATGGAAAGAAAATAAAAGATTTTAATTGGTAAGCATTTTGATTTTATCGTAAATGTGAGAGTTTGTTCAAATTTTGAAGTTAAAGTTTTCTGTAAATAATGACAGTATATGGGGGACCTCGTATCTATTCCTGAGAGGGCGTAGACAGGATCGGCGATATAATAATAAAAATGAAGAATAAAAAAAGTTTACTTTTAAATTGAAAACTGACGCGGCAAATGGCTAGAGTGGCAGCGTATAATAAATGCGGGCAAATAAAATATTTAATGACATAACAATCACTTGTCAGCCTTTTAACCCAAAATGTTTGTTATTTTGTGCTATCCTGCCGGCCAATGTTAATTTATTAATTGGTTAAATATTGAATCACAACTACCTACTATTGTAGATTGTCATTGAACCAAATAAAATTGTATTGTGGAAGGGGTGCAGCAGTGGCAGCGTCATCTATTATTTACAGTACCAACTGTACTGGCCTACCCTCGTTTACATCACAATTAATTTAATTTGCTTTTTCACAGGCTTCTTCCATTCCCTCATTGTGATGTGGAGGGTTGAGCGCGTGAATTTTCTCGTGATTTGGTAACGGAGGCGGTAATTAGAGCAATTGTGAGGTTTCTCCATTTGTTTATAACTGTTTATTACTGCGTGGTGGTTTGTTTTGAATGTTGGCAAAATTAGCTTAATGTTTCGCGTGGCTGTGTTTGTTTAATTATCACCTTCTGTTGAATTTATTAAAACTGTATGATATCTTTATATCGGTTTGATATTAATTTCCTATCAAGGTTTTGCGGTGGGTCGGCTGACGGCGAATGGATATCAAATGTCAGGCAAGGCGATACCGTGGGCAGGGATCAAGTGACACGCGGCAGGGCTTTGCGCACGCGCCGACGGAAGCAGATCGCGCGAGCGCTTCCGTCCGCTTCATGTCCGGATGCCTGCATAAGCGATATGGTAGATAAGGCTTCCCATTTGTAAAGTTTACTATCAGTTCATTAAATGGGTTCATGTAATGGTATCATTATTTTAAAATATAATTTTATATTAATTTTTATAAAGCTTATGATATATCGTCAACTATTGAAGTATGCGACAACAACAGCTTTTCATAGTGGCAAGCCGTTAAACTCTGCCCGAAGTTACTGTAAATCTTCGTCAAGTGAGTGGAGATAGTACAGTTTAAGCACGCGCTGGCGTCGTCGCCTTCAATCTAAGTTTGTCTCGACCGTCCCTGTCCGCCACACTCCTGCATAATGAAATCGGGACTGTTTCAGAATTCTCAAAGTTACCGCATCGATACCGTCAATAATTACATCTCCGCCCAGCATGACTCGTATACATGAAGCTTCCGAATAGAATATACCCTCGGCTTTACATATTTGTAGGGTTTTTCATGCAGTCTCGCATGATGTCGAGTCGACCTTTTTATGCGCTTGCCCTTATCTAACGAGCAGTAACATTTATCTAGTATCTGTCACTTAAAGCCTTTGCTCTCGTGCAAACGGGCGACCTTATTTTTTGCTAAGGGCCGGGAGCTATCAGTCGGTCCCGCGGCACAATATTACCCTGCACGACGATATATCGCGTTCGAATCACGTCATCGTTCACCCGGGTGTCGCCGGGCGTGGCTGTAAATGATGAGTTTACGGGGAGCTCGCATAATGCCCGCGGCAGATACGGGATACTCCGCGCCGTCGTTGACAGCCCTATCCTTAATTTAACACTATATTCTGAAATAAATTTTCATACAACATTTTTTTGTGTGCATACAACAATTTTTGCTTAAAGTATCTTATCTATTGTTGTTTTCGAAATGGTTTATGTAGTTTCAAAATCATTGTCGCGTCTCCTATAAGGATACAGATGTGTTCGAATACGAGTATTTACTTTCATCTGTGGAATCATATTCATGGTATGAATTTTTGCTTGAATTAACTTCTGATACTTATTCGTTTCTGGAATTAATATCTATACCTTAAATGTGATTATGGTATCTCAGAAAAGTATATTTAAAACCTTAAACACCTGAGGTACTAACAAAATGTACAGACGAGCAAAGCGTAGGAGACAAGATCTGGCATGAGAGATCTGTTAAAGCTTCCAAACTGCAACTACCACGTTACATAAATTAACAGTGACATTGTCTCCAAATAAGATCTGTGATATTACTCGTAGTATTACCACCATAACACATCTGTTATAACCGTACATGGGACATCTGAAGGGATGACACTGTTATGAATCCTGAGTGTGATGGATGGTCAGAGCCACACTGCACATTTAACTACATATCTCTTAATTATGAATCCATATGTCTGCACCAAATGCACTTTGATTAAACACCCAGTTAATTTAGCAGTTTCATCAGTTACAAATATATATTCTTCAAATATACGTGTATGTATATCGAATGACCGACCACAGCTTCTTGCAGTTAGCAGAACGTTGGATAGTATAATTAAACTTATTTCCACAAATATTTTAATCATAGTAAGTAAACTATTCAATAATGCAGTACTATTTTTTTCGTGAAGCCCTCTAACAAGAACTAAGAAGAACACTGGAGTGAAAAAGGCAATTCAAACAGACTGTAGCCGGTACAAGATCCTTAGTCAACTTAACACATTATAACACTATATTGTGTACTTATCAATATTATGATCAAAATAATAATATCCCTTGGAGTTCTTTAAAATATTAAACCTATGGAATTATTGAAGCGGACAAATATCACGTGACTCAGTTCCCATCTATAAAGTTGTGGGAATAAATAAAAGTTTAATGTTTTAGTATTTGCTTCGAGTTGATAAATGTTCAAACAAAGATCGCATTGTGAATAAGGATTTTTGGTAGCCGATGGAATATTCATCTGAAAACTTTAAAAACTTTTGTAAAGTAGATTAAGCGTAGCAGTAGAGCAATTTGTCTAGCGATTCTTTGCCACCCTTTTCTGTCGAGTGATCTAGTGAAAAAAAAATGTTCTATATTTTTCAGCGTGTCTGTGAAATTAAGAAAAGTTTTAAGATATGCTGTCATCTTTACGTAATGTAAAAACGCTGAATATCATTAGGAACATTTTTGCTCTTTTGCCGGCACTTCCTGTATTTCAAAATTTGGCTTCAGTTTCGTTGGTTTCAAATCATATTATTATCCTTGAAAGTTGTGAGCGAAGTCAAGAAAAATAATTATTTGGTTTGTTATCGCTGCCAAAGAATGTATTGTAATGAATGAACAAAATAATTTAACAAATTGCTGTCTTTTCCGCATTTAATGTTAGACGAGGAGGAATAATAAAATTGTTTTTAAGAAGGTCTTATCAAAGTTCAGGTGAAGTCAGTATTTTATTTAAGCATAATGCTATCGTTTATTTACGCGACTGTCAGCAGGAGCGGGAAAATGGCTTCATTTATTTGTGCCGGCTGATTGTGGGACTTGCTGTGATATTAATTTTCGAATCATGTTGAAATGAGAAGTGAGAAGATTGTGTGGTAAAAGTATTTGATTAGAAAGCATTACAAGGTTTTCAATTACTACTCTCTGTGATTGATCGAATTCATTGTTGATCAATTTGCATATTAAATAAATGAGTAAAAAGCTGTTGGTTTCTATTGACAGGTGGTCAGATATACGTGCACTATTAATTTCCACTTAGAGCTGACATAAATTTCAGGTTCAAACTGATTTTCGCCGATGTTCTTACGTTTAAGAAAAAAATCTGTATCCCAATATTACGGAGCGACAGAATAAATGTGTACATTATCTACTTTCACGTGTAATGCTCGCACATATATTAAGGGTATGGGTAAAGCAACACTACGACAGAGCACTTAGCGAGGTGCAGGGGCGGCGGGGCGCGAGGCCACATCAATCACAACACAATTTTATATCAAATGTCGCTTTCAATCAATTTGTGTGGGTTCGAGTTCCCTACTATTGCAAAATAACAAAACAACAGATGTTGTTCTAATTGTAACTATGGACTGCCTGCTGAATGTCAGGTCTCAAATAAACTAAACCGACGAGCTTACATGAAAAGATTGTTGAACATGCAAGAAATATGCAGGGATCGCGGCAAGTGGAAAGATTTATATAATCTATGACTTTCCGGGAAAGTGGCGTAATCATATAATTCAAGCATAATATAAGTAGTAGTATTATAGTCTAACTAATGTGACAGTCATATTACTTTAATATAATATTTATAGTAAACTTAATTTTTTCTTGACTCAAGACACTTTCCAGCCACAACAATGATTGAAGTAGGTTACAAAAACATTATCTTAATCCATATCCATTCATCTATACATATAATAAAATTGTAACTGAGCGATGTCAGTAATTGAAAGATATTGCCAATAAATGCTCAATACATAAAAGTTGACTCAGGAGGCCAGATTTTATGTATTGAGATTGTCGGCGAGCGAAGTGGAAGGCAACAGCTAGTATAAAATAACATCTTGCCAAGGTTTGTAACATCACAAAATAATCACATCGGTTTATGAACTTCTTTTTTTTTATAGTCATTAAAAGCTAAGTTTGACATCATTTTGTAAATTCAACATTTTGTGCTACCATAGTGAGACTAGCGACGCACCTTACACGCTTGTCTACATGATAAGGGGTGATGTGCTTTTAGAAAAGCAATATTGACGCCCGCTCACTTGCTCTTAGGCACGAGGAAACTGATATCAACTGGATAGTGTTTTGGTTTATGTTTGATGTTAAAATGTTTTGACTAAGAATAAACAGCTGTTTATCAGTAAGAAAATTTTTATCGATTCCTAAAACTTCATCACTATATTTGGGCATCAAATTTCAGTAGTTTCATTCTAAAATGAAAGATTAAAATTTCTGCCTTTATCAAGTTTTAAAATTGTAACGTATTTTTGCTGTTAGGTTTTATTTCTAACAAGAATGGTTTACGATAAGAAATCAGTTGGTCGATGCCTAGGCATTGTGGTCGGTGACTCAGCATGTATAAGGTTTAGATACCTACTCTTTTAAACGAACTCCTTTGTTTTCTATTTTACTGCACTTTTGTGACTAATACAGCCTAAAGCATATACGTTTGGTAAATTTCGCTAACGGTATGCTGTTCAAAAAATTGCAGTACCTATATTTTCTACAATATGATTTACAAGGTTATATGCATATTGTATGTAGTGCCTATTCCAAACTTTCCTTATTTGTGCCTAATATCGGATGACGCTCAGTCCGCGAGATGTGACGTCCGAGAAAATTAACTAATGGATAGCGTTAGTTTTGAAGGAACTATACTACGGATAATTAGAGTTGGCTGTTCGCATGACTGTTCCCAATTGACAAAGACATTCTACTCAAACGCATTATATAACGATAGAGATCTTTTCAAAAACAAACTTCTCGAGTTAATCTTGTTATGACAATGACTTAAGTATGTGCTGGAAGGAACAATTTGAATTTCAAATGTTTCAATTCTGGGTCTGATTCATAAACGTGTTTTGGAAGAATAATAAATAAGGTATTACAAATCTGTGATATGAGTAAATCGTAAGTTTCAAGGCACGAGTGGGCGTACAAAGGCATGTGTTTATAAAACAAAACAGCCGAGTTCCTACTCCTGCAGTGTGTATTGAGAGACTATGAAAATAATGGTCTATTAAAGAGCTAGCACATACCTAGCTACCTTATGCTTTTCGCTAGTTCGATGCTCGCCATAGGTAGCTATAGAGAGCATTCTGTCTATAAGAATCGTAGAAACAGAATGCAGACACTCTGAGGGCCAAGAATTAAGTATATGTGGAGCCTAAGAGCTCCGTTATATATAGTACTTCAGTGAATAACTGTTATAATAAGTGAAAAGTTGATAACAATTTATGTTAAAATATAGTAACTAACTACTGCAAGTTGAAAAGAAATGTCGTTTTGTCCATAAAAGGCTAGACAGGGTCAAATGAGCCACTTATCCATTCGCGATATTTCAAAGTAATTCACTATAATTAAATATTTTAATATTTTACGATTTAAAAGATGATGACACAAATTCAATGACTCTGTGACACGAATGAAAAGAGTATTTATTTTCCTGTTATTCTCGGAATGAGAATCTATTAGGGGATTACAAGTGTATGTGGTTTGTAAGCTGCGTATCGGAATTCTTCATTAACTGTAGTTTTTCGTTGGCGGAGTGACAGTGACAACGGTCGGACGCGTCTGGACGAGATAAACTATGTTATCAGCCGCTATCTGCGAGGGAGGCTGGCTCGATCGATATCGCGAGATAACGACACTTTTATGATGGAACAAAGAACTCATTTCATTTATATTAAAGTATCAGTTGGACAAATAAAGTGGCCATCTCAGATGTTATTTTATTGTTTTCACTAAATCCCTAGTTTTATAAAGAATAAATATTTGTTCGTTATTTAGCATAGTGATTGATTGTATCGAGGAGATAAAAAACTGTACTCGCAGACGACGTCGCAGATACAGTTTATTGCGCGAAACGTTATCGGTTTTCATTTGAATCACATGATTCTAATTAGAATAGAATAGAATAGAATAGAATAGAATAGAATAGAATAGAATAGAATAGAATAGAATAGATTTATTTTCAAAATTGGATACAAGGTATCACTTATTGACGTCACATAACTTAAATCTAATTATAACTACTACCGCTTCCAAAGCGCATGTGTAGAAGAAGCGGCGGAACAAACTACACTGCAGCATTTTCATAGGACGTCAATTTACAAATATAGATCTCTTAAATCTAAATCGTGGACGAATGCACATTGTCTACATTAAAAAACACACAATTTAATTACATATTTTTAAACAACTTTAGTTTTCTACATTTTAGTTTCCTTTGTTATTTTAGTCGATAAATCTATTAGTTGTACTATTGCATTGTACAATATACTGACCGTACGGTTCCACTTTAAGTGGACTAATAGATGATTATTGATGATTGCTTGACAATGCGCATGAGTGTCAGAGGCGCGCTCGCTTCTTCAATCATAGACCATGATACCGTTTATACTATACCAGACCATTCAGTCTATTTATAACCAAAAGCCTTTGAGTTTATTTTGAGAGCAATTTGATGATTAAAGATTTCAAAGTGAAATATAAAATTATAAAAGAAATAAAAATTTAAATGTTAACAACAATACAAAAACTCACCATTTTGCTGTCGGCTTCCATTTCGGACTACGCACAAAAACCAATAAAAACAAGAATAACTGCTCAAAAAATAATATGGTTCGCGTTGCTCGAGTGCAATTGCATTAAGGGACGTGAAATAAAAAGACCGGAGTAATAAAACGTAGCGATATCGCGGCGAGATACAATTAATGAAGTTTGATTTGAAAACGAGCGGCGCGGGCGCGGCGTGCGGAGTCCCACAGTGGTGTGCGACGACGTGTAGGCAAGAGACTGGATTGTAAGTACTTGTAGCACTACACAGTTCACTCCCGCACTCGGCTCCGGCTACCAACGAACAGGGTGCGGCCGCGGCGGGCGGGCGGTTATAAGCGACCGAATCGGGGCGGTACCGATAAATAATACGATAATATCGCATTACATACCTATTAAGAGCTCCACTTTTCATGCCTATTAAGAGATAACTATGGACATCTGTAAAAGGGCCTGCTGCTTATCTCTGGCAGACTTTTGAACATTTCGTTTCATAGAGCTGTAATGATTGCTTTCAAGCGTTCTCAATGATATTGGTGATAGTAATTATCGCCCCCTGATACATCAAAAAAGTGTTTGCATGAAAGCTGTTGAATGTCGAAGAACCAAAGGTTCAAATCCCGTTTAGGTTATAATGAGAAAACAATTTTTTCTGATTGGCTTAAGGGTCTTGGATGTTTCTAACATAACTTCAATTAAAGGTTTGATAAACCCGACATTTGCAATATGTATGTTCGTTTGCGTGGCTAAATGATTTTTGTTAAGGTAATATTTATTTGCTAAATAAAGTTGACAAAATGTGACTATTACAATTTCTAAACTATACTAATAATGAATCTACCTAATTAAAAAAAAAGTAAAATTCCTAAACTACAAATTAAAAAAAAATTGTTTAAGTTTGGAACCCTTGATACCCCATGCAAGAAAGCTGCGCGCGAGGGTCACCTCAGCCGTTTGCTGAGCGCCCTGTGACGCCCGCATAAATCTAATAATTTACATAAGTTTTTTTTTTATAAAATATGGTATCGCCGAGTTAGTATCTCGTAGTTTATCCGCCGAGTTAGTATAATTGTGGTCTCTACCTACCTCTTCGAGAAAAAAGCGTGATTCTATGTGCGGGTGCATGAATTATTGCGTTAATTTTTAAAAGAGAGTGTGAGTTAGACTACACGCTCATAGTGAAAACATAATATGGTAGTAAAATTAATAACCTTACCTAGAAAATTATTCAAATATGAAGGAAAATAGGTAGCTAGTAATTCTATATTAGCGGCATGATAAACGATGTGTGACTCAGTCAAGTCGGTAGTAATGAGATAGATAAGGCTTCGCACTTGTAAGTCACCGAATTGTGGCTTCCTATCCTACCCTAGTTGGGGGTCGACGACATGTGGTAATGGAAATATCAAGTATGGATTACGAGTAAATAATTTAAAAAATTACTTTAAAAAATAATCCATTGAAATCACGCAATAAGTCACTACATTAACACTGGAAGGCCTATGTATTGTGCTAATAATGTCGTGTAATTAAAGTGTTAAGTCGTGTAATTAAATGAAAGTGTCGAATACACTAAGCTACCAGACCAGCAAGGAAGCTTCTTAAATGAACCCAAAATATTTCCCGATTGGTTTTTAAATGGCTAAGTTGTGCATCAGCAAACTTTAAGAGATAATATAAAGCCATCAAAGACTAAATGAATAATTATAAATCTAAAAATGCGGTCCATGCAAATATAACATCTTTACTCGTCATATAAACAGGCAACGTAAAATTGCAATTTCACGGCTCGCCGAAAATTTTCATTGGCGATTAATTCTTGTTCGGGATTTAAGCCGAGGTGCGCAATCACCTTAGGCTGTTTCCTGAAAGTATTTGTCACAAGGGAAACTTGCATGTACGCATATATCACGCCTTTCATCCTTACGGGGTAGACAGATCTTAAAGTCACAAGACTCGAAAGCTGAATGACGGAATTAAATTTCGAGATAGTGCCAGACTGCTAGCTTTTTCGACCTTTTAAGGACTTAATTTCTAATGTCTTTAAAAAGGGAGATGTAAGTACCCGTAATCGTCGCATATGCAAGAAAAGAGTTATGAGTATGTAGTAAGCGGGAGATTTCTGTAAGGATCGTAACAATTTCAGCAAAATCCCCTCATATTCAGCTTAACTCGAAGCACAATTCACAGCAAACGAATTATTGCTTAAAGTATATAATTAGATCTTTTGTCTAGACATAATATTTATATAACAAATCTATACCTAATTGATATCGTAACAATGAGGAAAACAAAAAAGGTATAATGGTATAAGGATAATGGAAAGTTTCATTCCTTATAAAAACGGGTGTTGCCGTACCATAATATTTTGCTACAATTCTCGTTGTTTTAATAAGACTCCGGGCGGTTGACTGCGGGTTTAACGTGTTTAACATAAACGTTGGGAATCTAATCCGGCGTTCTCTCAGTGCCCGCAAACATATCAACGCGAGCGCCGCAATTCAACCACCGCAGTAAAAAATACTGGTCAAGCGCGAGTTGTGCATTCGCACCGACATTTCAGTATAAATGTTTTGTTAATATTGAAAATGACAAGATAAATATGTTTTAACGCGTATGTACTTTTATATTGTATTTATGACGTCAGCACTATTAAGGTACGTTCGAAAGCACCTTAAAGGATTTCTGATTATTTCCTTTATGTATGTAAAGTGTTGTAATGAACACGTATATATAGTTGCTTGACGGAAAAGAAAGCAGATTCGGTTAGAATTGCATCATTAAGCAATGATATGTTATTAATTAAATGCTAATGTTATTGTTATATGAAAGCATATTAATAATGTGTATGTTATACTTCATTGCTTATGATTTTGTTAACAACATAACGCACTTGTATGAATTTATGTCTTGTAGAAGTGAGGTGTTCTTATAGTTACTCTTGACATAAGAACAGAAGTAAGGTTATTTAAAGAATAGGATTTCCTTATGGTATATATGGATATTTAAGTATGGAACCCTAAACTGACGGCTCGTCGAGGGCTTCAATGGTACCGCAAATTGTGACAAATTGTGTTATTGAAATTTATGTCCGGCAGTTTTGAGACATAATTGGATGCGGAGAGTCGTCCGCCATGTTGCCAAAGTGACGTCACGGGCTCTAACTTTGATTATGAACAAGACTTCATATAGGAAACGTACGATATTATTTGCATTCTCAATACATATGCATATATTCCTATTTTTTTATACCTAAATGGAGTTCAAATTCGTCGATTGCTCGAAATGTTTTTCAAGATTTTATTTCAATTTTATGGTTCAGTAAACTTGATGTCTTGATGTCTTACCCATTGGTTGAAGTATTGGTATCTTACCTGTAACGAACAGTAAAATTTATTAATAATAGAGTTCAGAAATATATAAAACCAAAATAAATGCAACAAAATACAAATTTTATGAAACTATCTAAAGCTAGCAATTAATATGTTAAGGCAACAGGAGTAAACATATTCGAACCTGTCAGCGTAAATCCGCAGCAAATAAGAGTAATAAATCGTGAGGTGTCGTTACACAGGTGGTAACGTATTTTTCAGCATGCGAAGATTGCGTCTATAAATAACCAGTAGCCGAGACGTCCGCACACCTCGACTGCCGGTGACTGATTGGACCGAGAGTAACACTACACGTCAATAGATGGCGTTTATTGTGCAATTAATCAATCTTACGGGGTAATATTGTCTTATATTGCCAGACCTTATTTAATAAAAGTTTTCCGAGTTAATATAGACAAATAAAGCAGTATTCACGATATTCCTGAATTTGTCCAAACATGTTAAAGACTGTTGGCTCTGCCTACCCCACAAGGGTTATAGACGTGTTTATATGTATGTATGTAGCCTAAGAGTTATAATGGTTGAATATTAGATATCAAGAGAAAATTATTGTTGACTTATACTAAATGCTACATCTATTTTCTAAATCGGTATCAATAGCAACATTTGTACAATAATTTGTTTGAAGCAGAAGTTCTTAATTTGACATTGAAACTAATTAATGCAAATCGTACTAAAAAAACTGGTTCCTGCACAACAGTTAGGTACATTAGGAAAGTTGTTCATATCCATTGCGAAACCCAATCCCAAATTTGTACTTAACTTGTGCGAACCTGTATCTCACATACACGATAAAATCACGCGAAATACAAGTAGAAAGAAAGTACCTACCTATAGTACTCCGAAATCACTAGCTGCGAGGATTCGCTTTCAAAACTGTCAAATGTGACGGGAAAAAGGGCGAGAAACGTCAGTATAATGGATGTGTCACCGGCATGATGGTAATTGCGGCCGTGTGCATGGGCCCGAGGTTCGGATCCGATAAAACATTTTACATTTTGCACGAGACAATTGTTTTTCAGGTGAGGTCGAGGGTTTGTTTATACGCGTTTTAAATCTGACTGGGAATAATTCGTAAATCTCGAAAGTGTATTTTGAAAGTAAGATATGCTTTCTGAAGGAAATATCAATGATGAATGTGTGAATACCTAGGTTTAGCCTCTGCACTATAGAAATCGGAACAATAATCCTCATATTATCTGTAATTTGACATACATACAAATATTACCCAAGGATTTTTGTAAATGATACCATAAAGCAACGGGCAAATGTTAGTATAATTGTATTGTTATTAAAATGCAGTTGTCACAACGTTTTATTAAAAGAAAATTAGAATAATATTTCCGATTTGTTTTATTTTTATATACAGAAAAATTTACACAGATTTAGTTAGCCTTAAAGTAAGTGCGAGACTAGTATTATGAGATACTAACTCAACGATACTATATATTTTTATGATAACTACATATATAGATACAGATCCAATCCAATCCAGAGGAATCAGAATAAGTTCTTTTTTCGACCGGGTATAGAACCGGGTGCCTCATGTGTCATAGACAAGAACCACAGAGGTTGTCAAATTCTAACGTAAACATTCAAATGAAAATATTTTCCCTTAGTAATTAGCATGAGAGTTTGTCAATTCGAGACTATTATCAGATATCTATCTGGCTCTCGATTCATCTTTCATCATATCCACGCTTTCACCATCCATCATATCTCGACATGTTTTCCGACCCGTATTTGTTGACTATCGCACTGAGCGATCACAATCATTATTCTGATTATACAGAGTTTTGATCGTGTTGTTAAAAAAATAATCTTAAACCTGTATGGAAACTAAGTTAACTTCTTGCTCATTACAACTTAAGCAGTTCAGGATATTTTACAAGGTACAGAATAATGACTGGAAAGTTAATTTATATCATAAAATTTTTAGTTCCTTCAATTTCTTGAATTAGGAACAATTACCTAAATACATATTACGGACTACTTAAATCCAAGGCGACATAATTGAGTCGACGTTTACCAAGAGCCATATTGGTCGTTATCTGTCACCGCCCCCCACGATCCGTTTCACTTGCAACCCGATAGGGGGCGACATCCAGCGACTGCTCTCATAATGGTACCACGGCCCCTTTTTTATTACTGACCCGCTAGTAAACAGATCATTCGAGTTTGTGGTGTTATAAAAGCGAAATTAACTCTGGCCGGTGATGTCCAGAAACTCAGTTTTCCAGAGACCGTGGTATGTCGGTCTGTCACGCACATTCAGTCGTTTAAAGCGAGGAGGAACGTTAAGAACAGCATTACTTAGTAATCACGTCTAATGACCGCATTAAGTACGGTTCATAGGCACCTACCCCTGCCAAGTATTTATCTCTTGTTTGAAGCAAGGATTTTCCCTAAATTCGACAAGCAAATGTACTAGTTTACATCGCGCAATAGTCCTTAATTGGTTTCAATTTTGTAATGTGCACGATAAAACCATAGACTTTTGTAATTTATTAGTCAAATTTCACTAAATATAGAATTAATTTGCATTTGTGACATACACAGTAATCTGACATAGGTCTGTATTCACATAGCGAACAGAGTGCCACAAATGTATATGGCAGCTCAGGTTCACTCCCGCAAGTGGGGCTATTGTGTGCGCGGATATTCTGTTAATAGATTAATCCAATCAAAATATTAATTCCACAACGCGGCTCGTTCGTATTTACATTTCAATCGCGTGATTTATTCGACGAATTTGAGATGATGTTCACTGACAATAATGTTCATTGGTTCTATTGAGAGCTGCTGTTAGCGATTGCCCAATTTGTGGCCTAGTATTTGTTGAAAGGCTTTGTAATAATGATGGAAATTAAAATACGTTTGTCATTGATGCTCGTGCGTATTCCAATCAATAAATGATTACTAACACACTGCTAAATAATAAGTTCTAATAAGTTAATACACGGTTGATAATTTTTTTTTCTATAGGCACAATTCAATTTTCTTCTGTTTTCATCCAATTTATTTTATTTTTATAAGTTCCTCCAATTAGGTTTTTCCTACGGACGAGATCTTAAATCTAAGTTAAATAAATATAAAAAGTAAAGCCAACATTATTATAAAGTTAACAAAAGCGGCAATTTAGTATCTAAATATGAACGCAATTGTAAATTATCCGAGGAAATACGAGGGCGCGTGCTTTCCCCGACCGGTTTGGGATTAGGGCTAGCATAGTAGTGCGTTTGTGTTAGGTATTTTACCACATTCTCGTACAATCTCTATCGATCATTTGAAAAATAATTTCAGTAAATTTGTAAAACAGATCATGATTATCTCAAAGTTAAAAAAGGAAAAGTAACTTCAATAGGTTTTTATTTAGTTATCCGTGACATATATGACGAGGGTTATCAAAAATAAAGGAAAATACACTATCTATATATGTTTTTTATTAGGTTCTTGCCAGACCAAATCAGATTCAAGTGATTTTTTTGGCCAGAATAAATGACAGCAGCATATCCAGCTTACAAGACAATTGAGCACATACGACCACATACTAACTCGAATGAAATTAGTTGGGGTCACTGCGTGCTCTCAGGCCCCAATATTTGCGTTGCAATACTGCCTTTATTGCGAAGATCAACACACCCGCGCCAAATAAGCTTTCAAATGACCCGTGCTCACGTCATCTCGCTAACAAATAACCTGGTTAGATTTATTCATTTGTCACTGTATGAAGACGATGTAGGTAAACCAAGGTTTGAATGAGCAGTTATGCATTTTGATACACAGATTATAAATCTGTAAAAGTATATCTGTTACCGGCTGGATTTGACATTAGAACAACATCTGCAAAATCCATTAAATTGAACTTCGTGGCAATTAAAGAGCCGATTAGTATTATAAATGGGATTCTTAGTTATGAATCACGTGATCAATATCACGTATAAAATATATTAAAAGGACCTTTCATAAATTTTGACTCTGGTAACTATTGGTTAATTAATTATAGTTTTGAGCACAAGGAACTAAAATGATTAAAACAGGGAATATACTATACAACAAAAACAAAAAAAAAACAATAACGTAGTCAGCGTTTGATAAACAAATAACTTCTTTCAATAAGTTCCTGCAAGTACTCGTACAAGTTTAGTCGGTGGCGGCTGGCGACTTTATCGTGTGTGTACACAACGGATGATATAACGTCTGTGTGACGAAGACGAGGGAGTACGAAGCGAAGTACGAAGTCGAGCAAGTACGAAGCACTTCGCCAGTGCGCGACGACAGCTGGCCCGCTTTATTTGATTTTCAACTGAGGAGCATTCAAGTTTTATGTCAGCTTTCCAGATATTCTAGACTGGAATTCATTGATGAGTTTCATATTCCGAGTTAACATTTGATATCTTTCAATTTGATCCGAGTTTGTGTATACCTGATTACGAGAAATCCCGCGTAAACTTCGTTTACTAAGAATAATGTGCCTAATAAAATTGTATGTTTCATGCTTAGATTTACTCGAGCGATACAATTTAAACTCATCATATGCAATGCTTGCCAATTTCTATGGAGAGGAAGTACAAGAAAAACTTGGTATCTTTTTCTCAGCGCCTAAATTGTTTCATTATAGTAAATTTATATCACAGATCAAAATAGGATATGCTCTACTATGTACAGTACATTTTACATGAACGAGCAGTATAATGATCACGTGAGCAGTTCGCACGCCTGTTTGCTGCTGCTGTTGACCGTCGCGGGCAAACAGACCCGCCCGTTGCCATCTGTCCCAAACGATATTGCTCACGCACGTACTCGTACTCCGCGACCCACGTTTGTGAAACAATGAGTTAATCGTTTATAGAAATTGTTATGTACATCGACTGGAAAACGGTACAATTGAAATTCGGAAGCCGGCAATGTCGGCTATATCGGCATAGCAAAATATATTCGTCACGAAAAAACTGGAGACATCAACGACTGAATTTTTATTAAGGCAATATTATTTTATTCAAAGTTAAGTCGTTAAAAAAGGTATTAGTACAACCAGTACAAAATTGCAACTGGTACACAGTTCGAAATTGCATCTAAATTAGAAAAGTGTAAACTGTAATCATGCACGTATGACGGTACAAATTTGGTCTGTATTTACTTTGAGTAAATTAATAAGTAAGTCGTAGTTCCAAGTTAGACCGTGCAAAAACTCACATACAAATTCAGGTGGTTTTACACCGTCCCGTTAAAATCCCAGGCATTTGTAACCCGCCCGAGGCATTTACAGTTAAATACTTCGCATTTTGTACATAAGTATATTCATCAACTTTTTCCTTTTAAGGTTTTCAAGATTATTGCGAATTGTTTACCCACGATTCAGGGAAATGAAATGTTGACTTTCAGAAGCTTGATTGCCCAGTTTATTTGTAGAATTTATGGTAAGCAACAAAGAGCATATAATTATAATTAATTTAACTTCTTTTGTTCGGAAAGCACGTTAACGTAACGATAAATTTGGTAAAACCTTGTAACTAAATATATTTGGTTAGTATGCATTTTCCGGTACAGAGTTTTATTGTTATTATATGTTTTTCAACACCTGTTAGCTTTCGCAAACATATTCCAGAATGAAACAACTGAAATACTAAACGAAGGTATCGCGTGCAATTAAAGTATCACGTGAACCAAAGTGTATTATTTACCACCATTTTTAAAACAAAATTGTCTATGGCAGTGCATATTGTTTGATAAGATACATGCATGTCCTCCTCCAATGCACATTTATCATGTCGGGTTCAAAGTTCCAATGCAATAATGGTAGTTGTGTGCGTGACACTTTTTGTAGATTTAGATACAACCAAAAATATGTACTGAGAAAACTATATAGTGGTTCGTTAACCTTTGCAGATTTAGAGTCATAAAATAATAATAGTAGCATTTCTTTAACAAATAATCTAGCTTGTTTTAGGTAACACGGTGTGAAGGAAAATCTAACAATATTGAAGATAGAGTTACATATACATACATATGGTCACGTTTATATCCCTTGCGGAGCAGACAGAACCAACAGTCTTGAAAAGACTGAATGGTCACGTTAAGCTATTTGGCTTAATGATACATTGAGATTTAAATAGCGACAGGTGGCTTGCCCATCGCCTAAAAAAGAACCCCAAGATTGTTAGCCTATCCCTTAGTCGCCTTTTACGACATTCATGGGAAAGAGATGGAGTGCTCCTATTCTATTTTGTATTGGTGCCGGGAGCCACACGGCACAATAGAAGCACGGGAAGATAGAGTTACGGAAAAATATAAAACGAATATTCAAAAAGCAATATCTTTTTACACGGACAAGACGTTTTATCCTTTACAGGATTGACTAAACCTATAGTGTAACGCCGGCCCCCGTTTAGTAAGATTATGTGTTCCGCAAATTTTCCATCGCAATTATTAATGGCGTAATATGAATTAAGACAAAAAAAATATTTAGTTTAGGTGGTTTGAGTTGAGCTTGTAAGTCAAAATAAAATATGTGGAAAACCATGTTGGCCTTAGCGTGACTGAATGTGGAAGTATAGTCACATGGGTCACCAAACACATTGGAAATAAGTCGCAGATGCTCGAATAAACAACAATATTGGCCTGTCAGGATATTCTTATCACTTCCTCTGTGCCCGCGGTTACGGTCGGCTGTTGAAAACCGGGTAACAGTTGTATATGTTTTAATCATTTGATAAGATTTTGTTGGACAGGATTTTTTTCGAAACGAGCATTCTCTCGGCATTGATCTTATTTAGAAGCTTATCAATAATAAATATTACATAATATATAACAAAAGATGCCTGAATTCCTCTTAAAATGAATAATATAATAATTATTCCAATAAAGGAAGTGTTCAAACTATTAGTAAATAAAATTGGCCACTAAGAAAAAAAGAAAAACCAAAACAGAATGTTAAGAAAGATATTTTTCTAAAAAAGCGTATTATTAAGAAATATTATTTCATTGCAGTTCATACCCTAATTATTAATCTATAATTGTGTTGTCAAACTACGGAAATCAGTTATTATAGTTCAGTGTTATATTCAAGAAAGTGCAGTTTTACTTTTACCATCATAAATACCTACCGTGAATTTCTGGAAATCAAACCAAAATCAGCTCCATAAAACTTTAGCTTTATGTTATATTTCAACAATGTATTTAACAGCAAGATTTAAGGTAAAGTTAATACTTGAATATAAAAAAAAATATTATTTTGCAAGTCATTGAATGTGGATTATTCTTATGTAAATAGGCAGCCACTCATAAAACATGGTATGTACCTAGGTCTCACCTATTTTGCTAAAATTCATAACACAACACAATAGAAGTGGCAGAAGGTATAATGTTAATAAACCAACATAAACAGTAAGTATTTTCGCAGCTTCGCAATTCAATGCACACATAATTATAAAAGGAAATCACAAAGAAATAACTGCAATTCGTTTTGGAATTGCAGCGCCACAAAGCGCTGATGGAGATTCATTGGAGCGACGCATCATTTATCAAAGCAGTCCGCTTCTTATTCAGTTTCATAGTGGCCGCGGGATTTACAGCGCTTGAGCACTAGAAAAGCTTCGCACCATGATTGGAGCGTTATTTTGAGACTTTTGTCCATTTCTTACTGTAATGCATTTTTCAGCCGACACTTCCTAAAGCAATAGAAACGCAAGATTGATGTGCGAAGATAAAACAGAGATTGTGTTCGCTTAGTACTCAGTTCTTATAAGTTTTCAAATTAAATATTTTACTAGCCGTTATATCACTTTGTTGTGGACATTATTTATTATTAAGCACAAAATAATTTTAGACAAATTGTATGTAAATTATATAATAAAACCACAATTTGCGCAACATACCTGTATATTTTTATCAAAGTTTATTCTTATAAGTTTTCGACAATCGCAGGTAAAAATAAATTGGTTTACCTATTCTTAAACCGCAAACGGAATAAACGGAAATAGCGCAAATAATATTGTAATGAAAGTTCGTAGAAATAAAACATTTTTTTTTCTTTAGCATTGCGAAATGCGCTTGACATTTGATAAAATAACGACAAAACCGAGTAACGAACGTTTGACGGATTTTATAACGTATGCGGCGCCAATAGGTTGTGTTCTAAAACTGCAATCACACGGATGACCTTTTCTATGTGTAATTGCAGGCTAACTTCAATTACCGACACTTTTATTATATTATATCTAAAATATTCCGAAGCTAATGGCGATGTTCTCCTTTTTCGTAAATTAGCATAAAATGTTAAAATTATTTCTTTTTTTTCTCATGTATCTTAATATTTCAGTAGACACCAGGCCCCGAAGCATTATGACGGAGGGTGCAATTGAACACGCAAAGATGAGAAAGAGATTTCTTTTTATCTCAGCGTTCAGTTATATCCTCAATCGTTTCGCTGCGGAAAGCGTGGTCCACTTAATAATTCCAATGAGTTCCAGTCCTTTTGTACGAAATATATCCTAATACTTAGATATTCATTTGTTATTTTACCCCAAAATACATATTGCATATCACAATAGTTAAAGTATTATCAATCAGTAAATATTAGATCTGTTTTTGAACACATATGTATATAAATATGACAACGCGGTGTGAACGAAGCCTAAAAATCAATACATAGTGTGATGGCGGGTAGCTGACGTTGATGACACTTGTTTTGTTTTATTTCCTTATGCTCGTTTGCTCTCCGGATGAGAAAAAAGTTTCTGAAAACACAACCATTTTGAGGAAATTGACTTTTCGAGTGACAGCTGCCAGAGGATCATTTATGCTGCATCGCGTGTGTACACTGTTTTCATATAGATAAAGGCTTAGCTTACTTCGTTACTGACTGTTGTAGGGAATTGAACTAAAATTCAAAGGACGCAAGAGGTTTAATATTTTAATAGATTTGTTTAGTTGCCTACAATATAGACAAAATCTTGGTCAAAAGGCGCGGCCACAATGTACGCGAAGAGGCTAGTATTTAAGCGGGATTGACGACTGTAGGAAGAATTATATAGTCAAGATTTTTTAGAACGTTTATTTTCATTTAAATTAAATTGCACCGTAAGTGTGTTTTTTAATTCTTCGCTACTCCAAAACTTACTAAGTTTAAAGCGGTGTTAAAATAACAATAAATAGCACTTGAGAAATATTGAAAAATGGGAAGTGGCAACATCGGGAAAATCTGAGCAGCAGCGTCAAGAAAGAAGTTGTGCGGCCGCAGGCGTTTCCCGCTACAAGTGTTGCCAACTTTGAACCCGCTACCAACTGCTACGTTGTCGGCAATGTTAAACTTTCAGCTACTGAGTTTTATTTTATGCCCAATTTATTTTTTTGAAATCTGAGTATAAGAATAAGTACAAACCTTCGTTGGACGAACGGTTAAGATACCAGACTGATTAAAAAAGCGTGATGCACAGGTTCAAGGGCTACCGTGGTGAATGACTTACATGCATTTTAGAAAAATCCTAAACTTGCAAATATTTTTCCTATAAAATATTAATATAATCATAATAATTTGTACAAAAAATTTCATGTTTAAGGAAATGGTACAAATTAAAATTTAAAAAAAACAAATATAAATCTGTACATTGAGATATTGATTGTCATCATTAAACTTTTATTAGTTAATAATCGGGAAATGGTGTACCCAACATGGCCATGTAGTAACCCCATAATTAAACTGTTTCTTGAATGGCGAGCCGTTAATATAATAACTGGAATACTCGTAAAAATCTAAACGCATAAAGACGCAATATTGGTTTGGACATTAAACCCGCGGTTCATGTCCAAAAGGCCCTTAAAAGTAGTATCAATCCAATTTCCCTATTGGGGTTCAGGGTGTCACAGCGTAAATAAAAATACCTACGTAACAGCCTCCCTGCCTTCGCGGGTGGCAGGCAGTAATAAAAATTCGTTAATGGCTTTATTTACTGCATTAGTATTTTCTGACGTACCGAAACCGTCGTGAATATATGTATACAATATACTCAATACTCATATAATCAAGAAATAGAGCCATTTTAATTTTTTTATGATCTTTCAATTGGGTATAGTTGCATTAGTGATGAAATGTGGAATTTTATTATGATTATTTTATTTACAGGATTTTTTGTAAATAAAAAAAACAACAGGAGATGTTTTGATGAATTTCACACACAGGTGGGCTGGGCCTTCAAGAGTAAGACAGGGTTTTTCTTGTAAGAAATTCTCACGGGGTCAAAACCCCGCGCAAAGTTATAAATTCAGAAGAAATAAAACTAATAACAAATTTAATAAACTCGTTCATGATTAGCTAAGATAAGGCCTCTAAAGGCTTACTTCGGAAACAAAGAAGCGATTATCTCCGTGAATGCTTGTCACCAGCATCAGCCCCCGACTCTCCGCAGAGTTATTGTAATATCGCTAAATGATTATAGCACAGAATTGTCACGTAATAGAAGTATATATATTCCACAATGGATTCATTCATGTCAAATGTGTCTACATTGAAGTAAAATTGAGTAGAGTATGCAAAATATCAAAGTGCGAAAAATAATGGAATAGAATTTTTGATATGCTGAATCTTTTTTTAATTGGCTTGGATATTGAACTAAATCTGTGTAATTTGTTCCGTACATTTATTTTACTTGGTAACAGAAATTTAAGTATAAACGGTCGCAGGCTAAAAGAAATAATCAATGAAAATAAAGTAGCACTTATTTTTTATTTATATACTAACATAATGATGTACTTAAATAATAAGTTCTAACTAATGGTTGGATAATACTTTTGTAGTGACATTATTTTGTGCCCCAGAGTTATTGTAATATGTAAACGAGGGCGCGAATGCCGGCTTAATTGTTCGTGTCTACTACTAACGTTTGTCGCCGTAATGGCGGGAAAACCGCTTGTTGCCTTATTGAGATTTTAGGGATAATATAAAGATAATAATTTATTAATTATAACATTTTACTGAGAATACATGGGATGTATTAATACTCATATTTACTTGAATAAATAATAATGATATTTTTTTACAAGAGTTTTTTATTGAAATTTTATTATTATTTTTAACCACCAATCCATTTCATTTTGTGTTGAAAATAACTTTAAAACACCCAAGTTTGTTTCCCGCACGTATGTAGAAAACTGTGTTCCGTTCCGACTATGTAGAAAATTTGATATTTGTCGAAAGTATTTCTGTTAGCATGTCCTCGCAATACGCCACTTACGTGATCGAGCAGCGCAGGTGTCTCGTGGCAGGTGAGCTTTGCTGGAAGGCTTTGCTAGCTTCGTGTCATGACTCAGCAACACTCAGTGCCAAAACTGAATTGAAAACATTTCACATTTCTACAACAATACTTTCATATTATCTTTGTTTCTTCAGCTGATTAAATTGCTCCACATTATCATGTTTCTCTTGAAAGTTGTATAGTTCAATAAAATTGTTCATTCAGACAAAATAACGCGCCATTAATGTGCTTAATTCGGCAATTAAAATTTAATTTGATTGCGGCGCGGGCTGCGGCTCGCGATGTACACCTGCAGGCTGCTGCGAAGCAAAATGAAGTAATTCGAGTCGTTGTGGCACGTCCCCGGCATTACTTACCATCTACCAACAATTTGTTTTTTCCTACCCTCGAGAGAAACTCGAGCAGCCCTGCCTGCTTTTTAGTCTCAATTTATTCTTCCAATAAACTTCCCGTTTTGCTTTTTCACGGGGAATGTGCTTAAAATATTTAAAAGTTTATGTTCTGTTCACATTCTCATCCACCGAATTTTGGCATTAGAAGAATTGAGCCGATTGGCTCTAAGATGTGATGTGATGCTAAAGCAATTATTAAATGGCCGTAACAGACAAGAATTTAAAAAAAAAGAAAAGAAAGAATCAGTCACAATCAGTATTTGAGGAGCGATGTGGAGGGCGGCTGTACGCCCAGTGGCTCGCGGCTCTAACGGCCCGTGACAATCGCTTCCATGCTAAATGTCATGGTGGCTATTGTTCTTCACCCACCTCTCCTCTCCCCTTGCACGCCGCGCACCACCCTTACTTTCCCTTCAGAAGCCTGGCATTTACTCCCCACACCCTTACCTGTTCGCTGTTTGTAATGAAAAATGAAGGCATTGGATTATTGATTATAGTTTTTAGTTTTCGGTCCAGAACAAATTTATTAGTCAGCAGTCGTAGAAACGGTATGAAGTATGATTGCCACCCGAGGTACGATCATAACCATACGTTAATTTTACACTGTAACATAAATTAACCGAATTAATTTTAGTAATTTGTCTAATCATCCATAATGAATCTCCATTGTCGACTTAAGTAAATTATGACAATGGAATAGTGAATTTAGTGAGTTTGAGTAAAATGTGGAGGGGGAGAAAGGAGGACGTTAACTTAATATGGCGGGGGCATCACGGCAATTTGTTCGAGACGAACCTCCAGCCTGCCTGAGTGCTGCCTTTACTCAGGGCTGCCGTTTAGATTCTTCAATAAGATTGGCCTTGTTGGTTAGAATAGTTAACTTTGAGTAGGTACTTATTGCAGATGGTTATTAAGTTGTATTATGTATTGTTATTTTAACAACATCGAATGATTAAAATACTTTCGTCTTTGTAATCACTTCAAAGGACATACATTTTTTATTACGCACTTTTAAAATATTTTCTTTTACTATACACTTTTTACATAAAACACATATGTCGTGTTCGTCAACAATCCACACCCATACGAAATTAAGATGAGTTTTGGACGGACTTATTTATTAATATTTGTCTTCTTTGCAACTTAATAAATGTGTCATCTTTGGCTGTTCCTAGTTACACCATCTTTATTTCAGTTTATCTTGAAAAATAAAAATACTGTTAAAAATATGATCACGGCGGTGCCAGCCCTAAATCATATTTACGCTTGCGCTATCGAAGGAAATCGCGCGAAAAGTGATTATGGATCGCTAAGACCTTTAGCTTAAAACCTGTACATACACTCTGTAGTATGGCACACTACCTCATTCTTAGGCGTGTCTTGGCACACCCACACACGCGGACCTGGCGACAACTTCATTAGGAAGCCATAAGTCGGAGCGTGAAGAGGCAAACTCGATGTAATACAGTGTTTGCTCTTTAGCGAGTTACGTACGTGCTGCGAAATAACTTGAAGCACTTTTGGGTATCGCTGCACACAGACCTGTGTCGTACTTTTGCATTTTATTGTTTTATTTTATAAATTCATACAATCTTTAGTCCATTACAAAGTCTTGAAAAAAGCTGTAAGGCCACGTTCAATTAAAAGTATGTAGTTTTTTGTAATAAATATTTAACGTTTTTATTTATAAGTAAGTATTCAATTCTGTCATTAAGCCAAACTGCTGAAGCCAGACTGCTTAACAGTCTTTTTAAGACTGTTTGTTGGCTGTATTTTATCATAACTACATTTAAAGCTGAGAACTGAATTCAAAAATCTATAAATAGACCTGAGGTATCGAAGCACGATGGATATATTTGTTGATAGTAGATTATATGCAAGCCAATAAATAGACTATCAAAGACTGAAGAGAGAGATAGTGGAGAGACTTATATCTTAAAGCGTACCCCAGGCTACAAAGTAGTCGGAAAATAAATAAATATATACCCGACAAATTATACAGATTGAGTTAGCCTTGAAGTGAGTTCGAAACTTAGGTAAGAAGAAACTAATTCAGCGATACAATATTTGAATATTCTATACAAAGTTTTATGCTCAAATTCACTGAGCGTTCATAAAACTCATATAACGTTGTAAGGCCATTCGTTTCACTATTTGCATGCGATACAAACAGCCAAGACAACGCCCCTCGAAGATAGTCGGCCGCCAACAATAAAAGTGTATTTGCGAAGAAATTTAATAAAGCGGAAGTGGACGCTATTACGGCGCGCCCTCGGCCATGTTCCGTGCACGTACGGTATAACGTGTAGAAAGTACAGATATGAAACTAATAAATAAATTCCTTCAGAATTAACAATTTTTAGTTATAGTTGTTCATTTATAGACATTACATATATAATGGTCTTTAAATTGAAGATGCTGCAGACTGGAAAAAGTGGAAAGACAAATGTAGGAAAGTGGACCGGGCCTTGAAGTAGTGGTAGAGGGTGCAGCTGAGAATACGCAAAGATGAGAGTAAGAGAGATACATAACATTTCACCTCTATTCTAGAGGCGTAGCTTAGAATTTTCTTTCCACGATCACTGCATACTTTTTCGCTTTAACCAAATACGTACAATGTCATCGCTTTAGGGTACACTTGACTTGACTTTATTCCATGACGTGGTTTGATCAATATACTTTCGCCTAAGCCATTATCTTCTAAGGTTTCATGTTTTGTCTTGCAGCGATTATATTTAATTATTCAAGCTTAATATTTTTGTTATCCTTCTGTACATTCGCAATTTTTGCGTAGGTGTAGTGGTAGCGCGCTTGTTACGCCGCCCTATGGTAATTCATATTTATTTGACGCGAAACAATCGATGGCGGACCGCGCGGCGTCGTTAGCTGTGACACGAGGACGTCAATTTAACACAATATAGGCAAACCTAAGAGGCAGGTAAATATGTCACACACCAATATCTCGACCAGAAAGACGTGAAGTCTGGCGATAAAATTATACCTTTTGGGATTGAGACAATAGACAAATTATTCAAAAACAGTCGGTACTCATCTATCGCATATTTAACAAAATACTTAAAAAACATTTAAGTAGTAAGATTATGTATCTTCTATCGTTAACTCAGCCCTATAGCAGTTGTAAATTTCTGCAAAGCAAGGCAAGTTGTCGATGTCTACAATTCTGCGTAGAGCTTTCGTAGACACTCGTAGCGTAGGTGACGTAGCACCGTAGCGCTGGACAACGTTTTGTGACAGAAAATACAAGGTAAGTTTTAAAGCCGTAGCTGGGGTCATTATACTGTTTTACACAGACTTTTCACTTGCGTTTAAATTGTTTCCCGAATCATTGATTGGTTGTTTATATTTTCAGTCTTAAGTCCGCCGATTGTGCGGTATGCATGTTATAAAAGACATAATAAGTTAAACAAGAAAAATACTTGATTCGTTTTTGAATGTAAGTGTAACAAACGTAAATACAAATTTTCGCATTTATCATGAGTACGATGTTTGCTTAAAAAGTGGTAACCGCAGCATAAGCCTGCTACTCAACGGCTCCTTCATAAAAATGTTTGTTATTGAAGAAATAAAGAAATTTTTGCAGCATGTAACTTACAACAACATTAAACAAAAGTAGTTTAAGGGAGTAAGGAAAGGCAGTTAAGGTGCGTCCAGGGTTTGAGACAATAAAGTTAATTTATAAAGTAGTTAAGGATAATCTTTTACGGCCTTTTCATTAGATTAATCGGTACTGTAATGGTAGTGGACATGCGTGCAGCGGCGGCGCCGACGCGACGCCCTACTTGTTGCTGTTCACTAGCCACGTGATATCGACTATTTAGTGTAAATACTCGATTATATATTCAATTTTTAGGAACGGCTAAGATGCTTTTGACGTCAGTCTTTATAATATGTATATTAAGTATATTTTCGTATCTTTCTTATTTTTGTCTGAATACTAGGTTTGATCGAAATACGTATTAATAAATGGATGTACGTATATGTATGAACATGCTAGTTAAATTATTATTTAAAATAACTTATAAAAAAGATAGAAACAACTGAAAAATACAATTACTCAAAAAAGGAACACTTATATAAACATATTTCAAAAATAGAATTGTATTGTGAACTGGAAGAAATTATTATTTAATAATTTATAAAAGAAAGCCTAATACTACTGTACATTCGATGGGTTTTAAACGATAGAAATATTGGCATTTAAATTATCTTTTATGCTATCATTTCATTAAATTACTTATAAATATTAACTACAAATATAATATGACAATTTAATTATTCATAATTATAGCCGATATAAATCTGCCCGCCGTTCCATATTATTTTAAAATTGCGATGCCCAACAGGGTTCATATTGTACCTACTTTTAAGCAGTAACTGTAATTCAATTGATGTACTTTATGATATGCAATAAATATTCTGAATTGAATTGAAAATACCAATTGCTACGAATAAGTGGATAATATATTTAAAAAGGTTTCTTCACGTTAAATGTGTATTACATCTTTACATTTCAATTATGATTTCCATGAAAAATGTTCCCTTGTATTTCATAATATTCTAAAACTCCTGTAAATAACAGTACAAGTTTTAGTATCGTCCGTGAATTCCTAACGAGGAAACACAAGGAATAAAACAGAGGCTGAAACTCTTCAATTAATTTTAATGACTTTAAGAACAAAGCTTTTAAGTTGTCGCCATTAGAATGAGCTTATGTTCTTTAGTTCACGGGTCTCATGTTATTTTTAATACAATGCTTTAACATTTGTATGGTATAGATCAGAAGGTAAACTTTTCAAGTGTTTGTTTTTAACACACAAATCTTTTTTCTTTGATTTAATCAGATAAAGATGTTATTTAGGATGATATTTTCATAGTGCGCATTCTACAAAAGACATTCAATCAATAGAACGATCAATGGGAGTCCTTTTAAAGTAATATTAAAGTGTAATGATTCCAATATAGTAAGTGAGAATTCACGCCTTGATTATTAAAATATCTTTTTAAACTTGATCTTTTTAGACTTCAATAAAATTTATTGATTCTGTCTATCGTAAATCGCAATTTATAAAAAAATGTATTACATCTGAAAAGGAAGTAAGGAAGTACAGAAATTCATATTGTATAAGCGCAAAACTAATGTGTTGATTTGATTATTTTAAATTGAAAGTATGTACTTCTATTTCCAATAAAAATACTACTTTACGTCGTATACGTGTTACATTAGGCATTAACAACTTTGACACTCGTCTTGAACCATCGACGAAATCATACGTCATGTCTAGAACGAGTGTAGTTATCCCGATTCATGCAGAGTGATCTTTTTCTGCTCAAACCGTAAACGAAAAATATTAAAACTAATTGTTTAACGACATGAACAAGTAAAATTTGTCAAAACCTCTTATATTAAACTTATTAAGCACGTGACTTGAACTACCCAATAATTGCGTCACCAAGTGTAGTT
The DNA here is from genome assembly GCF_032362555.1 of Amyelois transitella. Lineage (NCBI taxonomy): Eukaryota > Metazoa > Arthropoda > Insecta > Lepidoptera > Pyralidae > Amyelois > Amyelois transitella. The sequence goes on along the minus strand of NC_083516.1, from coordinate 3,799,208 downwards.
ATGACCGTCTAAGGGTTTTTCTGTTCGAATCCTAAATGAAAATTATAAAATCTATAATTTTACGTGAACAGCCTAGCACGCGTCTTGAACTATCTGATAATAGCGTCACGTAAGTGTAGTTATGACGGTTCACGCAACAAGTGCGGCGCCAGACAGTCGCCGGCGCGGCTGCGAAAGGAATTTCAATCTGGTCCCGATGAGCTGAGCAAAGGCACAAATTACATACGACCGCCAGCGTCCTTCCTTTCAGCCCTTAGACTATGGAAATGTAGAGATGATGGATAAAGAATTTTTAACTGTGTACTATATATGTATATACAATAATGCCATACTGTAGTCGTTACAAATTATTATTTTATATAAAGTTCTGAATTGAACGAAGAGGCTCAGTTAAAGAAATCGTCTTGAATAGACTGGATTATCATAAGAACAATGTATCTATATCACGATAAAAAACCGTTAAGATTACCTTTGAGTTAAGAACTACAAGAGTAATAACGAACTTCGAACCTTGCAAAAATGTTCTTTTATTTGAAAAGCACTGTAATTAATAACTAACGGTTTCTTTTATCCATTCAACGTAGTTTGCTGTTAAACCGATTCTCAGGCCACATCGCCTCCTTTCTTCGATCCAAGTTCCAACTATGATGTTGGCTGTCACGCTGCTGATAAGTGGAGCGTGAACAAAACAAACTATCAGATAATAGCGTCACGTATAGATGACGTTTCACGCGTGCAACAAGTAAGGCGCCAGACGGCCGCCGTCGGAAGGAGTTTCAAACTGATAGTTGGGGAAATGAAAAAATGCTAGCCTTTAACTTTTGGTCTCATAAATATTATTTATTCGTGGTTATGGTTTATGGTTTTAAAATGTATTTGCTCAGTAACAAGTTGAATTAAGTGATATGTTTACTAAAATAAATGAAAATAGTGAAAAATATCAATTTATGAGTTTTCCAGGTTTAATTCAGATTAAAAGAACAGTCTTAAAGATTTTCCACATACATAACATTTTTTTATAATTTTAACAATGAAGGCATTGCACATCAAATGAATTTACAAAGCGGAACGAAGAAAAAGTGTTGCCACCAACAAAATTATGTTTTATTTTTATTAAACAATATTATACTACCTTTATCGTTCCATTTTCTGGTAGATTTGGCAAAGAAGTTTAAGGTCCAAGTGGCCTGTTCTTTGAGTAATCCTTTATTACATATGTAACATTTTTTTTTTCCAATTAGTGTAGTCAACGGTGCTTATAAGTAAATAAAACTTTATCCTATATTCTTAATATAGGAAAAAGTTTAATTTAGTTTCTGAAACTTTTAAATTTTCAACTTCTTCAATGTGATCTATATAGAAGCAAGACAATTTAATTTTAAATTTCAAAATAAACAGCGTAGCTCATACTAGATTTAAATAAAATTCAACAAAGATGCGGGCGTATTCAGAAAGTTAATGCATACCATATTCTGACTGCACAGAGAAACAGTAAATAAGCCCATAGACATAATGTAATTGAAGTAATTTGACTGGAAACTTGGTGTATCGTACGTTGCACAAAACATGATTAGTTTAGAAAAGTAGCTAATGTAATTTTTATTAAAAATATACTTACATATATAATATATATAACGTCTGTGCCGCTTGCGGAGTAGATAGAGCCAACAGTCTTGAAAATACTGATAGACGTTCGTTCAGCTGTGTGGAGGGAAAGGTCGGAGTGGGAAGACCTAGACGAACGTATCTTGATCAAATTAAGGACGTCCTGGTAAAGGGTTAGGTCAAAAGTACCCGAAACGCGAAAGCGAAGGAAGTATGCAGAGATCGTGGCAAGTGGAAAGAGGTAGTCTCTGCCTACCCCTCCGGGAAAGAGGCGTGATTTTATGTATGTATGTATGTACGTTCAGCTGTTTTGCTTAATGATAGAATTGAGATTCAAATAGTGACAGGTTGCCAGTCTCTCCCTTAGTCGCCTTTAACGACATTAATGGGAAAGGGATGGAGTGGACCTATTCTTTTTTCTATTGGTGCCAAAAACTAAATGACACATTTATTTAAAAAACTACCACAAAACTATGAATTGATAAAAAAGAGATGAAAATAGAAAATGTATAAAGTGGCTTGAAACTCTTCGTAAAATACCTACATTTTAGTTATTTCCAAGGGAGTGCAGTTACTTGCGACCAAAGAAATCAGCGAAAACGCTTACGTTCTGCTTTGTAATAACTATAAGTTGATAGATAAATAGACGCTAAGCCGGTGGACTGCAAACTGAAGATTCTGCCTAATAAAGTAGAGCGAGAAATCTTGGAAAGAGAACCCCGGCTTCAACTCATAGTAGGTAAATAGATGACAAAGTTCGAGAGACACTATAAATATACACTTGTTAACTTTTCTTCTTCATCCTAGTGATAATCTTTACTTAATTGGCGAGAAGCATTTCGACCACTCATTCCATTTTTAAGATGTTATAAGAGAATCTTAACTTCTGTAACCTCCGTGTTTTGTATTAAAAGTTAGCAGGAAGCTTTACAAATGGAATTTGCGCCGGCAGCGGAGTGCCGGAGAGGCATTGCCGTTTTAATCAAACTGCAGCCAAACAATGCAATATGTGAACTCCTGTCATCACTATATTGATGCACGATAATATGCATGGATACACGCGGACCTTACTGAGGTATGCATGCATAGACTAATAAATAACTTCCGTAGTGCTACAGTACAGCCTTATTTATACAAAATGAACAATTAATTATATAAATAAATTTCAAGTAGTAATTATACTAGTATAATGCCGTTTAAAAATAAACCGTCTTCATATCTCGGAATCTAGTCTTTTTTCTATATTTCATCCTTATTTTTACATACATGCAATAACGTCTTTATCCCTTAAGGTGTAGACAGAGCCAATAGTTTGAATGATCACGAAAGGCTTCAGTCTTTGCGAGACTATTGGCTCTGTCTACCCCGTTATTCGTCTATTGAGAAACCACATGGATAAATTTTGTTTTTATTTTCAATAAAACTTAAGATGATGACACCATAATTGTAGCATTTTTTTGTATAAAAATTTCCATAAAAAAATTTAAGTACTGAATAGTATCGGTATTATAAGAAAAAATGTGTCTTTATAACACTAGTATTGATATTGATAAACAGCAAAGTTTTCATAATTAGAAGTTTGTTTTACTTAATGCCTGTTCATAAAGATAGAGATGGCCTGTTATTATATTTCAAGCACATTGTTAAATTTCGTCCAAGTTTCAATCACAAAATAAAAAGAACAGGAATATATAATTTGAAAAACGGTTAAACTAATTTGGACAACTCACATCGTTTTATTTTTCTTGTGATAATTTTTGCTTAAATATTTCTATACTAATAAATAGTAAGTACCTTTATAAAAAAATACGTTCAATTTTTTATCCATATACAAAAGCATACACTTACTTGCTTTTTGTTCAAAAATTGATGCAGCTTAAACTTTACCCAATTAATTAAATCAGGATTTTTCTTTTAGTCGATGTACTAGTAACCTGTCACTATTTCAATACCAATTCCATTATCAAGCGATTCAGCTGAGCGTGACATTTCAGTCTTTTCAAGACTATTGGCTGTGGCTAAATCTACACTGTAAGGCATAAAGAGGTGCTTATATGTATGTTTACGAATTAAAGTATAGTACGAGTACAGTTCTGTATGCTCAGTATTTTACAATCGGGGTGTTCTTGGCCGTTGATGAGTTAGCCAAGTTTGAGGACTCGCCGGAAAATATTAGCTTCATCTAAAGTTACTTTTTCTGCTATGGGATATAAATCACCGCCGTTGATTTATAACAGGATAAACACATTTGTCCTAATAATCTTATTGACAGCATTGCAATCGATCAGCGCTTTTTTTTCAGAAAATCCTTCACAGGTTGTTTCTATTCTTTAAATTATTGTGATATTTTCACAAACTATCAATAACAAAAAGAAATCAAAGAGTATTTTCATTAAAATTAAAAAAGTCACTGTGAAAGTAATGTTCTTTGAAAATTAAATATATGTAGATTCAACGTGGATCCGACTGGCATTCCAAATTGTTGATCAAAACCTAATACTTGTTCGACAGTATATGTTTTAAGATTATGATTCTACTAAATTAAACATACTCGTAATTATCAATTAAGCTCAGAAAACCACTCCAACCTCAGCAATATATCAATAATTCTCAATATTGCCATTTCCACTAACTGTCCATTGTTTCCGAGCACAGGGACTGCAACGTGAACGTTGATTAATGGCGAAGTGTTCACATGTTATTAATTAATTATTTGTTAATTAGTGTGCAAATTAATAATGTAGGGGTGCACTCGACATGCAGCCGCCGCGCCGTCGCCATGCTCCCTGCCTGAGCACTCCTGATTGCACATTTCGTCATACCAGTAAATTAATTAAAGAAGACCTACACATTCCAAAAGCAACACCACGGTAATAGGTTGCCGCGAAAACCTACTAGTGAAACATGTAAATTGATTATATTACATCATAGCGCGTGACTTATCGGAATTAATCGTAGGACTATCTCATAACGGATGAGTTACTTGACCTAAATCGATTGGGCGGTTTGCTAATGGAATTGAACAGTCATATTTTATTAAATCTCATCGAGAAATCTCAACTCATGATAGTGGAACTTAGGGTATAATTTGCAACATAAAAGAAGTAAAACTCTTATATCGTAAAGATGGAAATCTCCGCTATGTAAGAAAAACACATATTTGAGGGCAACAAAGCCCCGAGCGGGCACTTAGCGCGGGCTATTAAGGATTGTGTGACCGCCAGCGCGACGAAACGACGAAAACTATAAAACCGTTAAAGCAACGTTTCAGCTGCCGTAAAGAGCATCGCAAGATCTGTTGACAATGTCGCCCCAACCCGCCATAAAACGTATGCAGCCGAGGCAGTAAAACTTAACGGCTCTCTGATTAAACTTATCTCCCGGCGAGCAAATCACGACTTTTCCTAATAACACTCATTCTTTGCGAAATATTTATTCTCGAAAATATACATCATGTTTTAAAAGATTTGAATGAAAAGGTAAATGTACCAATTGTATCTATAAAGCGATTTCAATGCTTTGTATCGCAATATCAAAAAGCACTAAAATGTCTATAATATTCGCTATGGGAATTCAACTGCTTTTATTTCCACTCTTTTCTCGTCGGTTGAACAACACAACAGAGTGAAACATTTGAATAAAATTACCCAGTATAAGTTTCAGAATTTTCAGCAGACATCTTTTATGTAGAAAACTTGTATACTTAGCATTAGCTCACGATCGCAGACAGGCCAAAAAAAACTAGATAGCATGGGGTAATCTTGGGTCGCATAAAACGGCTCGGAATCTCAAAACGCTTTACAAGTGTTAGAAAGATGTTATAAAGGTTTTACGGTCGCGTTCCGTCAGCGAGCGTTGCAGTAGCCTTAATGGACGACCTAAGTGCACAGGGACATTCATGACAGAAGTAAAATAGCAAGAAAACGTTAGTAATACGAGCAATGCTGTACGGCTCATTTACTGTAAATTACTGTTCGTTGGTCACGCAATCACAGTTAACTGAAAACTGTAATTATCACGATAAAACCATATAAATAGAGATCAATGAAGACCAATGCAAGTCGATGAAGGTTGTTGATAGTAGGTTGTTTAAAGCAGGGAACTACGATAGGTACATTAATTTCGATGAGTCGCCCGATCGCTAACAAATGGACGATTAACGATCGTTTAACATAAAACAGAGTACGTTTCAAGCCGGAACGAAATGTAAAATAAATAGTATGTTTAATAAAAGCCTTGAAAGTTCACTGCGTTCGATTAACTTTGCTTCAGAACGTTTATCTTGGGTGATTCATCACATCGGACAATGATGGGATTTACATAGCTCGGAAGCAAATCCTCACATCGATTAGTAATTTGAAACCGCTGGAGTTTGTACAAGTTACCATTTTATTGGGAAAAATTAAACTCGCTTAGTGAGTTGCTAGATTGATAGGCCAATTCGTCATTATCCTTATTCAGGAACTTCGCAGTTATTACTTACATTAGAGAAAAAAAAAGAATAAATATCTGACTTTACGTTGACCTTTTGAAACCAATTCCAAGCACAGGTCTATTTCAAGTTTCAATCAACGTGTCCCGGAATCGTTTACTGGGTCATTGTACCAGGAATACAGAGAGTGGCAGGTGGTAGGCCGTGTGGAGGGTGTGCCGTGTGGCCAGACAGTCGGCGGGCTTGTTTTAGCGGTTGATCGATACGGCCCACGGCGCCCTACTTAGCTGGCCACCACTTTATTCTATCATTTCTAATGAATGAAATGAATTTGTTATAAGACATGCGATAACAGCCGTTTCAATGAACAAGAATGAGAGAAATATTGTATTAAAGTGACAAATTATTAAGAAATTCAAAATTACAGGCAAGCAGAATGCACATAAGTGGCAAATGTAAAATTCACCCGTACACTTAAATAAAGTTACGTAGTTTCTTAACTAGTGACTTTTGTATGCCAGTGTTTCAAGCGCAAGGGCTATAAAAGGTTTTCCTTTACGAGAAAAAGTTTTATAATTAAAGGACATCAAAGAACCGCTGCGATGGGGTTACACTTTGAATCGGTATTCAAAGAGGCTGTAACCGAGATAAGGGATCTTTTGGAGCATTTCGGATAGAACTTTATTTCAGAAACAGTCACAAGTAGATTTGTCGAGCATAACTTGAAATTGAAATTGTCATTGCCGTTTGAAAGTGTTTGTAGCTTAAATTGATTTTCATTTTAATGGGTGTTTATTGATTCGATGATAACAATTAGCGAAATCAATAATCAAACATTTTGTGTTATCTGATCGTATCGATCTATCTAAATAAAGCAAACTTTATCATGACTTCTAGCTAAGTACCTAGTTATTATATGTAACCTCTAAAAAATAAGCCGGTATGAATTCAGTCTTAACGATAGATTTAAGAAGAGTAATCAACTCCCTGCGACTGCTGGGTAATTGATTGGTCTCAGTCGTAGACAACAAAAGATAATGCGGACTCCCGCGGTAAATGGATTTGTCAACTGCTGTGCCACTAATTAAATAAGTGAGCAACTAACGTTGGCACACCTTATTTTATTTAAAGCGGAAGGTGGCGCTCTTTTTTTATGATTTTATATCCAAATTCGGTCACCCAAGGAATTTTTATAACTCAGGATAAATTTTATTGTAGGTTTGTCGTGAAAAACTTTACAAAAGGGATAACTTAAAAAAATACTTAGTTTTGTTTAAAAATAGATCGATATAATAACAATAACGCGTTACAAAAAATGCAGTGCTGTTATGTAAACTACTTGGGTAAACTACTCGAACGTTATGCTAATGTACTACATATAATAATTTCCATAACGATTTCTTACACTTGAGATCTTTAAGACTAGCTTTAGAATAAAAATAATATCTGAAATCCACCTAAGTATTATTTAACACTGTTACTTTTGTAGCTGCCAGTTCATTTCTATGCGTTAATCACTTATCAGACCACGTGTTTTTTCTCCAAAGAGATAATTATGTCGACCGACTTGCAAATTAGCTGCGGGATTCTCCGCAGGGGAAGGAAAAACGCGTTAGTGACAGTGAGAACAAACAAGAGGGAGTGTCACGACGGATATTTTTTTAGACAATGACATAGAATAAAGATTAATTACTGGCTTCTGGTAACCTATGTAAGACAGTGTGATCGACGGGAACGATTGAATATAGTTGTTCTTATGGGAATCCTGGCTTCATAACATCTAGATTTTAATCATAGCATGGATTGTCAGATTCAGAAAAACTAAGGGGATCATAATTGAATCGTAGCCTCATTATAATACATATTAAAAAAAAATTGCATGTTGACAGTCTCTTTTCTTCTGGAAAAGCAGCATCATTTTATGTAATAATATATGCAGAAATATAAATAAAATCAACAATGCCACTAGTGCTGAATTTGGCAATTTTAGTATTTCAAACATAAAAAGCTCTTCAGACCTCTGGTAAAATATGAGTTATAAACTTGTGAAATACAAATGTACATTATCCCAAACATAGGAGGTTTTAAGAGTATTAACTTGCATGTAGGGATCGCAGCGTGCCAGGAGGCTACATCAATCACGCCCCGCTTTTTGTCAACTCGCCATTTCGACACGTTTCCCCAATGTTATGGTTAATACAAAACACTATCGACTGGTACCTACGTTTCTTTTACGACTAAAGGGACAAATGGGCAAGTTTCACAATATTCTTAACCGACTGACAAATATGATTCTCAATAATTCGACTACATAAGCTTGCTAAATAGTTTTTCTTGACACATACATCTCGTATAATCACGTCTAATATCTTTGCGCATTTGACAGAGTTAACAGGTTTGAAAAGACTGATAGGCCATATTAAGCTATTTGGTTTGAGATTCAAATAGTTACAGGTTTTTAGCCTATCACCTAAAAGAAAAATATCAAATATCCCTTAGTCGTCTTTTACGACATTCATGTTGGCTGAAGTTGGGAAGCATTTAAAACGTATGATTGCGTACGCGTAAACTGAATCTTATAGAAGAACTGAAGAATCTTATATACTCGTACCTAATCCACGTTTAGAATAAGATATTCTTTCAAATCGAATTGATTTAAATGTGTAAAAACTAATGCAAATAGCCCCAACGAACCGGCCACTTAAACCTCTATGCATTTTTGTTCTAACTTCTTAAAAGACCGCCAACAAACAATTTAACAGCCTAACTTCGCACAGCAGACTTTTCAGAGGAGATTTGTTATTCACTCAAAAGTTTTAAGTGGCTGTGAAACATCATTGTCAAAGAATTAAATAACTACTTGTTTTATAGGATTTGCTACTTCACGTGTATGTAAATAGGGTGTATAATTGTGTGTAGTGGGGTAACAGTTGCTAGTCGACACGTCGAAGCCAAAGTTTCTCCGTCAGGTTGCGGTGAATCGACTGTATTTTACTTCGCGGAATGTAGATCTACGTGTTTGTCAAGAGGATCGGGTTAAACTTACTTTAATAGGTTTTGGTGTACTTTTCGTTGGAGTAATTTATATTAAAATTAATTACTCGTTTAATTAACATTCTAATTACTGCAGTTTACTTTAACACTTTTCCTTTAATGTGGAGTGAGTAAATTAAGACTCTTAAGTATTTTAAGAATATGAAGCATTTTCAGATGCTAAAAGTTTTGTGAGAGGAAGTCTTTTCGCACCCAGCAGTATGCAGAGATAATATTTATGTCTATCTAACAAGTGATTTTATGATACTTTTATAATATATATCACGTATTGAGTCCGGAAATATCACAGATGATTGCAACGGAAGAATGGCAAAGTCTCGTTATTAAGAAAGTGTTGGCTTTCCGATAAGAGCAATGTGTGTAATAGCCCCCCGGCGGTGCTGGGGGCTCCATTAGTGGGTCTTGTCGGGGACCCCGCGTCGCGCAGTGTGGCGCCGGCACGCTACGCCACGCCACGCTACTTTCTTCAGTATGATCACATTGCTTTACTTAGGTTTAAGTAAATGCCTCCTGTTTAATTGTTTCAATTTGCATATTTCTTTGGAATGCTGGCACAGAAGTGCTACTGGGAAAATTGTTTTACTGATTACTCCTTTACTAAAAGTTAGCGTAATTACGTCTCATAAGCTTTTTATTTTTCTTGACACTATGTACGGTTTTTTTCATCATAGGTTTTACTAAAATATCAAAAACGCAGTAAAAAGTACTTTTATTTATTTATTTCAAGGCATTTCATATTTCTAAAATGCCCATTACTTGAAAGTTTACTATTCCATACATGATTAATTTTTATAATTATAAAATTTAAGGTTTTTTTTTGGAATTGAACTATACTTAATACAATTATGTTTAAAAATATTCAGGGAAAAATATGATATATACCTATATTACGCATACAAATTATATAAATTATTTAAAGTCATACGATATTTATATGTATCACTTTGTTATACACGACATTCGTAGGTATTTAATAATTAAACGTTCGGTAGGAGATTACAAAACGTTACGTATTCTACTTGCAGCCCGTTAGTTCCCGAACACAGCATAATTGTGATAACCGCGTTCATTCGTGTCCGAGGAACACTCGGATGTAAAACTTAATTGAATTATTTTCTCCGGTGGCGGACCGTTTGAAACACTTGCCTGACGCGTAGCGTGCTAGTACACTGCTTCCAATTATTATTTTGCTAATTTAAATATCACTGTTTAGTGATTATTTTTTTGTAATTTGTCTTCGGAATAATCGTCACGTGTCTCTACCGCAGAGGCAGGCTGAAACTAAAACTTTCCACTTGCCGCAATCCTTGCATATTTCTTTCAGTTTACCCACATTTATCTTTTCTTCGTGTAAGCTTGAAATAATCTAATTTCATAAATTATAAAGTTGACGCTTGGAAATGATCTGTCTGATGAGCATTGCACTGACAATACTGCCACACTTGACACACTACTAGTAGTAAATATTAATTTAGTTTTTACCTATGTTTAATATTAGGTATATAGGTACTAACTACATCATTAAAAATAAAAATTATATATTTTATTTTTATTTACAGTATTCCCTCAAAATCAAATATAATGACGCTACATTGAAAAGCCCAAATGTATTTTAAGCTTAAAATAAAGTACACAATTCCTTTGTTAACAATTTCGACATCTTTAAGTTGAACACGAAAAGCCAAGAAGTGTTGTTAGGAATTTCAGAAGTTAGTAAATTGTAAAGTTGTAGTGCACACACTAGGTGCAGCGCAGGGCATCCGAGCGGCTGCGGTTTCTAATTACAAACGTTGAATCAACTTTTTGTTTGGCTTGATTGTCGCACCGAGTTATTCGCTTGAAATCGAATATTTTCTCTCGCAGACTGTGGATTTTAAATTCTGCAATGTCGCGTTGTTACTCACTTAAGACTAACTCAATTATTTCTACAGGAAAATGAATTTGTTGTATTCAAGTTAAGCTTATCCAGGTGAATAAATAATTCAATTTCGTAGATTTATAGATTTAGAAGTACATTCTTACTTATAACTACAATAAGAGCTTGCATCTTAAGCTTATCAAAACCCTGTTGAATATGGCATTGCAAGCACTTGCATCAAGTTTCGGCATTGCGGCTGTATAACCCGCAGCATCCTATTTCGTGACAGCCGCATAGCGTTATAATATCAGCTATTCGTGTAGTGGCGGCGCGTGGAGCGGGGCGGTGGCTTCGTCAGCGCTCGACAGCCCTCGACGACGGCTCGAGGCGGCGTCGAGAGTGCTGGCGCGGCGGAAGCAAGCCCTTATGTGCTTGTCCTCGCGACACGCCGCCTTTGTCCACCCACTAGGCTTATTTGCTGAACAATGAAAAAGACGAAAGCCTCCGACATATTTCTCTATTAAGCTCCCCGAAGAAAAGTATTTATCGCAAAAATATGCCATGATCTGAAAATAATAGACGCCACCCCTGTCAGTTTCGAATTTCATTGTATTGATTGATGAAAAGGCTATTATGAGATTCCAGCAGATTTTGCGAATTTTTCATTTTCGTTTAAACGCGACTTTGCCATAAATCGATTTCGGGCCCAATTTATCAAGCGCTCTAAATACTCGTCTTAGCCGAATCATGTCTGTGAAATGGAGAGGAACATCGAAAATGGCGAAAATTATTTTAACATTCTTACCGCATCTGACGTCATAGTAGGGACTGAGCGTCAATTAAAATGGATAGGGTGCGAGTTTTACGTATTCTATAAGTAAGTCAAAACATCGTAAAGTATCATCGTATAAGTAAGGTCTTAATTTACTTTCGTATAATTAGGCGACGTTTCACAGTAGCGATAGCGATATGTGTGTTTTTATATGATTAGATACGCGTTTCAATTTCTCAATTCAGTCGGTCCGTCACAGCGTGTGAGCGATGCGCACTCCGCGCCGCCGTGACAGGCGTCCCCTCCGCACCCCCACTACACTACAAACACTCACTGTCCAGCCAGCCGCTGTCTATGTTTCCAGCTATTTCATTCTGTTAGAGGAAAACTCGGCTATTTGTTTCCTTGCGTCTATATTTCTTCCGATTTAGTTTGTCGTGACTTCTACAATAGAGTATGGTTTTCCTCAAGCAACCTTCATTAATAGAGTTTATTTTAGTTTGACCAAGTTTCTAACTAACTTCTTGGTTTTGTGATTTGCCTCGAATTGCGTTTAATGGTTGTACACTATCATTTGTGTAGCACAGCTTAGTTAGTGTGCGAGGTGATCACACCGCAAGCTACCTATGCCTACCAATCTACATATATCCCGAATCAATTAGTTTCCCGAAATCTGGACAGCTGATACATTATTCATTGTGATGCTCAGCCGTCGTCATTTGATCACATTCAGTTGAAAGTTGTTTCTGCTATTTATATCATTAATAACTTAGTAATTTTTAATGCACGTTAAGCGATTATATGTATGTTAATAAATATATATTAAAATAGATGACGGAGTAGCTAAGATTTCGTCAGTTTTCTGTTAAAGCAGAATAACGTCCATAAAACGAAATGAGACAAATCAGTAAAGCATTTCACAATTTAATTTTTATATTCTACGTTTATGTATTCGGATAAATATTCATTTCTAGTATGTAAGTAGCACAGAAATCTGCTTGTATTCCGAATATACATATGTCATAAGTCTAGACTTAATAATATGTATTTTGTTATAATTATATTTTTCAAAGCTTTAGTTTCAATTATCATTTGACGCCCTTAAATGTAAAGTGCTTTGATAATGACCTCCCTAGGGTAAAAAATGGACGGTACTTAATAAAAAAAAATACATCAAAATAAGAAATTTAAAATTCCGCATACGTGTCGTCGGGTCTCGGCAACTTGGTATCGGCATTTAAAAAATCATGTCAAATCAAGCGATTGGTAAAGGACTGGCGGAGGGCCCTTCAGGGAAGACGAGAGCCGCAAGGGTACTTGGTGATCCCCTCATATTATTCGACCTACTTAGCGGCAATACGAGTCGTCGTGTCGCTATTCATACAACGTGATTATGAACCTCATTGTCATATTTTATCCAAGAACTAGTGATAGCAACCCGCGCCAGTTTCCCACGGGTTGCATTTACGAGTACCTTCCTCAGAAACAATATTTAAAATAATAATTTGTCCTGTTACATTTATAGGTGAAACTATGAAATTTGAAAATAAATCTATTCTATGAGTGTTTTCGAAAGATAATAACTTTTGAATGTGGTCAATATAGATTCTGATTAAAATATTTTCTGATCAACCTGTAGAATATAAGTACTTGATATTGTGACAGTTTTGAAGCGTCGCCATCCATGTCGGAAGCTTAAAAATGAGAAAGGTTTTCCCGCACTGATAACAACGCCAGGATTCTGATGATGGCGCGATAACAATCATCGCTGGGGTAATTGTGTTCTTAATTGAGAGTGTCGCGATACTATCTAATGTATTTTGGTTCTCAAGATTATTACTAAGCGATATATACTTTTTGTAGCTTTACTGCTGAAAGTGCTCACTTTTTTTTCTATATTACGACTTCCACGGGACTGCGATTCTGCCAATGTCATGGTTTGAATTACATGTAAGCTCGAAATGATATTATAAGAAAACCTTGTTCCAACTATTTGGTTGACAAAATCTCAGCAAAGATACAATATCGACATAGATTTCAGGCGAAACAGATGGTCCACTTAATATAGCTGTAAAGTCAACACATTCCTTTTAACTTTGGTCAAGCAAACCGCGTTAGCCGATATGAGCGGTTCGATATCGGCGGACGACTGACAGCAGCCGCCATATTGGTCGCATAAATCAAGTCTGGAAAGGCACAAAATATTAACAATATAGAGGTATAATTCAGTTTTATTAGTTCTACGTTAAGATTGCTAGGAGAAGAAGAAAAACATAAAACAAGGATATTGACTAAATAAAGAAATGGCATCAAAGCCTTCAATTTTTATGGAGTAGACAGAGCCAAGACTGATTGAAAAGAGAAGTAGCTCTCATACAATATGCTAGTTATTTTGACAACTATTGAATCTTCAATTTGAAAAAAATAATAGAAATATTTATTCATATATAGTATTAAAACTTACTGAATAATTATTTTTCTTTTTTATCTTGAGTTTTAAATAATGGCCTATTTAAAGATAGAATTAATGGTTTTATCGCTAAGCATGTGATTTCAGGTGTTAGAAGTACAAAATGCCACATCTTCACAGTCCATATTTTATGAGAGGTGCCACCGCTCCGTAAGCGATCGAGTGTCACCCGCTAGAAATAAAAGCAAGAAAATCTCACACTAGTTGAGTGGTTCACTCCGAGGCACGCCGGGAAATTTGTCTCGTCGGCTACTCGCTGTTTTTATCTGTCGCCACGTTTTATAAGAGCTCCTTGAGTTTTCTTTGATATATTTTTTAAGGGCAAAGACCACAAAGCTAAATGGATAGGTGAATTATGGAGCGCCTGAAAATGAATTCAAAGGTTTTGGAGAAGGCGGACGCTGAGATTTTTGTCGTCATTGTTATGTGACGATGTTTTATACATCTACATCATTATACAATTTAAAGCAATCCATTGTGTAACATATTTAATTAAAATAATTATTATTTATGAGAGTAATGTTCAATTTCTCTGAATATTTGCAGGATTTAGAGATAACTGATTTATTCATCAAACGTTAGTTCCTTGCTGAAAAAATGTGTTATAACTGACTGCGCTAAATCTTTACCATCAAAAAGATTTTATCACTCAATTACAGTATTTCAATAAATCAATAAAAAAAAGTTAATTTGTTTACTTTCTTTTATTGATTTAATTAAATACTTTATTTGTTAAGGATCTAGTCTAAAAATAGGTGGATTATATATAAATTGTGCAGTGAAGTGTACCGGGGTGCGATGACTGCGGCGCGGTGGCGTCGAGTTTCGCGGAATGAAGCCGCAAGTTACGTTCCCGCGTCGGCTTAGATTCCTGTTACTAATCAATCCACGTGGGACACACTGCTGTATCTTGAGATTTTTCTAAATTATTAAGATAATAAAAAAATTACAAATTTGAAATGAAACGGTTTGCGTAGCATGCGCTAATATGAACTTTAAGATTAATTTTAATCAATATTATTTAGACTATTAAAAGACAAGTTTAGTTTAATTACTTAATTTAACGTTTAAAATCATGAAGCCATACCGCTGAACGTGGCATTTCTGTCTTTTCAAAACTGTTGACTCTGCCTACATTTAATCAAAAAGCATTGTGTGAAAAAAAATCAGTGATCTATTTAAGTAAATTTAAATCTAGATATCTAATATAAATCTAGAAATCAAAAAATGCTCTTTATCAATATTATCGTTTCTAATACCATCATCCGAAGTCAATTTCAGTGAGGGTAAAAATCAAAATAAACTCGATGTGTCGGCCAACATGGCCGGACCGGACCAAGAAGTTCAGAAACTTTTGAATAATAAAAACAACTCTACCGTACTTGATATCCAATATTTCAATAAAGCTCTAACTTTCGGGTAGAGAAAATGGAAAGGCGAAAAATTACATTATCCGGGATCTGAGGAATTGAATTCTTGACTTTTACTCTGTGTTGTGTGAACTATACATATTTAACTGATGAATAAAATCACGTAATATTAAACATAAATAGGCACTCAAAACACGTACCTACTGAAATTAAAACTCTCACTAAAATATGGGTATGTACAGAGTATAGTATAATATGAACAGAGTTAATAACTTGGGTTGTTTGTTTATAAAGGTAACATTGCAAATACTTAACCGATCATGAAATCCTTTCTTCTTTAAAAAAGTACATTTTCCACTGGTGTATGTACCTATTGTATGTATATTTATGTTTACATACATACATACATAAAATCACGCCTCTTTCCCGGAGGGGTAGGCAGAGACTACCTTTTTCCACTTGCCACGATCCCTGCATATTTACAAATTAAGGATTTATGTTTAGGCTACGTATATGCCCCGCACAAAGCCGTGGTGGGTCGCTAGTTTTCAAATGCTCATTATTCCGCTGTTTCACCGAATATATTTAGTCTATCGAACATAAAACTGCTCGTTAATATTTACTAAGATAATGATTGGCATTAACTTTCCAACCAGACAGTCAACCTAATAGACTGCCTTCACAAATGGAATTAAAATAGTTTGGTTTGGTTAAAATAAAATTAAGGTATATAAAATAACTATGTATACGATTCGATTTTTGCAAAAGAGCCTAGCCTTTTTACATTTTAATTTAGAATTCTTCTTTTACAACCGTCGAAATCTTAATTCGAATATGGAATTAACTACTACTGGGATTAATGAATCGATTACAACCCTAAACTCAGTAATATATAGTACGTTTGCGCTATTTGGTACGTGTTCCAAAACTGTTGCTTACAAATATCATAGAATCGCCGCTTGTTTGTTCGTATTATGCACGGACGGAGTTTGCAGCCGAGATGCATACAGTAATTGAAATAACTGTTTGCTCAACACGATGCCGATACATGATTCGATTAGAGTGTTGCTAAGGTGCGAATATCGTATATTATGCCTCATTCTAATTGTTATATTATTGAATGCTTCATGTGCAGCGGTTACGTTAACTGACCTAAAATATTGATAAGAAATAAAGAAACGAGTTATAATAGTTATTTGCAAGAAAAAAACAGTAAACTTTGTACCATATTTGTGTACCAATAAAGTTTACTTCCTCAAATTGCTGTTTTTAAAATACGTTTAATATTCCATTTTCATGTACCTACGTAAATCCAGTTATCGACGTTAAACTCCTCATAAATAACGTAAATGAATTAAGTTAATAAGTCTAAACAACAGACTTCAAAGAATACTTCGCATACCACTTACGCAACATGTTACTCTAACGCGTGTATATACTTTTCATCTATTATCTTATTGAGTATAGTAAAAGCCTCTGGTAATTCGTAGGATATTCCACTCGGTCCCTAAACGTTTAATATTGGATAAAATACACCCTAACGTTCCTTCGTATTCCCCTGTTGTTCATATTGGCATGTTATTCAGATTATACACGAATATTTCAATGCTTTCTACTAAATTACAGCTCACGGAGGTCTTTCAATGTGGTATGTCGGGAGCATCGTCTACCATCGCGTCGCTACATCGAACGTTGCTTATTCGATTATCCCCATTTTGTAAGAATAAAGCGCTTCAGTTCGACAAGAAACGGAATCTATTTTACGTAATTTTTATCACAATTCACTTTCAGCTATAAAGTTATTACATTACGTTTTATTTTTACAGATTTTTGCCAACTTTTTAAAAGACTTGATTTTAAAAAAAGTTGAATAATTTAATGTAATATTCTTTTAAATCATGTTGCTCTTTTTTATTTTAAGTTTAATCAGAACTGTAGTTGAAATCTTTCATACATATGTAGGTCATTCACACTTTCTTTTAATATATTTGTAAAATAAATCCAATGCAACAGTAAAAAGAAACTTTTTAAGTAGTTCATAAACTAAAACGGCGTTTTGGGAAAAAATATTTTTTTTTCTGTGTCAACATCACAACACAAAATATTATTCTGTATATAATTTGCATACTGTTATTATACGCGAAAAATTGCAACACATTAGGCGGCTCCGTCTTAAATTGTAAGAGAATGGATTTCCCCGAGCAAATACGCCAGTTTCATTATTCTAAACAAGGAATAAATTTACCAAGGGAAAACAAAACAATTGTATTCATTTTGAGCGACTGCGGTTGCTGCATTACTTGATCAAATTATTCATTCGTACTTCTTTCTCGTTTTCCCTTCGGTACTGTTTGCAGCTCTTAGTTACAGAAATTTCATCGCAAATAATATTAAAACAACGCCATTGACCCGACCGCGTTTATCGGAACGAGGCGGATGAAAAAAATTAAAAGTAACGTGGGTACAGATGCATAACTAATAGATAACTTTTTGTATTAATAACTATTAATATTAATGTCTGAAATATTTTGGCTTGTTCGATGATTAATAATTGAGCAAAGTACTAATAAAAAAGGAATTGTTAGAAAATAAAGAATTATACAAATCAAAAGGCGCAACCCAGGCTTCTCTCCAGAGAGTTGATGATGTAACCGGGATCTACGCCAGGGGAGAGAAAGAAGAAAGACATACAATAAAAACAATCTGCATTTGTCATCGATGAATTGTATCCATCTCACGTATATGTGGGCACTGAATTACTGTACTTAATTAGTACAGTTGATCTTATACAGTCTCAATTCTGTGTCCTTTTTATTTTATAATAAAAACTGGTGAAATGGCAACTGTCAGCATTTTGGACAGACACGGCGGCCTTTAATTAGATTCGAACCGGACATAACCGGCTTATTCGGCTTAGGCCGGTCCACCGTCCACGGCCGTGCCACTGCAAAAATGATCAACTAATTGGCTTAGAAACAATGTATGTAACATGTATCAGTATCCAATATCCCGTTAAATGGTATTTCGTTAAAAAAATCTAAACGTGATAGCCAAAAGCCGAGTTTTTAAACACGGAGGTTATTAAAAATAACAATGATTGAACGGAGTTAATCTTTGTTAGAAAGTGCTTGCTAAAATTAAAAAGGTGTTGTTTTTTTTAAAAAAAATTAAATGATATTTTTGGGAAGTTGACAATGTTATTAAGAGAGCTTTTTTCCATTATATCTTAAGGGTAGGTACTAACTTACTCTCCGACTCTCTGTTAACAAGTTTAAAATGTTATATTTCGCTTTTATTATATCTAAATCTAAGAAAATATGATGATTCTTTTTAATAATACTACATTTAAAAATTTAAGATAATATATAATTTTAGTTAGTAGAAAGTGAGTGTCTTTAAGTGCTACTGTTCGCCGTAGCCACTGCTACGAAAGTCTACGAAAGGCTACACAGAAGTTACGGTGATGGATCCTCGTTTCGATCGATTTGGTTACTTACTTACTTTATAGATAGATAAGTGACCAAACCTGGAATCACGGACAATTAATTTATTTTTATTTAATTTATTTAAAACTTCATTTAGCCTTTCACTTTAGTGTCTCTCATTTTCTACCAGTCAACCTTTAAAAAATAGCAAAGATAATGTAATCAGGTGTCAATTTGAAATCGAGATACAGAATAATATACAAATGTTTCATTTATATACATACATAAATAAGATTATAGATAAACATAAATTTTATATTCATTTGTTACTCCAAAACTTTCGTAGATATTGATAAGAAAGGATACATTGATAATCAATCAATTCGTATAATTTATGTTTGAAGAATTTAACAGCAGTTAGTCTAAATACATGAATAACTATGTCTTATATTCTTATATAACGTTAACTATTAACTACGGCGTAAGCCACCAATGATTAAACAGAACCGCTAAAATTTCACTCTTTAATCGAATATTATAACACGGTAGAAACACCAAGAAAACTTAACGTTTTTAGTTTCCAAGACCGACGAGAAATAAGTGAAAAAAGTAAAGTAAGTTATAGCCAGGGTAAAGTAACACATAGTAACAACTTCTTAAGCCGGGCTTAAGATTTTAATTATCGGACTTCTCGTCTTTCGCCGCTCGCTAAATGTCAAGTCTAGCCGCTAGCCTGGATCTAGATGCAATCCCGAGATTACCGCCTGTTATAAAATATGAATTAAATAAAATAATCTTCCTCTAGTACCTCGCGTATAAAGTCTTTCGATTTTTATATTCTGTAAACTAAATTTGAACGGGGTAATTTTTTATTTTCGGGGGTAAGTTCATTCTTATTACTGTGTAATTTATTTGCAGGTTTTGTCCTGTAAATGTTATAATTTCTAATAAATGTTTATTAGAAATTCCTTACTAGCCAAAATTTACGTCAATTAATTGTTCCTTTAAAAATATGATAAGAACCTAGATAATAGTCACTTGGTAAAGGCAGGCAGTTAATTCAATGAACGCAAAACTCAATCATTTTAACACAACTTGTAATTAAGATGTCGAACGACACTCACCCTCGTGTTTACTCGCCGCCTATTTACTTAAATATGCCAGTTAAATTATCTGCTAGTTACCAACTATAGTGAGTTCTCAACTTGTTATGAACAACGTTTCAACAAAGTTTTACGACGAAGAGTACAGCACTGATATTTTGAGGTTTAAATGACTGTTTTGGTAGGGTTTTAAAAGATACTTGTTAAAATTTTATAAAATTAAGTTAAAATTACTATGATGAAAAAGGTTTCAAAGAGTACTTAATATTTGTTTTGCTATCTTACTATTAAATAAAAGTAGTTCGCATTCTATTATTTTAAAAAATAAAAGCGTCCTAGTTAGCTTCTTCAATTTATACAACAATGTCGACCAACAAAGAAAATTTAAAAAAATAAGCCTGCCAGCCAGTTCCTCCACTTTAAAAATAGAACATAAAACCCACTAGAACGCGTTCTCAGTAGACAGAAATAACTTTAGTGCTTCCACATCATTCTTCAATGCACGTAGAAAGCATGACGAAGCGGTGTGCTAGATATGCCGCTAGTGTTTAAAAAAACATCTTGGTTCCAACAAGTTTAGCTGAGTCACCTCAGGAAAGCTTTTGCGTGTACTCGAGCTATAACAAACTATGTACGAACTCACTCACGTCGGTTTTTCAGTGGTTTTATCGAGTTATTTTTGGAGGCTTCGTAATGTATATCATAGGACCGAGCCTCGCGCTGACAGGTTTAAATCCACTGCCTACACCTGCGTGTCTGCTTGTAAATTCAAAAATACATTTATGTTGTAAATTCAGCCCCTTTATTTTGGAATTTAGCCTTTTTGTTTTGACCTACGAGTATATTTGTTTGGTAACTGCGCTATGTTGTAATTGAGCGACATCAAAGTTAATTTTGTTACAAGCCAGTATTTTTACATTTTTAATTGCAGTATAAATGTTGAATAAAGTGTTTTACAAATTTACATACACTTTACAAATACAACAGTTGTTTAAGTCGTCACTGTTTAGCTTGAATAGAATATAAGTGCGATGCACGCTAGCGACGCCTCAGTCGCGCCGGCGCCGCCCGGCGTTAATCTTTAATTACTAGCACGGTTTATTGTATTACCGGTTTCAAATGGCTTGAAACAAGTTTATTTATTACTTTGTAATTACATTTTTACGATGCCCTCCGTGACGGAAATAGATTTTCGCTCGTAACATCTACGATTATACGACATATGATTTTTTGTTTGCAATGCGAATCATGACAATGATTAGAAATTTTAAACCTAATAGATTTTTCGTGTAGCTTTCCTCTGTGTGCTTAATGTAATTTGATTATTGTAATCTACTTACAATACACCCAAACTATTTATTACTATTTCTTTACATATTTGCTTTCGATCGGAATGAATTAAACAGTCTTTATCTGGTGTTTTGGAATGTCGAATATTTTGTTGCCGCGTGCACAAAAGTGCTGCCGGGGACGGTCAGAATTTCAGTGAGCCGGCCCAGTGGCGCGGCAGCCAGGGGCGAAATATAAAGAGGGAACAGAGGAGCCTCGTTTTTTATTGTGCGGTTTCTCCAACATCGGTCAGTTTTATATACGAGTAATACAGATATCCGTTGTATCATTACTTCAAAGGCAAGATGCGCCAAACAGGCTGTCGCTATGTCAAGTTTGGGTAATACAAGTAAATTAATTAACTAACAAGAATATTTTTTTTTTGGCATGCATGTATTTTTGTGACCCGATAACTTTCGAACTGCTGGTCTGATTTAAATGAAATATAAAAGGTATATATGATATTTATTAGAATTATAAAGTCTGTAGGGTAACAAAATCAGTTCTGTTGTTTTTTGAGATATTTTTACGTTATACGTACATTATACATTTTTGTAAAAGATAAAAGTATTCGCAAGGTTTGAGTTCGCGGCGAACGACTTATTTTGTTTATATGTTTATTTTGTTATTTTATTCATATGTTTATCAAGAAAATATTTCCATAATATAAATTGTTACTTTGTTAATCGGTCACCTTTCCATATTCTATTTATTTTGTAAAACAGCAGTGTATCGTTGGCATAATAATTTAGTCGATTAATCGCGCGTCGCGTGCTGGCCACTACTACAAATAATTCATGCGACCCGTCCAGTAATGGCATTTTAGCCGCCCGTCTAGTTTCAAATGTAGTTGCTCTGATGTACTTACTTAGCTAAATAACCGTTTTAGTTATTAAAACTATCTCAACGATGACTTAGCCTATCTTCATATTGGGCTCAAATTTCATGGTTAAGCAATTATAAAATGGAATTATAGCTTTATAAATTAGCTGCTACGATGAGAAAATGTAAGTAAATACTTGATGGTTTAAAGGAAAAAGTTACAAAGGCCCTAAGTCGGATCTCTTCCAGCCATCCCTAAATTTAATTTATCTGATTTAACTGATATGGTAAATTTTTTTTATAATTAATTGACATTATAAAAAATATTTGTTAAGTAGGTTAGTATTCGACTTGTCATCCGCTATTAACACTAAATGTAAACGTACAATTCATTTTCAACAGTTGTCAACCGAAGTTTCTACTTTGACATTATATCGTAGTATAATTGTGTGGTGTCTATCACTGCCGTCGTTCCCAGTTCAGGCGCGTTTAACTTCATTAAGTATTATACGCGTTCACAACATACTCGTTTAAGTCCAATCTAAGTTGCGAGGCGCAACGAGTTTTCGCGTGAATAAATTATTATCTTACAGCCAGCAGAACGACATGCGCGGCAGTAGGTGCTCGTAAACTTCGAATTGGCCGACGGCTTTAATTATTACTAATCCGTTCTTTTAGAGAAACAGTGAGAAAAGACAAAATTCAAGGACTTAAAAGATATAATTATTAGACTATGTTCAACTACAAGATCACAATATTTTAATTTTATATAATAGAAGCTATATTTTTCAGGCAAAAAAAAATGGCGTCGCGCGTGCCCTTGTGGGGGCTAAACTAACCAAGATCTCGTTACAAACTGATATTGATAACTATTTGTCCTAGAATTTATAACTGTGGCTGAGATCTTTTTTTATTTAATAAAGGACTTAAAACCGATCTTCTTATAATCCATCTATTCTAATAACATGTAAATAAAAACAAGTTAGCAAAAGTTCCGTTCTGAAAATATATTTAAAATGATGTACATACTACGAGTAAGTGATACAAATTATGTAAATTCAGTGCATTGGAGCTTTCTCCAGTCACTGTTAAAGCAGTCATAATTTCGGGGCTTAATGTTCTTAGTTACAGTTCTCTAATTTCACAGCACCCGATTCTGGCCGCTATCTTACACGTAATGGGTTTTTGGAGTAAGTGCCATATTCACTCCTCGTAAAACTGTAGGTAAGTTTTCAACTGTTTTAATGATGGCGACAGAAAAACGAAAAATTCTGTGCTTGGTGCAAACATAGGCGTCATGTGTCTCAAGAATAGCTTGAAAGTAAAAGAGTAGTAACACGGGATGTTATTAGCGCTCTTTGTAGGTATTATTTTTACACAAAAATCCATTAAAACGTAAAAATCATCATAATAAAAATATGTTTACATTTTAAAAGATTTTCTATTCTACAATACGAGTACTATCTATTACCAGCTCTTTTACGCTCAAATTTAGTTAATAAAACTTACTTTCGCATTTATAATATTAGTTGGGATGGGATATAATGAGAAAAATTTAGAACTTATATAAAGTCTTTCGTTTTTGTAGTCATATACCTGTATCAAATTGGAGGTATAGAATAGAAATGATACAGAAAATATTACAAGACGCTCAAAATACGCAAGGTGATACATTTCAAGGCTTATTAACTTGAGATTCTTTTTTAAGGCGATGGGCCAGCTCATCTGCCTGCAGCCCTTCACTTTCCAGCTGAATGTTAAGTCTTAAGTATTTTCGAGACCACTGGCTCTGTCTACCTCGAACGGAATAAACGTGTGATACAGTGTATGTACTTATCTTTATATGCACTATTCTGTGTCCTGGTTATTTTGTTTGGAAGTTGCCCGGCCCACTGAATAATTAACTCGGTAATGGCCACATCACAAATAAACTCCAAATTATTGCTCGACTCCGCTCCGAGCCCGTTAGAACTATGAAACATGAGCTTTTAAAGTAGTTAGTGTACACTTTTTAATGATGTTTATTGCTTCAGTTTGAAATATTTACTTTTGATAGCAAAGAGTATCAAAAATCACTGTACTGTTTCTTACTATTTGTAGAGCCTGTTCATCTATCAGCTAGCAATAAAATTTTTACTATTGTTCTGTATTCATGAAAGGCTAAATAAAGGTAAATACGGAATTATTTTTGTATTATAATTTATTAAAAAAAGGAAAAATATGAATAATAGGATAGGTAAAACCTAGTTCGCATTATTTTGATAGTGAGTTAACTCAATAAACCCGTTAAAAGCTACATCACAGCGGTTACAATATCCGTTTTATCACGAGGCAGTAAAACGACATTGTAATATAATTATAATTCCCTGCCTACCAACAGGTAACAGCCATTTTAATATATGAGGATTAAATTTTCACGAGAAGTAACATTAATAAGCGGAGCTTATAACAATTAATATGTAATAATGCAATTTTTACTTTAATTTACACTTGTAAGAAGACTCAAGGGAAGTGAGCCATCAGTTTTAATAGGACCGTAAAAGTTAACTTGCTTTATGAAATGAATGTTCGCCAAAATGTTATGCTAATATTCATTAAATTAACTCTACAATGCATTTCTGTTTTAGAATTTGTTGGCTGTATTATTATTGTATTTTGTAATAAAGCTGTAAGTGTTTTTTAAATTACTTTCATTTGTGTCTTGGAAAAGATTATTAATAAGTTTAAATTATAGTTTTCGAGGCCCTTATGTAAATAATTTATTAATTCAATAGTTGTAATTAGATTTTGGTGTTGGATGTTTTGCGATAATTATGAGGTACATATTTATTGTATCATAAAGAACAGCTTTAAAAAACAAGTCGAGTAAATGATAATACTGAATAATGATGAAGAATCCCGGTTTTAAAGGTAAGTTTTTCATATAAATTAAACAAGACAAATACCAATAACAGAGTCTTAAAAGTTTGTGAAATATGAAATAAAATTGGTAAGATACTAAACTTTAATTCTCCCGTAGGGAGACTAATGTAGGTTTTCACGCTGTGCTGCGTAGCACGTCTCGGAATCATTATTTATTGTTGTTTTACTGTTTATCCAAATATTTTAAATATTTTTAAGACAAGACAAAAATTCTACTCTACTTTCTTTAAACTGCAGGGCATAAATATCAGTATGAATATAACCCCAAATCAACCAACTTATGAAAAAATTTATGTATGTGGATCAAGCAAAAATAAACAGTGACTGGGAAACGAGAAAAGATTTAGTCTCTGCCTATGCCTCCGCGAGAAATAAAATGTCGTGATCATAATGTACTTATGTATACCCCAAAACGGATGATTTACCAGCATTTGCTGGTAAATGGTATATATCACGAAACAAATGCATCGGTATATAAAAGCCGATCAAGGCATGCAAACCCGCATTGATGTTTATACTAAGATGCAATCTCCCCGCATATTGTCTATTAGCGAAAGCGGAGCTGTCCACAGCATTCCCGTATGATCGCATTATGCTCCCAATTGAGATGGTTATGCCGCAACGATTTACATACATTGCATGACACGTACTACTAGATTTGATAGCGATATAGTTCAAGTAATGATATTATTAAATAGCTGAAACTAAGTATAATTAGCCTGAGACAAGAGGATATGGTTAAGTATTTGACAAATACTAGGTTAACCAATTATGTACTTTTAGTTTATCTGTGCATCGGAGTAGGAGAGTTATTTACAAATTATGTACAATACAGATCATTTAATACTTCATACATGTGGACATGAAAAAACTTACATTATATACCGATACAATATATAATTTGTACCCGGTATTAATGGTGAGCGTCATTCTGTAATTGTTAAAGTTTAATTACACCGTCACCTTATTAAATGTTCAATTTTCAAACTGCGATGACAGAACCAACTTTAAGCAAAAGCCCTTTTACCGAGCCTTTATATTTTTTTAATTGATCATCATTGAAAAACAGACAAACGGTTTATTTCTTTATCATCTCATCATTATTATATCAGGAATTGGGAACACATTAGTAATGTTCGGCCCAATCCATTATTGCACATTGATAACTATTTTAGAAACCAATACATTAATCCCATATACTCGTATTAACAGAAATTAGAAATTTCAATAACAGTTTATAGTCAAAATGCAAGTGCATTATGCCTATTGCAAATCTAATCAAACAATTTAATTGAACAGGTTTCGGAGTGCCGCTACCATTCTGCAGAGCTATAGAATGTCGGGCGCACGAACTGTGTGGTTCCACCAAATAAACGAACATATACCTTTCTATTAATAAGGATATTTTAAGTTAATACCATTATCTAAACGGAAAGAACAAGGTGGATAATAAAATAGGACAGCGGATCACAGGTCTCCAATGCATAGTGCGAATGGTGTAATGAATGAAAACACACAAAAATGATTGAAAGTTATGTTATTGTACAAGAAAAGCAGAGAAGGAAGGATAATAATAGAAAAGTATATATAACAATACACTAATATTATAGAGAACAATATCCGAGAATGTATGAACGTACATCAACATGCTACTCTTTTAACAGCGAAAAGCAATATAAAATCGACAACACTCAAAACTATTGTAGGATAAAATCCGTTATTGAGAAATCAAACGATACAAGCAGCAAACTAGGAATGCAGTTTCAAAAACCTCGCCCGCCGGAGTAATGGCCCAAGTTGGGATAAGCCTGGAAGCCCCGGGACGTGTGAGGAATGCTCTCCTCTCCCGCCTTATTACATACGTGATTCTTATTTATATTATATTCGAAGCATTGAACGCCGATATCGGCAGGGATTAGCGACGCCTTTTAGCACGAGATAGCCAATATTTGTAAGTATCTTAAGAGTTGGAAACTTCGCCCCTTAATCAAGTAGTTGAGGAGGTTGCGGGAGTTATGACTTGGCTTTATCTTTGTTTGAAAATATTTTACGTTTTAAAAATATTTAGCGGTAGTCACGCGGCATACCTACATTTGTTTATTATGAGAAAGCACATGTGCTAGCTAGCATGTAAAACTAATAAGTGATTATTTAAATTCTTTCGTCTTTGACTTTTGTGTTATTAAATTGAAGATTACAATTATAAGAAAGCTCTATATAGTTGTACATTAATAAAAAATAATATATTAAATAAATTACTTTTCTCGTTGAATGCACAATGAAGTAATCATTTTATCCCTAACATTCCTATTAAAATCATGTTCATTTCGAACTGAGAATAATGACTGAAGTTTACCGGAAGAACGTGTATTCGAAACTATTTTAATAATGTATGTGCCTGTAAACTTGGAGGATGCAAGGTCTCAAGTTAACTCCAAGTTTATATTCATCGAAACGTCGGTACCTACCTTATAATATAGCTTTTAATTGCCAACATACTTAATTACATTTCTTTACGAAAATTTTAGATTAACCTATGGTTAACTAGCTCTCGGCCGTAGCTCCGCCCACGTGAAAAGTTCTATCCGATCCATGTCCTTCTCCGTACTCCACCATATTTGTATGGAAAATTTTATGGAGAAACATATACACTTACACATTTATAATAAAAGTGCAGATAGCCTGTTGGCGTGCCTCTTTTTGCGACACAAAAATCTTTTTCGGTTTTATTCCATTCTTCTCTTGTCTTGGATACTCTGTACCATAATTTTTGTACCTACGGTACCTACTTATATATAAACTAGTAAAAAATAATTTATTTTAAACTAAATTTCATTTAGTGAATTATACTTAATACTAATAAGTGAAATAGAACGTTTATTTGACAAGGGCCAATATATGTGTTATCAACTAATGCATTATTTGTTTTCCCTATCAGGAAAAAACTATGACACGTCATGACAATTACTTATTGTATTGTTTTAATTGATGTTTGATCAATTACAGCCTTGTGATAACTTCGATAGGTAAAGTATTAAATTTAACTGACAATTCGGTCACAATAGCAGTTTGTTCTATATATTGAGTTTGAAAGATATAGGTAAAATAAATCTACCCCAGCTATCCATTTACCCACAAAACATCATACAGATAAGCTGTATGATTCGTAAAGCCATTATTTATATCAGTGATTACAAAACACATTATGCGTATTAGAAGTGCCATTTTGATAATAAAGTAAATCAGAATGTATATTTGTGAGATATGTTGCTAAACATAAAAACCACTTTATTTAACCGTAGACTTTATGTTTTCGTTATCACAGGGATTTCAAGAATAAAAAAAATCTCTAGACCCAGCGGTTTGGGCTATTTGTTGATTTGTTAGTATATAAATCAGTAAATTGTTTTATACGCGTACAACGAAATGATCTGCGAAAGTGCTTTTCAGCTATTACCGCTAGGGAAAATTATACATAAAATCCTTCTTTCTTCGAAAAATGTTCACATATTGTGTAAAATTCGATGTTGGTACACAGTTTATCGTTAAGTTCGAACACGGATCCCATATTAAAAGGATTGTAACAAATTCATGTCGATGTTTCCTTTTTCTCTTGTGAAATCTATATAAAACATCCGGTGGCAATTTATCAAGAGCTTGGGCCTTTCCAAAGTATTTTCAGGCATGTCCTGCGGGCTTGTTCGAGCCTTACTGTAAGTGTATCTTAAGATGTAGAGCGCGCAGTTTTATTAAGACAAATAAGTTTATGTAAATAATTACTTAATTGTAATAAATATTAATAAGCCGAAAATAGTCTGAATATATATATATATATATATATATCTTCTTGAGAATTCAAAAATATTTTTCAGATTTAACTAATTGAACATTTCAGCAAGCAAGGTTGGTACTTAGAAGGAAGTCTTTTAAAAAAAGTCTCACTTGATAATGTTTTAAGCGCGCCCCTCATTTGAGACAGCACCTAAAGATTCAATTATAGGTTACAAAACCCGCGGTTTGATGAGAACAAAGATGACTCCTTAATTCAATATATTTTATTTTGTATAGAACTATCTATCTATTTACTCTAAGGTTTGTGTCATAAGAAAACCCAGATCCTCTTGGGACCGGATGCAACGTTTCCGCCCAAACAAATGGTAACAACGCGTTCAATATTTCCTACTATCGAAATGATGTGTGAATAAAATAAGAATTATTCCGATGTCAATAAAAACCTTAAATGCATGTTACTTTGTAGAGAAGAATTATATATACATTTTTAACTTATTTACTTTTTGTCTACATCTGCTTTTTATTACAGCAATAACTTTCTCAGTTTCTTTGTTATGACACTAAATATGTTTGTTGTTCAAGGTTCTCTTTACTCTATTTCTAGACAGTGTGTAAAAAATATTTTTTTCAACATCGAAGTATTTAAATGATTTAAAAATTACCGTAATCTTCAACGAACATTGCGTTGTTCAGATGGCCCTTCATTTGCTTACCTGAAACAAAAAGTAAACATTTAATACCACGCAACAACAGGAAACTTGATTCATTTCAGCAATAATTAAGGCAGATTTTCATTAAGAAACAAACTTTGGTGTAATACATCACAATAATAATTATAAATTGCGGTACCCTATTCATTTTCATATCCGTTCATCATAATATTGTTCCCGTTTATACCAATTAAGCTTAGACATAGATATACACATGTTCGAAAAAACTGGAGCAACATAAATACAATTTAAAATGAATATCTGTCTAAATTATATGCCAGGTGCAATTATTCAAAATTAATGGTGAAAATAATACTTTGACCGCCGGTGTTAATTAGAGGCTTTGTTTACTGCCGTTTTTTGTTAAAACTGAGTTCTTCCTTGTGTATTCAGAAAAAAGTATACATTTAAAAAGCCTACATTGAGGCCATAAATTAATATTTCTTTTAAAATTTATTCTGAGTTTACCGAATATGAAATATATCCTACTGCTTTATAATTATAAAATAATTTTATACTGACTTGAGTAACAAAAACAGGTACCTACTTGATAAAGCTGCGCTGTATTCTATTACATTATTATCGGAAGATTTATACGAAAGTTAGAAGGATTCCTCGGACTTCTTAAAGAAAATAATAACAATAACCCGAGTTTAAATTGAACTGAATTAAATTCAATTCAACTCTTGATATAACGAAAATGATATTTTATTTTAAGTGTTTGCACTGTTTTTTTTTCACGAAACCACACGGCGCCTTGTTCACAATGAACACTGTTTAGTAACCAATATGGATTCCTCATGCCGTATGATTGTATCGGGCTAACAGTTGGTACACGAAGAGCTCAGTTCTCATGATATTGAAGCGGCGGGTATTATCCAGAATTATAGGGAATTAGCGGAAACTCGGTGCAGTGCTGTTCGCAATTTTATTGGAGATTATTGAAACCGATCTCTATCTCTCTGAAAATTTCTATTTTCAGTTATTAACAAGGTAACGCTTTATGAATGGTACTTAATCATTTAATTAATTAAGTACTAGTACTTATAAGTAGGTATGTGGTACATACCTATTTTTTATTTCGTTGTTATAAGATCGGTGTTATTAGAGGAAGTCAGAATAATCTTATCTGCGTACAAAGATTGGTGAATAGCTGAATTGTAAGAAAAAAGTTTATTTGAAATTGACAAATCAATATTTCTAGATTCAAAACAAAATACCTTAGTTTGAATTAACCGGAATTTTCAATGTAAATAACAGTATGTTTGTAAAGAGCGAAGCTCATGATATTTCACGTGAACATTGTATTTGCGTAACCCGACACACGGCACGCGCCGTAAACGAAACGAATTAAATTTTAAACGTTCATTATACAAATGGTAGCCACCAGAAATGTATAACTGACTTTCGGATTATGTCTTTATATTATCGTTTTTAAAGTTAAAGATAAATAAGGTGATAACCAAATGAAGAAAATACAGTGGTTCGTGAATTTTGGTTATTACTATAACCAAAATTCACGCACCACTGTATTTTCTTCCTAAGTAGTTAGCGTTGTGGGTCCAACAAAATTTGCGAAACTTCTAAAACCCTGATCTTATGAATATCATTTATTCATACTTTGAATATAGAATTACGATTTATTGAGTAAGAACTGTCGGCCATAACCGAGATGAAACAAACCGAAGTCTTTGAGTCCGTAATGCGATAGTTTCTTTGACATGATAACGACCCGCCTTCGCGGGCTCGTATCATCGAATACATTAAATTGTGTAGGCTACGACGCTACTGCATAGAAATATTGAAGAGTATCAAGAAAAATCTTTTCTAAGATGATAAATATTATCTTTCTGTTTACTCAACAAGTTATTTGACGTCTCAATTTTGATTTTATTTCTGTTTATACATTTATTACGACTTTACGATATATGTTTTATTCTCTCAATATCAATATTTAGCTAAATGATACACTAAAAATTAAGTTCTTGAGCGTTTAATGCTTGTTTCATATACCTTAAATTTAGAAGTTCGAATAAGATGACGAAAATGAAAACGGATACAAGCGAAAAGACAGCGGCCGCTGCAAGTCGCGCCTAAGCTCTAACAGAGATAAAAACTTTTAATTGGAATTTTTAGTAGATTAAAACAATTAGAACGGAGGAGTTTATTAGAAGTGGAGCTAAAGAAAAATATGGAAAACCAAAGAAGTATGCTTAAGTAGAAGCTTTATATCGTCTTTACATAACTAATTCTTGAAAATGGAGTTATAGGGAGTTGCGACAGCGAAAATGTGACTTGATAATGAAGTTGATCTCTTTAATGGATGGATTAAATAATTTGCGAACATCGATTACGGTTTTGAGCTACGTGCACGGAGCGATAGCTGGGATCGCTATTGTCTTGCAATTGTCGGATGCAGTAACAATGGGTGAGTTTGTCGACGACGCGACGGTGCGTAGGAGTCGCCATGCGGCTTTATCGCTTCCAGTTTGATGCACTCTAGGCTACTTTTGATGGCGCTGTAAAGTACATATTTTATATATTTAATAATTTATTTATACTGATATTTGAAAAATGGATGGCCATTTTTTTTTAATAAATTGATAACGTTGGCATCACAATTTTTTACAGAAACAATTTAAACTTCTCATGCACTAAATGACTTAAAAGAGACGAGACGAAATCTAATTTAAAAGCGGGCGAATCCTTAATCCTTAACCAAATATCAGGGAGGGAAACTGCCGCATTAGCCGCGTCAGTCATCAGCAGAATGAATCATTACTTGAAGAGTGCGCCAGTGGCTCGTGTCAAAGAGCTTGTAGCTCAAAGGTCCTCGTGGCCCCTCCCCCTTCTTTTCCGCTCCCCCCGCGCCCGCCAGCAAGGGCTGATTGAAGGGCCACTCTAAAACCTCGGCCACCCGCTCGTTCGCTCGCATTCAAGGGTCGAATCTGGATTATAGGGCGCCAAAGTCTGCACCTTCATCAGATATGTATAAAATTGTTTGCAGCTCAGCAATTCAGGCGCGGAAAATTGTAGCCCTTACTGTAATTTTGGTTTATTCAATAGCGCCAGCAAATGCTACGTCGTTTGACGCACTTGTACAATTCGACTTATTATTTAAGCATAACAGAATTACAAGGTACGAGAAGTTGTATCTTACTTTGTATTTTATTGAAGGTATGCTGTAATTTGACGTGACATGATATGGCAACTATATTTATGTTTACTCCTTTTTGTGCTCATGTTTTTTTGCAATTTCAACATAAGTAAAAGCTTGTTTTCTTAAGAAAATGACGCGTAAAACATAAAGTTATTAAGCCATTTTCCGTTCGGCCTCACACGTTCCCCACCGCGTCCGCACATATTCGACGGTACCTTAAGGCGAAGTTCTCGTGTAAGTTATTATAAGAGAGGTGCGCCGGGGGAAATGAATGTCGAGTAGGTCGACCCGTTGTCATTCATATTAGCTGCGACGGCTTAAATTTGTAATCGCAGTGCGCCAATTCACAGGCGTACAGCGGCGTTACCAGGTGACAACAGTACAGAGGAATACCTACTTTTACGGATATTTAATAAGAACCTGAAATCTTGGACTCAAAATTTATTTGATTGTGTCCGTAAAATTAACTGTTGAATGGGAGTCATACTTACCATTTAAATCATGTTTATGATAAACATATTAATGGTATGTAGGTACTTTTAAATTTATATTCTAACAAGTAAAATTTATCCATGCATCATTTTAATGTTGGTTCTTTAAATTTTAAGTTTATGTTATTGTTTTTAAGCCGTGTGGTTCCCGGCACCAATACAAAAAAGAATAGGACCACTCCATCTCGTTCCCATGGATGTCGTAAAAGGCGACTAAGGGATAGGCTTATAAACTTGGGATTCTTCTTTTGGGCGATCGGTTAGCAACCCGTCACTATTTGAATCTCAATTCTATCATTAAGCCAAACAGCTGAACGTGGCCTATCAGTCTTTTCAAGACTGGTGGCTCTGTCTACCCCGTAAGGGATAAAGACGTGATCATATGTATGTATGTATGTTTAAGCTCTTCAAATACTTAATTAAGATTACAATAAAATTTATAAATACTATAATGGTATTGACGAAATTTTTTAATTGATTCTTCTACTGAATAAAGTAATATATCAATAAATATAATAATTCACTGTTTTTTTCACAATGTGAAATGTTATTCCGGAACTCTCCTTATTTTGTGACGAAATGGTGATGGAAATAAGGAAGGCTAGTTAAAAATAAGCGCATGTTGTAAAGTAAATTCTCTCAGATATAACGGCGCGTGGAATAAGCAGCCGTTCTGCCACGTTTGGAACCTTTAATAAAACAATACTTCCTCGCGTCACGAAACGAAAATCAAAAGTTTGGATGAAATATATATATATATATATAAATAAATCTTTAAGCTTATCACTATAATACTATGATAAGCTTAAAGATTTATTTGTAATTTTTTAATACATAATTGGTGTGGGGTTTGTATTAGGTTTTGTTTTTAGGTGCTAGTGGAATATTTATTATTTCAAAAGATTCAAAATTAAAGTTACCTATCATATCAGTACGAAACTAGTACAATTTATGTAAGGACTTATCACGTTTTTGCTTAAAATAAAACATTCCAAAAAGGTTACGTTCAAAGTATTAAAGTCATGAACAGTTGAGAATTTGGAGACCACAAGTCTCTATAATCTAAAGTCACGAGTCAGCGCAGCGGTCAGCCTCGCCCCTACATTGTACACTTTAAAATCACGGAGCGTAAAAGCTTAGCGGGTGGGGACACAGCGCCTTAATAACACTCACGAGCGGCGAAGTCCATCGTAACACAAAATGATTACACACATAAAGAACCTTGTCTCTTTACACTCTGCACCGACATAAACCGGTTACAGTCGCGAGTAACTGTTCCACAACCGCTCGAATGTTTACGCGAATTTTACGCACCAATCTCGTCGCACGACGCTCTCGCTAGAAATTGAAAACGGAATTATGATGAAATAAAAATGGCGTACAAAACGCCCTGTAACGTCGGCCTCCCCGTGTGCAGCCTGACTAGACGGCAGGAAATGTGCGATGTGCCGCCGGAAATCGGCGAATGTGTTCGAATTTTAAGTGAGCCAACGAAAATTGATTCTGCTCAATTTTACGTAAACACGACGGCGATGCTTTGATTGCGCTAAATCCGGGCGTAGCGTAGCGCTAGGACGCGACAGCGTAGCGAGCGCTACCCGGCCCGGACGTTACAGCCCTGCCTATGATTGTGCTATTAATACTGCACCGCTCGGACAGCATAATTCTGTTACCTAAGCAAACAGGGCCGAGATCGGGGATCAGAATGGATATCATCTGAATGTTTTATGTATTTGGATTGTGTACTGTTATTGTTTGTTTGCTTGTAAATACTTTAGGTATAGTAGGTACATGAGAAATTTATAGAAGTACAAAGTATGACATAAACAATAATTTTTAATGGCGGATTTATCCCTAGGCGGGGTTTCTTCCAGTCAACCAGGTACCTGAAAGAATCATATCTAGGTAAGGGATAGTAGCTACAGCTAGTTACAATGGTAAAGACTTAATAAAAAAAGAGTTCAAAAATATAAATAAAAAATACACACCTAAATTAAATAAAACAATATAGTTACATACATATTATATTTTACTGCGACTTCGTTTACAACGGATTATCTATTTAGCAAAACGATATTCAGAATCACCAAATATAATAAATAATCTGAAAATCTTAAATTTCTAACTAGTGATCACATTTGTCTTTTAAAATTCATGTGCCACTTCCTAAGTACATACTAATAGTACATTCCGTCTCCGCGACGAATAGAAGTGCACTTCAATGTGTAAGTACTTTCAGGATTTCGGAACTTTTCTCCATTTGAATGCAAATAAAACTAGCATTATACAGTCATAGAAAGCTACACAATAAAAGAGGAAGTATAGAAACTGAGAGCATCATATAATATTCCGAATGTGGTTAGTGTTGAGAGTAGGGTACAATGTGCTTGCATAACAAGCTCATAGTTGTTATAGAAGAGAAAACCCTCAGCGATCGCAACGATTAGATAAATTCGGAAAGATGGAAAACATAACCGAAACATAAATTATGTAAGTGTTCCTTATTTGAAAAAAATACAAGAGACTTTTAAAGAAAATAAAAATAAATGAACGTCGGAGAGATATTGTGTCCGTGGGTATTTCTAGACTGTACGTAGAATAATATACTTAGTTTAAATTATGGTCTGCAACGGTATGGCTATTGTTTTATTTTCATCAATTTCCAATAAAACTGGCCGGCGAAAATCACAAAAATATTTTCGCCGTTTGTAAATAGAACAACGAGTTGTTTCACGTAAACAATTTAAATTTCCGCCGGTCGTGGACGGTCGGCAAACTGCAATCTGCATTTTTCTCCGACCCGATTCAGCCGCGCTGAGGCTGCGACTCGGCAATTAACAAGGAATCGCTCGTTTGGTTTATTGAA
This sequence comes from Amyelois transitella, assembly GCF_032362555.1. Classification (NCBI taxonomy): domain Eukaryota; kingdom Metazoa; phylum Arthropoda; class Insecta; order Lepidoptera; family Pyralidae; genus Amyelois; species Amyelois transitella. Next base: position 3,763,027 of record NC_083516.1, on the reverse strand, counting down.
ATAAAGGAAACTTAATTAATGACGATTTTTATTACGGACTTGCATAATTGCTTGTTTACGCGAGCGACTGCGTACCTTTTGCCAGCAAATAACTTGTTCGACTTCCCTTGATGTTCGGATAATTGAAGGCGAATGAATAGATTTTATGGATAATATTTCATATTGTTAATGGTACTCGTATCATACATACATAAATTTTGCAATACATAGAATGCAATTAATACAAGCGTCTGAGATACAAAGACAGGCCTTAAAGATACTTATTGGAAGAAACGAAATAATGAAATATCAGTAAATACGCTGATTACAACGACAAACTCATTAAACGAAATCCGTATAAAATATCGGAGATAAATTTCCCAGTAAACACATGATAATTACAATTGAGGAAAATGTCATTGGAAACGTTATCTCTGGACGTATGTGGCTATTACGAGCCGATTACAGCTTGCCAACAGCGTGACTGTTGTTTTTCGGATCGGCTACCTGACTCCAGGCACGAAATACTCGTATTCCCTCTTTTTGTGCTCAAAAACAAGAGATTTACAAACCGGACTGTTCGGCTGGCTTCGGCAGAAATAGACGCCCACTACTGTGTATTGTTGCCTTTATATTTTTTTACTTTTGTTGCCCGATTCCGCTACGTTTGTTTAAAAAGGAAGGGCAAATGTGGAGGGATTTCAGGTAAACGATTTGATTGCTAACTTATAATACAAATCAAATCACTAAGCCATGTAGCCCATGCATTTTACCATGTAGTCTTTTAGGTCTATCTACCCCGTAAGGGATAAATATGTGATTATGTGAATGTAGATATATGCTAACAAATAATAACAATAAAATATTAAACACGAAACTATGAACAAGTATTAAATATAAAAAAAAATATTTGTGTACTCCAATTAAGAGTATTTAGGCCTTCAGTTAATTTGTTGCTACTTATTCGTGATAGACTTGCTTTTAGCATCTGAATAGCACTCAAACATTTTCTTAATTAACTAGCCTGATTTATCACTACTTTATTAAAAAATTTAGAAAAGTGGTAAAATAACATACAGACCTTCCATCTAATATTATGAATCACGGTTTTATATTCTGTAAGTACGAGTAAATTAAGAGGTGAATGCGTAAGCAGCTAGCCTATTGGAAAACTAAATAATATTCTTATAAACATTTATTTTTTGATAGAGACGCTTATTTCAAAATTTTGCTTTGATAATTATAAAATTATTTTAAAATATTGTGTCCAAAATTTTGCGGGATACTCTGTACTTTACTTAACTTAATTAATTAATTGAATCTAGCAAAAGGACAGTTGGCTATTGATCTTTTAATGAGAGTTTGAGATCTGCATTTATCACAAAAAAAAAACACAGAGCAAGAAAATTACCTAAATTAAAATGATACCTACCTATAGCTTTTTTCGTTACTTGGAACAATCTTTACTGAAAACAATTGTAATTGGTTATACAATCTTATTCTCATTCCTTACGAGGAAGACAGAGCTAGATTATCATAATTAGGGTATGCAATCCACAAAATACTTATTACGCAATCATTAATGTATATTCGTTGTAAAATATCGGGTATCATAGTATGCGGCCATTTTGAATACATTTTTGCATTTCAACAATTACAACAGTGGACGACGTAATGAATAAGGCAACAGCCGCAGAACTGACAAACAGCCGCCCATCCGACAAATGAAACTGTAGATAGTGTAAATATTTTTAAAATCAATGCGGGTATTGTTTTTCTTTTTTTTTTTCTTAATAAGTGTTTTTTTAAAATGGTGAGGTAAATCCTAAAGACAGGTTCCGATTACTGATGTCTAGTATAAAGATTACGACTGGAAACCCGATAATATGAAATATTTTTAAGTAGTGGAAACTTTACCTGTCAAGAAGGCGATTAGCATCTTTGTAGTTTTGGGATTTTTACCTTATCAGAGTTGCTCTTTTTGTTATGATATGCAAAAAAATCCAAAACAAGGAACCCGAAATCAAAATAAATTTATTTTAATATTTTTTGTTTAAGTTAAAATAAATCAAAGAAATCTTCATGAAAAAATCAGTATTTTATACTACTTAAATCATCAACTATCACTACACAGTATAAAAAATTCGCTTCATACTTTTGATATTTTAAAACCCATGATAGAAAAAGGGGGGTGCTATAAGTTTGACATTACTGTTTGTCTGTGGCATCATAGTTCACAAACAGACGAAGTAATTTTTTTTAATCCAAAGTGTTCTTAGAAATGTTCAATCAAAATCGGTTGAACCATTTAAAAATGGTGTAAATGTTAAAGTAGGTAAATTGCTTAGTTAGGTTAAACTGTGTATTTGTAACTTTTAAGATTCTGAGGGGACCTCAACAAAGTATTTCTTTTAAATTATTACTTATACATACTACGGTACCTTAAGTTTTTATTCATTATTGCTTACTTTTTAAAAGGAACTTCAATGTTTGTCGGGGTTCCTTTTCAAATTTACATTTTATTTCTACAGCTATTAACCAACGTATTTTGTTGCAGGGTATTGTAATAGATTCAAGGGAAGGTATATACTTAGGTCTATAAAATCAGCATTGTACCCTTGCGGAGCCGAGACGCATCGCTAGTTGTATATAGACGAAAGCTACTGTATTTTAATACAAGGAATAGAGATATGGAGATATTTATTAAATACCAACTCACAGTATCAAGATAATTGCCAACTTCAAAAAAGGCAATTAAAAAAACGTAAAAAGCAGAGCCACCTTTAAATACGTCAGTATCTCTCCTAATTTAAATTTAATTACAATGACAATACACAAAGCACGTCTATAAAATTATTTGCACAGGCGCCCATCGCGACGGGCGGCACTAAGCCGAAATTACTTATTGTACAAAAAATATTTCTGCTAAATAGTGTCACATCATCTTTGCCGTGCCGATACGTTAATAGAAAATACCACTCACTCCTTCCTATGGATGTTGTAAAAGGCGACTAAGGTATTTAGTCAGATAATAGGAGTATGGAAGTTTTTACCATGATCCAATATGGAGAACGTCTCCATATTGGATCGTCGCTTTGTGTAAAAATCTGACTTACGTAATTCAGGATGGTAAAAATGGATATCCAAAAGGAGTATCACAGTCTCTTTTCCTGGAAGATTATGATGTAAACTGGATTAACGCCAGGACGAAGAAGACAATACACAGAGGACGCCTATTAAATTATTTGCACATCTCGGCGGCGCTTAACCAAAATTACTTATTGTACGAAAAACATTCTGGCTAAATGGTGTCACATCATCCTTGTTTACTGTTATACTCCTGGGCTCGGCTCGGGACATAAATCATAATATTCGTAACGAGCATGAGACGTGCCTCTCCGTACAGAAAACTCGACGATTTCCTTATGATGGGAAAGGCAAGCGAAGAATCCTTAAAGTCAAGGAATTTACTTTTATTTCTTTATTTCCTGAATCAGTTTACTCTATAAAGGCAAAAGAAGAAAAGGAGACATACCTAGTAATTCTAGTTTATATTTACGGCTATCGTATCGAAGCTTAACTTGAAATAAATTTATTTCTTTCTTTGAGAATATATACGAAAATCTCAATAATGATTGATGAGATTATATAACAAATATTATAAACTACAGTGATATTATAAATGCGCAATTCTGTCTTTCGTTCACGGCTAAATCGCTGGACAGATTTTGAGATTCAATTTTTTTTAGTTAATTATCTGATACATAATGTACTCTTTTCTGAGGATTATTACGTGAGAGAGGCCCCGGGTAGAATTTAGTTTTGAAAATAAAAAGATATAAGTTCCTTATATCTTAAATAAATTTATTTGATGCGAATATTTTTCAAAAACAGCAACACTGAATTCAGACGTCCCTGCATCGCCGGATGTCGTACGATATTCCTTCTACATTATGAACTGTACTGACCCCTCGGGGCCTGTTTTGCTGACCGAGTTTTCCCTATTTATTTCGAGTGGCCGTCCCCACCTGACATTATAAAGTAACTGAATACATTCAGCATATATTTGAGCATATTGTCCTCTTGCGTATCAAAAATTCATGCTCTAAATACTGACTCGGTTGAGTACACACTCGACGGGTTTATTGCCAACCGCACGAAAGCAATCTTGTAGGGTAGTTAGGACTTTTGTTTTGGCTTCTCTGCTATAAATCCTACATTGGACGTCCTGGCTGCAAAACCCGATATCTTTTATTTTTTGCTGTTACTTTAGTAACGAAGTACTTAGTGAAAGTTGCAAAATCTTCCAAATAAATTGGAATTATTATTCCGATTTATTTGGTCTAACTCTGTTTATATGTTAATTAACCTGTTCAGTTGACTGATAGAAAAAAAGCTTTGAAGTCAGACTTTCACTTTGATTTGCCAGATTTATTTTAAAAATATTCATAAAACAAAAACATTTATTGATTCGAATAAGTTGCGTTCGTACTACATGAAAATCTGTTGCATTAGAGTTCTAAGTTTAAATATTTTGAATAAAAGAAATACAACTTTAAAAATATAAAATTTATTATATATTGCTAGTTCAAAACTTCATTATTAAGTAGGTATCGTAATTATACAAGTACGCTTTAGATACTTTCTAATCTGATTATCTTCAGTACTCATCAATATTATAAGAGCCTTGTCGTAGAACTTTGTAGGTAATAGCGAAAAATTAAATTCTTATTACGAATTTAAAAACACTTTGTATTTTCAGAATATAAAAAATGAATGATATTTGTTTAGTTTGAAGTTTTAATTAAATTCTATATACCTTAATGTTTTGGTTCCCGTTTTGTCATTTGGATTTTACCATTAAAACGTTACCTAGAACGAAACCAGCCTACAGCCTAAAGAGCCTACGAGTAGGATAATTTTAAATTTGCCTTTTTTTTAAACTCTAGCTTTATCATCAACTGACTGACGACGTACAGCCAAAACTATACACCGATGGTAAGTGAAATTTGGCTTATTAATTCCTTACAGAGCTTAGACGAGCACTAAGAAAAGATTAAAAAATTTAAGGGTAGGGTAAACTGAGTCGGACGGAGCTGTGGGTATAGTCTAGTCCCCAAACAAAATGTACAGTGTAGGTACTTCATAGAATAGTACATTTTATGTGGCCTATACTAACCGGCTAATACCCCATTACATTAAACGATCTAATTGTCGGTAGTAGACTTGGGACGTTTTAAAACAATGCGCATCATTCAGATATAACCATTAAATCGCGTGGATAAGCCGCACGGTTCGAGTAAATTAAGCAAATTAAGACCCCCGCTCCTGTGATAGTAATTACGCTACGACTACTTGGCCTCCGACCAAACTGAGACAACCTTATGTCACGCTCTTTTTATTTGAATCCTTTTGGTTTTGTGGATGTAATTAGTTGGATAAGACGATTTAATTATAAGTAGGTAACGAAATAATAATTTGGTTTTCTTGTACGTTCTTTTTTATCTTTTGTACATAAATAAATAAATACTGAACCAGTTCTACGTAAAAATAGGCAAGGGTAATGAACTAAGAAGACTGAGATTGTGGTTGGAAACAGCCTTGCAAATAAAGAAAGTTTTACATTCTCCTAACTTTAGTCCCAGTAACGCCTAACGTTCCTCCTAACCCTTCTTCGGAGACGGAAAGTCAGGTTTTTACACGAACTGACTATTTTACCTGAAATTTCATTTGAGGGGTTAAAATCATAGAACCGGCAGCTTTTCGGACCTTAACCGCTCGACCACCGACCTTGTTTTTCAGTCAGTTCAGTTAAAGTAGGTATTAAGGATACTTAATTGAGTAGTTTGTTTTGTAATTTATCTGCGTGGAGTTCCTTTTACGATAAATACAATCGTAAGTACGAATTATATTTAACAAATATTTTAGTGTAAAATCTTAAATTTTGTACAAACTGCACTATTTTTTTTAACCGTAAGTACTCGTACCTAAAGCTATTTTTTGTAGAAGAGTTACTTGAATTCTATAAATAATAGTCTGTACTAGAATAGTCTAAACAGATTTCAGTTGTATTGATAAAATAAACTGCCCAACGCAGACGAAGTCTTGGGAAAATTAGGAAAACCTATTAAATTAAATTTACTAGGAAACGGATGTAGATTTTAATAAGAAATAGAAATTTATGTAGAAAGATTGCGTTTTTAATTAAGGAAGAAGTTTATCATAGGAAAACATTTAATATGACAAGAATTTACCCAACTGCATGCTGAGTCGAAATACTACAGTAACAAAAAAAATATAAGGAGAGAAATTGTAAATAAAAAATAATAGGACCGTGCAAAAATTGTAAATAAATACAAAATAAAGCTTTGTTCAATCAGTTTTAAAAGAAAATTGCAAGTTTATATTCTAACTTACAGGAAACTTACAGGCTCGACTTGTAACTCATCTTTGCTCAAATATCGAGACAGTTTAAGGTAAGAAACGTTAATACGATTGCTGAAAAGATTTCAACAAAAAGGACAAAACCGTCGCAACATGCAAAAAAAAGTAAATAGGAAAAAATTACGAAATAAGAAACGCAAGGTTATCAAATAAAACAGCTGTAGTGCAGGCGTGGGCGGGCGGCGCTGCCGGCCTATCGAACGCCGCGCGTGCATCACTTACCTCAAGGTCATCTGCGGCCGCCTGCACCCGCGCTTCCCGACCCCCTAAGCTCAACCCTTTATCTACATTGCTACTGGCAAAATTTTTAAGAAACCCTCGTCCTTCCGAACATTTTCCAGGGTGGGCGGGCGGCGCCCTCGGCGTCCCTGAGAAAACTGACGGACGTCGTCGCCGATCCACGCTTTTTATAGCCGGCGGCGGGGCGGGGCGCCGGCGCGAGTTGCGCCGTCGATCCGCGAACCCGATAAATAAATTAATTAAAAGTGCAAGTGAGTGATCGCAGCATGCAACGGACCCGCGAACTCTGCAGCTTCCTTAATTGGAATTTCAGACGCACCGGATACTTGGCGAGCGGCGAGGATTGTTTTCTAGTCCGCGATTTACGAGCGGCCAGCGAGAGGACGACACACGTTACATTCGCCGTAGAATAAAAAAAGAACGATCGTCCAACTTTTTGACAACGGTTGATAATACCACAATACTATTTACATATATAGTCACGTCTATATCCGTTGCGGGGTAGGCAGAGCCATCAGCTTCGAAAAGACTGAAAGGTCACATTCAGCTGTTTGACTTCATGTGGGAATTGAGAATCAAATAGCGACAGCTCTTACAATAGGAATCCCAAATTTACAAGCCTATCCCTTAGTCGCCTTCTGCGACATCCATGGGAAAGATATGGAATGAATTCGGCAGTGCCAGAAACCACTATTTTATATTTATTTTTCCTCAAATTTTCGACTGCGTACTAGCGAAATAGGCTATGCGTTATTAGCATGAAAGCTGCTTCTGCCTCCTAACGTAAATCCTTACATGTAAGTCACATCCTTAGGTCACTGGAGAGGACCACTTACCCAATTATGGATCATGGACCAAGACGCACCTCAAAGGTCTTGTTCCATGATCCCTAATTGGGTAAGTCATGGTTTTACATCAAGCAACTCCCGTCTGACCTCCGCAACCTTTACAGGAGAACCAAAAACATATTCGGTGATGGTTTCACAATATTTTCCTTTACTGTAAGAGCATCGGTTAACCTTTACCGTAAGAGGATTAGCTTCCAAAGCAAATTAAATGCTTAATAACAAAAGACAAATATGAAATGCTTACGTAGAAAGAAGTTTTTTTTTTTTTTTTTCATCTTATCATAGTTTAACTTAATAATTTATCAAAACTATAATATATACAAGTATATTGGAAAACTACATAGAAAATGCAAAAGTGAAAACCCTTTTCTTCTTGCATTTTTTATGTAGATTTCTTCATTTACACGAACATCGGTTAAAACAAATGTTACAATATTGCTACACCACTACCTAGTCTCCAACGCTGCCTATGTTTAGAACAAGTTACGAGGCACGTCAATATAAGGCTTCTTAAACGTTGTAGAACGCTTTGCAATAGTTTGAAAGATTTCTGAAGAAATATCAACAGTACAGACCACTGAATTATTACGTCATTTCTATTGATACCGGACAAATGCTAACAGAACTATTACATACACACATATATATGTATAATCACGTCTGTATCACGTATATATGGGAACTACACGAACAGACCTATTACTAAATTTTAACCCATCATCTACAAGGAGAATGTGAAGAGAGTTATGAATGTGGATGAAGCAAAATCAGTCTGTAGGGATCGTGACAAGTGGCAATTTTTTTTCTGGGAAAGACACGTGATTTTAAGTACATAGGTATGTATTTACAAGTATCTTTTACGACGAACACAGCTTCAATTCACAGTTTGTCGTTAGACTGAGCTAATCGAGCTAAGTCAAATGCTTTTAGCTGTCTAGCTGGCCTTACAAAATATCCATTAGCGTTCCAAGTTATTTGCGAAGTGACGTCACGCCTCGGCGGGGACAATCAGGTTTCCCGGGGAGCAGTTTTGGATTACCAGATAGCTGATTGACTTTGGAGCTACGAGAAAACAGACATAGATTTTAGTAGACCCGACGGACGACGGACATAATTATTTTAGAGTCAAAAATTTTTCAAAATCAATTATGTTTAAACGGGCATTAACGATGATGATTAAGAAAGTTAGTATAAAAATATCGTGAGATTCTTATTTTAGGCGATAAGCAATTAACCTGTCATTATTTGAATCTAAGAAACTTTTCGAGACTGTTGTCTTTGTCTGCCTAGTAAGAGATAAAAACGTGTTCTACTTATGTTAAAAATAAAGTAATTCGAATGCTTTTTTCAATAATAATTTGAGTTTTGAATACCTGCACTGTAAGTTTATTTCAGGAGTTGCATTGATATTTAAAAGCGACCTATAAAGCGCTGGGTCGGCTAAAACTGGCCCGTTACACAGACTTCTAAACATGGAAGCCGAATCAATATTACGAGTGGTATATTTGAAAAGCAGAGTTACCAACCTATTCCTTTAAAATAGAAAAGAAACGGTTAGGTAATAATAATAAAAAAAATTGCAATCAATTGCAACATTTAGAATTATGTATTTGTAACATTTTAAAATTAGAACAATTTTCGATATTTGCAGTTGCTAAACTTTTAAACTAAGCAATCATTTGTTTATTTTTTATGTTTTCCCGTTTTTCAGATGTACTATTATGTAGATATACTGAAGTCTAATTATACTTCTTCTGGCTTAAATCCCAGTTACATCCTCACATGATCCTGGATTGGGTAGGTAAATCATATTTACACGAAGCGTCTCCCGTGTGACCTCCGCAACCTGTTCAGGGAAACCTAGCGCTAGGCTAGGTTAAATTCTTTCAATTAAAATCTAATGATAACGAGTTCGTAATTCGTAAATCATAGGATATTACTTTAAATTAAAAGGTCTTATGTACTGTAGCGAAACTGATACGAAATTTCAAGAAACATCGCAGAGCCCGGATAGCTCAGTCGGTAGAGCATTGGACTTTTAATCCAAGGGTCCAGGGTTCAAGTCCCTGTTCGGGCGGCTCCTTTTTGTTTTTAATTTACATTTGTTATTTTTTTTTTATTTGCCTTCTAGGTGGGATAGATATTTAAAATTTTTGAAAGTATCGCCTTTCAAAAACTCTCAATACCTATAAATTGCATAGTTTTATTATTATGCTTATTATTTATTTAAATTGAAAAACTGATTATAGTACATATGCATCAAATAGGTAATATGTATTTACTTATTGTGTCACTAATTATAAAACAAAGACGGCTTTACCTCTTACGACGTAGATAAAGCCAATAAAAACAAGACTCAATCGCCACGTTAAGTTGGCCGATACCAGATCTATATAGATGGTGACAGGTGGCAGCCTATCAGCTAAAGAAGAATCCCAAGTTTCTTTGCTTACTTTTTCGCTACTACCTACTAGAAAAACATGGCAGCTTACACTATATACATGTATACTTATTCCTTACTTAATCCCTTTGTCTCCTTTTACGATACCCGTGGAAAGAAATGGAGAACCACATGGTAGGTATATGCATGTACTCATAATCAAATCTTCTCAACGTCTCAACTTACCTACCATTTAAGACCTTGTTGTACTCATATTATGCAAATAAAAGTTTGAATTTGAATTACCTGCATTTCATAATTTTGGCGAACTTTGCACATGAAATGACACTAAATAGCATTTATTAACAAATTTCAATCGAAGGACACAAGCCCCTGTGGCCTAATGGATAAGGCATCGGCCTCCTAAGCCGGGGATTGTGGGTTCGAGTCCCACCAGGGGTACACAGAAAACAATCATTTTGCAACAGTTGCTACATAATTATTATCTTTATTCTTCACCCATTTTTACTTCTGAGCAATTAACCTTTGGTAAAAATATCGCCTAACAAAAAATGTACCAGAAAAAATCTATATTTTTTTTTTTGTCTTTCAAAGGTAGGTAGAGCCTACGTAGCTAGATATTTTCTATTCTCAGTCAGGACAAACATGCATGAAAATGTCGTAAAAACATTTTTTTGATTTTTAAGCTTTGCTTTAAAGAACGTGTATCACATATTGATGGTGTTGTAAGGTTGAATATCATAATTTAACTATCTTCATTTTATACATTCTCTAATGTGATTCCTAATGAGGCGAAAACAAACTTAATTCTAATTTTTATTTCCATATTATGAGTAAAAATCATAATATGGAAATAAGTCTTTAATATAAACAACTTTTATTGCAAATCGAAATTTTAAGTTGCTATCCACCGGAAGATGGCCATAACATCGCCGGAATTTTGGTGAGCAAACTTTTATTTATTTTTAAGATGAACATTACATAGCCTATATACCTTACTTACATATGTTATGATTATATTAAAACCTTCTTTACTTATACATTATGTTGAATTTAAAAATTAAATAAGGAAAATACCTGTTTAGATATGTGGATAAGTAGGTAGGTATGCATATAAACTTAAATTCTTTTAGATTATAATAGTAATGAATAAAATCACTTTACCAACTAGCGGATCATGTAAAATTATCTTGTGTTGATTTATGTCCAAACAAAAATTTTTTTTTTAGGAAAATGTATCTAATTATTTTTTTTCCGGGAAAGCTGCGTTTTATTTAAAAACAACACGTGTAACAACAATTTAAATAATACAAATAAGAACAATTTGTATTATTTAAACTTCACATTTAAGTATTCAGCTGCATTTGTTTGAGTACTGTCTGTTTACAACATTTCATATAAGTATAATAAGCTCTTTATTACATCGTACAGTCGCAATAAAAGGCAATAGAAATTGTGAAATGCCTTCGATATTGAAATGTCGACCCAGTTCGGGCGGCCGCAGGGGGCGCGCAGGGGGGGCGGGTGTGATGGACGAGGGTGGCTCAAGTCACAATAATTAATAAATAGCTCGTCATCCACTATATTATCTAGACTAAGTTTAATTTTCTCAAGTTTTATGTATACATAATTTTATGTAGTCTTCTTAATGTTGATAGGATGATACGATTTATTCTGTAAATTTTAATTGATATTGCCACAATTGTAACTAAATACAGAGCAAAATATGTTTCTCACACACTCATTAAATCAAAGGCTAACACAACACAATAAAGATAGTTGAATTCTTATCATAATATATTAGAGATGTGTTTTTTCGGAAAGTTTAAAGGTAACTAACCTACCACTGATGTAGACAATTCTTTCTGTTGGCGGTAGATGAGAACTTTACTAACGAAAAGAGCATTGTATCCAATGTATAGATCTGAAGATGTAAGGTAGCCATTCTGCTAAAAAAGTATATTACCTGAAAGAAGACTGATTTAGCAGCGCCAGCACTGTTAATTTAACGATTTTTCATAACGTTATAACGTTATATCTACTAATCAAATTTAGGCGAAAATACTTTTTTTGTATGTATGTTTGTATAGCTTTCAAATCGCTGGTCTGACTTTGATTAAATTTAAAAGGTATGTAGGTCAATAGAAATAAAGTAGAAAAATTTTCAAGATCATTGGTCAACAGTTCAGTCATTTTGAGTTATTTCCAATTTTGTTAAGAATTCAACTTTTAATTTTTGTTGGCAACCTTGTTTCAATTTGAACCGAAAGCTAAACATACCTTCTTGACAAAATTTTGGAGGAAGATAATTGGAATAATTAGAAGTTGGCAAGTTTTAATTTAGACAGAAAAAATTGAGGTATACAAATTCGGGCATGTGCATAATTTTTCAAATACTTTTATTTCGAATTCAATATTGTTTCTAGTGTTAAACCGATTGGCGATGACAGCGCCGCGCACGGCGGGTGGCGAAACGTGCTTGTCACAGCTGTCACGAGCATAGCAAACAATACCGTTATTTCCATGTAATAACTACCGGTGCGGACGTTTGAAACAGATATGTATTTGTTTATTGTTCGATTTACAAGGCGGGTAATTATTATATTCGATATTAAACGAGAAACAAGTCCGTTTCACGAAATTGTGTTTAAATCGGTTACGTGCCGAATCGTGACTTGAAATCGGTCAATTTTTATAATACATAATTTTTAAAAAACATATACTATTTTAAAAAATGCCTTAAATATCATCAATTTATTTATTTTCTTGGCAAATTTGACATTATTTTACCATATATGATTGCTTACGCGTCAAGATATCTGATGGCAAGGAGTTAGAGCGGCTCCCTGCCAGCACCGCCCTACGTAGTAGCTACGGACATTCCAAAACGATTCTTTCCTGTGAACCCCTGGTAGGACTCGAATACACAATTATTATTTATAGGTAGGGATTTTGTTTTCAAAAATTTTCTAATTTAACATTAAACTGCATTGACGAAATATTCATAATTTTTTTTAGTTTCAATCAGCAATTAATTCAGCAAATTATTGTTATTTCTTCGTTCGGCCAAACCGGCGCCACACTCACGTAATGCCACCGCAAGATGGCGCTACTCGTACTTTTATTGCCTGTTTGCACAACAAGCTGTAATGGAGGACTACAATATTGACAGACCATTAATTCGACAGGAAATTGTGCTGAAGCCGCGTTTGGTGTAGGTGATTGTGAACTTTTCAAATTATCCGCATGTTCCGTGGTTGTTTCCACTTCAAATGGATGCGAGCGAGGCAGCTTTTTCACTCTTGGGATACCAAGTTGAATAAACTCTGCAAGCTACGAGGCACTCTGCAACTTGCCCACGTAATAACGATGCTTGCTTTGTAGGGTATTATGTTTTAAGTAGAACTTTTATTTTGTAATAAAATGAACAAAGAATATTGCAGTACATAATAAGCGTAGCATTAAACTTCATAGAATGCAACAGTTTGAAGATGATTGAGTACGTACGATATCGCTATACTAAGTTCAAGACTTATTTCCATCTTTACTGTGAAATAGATCTTGTGTGTGAAGTGCTTTTATCGTACTGATATCAGCTTCTTATTGATAGAAAACCTACAAAAATATACCATTTAGAAGAACAGTATTCTTCCCAGTCTCTGATCGTAACATTAAATCGTTTTTGGGGCGTCGAATGGACGTAAGTATTCTTTTAATTAAGCCACGCGGAAAGCGTCGTAACTTTTACGAGCTCTGTGATTTAACTATTATTTGTCATCAATTTTATGTGGTAATAAAGCAAATAGTGAATGTCTATCTATTGGTACGCATGTTTAAATAGAAACCAACTTTATTAAAACGTAAATGATATAAATAATATTTAAGTACTGGCGTGATTAAAAGTTATAAGCAAAATGAAGTTGAAGGGTTTACATTTTCACATTAAAATAATCGTACCGAATATGATACAATTGGACTATCTATTCCTAGTTTTATTATAAATGCGAAAGTAAGTTTGTTTGTTTCTTTGTATTCTTTTCACTTGTTATCTACTGAACCAATCTTTTGGGTAATATCTAAAATACGTTACATCCTGGGAAACACTATAAATCCCTTGGAATTTGCGAAAAACCGGTATACTTTTGTAGATGGCGTTAAATTCGCGCAGGCGAAGCCAAGTGGGAAAGTAAAGAATTTTATGAAATTTAGTTTACGTATATATTATTATTTCCAACTCTAGTGCTACTGAGTGTTAGCCGTATATACTTTTTTGTTAATCCACAAAAATATTAATTTTATAAGTTAATAATCATACCAACCTATTTCTAAATTAGAGAAACGATGTGACAAAAAATACTGACTTAGTTACCTTCTGAATGTAGGGCGTAAAAATATTTCAGTAAAATAATAATGTAGAAATTACATAACAATGTAAAATACGAATAGTATCGAAATAAGATACGAAAACAATTAACCCTGCAGTGGTCGCGCGGACTACATATGTAGTCCACTGATTCAAAATCAGTTTTATTTCTTAAACGCTACACGTTAGGTTCTTGTGCCGCTAGGTACTTTCAAATGACTTATCGCGGAACGTTCTCAGTGCAGCACGAGCGCCGGTCACACGCGGATGTAGCAATACTAGCTCCGCAAAGTTCCTGGACTACACACGTAGTCCGTGCGACCAATTACGTAAGTATTTTTTCAGTTCATATTTTTTTTGTTTTAATTTATTTTATGTATAAATTGATGTAAATATGTAATATAAATATTTTTGATTTATGTTATTTTACTATAAATAAATTTAACATTATATTTTTAGGATAAAAATGGATTATCGACAAGCTGCACAAATAGAGGCGTGGTTGAGAGAAGTTGATGCCGACATCGACAATTATCAAGCTGAGTCTAGCTCGGATGACGAAGTAGATCAGAGCAGGAACAAGATATTAATGGAGAAGGGTCGGGTTAAAGTTCTGAAGATGGGGAACCACCTCAGCAAAGACGATGGCGTAATGAATATTACACAGGAGTTGATAACACAGTGTGGTCTAAAACAGTTCCTTAAAACAGAGGGAGAACCCGGAGGCAACATAGTGTTTTTTGTTGATTAAATGTTCTTTGTATGACGTTTCGAGAAACTCTAGAAGATGGCCTCTAACGGTGTTCTTCAATTTACTAAACTTGAGTGCACCAAATGCATTATGTATTTACACAGCAAATAAAAATTATGAAAATATATGCCGTCGGGACTTCCTGATCGACTTATCTTTGGGTTGGATGAAACCATTGGCTCAAAAAAGAATAGACTCAAAATCGTTGCCGAGGTCTTTGACAATAAAAATTTAAGATTTTCTAGGTATTACGGACCAAAAAAGACAAGCACCAGCTTCAGAGGCGACGTCAAGCAATGTAGGTGCCGTTGCCACGACTACAGAAGAGCTCGCAATAAAAATACTTGAAAGTCGTGCACTGCCTGCTAGAAGTTTATTTGTGGAGATCATTCCAAGATTATGTGTCTTTCCTGTGTAGAAAATGCTATGAATGATTAATTTTAATTATTATATTTAAATGTGATCTCAATCAAGCAAAGCTGTGATTATTGTGCCAATTTAGAAAAGTAATTTTGTTTTTGTTTAATTAATATAAAAAAGAGTTGACATCTAAGTTTTTATTTTATTTTGTATAGTTAAGAAAACTATACTGATTATAATTCCATAAGTAAAATAAATAAATTATATAAAAAAACCAAAGTTATTTCATTTTGAATATGGACTACGTATGTAGTCCGCGCGACCACTCTTGTCTCGATTAGGTGCGCGACCACTGCAGGGTTAAAAACGTAGTAATTTGTACAATGCCATCTAGCGACAAGTAACTGAACATTTTCGATGTGGTCCATCTCTTATCGAATAGTTGAAACTACTATGAATGCGTTCATAAGTGCTTTATTTTTTCAATATATTAATACTAGATGGCGCTGTTTCAAAACATTTATGATAGGAGTCGCTAGTGTCACAAGAATCCCTGCATTAACTATAGGTTTTATTCCTAAATTGAATTCCTTAATGAACTTAATTAAAATATCTAAATGTTTTGACATTATTTTAAACTAGGGAACTTACCTCCAAGTCAAATTGGTGTGATGCCACTTTTCGCCCTGCACAGCGAATCTTTTCTTCCGCCTAATATTCTCCTCGTCTCCAATTTCCCGGTCCGGCCGGCCGCATCGCTTCTGTTTCAATAAACTTTTCGTATCTTCGTCTATTACACCCGTTACAGGAATACCACCGAATTCCTGTAGAAAAAATTTCATTCAATAATCTTATTGTCAGTCAGTTTTTCAATCACCGCTTATAAGCCCGAAGTTTATCATAGAGGTAGAATATTTTATCAGCAGCACCTGGTAGAATGTTTGGTTTGAGACAAAACATTTTTATTGTCCGTGAACATAGAACTCTGATTAATTTAATATTGTTCTGGTGAATTGACTAATTTTGGTTTATACCTAAGTAAAACCTTCAGAAATATTAGATATATCTATATATTTTAATTCAGTGCCGTTTTTACTTTTAGATTAAATAATAAATATTTGACTACTTTTTTCACAATCCAAATTATATTCTAAATGCGAAAGTAATGTTTGTAATTTTTGTTATTGTGTGTTTGTAATAGTTCTTGTTATTTTCATGATAACGGGAAAACAGAATGGAACCAAAAATAAGTACCAAGGTGGGTATATATTTAATCTTACTTGTAACGTTTTAATCGCGATCCTGAAGTCATCTTCGTAGTCACCTTCCAGCAATAGGTTCTCCGGCAGGCCCTTTTGTAAGTACCCAAAAGTCTCCAAGTATGATCTCTGAAAAGAGCAAATGGCAGAATATAAATAAGTATTTATGAGTATACAATTACATATACATATAATCACTTCTATACATCCCTCGCAGGGTAGACAGACAGACAGACACAACAGTCTTGAAACGACTGATAGGCCACATTCAGCTGAATTAATGATAGAATTGAGATTTAAATAGTGGCAGGTTGCTAGCCCATCACCCAATTGGAAGAATCCCAAGTTTATAAGCCTATAGTCGCCCTTAACGACATCCACAACGAGATGGAGTGGTCCTTTTCCCTTTTTATTGGTGCTGGGGACCACACGTCCTGCAAATTTATCATACATACATACATAAAATCACGCCTCTTTCCCGGAGGGAAATTTATCATACTTATAGAAAATGTATATTATGTAAGTACTTGAGTTAAAGATTAATATTATTGGCTACATATACAAGTTCGGTCAACTGAAAGCCTAAAAAATTTTGGCCGTATTTGTAAATTAAAAATAATATGCCATCTTTAATTTAAAATCATTATCAAATACCACCTGGAGAAAAAACTTGTTTACCTAAAGCGAGTTTCCGGACAACAATGAACACTTTGTGCAACACGGGCCCATTGTCCTCGACCCTAAGGTGCTGCCAGTTGGGATGAAGTGGATTTAATTGTGAGAAGAAAAATATATTGGTTACCTATAGTTAAAAAAAATTTGGCGTTTTTAGTTGTAAAGACATTTTCATAGAAGTTACAATCCTATTGAAATAGTATGCAAATAGTAAGTATGTATAATAATACATACTTAAGTATGTATAATAATACATACTTACTATTTGCATATTATTTCAATTTGTTCTTTAAATCTACAACTAAGTATTATTCTAATCTACGTGTATAAAGCAGCATACCTTTTTTGCCATATGGAATGGCAATGTTTATTTTCTAAGAAACTTTTTCGACAAAATCTAAATAAGTTTATATGATTTGGACCACAAATGCTTAAGGCTGTGGCAGCTGACTAACGCTGTTCCAACAGGCCAAATGTTATCTTGAGTAAAGTCAATAAAAAGGTGTTCAGAACTTCATTTTCCTACACTTGTATTTAATAACTAGCTGTGCCCGCGACTTCGTCCGCGTGGAATAGTTATTTTGGGCATCATATTTATTTTTGCAGGCGGTCACGCGTATTAGAAAGAACGCTGGTTTGCCGTATTAAATGTTTCGCTACAAATTGCTTATAACGACTATATCTCAAAACCTATTCGTCTGATTTATATATTGTAAAAAATAACTTATGTTTATAATGAAAAAATAATCTTAAAAAATGAACATAAAAGTGGTTATTGTAAGTAAACCTTAAGAGATAGATATATGCTCTCGCGGACTTTTTTGTGGCAAAAAATGAGTACTTCATATCTTTAGTACATTGTTTTACTATATCTTTGTTGGTTTGCGCAGCGTTCGCGTGGAAACTCGCAGATGGCCGACTCATTCAACTTTCACCTGCATTGTTGACGTTTCCCGTAGGAAATCCGGGATAAAATGTAGCCTATAGCCTTCCTCGATAAATAGTCTATCTAACAATGAAAGAATTATTAAAATCGGTTCAGTAGTTTCTGAGATTAGCGCGTTTAAACAAACAAACAAACAAACAAACAAACAAACAAAACAAACTCTTCAGCTTTATAATATTAGTATAGATGATCGTGCAAGATTAAGCTGACATTTGGCCATTTTTTGCAGTTCATTTTGTGGAATACACAACAATGCTATTTTTATAGCACAATACGTCTAGTTACTTAAGTACCTACATCTTTATAAAAAATACATTGTCATAAAATAACCAATTTGGAATTTCAGTGTGTTTTAATTTCCAATTTTCATTCTTATTAAGCTAGCTTTGATTCGCGGCTTCGCTCTCTTGTTATTTTTTATTGAACTCATCTAGTCTATGATTTGTTCCGATGTAATTATTAGACTATGAGCTTCTTGACAAGTATAAGGTACTGACCGTAAAGTTTCATTGAAATCTGATCAGTAGTTGATGCGTGAAACATAATAGCGTTCGCACATAAAATGTTGTTAAAAGGTCCATTACTAATTATTCCGCCATTTTCTAAGTATAAAACACTTTTAGTTTTCAGGTCAGTCCTCCAATTTTCCGAATTGGCTTTCCTAATATGGCGCCGACAAAATGGTCCCATAAAATAAATGCAAATATTCAGGCAATTAGGTTAATTATACAATGGAGCCGTGTTAATTGATTTCTATTATCTGGAAATTTATTGCCAATCGCTTTGATCCTAAATTATTATATGTAGGTACTTAGTTAATTTAATTTCGCGTTTGAAGTTGTTATTTTGTGCGATGTTAGAATACCATGAAAACATAATTTATAAACGGTATAACAGATAGTAATAAGTTAGGCGCATAAGTATTATAGTTTTATTATAACTGTGTACATAATTATAATTTTGCAATAAAGTAGTATTAGAATTGTGCACAAAAGGGGTGCAAAAGTTCGTTAATTTTTTGTTTGTTGAGACCTGAATGATAAATTAATTCATAGTTGAGTTTTATTGAATTCCATACCTATTCTAATTATTTATCTTGAAAGCTACATAATCTCAAACTACAAAAGCAACATGCATTTTCAATTGAAACGGAAGAATAGCCTTATAGAAAACAGCTGCAAGTCTAGTATGAATATAAGTTGTATAAATTTTATGTGAACGTTCTAAATTGTCAACTATAATGTTATGAAAAGGCTGAACACCTGAGAATGTGAATAACCCGAGCAAATTAACCAGTAGATTTGTGTTATATTATTATAAAGCAACTGTGCTTCTACACTTACTTCCATGTACGGTTAATGATTGTTCTATACTTTCTAAATCGACATTTTTGTATGAACTGGGGTTCAGATTTTTCCACAACTGTTTGCCTGCACAGTAATATTATAAAGGAAAACCTCTATCTTCACTGTTATTATTAATTTTTGCCTTACCTTAATTGAAATTGTTTAAAGTTTATTTTGATAATTTATTATATACCTTTTATTTTTCAAAGTACATTTTAATCGTAGCTAGGGCAGGCAGTAAAGACAAGAGCAGCGTACGAGTCTAATGTTGTACGCAGCAGTGTTACGTAAAGGTTGCCTATAATAACTTTTCCCATATCCACTATCTTTATTGCGATATCAGGTCAAAGCTAATAGTATTTTTCTTAGTGATTAAGTAAAAAAGCTTGAAACGGGAGCAGGCTAATGATCACCGTCAATTAGAACAAACAGGCACGCAAGATGATTTGTGCGCTCACAGCCTTACATTTGCCCTACATTTTGACATAAGATCGTCAATAAAAATGCTAATTAATTATAGAATTAGAATTTAATTTATGATACAAGAAAAACAGAGAAAAGAATCGTATGGACTTAAATATAAGAAGAAAACATGAAATTAATTACAATTAAAAAACCAAAAGATTTTATAAATTTTAGTTTTAACTTTACTTCTTAAGGTATGGACTTGCATCTTGTCCCGTCACTTTATCTGAATCTTACTGCCATCAAACACTCACTGCGTTCTGTGTCCATTACTGGAAGAGATTGACTAATGCGATGAGGACGTTACATTATTATTACACCTAGGCATAAGTTAAAGGTTATGTTATTTTATTATAATTTATGTGCAATAAAGTCAATAGATATAAATAAATATATATAAGACAGATTACATAGATTGAGTTAGCTGCGACATAGGTTCGAGACTTGTGATAGGTACGAGATATTATACTAAATACTTAATAGATAAACATAAAGACAAGACAAACACAAGAACAAAGCCGATCAAAAAAAAATCATTTCTAAACATTCCTTGGTCGGATTTCGAATCCGGGATTTCGAGATTTACACTAAGGCTAGGAAAAAATAAACTAGGTATGGTTAGGTTATACCTACGAAAAAGACAAAAACTTATACTGTGTGCCTGAAAATTTATGTTTCTTTTTTGTATTTTAAAGGTAATTAATATTACCCCTAGAACAATTATGAAAGTCCCATCTATCTTCATCAGGGGTAGTGATCTGATTACACACCATTAGAACTAGCTCGTCACTCCTTTATCGGACGCCCCACACATGGCTGTCATCACGAACAGATAATAAAATTGTATGGAGGGGTGATATTTTATTAATTTTTTTTAAGTATTTTCGTTCGATATGATATTGTATTTTTTAGTTCGGCCATATTCATAATCGGTATAATTTTAATTTATTGAAAAATTTGTCCATCAGCATGTTAGTTTTAAGAGCGCATATCGTGAACATTTTCAAGATTTCATGCAGATTCAAATTTAGTTGGCCTAAATGAAGTTTAAATTTGAATGAAAACCAAAAAAAAAATCTTGTAGCTTTATAAAATAGTGCATTTACTTATAAACTTGAGATTTTCTTTTAGGCGTTGAGTTATCTATTATTTTTCATGAGACTTCTCTCTGTCCACCACGTATGAAATAAAACCGTAACCTATGTTAATATAAAATTTTATATTATTGGCTGAGTCAGTAATTCACCGAAGGCAGTTTCAGTTCAGATAATTACTGTTAATAGGTCAGTCGAGATCATTCGTCATGTATGTCGTTTAGGGACGAACATCTGTGGCGCAGAGCGCAGTAGATCAGGCGTTCAGTGCTCAGTGATGACAATAATGAGATGCGTGGGAGTCCCACGTGTAACTGGAATTTCTGTTTTAATAAAACGCATGTCCTTCACACTAGTTTTTCTTCAAACTATCCTGCACTACACTAGTATGAATGGTGGCTTC
This sequence comes from Amyelois transitella, assembly GCF_032362555.1. Lineage (NCBI taxonomy): Eukaryota > Metazoa > Arthropoda > Insecta > Lepidoptera > Pyralidae > Amyelois > Amyelois transitella. The sequence continues at coordinate 3,741,453 of NC_083516.1, read as the reverse complement.
TTCGAGTGAGACAGGTTGCTCGCCCGTCGCCTACTAGAAGAATCCCATGTTAAATACTTAAATAGCCTTTCCCTTAGTCGCCTTTTACGACAAGCATGGGAAAACTGATATTTCAGGAAAGAGAAGTAAGAGTTTCCCTACATATTATTGTATGATTAAAAGTAAAATATTAATTATATAGTAAAATCTTAAAAAACAAAAACTGTAAATGACAAGATATCCATGCATGTATTTTATTATAATTAGGAAAAAAAACAGAACATAAACCCATTCCATTAGTATTTCAATATGTAACAAAGAAGTATCAAATTTGAATTTCCAATGGTGAACATGAAATTAGACGAAATTATGGGGCTTTGACAATGGCGGCAAATTGTAATATAAATTTAGTGTCCCTTTAGCAATGACGTGAGTGCATTGTGCGTTTCTTTGGAAAGGTGAGTCCATTCAATTTTCCAGTTGATTGCAGTCTGAATTGCAGTAATCTTAACGAATTTGTGTAATATTATTTTACATTTTAATCTCGTTTATATCCCTTGCAGGGCAGACAAAGCCAACAGTCCCGAAAACACCGAAAGGCCACGTTCAGCTGTTTAGCTCAATGATAAAATTGAGATTCAAATAGTTACAGGTTACTAGCCCATCGCCTAAAAAAGAATCCCAAGTTTGTAAGCCTATCTTGGGATCGCCTTTTACGACATCCATAGGAATGAGATGGAGTGGTCCAATTTTTTTTCCTGATGCCGGAAACCACACGACAAAATATGTGATTTGTTTTGATAAGAAAAATCGATTCGACAGAAATTATATTATTACCAGCGACAAGGTCTTCGGCTCTAGGTTTTCAGGTATCGAGTTTAAAGTCAAAATGAAATATTATCCTTTTCAGAATACCTATAATAACAAAATTAAAATGTAACATTGCTCGTTTCTGTAGTTTTCCTTGTTGATTATATAATTCAGTATTGGGCTACTGGTATTTTTTGCCAGTTAATAAGCAAGTAATCGGCACAAAATATTGCAATAAAATCCCGCTCTATAACCACATACTTGAAACATTTCATGTTTATCAGGTAACTTTTCCTGTACAAATCCTGTATCATACAAAAAGAAACAATACATACATATTATCACGTCTATGTCCCTTGCGGGTGAGACAGAGCCAGCAGTCTTGATAGACTGATAAGCCACGTTCAACTGTTTGGCTTAATAATAGAATTAAGATTTATATAGTGACAGGTTGGTAGCCCGTCAACCAAAAGAAGAATCCGATGTTTATAAGCCTATCCGTTAGTCATGGACAAAGACACAAACAGAAATACCAGCTACATTCAATGTGTCACAATTTGCGTAAATTATTGTATGAAGTAATTTTAAAACCAGGAAACTACATTTGTGAAGGTAGAATTGTGGGAAAAGGAAAATCGTGAATTCCGTCTGTTTGACCGACTTATCGGAGCCCACGACCGTAACCGCAGGAAGTGTGTAGTTAATTAAAACAAACTGTCACATCTTAAATGAAATCAGTCGGGAATGATAATGATGAATGAGCGATGAAGATCGCGATAATTTGACTCGACTCGCTTCGGCTTCGCACTCACTCGTCTTAGTGTACTAACTCGTTTCGTTCATATCTAATTTTATGTGAATAAGGGTTGAGAATCTTCATCCGCGTTTTTGTTTTAACGTCCTATTGCTCCAAATTTCCATTTTAAGCTTTTAAATTTGGTGAGACTCACACGGATTTGTCTCTTTATTCGTTCTTCACAGTCTAGCAAGATGAGATACTCCTCATCACTTAATTGATGTCATAACTTTGGACCGATTGACCACTATTACAAAACAAACCTACCCTATCTATCTCTATACCTAAGATTTAAACATACTTCACTAACAGCAGTCTAGATTTCATGTAAAATCAAGTAGACATGATGAAACAGACAGATGTAAGAAGCAGGAAAAGAAACAGGTGAATGGAATAGCGTATAGGAAAATATGAGCATGAATGAGATAGCAGTTGACCATATGAATGGAGTTTGAAAGATGTGTATGCTAACTTCAAAATAAATAAAGGTAGCGAAAAAGATACTTATTTTTATAAAGAACATGACGCAGTAACGAATTTAATTAATTTGGCATATGAAATAGTGAGTTTCTCGTGTTGAATGAGTGCGGAACCCTTGGATCAATATCAGTTTTCCAGTAACCAACGGGGCCGTTTTCGCCGAGCATACGAAGTTGGTCGGCGCCTGCGGGGTACAGGGTTTTGACACCAATGCTGTACAATACGAAAAAAATATCTCGATTCAGCATACGTTATGACAAAATGCAATTTGATATTATTATCCGGTAATTGATATGGATTGGTTAATTAAGTTTTTGAGAATATCGTGTAAGGATGGTAAGTAACTCTAAATAAATTTTAGATATTGGTAGTTTTTAAAGATATTGTCTGAATTGACTGCTACTACTGAGAGTATCACTGTGATAATATATTTCACAATATCTTGATTATGTAATTTATGATTTTAAAAAAAATTTATGATTTTAATAGAAATGAATTCAAAAGTTTTTCTATTGCTTTTATTCGTCTTACACTCCTCAGTTATTTAGGTATGTTTTAGGGGCCATGTTGAAGCAAATTGTTTATAAAACATTTGAGTGATTTTGAATAGAAAAAAATATGTGACACTATTACAACGTATGTAAAGTTCTTCATCGATGGTCGTTTAATACATATATTCTTGTTAAAGGCATCACTCCACGCATGCAGAATGAGCGTGCGTGAGAAAAGTTCGGTGCAGCCATGCAGCTAGCTCACGTTATGTAGCTAACACATTTCATGGAACACTAATATACTCTTAAAATTAAAAGAAAAATCTATGTTGGCAGTTTTAAGGGTAGAATGCTGGAAACTCCTTTTAATTTGCATTTTTTTTTAATTTAATGTTTATCGTCACAGAAAATATTATTATCTTCGTAGTCATAGGAAAACCAAAAATCTAGAAAAGTGAACAGTGATTTTCAGTCTTCAGGTATCAGTTGTACATGAAACGAAGTGATTATATCCTCTTTGGTTGTACATTTAGAACATCATTATCTCCTTACTATATTGATGTATTTATAAATATATCGTTTGCTTAAGGAGTAAAATCCTCACAATATATTCTATTCTCTAGATATGATTGTGAATTGTTTACACCATGAATCCTTCTTATACTAACTTACTACAAATTAGGAGTGATTATGTAAATTCAAACAATCTCGTGGAAGTTAAGTTGGCTCATGAATGTTGCAAGTCAGATGAACTTAGAAAGAACGTATCTTAAGATTAATCTCAGAACGTCGCGTTCATATTAAGATATTCTAAGGTGGAAATATCGGGCTTAGAGTCCAATCCAAATAGCCAGGAGAACCCTGGGTTATTGCCACAGAGTAAATACTAATATCGGATCGCTATAAACTCCGATATTGCGGTCCGTGACTTTTACGGTTTACTAAAGAACTTCCATATTTTACTGTTCCGCCTTACATAAAATTGGTATTATATCGCATTACGTCTCTAGTTGTTTATAACTCTGTAAAGCATAAAAACTTATTTAATATTGGATGTTTATGACAACGCAGCTTGCGCAAATATTAATATTTTTCTGTAATACTTTGTTTTTCTCGTTATTTGAGTCGGGTTTCTAGGGATATGGCAGTGAACGTGCTATCACCTGTGCGCGCGAATATACCATTTCAACTTATATCATTATTAAGTATCAAAGTTATAATGCGTTTATTTAAAAAAATAAAAATTTATGCATTTTTCTACTGCATTTTCTTTTATGTAAGGCATATTAGCGTTAACTTGACTTTATTTAGCTAATAACAATTTCATTTTCTGAAATGTAAGGCAACGTCTTTAATAGTTATATTCGTTTTTCACATCAAATAAGTCAGATTCACACTTCTATTCATAAATGTATAATAAGCAATACATATTGGTAACAACAGCTACATAACAATTTAAATATGTATATTTTTTGCATTCTAATAATATACTTACATGATAAATTTCATTTTCCTATGAATAGATTACCTCGTATGCTTTAAGTCATTCATTAAGTAACATAACGGGTTTTATATTTTGTGATTGGTTTATTTGTATTCTCAAGTAGGAAGCTGTCATGTCAACATGATAAAAGCTCCCAAAAAATAAGCAATTAAAAAGTGTAACGTTTCGTAACTGTTATAATTTTCTTTAAAATAATACTGTCTCGCGATTAAGAAATCTATTAAGAAATGAACAGGTATTAGAACAACCTAAAGCTTAAATGTTTGCGGCAATTTTGTGGCCAATAAATTGCAAACTACATTCAAATTATATCAGATTACTATTACATAGCTATATCGTTCTTGTAACGGTTATAATAGATACTATTTGTTACAGTGTGGTCCTATTCTAAAGTGCCCGGAACGACACGGCAAATATATCATTCTCAAATATAACAATACCGCGATATAAACTAGGCAAGTAACTTTTTTCGAGAAAGCCATACACGACGAACTTAATTATAAATATTTAACCAAAATGGGATAAGAGAAGGCCAGTATCAGTATCAAGTTGCATCACTAAGCTGCTTTTTAGGGTACAACAATATACAATGACTTGCAAGTTACAACAAAAGAGTCGCGTCTGGCGGGTAGAGTAAGGGCTAGGTCAGCGTGCCGCCGATTTTGAAAGACCTCAGTCGTAACGACTAGATTTTTTTTTAAATAAAACAGACCAGTGCTCGCAGCCAACAACTAGTAGTCGTACGACCTGCAACAATCAGTCTGAGTTCTTTTATTGCTTCTTTTTGACCTTTTTTGTAAAGCCCGATTTAGCGCTTTGTCATCAGTAACAGTTGGCAACGTTGTCGATCCGTTGGTCGAGCCGTTGGTCGCTAGTCGCCCGTATGCTGCACTTTAGGTCGCTTAAAGTATGTGAGTCGATGAGTCGGACCATAAGTATGTAAGTGCATGTCACACCTGTGTCCCTTATGGGGAACGTTCCAAATACGGTGTCGGGAACGAACTGGGAGCGCGGGAATAGACTCTCCCCGCCTCTATGTTGGCTTTTATGGATTTGATGCCTTTTATATGCTTCTTTGGGTTACCGGCCGACGGAGCTTGAAAATAAGTAAGCAGGTTAAATTACACTATACTATAATGTTAATTATCTCTCCTAATTACGTCTGTTCCTTATTTTGTAATATTATCAGTAAAACTGATACTAAAGCACAGATTTATTAATTCAAAGATTACAATAATAACATTATTTTATACATTGAGAATAATAGGAACACCTTCAACAAAAACATTTTACTTAACAGTTTATTAAATGAGCCGCTATCGCAATATACTTTCGAGGAGCAGCGATTACCACACTTCCATTCAAGTGATGTCCATAATAGTTCTTCCGTGTTTTAGTGATTTGTACCCAAATTGGTTATCTCAAAGGTATAGGTTATCGCTTGTTATGAAATATGAATCTTACGGATTTTAATTCTTTTTTGATATTATATGTTTTCGTATGGAAGAGAAGTGGTGGGTCAAATATAAAGTTAAATAATTATCTCTCTCTTTAAAGTGTATCCTAAGTTGCATTTTCAATAGCTTCGAAAACAGAGCCGTATATACTCATATAAGTATGTCTAATTTCATAATCTCCACATCTATACCCGTCTGGGCAGGTTAAATTATTTTAAAATAATATTGGTTGCATTCAACTTTAAAAGCTTCACATACGAGTACCCATATCTTACCATCATCTCTATATTGGAAACAGACTGGACTGAGAAAATAGTTTTCCTTTTACTGTATAACTTTTAAAACTGTAATCATAATTAAACATTATAACTAATAATCTTGGGATTCTTCTTGTAGGTAATGGCTAGCAACAAGTCACTATTTGAATCTCAATCTTATCATTGAGCTATACAGCTACAGCTCAGCTCAGCCTTTCAGTCTTTTCAAGACTGTTGGCTCTGTTAACCCGGCAAGGGATATAGACATATCGTATGTTAAGAAACTGGTGATATAAAACCCTTCATTCGACTCGCATTTTAAAGAACGGCCCAATTAGCACCAGCCGTGATTTTACAGCATACGAATATTCACGATATTTATAAACAAAGCTTTATAATTATCGCTAATAAACATCAACCCACGTAAGTTAAGTACTTTATATGTTAAAATACTTAACATTGTATGTAGTTAATGAAATGACCAACGGGCACGCTTCAGTCAACGAACTGCCATTACACATGTAGCATCGTCTGAAATTAATTAAATTCGTTTCCAAAATGCGCTCATGAAGACATTAAAGCAGTATTCAAACCGTGCTCATTAAGAATTAAGAACTTAAGTGAAACGCTGTCAACGGATTATAATCGGAGGACAAGTACTCCTAATGATATTCATATCAGAGGTATGGACTATGGTATCTGGGAAAAGATTAGAATTAATTGTCAAAATTCCTATGTTTGATTCTCGTAAATACGTTTTCTCTCCGCTGTTATACTGCTTTCTGATATTTGGAAACACTTATATCATTTTGTCGGTTTGTTCTTTAAACCTGGGCTCGATGGAGGCGCCAGACAAGCAGGTCTGCGAAACATATCTGTTTGTTCCCCTGATAGCAGGCAGGCTTCCGCAAATCGGCCGACTGTCTAGTGATATCTTTTTAGCAAGTCGTATGCATCTATACGACAAAGAGCTATTCATATGCATGATATTAGGAAAATTGTGTTGTTGTCGTGTGAAATCTCATGATTCTACTTTCATGTAGGTACCTACATAGATATAGTGGAAAATAGAAATTAAAAATTCCAGCTCCGTACAAAGTTAGACCTTTTTGTTCGCACATTTTAATTTCACACTCAAAGGAACCGTTCTTAACAATGTTGTCGCAAAATTAGGTCGGCGACACGCCATTGCGACGCATGAGACGCATCACGAATTTATTATACAAACTTTGAGAGTCAACGAACTGCGATCATATGGCGCGAGGTCGCCAAACTAGCGAGCAATAGCAAGGTCGCGGGAAACGCCGGCGAAGCGATTTATTTGTTTTGTATGTCAGCCAATCTCTCTTCAATTCTTGTCGGGGGAGTATGTTTTCCTTGCTTTTGTTTAGAAATTCCGCTTGGTGTAGATTTTCCACTTCTATCAGCATCGAGTGCTTTCTTCACTTAATACCTGCACATGGGGGTCAGCAGGGGTCAGCATTTTTACTAATTTAACGTCTTGAAATTTCGGGTGAATTCAGCAGAAATTTCGGGTGAATTGAGAATTAGCTTTGTATCCTAATGGTATTAGATCATCCGAAATTGAGTTCGTTTCGTAGATAATACATATTTTTCTTCCCTTCGCATTTCGTAGGAGATTAGTGTAACTGGAAAGTGTAAAAATAACTCGAAACATCTAGATTTTGCAACCAGAACAAAATTACACGATAACCTAAAGAAGATTAGAAGAATTCCAGATATTTACCGGTGAATTGATTGCATGTTTTGTATATTATGTTAAGATTCTTCATTTAGATCTCTGGCTTTTTCAAGATTCATTTTGAAAAAGCCAGAGCACTTGTTCTAACATTGTCTTTTAATTATATCTTACCAAATAATCTCTGTATTATCATTAGGGACAAGGAATCAGATAGGAAGTTCAGGGAGGCTCTTTGCTACAATATCTAACAATATTAAGAAAGTTTTGTCCAAGTTTGTCCATGGCTTCTGACTTCACCAAGAACAAACTAGTTTCAAACGTTTCTGGCTTGAATAAATTGATACTGTTTCCTTAATTTATGTCCCTTAAGCAATATATCATCCTCAGACACCTATTACAGAGCGGAATTAGCTAGCTCATGCGAGTGGCTAGCTCCGAGACAAGGAGCGGATTACATTAATTTAGCTGGTAAAGTTCACTTTATCTCAACTATTAATCGGCCGGTGGACTTTGTGAGGGAATTGTAATAAATTGTCGAGTCCTTGGACAGCGCGTCCCTCGCATCGGGTGATTAATTGTGGGCACACAGACGGACAGGCCAATTCGGGTTAATGAAGTTCACTGACTCGGTATTGATGCAACAAATAGTGCAGCACGACCTTATTAATCAGTTTCTTTATTCTATTAACAGTTTGCATTGAAGGTAGGCCCAATGTTCAGTGTGAAGCTTTATTTAAAATATACATACATACATACGTATGATCACGTCTATATCGCTTGCGGGGTAGACAAAGCCAACAGTCTTGAAAATACTGAAAGGCCATGTATAGCTGTTTGAGTAATGATAGAAGTAAAATTTAAATAGTGGCAGGTTACAAGACCATCGCCTAAAAGAAGAATCTCATGTTTATAACCCTATCCCTTAGTCGCATTTTACGACATCAATAGGAAAGACATGGCGTAGTTCTATTTTCTATTGATGCACCATACGGCACTTATTTGAAAAAATAAACAATATATAAAATTTTATTATTCAAGACAAAGTATAACATTCTATGCCTAACCTATAGTTGGGTAAAAAATATACAAGGTCTAAAGAATTCATTAATCATAATACCTAAAATGATTCAAAACGGACCCAACAATTATAAAGACAACTTAAAGAATAGACTTAAAAATAAAACTTAAAAACAGCGCACAAAAAAGCGGTTTCAGTGCAACATGTTGCATGTGTGAACATTATTACGTTTTTATCATTTAGAATAACTCTACAATCATTAAGCTTATAGACTTCTGAGAAACTTTAAATTGGATGATTCACTTTAATTCAAACAGAGATTGTATATTGTAGGATTAAGTCAGGAAATTCAAGGATTATCTTGTGTCCTTTACAAACTTATCAGTCTCAGTCCTCAGTGCAATACAATATTAAATCATGTGAATCTTCGCGACATGTAGGTCAAACATACAAGAGATTTAAAAAAAAAATCCCAATCACAAGTAGATTTTTAGTTTTTTAAACGCCAATTTATTGATTTATGAATAACAGATTGCATATTTTAGATAAGATGAATCAGATAACCACGTATCATTGGTGTGTTGGTACCATTTAAATCATTTTGATTAATTACTTAACCTTTCCCAAAGCCATCCCACTTGTAAGGTTATAATTAAAACTTAGAGGACCTGGTGATTTTATTTACATGGAGTTCCCCATACTGTTTGTATCCAGGTTTACACGCCTCTTACTCATAAGTCTGCGTTTTTTGTAATAAATGAATTTAAAATAAATACCTGATTAATGTTTACTAACCTAAACCTAAATGATTAACTTACCTAATTCATTAAAATGCAGACTTTCATAAAACCTTGCTGTGTATATTATTATAACCTACTAGAGGCCGCCCGCGACTTCGTCCACGTGGAATCAATCCCGCGGGAACCTCGAGATAAAAAATAGCCTATAAGTACCAAATTTAATCGTAATCGGTTCAGTAGTTTTTGCGTGAAAGAGCAACAAACATCCATACTGACATCCTGAGATACTCACAAACTTTCGCATTTATAATATTAGGATGTTTAATGTTCAAACTGAAATTATTTTCACAAAAATGATTTTTTCAGTATTAACCAATTTTCAGTAGTAATTAACAACACAAATATCAATGAAGACGTACTTATAGGACATCACAATCAATATGTTAAGACGTATAGATAGGTACAGCATGATCCATCCATAATGAGGTCGAATGAGTCACGGGCGTCTCCCCGGCGCCTGCGCTAGTTCCCGCAGGACCGGGAACGAACTGTCTAAACAATCCTGTGTTCCTAGCGGAGTGAATAAATATTAACATACAATCACTTTTGCTATGTTTACACGCCTATCTTGAAATGAAAATGTAGTTTTCATTTCAAGATTTAGTTTTCATTTCATTCCGTGTTTGATTTGCTTGGTGTTCTGATATGAACATTCGGCGTCCGTTTGTTTGTTTTTATTGGCTCTTTCTTGGGGTTTTGGAATTTTGGGAAATTCATTTAACATTGGTGGCCTTGTGAAATTGTGAACGTACAGACTGTTTCTTCAATATTTGAATTAGATTAGTAACGTTTTTCTTTTATATTTTCAGATGATTTTTTTTAACAAAGGCTTTTTTTATTCTGTGAAATGATTTCTTCTCTGGTTTTACCTGTATTAAATCCTTGGGCTGTATTGACCTGCTGCCATCTGAGTGCATTTGTTTTCTTGTTCATATTATAAAAAGTACTTTTTTTTCTTTTATAAGTAGGCCTAGTTTATTTAAATTTATCAAATCTGTGTCAATGCACTATCATAAAATATAAATAGGAGCTGCTTTGTTTTTAATCATATCATACTCAGCCCCTTGAGTGAGCACTAAAACGTACATGCTCCCATAAATTCGATTGGACCTTTAAAAACATGAAGGCATTATTTTTATATCCAATATTCCAAAAATGCATTAATAAAATGCCAATACCATCGCGTGCATACTCGCATGAATGTAATGCATTCATAAACGTCGAATAAAATGGAAAATTGATACGAAAACCTTGTAAATTCGGGTTTTATAAAAGATTGTATTGTAATATGGAACTATGGAGGTTTGAGAAATAATGGGTTTATTCGTAGCTATGTATACTTATGCAAATAAAAGGCATACAATGGATATGTATCCTGTTATATGTAAAGGATTTAATAAAATTTTCAAATCAGCCGCTTTGTGAGAATTAAGAAGTTATTCAATAAACAAATACATTCCATTTGGAACCAAAAACACAAAAAAAAAATTAAGATTCAGCTCAAGGACATGATCTGATATTTGAATGTAGAAAGAACCAAACGTAAATTTGAAAATGATCACACAATAACGGAATATTGCTCACAACTAAAAAAAGCTGAGCGATGAATTTTTTCTTTTACGCGTATTAGGTCTAAGAATACTTCAATAGGAAGACTATAATTGTAATATTTAACCTTTAAGTACTGACGTGGGTGTCTCATAGACGGCGAGTTGACAAAAATTAGCCTTATTTCAAAGGTGTTAAAGATACCCCCGCGCCCTTCCCTGTAGCTTCGGGGTTGAACACGCTGATTAATCAGTCGAGCGCTAGCGAGCGGCGCGACAAGATGTTCGGCTCTGGAGCTGTGCAGTGTCTCTCAGACGTAAGGTCAGTATTAATGTTGCAGATCTATTAGACGTCAGATCATGATTAGTGTGTGTCTTTCTAAGGGTCTATAAGACGTTACCTCATCATTTGTCGTATTTTTTTAGATGGATCAACCAAGTACATCGAAAAGTAGCCGCAAAAGAAAAAGAGTGGTTTGTGCTACTAGTGAAGACTTCGAAAATACTTTACAATCTTGGATAGAAACGGAAATTGAGGGCGATTTTAGCGATGTTGACGATGATCAGGCAGACTCAGATTTTTTCTTACAGATCGATTGCCGAGAGTTGCGATTGTCAATCGCACGCGTACTTGGTCCAAATAAGCCCCCGGAGCCTGAAACAATACCCCCCGAAAATACAGAAGTAGCGAGAAAAACCTGTAAAATCTGTCATCAAGACTTAAAAGGCGTACTAAGTACAATTGCATTGAATGCCGCAAGCCCATTTGTCTTGGTTGTTCAAAAACAATATGCGTGGACTGTGTAGACAACAAGTAATTTGTTCCTAAATATTTGCGTGATTTAGAAAAGCATTTGTAACCTAAGCAATATCAATACTAAGACTGATTACAAAATGTAAGAATATTGCCAAAAAATCCAAATAATTCGATTGTAGCTAAGATTATAAGATACATGTTTATTAAGTAAGCGAAATGAAGGTTATTTAATTTGTACCAAATAATTACTGATTTTATATGAAAATGTTGTTGTTTTTACACTTCCTAAATAGAATAATAATAAACAGATCAGAATATAAGTAAATAATGTGCAAATAGTAAACAGAAATAATCCTTTTCAATTGTTTCTTAAGCCGTCTGAGATACGTCACGTCACCATTCATGATGTGACTAAGTCACGTCAGTACTTAAAGGTTAATGAGATTGCGCAATATTTTTATTTACATTTCACACTTATTAAATACAGTTACGCGTTATGCGAGTCGAGCAGTAAATTTCGCTCCATGTCAAAACCACGCACAAATCTCTCACCGGAACCCCGGCAAACGGTCACTTTAAAATTATTTACTGTCCTCATAATTCTTCTGAAAAAATAAAACAAATATGTCATCATTGTTGCGTCCTGTCGCCCAATACAATTAGTGTATAAAATGCATCGCGACTCTTTTGAGTTTAAAGAATTCATTGTTCAGTTAGCGGTGTGGGATTTATAATATATGAATGTATATTTGTAAGTCCACTGATGCACAAATAGTTTATGATTGCTAATAGCTTGAGTATTTATTAGTTATCAATGTGTAAAATTAACGGCCGCATCGTAGGGAATATGTTAATCTTATATATTAAAAATTTATATATATCACATTACCACGTCTATATCCTTAAAAAGACCGATTAGCCACATTACCTGTTTTGCTTTATCATGTACTAGCTGTGCCCGCGACTTCGTCCGCGTGGAATAGTTATTTTGGGCATCATATTTATTTTTGCAAACATCCTCCTCGGCTTTATCAATTATAGCTGCTAATTAGGCGGACACGCGTATTAGAAAGAACGCTGGTTCGCCGTATTAAATGTTTCGCTGCAAATTGCTTATAACGACTATATCTCAAAACCTATTCGTCTGATTTATATACTGTAAATGGCAATTTTAGTCTACATGAAAAGCCGAAAGTAATAAACATATTTATTTGGATAAGGATTAATACTGAATTAAAGAAAATTGGTTTCAAAATAACTTATGTTTATAATTAAAAAATAATCTTAAAAAATGAACATAAAAGTGGTTATTGTAAGTAAACCTTAAGAGATAGATATATGCTCTTGCGGACTTTTTTGTGGCAAAAAATGAGTACTTCACATCTTTAGTACATTGTTTTACTATATCTTTGTTGGTTTGCGCAGCGTTCGCGTGGAAAGCTCGCAGATGGCCGACTCATTCAACTTTCACCTGCATTGTTGACGTTTCCCGTAGGAAATCCGGGATAAAATGTAGCCTATAGCCTTCCTCGATAAATAGACTATCTAACAGTGAAAGAATTATTCAAATCGGTACAGTAGTTTCTGAGATTAGCGCGTTTAAACAAACAAACAAACAAACAAACAAAACAAACTCTTCAGCTTTATAATATATTAGTAAATTAGTAATTAGTAATTAGTAATTAGTAATTAGTAATTAGTAATTAGTATTAGTATTAGTATTAGTATTAGTATTAGTATTAGTATTAGTATTAGTATTAGTATTAGTATTAGTATTAGTATTAGTATTAGTATTAGTATTAGTATTAGTATTAGTATTAGTATTAGTATTAGTATTAGTATTAGTATTAGTATTAGTATTAGTATTAGTATTAGTATTAGTATTAGTATTAGTATTAGTATTAGTATTAGTATTAGTATTAGTATTAGTATTAGTATTAGTATTAGTATTAGTATTAGTATTAGTATTAGTATTAGTATTAGTATTAGTATTAGTATTAGTATTAGTATTAGTATAGATTGACATCCAAATAGTGTCAAGTTGCTAGGCCATCACCTACAAGCGGAATCCTTAATGTCCTGTTCTTAGTGCCGGGAAACACACGGCATATTTTAAAAATATTGACTATTTTATTATAGTTTTTTTTAACTTGTCGCCTACGTACTCGTATATATTTATTACGTCCTTATCGGATCGAACAGGGTTTTTTTGTTGAATAAATAGATCGTTCCCAACGAGACGGTGGTTTCACACAATTTATGTAAGAAATACATGAAGATTACTTCCATGTAATTTCCCCACAGGTTTTGCAGTACATTTGCTTATTCCCGTTGCGAACAGGAAAGTCTTCCGATACCCATATCCGCCACTAAGTTCCCGCTAATTAAATTAAAATACAATAATTAATCCTTGGTAAGGGACAATGGACGCCACGTCACGCTGCAGTCTGCGTCTGGCGTGCCAGCAAATATTAATCATAATTAATTTCATTAAATATTAATATTAACTTTAATACGATTGCATATGGTGCATAATTCAAAATGCAATATTATTAACAAATATTAAATGAGTATTTGTGTTTGCGACTCTTGCACCAATTACGTATAGGTCACTAAAGTTTAACCTTATTTTATAAAAGCATTTAAAAGGAAAAAGAATGACCACTATTCGTTGAAATTTAATAATTTGATCAATTATTATAATATATAAAACATATGTGTAATAAAAACTAAGATAGGCTTGAAATAGACAGGAATTTGAATATTAAATATAGGTAGTAGTAGTCTACCTATGCGTTAGATTGTAGGTACATCGAAAAATCAAAGTTTTAAAGTGAAGGATGATATAGATAGTTTCTTCTATATTTTATACTCAGCAACGGAATTTCTACATTACTGATATATATCTTTTCTTTGTCTATAATTGCAGAATCTTGATTATAAAGATCATTTTACATTATATGTTTTAAGCTACGTTTACGTCACACACGCGCTCTTAAAATCTGGCAAGATGCTAAGAATTAGGAAACTTACTGAAAAAGAACATTAAACAGCTTTGTTTCAAAAATGTTGTAAAAAATAAATCTAGACGAGTAGTGACTTAAGTAATTTAAGAGGTAACTGGCTATTTAGCTTTAGTGGTAATTTGAAATTAAATCGAAAATAAAAAGAACAGTATTACACATTTGATATAATACTAAGAGCTCGGTTCATATACCAGACAAGATCATGCCATTGTCCTTTATTTATTTTAAAGAAAGTATATTTTTTTCCTTATTTTACTTTATTTATACATAGAATACTTTTTAAATTTCTTTAAACCTCCTGATTTCCCGGCAAGCCGAGCGTGAGACTGGCGTTAGACACATTAATTTGCTCATACCTGCACCAATGAACTCGTCTGATGCAAAACATCGATCGGTCTGCCAGACGATTTTATATTACTGACTGACTGATAAAATTGACTCCAAAACTATTTTATACACACACTAATTTATTAGATTATAAAAGATAAGAAAGGAAAATACGAATTCAATTTATGCTTTTTACAAATAACCTTTTTGAACGTAAGAACTTGTTTTACTCACTTACCTCATAATGTAATTATAAGCCATACAGTTAAACGTGACATTTCAATCGTTACGTGACTGTGGCTATGTCTTCCCCGTAAGGGATGAAGACGAGATTATATGTATGTGTACTTCTCGAGCAAAACGTTAGCGATATTTCTTAGTTTTAAACCCGTTACCAATTGGATTGAACTCGAGTTGTGTTATACAATTTTTGTAGCCAATAAATACTTATTAATAAATACTATTAATCATATGATACATTTTTGGTTACTGTTATAACGGAAAAAATATATCATAATGAAAAAGATATGTGACAAATTTTAACTAAGTACGAAATCTATCTTATATACGTCCAATAAAGTACTACACAATTTTCAGCCGCCTTCTACGTCATTCACAGGAAGTGATAGTATGGTCCTATTCTGCTTTGCCGGAAATCACAAGGTTAAGCCTTTTATTATGTTAATATTCGCCATGAATCGAAACATAAAATAAAAAACTGTAGGGAGTAGAGATTTACGCACGATGGGTTTGGTCCCATCAGTATAAGTATGTATACTTAGGTGTATTTTCATCGAATTATCCTAAAGTATCTCTTACACTAGTAGATTGATTTTGTTAAAAACCAATTTTCATATAAAGTTATTCTTATTCAATAGCTACGGTATTTTTAAAGCTAAAAATTTATAGGTTTTTAGTATTCCTATATCAAAAAATTTAATGAACTCATTTTCATGGTGTAGTCTTTTCAAAAATCCTGTTTGATGAATTTATAAAAGGATAGCTGCGTACTTACCTAAAACAAAATTGCCGTATACTTTCATCTCTCTCTAACAATCAAGATAATTCTAAAAATACAATGAATTGACTACCGCCATGTTTTATGTATCTCCTGTCATCGGCTGGAGTGCGGTGGCGCTTTTTTATGGAGACCATAATGATAGCACTTTTATGGTGTACCGTTTGGTACCCTTCGACTAAATTTAATGTTTATTACTTTAACATAAGCACGCTTTATAATGCAGCCTTAAAATGGAACCCTTTAGACCATGGGGTGCATGGCTGAATAATGAATGGCTGCGTAAGAAATTACAAAGACAACGCTTATATCTTTTTATTTTTCATTATAAAATTGAAATAATCAATATTTTTGCTAAAGATCAATAATAATCGATATCCGTTTTATACTTTGTTATTTGATTACTGGTAATAATAACGCAATATTTATTTCCGAACATACGCACAAATTTAACATCTTCAGCCCTTACGGCTTAGACAAAGCCAATAGTCACAAACTATGCCACTAAATAGCCCAGCTGTCAAACATACCTTGATTGTCTTTTTAAATCTGCCCAGAAAGTGGAGCAAACTACCTATGTCATTTCTTCCCTAATAAACTTGCACGGAAATAATTTGATAAATAAATTCGCTTGTTTATTTATATTATCACTAATAACATTATCGACAATCGATTTTAATAACAGCTTTCATCTCTTGAGAGCATTCAATCTAATAATGACTGTAGGGTCAATGCTACTCAACCTAATGAAGATGCCATCGCAAATTAGCATTTACGAGTATAACAATACGATTCAATTTGCCGTAAAAGTGATCATAGTAAGCTCAGAAAAGCTCCATGGACGTGATAGGCTGCATCCTGTAGTTTAAATTGCAATGGAAGTTACTTGTTGACTTTTGTGAGTGGTTGAAAATAAGTTAATATACTTATAATTTATTCGTTAAAAATAACATGTAATAAGGCTAATAAAATTGACCTGTCACTTTTTGAATCAAACCACAATTTAGATTCAAACGAAAAAAGCTGAACTGTCTACCCCGTATGGGATATAAAGACGTAATGATATATAGTTATATATATATAATGTAAAATTAAATTGACCAAATTGGGGCAAGTGCAAGTCAAGGTACCTACTCAAAACTGGAATTTGGAATATGAAGACTAGTATGGTCTGGTAAATGTGTCGCCACGACTGATTCACCAACATCGCAGTTACTATAAAGTTTTCATTTCATTTTTTTTATTTGACAGCTTTACTTCTGCGCAGAAAACTGTATGCGATGAAAAGCGGCGATTCATCATTCTTATTGTCTTATATTATTCCTATTACCTACTATGCCTGCATAGTGTTTTAGTCTTCAAGTCGCCTATAAGACTTCCACAGGAAGTTTAGTGTGCCGGAAACCAGACGGGATACGGCAGACACCCTCGAAGTCTATACTATTGTTATCTGTGTCTAGGTACTTGACTCATTTCCACATATGGATTCACATACCTACATTTTTACATATACTCACGTCTTTATCCCTTACAGGGTAGTAAGAGTTAACAGTCTGGAATACCGATGAAACAATTGAGATTTAAACACTTGCCACGCACAAATGTGTATAAACAAATACTTGCCACCCTCTGAACAGGCATTTGTATGTGAAGATCTCATTTTCGTAGGGGATATAAACTTAGTATTCCTCTTTAAGGCAAGAAGCTAGCAACCTAATAATATATATAGGTATACTAAAGATGGCCTTTGAGTCTTCTGGCTTGGGCTCTGGCTCTGTCTCATAAGGGAAAAAGACGTCATATAAACGTGAGTATGTTTCGTTTTTGTACCCATACAGAAAAAGCTGTCCATTTTGCAAGCTGGATTGGTTACCTACCTGTACTTTTTTAATATTTGCAAGCGAAATTATTAGAATCAGTCAGTAACTACGACTATAGCTGACTTACCCAATCTAGAACCTTAAATATTTATGTATTGAACAAATTAGAAGAAAATAAAATGAAATTTCATAGTAGATCTTAAAAGCTAGAAAACACGAATGATATTAAAATGTCAGTAACAATTAACGACCAATAAATCCTACCATTCCACAGTCTGACTAAACATTGGCAGATATGAAAATGCTTTCATAAAATGCTTATTTACGTTCCAATAAAGATTTTATTACCGCAGTGATAAGAGTGACGGGTGCTTAATAAATGCAACAATATGATCATATTTTGTGCTGAAATCTGCTCCTAGGGGAAGATTTCGATGTGAGCCTGTAGTGTACTAATAAATACACATACCACGTCTTTAGCCTTAACGGTGTAGACAAAGTCAAATGTCAAAAGACATAATTGAGAGATAAAGAGACTGTTGCTAACCCGTCACTGAAGAGAACTAAGTTTATTAGCCTTTCCCATTATCGACTATCACAATCAGCGTGTGAAGAAAAGTAACTGGCAAACACTATCTTTATTTTGTTTTAGCTACCAAAAAAGGATAAAATCTTAATTTGAAACCTCAGTGGTCTTAACAAGTGCTTAAATTTATAAACACCAACACCTTTTTAAATGCAAAATTCCTGCATATTAACTTCTCACAATAAAAATGCAATGCATGTCTTTTGCGTCTCATAATAATTAAACTGCCATTTGATTGCAAAATGAGTCATAAAGGTGCGTACAGACAGCATATTTTGTCGCCTGTCGGTGTGTTGGCGCCAGCAATGATTAACAATAACAACGCATGCGCACATGTCCACATCGCCTAATAAAACTGCTATTAAATCCCATACACGTGATCGAATTATACACAATGAAACAGGTACTTAAATTTTCAACGAATAAATTTTGCAAGGAATTTCTCAAAAGCGTTGAAGCAGTATAAGGTATAAAATCTTTTATAATCTGTATTGCATACAATTCTGGATCAGTGAAATTTAAATATTTTAAGTTAATATTATTTCATCGTTCAAACATGCTGATAAATAAAAATTTAACCTATATCCAGAACACAACTTTGGTCAAACTTTAGAGGTTTTACTAAAGATATTCTTTATGAAACAAAATTTACTACAAACTTACTCTTTAAAAAATAAGTTAGAAATGTATATGTCTATGAAGGTCATAATTCTACCACATAAATAAAATGCATATATTTGATAGCAATTGAGGATTTACAACTAATTCATAAACAAAATTGATAATTAATAATAGTTTATTAGTTCATATTTAGTTGACAAGTAACTTTATAGCTATGCTATATAGCAGTAATATTAAAAGCAATCACAAGCAAAAGGAAAAGCTATAAAATAAATCGTAAATAATCTGACTCGATTTCTTTCAATTTGTTCACAATTAATTGGTTTTAGTATCGAAGGTTTTAATATAAATATGTTCTTTTCAATTTGTAATGAAGTTGATGAACTTTTTAATGATTAAAAACGCAAATTAAATTTTCGGGGTTTGTTCATTCCACTGGATCCGGAAAATAATGTAGTCCTGTATTTCAAGGCAAATATAGGAGAGAAAAAAAAAAGGGAGAAGGGAAGTTTCTTTCAAATCTACTAAAATGATTAAGAGTGTGATAAAATGAATCTCACAATCTTCAAGATTCTAACATAAGTATTAAACTAAATAGTGTATTATTGTTCCTTCTCGTTCATATCTTTTACTTAGTGATAGAAGAAGATATCCAAAGGATTTTAATAATTATAAGAATATAAATTTATGGAGTGGATCTTGAAAAGCTTTAATCAACATTTATCCCGATTCTCGTATTTGCTGTAATTTTTTGGCAATGAATTTAAGACCCAATCGAAGCCATAGGCAAACGCTAGTTTGATAAAGCTGAAATGACATTCATTTCAATAAACAAGTCGTTCACCTATTGTAATGAAAGCGGCCAAACGCTACTGATTTGTCGATTGTACACATAACGTCAATCTGAAGTGATTGATGACCGAGCGGAAAACAATGACCGTGTGTATACGACCGATAATATGTATCGATTAAAATCGAATGCCGAGTAATTAAGAGAAATAAGCAGGGTAATTGAGTAATTTATGTGTATAGTTATGGTGCAGATTCAAACGACCACCTGTGAATCGACCACACATTAAGTTTTTCTAATTGGTAGGTACTTGGAGATAGACTAGTGCTTCATGTCTTGTTGTTTGAAAAATAATAGTCATATCTTCATCTCTTAGAGGTAGACAGAGTCAGCAGTCCCAAAAAGACACGAAGGTCACGTTCAACTGGATGGTTTAATTATGGAATTCAGATTCAAATAGTGACAGGTTGCTACCTATCCATTGCCTAAAAGAAGAATCTCTAGTTTAGAAGTCTCTGCCTTGATTTACTTTTATATTTTTTCAAGAAAATACAACCTTAAGCATTGTTTTTTGTTTTACTTGGCTAACACACCGGCCTGGTAGTGAATTATTAATAACTGGATATAATTATTGTACTTATTTGAGTGATTTTTATGCAGTAAAATATTAAAAAAAAAACTTCGGCTTTATAAGTTGTACAGTCTACACGCACATCAACCTAAATCCCCAAAATTGCAATTTCACCTCTATTACCGCTTCATAGAGTTCCATGCAGAGTTACTTGATATGCGGTTGACTGTACCAACACTAAGTTCCTTAGATCCTTGAGCTACATAAATCGCAATAAATGTTAAAGGCACATTACAGCTTAATGATTTAATTAAATTTAATCCGGCTAGATTGCCATGTCGTCCAATAATTTTAATGAAGCCCTTTAGAATTAAGTGGATGGCTTCCTCTATTACATCTTTGCACATATTTAATGAAGCTAAACTAAAATTTTATTTTATTTTATTGAATAGTGTATGAATTTAGGTTCACTGTCGGTTTGTAAGTTTAAGTAATAAATTGAATTGTCTACTTAATCTTCTTAGCCAAGTACATACTGAAACGTTTTCATTTCATTTTCGGTAAAGATTTTTGCATTGCATGCATTTCAGTTCGGTGGAATGCTAGGTTTGTATGAAAGGACTAAAATGATTTGATGGTATGCTATATTATTTGTTTATTTCATACATTTTGATGACCAACAGCAAATAAAACAATCGTCGCTTACACAATTATCAATTAAGAACCTAATTTAGGTTTACACAGATGAAATCAGTATAAAAATTTAAATTTATTTATACACATACATATAATCACGTCTGTATCCCTTGCGGGGTAGACAGAGCCAACAATCTTGAAAAGTCTGATAGGCCACATTCAGCTGTTTGGCTTAATGATAGGATTGAGATTCAAATAGTGACGGATTGCTAGCCCATCGCCTAAAAGAAAAATTCCAAGTTTATAAGCTTATCCCTGAAAAGACTGACAGGCCATGTTTAGCTATTTGGCTTGTTGATAGAATTGAGATTTTAAAAGTGACAGGTTATAAGCCTATCACTTAGTCGTTTTATACGACATCCATGGGAAAGAGACGGAGTGGTCCTACTCTTGTATTTATTGGTGCCGGGAACTACACTGCAAATTAATTTAAAATTTATTTATTGAGATAAGATATATCAGTAGGTATTTTCTTCGTACGCCGTAGTGAAAGTGATCTAATGTTCATACGTAATTCCAGGTATGTATATGCAATGTTCCTTTTACCTTTGTACTCGTATTCATATCTTAATACATTAGGAAATCACAGTTTCACCGTCCTACATTTTTTCACCGCAGCAACATTCCAAGATGAATCATGGCGAACGCAACCTTTTATCGAGCCCATATATTCAGCGGGCAATACATTATAACATTTATAACAGTAATCAATGAATGAATCACTCAATCTGTCGATTTCTTTTATTTATCTGCATCCGTTTGTGTTTATGCACCGTTATTGCATTTTGCCAATATCTACCAATGTAATTTCATTTCGGAATGTAGGTCGAATGATTACGGTTTCTATCTTGCTTCAGGCAGATTATAATGCTGTAGATTATATAGAATTAGAACTTAAGAATTTCGCATTAACTGCATTACGATTAAGTATGTCAGTCACCGATTTGAGAAATCAACATAGCAATTTATTTATATAAAGTTAACAAAAAAAGGAAGAGACTACTAAAATAAACCCTTTATTGTCAATTCATAATGATACCCTAAATTCTACGTGATACTATTATACTTCTATTTTATGTTATTCTTGCCTTTGTTTAAAGGTACTGTTTCGTCACAAGGACGAATATACGAATATCACAATAAAACAACACCAAATAGCTTATTTCTCGCTCCATTGGCCCCCAGCCAATGCACTTCATTTTATTCTTCCTCCCTTCGTCTGAGTGGCTACATCACTACTTTCCAGCTAAGTATCATCGTCGATAAAATAGATAAATAAATATTGAATTTTAGATAAGCCAGCTGTTCTTCGATTTGTATCAATAGTCCTCGTTGACTGTACGAAGTAGTTCTATGAAGAATTGCGTTTCTTCTTTTTTCAATTTTATTTTGTCTAAGTAGTAAGTATTTGACATCTTGAGCATTTTGTCTTCATGTATTTGTGTTTCAACGTTCATCGCGTTAATGCGTTATTCAGTTGTACTTATTATAATATTATGTCTTCACATAGAACGTTAGTTAGACACGTATGTACAGAAACATTGTTTTCCATTATTTTCAAAGGGATCTTTTCTTATTTACAAGCACCTATACTAGACTGACGAATTTAGAGGTTTTTTCGCACGCAATTTACAATAATTGGACAATAGGAACGATCAGCTGAGAGGTTCAAAGGTCAGTTCCCGTGTCGATGACCCCGGCAATCGATTGCGCTTCCCGCCATGGCGTATTGTGCGGCGTGCCCTCCATTGAATAATACGAACGCACTGACACAAATTAACCAGTGCCTACATGGACAGGACTAACGGTGACGAAAAACTTTTAGATTAGGTTGAATTCCCCTGGAAATGTTTCGGAGGTCAGACGAGAGGCGAATCGAGTAAAATTACCTACCCAATCCAGGAGTACCTATATTGTATTGTATTCTACTACCTGACCTCCGCGCTGGAAATGTAGCCGGAAAACAGACAAACGGAAAACATGTTGATTATTTATATTATACCCCTTAGATCTTTTATATACCATCACTAAAGATTTATACAAAGCTAAGTAAACCAAAAGTGTACTGCCGCATTAATAAATAGTCTAAGTGTAGAATATCTGTAATCTCTTCATTTTATATAACATCGTGCCTACATTGTGCAGTGCACCCTTATGCATGCTCTTTCGCCCTAACGCAGTAGCTATTTAACTACATTCTCTGTTGACGAAAATAGGCAGTTACCAACACATACTAAATGATGGACTGTTCACTATAATCATTCTGAACATGGTAGAGAACTCTGTCTTAATAGACTTGAGTTTTGATTTCAAGCCAAATACTTAATGGAGAGGGTCCAGCCACATTTTGACGATTTTACTGATTAATTTGGTCCTAAATAAGTGAGCGTTACGGTTTTGGATGCGTCAAAATGTCTACAGATGCATAATAAAAAGAATAATTATTATACTGCAGATATTTGACCTCATAGATTCATAGAGAAAATTTATATAAGACATACAGAAAAGACGTACTAGTAACATATCGAGGTGGCGCGAAAGGAATCCGATATCTTGATATATTGCTATGGGCCGTGCGTGGGGTGTCTCCTGTGATTTTTTACAACCCCTCTCTATGTATAAGAACAGGGGCTGTGTCGACCTTTACAAGTCGTCTGACATGCTCTACAAACTGCCATAAACTATGGTGCCAGGGTTCGATAAGAAATAATACGTTAACTCTAAGAAGCATAAGATTCGTTTAATTTGATATAGGGCATTATGCACAAGCTCTGACGGGAGTAGCTCCATTTAATTACATACCTTACTTAATAACGCATAATGGTCGGGACGCATCCGAGACAAAAATCGCCAAAAGACTCTTGTTGATTGTGTAGGTATATACATGAACTCTTACCACATACAGATGTTTCCAATACAGAAACAAGTTATCTGTAGCAGCTTAATAATTCACCAAGTATTCACACAACCCACTCAGATCGTTTCAATGAAGGGGCAGTATTTTATCCGACACGTTGTTTATTGGTAATCTCCGATCCGTTCTCATTCGCAACATCAGCTCATCAGCTGACGGGTACAGGTCA
Source organism: Amyelois transitella (assembly GCF_032362555.1). Lineage (NCBI taxonomy): Eukaryota > Metazoa > Arthropoda > Insecta > Lepidoptera > Pyralidae > Amyelois > Amyelois transitella. The sequence goes on along the minus strand of NC_083516.1, from coordinate 3,717,317 downwards.
CGCCCTCGAGTGAAAGTAGCCCCTATTTATAGTCCGGCGTGAGCAAGTAGCTTCTGACTTCGCCCCTCCCTCTCACCCCCCTAGCTAAAGTTAGAATGGGTGCGCACGCGCCGCCTTTGCCATTGCTGTCTGTATGCATTAATATTTGTGTTCCGAACGCATTATTGAGTTGCATTACGTGTTTATTTATGGACAGTTAACCTATGTCTGTTATTATACAAACATATTCACTCACAACAAAAACCCATATCCAACTTGTTTTTAAAACCTAAATTAATTGCTAAGTTATTTTCCCAATTTGCATAATAATAATAAAACCTAATTATAGCGCATGTAACTTTCCAAGCTGAATTCGTTGTGAAGAAATGAACGAAATTAAAGCGAATTTCTTACGTAAAGTCAGTGCAAATTATGAAGGTGCAAAGCGTGCCATTTACACTTAAATGCTTTTAACAATTTAATGTCGAATTACACGGTCAGTTCACACACCTATTGATAAATTATGCAAAAGCCTCGTTTGCATGGAGTTGAGAGGCGGGTCGCGTGCTGCGCGCCGAGAAATAGCGGTTTCATTGAAGATTGCAGTGAGATACTGAATGTTATTGCTACTGTAAATCTTTTATGATTCGCTACTTTAATATGAGAATGAACCAATATAAAGAACTATTCCAAAGATAATATCATCTAAGTATTTTTATTAAACTTTAGCATTGCTTTACATTGAATCTCACTTCCAGCTAAACTAGGCCATTGATGTTGTGAAAATTTATGACTTGATGACATAAAAAAGTGATACTTTATGTGTGTGCATTGAATTGTATGCCATTTTTATTATCATTATAATTTATAATTTAATGTATTTCCTTAACGCCTTTTTAACATTTTATTACTTCATAGCTGTGCCCACGTCGCCCGCGTGGTATAGTTATTTTAGGCATTGTTGAAGCCCTCAAGGATGAACAATTATTTACCCCCGTTTTTATTCACATTTTCCATTATTTCTTCGCTCCTAATAGTTGCAGCGTGATGTTATATAGCCTAAAGCCTTCCTCGATAAATGGTCTATTCAACACAATAAGAATTTTTCAATTCGAACCAGTAGTTCCTGTGATTAGCGCGTTCAAACAAACAAATTCTTCAGCTTTATAATATTAGTATAGATTAAATATATGTATTTTTCTAAAGAGTGGAGGTAGATTTTGAGTCACTTTCATTGCCTCTATATCCAAATTGATTTTGCCTTTTTACTACCAAATGCTACATAAACTTGCAATCTCAAGATTCTCGTCTCAATTAGAAACTAAGTATTTATTTATTAGTGTAGTAAGTAAAACAATAACGACTGCTTGATACTGATATCTGACTATTTCAGTATGCATACATACATATGCAAAAAAATCACATAAAAGAATTAGCATTTAGAATTGACAGTAATAGATCAAAGGTATTTCAATATTTCTTTAACAAGAATAAATTGATAGTATAATCGTACGTTTTGATCACTGTAATGACCGGTTATTCCTTTCTTAGCATATAAGTATCGCCTGTTTTGTAATTCCGGTATAGTTGACAAAGTATTGACAACACAAAGAGCTATGTTCTTCTTATTATCAGTAACGCCTCTTAGATCGAGAAATAAACTTGATACTTGACCATACAAAAAAGGTTAACGAGAATGCAGTTTGCACTTTTAAGGATGCGTGTTTGCTACAGCCGCAGTTATGTACCTCTACAATTATATTTTCAAAAGAATATATACTCTACTACTGATGTATTAAGGTTTATTAATTATTAAGTTTATCTTCGAGGCGATGTCTTTGACTGGTGCTTGTACTGTGAGAAACAGTGAAACCTAATGAACATTGGTAACATGTTACACCCTACAATTTAAATAAATAAAGAGATTCAAATACGTGGATTTGTTAAAGATTAAAATTACCAAACTATTTCAAAAAAATTTGATGCACTATTAGTAATTAGTATCATTTCGCATTCTACGGAAATATTCAAGAAAAAGACAGGAACAGATGACGTGTTACTATTACGCAGAATCCACACGGCTTATATCGATAGAACATCGCATATTACATATATTTAATCGATAACCATTTTACAGCAGTAGCACATTACTGTACGTACGGCCTTGGCCGCAAATGTCAAAGAAAGTATGGTATGTAGAAGTATTTATCAAGTCAACACGAGCACGCAGTGACGTGACCCAGTTCTCAATATCGATCAAAATACTAGCGGATTTTGAGGTGTTGACTGTTCATGACTAGTTCATGAAAATAAATTAATAGCTCATCACATTTATGTTTGGTTTTCATTGGTAACACATAAACCCATGTGATCCGCACTTGTAATAACGAAACCCTACAAAAAACAATTTTTGCTTTTCTTCCCTTTCACATGAAGAAAGATGAATTTTTATAGCATATTCACGCAAAGATTCTGACTTCTACCGATTAATTTTAAACGCTATTTATTTTTTACAGGTATTTTCCGTAACGTTAAAATCAATTTTGTAGATCGTTGTCCTTTTAGATTAGATATGAAACATTTTGATGATTCATTAATAATGATTGTAGCTAAAACTTTAAATCCGCTTCCGTTTTCTACAGATTGAATTATCATGTAGGTCTAATTTTCCCGATTCAACTGCGTCTTATAGTTAAAAGTTTTAATGTAGGTAGTTAGAAGCAATTGAAATTATTCCAAAGGAATAGTAACTTACACCTTCTTCTTTATTACTCAATATTGTTTTATTTATGTTGTGGACGTGAGTGACAGTCCAAAATCTTAACATTCCTTTTATTTTAGTCACCTTGCGGCATGTACCTTGAAATTTAATACTGCATTGAAATTCTCGGATTTTTGTAAGGCGAGTCTGAGGTTAATCCAATTATAAGCATCAAAGGAACATTTTGCTTTACTGATTTGTATTTTTACGTTTCTTATTAAGTGCGGTGAGGTTCCCGGCACCAATGAAAAAAGAATAGGACCACACCATTTCTTTCCCATGGATGTCGTAAAAGGCAGTTCAGCTATGGTTTTAAGATTGAATTGACATTCAAATAGTGACATGTTACTGACCCATCGCCAAAAATAGTCCAAGTTTATAAGCCTTTTCTTTGATTTACTTTTCCAATCTCATGGGAAGAGATTCAGCTGGCACACGTTTTTTCTTCACTACCAGACCAGTATGGAAGCTTTTGTCTCTCTTATAATCCTAGAATTAAAATGTGTACCTAGGTTTTCAATTGTTTCCCATAATCAAACAGCCTTATCGCCTTTAATCCTTTTTTCGCGTCCGAATTGTTTCATCTCATTATTTGTGCAAACCAAATAAGCAAACTGTTGGGTATAGGGACTCATTCTCCGATAATATTTGATGAGAACAGAACAGGACTGTAAAAATAGTTTGAAAAAAGGTTGATATCTATTAGATTTGTTGGCAGTAAGATCTTAAATGTTTATAAAGGTAAGTTTACCTGCCTACTAGTATATTTCTCTTTCTTTGGAAAAACGTATTATTAATGAGTCATCTACCTGGGCGTTCATTTGATTGCCAACTTGAAAAATATTATACTGCTTTTTACAAAAAAAATTATAGTTATACCCAATAATACATCAGTAACAATAAAAGTCTTTATTAGATCAATGTTATGACCACACCGACAGGTTTTATTGCCAGTACTGTTAATTCACAGATATGGGTCAACGATTCATCCTACGTCAGACAAGATAAAAGAACAGACTAAATATACTCTAACCACGTATTTAGAATAACAATAGCCACCGGATTGAATAGCACATGGGCAAATGGTGATCTGAATAAAAAAAATCTTACGACAAATGAATAAGATTCAATATAGATTGGTACAGTGAACGGATGAATGAGTCACCGGAACATAGCGCCGAAAATTGGCCGGACCTCACCTGGGATTCTATTATAACACGCAATGAATACTAATGTTGATGTGCAGCAATGTATTTGTTACAAATACACCATTGGGATGCATATGTTGCATGTATTGCTACTTTGATTCGGGATGACGTTTTGATGACATTGACGATATTATCGATTGTTCTTTAATTGTATATTTGCATGCAAACAAAAGGACACTTGCAATTTAAACATATGATATGTATTATGAATTTTCATATTAAAAAAGTGTTTTCTATGACTTGAACAAAATTCACTGAGATAAACTACTTATAATGGAAAACAACCATTGAGTAAAGACAACGCATGATATATAAAATTTCATACAATGCACTAGTTTAATTTCCTCTGAAAGTGATAAGCGCCATGTAATGCATAATTATCATAATTCTTGTCTAAATAGTACGTGATAAACTAACAAAACTATGTCGGTCTTTTTCTGTTACTATTTTTGCATGTATTTCTGTCTCTCTCTCTCTCTGTGTGTCTATATTTATCTGGGAGACGCAATTTCCGGCCTAACGTGCGTTGAAAGCTGCCCAGTTGCAACGAATCGTCTCAATTCTCAAATAAAAATTGCCAGAATCGGGATGAGCACTTCCTCGTCCAAATTAAAATGAAAAATTACGCATGCATTTTGCCAAGCACATGTGTCAGGATTATAATATGGTGTAGGTATTAGTTCTTTAACCTTATACTCATTTTGTTCTGTCATTCTGACTACGTAGGGATTATAGAGGAACGAAAGCACAAAATAAGACGACAATGATTTTTCGTGAAATGTATGCATCATTACCGACATCTAATGTCATTCTTTTGAAGTTTCTTCACACTGAAAATAAAAAAAAATAACTTGTGAACAAGAAACAAAGTAAAAATGTTAAATTGTAAAGCTAAAGAAAATAAAAACAGACACACATTGGACATTAGTCAGTAAGTAGGTTTTAGAAGCAAATTAATAAAATATGATGAAAAAAATTGGATGTTATTTATATTATTATTGGTAAGTACCATATAAAATGATAATTAAATATCAAGCATGTATGTGCCTACGCATAGGAATACCAAGTTACCTGAATTATTACCTAAATTAATAACATTTAAATAAATGTAGTAGGTTTGGGCAGGATGCTTTTTTATAGAATAGGACGGTCAGTAGACTAGCCATTTGTCAAAAGCCAAAATCAGATAAGCACATGTGGAAAATGTTACAAAGTCAATACGTTTCAGAAAACAACCAAATGGAATTAACTGAAATTTGGCATAAAATGATAAAGCCGAAACAGATAGCTAAGCAAGATTATTAAATAATATTTTCCATATCAGTTAGGATCTGTAGTTAATTTAAAAGTTCAAGCAATAAAATACCTATGTCCGCTGGTATTGTAGTTCCTAGCATAATAAATTCATCATTACCATGTAAATAGGATGGTTTCCAAAAGCGTAAATTTGATCAGGATTGAGTTTAATCACTTTTGATGAAGCCCAGGTAATAATTAGAGTTGGCCAGCCGTTGCGGGCAATTCCCAAATGCAAATTTCTAATTACATAGTTAACGATCAATAGTGAAATAAGCTTATTCGTTTTATGTAAATGCCTATTGGTTTTGGGCACTGAACTGAAAGGGTTGGCCGTGCCTATCTTAACAAATTTAATATTCGTCTATAAAATGCGTGAAAATTTTGTACGCAGTCTAAAAGTGCAACGGTTACCTAAGAGTGCAACTGAGAACACAGGAAAAACGAGATTCTCTTCCCAACCACCGGTGGGAAGCAAAAAAAAAACTAAGAAATTTTTAATCCACAACATGATAAAAAACATTAATATTCCATGATTAACAGATATGACTACAGATTTTGCAAAATTTCGGGCTCTTATATAAAACATTTAGACGTATATTTTATTCTAATGCAATTAGATGATAATATTTCCACACAACCATTAAAGAGAGAGATTAATCGTATGGCGCAAGTGTTTGAGGCAGCTTCTTGAAAGATAACATTATGCTTTCGTATTAGCGTTAATTTAAACTCGCGTGATAAGGCAATCCTTATCACAAGGGTCGTAAGGTTTACTTTAGAATGTAAAAGTAAGAAGTTGAGTTAACATAAGCGTACTTACTGGAATTGATAATCGAATCATAATCGTAATGTAAAATGACCTATTTTAGATTACGACACAGCCTCTAACGATGATGTTACAATGGAGCCGGTGCCCGCTAAAATATGAATAATACCAAAAAAATATACTTAGGTACCTACTAAATTTATGTGTGACAACTGAAAGATTCCACATCAATATACATAATGCATTACATGTATTTTTAGTATTTAATTGAAAAAAATTTTAGCTTTTATTTATGTTCTTAATGGCATGTGTTATCTCTAAAATGATAAAGTTCTCGCAGATTCAACCTATCCGCAATCATAGCTTTGTGTTAAACGTTATCACATAGATAATTTGACCCATTTCAACAGTGCCCGGCTAGCTCAGTCGGTAGAGCATGAGACTCTTAATCTCAGGGTCGTGGGTTCGAGCCCCACGTTGGGCGAAATACCTTTTTAATTTTTTTTTGTTTTATAATAAAAAAAATAATTAGATTATCAGTTTAGTTTAATGCTTAGGTTGTACCTACCACCTATTTTTAAGTAACCTATTTGGACTGTTTTGCCGAAGACAAATTAACAATATCTAGATCTTCGCGACACTGATAATTAAGTATTGGGCTCTAATATATTTTTTATGAAATTCGTTATTTGAAATCTTGAAATAAATTATCTATAATATTACAAATAAAGTATCTCTAAATAAATAAAAAAGCAACTCAGAACGTAAATGCCACCAGGAGCTGGTGACAGCAGAAACGAGACAATGCAACTGTGCCTATTAAGAATTTACGTCTTTACCATAATGATTTACGAGGTTCCATATTATAATTAGATTCATGATTTTCTACGGTCGCGCTGGAAGACTACGGTAATAAGTCAACTTGTTTTAAAAAAGAAATTTTGTCCATTTGTTAGTAAATAATCCTAAATTTAATTTAAAAAGATGATGCACTGTATAGATTTTACGCAATGCGTTTACTCGTGTTCATTTTTTATTAAATTATCAAAATATGACAATAACAAATGGCCAAAAAAAATTTAACTTATTTAAAAAATTCCCTACATATTTGTTATTGTAATACGATTCAACAGTAAGTTGAATTTAAATAGGAAGCAAAAGACTTAGATTCCCGCGATCCTAGAACCAGACAATCTGCTAAAAGCGAGCCATATATTTGCACTTTTCCAGAAGGCAGACTAGACTATTCAACGAACTTTTAGATGTAAATTTTGTTTATACGATGTTGACAAGCAATTTTAATTTAAATTTTTTATATGCACTTACTTCTTCCCGGTGGGAATAAATTTGAATTAATCAATAGTAAATTTTACACTTTCTTAATATTTTATATATGATATTAGAGTGAATCGAACACGTTCTTGCGAAAGAAGTTGAATGAAAAGATTTATGACTGTGGATGAAGCGAAAAAAGTTTGCAGGGATGGTGGTAAGTGGAAAGATTAATCCCTGCCTACCTCTCCGGGAAAGAAGCATGTTTATATTCACGTAAATATGTATTTCTAATCAAGTACTCTTGTAAATTAAAATAACCATCCCTCAACAAAGACTGTCTTTTTGGTTTTCTTTAATTTTCACTCTTCCTAAATTTAAATGAAATGCATCCACAACGCAATCTTTCAAAATGTAATTGTAAAAATTAAACATTTTGTATAGTATTTATTTGCATAAGCGCAATAAAGCCCGTTATCATTACATAAACAAAGGCTAGTTCACACGAGCGAGCTGGACTACATGCTAATAATATACACACTCACTATTAAGTAGTATAAAACAAAATTCTTGATCATAGAATGTCTTGAGACATCCAAAATATATAATGAAATCAATTTTCATTATGAAGATTTTTATAACTTTTATTGCAAGTAGCAATAGGATTCACTGAATTACAATAATTTTAATTCATAACGATAAAATAACGCATAACCACTGAAGAGTAGTACTATATTTTGGACATACTTACTGCTTGAGAATTACAGTGCATAGTGAAGAAGGACAAAACAAGATTCTGAACAAGTTTCGCAACTGGTGCTTTTAATAAAACCAAGCACATAGTGTAGGCATGCCTTTAGGCGAGCGGCCTAGTTGCGCACACGCAGGAAGCCGCTAAACACCGCGGTCACGCTGAGTTTAGACGATAATTTAACCAAACTGAATTCGAATTTAAAAGTTCTCGTCTTCATTTGATTTCTTATGGAAAGGTGATGTAGTTAGTCACTTAAAATCATAATTATCTTATTTACGATGGTATTTCTACTTGATTTAATTACCAACCAAAAAGCATTACCTATATACATAATATAGTAGTAATCCCTACTATGTAGTAGGGACTCTGAAGTATTTTGTTCTAAAATTATTGTTCACTATCTAAAGTAATCTGTATTTAAATTCTAATATTATCCGCCAATCACAGCAACTTGAAATTACTATCTCGCTATCAGCTTTTTTTTTTTCAGTATAAAAATAATTATGTAAGTTTTACATGTATTAAGAGAGTAGCTATCATAATCACAAGGTCTAGACTGGCCGTCTAAACTGAGGCGAGACATGCGTGTGTCTGTTCATAAAAACTAATTGTGATAAGCACGGAATAAACTCGTTTCTTTCGTTTCCATTGTCGCAAAACGTCAAGTTCAGAAACATGACATCCAAAACAAATAATAGGTAAGTTGGTATGTTTGAAACCCAAGCAACTCGTAAAGTCATACAAAAACTCATGATGAATAAAATATAGATTAAGATGCAATAGAAGTTCACTTTTAGCTGGATGGCTTACTTTATTTACGTTTATAAATTTTGCTTTGCCCTTGTTACATGTAGGCCAAATGAATTCTGCATTTCTTTCTTACACTTAGATACTATCTATTATGTATTTATAATATATTTTTTTATTTATCAATCAACATAGAATTCAAGGTTTCACTACATATTGACGTCAAATATTACTTACTAGAGGCCGCCCGCGACTTCGTCCGCATGGAAACCCTATCAATCCCGCGGGAACTCTGGGATAAAAAGTAGCCTATGTGTTATTCTGGGTCTTCAGCTACCTACATACCAAATTTCATGGTAATCGGTTCAGTAGTTTTTGCGTGAAAGAGTAACAAACATCCATACAAACTTTCGCCTTTATAATAGTAGTAGGATAGGATAGTTTGTTAATGACACTTTTGCTACAAAAACGCAAGTGTAGAAGAAGCGGAAGAAAAATATGCAGCGTTTTCGTCAACAACGTCAATTTACCTACAAATCTTATATCTGCTTATTTCATCGCTTGACCTGACCATATCATTTACCACAACTCACTGTGAATTAGTGAGATTTTTCACAATCTGTAACGGTTCATGAAATAAACGAGCGTGGTCTTCCCGCGGACTCGCATCTTTTCACTCGACCCATTAATCCTCCCAAACTGTCCGTCCGTCTGTCACTGCCAGTAATCTAATAAGACACGCCAGCTTTTTGTCCCCATTTACTTGCACTTGGAGGAAATACGCCTTAAAATGGCCTGTAATCTATCAGAGGATCCTTTTAGCTGTTGTGCAATCGAAAAATATAAGTAAAAATAGATTTCATGAACTGAATTAACCAAATTGTGCATTTTCGATTTGAACGACGACTTAGATGAAATTTCCAATACAACACCTAACAATCTTTTAGGATCGTATAAAAATATTTGTTCGAATATGAAAACAACCAGACCACGGAGATTGCGATTCTAAAGATTGTCTGTGTGCTGTGCTTTTGTTTTGAATGAAAAGGTTCCACACAGAATAAGAGGGCTCAAAAAGTGGATATAGAAAGACATTGTCTGGTAAATCAGACAGGGATTCAGATAACGCAGACAATGCCAGTATAATAAGCAGCCTGTTTCCGGCGAGGTTCCGACGAGACGAAAGCTTACAAGTCGTCAGGATATCTCTTAGACTATTTAGTATGCATGAGACAAGGCGGCAGCTCAGTGCTCGCTACATGTAAATATAATGCCCGCACATTTGCTTCCGAAACGTATTCCAAGTGAAGACATGGTAATTTTATTTTAAGGGAACTATGTTTCGTGTTAAAATAAGACTTACCACATTTATTTCGTGGTGTGTACTCCGTGGGGGTCGCGACCTCGTCGGCGCCGCTTCGCTCGTCGCCAGCAACGTCAGCAGCAGGCCCGCTAAGGCGAGCACCCGCACACTCACGCCCATTGTCCTCCCTACAGCGTCCATGCACTCCCGTACATCCCGAATGAATTTAAATTTCAAATTAGCGGCTCGCCTTGAACCACCATATCTGTCAACATCAACCCTGTTTTTGGTAATCGATTCTTTTCCGTATACGTTTTCGTTCTTATGCAATTCCAATCGTTCGATTTCTCTGATACTGAATACGTTTCGCCTTTCGAATTTATTTTCATATTCGTATTTATTCTTATGCGGTATTCTAAAACTATCTAAATCAGTCGTTTTGTTAATTTCGTCTAATTTTTCAATGGAATGATTATCCCTTCTTTTATGTATGTCTACTTCATGTGTTTCCATGTCTGGATCTAACGAATGTGTTTTTTCATTGGCAGTGATAATAGTTTCCATGTCTTTTGGTAGTTCAATGGCAGTATTACTTGCAATGTTTCTATATTTGGTGCGCCTGTTTATTGTGGCAGTGGCTTCATTTGACATTATTGCAGCTTTGTTTTTGGAGTCGATGCGCGTTGTCAGCTAAGCATGCTACTGGGGCAGCTGTGAAGGATCCTCATGCGCTATGTTCCAGCTCGCAATACTATCGTCATATTTCCTGTTGCCGTGTGCCAGATTAAGTCTGCGTGGACGGGATGCTGCGTTATCTGTCTCCGTGGGCGGCGAGCCTGTTTGTTCTGAACTTATAATATTCTTGTATGCACAAGATATCGAAGCGATTTCTGAAACAAGTAAAAGGTGTTTGATAAATCTTTGGAATTAACGAAAACCCTTTTTTTTATTTAATCACTTTTATTCAAGTGTTTATAATTATTTTTTACGATCAACGTATAGTACTCAAAGAGAGAAACTATTGTCATTTAATTTTTTGCATCCTATTTGCCTCAATATAAAAAGAAAACTATTTTTATCTACAATTTTCTTATGTGAACTATTTAATAAATTAACTACCCTACATTATAATAACAAAAAAACAATTAACGCTCACAAGTTATTTATATTGAAAACAGGAAATCCATGATAACAAAGCTCTCCCAAGGCGATAATATTGTTTGACATGTCACTTGACTGATAGCAATAAATTATGAAGAGATAATGATAACTGAAACCTTTACCATAAATCTTTTCTCAATAGGTATTTTATTATTTATTATATGTAACATTGGCCTCTGTGGCGTAGTGGTAGTGCTAACCTCTTATACACAATGTCCCAGATTCGAATCCCAGTTAAAAATGATTGAAAAATAACTTTATATGGTTGATCAGGGTTAGGAAGTGTGTTTATAGTTGAGTTAGTACCCGACAGCAGTAATATTGAGGTTGCTTTGGGACTAGCTCAATCTGTTTGATACTCCAACTACATCACAGATGCCGAAATATTTCAAAAAATACAAATCATCTAGTATGGAAGTTTGGTGTTAGTAATGATGACGATGATAAAAGGAAAGTCACATAACATAATTAATCACAGTATGTAGAGACAAGCTTTTCCAGAATTCCAAATTTCGTCAAAATCGGTCCAGGACTTTTTGAATTGACTCGTTGCAAACAGAAAACAAATCATTATCTCTTATAATGGAAGTATGGATTTGATTTGAATGCTGGTCATGCAAGAAAGATTTTTGAAAATTTCCTTATAATACGAAACGAAGCTTTATAATAGCTAGGGAAAGTTTTTCTTTCTTAGATATTTGTTTCAAGTAAAAGTAATATGCGTAAGAATAGACATTTATGTAAATGTTATTATTGAATTGAATTTCATAAGCTTAGAACCTAGCTTTCTCGAAAACAATAATATTAACAGATAAAGGAGTTTATTTTCATTGATAGATTATTTATTTCCCGTTATATGAGTATTATAAAAAATGCACTATAGCCTCTAAAATAAATTGTATGTTATGGGATACAAATAATGTAATTTCTGCCATAATATAATTTTAAAATAATAATTTCTACCAATCGCAAAATGTTCTATTAATTTTGATCAAAAACAGGACAATTTAGTTCATAAACTTTTATTAAAATACCGAGGTAGGTACAGTAACTGAGGTATGTTTTTTAAGGAAATGTCAACTTTATTGTAACCATGTAGGGTATATTTGTAAATAATGATAAGATAGCAAGTTTATGGACTTGTTCCCCCACTTACTGAGATATTGATTGACTGATTTTGTTTAGCAGGGAGGCAAATAAACATACTAATGGTAGATTTATTAATGTATTTTTAGGGTTCCGCAGCCAAATGGCAAAACAGGACCATCGTAGTTTGGCCATGTCCTGTCCGTTCGTGCCTATGTCATAGACATTTTTTCGGAAACTACGTACTTTACGTGTTGAAAATATTTAATGATCCGCTACAAAATTGTAACCTAATAAAGTATAATTTTAAAAATAAAATTACTTTTGTATCAACAAAAGTAATTTTATTTTTAAAATTATATATAACTGAGATATATAACTGAGATAGATACTATTTCGGAATCTGTAGAAAGTGCTTAAAAAAATCCTTCGTGCACGTACACACGTGCGTTTTGCTCCGTAAGGCGGAAGAATTCCAAATAAGATAATAAATTGTATTTGATTGACTATCAAACAATTCTTTTAAATATATTTAAAAGGAAAGTAAGTTACTGACATAATAATGTGTCAGCGCACAGCTGTAAACGGATTCGCTGAAATTAGATAATAGGCACTCAGAATGACGTAAACATACCAAAATTTATTTTTGAAAATCCCAAGGAAACAGACCCCGGTTAAAAACTTGATCTTGAGAGTAACAATAAACAAAACGAAATAAATATTTCAATGTTACCTCTGTACGAGGTAGGTACTGTAAAATCGATCTACTCGGTAAAATCAAAACTAACGTAAAAACTTCGTTAAACAATTGTAAAGGAATAAAAATATTGGGTGACTACTTTGTCTAACCGACTCTAATGATTTTTATTTTTATTCGTAAAATAAAAATCATAAGTCTAAGTAGCTTTAAATAAACATAAAAATATAAAAGTGGGGCTACAAAAACACACAGGAAAGTTAGCCACAAGTAGAGTCTAAGTGGAACTATTTATAACCGAACTCAGCTTTAATTAGAGTCGTCTACATGCCGGCTTGTGATCTACAAATAAATCATAACACATGCACAAATCTTTATACATCTTTAGTTCAGTCTCTTGCTGAATTTATGAAATTATTTTTGATAATAGCTGTTACACAAGTATAAGAAAACAACATAACATGTAAACAACATTGAAATCTAATTAACAACACTTACATGTTCCGAGTTCGCTCTACTTTACAGCAAAGAAAGTAACAGAATGACGAAAACAAATCTTCCAAAGCAAACAAACAAGCCTTCTTTCCTCCGGAACGACAAACAGGGACAACTAAAGCTTTAAACACAGCTGACACTGAAAGCACTGCTAAAACTTTTCATAATTCACACTACGAAACAACTTACTGGTAAATGTAAAGCTAATTCGGTAGTAGATCAAGAAATGATCGATAGCGGTTACAAATTACACAGACACACTGATAGAGATGTGGTTACAGTAATAAAAGCACTTGTATTTTGTAAGTTCATTGAAAGCGAGCGTTTCGTAAATGAAAATAAACAAAGTCAATGAACGAAACGCCCGGCGCACGTTCGCCGCCCGCACGCGCGACTCCAAACTAAATGCTAAAACTTGGTTGGATTTGGACGTGGTATGGACAGAGTGCATGCGCTCCTTGGTTCAGAGGGCTGGTGTGTGTCAGTACAGTACTCCAGCACACTCATCTGTGTGCAAGCTTTGTTAGTTATAATTGTCGACGCACAATAAGTGCGTACAGAACTCCGTTTGATTAAAATTTCTTTTGTATCTGAAGCTCTGCATGGTCTTTGTGAAAGGAATTAGGGGAACATGGTTAATTCCTCGCGCAGGTCGGCACAATTAACGGATAGTGCTGTAAATAAAGAAAGGTGAAGGGCTTTACAAATGAAAAAGTTTACTCAACATCTAAAATTAACAATTTAAAAAAACTGCCAATAAAAGAACTTGTTCAAAACTTTTCGAGAAATCTTAGCACGGTTTTTTTTATTCGTATGATCTGTGGTTTTTACAAATGTTAAGCATGAATTAGAAAAATAACGAGTTATTTTGCTGCCGGTAGAAATAAACGAGGAAAATTTTAAAATTCTAATATTTTTATAAGTTTGTATTTTACTTGCAGTAATATGATGAACTTAAATTTAGGTATAAAGTTATAAGGAAACAGGAATAGGTTATACTTAGTTCACGTAAAAAAAATATATTTATTGCTAAAGTGAGAGATAACACTGCTAGTCATATAGGTAACAATATTAGTCAGATTTCCTGTGTAATGTTATGATTATGATTAACAGTGATTTAGCTGATATCACAGTTATAACAATAAACTCACGCAATCAAAAATTCTTGAACGGTTCATAAACCACTCGGACACAAAGCACATCGCAAAAAAATTTCGACTTGTTTGCTCAAGACTCAAGTATAGCGTCGAGTCAACCGCTGATAGACTGAAATCTTAGAATATATTAAAGCTGCGTGAGTAACTATGGAAAAGAACAAAATATAAATGACACCTTGTTTGAGCAATTGCTGAAATGTTGTGGAATTCGAAATATTTTTAATTTAAAAAATAGTTTAACTTAGAAAGCTGTAAAAAGAAGCACAATTTTTTGATTCTTAGAGAACACATATTCTACCCAAGCCCTTTGGCAGAAAAGCAGACAAAAGTAAAAATCTAACTTCCCTTATAAAACCGTTCAATGACCTGAGGTTCAAAATCCTGGAATCGATGCACCTGGAAGATACTCAAAAGTTCACAGAGGCTGTAAAACCTGTAAAACAAAATCAGGAAACGCCGAAACAGAAATAAAATTTTACCAACAAAGCTCGTCGTAAATTTTGATAGCTTTCGTATTATGAGTATTGAGTATGCAGGCACGTCTGAAACTCATTCATAAAACCTGTCTTTAAATTTCAGTGGCATTAAAACCATAAAAAGGTAACGGTCTAGGTTTTATCGGAACCAATTCTTTCATTTGTTATGTGGTTACCAGTGGGAGTAGTAATAAAGTACCTAGCATAATTTGCAAGTCCTGCCCTGCGATGGTTTATAAAAGATGATTTGGAAATAATTTAACTTTGCCATTGCAAATAGACTTCGAAAAATAAACTCAAAAGCATCAGTCATTCCTAAGCCAAGGCTAGGTCACTCAAAAGATTTAATCTTTACTAATCCATTTGTTTTGGACACACTGGATTTTTGACAATCAACTCATAAAAATTTATTGTACTGCAATGCAGATGATGGTGATAGGAAACTAAGTCAAGGTACGACAAGAAGCCTTAAAATCACAACCTATATATAACCTATATCATGGAGACAGTTCATATTAATGTGGCGCCTATAATGCTGATAAATTTTCGACCACCTTCTGTGTAGACAGCTAATATGGCCGCGCACGTGTTTGTTTTGTAGTCGCCGAGGCATCGCCGACGTGACTTTGACCCACGACACGACCCTTGGCTCCGTGTTTCTATGTATCGCATTATCACGAAACACGGTATGTATAAGGATGTCCCTTTGCAGAAACGTTGCAAGAGAGCATGTTCAAGCAAAATTAATTAAGAGGAAATGTTTGAGTAGTCATGGCTTTTCCAATCTTAAAATTTATGTAATCATTAAATTAATCAAATAAATCGACTTTTATTATTTTTTTAAATATGAAGCAAATTCAGCGCTATTATAACTAACCTTGAACTTATATTATTGGTGTTAGGCAGTCAGCCAAGCCAACTATAAAAACTCTGCCAAACTGCCTGTTTCAACAGTCTCCAAACTTAAAGCAAATAGCTAAGATGATATCGGGAATATGTTAGTTACGAGTATGAAACCGACCAACATTAAACTCCTAAAGGGAAAAAGTCAAGAAGACATATGTTTTACCAATAAAATAAGACATTTTTATTGCCACAAATTGGAAAATTACGTTAGAACGTTATGTAGAAGTTTATGGACACGCGACTTATTTAAAAAAATAAGATAACCAAAATACACAAACTAAATGTTTAGGAGCCTAAATTTGTTCTTTATTCGATAATGTAAAAACGGCTTGAATAGTTTAAAAAAATAACAATGACGATTGACCTGCCCCAATAAAGTTTTGTCACTTGGGTTCTCACATTTACCAACGATGGTTGATGAGTAAGCCTGAATCTGCCTAATAACATGGCTTTGCGTGCTTAAAATTTCCTGGTAGCCCGCTTGACCTCCGCGCACCCATGAATTATGAATTTTCCAATATGACTAAGGCTAGGTGACATGAACTCAATTCAGTTTCGAAAGTTAGTGTTACAATATTTTGTCTCTTCTAGTGACGTGTTGTATTACGCCCTTGTATTGACGCATAGTATTTGGAAACAAATTAAATACTTTATTACTTGAGAGTTATAAAATTAGAATAGAAAAGATTTGTTTTCAAAATTGGATACGGTATCACTTATTGACGTCACATCACTTAAATCTAATTATAACTACTACCGCTTCCAAAGTGCATATGAAGAAGAAGCGGCGGAACAAACTACACTGCAGCATTTTCACAAGAAGTCAATTTACAAATATAGATTCTTAAATCTAAATCGTGGACGAAATGCATTCATGTAAATGATTTCAATAAGAATATTTCGTCAAATCATCTTGTAATGTCAAATCCCTAAACTATATAAAGGCGTTAAAATACTTTGCGTCTTCTCGCTTTATGTTGAAATTTCGCGAACATAATGTGATACTCAGAAATACATAATTAATCCTGGTAAAACACTTATCCTAGCAATCGCGATTTACAATTATAACGCGAGAAAAGCCGTTTGTGTGAGCTTGTAATGTGTATCAAACTTAACTGTAGGTATGTTTATTAAACACACAGGGCAAATTACATCAATCCTGACGTCGAGTTTTTCGACCTGTGACCAACCAATCACAAATAAAACTCCTAAATGCGACCCATTTACCAACTACAAACTAAACAGATGAACGTGTCAAGCATTCAAGTACTCTTGGACATATGGCTACATTTTTTGCTCGTAACCGCACATGGAGTATAGTATCTCACTGGAGAAGGCATGGATACTTTTTGATAGACAATAACCGATATGAGAAAAGATTCATTGAAAGCAGAACAAACCATACATTGCTGTAGTTATCTACTTATAATTTTTAAAGGTACTTTCCCATTATTATCGAGTTATACAATTTAAATACCGAATTTAAACAATTTCAATAAAATTCTCTTTCATGTACAGGTATCAAGATAAAATTTATTTTTTCATGCTGTATGCCTCCTCCCATAATTTTATCCTCACGATACCGCAGATGCGGATGACGCGCAATCTCTATTTAGGATAAGTTAATAATTTGCATATATATTTCGAGGGTAACCGTTATGACTAACGAGATGTTCAGCACCTTTTACTTTTACTTGAAGTGAACTGTACGTAATGTTAGATGACGAATTGATTGCAATGTTTTTATTATAAACAATGGCCACAGCTCGTGGTTTTGGATGCGTGTTGACGAATATGTCTTTATGTCAGTAACATCTTCCTTTTATAGATCCCGGATTTCGTGGTGTCCCAAACGGAAATTTAACCAAAGTAAGCAGTTACACATAACCTATCCTTTAAGAGGTAGACAGCTAACTACTGAACGGATTTGAATGTAACTTTTTTGTTGGCTCTTATTCCTAGCCAACATAAAGGATATAATTCATTTTGGAATCTGGTACAGCTGATATCGAACCATACCAACTCAACTAAACTATAGGAAATATCGAAATGACTTCTTTAAAAAAGTTGTTCAACCAGAGCATTTTCTATTGGCGAAAAAAATGGATGATCTGAATCATGTGAAGCCAAAGGGACCAGCTACTCTGTAATATGTGCCGAAATTTCAGTAAATTTAATAACCTTAACCTTCGTATTTCAAATAACAACTACTCAACGGCGTCAACTAGTTTACAATATGGGCGGGAAAGAAGAATATGGTACATACTTGTTTTTCTCCGCTATTGACCAGCATAGAAACTAACTCGTTTCAAAAACCACTCCCATAGTGAAAAACAATGACAAATAGCACTTAGACACTTATCAATTACCAATAAGAAGATACGAGTGAGTGAATAATGCACAATTTGTAACAATTAATTTAGATCTGTCGGATCGTCGACCCGCCGTCCTGTGATAGCACACACAAGGCATATCTAGAGCACTAATGTAGGCACAATGTGTGTGTTTATCTGTGTCATCATTCCTTTCAATGCTAGTTTCAAACGAACTAGTAAAATATAAAATGTAATAAATAGATGCAATCACGTCTTTACCCGTGAGACCGTCGGTGGTCGAACGGTTAAGGTGCAGGGTGAAATGCGCAAGTGAATGCGTGTGCAACACAAATTGAAATCCTAACTCGGCCATGTACCAATGACTCTTTTCTAAGTTTTGAACATTACTGATTAATGTTTATGTAAACATAAAAAGGTTAGGTCAAAGATTTCAAGAGTAACCTAAGTCAACGAACTTGCACGGAGAGAAGAATGAATGTTCATGAATCGAAAGAAGTCTGGATGGATCAAAGCAAAACAAAATATGTAAGTAGTCTACATCTATTCGTTTTACAAATTACCAAATATTATGTATTGTATAAATTACTTAAGGCGTTGGACTATAGCCATACTACAGCATATCCCAGGCACAGTGACCTAAAGTTTCATTAGTACGACTTGTACTACCACGTCCCATGTACAAAAATGATAAAACCCGTTACTTTTTCCATTCAATCAAACAGGTGATGTTTAGAAAAGATGACATTTCTGAGAAATATCTACATTTATACTTGTAATAATATCTTTGAAGGTACTTGATTCATTTTTTACTGCAGAAAAATTGTGATTCATTCTTAACGTGCAATCGACACCCGTCAAAAAAGCAAACTGCTAATATTACAAAACAACAAGGGGAAACGGTTATTTTCTCTCTTTGGGGTTCCGTTCCTGTTTCTGGTAATTTTGTTACTCATTTTTTAAGGCCAGTTATAAGTAACTTTCACATAATTATCATTTAGAAAAAACAAATAGGCATTTAAAAAACAAATAGCTCTGGACATTTTCGTTTCTTGTGCCTTGTGACTTTCTTGTGCTTCCGTAAGCCATCCTTTATAAATTTTAAATGAAGACGTGGTACAGTATTATTCATATCTGTCAGAAAGAAACTAATGAATCTCTGCCTACCCTTTCGGGAAAGAGGCATGATGAATCTAGTGTGTATTTTTTTTTTAGATTTCCCTGAACTAGCACCCTCATTGGACTTGTCCATGTCCCGTTTCCGTAGGAGTGTCTTCTAATTTAGGAAACAATTTTAAATTTCTTACGCCCTGTATTTTTTGTAATATGGCTCCACGTTCACAGTCAGTAACGCAAGGATTTAATACCTACATATTTTTATCGGTATTGATTGATTTACGACAAAACTTATTTACTTATGTTTTCATTCATTTCACCTTTCATAATATTGACAAAGAGTATTTAATTGTGCTGATTATTCTATAATGCACAAAGTCTGCATGTTTCGCCATGACTCACGGCTTCCACTGCAACTGCGCTGTACGTGCGATGTTACATTTGTTTACATTAATTGCCTGAGTTAATCATCTGTTGGGACATGTAGTAGGTATATTAAATCTCAGTAGGTAACTAATTAAAGATGCAGAACTTACAGTAAAACAAACTCTTTTCGTTTACCTTAATAATAACAACCTACTAAAAGCATTAGATACACATTCTGGTGTTATAGTGTGACAAACATACTAACCCAATTTTTGATACTAAGTTAGATTCAGTTACACACACAAATCATCTAATTGTCACTTTCAGGGTAGACATAGCCGACAGATGCAAGGGGCGAGAAGCCCACGCTTAGCTGGGATTGTAATGGAATTTAGATCCCGGAATAATATCATTTAGCTATGTCATCGCCCAAAAGAGATCCAAAATTTTGTAAGCTTTTTCAAATATAAATCATTGTTTAAGCTTTAGTTATGAAAACGTTTGTTGAAATACGATTTTATCATAATTAACAAAAAGATACTTATATCGCATAAAACGAGAACAGATGAAATAAGTAGATATTTAAAACACCGTTAAAACTGTTACGCTAGTCAGTTTATTTTTAAATCTCCTGAATGTCTAGACTTTTGTAGGCCATCAATCGGGTCCTGTGGGATCATCAGGGATCAATGACCGGTGCTTTCACAAACGGAAGTTCCCTTAACGAATTGGTGAGAAGTTTCAGAAAAAGTATCTAACAAAATGGATAGGTAACCCTATAAAACTTATTCTACTTCAATATATTCTTATGTTTACTTTTATTTAATTCTTGACTTGAATATACGAAAAATCTTTACTTACGTAAGTATCTTTCTTATCTTTATCTATATCATAATAAATGAATTCTGTAAAGTCTTCTTCGCACTAAAGACCTTCTCTTTCTACATTGCCCGACTTGCGCCAACCTAATATTCGTCATATTTTGAATGAACCTTACAAAGATCAGTGTATTTCAAGAGTAGCACATCGCTATAAAATTCGAAATTAAGCAGACGAAAGCGCTGACAGAGGCTAGTGTTAGTATTAATATTAAAAGGTTGTTCACACTCCACACTGTCGATGAGAATGGAAGATATTTTTGACAAAGTTGACGAGCAAACGACGACACAACTTCGTATCGTTTGGGGATTTGATAAGATACTGAATCAAGAAAATATAGCACCCTGAAGAAACTCCGTCGCCGTTGCTTTATTTACTGAAAAATATTTCAATTATTTTTAAAGATCTGTTTTTTTTCTTTAGATCCCGCGAAATATTATGAGGTGTAATGTAAGCATATTTGTTTTTTTGAAGTACTTTTCATCGTAATATGAGTGATCCTCTACAGATTATAATATTATAGAGAAGATTCCAAAACTTACATATAATATTTTTAATATGGATAAGAAAGGTTTTATAAAACTGAAACCCACTGAGAACCATTTAAGTAAACAAAAAAGTATAAGGTCCAGATATTTTTAATGGTACCGAATGCACTGAATATTTTATAAAGAAAAAACAAATTTAATAGATTTACCATTTGTGTGATTAATGAACTAGTCAAGAAATATGTGTGAGTTAGTGGCATTTATTTTTTCTATTCTTCTTATTAAATTTCTCGCTATTCTGGGCTATATGAAACTGTAAAGTATTCCTGCTACACTTCAATAGTGAATCACTAAAAATTTCCCATCAAAAGTTCAACCTACCGAATATTTATTGGTGGATGGTGAAGCCTTTGGGTTCTATTATCTCCCCTACTTTAACAGAATTAATACAGTTTATAGAGGATTACTGAATATGACTGCTACCATAAGTGAGAACTAGCTAGAAGCTGATAGTTGAGTCTGATTTTCGAAATAGAACAACTTTCCTTTCAAGATGTCGTAACGCAAGTAACCCATATCATGCAATTGCGAAGGTTGACAATAAAACGCCTACTTTGCAACCGTTGTCAAGCGGTAATGTATCCAATGAACACCTAATAAAAATGTCAATCAGTCGAAAAAAGTAGAAACGACCTGGAATCATTGCAAATTGTAAGGAGCCCATCACACGTGCCAGCATCGCATAGTGCTTATTTGTCTTAATCATTATTTTTCTAACATTTGTTTGTTCTCTCACAAAGAAGCACAGGCGAAAAGGCACAGGTTTGAATCCCACCCCGGTCATGCACCAAAGACTATTTTCGAAGTTATGTACATTAGTTTGAATACTAACTGATGCTCTTACGGTGAGGGACAACATCGTGAGGAAACCTGCACATTCGGGTCAGATTCCCCTGCGAAGGTTGCGGAGGTCAGACGGGAGTCGCTTAGTGTAAAATCCTGACTCGCCCAATCTGAAACCATGGTCAAAGGTCCATCGTTTTACTCAATACTAGCGTGGAAAGGTCAAGGCCGTCTGGCGCCCAGCAGCCGGTTACAGATGAAATCATGATTACAGATATGTGAGTTTTCGCACTATGTAGCCTCGTAGTAAGTTTCAGGTTATGACTTTAAATATGGCCTCGTTCTGTATGCTGGAGCTTTATGCTAGAATTGAGAACCAGATTAATTATGTGTCTATTATTAGAAAAGCTAGGTAACTGCGTTAAGTGCGCTTTTAATACCCAGACAGCAGCATAGTAAGTAAACTAATCAACATGCCCCGTTACGGAAGCCAGAAGAAAGTCGATTCGTGTGAAAATCTGAATTACCCAATCATAAATTCAAGAATCATGGTCAAAGGAACACTCCAGAAGACTCCACTCCAGAAAGTTATTGAGAATAACGCGAGGTAAAAGATACAACATGTATTCTTATGTACATGGTCCTCAACTCGCGGGTACTTCTAAATTAATTACAATAAATAATCTCCATCTTCCTCGTTACTCGGCCGTAAAACAGTCGGGCGTGGTCGTAAAATGGGGGGTGAACGATTCGATATGAGCCCATATTGTCCTCGAAAAAGAATAACGAGAGGACATATGAAGAACTCATGCAGTGAGGCACAGTGTAACAATTGATCATTCACTTGGCATAGTCACTTGTAAGCTAACAATTCAGTGGCAGAAGAGTTACTGAGAAAATATGTATTAAAAATATATATTATTATTTATTTATTTATTTTTTACACAGATTGAGTTAGCCTCGAAGTAAGTTCGAGACTTGTGTTACGAGATACTAACTCAACGATACTATATTTTATAATAAATACTTATATAGATAAACATCCAAGACCCAGGCCAATCAGAGAAAGTTCTTTTCTCCTCATGCCCTGGCCGGGATTTGAACCCGGGACCTCCGGTGTCACAGACTGTGCGTACTACCGCTGCGCCACAGAGGCCGTCAATTATGTACGTAGATAGATATACTCGGAAACTACTGGATTGGTATATATATTCTACTAACAGAGGAATATACCTACTACTATTTCTTACATTCTGCGAAAGATCCTTGAAAAAATAAATGAGGAAAGAAACTGGTTCGTACCTTTTTAAGAGTAGATAACACAGGTAATTAAATAAGTGACAGTGAGAGTGAGATGCATTAAGTTTCAATTCTACAATCTCAATATTTCCATACCGTACCGAGAAACGAACGTAATAAGAAGCAAATTAACCTTTATTGTAAGCCATCTGTATCGAACACGTAAATTGGCAGGAGTATGTGTTCGATCAATAAGGATAATTTCAAATCAAAAGCTTTTTGGTAAAATTTATGTATTCGT
This sequence comes from Amyelois transitella, assembly GCF_032362555.1. Lineage (NCBI taxonomy): Eukaryota > Metazoa > Arthropoda > Insecta > Lepidoptera > Pyralidae > Amyelois > Amyelois transitella. The sequence continues at coordinate 3,693,685 of NC_083516.1, read as the reverse complement.
ATTCCGTGTACCTTATATGATGAATAAATCAATCTACTATTATGAAATTCTTGAGTTACCAAGCAACTGGATGACTGACTACTGATACTAGGCGAAGGGAGAGTACGAGTAGGTACTTTATATAATACGGAGTAGGAAGCTCTTTGTTAAGTATAAGGAAATAAAAAGAGAGTATTACCTGGAATTTCTTCTAGAACGGGAATAATAAATGACTTTCGAATTACACGGGCGGAGAGTAACAAAATATATTTAATTGATGAATAATGTACTCTTATAAAAGAGGGCTCTCAATTACTGATTGACTGACAAATCAACGCACAGCCCAAACCGATTAATCTAGAGATTTGAAATTCGGCATGTAGATTCCTTAAGTGGTCACCGAGCTAAGATTTCCCGAAATTTCCGCTAGAACGGAAATTAACGAAATTTTCGCGAGTGGAGCCACGTAGGTACTCTAGTTAAACAATAAACTCTGAAAATTTTGTTCTGTGATACCCAAAATCATTTCCCATATTTCTCATCTAAATATACATATATCTAAGCACCCTGGCAAGCAGTATTGATTCATAAGACAAAATCTATAGAAGGAATTCTTTTCCTCAGAAAGTTTAACAGAATTATATGTACGAGTATATCTCATTTGACGTTTAAATGACTCATGGGGAAAAACGCTTACTACTTTACGTGCCCGCCACCGCAAAAACGTAAATAAACAGAAACTTGAGGTGTTCAGAGTAGATCAATTAATTCAATGACTTGCTTTTAAGGATGAATCAAATATAGCGGATGGAAAATAGTTGACTGACTATTCTTTACCGAAAACCCACATTTGTACGTCAGTTTGCAAATAGAAATATGTAGTTGAGGTACATAACGTATACTAAAGTCATCGTCCCACTCGTGCTAGTCCCGATTGTGCCTTCACCTTTCGGGAGATGAGTTTGGAGTGCGTCTAATGATAACGAACCGATTGGTCAGATTTATACCTTAAAATCAGCACATTTAACCAACTGTCCAATTCGAGTTAGGTTTCCCTGCAAAGTTGCGGATGGGAGTCGCTTCATGTAAAAAGTAAGTTCAAAATGGTAAGAGTGCAATCGGGACAAAAGCCAGGAGGGAAAAAAAATAATTTTGGTACATGCTGGTTTCGTACGAACTAGTTGTCGAAGCCTCTTTTTAAATATTTTAAGGTTCTACTTTTATTCCAGTTAACCTATAACTTTAATAGGCAGTTAGTACTCACATTTAATTTTGGGAAAATATAGTCATGAACAGTGTGTGGTCCCCTAGCTACTAGCTAGGTCGCCCACAGCCATTACGAAGTACAGTCAACACCACAGCGAATTTGCCTTCGTTTACTCAGAAACGTCGGCATTAAGTACTAAATTCCACTGAATGGCATCTTGATATTCTGCCGTGTGTACAGTGTAACTGTCCCGAGGCGTGTGACTTCCGCTGTAGTTAGTCCATGGAATATTGATGTGTTCTAAACAATTACGGCGCCAACATTTCCACGGACACACCTACATTTCACTGACTACAATAAAATGTTCACCTACCAGGATACTAAAACACATAATCATGTCTTTATTATGTACGAGGTTGACAGAGCCAATAGTCACTAACGACTCGAAGGCCCCATTTGCTAGTCGGCTTAAACATGGAATTGAGATTAAGGGATAAACAGTTAAGGGGTTAACAGTGACAAGTTGTTAGTTTATCGCCTAAAAGAAGAATGCCAAAGTTTATTCTTTCCCTTAATAAGACTTTTGTAAAGCAGCTACGAAGCAACTACAAGCTAACACACTATGTTCCACACTACCAAACCAGCATTAATAGAAGCTTACCTATTCATGATTTCTATGAAAGAGCGTTGGACGTACGACAGCACAAAAATAATAAAACTTTTAACACTGAAAAGAATAGAACAGATTGAGGCCTCGGGCTCTGAAGTAAAACATCAAATAATTCAAAGTATGTTTTATTATTGGGAATTTCAGTGCGTTTGACTTTAATCTTCAATGTGCCGTGTGGTTCTTGGCACCAACGGAAAAAAGAATATGACTACTCCATCTCTTTCCTATGGATGTCATAAAGGCAACTAAGGGAAAGGCTTATAAACCTGGGATTCTTCTTTTTGACGATGGACTGGCAACCTGTCAATAATTGAATCTCAATACTAGGTGTCATTATCTGAACGTGGCCTATGGGTATTTCCAAGACTATTGGCTGTCTACATCGCAAGTGATATCTATATCACTTATATTTGTATGTTGACATTAATCTGCGTGATGGTGAGCAAGATGGGGTCTAAGGACGGTGCACGGAAACTCAGTGGAACTGGATGGCACTGGATGTTAAATAATAATAATGCCACACACGTGTCTGTCAAAATTTCTGAACTTAAATGTTCATGACCGTTTGAAATATTTCGCATTTCATGTTTTAATAAGGCTGGGGGACTCGGGCGGATGTAAAAAAATCAATTGAATCATTTTTCCGATAGTACTACAATCAATTAATAGTTGCCTTTGTCACCAATGACTCACCGCCAACATTGTCTGAGCATTATCTGTAGCATAATATGATAGGAGAAATTATTGAACTTGAACAAATATATTTTATGATAAATATTTTAATTCATTCGCGGATGGTAGTACCTAAGTGCCTACTTACAGACTTACTTAGAGGTTTTTTTTTATTATAAATAGCTAGGTATAGTTTCACACAATAGTACTTTCATTGATTATATTTTATGAGCGACACGTGTGAGTGACACCCATGGAATTGGTCGCTGCGGTAGAAAATGTAAAAAAAAAACAAAATAAAGATAGGTACCCAGTAGAAGTAAACTCAATATAGAACTTAATTTTACCCTATCTTCCTCCTGACTTTTATTGATTGATGATTGATTAAGGGATCCAAAATCTATATAAAAGTGAAATCATTGGTCATATTATTATCATATTGGTAGGTACAAAATAATATTGTCTGAATAGTAGGGCATAATGTATATTATATTATATATACATCTTTTTGACATGAATTCTTATTAAAAACTTCTTTATTTATAACAGGCATAAAAGGTTAAGTTTTACTTATATTGAAATGAATTACAAAACATTCAAACTAATAGTAATATAAAAATATCGAAAAACGCCATTTATTAAATTTTGATATGGTCGACAGCGCGCCATCTCGTGTCGAGTAGTCAAACAAATAAACAAAACGTTTATGGATAGTCTTTGAAATAATACATAGATGGCAGAGAATGCAATTTCTTGAATTTGATGTGATAATTTAAAATCATGGATTATAATTAATTCATGTACATACTTAGGAAGTTTTACTATTTTATATAATAAGTCTTAGATATTAACTGTGAATTTATCTGTTAGTAGTTAGTACCTACCTTGAAGTCCTTTACTTTTTATATTATATTTTCAATCAAATCATCATCGCCGAAATAGCTCAGTTGGGAGAGCGTTAGACTGAAGATCTAAAGGTCCCCGGTTCAATCCCGGGTTTCGGCAAATAATAATTTTTAATTTTGCTCATTCTCTGTTTAGTGGGCGCAATTCCGATGATGGAGAAAAATTATGTTATCGAAGGGAACTAGCTATATCCTGGAATTCGTATCAGGATACTTGTAGAAAGACTGATAAATTTATTTTGGTTTGATAACAACAGCAGTCATGACTCCGACTGTCTTTCGTCTTGGCCTTTCCCTTCAAAAACGATCGGTTTATTCTTAGTACACATGACTACATTAGAAATGCCTTAGAATAGATTTATGTTTGTTTAATATTGTAACTAGGTACCTATGTAGTAACTTTAATGATGTTTATTTATTTAAAAATTCATTAAGCCTCGAAGGTACAACACAAAACCCACAACTTTTTGTTTTCTTCAACTTCAAATAAAAAAATCCGAAGCATCAAAAAAAGACAATGCATCGGCCGGGAATCGAACCCGGGCCGCCCGCGTGGCAGGCGAGCATTCTACCACTGAACCACCGATGCTTCTGTCCAAGTTGGCGAAATTACATAAGTTAAGCTGTATAATGTGCCACCGAAAGCGGAATAATAATAAAAATCGTCACGTAAGTACATTAACACTTTACAGGACAGTACGGTTATAGCAGTGTGCTAAAAACTTAGAAGGTTGACAGCCCGGGCACCGCAGTCGTTTTAAAAGATAGCGTAAAGAGCGCTACGGTGGACACCGTGCTACGTTCATACTATCATTGTAAAGAACAAGATTTACTGTCTATCTACAAGTTATTCAAACATTGTTACTGTCAAATCTAAGAACTAAAATACATACATATTTACATCGTGTAGAACCACAAAAAAGTAGTTGATATAGTGACACCACGGCAATAGCCGTTTAGTTCGCCTAGAACATTCTTTGAAACATCAAGTCAGTGTCGCAAAAATTTGTGACAGAAAACGTAAGTATTTTACTCATTCTTATAAGATTCATATGTACATATGTTGTTATAAAATATAGTATCGATACTAATGCCATTACACAAATCTCGAACTTACTTTGGGGCTAGCTCAATTTGTGTGATTTGCTCAAGTTCACTTTTTGTCATAGATGAATAAAGACGAAGAGAATAATCAAAAAACTGTTGGAGGATGTGTCGACCCCGGAAGATACCGACGATGATAGTTTATTTGAAACATCAGAAAATACTGAAACAGACCCTTTTGAGGCTAACTAACCGTCTTGTTGGTTTAAGTTTCTATTTATAATAACAGTCCGGTTGTATCTGTACAGCGGGTATGCCCGTAGCTACAGACGTATATTGATATTTTAGTAGTCATTTTAATAAGTACTGCTATAGACGTGGTGATTTTTTGTATGAAAAACCGGAGTGTCACCCTGTGTAATTTGAGTTCAGTATTCTGTCCTGTAAAGGGTTAAGCATAAGGAAAAACATAGATGGCTACTTTTATAGCAAAGCAACAATAAAAATTATGAACATCTGAGCCATTTATATTGATGGTTCGTATCTTCTGAGAATTCGATAGAACTCGTAAAACTTTATGTAACATCTTGAGAATCACGAATAAACGTCAATACACGCTTTATGCGATCACCGTTATATTTTATATCATTGTTCTGAGAAATGTTGTTTGTCTTCGCTGGCATAGCAGCCGGCAGCAAATGAACACTCTTATAAAATTTGGTTCAATATATATATAACTCTTACATAAATAAGTGATAGACAAACAATGTACAGTCATCAGTTATAGTAAACAGGATATCAAACTACCCTAATTCATTGAAAACTCTCCTCTATTGCCGCGTCATTGATAAGCGATTGACTGCCAATTGGGCGTAGAAAGTTGAAATGTAGCATTGTATTTACGTAGGATGCACTAAGAGAAGATAATCTGAAAAAGTGTCGGGAACGGAAGTTGACGAGATTTTTTCTTTTTACCTTCTAGTTTAATACATTTGTTAAATGCTGGCTAAAGAAAAGACATCAAAAACAATACGGCTACTTATGGATCTCATATAAATCGGTATTGGTCTCGTATCATATTATATGATCTCAAATCTAAATAAAATTTCCGGTTTTATTTATTTATTAACTTCAAACTTTATTGCACAAAAAAAAATGTAAATGCTGTTTGGCATTTGCATTTAGTCCGCCTTTTGTACCTCTCCGCCTTCACCAGTCTACCACCCTACCAATCAGAAAAACTTTATGTCGGTGGTGCGATAATGTCTTTTGCACATGCATTGCACATAAAAGAAGGTTTTCTACATTAAAAAGTAGACAGTACTTAACAGAGCCTGCAAATGAGATGGCAATACACTAAGATAAGAAAGAGAGAGATGGATTCTTACAATATTAAGTATGGATATGGCTCTAACTAAAACACAAATAAAGTTCAAGTACCCACAAAACTTTGCATGACCATCGTTCATAAAAAGATAAGAAAACTAGTTTTTTCAAGTTACTTCAACTTAAAAAAAACTGAGCTCCGGGTAACATCTTTATTTCCGAGCAAAGACTTCGAGATTGGACATTACCGTTCATTGTGATGATATCGGTTCATCGAGGACAAGGACTCTGTCAAGGATGTAAAATAACTAGAAGAGATTCGTTGAAAGTCGAAATCAACGGATTTCAATTTTTAATTAAACGCAATTGTTTCGTCGTCTGGTGGTCAATCCATGCTGATCTGGTGACAAAGAAATATAAGAATGTGTTCCAGCTCCTTTTTATATCCCTATAGCTACAAAAAAGGCTTAGTCTTTAAATGAAAAGTAAGTTTTGAATCTCACTTCCATCATTTAACCATACAACGGAATGTTGCCTTTGAGTCTTGTAACTATTGGTTTTGACTACCCTTTGAGGATCAAAGACGTGCTTTCTGTACTTACTTAAGGTATTTGTATAATAATGACAAATTGGTAGCCCAACGCCTAAAAACAGTATCCCAAGTTTTCTCGTTCAGAAGCCTCTTCTTAAGATCACAATACAAGGTTTATTTTTATGGTTACCAGATTCATGCCAGAGATCTAAAGGAAAAAACATTAGTTTTATCTTACTGTCTTAAATTAATATACATACATACATACATACATAAAATCACGCCTCTTTCCCGGAGGGGTAGGCAGATTAGTTGTATTATTGTGTTACTTTTCATTTAATTAGTTAAATTAATATTTTAGTGTTTATTTAAGTCTTGTAAAATCTGGGTTAGCTAGGTACTTCTATAATTTCTTATGTTTGTGTATTTGCGACCGAGGTCACCCAGCCCAAATCCCGATTGTCCTGGCGACATTGCTCATGTCCTACGTTACAATAAATTAACTTTTTGTATGTAAGTGTACGTCTACCTACATACTCTAGACGTTAGTGTAAGTACTAAGTTATCTGCTTAGGTAAATATAAATATTGATTTTCAAGCCTTTTTCATTCCATTATTCATTACTTTAAATTTTCTTTCAATGTGCCGTGTGGTTCCCGGCACCAATAGAAAAAGAATAGGACCACTTCATCTCTTTCCCATGGATGTCGTAAAAGGCGACTAAGGGAAAGGCTTATAAACTTGGGATTCTTCTTCTAAGCTATGGGTTAGCAACCTGTTACTATTTGAATCTCAATGCTATCATTGAGCCAAACAGCTGAACATGGCTCTATCAGAATTTTCAAGACTGTTGGCTCTGTCTACCCCGCAATGGATATAGACGTGATTATATGTATGCATGCAGTAAGAAGATAGGTACCTATATATTTACTAGCTCTTGCTTAACTCCCATAATATATGTAAATAATTTGTCATTAAACGTGTAAAAAAAATTAAATTGCAATGGACACTTAAAGAATTCTTTCAGAATGTCAAGAAAAAAAACATTGAAACAAAAAGAAAATTAATTAATCCGGACCAATTCAATCTGCTTCATTTCGTTCAAATCAGTAAATAGTTGTGTTTATTCGAATTTAGTTGGTTTATGCCGGTGCGTTCCAATCACGGGAGGGATATTTACATTTTACATTCAACCAGTCCACCAACTCATGTCTAGCGGAGAACGCGTTCGCCGTTTAAATTTTCGCGCCATAAAACAAATAAATATCATGTATTAAAAAAACAATACAATAATTGTAATTGTTAAAAATATTTATTGAAAACAATTTTATGAACAGATGAATAAGAATTAAGTACAAAGTGGTTTAGTAACGTTGCGATTACAACCTTAATTTAACCCAGGAATAAAATGTAAGTAAAAAATTGACAATTATATTTCTTTAAGAATGACGTACCTAAAGTACTTATCTATAGCATAGGTATTCTACATAAAGATTCATTTTGTTTTGTTCAGTATTAGTTAAAGTAAAAATTGTGTAAAGATAAAAACCATAGCAACTTCTGTATCAATTTATTTATCTACAAGTACCTACTACATACAACTGTAGGTAAATATAATAAGACTTGAGATAAAATGACTACATTTTATCTGTGGTCACTACGATATGATGTTAATGTGATTGTTATGGCTAAGAACATTACTTAATAATAAAATGAAAACACCCAACTGCTCAATATAGGTACTCTTTATGTCGTTGAAATGGTAAGTAGGTATTGTAAGATGGGTATGAATAGGTATATATGACAAATACGAACAAACATAAACAGATAAGTAAGTAAGATGGGTGAGTTAAGTACCAAGGTATCTGTTATCTGCAACCCACTGAACTAACCTAGTTTTAAATTTTTGGTCATGCTTTATGATTTTTTCAATAAGATGAGAACTCGCTTATAGAAAGACTTACCTATGTTAAATCTTAAACACGCATTACTTTACTTTAAAAAATATCAATATACTTAGTTGTGCACACATAAAACATATATGTATATAAGTGTATACACTGACCTTTCATTCATTCAGAACAATTTTGATAACAATTTTCTTTAGTTCTACATGTTTGCTCACTCATCCTTTTGTATGTAATTTACTTTTTTCTTTTAAATAGTAATAATTGACAAAACCTTGACTATAGCTACTTCCGGTCAACTATAATGATAAAGCTTCATACAAGGATACACTGCACAAAGTGGCTCTTTTGTTAAACATTCGTCCTCATTAATTTTATTGTCTTTTACAATCTGTGTGAAAATTTTTAAATTAGGCAACCGATTACCTAAAAGCTTATACATTTTTAAAATTTGTCTTTTTTCACTGCAAGCAGAACTTCATTCAGCCTACATTGTACAAAATTAGGTTGAAAAGTCAAATACCTACCTACTTACAAAAAAATTAATCCTATGATATTATGAGCAGGTATTACGAAATAGTTGACTACTTTTGTGCAAAGCATGTGAACAACAACAATTCATTCACGGGTTTAGACTTTATTTAAAAAGCAGGTATTATAAAGGACCAGCATAGGTCATGTTGCAACATTCCCAGCGGAAGTATTTAGTGCTCCAAAATCCCAGAATGCCAACTGCCATTTCATTGCAACCCATGCATATTTCGCGTCAAATAAATCAATATCTTATCTCTAAGTATATAATACTTTGAAACTACGAGTAAAAAGTAAACTGTATTCAACTGTGCACAAGCGACAAGACCTGTTAGCAGTATCGTGGTAATGTTTATAACTAAATATTTAAACTAACTAACACCTACTTAACACACCTAGTTGTAGGAGAAAAAGTAAAAGTTTCATTACTTTTACAAATTAGAAAAGACAGGTGAAATGCTCGTCGCGGAAGAAAATTCGAAATTTCTTAGATGAAACAAGGCGAACTTGCAAAAGCATTCTCTACCAAAACTTTTACACAAGTTTTGTTTAATATAAGGTTATTCTGTGTCTATAGTAAGTAAGTACGTGTACTTTCTCATATATAAATATCTTTAAAGTTTTAAATTTAGTGTGATAGTGATAGTAGTAACGAATAATTATAAATAGTCTTTCTCTATTCATGTAGGTACCTTGGTTCTCTTATTGCGCAGCCATCTCAAGATACCTTCTAACAAAATCTCAATAGGCCCAGAAGGTCAATAGCTGAATTCATATGCCCAAATTCAAACTCAAAAACTCAAAGTTATTCCGTTCTGATCCCCAAAATTAGATACCTAGGGATCCATTTTATTTTATTCTGTTCGGATCCCTAGTCCGGTGGATCAGAATTAACAATCAAATATTGTATTCCGATTGGATCTCCGTGCATATTTTGGTACAGTCAGTAATAAATTATTTGTTCTTTATAATATTTTTGATCTTCTGTATTAATTTGTCGGCTAGCTTATGGTTTTCATAAAAAATATACATCTGAGAAATATACGTGAGTGGCATTCTTAACCTGGACAAAGGAATATGGTACTGCTATTATTATTTTGTTAATGGTATTATTTTAATTTTATAATAGGAATTACTCGAAAATTAAAAGAGCGAATATCATCAACACGCCACAAACTTTAAAAAATATTGTACCTATACCTATAGGTATGCATATGCCTAAATTGTCGATGGTGATAATCGACATACCTTAGTAATTTATGAATATTATGTCACGTTTATCTTGATATACATGACCCAATACGTGTAGCTATATCCCTAGTATCCACTCCAATCTGGACTCCCAAATGTTTAATAGAATTATAAAGATACATGTTATCACTTCTAATTCAAACAGGCAATACAATACATAACTCTATATTAACGCCTCGTTCGCCTCAAACTGGAGTAAGTTGATATGGGTTAACGACTTCCCATTTAATGAAGCCCTATACCTATACCGATAAACCAAAGCGTGCGTGAAACAACACATTTGTAGGGACCAAGCCTATGTTTACTGAACTAGGTCAGTTTATTTTCTTTCGCACGTAAAGGCCACAGTCAAAAATCTACTTTTATTATAAACCGACACGTAAAAATGCGTGGGCTTTTATTCTAAATCCAGCAGTCATTAGCACGTCTTTTTAGCCACAACAAAGAAAAATAGAAATGGTCAACTTGGTTAAACAGTACTTTAACCTTTGGCCATTAACTAAATACTTTTACAAATAAACCACTATGAAAAGATCAACAATCTATTCATCTAATATTCGTTATTTCTGTGGATCTAAAAAAATGGGAGTTTTACAAAGATCATGAGAAGTAAAGACAATATTTCATCAACTTGTATATAATTTTACGTACTTAAAAAGTTTCCATGCTGGTCTGGTAGCGAAAAAAAAACATAAGTAGTGTATGCCAGCTGCTTCTCTTTCGTGCCGATTGTAAAAGTTATTTATCTTGATAAAACTTGAGATTATTTCTTAGATGATGGGCTAGCAACCTCTCTTTATTTGAATCTCAATTCCATCATTAGCTGAATGTGGTCTTTCAGTCTTTTGTGACAAGACTGTATTGGCTCTGTTAACCCCGCAAGGGGTAAAGACGTGATTATATATATATATTTAGGTTATAAAATCATTGTTTTTGTCAATTTGCCAACACTCATAAGTACCTACTTACTGGAAGGCAGCTGTGGAAGCGGATCCATTATTCCTAAGTAATTAAGCTCATTGCAGTAATGAGACATTTTATTAGGGCCCGGTCAACAACTCTCCTCATTGGCTGCTCGTGCATTACTCGAACAAAGATTTTGGGCTAATTGCTCTGTTAAGGAATGCGTAATTGCATATATCTAAACAATGCATATGGTGTCATGTTTAACTGCGTTTAGGCATATCGCACCATCTTCTCGTTAGTGATCACCAGTTTTATTAGAATATCAAATTACATATTTAAGTGTTTTGCTTTTGCGGTTTTGTGGTAGAATCTTCATTAGCTGCACAATACCTACCTCCAAACCTCCTACAAATCAGAAAAGTAAATACATGGATCATTATCCTCCTTATCTTAAAAAAAAACTGGTTTTATGCGCCGAATCAGGTCTCCATGAACATGGAAACTCTTCGCTTTTACTACTATACAGCGCGCCCACTGTTAGGGAGAACACTCTTTAGTCTTTCACTCTTTCGTTTTCTTTTAGCGTCTTATAATTTACTTTTTTTGTAGATTTGTTGCAAAAGTGATCCGTAAGGAAAATCGGCGCGGATCATCTCTTTTGCATGTAATGTAGCAGTGTAACTGTCTTGTCTAACCAAAGGTTTCTGGAGACGTAATCCGCGACGGATCCGCGTGGCCTAATCTTGATACTACGTCCAACCTTGTTTGAGGTTGTGGCACTCTTCAGTACATTCAACTTATGGCAATTTACAAATTGAGGTATACTTTATTATAACTTGGCTTATGTTAATTAACAAACCGACTTTGACTGATCATGGTTACTTAAATAGAAACAAGGCATTTCCACAACTTTCCTCTAGAGTAGTAAAACGCAAGTTCAGTCGCTTATCCTTACTTACAAAGAATTTGTTATTGTAACATTATCATTTTTTTGCGGAAATCAAAATTACATGCGCGTTGAAAAATATATTACTTTGTGTGCATCCGTTCCTAATTAGTTCAGCACCAGTCCCATCAAACCCTAGCATTTAGTTCACCAAACTATTATTCGTCTCCTAACCCTAGCATCTGCAAAAAATGATTGGCTTAAGTAAACCCAGACAAGTTTTATGCAGGGCATAGTATGTATACGAAAATCTTAGATAAATCAACCATTTAGGTATACATACATACATACATACATAAAATCACGCCTCTTTCCCGGAGGGGTAGGCAGAGACTACCTCTTTCCACTTGCCACGATCTCTGCATACTTCTTTCGCTTCGTCCACATTCATAACTCTCTTCATACAAGCTCGGCGGTTTCGGGTACTTTTGACCTGACCCTTTACCAGGACGTCCTTAATTTGATCAAGATACGTTCGTCTAGGTCTTCCCACTCCGACCTTTCCCTCCACACTCTCCTTGTATATCTGCTTAGTCAACCTGCTTTCATTCATCCTCTCCACATGACCGAACCATCTTAACATACCCTTTTCTATTCCTGTAACTACATCTTCTTTCACATCACAACATTCCCTTATCACGCTGTTCCTTATCCTGTCACTCAATTTCACACCCATCATACTCCTTAACGCTCTCATTTCCACTGCATTTATTCTGCTTTCATGCTTCTTTTGCCATACCCAACTTTCACTCCCATACATTAATGTCGGGACCAACACGCCCCTGTGCACAGCCAGTCGAGCCTTTTTGGATAGTTTCTGACTGCTCATAAAGGCATGCAAAGCTCCATTCACCATGTTCCCCGCGTTCACTCTCCTTTCAATATCACTATCATACTTGCCATCTGATGTAAACTTTGATCCTAGATATACAAACTCTTTCATTTAGGTATAAACGGAAATAACACGCAAATCTTTTTGCATACCCATAGATCCCGGCTCGGCCTCGTTTACATTAAAATACTCATTATTTTAATGTAAACGAGATGTTTTGGTCTTCGCATAATCCAAATCTTTTCAAAGAGTGGCGCTTTGTACCGTCTTAAATCTCTGTAAGTACTACAATTTTATTGAAATTTAAAGCGTTAAAACAACAACGTTGATGATATACCAAAGCATATAGGAAAAAATGCACCACTACACTAATATTTTCGTTACTCCTAGACCTAGACTATTATATGGTTAATATTATCATATTACATCACATAAACTGTACAGATACAAGGAATTTTGTAGTCGAGCGTGCAAGATCTATGAGAGATAAGGCATTCCTCGGAGCACAATGCATTCATTCAACAGCTGCATAGAGGATACAGGATGAAATTATTTAAAATAGGGTTGGACCACATGGTGGAATTAAGTTTCGCCTTTAACACTAACATTTAGTGTTTTGAAGAAAATTTTTGAAATAGAATATTTCTCAATTTTCCCTGAACTACCCAAACTTACACGGTTTGGCTAAAGAAAAAAAGTTTCTTTGTAAACATTGTTTTAAAATTGTCAATAGTAAAACGTTAAAACGCTTTCAGCCATGTTCGGCTAGATGGAATTGGGATTCAAATAGTGACAGCGGTAGCAAGTCCAAACCGCAGGATGATGATTGTGAAAAAAGACCGATCATTCTCAAAGTCCTCTTCTAAGTCGTAAGATTTATCACATAGCGTTAACAGCAGATTTGATCGTGATTACATCATGCCAAAGCCGCTGACCTCTTAATAGGAGTCGAGGAGTTTTTGTTTATTTTCAAAATAATAATTGAGTTTTCGTGTAATTATAAACTTGGCTATTTTTTTATATTCAAAGTTATTGAACTTAAGTTTACCAGTGTGACCTTTATTGACCAAAGAAAATATATGTATCCATCGGGCGATGCCTCGTCAGTCACATAGAGTAAGAATAATGTAATCATTTTTATTTGAGCTAATGCCAAAAACATCTAAGTAGGTCTCGAGAAACAAAAAAATAATAATATTTTTACACTTTGTTCTTTTTGGTAGTGTCACTATGTAAAAGCCATCGATGAAAAAGCCTACATATTTGTAGGTGTACTCAAAATAAAAGTAAACAATCTTTATGGGGCTTTTTGTTTAAAAATACATTACTTAAATAACATATACTTATTTATGAAAGTTATTCATTATGACAACTGATATTTCGTGATGGCTACAATTTTTTTACATAATGTATTTAAAACAAACGGTTGTTTCTGTATTCCAAGAAATGGGCTTAAACTAGATTTGCTTTTTAATCAACTTAATAACGCAGTCCTTCTTAAAGAGCTTAATCAGGTAACCTGGTTAAAACAAGTACCTAAAAAACAAACTTCGACACTCCCGAGTACTTATTTCAACGCTAATTAACAATGTGGAATCTGAGTAATTATTTTGTATTGTAATAGTAATACTTACGAGATCCACTTACTTATCCGACGTAACATCTGAGTCGTAACCTCACGTTAATCGTGTAACAAATAGGTATACCTCTTACTGTGATGTGTTGTTTATCTAATAATGCTACATAAATGAATAAATAAATTTAATAGCAGTCTATGTACATAAAACTCTTCCATTAATGAATAACTGGCTGACTGACCGACAACGCACAGCCAGTTAGGTCTAGAAACTTAAAATTTGACATATTATAGTATAGGTTCTTTAGTTATATGGTGTAAGGGCAGTGCGCCCAAGAGAGAATTTCCCAAAACTCCCACGGGAACATAAGTTTAAGTTTTACTTTAATTCATTTTAAACATGCCTTCTAATCTTCTTCTAGAAGACTAGAAGGCAACATACATAGACATACCTATGTCTTCACGATAAGGGACGACATGACTATATTATCAACTTATTTTAGTAATATCAAAGCAAATCAATAAAAATCCAGCCTCGTAGCAGTGTTACGAAATGGGTGGAGCTTTCTTTTTTGCTGAGCTGAGAGAAAAATGTTCAGAATTTTTATTTATGTAAATTAATCTTTGGGGTACTTTTTCAAAAAAAAATACAGTAGTCAACTTGTTATAGAATACCGGAATCATGATTAGCAATTCTTTTAGAGCAAGTGTTTAAAAATAAAAAAAAAACTATGCCTACGTGTGGTTTTTTATGATACAACAATCTGATAATATAATCAAGTTTGTCCTAAAACATTTTTTGTATACCTTATGGTAATTCCATGACAAAAAATAATGGTCGTTCATTGTGTGATGAAGTCATCTCTTTTATTCATTACCATAACATACGCACATGGTACTTTTGTTTATGCTCGCGCGCATGCTCTAGAAAGCGGTTGTTTCGCAACGCACCGTCAAACCATGCAATTATTATAGTGTTACGTAGGTCTAAGTACTGTTTTATGTGCACAGAAATGGTATAGGATCAGAGGTAGGGCATATGATTATGTGTTTAGTAACTAATCATTTGTTATAAGAATATTTAGGAAAGTTACTTTGGTACTTTTTTATTTATATATTACTAGAGTTTATTTTTTGTGGTTACACTTCCTTTGTAATTTACAAATATAATAGAATTTATCACAAGTTATAACGTGTAAGTTCTAGAGCGTCGGTGGTCAAATCGGTAAGGTGTCCGGTTAAAATGCGTGATGCGTTCACAGGTTCAATTCCCACCTCGGCCAAGTACCAATGACTATTTTCAAAGTTATGTACATTAGTTCGAATACTAACCGATGCTTTAACGGTGAGGGAAAACATCGCGAGGAAACCTGCACATTCAGGCAACTGGATGATAACCATGGATCTAATACGGGTTAGGTTTACCTGCAAAAGATGTGGAGTTCAGATGGGAGTCCCTTCGTGTAAACTCTGACTAACCCAATCTAGGATCCATAGTCAAAGGCCTACCCCAGACTGGACTCCACTCCAGAGAGGTGAGGATGCAGCCGGGGACTAAAGCCAGGAGGAAGAAGAAATTCAAATAAAATCAATCAAGTCTTTGAGTTTATTCACTTAAATGAAAATAACAAATATCTGATCTGTATCAATTAATATAAAATTGTGAATATGCATTTATTATATTACCTCTAATTGGAGCACATATCCATCTGACACCATGAATTTATAAAAATTTGACATTTTATGCAGTTCATCATAAACACCTACGTAATCAAAAACATTTGGCACTTCCCACATTCCATAAAAAGTAACATTAATTGACATGATATCGAATCAGTAGCTTCCTTAATGCGAAACAAACGCACTTACTAGACGTTTACAATACAAAGTAGGCAATTGTCGATATGGAACGTTGGCTAAGGTATCGATGTATGAACACTTTCATTACCCTACCATTAGTACAGGTACTTATTGCAATCAGAGAAATTATGGAAACTTGAAACCTCGTGACCTATAATTTAACACTTTCGCTACAACTGTCTTCAATAAATAGGTTTTTTTTTGATAATAATTTCTTAATAATTCCTCTGCAATATTTGACCGTGTTAAATTTTATAAATTTGTAATTTTATCCTTAGACGAATGATATTATTTATATTAGATCGACTTAAAAAAAAAATTACCTATAAAATTCCACCAACATAAAAATTATCTAAAATAGTTTCCGAAAAACCACTTCCATATTTCCTACAATGATTACACAAGAACGAAAAAACAATAGAGCAGAAAAAATATTACTTATGTAACACATAGGCGATCACACGATGCGTTGCACATGACGCTGCATCTTTATCAGGTTTCACTGATGGTCGTGCGTGCGGAGCACGTTGACCACTAACTGTAGGTAATTACTACTCAACCAAAGTAATTAGACCTCTATCAAACGACAATTTGATTTTTCCGAGGAGTCAAGTTGTTAATTCATACGAGCTAACTAGACGCAAGCGCTATGTCTTTTGAATCTGGTGGAGTCGTACAAAATTTGCAATTGCCGACATCTGCGCCTAGCGACTCAAGTGATAAATGGCAAAGAGTGAAGTAATTTGATGTAGAAAGTCAATTAGTACTGATTCTGCGAGCTACAAACATTAAAGCTTATTATTTATGAACTCGACAAAATATGTAACCACATAATCGAACACAAGTTTAAATACCTATAAGTAAGTTACTACTTTATTTATATTTACGATTGTTCAGAAAATAAAATTCTAGATATAATGAAACTCAAATTTATTTTGTTAATTATTATAAATTGATATTGTATTGTTACAGATGATGGCCGTTAAGAATGCAAAGTTGCTGCTAGTTTTAGGAACAATCATCATCTCAATCGTCAGTGCCATAGTCCCGGTGTCATCAAATGAAAATATCATAGAGAGTTTCGGGAAGAGATCAACTATAAGTACTGGAGGATCACTGTATCCTCGGGAGTCACTGACTAGAGATTTAAGAAGCCTAGATGGTATTTGGAATTTTAGGTTGTCACCTCCAAACGATCCGTTGTACGGATTTTTAAATGGATGGTATCTACAAGATTTAGAGAGGGTAAGTAAATGTCTGGGCAAACTTTTTTCGGTTTTCCATCCTTATCGAAAATAGAGAATTACGCACTATTGTACCTAACATTAGCTACAGCATAGGTTAAATAATACGAGTAAGTATCCATTGATTATATATATTACATAACTGGATTAGATTAGAAGAATTTGTGCTAGCAGGATCACTCACCAGTGAAGTAGTATTAATATTATTCGTAGTAATTAAAATTTTCATTAAGCCTAAACAGCCTATCAGTCTTTTCAAGACTGTCGGCTCTGTCTACCTCGCAAGGGATATAGACGTGATTATAAATTTGTTTGTAATTTATTATTCTGTATGTATTTGCAAGTAATTGTCAGTAATACATCGAAAATCAGTCTTCAAATCCAGTTCATTTGTACTAAGCATATAATGTCTCTCGACTTTGCGCTTTCCCATTTCTTTATACCTTTGTACCTAGTAAGTTTGGTAGTGTAATATTTAAATAAACATTTTGCAGACTGGACCGGTGATCCCTATGCCAGTCCCCTCATCGTACAACGACGTCGGGACGGACGCTGCAATACGGGACCACACGGGCGTGGTCTGGTACGACCGGCGGTTCTACGCGCCGCAGTCCTGGGAGAACCACCAGAGAGTGTGGCTAAGGTTCGGCAGCGTGCATTACCAGGCTAAAGTGGTTAGTATCACACACATTAACATTCAATAAATTTGGTTGACTCGAGCCCGACCGAATCCACGCCATCGCCACCAAAGGGAAGACCGGGGTAACTCTTAGATTGTGATTGACGTCCCAATATTCTTTTTTACTTTCTATATTTTATGGTCTTAGCTACACGAAACTCACATACAGGATATGTGTTTCGCCTCCCCATAAGAATTTATCGTTCGTTTAGAAGCGACCTACGTCTTGTGTGTGCATAAAATTTGGTCCAATTCTTATGTCTCTATATTCTTTTAAATAGACTAGATTTTATGCCTTTACGCTTTTATTATTTCGTTTTATTAATGATTATTAGTGTGGATTTACTCAAGAATACAATACCTATAAGGAACATAAGTAGGTATATGTTGTTATTATTCAACAATCCAAATCTAAAATCGTCGTCAAACTGGTTCTAGTATTTGGACGAAATCTAGTTTTGTTCCTCACTTAATTTCTATACGCGTAATGTGTTCGTTTAATTTGTCTTTCTGTACCTACTGTTTGTTTGCATTCGATCCATTTCCACGTAAAATCAACCAAACATAATCTTGAGTAACAACATAATCTTATAAAATGTAAAAGCCTAGTTACCTATTACTATTCAAACAAATGCCAATGTTTAGCTTCGCTTCCAAATTTTGTTAAGAAGAATCAGAAAAAGATATACATAAGGTACCTATATACAGAAGGTACCTATATAGAGGTAGGTACATTACGAATAATTTAATCTGGGTACCATCATCTTGTGTACTCCCGGTAACACTAAAGGCAATTAGTAACAAACGAAATAACTACGTACGATGTGATAATCCTCCTACGTTTTTTACGTTCCATATATTTTGCTGGTCGCCAAAACTTTTATTAACATTAATTTACATATCATTTGCATAGTTATAAGCCATTTCTGTAATTAATTACGTCACGATATGGAAATTAATAGCTTATTATCTGTACCTTAACATTGTATAACTTTAGCAACAGTTTTACTTACATTTCGTTTAGTTGTTGCCTAATTTTACATTCCATGACGTCAGTTAACATTTTTTTGGAGCTTATTGTGCCATGTGAAATAAATTCGATTTTTTAGTCACTACTAGTTACTTCTCTTTAAGTAGCAACGACCACACTTTGAACATTTACTATACAACTTCACTTAATATTTTGTTATAACTCGAAGTTAAATTAAAAAAGAATTTTTAAATGAATCTATTTTGATTGATATTACCTTATTCAGATTAGTATAATTCAATTGATGATACTAACAGAAAGGGCGACGATCTCTATAGTAGAGGTGGAGGTGTCCTGGCTGACCGCATATGAGTGTGTCGCTAGGCAATTGGTTTATTGCAGACGTGCAATTTGTACACTATCCTACTACTCTCGTGAACCCATCTCGTGATGGTTACGCAATAAATACAGAGGTTTATATCACAGGTAGCTATAGCATTGAGATATTCATACATAGACTCCATTTTTGGCAGATGTAACCAGGAAAAACTTAGCTAGAACAATCATTTTTTCTGATTTTTGTAGCCAAAATTAAGCCATTCCGTTGTCTTTGGAGAGAAGTCCGGGGTGCGCCTTTGTTTAGCCTTTCCGTAAACAGGTCATTTCAAGTTTTGTGGAGTATGCACATCTTGAATCGACGCGTGGATCGACCGATACGGTACCACATAATGATCTCGCGACCTTGAACATTTAGTATGAGCTCTGTCTGATAGAGTAGGTTTACAACAACAATGCCTGTTCAGAATGTCCATTGAGAATAGGTCACCAGAGCATATTATATATAAGACTATATATATATATTGATATATAAGACCATATCAATATGTTAATAATATTGGCAAACTAGCATTACTATAAGTACCTAAGCGTTAATTTGTCTGAATATAGATAACTGTTGTTTACTATTTTGAACACATCATTTCTTCTTATCGTTTCACGTCTATTAAGTAGCGGAAAGCAACGCCTTGTCGTGCTAATGAAGTTAATTTTTATTTGTTTGGAATTTTGATCACTTTTAATTTTTCTCTAAATCTAAATTTTGGTTCACGGCGTTTCGAAAAGTTTAAATATTTTATTACAAAGTCATCCAAACACAACTTTTGTTTTGTTAAATAGACATTGAAACTTGTATATTGATAAAATCTCCACGATTTTGACCTTTCTATCACACCTTATTAAAATATTTTACAAATATCAAGAAATAAATGATTGAGAATCGTAGTGACCTACATTCGCCATATGCAAGGAAACGCGCAGAAATAAAAATATGAATTCGTTCCAGTTCTGCGCGTATAACTAGTATATCACTAGTTTTTAGGTGATGAAAATATTATTTATAATATAACACACATATCTATTTTAACTTTGGATTGGTGTTGTTGGAATACCAATTGCACGACACGAGATCAGGCAGAGGGCAAAGCACTGACCTCGCTTAACCGGCGGCGTTTCTTAATCGGCTTCCTACTAGCTCTCTCGTAGATATACCCACCTCTAATAATACTGACAATGGTGACACATTGCAGGGCAGCTGGTAATTTGTACACTTACACAATTTTTTGGAATAAATATGTTATCAACAGGACTACCTTTAAGAAACTGTTGAACCGTCATGACAAGTTAGTTAGTCCCATTTGAATTCTCTTTTTACGTTTATATCAATGACCAATGTCCTAACCGCAATTTCCAAACCCATTTGCAATCACTGCATAGTATAAAACAAAGTCGCTATTTTAGTCTGTTTGTCTGTATGCTTAAATCTTTAAAATTACGCAACGTATTTTGATGCGGTTTTTTGTAACAGGTAGAGTGATTCAAGAGGAAGGTTTTTATGTATATTTTTTTCCGAATTTTGCACCCGTGTGAAGCCGGGGCGGGTCGCTAGTAAGGTATAAAAGAGTAAAATAAAGTGACCTGAAAGTTCCTAACTCATATTTTTTATTATAATTTGTCAAATGGTTTCCCCTGCAGCTTTAAGCTAATGATAAGCCAGTTTCGAAAAGTGAGCTATGCAATGTTCAGTTATCTGCCATGAATATCATATATCGAGGTCGAAAAATGTAATGTGCCGTATGAACCGTATTTTTTGCATGGAACCGATCTGTGTTCTTGGTTATGGTCCTACAATAGCAGCCTTATATGCGATTGAATTTCAAACGTTATTTTCTACTATAAAATTTAAATGATATGTAAACCTCGCATAACTGATCCTTAAACAAATAAAATTATAACTCCGATATCCATAACCTACTTAATTGAAATCATACTACATAAACGTTTACTCATATCTATATCCCTTGCGGGTTAGACAAAGCCAACAGTGTTAAAAAAACTGAGGGCTTCGTTAAGCTGTATGTATGCGTGAAAATCATTAATGATGGAAAAACCATATAGCCAGTCTTATAAATAACAACTATGTATTTTCTAAACATTTCCACTGTAAATATTTATACTGTAAGCAAACTGATAAGGAATGCCGTCGTCGGCTAACATTTAAAACTCTTATTACCTACTAATCTTGTTTTGTATTGGAATTCAAGATAACCTAAAAAATAAATTAAGTAATTGTTTGAACAGTGGAGTCTTGTGGATTTGCTATCGCAAAACTTAACATTGCCAAGTGATATGACACTAAAAGGCTTTTGATGTACCTTTTTATCAATTGAATCGGTAAAAATGTAGGTCAGTTTATAAATAAATACCTACTTAGCAATTTATCGTAGATAATTATTTTATCATAGCAAAATTTTAATATTAGTACCTTATTAGTTATTACATAATTTGTTGAATAATAATAACAAACAGATCATTAAATAAAATCACACAACAGTTTCGGCATTCGAAGGCAATCAATACCATACCAAAAATAATAATGGGTTGTATATAACTGCTACGTCTCTTTTCTTGGCATAAAGAAGAAAAGAAACACAAAAAAATATATAGGAACTTGTTATACTTCAAAAATAATGTACGTTTTATGATATTGTCACAGTTTCTCAATGGTGTGCAAGTAGCCTCTCACGAGATTGGTCACCTGCCCTTCCAAGTGGATATCACAGAAAGAATCCTGTACAACAGCACCAATCTCCTCACCGTGGCTGTGGACAACACTTTGACTCTTACCACAATACCACAAGAAAATGGGTAAGACTTTAAAAATAATAAATAGTCATCCACCTGGTATTAGTCCCAATTGCGTCTTCGATTAAATATATTACGTATATAAAAAATAACAATAGTTTACCCTAATAGCTCCGTTGATTACCTTCTAGCATATTTAATTGGGTTTACACAATTATTACTAACTTCAACAATTTAATAATTAATTCTTAAACCAAAAAATTTCAGATACGATTTCTTTAACTATGCTGGGATACATAGACCTGTGGTCCTTTACACCACACCACTCGTATACATTGATGATATTGTCGTCAACACCGATATACAAGGATACACCGGTAAGCAAAACTTCTATGGCAATAGTATTCAATCTTTTAATTTACTTATCCTATTTTCAATGATTCGCTGATAACGCTTATTCAGAAGAGTGATACTCTTCGTCAATGACGACGATAGGGATACCCATTGGGATATATTAAACAATTTAAAGCTCTTGTTGAAAACGAAACTAGGAAAAAAGAATAAAAAACTGAGGACTGATATGGGGGCGGAGAATGTATAAGTATTGAGTTTCAGGAATTCCTCAAGAAAAAAGGATAGTTGTTATGCACAAGTCATTACATGTATCTTCCTTAAAGTATACAGAATCAAAACTTTAACAACTTACATTTATTTATCCAGGTATCATTACATACAACATATCAGTAAGAGGGTCAAGTGACGAAGAGATCACTTGTCAAGTGGTAATTTTCGACAAAAACAAGAAGCAAGTAAGCGCGTCGCGGAACTGCAGTGGAGTGATGGACATCCCCCAGGCGAATCTCTGGTGGCCGTACCTTATGCACGAGAAACCAGGATATTTATACACATTAACGGTAAGTACGACGAGAAATGTTTTAAAATATTCAACTGTCAGAATATCGTCTCGGTAACTTTGTAATGCTAGCCAATTTTCTTTCCATAATTACAGTATTATTTAAGGAAATAATAGGACGACACCACCACATACGACTTTCTTAAAACTTTCTTTTTTTATTTTGTTATTCTTTTTACAATGCAAAATAATAAAAAAATCAAAATTAAAAATTTTTATTCATTATTATAGGATATTATTATATCGCTTAATAATTGTCGCATGGTTTAACAACTTGGTTGACGTCAAATAAATTACTTAAAAACTAAGTTTACTGCCGCTTCCAAGGCGTCAGTGCAGAAGAAGCGGTAACAAACTGCACTGCAGCATTTTCCTCAACAACGTCAACTTCACAATATTAAATTATACTTAGAATAGAATGTGGACGGGAGAATACATTGTTCACGGGAGATTTATATATTTATAAAAAAGAAAAAAAAATATATATATATTTTATGGATTGCAATTTTTGAAAATTTGTCCAGCTTTTGAAACATTGTCCTGTTTCAACGACTAAGCAGCCAAAATCTTTAAATATTTTTTCAAATTATGATGATAGGTAATCAGCTAGTGTTTTCTTCCAGGCTGCGCTCGTTAACTCTCGGGGTGAACTGGTGGACATGTATAGTGAAAAGATCGGCATTAGGACCATAGCTTGGACCAACACGACTGTGTATCTCAATGATGAGCCATTATACCTACGAGGGTTTGGCATGCACGAAGATTCAGATGTGAGTATTCTGTACAGTGTTATTTTGCTACTGAATAAATGATTTCTTTAGCGTCTTTTCTGAAATATAATGATTTATTGTTTCTCTGATCTTGTTATTTAGCATGTTTTTGTATCTTACGCATATATTATACGTTTGCCGGGACAGCTAGTATTATATATAATATCTTGGAGTCGGTCCCGGGCGTGACTAGGTTTTATATATAATGTATTTTTTTTTCAATTTCCTTTTTGTGTAATATTGTGATACTAATTGTGACTCATATAGACTTTATGGTAATAATTGTAGAAGTAATTTCTTTAGCTTTGTTGTAAGTAGTATTCGTCCTTAATAATACAATATTGAGAAATAAAGAAATTGACATCATGTCATCTAAATTACTCCTCATTCCAGTTTCGCGGCAAGGGCTGGGACCCAGTTTTATGGGTCAAGAACATGAACCTCATCAAATGGATTGGAGCCAATACATTCCGCACTTCCCACTACCCTTACGCCGAAGAGATCTATCAATTGGCTGACGAACACGGTATTATGATCATCGATGAATGCCCCAGCGTCAACGCTGTGTGAGTTTTCATTTATTATATTTCTGATTTGAGAAGATCAGCAGCAAATCTTCAATTTATAGTGCTTCCTAGTAGAAAAATTACATTGCTTGTAAAAAAGCTAGCAAAGGAAAAGTGCAGGCTAAAAACATAAGTACAGTATGAAAGATCGAACTTTCTGATAAGAAGTTGTACATCAGAAATGACCGATATACTGCCTCATGGGTATAGACTACATCTAGCCGACTAGGCGACATAAAAATTAACTTTAATACCATAGAAGTAAAAGCATACATATAGCACGCATTCCTGTAGGGACGGGAAAACAAAGACTTCATCATCACACTAGCCTTTATCCTTCTATACTTTTGCTTCATCAAAATTTATTGATCTTTTCATGCAAACTCGATGATTAAATAATCAATTGTTCTCAGGATATACTCGGACACGATGTTGGAGAAACACAAGCAATCGTTAACAGAACTCATCCGCCGCGACAAGAACCACCCCAGCGTCATCATGTGGTCCATCGCCAACGAGCCGGTGAGCGACAAGGCTAACTGCGACCAATACTTCAAGTACTAAACTGTTTTATATATACTAGACTGTACCTACTACTATACACTTTATTGCTTTTGGTCTGTACCTGCTAACTAACCCAATCCAGTCGAAGGCGCGCTCTGTGCCTCTCTCCAGGGCGAGGGATGCTTCTAGGGCTAAACCTACCTGTTTTATATCAATTATTTCTATTCGCTTTAATATTTTGATTTGCTCTATTCTGTGGAAAATCATATCTGTGAAAATATCACACCTACATTCTGATAAGTACTAGGAATCTCTTTTCCCTTTTTAGGACTTTTGTATACTTAAGGAGGAACCTGATTTATTTACCTATTTAGATAGTTGTTGTGCAAAATTTTCATATATAGGTATGTATTACTACATGTCTTTACTCATTAGCGAAAAATTATACTCTACAATGCTAATAGCTAAGGATAGGAGTTTATTATAAATCTCTAGTATTCCTATGTTTTATTTACTTTTAACACAAAGAATTTTGTTTCAGAAACGTGGTCCTTCATGTGAAGTCAATGGACGTAACAAGACCTGTGACATACGCTCTAGCTAATCCTAAAGATATTGCAGTGAGTTATAAATTTTATAAATTAGTGAGTTTTATGAATCATTCATTCATTTCGATGACACCATTTATTAAGACAGTTTAAATAATCGCAATTTTCAGGGAAAGCATCTAGACGTGATCAGTTTCAACCGCTACAATGGTTGGTACCACGATCCTGGAAACATCGAGAACATTGCCAAGAGAGTGGAGAGTGAAGCGCGGCAATGGCATCAGAAGTATAACCGATCTGTTCTCATGTCCGAGTATGGGGCCGACACCCTCGCTGGCATGCATTATGTAAGTAATCTGCAATGGCTTTAATTCCAATAACGTCATCTTCTTTTTTTTAACCGTCATCTATATCAATTAAATTGTGATTTGGGATTGTCATAGATAGACGAGATAATTTCATTAGAATCTCATAATTATATTTATTTAATTTCTAGCTTCCAACGTTCATGTGGTCAGAAGACTATCAAGCATCTTTGATGTCGGAACATTTCAAGGCTTTCGACAAGTTACGGCAGACCGGCTTCTTTATCGGGGAGTTCATCTGGAACTTCGCTGACTTCAAAACTAAACAGGGTAAGGAGTCGTATAATTATTTATTTAATAACACCTCCATATCAATGTTCAAAAATAAGTAATATTCTGCTTTGAATCAGTGCTGTTCTAATTTTTAAATAGCGAAGTCTCGCTGAGCTCAAAGGGTATTACCCTTTTAGGGTATTATGATTACATAATCAGTGTAATTTACCACAGAACGAACTTTGTTATAGCTACCTGTTATAAGGCACAACATCTTTAAGTAGGCCTTGGAAACTCATCTAGATCTTACAGAGCACTCACGACACGACACAATGCGTTCCAAATAAGATCAAACTCCAAGATATCACATCAAAATATAGTCTTAATAAGATTGAATAAAATCCGAATCCCATTCTTGGCCATAGTACATCTTTATCTGAACAGGTATCACAAGAGCGGGAGGCAACAAGAAAGGCATATTCACACGTGCGCGCCAACCCAAAGCCGCGGCACATCTACTCCGCGCGCGCTACCTGGCCGTGGCGGCCGCGGACGCCGGGCGCGCGCCGCCGCCCCGCGCGCTCTACGTCAGCGACGGCGCCCCGGCGACACACGGCGAACTCTAGTCGGTACTAATTCTCATTCTACCCACATTAGTTATTATTCTGACGGCAGTCAAAACGGTGCAGTGTCTGTGGATTTGCCGTATAGGTAAAGCAAGAGTCGAAGACTGCTCCAAGATTCGCAACAAAAGCGGAACAAAGAATTATATATAGACCGATACCGTTATGAAAATTTTGAAAAACGAAGCAAAAAACTTAAAGGATAAGTGATGCCGATTGTGAAAATTTGGACAACTCATTTTTTCAAAAGTATGGGTAATTGTTAATTTCGTAAACATGACATAAGTGATTTAACTAAGTAGTTTATGTTTATTATTAGGAGGAGAATGTTAGTATTCAGTATTCTACTTTATTACTCTTTTAAATACTTGGCGAATAATACCTCTCTCTGTTCATAATATTGTCCATAATATCTTCCTTTTCACCTAGTTAACCTGATATTTTTTTGTAAATAAAACATCTACCTATCAAGTTCAATTTTTTTTATGTTACCTAATCAAATTATTGTACAGTCAGTGATCAAGTACATACATATTTTTATCTTTATTCAATGGAAAGGCACAAGTTGTTTTGTTAAAATGAAAAATGTTGTAATGAAATAAGCCAACGCAGGTAATAAGTTATTTAGACCTTGGTTATCGTACATGTTGGTTACCCCTTTTAAGGCAGTGTTCACTAGTCAAGCTTTAAAAGGTCTTAGGTACATATCGGATAAGAATTAAAAACTAACATATTTTAACATATGCGACCCACACAGGCTTTTCTAGATTTACCTACGTATAGTATAGGTATGAACATTAACTTATTGAAAACAACCTGCTAGTGCCTACTGTATCTATAAAATGTAAAAATAGCAATATATGGACACATACACATGCAAAACTATTTTTTGTTTTTATGTTTTATGTACGTAGGTACCTATGTAAAACATGTAGAGTTAGAGTAAAAATGCCTGCTGGCCTATAGGTACAGGATATCTCATAACTATGTTACTTGCCTTCTCAATTTAGTTGATACAAAAAGACTGCAATTTGTTGTTGTCTCAAGATGATACTGAAAATGTATAATAGAAATAAAGTAACTAATGGACTGACGCCAGCACGAACACTTTATATTGTAATTTGTCAATTAGTGTCATAAGTACCTAATTAAGGATAATTTTAAACATATTTCTAAGTAAGATTTATTTATTGAGATACGAAATACAAATTATATCTAACATAATAATAGTTTAATTTTATTACCAGGCCTTTTAATTTTATTACCAGGCCTTTATTGTTTATTTGTTCATTGGTTAGTTTCAATAGGATTGAAGTATCGCTCGGAGCAAGAAATCATAAAGGAAATAGAAATATGTCATAAGGATCTGAGATACCTACATAAATAGGTGCTGCTTATTTCTTTCAGCAAACTCGAGAGCGAAAAAGATGACAATAGTAAAAGCATAGATTTGTCAGCAAAATGGGAAACCGAAGTCCCGGGCCTTTTTCAGAACCTACTACTATGCCAGTAGCACAAAACCATTGCCACTTTTCAAGTAGGTTCTTATCTATGCAAGTAATTAAGGTCACTTCATATCTTTTACCCTTCGTCACACCACCCAGGTCTGGTTTCTAACTGCATGCGTTTGCCGGTATTTGGCCCTGGCCGGTACTTGGCCCTAGCCGGTACTTGGCCCTGACCACTGCTCTAACAAACTCCGCTGCTCTAGGTAACTATATCGGTGACTGCGTTTTTCAAATTCTCTTATGCCTGATGTGGTCACGCAGAGATACGATACGACAATAAGTTAAGTCCTCTCCATAGCTCGCTGAGTGACCTTAAGCCTTCTAGGTCCATAGTGTGCGACCACGACTTATAATTATAATATCCTTTGTCTGAGGACTGCTGATATTATGGGGACCTGCTTTACGGGTCTAAACTGAAAAAGAAAGAAAGAAGCTGTCTTTTTATTAGAAGTTTGGCTGCATATAAAAATTATTCATTTTCTTCATCTGTCATTGTCAGCAACGACATAAAACAATCAAAATCACATGTTACATGTAAATAAAAACATAACCTATAATATACCTCAAACGACCCCGAATGCAAACTAATTCAGTTATTTTAAAGTCAGCAGTGTAGCCTTAATCGTGTTTATTTCGTTTCTGAAATAGTAGTATTGACAATACACCTACAAGAAATATGACTGTTTGTATACAATGCGGTGGGGAACCAAAATACAAATGTCCAACTTGTTGTCAACCATAGTAAGTTCGAACATTTACCATGTACCATATTATACCTTTTAAAACGTACCATCTAGAACTCAGATATTATAATTTATGAATTATTTATTTTTAGCTGTTCAGTACCTTGCTGTAAACAACACAAGGAGACTCCATGTTCGCCTCCCCCAGTAAAGGAACCTAGCGCCCCACTCGAGACTCATAGACACACTACTTATGATTACCCTACAGAGGACACAGTTGCACCAGAAACATTAAAATTATTAGGTAAGTGTATGTAAATTGAATTGATTGAACAAAAAGAAATCTTGGCGAAAGGTCAGTTTGAGAATACTCTAAACTGACGAGCATTATAAAGATGTGATTAATGTGAAAACATATGCAGGGATCATAGTAAGGAGATAGATGAAGTTTCTGCCCCCACAACAGGGAAAGGCAAAAATTATAAATATATTGACATATTGACTGGAACATGGCTGAACTGGAGCATGTCCAGGCTCCATACAATGTAACTTCAAACATACATACATAAAATCCCGCCTCTTTCCCGGAGGGGTAGGCAGAGACTACCTCTTTCCACTTGCCACAATCTCTGCATATTTTCTTCGCTTCATCCACATTCATAACTCTTTTCATGCACGCTCGGCGGTTTCGGGTACTTTTGACCTGACCCTTTACCAGGACGTCCTTAATTTGATCAAGATATGTTCGTCTAGGTCTTCCCACTCTGACCTTTCCCTCCACACTCTCCTTGTATATCTGCTTAGTCAACCTGTTTTCATTCATCCTCTCCACATAATCGAACCATCTCAACATACCCTTTTCTATTCCTGTAACTGCATCTTCTTTCATATCACAACATTCCCCATTATCACGCTGTTCCTTATCCGGTCACTCAATTTCACACCCAACATACTCCTTAACACTCTCATTTCCACTGCATTTATTCTGCTTTCGTGCTTCTTTTGCCATACCCAACTTTCACTCCCATACATTAATGTTGGGGCCAACACGCCCCTATGCACAGCCAGTCAAGCCTTTTTGGATAGTTTCTGACTGCTCATAAAGGCATGCAAAGCTCCATTCACCATGTTCCCCGTGTTCACTCTCCTTTCAATATCACTATCACACTTGCTATCTGATGTAAACTTTGATCCTAGATATACAAACTCTTTCACTTGCTCAACTTTTTCTCCTATTATAACTTCAAACATACTTAAATTTTAAAGGTACCTATTGCGATTTTTATTTCAGAAAAATCTGCAGGTGTAAAGAAATGTTTAGAAAACCCTCATGTTCGGAAAATATTAGAGGAACTTGATAAGTCACCACACCCCGATGAATTAATCCAAGAATACATGCAAGAGCCTATTTTTACAGAACTTGTTGACGAGTGCTTAAGTGTTGTAGAGCCACCTGATAACAAAGATAAATAGATAATAACTCTCTCTCTTCAGCCCATCTCTACCCCTTGGGTGTAGGCCTCCTTCAAACTACGCCATTCATCGCGGCTCTGTGCCACTTGCATCCATCTTGTCCCTGCTATCTGTCTGATGTCGTCGTCCCAACGCATCTGGGGTCTCCCTCGGGGACGTTTTTCACCCCATGGTCGCCACTCGAGTAACCGTTTGCTCCACGTATCGGTCTTGCGCGCCATGTGACCAGCCCATTCCCACTTCAGTCTAGCCACGCGTTTGATAACGTCAGTGACTTTGCTCTGGTGCCTCAGCCACTCGTTTGTTTTGCGGTCCCGCAACGTGATCCCAACCAGTTTTCTCTCCAGTGCCCTCTGGGCCACACCTAATTTATGCAGTATGTCCTTGGCTTGGTGGTGGTAAGACCCAGGTTTCAGCACCATAGGTGAGAACTGGCAGGATACATTGGTCGAAAATGCGTGCCTTTTGTTCGGCCTTGAGATTCATTTTAAAGGCAAACTCGAGGTTGGAATAGGCAGCCCAGGCCAGCCGCACTCGTCTGTTGATCTCGTTCGCTTGGTTTTTCTTCCCAGTCACTATCTCTTGCCCCAAATATACGTATTTATCAACCTTTTCGATGGTGGTATGGTTGACTTTAATGGTTGCGTTAGAATCTGTGTTGGTCATAACCTTCGTTTTGTCCAAGTTCATTTCGAGGCCACATCGGGTGAAGGCGCCGTTAAGTTCTTCCATCATGCGTTGAAGTTCCTCGGGGTCATTTGCCAACAAAACGATGTCATCAGCAAAGCGCAAGTTATTTAGGCGATACCCTAGTATATTCAACCCACAATCCCCCCAGTTCAGGCTTCTTAAGATGTCCTCCAGCACCAAAGTAAACAATTTTGGCGAAAGCGTATCTCCCTGCCGTACGCCCCTCCCAGATAATAACTATTAGTCTAAAAAAATAAGTTATAACATCTCTTCCATGTCTGTTTTAGAGCCACAAAAGATAAGTAAGTACATGGTATAGCTATTAGTCTAAAAACAATAACTGAACATCAATGACAGAGAAATTTGACCCCTATTCATACAAATTGTTTAGTTTCTTTGCTATACCTATTAAACTGTATAAAATGTGTAAAGAGAAAAATCTTGGACATTCTAATTTCCTACTGAAACAAGTTAAAAAAAATAAGTACTTTACTACTACTTACTACTTTATTACTAGTATTATAGTCTACCTAGTTAGGTAGACTAATACTTTACTAGTATTATAGTCTTCCTAGTTAGGTAGACTATAAAGAATAGTACCTTTTTTTCTGGAAATTCCATCCAGCTGCAGTATTTCTAAAACCTGATATGTTTGGTAGGTACTATTGGTGATACAATGATCAAATCTATGAAAACCTTAAGAGTAATGTGGGCATCCATCTCTGCTGAGACAGAAACCTGTTTAGCTCTATGATTAAAACAGATGTTTAAAAATGTTATTTCAACCCGATCTTTGGGAAAGCTAAAATAAGTTATAATTGTTTAAATGACATTAAGGCTTTCAGAGGCACATAATCATCTTTGTATAAATTTATACTAAGTAATAAATGACATATGTATTGTGATTTATATGGATAAGATAATTAAAAGAAGTGATAAATTCTTTATTATTTTATTTTCATTTGGCAACTAAACAATTAATTTTTCAAATACAAATATACACAAAAATAATCATTTATTATTTTTTATTATCCATCAGAAAGAGCTAGTCTTAACATATTCTCTAGCTGTATAGATTTCTGTTTTTCTTCTTCCAATTTTTCTTCAAGCTGTTTAACAGCTCTTTCACAATCAATGAATTTTGATATACTTTCATCATGTATTTTAATACTTTCCTCAACTAAAGTTGTATCCTTATCCTCCAATACATAATCCATTGAATCCAATTCAATTTTTCGTCTTTTGGCTTCAAGATAACAATCTAATTCATCTTCGTATTCTATAACTCTGTGTTTAATTCCAGCTATAACATCAACCTCATGTAACCAATGCCCATTCCGATATTGTTGTAACACCGATGGCTCATAAATTACAAACCTATTATCAAAGGTATTCAATCTATTGATTTTCTCATATACAATAATATTCAAAATGTCTACAAGATTATAATTAGCAAAATATTCACTGAATTCTTCACATGGCATATCCAAATCAGAAAATTCGTTAGGTAAGACTGCAACTACCTTGCACACAACTTCTTCAGAATTGTTAAACCAGTCAATTTGCTTACAATAATCTCTGATTTGTAGTTGTAATGTCGGAACGTCTATTGCTTTAAAATCTGTTCTAGGATCAGGTAACTTTAATTGTATCATCATATTCCTTACTGCCGATATGTTTTCCGTATTTCTTGCGCTGCTTGGTATAAATTCATAAGGTTTTGGATATGGTGATATGTTATCTAGAAATTCTTTGAATTCCAATGGAAATGGAGGATAATTGAATAAACGTTCATCTGTAACAACTTCAATTAATTTGTCAACAGCAATATTGTAACATTTAACTAGTCTTTTTATATCCTTCAGGATTGTATTTACTCTATTATCTCTATTAGACTTCAACATACACCATATTTCATTTCCTAAATATCTTTGACATAATGATTTCAACATATCTACCTCCAGATTTGGGACTAGTGGATACATTTTTGCAATCCATTTCAATGCGCTCTTTGTACACGAGTTCATAGAATTAGCAATATTTTGCGATTCTACATTAAATATTTTAAATGCTGATATAACCTTCTCACTCAATAAACTTGAAAGAGTAGATTCTATAGTTTTCTGCATTGAATCCTCATTCATTTTTGGTAAAATGATAGCTATTGGTATTATCTGATACGGATATTTATGATTAACAGTTTCTTTAATTGTTTCAATATAGTTTTTGTCAAACTCTGTGAAATAAAACAGCAATCCATTGGTACCTTCCACTGCTTCAACATTATTTCTTTTTTGCCATATTAAACTGATAGAAGTAGCAAAGTCTATCAAATTATTCCATGAATATTTTTGCACATGTATTAGGCTGTCGGAAATATCATGTTTCTTGTTGTCACAGAAGGCGTCTAAAAGCCACTTTACTGTATTTATCTTTTTACACATCCACTTGTCTGTTCTTGGCGCTACTAGAGTTAATTTCCAGAAAAAACATTTTTCGTATGGGTAGTTAATATGTTTCATCCGCTTGAGGAGTGGAGATTTGATAATTTCCATAACATTGAATGGTTGAGGCGAAGGGCACTGTTTTAATTCTCCAGTGAACCTATATCCCCTATGAATAGCATTCATGTTTTTCAAAGCTGATTGTTCTACAGTTCGTCGTAAAAGGGCAGCTTCTTCTACTGGTGTTTTATCAGCCAGCCAGACTGGAGTATTTTCTAGAAAACATCTTCTTTTATAATTTCTCATTGACTGTTTTTTCCAAATACCAAACCATTTTCTCATAACCTTTTCAGATCTATATTTCTCCGCCATCATTTCAGAACGACAAATTTCATCACATAGTTCTCTTAGGATCTCTTCAGACAAATTTTGCGCATGTGTCATCATGCCTTGAAAACTGTCAAATTCTTCTCTTAAAATGCTCAAGACTTCTTGATCCTTTATTTCGTCTACGAGTTCTTCAATTAATTCACACGCCTCTTTATCCACTTTTATCCGAAACCGCCATTCTTCTTCTTCCTTACGTTTCAGTTCGGTAATTCGTTTCTCTTCTTCTATTTTCTTTCTTAGTTCTTCATTTTTCCTTTCCTCGTCTTTGAGACGTTTTTCTTCCAAGCGCTTCATTTCTTCTTCTTTGCGTAATTGCTCTTGACGTCGCAACTCTTCTTTTCTTTGCTCTTCTATTCTTTCAGC
The DNA here is from genome assembly GCF_032362555.1 of Amyelois transitella. NCBI lineage: Eukaryota > Metazoa > Arthropoda > Insecta > Lepidoptera > Pyralidae > Amyelois > Amyelois transitella. Next base: position 3,659,454 of record NC_083516.1, on the reverse strand, counting down.
TTCTTTCCTTAACTGTTCTTGCTCTCTAAATTCTTCTTGTACTCTCTGTTTTATATCATTTTCCTCTTGTTCTTCGGTTTGTTGATATGGATCAAAATCATATACTGAACTGAATTGAGGTTTGTTCACAGATTTAAATATATCAGCAGCAACGGAATTCTCTTTATTTTTGGTGTGGAATATGGAATAAGCTTTGGGTTCTGATCCATTAACTGTATTGCAGGCACTTTTGAACAGACTTCCTGGTGATAGTTTGTTTGAAGTGTTTTGACCAAACGTACTTTCGGTATTATTTGGTTTATTGACTACAGGCTGTGTATCAAATGAGTTCTTTTTGTTAAAACTAGAAAATATACTGGAAGGATTTTGAGCACCAGAATCTTTATCCAGTTTTGTAAATACATTACCAATATTACCAGTACTGTCGGGTTTCACAAAGTTAGTTTCATGTCCTTTGAAAACACTGAAATTATTATCAATACCAACATTTGATTTCCCAAAAATATCATTACCATTTGTAGTACCTAATTTAGGAACTGTAAAAATATTTCCTTTATCAGCATTTGCAGTACTGAAAACTGAACTAGTTTTGGAATTTGCCAAATCAAATGTTGCTGGTTCTTGAGGCTTGGAAAATATAAATTTGCTTCTATCATTAACAATCATTATTTTATCTGATGATTTATGTAAAAGTTCCATTGGCGCAACAGGAATCGCGGGTTGGAACAAGTATGTTCTTTTATTACCAAAACTGTCCATAGAGTTTGAAGACTTCTTAGGTTGAATTACTTTTATTTCTGGTTTTGAGAAAGTATTATTTGTTTTATTTTCAATTACTCCCAATATTCTACCTCCTTGTGACAATCTTTGAATTTCGGTTTTTAAAGCTTTAATATCTCTGTTACTGTCATTAAATGTATTATATCCTAGATCTTCGGCAACAAGGGCTGCATCTTTTAATCTTCCATCGCTGTTAAAACTTGAGTATCGTTTATGTGTTCTGTAATCTGGGGCTGGCAATGTTCCGCCCGCTATCACAACAGCAACAGAACTGTTTCGCTTTGACTCTATTAAGTTGATTGCTCTCGCTGTTGGGTAGGGATCACTATCTTCTATGAACTGGTTCCTATCTAGAATAACCGTAAGTTCCATGTCGTCTACCTTTGCGAATCTTAATCCATAGTGATTGATAAAAGATTTCATATTTTCAACGGACTCGAAAGCTAGAGCATTCATTAAATCTTCGGCCGGAAATCGCGATCCCCCTCTGGGTGCGTAGGCTTTGACGATTCTAGCCAAGGCTCGGGCGCGGACATCGTTGAAATACCGCAACAAAATGCAAGCCTGCAGGTATGTAGCTTTCTCATTTACCAATCTAAAGAACCTCACATAATTATTATTATCTATGGCATTGAAGACTTTGATTGCGAACACTATCGCGTCAGATTTCTGTATTTCTATTGGCAGTTGTTTTATCTGTAACAAAAGTTATCATTTTAAAGATATGAGAGTTATGAATGTGGATAAAGAGAAAAAAGTATTGCAGGGATTGTAGCAAAAGATTTGTCTCTGCTTATACCCCCAGAAAAGAGGCATGATTTATTTATATATGTACTAAACTTGCCTCCCACCAAAAGTTTGCATCGCCTAAATTGAGCAGTGCAATATATCCTCTGAATTCAGCTTCTCTGGGCTTTTCCTCTGGTCCCACGTCCGCATACATATGTTTGAGGGTCTGTAGGCACTTGGTGAGGTTGTCTGTGTTGAGTTTCTGGTCAAACTGCGTGTGCTCTAAGTCTGCCAGTCGGGCAGCGCAATGCGCGTGGAACCTAGCGCACATTTCCACTAAGCGTATTGATTCTGGAAAACAAACATGAATCATGACTTTGCGTCAACAAGCAAACGATGGAATATCACGCATTTGTTTTTTTTTTGGTTTAGATTTTTCTGTGACCTCTTGTGAAACTTACACCGAATTTAATTAAATAGGATCACTTCACTCTGCACTGGCCGCATAAAACCATAACTCTTGTTAAAGAAATAAAAACAAATAATTACAATATAATACATATTGTGGTTAACAGATACATACCACCACAACATAACGCTTGCTGGGTTATGTCCTTTCTGATACTCCGAAGCCTGTCCCACATAAAATGGAACCAGTCTGACAGAGTTACCTGAAAATATAATTTCATTTTACATGGCACTGAGTAAAAACAGAACAGCAAGTGTCATAATGTAATAATAAAGACATACATATAATCTCATCTGTATCCCTTGTGGGGTAAAAATAATAATAGAAACAACAGTCTTGAAAAGACTAATAGACCACATTCAGCAAAGTAGTAAATATAGTCTACATCACAACTGCATCGAAACAGAAAAGGGTAGGTTAATTATTTTGTTGTATCTCACATTACATCTTTGTAAAACTTTATTGTTTTCATTCACAGAGCAGTAACTTGTCAAGACTGATACAAAGCTATAATAACATTTTCAAGATCAAAATAAATCTGTACCTGTCTTCTAGTATCCACGATCTCATGCAGCAGATAGGAGCAGGTTCTCATGAGCACGGAAGCGGGTCTGAGTTCGTAACACAGCGGCATCTCTTGGTCGGCGGAACTCCGGCTGTACTGCTTCACGGCGCGCCACGGGTCCATCTGTCCGTCCGAGTCTACCACCGTTTCTAGAGTGAGAACCTGTTGATGCAAATATAATTAAACGTAAAAATTTAATTTAAAGGATTTTAAGCCAAGTTAATACCAAACTGACATAGTAAATATATGTATAGATATACCTATACATGCACAATCATACAAATTGTGTTAGCTCTCTTTCCTTTTGTGTTATCTCTTCTTTATTAATTGGAATGACTTGCCCATTTTAAACCGAGCACTTACAAAAAATCAAATTAACAGCTTGGTATCAAGTAACCATTAAGCCAAATATCCTCACATTTTGTCTACACCTAAGTTTAGACAACCACAATTACCTGATGTTCAGCCTGCCTGTGCAGCAATTCCTTTTCAGGACACATGTCAGGGCAAGTTCCGATGGTGGCGCCACCTACTTTGACACGAGATCCAGTACCGCCCCATGCTCTCAAAATTCTAGAAACAAAAAGAAAGTAATAGAAGACGTTAGACGTCACATTCACTGAGACTGGGGAGTAATTGTAGCATGTGTGTAATTCTATCTAACATGTACTTTTTATCATATTACGGTCAGGTTAAGAGTATCTGAAACTCCAAACTAGCTCGAAGAGAGTTATGAATGTGGATAAAGCGAAAGAAGAATGCAGGGATCGTGGTAAGTGGAAAAATGTTGTCTAAGCCTACCCCACTGGGAAAGTGGCGTGATTTTATGTATGTATTTATTAGTTTATTTCTATGTGTCATCTAAATCTATTTAGTTCAGGCAGTGACAAAATATTGTAAAAATTAAATACTAGCTCACCTGTCCCGAGCATCTAGTGTCCTCCACTGCTCATCAGGCGTCAGAGAGACTCTAGTCCGGAGCTGATAAAGTTCTGCAGCGGCTTCTGTGGTGTTCATAGTGGTCTGTGTCACTGGAATGCTCATTGGTGACTCTATCCCACTAGATGGTTGGGTACTAAAATGTAAATTAAGTTTAGTTGATTGATTGGTAAGAAATAAATGAATTGCAACATCTTTACTTTCTAGTGACAAACTGATTTCTTAAGGAGAATTGCTAGGATTCCAATTAGTACAACTACAAAGTCTTTATTGTGGATCACAGGTAAAATGGTCCGACAATATAATTTAGGGCAGCTTTAATATATACAGCTTGATGAACATATAGCCATTTTCATACAGTAAAAAACAAATTAGACTTACATTGTGACTTTCTCTCTAACTGGAATTTTCTTCCTCAGAGGAGACAGTTTAGCTATTCTTGTGGGTTTAGACATCTTGACCTCTGATTCTACCTCCATAGCTGAATAAGAAACATATATATTTAGTAATTTTTTTGTTTTATAATACCTACTATCAATGTCTAAACTTTAGTCAGATGATGATACTTCCAAAGTGAAAATTAGGGTCACATTTCAAAACTTACTATTCATAAGAATTGGGCTACAAATTAATTATATAAAAAATGAGACCTCATAGAAAATATGATAACAAGTGTTTACCATCACAAATATATATATTTATATATTACCTTCAAAAACAGTAGTGATCAAAGATACTATTAATTGTATTGATACTATTGTACCGAACTAACCTATCCATACTGTAGATGATTTTCAAGATCAACTATCTAAGATTGATTTGAAACTTCTGATACAACAAAGCTTTTATTTCTGGAAATTCGATGAAAGGGAAGCTCTGGCCAAAAGCTAGTATTAAACATAGAACTCACGCTTCTGCCGAGACACCCTATATGAAGGGCTTCCGCTCATTGCAGCCAATTCTTCCTCCAGATCGGAATCAGGCATCCAGTCTGGATCATCATCTCTCTTGCTTTTCTTTCTTCTGTAAATAGATCAGGAATAGAATTAAATCTTTCAAATTGTAAATGATATACTATTATTAAACTTTTATCTTGAACATAATAATCATGTAACCAGCAGTTTCTCAGGGCTTGGGTACTGACAGAATCATAAATAAAACCTGTGGAAGTTGGTTTTAGTTTGTGTCAGTAATACAACCAAATTAAGAAATAATGTGTGTAAGTTTGAAGTTCATTTCAACTCCAGTCTCAGTAGCATTACTGTTTTTTTTTTACAAAGTGCTTTTCAAATTGATAAAACTATGTTGCTGAATAACATTACTTAATTCATCAGTGAAAACAGTATACTGTCAAATAGTACTAGTTACATACATTCTTGCTTTGGTCCGAGTAACATCAAACATAGCACCTTCAAAAGCACCAGCATTTAGCAAAGCTCTTTCAGCAGATGTTGGTTGGTCATATTCTATTATACACATTTGCTTTTTAGGTAATAATCTGATTTTCTGCACTCGTCCAAATTTTGTAAAGTGTTTCTTAGATGCAGTTGCATCAAATAACGCTTCTGGCACATTGGAACAGCTGCAAATAAGTAATGAATAAATGACTAACCTTAAATAAAGTATGACAGAAAAATAAAAAAAGGCTATAGCTTACGTGATAGATGTTTTCGCATTCAAATTTGTTTCGGGACTTTTTAATTTCTTGATGGGGCTCACTGAAGGATCCATGTTTACCTTTACTAATAAAACACTATGATGACATTCGTAAAAATGGTAGGCAAAAACAAACTTGTGTTCGTCAGTACATACAAGCTCAAAAGTTTATTAATCATAAATTTCGGTATCAACTTATCCCGAATAAAGATATCACTTCACGTTTCTGTATTTATATATTTATTAATGTACAACAAAGAAAATGCGTAAAATGTAATTAATGTTAAACACAAGCTTTCTTTTCAAAATCGTGGGAAATATTTTTGATTTGACGTCTGTGACATTGTTGCCAACTGTCTTCGACAAAAAAGCGCTTGTTTGCTCCTGAACAAGCGCTAAAGACTTTAACGACAATTTTGAAGAGCCAAACATATACGTCGCCTGGGCCGACAAGCTTTGTACGACATTTATAGTAACATTAAAACCTTCTTCTTCGACGACCTTGTTTGCTTATACATATATTCGATTTTCTTCCTGAAATATTTGAATGAATTCAAACTACTTCTAAAAGTAGCGCTAGGTTTCTACAAATAGGTGCTACGCTTATGACGCTGAGCCGCTGATATGGTCAAAAAGGCCCTAGATTTATAAGATTAGTCAAGGGCGATCAAAGCACCGAGCTAGCAACATTGTCTGTGATTTGACATTGGTTTTAATGTCAGTCCGCGTCAAATCATTTGACGCGTACGTTGACATTGATATTTGGCAAACAGTAGAATATTTTTAAATTTATTTGGAAGTCACATAGTTGGATATAACATAAAAGATGGTACATTGTCCTTGACTTTTTTGAAGATACACAATATTTTTAATTAAAATTCTATGTATAATTATTTGACAATGGCGTGAATGTTTTTATTAGAATTTTATTTCGTAATGTCACTAATAGATGGCGTAAGTGTCATATGAATTATTAACGAAAACTTATTCGACGACATAAAATATCAAAATAAGTCAGAATAGAGATCTATGTAGGCAGAGTACTGAACTTAGGGTATCGACTTAATTATAAATAATGGTACTGACCTCTGGTACTGACGTACAAGAGATGAGCCCTAGACTCCTAGTATGTTGGTACATACTTAGGCCTCAATCTAAGGTCTCGTGCAACGTACTTCTGAGTCGTACCGACCTGCATAGACTTTAAATAAACAATGTGCGACCCATTAGCGACCTGCGACTAATTGTCAGTGTTGCCAGCCGATTTAAAGGCCGTCTCACACTTAGCTACCCTAGTCGTAAGCCACGAACATAGACCTCGCGATTACTTTCATTTTTTTATAAAATTGTGAATATCTAAAACAATACAGAACTACCTAACCGAGTACTGATTAAAGCTAGGTTTGTGATGGTTAATTCGCTAGGTTGGTAACACTGGCAGTCGCTCAGACTGGTCTGTGCAAGTCGTACGACTACAGACGTCGTCGGTCACGGGACCGCTGCACTGCACAGTTTCACCCAGTCGTTACGCCCGAAGTCGGCATCACGCTGTAAGAGCCTTATCTGAGATTTCATTCTTCTTTTCTGTAAGTCTATCTAATACATTTTACGCCCGAACAGTTAATTTTGTTCAATTTAAAGAAGTTGAATGAATCAACATAGCTTAAGTATTCTTCACTTTCTTTAAAGCCCACGATACCTCCTGTGCTCTTTTAAAGAATCATTGATTTTGGCTGTTAGTGTTTTTAGCCTTTAGGTAGTTGCCATCTAAAGGCTAAAAACACTAACAGCTATGTATGTCAATTATGTATGTACACATTTGTATACGATTTCACCTTACCCGTACCTTACTCGAACATGCTATTTTAAAATGAAATTAGGAGTAATGATAATGAAAAAACTGCAAAAAAAAGTGGTTTTCATCGACCCGTATAACTTGTAAAAACGTCCATGATGTAAGTAAAAACTTCATACTGATGATTTAAATGGAGATTTCATTATGAATTGTACATACGGACTTCTGGAAAGTCTTCGGAGATACCGACACTATGGAACTTATAAACAAATATCAAATTGATGGGAAAGATTGATGAAGGGATCGAGATATGCATTTCAATTAAAAAAAAACAATTCACTGAATTCAACAATCTACTAAACTAACAAATGAAGTAAACTTTAAGATTGACTTTAAGGTAACTTTATTTTTACATCAGTTTCACAACACAAGGCCGACACGCACTTGGCCATTTTTTAAATTATGCAAGACTGACGACATTTAAAATTAGAACGTTGACGGTCACCGGTGATGTAACCGCGTGCCGTGAGACGCCAGTTCCGGTACCTGCTTACCGGATGTTACCCTGCTGTCACTTTCTACAGAGCACTTCGCCGCTTATTGTGTATCGGAGTTTTTCGTCAAAATAGGGTTGAAGGATTATTGGTAACTAAATTTTAACATGTGTTATTCTGATGTAAAACTGTTAAGTTAAATCCAAATCCTCTATCTTATTTAATTAATCCTATACATAAAGGTTTAGCTAAATTTTATTCTACATAGTTTCCAACCGCGGCTTCGCATGATATAAAATTAAAGCCCATATTGAAGTACTTTACAGTCACTTGTTTTGCATGAAAAAGAAAAAAACCGTCGGGAACCTTTGTTACCTATGCATAATTATGTTATTCTGATAAATTTGCTATAGCATGTTTTAACAAGAGTAGTACTATGGTATGAGTGAATGATGGGAGCATTTTTTGTATGATGATTATCAATACCTACACACGAAATTAAATAATTATCAAGACCAAAATAATATAAACTTTATGGACCTACTGGCTACCTTACCCTAAAAATAATATTTTTTTTTTTTAATTCGGCGGTCTAACTGACTGATCATAGAAACGTATTTATTTACTTAGTCTAAATATCCCCAATCAAACAATACCTCAGGGCAATAATAAGATGTCTTTTATACGAAAAGATAGATTATTCTTGCTGCATGGCTCAATATGAAGTCCATCGCATTTAAGAAGAATTCTAAGTTTAAACCCCTGATTGATTTTTATAACCCAGGCAAGAAAAGGCGCAGAGGCCACAAAAAAATTTTCTTCTCAACTTGACCAGCATAGAAGCTCGAAGAAGATGAACGAGCTTATTATCTTTGTCATCAGACCCAGTTTGGAGTGGTCCTATTCAAAAAAAAACTGGAGCCACACGGCGCAATAATTCTGATAATATTTTCATCACATAGGTACCGCATAATCTTATTTACAAGCAACTTATAAGGGATGCGTCTTAAGAAACCATCAGTACCTAACTGTACACCTAAACCGCATTCCTATAAAAACGCTGTCTGTCAATAAACCCACTCTCTCATACGCTCTATCAATCTAATCAATCCTACCAGGGATTGACATGCCAACGTGCGTTCACTGCCAATGTCCCATTATCCCATATGCATGGTAATCGAGCGAGCAATGGTGCGGTGAATCACCTGATGACGTCATCTCCGAATTCGGTTGCCGAGTGCCGCGAGCATGGTAGTTATATAAAAGAAAGTGGCGCGGCCGCGCGACGACCTTGCGCCGGCGGCGCGGTGAAAGGCGTGTCACAAGTAGAACAGCCGGATCTGCTCTTCCCACGACAAACCTCGCTTCGCTCACCTCTCGCCGGCGTTGTTCCGTTACACGCGCAACTTTCGGTAACTAGTTTGATGTATAGCAAAAATGCAGCTGGATCGGAGCCAACTAAGATTCATAACTGTCGACATTAAAAGAGGAATTTCGCAGTTTGCCACCGAAAACTCGTTTCGTAATAGAAATAACGTAGGTGTACGTAAGCAGAATGTTATAGAAAACAAGTAAGCGCTGCGCTTAGAAACGTGAACTTTGAACATGAGTAGGTACTTTACATGTTTTAAACATGCTTAGAATGGTGATTATGACACACAAATATGATTCGAGTTTGCAAAAATTAGATGTCCAATAATATAATGTCCTTCGGGGTTTTCCCGTGAAACAGGCCCATTCAGAAGAGAATTATTATCCAGACTTTTTTGGGAAAGATAAATCAAGCGTTCACTAGTTTTATTGTTTTATTATGAGGGTAGCTATATATCCAGTCTAAGTAATCGTGTGGATATCTAACAGAGCAATAGTGAACTTGTAGGTAACTGAAAGCTGAAACCACGTCATAAGGCGTAACAAGCTTTCACTTTATATTCCCAGAGAAATTTTAAGTTAAGCCAGGGCGGACCTACGGACTAAAATAAAATAATCTAAACGCCATCTAAATCCACTTGTTAAATCTAAATAAATGCTTATATTCAGGAACGTTGATAAGGCGTATATCTCATTTCCCTCCCTGAGACTCTAAGGTTAACCTTAAAGTTAGAGGAACAGATAAGACATATATCTTGTCAACGTTCGTACAACGTATAACCCCCTGTTTGCTATTTTTATCACAACCTCAATTACGTCATCGATAACATAAAACGTGGAAGTTTAAACAGCTGACGACGATGCAAGGTGTCTGTCCTGACGCGAGAACACGCTTGCCGACAAATGTTTGTATTAATCGCAATTGTAGAAAAGTATCTTTAATTCTACTCATTATATCAGGTCTGGATCCAAAAATATGTGTTTCTTATGAGATATATCTCTTATAGTCTATGCATAATCAGATATTGGTTTTAAAACTGTGATACCTAAGGAAGTCAGACGGGATTCTTTTCATGGTAACCTATCTTGTTACCCTTGTGGTCAAGAGGTTTTTGTTTCAAATAGGTACTTATTTGGCAAAGGATTGTCGCCTCCTACCATTAAAATCGGAATAATATTTCTGTAGAACTATATTACTTCTATTTCTATGACAAGTAATGTATTCAACTTGTGCCAAAAACCAAGACTACCTATTCTAGAGACCTAGGGTGACCTTAACTAAAACCTTGCATAAGACCTTATGCAAGGTTATTATAAGAACACATATTATTGATATAAGTTTAAGTGTCATATATATATTTATATTGATTTTAAATAAAAAAGTAGCTAGGATAAAAAATTACAGTACTTACTAAAATCTACATTTTCTTTGAAGAAATTTTCTGACCTTAAAAAGACATCAACTAACCCTCGGTTTTCCACAAAGAAAAAATATTTTTTTTTCATTACCTTGATATCTTATTTATAAATGCCAAATTAAATTGACACACATCCAAAAATTTATGAATAGGTTAGTTTTAAAAAACTTTATAAATAAATATTTCACTTAAAATAAAAATAGATAGATAGAACATGTATTAAAATTAATTAAAAAAATAAGTATCTACTAGCCGCGATATATAAGTATATACGTATTCCTAGTATTAAATCCAAAAACCATCTTTTCGTCAGTCTCGGCTGTGTCCTCATATTTCTGAAGAGAAGCCCGGGGATACCCGAAATGTCAAAAATCTAAATCTATAACGGTTTTAAAGTGTGACTAATAAATAAGCATAATTATGTAGTTTTTTAATTAGAACAACTTACCACAAAGCCTTCGTAAGCGAGTCTCGCTCTAATGAGCTTGTATTTCTTCTAATTACTGCTTATTTAATATTATAATATTTATTTAGAACAGCAAGATGCAGACACCATAACGTGCGCATTATACGTATTTTATGGTCATCGTTAGGAGATTGTTAAAAAATCAAATAAAAACAAAAATACTTTCCTTGCCATACTATCTATACTAATAATATAAATCTGAAGAGTTTGTTTGTATGAACACGCTAATCTCAAGAACGACTGATTCAAATTAAAAAAATATCTTTATGTTAATAGACCATTTATCGAGGAAGGCTTTAGGCTATATAACATCACGCTGCAACTATAGGAGCAAAGAAATAATGGAATATGTGAAAAAAAAAACGGGGAAAATTATTTAACATTAAGGGGGTTCAATGATGCCCAAAATAACTATACCACGCGGACGAAGTCGCGGGTACAGCTAGTTACTTATTAAACAATTAACTTTTGTATGACACTTATAAAAGAAGTTTAAATTATCTTAACTAAGACCTATAAGACCCTAAGACCTATGTAGGCATTTTACATAACAAATACTTATACGGGACATATGCACCTACTTATACTCATTAAGTATCTGGTAACTGTCACCTTCTTGGAACGATAAAAAACAAATAACAAAGTAGAATTTTCTAGATGTTTACCTCTTTCTGTCTTACTGGAAGGTCAAAATAATGGAGACTTTTGTAAATAGGCGATGTTGTACTTTTAACTGATTAGATTAAGCACTTGCCATCTTATTCTGCTTAGAACTACTAAACAAAAACAAAAGAGATGTATCTTACCCATAGATATAGATCTTACCAGTTAAGAAGGGGATCGCGAATGGCTTGGCCTAGAATTTAGATAATTTCCGAGTGCCGCCGCGGTGCGAGGAAGGGGGAGGGGGCGTCGCAAGCGCAGGCCGCCTAGCAACAGAGTCTGTGAAACAGACTGCCGCCGCTTACTTGATACTATACAATACAAGAGCGGCTCAACATTTTCCTTTTATTTAGAAAAAGTTTTTAAAGTAAATTTAAAAGAGATACACTTAAAACGTATGGATTTTCGTTACTTTAAAAATTTTAGTGTAGATAAGTAAATTGGCGTTTTAGATCGAATTTATACAAATAGTTATTGCGTTTACATTAATATTATTTGTAATTTCTTGTACTTAATTTATAATTCTATATAGTGTAGAATGTATTTTAGGGTCTCTACTCTCTACGCAACTTGGTTAGACTCTTCAAAATGTAAGTAATACCTACAAAACTATTTTTTTATCAAAACTTGAATGACTGGTTTTTTATTTGTAATTTAATACATAATAAACCTGAAACTGTCGATCAATTTCTACCTTTATTTACTTAATTATTAATTTCTAATAATAAAGCATTTCATCTATGTTTAAAAGGCAGTCAGTATTTTAGAGCTATCTCGTTGCCCACCTGTAGGCATAGACTACAGCGACAATAGACAGTAGAGCGTGCAGGGCGGCCGCGAACCCGGATGCGGCTGCCTGACGTAACACAGCCTTCCCCTCCCCTCTCTCCCCGGTCCTCCCCGGCTTTCCTCCCCCGCGCAGAACTAGTCCCTCCCCCTCACGGCGTCTGGCTGACCGTCTGAGTCGATACCGCTGCGCTTGCGCATGCCTCGTCTATGTGTAATTAATGCCTTATAATAAATAGCACTAGCATCTTTAGGGGTTTGCATGAAATTACATAGCTTTCTTTATGTTGTCTTGATACTGACTGCGATATTAAGAGTAGTATTAAAGTTGTTATAGTTATTTATGTGTGTGTTTGCCACAATATTTTTATACGGAACGATACCTTTTTGGGCTAACAAAATCTGTAATAGCTTAACCCTTCATTGCATGATTTTTCCAATTTGTTTTAAAATAAATCAGATTGATGTAATTTATGCTCTAGATTAAAGGAAAAATATTAAAAAAATCCTTGTATAAATAAGAATTTGAAATATTTAAAAAACAGTGATGAAAATTTACATCATTATGCATTGTTACATATATAGCTCAGTACTAAATAAGTCAAAATATTGCTTACTTATTCTCCTTTATTCTAAATGATAATTTAAAAAACAATTATTATTTTTATTCAAGCACAAATTAACTCCACATTGATTACACGAAATTGTGGAATAGCCTTTACATTTGGGAAATTTACACCGAAGTGACCTTTCTTTTTTTTAAATGTAATTTTTCTTCTAGTAGATTGGTACTAGGGTTTTGTTGTACACAATAGTCATTTACAAAGTTACCAGCAACAACAAATTTAAAGTTTACAGTTTTTGAGTACCTTTTTTTCTTCACTAAATGTTATGATTGAAATTTCCATCATCATGCAAAGAAGGGTTAAATATTGTGTATACTTAAACCAAAAGCCACTTAAAAGAGAGTCAACAAGTTCCTGGAACAATTTTTATTTTATACTCTAGGAACATCGTATATAACCTAACGTAACCTCCAAAATACGGTAGAGTTGAAACTTCAGACATGTCGCAACTATAGATACAAACAAATTAGTTTTTATTACACCATCCATACTCAAAATGTTCAATTGTACATAACACATTACTAATTAGGTATGCAGGACATTGTAATTGTAGCCCTCATCGATGAACAAAGTATGGTAGTCATTGATTTTAAAACATCGGCCGAGTCTAGAAAGAGTATTAACCATAGTTAAGTATATAGGTACTTTATGATTTATAATTTCAATGCTAATTTAATTTCATCATTTGATTCAAAGAAAGTAGTCATAGATAGATGATACTTCCTAAATAACTACATAAATCAACATTTAAAAGCATCTGTGGATTTTATCAATTTTATAATATGTCATAAAATTTTAAGATTTAAGTAGCCCTTATTAATCTAATGTTCTTTAATTTTTTTACCATTATATGAAATAATTTTAAAATTGCATGTGTTAAATACAACTGCGTGTCAAATTAAACAGTTAACAAGTTTTACTTCTTCAATTCGATATTGTGTTCGTTGTATTTCTATCACCCCGTCGCAAGTTCATTGTGTATTTAATTTTTATTATATCTTAAAATAAACATATCAGAGGTTACTGGTAAGATATAAAGCGTCGAGAAATTATTATGTCTAATTAAACAGCGTGGCTCAAAATAATTATTGTTTGGAATTAAATCGCCGGGCTCGTCACGGTGGCCGCCCTTCGGAGCGGGCCGTTGACGTCGCGACGGCGCGGCGGCAGAAAGATATTATGCGCAGAAGCAGTGCATGAGATTTTTGATAATTATTTCAACCACTTAATTTTTATACTTTTAAGGCTTACGCTTAACACTTTATTTTTATGATTTTATTTATTTTTGGATATTCAAGACATAAATCTGTTTATACTTACATAAATAAAAACGTATTTTTGATTTTATCTAATCTCTCATCTCATAATATATGGCAATTTGTAAACAATTACAGCAATTTGAATGTGCAAAAAAATTGCAACATTAAGTACAATCAATAATCGATATTCGGCTTAGACATACTTAGATACTTATTTTAGACTAACTGTTGCCCGATACTCCGTTTGCGTGTTATTGGATATACTAAGGTTAAGGTTATTAAATTTACTCAAGTTCACCAAAATAAATTTCAACGAAATTTGGCATTACATAGTATATAATTTGGATTAACAAAAAATACTTTATATCCAGAAATTCTCACGGCAGCGGAACCACAGGGCACATACAGTTGACAGCAAATATTTAATAATACGTACTAATATCTATATAGAAATAGATTCGTATTTTTTTTACTTTTCCGTATCTACTATATATTGAAGAGTAGCTGGTCCCTTTGGCTTTCACATCACATGATCCAAAACTTCCATTTTCTTCGCCAATACATAATGCTCGGTTGATGTTGATGATAATTCGGATGATTTAGCTGGTCTATAATGGTTCTGCATCAGGTGTTCCAGGTCTTCGTTTTTTTTTATATTTAATTTAGTTTAATTGAGTTGTTATGGTATATGTACATCAGCTATTCCAGATTACAAAATAACTTATACCATATACATATGTTGGCAAGGAATAAGAGCTATAAAACAAAAAAAAAACATTCAAATCCGTTCAGTAGTTCCGAAGATTGGCGTGTACAAACAAACATACAAACAGAAGGACTTTTATTTCAAATTCATGCTCGGTTACTATATTTCATCATACCCAATTTTTTTTTTTAATTTCTCAATGTTCAGACAACTTTTATTTACTGTTTTATTATATGTATTGAAAGAGACTAGTCAAAAAGCTAAACCATTCTACACTCTTAATTACTCGTATTACACTCAAGAACCCAAAAGTTTATGAATGATGCAATTAGATAATAATTTATCCAGAAAACGTTAAGTTTACTTCCTAACGGGCCACGAATCTACTAATCACGTAATTATAAAATTCGAGTAGTAAGTTAAAAGTTTATTTATGTAAAATTACTTGCGCGGCGAAGCGACTTTACTCTATAGACACAAAACTAACAGGGGTGGAATTAAATTAAACAATAACAACTTTATCCAAAGATTTTTCATGTCAACATGATAAAAACTTAAGAATATTTGTAAAATTTTAGTTAATGTAACCAATTCCAAGAATGTACAAATGAATCATTACAGAACTAATAACATACTCGTAAATTGCCTGTTCTCGAATGGCAATGTGCTAATTTCACATTATGATATTCTGTTTAGATTATTTTTTGTTTTGAGGACACAGCGATGCTCGATGACTGATCCTGTAATGAGCGACATCCAGAAATAAAAATGTGAATACGTGCTAACAGGGTTACAAATTAGGAAAATAGAGATATTATGAGAAACTTCTTAATATTATTTTTTTTATTTTAATTGCTCAGACTTTTTTATCTGATCTCCATCAGCCTGATGGTGAAAAAAATTAGGGCCCAATATTTTTCAAATTGCAGCCATAATTTGTTATTACATACATACTTACGGGATAGATAAATTCAACAGAATTAAATAAGACTGAAATGCTACGTTTAGCTGTATGCGGCTTATTAATACAATTGAGAGTGAGAGATAGAGAGAAAAAGACTGTCTGTTTGGACGTTTTCACGTTATTTTTTCTAAGAAATATGCAGTAAGTTTGAACAAAAGTTATTAAACAATCAAAAGAGACCCGGATTTTTATCTTCGATCATAACCTTCACTTTTTACTACTATTTCTTAAGCTTCACTGTTTACTAACAAATTGTATGTGCCAATATGCCGCATGAAATAAAGATTTATAATAATAATAATAATAACCTACATATGTTGTTAGGAATAGCACTCGAATCAAAATGATCGCGAGTCAATACGTATGAATCGCGCATAATAGTATATCCGTTTAGAAATTTAATTTTTAATTTAAATTACCTCCATTAGATAAGAGCTTTTAAGCTAGCCGGATTCATGTAAAGTAAATAACATAAAAAGTCGTATTTAACCTTTCGATTGCGGATAATTATAAAGTCAATGCTGGTCTGGTGTATCAATCCAATACTGTCATATATGTGGGGAAATCTTTAAAGACTTAAATACTTTTCAGTGGGTATTTCCCCAAGCGGTTTAGTCCTTGGAATAGAAGTACCTATTGTTCAATAAGAACATTTTATTTGTAAAAAATCTTAGCGAATGCAAATACCTGCATATCGACGACATGACATATTACCTAACCGTCAAGCGAAAGTTGATTTTAATAAATAATCCACATATTTTAAACATTTTAACAGAAAGTAATTCAGACAGTTAATCAAAAAAACATAGGTTGTGAGGTTATAATCAATATAACCTGTCAATTCCTTTCCCTCTCCCTCATCTTGGCGTATTCCAGTTCCACTGTCCGCCACCAAGCTTCGGGGCCTTGGACCTGATTTCATCATCATCTTTTCTGCCGTAGGACGTCAACTGCTGAACATAGGCCTACCCCAATGACTTCCATCTCGCTCTGATGAAGGCGGCCTGCACTTACGCTTCCCCTAGTTATACCATTTATAGTATTATTATATAATAAGTATGGAGATTTGGCAGCCCTAGGTCGATTCAGAGAAATGTTAGCAGCGGCTGAATCACAGGTCCGCTCGGCCGAGTCTGTTTGGCCGTGACTCAGACCCCGGGAATTGCATCATTATGAACGCCACCTCGCGCTTCGGGATCGTGATTAATCATTTCTAAGGGACCTTTGTGTTTTTGTTCAAGTTTTTATGTTTTTGATGCAGATTTGTAATGATACAAATAATACATTACCATACATAGTAAATATAATCACGCCTTTTCCTCTTACGGAAAAGACAGAGCTAAACAGTCTTAGAAAGACTGTGTCAGGTTGCTACCCCATCGCTTAATAAAAGAATGCGAAGTTGTAGCCTCTCTCTTGATTTACTTATGAATAAGTTGTTATTTACGATAATTTCGTACCTAAAAACTAACTAGCTTTTGCCCTCGGCTCGCGTCGCGTTTTGTGTTTACTGCAGAAACTACAATATTTTATTACTTTTTTAGACTTATAGTTCATTCTATAGCATACGCATCAATGTTTAAATATTTTATTAAAATTCAATAGAACCTGCAGAGTGCTTTTTTTTCTTTATTGATATCGATAAAACAAAGAAGATATGTTATAGCTATATTTTATTTATAATGCAAATAAAGTATAATCAGGTTAATAGAATGTAGTAAATAGCAGAATACCATCGAAGAGTATCCATAAAGAATGTGATATTGTGATGAATGTGAATGTAACGAATTGTGTGTATTGAAAAGATGTAATCTTTGCTGGCCACCCTCCGGTAAAAGGGCTTGATTCTATAAATAGGTGAAATATGCAGCCTAATATTATTTCCAATTTTTCTGTATTGTTTTTAAAAACTTTAAAATTACTACTTTTTTCATATCTTTTAAGACCGTTGCCGCGTTCTTTAAAAAGAAATATAGTATAGATTATGAAACTTTACGTCACAAAAACTGAGCCTGATGAGCACTTGAACGTACAAAAAACACAGAGAATCTTATACTTACATAGTAGAGCAGGCGATTGTATCAGACAACACCAAATATAAAAGTATAAAAGAGCCAAAGGATTGGAAGGAACCTCAATTCAACCGAGGTGAAGTGAAAAACCTGCTACAACACATCTCCTAACTTCCCTGTATCTCAAAAATATACAAAAATGAGTGATAAGAAATATGTATACCTTGACAACATGCGCGAACAAATAAGGGAGGTAGTCACAAACAATACACAAACTACTTTCATGGTTACATAAGTAGATATATGTAGGTACCTAGTTAAAGTTGACATGTCATCGTCATTTTGTGCGCTATTTTGCTCGAGACCGCACAATACGAAGTGTTACTTCTACACTCCCATTATTTCGTGGCGATGGGAAACTCGTGCACACAATGTGCTCGGGCGGCATTCCTCAAGGCCGGTCGTTCATATTCCATAAGTAATGGCATGGCTACCGAGCTAAAGCCTTTTACTCTGTGTGTTTCGGTCAAAAGTTTAATTTGTAGTTGTAATGAAGGAAGGATAATACACGAGTAAATTCTTGATTGAATTTGACTTTTAACATAAAGCTGTTGAGAGAGAATTATTAAAAAACGCTCACTTCTCAAAAAGATACGAACATCTTTTCACCTTGTTATTTGATTACACCAGTCGGATAATGGAAACAAGATAAATCTTATATAGAGTGATAATTATGTTGCAGATGATATGAGTATTTTCCATGAAATTTAAGTTATTTAATCTATAATTGTTACATAGGTACTTACACTGTTGTTGATGTTTAAACATATATTACTTATCACATTCGCAATTCATTGTTTTAATTCACGTTTTCAGTGTACCTACACACTAGTAGAGATAGGCTAGTTTTGAAATTATTTCGTAAATGTAGAAAATATTTGTTCATGTATAATAAAAAGCACACGCTTTAGTAATAAAATAAATACATATGTAGGTACATCATTTCTTTGCGGGGTAGACAGAACCCCAAAAATACTTATTAAAATATTATAAAAACTAGAACTGTAGGTAAATCAGTTCCAGTTTTATCATTATAATATTTTAATTAAAGTTATTATTATTTACAGACGTGATCGCCTCTAACGACCGTCCAGTAACTTATAATGTGAAGTTCAGTTGCATAGCGATGTGCAGACTCCAGTCTACAGACTGATCGTGCAAACGACTATATGCTGTCGATACTGGACTGCTACACAGGGTTGCATCTAGTGTAGTTTGTTATCGTTTCTTCTGAACTGACGCTTCGGCAGCGGCACTAAATTAACATTTTAGTAATTTATTAGTCTACAACAAAAATTAATGTTGTAAAACCAAATTACTCGACTTGGCGGGGGCACTGCCGTGCCCCCAGATAGGTGTGACAATTATTAAATGATTTTTGAAATCTCTCTACCAAACTTGGTGATGTAATGTCCGAAATAATGAGCTGTTCTGAAAGTCTACGTTACGTACAGTTAATAACTTTGAAAATTCCCTCGGGCGAGATGTGCTAGACATATGAGATCCTAATAATTTGCGAATACTTGACTATAATTATGGGGTGGACCCCAAACAAAATTTTGAGGCTAAATATAATATACCTGATTTTGTTCTACATTTGTGACACCTTTAAAAAAGACCAGATGGTCACGTTCAGCTCTATGGCTCAATAGTTGAATTGAGATGATATTGTTATAATTGACCGAGAGAGTGAAGCGAGTGGGATTTACCAAATCAACTTGGAGCTAACTAAACCAGTCGAAAATACATATTTTGTATGTGTGTTTGTATCGCGATATGTCAAAAGAATTTTTAAATTGGTGGGGCACGAAGTCGGTCATATGGTTTTTGTGATATTCATAATTTTGTAAAAAAAAAATTGTGTTCGCGAGGTCTAAGTTCACGGCGAATAACTAATATATTAATGAGATGGCAACCCTACACAGTATAGCAGCAGAAAACGGTACCCACTCGGCCTCGGCGACGGTTAAGGGCGAGCCTTGAATGCGGTCCGACTAGTTTCTCCCCTGCACGCGGAATGTCACCTACATGCTATATCATGCTTAATTTAACACGGGCGAAAATTTACCCTTGTATGTCACAGAGTACAGAGAGGCCGTGCAATTTGATTTTTTTTTTGCCGGTTTCACTTGTTTGTGATTCAAATCCAGAAGCATCTCTTTCTTTTGATGTCTTTGGTTTGAAGTTTTAAATCGTTCATCCTTCGGATCCCGAAGCATACTGGTGGAAAGGTGCAACTAGGAACATTCAAAGATGTAAAAATTTCATGTCCGACTTCCTTACGAACAAAACCTCGTAACTCAGAATGTTAGATACGGTTTAACGCCCTCGTCGGCTTTCATTCGTTCGTTGCTATGCGCTCAACTAACCAAATTGGTACATAGAAAGATTCTTATTGTATTGTAACTTTTAACCACAGAAATCTGTTTTTTTCGATTTCTGCGGCTGCATAACGGTGTTGTTATTATTACAAAAGTAAATTATTGAAAGACTTTTATTCCAATCGTTTACCAATATGAAGCCTTATAAATTGTTGAAGTCAAACTATTTACGTAATCTTATACTTATTCAATGGATCTATGAGACTGTTGCCATCCAAAAACATCGTTTTATGTGTGGTTTGATCTTACATACAACAATGCCAGACAACTGTACTTAATATAAGCTGAGCATTCTGTTAAATTGTAAGACGCTCTCTGAATAAGTCTCACAGAGCCACTGCCTTCTTTCATAGTGGGTTCAGTTTTTTACGGTTTGTTAAATGGCTCAAGTTGGATGACCGACGGTTACTGCTTAGCTCAGCTCAACGCCTATAAATCGGAACTACAGTTGTTGCTAACCACTTTGACCGTTTGGTTCACTTCTTTCAGTAGGTACCTCTCGAATTAAGTTAATTTGATTTCGTTCTTTTTTTTTATTACAATTGGAGACAACCTAATTAAATAATTTTAATTTCTGATTGGAAAGCGATGACCACGAATTTTTCTTCTTGCCGTCCCATTCAGTAAGAGTTATTTTTTTCCTTTCTGAATTATATACATATAACTAAGTAGGATACATTGTTAAGAGTATGTGATTTCCAGTCAATCTATTTTCGTCACTAAAACTTGATACATGTAATAAAAATAGTACCTATGTACATACCACGACCAATAGGTATACCTATCACTTGTTTCGCTGTGAGAACTATTTCATTCGCAGACGAGCGTCACTATTAAAACATTAGATTTCCGAAGGAAATAGACAGAGCTGAATAGCTGATGAAAAGGGAAATCGCGGCGATTAAATGATTCCTGAAATTTCTTTCATAAGTTCCTTCTTATGGAAGAAATTTCAGGAATCATTTTCTATAAAAATTTCCTCCTGAAAAGACTATATATACCTACAAACATTTTTTAAGACTCATTTATCAAATCAATTTATAGGTTTTGCGTGGAAGAAAAACAAAATTCTTTATGAACATTATTTCATTATGCGTACCTAGCGATAGCACAAACAATATCTTATAATTATGGGTTTTATGTTAATTAATGCCTCCTTTATTAAATCGATATGATAATTAGCCACTTTAAATTTCGATCAAGTTGGTTTGGATATAACTAGTTAATAGTGGGTTAACCTTCCTAAAATTTTGTCCTAACATTCTCGTAGGATGATTAAGTATGCAACTGAAACAAAATGACGCTGGCAATTTCAATTTTGCCGAGCAGAATCTGCAGAAGATAGATATGCGCGCGCGCTCCGTGACGAATCAAAGATGGCGGATTGGCGCAGTTTGGCGGTCATTCACCTGTATCCGGTCGAAGGCCCGGATCCACGTGCAATGCAAGATACATTTGACAATCAACAGGTAAAATATTAATTATTCAGCTTTTAAACAGTGGTTGTAAGAGACACAATAAACACTTTTTTTAAATATGTCTATATTGTGTATAATGTTAGTCACGATTTAGATTTAAAAATCCGTAAATTGGCGTCCGATGAAAATGCTACAGTGTAGTTTATTCCGCCGTTTCTTCAACGCATGCGCTTTAGAAACGGTAGTAGATTGACGTCAGTAAGCGATACAAATTGTATCAAATTTCGAAAATAAATCTTTTTCTGTTTATCTCATAAGTAATAACTTAATAAGTGACTGAGCTGTAGAGTTGTCAGCGCGACCGTTTTACCGCGTTTCGTAGAAACACGGCCGCAGCAGTGATAAAAATTAGCGTCTTAATAATAATAAATGTTGTTGACTAAGTTTGTATGACTCTCCCTCAATTGATACGTATTTAATTGTTAGGTGTTTTCTTAAAAATGTGTTCTTTTTTACCACAGGCAGTGGCGGTGTCGTGGTAAGTAATTGATTAAATTAATTATCAGTACCTAAGCCATAAACGTAGGTAGTCTTTCAGTGCACCATTACATTGAAATAAATTATACACACTTGCATCTAACTATACCTACAGCCAATGTAACCACATGTAAATAAAGGGACCTAATAAATAACGTCGACCGCAAAAAGGTCAATGAGTTATTTCTTGGAAAAATATCCAATGGGGGCTGGGTTGGATTTGCGAAGACCCTAAGCCAATGAGCAGGGCTCGGTGACGTCACATGGGTGCCTCCTAGCGTGACTCACGCAGATTTGAAAGTCGAAGGCTGCCTCGGACTTATATGGCATACGGCCGATGATTGCTAATGAATGAAGGTATGATGTTGATGTTGTAAAAATTAAATTTTAGATTATTCCCAAATATAAACTAGTGTCAAGAGCAAAATAAAACTATAAAAAAAGTAAAATGTTTTACTTGTTGCAAAATATATACGTCTTTATCTTTTATGGGATAGACAGAGCCCACAATCTTGAAAACTGGTTGGCCACAGTTAAGTGTAAATAAACTGCCAATATTTTCTTTTACAGCTCTCACATTGATTGCTTAAACTACCTAGTTACTTTAACGAATTTATATTTTTTATAAATGAGGTTTAGTTTTGTGTCATATGATTAATTATCTATGATTGTTAATGTCATTGTCAAAAAAGATAGAATAAAACAGTTTGTGATGGCGTCATCATTCAACTGAATCTTAATGTGGTTTTATTAAGTAAAGTCCTATATGAAACAAGTTTAGCAGCAAGTACTTACTTAGTAGATACCGAAGAGCGGCAAAGGGTGCAACTGGGGCCATTCTACGATAGAAGTGCATGATATTGGACGATTTTTTTATTTGTCTCTTTATTTAAAACCGGTAGGCTTCTCTTCAGAGATTATTGATGGAATCATTAGAATACCAGTGAAGATATGTTATTTATGTACTTACCTATCTTGCTCGTTTGGCTCAAACTTTGACCATTTATACAGTTTTAATATTTTTAAAATTCTTATTAGGTACTCTCTTATTACTTACTATGTATGACTAATTTCTGAGCGTTGATAGATTTGTCCACCACCTTTTATAAATAAAAGACTGGAGTCAAAATACAACTACTCTCAACTCTCTTCAAGTCACCCCGAGATCTCATATTTCCTTCAGCATTTTCTTGTATTGGGTGACTGCGCAGGCGCCTGTATGAGTCAGTGGGGCGGCGCCCGAGGCACGCCCCGCCCCGCCCGCCGCTCGCCCCGCCCAACCAACCATCATTTTGCCGCGCTTTTTTTAATCACAGCGTCACTTTCAAATGTATTACAGACTTACAGTGTTGCCAAACAGTGTTCTACTCACGTCAATGGATTGTGTTGTAATGAAACTTTTTGTGTTTCGTGCTACCAATGTGTTTGACTTATGAGGTTAACTTAGGAGATGATAACAATTGTCGTATAGGTAGGTACTAGAAGAAATGTGTGCAGAGCATGGAGAAGATCTTAACAATTTCCCGACTCGAGAAAACAATTGTTGGTGACTAACTACCTAACAGCAGGACAACAAAGGTTAGTGACACTTTCTTTTCTTTTTATTAAATTGGTATTTATATTTTACCATTAAGGTGGTCGCAGGTTTAAATTTTTTTGTGGGAATTGCACCATGTTACTATACCGATCACCAAACCATCACAAGTCGTCCAATTTTTGGTTTAGCAAAATTAGTGTTGCACTTGACCATCAATTTTTTTTATAGGTCAACGTTAATGTAACCTCCACCGTTATATTTGACATAAACTTTAACCAAGGCTATGGTCCATATTTTTCTTAATAATTTTACTGAAAATATTTATTAAAATGACTTAAAAATAATATTGTAAGTATAGTTATTACTCGTTCTGATTGTAAGTATAAGTAAATACTTATAGAATTATTAATTTTATAATATTTTTACCTACACATTTTTATCTTTATGGTTATACTCTATAGCTATGAGTTTATGACTTTCAGAGGAGTCTGTCCATAAAAAAAACAGCAAATTTTAAATGTTACCCAAAATAAAAAAAAACAATTAACAACAAGTAAGTTATCAAAACATTAATATATTGTAGGTATCAAGAAATCATTGTCAAAGAAAAATGTTAAAATAAAATTGATAGGTACACAAAATATGTTAAAAATAGTCAACGTAACCTACATTACAAAAAAAAATTTTTTTCTTGCTTTGACTGTATTTTACCAAACTTATTTTTCATTACATTGGCAGGAAAAAAATATTAAAAATAAAAGAATCCAGCGACTTAAACCGTGGGTCTAGTTGACAGCGGCCCCTTTGACGGTCTCCGTGACTTTCAGTGGTTCAAATATTTAACACAAAGTCCCCCTTTGTCTCTGATTGTCTATTCGATAAACTGAAATAAAAAATTCATGCAGTTTACCAATAAACAAACTGACTGTTTATTAGTGATTATACAAATAAGAAATTCATAAGCAAGACTTGATTGAATTTTAAATATTTAAGATTGTGTCTCTATTGGCTGGGTGCTAGTTGACACACTTTATGTTGAGTCTACTGATAAAGACTGATGATTGATAAAGACAAAGATTAGATAGAAATTAATTTATTCGGTTGTAAAAAAAATAATAATACCGGTATTTTATTTAGCGGTATTATTATTATTTTTTTTACATTTAAATCTACATGGATTTTTTCTGATTTATTCACAATATAATTCGAAACTAAACTGAAACTATTATCCAATTATGTTCCTCTGTATAGATCGCTTCGTGTGAAAATCTGACTTAGCCAATTTCAAATCATGGTCAAAAGGCACACCCCTGACTCCTCTTCTTACGTGAGATAAACTCGGAATTATCTCTTTGAGGAAAAAGATACTCCGACAATGTTTCCTATCCATAAAGGTAAATGTAACCGGGACGAATGTGTATAATGGATGATGTAACTTACACATTTCGATTCGATTTAATTGAAATGTTGATGTAAAGATAGTTCAGCACACATTGTAGGTACCTACCTATGGAAAGTGAAAATCGTTTTATAACTTCGCTTAACAACTGAATATTTTTTAGATCTTTACCTAATAATTATTTTGTTATAAATGAACATAATTAAATCTAAGAAGCTTCTGTCGTAAATATACGATAACGATCAAACGTCATAACATTGTTTATGGAGATTGCAGTGAAAATTACTTTCCAGATAAGTTCATAATTGTAGTAATAAACTACATACAAGAAGCATATATTCCTGTTATATATTATATCATTTAATTCACATCATCAGTCATTTTAACGAGTCTGGCGGAAGACGGACTTCCGATTGTACCGTCAACGACGAGAGTAACAGTCTGAACTCCCAAAAAAAAATTAGGGCTTAAATATACCACAATAAACTTAGAATTCTTCTTTTATTGGATGGGCAGCAAACTGCCAGTGATATCTAAACCTCAATCTAATATGAAACTACCTTGCTAAACGATGTCTTCAAGTCTTTTGACTTTTGGCTACCTATATCTATCCCGTAATATAAAAGTATCATATCGCAAGAAATCTATAGGACAGGTACTGTAGGACCTTCAGTTAGGTAATACAATGGGCTGAATGTGCGTGCTGCAAACATGAAGGTATGGCAACGCCAAAGATTAATAAAGATGTTCTGTTGACTGTACTTCCGTCCGGTACAGTATCGCCTAGTCCCGCGTCTGGGAACGCAGAAACGATCAGGTTATGACAGAATATTAAGATAATTAATGGCTCAATTATTGTTTTAACACAAACTTATAAATTTTAATGACTTTACCGACTTGTGGCAGCTTTATAATTATATTATAATATATATTTATAATTAAAATATTAATTAATATATAGACTTAAAAATAAATGTAGTTGTATCGGATTCCCTTAAATTTATAAAATTTTTGTTTAGTACAATTGTTATTAACAAATTAAAAAAAAACATTTATTCCATAAGATTCTACGATTATTGCAAATTTATTATATCAATAATTCGATAACTTTCTTTTTACATTCCAAAACGCCTATCTGTCATTCATGTCAGGTACCTACTTAGAAACTTGGAACCAAATGGAGTTTTTATCATTTTACAGCAAAACGAAATTAATAAACTAAGCCATTCCTTTTTTATTAGTAAATTAGTTTTTTTTATACTAAACTGTTTGAATCAACATCTCTTGGACCTTGTGGGACCTAACCTCGTCCTAACCCAGATTGGACGATAGTTCATCTCAAATGTGCAGATTTCCTCACGATATTTTCCGTTCTCGTAAGTGCATTTATTGGTATTCAATTAAATGTGCCGTGTGGTTCCCGGCACTAATAGAAAAAGAATAGGACCACTCCATCTCTTTCCCATGGATGTCGTAAAAGGCTACCTGGGATAGGCTTATAAACTTGGCATTCTTCTTTTACCTGTCAATAGCTGAACGTGACCTATCAGTCTGTTCAAGACTGTTGTCTCTGTCTACCCCGCAAGGGATATAGACGTGAATGTAATTGTATGGAATTAAATGTACAGAAAAGAGTCATAGCCGCGGTGGGATATAGATCTGTACCTACAAACTACAAAGCTAGGCTAGCTAAGCATATTATTCACACAAAATTTCACTAAAATCGGTGGAACGGTTTAACGTAAAAGCGTATCATATATCACTAGAATATTAAGTAGAATATGAACTCGATTTGGTTTTAACTTCAGACTGAGTTACCATGCATTCTCACATTTCTTGATTGACCACCTTTGAGCAACTTTCCCGTCGGTGCATTCATTTGAAATTTGATCGAGGCAAGCCCGAACCAGACTATTCGGCGCCGATTTGTGAACGAGAACAAAACTATTATCTTGGTATTACCTACGAATATGTTACGGCCATATATATCTTAACTTTGATTTCGAAGTGTTTCGATATGTTTCAAATTTTATGCGCCCACCGTACGCTGTAAATTATTAAAAAGTTAGACATACTTTCCATTTTGACATTCCGTTTTTTTTATTCAAAAAATAGGTAGATTTTTCAATAACACATTCGAGAAAACATTAGGTAATAAGTAGTTCCTAAAGACTTTCAATTCTTCTTAGCTCTTTATTCTGTTTAGCTCTTATTTTCCAATATTTTTCCAGTTATTTTCAACTGTTGAACACCATTTACCGCTTCTATTACCATTATATTCATAATTAATATAAGTATGTATGTACCTATCTGTAGAAAATTTCTTGTCTCAATAATTAATAGAGATTCGATTAATATAATATGTGTGCAATCTATCAAGAAATTCAATTAAAGCAATTATTTGCTTATAGCTATTTTTTATAGGTTGTTAATAGTTTTCGTAGTAGAAAAACTGAACATTTCAACTAGGTAAGTAGGTACATTTTTGACTAAGTGTTTCGTCAAATTAAGATAGATTAAAGAAAATTTATAACGGTATAATACTTTTTTATGGAAGGGATATTTATTGCGTACGTCCATTTAGTCGTACTTGCAGCTGATTGAAAAAAAATTGTTATGACTGCCAAAGTTTTGTGCTAATGTGTTGCTTTACTAATTTCCAATAAAATTATAGGCAAAAGTAATCGGCCGACGGCGGTGGAAGTATTGTGCCACCAGGATTGAAGCATCGCGCGAGACGTGACGCGATCAAACATATTCGCGATCGCGAGACGCTGATTTTTCAGAGGCAAGTGGAGAACGTGTCCCCCACCACGGCATGACAGTGACCCAAATGGTGCGCCGGCGCAGTCAGTTCCGTGAGCCTGCGTCGCCTACTCGTTTGCGCTAGCGCTCCGCTACCACGGTCTCTCGCGAGCCGTACGCCGACATCCAATGTGTTATCTTAGGATTTTACTGTGCCAAATGCAGTGAGTGACCACCGTTCTTATGCCATGGATCTGCAAATTTGGATAATTAAATAAATTAAGGTAAGGTAAGCCGAAAAATAATTGCTACAGCGAAAATTTGTGGCCGGCGACGAAATTGGATGGCGAATTAAGTGTAGTTATATTGTAATGGAAAGTGGTACCGGGCGCACAGTAGCGTTGCGTCAGTGAACGGTATGATGAGTCAGCTGCGTCTCGAATTTTCCTTCGGAAATAATGTCATTGTAATAGACCGGATGTTAGCGAGTCTGCTGCGGTGTGGTGGTTCGGCCGCCCAGCAACAAGCCGGCGACGCCCGCAGCCGCCTTCATCTCCCGCAAGCGCAACGCAACCTAACGGCATCAGATTCCTCGCGGCCGAAATTCCACCGCGGACATTCACGCCACGACCGACTGAAATAAATCGCTCGTTTAACGCAAATAGCACGACAATGTCGTTGCATTGACAGACGGACGAGCATTTCCGCTTCTCTTTTTATCTTTCTCCTCGGGAGCCATAAAAACGTAGCGCTTCCTCTAACATGTCTTCCTTATACCTCTCACTTAACATAGGTAATTCACAAAGTTGCTTGAACTCAAAGTAATTTGACTCTTGTTAAGTAAATACCCAGCACATGGACGCAAAGCTAGAAAAGTAGGTAATCGGAAACGCATATCGGGTAACAGATTAATTACCTAACAAGAAATGTGAATAAAACCAATGCGCAATGTAGCATATTTGACAATTGTTGCCCTTTACATGCAAAGGCACCGATAAAACCACAAAACGTTTAGCAAGTATCGTTAACATGCAGCCACAATGCCACATGGTGCCAGGCTGATCAAGTTGCTCTTTATAGACTTGAAAAAGGTCGGGCAAGTTTATCAAGTAACAGCTATTTCTACCTAGTATCTGATACCTAGGTACCAAGCGCCGGTCCAAGCAAAGAAGTCTGTAATTGTATTACATTAGCGGCAAATATCAGACTCGTGACGTCACAGCCGCGATTACGCCCCACTCCACCTCCTCCGCGGACCGAGCGCTGAACTTGCGACATTGTCACTGATAACAAAAAATATTTATTGACAATTAATTTTAAAAGACACAATGACGAATTAGTGAAAGTTGCATTTAAGTATCCTTCATTTCATCTTTTCTATAATACTCAGTAGGTACTCTCAATTGGAACAGTTAACATTGCGCGAATGGTGAAGTGACACACAATGAATAACAATTATATTTAAATAAAGCTGAACATCGCAGAAAAGCAAAATTTCCAAGTCAAATCGACAAACTAAATAGAATAGTGGAAACAATAACAGCAAAATGTTGCTCATGTTGTGTTGTGATCTAATATTATGACGCAAGATTTATCCATAATGTATTCTAGAAAAAATGTAA
Organism: Amyelois transitella; assembly: GCF_032362555.1. Lineage (NCBI taxonomy): Eukaryota > Metazoa > Arthropoda > Insecta > Lepidoptera > Pyralidae > Amyelois > Amyelois transitella. The sequence goes on along the minus strand of NC_083516.1, from coordinate 3,630,057 downwards.
GACAGCTTATTTCGTCGATGGCTTGGCTTATTCAAACTGAAATACTGAGTACCATTGCTGCCAATTTAAAAATCACTGTTAATACTCGTATCAGTGACATTTTACCTAAGAATATGTATAAAATACTAAAAGGCGAATTAAAGATTGGAAAATAAGTAAGTAGGTAAAGAGAAATGATAAAGTCTATTTATTACTGCATGCTGCTTATGTAGGTACCCAACACGTATTCTGTATTTTGGTTGGATAAAAGACATTCTTATATAAAAAAATAATTTTAAGATTATTTTAAGTGAGAAAGTTATTATAAGGAAGAGATAATTATTATAAAGTGTAAAGGGAACAAGATAGGTGTGTATAAAATAACAATACCTAACGACCGTGTCGCTTTTTTGCTCGACTTGATGCGGGCACTGCCGTGCCCCCAAATGAAATGCATAATACCATATAACAAATTATAAACTAGGAACAGCAGAGTTAACAGCCAAAACATTTTACATTAAATGTAATGAACTCTGTTTATTTATTTATTACGGAATAAACTACACATTTTTAATTCAATTATTTTAATTTTCAAGACAAGATCTTTTAAAGTAAAAACTTCAAATAGATTCATTCGTCCCTGTAAGTTGCACAATATTGGATTGGAGGTTATCGCTCGGAGGTCTGCGAGGGCGATCGCCCGAGACATGTCGGGACCTGTAGCGGTTGCGCTTGTTGCCTGTAAAATGTTCTAAAAAAATACCGAACAAGTGCGTGTCGTACTAGGGCATGAAGGGTTCCGTACTATTATCTTTAAAAAAAATGCGGTTGATGTATGTGCCCGCCCTCATTAAATAATTACTTTATATTTCTTCAATTATTTATATTTAGAAGTAACAAACAATAAAAAATTCTGTGAAAATTTTAAGCCTATTCCTGATTTTTTAAACGTTACCAATTTTTTTAATATTTAATGTTATAGCGGCAACGGAAATACATAATTTGGGAAAAATTCAGCTTTCTGGCTATCACGGTTTATGATATACAGCCTATTGACAGGCACACTTTTTATTATGAAATATTGAAATTAGGTACCTAATTACTTATTTAGTACTAGAGTACGTCCTTGGTGCTGCCTACGTATATCTTAAAATCCTGTTTACTTCCGTAGACTTCCTTGAGAACCAACAAGCCAATTAAGCAAAATCTTCCGAAAATTTTCTGTTCCTTGTTTCGAAGATATTTTCCAATAGGTGAACACAAATTTATGGTAATAAAAGAAACAATTAAAATAATACTTTAAAAAGTTTAAAATTCAACAAATGACTACTTAAAAGAAGCAAGTATAAATAAACAAGACTTATAAATATTTCAGTAAAAATTAAATACAATGACAACGAAATAGGTACGTATATTTAAAAACCGTTTTGTTTAATCTGTGCAATAGATAAAATTGGGTAATATCACACAAGTACATCTGATCATCCCTTTCTCAAACATAGCCAATAAATACTGGTTGTTTTGTTGTGAAGCCGCGAAGTCAAGTTTTATTGCACAGAGTTGAGCCGGTCTACAATGAGTCACACAGCCAGTTCTGTCCGGATTGCTCCGGTCGCCTTTGTGCTTTGACCATCATTTTAGCTTGTGCACTTTAACTTGCACACTCTAGCTATAAAAGATCCAACGATAGACGCCATCGCCAGAAACCCCCATATTGAACACCGGTCTAAATAAATTTATAAACATTACAGAAGGTTGCGAGAAACTCAGAGTTTGTGCCTTTTTCTCGATGTGCTAGCATAGCCTTTACATTATTTATCTCAACTTATTGATTGGAACACATCAAGTTTAGTTGTCTTACCCGTAAATTGCAGTTTTGGGTTTTTATATCAAACAAATTACTTAAACAAATCACGTCTCTACCCCTTAAGGAGGATACAGAGCCAAGAATAAAAGACCATGTTCAGCTGTATGGTTAATAGATTAAGATACAAATAGTGATAGGTTGCAAGCACATCGCCAAAATGCCAAGTTTATTAGTTAGCCTTTCCCTTTCCGAAAGGAAAATTTTTAACAAAGGAAAATTGTTGTGAAACCAATTTAAACGGGAAAAGTTACAATTTTCTTCATTAATAAATACTAAAATCATAATAGTATCGATTCGAAGAAACTTTACTTTCGCGGTTTGAAATTGTTTCAGTATTGCCGCTTGTTGGAAATGTTGCCACAATCCCAAAAGTTAACTCATAGATAATTTTCTAACTCGACATTGTATGTGTTTGACAACAATGTTCATATCAAATACTACGTCGTAGTTCCTGACATTGCCAATTAGTTATATGACTCAGTACACGTTTACGATGCATCTCTTGATAACAAGGACAGAGGTGAATGCGCTGGAGATCACACAGTGAATGTTATGGAAAATCACAACAATTTTCCTTTGTTAAAAATTTATCAAAACTCTTAGGTATAGATAGGTACTTAAATACAAAGAGTAATTCTGCCATAAGATTAACCGCATTTAGAAATCTTAAAGAATATACGGAATAAAAATTTTAACTGACCAATTTCTGTAGGTACTTGAAAGATATGCCAATTGTAGCCAAAAATGTGATTTTTAGAATTGTACTATATGACTGTATGTTTATTCTCGCATCACTTTAAAACTATTTATCCGAATAAATGTAGATTTCTCAGAATGTGTCCGGCTTGGAGAAACTTAAAAACTGGTATGCCAAAATATCTCCCTACACTCCTCTAAGGGGCAATACAGAGGGTCAGCTTTATTCCTTTTATGGCATAAATTTATGATTTGTAAATGCAGCTTTTAAAAATTGAGCTAATATAGCAGCTGTTAAACTTGAATTTATCGGCGAGGAAATTCTATTTAAAGATTCTGTGTAAAGTTAGTGTCCTCGTCAGATAAATCATCTAAAGACGGAATATTACAGAGAAATCATACAAGGCACTGAACATAAGGAGAGATAACAGGTACTCCCGTCACCCTACATGTTTGCTTTAGATTACAGAAGACAAAGGATATGCACTCTTTATTTATCAGCTTGATACTGTTCACGTCTCTAGACATAAAAAATGAATATGGATTTTTTGTTTACAGTGTGCAGTGTTTTTACATTTCTTATTTTTGGGCGATAGGTTCGCGAAATCGATATTTATGTTTAACATTCATATCATTAAATTATCGTTAGCAATAATTCATCAGTGCCTCAAATAAATAAACTACCTATATAATGTAGTGCAGATATAATAGAATTTTCACCTAGATCTTCTAATTTCAACACTTTTGTTGACTCCCAACAAACTCAAATTAGCGATAAGACTCGCTCCATAAAAATTTTAGTCTTCTGATTTGGAACGATGAATCAATCGGTCAGAGATTTTCACCGGTCATATTAAGTAAGAACACATCTAAAAATATTTGTAATGAAAGTATTACGGTTGAGTCCAGAAGAAACGCGGCGATGAACTAGTAGCGCGTGATTCAGTGGGCGCCGAGCTGACGTGGGCAGGAGTGCTGCGTCAGCGCACGTCACCAGACCGTCACTTGTATATTTAGAACGGAATGTAGGCAAATATTTTATAGACATCCCCTAACACCGTAAATTCGGGCTTCCGGAAGATATTGGCCGCTGCCCAAACGAAAGAATTTTATAAAATGTATTTTGACAACAAAACATCTGACTGCAATATTACAGTCATTAAAATGTTGAAATGTTAAAGAATTTGAATGCGCTTTAATGTTTCCTGAACTTTATGAGGTCGGATTCTTCACGCATTTCATGTACTTGGAAGTTGATCTCCGCCAGGCCGAAGCGGTGAAATACTTTAATGTTTAATTATATGATAGACATGGCCGGTGAAATTAACACAGTGTACAGACGGTCGGTTTCGGCGTGTGCGCAATCTAATCAGTTAACGAACTGTGACGGACGGGCGCCAAGAATTCCTTAATTAGGACATTAAAGTATACACTGGATAGGTAGCGACGTGGTCGCAGCGGCGTAGTTCTATTAGGTGTTATGTTTACACTAATGTTTGACAAATTATTATCAAATTGCACTTCCTCTTAACTAACTTTGATTTTTTCCCTCTCCTGCTTAAATTTTCATACACCTTCACTTTCATTCTGAATTTCAATGAAACTTAAGCATCTTATGAATCACTCAGGGATCTTATGAATATTATAGCCAACCCTCAAATATAATTTGATGTCTTAATAAATGTCTCTACTACCGATGTTCTCGCATACGAGTAATAAATCGCCATCAACTATTTTACTCGTACAAACATGGAGTAAAAATTGTAAACCTATATTTTTATGAACACAAGTAAATATAGAATTGTGTTGCTGACACGGGAATGATGAGCTGTGTTTTAAATAGATTCAAACAATGCTTGATCAGAAATAAACAACATATGAGTGTTCCTGATGATCGCAACGCAACTAAGGCGCCTCGCCAACACCCACCGAAACAGACTCATACTTGTATTTAGGTATATCATATAAACATATAATCATGTCATTATCCGAAACGTTTGAGATTCAAATGGTGGCAAGGTAGCCCATCGCCAAAAAAAATAATCCCACGGTTTATTCTTTCTCTTGATGACTATGAAAATCAATAACTGTGCTGCTTACTCTTACAGATGACATAAGTATATATGTACCTTTCATATATCTACATTTAATTATAGAAATTTCTTCAAATATTTTGAAAACCACACCACACACGACAGGCATTTTTTTAAAGACAGAATGTAGAACAGAATTTGAATTTAAAATTGACAGCGAACAGCTGATCTGCTGGTTGCCACAAGTTTTTTTACATTGAACTATGCGGCGTAATTAGAGTTTTTCCCGACAGCCAGTCCGCGCTCATCGTTCCCTCAGGAATGTGCCCCGACCAGTCAAACAGCTGTTTGTGATGTAACGATAAAACCGCTGTTATCGTCATGAATGAACGTCACAGCGCACGCGCATGTTTGGAAGATTTACTGATAACGGTCCATATTTTCCTATGAAAATCCGGGCTTGGTTCAATTCAATTTATGTATTGTTCTCTAAAGAATCTTGTTGTGATTGTGACTACAAATATCTTATAAAATAACTTGATATAAGTTACGGGTATAATGAATTTCAAAATGCATGCGCATAGTGCATTTTTTAAAGAAATTTAAACATACCACACACCGCTGTGACCATAAATAACATAAACTAGTATTAGTCTCGGTTCCTTCCTCTCATTTCTGGGAGTTTTAGGTATACTTGTGTGAATCAGAGTTTTACACGAAGCAACTCCCATCTTACCTTCGCAACCATTGCAAGGGAATTTAGCCCGTATTACATCATGGTTAAACGAATAACCATTTAGAAGATAGCCACATAACTAATAATAAAAGAGAAAGGTAAATTTATCAAATCGCAAGCGAGTGTGACGCCGTCGCCGTCCATCTTATCAGCCGGTTGACACGCTGATAAGAACACACAAGTTGACTTGACATATTGTGCTCGTCGATTTTGCGTACAGTGGGTTACATTGAAAGATATCCCATCCGAACTAACTTTTGTTACAAAGAATATACCTACTAAAACTCTGGGTGCAGCCGAAGGGGAACTAAAACTTCATTTTGTTAAACTATATGATATTACTTATTATATTATTAGTTTGAAGGTAACTGTTTTTATTCTTCGATAAATAAAATAAAACTAATGAATGGTATAAATTAAAAATGTTACTTTGTTTGTTCTGCATTGTTGAACTTCTGAATCAATCTCCATGAAAATTATACATACATTTAGTTTCGATTGGAGAACGGAGGGCATATAGGGTACTTTACCCACGGGCGGAGGAGGCAGAGGCAAAACCTAGGGCAACCTCTATAATTTACACGAACAGACACATATCGTAGGCGTATGAAAGTTTAAATACTTTTCTATGTGACCCACTGTACCTACATAGATAACGCGGCTGGATTCGTTGTAAATTACTTATAACAAGCCTATCTTGTTGTCAACTTGTTGTATATTCATTTCTTTTGTTCAGGGAGTCTTTAAAATACAAGTTATGTGTGATAAACGGATAAGTCTGAATAATTATGAAACGATATAATAGAAATATTTAAAAATAAATCTGTCCATTCTGTGTATATTCGAGTGCAAAATCATAGATAACCAAATCTACGTTGAAAAATTATATAAGAACCTACTGTCTGTACATTAATGATGAACATGCGAATTCAAAAGTTACATTACATTACAATGCCTATGATCAATCAAATAATAAAAATTGCCACGACGAGAGCAAGTCGCGAATCAAAATATATGTAAAAGCGGTCAGATCCCAAATTTACCACACCTAACTTTACGAACTCTACATTTTAGTCAAAATCGATCAGTGATCAATTGCCTATGAAATCTTTTTGACAGAAGCAAAACGACCAACCACATATCTAAACTAAATTAGTATTTTCTATCAAGAAGAAAAGATAACTAACGTGCCCTAGATATGCCAACGACTGTTCTAATAGGGCCATTATTTTAATTTAGGATGCAGTGAATGCGCAAAAGCCATTTGCCGAAACGAGTGTCTTGACTCATACACATCAGGTGACATCATAGTTATTGAGTAACTGACGATTAAATTCACACATCGCTGCGTGTTGTTCGCTAACGTTTCCTCGAATTAGACAACGAGTGACCCCGACACAACACATACATTCATGAATACCAGAATTATTCAACTGAATTTTCCTCAAAATTCATGACTGTGACTTAGAAAGCAAAGTTTCCTAATGGCAAGGTAATCGGCACAACTGAATACATGAGACCTTGCAATTATTGGCATGGATTTTCCTTAAAAGTCAATTATTTTAACTTGAAATACTGTAAATAAATCAATAGTTTCCAAGAATGAACCAACGAGGTAACTCCAACAAAGTTAAATCCCAAGAACGTGAATTCATGAACCATGGTGTGACTTACAGGAAATTTCCTTACGGGCAACATACAATATATGTGACCAAGAAAAACATCTAGTTCTCTTTTTATGAAATTAACACACTCAGCACACAACAACTACATTCAATGTACTTTACTAAAAAAATTGGATTTTTCTTAAAAGACTTCTAAAGGTAACGTTTAGGAAATGTATATTTTCTTAATCATTACATTATAACTTTTTTATATTTCTACAGAAAAGACAAAAGCATGGCATGATGATATGAAGCATAATACATTAATTTGCAGTTCAGTGGGCTATCTTTGGTTGAATCTATTTCGTCTTTGATATATACATTTTAGTATATAGAGATCGTGGAAAGTGAAAAAATAGAATGACATCACAATGAAAATTTAATTTACATATTTCGTAACAAATTGTTTTTTTTTACAGATTTTGAAGTGGAAAGCTAATCAGAAGAAAAAATCTAATAAGTCGGTAAGATATTTTTTTCATAGAATAAATATTTGGTATTTAAATTTATTTATTAATTTTAGCTTTGCATCGGCTGATCGGTAAATTTATTTGCGACGTCAATGTGTATTTTTTATTTATGCTTCCGATTTAAAAAGGCGAAATAAAATATGAATGCCGATGGATAGACTGATAGTACGCTGATTAGGGACTCTCTTATAGGCAACCAGATCTGTAATCTGTTATAGAAATTCTATGGGTAGAATTTTATGCTGTTAATGCATTCTTTCTCCTGGCTTTAGTCCCGGTTGCATCCTCTCCTCTCTGGAGAGGAGCCCGGGGTATGCCTTTGACGATGCATTCTAGTTTGAGTGAGTCAGGTGTTTACACGAAGCGACTCCCATCTGGCCCCCGCAACTTTTGCAGGTAAACGTAACCCGAATAGGATCCGTGGTTACACATCCAGTTGCTCGAAAGTGCATGTTTCCTCACGATGTTTTCCCTCACCGTAACAACATCGGTTAGTATTTAAATTAATGTACATAACTTTGAAAATAGTACGTGGCCGAGGTGAGATTTAAACCTATACCTTTCTGCGCATCACGCATTTTAAGGTTTTATGTAATTATACTCCTGCTTCAATGTAAAATGAACTTACCTTTATAAATCGTAATTTGTATCAAATTCAATCACTTTGTCGCACATGTCCTGAATATTAATAAAGTTATGGGCGGAATAATATTAATTTCTGAGTAATTTCACATATATCATTTATATTGGAGAAAGACTCATTGATTGATTGCTGAGATAAAACATAAAAAGACGAAAATACCCTTCTTTGCACATAAAATTATAACAATAAATTTATCCTTAACTTATGTTAAAGTAACTTATGTACAAAAGGCGGTCTTATCGCATGACTTCCTTTTGTACATGATGGTGACTTGACAACATGGTGCAAGTGTTACCATGCTCATTTGGAGCATGGTTACATGGATAACATTTCCTCGCAAAGATCAGACGGGAATAGCTTCGTGTAAAAACCTGACTTACCTTATACTGTAACTTGTATGCGTGTGCTGGAGTAATACCAATAAAGATTTCTTATTCTTACTCCTCTCCAGTGAAACTGAGGACGCAATCGGGAGTAAGGCTGGTAATATTATGATTTGGCACATTTTGAAGTTGGATGCTTGCTTGACTGATAGTATAGTTAATTTCCAACAAAATGATGACAGAGCATGACAGGGCCAACCACAGATTGAGTCACATCCCCTCATAATGTTCACTATATGAATATTTCTACTTACTGGATTAACAACAAGGCAGAGCTATTATGACTATCAATTTTAATGTACTTAGTAATAATATTCCAAAGTACAATACTGTATACGAATCATTATATTTTTTAGTAGAAAAAAAATGGGTTTATTCATAGAAGTCGGATTATGTGCTATTTTAGTATAAGTTTTAAAGAGAAGTCATTAAGTACTTTTTAGAAGTTAGTATCCTTAATATTCTGAAAATTTGACTAAAGATAACCTTTAAACACACGGTAGTAGTAAGTAGATATGTAAAAATAGGCCAAAAATAGACACACTCGAATACTTTCACTAATGTTTCTTAAAATAGCCAAATCATAGTGTAACAAGATCTAAACAAGTGGAGAAATAGAAAGCCAGCATTCCAGTACAATCAGGGCCTCATTTGCTTCAATTAATTTGCATTGCATATTTGTAGCGCTCGCGAACACTCTCTGATATGTTCACATATAGCTACATACATATAGCTACCTACATCAATATTAAATAAATACATACAAACACATCCCTTACGAGAAGACTGAGCCAACAGAAAAGACCACGCGTAGCTGTAATGGCTTATTGATGAAATTAAGATTCAAATGCATGTAGGTGGCTATCCCATCGCCTAAAATGACCCCTTGTTTATTAGCCTATCCTTAGTCGCCTTTAACGACATCCAAGAAAAGGAAATTGAGTGCTCCTATTCGAAAGTGCCGGGAACTACACGGCAAAAAATAAATAAGCAACATAATGTATGAGATTTAACTATAAAACACGACTCTGGTTAGGCACCTACTATTCGAAAAACTTTTATATTGTAAAGTATCCTAATTATACCTTAATAACTGGAAGGATGTATCAATATTTGTTGCTGTTAATTACTGTTAAAATAAAATCGCCCACGGCATCTGTCTGTTTCTAAGCTTAATTCTTTAAAATAAGAAAAGGATTTTCATGTGCAGTTTTCACTGCTTTAAGCAATTTATTCCTTAAAGATTAAACGTATAAAGCATTCAAAGTTAGGTACTTATAGGTTTATCTAAGGTTATAATATAATGATCTTGTGATGAAATTGTAATGATCACAGTCTACTTATTTACTACTTAGCTACTTTTAATAAAAATAAAGGAAACTATTTGTGAATCTCAATTCCATCATCTAAATGTGGCCTTTGAGTCTTGTTCGTCTGTACGGTAAGGAATAAATGTTGACGCTGGAACCATGTTTCTTATTTTAAAGAGATTTAAATTTAACTGTCAGCGTAACTTAATAAATGTGTTAAGGCGTAACTTAATAAATAAAGGAAATTATTATTAATTTCCTCCCTTAACAATGGTTGTTCTTTTCGAAACAAATTTGAAAGAAAATAATTATACTATGCCACATATAACAAGCCAATAACTTATTCGTTATCAAGCAAAACAATTAATTTCTTTTAAAATTGATGAATTTTCATAAACCGTATCAAATACGTTTCTCGGCAACTTAACACACCATGTCTTAGAGCCGATGTAAGCGTGAGCGCAATAATGGCGGGCTAGGTATTGTGATGACGTAGCGGCCGGGGTCGATGACACCTGACTCACATCCTGCCGCGCCGGCGCACTTCTGAAGGCGCAAACAACAGATCATTCGAAAATATACGATAATAATGAAACAAGTGATTTTTCCAAACTAGTTTACAGTCTGTTTAGGAACGAGTTTTATGCCTCTTAGCGGATTTTTTTTCGTATTGATTTTTTTTCCGATTACAACATTCTGTTTCTGATTTATCAACCTGTATCATGAGAATATAAAGACCTGTTATCAAATGACAACAATAAACGGTAAAAAAATATTAATGATGGAATATATCTCCCACGAAGCAAAATAATAAAATGGTGAACATTATTTTAAATATATTTTCCAGTTTAATTTATTTCCATATTTATATATAGTCATAATAACTACACATCAAAAACAGAAAACAAGTCGATTAGTATTATACTTTTAAGAATCTACCATCAAATGAATTACAAAAATAAATATGTACACAACATGTTTTATAAAAATATTTAGAAAATTGTATCTACAGAATGCTTCGTCAACGTGTAAGGTATCCCCAACATGTTTCATATAAACGGCTGCCCCCAATAGCGCCCAGTCTAAAGTCGCCCATAATACTCGATAAGTTCCCTCGTCGTTTAGCTATGGATCAACCAGATACGACCCTGAACGATTCTCATTGGTCTGCAGCACGACTACTGAGCTTAGTTCACAAACTTTTTTGCCCACGATCCAGAAGGTCCTAATTATGATCTCAAAGGCTACAGGTACAAAGATATATCCTGGAGTAGGACAGAACAACTATGCTTCTTGGTCCCTTCCCTCCCTAGAATCTCTACGATAGCACAAGTGCTTACACAAGTTTCATCCCACAATAGACAACGACAATTTATCCTATGTAACCATCGCGGCGTTTAGTGGGACTTGTCCAGAAAGTTCTTTGGAATCATTCCACGTGTTTTGACACATAAAATTTTGCGCCTACCAATGCTTTTCGAAACATTTTGTAAAATGTATGATGTCTTAGCACCAACAAATTTTGGACAACTCAAGCCAGGGTATTTATAAAGAAAACCCAGGCTATTTTGAGTCTTGTGTAGCAATATTGCGTCGTAGTAACAGTAAAGAAAAATAATTCAAATTCAAACTTTTATTTGCATAATATAAAAATTTTAAAACTGCATGTGCAACATGCTTTATACTTTTGGGTTAGAAACAAGAAATCACATTGAAAATTTGAGCCCAAATCTTTTAATAAAAGATTACAGAAATCGCAATGATTTTATTTCTATGGAAATGATTGTAATGCGGCTACGGCGTAGCATGCCGCTACGATCCGCTACGCGAAGGGACTACGTGTCGTAGGCGACGCTACGGTCTACGGGTACGGGATAATTTAAACGCTGCAAGAACCGACCGCTTTCTAAATTTATTGAATTAGGATTCTTTTGTCTGTAAATTCAATCTTTTGCATGCTTGGTGATAATAATAATTATTAATTAAAATAAATCATTCTTTAAATCAGAATCATTGGTGTGTTAATGTGAAATCTTATAGTAAAGATATTATCTTTTATGCATTGTTTAGTATTTATTTTATGCGTAAGATTTCTTTTCGCAAATTTGAGTACTCACATTTTAGTAAGAAAAGTCACAACTCTAAAGTTTATTTTAACTTTAAAAAAAGTAACGAAATAAATGTAGGCGTTGAAGTTTGATCTGCATAATGCTTTGGTAAGACTGCACCGTTCTGCCGACCCACACTTTAATACCGAGAAATAATGCAGTACTTAAATCATTGAGACATTGATAATATCTGTGGCAGGCACGTTTGTGTAAGATTTTTCCTTTATAACTAAGTTTAATAATAATAGTTTTTTTATTATGCGGTTATACGCCCCATTTAAAAACTAAAAAAAGTAAGTTGCAGCTTTACTCCATTGTCGTTTGTTTTTGTAAACTTTAATTAATTACGTACAATTGTAAGTACATTATAAAATCTAATAGAATAAGTAAATACCATAAGTTCGGAAAGATAATTTGAACGCTTATTTTTTTTAAAGAAAGGCCCGCGACATAAAATGATTTTTAGAAACATGCTACAAACAACATAAAAATTGCATTAAACTTTAGTGTTTATTAAAAAGATCATTGAAATGATAACTTGAAGGCTAAAGTCGAAAGAAGCTAATTTTTATCACTCCCGCGGCCGTATCTAATTTTTACAAACCGCGGCAAAGCGGTCGCGCTGACAACGTCACAGCTTAGATGCATCCGCCATTTTGACCAAACTGTCTTGTTTTAATTGCTTTTTAAACTCAACTAATTTGAAATACCCAGCCAATTTTTTAATCGCGTTTCAATCCCATTCGAACTAATAGCTAATGTATTTCGTATTGTTACGTCTTCATATTTGCTACAGTGTCAAGCAATTTAATTGAAATATGTCATTACGTAGGTAACTACTCTTTATCCTGTATAAAAGATTGTAGTTTCTGCACGATCTGCGACACAGAAATTGCGAGTGAAGCTGCAGAAAAAGCTTGTCAATTCGTAAATATCACACTTGATATCAGTATAATAGCTACCATATTGGTATTTAAACTTGAGATTCTTCTTGTAGGCAATGGGTTCGCACTCGTTGAATCTCGATTCCATCATTATGCCATACAGCTGAACGTGGCCTCTTAGTCTTTGAAGACTGTTGGCCCTGTCTACCTCGCAAAGGATATAGACGTGATTATACGTAGGTATGTATGTATGAAGTCACAATATTTCTTAAAGGCGCACATTGCTTTTTAAATGTAGGTAATCACTATTTTTATGTAAGTACCGTTTCTAATTTTTCTAAAAATCTGTATAAGTACCTTAACTAACTTAAGTTACTTTGATAAATGTTCCGTTTCAAAAATGCGAGTCTTTATAAACATTAGTTATTTTATGATTAAATATCTTTTATTCGTTAAGTTAGTAAACACTCGCTGAAGTGTGACCAATTATCATAATCTATTCTTGTTTGACTATACCGACAGACTGCTTCTTACACAAACTAGATAATTGAATAATTGCAATTTATTGTTGCGGTAATTTTACTTGCATCACAGAGTGAAAAAGTTCTCTTATTTCTTATAAGAGAACTTTTTCACTTAAGTTCACTTTGAGTGAGGCATTAACTAATGTTGAAAAGTATTTATTAAAATATAGATTTCTACTTAAAACAATGTAAAACAGAGCTGCCCAAATTCGTGAAATGAAATGATTATGCCCACATGCCCGTATTTTTCATCGCAAGCAAGGTTGATGAAACGTCATCAATGTTTCGGTTTCACTCCGGAACCGTGGCGCTGCGGTGCGAACGCGAGGCGACGCTCGCGCCAAACTCTCGCTCAATCAAGTGGCCGAAACCAGCGCAGGCTGTGGCGCGAAGGCTCGGGATTGGCCGAGACAGTCGGCGGCGCGGCGCGCGCGCAAGGCCGCCGGTTTTCCCGCGAACAATGCCAAATGGTGCATTTGTCAAGGTGAGTTCGTTCACCGCCGACGCCGGCGCCGCGCTCCTCCGTGCCGCGCTCGCACCGTTCGAAGGTCGCCACAAGTCACCCAACCGAGCGCTTATTTCACCCGAGCTGAATCTACATTCATTAGCATCCGCCGCGAATTACAGGTGAAAATTATTATTTTTGCTTCTATTAACGACTTCGCTTTGTACTTTGGTTCAACCAAAGATAATGAATCCGTCCGTTGCCGGGCGCATCGGTTTACACGTACAGACTTGTTTTTGTAATGATTCACGATTAGTCCCCTTTTTTGTGTGAACGGAATCATTTTCTTTGTTATGTCGATGATGCTTGTACCAGATTTATTTCATATAATATTGTATATCTTTATTTAGCAATTAGAAACTGAATTTGAAAACTAATTCAAATGTTTTCAAAGTCCGCGGCGTGCACGAGTTTTTTGTGCAATGACATAGGCGGTACACTTTTTACTGTAAATTATTTTTTGCTAATAGTGAAGTAACTAGCAAAAAATAATTAAGAATACTTATTTTATCAGCCCGCTATATATAAACATAAATTAACCTTCCATTACAGACTACTTAACATTCTTGTAATAATTTTATTGTGTATATATTGTCTCTCCTCCTATTGTAATAATTATATAAATTAGATTAAGTATTTAGCTTAAATACTAACTACAGTACAGTAATTAATGTCAAGAAGGAAAAAGAAAGAAGAATAATGAAGCTCACAGGAAACAGATTATCCGCTTAAAGAGAAGAAATATCAAGTGCTACGCCCGGATGAAATTCCCGTCGGCCGGTTGTAAATGGTCGGTGGGATCTTCGTCCGTTTGTATCGCTGATATGTATAAACATCGGAGGACGGCACAAGACAGCTGAAACCTGAAGAAGAAGAATATATAATTGCGGAAACTTGTTATTGCACACAGCGCCAAAGAATATCAGAAACTAATTGAGTCGCGCTGAAAATTTGCCGACGGAAGTCTGGCCTACAGCCCACGCTACGAAGCCTATCTTTCAACAACAACTAAACACTTGTTTTGTTTAAAATTTTTATAAATGGTTATATTAATGAACGCTTTGAACTTCTTTCTACTGAAATTTATTTTATTTTGATTTTGTAAAAAAACTTCAATTTTATTTTTCATTTTAGTTGTGTTTTTTTTGTTAAGTTTTTGTAAGATAGTAGTTATTTTACACAACTAAAATGAAAAGAATCAACTATGGTCATTATGAAACAGAATAGTTAAGTACTATCTTATATTTTCAATATCATAAAGTAGCTTTGCTACTGTCATCTTAAAAAATGCTTTTGCTTTAAAAATATGGCAAAAAATATTTTCTACAACTAAATATTAGTACAATAAATACCTCTTTAAAATGTTTTATTCAATTATAAAGTGTTCAGGGTCATGTGCTATACTTATATACGAAAAAGTATTATTTTTATGTATCCATCCCATTTCCAGCATTATTTTTCATTTTGTTTAATCATGCTTACAAAATACTCTGGGTTTCTTGAAAAAACCCCAGAAAATAATACAGAAACAAATAAATAATAATAAACTAATTGTGTGTCACCCAAAAAAATCACATTAATAGAAAGTAAAGTCCCTACATAACACTTTAATACGCGCATGACTCTTGTTCAAAGTTGCAGTCCAAGTTACTTTAAGATGTTCTTTTATGCCTTATAAATAAAAAAATAATGGATAATCTTATTATTCACTTACTTATTTAAATTTCCTAAATCACATATTTATAAAATATACCTAATATATAAATAAAAATATAAAAAATTATTTACTTAGTTGTTTACCAGCAGTGGAATTGGAATCAAACTATAGTAGTTAGGCCTACAGAGGAAGAAACCTTCTGACGATGCGTGCGTTGCTACGAAGTACTGCCTTCTTCTGCATCTGACCCTTGATGCAGCAATCTAGCAAGAGCCTCTTTAGATGTAGGTCGAGACTCTTGCGTATTAGACCAATCGCAGACACTACTACCGGGACAATGACGGACGGTAACCTCGTGAGCCAAATCAAGGTTTATCAGTCAACTTTGTCAGAATATTATTAACTATTTTATTATTTTAATTATTGTGTAAACTTACATTTACCTTATAATAATGCTTAATATACTATACCTACCTATTTCGAGTTTAGAACTAAGTATAATTTTAGCTGTATACCAACATATTAGGCGCCTGCATTGCAAAATTTTCAGAAAACGTAGTTTTGCTTGAATTTCCATTACATTGGATTTCGATGGAATTTTGCCTAGGAGAGATCATATTATTATTATTACGAGTATGTCGCGTCTATTTTATGGTGATTGTTTTTTTTTCAGAGCATCTTTAAATTTTCTAGCATTTTTTATTTTTAAGTGTTAACTTATGTAATTTGAAATTGTAACAATATCTATAATTTTTTAATGAACTTCTTCGGGCAACACGCTTTGTACCCTGCTGACTTACCCTCGCTTATACCTTTCACAAAAATGTAGGGTTTATAAAAAACAGGTAGGTATTTGCTCATCAGTGGCAAACCATCACAAAAAGAAAGAGAGAAAATGGAAAATGACTCTCTCATGTTAACGGGTTGCCCCCTCCCCCTTAATGCTTTGGGTCCCGAGGCCCGGGGCTTATTTGATAACTTATATCCTCCTGCAGCTTCGCTTGTGTGAAATTGTAGCATACTTATGAGTTTTTCAGATGCAGAAGCTGTATACTAGTTAATCATTTGTAACATTTTTATTAAAGATTTTCTTTAAAATAGTTACAGATAGATAATTAATAATACTTTGTTAATTAGGTGTTTTTGTTTTGTATAAGTTGATTTATTATAGGTTATTATTGTTACTAAGAATAATAAACTATATGTAGTAATTATATGTAAGACACTATTATAACAAAAATATACCTATTATTTATGTGTAAAATGGACACTCACCACCCCACCTGATCATATTCTTCATAATGTTATACTTACAAAAACAGCTTATTCTTGTATGTATGGTTATAAGGTAAATGCATCAAAAATGTATGTTTTTGAACAATTTTTGTAGGTCAGGTCATTTTGCAATGCTGAAAAATCTAGACTACATCTACTGTGAACTTTCAATAAAAGAATTGAAGACAGGATATCTCATTCAACTGCATCTTAATGGTCTATACATTTTATTAAAGTAATATTGGAGTTATGAATAATAATGAATAAGAAACATGTATTTATCAAAAGAACCGCTATCCGAGTGTGATCCTGACCACGAAAAGGGAAACACAGATTAACAGGCTCCAGTGTTTTTATAAATTTACCACAGAGAAAGAGTACCTAGGTACGTAATTGCGTTAACAAAACGAAAATTATTTTCCAAAAAGATTAGTTAGTACTTACCTTCAAAAATTTAAAAATAATTAAATATGAGTTTCAAAAAACTTGCACAGATGTTGATTACATCGTTAGTTTTGTATATTAACTGGGGAAAATAAGGTGAGATTCATATACCCATTTATCTAGCAACTAGCGCACCCCAGACCTCGAAGCTTAATGGCAGAGGGGCAACCGGGAACACGCCTTCAATAAAATTAAGGTATTTTTAACCAGGTTAATAGCTCTTCACGGGAATCGTATAGCTACTCACTGATAAAAATGTAATAGACACTTTAAAGGTGTATTAGTTTTTATTTGCAGGCATGAGTGCGTGGGAAATCTTAGGAAAAACTATGTACCCATTACTCGCATAAACAAAAAGAAACAGAAAATTAACAAAGGCGTGGCGTGAAAAGTGGGGCGTATTAAATAGGCGTCAACAAAAGGATATTTAGATCGTAGGTACTTTGTGCCAGGGATCAGACTTAATAATATGAAACTCATGGAGTTACTTCTTTTGCCGATACTTTGTCTACATACGTCACGTCTTTATTCCAGGTATTCCAGGGTAGACAGAGCCTATAACGCGAAAATATGTTTCAAGCGCTTTCTTTTCTAGTAGTTTAGATTTCATGATCGCGCTTATAAGTGCACCATGTATCCTTACGTTACCAGAGGCCATTGCAATTATCCATCGCCCCGGGTATTATTGTACACCTGTGTACAGTAACTGCGCACTATTTATAGTTAATCTTCATAGTTAAACCATTGAAAACATTGATGGGGATCGGCCCCAAAAAAATTTGCATATCTGTGAGTACCTACTTGCTGATGCCCAAAATTTCATTCGCGTAGCTGAACGTAGCACTGCATCAAGTGTTCCAGACCTTCGCGGTGACTCAACAGACTGAACAACTTTTTTGTTAAGGCGAAATATCTCTAGATTGAGAGCGTTAAGGACTATGATGGGTGTGAAATGAGTGACCGGATAAGGAACAGCGTGATAAGGGAATGTTGTTATGAAGAGAATAGAAAAGGGCATGTTAAGATGGTTTGGTCATGTGGAGAGGATGAATGAAAGCAGGTTGACTAAGCAGATATACAAGGAGAATGTGGGGGGAAAGTTCGGAGTGGGAAGGCCTAGACGAACGTATATTGATCAAATTAAGGACGTCCTGGCAAAGGGTCAGGTCAAGAGTATCCGAAACCACCAAAAGTTATGAATGTAGATGAAGCAAAGGAAGTATGCAGAGATCGTGGCAAGTGGAAAGATGTCTACCCCTCCGGGAAAGAGGCGTGATTTTATGTGTATATGTATGTAGTAAATAAAGAATTGCGCCAACAAAAAAAGGATTTAATAAAGTGCAAGTTGGTCCACGAGGAAAACGTCCGTGCATTACTTAGGTCTATTTTAATTTTCTTAAATCAAATGCGGTATATTCAAGCGGATTTCCATGTAGAAAAGTGAGAGGGTAAGAAAAGAAAATATCCATTTTAAACAAATCAATATTATTTCCAATAATTTTCAGTACATCCACATTGAATGCATATTAATTTTACCATAAAATACAACATAAAAGTCTGCGACAGCTCAGAACTAAAATAATAAGAACGAGTATAAGGTACAATATTTACAATAAGGTGGTTTAAACACGAAATAAAACATTGAACATAACAAAATCAGTGCAACAATAAAATAATAAATATTTAAAGACAGTGGACTTCAACGTGGTAAAGTTATAGTAATTCTAAAGATATACAATAAAATGTTAGTTATACAAGTTTTGATACAAAATTATCTATTGGCCTTCACATCACAGAGCAAGCGATCATCAAGGGCCGAGCGCCGAGGGCTTCCGGAAGACCTTCGCGAGCCGCCACACCCGCAGCCCGCTCGAAGGCTAGCTTATACGTCAAATCTTAATTTGGTCTTCAAAGACAACGTCAACATGTTCCAGCTCATACTAATACGTTACACCGTTTGAGGCAATTTGTGAGTGGCACTAACATAACGAAACCAAACAGCAAACCGGCATGCACAAACGTCTAAACTAACCTGTGAGTACCGCAACTACAACCAAAATACAACGCTTACAATTAACCGAATAGCATATTTAAAAGCTGCACTTCAAATGCGTACATAAAATACAGTTAACTAGGCTGGCTTGTAAATGTAAGATCTAAAAGAGTACAAAACGCAGGAGCGCAAACGTTATGCAACCAAGTCTACGTCGATTCTAAAAGACTAGAAAAATGCAAACGATCCAAATATAGCGTCAAACGCGTCGACGAGTAAATGCCACAGGACGAGCGAAACTACAGTGATATGTGTGAGCGCAAGCTCGGCAGACTCGCCGCCAACACTCATTATCACGTCCAATAATCAACAAATGAGCTGGGCGAATTCTAGTACCGTAGCTCGGCTGAAATTTCGACAGACCTTATACAACAATAATTACCATAACTTAAGACAGTCGTTAGGCCTTAATTATATAAAATTTACAATTATTTATTATGGCAGATATCAACAATTTATATCTATCAAATATGATACCGACAATTTTTACAGAACAATTCTAGGGTTATATACATGCGATAACAACGTGCGACGCCGGCTCCTATTGAATGGCACTTTCGATGCGATCATCGATCGATCGAATCCCTGACGAGTCGTGGTCGACTCGCACCGGCCGCCGATTACCGTCACCGAGCCGAAGGCGCTCACATAACTATGAAAACACTATACGTACTAAATTATTCTAATCCATAAAGCCTTCGGCTGGTAACGAATTAAGCGCGCATATAATATTCGAATCGTTTAGGTACCGACAGCGAGCGGCCGGTCCGAGGCGAGAGATCTCAGATTCTTTCCGATTGCCAAAACAATACTGACTGAGGAAGGGCTGGTGCAGCGAGCTGATTTTAAACCTCATTAATATACTTTTTTTAATCGTAAATAACAGTTCACAAAGGCAAAATTCGCTTTAGAAGAAATCGAAATTGACCTTGTTTTTGGGACTTACAAGAGTATAGAATTGATTTAACTCACCTCGTTCGTTCCTTCCAAGGAATAAGTCTAAATTGCCCAAGTTTTTTTTAGTGAACCATAGAGTCAATGGCCGTTAAAATGTTGTACTTTCAGCATGCTACACAAGCCCTAACACACACTGAGAAAAGACCGGAACCGAACTTCGTCGTAGATATTGGAGTGGCGGGGCAGAGAGGTGGTGGGGAAAAGGATGGGATGATTACACGAACCCTGGGGGCTCCCAGGTGGCCGTGCATCAGGAAATGTAGGGCAGCATGTAGTAGAAGGCGGCGGCCAGCAGCGGCACCAGCAGCGCCAGCGCGGTGGCGGCGGACAGCCGCGCGGAGGGCTTGTTCTGCAGCGACGCCAACTGCGCGGCTAGGCGTGCTCGCTCGTTGCATACCTCCGCCCAGCTCTCCTGTGAACATTACTCAGAAATAAATACATTGAAAAGGTCGATTATTTTTTATTTGGTAAACTTTACTTTCAGCTCACGCAAAGAATTCAGTGAGAAGTCAGTGGTGCGTAAAACACAGAAAGCCCAAAATTATGCTTAAATAGTTACCGCCTTAAAATAGTAAATTTATAAAAGACAGATAAGATTATTTTTTTCTTTGTTTGATAACACGACCATTTAGGTACAAAATTAACATGTTAATATTCCATACCTTAGCGCGCACCAGTTCCTCCTCCAATGCGTGCAAACTGCCATTCTGCAGCGTGACTTGCAGCCTCGCTTCATCGTCGAGCCGCACGAAATCGCTCGCCGAACTCGACGTATCGTTCGCATTGTTCACCGCGGTATCATCCTTGATGATCTCCGTGGCCGCTGAGTCCGTGTCGTCGTCTTCGTCTTCGAACCCCAACTGGAACATCTCGTCGATTTCCAATGATATCTTCTTTGTGTCGATGGGCTCGTCCACTTCGCTGGCCTTCTTTATATCCTCGAGAGAGTCGGAGGTTTCGATGGCTTTGTCCTCGGTGACCTGCAATTGAAATTTAAATATAAATCTTGTCAGAGCATGTTCCATTAATTTAAAAAAAAATGTTATTTGTCTCGTTATTAACGAATTTCACTTTATTTTTTCAGGCTTAACCAACTTCGGTTGAAGATAATCGTTTGGCAACTACCATCTAAGGAATATATTTCTAGTAGACATACTCCATGCGCGACAGTCTGCTGACAGGACGTAACGTGTTACCAGCTAAACCTTGCATCATATTCAAAATCCACTTACCTTGTTTTTAATCTTTTCCTGCAGCTGCTGTATGACCTGATCTCTTTGTGTTATTTCCTTCTTTAGATGGTCGACAACGGAGCCGACCTCGGCTATTTGAGCTCGCGTGGGTTGAGCAGACATCTGTGTCTTCAAATCTTCATACAGTCTGGACAGACGTTGGATTTCGGCTGAACTGGCCTCTTTTGTTTCAGCTAGCCGGGCCTGGAACGAAACGATAAATTATATTAGTATTTTTCTTTCTTTACTTGATAACTGATTAGTATCCACGCACACCACACGCCAAAACACTCTGGAGAAGTGCCGGAGTCACACCCTTGACCATGGATCCTTGATTCTGATCCCACCTGACCTTCGAAACGTTTGCAGGGGAACGTAACCCGTATTGGATCGTGGTCACACAAGCACACACCTGCAGCTGCTGGATCTGGTCGGGCGCGGCGTCGGGCGCGGCGTCGGGCTGCGCGGCCAGCAGCTCGTCGCGCACGGAGCGCAGCTGCTCGTTCTCCGCGGCCGCGGCGGCCAGGCGCGAGCGGAGCGCTTTGATCTCATCGTTGAGGCCGGCCATCACGCGGAGGATGTTCGCGTATTCGACGCCGGCTTTGCTCTGGAAAAAAGGAAGCGAATATTTTATAATAAAAAGAAAAACAACATTATTACGGTCGTATCCCTTGCGGGGCAGACAGGACCAACTTTCAGCTCTTTGGCTTAATGTTTTAAGATTCAAATAGTGGCAGGTTGCTAGCCTAAAAGAAGCCTATTCCATAACCGCCTTTTACGACATTGATGAGAAAGAGATGTAGTAGACCTATTCTTTTTTCTACTGGTGCCGGGAACGACACGGCACTTTAATAAAAAAAACTGTCATTATCTAGCAATCCAAACATTTTGAAACAGCTTTTTTTTAACGTAGGCGTTGGGTGAACGCAGCGGTTACGCTACGTTGTATACGTAGCGTAACCGCTTCATCAAACGTGTACACTGATTAAACGCTAGTGCTTATCAAGTATTAGTATTAGTACTAGTTCAAAAAATTCGCTGTAAGCAACAGAACATTCTTTACTTCTATATACAATCCGGATCCGTTTCGAAACGGCAACACTGTACCCACGACTCGCGACTCCCATCTCGTGTACTGGACCGTCAGTTTTATTTTATGAATACTAATGAAAATTACCGGCGACTCTTCCTGCTCGCTGTACGTGGAGTTGGCGTTATTGTCGGCGTGCAGCTCGCCGCTCGGACTGTCCTCGTGCTCTGGATCTGAAAAATATTTGTTTGACACTTATAAAAAAAAATAAAAAAAATTCTTTATCTATTTTACCCCTTATTTTCTATTTCTGATGGCTTAATCAATGCCTTGGACAGAGTTAATGTTTAGCTAAATAGTTAAAAGAAAAGCAATACTCATACAAGGTTTGTATCACAAATCAAATCATTTGCCAAATCTTTACACAGTATAGTAGGACTACTGTAATATTTTTTGTTGGGCCGACAGCCGAGAACACATTGTATTTAGGGAGAGTGAGTGTGAGAGAGGTGAATAGTGGCACAGAGGAGATCAGAGAGAATAAGATAAAAAGAGATACCAACCATGGTTGAGTCGCGACTGTTTCTCGTCATCGGTACACGACTCTGGCTCACCGCCTTTCTCTTCGTCGCTTCCTCCGCCGACTACGCCTTCATCCTCCTCTTTTTCTGAAATCACTATTTTTTCATAAAAACAATAACAAAACAATGGTAATATCAGTCAGATATGAAAACTGAAACGAAGAGAATGTTTAAAAAAATGCTGACTCGTAAGACATATTCATGGTAAAGCAAAAGTGAAATAACAAAACATCGCAAATACTTTAAAATTAAACTTAAAAAAGTAAGCTTAGCTTACCTTTATTTTCCGCGTTGTAAATGTTATTTTTCTTGAGAATCATTTCGAACTCCTTCGCGGTCTTGCCTTCGGCTGATATCGCCTTTATGCCAACCTGTAATAAAATGAAATTAAAAATTTTCTAGCACAACAATCATTGCTTTTTTTTTGTTTGGTAACCCTTCTAAATACATGCTATAAACTAGGCTCCAGTTCGAAAAACAACAGTTAAAATTATAACATCATGCTTCTGGCGTAAGTCAGGTTTTTACACGAAAAGAATCCATTTATAAGCTCTGCACTTTTGCAGAGAAAACACGACGATAATGGGTTTTTTTCTGATATACATAATATGATATGGAACCATTGACAAATTAATCACTGACGTGGATAAAAACTGAGAAGGTACTCCAAGTTTAACAAAGTAAAAAAATCGATCAGAAATCGGTTTTCATGTCGGGGAAGGTTAAGGTTCGATAGTTTTTTTTTTAAATTATTATGGTTTTTTTGACGTCTAGCGAGCCCCGCTCGGTCAACCAGGTATTACTACATTGTACACGACTCACGGCACCTTGTTCAGCACATGCTGCGGCAGGAGCAGCTTGATATAGTCGGGGAGGGCGCGCACGGCGTCCTCCAGAGAGCCGGATCGCTTCGCGTCTTGCAACTTGTTGCTGTCTGTACTTAGAACCAGCATTTTTGCTTCACCGTTTTGCACTGAGTACTGAAAATTTAGAAGTAGAAGAATTGTAGAAGACATTTTTTGGTTACAAATTTAAGTGCATCACTACATAGTATAAAACAAAGTCTCTATTTTAGTCTGTTTGTCTGTATGCTTAAATCTTAAAAATTACGCAACGGATTTTAATGCGGTTTTTTGTAACAGGTAGAGTGATTCAAGAGGAAGGTTTTTATGTATAATTTTTTCCGAATTTTGCACCCGTGCGAAGCCGGGGCGGGTCGCTAGTATTGCCTAAACGAGTTTAAGGTGGTGCAAGCAAGCTCAAATAATCTTTAATTATACCTAACGTTAACGTAACTATTGCACGAAGAAAGTTGAAAATGTTAAAATTGGATGAACTGAAATACCCACCTATATAATTAATGAGAGGTTTTGTTTTGCGCGTGATAAACTGGTACTATGGGTATGTACCAGTTTATCACATAAATATTCTGAATTCCCTTTTCAATAAACAGAGAATATCTCTAAGATTAGATTTGAGAAAAGTACGTTTTCTACTTACATACATACATACATAAAATCACGCCTCTTTCCCGGAGGGGTAGGCAGAGACTACCTCTTTTCACTTGCCACGATCTCTGCATACTTCCTTCGCTTCATCCACATTCATAACTCTCTTCATGCAAGCGGTTTCGGGTACTTTTGACCTGACCCTTTACCAGGACGTCGTTAATTTGATCTACTTATGTACTGTAAAACAAAAACCTCTTCAATTTTCATGACGCATAGCCTTTTCACGGCCTGAGGTCCATTTTCCGCCATTTCCTTTTAATCTTTGCCTAAGGTAATGACATTTTTTGTAATAAACAGAACAGTGCAATTACCGTGAGAGGCAGATGCTCCCTGGCAGCCTGTTCCTTCTCTTCGGCCGCGGCGATGGCGAGCCGCGCCGCGCACATCTTGCGTTCACAGCGCGCTGCCAATTTCTGAAAATCAAAATATTTTAACGTTTACGAAACCACATAGAAAAAGGGGTGATAACTACAGAATTACAAGCAACAGTTAAAAAATATCTTAGTGAGTCAAGAAAGGATGCGCCGCCGTTAGAAAAAGCAAACGCAAAAGCAGCGCACGGCTCCCCCGATGACACGGCTCGTTTAACCCTTTCCATGCGGCTGGCGTAATATCACGTATAACTAAAAACCGTTGGCCACACGGTGGGCGTATTATTGCGTCCAAAACAAATCCTTGTGTTAAACGATTAGACCAATATGAAAGTTGGTTCCCCTGTACTGTAGTTATAAACTCAACAACCTTACGTGAAACGGTGGAAAAATACTTACTTATTAGTATGTAGATACGAGTGCATGGTTTACGCCGATAGTGTTGTAAACTTTTTATATAAAAAGTCTAATAAAAGGAGAATAATATAAATGGTAAGTTTATTACTTATAATTCTTAATAATGTGTTTTACCTCGACGATAATATTTTTAAAGATAAATCTTCAGATGAGACTCAAATTGACGAGCATGAACCATATTCGCAACCAAATTTTATCGATCAGTAGAAGTATGCAGAGATCGTGGCAAGTGGAAAGAGGTAGTCTCTGCCTACCCCTCCGGGAAAGAGGCGTGATTTTATGTATGTATGTATGTAAATTTTATCGACGATGATGAGATGTCGCAAAGTAGTTTATCTAGAAAACGAGGAAGAAACAATGAAATTTCTCCCGAAACTTTTGACGAGGTCAAAGAATCTCAAGTATTTATAATATAGATACCGCAACGAATTTTACAAAATAAAGTGAAATGTTATGATGACTCTCCAAATCCGATAACACCATGTCCAATAAAAACACGATACAATGTACAAGATATGTCAACTAGCCAGATACTTATTCTACCCTCATAAATTAAATTTTAAGCTACCCTCGTTACATTTTATTATAACCATAGATATTTTTTTAAAAGCATGATAAAATAATATAAAAAAATGTAAAATGAGTATGTAAAAAACTGAGTGTTAATTTGCTTATATGCTTGCTCATACCCAGTTGCCCAAAAAATTATTATGATTAATAAAAATTTGATTTCAATTTACTACATATTTCAGTTTTTTATAAAAAAATATATATGCAAGTAATTTTATATAAATATTTGATATTCTTTTTGTATTTTTGCAGCAAATGTTCATTATTCTTCATCATAATTCAATTTTGCTCATTTCTGCTTATAAAGACGTTATTGTTTCAAGGTATGGCAACACCAAAATTGTCTATATAATTTTGAAAACGAAATAATACGCCATCCGCGTCTAGCGAAAGAAATTACAGAACGCAATAATACGCCTTCCGTACAGTAGAACCAGTTTTGTTATGACGTAATATCTCGCCCATCGTTTTATAGAAGGGCCTTAATACAAAACCGTCCGTACAGAGACGGCGAAATTGAAATAATGCTTCCGCATGGAAAGGGTTAACCGGAAGGTTAATATAGCTATGGATGCTGGTAGGATAAGTTCCCTGCTAATGGACAGAAAACCCTTTCAAATTTAACCCTCAGAATATTTAACACTAGGTCCTCTTAAGCTAAATATACACTTACCTGCAATTCAGCTGTGGCATTGGAAGCAGTGAGTCTCAGCGTACAGTTGTTCTGATGTAACGCGGCCGCCTCGCGATTGCGTCGTTCTAAAGTCTCTTCTAATGCTAGTCGTTGTTCGTGCGCCACTCTCAGGCTCTCTTGTGCTACTTCCTGTGAAATTAAAAAAACTATATATTAAGTTGAATGTTTATTTATCTTAAACTTTAATATACAACAGATATTAATAACCTGCTAATTAAACTTTTTTTATACCTAATTTACTCAAAACAAATTTAACTGTACAATAATGTCCAGAAAAATGGAAAATGTATCTGCAATAGTAAAACTTGATACAACTACTCAACAGTGTTTGATAACCCGGTGCTAATAAAAACATCTAGAAAAAACTTCTAACATAATATATGTATCACGTCTAATATCCCTTGCGGGGTAAGCAGAGCAATGGTCTTGAAAAAACTGAAAGGTCATGTATAGCTGTATGGCTTGAAATAGTGACAGGTTGCTAGCCCAATGCCTGCAAGATAAATCCCAAGTTTATTAGCCTTTCTTTAATCGCATTCATTTTACGATATTACAATACCTGATACTTGCTCTTATCTTGGACCAGCTGAGCCACTTGGTGTGCGTCGGGTTGCTTGCCCACGGCCAGCATGCTCCCCAAGGCGAGCTCTCTTATGCGCAGTCGTTTTCCCCTCACAAAAAACTTCTTACATCTTATTCACAACAATACCTGATAGTTGCTCTTATCATTGAGCAGCTGAGCCACTTGGTGTGCGTCGGGTTGCTTGCCCATGGCCAGCATGCTCTCCAAGGCGTGGACCCTCATGAGCAGTCGCTGTTCCCCCACGAATAACTCCCAGGAGGCCTCAGCTTCGGCGCGCGTGCGCTCAACGCATTCGCGTAACGTGCGTAAACGTGTTTCTAATGACGCCTCGCGTTGGACTGCCTCCTGTAAATCGATACAAAAAGAGCTTACTTTTCCGTTTTTTTGCATGCAGTCTAGGTGATGTAGTTAACTACTACGATTATGAAGTTGTAGATCTTATGGAAAGTTCATAGGTGACTAGCAATAAATACTTTTTATGGAAATTTTTAAAACTTTTATTGTTAAATGTATTTTTTATAATTCTGGCAATTAACTTGGGTTTTTTCAAGAATTCTAGAAAATAAAAACAGCCAATAGGTATGACATAACTGTTCTAGAACGTGAGCAGGCTACATAAAGCCTGTCGCCTGCTCATTTGAATAATTTTCGTGAGCTCTTCATCTACTAATTTTATTCATGCAATTTTCATTGTTATCCACATTCAGTTACGTAACGGTTCAAAACGTAGGTTTTATTCTAGTTGCTAATTTTTACATATTAACAGCTGTATTACCTGTATACTCACAACATTTCTTCTACATTCAAACAATGCATGCTCGATTTTAAAGCTCTTATATACAGAACTTTATGGAATTGAAATAAAAATAACCGTGCTCTTTCTCGGATTTAAAATTCGCCACTAACTGTTGTTATAATAATGGAGGACACACGTTGGGTTTCAACCTAGCTCATAGCAAATAAACTAAGCGATTCATTTTTCATTGTAACCTGGTGTATATCTAATATATAAAAAAGGAACCAGAAGAACCACTTACCTGAACAAAATTATTGAGTTGATACAACTCTTTGAGGTGTAATGGTGTAGTCATGGTGGGGTTGAACGATAATTTCGCCTCCTTACCATCGGGATGGTACAGTTTGAGGAGGGCGACCACTGGCGGAAACGTGTTCTGAAATAAAAAATAAGATATGATACTTTCGGATACCTGGTTGACTGGAAGAAGTCTCTCCTAGGTATTAAGCATTATCATGCTATGTTTCTGTAACTGTATTGACAAACAAACAAACAATTAGATCTTGTTTTAGTCTTATTTTTCCTCCTGGCACTGTTACATCCTCGCCTCTATGGAGTGGAGCCTGGGATTGCGCCTTCTAACCTTCTTTATTAACACATTACATGTTTTAGCAATGTATAAGAAATCTTACTAAATAAAAAAAATACTTTCATCTGAATCCCTGCTTCCCTACTAAAGTACTAAAGTATTAAGTAATAAACCAGCATTCACGCGGGGCGTCGTTCCCGTGGGAAATTCTATAAAAAATAAGCTTTACTCCTGAAGGTCTATTTAAAGCAGTTTTTGAGTTTTTACAAACATACAAATAACAATGATACAAAAATGCAAATCTTTTCTTTTTATATTTAGTGTAGATAAGTATTTGTCTGTTTGTCAGTTACGCTATCACGCCTAAACCATTGAACCGATTTTGATGAAATCTGGTACAGAGATGGAGTTGACCACAAGCAAGAACATACATGATATTGCGAGAAAAAAGCAAATGCTGTTTCCTATACATATATGGGTGATTCTCCACTATCGGGAAAATCAATGTCCTGAGCAATTTTTAGAATTGTGTGTGGCTATGTTTTTCAAACGATCATTTAATAAGATAGTACAATAAAAGTTCTTTCTAAGCTACCAATTTGTAAATAAAAAGAGATTCCCGATTTTTACGAAATATCTTTTCAAAAACCCCAAAAACAGTCCCCTGACCTGTCCCCATTCCAGATTTACAGTTTCTACCAAGACTTTTTTCTAATTTTGTCCAAAATATGTAGTATTCACAAATACTGTTCTAATGTATGATAAATGAACATAATAAATATTCTGGAATATATTTAAATTTAAGTTAAATAATAGAAAAATTTTAACTCTAAAGTTTGTCCTAACAATTTGTGAACAGTACCCTGTCATGAATAAAACAAACGAAAAAAAATAATCTAATAGAAGTAACATATTGCGTTAGCGTGGAACGGAACGACATAGTTGTGAAGTTCGTCCGTATAACAAGTTTGTGTGACCAGCCGCCATCTTCCTGTAGTGCGAAGCAAGTGTTGAGGCGAACACGTGCCGCGGCCGGATCAAATAACAGTCCCTTGGGTATGTGTTTTATTTTATCATTTTGAAAGATAAGTTAATGAATTATTCGTAATTATTATGTCATAATCTCTTGTTGAATATGATATTTCGCAATTTTTAAGTAGTACAATGCTATTGCAAATAATCCGAATTTTAGGTTAAATAACCAGTCCCCTGGCGACAGTCCCCTGTATATTTGAGCGACAGGGGACTGTCTTATTACACAGGGGACTGACTTTAGTTATTTTTTTCTCAGGTAAACTTCACAATGCCGCCTCAAAAGAAGACTAGGGAAGAAGTATTAGAAAGGAAGAAAGAATTAGAACGTTTAAGATATCAGCGCCTTAAAAATGATCCCCAAAAGAGAGAAGAAATGAAAGAAAAAGAACGTCTTAAGTATCAAAAGAAAAAAGAAAAAGGCTTAAGAAAACTCGTACGAGACATGACTCCACGTGAACACAGAACTGCAAAAAAAAATTGGAAAAAACATTGTACTGATTATCGGGCTAGGAAAAAGACATTGAAGGAAACAACTAATGCTTTTGTGAGAGACAACACTCCAAGTTCAGAGACTGAGATTTCAGCACCTCCTACAACTGACAATTCTGCAAATAAAAAGAGAAAAAGACATGCGAAGCTATTAAGAGAAAAAGCGAATAGAGACAAAGACAATAAGATACTCGAATATAAAAGAAAAGTCGAAAAGTATAAAAAAAGACTGTCAAGACTCGAAAAAACTATAAACCAAAATAAAGATGAAACACCTAACACGAAAATTAACAGAATGATTGATGATTCTAACTCGAGAAAAGAAATTGTGAAAAAAGCATTGTTCGGCGAGGTGATGAATAAACAATTGAAAGAAAATTATTCACAATTAAAGACCCAAAAAGACAAACAAATATTTTCAAAAGTTGTTGCTGGGACATCAGTACATAAATACAAACTATGGACTACCAAAGACAGTGCTATTAACTATAAAATGACAAAAAAATGGAAACCATCTCCTTCTTTGGAAATGCCTAAACGAACACGAATTGACAAAATTTCGAAGAGATGTGCAAAAGTGATTAGAGAGTTTTATGAGGATGACAGCAATAGCAGACTAGGTGCTGGAAAAAAGGAATTTATTACAAGAAATTCAATCAAGCATCAAAAACGCTATCTACAAGATACAGTGCTGAGCTTGTACAAGAAATTTGTAGCTAGTAATTTCAAAATAAGCTATCAAATGTTCTGTCGTTTGCGTCCTTTCTGGGTTGTCAAGCCAAAAGCTCAAGACCGTGACACTTGTCTTTGTGTCACTCACGCCAACATTGACTTAAAGCTGTCTGGTTTACACGCGGCAAAAATATTGTCGTATAACAGCTATCAGAAGTTACTAGAAAATTTATGCTGTGATCGCTATAATGTGGAGTGTTTGTCAAGAAAATGCCTAGTGTGCAATAACAGAACCCCTGCCTACAATGAGTTTGATGACAACAAACCTATACAATACAAGAAATGGGTATCTGAAAAACAAGAATATTTGGATCCAAAATCTAAAAAGCCTAAGCTAGTGACTAAACACCTTAAAAAGACTTTGACGCTGCGTCCGCGAGAGTTGATACATGAATTGCATGCTGACCTAGACAAGTTCTTTTGCCACCAAAGAAACATTGTACATCAATTCAATGCAATCAAACATTTGAAGGAAAATCTTGGCGAAGAAGATATTTTGATACACATGGACTTCTCCGAAAATTATTGTACCAAATACGGAGAAGAGATTCAACCCTTCCACTTCGGAGGATCTCGAACTCAAATAAGTATTCACACAGTTGTTGTGTATCTCAAAAACTCAATACAATCCTACGCCACCATTTCCAAAAACTTGACGCATTCACCCTCAGCTATTTGGGCGCATTTGCAGCCAATTTTCCGAGCAATACAACCTGGAATTAAATATGTTCATTTCCTTAGTGACGGGCCGGTTACACAATATCGGAACAAAACTATGTTCTTTGTTTTGGCCTCGAGATTATCCAAAGATATTCCAAATCTACAAGGATTTTCGTGGAATTACTCGGAGGCCGGACATGGCAAGGGTGCACCAGATGGTGTTGGTGCTACTTGCAAGAGGACTGCGGATGCTGTTGTAGCTGCTGGAGGTGATGTCGATACCCTGGAACAATTTGTGGAAGTCATCCAAGCTAGATGTCCTGGGATTATTTTCCATACAATAAATGACGAAGATATTCAATCAATTACTGATGCCATTGAAAAGACTTCCAAACTAAAAAGTTTTAATGGAACATTAAAGGTGCACCAGATCACTGGAATATCTACTTCCCCAGCAGTTTTGACAATGAGAAGTTTAAGCTGTTTTTGCCCTAATACCTGTCAACATTATAAAATTGGAACAATTAATTACAACCAGAAAATGAAGCTTCGTGTTCAAGACATTTACACCGAATCTGAAACCTCTTCATCCGAGGATGATAATGCCCTTGATATGTTTGAAATCGAACCTTCATATGCGACCAAGCCACGAACTGATAGTCCTGTGGAAGAAATGGAAGCGGGACCTTCCCGAGATAACAACGACAAGTATAATTGTGGAGACTATGTATTAGTTAAGTTGCAGAGTAAACATACTGAATACCGTTATGTTGCGGTCATAAATAAAATTGATGAAGAAGATGGTGAATTCACTGTCACGTTTTTAAAACTCTGTGATAAAGAAGGACTGACTTTTAAAGTAGACGAAGAAGATGTTTCTGATATAGCCTTTGAGCAAATTATTAAAAAGTTGACTAATCCGGACTTGATCCTAAAAGGGAAAAGAATCTTTTATAAATTTAATACACCGGTTAATATTTTTGAACAGTAATGATGATACATGATAATTATAGGATTTTCAAGAGCTGATCTCTAAGATAACTCACTTAAATTGAGACTGATTTTACTACTTAGAAGGTGTAAAAATTAAAATAAGCATAAAAGCAACTGATGTGAAAGACCAGAAATTGAAATTTTAAGACTGATTTAACTACCTGATACTAGTGTATAAGAGAATAAGTCAATTAACAATGATAATTATATGTTGTTTTGTTTCATTGATCTCAATTTAAAATGCAAAATATTAGTTACTAATTGATAGATGTAAGAAGAAAATGTTGATTATAAACCTATGATTCGAAGAACGTTTAAAACGTTTGCCAAAAAATATTTAAAGCAAAGTGAAAGACTTAGTTAATTTCTTTGAAGTTTATGAGAAGTTTTTTTAGTTTATGTTTATTTGTTCTTAATTGGATGTTCAATTTCTAAAATAAAGTTTATTTGTAATGAAAACTATCTTGCTTTTGTGTAAAAATCATTCCCCTGTCATATGTGTCAGTCCCCTGTCATGATTTTTCATTAAATCGTGGATAATTCCTAAAATATAAAAAAAATGAAGTGGTTGTCAATTATATAGTTTAAAGCTTGAATAAATTTAGCTTTCTATGTAGGAAAAACTATCATTTAGCAAAAAAAAGTATCAGGACAGCTTTGTATGGGCCATTTTCCCATTAGTAGAGAAGTACCCATATAACAAACAAGGCATTTTTCTTTATTCATAAACAAGTCCTGACTTATATGATGCGACCTCGTGCATTCTATCAGCAAGTGCGAGTGCACGTCACGTTTCTGTGTCCAAGCACTGGAACTAATGTGAATTCGCTTTGACTGTGATGCGTTCTAATGATTCAATGGGTTGCAGTTGCATCATTACATATCGAGACATCTCAGTAATGCCATGTTGTTTGTGGTAGATGCGCGTTTTTTTTTTTGTATTATTTAAATTTAATGGCCAGATATCGAGTAAATAAATAAATATCGATACGAAACAAGTTATATACACAGATCGAGATAACTTGAAAGTTCGAGACTTGTGTTACGGAATACTTACTCTACAATAAAAATATTGTATTGTAGAGTAATATTTTATTAGTTTTTACATATATCAGGTCTTTACCCCGTACTGGGTGGACAGAACTAATAGTATGGAAAAATTAGAATAGGTACAACATTCATTTGGACGAAGTGGTGGAATTTAGATCCAGGCAGATATCGACTTTTATGTTGTAATGCAGTTACGCAAATTATAAATTTTTCTAAAACGTTAACATTGATGTTTCCCGTGGATTGATAGTGCAAGTGTTTTATTAATTAGCCATATGTTTGCAAGGTAATAAAATTAACATAATGTTCCAATACTACATAACGTAGTCGGATTGACATGCCACGGCCGTGTGTCGAACTGGTTTCGTTTAATTCTTTTGATCAATACAAGCAAGTATAACAATAAATCACTTCGATGACTAGTCTCGACCCAGAATACCGGACGTGGATATGTGCAAACTCGCATAAAATGGAAGAGACATGACAGGTTCCGAATGAACGCGGAGGAAAAGTGGTGCTGGGGTGCTGGGTGACTTACCACTTAAACGAATGATCTGCCAAGATTTTTGAAAGAGGGATGTACGAGAATTATGATAAGCGTTGCTGAAGGTGTCTTCAGAATTGGATGAGAATGGGCTTAAGAAAATGGAGGCTTAAGGAATGTCCCTTCTTGTTACGAATTAGTGTCGAGTAGACAGCTGAGAGTAAACTTCATAGTACCTACATGCTCTCTTTAACGAACCAACACTTTGAAGCATGAAAATTATGAGCTTTGATCCGAGTGAGAGATACATACACTGCATGGGCTCACAAAAACCTAATAAAATAATATTTATTATTTAATAAAATAATATTTATTATTTAATAAAATAATATTTATTATTTTATAATATATTTATAAATATAATAAAAAGTATAATAACAATAAAATATACCTTCTCCAAGTTATCGGCATTCTCAACAACGGGAATGCCGAACTGCACCACGTCGCCAGAGAACACTTCGTGGGGCTCCTGTTGTTTAGATATGGAGCACCGGTTGTTGTTGATGAATGTTCCGTTGCTGCTGCGGTTGTCCTGCAAACAAACGATTGTTTACTTGTTTGTTTGTTTACAATAAATGCGCGCTGCGCAATGTTTTTGTTTTACGCACGCTTATTGACTGTTGTATTTGAAATTCCAAGAACAGTCGTACATTATAATCTGTATAAGGTACCTTTAAATACAAGTAGTTAAAAAAATAATAACTTAATGAATCTTCACAAACCGGTGGATTAATGGTTTTTAAAAAAGCTACAGTTCTAAAAGAGAAAACAATGTTCTTGGTCAATATTGTGCACAAAAGCATCAATCTACATTAAATTTTTTCACATTTACATATTTCAAACCCGAATCACGCGTTTGGACTTGTTTTCCAAAATTTACATAACTTGTGCGAATGAGACATAATGTGGTCGTTGCCTATTTTGGGAAACCTGATAATTTG
Source organism: Amyelois transitella (assembly GCF_032362555.1). Classification (NCBI taxonomy): domain Eukaryota; kingdom Metazoa; phylum Arthropoda; class Insecta; order Lepidoptera; family Pyralidae; genus Amyelois; species Amyelois transitella. The sequence goes on along the minus strand of NC_083516.1, from coordinate 3,595,111 downwards.
CTATAATTCCTTACTAAGCATTTATAACATATGCATCGGTACATGTATGGTCATACATACAAACCTAAGTCTTAGACGTACAAAGAAAAAAAATCGGTGATGAGTCGTAATGCTCTATTAAGTAAAAACAATACACAGTAAAGCCACTATTGCCCAGTGCGATAGTATTAAAAAGAACCTATGCACACGATTTCCTCGTGGACCAACTGATATGCACAACTAGTTAACATAAGGATTTTTTTATTAATTATTCCCGTAGACACAACCAAATACTAAACAATGCTTTGAAAATCATTTAGAAGTAGTCATAAAAAAATTTAAAAAATATTTAACAGTACTCAAGCAGACATCCATAAACGATAAGGGTATGCCTAAAATTTGTTTCATACATACCACCGATAAACAAATCCATATTTCTGGCGCAGTCAAATAATATAATTGCATTATGATAATGACTTTGTAGCCACAGTTTATTTATTTACTTTATGGTAATCAGTGTTGGTGACATAATAATCGTCCACTAGATATAAGTTATATTGAGTCATTGTTTGATTACTTAAATACATGGAAAAACAATAACCTGCTGTAAATGGTAACAAAATAATATCCACATTTCATTCACAAATACTTATTTTAGTAAATGAAGGAGAAAATCAGGAAAATCTTCCGAGCAATCATAAATCTACGAGACTTGGACCGCCAATAAAAGATCAAACGCACGTCGATATGGGCAGCGCCACAACTGCATTGTTAATTCCGGCCGAACGTTAAACTATATACGTGTTTGTGCGTCTTTGAAACGTATTTCAAATGACAAAAACTTCTTTAATTGTCATTCCTGATAAAATATACAAAAAAAAAGTGTGTGATTGTGTGTTTGTGTGTGTGGCCCAAATGAGAGAACAGCTTTGCAGAGAATGCTCTCACTTAAGAAGCGTATTCTGATGGCATTCTTAGCAGTTTGATTCAGAGCCCAGGGACCGCTAAAGAGAGGACCATGTAAATGCGTCTTTAATCTCAATATTTTATATTTAGCTACCTGTCTAAAACCAACCTCCTTTAGAAACGAGACCACTAATAATTACCAATAAAAACAGCTATTTTTCCAGTGATCGTGAATACAATAAAGAAAACCGTTTTCACGACCTTTGTATTCTTTAAGGAATACAGCCAATGCCGCTATACAAAGTTCCGCATAAAAGTAAATACACAGTGCAACCGCAAGCGCTCCCGCGCCGCCTTCGAAATTACTTCTAACTGGTAATTCTTTCCAACGGAACCACTTATTCTATGCGTGAAATCCTATAATTCAAGGCGAGAGGTCTACTTTCCTTATGATTGCTTAAGCCAATTTTCATATAAATATGTATTGTAGCTGCTATGAGCAAAATATGTAAACGCATGATAAATTACATTAAATACCTACGCATAATTAAGTACTTAGGGTCCATCAAGGCCATTTAAGAAAAATCGAGTATTAGAAACTCATAAAACGACCTCTAAACATATTCTATCTAAAACTTCCGAAAACATTATTCTGATATAATGGTTATTAACATGATTTGATAAAAAAGCGATACGTACCAAAAACATTTACATTTTCAAAAGCGGATAATATCAGGTACTAGCTGTGCCCGCGACTTCGTCCGCGTGGTATAGTTATTTTGGGCATCATTGAAGCTCTCAAGGCTGAATAATTTTTCCCCGTTTTTTTCACATAAATCACGCCTCTTTCCCGGAGGGGTAGGCAGAGACTACCTCTTTCCACTTGCCACGATCTCTGCATACTTCTTTCGCTTCGTCCACATTCATAACTCTCTTCATACAAGCTCGGCGGTTTCGGGTACTTTTGACCTGACCCTTTACCAGGACGTCCTTAATTTGATCAAGATACGTTCGTCTAGGTCTTCCCACTCCGACCTTTCCCTCCACACTCTCCTTGTATATCTGCTTAGTCAACCTGCTTTCATTCATCCTCTCCACATGACCGAACCATCTTAACATACCCTTTTCTATTCCTGTAACTACATCTTCTTTCACATCACAACATTCCCTTATCACGCTGTTCCTTATCCTGTCACTCAATTTCACACCCATCATACTCCTTAACGCTCTCATTTCCACTGCATTTATTCTGCTTTCATGCTTCTTTTGCCATACCCAACTTTCACTCCCATACATTAATGTCGGGACCAACACGCCCCTGTGCACAGCCAGTCGAGCCTTTTTGGATAGTTTCTGACTGCTCATAAAGGCATGCAAAGCTCCATTCACCATGTTCCCCGCGTTCACTCTCCTTTCAATATCACTATCATACTTGCCATCTGATGTAAACTTTGATCCTAGATATACAAACTCTTTCACTTGCTCCACTTTTTCTCCTCCAATCAAAATATTACATGCTGTCATTTCTTTCTCCATTTCAAAAACCAGTGTTTTAGTTTTACTTACGTTCACTTTCATTCCTTTCTCTTTTAAAGCTTCATGCATACAGTTTACCATCTCCTGTAACTCCTCCGCTGATGACGCCAGTATAACCTGATCGTCGGCATAGAGCAGACATTTGACGAGTAACTCATTCATCCTTAATCCACTTTTAGACTCTTTCAAATCTGTCAAACAGCTATCCATAAATAGGTTGAACAGCCACGGTGACGCAACACATCCTTGCCTAACGCCTTTCTCAATCTTAAACCACTCAGTGTGCGCTCCGTTTATCCTGACACAAGCACTCGAATCCTCATATAAGGATTTCAGTGCTCGTATTAAGAGACTGCTCACCCCATGCATAGAAAGTGCTGACCACAATTCATTCCTCTCAACTCTGTCATAGGCCTTTTCCAGATCCACGAATGTGCAATAGACTTTTTGACTCTTGGCCAAAAACTTTTCGGCTATGCACCGCAAGGAAAAGACCTGATCAGTACATCCCATTCCCTTTCGAAATCCCGCTTGAGCATCCCATATTTTGTCATCAGTTTCATTCCTGACTCTATTAATCAATACCTTAGCATACAATTTGCCGACGACGCTAAGCAGGCTTATACCACGATAATTTTTGCAGTCCAGCTGTGACCCTTTTCCTTTGTAAAGTGGCACGATAACAGCCTTACACCAATCTTTTGGTACTCGGCCGCTTCTCCAACACAAATTGAAAAGGCAGTACAACTGACTAGCTACTACGCCTTTTCCTGCTTTAAGCATCTCGACCGACACTCTATCACACCCAGCAGCCTTTCCCGCTTTCATACTCTTAAGTGCTTCCACAATTTCGAACATTTCAATTTCGCCTTCCATCTCATTCTCTTTTTCTTCGCTATAGCAGAAATCTTTCTTATTTCCTTCCTTTTTTTCAAATAAACTTTCAAAATAATCCTTCCATATCTTTAGTACACATTCTTCTCCTTTCACAACGCTACCATCCTGGCATCTGATCCTAGTCAGCTCTCTGGTTATAGTATTTCCTCGGGCTGACCTTACGGATTTCCAGAATACTTTCAGATTTGACTGAAAGTCTTCTGATAGCCTTTTATCAAAATCCTCTTTATACTCTTCTTTCTTTTTAATCACAGCTTTCTTAACCAAATCTTTCATTTTCTTATATTCCTTACGTGCTTCATTCACATCTTCATCTATAACCTCTTGCATTCTTAAGTTAGCTTTTGCTGCTAACAAATCCAGCCATGCTTTCTTCTTTAATCGCACAAGTTCTTGCACATCTTTACTCATCCATGCATTTTTGTGTTTTTTTCACATATTCCATTATTTCTTTGCTCCTTACAGCGCGATGTTATATAGCCTAAAGCTTTCCTCGATAAATGATTTATTCAACGCAAAAAAATATTTTCAATTCGAACCAGTAGTTCCAGACCTTAGCGCGTTCAAACAAACAAACTCTTCAGCTTTATAAAACTAGTATAGATAGTCATATTTTCATGGATCTAAAAGTATCACTTCCATATTGTGCTTTACCAACCTGAAACCTGTACCTGAAAGCCGTCAGCTGAGAATACACGTTATAATGAAAAAGGTTCGCTAATAAATTGCAATGAATATCAAATTTTCTCTATCTATCTTTCGGCCTCTATCGAGTATGTTGTGAAATAAACTTGTGCTTACCACGAGGTAAAAGTGGCCCTTGTCATAATACAGCGTAGCGTGATGCCGCGAGAGCACTCTGCATTCGAAGATAGTGTTCGTGGGGCTTGGCGTCGCGCGGTACACGTTGCGTCCGATCTGAAACAATTATTACATCTTTATTAATTTATCTTTCTTTACTTATCATATCAATATAGGATAGAAGGTGCCACTTATTACAGCCAGTCGTAACTTATAATTAAAGTTACTATCACTCCCAAAACGCAAGTTTAGAAGAAGCGGTAGAGGAATAAACATTACATTATCCTTTTAGCCATTATTTTTCATACAGCATCTTAATAAATTTTATTTAAAAATCAATTGGATACAATAATACAAAACAACAGTTTGATCTATTATACTTTTATTAAATACATACGAAAAATTCATTCAACAGACAAAAAGGCGCTACTCTAGACGTTTAATTACAACATAATATAATTTAACTGTAATATAGCCTTTTGTACTATAGCGTTTCTTCCTTTATGTTTCTTTGGCAAATAAAAGAAAATATACTGAAATACATAACACTGACAAATCCGAACAGCCAAACCAGGCGAAATGGTACCTAGTTTTTTTTTTGCATTCAGTATGATTTACACCTTCTTCAATAAACCTGTTTGCTATTTTTCCCATGGCATTTAAACGTATACGTGGCTCTTACAATGAGACCGCATACCTTAATGTATGTCAACTATGGTGATGAAAACCAGCCGTTACATAAGAGTCATTGTAAGCGCTGTATCTATGTGGGTGATTCTCGTGACTAGTATTACCACTTACGTTGAGAAGACGTTGAAACAGAACGTAGGCGTAGCCGACGATCTGCCCAAAAATACTTCGAATTTAGTCTAACTTAGCTACTGAACACTATTTTAAGAAAATGTAGGACAAAAGCGGAGCACTATACAATTTCTTTTCATTTCTGGTTGCAATCGTGTTATAAATCGTACCTCTCATAGATTCTACAACACACACATAAGCATTACACGCTAGTTTCAGAGGACTTAAATTTTCCCCTGGAGTCAATCTTTTAGATGTATCACTTGTCTTCTCTCACATTCACCACTCTCGTTAAACATGTTTACATAGGAAACATGGCTATATAAATTCATACAAAACATCAATGCCTAAGGCGTTAGATGACAAGCTATGATTCCGTTTTCATTAAAAAAGAAATGTGACATGACAATTACAGTTTATCGGCGATATTTCTTGCGACGATAATTATCAGATCTTGGTAAGAAGACAGCGGAACACGTACATATTTTTCTTGTATGATCGTGTAGAAGCCGTTGCATAAGTCCATTGTTATTGACTCGAATCACGTTTACATTATAGTGATAATTAGACTCGGGCACGCATTGTTGACTCACTCAAACTAATAATTTGCAAACTAGGTATGAATGTATTGAACATTACGCGTTCACATAGGTAGATCTTTGTCAATCACTGTTCCAATGTATAAACCAATAAGGATTTTTAAAGACTGAACATAAAGTAATTCCTAAAATATGTATAAAATGCGAGAGCAACCCCATGATTTATTTTATTTATAACCTAACTAACTTATACTACTAACTTATTTATATCAAGGAAAAGAAGAACAGGAACTTAGAATAAAAAAATAATCAGATAATTGAAAACATAGTCCTTTTTATTAAAATTTGCCCTACTTTGACATGAAGAACTAGTAAAATATCTTAGATCATTCCAAGGAAGATCTTCAAATTTCATAACTGCTTACTAGTCGCGTTAATTACGACAGTTTAAAATTTTATCGCGGAAATCGTATCTCATTTATTTTATTTACTTTGCAAAAGTTCATACACTCGCATTCTCTATCCCATGTGGAGTCTATTGCGTGAATTCAGCTTTATTAATCAATCAAGACGCTGCATACTTGACGAATGATTCTAATTTGAGAGCACTAGCATGGCTATATGGGATCTGTTTTGCCAGAGCAGTGATAGCAAGTATAAATCATAGTCTGAGTTATAGATGGTGCCTTATTTCAAAAATTTATATATTATTAAAAGAGTAGGTACTATCCTAACTATCACATAAAAAATATAGAATCATCGAATCATGTTTCCCTTGTGGTTTAAAAAAAATGTTACTACTACGGTATCCTTTCGTTGGTCTGTTCATTGAGAATTAAACTAAATAATTCAAGCTCGAGTACGTAATAGGGACCATCTTACGTGCCACAGCTGACTTCACAAGCGCACATCAAAGATCACTGAACCTTGCAAGTCACAGGAGTGGCACATTGGTAAATAGATTCTCTAAATATTATATAGGAACTATACTTTCACTCTGATCTTCGTCCCGTCGAATTACCAGAAATAATTTATCGTTGCTCCTATAGGTCTCTCTCAAAGTTTCAATGTCTACTTTGCACTTTCAGCAATTTAAAAAACTGCAAGCTATAAACGGGGCTACAACTTTTTGAATTAAACAAGCATGAGGCTAAGTATTCAAGAAAATATGCAATATCTAATAGCCTATATTTACTACTACATCAATACACATTTTGTCTATTTTCTTCGTGAAAACTTCATTGCACATTTGGGTGACTGCAACACAAACGATCGTAAATAAAATACGTCCGGTCCGTACCGGTGAGACCAGTAAGTTACGAATACCGTAAAGTCATAAGTATGTCGGTATTTTTTCAAATTATCGGAGAGGTGTGTATTCAAGTCTTAAAGCTCCAGCCCATCTGTTCTCCGAATTACCTAAATATCACAAATTGAGACGTGTAGTGTATTTCTTTTGTCTGCTCTCTTTTTAAACTATGTAAAGTGTCCGTTTGAACACACCATAATAGAGGATTGCAGGCGTACTATTAAATATATTTAGTGTAGAATACTCTTAGAATACACTGAACTTATGACGTCAGCTACATGCACCTACAATGTAAGAAATATGTCTAAGCACGAAAAGGCCATCAGCATAAACACTAAATAAAAATGCATATTACGGCGTTGGCCTCTTCAGTTTTATTCAATCAGCTTCCTGTTCATAATCATAACTGATAAGAAGAGGTTTCCGTTACGCCACGGCAGCTGAGTACGCAGAAATAGCACGATTTAATCTCATAAAATTTAATTACCAATGCACAATTGTGACTCGAGCACAGGTCAAGTTGACTCATACGGACGTCCACCCTCGCTTCGTCGATCGAGCAAGCCTGGGCTGCATACCAAGTATCAATGCTATTTATCTTGCCGTGAAATTACAAAGTCACAAAACAACACAGTTATAGGTATTATAAAGTTAATAAATTGTTATTAACTTTTCATAACTAAACAGTGCTGTATGGTTCCCGGCAGTTAAATAAGAGTGGTCCTATTCTATTTCCCTTAAATTATGTATAAGCTTCGATCATAAGAATTTAACTTAACAGTAAATTATAATTGTAATGTAAGGCACATGAGGCAAAAGCATAACATACTTATATTCTGTATTGTTAAAATTTAAATGAATCCATACTAATATTACATAAATGGAAGATTGAGTATGTCTAACAAATTATCAGAAAATTACTGGAGTGATTTTAAGACACCAGACCTTCAAAAGTAGACACAACTTATATTCCTCAAAATTCTCAAGAGAGACTACGTTACTTTCTTTCTATTCAATTTTAATGTTTAAATAAGCTGGACATATAAAAGAAAAACTTAATATCCTATTTTTTCAAGAAATAATTACTGATTTAAACACATCAATACTTATTTGGTCATCCATTAGGAACTGTGCAGTGACAGGTCATTGACACTTTATATTTCAAGTACCTACCTATCCATTCTGTTATCGACAGCCTACAAACAAGATACACCCTGCTGTCATATTCATTGATGATAGCAATCAAAGATAGGATAAGATAATGTATACAGTTTTCAGAAAAGAAAAAATTGTATCTGCCTTTTTATAACAGCATACTTATTTCTGTGGTATTACCATGGCTATCAGATCAATCCATCACAAAAGCCTGATGTTTAAGTTTCTAGATTATTACAAGACTACTAAATTGAAACTAGGATCAACATGTAAAACAGAACCATCTTTTTTTATTGAATGACCAACTGAATGCTTGGAATGGCTTATATCCTGTACATACTATACAATATATGTTTTCCCATGGTTGTATGCACGTAACAGAGCAAAAACACAACCAGTGGATTACTATTGCATAGAATAAATTATAAAATGTGCATGCCACATAGGAACAACATATATTTAACCCTTCATTGCATGATTTTTCCTATTTCTTTTAAAATAAATCAGGTTGATGTAATTAATGCTCTAGATTAAAGGAAAAATATTTAAAAAAATCCTAGTATAAATAAGAATTTGAATTATTTAAAAAACAGTGATAAAAATTTACATCATTATACATTGTTACATATATAACTCATTACTAAATAAGTCAAAAGATATTGTTTACTTAATCTCCTTTATTCTAAATGATAATTTAAACAACAATTATTATTTTTATTCAACCACAAATTAACTTCACATTGATTACACGAAATTGTGGAAAAGCCTTTACATTTGGGAAATTTACACCGAAGTGACCTTTCTTTTTTTTTTATTGTAATTCTTCTTCTAGTAGACTGGTACTAGGGTTTTGTTGTACGCAATAGTCATTTATAAAGTTGCCAGCAACAACAAATTTCAAGTTTACAGTTTTTGAGTACCTTTTTTTCTTCACTAAATGTTATGATTGAAATTTCCATCACCATGCAAAGAAGGGTTAAAAAAAAAAACAGCTTCATAAGTCATGGTTGAAAAATATGTTGCTAGACTCTACATACATACATATAATCACATCTATATAACTTGCTGGGTAGACAGAGCCAACAGTCTTGAAAAGACTGATATGCCACATTCAGCTGCTTGGCTTAATGATACAATTGAGATAAAAAAGTGACGGGTTGCTAGGCCATAGCCTAAAGGAAGAATTCTAAATTTATAAGCCTATTCCTTAGTCACCTATTAGGACATCCATGGGAATGAGATGGAGTGGTCTAATTCTTTTTTTATTGGTGCCAGGAGTCACACGGCACACGGTTCTTAGACTATGGTTAACAATATCAAAAGCAAGCCATTTATCCTAAGCTTAAGTTCTAAGCCAATCTGGTAGTAGTAATGTTTTCTAGAGCCATGAAACTAGAGAATTTTGACATCATTATTAATTTAATAATCCCCTGAACAATTATTCTCTTTACTCTCCTGTGTACAAAAACAGCACATATAAAGAGTAAAAATAATTCAATAATATTATAAGTTAAGATAAAATCATACCATGTATCAGATCAGCATAGGTAACTCTTAAATATTTGGCAAAATTTAAAAAAAACAAATTCTCTTTTTTGTTTGTTTGTTTAAATAAAACAATAGTAGTAGTCCTCAAATTTTGCACTTGTGATTTTGTAGCTGCATGAAGTTTATTAATGAGATTGAGAAATTTGCAAAATAGGTAAGTTTTAAAATGAATACATAAACTTATAAACTTAAAACTTTTATAATTGTTACATTGCTTAGAACAGCTACATTTAGTTTGTCACTCAGGTACACTGTTATTACAATAATGCTGCTTTCAATCTACATCCACACTTATAATAGAGAAAATATTTATATTGTATGAAAATATTGTTTGTTCTATTTGTTACACATAAACTAAAAAAGACTGGATGGAGCATCATGAAATTTGGTACAGATATGGAAAACACCTTCGGGAGTTGGAATTTTCCATGGGTGGGAAGCCCCATGGAAATGATACCTATTTACTAAAAGTATTCAATAACAAACCATAATTATCAGTGATAATGTTTATATTATTTATTGTTAAAGGTAATGTTTGTGTTGTCATAAAATACATCTTAAATGCATAAACTATTTGTTTAATCAACAGTGTGTTTAATAGAATTGGTTTTATGCTTAACTGAATATTGAAATGAAACATGGGAAAATACAAAATATAAGGACTACACAATGACAGTTCTGGACAGAATTGATGAGCTTAGGTACCTTAATTTGTACTGACTAGTACTAATAACCAACAAACTTAGATATACTAGAAACAAATGTCTTACCTTGACTGGCTGTTCTAAAGTAACCCGCCGTTCCTCAAATGGCAAGGAATTCGAATGTGGAATGAAGTGAGCTCTCGGAACACCCACATCCTGATTGTTAGGCGGTTCAGGCCCTGGTGTCCAACTATAATCTGTGTTCTTGATTGTGTTATTCATCTCTGATTTTACTTTCTTCTTCTTTACTACCATTGCACATAAATCTCGCTGGATTCAATGGACATTCCTGGCACAACCACGTACAAGAAGCACATCGGTGGTAACTTAGTCTATTCATTTGTAGGTGAAAGGTGAACATAAATTACGACCATCTTGACGACTTAGTACTTCTTATATCCTCCTATTTATTTACATCTTTTAAAATTCCATCACGAAAGCAAATGCACTTCTATTCATGAAACTTGATTCCATTCGTCTACGTATCGACAATTATAAATCAGCAATTTGTATAATTATAACAAAACCCTTGCACTACTATTCGATTCCTTTAGATATTTGTAAAAATAACAATGGTTACTTGCCGAGATAAAAAGCAATAAATTAATAGGTCGTCGAAACAAATTTTATTCTTGACTTGAGGAACTTGTGAAATGGGCGCACGAATCGGACATTCATTTGTTTTGTTGAAGTTGAAAAATGAAGCGAAAAAGAACTGACTGAATTGAGAACCGTTCTTTTTGTAAAATTTGACTCATTCATTCCTTCATTCAAGTCGGAAAGAGGTTCGTTATATTAGGCAGCAGAATAAATATTAGTAATATATTTTTTATTAATACATTCACATATATTTAAAGTATAGCTAAGTCTAATATATTAGTACTTAAATATTTTTATTACATATGAGAACAGCGCCATCTACCATAAACTTCCATAAACTAGTTACTATGATTTGATTGGCATCTTTTAATAAAATTAAACTGGAGGCATCTAGGTATGAAATCACTTATGGATGATAAATTGATGACACTCAGTCCCATCCTAACATGAAATTGAGGAAAGTCACTACAAACACTCAACGAAATTTTAAAAATAAAACTAAATAAATATTAAGTAAAAAATTAAAGCATATTCACATTCACATATAACACCCTTAGTAATTTTAATGTGATTTGTAATTTAATAGAAATATAAACATGAAGACATGCTATGGAGGTGTAGCCAGCGTGCCATCGTTAAGACCCATGTGTCTAGCTGTTATATTTTTACCTAAATTTGTTTGTAAGTTTCTTTTTTTGCCTAGCATTAATCCCAATTATATCCTTACCTTTCTGGAAAAGAGCATAGGAAGCGCCTTGACGACCATGATCCTGGATTGGGTAAGTCAGATTTTTACACGAAACCTCAACATGTTTTAATTTCTTTACCGTAAGAGCATCGATTAACACTTACACTAATGTACATTCATACATACTACATACAATCACCTCTATATCCCTTGCGGGTTAGACAGAGCAAACAGTTTTAAAAATACTGAAATGCCACGTTCAGCTGTATGGCTCAATGATAGAATTGCATTACAAATAGTAATCACCCATCTCCTACAAGAAGAATCTCAAGTTTATTAGGCATTTCCTTTGTTGCCATCGCCATTTAAGCGCCAGGAGCTACACGGCACTAAGCCTACGAGTGATCCAAATAGGTTGTTCGACGTTCGAATTCGAACAGTAAATCGATTGACTTGACAGGAGAGACAGTGCGAGTCGAGTCAATAATCGGTGGAAGTTCGAGATGCGAGTTGGGTTGATTCAGTTGATTGTATTCAGGACGGATCGAGTTGAGGCACGCACTGCTTGCAACCATCAAAACGGAAAGTCGAAATTGTCGAATTGAAAACGGTCTTTCGTGTGATGTGTTTTTCTCGTGTGTGATTATTTATTTGGAACACAAGTGCAATTTTAAGTGTATTGTGTTTTGTAAGTATGATTTATATATTACGTTTATCATTTATTAAAATTTGAAACAATTTAAATTTGCTATGTACTTAGATAAATTGCCTTACATTTTTGTGTTCAATATGGCCGTTCTTTCGGATTTGTTTCTTATTTTGCGAATTCTTGGATAATCGTAATTATTTGAGTACTTTTGACGATGGGATTTGAATAAACTAAATAATTATCTATTTAGATTTGTTTTTCGTAGATGTGGCAAAATGACAGTAAATGCATTGGTTTTGACATTTGAGTTTCTGAGTCATTCACAAATCAAGGGTTTTATATTCATGTATGTATTCTTAGTTATATTATATTGTTATTTAATTAGGTATTTTACCTAATCAAGGAAGCTGTAACAAACATTATCGTTTTATCTTTTCTGTCAGTGCCGTCCTCAGCACTAAATTGCAGTACATATTTGTTTGAAGTAGGTATGAAAAAATCAAAAATATCTTTAGAAGACTGAGGTTTTTCATTAAAACATAAAATTAAAAAAATGTATATAAAAACAACAGTCTTGGATCTAACATCCACCATTGAAGTGCTGAAGAAGCTCTGGTACCTTATATGATTCAGTGTCTAATTCACTCCATTATTGATGTAAGTTCTGTATAACTTGTAAGAGGTAAAGACTTAATTAGTGTGAAACAGGATTATTATAGTTATTATCTAAATCAATAATGACAAGCACCCTTAAAAAAGGGTCTATGCACATCACTGGCTTGGGCTGCCAATAAATTAATTTTAAGAGTAACTTTTAGTGATGAAATATGCAAGATTATTATTAATTTATTAATATACTTAATTGTTGAGTCTAACATGTGAATAGTGATATTGATAGGTTTTCTTGACTACCAAAACAATTAGGTATAGTCCATTTAGATTCCCATGTCTAAAGTAGTCAAAATAAATTTAACAATGGTTTTCAAAAAGTCTTAAACTAGTTAACAGTTAATTAAGCAGGTTGGTAACTGAGCAGTATTACTAACAGTTTTATGGCTTTGTTATGCAGCACCAAAATAAATTTACCCTTGACATAGAAGCCATATAAAACTTTTCATTAGTCAGCTTAAATTACTCACATTAACAATTAAATGAAATCTTGCAAGGTTGCTAAAATTAACATTAACTTATTTATTAATAAGGAGTTGTAAATGTTTATGCATTTTTTTACCATAAAAACAGGAAGTGCAGTCTTCATAAAAATCAATAGCTAAGGTACCTACTTTAATTAATGATGCAAGTCCATGAGACTTTAATTTTATCTTATCCACCTTATCTGATCAGGTTACAAACTTTACTATTATTACATCACATTGCACAGAAAGATCATAAATTAACAGGGCAGCCTTGCTTGTTCAGTGTTTTATCATTGTGTATGTGTTGTACATACTTAGTGGATAGTGGTTCTAATGTAATAATGTTGTACGCAGGTGTGATAATGGCAACGGTAGTCCTGCCGTCGCCCGCGTGAATTTGTAAGACTAGTGCAGTGAAACTCCCGGGCCCGCCGCCTTACGCGTCACCCGACCACGATGAAAATGGTGTTGTCACAACGGCAACGAGAGGAGCTGTAAGTACTTTTAAACATGACAACTTATGATGGTCCAAATTCTATTCATCATTTCAGAATTTTATTTATTTTTAATGCACTGATTATGTATCAATGCCATATTGAAACCATATTGTAAACAAACAGAAATAAAAACTTCTATTTAAAATATGTAGCACCTTTGTACTACAATTACTGTATTGTATTAAATGCTCCTGTATATATTTTTGTGTACATAAATAAATAAATAAAATATAAAATCTTTACCTATTGAATTGTCAAAATATATTGCTTTCTATATAAGCAGTAGGGTCAGATTGACTGTGAAGTGGATTTACTAAGTCCAATTATGAGTGTTTCGATTAAAAATATTAATACATAAGTCATCTTATGTTAGGTGTTTATAATTAGAGAGAGTGATCAGTGTAATCTTTGACTGAAGCATATGATGGTGTCAATTCTTTACTTTTCAATATATAAATTAGGGTTTCCTGCAATTTATACATAGAAAATTAGTATTAACTGTGATGTTTAAAAAAAAACAGAAAGTAAAATACAGAAGAATAATACATATACATATAATCACGTCTATATCCCTTGCGGGGTAGACAGAGCCAACAGTCTCGAAAAGACTGATAGGCTATGTTCAGCTATTTGGCTTTAAGATAGAATTGAGATTCAAATAGTGATAGGTTGCTAGCCCATCGCCTAAAAGAAGAATCCCAAGTTTATTAGCCTACCCCTCAGTCGCCTTTTACGACATCCATGGGAGCGAGATGGAGTAGTCCTATTCTGTTTCTATTGGTGCCGGGAACCACACGGCACAAGAAGAATAATTAATCTCTTAATTATTCTATGGTTGACTGGATGAGATCCCTAAATGGGATAAGTCCGCCTTTGTTTATCTTGTCTTACAAATTTACTGTAATTTTATTATTTAATTTTAACAAACGAACAAGCATAAAAAAAACAGGCCGTGCCACATTGTGTCATGTTAAGAATCTGCTTTATCAAACAATCGAGTTTCAATAAATTCGGTCAAGCAAATAGTTGCGGAGGCAGCAAGGTCGAAACGGTAACGAAACATTACCAATATTTTACTGGAAACTTTCCAAAATAGTTTATCATTATTGCCCTTTATATTAAGAGTTCCTCACGACTTTTTTGTCGTTCTTAATCCATCTTATCCCGACGTAATGTACATACGGCAACTTAGATTGAATACACATATTGTCCAACACTTAAAAAAACGTAAGTGATGTAGGAATAACGAAAGTCATGGAACATCGGTATCCTGCAGGTCTAAAGAATTAACTCTTCTTAAATTAGAGAAAAATTAACGGAGTAAATATGTTTGGTTTCTTTTCTAAACATTTTCTATTTTTAAAAACTAAGATGGCCTAAAAATAAATCTGTCTCACTCTCAATGCAACCTTTTGTTAATAAATTAGTGAAATTATACTAAAACGAAAACTAAGTTCAATATATGTACTTCAATCAAATTACATATTTCAATTTGATAATACTAACGTAAAAATTAGACATTAATCGGTAACGAATCCAGTTGTGTAACCGTAATTTAACGATAGATTTCCTTCCGTGTCTAACTGTAGTGTATTGTGTGTTAGTCTCGTACCTCGCTAACCAATTGCAGATAAAAACCCAAGTTAATACGATTTTTCTAATTTTGCAATATAAAGTTACGTAACTATTTCATTTTTAAGGTTCCTTTCAGTAGGTACCAATGTTATGTATCTTTATGTTCCTTCAATATTATAATAATTATTTCCGTAAAATAAAAGAGAAAAATATTAAGAAACGCATTAATTATTTATATTAGCTATTTATTCAACTAAACTCAGTTTCTGTAGTGACAATCCATGACGGAAGAATAATTTGTCTCGCTTGTCTTTATCTTCTTTTTTATAAAACGCGCCACCCAAGCTTCCCCAAATAGATTGCTTGTGAACCACACTATTACCGGTGGGTGGCAGTGGCACCGTAGGTACCGGTGGTGTCGTCGCCAGTAGCGGAGCCCCGACCTGCGTGCCGACCTTTGAAAGTAACAGTGTTCTTAGACAGAAGTCAATGACCTCACGGCGCCTTTTTCTGCTCCATTCCAGGCGTCCGATGTTCAACTTTCTTCATAAACTCCTGTAAGAATATGAAAAGAAAAACTGCGCATATTACAGTTATACTTACTAAGAGTAGATATAACGTCAAACAATGCAATTAAATTTTATCAAAATTATTTTAAAAGTCATACCTACTGTATCTAATAAGAAACCGAATGACCTGTTCTGTCTGTTGTTAATTTAACAATATTGTAATAATGATTGTGCAAGTTTGAAACTACATCGACTTTGTTGCAATTTTGCAAACTATCATATTGGTCATCATGCAAATAGCATCCCATTGCATTGTCAGTCGTGAACCGTGGCCTGAATGCCCTATCGCATTCCACCTTCCAACGTACCCTTTAACTTGTTCGAAGTGAAAGGAAAGCCACGATCTAGCTATTATATAAAATGTGATTTAGACAAGCTGTTCACACGGGGTATTGTTGCTCTTATTTGTATAACTCGTCCAAGGCAACAACCTGTCCAAATAATGTCAGTACCTGTGGTTGGTATTACGAGAGTTACATTATTTTTGTTCTTATCATATTTTTTTATGTTAATGACATTAGGCATGTCGTGATGATTTATTGATAAATAAATAGGATAAATTTATTTTGTTAATTTGCAAAATTCCGTAGAGTAATTACAAAGAGTCTTGACTTGTCTATACAGAGTTACATACATACGTCTTTGTCCCTTGCTAGGTAGACAGAGCAAACAGTCAGTCAAGAAAAGTCCGAAAGGCCACGTTTAGCTGTATGGCTTTGTAATGCAATTGAGATTCACATAGTGACAGGTTATAACCTCATCGCCTACAAGAAGAATCCTATAAAGAGATGCTGAATGGTATTAGTGTCACACATCACAAGTAAGACATATTGATGTTAGTGTCCCCAAGCTTAATTTCTTATATTACAATGATCACAGATGGTAAATATTCGACCTTATTTTTTCGCTCTCCAACTATATTCATGATTGCAAGATGAAAATTCTGGGCACGTCCATCAAAACAAATATTTGCGTCGTCATGGCTAATAGTAACTATTGCTTGCGTTAGTTTTAAAGTCTGCAAGCCGACGCTAAAAATGGCTGTCCATGTAATAGGTACTTGGCGTTCACATGCTATAAAATAAATAATCCAAGCTCCCACGGTTGGCGTCGTCGATAACCCGCAAGGGCAATCAATCCTTGGGAATTTAGCATTAGTAATTAGTGCCAGTTGTCCTTTTGTGATGTGTTTAGTCATCCAGAAAAGGAAAGTATTCCTTTGCGTTACCCCTAAAAACCACACTGCTAATTTTTACTGAGAATATCTATAGTCTACACTATTCCTCGTTCCGTTTGAATCCGCTGCGTAACAAATCGGGGTCACCGACCGCATCTGTTGATTAAAAATAACGATCACGAATTAAAACCAGTAGACAAATTCGCTAAATTAATGGGTACAGATCTCAAATCGATTGATGTAACTTCTGTCTAACTTACCATTGCGTTATGTGCAGTAAAAGTTCTTTAAAGTTAATCCATATTCAATTCAAATTCAAAATTCAAATTCAAAATTTTTATTCATTATTATAGGATACTATATATCGCTTAATAATTGTCGTTTAACAACATTGGTTGACGTCAAATAAATTACTTAAAAACTAAGTTTACTGCCGCTTCCAAGGCGTCAGTGCAGAAGAAGCGGTAACAAACTGCACTGCAGCATTTTCTTCAACAACGTCAACTTCACAATATTAAATTATACTTAGAATAGAATGTGGACGGGAGAATACATTGTTCAAATTTATATATTTATGAGATTTAATATTGAAAAAAGAAAAATATATATATGTATATATATATTTTATGGATTGCCAATTTTAAAAAGATTTATGTACAGAGTGTACTGAAATTTTAATTTAAGTTCAAATTAAACTACAATTAATAATAAAATCATACATATAATAATGACTGATGATGTTTGTACTCGAAAGATATTAACAAAACATCGACATCGACGATCTATATAAGACCAACAGAAGACGAGAATGTGATTTTTGGGATTTCTTTCTGTCTGTATGTTTGTATTAATTATTACTGATATAAATGCGATTTTCTCAGATGGTGGTAAAACTTAAAAACTGGTAAACAAAAATTTCTCATTCCACCCTCTTAGGGGCCTCCTGTATTTCAGCTTTTTCAGTGAACACTATGGCTAACGAAATAGCGGGCAATAGCTAGTAGGAATGATATGCTCGTTTAATGCTTAACAAAGGTTTGATAGTAAAGAAATGATATACATTAGTAGCAAGTGCACAAAGGTCATACAGTCACAACTCAATTCACCTGCCCCCGTAACATGGCGCGAGCGCCGCTGTTTTTATCGCGCGAAAAACTATCGCTGTTTCATTTTGTTCTATGTCGTGAATCGGGTACAAGTAATATGTTTGCTTATTATGATTCTTAGTGACGTAACGACTAATGAAACTGCCATATATAAATAAATAAACTATATTCATCTTATAATTTAAGAAGTAAGTACTTACATTTTAAATGCGTTTTAATTAAGTAGGTTAAATGCAATCTTACTTAACTTACAACAGCTAACTACTTTTGGGAATAACAAATCTTTTTCCGAAACTCTTGATTATCATTACCGTTTCCGTTTTGTTAATGACAAAAAGTAATCGATTGATTTTAAAGTCAATATTTGAACTAGTAATCTATTGTTGTATCCTGTAGACACGGATGTCTTCTTTGGTTTTCATGGAACTCTGCCGGCGCGGAAATACCATTCAGGTGCGAAGATAAGGAGGCACTTAACACCAGTTGATAACGTGTTATCGATTTAAAACCTGATTTTATTTACTGTTAGTGGTTTACATGAATAATTCAGTGTGCTTGTTGGTTTTTTTAGGCTTCGTATTTTAGCAACATAAGGTATCGAAAGCATCGTAGCGCATTCTTGTCGAAAACACAGCTGCTATCTTCAAGATTCCAAATATTTGCAGCCTTTACGTTTGGCTTCTCACTTTTGCTCATATTCGTAAATGTCTAACATAATGTATATGAATGGCCTGGCTTTTCAAGCACGAAATCATGCGCTATTTTTTTGATAAATTATTAAATTGGGCTTATTTAAATCCTGTCTCAATAGATTCATAAATTAATCCTTGTTACTTTTCCAAGGTTCAAATAATATGCTGATTATTTTCTCTCACATTGTCAGACAAAACAGACAAACTTGTTCTAGACATTATTCTCTTAAAGTTATAACCGCCAAAAATATTTGAGAAAACAACAGTGAAAGTGTACCAACAGCAACGTACGCCGGCTCTAGTGTAATTTATTCAAATAAGTTGGTGATGACTATCTCTTTGCGCCTTCGAACACCCATTGGCTTATGAACCAGGTCGAATCGAGAGTTGTCTTACTTTTGTACTATTGGCAAAAAATGCTTACGTCATAGATTATTACCATAATCGATCAAGATCATAATCCGCCTTGCGTAACAAGAAAACGTTGCTAAACATTGATCACAGAATCAGATCGCGCCCATTCATATGACATTGTTATGGGCGCGAATGTAAACAGGAATATGCAGCAATTCTGGTAGGGTGTTCTAAAAATGTTTGAGATTTTCTCGTCGAGACTCCAATTGATGGCCTTGCTATTCACTGATCTCGTCGATTGTTCTTCATAGGTAGTTATTTTCCAACGACATCGGTAACCTGTTCAACTAGGTGAGTCATCAGTGTATCGTCTGATACCCACTTGCATCAATGTCAACTTGTTCATATTGGTTCATTGTTCTGTGTGGTTGAACTAGATACATCGTTTTAAGAATTGGTGTTTCCTCTCATTCGGCATCTATCTATTCATTTGGCAACACAATCTAATCATTTGGCAAATATCGATTAATGTGTGTGGTTTTCAGATCGTTTAATTTATTATCAGTTACGGGGATGCTAAAGCATTTCGAAACATTTTGCTTATAAAAGTATTTTTCAAAGTTTATCTGTCTGATCGTCTAGGTAGATTTGATGTTCTGTCGCATTTCTAACATTATACGAGTGAAAATATGCATATCTGGTGTCTGCATAAAGAGCTACACATTGATTGTCATTATACATATTCTAGGAATTGCGTTAATGTCTTTTTTACTTGAATAATTCCCATCATCAAGAAACAAGATACGAGTCATTGTAAGGTCCAAGACCCGTTGTCCATCCGCTAAACATCTTGTGGATCGCAAGGAATGCAGTCCAGTCAATGTTATATTGCAGCTTTCTGCATATACATACGTCGAGAGCTGTTTCTATAGTTGTAATAAAATTATAACTGGTCTACGTCTGTACTTACAGAAGGTATCTAGGGATAACATTTATATAGGTGCTTTATCTAGGCTTTGGACTACTTAAAAAAAACTCAATACTAAGTAATTTTTAAATTCATTCGCTTTTCCGCAAGCCCTGCAAAAATTTATTATAGATAAGATCATTAAAACAAGCAGCAAGTTGCAGTAAAAAGAACAGGGAGAGAGAATGGTGCAATACCGTTGATTGAATCTACAAGTAAGATGTTTGTTCTTTAATTTGTATGGAAGGTCCATAAGTTATCATTGATCTGCTCATACCGAGAATAATAAATTTTGCTTAACCATCTTGCATTTAAAACTAAATCAATAGGATAGATTTATTAAGATTAACGCATGTCACTATCTACCTTGTAACAAACAGATAGACACTTAGCGATGCTATCTGTATCTTTGAATTGAATTTATTTATGGAACCTCATCACAAACATTTTATGTAGTTAATGTATGTAGTTGAACATTATGATAAAATAACAACTGATTGCTTTTTATTCACAAAGTATCTTCAATATAATAGTAAAATTGTCATAGATCTTTCAAAACCTTTTTTTGAAACAAATAAAATTATCGTTTCCTTTTTTTTCCATTTGGTTGAACATCCCTTAAAAAATCCTCGTTGTATATAAGATATTATCAAGACCCGATTATTTAACAGCGAGACCCAAATAGTTATAATCGCCTTCTGTGTATCACCATCCAGAATCAATAATTTCAGAATCTAGCAATAATCATGTAATATAAAGAGTAATGTGATTATGTGACATTTTATTTATATTAAAAACCTATTAAATGGCATGTCTTTGACCTTTCCCTTAACAAATTACCACGACTTTTCACGTATAACATCGCCTGGTTTTCCCCCAACCTCGGCCACCCTTGTTTTACTTGCCATGAAACCGGCCTGAGTGAATTAAAGTCGTGAGAGTTAAATGTTGGGGTCAGGAAAATATTTTCGCTTTAAGTAGGATGATCATGTGGTGTGCATGTAAGCTTTAAAAGTAAAATAATGTGGCAGACTTTCTTAATTAAATTGCTAATGCAGTCTTCATCATCTCAAGAGCAACAAACAAGTGCTACTAGGCACAACAATATGTACGGTATTTACAAACTATGGCTGCGTTTTCATTCTTAAAATCACGATCTTTTTCCATTATAAATTTTTTATTAGGGTTGGATTAAATATTGTATCTAAAGGAGGATTTCTACGTTTTAGCAAGAAGTAGTTTCATTTGTGTCATTAATGGTACCTACTGGTTGTGGGTACTAACTGTTTAATTAAAACCGACCACCGACCAGGCTATTCTATGTATTGTCAGTTGATCAGATCACGATCGGTCCGTTAGAATGTTGCTATCACCCAAAACTTTTCTGCTGCTTTACTGCGACTGTAGTATCTTGAATTACGTTAATGCTATTGATGATTTCGTGTTTCAATCAAGCATATGTTTCAAAATAAGATGTTGGATAAATAAATAAGACAGTTCTTGTTTTAAAATTGTCATTGATAGCATGGTAAGAGACTGTGAACCCTGGACAACTCTGTTAACTTCTACTCTCAAATCACGAAATCCTTAGCTAACAAGTTGTTGTTTATTGTATCAAGAAAATCATTCACTTGTTATTGCTTGAACCTCGAGGGATATTTATTGAATAGGCTAGCTACAGCAAAGGGATTCGCAGTGACGCAGTCAGCTTCTGACGTAGCAACCAACCGGCGTCTAGTGGGGGCGATCGATACCGAAGTCGCGTGGGCGGCCGCCCTATACAACCCCCACAAGAATTTTACCAATTCAAACCTTAAGACAAGCGCTAAAAGTGCATTTTCACTTAAATATAACGTTATTACAAACAACTAAATAATGAGAAGCAATAAATTTATCCCTCTCTTCAAGGCTGAAATCATAATATCGGTGTACATTTTAATACATAATAAGTAATCAGTTCTGTTTTAGGAAACTGATAATTTACTTGGTTAAAGGTCTAATTCATTTATAAATAAATGTGATTTGTTTTAAGGCTAACCAGAAACTGGACTAGTTTCTAGCCATCAAAACTATTCATTTTTAAAATTATGTATTAAGTATGATATTTTTTGGCGAGAAAACGTAACATATAGTTGAATGTTTGTATGCAATAACGACCTCATCCCAATTTAATTGTAACTACTATAAATTGAGCAATGAGCAAGAACGACCGTTACGTTTCACTCGTAGAATTGTAACGTTTGTGAAAACAAAAATGGCCGAACACAAAAACAGAAATTACTGGGAAAAGAGATCCAAGTAATGCGATTCTCTGCTTCGTCTTTCGTAATTGTACAACTATTGAGTACGCGTAACCGGTAAACAGCATTTATGAGTGGAGTAAGTAAATTAACAGTAGCCTCATGCAGTTTTCAAGTCATGTCTTGCGTATGTAAATGAGACGTTACGTTACGTGCTTCTCATATGTGTAACTCCATAAATGCTTCTGATGCGTAAATCGGTTCCTATTTTTGCTCCCACTTGTTCAAATCTTTGTTCAATTGGCCCTAATAAACTAAACATATCACACTGGGCATTCCATTGACCCTTAATACAGTCTTTATAATCAGTAGAAATTGCAATAAACAAGCAAAAAACATTTGCATTATTTTTATCCCGGTCAATTAGTTATCATTATCACTGAATGAGTAGGCCGTAGCTACAATTTTCTGAACTCTGTATTATAGACCGTACACAATACAATTGTAAACCGAATGAAGGTACAAAATTTAAAATGATGTGAAGATGTAATTTGTTTTATAGAAGGTAATGCACAAAGATACCTTGCACTGAGACTTGACCGAATAAAAAATACGTCAAGGACTTCAAGTGCTGCCGTGTTTTTAATTAAGAGTTATTATAAGCATTATTTATATATCTGATGTTAACAATGTACAATATAGTAAGTATGTAGGTTTCTTTCTATCCACTTACATAAAAAAAATTCTTAATTTTATCAATTTACATAAGATGGTATGGCTTTACTACTCATGTTTGATACCATTACCGCATATCTCTTTATGAGGCATCAAGTTCATAAGTCCTGGACCCGAGTAGGTACTAGTTCGCAATCACAGTCATAACGACGGAAATGTACCGTGAAAGTTATTTTCTCATGCGGTACCCGATCGGCTCGCGCCTCTACACACGATACCACTTTCGCTGGGCCCAAACACAACTGAATTCTAGTGTTGTCCAAAGTTAGAGATATAGCGACCAAATTTATCTTTATTCATATTAATTATTTTAAATCTCCTAATAAGATCTTACACAAGAAGTACAAGCTTTTGCCCTAGACACAATTAGGGGTCTCGGACACGCGTCGGTAGAGGAATCAGTCAAATCAAATCAAAGTATACGTAAACTAAATATACACGACCTGTTGTATAATCTCTTTTTTGAAACGGTTTACATAATACCTAGGTATAGTACAAAATTACAAATCCATAAAGTTCGCACAGCAATGGGCCACCTGCACCGTTGATATCTTTTCACTTGCGCTGGTGACTTGATTGCTCCCACGCGAACAATAGGGACACCCGCAAAACTGATTGTCTCGAAATTGATTCGGTTTCACTGGTACAAATTAAATAGAACAAGAAACAAATACGAATTTCAAGCCGATGAGAGAACTTGTAAGCACAGCAACAATTGGTTGTTTTATTCATTATACTATTTTCATGATCAAAAATTGATTACTTTGAAGACATAACATTTCAAACCTACCAACCGTTTTATCTAAAATAGTTATGTTTCAGTAATTCTATCCAAGGATTATTTATTACGCAAGCATAATTGAATTAAGAAAGTTACGGATATAGTTTGTACTTAAATGTACGCTGTCTTTATAATATTATGTTTGTTGTCACATACGTAGAGCTTATCGAATGTTACATCCATCCAGTTGATCCTGACTAAAAAATGTCTCTAAATTTATTTCCTCTCCGTAACATTATTGTTCCACTAAATTAGTTAAAATCGGATTGCACCCGTATATTAAAAACTCGGACAAGATTATTTAGGAGTTATCTTTCGCACTTTTATAACATTAATAATTTATAATCTGAATCAACTTTAGCTGTTTTCGTTGAATCTTTCAGTAGTGGTTTTTCTAACTCCAGGATTTAAAAAAAATTATTAGTGACATATGTTTTCAGATTCATAATAAATTTGCTTTCAAGATAAAACTATCACCCATACAATGAAAGCTTTGTTGTGTTATGTAAGTTATGCAAGAAATTGCTTATCGATTGATTGAATGGTTAAAACGCAAAATGACTGGTTTTTATACGAGCTGCTGGTAAGCGTGAAATTATTTGTTATTCTAATACACCGTTACTATAAGTAACGAGATAATTTATTGTGGCACCTTGTTACTGCACCTGACAACTACATCTTAATAGAAAGTCATCTAGTTTATTTAAATAGACATAGTGAGAGATTCGCAAATAGATTTCAGTGTTTCTCGTGTACTTGTTAATAACAAGTTCACGAGTATAATTGAAGAAAGTTTATCTGTAGAAGGTCTGGGCGAAAAGACCAACCTGCCTATGCTATGTTTATGTATAAATATCTCTTTGGCCAAGTTTATGCATATTGTAGATTACCTAAAAGATTCAAGTTCTCTTTCTCTAGGCCTCTGTATGCTTTAAGTCCAAACAATTTTACTGGACCTTATTGAAGGAACGGACTATATTACGGAGTTGGAACGTTCCTATAAGATGCTTTAGTTTATTAGAGTTACTAATTTCGAAATTTTTAGGACAGAAATAGTTTTTACAAAACTCGTTTTTATAACTTCAATGGCAGTTACACTAATGTTTTTGACGCTACATTACTGAAGTAGTCAACTAAGCCGGTGACCTCATCATTGATTTAAGACGTTGTGTCATTTGATTTACATCACACAAATACATATCACCCAAGGCGACAAAATTGTAAAAATTACGTTTTAAGAATTTGTGTAAAAATTTTAAACCGATTGTGTTTCTATTTGCTATGGAAAAAGATCTGTGTAAAAAAAGTGTATATGTCTTGGAACTTAAAATATTATAGCCTAAATTGTTAAGGTATGATCAAATATGTGATATAACTCTCGTTATGATATAAATTAATCTTGAATCCAGTCAAACACCTTTTGCTACTTCAGCAGTGCCATGATAAATTGATATAAAATGTCGTATGAAATTATTTAAGACGCTTACGTCATAACGACTGAAAATGAAGAAACACTAGTTCACTGTTTTCTTGATAAACCACTTCCTGAACTGCACATACTGGGCTCAGTAATTAAGCTCGTCATCTATGAAGGAAGCAGTAAATGTCTATTTCCTTGACGTCGACTCGACAAATTCTATCGAATGCGAGTAGTACGCCATACAAGGACAGCTTATCGTATTAGGACAAGTTTGTGGATATCCGCACAATTAACGAACTATTCGATAACGATGTAAATTTAAGTAGGTACCTTCGAGATAAATTGGCTATTACAAACTGATTTTGGATGAATTGAAGATCTTGTTGTTATAACTGTTAGAAATTTTATGTCTTTTCCTATTGCTCTTTCTATTCGGGATTCGTCTATAGTAAAATGTAAAGGATACCGTAATTTAAACCATAGTCTTATTTATTGGTATGATATAGATTTCAGCTATTATTTGTATTATTTACCCTAAATATTCCTTAATGTACCAGGATATCCTTTCGTTTCTTTTCACCTTCATGTGTGGTGTTTTTGTCGCAACTTTTTTACTACAACGAAGTCGATACTTGTAACCGCGCCCAACATCCGGTCTACGGCCATGTGGCATCTAAATTAGTAGAATAGGTAAATAAAATCTTAAGCTCTCAGAATAAACCATTTTAATTTTGAAAAGTGAAGTTCAAGGTTTGTTTATAATATCTTAAATTCCACATATGAAAAGTCAAACTAGATCAAGCTCCTGATTAACTTATAGTGGGTAGTTCTTACGATATGCTGCATAGTTCCAAGTGCCTTGTATGCTCAATCGATTGAGTACTGCTAAAAAGTCGTATATCAAGTTAGCAGTAGCAGTAGATCACCACATCTAATGTTATTCAATTATTTTGGAGAGATAGTTGAGACTGGAGAATTTATTATTATATTTTAATCCGTTGTTTTCAATGCAAGTTTCTAGTTACATAAATAAAAAAGTAATAACAAAGAAATATTATTTAACGTCATTTAATGTTGTTTCAGGAACAAAGCGATCGCCGATTATCTAGGCAGCAATGGCTACACGGACGCGCTGGAAGCGTTCAAGAAGGAAGCTGACATGACCGGCGAGATGGATCGCAAATTCGGCGGCCTCCTCGAGAAGAAGTGGACCTCCGTCATACGGCTGCAGAAGAAGGTAATTTGTTCTATCCAAATAAGGTTGCCAGAACATAGGCATTATGATTGCCTGTTCGGTAAAATTTATAGAGTTCAGTCTTTGTTAGACTATTTAATCATACCGCCGATCACTCACGAGAAAATACTTCGTTTACACGTCAACTTTGAGTTAAAAGGTCATTAGAGCAAGGCACGAAATATTTTACCCTAACCCAACGCCTCAAAATCCGGCCCTTTTACCCAAATGCCAAGCTAGCAGGTTTGTCCGGCTAGTACCTACCTCCGAATGATCTGTGAAAGAAAATAAAAACTTATTATCTTTATGTAAAACTTGCTTTCTTTGTGATTTGCAATCAAATCGTCTTAATTTTAATCATTCTTCGGCCAAAAAGCACTAACATAACGTAAAACATAATTTCGTAATTATAATCGTGACTCTTGTATGACACGACTGTATACATTCATAAAATAGTACCGGCTCTTATTTGTAAAGCATTAGTATTGCTTCATGGCAGTTAATACTTATTCCATTGTCTAAGGTTCTAAGCTGTTGCTAAACACGTCGTCGGCTCTTTAGAAGAGTTTAATGACATCTCACACCATCCCTAGCCAATGAATGCTATCGATCTACGTCGGCCGATTTGTCCCGACAGTACAGACAGCTTTAGTTTCTCTCATTTGAATTTAGAAGTAACGAACCTTCCTGAGAAATTTGTTTTTGAATTTCAAGTTTTATGGTGTTTAACATTTTGTTTATAAATTAATCGTTCAGTTGGTAGTGATCTTCACACTGGCAATTTCTGGGTCAGCAGTCTACACAATATTTCCAAGCGGGTCGTTGCGCCCAGTCTATCAGTGTCTAATCCTAATAACACTATTCCTATAGAATGGGAACATAATAAAGCTCGTGCCAAGGTGATGGTAATTAAATTGCTAATTTCGTATCGCGCGTCTTCAACCTTGCCCTAGTGGGGCATAAATGAGGAAATAGCATAGAATTTCTAAATTGGAATGTCGTGCATAATTCCATATTCCCAAAAATATTTAGCTCCTAAATTACCGTATATCACGTTGAATATAATTTACACTTAGTTGGCTACCAAATTATCCCATTAAAAACCAAATATTATTTAACACTTCTCATATTCTTTTGTAGGTGATGGAACTGGAGTCAAAGTTATCTGAAGCACAGAAGGAATTCATAGAGGGAGCGCCGACTCGTGGCAAGCGCACGCCAGCAGAATGGATACCGCGACCACCAGAGAAGTTCAGTCTATCCGGACACCGGGCCACCATCACCAAGGTTATACCTACATATACTATATATACCTTTATTTAGTTATTTAAGTAATTTAGGTATTGTTCGGAAGATTTACAGCATTAAAAATATGATCATGGCAAGTGGAAAAAAGTAGTCTCCGCCTACCCCTCCGGGAAAGAGGCATGTATGTACAAATCTTCACTTGGAGACTCATTTACGTTTCTCTGGCATTTGCCCCGGTTGCGTCCTCTATAGGGAAAAGCCTTCAACTTTAAAGTTGCCGGAGTATGTTGGTCAGCTATGAATGACTCTCATCTTCTGACCTATTTCCCCATCAAGCAAACCTAAGTATAAGGGTTATAGACTACTAGATGAAAGTGCTTCTTTAGTATAAGACGAAGTCGTTCTATTCTAAGGTGTAACCAACCAAGGTGCCATCGCATACTAACGTTTTTTTGCAATGCTATTTTTAATAACGCACTTAACGTTCCAAAAATGTAATTAGACAAAAGACGCCGTCGCCGTGAGATTTTCTGTCGATTTCATCATTCGCAGTGATGTAATGATTTTTTTTTTTAATAAAAGGGTCTTATTCATTTCCATGACCATAATTAAATTGAGTACATACATATTTCATCAACGAATTAGTAATTATTTAAATATTTACGATAATAAAGAAAACCGGGATAGGAACGTTATCTCCGATTCGCGGATTTTACCTGCAATTTACTAATTTAAAATAGTGGATTTACAATCATTTATGTTGCCGGCAAGTTGTCCCAATAATATATAATAGCAATACTGGTACTGATTTCAGAAAAATAATTTATAAATATTGCACACATAGGTACGCAGTTTAGGTGATTCTTAACATTGATGTTCTGAAACCTTGCATTATAGAACGTCACGTGATGTACACAAGGTTGAATAATTAATGATATAGTTAGTGACTGTATACATGTTTCTATTTACGCAAACGATACAAAACTCTTCTTAATTGTAAAGCTCATTCTTTACGCTAACAACAATATACACACTAAACCGCAACAAATAATTTAAAATTGCATTTTACCATTTGCCTGCACTGCGACAGTTTAGCATCGGCTATTGATCCCTCTCGTGCGAACATAGATATATAGTTGTATAAGTGTAAGGCTGAAGTGGTTAATTACCTTTTAGTAACTTGATAATAGAGCTCAAATGACAAAAGCTGTCGCCGTGTTACTAATAAAATTGTCTATAATACTTTATATTTGAACATCCTCCTACGATTTTATCGCAGGATCTAAAGGCGAGAGAGCAAATATTGCAGATGGTGTAAATGTTACGCCAACGGTTTTAACCAATCCAGAAATCAATTTAAGATAAATCTTAAAGTAAGTTTATTTTTCTACCAACATACAAGAACTTATTGTGCTCGGGCTGCTCCCCGGAGAGAGGACTGCTGGAACTAGCTGGAACTATCGCCAAGAGGATGATGTCTGCCTAATGTGTATTAACATTTGTGATGTAATAAAATAAAAAAATATATATGTAAGTTTAAAGAAAAGTTAAAAAATGTGTAGGGACGAACAATGGTTCTTTAGATGAAGGTCTATGTTAATAGATAATTTGACCACCATTCCCGAACAATAACATATTTTTACATTGCTTTGTATTGCCTGTCGTCTATCCAAAATATATTTTTTTAATATGCAAAGATACTAAACAAAAAGTGCCGTATGCCAATCATTGGCAACAGAAAGTAATTTGATGAAACGAAGCCTTTGTGTCGTCGCTATGCGTTATCCCATTAAGAAACTTACCTATTCAGACTTTCTACGTAAATGAAAGTTCATTCTACGCGTTCGGATTGAAATAAACAGGCATTGTCTAAGGGAGGGCATTGTCTCACTTTTTGCCATGCCATGGTTTCTCTGTATACGATGCGATCCGGATACGCAAGGGTTTATTTCCACAGCTGTCATCTTGATAGGCAAATAGTATGTAAGTAGGCTCGTGATATTTTGCGTATGGAGCGGTCCGGATCAGTAAAAGTGTAACAGATATTGAAGGAGAATGTAAGTACAGTGGGCTACATAGAAAAGTATTTTTGTATACTTTTCTGTATGGCCCACTGTTGGTACATACCATAAACAAAAGACACTGAATATGATCTGCACTCTATACAAACTTTAAATGTAATTTTTGTGAAAAGGAAAATTTCAAATTAAACCAATCTTCATAAAATCGTTCAAAATATCGCAATGTTTGAAGAACTTTTTTGTTTTGTTGTTTCAAACGTTTGAATATTTAATATTATGTTCCAGGTAATATTCCACCCAGTGTTCAGTTTGATGGTGTCCTCGAGCGAGGACGCTACCATCAAAGTATGGGAATTCGAGAGCGGGGAATACGAACGAACCCTGAAGGGCCACACCGACTCCGTTCAGGATATCGCATTCGACCATCATGGAAAACTGCTTGGTGAGATTTGAAATCAGATTTTATGTGTAAATAGAAAATTTGAGTGATTTTTTTGTTCAAGATGTTTTTTGCTCATTTCTCTTTGTTTGTGTTTATCTGGCATAAATTTGCAGTAACTGTGTGACCCGTTTGTCCATTTTTAATAAATTTTCGGGTATTTGTTTTTAGTTTTTGTACCTACATGTATTTGTAATATAAGTAATAATAAAAAAATATGAAGAAACATTTTAAAATACTTTATTGTTATAGAAAACATTAAACCAAACGAATGGTTATTGTAAAGGTGTAGTAATGACTTTCAGATTGTGGTAGGTATACTTTTTGTCGTATTTCCCATAGCCAGTACTAAATCCGACATTTGTTTACGTTCTGCTATTCGTTAGACGCCTCAATATGTTTAAAGTTGTTCACGTGCGATGCTGCCCATGCTATTTCGGTATTTATCTATTTTCGGATAACAACAAACATTTAACACAGACTACGATCCTATCGTAAACTTTTGATCAATAATTTATGCTTTTGATCAATATTGTTATGTTTCGGGTTATAGCAACTACAGGCGTAAGTGCGTAGTTTTGTGCCAGGGTAGTAACAATTGAAAACTCTTAGTGGCTTTCGACATAAAAAGTATGAAACCGAGTTGTGCAGAAGTTTGTTCATTTGCACGTATGGGTTCATTTGCATTATGTTTGTATGGGACAAACATATCACGGCTTTATTCCTAACGGGGTATATTTTTTAACGACTCGAGAGCAGCTTTTAAGAATTGCAAGAGAAAATAGTTTAAAATGTCGCGCGCTATGGGAATTAGGTGCACTAGTAGTTATTGATTTCCTCTTTTTACCGCCAGCCATTAAATTAATACGAGGCACACTGCAATAAAAAAAGGCGTTGAAAAAATCTCAAACAGCAATGCACTCTGTTACAGTATCGTGCAGTGCAGACATGTCGATCAAATTGTGGGACTTCAACCAGACGTTCGAGTGCGTGAAGACGATGCACGGTCACGACCACAATGTGTCTTCCGTCGCGTTCTCTCCAAGCGGCGACATCGTCTACTCGGCCAGCCGGGATAAGACCATAAAGGCATGGGAGGTTGCCACTGGGTAAGTTTTATATTAAGAAAATAGGCTCGCTTTCGTTAGTGTCTGTACCTTTGAATTACAAAAAAAGGTTTTAGGGGATGATTGGCGGGCATGCTAGACCACAAATGTTTCGATGACATTCCCAATTTAATTGGAAACGTAACATCAAACCTTTAAATTCATGAAGTACCTTCTCGACGGATGTTAATCCCGTATGGGCGGACAGCAATAACTGTGGTCACGTGATTTTGAAACAAATCTAAAATCCAATTTAATTATAAAATCTATAATCTATCTGTGTAAAGATATAATTAACGGTTTATTTTATACAGGTACTGCATCAAGACTTACAAAGGTCACCGCGAGTGGGTGCGAATGGTTCGCGTTTCTGCCGACGGCATGTTGCTGGCGTCCTGCTCCAACGACCAGACTGTACGCATCTGGAACGCTGATACCAACGAGTGCAAGGTGATGAGAATACTTTCGACTAATTCATCCTCTGATAGAATTAGAGTAAAAGATTCACAGTGTACTATTGAGACCTTTTTATATATAGGGGTACTTTATTTTCTTTTAATACTTTGGCGCGAAGCAGTTGAATTTTTTGTTATTTACGTTGCGATCTAAGAGCGTCGGTGATCGAACGGCGAAGATGCTTGAATTAATTAGTGATTATAGCCACATGCACCCCTCGGGCGGGAAGAAGAACTATAATCGTTAGCAAAAGGTCCTTGACATTGAAGGACAATGAGTTAATCGTTTCAGGGTTCCACTTTTCCTTTTTTACTCGGATCCGTTATCACCGCATTACGAAAACCTTCAAAAGTAGGTTTATACTAAAAGTGTATTTGCGTGACAGATGGAGCTCCGCGAACACGAGCACGTGGTGGAATGCGTCGCCTGGGCGCCGGAGTCGGCGAGCGCCGCCATCAACGAGGCGGCCGGCGGAGACAACCGCCGCGCCACCCACGCCGGGCCCTTCCTCGCCAGCGGCTCCCGGGACAAGGCCGTCAAGGTATACCACACAGCCCACACACGTTGATTGGTCTGGCTAGATTACATATAGACACATAGCTAAGAGTAGTGAGTTTCTGTCAGATTGCAATAAACCACGAGCGATGCGATCTAGAGCGAGAAAACCTGACTTGCCCAATCCAGGATCCATGGAAAAAGGCATACCCCAGGCTCCTCTCCAGAGTAATGAAGATGCAATCGTGTCTCAGGCCAGGAGGAAGAAGAAGACAGGCCACGCGACCAATGCCGTGGAATAGGCTAGTACACTATAAAGTCCTTTTTTACGTCCTTTGAAATATGTACCATTTCAAAATTTTATGAATATTGTCATAAAAGAGAATCTCCCGCCTGATTCTAATGTCAAGCGATGAACTTTACACCACCATTTGATTACCACAAGGCGACCGCCACAATATATTTTCTCAACGTAACAATACCATTTCAGATCTGGGACGTGAGCACCGGACAGTGCTTAGCGACGCTGGTAGGGCACGACAACTGGGTCCGCGGGGCCACGTGGCATCCGGGCGGCCGATACTTACTCACAGCCTCCGACGATAAGACATTGCGAGTGTGGGATGTCGCCCACAGCCGCTGCCTCAAGACGCTCCTAGCGCACCAACACTTCGCCACCAGCCTAGGTAACTATATCGATACTTACTCACAGCCACTGATATTATAGTGTCAAGTGAATAATAATATAGATGAAGCTGCAGAAGTATGCAGGTTTGTAGGTAGTGAAAACGTAGTAGGTTCTCGCTGCCTACACCTCGGGCAAAAATCGGTGATCATAATGTATTAACGCACTAAGCAAAAGAATTAGTACCATTGTAGGCATTGTCTTGCATGAAAAATTTATATTAAATTTTGACACAGATAATTTATTGAGTAAAATTATTTTGTTGCAGATTTCCACAGGAGCTTGCCATACGTGATATCGGGCAGCGTCGACCAAACGGTCAAAGTCTGGGAGTGTCGCTAGGAGCGTTGCCATTTTAGTAACCTAAACTCACCGATGATATCTTTATCATTATTTTTCACATTTATAGCTGCAATGAGGACAATGAGTTGCGATTTTAATGATCAAATCATTTTATAATGGAAGAATAGTTTTGATAATTTATGAATGCTCATTGTACTCTTCTTTCGTTTGCTTGACGATGCTATGTCCTACTGGATTGGATTCGTCTACTGTTCATGTCACACACGTCTTCAGTTTATAGTCGCACATTCCATTAAATTGTAATGGTTCATAGTTAGTATCTGTAAAACGTGACGAGTATACATTTTCGATAATATGAAGTAGAAAATACAGCGGCATAGCATCGGTCACGGACCAGACCGGAACGATAGAGTGAGGCGTCAAAGCTGTGTTATAATTTAACAATTCATTACTCTTGTTTTATTTTATAGTTATTTTTATTCCTAAGCGCGTTTAGATATAAATTTTATTTGTTAAAGTAGTTAATCATTTCTTAATGTCAACTCTAGGAAAACTTGTACCTTGATTTGTTTATTTGATAATTTAGTTTTATTAAATTTGATATCGATGGTTATTCATGACAATCAAGCGGGGGATCAGTAATTTTCCCGCGGAACACTCGCGGCGAAGCCCCACATCTGCCATTAAGAAAGCAACATTGTCGTTGGTCTCTGCTCGACACGGTGCCCATTATGTTTGTTTGCACCAGTGCTAACATCATCAATGGTCACCCAAGGGGACTCAACGAATCTGGACGTACTATATACTATCGCGTTTGATATTCGGGGATGTTTAGTGCTTAGCGCTTTTTAGCATACAGAAGTTTCATAGGGACTTATTTTAAGTTTTGGCAATTCAAAACTTTAACTATAAGTTAGAGAGTTTTATTTTAAAGTTTCTAATTATTTATTTACATGTTCAATGTTACATTATACGTCGCAAAACGAATTTACTGTTCAGTACAGAGTGAAAAGCTAGGTAATTGCTAACAATGCAATTATTAAACATCATTTGATTTTATTCTAAGGCGTTTTCGTTTGATGTCATACGAAAATTTTACGTAAATTAAAGTGTGTGATATATAATTAAAATTTTAATTTTCCGTCATCTTTGTGGTAGCTAGATGCTGAGATTAAAGCCTATATTATGCCGGAATATTAGTTATTTATTATGGTTATGAAGAATTGGGTTGCCTGCTATTTTCTACTAGAATTTAGTCGTAGTGTTAGTTGAAGTATGGTCATATTAGAAGCTTTGCCGTTCATGGATTACTATGTACATTACAACTATTACAATAACAGTCGCCCCTATACCGTGCTAGGTTAACTAGTGCTTACGCTTCTGTTAGTTCCGTGTATCACAATTATTAGATGCTCCACCTACAACATTGCGTTACATAGCACGGTGTCGCGCTGTTTATCATTATAATCATTACACTCGCTTAATCAATGTAAATTCGTAAATACACAATGACCAGGGGGATTATTACGAACATGGTAATTGGAGAGAGCAGGCCCCTTATTCACATTGTCCTAGTACTCTATCTCATACCAAACTTGCTAGTATGTTTTGATGACTAATAGATTTTATCGATAAGTAACAGTTTTTGGCGCTCGTGAATGAGGGGTAAAAATCATTGTCAGCTAACTTGTTCAGATATTGTCTAAGAAATTTGAAGTACATTCTAGTCATCTGAAATCATTTTCTAAAGTTGATAGTACAAACGCAATGTTTGTGTAAATGATCTTGTTTGTATACTCTATTCTATAGTTTCTGTTTTATATTTCTCATAAACACAGTAACGGAAATTTTTACTTCGCATAAATTTTACTATACAATTAAATTTCATGTGTACAAAACTTGCTCTCTCTTTAATTACACAATCAAATAAAATGTGTCTTGGTGTAAAATAAAAATATTATAATTAATACCTATAATCTCTTTGACATACGGCAGTTGCCTATTATTTGAAGCTTGCTTTGTTAAAATAAGATGTTTGTATTACAATTATTGAGTAATGTAGGTAATAACTGCACTCATCTCATAATATGCTTACCATAAGTATGATATCTTTGTACCCATAACGCAAAATTCTCTCTAGTGGCTTTTTGTAATGTAAGGCATCAAGTGATTAATGCCAAGGTCAAACCTGGTGATTGATGTATAAGTACTTATGTATTCATTAGATACACACAACAACTCTTTAGTTTGATTGGAATCAAATATTCTGAATGTATTGGTAAATTTGTATACTCAATTAAAACTGAAGAACTTTGCCTCTTAAGAAAAGGAGATGGAAAGTAGGTGAGTCTGAATTTGAATTTCATTCTGAATGTCATGACTCCAATCACATACTTAAAGAGAGAATTTTGCCTCAAAACTGTTTTTTTTTTTGTCGAAATTTATATAGAGAATATAACTACCAATATATCTTAGAATTTGGTTTAATATTTTCTGTAAATAAATCAATTAAATATCTAATTTATTTTACATTGCCATTGTTATTTATCTCTTTAACGTTTTGCCAATGTACTTGTTTGTATTTTCAATAATGTAATTTTTTATTTTCCTTTTTGTAACATACACAGTGAAAAGATTTGCTAAAAAGACCGCAACATCAAATTTACATAGATTTTCCCAATCTGTCTAAATATTGGATGATACTTAGTTTCTATTCTTCCATGCTGGTCTGGCAGCGGCCAGCTGCTTCCTATAACTTGAAGATTGTAAAAGTCAATCGAGGGAAAGGCCTAAATTTATTTAGGCCATGGGCAACAACGCATCTATCATTATCTGAATTCTAATTACATATAGTTGTACCATAGCCTTTTTTTTTACTTTTCGACACAGTTGCTCCGTGTACCTTTATTATTAAGATGTCGCTGACAGACATTTACATCCCGAACGGCTTGGACCTGAGATTTGAAAGATGTTGGGTTTCTTACGTTTACGGTCGGTGGCACGCTGCACTGCGGCGTCGTTTAATTACACACGTTCAATCTGACCTAATCGGTCGGACGAAGTCGCGGCTCGCTGCACGGGCCCTTAGGGTGCACTTAGACATGGCAAAGAGGAACAAATCACTAGCACATAGGTAAGATTTCTCGAAATGCGCCGTGGATGGAAATTAATGGAATTTATCATTTAAAGCGCCCGGAATGACCCACGTGCTAAAGTTAAGACTCACAACCTCTTTATTCACGTCGTTGAGTGCAAAAATGTGCCGTGTGGTTCTTGGCACCAATAAAAAAGAATAGGACCACTCCTCGTTCCCATGAATGTCGTAAAAGGCGACTAAGGGATAGGCTTATAAACTTGGGATTCTTCTTTTAGGCGATGGGAAATCGGAAAATCATAACATGTTATTGTTACTACTATACTAACTTACTACTACGAATATCATGTGATCGTAATCGTGCTGTTCATATTTCTTCTGATTTCGAAAACTATGACTGTTTTCATTGATAACCTATCTTTTTGTGTGTATATAAAATGTTATTCTGTGAGTAAGTGTAGCAACAGAGGTTTTATTGAGAATGTGCTATTGAAGCGTCTTATCCATAAATATTGTAATTGCTCTCCGTGGGGTCTTTCAAAATTAAAATCGAATTACCGATTAAATCACTGTAATTATAAATCTTAGTAAAAATCGACTACTTCATCTCTAATGTCAGAAATCGAATGAAAATGTCATTGTCTACTAATTCATATCTTTCATTGATTGTGTCAATTCATTCATTTCGTTTGTCAGTTGCTCATCGAGGATATGTATATTCCGTTTTGCTGGAGTTTCTCGAATTGATAGTGTGAAATAGTTTAAATTTAAATCCCACCATCATTTGATAGTGAAAATGGACGTCGAGGAATGTCTCAAGGAATGGGAAGATTTATTATCAGATTACAGACGCTTGGAGGTGAGTTAAAACAAATAACATATGTTTTTAGTTCAGCCTCTCCAGAGCCTACTCATTATAGTAAGATCGACCTATTTGTTTCAAAAAATTAAAGTTTAACTTATAACTATTATTAACTTATATAACTTACAAGTTAACATTTAATTATTATACAATTTATAATTTTATAGTCTGCAATAAATAAGTGCAGCCAAACTAAACCTTGATGAATGGTGCATTTACTAGCGAATAAAATATGATGTTGTTGTTATTTTATCTATTAAACACCTTTAGGCTGTAGGTTATTTTCTGGTCTATTCACCACTGTATTGGGATCATCCAAACAAACTTGCCTGCATTTTTAGTAATTTTATGATATTAATGGTCTAAATAATTTTGCTTTCCTTAGCTGTGTCTGTATTTGTACTACAGTTGTGTATAAGGAAAGAATTTGTATCTACCAAACTTTTCTTTTAACTGAGAACATCAAATTTTTGTAAAAAAAATTGAGACTGTTACTTAGTTTTCATGTAAATGATTTCAGACTGTAAATAAAGATTATATTGCAAAATTAGAAGAAGTTGGAGAGCTCCAGTCACAATGTATGAAAGAGTTGGAACACCAGCGGTATCGCATAAATGTTATCTCGGGAGCATTGAAAAGGTCAGATCTATTATCTTGATTGCATTTGCATGTCAACATTGCTTCCCTGACAGATTGTCTCAACATGTTGTTGGTTCTTGGTTTTTGATAATATCTGTTATGGATAGATTATCACTTCACAAATCAGGATAGCCAGCAAATCAAATTTTTTTTATTAATAAATAAGGACTAAAACTAATACCTATTTTATATGTATCAAAAATAATAATAAAAAAAAAAGTAGCTACGTATGTTAATTTTGAAAAAAAAATCGAGTTCGCTATAATAACATCAAAATCGGTTGAATTTTTTTTTAACATACATACAAATGTTTCCTCTTTATAATAGAATTAAAGTTTTGCAACATTAATATCAATGTTACTAAGCTGTTGGTTGATTCAGCAATTCCAACGTGTACTTTTTTATCTGATAGCTGACTGATACCGATAACTTGTTAACTAAAAATACTGTGTATACATTGTAATGCCCAAACACAGATAACACTTATTGTTTTGACCAAAATTAATTTAATGGGATGTAAATGGCTCTATATGAGCACCAAGCTCTGAAGTATAGTGTTTACAACTGGCAACTAGAAACACAAAATGAAAGAGGAGGCTTTGAACATTTTATAACAACACATGTAGGAGACCCCATAATTTGATAAATGATGCCAACACCAACATATGTTAGTTATTCACTCACTTGACTATAAATATATTCTTTCAACATTATGTATCTATAATAAATTCAAAGTTGAATATGGGTTTGTATTTACTTTTTAAATTACTGTGAAAAAAGACAATGAATTCATAAGTTCATTCAAACTATAAATGTTTGTTATCAAACAGATTGTTATCAAGTAAAAGAATGTGTGGTTCCCGCCACCAATATAAAGTGACATGTGGCTCCCGGCATCAAAATAAAGTGAGGACCACTCCATCTCTTTCCCACGGATGTCGTAAAAGGCAACTAAGGGATAGGCTTTTAAACTTGGGATTCTTCTTATAGACAATGGGCTAGCAACCTGTCACTATTTAAATCTCAATTCCATCATAAAGCCAAACGGCTGAATGTGGCCTATCAGTCTTTTCAAGACTGTTGGCTTTGTCTACCCCGCAAGGGATATACACGTGATTATATGTATGTATTATTTCAAACAGGTTAGAAACGAAAGGCGTAACAAAAGATGAGCGCGTGGCGAATTTGGAGAAGGAGATTATGAAGAGGAAAGCCATGCTTCACGAGATCAAAGCCACTCTGCCGAAACAGAACAGTCTGTATCTGCGCATCATACTCGGAAACGTCAACGTGTCTATTCTAAACAAAAATGACAAGTAAGCTATAACTATTTACGTTACAAATTTAGTTAGCCTCAAAGTAAGTTGAACACTTGTGTTATGAGATTTGAATCTAGGTCTTTCTGTGTCACGTCACCGACAAGCGCAATACCGCTGACCACTGCTTTTGAGGCAGTTAAGATTGAAGGTACAGTGAGACACCAAAACATTTTTATATTGTGCAATTCGACGACACATAATTTCTGTAGTTTCAAGTAAAGTAGGTACATTCTTATGCCATTTCTTGCTTTGTTGGTTGACTTTGAACAAGGAAATCTTATTTTTTTAAAGCAATATTAAAAATAATTGAAGTCTCTTTGACACACCTTTTGAAACCTCTATTATCGGAAAATCTTATCTAAATTTAGCTATGAAATAGAGAAATAAAAAAAAACTCATTTCTGCGATTACTAGTTTTAACTGACTAAGTATGATTTAGATGGGTTGGTCAATATGGCAAACTCACAGACAAAATATGCATTGTATAACTCGTTTATTTCAATAGTTTCTACTATTTTTCATGAGTTTATGAGTGTAATAATACTTTTTTCAGATTCAAATACAAAGATGAATACGAGAAATTCAAGCTGATACTAAGTGCGATAGCATTCGTCTTAGCGGTTTTAAATCTGTACATAGATTTCAGGTATGCTATATACATTTTTTTTATTTAAATAGGCCAACAACCCCAGTGGTTTCAACAATTACATTGATTTCGTTTACTCACTACACCAATAAACTCGGTTATTTCTATACACGGAGTAATATGCTCATACGCATTTTTATTGCGAGTCATCTTCGTTTAGTTCAGGCCAACGCGACGTATCTATTTTTTATTTTTTACTCACTAGATATAAACTGACATGGAAACTTTTATCAAGCATACTTTACGTTTTTTGTTTTAGTAAATCTATAGTTCTATTTAATTGGTAAAATTGACATGAGTGTATTATGCTTGTTATTGTTAACATAATATTGTCGACCTTGGCGAGGACCGAGGGCCGTCTATGACCACGATCTAGGTGTAGGAAAGTCAGTTTTAGACAAAGATTCTCCAATCTTACTTCCGTGACCCTGCATGTTAACAGGGTAATATAGTAGTTTGGATCATCAACAAATATATATTATATATATAGTTTTTTAATTATATTTAACTATTATAGAATCGATCAAGTGAACTAATACAGCAAGTTAGACATGACCTGGGTCAAACACTAGGCGATGGTATATTCTTTATTAATTCATTCGTATAATCACGTCTATATCTCTTGCTGGGTAAAAAGAGCCAGCAGTCTTGAAAGACTGACAGGCCATATTCAGCTGTTAGACTTAATGATAGTTTTGAGATTCAAATAGTGACAGGTTGCTAGCCCATCGCCTAAAAGAAGAATCCCAAGTTTATGAGCCTATCCCTTAGTCACCTTTTACCATATCCATGGGAAAGAGATGGAGTGGTCTTATTCTTTTTATACTCCTATTGGTGCCGGAATCCACACGGCACCATGTTGTAGATTCTTGAATATGAATATTGCTTATTAATAGATATTATGCTATTATTGATCTGGCAAACCCCAGTAAACATAGATAACGAATGTATTTTATGATTAAAACGATATTAAGGGACTAATTATTATCTATTTGTACTGTAATAAAAGTATTATAAAGAGATAATATGTGAAGATTATTTATCATTATTTATCACACTTAAAATGTGTAATATTAAAGAAGGAAACTTTAACTGTTTTCTATTAGATAATAGAAAGCAGTTAAAGTTTCCTTCTTTCTTTTTAGACGTGCAGAGTGTCTAAAAAAACTACTGATAGTGTGTCCATAATTCAGTGAAATAGTATTTCACATTAGATTTTAGATTTTCCTTTTTATTTTGGTTAACTGGAAAAAATCCCAATGGGATAAGTCTACCATTGTACATATTCTTCTAAATCCAATGACTATTTTATATTCTGTTACGTTTCTTTTTATGCGCAATAAAGAGTTTACAAACAAGCAACCATATGACTATGAGACTATGGACCTAACATTGGTATATTAATTTCCTAAAGTCTTAACGTGCGGTACTCTTAAGCCACCTTATCTCGAAACTACTTCAAATTAATAAAATTATTTATCTATATTGTTCAGTTACGTATAATTGATAATATTAATCACGCAATTACTTAATCATCTGCTTGCATGCGTTTACA
Source organism: Amyelois transitella (assembly GCF_032362555.1). Lineage (NCBI taxonomy): Eukaryota > Metazoa > Arthropoda > Insecta > Lepidoptera > Pyralidae > Amyelois > Amyelois transitella. Next base: position 3,553,648 of record NC_083516.1, on the reverse strand, counting down.
AAATTCAATGTCAAAGGTCGACCAAAATATTGGTCTACATCACTTGTTACATTCATACGACTCATTTCTATGTCGTGTGGTTCCCGGAACTTTAATAGAATAGGACCCCTAACTCTGACCTCTGCATCCTTTGTGTATGGGAATCTAACCAATATTGGTATGTGTTAAAAGCTAGGTGACTATGCCTATTACCTTAACCTTTTTACGACATCCATTCAAAACAGATTGAGTGAACCCATTCTAAGTTGTGGGGACGCAAACGACGCAGTTTTATTTAATGTCCTTATCAAAACTTGTAAATGTTGGCAGGCCTTTACAACTCATACTGATATTCCTGTTGGTGTGGTACTACTGCACGCTCACGATAAGGGAGAGTATCTTGAAGGTGAACGGCTCCAGGATCAAGGGCTGGTGGAGATTGCACCACTTCGTGTCCACGGTGGTCGCAGGGATATTACTCATTTGGCCCCAGAATGAACCATGGAATCAGTTCCGGCACACTTTCATGTGCTTCATCGCTTACATAAGTGAGTATAACAGTGTTTTTAAAATACTGATTACACATATAGGTAAGCATTACTTTTTTATCCCTCACGGGGCAGAGCCAATAGTAGCAACAATCCAAGGTCACATTGAGCTAGATGGCTTTATAATGAAAATAACATTCAAATAATAGCATTTTTTGTTTGTCAAAGGACATTTAAAACTGAATAATTGAAACTTGCTCATTAGTCTTCTCGAAACTGTTGGCTCTATCTAAGCGTATGGAATGAAGACGTTATTATATATGTATAATATAATTTTGGGATTTTTTGAGGACATATATAATATTATAAAAAATATTGTACATAGAAGTCAAACATACCTACTATTTTTAGGTTACTTTAAGCAATACTCACGGGAATGCGCGTACAAAGTCGCAGGCAATAGCTAGATCTGTTTAAATTACGAACTTCCGTGACAGTGTGGTTATCTATAGATTTATCAAATCGACTAAATTTGATTTTTTCCATTATTATTGTGAGTTTGCTTTTATTTATGTGAACTTTGCTCCAGATTAGTTCATATCCGCAAACTAAGGCCAATCACCTTGTTTTTTTTTAAATAGTATAAAAAAGTGTGAAAAACTTGAAACTTGACAAATTTCAATAAAAATTTACCTTAACAGACTCAGAAATTTTTATAACAATGTTGATATCCATATAAACTTGCAATTTACCTACCTCACACATAGTCTTGGGAAGGACCGGCATAAAGTATGGTTCCCGTGGGATTTGCGATGGTAAAAACAAGTTTTGATAAAGCTCACTATAGAAAGGTGTTTGGCATTATTTATATAAAAATATACTTGATCGGGCGTGTTTGGTGTAAGACTGGTGTCTTTTAAAAAATAAGTGCCTAACAGGTTTTATTTAAATGTTTTTTTTTTTAAATGGCCCTTAAGTATAATATAAAAAATACCTATTGTACCTATGTAATTTAGCGTATGTACGAGTATATCTGCCATATCATGGTCAACACACACTGAGGAAAGGTCGCGTCATGCATTGAAATGATTCTCCGGCCGATTGACCTTCGTTTACTGTATATGTTAGGTAATAGTTTATGTATGTATTTGTATACATTTCTATAGTTCCGGGATGGCGAATATAATATAGAAGGTTTTCGATGTTTTCTTATTTTTTCTTTAATACACACTGGTTCACGTCTTACTCTTTTCAAAAAGTATTGTTCTCACACTCATAATCCTTGTTTCGACCCATTCACTCACTCAAATTACCTCGCAAATTCATTTCCACTTTAAAATTTTTACGTAGAAATGTATCAATTTAAACAGCTAATTTTATATTTCAAACCGGGTGTAAATATATTAAAATTATAAAGAGAAAAAATAAATGAGCATAAACTAGTCACCACTGAATCGAAACATCAATTCAATTCCTACGCAAATAGTATTTTTTACATACAGCTAAACATGAACTTTCAGACTTCATGGCTATGTCTACCCCGCAAGGAGAAAAGACGTGATTTGTAGTATTTTTTTAAACTTTAACTAAATACTTATTGTAGCCTTGTTAAAAAAGTCTAAAAAAATAATGTATGCTAAGTTAATTTTTATTCTAATGCATATCGTAACTATAATCTTGATTGTGAAATAATTTGAATATATTTCCAGGTGTGGTACAATATATGCAGTTTAGGTACCAAAGCGGGGTCCTATACAGGCTAAAGGCCTTAGGTGCCAGGCACAATATGGACATAACAATTGAGGGTTTCCACTCGTGGATGTGGCGAGGACTGTCGTACCTGCTTCCCTTCTTGTTCGGAGGCTATGTGTTCCAACTGTACATTGCTTACACGTTGTACAACCTCAGTTATCATCCGGAAGCAACATGGCAGGTATGTAGTCATTGATTTTTTTTCTAATTATGATAAAAGTGCCTAAGATTACATTCTAAGCCCCCAAATGTTATGTGCGGATCGACCTAAAATATAAAACATATAAGATTATGTTTCTCTATCATATACCTGCGTGTCACGTTAATTCGTATAGTTAAAGAGTATATATTGTAACTGGCTTATATTGGCCCTATCTTCAGAAAACAGATGGTCCCTCTAACTGATAACATGACTATTAAAATTGGAATTGGCAATTTGGAAAACTCATTTACTTCACTAGAAAAGTAGACTGTTCTTAAACATATTTAGGATTTGTAAATTGAAAAAAGTTTTATAAAATAATTTAGAATTAACGACAAGTATTTAATAATGCTAGTACCTTTTTAATTTTATTATTATTTATTACGATTAAAGGTAAAATTATTAGATAACTTAACTTTTAATTATATGATTAAAATGACAGCTATTCATATATTTTTTGTTCTATCTTCTGTCGCTAATCATCTTTTATACAAAATCAAGTTTAAAACTAATATGTTAAGAAAAATAATTCATAGCCAATGTGAACATATATTTGAGGAGATTTATAATGTTCTCACGATAGCGGCTGCGTTTTGTTTTTGCCTTATAGTAGTATAAATAATGTAACCTCATATTAAGTGTATTTCCCTATGAACGCAACAAAACAGGTGGCAGCTTTAAGCATGTCGTTCCTGCTCCTCGGCATCGGGAACACAGCGACCACACTCTTTGTCATACCTCAGAAACTCAGCGAACAGGTAGAATACTGAATGGATGCAGCTACAGCACCGGTTTATGTGGAGTAGAATAATAGAACAATAATAATTTAAACACGATCAGGAACGGACTTGGTGGAGCGATTTACAAGCGTATTTAAGCATTGCGTAAAGTTGGCATAAAGTTCAGATATTTGATGTATGTTAGTTCTTTATTTACTAAGCACAAGTTTTGAAAGTGAAGTAAACATTTTACAAAAAAAAAACAGTGTTTTGGACAGATCTGAAGGTACGTTATATATCGATTTAAATAAAACAACTGTTGAAATAATAAAGTCATGTCCTGTGTGTATGTTTTTTGTTCAGATCTTTCACGAATTCAAATAGGTAATTTGATTCGCCTAAAAAAGAATATAAACATGTAGTTAACCTGACAATGAATGTATGCCGCTATAGTTCTCTCAAAAAATGTTGACCAATAATTGATACGTTTAGTTCTTGTCAAAACATGTCTTGAACAGAGTGTATGGCGAAAATCATATAAATATAATAATATTTTATGGTGAAACAATTTTCAAAGATTCGGTGGTTGGTAAATCGCTTCATGCAGACCGACTCTTGACCTCAATGGCCGCGTATTGGTATATTTGAATGAGTTATGTAATAAAATACATGCGATAACAGTACCAAAAAAAGTAAAAAAAAATATATCAATCGCACTGATTATAAGCTCAATCGAATATATTTTAAATTTTATAGATAAAAGTTTTCAAATATAATAAAAGGCGGCGTTGCATGTCACTGTGGCTGTTTTATAGTGGAAAATGTCGCCCAAGTAACAAATAAATTGTGTTTTCAGTAAGAATATTCGGCCTCAGCTTTCAAGCTTGTCTTTACTTTTGTTTTTAAAATATGTTTTCTATAAAACTCATGCATTTAGATGCTTTTATTGAATATGATGTAAAACATCATTTGAGAAAAGAAAAAAATAAAGTTTGTGATGTTTTGCAAAGAACAGCTTTAATTCAGCAGTTATCTTCGTATTTTGGTCGGCTTATTCTTACTTGAGCAACAAAATATTTATTTAAATAGTTAAAACAAATGCATTTTTAGTTCCAAAAGTTTATTATGTGGACCAAGTTCATGTTGTGTAGGTTGTTGTAATTGTATGTGTAAGTAGTGGATATTTAGTTTTTAGACATATGATCCTGATTGCACACCTATGTTGAATATTTTCGATGTCTAAAATATTTTATTTATTGTAATTTAAATTTCTCCGTTTGAAATAATTACTTATTATTCCCAACATAGGGGCAGGTGCACTTATAGCTACCGTGGCGCACAAAATTAGCTAAATGAAACTTTCACGTATAGGTGTGTGCTCGGGCAAAGGTCATGCAGCGGATCAGGTACAGTCAGCAGAGAAACCCGACCCATTATTTGGTTTTGGTTTGAATAAACAGAGGTTATGTTTCTCCGCCTTTGATTATACATATTTACTGTATTGGGAACGAGTAGTAGCAGAATTCATTTGCCGCGATAACAGGTTCGATAAACTCATCTATTCCGATTTATTTGTCTTCTATTTAATTTACCGCATGCTCTCTTTACTTTGTACGTTTTTAATAACATTAACTCAAAATGGAACAGCCGATAAAATGTTTTGTGAGTCAAATCAGAACATTATATGATACAGAGGTGTTTAACCTTTCACTAAGTAAAATATTTTCATAATGGAATAAATTCGGTATTCATTAAGTACAAGTACTAAACAGATGTTAAAGTGATCGTTATTGGGATTCTTTGACCGAGTGTCATTATTAGTAAAATCAACCTTACCTTAGTTCTGTGACCTCCCCGAAGGACAATCTACTCGTTACCAATAAATGTAAGATAATGTAAATCCAATGCAAAGCAATATGTTTTTGTCATTTTAATCATTCTGAACTCTATTTAATTGAACATGTAATTCTTATTGACAAGAACATTTTTCTTTGTGAATACAATAAATATGATACTATTTATTATGTGTAATTTATAATTAGTTATGATATTTTATTTTAATTTTAAACACCTTAATTGATGTAAACAGAGATCTGATTTTTACATGTATTTTTATAGAAGAACCAGCGATAGTCACAATATAACGGTAATATTATTATTTATCACAAATTGGTGCCAAAAGCTTGATTTATTTTATTTTGTGAAGTCCAGTAACGAAGACCGAAATTTAATGAGGCGCACAGTAACCAATAAACAACTAAAGACCTTAATGCGAAGACTTAAAATATTTGAAGAGAAAATTTGTTGCGTCTCATCAGATGTTCCGGCCTCTTGCATGTTTCGCATGCATGCAAAAGTAGTTTATGTATTCATAAAAGTGTTAACACAAATTGTAATCTCGTTTGATCATTGTAATTATGATTAGGTATTAATCAATTTTCATGCCCTTTATATCTTTTGTATATTTTGGTCAGTGTAGATTCTGTATGGCTGTATGGTATTGAAATGTAACATTATTTTATAGGCGAGCCCTATCAATACGTTTACTTATTGATAGGGCTATGTACTAGTAATATTGTACTAGATAGAATAAAGAGTTGCATAACCAATGCGCAGAATAGCATAAACGCGCCATCAACATTCGAATACTAATTCTCATCGTTCTTTTAGTCCAAGATCCCAGAGCCGTAAGACACAACTTATTTTCTAAAGAATGGATCTTTCGATTATCAGTAGTCTTTCATGTACTTTTAATACCTGCATGTTTGTGAGACTTGCCCGGTGACACCTGCGCAGGTACCAGGCGAGAAAGGTAACTAAAAATCACAGTTACTTAACTTAAATTTTTATGACTGATTTTTATATATATTTTATAGACTATTACTCTGAAGTCATATCAGAGAAGTCAGACGCTTTCCATGCGCCAAAACTTTTGTCAGACGCTTTAAAGCTCTATCAAAAATAAATTAACTTAATTTATTTTTAAATGTCTGACTTTTATATATGTTATTCAGATAACTATTACAAAGTTGTATTAAATCAGTCAGACAGTTTGTAATGACCAAGCACCCCTTAAACACAAGAATTACTCAGCCTCGAGTATGAGCGCGATAGCACAATGCGCATGCGCGTCAGAGTAAAATATCTAATATTTGAAAAGTACTTACTGTTTTCAATTTCATATTTTTGCATATCTATTCAAATACGATGAAATTTATAATTAAAATAATAATTAATCATTTTGCATATATATTGCATATAAATAGGGGAAAATGAATTTTTTTGTAGCAATAGCCTTTCAAAAAGAATGATTTTTATTTTATTTAAAAAAATATATCTATTATAATAATTTCAATAAAAAAATAATTAATTATGATTAATCAATTGAATAATTATTTTATTGTCTCTTTATCATCTGCATCATCAAAATAATCATTTGAATTTTCATCATTTATTAAATCTCTATACTGTCCACTCAAGTCATCGTCCTCATCATCAGTTAGATTGTCGTTGCTGGCAGAATTTTCCGTAAAAATAAAATCATAAACAATTAAAAAATAGTATAGTAATAGTAAACCTATAACATATAAATATAAGTGAAAGGCGACTAAGGGATAGGCTTACAAACTTGGGATTCTTTTTAAGGCGATGGGCGAGCAACCTATCACTATTTGAATCTCAATTCTATCATTAAGCCAAATAGCTGAACGTGGCTATTTAGTCTTTTCAAGACTGTTGGCTCTGTCTACCCCGCAAGGGATATAGACGTGACCATATGTATGTAGTCTACTTTAATTTCGACACCACCGCAATGGCTTCGATGGTCCAGTGGTTAGCGCGTGAGACTGTCAAGTTGGCGGTCCGAGTTCGAGTCCCAACAATAACAAGATATATATTAATTTTTATTAAAAATGTTTTTTTTTTGTGTTGTTTGAGTATTTATTAAAAAAACTGAAAATCTAAATACTACATATAATCATACGGTAAAAATATTTTGTCTGTACATTTAATATTTTGACTGAAACAAATAGAGAATTTTTTTTACATTTTTGTCTGTCTGTCTGTATCAGACTGTATGATTAAGATTCAACTCGAACTTTACGCGGACGACGTCGCGGGCAACAGCTAGTATGCAATATATTATATTATTTTAAAAATGATTAATTATTATTTTAATTATAAATTTCATCGTATTTGAATAGATATGCAAAAATATGAAATTGAAAACAGTAAGTACTTTTCAAATATTAGATATTTTACTCTGACGCGCATGCGCATTGTGCTATCGCGCTCATACTCGAGGCTGAGTAATTCTTGTGTTTAAGGGGTGTTTGGTCATTACAAACTGTCTGACTGATTTAATACAACATTGTAATAGTTATCTGAATAACATATATAAAAGTCAGACATTTAAAAATAAATTAAGTTAATTTATTTTTGATAGAGCTTTAAAGCGTCTGACAAAAGTTTTGGCGCATGGAAAGCGTCTGACTTCTCTGATATGACTTCAGAGTAATAGTCTATAAAATATATATAAAAATCAGTCATAAAAATTTAAGTTAAGTAACTGTGATTTTTAGTTACCTTTCTCGCCTGGTACCTGCGCAGGTGTCACCGGGCAAGTCTCACAAACATGCAGGTATTAAAAGTACATGAAAGACTACTGAGAATCGAAAGATCCATTCTTTAGAAAATAAGTTGTGTCTTACGGCTCTGGGATCTTGCTCTATTTATTAATATGTCTTTTTTTATTATCTACAGACCTAGTCATAGGGGTAATAGGTACCGATAAGGTCTCTTTAATGTGTATATCTTGGGAGTAGTTAATCTTTGTAGAATGTTTTGTGTATTTTGTAGTTAACCAGTTATAGTGTATAATTTTGATAATAATATTCGGCATATATGTAATAAGAAGTGCAAATTCTGATCGGCCTCTTCTAACCAATATTTTTTATTCAAGATTACATTAATAGTATTTTCTTGTACTTAATAATCTTTGTACGTTTTATATTTTAAACTTTCAGATAAATAATAACTTGATATTGCGCCTAATAAATAAATCTGTTTTTCAGTTGCGCCCAATTTCTGCATGTTTTATTTACTTTTTTTTTTTTGCGACATTCGACAGGTGTCTTACCTGGCGGCTTTATATCTTTTGCTGCATTTTTGCAACATGTACACAATACTGAGGACCCTGCGCAAGAAAACGCAAGGTGGACTCAAGCTGCGATACAAATTGCGAGCGATCGCTTACCGCCTGTCCAATGAGGTCGCCGTATTGGTACGTCTCACTTTTACAGGGTGTCCAAAAGGGTTCCATTCTCGAAAAGCGTTTGCTTACAATCCTGAATAGACTGCACTTTATTTAATATGTGAATTGAGTTAATTAAAGAAGAAAACGAGAAACAATTGAAGTTAGTTTTGACTGATATTTATTCATTTTGCAAGTCGGGTGCAGTTGGTACAAGATTGTGAACGCTTTATGGGGTAAACGGTACCTGTTAGTGATTCAGCCTTGTGCTAGTCCATGTAAATGTTAGCTCGATCTTGATTCGAATGGGTAAAAAGCCAATCCAAATTTTTGTCTGACACTGTGTAATTATTTGATCTAAAAAGGACAGTCATATATTTTTTAAATATATTTTACTATAAAGTCTTTTTATTACTAGACTCCAATTCTGAGCCGGTTTACTATTTGATATACATACATACATAAAATCACGCCTCTTTCCCGGAGGGGTAGGCAGAGACTACCACTACTTTGGTTTGCTATTGATATAAATTAATTTGAAGTAGGTAGGTATGTAATTTACCTAAATGAGACTTCAAAGTATAGACTACTTGAAAAAGCATGTGGACAAGTCTTTTGTGCGATGATCAAAAATTATACATAAAACTTATGTACATAAACCAAATGAGTTTCTCTCATACAGAGAAATGGCGTCATGTTTGCCACCGTGTGGTGTCGCGAAATGTGCATGCTAAATCATCTTTAGAGCCTAAACGAATACTGCCTTTCAATTTCCATCTACAGCTTTTTCTGACTATTATTATTATCGAAAGTTTAATAATAATATCCTACCAAGTATTTGTGCGACTCGCAATGGTCCTTTCAAAATTGGTCATTTGCCCTGGTTACCTCATAAGGACAGCATTTGCGCAAATAATAGATAAATATTGGGGAATCATTGGGAAATTTATTTGCTTTCTCTATATTTGCTGAATGTTGTAGATGCACTGGGTACACAGATATGTCTTCATAAATTTCATATTTTTTTATTTATTCAGTTCCAGTATGTTAATACATACCTAATGTTTTACTTTATATTTTATTGTCACTGTCCTGAAGGAAGCAGCATCATAATAAGACAATGGTAATAATTTTACGGACAGCATGCACCCCCTGCTGACTATGCGTGGTCACTATTTTAGATTTTTGAAAGAGAAGATACTAATAAACAAAATATCTTTTTCACAATACTTTTAGTAATGTAATGCATGTAGTTGTTTCATCAGCATGTTCTGTCATGTCTGTCTTGTTGTAAAACAGTGCCGTGTTGTCTGAATAGCTAGCGCCTGGTTGTGATTATTGTAAAGGATTTTTAGTGAAAATAAAGTTTAGATTTTAAAAACGACGAGAAGGCAGTTTATTTTAAAGTTTCCTAAACACTAACTTTTACAATTTATGTATATCAAACAGAAAAAAACTCTTCAGATTTTAATCATTATACATATAACTTCACAACTCCTTTACGTCCATCTCATATTCATTGTAACACAATACTAACTGCATTACAAATGTACTGTAATCCATATCGACGGTTGAAAGGCTAATTGTGGTAAGCGCCATTTTGTGAAAGCTGAGAAAAAGCGGTTTAAAGTTTTAATTTTTGGAAAAAAATTCGCTGTTAAAAAATGGCTTGACCGATTTTGATAAAATTAATACAGTATATTTATAAGGTTAAAAAGTACGTAAAACCATTACTTCTGTTACTATTTAGAAATATTTCAGTAATTTTATGGCGCTTACATCAAAATGACACTTTTCCAGGGAAAGGCAAAATGAGTTAAATGCTTGAAATGAACAAATAACTTGACAGCAAAATGAGTCAAATGCTTGAAGTGAACAAATAACTGGACAGCAAAATGGTTCAAGCGCCCATCCCATGTAATACAAAATAATTGAAAATGATTTTAATGCCATGTAATTTTCAACACTAAATTGATATTTCAGTTTAAAAGACAAAATAATACAAAAAGAAAATTGAGCAATTGAAACAAACGGCATGCCAATAGAAAGGTGATCATGACTTTAGGTTCTTGTCATTAATACAATAATTTTTTAGGAATTAAATAACGGTTATTTTTAAATAAAACAAAAAAGAAATGCTTATATGAGGATTCGAGTGCTTGTGTCAGGATAAACGGAGCGCACACAGAGTGGTTTAAGATTGAGAAAGGCGTTACGCAAGGATGTGTTGCGTCACCGGAACTGTTCAACCAAAGAGTCTGAAAGTGGATTAAGGATGAATGAGTTACTCGTCAAATGTCTGCGCTATGCCGACGATCAGGTTATACTGGCGTCATCAGCGGAGGAGTTACAGCAGATGGTAAACTGTATGCATGAAGCTTTAAAAGAGAACGGAATGAGAGGGAACGTAAGTAAAACTAAAACACTGGTTTTTGAAATGGAGAAAGAAATGACAGCATGTAATATTTTGATTGGAGGAGAAAAAGTTGAGCAAGTGAAAGAGTTTGTATATCTAGGATTAAAGTTTACATCAGATGGCAAGCGTAATAGTGATATTGAAAGGAGAGTGAACGCAGGTACATGGTGAATGGAGCTTTGCATGCCTTTATGAGCAGTCAGAAACTATCCAAAAAGGCTCGGCTGGCTGTGCATAGGGGCGTGTTGGTCCCGACATTAATGTTTGGGAGTGAAAGTTGGGTATGGCAAAAGAAGCACGAAAGCAGAATAAATGCAGTGGAAATGAGAGCGTTAAGGAGTATGATGGGTGTGAAATTGGGTGACAGGATAAGGAACAGCGTGATAAGGGAATGTTGCGATGTGAAAGAAGAAGTATTGACAGGAATAGAAAAGGGTATGTTGAGATGGTTCGGTCATGTGGAGAGGATGAATGAAAACAGGTTGACTAAGCAGATATACAAGGAGAGTGTGGAGGGAAAGGTCGGAGGGGGAAGACCTAGACGAAGGTATCTTGATCAAATTAAGGACGTCCTGGTAAAGGGTCAGGTCAAAAGTACCCGAAACCCCCGAGCATGCATGAAGAGAGTTATGAATGTGGATGAAGCGAAGGAAGTATGCAGAGATCGTGGCAAGTGGAAACAGGTAGTCTCTGCTTACCCCTCCGGGAAAGAGGCGTGATTTAATGTATGTATGTATGTAGAAAGAAATGACAGCATGTAATATTTTGATTGGAGGAGAAAAAGTTGAGCAAGTGAAAGAGTTTGTATATCTAGGATCAAAGTTTACATCAGATGGCAAGTGTGTTAGTGATATTGAAAGGAGAGTGAACGCAGGGAACATGGTGAATGGAGCGTTGCATGCCTTTATGAGCAGTCAGAAACTATCCAAAAAGGCTCGACTGGCTGTGCATAGGGGCGTATTGGTTCCGACATTAATGTATGGGAGTGAAAGTTGGGTATGGCAAAAGAAGCACGAAAGCAGAATAAATGCAGTGAAAATGAGAGCGTTAAGGAGTATGATGGGTGTGAAATTGAGTGACCGGATAAGGAACAGCGTGGTAAGGAAATGTTGTGATTTGAAAGAAGATGTAGTTACAGAAATAGAAATTAAAGGAGCATGCATGAAGAGAGTTATGAATGTGGATGAAGCGAAGGAAGTATGCAGAGATCGTGACAAGTGGAAAAAGGTAGTCTCTGCCTTCCCCTCCGGGAAAGAGGCGTGATTTTATGTATGTATGTATGTACAACTTCGTTAACCGCCGGCGTTTGACTGACGCCGAAGACGTGCGCGAGCGCGAGCGAAACATGCCTCGGTAGCGCACACAACACGATAACTACCTACATCGTGCAACAAAATGTGTCAAACGACATGCGTGTGTGGGGCGATGGAAAACAAAAACGGCTAAGCGACGTACTTCAATATTATCTTTGAAATCAAAATGGGTCAAGCGACCATATCCTATAAAAAGCGAAAAGGCAAATTGGCGCAATCGCCTCTGATTTTCAAAATAGTATGATGCAATGTAATCCATACGCCTTGACACAAAAATTATGATAAAAGTCAAAAAGGTTTAAGTGGCAGATCCACAAATTTACCCAAATCTTTGTCGTTTAGATCAATGACCGCCAAAATGAGACCCTTTTTTGCGGTTGTGTCAAGCGCCAAAAAAATGCTCAGAAAAATATGAGAGTGAGCCCAAACGATGGAGAAAAATTCGCTGATTCCAAATATGTATATAACTCAATATCGCAAAAAATGTCGCTTGACACAATTAGCCTTTCAACCGTCGATATTAAAATGTGTTGTTGTTGAATTCAATGTGGATGTTTCTATCAATTACAGGAGCAAAAGTGGAGACAAAATAGAGTGGAAACCAAATCAGAGTAAGAATGTGGTTGGCCTAATTGTTGATGTGATTATATGTCGGTGATTAATAAATAAAATAATATTACTAATGTTTCTAAATCAATGAACATACAGTTTATATTTTCGTATTAAATGGTGTTTGAAACTATATAATATTGTAAATATATTTATTTCATAATATTTACAACTGTTTTTAATTTACTATACTTATAAGGACCTATATTTAAGCAAATAAAAAATATTTAATTGGTCACATATTTTAATAAAGTTATAAATAAACTAAGGAACAATTCTTTTATCGAAATCAATTAACACAAGCGATCCTAAACATACCTTCTTATTATTTTTTTATATACAATTATTTTTTATCACTGAGGTATAAATTATGTACATCTTATGGCTATTTCAATTAAAGAGCTAATATAATATGATTTCATATTATATTATGCTCTTTTGTAGACCTCATACTACAAAGTAGATGATAATTTTGAACAATTTAAGTCATGGCTGTTCGATATCTTTCATATAGTTTTCTTTATTTAATGTAGACTACACATTCCACAGACTCGGTGTTTGTGCAAAATCAAAGTTCAAAATGTTCACTAACCACCATTCAATTATATTTAAATTATTATGGCTGGAAAAGCAGAATGTTATCACATTAATTTAATTATCTATTTCATATCTACCAATTCAAAATTTTTGTGTTCAATGTTTATTAACATTTTAATACATAAGAAAAGTTGACATTTATTTATTGGTTCTATTTGGCGCATTGGGTAATTGCAAATGTGGCAAGTTGCGCCCACGGAAGGTAGTAAATCAAAAATAACTTGCAGAGATCAACAAATCAGTCGTCATCGAAATCGTTGTACTCTTCCATGGGGTCGTCACCGTCACCCTCACAGTCATCCTCATCAGAAAATCCGCTCTCTTCGTTTGCCTCGAGACGAGGCTTTTTAACCAACAATCCTTGCTTCTGTAATTTTTCTATGGCTTCCAGTGTATTTCTCTTGGTAGGACTAATGTCTTGCTTTTCCTCCATTTGAGAAACTTGTTTTACTTGACTAGTCTTAACTATTTTTAATCCTGTCACATTGTTAAGCTTGCTTAGCTGTTGTGAACAGGAACTTACTTCAGATTTCATTTGTGTTGAACTAACAATTGTATTACCTTTCATTGTCTTTGCCATATTTATAACATTAGACTTATTCACACGTGTAGACGTAGCAAAGTTTATAGAGTCGTCTTCTCCACTGCTGACGCCTGAGAATTCAGATACGGGTATCAATGATTGTTTGGGTTTTTTGAAACAACTAAATGGACCTTTTGCTTCTTGTGTAACTGGTTTCTTTTTAGTAGAATTATTTACGACATTAGGCGACATTTTAACTGGAGTTGAGGTTTTTGTAAAGTTTGATGGTGCACTACTTCTTACTGTAGGCAACCTTGGTGTATGAGGCCTTACGTTCATAGGTGTACCTTGCCTGACAGGTACTAGTTGATTAGAAACTGTAGCGGGTGGTCTCGTTGGTCTTAAAGGGGTCACAGGATTTTTGACTTTAGTGCCCATAATTGGCGCGGCATGTCTGACTACTACACCTTGGTAGTTCTTAGTGGGCTGTTGAACTGGCGGCCGCATGCCTTGTACTTTTCTAAATACATTTTGGGTACATGACTGATTGGCAGTATGAAACTCTTGCTGAACACTTTGGTTTACAGTTTTGATAGTTTTTGTAACAGTTGTAGTTATTTCCTGAATTACAGTCTTTGTTTGAAATGTTTTGACTGTCACTTCCTTGTTTACTATATTTGTCTGGTCGGTTGACGATGTGGTTTGGTTCGATAATTGACTTTTACAACGCGCTATTTGTCCTGTTGATCTGTTGATTTTGTTTGTTGTTTGTGGGTTCAGTTTAACGGGGTGTTTGAATGGTTTTATTGATAGTTCTTTGCTAAGATTGGCAGGCATAGTTGCATTTCCTTTTGTTGTATTAACTGTCTCTGAATGCGATTGAGACGTTTTCTCGCTTAGCGATTTGATGGTAATACCTTTACCAATATTTTTTGAATTTTCATTATGACTGGTTTCGATTTTACTGACTGTATTGGCATGTATTTTGCTTTCAATATCATCCAACTCTTCCTGGGATTTTTGAGAAAAATCAATATCATCATCACTGTATGAATCGTGAGGTGATTGAACTATTGGATTGTCAGTAAAATCTTCGTCAAAATCGTCATTATCACTTGGACCATTGTATTCATCGTCAACTTCAGTGATTTTGACTTGACCTGGACGAATGTCGTTTTCGCTGTCGTCTTTACATTCGCCATTATAATCTTGGTTTTTGATGTTTTGGGTTGTAACTGTCGCATTTGGGGAAGAGTTTCTTGACTTTACTGTAACATTTTTACTTAAGTTCTTTAGCGTATTTTTAAGAATTTCGTTTGTTTTATTTAAAGTTACTTTGCATTTTTCTGCATATTTTTCGGAATTTTCTTGAGAATAATCTGAAAATTCGTCTTGATCAGGTTCTGATTTAACATTAATTTGTGGAGATTTTTGATTAGTTGGCTTTATGGTTAAATGTTTACTCAATTTTTTTAATACATTACAATTAATGTTATTAGTTTCATTCTTAGAAACATCTGATTTGATCATTGTGTCTCTTGGTAAAGTGTCTTCAGAATTATCACTGTCAGAGTCATCAATATTATAAATTTCAATTTCTTTATTTCCTTCTTCATTGTTTCCAACCTGTGTTTCTGTTCTATTTCGGTTCATTGGTGACTTAAATTTATTTATTTGAGCATTTTGGGAATTTATTGGTTTAGCAGTAACATTTTTAAGTTTTCTTAAAAGATTAACATTTGATTGAATATTTGTTCTGTCTTCAGCAGCAACATTAGTATCTTTTATTCTGCCTTTAGTTGATAAGGCTGGATCTATTCCAATTTTTTGTGGTATTGTAGACAAAGACCTCATGACATGTTGATTGTTCAAATTTATTTTTGCTGGTGGATTAATGTTTTTTTCTTCTTCGTCTGAGAATTCTGGCATTTGTGCCTGAGAGGGCTGAATTGTACTCTTCATTGCTTTTACAGTGACATTGCTGTTTAATTTCTTGAAAGCAGTTATTGATTCCACGGGCGTTTGTTTTGGTTCTGGCGTCGGTGAAGGTAGTTCATTACGTGACGCTAAAGACGAATCGTCTTCGTCGGAATTCGTTTTAGAATCCCCAAGAGAGTCATGTTCATGAAAAGAATTTCTTCTTTTTATCTGTGATAGCAGCTTATCATTTGTAGTCTGTGATACTGATTTAATTGTAATAAGATGACTCAAATGTTTTAATGCATTTAGAGGTTTGTCTTTACCTTTTTCTGAAGTTTCTTTTTCGGAAGGTTCACTTTGTTTCGTTATGACCGTGTTGTCAAAACTCTCATTTGTTAATGTTTCATGTTTAGGATTGCAGTTGGTTTTTACTGAAGTAATCACAGGTTTGACAGTTAGGTGCTGGTTAACATTTTTCAAAGACTTCAGAGAGTTATTAATATTACTATCTTTATTTTTGTCATGATCGGGAGTACTTTGATTAGCATTATTCTTGATGTTACAATCACCAATCTGCGAATTATGATTAGGTTCAAAAGTAGGGTTATCAGAGTTGGCAGTATCAACTTTATTTGATGATTTTTCTAAATGGTCGTCTTCAATGCCAGAGCTTATTTCCTCTTTAGATATTTTTTTGATATCAGATTTCTCTTCACCTTCTGTTTCGGAAGATGTGTATCTTTGTATTAAATCACATTCAACTTCTATGTTTTCAGGAGATGAAGGTTTTTCATCAAAGCTATTTGTCTCGTTTAGTGTGGGTGCAGGCTTTCTTACTATTTTTATTTGATTATTACTTTGATTAATCAGCTTGGTTAATACTTCATTGGATGAATTAACAGAAGTAGACCGGTTTTGCGTGTTCAAGTCAATGACATTTGTTTTACACATTTGTTTAACTCTAGTTGGTATTGGTTTCTTCCCAGAAGAACCTTTCATTTTAATTACAATTCCCTGTTTACGCAATTTTTCCAGTTCAATACGAGACATTTTGGTTCCAGTTTTGGGTATTGATGCTGCTTTATTTTTTACTTTAAACCTCTTTGCTACTACTTGTGATGGCACTTCTTCTACTCCTTGAAAGTCTATACCTTCACCAAAAACATCTTTATTCATATTTAGAAACTCATCTAATGTAATTGCAGCTTTTTTAGATTTCTTGTGTTTCTTATGCTTTTTAGACTTTTTTGGATTATCTTCATCCACAGGGTTGCTCATCGCCATTAGCAACAAATCGTCCTTAAAAAAATGAGAATAAGATATAAATATTACTGCTTTGACATAGTCTTCAAATAGATATATACACAAAACTTTACATACCAGACCCATAGCATCGCCATCAGGTGTGTTGTTAGGTTCGGGTTCCAGATTCTCAACTCTCTCCATTACAGGTGGAACAGCTTCAAGAGAAAAATCTGTCACACTTTCTACCCTGTAAGGAGTTTAATTTAAATAAAATAGATTTTCCATGCAAATTTTTCTTGGGACTTTCCTTCCAAGATGGGCGCGCCTTTTAACCAAGACTTTGCATTGCATAAATCAGTTTTTTACACAAAGCGACTTCAGTCCGACTTTAACTTGTGCAGATATATCATTGGTATTGGATTATGGTAAAGGTTGCACAAGGCGAATGTGCTTATTCTCTGAGTTGCTTTGGATGGCATTCATGGAAAAGAGATGTAGTGGTACTATTCTAGAGTACCGGAAACCATATGGCCTATACTAGAAAGTACTGCATAAGTAAAGGACAAAAGAACTTGGAGATTCTTCTTTTTGGTGACAAGCTAGCAATCTGTCACTATTTGAATTTCAATTCCATCTTAAGGACATAACATGAATATGGCCTTACTCTTTTAAAAACTGATGGCTCTCCCTATGGGATAAAGACGTGATTTATGAAAGTGTATGTAAAAGAGCATACTTACATGTCATTCTTTTCACTGTACATGTCATCAATACTGTGAAAAGACAGATGGTGTTCATAAGCATCAAGATGATAAAATATAGCATCACAGAGTGGACATCGCAGCACATCATCAGGACTTTGGTTTTCGTCACTATGGTCGTCACTCATGTGTTTCTGAAACAGGATAATAGTATAATATATAATCTGTTGGTAAGTAAATATGCACTTCTTTCATGCTGGTCTGATAGCCAAAAAAACAACTTGTGCCAGCATCTTTTCTTCCCATGCAGATTGTAAGTCAAACAAGAAAAAGACTTAAAATTTGGTTAATTAGGTTATGACCTAGCAACCTGTCACTATATCAGGAACTCAATTCCATCATTGAGCCACTACACTAAACATGTGACTGCTTCTGACTTGATTTTGATAAAATTTAATATCTTAATAGACCACGAGTGCCTGGCTAAAATGCGCAAGTAAGCGTGTAGAAACAACATAGCAGCGAAGAATCTTAATCGCGCAAACAAAGATTTCATGGATTGGAGCATAAATACAACCTTTGACTCAACATCGTCGGAGCCGCGGTTCCCCAGGCATAACACCTAGCCTGACGGAAGATCCGAATTATCGATCCCCTTAGAAGTGTTTTCTGTTATGTTCATTAGTTGCTAATTGACGCTCTTATGGTGAGGAAAAACATCGTAAGGAGGGAGACCTGCACATTCAAGCTGCTAAATGAGTAACCAAGATCTAATATAATTACGGCCTCTGTGGCACAGCGGTAGTTCGCTTGTCTGTGACACCGGAGGTCCCGGGTTTGAATCCCGGCCAGGGCATGATGAGAAATGAACTTTTTCTGATTGGCCTGGGTCTTGGATGTTTATCTACATAAGTATTTATTATAAAATATAGTATCGTTGAGTTAGTATCTCGTAACACAAGTCTCGAACTTACTTCGAGGCTAACTCGATCTGTGTAATTTGTCCCAAAAAAATAAAAAAAAATATGAGTATGTTTGTAGTACTGCAAAGGTTGCGAAGGCCAGATGGGAGTAGCTTTGTGTTGAAATGACTCACCCAATCCAGGATCATGGTAAAGGCGGCGCACCCCTGCTCCTCTCCAGAAAGGTGATGACGTAACTAGTTCTAACGCCAGGAGGAAGAAAGGAAGAAGATCCAATGATCGTCATTCTTATTAGAGTAAACTTTTAGATGTTTTAAGAATACTTACATGTAAATTGACTTTGTTGTTATACTCCTGACCACAAAAGGGACAATAATATATCATCAATGAGATCTGAAATACAGAAAAGTTCCTCCTGTGATGATAGATCTCAGCATATATGTTCATTGTTCATGAAATTATTATTAATATTATTGAATTTATCTTTACCTTCAGGGGAAGGCTAAGGTAAATTCAATAAATATTTCATTTACCTCTGCCATTTGTTTACACAATTAGATAAAGATAGAAGAAGAAATACTCTATATTTCATTGAACAAAATGTTTTATTTAAAGACATACCTGTCCAGCCATTTTCAATTTCTTTGACTGCCCTATAGATGGCAGATCAGTATCTTGCCTATGAAAGAATTTATTATGGTACAACATGGCTGATGACAGATGGAAAGTAACATTACAACAGTCACATGGGAACTCTTCATCAGCATTCTGGTCGTTGTTATTATGACTCGTACTAATATGTTTGTTATATAAATGCTGAAATAAAAAAGAAAAACTTGTTTCAATTCAATAGAATAGTTTTATTTTCAAAATTGGATACAAGGTATCATTTATTGACTACACTACAGCATTTTCACCAGACATCAATTAACAAATGTAGATATGTATCTTTATCTAAATTGTGGATGAATGCCCATTGTCTACATTAAAAAATATGAATGAGAGAATGAAAATATTATGTCAAATAGATAAGGATAAAATAAGAAATTCATTGAATGGATTCCCATGAATAAGCATTTAAGAGGCCATTATGTCAAGCTTGGACCACATGTTCATCATTCATATAATCCTCTGTGCTGTAATAGACTTTCCCACAAAGTTCATCTTTAAAGTACTTTTAGAAATTTCTATCAGGCATGCCAAGCATACTTTTTGGTAATTTATTATCAAATATTATACAAATAATCAGAAATGATTTCCCTACCATAGCTAGCCCATGCACTGGGATCAACAACTTATAATTGTTCCACAGTGATTTTCTAGTATATTCACCTACTTTTTTAAAAGAGTAAGTTTTTCCTAACATGCATAATATTATCAAAATGTATTGAGAGGGTAATGTCAAAATATTTAGGTTTTATAAAAATTCTCTAAGCAAATTGCTTTGTTTCATACTGTAGATAGCTCCAATTGCCTTTTTTGGAGAATGAAAATAGTTTGCATGTCTGCTGCTGCTCTCTAAAGCAGTAGACCACATGACATTAAATTATGAAAATAACTTAAATATACTAGCTTAGCAGTTGTCACATCTCTTAAAATTCAAAATTCAAATTCAAAATTTTTTATTCATTATTATTGGATATTATTATATCGATTAATAATTGTCGTATGGTTTAACAACTTGGTTGACGTCAAATATATTACTTAAAAACTAAGTTTACTGCCGCTTCCAAGGCGTCAGTGCAGAAGAAGCGGTAACAAACTGCACTGCAGCATTTTCTTCAACAACGTCAACTTCACAATATTATTATAATGTTAAATGTCTAATATCACAAATAGCATATTGTGCAGAACTTAGCTTTTTAGAAAGTTTCGAAATGTGAGCATGCCATTTTGAAGAATGTAGTACTATTCACAAAATCTACACTTTTACCACTTATACTAATATCTACATTTGCCTGCTGCACATTGGGAAGTTTAAAATTCTCAATAATAAAGAGGTAAACTTGCTGGTGAGGACTCATAAAAAGTATTTAAGCTGAATTTATTAAGTAGGTAACTATCTGGTGAGAAAACTATGTTAAAAAAATATCATACATATAAAGAGCTCAGATCTTCAGTAGTTTATGTTTGTTTCCTTGTTTACTTAATATTATATTGAGGTTATAATTCTATGCCCACTTTATAGGCTTGCTTCAAACTAAAGATTTGCATGGGCCAAATAGGTTTTTATTGAGTAAAGACTACAATGATTGAATGTTTACTATTTTTTTACACAGGTGCCCAAAATTAGACTACACTAAAACTTCATATCAGATAATAAGTGTTACCTACTTGTGATAACATAACCAATAGTGGGGGGGTGCAGAGGTCGCCGATTGACAGCTGAGGCCACACACTCGCCGCAGCACTTACCTTCATCGTGAACAGCTTCCCGCACCAGGGGCAGAAGTATTTCGCATCGTGGTCTGGGTGGAATTTGTGCTTGTGAGTTATTGCCTTAGAAATCGTCGGAAACAACTCCGTACACACGTCACAACTTATCATATCGGCCCCTTCTTTAGATTTCTGCCCATTAGTATCATCGGATTTTGCTTTAGTCTTCGTATTTTGATTGAAGTTCGGATCCCCATGTTTCCTAAATTGCAAATAAATGTTGTTACTCCTTAAACTCATATAAAGAAATTGGTTCATATTCATAAAGTTGGAGATTTGACAACAATACAATTCAAATTTAGAGAAATTTACCTGAAATGTATTTGTAGTTCTTCTTTATTCTCAAAAGACTCCTTACAAAATATACAACTAAATTCCTTTGAGGAATCCATTCTGTATCCTATCACTATTTTTGTTTTTGCCTATTCTCGACACTTCTTCGGGCATAACGTCGTAAATAACTTAGCCATTTAATATATTCTCTGGCACCTAAATTAACAATTCAATATGTTTACAAAAAAGGCGTAAAGATTTTAATTTTATCTGTATTACGCTTATTATTTACTTTAGTAGCAGAAGTTGTTGAATCTAAACAAAGCTGTAGCCATTTTTTGTACCACAGATTATAGAATGTCAACCAACATTTTTTTTTTTGTTTTATTTACTGATATAGGCGAAGGAAGGAAAGTCTGTGCGGCTTAGTCATTAGGCGCCATAAAAACTGCTTTATAAAATTAAAAAAAACTAAAAAACTACGCTTTTTTTGCTAATCGAACTAAAAAATAGAAAATAAAATTAATGACAAAGGAATTATAAAACAGTAGTAGCAAGTCGAACAATCAGTTATAGTCAATTACCTCCGATTAAAATTATAACAAAATTAAATTTATATACAAAACAATTTAAATCGGAGTAAAAAGCGTGGGGTGCATTTTACTTCATTTTCATAACTCTCTTGTCATAAATATATGCTAATAGAATGATTTTAATATTTACTACATCAAGCACCCCACGCTTTTTACTCCGATTTAAATTGTTTTGTTTATAAATTTAATTTTGTTATAATTTTAATCGGAGGTAATTGACTATAACTGATTGTTCGACTTGCTACTACTGTTTTATAATTCCTTTGTCATTAATTTTATTTTCTATTTTTTAGTTCGATTAGCAATAAAAGCGTAGTTTTTTAGTTTTTTTTAAACTATTATTTATTTTTATATTTTTTAGTTCGATTAGCAATAAAAGAGTAGTTTTTTTATACAATTATTTTTTGGAAGTTAACACAACTAGTATAACTATCTTACTAGAAAAGACCTTCGCAACCATCTAAGACAAAGAGATAACAACATAATATACTGACATAATTAACATGCAACAGACTTTTTCCAATATAGATCATTGTATGAAGGTCGAGCCTTGTTTTTCTGAATGAAAATTATTTTCGTTTTAGTCAGTGATTTATGGTTCGATATATTTGTATTATATTTAATTCCTTCTTTATCGACTGTAAGTCCAAAGCTAGGCCAGGACTGACCTTGACACAAAATCAATCAGAATAGATATAACGGGCAGAGAGAAAAGAAACCGAGGGATATATTAACACAATCAAAACGAGATGCAAAGTTCCAGTTTGGCTTTTTCAATTCATTTTTGTTAATTTCATTTATGTAGATTATAATCTACTCGATAATTGATGATTAAAATTATTTTGATCACGATAAATTCCCTCTTTACTTCCGAAAGTTTTGTTTCGTAAAATAATTTCAAAGTTTATGTTCTGATTAATTTATTGTAATTATAATCTATGAAAAGCGTTAATAAATCGAGGTTGTCATCAAACATCTTATATAAATGTCAAATAGAGTAAATCTACGTGTATGAGGCTTATTAGTATTCACGCAAGTTCGAAAGAGTAAGTCGTAAACTCCAGAAATCGCTAGCGTGCTAGCTCTGTCTCTCTTACTCTCCTACGCCTTCGTAGGAGAGTAAGAGAGACAGAGCTATCTAAAAATGAATTTATTAATCCTGGCAGTTTTAATAAGGATAATGAGAAACTCTTATCAAAATATTGCATTGTCATCAGTCCTTGATACGTGTGCAAAGTTCCAAGTTGATCAGACGTTTAGAAACCAGTGAAAATTAAGCTCAAAGATTCCGTTACATACATAGATACAACCCAAGCTAATAAAAGCGTAGTAAAAAAATTCTTTTTTGATTTAATTGACTTCCTGATCGTTCGGCGTCGTAGTACCAATTCATTTCAGAGAATTCTGGACATTTGTTTAAAAATTGTTCCTGAATGTGAGCTAAGGTCAAAACCGTACAATTTAGATAATTTATTTTTGTAAATAATAAGAAATATTAGGTGGTTTTAAACAATTGTTGTTCATCACAAACCTTTTCAGTATCTACTCTCGATAATTCTAGGCGGGCTTTATAATAAGTACAATTTTTCCCCGCGACTCACAATTTATTATTTATTTCACCAATGTTTTAGTTGTTCTGACTGTAACACTAAATTAATAAACAAAAAAAAACTATCATACCTATTTTAGGAAATAGTATATATATATTTATAATATATTATAGAGTCTATATATATACAGGGTGACATTTAAAACAACTGCATCCTTCTAAACATAGACTATACCCATGCTTCTGAGCCGTTTGAGCCTATTTTTATTTAAATTAAACGTCATCATTTTCACATTTAAAAAACGTAAAATTTACGTCACACGCTTTATTAAAGACCAATACTACAAAAAGAAATTAAAACTAAACATTTTAATAAATGTCTGAAAAATAAATTATTTTTCTAGTATCAAGATCAAGTAAAGTACAGAGTTGTCGAGATCGCTCAGCTGAATGAATTGTGTCGTTGACCTCTGAATCTTACGCGTCGCTTTTCCGCCGGCCGGCGTGATATGACGTATTTAGGATCGTGGATTTTGATACTTTTATTTTTTTTCGTACTTTCTGAAATATTAACTGATATTTTTCTATTAACGTTTTTAAATATCCTTTAGATGAGTACACTTAACATACATACATACATAAACTCACGCCTCTTTCCCGGAGGGGTAGGCAGAGACTACCTCTTTCCACTTGCCACGATCCCTGCATACTTCCTTTGCTTCATCCACATTCATAACTCTCTTCATGCAAGCTCGGCGGTTTCGGGCACTTTTGACCTGACCCTTCACCAGGACGTCCTTAATTTGATCAAGATATGTTCGTCTAGGTCTTCCCACCCCGACCTTTCCCTCCACACTCTCCTTGTATATCTGCTTAGTCAACCTGTTTTCATTCATCCTCTCCACATGACCGAACCATCTCAACATACCCTTTTCTATTCCTGTAACTACATCTTCTTTCACATCACAACATTCCCTTATCACGCTGTTCCTTATCCGGTCACTCAATTTCACACCCAACATACTCCTTAACGCTCTCATTTCCACTGCATTTATTCTGCTTTCATGCTTCTTTTGCCATACCCAACTTTCACTCCCATACATTAATGTCGGGACCAACACGCCCCTGTGCACAGCCAGTCGAGCCTTTTTGGATAGTTTCTGACTGCTCATAAAGGCATGCAAAGCTCCATTCACCATGTTCCCCGCGTTCACTCTCCTTTCAATATCACTATCACACTTGCCATCTGATGTAAACTTTGATCCTAGATATACAAACTCTTTCACTTGCTCAACTTTTTCTCCTCCAATCAAAATATTACATGCTGTCATTTCTTTCTCCATTTCAAAAACCAGTGTTTTAGTTTTACTTACGTTCACTTTCATTCCTTTCTCTTTTAAAGCTTCATGCATACAGTTTACCATCTCCTGTAACTCCTCCGCTGATGACGCCAGTATAACCTGATCGTCGGCATAGAGCAGACATTTGACGAGTAATTTATTCATCCTTAATCCACTTTCAGACTCTTTCAAATCTGTCAAACAACTATCCATAAATAGGTTGAACAGCCACGGTGACGCAACACATCCCTGCCTAACACCTTTCTCAATCTTAAACCACTCAGTGTGCGCTCCGTTTATCCTGACACAAGCACTCGAATCCTCATATAAGGATTTCAGTGCTCGTATCAAGAGACTGCTCACCCCATGCATAGAAAGTGCTGACCACAATTCATTCCTCTCAACTCTGTCATAGGCCTTTTCCAAATCCACGAATGTGCAATAGACTTTTTGACTCTTGGCCAAAAACTTTTCGGCTATGCACCGCAAAGAAAAGACCTGATCAGTACATCCCATTCCCTTTCGAAATCCCGCTTGAGCATCCCATATTTTGTCATCAGTTTCATTCCTGACTCTATTAATCAATACCTTAGCATACAATTTGCCGACGACGCTAAGCAGGCTTATACCACGATAATTTTTGCAGTCCAGTTGTGACCCTTTTCCTTTGTAAAGTGGCACAATAACAGCCTTACACCAATCTTTTGGTACTCGGCCGCTTCTCCAACACAAATTGAAAAGGCAGTACAACTGTCTAGCTACGACGCCTTTTCCTGCTTTAAGCATCTCGACCGACACTCTATCATACCCGGCAGCCTTACCCGCTTTCATACTCTTAAGTGCTTCCACAATTTCAAACATTTCAATTTCGCCTTCCATCTCATTCTCTTTTTCTTCGCTATAGCAGAACTCTTTCTTATTTTCTTCCTTTTTCTGTCTGAGTCTGCTTACCACCTCACATACGATTCAAAATACTTAATATCTGGGTAAGGCCGTAGATTTTGCCACTTAGTAACATAGAGTAACATAGATACTTCTATGTTATGGTAACGTATAAGTAACACGAAAGTAACGAGTAAAGAGTGTAAGGTCGAGTTCAGAAGTACTGCCTCTTTTTTTTATTAGTTTTTTTTTTCAAATTTCATAATATTTTCGTAAAGTACTGAAAATTATACTAACGTACGATTGTAATGGCAAGCACAATTCCATAGGAATTGGAGAAGCAAATGTATTCTGAGAAACACAAACGAAGTTAATGCAATGTTCCAAAACAAAATGTATGTACGGGCGTACGGGCCAGGGTATCTATTAACCTTATGTAAGAACTAAGCATATAAATGAAATGAAGCGGTGGTGGTCTAGTGGTTAAGACGTCCGCCTGGTGATCAAAATGTCCCGGGTTCGAATCCTACTCGAGCCACATGAGTTTGTATGCTAATCTGACTTACGTTTAGTACTTTTCATGACCACCACTTGCTTCCGGTGAAGGAAAACATCGTGAGGAAGTCACATTAGTCGATTATTTATCAGTTAGTGAGTGAAATGGAGAAGGCAATGGCAAACCACTCTATTAATATTGCCAAGAAAGTCGTTGTGTGTGTTTCATTGAAATCCATATAATGATCACGACTTCTCAGCCATGAGGAATACGACTAAGAAAAAGAAGAAGCAAATAAAAAACAATGAAATCTTCTAAAATGTCTATTCATTAAATAGGTACTTAAAACACAATGTGTACTAATTAATCAATTAAATCACAAAAAAGGAACTAGGTAACCACTTTTACTTATGTCAACTAACAAATGATTTAAAATATTTAAATAAAAAATACAGTATCTTCATCATTTTGCAGATAATATTCTTTTGAATCTGTCTCTAACTGAATCAAATTTATCTTTTTTACTATAGAAATTGTGGTCACAGAATCAAGATCTAACTTTCTTTGCACTAAGAATTTTACAGAATTATTTGAAATCTTAACATTTAAAAAAAATTTATTTTGTAATATGTTTCGTCATTTTTAAATTCTATGATCTCAACAAATCCAATATAATACTTCCACGTTTTTCTTTCAAATTATCTAACCATAACGAATCTTTTATGTTGAAACTTAAATAATTCCCTTCATTTTCATTATTCTCTCTAACCGTGCTGCCAAGTTCTTCATCGTTCTGCTCGCTTCCTTCTATAAAAAACACATTTTATAAATTGGATTTCAAAATTCATCTTGCACTTTTAATGATTAAAATAATAATAATATTCTGTTTTCCTAAGCCATTAACTACAGGAAATACTTATTTAATATATGAAATTAAATGAGTCGTAGCCTATTGCACGAGTCTATGTACGAATCCTTACAACACTTAAACGTTACGTAACATACAATCAATGTTACCGATAACATAGCAGTAACCTAGAAGTAACGCAGAAGCAAGATTTTTTTGGTTATAATTTACCATAACTCGATCATTCGAGCTAAATTTAAAACAAAACACGGCTCCTGCATAACTTATTCACTAAATAATACTTTCACATGAAAATAGGAGTAATAAACCAATTCTTTACCTTTGAAATCGAATAAATCCCGAATGACGACACACACCTGCACTCACTTTTTGTCAAACCCACCACAGTAAACAAAATGGTTTTTTTTTTTCTTTTTGTCCATGGACACTTAAGTGTTGCCAGTATCGATACAAAATATTACCAAAATGTTTTACCTTAATTAGAGGTGAAATTGTGGTAACATACAAAATTGTAACATATAAGCAAAAATACGGGGACAAACATTTAAATTGCGATAAAAAAATTAAATCTACTTATTTTAAATAATCTCATATTATTAATTGGCTGCTTAGTTTTGCGTTCTGTAGGTTAAGTTCTTGTAAACTTGACATTCAATAAATATACTACGAGTTTTGTAGTTCTCTAGTATTTGGATGATAAAAAAGACAACGCGATTTTTGCAAAATTTGGAGGACTGGCCAAGTTGAACACACTCTAGAAGTTAAAGTATTGAAGTGTTTGAACTTTTGAAATTAAATTATGTAGAGATAAGAGCTACAAAATATATTATGAGTACCTTAGTAACAAATTACTAGCATTAGTCTTTTATATATGCAGTCAAAATGTGGGACATATTTTTTTTTAAAATAGTGGCAAAATTTACGGCCTTACCCATCTATGAAAGGCGACTCAAACAAAATTACAAGTTTAAACTTTAATTTGACAGGTAAAATGGCAAAAGTTATTGGTCTCACGTGTAACGCCAATCGCTTCTATTCAGCAACAGCTTCTAAGGTAAAAGCGCGAAAATATGTTCTGACCAAATACTTCGAAGGAGAACCTAAGAAAAGCGATTTCCAGATAGTCGAAGAAGAGCTGCCCGAATTAAAAGATGGAGGTAAGTCTACTTAAGTTTACGTCGTGTACATTATAGTACCTGGGTGACGAACGTCTTATCAACGGCGTCTTTTCTATTTTTATTATATTCGTAAGCTAGCTGTATCATCATTGTTTCCATCAGGTGTTCCAGTTTTTAAAATCATTTAGTAATCTTTATGTAAGCACAGTAGCCATCATGTTGGCAGTTTTATAAAACAAACAGTTTTATTCGAATCCGTCCAGTAGTAAGATGTGTTACACCAACGTTAAGACCTAATAACAATGTTGAATATATTGCATGCCTAAAGAGGCTAACTGTTTTTACTGTTATAACGTACTAGCTTTTACACGCAGCTTCGTCGGCGCCACCTATAGATACGTGCGAATTTATGCGTCACCGACAAATGACTACTTATAGGTTTTTCTCCATGTCCTTCTCCAGAATCCAAAAAATTAAAAAAAAAATTGTTCAGAAGATAACGCGTGAGTAGACATCAAACAAACAAACAATTAAACTTACTTTCGCATTTATAATATTAGTTGGGATGTACAGATTTGTGATAGTCCTAAATAAATATATTTACACCTACGCCAAAAATGAAATAAAATAATTATAATAAAAATTACAATAAATAAACAATATACATAAATAAGTAGATATATAATAGCAACGATTACCGAAATTAGTGAAAAAATTTATAGGTATTTAGAACCCTCGCGACTCAAGAAAAACCTATATTTCTTATTTCAGAAATTTTAACTGAAGCAGAATTTCTCAGCGTTGATCCATACATGCGAGCTTATATGATTGGCTATAAACTACCTACAGATATGATTGGTGGTCAAGTGGCGAAGTAAGTTAATACCTACTTATATAGTACCTGAGACGTTTTAGCACAGAATAATATTTTGTTTCTTTTTTTTTTTTTAAAACCTGTATACATTTATAATAAAATATCTTCATGTTATTTTTTCCCTTTATAAAAATAAGTTAATAAGCTCAATTAATAATTTCTTATTAGAAATTGCCTTGAGAGTCAACTATATCCAAAGCTAAAAATATAAATAAGACCTAATGCAATACAGTTGTGTGTAGGTGGTCTGTAGTCAATAAATTGAGAAACTGAATTCCAGATAGAATAATATATAATGTCTATTTAAATTTCATTTCATGTAGATGGTTTTAAAATTTAGGATAATTGCCAGCCGCAATAAAAAATTCCCGGAAGGGAAATATGTAGCCGGTTCATTTGGATGGCGAACTCATACTGTATGCAACCCCTCGGTGGCGCCAACAATTGGGTTTCTGCCTACCACTCTCTTGCCGGACATTAGCCCTCACCCGGTGTCTCTTGGCTTGGGCGTTCTCGGCATGCCAGGGTAGGTACTTACTAACTTTTACAAATTTATATTATTAAAACTAGTCGAACTAGCACGATTTTGCTGTAGCTCAGTAAAAAAAGTAAAGAAAGACTGCTGTATTTTGTAAGTTGTAGGTATTTAGATCGAACCGATTTTAATCAAATTTTAGGTAAATAAGTAACTAGGTTCTTACATTTAGTTATCTGCAACGTGTAACATTTAGAATTTGATCAAGAGTTTATTTATGACAATCTATCGTAATACGAGATTTTTTTCATAAAAATTTTTAACAATGTACCTAGTTGTTACCTATATAATATAGTACCTAGATAGTTTTAAATGCTGGACGGTAAATCGAGCATTGATGCGATGTTGTTTATACCTATCTAATTATGTTTATTTCGATGGAACCCGCTTCAGCGGTTCAAATATGCATTATTTTTCGTATTTTTACCGATTTGTCTATCTAGGAACACTGCACATTTTGGGCTGAAGGAAATTTGCCATGCCAAGCCCGGGGAGACGATTGCGATTACGGGGGCAGCCGGCGCGGTCGGCTCCCACGTCGGCCAAATTGCTAAGGCACTTGGTAAGTTTACGACTAACTATAACTTTGTGACCTTTATCGTGAGTGAACTTGTGAATTTGAAACATAAAATATCGTAGTCTTCTTTAAATTTTTATTAAAGCAGATCCATAGTGGTTAGCAGGGTCATGGCGCTCAGACAGTGCAATAACTCATAGACGTAGGTAGTACCTAGTTCTATAAAACCTGATTTTCTCTCCTAGAGAGGGTCATAGGCGGACCTTGCTCTAACTGTTGGTACAAAATCATTATTTGGTAAATTACACCAAATAATGAATATGTGCCAGTTTAGGCAAACAACATAGATGAGCTAATAACTCAAAAAATATACGTAGTTATTCACTAAACATGCGAACTTATTATTAAGCGTGAGGTACAAATATTACATACATACATACATATGGTCACGTCTATATCCCTTGCGGGGTAGACAGAGCCAACAGCCTTGAAATGGCCACGTTCAGCTATTTGGCTAATGATAGAATTGAGATTCAAATAGTGACAGGTTGCTAGCCCTTCGCATAAAAAAGAATACCAAGGGATAGGCTTACAGCCTATCCCATAGTCGCCTTTTACGACATCCATGGGAAAGAGATGGAGTGGTCCTATTCTCGTTTGTATTGGTGCCGGGAACCACACGGCAAACAAAACAAATATTTGTAAAACAAAATACATTTTATTACAGGTTGTCGCGTTATTGGTTTCGCCGGCACTGATGATAAATGTCAATATTTAGAAAAGGATCTAGGATTCGACAAAGCATATAATTACAAGACGGCTAATATAAGAAATGCATTAAAAGATGGCGCTCCGAATCAAGTCGATTGCTACTTTGATAATGTGAGTAGATATGTATAATGGTAGGTACCACTAAAAATGCATTCGTCACAGATCAGGAAAATTCTCACCGGATGGAGTCCTGACACCTACTTATACAGAATACAAAAATGTAATGTAATGTGTTATCTATAGGATCTACGTGCCAGCTCACTTACCAGATAAGGCCCTAAGTGCCTCAGCTCACTAACCAGATAAGTCATGCATGTGTAAAATATTCCAAGAAGCACTGTCCCCCGGGAATGTGACATGATGTGTGACAACTGTGAAATCTCAGTTTTCACCTGGTACCAACGAGTACTAAACAGGAGTCACGATAACTCCTTTATAGTCCCCGTAATGGTACATGAATTTTTTTCGAAATGGTTCTGAATAATTGCCATTTAAATCGGAATCGGTTTAGCGGCATCAAAGTTATTTCTACTTTTTTTTTTAGTATTATAAGTAGATCAACAAAAAGGTAACATACGGTTACGCTTGCTTGTTTGATTAAGAATTATTAAAATCAGTTCAACCATTAAAAGTTACTTACTTGATGAATGTCTTGAAGTTCTTACTATGATCTAGCAACTTGTTACTATTTGAATCTCATTAATCATCAGCATTAAGTCTTTTTGGCTGTATGGGCTCTGTTTACCCTTGTACACCCCCTAAAACGTAATAATATCTATGTAAAAGCCTTTTGTGACCTATGTATATAAAATCCTTTTCCAGGTTGGTGGTGAAATTAGTACGACTATAATGAACTATATGAATAAGTACGGAAGAGTGGCAGTATGTGGCTCTATATCATCCTATAATGACATGAAATTACCTAAAGGTGCGATATTTTGGTTAACTTTTTGCTAATTATTTGCTAGTGTGAACTATCTATATTATGTGAGCCCTAAGCGCTGGAATCTGAAACTTGAGTTTTTTATAAGGGTAAGAGATCATTTCCCTAAATAATGGGACTTTTACGCGGGCAGAGTTGGGGGCAATATCTAGTTTACAAATAAAAAAGCCTGATTATTAATTGAATTAGTAATACTATTACTAAACATTTTTTAGGATTCACTTGTTAATAGGTATTTTTATTTTTCAGTAACAATTTTACAACCAGCTATAGTGTTCAAAGAGTTGAAAGTTGAAGGATTCTTAGTGAACAGATGGATAGATCGCTGGGACGAAGGTATAAATGCCAATTTAAAATTATTACGTGAAGGAAAACTGAAGTACAATGAAAAAATTTATCACGGATTTGACAACATGGTGGAGGCTTTGGTCGGGATGCTGAGAGGCGAGAACACAGGAAAAGCAATCGTCAAAGTAAAATAGATTAAGTACAGATTTTTTTAAATTAAGTATTCTAAAAATACAAGGGGTTTGTTTTTATATAACATGTTTAGTTTAATTTCTTCTGAATCACTGTTTCATTTACTTTTTATAACAATGATGACGATCGTCGTCATAGTCTTATCCATACCTAAGTGTAAATAAAAATAGCGTCTTAAATATGTACAATGATGTATACATATCTTTAAATGCCGTGTGGTCCTCGGCACCAATACCAAAAAGAATAGGACCACTCCATCTCTTACCCATGGATATCGTAAAAGGCGACTAAGGGATAGGCTTACAAACTTGGGATTCTTTTTTAGGCGATGGGCTAGCAACCTGTCACTATTTCTATAATTATACTATAATTGAGATTCAACAATTCTATAATTAAGCCAAATAGTACCTGTAGCCTGTAGCCTGTCACTATTTGAATCTCAATTTTATCTTACAGCCAAATAGCTGAACGTGGCCTATCAGTCTTTGCAAGACTGTTGGCTCTGTCTACCCCTCAAGAGATATAGACGTGATTATATGTATGTATTTATATTCACATTTATAGATACATACGAATGTTCGTATGTATCTATAAATGTGCTGATAAATCAGCCAACCTGAGGATTATACAAATACTATCATTTTGCCTAACTACATGTAACTACATTTCTTTCCATTTTGTAGACGCTAGCTGCAGCTTCTTTTGTAGGTTCTAACGTACCTAACTTGTTCCACTACCAAACAGATATGAGGTAGGTACTTAGGCACCTACTAAGCAACTATGGGAGGTCAAAAACATAGCTAACACAAAAAGGTTTATTTAACTTACAAAACAACTTTTGCAGGTGCAGACAAATAATAAATTGATAAACATAAGTTACTTATGATAAGACTTTAATATCTACCTATGTACGTATATTATTGATGAAAATATGCAAACAAATTAGGTACATATGTGTGGTAAAGGTCTATCCCCACAGATAGGTGCCCTGCCCCCATATTCACGAAGGCTTAGTTTGATGTCTCTCTTTTTATCCAGCTAAAAAGAGAAAAGATCAGACATATGCCTTGTCATCGTTCGCAAATAAGGGGGCAAGTCACGGCCCATTTTTTTTTTTACGGGACAAATAGGTACACAGATTGAGTTAGCTTCGAAGTAAGTTCGACTAACTCAACGATAATATATTTTATAATAAATACTTATATAGATAAACATCCAAGACCCAGGCCTTCTTATTATGCCCTGGCCGGGATTCGAACCCGGGACCTCCGGTCTCGCATACAAGCGTACTACCGTTACGCCATAGAGACCGTCAAATGTGTGGGGATAGGCCTTAAAACAATTTAAAAGTGTCCTTCCTTCTAATTCGATTGACACAATTATGTTTATGAATATTAATATCGCATGCATGAAAAGTGTGTTGTCGATGTTTTATCATACTTTGAAGTAATGCGTACATACCTAATTCACCTGGGCGAGGTCATCACATTAACATTACATCCTTTAAAAAAAATAAAAATAAGGGTATGTTGTAATAATTTAGTTTAGTTAATAGTAGGAGCCTAATTAACACTACACCACTGTGGGTAGGTAGGTACTTAGGCATATACTGACTTAATAGTAATAATAAGTTATTCTGATTTCTGTGGATATACAAGAGTAAGAGTAAAAATTGGTTAAAAAAACTAGTTTTGGATGACATGCCATTCAGAATTTGAGGTGTATGTGGTACGATATAGGTTAAAATTACTAGTTAAATAATTTTAAGTACTTACTTACAATTACATGCAGCGTTATAGGTAAATATTTTTACCTAATTCATACTTTGCAAGATAATGATCGTGTAAGTAACGACAACGGAAGCTAAAGAAATTAATAAGGAATAATTGAGAGTAAAGAAATTTGCCATGTTGAATCTCAAAGATCGAGATTGGATCAAGTCCCGCAGTTCAGTTACGTCATCCCGTAAGTGATCAGCTGAAAAAAATAAAATTGTTATCTTCTTTGCGTTTGTCCAATTTGCCTTCTACCTCGAGCCCAGAGTATGATTATGAGCACTATTGGGTAAACTTAGTATGCCATTACACAAATCTACTCTCTTTGCTCCATGTCAGCACATCGCTGTAGCAGTTCCTTGGCAGAGCTTGACACCAAAAAGCACGAACGCACATCAAAAGATATTTATATATGCACATACGTAACGCCTCTTTTTCAGAGGGGTAGGTAACGACTAAGAGGTACTACTTCCCACTTGCCACGATACCTAATACCTTTTAATTCATCGTGGATCCATCCACATTCATAATTTTTTAACGCATGATCGTCGGTTTGGTGTAAGTGGGTACTCTTGACCGGACCTTTCACCAGAACGTCCCTTCTAACATTTTTACCTACTTGTGTCCCAGTTACTCCTGGGTAGGGTAAGTCAGGTTTTACCTGAAGTGATCCCCATCTGACCTCCACAATCTTTACAGGGAACCCTAACCCATATTAGATCATGACAGTACCTCCAGTTGCATAAATGTGCTATGCAGTTTTCTTCACGATGTTTATCTCTATGAGAATCTTACTTGGTTTCTTGTTGATAAGCAGGTGGTCTATAACGTTGAGTATATGCTCCTTCTGTCGGTACACTCGCTCGCAGTAGTATACCAGGCTGATGATGACGGAGACGCAGTTTAGTAGGCGCATAGTACTAGAAACAGCGGTGAAGTAACCAGAGTCGTATACCATTTGCTGAAATATCAAATGAAAATCAAATATAATCAAAGATTAAGAATATAATTGAGAAAGACCAGTTTTATAGGTAAGAATAAAAAGGAGGATAGTTTTAGTGAAAAAAATTGGGAAGAAAGTGGAGAATAGGAGGACCTATCTCGTGAAAAGCTGAAGAATAAATATACCTAGATCAGTTTCATGATCAATGAATAAATGGCCAATTTATAACTTGCTCCATAACATATAAACGACGAACAAATCCTGCTGCAATGTTACTAAGAAATTTCAATGTCGCCAAATGGTTAATGGAACAGCCATTTTCACCAGTTGGCTGTGGCGTTACAGACATAAGAAAAAACAATCACCTGTGTTCCGATTACCACCCTTACAGCTATATTTGTAAATCGGATCATATCTATCAAAAAACTCAGCATATTCATTAGAATCTGAAAATGAAAATTACGATTAAAAACCCGTCAAGTGGCCACGCGCATTGTAGGGTTCCGTAGTTGCGAATGCCAGCCAACTCTCACAAATAAGTATTTGATGTTTATTAATAGAATTCAGTTCCCGAGTCCATCAGGACATCCTCAAGCCGACCGATTTACCGAAATGAGGCAAAGGTTTATACTAATAAACCTTTGCCTCATTTCGGTAAACGCTGCACCTATTTGTTAATGTATATTGTTTATTTATTGCGTGGAATAGTTATTCGCAAAAAAAGTCACTCGCAAGCAACGCCTCTCCTTGCAGCATCATGTTTTGCCTCGCGGGTGAATTTTATATCGGTGTTATTTTAAAATTGTAATATCTTCTAAGATGGTTCTTTGAAGTTAAGTGATGTCAAACATAATTTTGTTCAAAAATAAATACTCTTAATCAACAACACATTTTTTGAATAAAGATTAATATTATTACGTTGATACAAATCTTAACAAATAATGCATTAATTTCGACTATTTTTGATTACCATAAAAACGGTTCTAGAGAGCTAATCTTAAAAGATAGACATAATGTCGCGGACATTTTTTTAAATCATTTCAAGAGGAATAATTCTTTCATACATATACTTATAGGTATTTGGTATCTTGAACCGCAGCATTCACAGCGCACGCAACGGGAGCCCTCAATTTTCCCCGTTTTTTTCACATTTGCCATTATTTCTTCGCTCCTTATAGTTGCAGCGTGATATTATATAGCCTAAAACCTTCCGTGATAAATGTTCTATTCAACACAAAAAAAAAATCAATTCGAACCAGTAGTTCCTGAGTTTAGCGCGTTCAAACAAACAAACAAACTCTTCAGCTTTATAATATTAGTATAGATAAATACGTCTATATCCCTTGCGGGGTAGACACTAACAGTCTTCAAAAGACAGATAGGCCACATTTAGCTGTTCGGTTTTGATTGAATTGAAACTCAAATTGTGACAGGTAGCAATAACAAGCCCATCGCCTAAAAGATTTTAGTCCACGTTTAATTAATAACAAAACTTACCCTGATACCAAACATTTTGTTGATGAATGCTACTTGCTCCGTTAACATGAGATAACATCTAGTGAGTGATTTAACGTCACGGGAAATGTTGTATGGAATTTTATCAGGGTCATATTGCATTTGCAATTTTAAGGCGCGGGAGCAAGCGTCGGAGTATAGCCAATGTTTGTTGTTAATGTAATCAACTTTAATTTCGGGCAAAAAATCCGCTCTTCTATAGCAGGCTTGAAGAATGTCGCTGATACTTCGGAGCCTGCATTCTATATTCAAAGCGTGAGCAGACAGATCCAATGTAGTTAGAATTTTTATTAAAAGGTAGAAATATGCAATAGAATACACGGTTGAATTCATCCAGCCAAAGCTCAGAACCCAAGCTGCATAGTCGCATGCGGAACTCAGTGACCATATGCAGAGAGAAATGGTTATTAATTTTAACATTTTATTCTTCACTGTGGAATAATATGCGACCCCGAGTATTTTATCAATATTTTCATATTGTTTGAAATACTCCACACTTAATTCTCTGCCGTACTGATACACGAAAAACAGATCAACGATATATTGACAGAAATCATACACCATTTGTACCATATCCGTGAATTTTATTGACAAAATTACTTGGTGATAAACATTCGAAACTTTGTAGAACATTGTGTAAAAATTGATCGACCCTAAAATCGTCGATGCGACCAAACTTTTAAACACCGCATGGTATTTACTTGAAATAGTTTCCTTGCGACCATTGGAATTAAGAGCGAAAATGTTTAATAATATATTTAGAACATAAAATGTACTATAAACGCTTTGTAAATTTTTTGTAATTGTGACATCGCGTACTTGCATTGCTCGCTAGTCGCTACCTACTGGATGTGATGGCCAATTAAGACTGAGTGCTTCATGCGTTATTTGTATTGCGGACAGAACATTGTAGTAATTATGTTAAGTACTTAATGACGACATTACAATCATATTTAATGGCGTATTTACACATTACAGATGGTAAAAGCCGATAGATATCACATACTTGTACCATGGCATGTATTGGTGCCGGGAACCACACGGCATAAAGTTTATTAGTATCGCTATTTTGAACATTCAGTTATAACGATATAGAACGTCATTTAATATCGTTATATAACGTAACTAGCGACCCGCCCCGGCTTCGAACGGATGCACAGCCGACACTAAATATATCTCTATTAGAACTAACTAAAGGACAGCCCGCAAAGCGGCTAACTAAGTCTTGCTCCCGGCAAAAGTGTCACTTCTGCCTGCAGTCCGGGCCGTGCAGCAGAAATCGTAATAATCCAAGATTTTTAAATATAAATGTGTTTGTTGTACCTCACTCGACATAGATAGGTATAGTGTGTCGCGGACTTTTTTGTAGATATTTATAAGATCTACAATTAATTAAAACATTTTATGGTTCTATCTTTTGTAGTTTAGGCAGCGTACGCAAAATAAGTAACTTTTTGGTTGATTGTTTTCAGTTTGTGTCCGAAAAATTCTCTTCTGCTGATCTGGTTGCAGGACACGGGCAACACAGTGCTGATATCTTTTCTTACCATGACCTCTTGTTTCTCTCTTATAAACTTCGCCCGCCCAAAGCCAGATCTAAAGTCCTAATGCAAAGAAATTTTGGTTCAATGAATGTGGATTTTCTACGGGCTGACGCTAACAACACTAATTGGGAAAGGATATCCAACCGACGAGCAGGTGGAAAACTTCAACAACATGATTATAGAACTTTATGATAAGCATGCTCCTATCCGTCCGATAAGAGTAAAACACTATCCCGCACCCTGGCTCACTGAAGATGTCAAAAATGCTATCCACATAAAGCACATCATGAAAACAAAATTTAAACGTGACCCTGATCGATATCGGGACAAATACATGGAGGCACGTAACCGTAGTAATAGGAAATGCAGGGAAGCACAGCGCCGCCATATCCATAAATCCGTCGAAAATGGTGACCCAGCCAAAATTTGGAAATTTCTTAGATCGCTAGGAGTTGGAAAAAATAACACCAAGACCTCTAAAACCATCGACATCAATTTGCTTAATAAGCACTTCTCATCTTCCACTTCATTTGATGGCAATGACAAGCTCAACACGTTAAACCATCTGTCTTCACTTCCAACCCCGGATTTTTCCTTTTCATTTAGTCAAGTAGCTGCTAGTGATGTTGAAAAGTGTTTGCTATCGGTATCTTCGAACGCAGTGGGAACAGACGATATCAGTCGTAACATGATCCTGCCAATCCTTGACATCCTTCTACCTACGATCTCAAGCATCATGAACAAATCCCTTACATCGGGTACCTTTCCATCTGCATGGAAAAATGCTAATATTACCCCCATCCCAAAAAAATCAAATCCAACTTCTTTCTCAGATTTTCGACCCATCTCCATCCTTCCATTCCTATCAAAAGTGCTAGAGCGGTTAGTCCAATTACAACTTGACAGTTTCCTGGTCAAAAACAATCTCCTCAACCCATTTCAATCCGGATTTAGGGCTGGACATAGTACGAC
Organism: Amyelois transitella; assembly: GCF_032362555.1. Classification (NCBI taxonomy): domain Eukaryota; kingdom Metazoa; phylum Arthropoda; class Insecta; order Lepidoptera; family Pyralidae; genus Amyelois; species Amyelois transitella. The sequence goes on along the minus strand of NC_083516.1, from coordinate 3,514,586 downwards.
TACCGCTTTAGTAAAAATCACAGATGATATCCGATATGGCATTGAAAATTCACAAGTCACAATCCTGGCTCTTCTGGACTTCAGTAATGCCTTCAACACTGTGGACTTTGACGTTCTCTTAGGTCTGATGCAATCACTGAACATATCTCCTTCAGCTATTAACTGGTTTCAATCTTATCTGTGCGGACGCCGCCAGCGGGTGCGCATTGAGGACGAGTTTTCTTCTTGGTGCCATACCGTGGCTGGTGTCCCTCAGGGTGGTGTGCTCTCTCCTCTCTTATTTGCGTTATTTATAAACTCCATCTCGTTTCAGCTCTGCACTTCCTATCATCTCTATGCTGATGACCTTCAAATTTACTGCCACTCTTCTTTAAGTGACCTATCAAACGGCATCGGAAAAATTAATGGCGATTTGTCTCATATATCCAAATGGAACAGGGATCACGGGCTTATTGTTAACCCCACCAAAACTCAAGCAATCATTATAGGCTCCCCGTGGCAGATTTCAAGAATTGATTGGTCTTCCCTCCCTCCTATTTCCTTTAATGGTGTAAACATTGTTTATAGCGAAAGGGTCAAAAATTTAGGTGTTCTCTTTGACCGTCAGCTCTCATGGTCCCCTCAAGTGGCGGAAGTTAGCAGGAAAATATTCGCATCAGCAAGGTCACTCACAAGACTAAAAAAATTCTTACCCATTGCAACTAAAATTTCACTTGCCCAATCCTTACTTCTGCCTGTCCTTGACTATGCTGATTCATGCTATCTCAATCTTTCTGAAGATCTACTTAATAAACTTGAGCGCCTTCAAAATTTCTGTATCAGGTTCATATTTGGCTTACGCAAATATGACCACATCTCCTCTTTCCGTGCACAACTCAAGTGGCTTCCAATCAGGTTACGTCGCAATTATCACATTCTCACACTGCTTTTTTCTGTACTTTTCATCCCTTCTACTCCTCAGTATCTTAAAGAGCGCTTCACCTTTTTTCATCAGAATAACAGTCACACTTCCCGTAGTCTAATTGCCCTTCGCCTCAATACTCCCATTAATATGACTGCAGCCTACTCTAAATCCTTTACAGTTCAGGCCGTTCGTCTGTGGAATGCTTTACCCATTGACATACGCACCTCACAAACAATAGGTACCTTTAAAACGAACTTGAAGAAGTACTATCTCTCTTCTTAACTTTATTCATGGTAATATTCATTTTAATCAATATTTTTTTTATACCTATAGGTATGTATATTATTATGTATTTATTTATTTTGTGTAATATTATGTATGTAGTCTGTGTAAGTTTATATTTATAGTTTATGTATGTGTGTAGTTTATTTATTATACACTTACTAACATATCTTAAGTATGCTGCCCACCCGGTTCCAGGATTTTACCTTTCACTACCCAAAGGTTGGCTGGAAGAGATTGCTTAGCGATAAGTCCGCCTTTGCTCAACATGTTCATAATGTATGTTTTTTTACTACGTTTGTATTTTTTTTATGGGCAATAAAGATAATTTGTATTGTATTGTATTGTAAAAATCCAAATATATTACGGAACCCTATTTTTTTCCAAAATAAAATATAAGTAGTCTATGTTACTCGTGGATAATGTAGCTTTCGAATAGTGAAAGAATTTTTAAAATCGGTCCAGTAGTTTTTGAGCCTATTCATTACAACTAAACAAACAAACAAAGTTTTCCTCTTTATAATATTAGTGTAGACTAGCGACCCGCTCCGGCTTCGCACGGGTGCAAAATTATAAATGTTATTATACATAAAAACCTTCCTCTTGAATCACTCTACCTGTTACAAAAAACCGCATCAAAATCCGTTGCGTAATTTTAAAGATTTTAGCATACCTACAGATAAACAGACTAAAATAGCGACTTTGTTTTATACTATGTAGTGATAGGTACCCAAAGATTGTCTGTCGCAACGCAACTGTACTATACGCGAGGCGATTAGACGTGTTCACGGCGAATCCGTAACGTTAATAGTAACAAAAAAATCAAATATGGAACAAATAAATAACGTTTATAATCAATCAGTAACGTTATATTTTTAAACAGAACAGTACAGTACAGTAGAATCCCGATTATCCGAATCAATTAAAACCAGTGGTAATTCGGATAATCGATTTCATAGTCAAATCAAACAATACCTATTTGAAATTTAAATGCTATATTATGTAATGACTTTGACTGTACCTACCTCGTTTAGACAAAACGATTTAAAAAAACAATTATACATTATGTATATATGGTTCAAATATAATGAATGACATTGTAATATGTACCAATGTTATTTACAATATTGGTTGAAAATAACTTGTTATTGAACTTTGACGTAATGAATCAAATCTTTCCATTGCCGCCAAATCTTTGATGTGCTTCAGTTGTAACAGCTGTAAGGAATCCGATTCCTCCTGTCTTTCAAACCACTTAAAAGCTATTTCTAGAGCTTCAAAAGCTTCTGCGTGAGATGGTCCTTGACATTCATCCTCAGTTTCAGTCTCTTCTTTGAGATGAGAGCGGGAGTAAACATTCGGAGGCGCGTTTTAACTTGTCGCTACGTGTCTAGTTGCGCGGTACTAAAGCCGTGACGCGAGTTCGCATAATCGGATGTTCGGATAATCGGGATTCGAATAATCGGGATTCTACTGTAAATAAAAAAAAAATAACATTAAACAGTCTTAACGATACCTCTTACCGTTAATTTTACTGGTAACGTTAAATGAAGTACTTAATTTATAACGGTAACCCCGTTTGACAGTAATAACGAAACCGATTTTTGACGGTAAATCAAAACCCTGCTTTGAACGACCGAAACAAGTGCAGAGTGCGGCCGACTAGCGAACAGCGAAAAATTGCTAGCGACTGATTGTCAGTGTTGACAGCCGTAAGATTCAAAGGCAGTCACAAGCTTATCTATACGAGCAACTTAGACTTCGCTAACACTTTAGATAGGAATTAATAGTATATTAGAATTATCTTAAATGTATGTTAATTAAACAGAATAGACATTTACATATCCTACACACATTTTAAATTTCATCAATATCAGACCAACGGGTTGAAAGTAATTGTGTTACAAACCAAGTTAATTGGTAGTTCAAATAGTAATTTAACGGTTTCACCTGTATATAACTAGTCGTTAGCCGCGAACTTGGAACTCACGATCACTTATTATTTTTTACAAATAGGTCATAGTCTCAAAAAATACATAACTGAATACTAAAATTATAGATAGGTCAGTTGCGGCCTTAAATCGCTAAGTCGGCGACACAAGGGGACGCTCAGACTGGTTTTTGCAGGTCGTACAATCACAATCGCGGGCACGATACACAGCGCCGTTTAATTACAGTTAGTCTGAATCGGTACGACCCAGGTCGTACGAAATCGGTGGCATGTTGCACGGGCCCTTATAAAGAAAAAGTTGGCAACACCAACTAAGGCTGTTGTTGCTTTTCGAACTTTCGAAAACACAAAGAAATTTTATGAAAGCATTTAATTTGATTGTGATCAACGATTACTTCTTACGATTGTGATTGAAGTACACATAAATTTTGTTGTGGATTAAAATGTAAACAAAATGACTATTTCAAAAATCGTCGATAGATATAATAAGGATTCAAACAAAACTGTATATTTATGTGATTTGAAAACTCCCGTTGGAAAATTAATTGCTGCAGGGGATGAAAATTATTTATATATGTTGTCTTCGGAGGATTCAAAAAATTTTGAAAAACATATCAAAGTTATTTCTGAAGAATTATCATGTCGTTTTACTGAAGGAGATACTACACTTTTATGTAAATTAAAAGATGAAATAGCGTCTTATTTTGATGGAAAGCTTACACAATTTACAGTACCGATAAAAACTTTTGGTTCTGATTTTCAGAAGGTAAGTAATCTAAATTAATGTCTATCCATATAAAAAAATCAAAGAATATTTTAATTTTGGATATATTAATATCGATTTATCAAACATATTAATATGTTTCATGGACACAAAAAAAAAGGAATGATTAACACAAGAATCTGCAGTACATAGGTTTTGTTTATAATATGTTCTGAAGAAATCTCTTCTAGCGGACCCAAGATAGAAGTCATGATGGAAAGATTCTATTAACATAATTAACGTTACATGAACAAATACATAAGTAACATTGTAAAATACATATGTAAAAATAATAAACCTACAATAGGTACCAAATTAACAAGGCTTTGAGAGATAATAATTTTTGTCAGTGAGATTTAGTGTCACATACTATACAGGAGGTGATGAGTTTACTTACTTATTACCCAACCCTATCAATTCTCATAATATGCAGTGTATCTAAGTACCTTATTTCATTGTCAACTGTTAAACTCCAGATGTACCTTGTGAAATGAAAAAATTTTTTTTTAAAATTAGATGTAAAACGACATAAAATAACATACTTTTGTCATTATTTGAACTTTTTAACCATATCATATTTCAGCAAGTATGGAAAAAGCTCCAAGAGCTTCCATTTGGAACAATTCAAACATATGGTGATCTAGCCAAGTCCCTGGGAAGGGCAGCCAGCCATTCTCGAGCTGTTGGTGCTGCTTGTGGAGCGAATGCAATTCTGATTGTGATACCATGCCATCGTCTGGTAGCATCTGGCTCAAAAGGAGGCTTTAGTTCTGGATTAGATAGAAAAGAATTATTGCTTAATCATGAGAAAAAATATTCCTAAATGCACATGTTATTAAAAAATATGAGTACTTACATGCTAATGCTGTTTGTATGACTAAAATAATTATGTTTGCTATAAACTAAGTACCTCAATTTAACAAGTAACTATATGTGTTTTAATTAATATGTTATTTTTTATTAATTTTATATTGGAACCTGAATTAGAAAAAATGGCCTTTCCTGATGATTGTGCAAAATATTACCAAAATTTGTTAGTAGTGTTTGAGTTTATTCATTTTAAACAAAAAACACATCAATCTCTTTGTTCTTGGTCTTTCCACTCTAACCAACTGAAAGGAATAAATAATTATATTTTTTTCTCATATATGAGAGAGAGTAGTATGCTATTACTATTGCATGGGGCATGGTCAAGGTCAAGAGCAAGGTCTCATGCTCTTGCGAAATTTCCAGGATGGTTCAGAAATAAACACATATTTTGGCTCCAGGGAGCCAGAAGGAGGTATTGGTGAAACTGCCAGTTGTGATGATGAAAACTAAGACTTAATTGTAAAAAAAAAACAGTATTTGAGATTGTGGTGGCATTTTAGTAAAATGTCGCAGGTAATGAGATAATTGAAAAATTGTTAGAATAAAGGCAAACTTTATTTGGATTTACAAGGTACGGGTTTAGATATAGACACGAGATCCAGCAAGTAGCTGCTAAAGAATGGCGAGCTACTTGGTAAATGCTGGTAGTCCAGAAGATCCGGGGAGCGTGCACTCGCTTTTACAGACTGTGAAAATGATATATTGGTTGGTAACCAGATTAGAGCCCAACCAAATTACCTAAGTATACTGATGCTACAATATCATTTTCTATTTATTTTAACTATTATGTGTGATTTAGGTTTGTTCCCATTCAGACACACCCCGATCTGTAATACTGTTACTCAATGGGAAAAAAATTCCCGTCGTGTAGCAGTGGTACACATTGCAACTGTCGTTTTCCCAATGAGTAACACTGTTACACAAGTGGTAATCTTTGGTTTCAAGCCCGCTCCACACACAGTGTATGGTTCACGTGAATGTGAAACGGGCTTTAAACCACAGATTCAACACTGTTTTAAGATCGATACGAATCGTAAGAAAATGTATAAATTCTCAAAAAAAAAATCTAAGAAATCGATTTTCCATTTTATTAAAAACATAACATAATAACTAATCTCTTATCAGTAAAATCAGAATTTTTTTAGTTCAGGGAATTCGTCAGATAAGGTATGAAGAAAGACATTTACATATTTTCAGCTTAAAGTTAAAGCTCCCAATGTTTATATTCGAAACTTAAAAAAATCGAATGACAATTTCCAAGGGTAAAACATTGATGCCCCCGATCGATTCAGTAATGCATATCGATTTAAAAATCAATCCTTAGGGTCTGAAAAATTGATTCATTGATTAATCGATCACAGCTCTATACCTAATCCGTAATTTTAATATCTATGATACTATTATCTGTGACAATCTTTGGTTATGCTGCAAAGATTGCTAGGAACAATTAATTTTGGTCCATCGTTTTCACTTCAAGTATTTGTTTTTGTATTAATAATATCAGTGTTTTATTATAAATGTTGTATTTGAGGAGGTAACTTGACTATAAAAAGTAAATGTAAGTACATACTCTTTGTAAATGGTTATTGTATTGTAATTTGATGGAACCATACACTCGCACATTATACTTGTCAATCACTTTTACTAAACTTTTAACTTTGTGTTCATGAGATAGAGGTTTATACACTAGATAAGTGCTAGTTGCCAGCTAATGGGTTCCAATTGAGTTCCAATACACTATGTACCTATGTATGTGTACATATTTAGAAGAATACTGAGTTTTTGTAGCACGATGCTTAAAATACTCGAGGTCATGAGGAAGAAGAGGTTTTTCCAGAAAACTGACCTACACAAGGTTCTTTTTATCTAAGTGGATTGGTTTTTCTTTTTTGTTTTGATTTTTAGATTGTCACAAATTACATAGTCTCTTCACTTAAATGACTGACCGTCCCACTCCTAGATTGTAATCAAAGGTGAAGAAAGACAAACTGTCAATAATGAAAAAAGATGACGCCAGCAATATTTTAACAACTTGATAGGTGTTGTAATGACTTATTTTCAGATAAATAATGGGGGGCTGGCGTTGTTCATATCGCAATTGCACAGTAAGATCTGATGGCAAAACACATATGTTTCATTACCCAGTCTTTGACAAAGTGAGGTGCCATCAATGGCTCGTTAACGCAGGCCGAATGGATTTCTTTAATTTGAAGGTGTCACAGTTGAAAAATAGAGTTATATGCCAGCATCATTTTCCGGAGCAGCAATTTATGAACTTTAAGGTATATTTTTATTTATTGTTTTTTATTCTTTTTCCAAATAAAAATAGGAAGGAATTTGTATTTCAAAGAATACACTCAAAAACTACAACCAATGTTTTTTAAATTGGGCTATTTTTAGAAGTGTCCATGGGAGGAATTCCCTAAGACCAAAGGTGATACAGTAACAAATTCTTTTTCATTTTTTATAGCTAGTGACTTTTTCAGAATATTCTTATTTTACCTACCAAACTTCATTTATAAATCTAAGGAACTCATAAATATTATTATAACTGTCCCTGTGAAGTGGCATCAGCTGATTGCTTTATTTGTATGGAATAGCAAGAACAACAATATGCAGTTTTCTTTACAAATCATAAATGAAACATGCTTAGCAATTTCGGTTTGTGTTTAATAAGTCGCCCAAATGTATTTATTCTGTTAGAACTTAAGCTCTAACTTGGATTGTCCTCAAAAATTTATGCTAAATTAGATAATTTTTTAAGATTATCTAATTTAGCATAGATTTTATTTGATATATTATTTTAATTCCAGAGAGATAAACTTACATTTAATGCAGTGCCTTCATTAAGTGGCCCTTTTTGTGATGTTGGTGAAAATCAAAATGAAAATCTTGAAGAAACTACAAATTCACTGTCTATTATATTGGACGATATAGAAAATAATGAGCACATGACTTTAAAAGACAAGAAGGCAAATTACTCAGTCAAGTATGCTGATTTTTTGACAAGTAATGAATTATCTGATATTGATATGTCTGCTTTTGTCCCAAAGCATAATGTGTTCAATACAATGGAAAAGAGTGAAACTGAAATACCTTTGTCTAAAAATGATAATTCAATGGCACATGAAATATTAGAAATATTAGGGAGAGATGATAAGGTGACAGTTTTCTCTCGTAATAAGAAATTGAATTCATCAGTGGATATGATTGTGAACCATAACAAAATTAAACCAGATAATACAAATAACTGTAAAGCACAACCAGTACTTGTTGTCCCACCTTACAAAACAAATTTGAATCAAAAGCAAAATCAAATAGAAGAAAACATTTTAGAAATAGAACTACCCCCAGGTTTCATAAACAGTAATTCTTTATTAACATATAATACTAAAAATAATATTAGTCAGATGTCTGATACTTCTGATGAAAAAGTAAATCTATCCTTGACAGCAAAACCAATGAATAGAGCAGCAAAAGTACAGATTTTATCAGAAAAAAGAATTTCCGAACCTTTAACCTTTACTGGACATCTAGAACCAGTGTCACCATCAGCTGTTTTGCCTATATTACAAAAGAAACCAAAGTCTGTTTCCTTTGAAGGATCTACTGAGATTATTTTGAATAATCAAGAATTTCTGATAGAGATAGATTCTAAATCTGTTAAACAAGGTCAAAATGATGTGGCTTCTAAACAAATAACCAAGAAACACATAGTCAAGAAATGTCAAAGTAATCATCAAGATAACCAAGTAAATTCTCCAAGCAGTTCACTCCTGAAAAATAAAATAACTCCCGAAAGAATAGCTGCAATTAAAGAAAAAAGAAAATTCAATATGAAGTTGCGTGATATCATAGAATCTTTTCTTGATAAGCTTGATGAACAAGACAAAGAAATAAAAGAGACTACAATACAGAATACAGATAGTAGTTATAAACATTTCTCTAAAGAGTCAAAATCATCAGTTGAAGCTGAAAAAAATACTATTCATACTTTAGAGGCGAGAATCAAGAAAATGGAAGATGCTTTATTAAGTAAAATAGATAGTAATTCCCAACAGATATCGGAGCTTAAAAATATGGTTGTAGAAAACAATAGAAATAATAAATGTCATGCTTCACCAAATTTTGAGGACAAAGAAACTCATAAGAAGCGTCTATACCGAGAGATATCTCAATATTTAAGTCCCATTGCAAATAATCTTATTTATGAAGAATTATTTATTAATAAATATGTTGAGGATGTTCCCCAAGCGTCTACAGCTAAAAGAAGAAAGCGAAGATTATAAAAGGTAATAAATAAGTAAAACAATGATGATACAGTTTTTGCTGGTTGTAAACTTTAGTTTATTTTAACAAGGGATTTTCCTGTGTTATTTCCTCTAAATAAACCAATGAATGCATCGATTGCATTTTCGAATCCATGTACAATAGTTTCTCGATATTTTATTTTCCCTTCTCGTATCCATTTCAAGTTTTGTAATACGCCTTCGATTGTGCGATCAGCAAATCTATTAACAAGAAATCCATGAATCGAAAGTTGCTTTCCTACAATTAAAGGCTGAAGTACAGTGGCTGAAAAAATAAAACAAAGATAAAATTATGTCAACACAAATACATAACTTAAGATTGATCTTAGGTTATTATGATTATTATTAGTTTTATTAGTTAGTTTTATCTATATTGTTTGAATTTGAAACTTATAATTTTGGCATTCAAAAGCAGTTCCTTGTGTAGAGTTACTGTTACTACCTGTTCCTTAAAAAACATTTTAGGCTTCAACAACAAATAAATAAAAACGTTCATATTATGACTTATTGGTACCTTTCATTTTATCTGGATTAGTTTCATTGTATGTAGAGATGGAACCGCATACGGCGACTCTTCCAAATTCATTCATTTTTGACATTACAATACTACTGACTTCACCACCCACATTATCAAAGTAACAATCAACGCCTTTCGGCGCGTTTTGGTCAAGATATTTTCCCAAATCCACTGTTTTGTAGTTAGCAGCAAAGTCAAAACCTAGTTCTTTGGTCAACCATTCACACTTTTCATCTGTTCCTGCGAATCCGATGACTCTACATCCTGGAATTAATACCTAAATAAATAACTAGTTGTTCGCCGCGCACTTGGACCTCGAACACAACACATTTCAATTTGAACATTTTTTACTAAATCGTGAATATTTCAAAAAACGACTGAACCGATTTTGTTGCCCAACGAACTTAAAATTCTGTTGATACAGTTTCTAAGAACATACCTTTTAAATGTTATCAAAATCAAGAGCGGTTCGAAAGTTATTGCGTTACAAACATACATACAAAAATGTGCTTGTCGTAGGTCTGAACGTAATTTATGTTAAGTACCTACTTAACATAAATTTTTTATGTTAAGTACCTACTTAACATAAATTTCGTATCTATGTATAGTATACACAGTATTTAAATCTATGCAAATCAACGAGCATGCATGGCACACCCACTGAGCCCACTAGGCAAGTCATCATTATCCTGGCTTGTCGAAGCTCCCCGAGGAAAACGGGATCCAGAAAGAAGGTAAATTACTACCTAAGTAAGAGTATAGATTTTTGCTTATTCAATATTCGGTGTTATTGGGAGCATTAGGAATTTGTGCTGCCGTTATTCGATGATATTTTTCGTAAGCCAAAATATCAGGGTTTTTGGAGAGGTTCTAGTAGGCATAATGATAGTTTTACCAAATAATTTAGCGATTTGGCCGACGTGAGAGCCCACTGCGCCTGCAGCTCCTGACACCACCACCGTCTCTCCTGGCTCAGGTTTGCAAAATTCCGTAAGTCCGAAATATGCTGTGTTGCTAAAATTAGAGGAGATAAAATTAATATTTCTCCTAGTTCAAAATGTCACTATTACTGCAAAAACATCGTCATGTCATTAATTCATTTAAAGTCCAGGCTGTATTGTGTGTTTTCTTTGATTTCCTTTGATAACTATTTATAAAACTTACCTTATTTAGAAAATTACCGCTCTCGCGGGAAACTCGGGAATCATTTCCACAGGATCAAACCGTCTAAGCATTCTCTGTATACCCATAACCTTACCATGCTGTTTCTTATTCTATCATTCAATCTACATAAGAGTAAATCCTCTTTTATAAACATATATTATTTTTATTTTTAATACATGTATTTTTATATAATTACATATGTCGATAATTCTTACCCAACTCTACCACAAACCCCAAGACCTAATGAAACTGGCAAGTCGCCAAAATCAGGTAATCGATACAAATATGGCAGTTTGGCAGAAAACCGCTCATCATCTGGTTTCGTGACTGTATAAGTTCGCCAACCAAAGTGACCCATTACCCATGTGCCTACAGGGTAGGCGTCGTTTCTACTTTCTATTACTCTGCAAAATAAAGATAGGTATAATTAGTATTTAAAATTTATTTACTAACTCCAAACTAATGGTGTTAGTATATAAAGACGTTCGTAAATAACAAGTTTTGTAAGTGTTTATTTTTAATACTGGCTGTGCCCGCGACTTCGTCCGTGGAAAAGTTATTTTGGGCATCATTGAAGCCCTCAAGGATGAATAATTTACCCCGTTTTTTTCACATTTTCCATTATTTCTTCGCTCCTTATAGTTGCAGCGTGATGTTATAAAGCCTCAAGCCTTTCTCGATAAATGGTCTATTCAACACAAAAAAAAAATTCAATTCAAACCAGTAGTTCCTGAGATTAGCGCGTTCAAACAAACAAACTCTTCAGCTTTATAATATTAGTAAAGATTTGCTAGACATAGAAAATATTTTACATTTTAGTGAAGCACTTCTAAAAGTACACTATTAAATACATACATATCATTTAGTCACGTCTATATTTTTTGCAGGGTAGAACTGATAGTCTTGAAGAAACTGAAACGCTGTTTGGCTTTATGAGAAAATTGACATTCAAATAGTGACAGGTTGCCAGCCCATCTCCTTAAAGAAGAATCCCAAGTTTATAAGCCTATCTCTTAGTCGCCTTTTACGACATCCATGGGAAAGAGAAGGAGTGGTCCTATTCCTTTTTCATTTGCTACCGGGAACCACACGACACACTATGTAATTAAATATAAACTGAAGAACTAACCGAGCAATCTGTCCTCCTATCATATCGTAAGGATATGATAAGTCTCGTTGCCATCTTTGGTAAGGATCTACACTAAGATAGACCGCTTCGGCTAAGAATTCTGAAATAAAATATAGTTTTTTCTGACAAAACCACAAACATAACTAGTTTATACGTTTATTTCAGCTTTTATTTTGAAAAAAACAAAAAATATACAAAATTATTATTATTGAAGAATTTATTATTGAAGATCAGTGGCAGTAGTCCCAGATACATTTATATTGTACAATGTTAATAAATTTATTAATTAGATATTTTAAATTGAACAAGCACATTTAATTTTTACATATTTAGAAGGAGCCTATAGCCACACCCCGTGCTCCAGAGAGGTGAGGATAGAACCGTGATTAACGGCAGCACCAGGAGGAAGAAGTAGGTACTTGACCAGAACCTGTTAATTATCAACCTGTTTTCGAAGATAAAAGAAAATAGTAATTAAAAAGACTGTTAATAGCGTTGGGTTAAGCTAAAGATTCCTTTTTTAAATAGATAATTTTTTGAGAACAAGTATAATTGAATGCTAGTTTAATTTTTACAGTACTAGGGTATGAATTTGACAATAAAAAATTGTCTGTTTCTTTGAACACGCTGATCTTCGTAACTACTAGACGAATTTAAATGGCACTTTTATTTAATATAGCCATGCAACAAATAAGATACAAATGATTTTAAAAACTTGAGAGGGCATGAGTTAGTCCACAATATGCGTCGAGATATGCTAATGTCTGGGCAAGGTACTTACTATTTTAACTGTCCAAATACCTATACCTAGTACCTATACTATAATACCTAGGTACTTACCTACTCTTGTAACAGTGGTTTAGGTTGTGGTTGATAAAGTAAGGTCAAACTTATAGATATACAATTATGCTGACAATTAAAGGCTAATAAGTAGGTATCTAAAATTATTATTTACCATTTTCTTGTAAGGCAGGCAAACTCTAGGGATGTGGACTATTTTTGGGAAAGTGTTTAAAACCATGCATAAGTACCAAATATTACCCAAACTATTTATTACTAGCTGTGCCTGCGACTTCGTCCGCGTGGAATAGTTATTTTGGGCATCATTGAAGCCCTCAAGGATGCTCCTTCCCCGATTTTTTCACATTTTTCATTACTTCTTCGCTCCTAATAGTTGCAGCTAGACGTTATATAGCCTAAAGCCTTCCTCGAGAAATGGTCTATTTAACACAAAAATAATTTTTCAATTCGAACCGAATTCGAGTAATTCTTGAGATTAGCGCATTCAAACAAACAAACAAACTCTTCAGTTTTAAAATATTAGTATAGATTAATCTAAGTGCCTATTTAAACAGAAATATGTACCTACAACTTACAAAAGAAAAAGAAATGAAAATGGAGAAACGCCTGTGCAATACTATGTTGCCGTCGTCGGGTCTTCCCGCACTCCCTTAGGGGAGTCGGAGTAGATTGGTGAGGGCTTTTGGCCCTCTTCAATGGCATCATCGCTGCCTACGACTGTAGGCAGGTCGATGGGGCGGCCGTGATGGCCTGGGTCTTCACGTCTTCATACACTGGGTGTTCCCATCGGCGGCGGCGTCGTCACTGGTCGACGACGTCTGCCGCAAAGCAGCGAGGGAAGGGTTTCACCCGACAGTCCGGAGGGCGGGCGTGGAGCGGCGCGATGCCGCAGGTGGCTGTGTGATGACGCGTCCGCCCTCTCGAACATCTAGGTTCTCCCACTTCAGGTCCCTGAGGATCATCGAGTTCCTCACGTAGCGCGGGGCTCCGACGACTGCTCTGAGACTTTGGTTCTCTTGGGCTCTGAGTCTTCTCCTGTTGGTCTCAGAGCAGTATGCGTACCACGCCGGGGCCGCGTACGTGAGGCGGGATCTGACGTACGTTTGGTAGATCCCGAGCTTCGTCCTCAGGGGGAGGCTGGAGGAGAACTGCGTGAAGACTTCCCCTGGCTGCCTTGGTCATGAAGCTTGCACTCGCCTTCCGCCCCTTTTATACCCTGCCGCCGCGAGACGCGTCGAGCGCGGCAACCGTTACGCAAAAATAATCCTTATAGCAAGATTCAGTATTTACGCGCGATGGCTTGTTAGCGTATTTCATTACATGTATAAGTTTGGTGTTTCTATACCGATTTCGATGTTTCTTTTTTTATTGAATAGGTAATTATATGAATTTTTAAGAATTACGAATGAGTGTAAATGTTATTGGTATTATAAACGTCAGAGTATTAAAATATCTCCGAACTGCTAAGCTATTAGGAATTACACGTGTTATTGTGAGTCAACCATAACAGATAGACTTATGCTGTTTTTTAATAATTTTATTTAGAATATTTCCGTAATACATGGTTTCGCTGTAGCTTTAACCATTGGGGCTGCACACGCGACGGAAGCTTAAAAAATCAAGTAACTTCTCCCGTTTTCCCAACATTTACTTTCACTGCTCTGCTCCTACTGATTGTAGCGTAATGAAAAGTATACTATAACCTGCTCAGGAGTATGAAGAATAACTGTACCTATTTTCGTTAAAATCCGTCAAGTAGTTTTTGTTTCTATAAAGAACATACAGACAGACAGACAGACAGACAAAAATTTTACTGATTGCATTTTTGGCATCAGTATCGATCACTAATCACCCCCTGATAGTTATTTTGAAAATATATTCAATGTACAGAATTGACCTCTCTACAGATTTATTATAAGTATAGATTATTTTTTTATTTCAAGTAATTCCTTTAAAATAATTGATTTAAAATTCCATTTAAAATATCGCGCCAAAACGCGGATACCTGTCAAACGGCCGCTGTGACGTCACGCGTTATAAAATATTGTCGAAGTTGTATGTATGTAATAGTTATTTCGAAGTTGTATGTATGTAATAGTTATTTCGAAGTTGTGTGATAATAATATGAATTCAAAATTTTATAAATATTGTGCGGTGCCGCAGTGTAAAAGTACATCTATTAAAACACCTGAAAACTGTTTATTCACGTTCCACGTACAAAAACGATGCGGAAAAAGTGTAAAACACAAAGTAAAATGTATTTCTGTGAGGATCATTTTGATGTAAGTTTGATAATATTTGTTACATTTACTTGTACATATTATAATATTTTTTCTCTTCAAGTTTTCAAAGACGAAAACTCGAATTTTTAGGTTAGAAATAATGTAAACAATGTTTCGTTCTTTCATTATAGTTGGCTAATGATATGGCAAAATCATATTATTTAGTTTTTACCTTATAATTTAAAAATACCTACTATTGCTATAATAATGTATCTTGAGTATATTTCTTACATGGATGTCTTCACATTTCTAAATTCAGCAGAGCAGAAGTTAGGTACTATTTGTTGCGAAGAAATTAGCCACCGTAAAGCAATCAATTCTTGGCAAATTTAAACTATCTGCCTTAATATATCCACTTTCCATTATGGGAAAGCCTTTAAAAATTTATTCAAAAAGATAATCGGACGGAAATCACGGTAATAATATGATCCAAATATCAACAAACACCATAATACTTGACAACGAAAATTCTTGTATTGCAACGCGTGACATAACGCGTTTTGATTGGTGTTCATTGTCACGTGACTTGAGGGTGAAATATTTTATTACATTTTATTAAATAAAAAAATAATCCCTTGTTTATTGAGGAAAATATTGTGTTTTTTATTATTTTTACTATAGAAACTACCTTTTCGTGGTAAAATTTTATACTTATTTGAGTACAGTCCACATCCCTATTGTGAAGTCGCTTTTCTTTGGTTCACCCACGAAAGGATTTAGAACGACATATTTTTTTGCTTTCATTGTTTTGTTGTGATATAATTGTAATGTAAAATTTTAATGACACGACTGTTCACTGCAATACTGTTCTGATACTAAAGTGTTTATTATTGTGATGACTTATTATGTATACCTATGTATCTATAGATAACAAAAGTATCTACGTTGAGATACGTGCAAGCGATATCATTGGAATGAAGAAAATATACGAAGGTAGATACCTACCTTTACTTAATAATATATAACTATATTGTACATTGTACCTACCTAGGTAAATTTATTCGTATTATTAATAAAGATGACTCTTAGGTATTTGTAAAATGTTCATACATATAATTATGTACATACCATCACGTGTCTCCCATTGGGGTAGGCAGAGGCTATGGATTTCCACTTGCTACAATCTCTACAGACCTCTCCCGCTTCCTTCACACTCATTAGGTACTCTCATGCATATTCAACGATTACGGGCAGGTGGGTACTCCTAACATTCCTTTTTTAAGACATAGTAGCAATCTCGCTTTCTGGACAAACCTAACTACTTATATAATCCTATTATGAATGCAAAAGTAAGTTTGTTTGTTTGTTTTCTTTTCACGCGTTGTCTATTCAACCAATCTTCTTGAAATAAGGCTCCCTACCTTAATAGGAATTTTTTTCATAGGCTAGCAAGTTACGAGAAATGAGAGATTCATATAGTTATTTTCAGTTTTGGGATTAGCTACGCGTATAAGGAGGAATGTTGTCATGTGAAAGAAGATGTAGTAACAGGAATAGAAAAGGGTTTGTTAAGACGGTTTGGTTATGTGGAGTGGATGAATGAAAGCAGATTGACTAATAAAATATACAAGGAGAGTGTGGAGGGAAAGGTCGGAGTTAGAAGGCCTATACGAATGTATCTTGATTAAATTAAGGACGTTCTGGTATCCGAAAGCTCCGAGCTTGCATGATGTTGCTTGTATGCAGAGATCGTGGCAAGTGGAAAGATGTAGTCTCTGTCTACCTTTCCGGAAAAGGGCGTTATTTTATGAATGTATAAGGAGGTAATTACATTGATATTAACAAAACAAAGAGTAAGTGTAACCTCTTTATTTACGTTTATTTCTTTTGATTCATCATCATTATATAGGGCTTTATTTCTCTTTGATTCTGCAAGAAAAATAAGTATGAATCAGGTTAGATTAGATGAGTAAATATGCAGCATATTATTATCTAAATATATAAAAGAAGAAACTGACATAACATAACATATAAGCGCGTTTATATCCCTTGCGGAGTAGACAGAGTCAACAGTCTCGCAAAGACTGAAAGGCCAAGTTCAGCTGTTTGGCTTAATGAGAGTATTGAGATTCAAATAGTGACAGGTTGCTAACCCATCGCCCAGAATCTCAAGTTTATAAGCCTATCCCTAAGTCGCCTTTTACGACATCCATGGGAAAGAGATGGAGTGGTCCTATTCTTTTTCTATTGGTGCCGGGAACCACACGGCGCGGCATTGAAATTACTTAATACAATTTACAATAAGTCTCCTTTTCGAGGTGAGGACACAATGGGGACTAACCCCAAAATAATAATATGTACTATGTATGTGTATTATGTAGGTACTTACAAATGCTTGAAAATGTATAAAATATCCTTTAAGGCGTAGGTGCGAGCATAGCAGCAGCAGTGAGCTTGGATATGATGCTGCCTGCCACCAAGTTGCCGTAGTAGGCCTGAGCGGCAGCAGCGGTGCTCCCGGCTGCTATCCCCGCGCTCCCGAACCCTAGCATGGGTGCGACCAACCCGGTGGCCAGACCCCCTGTCGCGTAGATCGCTACACCACCAGCTACGTTCACTACGAGGGCTGCGAGGAGACCCATTCTAAAAACCAAATTAATAAGTTCACAACTGTGCGTTTTTTAAATTGTGGGTCAGAGTGTGGCAAAGGGTGCGCACTTTTTGGGACTTAGAAAAATCTCGCCGATTTTTTATGCCCTATTAAGCCGTATTGTTTATGATGCCAGGGCTTAGGTATGACCATACAGGCCAGCGTTACATGGGACACTTTTTTGTAAACTCCTCCCTTCACCAAATAAAATTACGTAAAAGAAGTGACGATATCTCTGGAACTATGACCCGCAGCGAAAAAGTTCATATGACCTTAAGGGAAGCTTTTGATCGTATCTAAGCCGTCAGGGCTTAGATACGACCAAAAGCATCATCATAAAAAATAAGGCTTAATAGGGCATAAAATATCGGCGAAATTTCCAAAAAAAAGTCCCAAAATGTGCTTTCGTATAAGTACACTAACCGGTCGGTCGTAATTCAAAATCAAGTCTTCAATTTTAAGGCCATTCGTTTTCGAAAATTTTTCCATCAATGTGGAAATGGATTATCAGGATGGATTAAAAATTAAAACATCTCACTATTTTTATTGTAATCGCCACCACAAAATGGCGGACTGATGCTTCACTAAGATTTCTGTGCCCTTTATGCAGCTAATTAACTAACTTGGCTAGTAGGTAGTTCGTTATCGGATCTAAAAACTGAAACAATTAAATACAAACTAACTTACCTGATTATGACAACTTGTGCGTAAAATTCAGCGTACTGACTGGCGTGCCGACTTATGAGATTGTGGTATTTATAGACTGCATCCGCAGGCCACTCTACAAGTCCATTGTCCAATAGCACTTACTGCGTACACACGAGGCAATATAGAAGAGAGACAAACATACTTTTGGTAACAATGCTAAACCTCTATTAACCAGAGAGATAAACTTATGTGATGAATAAAATTATGCATCTTACTGTTAAACGTTAAATTGTGCCAGTGCCAGTGCCTCACATCATCACTCATCTCATAATTATTATTTGTACTCTTTCTAATATACAGCTTTTGTGGACTTTCTGTCTTTTCAAGACTGTTGTGTTGGTTCTGCAAGCCCGCAAAGCATACCTATAGACGTGATAATATGTACGTATATACATACATAATATTTAGATATACCTACATACATTTTAGTAGAATTTAGAAGAATCATTCTACTCAGTCCTTTTCTATTCAGTCCTTTCCAGGCTTATGTTAGAGGTATTTCGATATTAAACCAGTAACAATATCCTTTCAAAAAATACCGACAGCTTACCTACCTAAATGTAGTGGGATAATAAGTTTACAAAAAATATTCTCTTATTTTTTATCTAATTTACAAACAGACTGCCGTAGGCACTGAGGGCTGAATCAGCCTTTCTAAGAATCGTTACCAAAAGTACAGTTATATCTTACACTAAATGAACACAACACTATTGATCGTGACGGGTATTAACCGAAAGTTTTAGTTGCCAATGTTGTTGTTACTAGAAATTATGGGTTGCCGTATCCAGTATTTATTTGTTGCCCTATTATATATACAAATGATATATAGTATTATATACAATTTGTATATAATATAATTTGGTTAAAATATGTAAAATATAAAAAGTATGCTTAAATTTATAAAAGTTGGGTCTTTTTAAATTTAAGCATACTTTTGACGACAGGCAGTGGAAGTTAACTTTGTTTAAAATGTGTGATACTATAGGTATCACACATTTTAAACAAAGTTAACGTAAAAACTTACCAAAATAAATAGTTAAAGACCAATATTCGCATACGACTTGTTGTAGCCGGCGACAAGACAAATGGCAAGCCTCAATATGATTTGCATGATGTTGCCCAGATGTGATTGCGTTTGAAAATAGTCCGTCTCATGTAGAAATGATGAATGGTATAGCCTAAATTTAAATTAAACTTAGTAAAAGTAAGAAGACTTTCGAAAATAATGTTGTCCTAATCGAAACAAGAATCAATCGTTTAAAAACTATTTTGTAAAGAAATCCCCCATGTAGCTTCTGTATCGAGTAGAGGGTTGTTGGCAACACTATTACCGACAGAACTAGTTCGGTAAAAGGCTAAGAGTATTCAATTAATGTCAATTGTAAAAGGCTTATTTCACTACCTACTCAATTTTAAAGGACTAATGTTATGGAGTATGGTTTTGTTTGTTACGAATAACCTAAAAAAACGGACCGGTTAGTAGGTATATAGACTATGATTTGTTGGTATCTAATTCAGATGATTAGCAGATATATACCTAAAGAAGCGTTATCATTCAGACTTAGATTAGATATGTATGTGTACAAATGTGATGGTTGTAATTTCCAATAACTTTATCTTTTTCTAAGTATTCAAAATTGTAGTTTTTCTAAGTAATACATCTATTTTTTACTAGCTACTCGTAGTTTATATTACTAAGCCGCGGCCAAATAGGTAAAATTGGGTGGCTTGCTTTTTAACATCTACGGAAAAAGATGGACGTTATAAGTTTTGAGTTGCCTGAATGTGCAGGTTTACTCACGATGTTTTCCCCCACCGTAAGAGCATCGGTCAGTATTCAAATTAATGTGCAATTCTTAGAAAATAGTTATTGGTACATGGCCGAGGTAGGATTCGAACCTCTGCACCCAACCCATACACATTACTTGCGCATTTTTGTTTCATTGTTTATTAAAAAATACACCAAAACTACAGATAAAATACAGCTACAGGTAAATAACTTTGAAAAAAGGCATTTGTACACATTAAAGATTTTGAACATACATAAATAAAGTTCCCATTGTATTTCTCATTAAGGAAGATCATCAGTGCCGGATTAAGCCAGCGCGGGGCCTGTAGCAAAGTCTGTCAAGAGGCTTTTGGGTTGCTATAGTTTCTCAATTTGAAGGGTATTAAATAAAACAAAACTATTACAAATAAACTTTTCTGCATTTCATATGGGCAAATTTAGAGATAACACTTTCACTAAATCACTAAATCATCTTTAAGCAAATTATAATCTATATTCATCAAAGTAAGGTGATTAAAACGTTCTTGGCCCATCGTGTTTCTTAACTCGTTTTTAATACATTTTAACGTTGAAAAAGAACGCTCGCCACTGCAGTTAGTGATCATGAGAGATAAGTAAATGCGCAAGGCAATTTCTGTGTTTGGGAAACACGATTCTAAGGACTCTGGTTTCTTGCTATCAATAACTGTAGCCACATCTGTTTTCAGCAGTTCAGCGAACTACACTAATTCGTCGCCTAGGCTAATCTCCAAATCATCTTCGTAAGCACTGACCAAACGCGAGGTGCTTTTTCAAGAATGGGCTCACATTCACATCTAAAGTCCTTTTAAAAGTTTTTCTATGTTGTTCCAAACATAAATGTACAGCATTTTCTTATTGTTTAATAGTCGATAGAATCCTATTTTATTTGATCGGGTTGTTACGACTTGCTCGTTTGATGACAATATCAGGGGATTCCCCTGTTAGTTTGGCACATTTAAAACAAATGCATCCTTTTAAACATAGACTATAGCCATGCTTCAGAGCCGTTTCAGCCTATTTTTATTTAAATTTAACATCATCATTTTCAGATTTAAAAATCCCTCAAAAACTATCTACGTCACACGCTTTATTAAAGATGAACGAAAAGAAAACGATACTACAAAAAGAAATTAAAACTAAACATGTAAATAAATGTCTGAAAAATAAATTATTTTTCTAGTATCAAGATCAAGTAAAGTACAGAGTTGTCGAGATCGCTCAGCTGAATGAATTGTGTCGTTGACCTCTGAATCTTACGCGTCGCTTTTCCGCCGGCCGGGGTGATATGACGTGTTAAGGATTGTGGATTTTGATACTTTTATTTTTTTCGTACTTTCTGAAATATGAACCGATATTTTTCTTTTAACGTTTTTAAATATCCTTTAGATGAGTACACTTAACAGTTAAATTTATGCAGTTGAATTAAAAGTCACCTGTATAAACTTACATATTTATGAGTACACTCAGTTGTTAGATGCAACAGAATACAGTCTTAATACTTACTTGTCTACTTTATTTTTATTTCTTTAACACCTTCGATCATATATGAATGAAGATACCAATGTCATGACTAATAATAGATAAGTACCTACTACCAACAGATTTAACAATCTCAAAAAAAGGCCACGCTCAACTGTATGGCCAAATTTTGGAATTGAGATTCAAACACTGACAGGTTCCTAGCCAATTATGTCTAACAGAAGAATCCCAAGTTTATTAGACCGTCCCTTAGTTGCTTTTTTACACTATCCATTGAAAAGAGGTAGAGCGGTAACTATTCTGAAGTGACGGCAAAAAAAATAAAGGTTTTTATTTATATGTATTTATTTTGGTTAGTATAATTTAAATGTAAATTGTAGTACTTAATACATCTATTTCGCCGTCTAATAGATCCACTGCTAAGCAAAATCCACTTTTTTCTTGCTGACCTAACGACTGTCTTCATTAACATTTATGCACATCTACACTAATAATAAATATAAAAGTTTTGTACCTATTCTTGTAATTATGTTAACTTTTAAACTACTGAATCGATTCTGATGAAATTTGGTACACTGATAGAGTAGACCTTTAGGAATAACTGTTCCTCTGGAAATTCTGACGTGACTGTATCCCCGTGCAAAAGCTAGTTGTAACTTTCTCTCAACGGTAGAACCGCCGGGTTGATGAGACATACTAACATATCATCACGTCTATATCCCTTGCGGGGTACACAGAGCCAACAGTCTTGAAAAGACTGAAAGACCACGTTCAGCTGTTTGGCTTAATGTTAGAATTGAGTTTCAAATAGTGACAGGTTGCTAGCCCATCGCCTAAAAGAAGAATTCCAAGTTTGTACGCCGATACCTTAGTCGCCTTTTACGACATCCATGGGAAGAAGATGGAGTAGTCCTATTCCATTTTCTATTGGCGCCGGGAACTACACGGCGCGCGGGTTGATGATCATCGGTTGAAAATCAGGTACTTGTCATGTCCCGATAAAGGTTACATTCTAAATTATTTATGTACAAATTTTGCGAGCACTCTTATAATTTCTATCTTAACAATACCGAAAGACCTAAAAGAGAGCCAAATTATTATTTTACATTCCTTTAATTTTTTTTACATCATACTAGGTTCAAAAACTCACACAAGGTAAAAGTATCTATGAACTAGGTAGGTGGCTTACCGCCGTTCTTACAGCCAGATTTTTATAATACTCGTATGCTTAGTTACTACGTTATGTGAGTATCTTTATGAAAACATGAGCTTATATTTAATCGTTAAACAAATTTAGTCTTATAAGAACATAAAATTCAGACCTTCCTTACAAAGTGGCATCGGCTGAACGAGTTCATTGATCACTCAATTTGTATGGGGTGGCATAAATATTTATTTTACCTACAGCTTCACCAAATAAACTTAATTGTTAAGATTAAATCATAGCTGGAAGGAATGAATAAATAGGTGATCCTCTTCTTTTAAATTTTCACATCATTTTTTACTTCTTGATTTTACAATGTTTATTATAACAATAAGTAACTACTAAGGTACTTAATTGCATTTGAGTTTTATGAAACAGCCGGGATTAAAACTGGCTGTGATGTTCATTACAATGTTTAGGTACCTACTTTAATATTAAAAAATCAAAATTCATCAATACTGCATATAGGTAATCAACAAACGCACACATTTACTCTGCACTCCTCATAAATTATAAAAATGTGCTTGAATCTTAATGCAAAAAATGTAGCGGCATATCCATATGAGAATTCTTGAGCCCTATCTGAAAATATAAATTTGTATCCATTAAAATATATTTATTAAACTTCAGTAACTACTTAATTATAAAAATCAAACCAGAAACGAGATATATGAACCCACTAATGAAACGAATGATACATTTACGACTTCTCTTCTTCTTCCGCTTGGCGTTAATCTCGGTCTCATTCTCACCTCCCTAAAGCGGTGCCCGGGGTGCACCTTTGACCATACGTGATTCTGCAGTGGGTAAGTCAGGGTTTTACACGAAGCGTCTGACCTGGATCCACAACATTTGCAGGAGAACTCAACCCATATAGGATTATGGCTACACATCCAGTTACATCAAATAAAGGCTTCAAAATTTTCCCTCACCGTAAAAAAATATTATACAGCAATAGAGAGGACGGCTTATTATAATGATAGGGATGGTTGAAATAACGAGTGCAAGTAACTATTTATAGTCTATATATATATAGGCATATTTGCGAGAAGTGTCTGCACTGCACGCTTATTATCATATTCATAAATTTTTTTAACCAGGATCCGAAATGGGTTGGGGTTACCCGGGAAAGGTTGCTGAGGTCAGATGGGACTTTCGTCTTAATATTTGAGTTTCAAGTCCAATGGTCCAAGGGCAATGTGTCAAGCGTGTACCCCGGGCTCCTCTCCAGAGTGTAAGGATGTTACCTGGCCAATAGACAGGGGAACAAGAAGATAATAGAGGAGATGCCCCTATCAATGGATAAATTTTTGTGAAACTGACCTTACGATGTCAGTTCATATCCTTCAGTCGTACGTGAGCGTCGTCAGAGGAGAGGCGACTTTCCTCCGTCACCGCGGTGCTGGTCACATTCGTACTCTTGCGGAACTCCGACGTGATGGGAGGCAGACCACGGATGCTGCGGTATCTGAAAGTGAAATTCATAAGTGGTCTATTTTGTTTTCAAAGCACTTTTTACCTAGTACAACTGGCGTGAGCCTAATGCGTGATGGTCAAATAAAAGGAGTCATTCAGTCGCTTCGTGTCTATGTCCTCAGTCATTTTTTATATAACTACTTATATGTATATAATATCTATTGCATTACAGTGTGCATCCATCGACATTAACGAGATGTCATATAGTGTCCCTTTTTGTACTAAAAACCGCACTATAAATATAACATGCACAGACATCCTCGCCTAACATAGACCCACCAGTGCGTCATACCAATTCAAGGGCTCTTTAAAACCCATTACAAACACACATTAGATAACATGATGAAGAGCTGTTGATAGAACAAGATTGTAGTAATCGCAGTCTCGTCCAAATCATTAGAGCCGTTTGTGAGAGTTTTTAAACCGACTTAAAAAAGAGGAGGTTGTCAAGTCGTACCATGTACACTTTAAAAAAATGTGTATGCCAGCTGGTTCTCTTCCCGTATACATTGTTAATCAATCACGGGAAGAGATAATATACTTGGGATTCTCTTAGATAATGAGTTAGCAACCTGTCACTGTTTGAGTCTTAATCCTATAATTGAGCCATACAGCTGAGCTGGTGTTTAGCGGCTGAGTGGTCTTTCAGTCTTTTCGAGACAGTTGGCTTTGTCTACCCCTTAAGAGATAAGGACGTTATTATATTGCATGTATGTTCCCCCGCAACCCCGGGTCGTCTTCAGGGAGATTTCGGTTGGGCCAAAAGCTATATTTTAATGTGAACACATGTAAAGCGTATTTTAGCTTAACACAATACTTAATTATGTTAGTCGACGTACCATATGGCTAGGCTGGCAAACTATGCAGGACGATTTATGGCACACATAATTTCACGCAAATGAACGGTCAACCCAGGTCACATTGATCGCAAACAAAGCAATTTATCAATATCAGCTTTCTTTCCTTCAATTTAGTTATCATCGAAGAGCGTCGCGTAGGTGGTCGAAAAGTAGTGGGCACAGGTTCAAATTCAATGACTTCTTCTGATTTATGTACATTCGTTCGAGTGCTAACCAGTGCTCTTACGGCAAGGGAAAAACATCTCACTAACTATCACATTAATAAGAGCATCAGTTAGTATTTAAACTAATGTACATAACTTCGAAAATCATTGGGCCATACAACTTCAATCTTTTTGCGCCATACACATTTCAACCGGGCCAAACCTTCCGTTTCGACCTCTGACGCTCTTAAGAGATACCTTATGTATCTCAATCTAAAAGTCAATCAACGTTTATTTCTTAATTTCGAGAAAGACAGATCTAAGAGAAAAGGAATTTGTATACTTAATTTCAGGTCTCTGGATTCAGCAGTCTGGGCTATGCGTTACCTGCCTTTAGATAGTTTCAGTTGTGAAACAATGTGCCAGTCCTTTATTTTTAAGGATTTTCCACACAGTTAGTGATTAATCATTTGAACTACTTAATTGGTTGGTACAGTACAGACCTTCTTCTCGCCAAATTGCGGACTTTTTTCTTCCAAACGAAGATAATGAATATAAAGAAGCCAAGCATGATGTTGGAGATGTCCAACAGGACCCAGTACCAGTTGGAGCCACCCACTGCGAAGCTCACCAGCTCCACCGTCCAGTTGATGCCCATCACAATGAACAATTTCAAGTAGAGAGAGTATCTGAAATTGAACACACACAATAAATTTACAGCAAATTACAATAACAGGATGGCCTTTATGATGGATTTATAGACCTACTCTATTTACCTAACCGGTATTCTAGTGTCATAGATGACACTCACCACTTCACCCAAGTCGCTGTTACGCGGAAATTCGCTGAACAGCCGGGAAGAAAGTATAGGTATCTGTACGTATTTCATTTAAAAATGTTGTTGACCAATGGTATGTATGCAATGCTTAATTAAAACATCAACTAATGAATCCTTGTAAACATTGTTAACAGCATATGACATTTTCTAATTAATCAACATAAGTATCATGTGTGGTGAGGAGTGCCTGCTCATTATCTATGACATTAATCCATCTCAGGTCAGGATATCGGGTAAATAAATTAGCTGTAACGAAATACCTACACCCAGGTAATTATCATATAGGTACATAGTGATATTATAACATACAAGTTTACTTGGTCTAAGGCCTAATCCTGTATGTACGATAATGCTGTAGGTAAAGTTAAAATTATTAGCCATGAGTCGCCAAAGAGAATTGAGACTATATTTAAGACTAGCTGTGCCCGCGACTTCGTCCGCGTGGAATAGTTGTTTTGGGCATCATTGAAGTTCAGTGTTTCTGAAGATTAGCAATTACAAACACCATTAGTAGTAGTATAACAAGATACAAGATTTAATATTGAGTAAACCTTACCTTTGTTTGTCTTGCTTGAGCTTAGAAGTTGACTTGGAACCCTTCAAGATGGCGGTCTCCTGTCGGATGGAGCGGATTCTGTGGGCCGTGATGGTAAATAGCACCAGATTGCAGATCACCAGAGCAAGCACAGACGGGTAGAAGTAGACTAACTCGCTCAGCCAATCTTTTAAATTAAGAAATAGAAAAGGCAATTAATAACTTTAGTACTTGTTATTAATATATTACGTACCTATGTATAATAGAAATGTAACTAAACGTCTCTAAGGGCTCTCTAAAGGGGCAACACAGGTTGCCAGCTGTTTTTATTTTAAAGGCTAGTTTAAATTTAACAGGTAAAATTAAACAGGTAATTGTTAGCAAAGCCTGTCTTTTTTAACATTCAATTATCCGTAAAATGTTTCGTCATTGTTCAACATGTTTACAGGTTAACAGTTTATATAGGCAATTTGGTAGATATGTCTTATTCTGAATATTTTGAATTCACAAGGAAAATTTATCATTTAATCGCTTAAACAAATTGACGCTTTAAATCATAATGCCTTTAAATCCGATGCCGCATAAAGGTTTTGAATTCCCATTTCACACTGGGATTTCAAATGATCCAAGTCTATTGTGATGGTTACCTGAATTCTTGATATATTCTGCATAAAATGATAATTTTACGTACTTTGTATTCGATTGAATGTATGTGATTTAATAAATGGGTGGCGTCTTGAAATGAAGGTAATGTGTTCTTATGAAAATGGTTTTATAATTCTTCTTTCTATGATGAAATGTTTTTTTTATAAATATCGTCAAATTGTTCTACTGTTAAAATTTGTGAGATCCATGAAGACTGTTGACTTATTCAGTGCCGAAATAGCCAGGAATTCAGGATACATTCTGTCCTAAGCTATTTTGTGTAAATTAAATAGATTTTTTCTTGCGACTTGTATTTGAAGCAAAGACTGTAACTTCAAGATAAGAAAAATAAAAAATATAAGGTTACTGAGATTATGGTTTTTGTCAATCACGATACCGTGTTTATTTCACACTACAAAAACTATAATCCGATGGGATACGCAGCCGGCGAACCGCGTGTTGATTCATAACATCTGCTGAATAAGACTCTTTACGGTACGAGTGGGTACTTATATTTTAGGAAACTATTTATATCTCAGACTACACAATAGTTTTTAAGCAAGAGAATTAAACCAAATCGCGATTGTCCTTTTCAAATTTGCTAGTTTTTCCTTCAACTTCCGCTGGTGTTACAAATAGAGTGTATTTATAAATTGAAGTAAATTAAAAAATCTAAATAAAAGTAAAACCAATAAAACTTGTATATACCAAATTTTATCGTTGAGTTAAATTAAAACATAACACAAGCCTCGACCCTACTTTAGACTAGCTCTATCTGTGTAGGTAAATAATATACTCGTAGTACATAATAGTACTCGTATACGCAACGATTACTTAATGCAATATAAAAGTCCCAAATCAAACTTACTGCTGAACCAGCATTTTCTGTCTCCAAAGCCTGGCTTGATGACCCAGTAAGGCAACTTGGCGTACTGCATGCTCAGAGTGCAGGCTGTGAGGAGAGCGGGCATCCCCCACGCGTACACGCCATACACGGCGAATCTCCTCATTTCCCGCTTTTTGGTGGAGGTGCTGCCACGGTACCCGCTGTAGAAACAAATAGAATATTTCATAATATGGATGGATAATGGACATATAAGATTGTAAATGACAGTATGCACTAGAGGAAACATTGTCCTTTATTACGACACGTCATTTTGAGATAATTCGTATCAACTATGCTTATGTGAGTTTTGTCATGGTTCAGCTGAACCCGTGATGGGACTTAAGCATGATTGGACACTTAAACATATAAAGAAGAGAGTTTTAAAAACCAAGTTTGTAAGTAGCACTGGAAAAAACATGTACCTAAGTACTTAACAATCAGAGGCCTCAACAAAACCATTTTGTAAAAATATTGAAAAAATATACAGTTCTACTATCTTCAATGTGTCAAGAGGTGAAGATATACGCGTAAAATAAAACCATCAAACATACAGATGTTATGAACATGTTCCGTAACATAAATCATCACGAGTAGGCACATCTGGTGTAAGTACATTGGAAATATAGGGTTTCCATAACAACTTACGAACTTGATACTAATGGCTCTTTTCTGAATTATGTAGTTACATTAGTATAAGTGCTCTTATATACAGCGAGTAAAAAATTCGTGACGAAACCTAGTTGTACATTTCGCTAAACATTGGAAAAAGCGACTGCATGGCTTACGTTCCCATGTAAACGTCGCGGAGGTCAAACGAGATTCTCTTTGTGTAGAAACCTGACTCACCTAATCCAGAATCATGCTAACAGACGACCCTCAGGCTCTCTCCAGGCTGTCTTCAGGTCTATTCTCAGTTCTTTAATTTTATTCAAATGACCGTAAGTTATTTCCATTAATTTAATTTTTTTTATGACTTTCGGCTCTGTATTCTTCTCCGTGTTGCTGACTGTACATGTTGCCTACAATTAAACAATATAATTATTGTTAATTTGAACAGAAATAAAGAACTGAGACCTAACCTGACGAGCCTGAGAGTCGTCTATGACCATGATTCTGGATTGGGTGAATTGGGTTTCTACACGAGAATTACTAGAAATAATTTTGAAAAATATCATACAAAATAAATAAATATGTAAAGCAATTAAGATTTTACTACTATTATTTTAATTAATATACCACTGCGATTGCTGAGCTGTAGCCGCACTGCCCGGGCTATTATCCATAATCCAAATGAAAGCATTAAAAACAACAAACAAACCAATGTAATCAATAAACTGAACTGTGGTAGAGCCCACAATATCCAAACGATAAGTAATTAAGATTAAAAAAAAAAACTATCTTATCTTTTCACTATTTTTTAACCAAATTAAAGCAGCAACTGAAGTTTTATTAAAATCAGAGTACATTGTGACACAAGATTTATACATATTATATATCTATTATGTACTTGTACAGTACCCTGCCAATTAACATGATATTCATACAAACCATAATCATGAGGAATAAAATTTCTCTGCTTAATTTAACATGTATAAATAAAATCTTTGTGATTTATAAGCAACCCTTATTCTGTCGCTCTTAAGTATGAATAGCATGCAAACCTTGGCCATATTTCCCTTGAACCACGGTTTTCTAGGAAACAATTGTGGTGAGCTTTATATGGCCGTTAATTGCCACATTTACCCCATGACATTGAGTAGAGTTTATTACCAACCACAGTTAACCCTGCTGATTTGCTTTTGATTTATAATTTAAAAGCTAATAAAGATAACATCTGGTCTTTCAGACATGTAGGGGTTTAATTGCCTCTTAAAATTCCTCTTAAATATTTCAATAGGACCGGAATAGTCCAATATTTTCAAGGCAATTGGTTGTGATTTTTTGTTGTTGGATCTTCCTGTTAGTTTTCACTCTCAGCTAATTTTTCTCATGTTCATTTAACCTTTCTACCAAATTTTAATAGGTACGCGATTCCTCAATTTAAACGTATTGGCTCACACAGGGTTCCATGCAATGAATCTCAGACAAAATCATATAACCAAAATCAGAAAAAATATAATAAGATCCTATTATTACTTCGATTGCTGTACCGTATGCCGTACACCATATACCGCTGTAAGTATCTTATACTTAAAACTTAAATATTTTACAGGCTGTTGCAATTCTGTGGCCGTACCATCGTAGGCGGCTTTTTAAAATATTTTTTTGGTCTTTATATATGTGGGTCTTTGAATTCATATGGATAAGAACATACAAAATATAGTAAGGCAGAAAAATGGGATGCTTGGTTCTAAACATCTACCTTCAAGCGGATACTGTTTTGAGAATCAGCATATCAATTATGTAACTAATTAGTTTATATTTTCGGGTTTTACAATCGGGCCAGAAAGGAAATAAAATTATGAAAGCATCTAACACGTCAGGTTACAAACATTGATTTGCAACCTGCACCCGGACTTACTTGTAGGTAATGTGTCACCACTGTGCTAGGACTTAGTGTGTAATATATTTTTTAAGGTGTTATATAAAGATTCCAACGAGATAATAGTTAGGGAGGCACATATCATGCCAACTTACAAACACCGACCTGCAACCTTGACCTTTATTAGAATAACAATTAGGAAGGATCACGTCATACCAGGTTACTAAACATTGACCTGTAAACTACACTAAGACTTTAAAAAGACCCTGGAACTAGATAAAATAAATAATTAGGAAGGCACATATCATGCCAGGTTACAAACATTGAACCTGTAAGCTACACCTAGACCTTTAAAAGGACCCTGTGACCTGATAATATAATAGTTAGGAAGGCATCTTTCATGCCAGGTTAAAAACATTGACCTCTAAACTACACTTAGACTTATAAAAGTAGCCTGGGACTAGATAAAATAAATGGTTAGGAAGGCACATATCATGCCAGGTTACAAACATTGACCTGCAAGCTACACCTGGACCTACAGGTAGACGCTGCCAGCGGGCGGCACCGGCCTCACTGATCTGCGAAAAGGTCAATTCTGTTACTGAATGCAACTAAGTAGCGGGTTTTGGCATACTTATTAGCACAAGCCGCCACCAAAACGAACAATCTTTACAAATGAATAGGCTCTAAATAGTTACATTATGTATAATACCAAATCATACCAAAATCAAAAGTGGTATAAATGATAACTCTTTTATTACTATGCTCTTACTTCTGTATTTGGCGATATAATGATTTACTATCAGACATCTATTATCCGCTGAAAAACTAAGCCTAACTATTCTAAAACTTGTTTCCATCCTAAGTCTATAATGTGCAAAAAAATGCTGACCCCTAAAAGGCTGAAAACAGACATTAAATAAATTTATAAATTTCAAAAAAAGTCTGTTTTAAGTATAAGTGTAGGTAGTCGTGTGTAAAATATTATTAGGATCAAGTACCTGAAAGTTCTCCAGATGTCGAAGCACATGACGTTGAGCCAGAAGAAGCTGGTCTGAAATGAGTAGTACACGATGAACGCTGTAAAGAGAACGCATCATTAGAATCATATTTTTTAAATGTCATTAAATAAATGATTATGATGCTCATTCAATCCCAGGAGCCTTTAGGTTCTATTTATATGATTTAACTAGAGGCCAGCTATGGCTGCGCCAGAGTATTTCCGAAAATGGTTGGTACGAACGAACAAAGTATAGCATGTTTAAGCTAGGTAATTATTTCTTTTACACTTTGTACCGAAATTTGGACATTTTTCGGTACATTTATACAAATAAATTCATCCCTCTTAATGTATACATTTCATCACAAATTTGAATACAAATCTTTTGGAAAAGATTTTTATGCCTTTTTTCCCGGACGATTTAATTAATTTATACTAGCTACACTGCGGACGGAAGTATTTAGGTTTTTTTTTGTACATATAATTGTACGATTTTACAGAAAAACTTTATAACTTTTAACTTATAATTACATAGTTTAATTTTGTTTTACATATTTTTTTTCGTTACTATTTAGGAAAAAAAATTGTTGACAAAAATCTAAATGTTATGGTAAATTAATAATCTGATTAATAAAACACAATCTGATCCCGCGCGATCCAGAGTATTAAAACGGCGGGAAAACAAACATCTCGCGTAATTCGCCACATATTTATAAATCTGCCGAAAGTAGGTAAATTTGGGATGGAAGTGACGCACTTCCTTGAATACTTTATCTATATTTTATGCGACTGAAATATTTAAGTGGAAATTAAAATTTGAAATGACTATTTCAGATTCTAAATGATATGAAACGTGAAAATAGAAAACAACGCGGGCTAATTGCTTTGAATTAAAGAGAATAAATAGAAGTAAAAATATCAAGTTTCCTTAGTAAAAATGAAGTATGGATATATTTTATAGGATATATAAGGAATGCCTTTTATTCATGTACGCACAAATATGAAACTCACACTCATGTATCAAATAGGAAATGCACACCAATCATTTTTCTCCTATAGCGAATAGGTACATCAATCGCCCCCAATATCAACAATCACAAGCATAAAGGTCAGTCAGAATAAACATTGTCCCGGTAAAAGTGTTGGTTAGATGACAGCAGAGTATAAAGACTTCTAAGAGACAAATATTTGGATAACCTAATACATTTAACCAAATATATATCTCAATTACAGTGCAAGTAAATATTTATACTTTGCGTTCCAGTTCGTAGGATGGCTGGCTGATTTTTAAGTCGGATTTTCTGTGCATAAATATGAGACTTGTTTTCTATCACGCTTGTCAACAATTCTACTTATATAATACAGTTTACTATATGTATTCTTTTTCCTTCTGGTTTTAGTCACAGTTGCATTCTCACTGCACTGGAGAGGAGCCGCCCGAGGTATGCTTTTGTCCATAGATCCTAGATTGGGTGAGGCAGGTTTTTACATGAAGCGATTCCATCTGACACCTCTTCAATCTTTTGTAGGGGAACCTAGCCTGTATTGGATTGATCATGGTTACATATCCAATTGCCTACATGTGTAGATCGTAAAATCATCTTCGAAAATAGTACTTGACTGAGGAAGGATTTGAACGTGTGCTCTTTATGCGCATCACGCATTTTAACTGGCCCCTTACCAATTCGACTGTATTGCTCTATTTACTAAAACTCGTTTATAGGTAAACTATCTATTAGTTTTTTAAGTTTTATTTATTAAATATTATAATTAGCTTAAAATTCAATAAAATACTGTATTACATAGGTACGTTTAATAACTAAAAATGCTGTATTATATTATAGGTGATTATAATAATAACACAAAACAAATGAGTGACACAGTACCATTCATTATAGTCGCGCCCTGAATCGTCATGGCTAATTAAATTAGCTGAAGCTATTATTTTTGGATGATATTATGCATGTAATAGGCAGGTGTGGTGCGTTAGCGACGAATATATTGTACAGTTGACATACAAATCTTTGTTTTAGAATTATTCCTGTATATATTTATTTTTTATTTATTTTATTTGGTTCACGGCACTTTAGAATAGGACCATTTCATATCTTTCCCATGGATGTCATAAAAGGCGGCTCAGGAAAAAATGGGATTCCTCTTGTATTCATTACATGGCTACAGCTAAAAATATATTTTCAGTAGGTATTTTCAAGACTATTTTGTGTTTGTATAGCTTTGTCTACCTCGAAAATGATAATGAGGATATTACCAATATGTATGTTGTTTGTTTCAACTATCACTAAAAATCATTTGTTTCAACTATCACTAAAAATCATGTCTATTTTTTAATTTACAATGGGTAAGGTAGTTTTTAGAAGTACTTTTATTCCTACTTAACCGGTATTCATATAAAGAGCAAGTTTTAATCAAATTTTAATATGGCGTTCAACAATCCATTTATTAGAACCATTGATTTGCTGTTAAACCTTTCCATTGCTTTGCTGTACGTATATATGCCACAGATATTGGAATAGTAGGTA
Organism: Amyelois transitella; assembly: GCF_032362555.1. Classification (NCBI taxonomy): domain Eukaryota; kingdom Metazoa; phylum Arthropoda; class Insecta; order Lepidoptera; family Pyralidae; genus Amyelois; species Amyelois transitella. Next base: position 3,480,417 of record NC_083516.1, on the reverse strand, counting down.
GGTATATCTAACTATATAATTATATTTTATTCCGATCATGTAGTTTCACCAGAGATGTACCCCGCTAGAGGTCACATGCTATTTTGAAAGAGACTAAAGTGGAATTTATTTTTTATAGGCTAATGGTGTGGCGAGCTTAGAGCAAGTCGAGCTTCTGAGTCTGTGTTGCTCTAAGGTGGCGAGTGTGAAAAAGACTGTGTTGGCGATGGTAGAGTTTGAATATCAAATAATAGAAGAATATAGCTACGCTCTATTAATTTACCTCGAGGAGATATTTTATGTAAAACCCGTGACAATCTCAACTCTCTTTTTAATAATGAATGCATTAGACAATATAAGTTTTTCTATTTCTTTTCGTAACTATGAGTTTTTTTGCCAACTACACCTTGTTACTACTGGCGAGGCGGGACAGTAGTCCCGCCTCGCCACTAGGAACTGTTAAGTGAAATTCTGATTGTAAGTATTTAGCGACCTTCGTGTAAAAAGTTTGATCGTGTAGGACACGCGATCTCGCAAATGAAACAGATTACCAACATTACGTCATGTTCCACTTTTTTAAGTACAATCAGGAATTACAAATGCACCCCAGGTGTAGAAACAAGGGTTCGAAGAGGTGGTGGTAAAGATACTATCATTGTAACCGAGTTTCTATAGGTTAAAATCCTTATTAGTAGATAACTTAGCTAAGGTGGGTCGTGGAAATCAAATCAAATATGTTTTATTGTGAATGATTGATACATATTTACAAATATAAAAGAGCACACTGACTGAAATATTCCATAGTGAGGTTCCTGAGGGTTCCTTTTGTGGTGCACCGGTTGCACTAATAGATATTTCCTGAAATTCTTAAAATCCTACGGGAACGGAAAGTAATGTGATTTTTAATTTTACGTAGGCATATTTTAGTAACTTAAAAATATTGATAAAAAGCCTTTACCTATGACTATGCACCCTGTCATGGTGTCCTCGCCATCCTCTCCGAAGTGCATCTTCAGATAGGCCAGGCAAATGTAGGCCACGATCAGCCCCGCGCAGTAGGCCATCAGGCACATGCCGTGGAGGTTACGGAGCTCAGGAATGAAGGCATACACCATGAACGTGGCCAGGAAGAACAGCACCGATAGTAGGAGGCCTGGAGGTGGAAATAAATTGATATATATACGGAATAATAATATTGAACCATGTAAAAAAAAAGTTTATTATCTTATTTATAGATATAGTATATATAATATAGCGGAACTTGTTAGTATTTTAAATCCAATCTGTTAATTCTCCAAAAGTCCCATGAACCAGACTTTTTCCTCCTGGCGTAAATCATGGTTACATCCTCCTTCACGTCTCTAGAAAGTAGCTAAGATTGTGCGTTAATCATTGATCCTTGATTGGGTTTTTATACGAAGTGACTCCCGTCTCACCTCCACAACCTTTGCAGGGAACCCGTTCACAGTCAGTATTTTTATTTACTAGTAGTCGAACTGTATTCCAGGATCAAGAACTAACTTACCAACAGCATAAGAAATATAAAGCGCCGGACTATCATCAGCGTGGTTAGTATTCTGGTAGCAGATCAACGCGATCATCCTTATGGAATCCCTGTCATCGGTCATCATATCGACGCAGTATTCCGAAGGCGCCACCCATTGCGCCGTGTCATTGATTTGGCTGTACTCAAGTAGCGTGCCGTTCTAGAAAGAAAGTCTTAGTTGTGATATAGGATCGCTAAACACCTTGTATCTTATAAGTAATGACTTCTTTAACCTTACGGGGTTGACAAAGCCAAATCTTGAAAAGGCAATTATTTTGATGCAAATCTGATTCTTTAGAGGGAATTCGGTCATCTAGGGAATCGTCATTAAATTTTTGGTTAGATAAAGTCAGTTATCGTTGGCGTTATTCCAAAATTATTTATTTTGTGATTGTTTGCTCTCTGCGAAAGTTATTTATTTTCAAGATAAAATAAAACCGAGGAATTCACCGGTAAGTTTGTTTGCCCACGGCATTTCTCGTCGTGGACTACATACCTAGTTTAAATATTTAATAATACCAATGAATTTAAATAATGCTTTAAGAATTTCCTCAGACAGATATAAAATTAATCAATTTATTAGATACATATTTAGTTTTAGTTAATAAATTTTATTAAAACATTAATTTGTAAATTCTACTAAAATCAAATCTAACATAAACTCAGTTGATGTCACAGAACAGTTTCAAATAAATAAGTCAAAAAAGATCTATTAATGTTTTAACCGTAGATTTAGACACCCTGTGTCTAAATCTTTTTGTTTGCTCTGCCTACTCCGTAAGAGATATAGATGTAATAATATATGGAAGTGTGTAGTTTCAATAAAGGAGGCAAACCATTAATTCATACGTTGTTTTACTACACCATTTTTGTAATTAAATTCCAATGTCACATAAAGTCAAAATTGCTATGCGAAAATGCACTCTGTTTCTTCGCAATAATTTCTAAAATACTAGATCTCAAATGAATGTAATGTATCCCACCCAACAATTTAATAAAATACCAACATGCAATATATTCAGTATGTAAGCTCTCAACATGTGTTGTATAGTTGCAGTTTTAGAGAACTTAACATGAAATTTCACTAGTTTTCAAACTATGATACCACACTTTTAACGTCTCGTCGTAAATGTAGAAAGTTCTTAGTACCTACTGATACCTAGCAATTATTTGACAACAGTCGTTCACGGTCTATTCCACAGTCAAAAACAATAAAGATATGACAAAAATATGCTCATTGGAGGATTTATAATACTTAATTGGGATTTATTCAAAGCAACCATTTTAATAAATGGAATGATTGAATTTTTTGTGGTTAGACATACTACACTATGAAGTAAAGAAAACCTTTGTTAAGCTACTACGGCAAAGCGCCTACGATACCGCATTGCTACGAGTCTACAAGGTTCTACGAGCTTTTAATTACTTCTCCTTCCTCCTGGCTTTAGTCCCGGTTTCATCCTCATTTCTCTGGAGGGGAGCCCGGGGTATGCCTCTGACCATGGATCCTAGATCCCAGCCACTGTCTGACCTCCGCAACCCAAAATAAGACTAAACTTTGACCGTAGCCTAGTATAAGCTCTTTATTAAGCCATTGTTTTTTTCCTAAGTCAATGGTCCTATTGTTCTCTGTCGGAAACCGCATGGCTCAATAATAATGACCCCATGAACACCTCTCAAATGACTGGGTCCCCATTGGCCCGTGCACACATGAGTAGTTACTAACATAATAGTCATAACTAGGTACTCATCATATCGACATCAGTAAGGATATGGCATTTCATACATACATACATATGGTCACGTCTATATGCCTTGCGGGGTAGACAGAGCCAATAGTCTTGAAAAGACTGAATGGCCACGTTCAGCTATTTGGCTTAATTATAGAATTGAGATTCAAATAGTGAGAGGTTACTAACCCATCGCCTAAAAAGAATCCCAAGTTTGTAAGCCTATCCCTTAGTCTCCTTTTACGACATCCACGGGAAAGAGATGGAGTGGTCCTATTCTTTTTTGTATTGGTGCCGGGAACCACACGGCCTGGCATTTCATGAAATTCGAAATTTTTGAAATGAATTATTATTTTACGTAGGTATTCCCGGGTGTTCTTATTAATTAGCATAAATTTTTCAGTAGCACAGTAGCGCGTGGCCGGGTCGGCTAGTAATTACTTCCAATTAAGTTTTCTGACTGCACCGAAGAGAGGAGAAATATCCTTGAAATAACTCCGTCTCTTGAGAGATTGTTACATGCATATGGCCAAGGAATTGAGATTAAAATAGAGACATTCTTCTGGCATGTCCTTCAAAAATGTCGTAAAAGGCAACTAAGGGAAACTTGGGATTCTTTTCTTCTTATTTTGAAGTGCCGGGAACCACACGGCGATGGTTCGTACCTAGTACCTATATTAGGTGTTCGGTGTTCCTCACTTTTTTTATGCTATGTACATACGAACATAGCATAGATATACGAACGATAGCATACGAACTGCGCGCCGATACCAGAATAATGTTTTAAATAATTTTAATTTGAAAACTAAACAAACAGAACTTTAATTTTATAATTAAATAGGTACCAAAAGCGCCGGCAGATGGGAGTTCTCACGGAATCACCAAGCATAGGAATAACAAGCCGACTATAACAACAAACATGTGCCTACTATAATTCACTAGTTTGGACCAAATACAGTTGGATTATCTTGGTATTTTATAGGTAAAAAATATTTTATTGAAGGCCTTGATTTTACCTTGGCCATGTATTTTGCCATATTTTTTTATCTATCTATCTATCTATCAATGAAAACGCTCGAGAGGATGCAACGTGTAAAATTAATCAATCAAAAGGAAACTAGAGATTGTTGTTTTAGGCGATGGGTTGACCTCTTATTACCTGTAGCTTAGGTTAGTCTTAGTACTAGGTATTGGATTTTGTACCTCGTGACAATAAGAACGTGATATGTGTGTATCTTATAAGTAGTTGGTAAAGAACCGGTAGTTACTTGAGCGTACTATAGCGACATACCTACCTAACAAAAGTTACTTATATAAGTAATGACAAATATCTATGACTCCGTAAAGTATGTTTATAGGAAAACCGTGCTTTGGCCAGTTTTCAGTACCACAGAGTGTATTTGTTATTTATTTTGCCACAACCAGTATTTAGTACTAAAACACGTTAGTTTTACTTACCCATTTACAAATGTCGAAGCTTTGAGTAATTTGTGATTTAAACAGAGTTTAAATAAGAACAAATAAGCTAAGAACTTAGGAAAATATTTTCTTTAAAGATTACTAAATACAACTGTTTAAGAATTTGTTGTTTATTTTGTTTATACTTACATGTAAACAGAACACGACGTTTGTTGCATTTCACTGCAAATGGAACCTATACATATACAAGTATCTTGTATGTCCATGCAAATATGACTAGGTACAATCAAAAGGAATAGAAATAATAATAATTCCCATCTGTGAATATAATTTCATACTTCAAAGGCAATAACATCGAATAGAGAAACAATTAGAAGTTTTAGCATTGTGTTCTCTGTATATGAATAATGCAGCTATATCCCTGTTTATTTTCACTTCGAGGCAAGAGATGGACGGATAGTTTATAACCGTAGTTTCTTGAATTACGATGCAGTTATAATACTGCAGAACTAATTTCCATTATTTTAAATATGTAAGGGCATTTTTAATGTATGTCTCATGGCGTCGTTTAAGGACTCATTAAAATATTACAAAAGAATTCGTGGTGGTCTTTTTGTATATGATAAAATGTAGGTAAGAGGTATATTAATTTTGTATTTACAAGTAGGTACTGAAGTATATGGAAGACGTTGTAACAAAGATCATACACGAGTATATACATATTATAAGTAAGTGTAGGTTAAATTTGTACTTTTGAATTTATGATTCCACAAATCACTCAAACATTTAGTGTGGCCTGAATTTAATAATATTTTAGCACATAATTATACTAGACTGACATATTTTATCATTAATATTTCTACATATTGTAACATATTTTTGGCAAATGTCGAGCGAAGCCCTGGTAACGTTCATAATATTTTGGTTCTTACAATCTAGTAAGATAGTAATGGGCCGGCAGCTACATCATTTCACCGCATGGTCATTTACATTAAATTTTTCCATGTGTCATAAGTTCACATAGTGGTCCCATATTTATCGCAAAATCTGATGATGAGAACTTGGGGAAATCGAGGGAACTGCATCCAATAGTCATCGTCTTAAGGAATGTCAATAAATATGATATAAACATAAGATTTTAAGTAGATTGATTTTTAAACATATCATTTGTTAATCAAGCGAATTATACACAATATAAATGGCATAAATAATTTCCTAAATATCGTAATAATGATGATAGTAAGAAATTATTTACATAGGTACATTTAAATTATCTATATTAAAGTTAACATATTACACACTAAGATGTACCAGACCAGTTTCCGCGACAATCTAGCATCCAACAAACATTTGGTTTCTAAGAATGTATCGGTTACAAATCAAGGTGAATACAGTACCTACCATATTCAAAACAAACTGGCTAAGTGGGTGTCGGGTCCCGCGACATGTTTGTAGTTTGAAACTGTGTAATGGGTGTAAATTAAAACGGTCCCCAAAATAAAAAAGAAAGACCCTCCCTAACGCGTAGGTTTAAAGAAAATATTTTTTTAAGTTTGTTAGTTACCACTTTGCTGTTGTTGTGTGACTCATTCCTTATTTCCGTACTAACAAATCTTTTTTGACACCGATTTTGATGAATTTTTGCGTAAGTACGTTTGTAATAAATTATCCGACATTAAGTATTTTCTAGATATTACCATAGTAGCGAAGCTCCGGAAAAAAGCTTGTTAGTTTATTTTAGTAGTTGTGGGTTTTTCAGCTAGATTGTAATAGGATAGACACCCATAAGTACGTGGCGACTAGGTTTAGGGTTTCCATGTTGACTGCGCATCTCTAAAAACTATGAATACGTGTTCGTTACGTGACTGCGGCAGGCGCTTTAGCAGATCAAAAGCCCTTTGAAAGTGGAAACCGATTGGGATTATTTCGTAAAGATTTATTGAATTGACTTCAATTTCTGGGAATTATTTGTTTTCCACGAGTATCCGCTACAATAAAAATAAATTTAATTTATTATTTCCATTTTTACACGTTCCACAGTTACAGTTCCACGTTCAGCTGTTAGGCTTAACGATAGAATTGAGATTCAAATAGTGACAGATTGCTAGCCCATCGCCTAAAAGAAGAATCTCAAGTCTATAAGCCTATCCCTTAGTCGCCTGATTGCCTGTTGATAAACAACAAACCAATTTATATGAGACGTACCTAATCAAAATCCAGTGAAATGATATTTTATGATAACAGATAACTAAAGTTTTGTTTAATATATACATAGTGGTATATTCCTATAATCATGTCCACAGCAGATGATTCATACACCATACCATTACAAATTACCTAATACAAATTGTTTACATTCCTTGACGTCATTTCCACGAGCACCCTTAAATGCACGTTTTTACACAAAATGAGCCATTGTTTGCATGTGTTTAAGAGTACGGACTAAAGCTACGTACCTACATAATATTTATTTTATTTATTATAGGGAAAGATGCACTTTTTGCCCACAATTTAGAAAGAGATGATAGTCAGACTATAGACGAGTGCGTTGAGAACAAAATAGACATCATCTTTTGATGTTATCACAAATGTTTGTTGATCGGTTCTATGTCTCAAGGGCAGACTAGAAAAACCAACCTAGGTGACTCGAGTCACTTAAACTTTTAAATATTACATAATAGCTATTTAAAAATGGGTAGGTTATTCTAAAAATATCGAATTAACACATCAGAATCTGAAATTTTATTCTTACAGTCGTTTTAGACTGACGCCATAATATTTCGGGATTCCCCACATGCAGAAAAATCGATCACGTCGAGCCGTTCCTTTGCATGGAATTAGCGGTCTTACTTTTTATTTTTGAACAATTCGTGGGCCGAAAAATATAGAATCCTTTCTGTCGACAATGGTTCGAAGGTGGAAATGGAATTATGTGTTCGTGGACCTTCACATAACAGTTTTAGATCCTCCTCCTTATCCCGCCTCCTTATGGGAAGGTAAGCAGAGAAAACATTTTTTTTACTTGCTCGATTATTATATATTCATCTTTTTGGTTCTTCCATATTCCATTTCCATTCATGCAAGATTTCTGGTTTAGAGTACTTATTCTCGATTTACTTTTTCACCAAACATCACCGTAATGATTTTTTTAATACTTAGATTTTTTTTATCTGTATTCCTATGTGTATTTTCTGTAGTTCTTTGTGAACTCGCCTTAACTAAACACTCATTCTGGTGTTTTGTTTCGCCTATAGGTATGGCCAACAGCTAATTTTGTGGACATCGGGGCGACCGCTGGCCATGGTCAATATAAACACTGGTAATTTTACGATTTGTTCTCGCTTCATTACAGTACCAAATAAATATTTTGTGGTATGTGCGAAAATAGTTTATACTTTAAAGTAGGTAATACGTATACTACTTAAACATACTTTTCATCTGGTTATTTATTTTTGTGATACTGTACGTAATACAAGTAAATCGCTTAATTTACGAATATGAAAATTAACCTAGAGCGTACGGTGTGGTGCCAGGCATTTTTTAAAATAGGTCCACTTAGATTTGAGAGTTAAGCACTTTCACAAAGTGCATATAACTTGATCCAAGTTGAGTGAGGTTCCCCTGTTCCACTCTAGGATCATAGGCGATGCCCTGACTCTTCTCTAGAGAGGGCGCAATAGAGACGAGTAATCTTATACGTAGTACCCCACATTGTCTTGAAGAAACTATAGGTATTAAAATTGTAATTAATACTATTTACGTGTATATACTGTATTTTACTGTTTAATACAAACTCAATGTAAAAAATAGTCTAAATAACTAATATCACTTAGATCTTTTGATTGACTAGAGGTAAACAAATTAAGTAGTTTGTGAACTTGTCAGATCTAAAATAGCAGGGAATTAGGCCGTCATTACTGTGTTATAAACGAAACGATATTACTTTATTCCCTTTTGACTGCGCTTTCGTCATATATTTTAAATATATATTTACGGGATAAATTATACTAGATGGAGTTAATCCCAAAGTAAGTTCGAGAAAGTAAAGTAAAAAACCTAGTGGTACTTTTTTTTCGTCGTTACCTTTTTCCACTCTTTATGTGGGGTTGGCACAGTATGTTAGTTTTTTCCAATCACCTTTGTCACTTGGCATTTTATTGGTCACTACTTTTATACTCATAATTTCCTTTACGCTATCCATCCATTTCTTTTTAAATCTTCCCCTATTTCTTAAACCTTCTATTTCAATGTTTAAGGCCCCTTTATAATCATGACCTTCCTCTCTTGTGAAGATGTGTCCGTACTAACTTAGCTTATTACCATTCAGCTTTTCATTAATTGGTGCTACTGTCATACTTCTTCTATATACTCGTTGCGTATTTTATCCATTCTTGTCAATCCACACATCCATCTTAACATTCGCATCTCACTAGCATCCAGTTTTCTTTCATGCGTCACTTTCAAAGAGCATGTCATTTGTACTTATAACAATAAAAAAATGCGTAGGTAACTGAACTTCGACGCTTCGATGTCTTGAAAAATCTAAAACTTATGAATTGAATTAATTTTATGATAAAATAGTATTGAGAATCCAAGTATTTTATTATTTAGACGAAGGATTTTAGATTGTAAGTAGGTACATAATCAGACAAAGTTGTATATAGTATAATAGACTTTTTTTTAAAACTCATCTACATATTTGTTATAGAGTAGAATAGTTTTATTCACAAGTTAAATTTACACTGGGTTGCATTTCATTGATAAGAATTTACTTGATATGATAAAAAATCAAACAGGTATATCTTTGTTTTGTTGTTAAACCAGAACGATAAAAAATTTGTTTGTGCAGATTAGATTTTTTTTTATTTGAACCTCCATTTTATTGAGCTGAACTTAGCATTGCAGTCTTATCAAAACTGTTGGCTCTTTTAACCCGTAAGGGATAAAAACGTATGCAGAAGAAGAAGTTGACTTTTCACAGCCGAAAACCACTATTTGTAAAAATTTTACAACAATTTGGAATAAACCGGTTTTCACAATTCTTGTAAAATTCCATTTTACCTTCCTTTCTTTCTTGTACCGTGTGGTTCCTGGCCCTAATAAAACAAAGAATAGGTCTACTCCATCTTTTTCCCATGGATGCCGTAAAAGGCGACTAAGGGATAGGCGATGGGCAAGCAATTGGTCTTTGTCTAGTAATTAGATGTAAGTATGTTTCTTTTTGCACACTTACCTCTTGGATATACAACACCTCAGGGTCAACAGAGGGATCCACTAAGTATTTATCACACTGTAGTCCATGCAAATAGAAGAAATGCAAACTCGCGGTGACATTCAACAGGTCTTTCCCCTTGTGGACTTTCGGGTTGAAGACGAGGAGGGATTCTTCAGGAGGTTCCTTACAGGTGTAGCCTAAGTACATGTGTCTGGGATTACAGCATTTTCTTATGCACACTCGGTTTGACTCTAAGCAGGGACACCCGAATCGGGATACGATACCGTCCTCCTCAACTTCATACCACTGTCCAGTCTTATACACCAACCCTCCGTGCAGAATAGAGTTACCGTCTTGGAGGTCGCCACTTGTAATGTTTATACTCTGCTGCCTTGAACATGGGTTGCAGCTCACTAGCGATATGACTAACAAATTAGTCATAAACACAAAAAGTTTGCAGCCCATATTTAAATTTTCAAACACAGATTTTTCCAAAATCACTTCAGACAGAACGCGGAAAATTCGACCATTTTATTTTTAAGGAAAGCACCGCATCACCTTTCGATGATAAATTATAATGAAATCATAGCGGGAACGTTTATCATGAGCGTCCTTTATCGGATTATTCGTCAGTTATTGCGATGTACATACAGTACAGTGATGACAGTGATAAAAGATAAGACGCGAGTGTAGACGAAGTCGTCTGTTTGGGCAGGAGGTAGCGTGCAGCCGGCGCGATTGGTGTCCGCGGACTGAATGTGTGTAATACTGTTTCACGCACAAACTCCTAAACGTTTTTTCAGGAAACTTTGCGGTATTATAGCATAGACATCGGAATTACATAATTAGTTAAAATTTATAGAGAGTTCAAAGTTAGTATAAGTTAGTGTTAGATTAAAAATAAAAGATTTTTAATGGAATATTTTTTATTTTATTTTTACTCCGTTTGGGTGTTATTGGAATAACGAAGGTAAAGGTTATTCAATTTACTCAAATTCACCAAAATAAATTTGAACGAAATTTGGCATTACAAAGGATAATATTTGGATTAACAATAAATACTTTATCTCCCGAAATTCTCACGACAGCGGAGCCGCAGGGCACATATGTACAGTTGATAGCAAATATTTAATAATCCGTACTAATATTATATAAAGATTTGTATTTATAATTGTAACGAAAAAAAATAAAAAACGAATGGACCGATATATCATCAGGTAACTTTTGCTCAGAAGTCTAGTAGCTGGTCCCTTTGGCTTCCACATTACATGATCCACATCTTCCTTTTGTTTAGACGTCTTTTCGATATTTTCTATAGTTTAGCTGAACTGTTATGGTTTGACATCAGCTGTTCCAGATTTCAAAATAAAATATACCCTTTATGTTAGCCAGGCATAAGAGCTATCAACAAAAAAAAATTTCATTTATATTCGTTTAGTAGTTCCTGAGATTAGAGCGTACAAAGAAATAAACAAACACACAGACATTTTTTTCATTTTCATGTTCGGTTACTATTTCTTCATCGTAATAAATACTTTTTTTGAAAATATACTCAATATAAAAACAATTTTTTTTTACTGTTTTATTATATGTATTGATTGATAAATTAAATAATTTACACCTCCAGTTGCCTCAATGTGCAGGTTTCCTTACAATGTTTATGCGCACCTTACCGATTCGTCTACAGAATCTTATGATTGGATATCTGTGTCTACGTTATTTCCAACCGGGTTGTAGCAATGCTCGTAGCATCGTAGCTACAACGGAAATCCTAACTAAATAGTCATTTTCCTAGATGAAAGGCACCTAATATGGTACTTATGTTCTTTTCAGTACTCCTAAAGGCTCAAGGCGTGCTTTAGATAACTTTTGCCCGCGAATCGTAACGCACAATGGCTCTTATATTTGAGTTCAGTTCATTGACAATCAAGGGGGAAAATACATTCCTTTTTTCGGGACGAAAGTTTTTTATCTTCCCTTTTAATGTCAGTTCCTTAGTTTGTTTGTTATCTTTGCATGTACATATGTAAAAATTGATTGGGTATTTTTAAACGCGTAACTTTTTAGGATTCAATTAATATTGCAAAAAGACAATACATTGCGCATACTTCGAAGTACTAACAAAGTATTTATTTATTGTTCTCAAGGAAAATTGTGTGGACGAACCCACGGATAAATTTCATAACAATAATGCGTATATTTCCGGAGACGTTAAAAAGTGTTTATGTGGTATTCTAATAAACGAAAGAGGAACAATTGAAGTAGTTACTAATGAACAATTAAAATATCTCCATTCAAATATCATCGTAAAAGAATATGTTAACATTAAAACTAATGTAGGTATATAACTCAGAAAAGAGTTATTGGTACATAACCGAGGTAGGATTTGAATCTGTGCCTCCATTGATTAATATTCCTTATAGAACTTTCGTATAATGTAGCTTTCTAATGGTGAAATAATTTTTGAAATCAAGTCCGTTCCGAGTCGCTAGTCTGATTTAGTTTTTTGAATCTTATTTTCTTAAAGAATAAAATGATATGTATATCCATAATTCTATAGATATATTGTAAATTGCGAAAGTCTGTTACGCTTTCACGCATAAACTTCTAAACAGATTATGATGTAATTTTGTATTAAGATAAGTATTCAGTTTCAAATATCTGCTTGAACTAAAAGAACTTGAAAGAAAAGATTTCACTGCGGGCGAGATTGTTTTTATCAATAAATACTTATGTAATTTTTTTTCCAAAAGATAAATTTCTTCATCATGACATCTATTCTGATGAATAGGGATTCTCCCCGGAAACAACAATCAAGATGCGCGCCATCTAACAAGAAATAACGGAACTACTCATTCAACTTACGTTGGCAGTTTATACGTAGAGCGCGTAATGCTTTTGAAGGAAACATTAATTGCAACTTAATTTTCCCTAGCTTTGTTATTTTCATAATAGGTGGAGTTATAAGCATGGTCCGGTCCCGTGGCATCCATATTAGCTTTTAATGCTATGTATTACCTATCCTATGGGTCAAATAGTGGTGACCACAGATAAAGGGGATTTTTATACGGACTTTTGTAAGAAAATTAGAACCTCTCCATCGGAATCATCTCGGAACTGAAGGGATAGTAGTGAAAGCGAGAGAAGATAATAATAAAACCATTATTGCTTAATTTATCCACTGAGTAGTCATGTGTATAAGATCCATTATGATCAGTGCATATGTTCAATTAGAAATCAATAACAATACAAAACCATATTTTTTTCTGTAGTTCAATAGAGTCGTAGCGATGGGGTATTTTTTGGGTCTAGCAAGGGCTAGCTCAATTTGTGTATTTGATTATTTATTTAGGTATAATCCTTCTATGTGAAAATGGTGCACTTTACTAAGACCTTTGATAAAGCCTTTGTAAGTGGCCGCATCGCCCGATACGGGGGGACCTTGGCTCGCTTCCGCCAGAACTAGCAATTTGCCTATTTGCATGTCCGACTAGGCTTAGCCCAATTATGGATATGACAAGATCATTCCTCGTCTTACAACCTTCGTTTAGCACAAGGCAAGGAAACTTTTCTTTCGTTTTTAATATTAAATCTATTCACTACTTACTTATTATGCTTGATTTGATCTACCTACCAGGCTTTTTAATAAGTAGATTTAAGTGGATAAGTTGTTAGTTTCTTGGCGTATATCTCCACTGTTTTTGACTGACGTGAACAATTTAAGTCAAATTTAAGTTATATATATGTGTATTTATATTACCGGCATACCAATCGAAATAATATATTCCGATTAAAAATCAGATATTCTACGCAATACCCAGGCAAAGACGTTACATTGCTTAGACACTGTTGTCTTAGACACTAGTATTTATTAATTAATCAAATCATACAGGAAGCCAGTAACATATGCATTTAAGTATGTAATGTGATGTCATATCATAAAGTTTTGTATTAAGTAACCCATAATGAAAACTTACTTCGGGGCCTACTCAAACTGTGTCAAATGTCCTTATATAAATTTGTATTCTACATTTGGAAAGTATTCAAATATATATTAAATATCGCCTTCGTGAGTCAGGTTTCATATAAGGAGAAAATATTCGAGGGCAGAGTAATGTTCGGATGAGTAATGCAGTGCTGTGGGCTGTAGAAGATGACCGACCGCCGTTCAAGTCATGAAGTACCTAATAATATCAATACAACATCTATATAATAGCGATATAATAACTTTTGAGTCTATTGAGAATTAATTTAAATGAAATTCAAATATTTACCTGCTTCCTTAGGCAATAAATTTTTCCAATTTTCCTCTTGACTTTTTGTCTATGACAATTAATGTGTAATAACTTTCTCTACTCGCTCGAAAACCTTATCTGCCATTATTTACTGGAACTATTTTCCTTATTTACAAACAATATTGACTAGTAGCTAGTCAGCTCCACCAAAGCTACCAAAATGGGCACTAATACTAAGTTGTGAAAGACGCGATCAAGAATTAAAAGCTTTTCTCGCATCTACCTTATTTCACCAAAGTAATTTCACCAAAATAAATTTTATGTATTTTTACAATGCTAAATTTTATCGCAATCTGAGGTTTTGGGCATGCATCGATAGATGCTATTCAGGGGTTTATAGATCTCTACGTCAGTCACATTATTATTAGTGTTCCTGTTATTATTAACAGCAAAAAAATACTTAAATATATCAGCTGTTAAACTGTATGTACTTCATGTCTTTGTCCCTTTCAGGATAAACAGATCAGATAGTTACAGGATTCAAGGCCACTGCTGGTTGGCTTAAAATGACGCAAGTGCGGTTTTTGCCAGCTTATGCTATAGCTAAAAGCTGAATCTAAAGTTTACAAGCTTATCCCTTTATTGACTTTATGATGATTGCAGGAAAAGAAGCTTAACTTTATACTCTTACAAGCTTTATTTTACTTTAAATCGCCTTAAACTTCACACAAATTGTATCGGATCGTCTGTTATCGTTGCTTTACACATAAACTAGTGTCAGTCAGTATGTTGTACAATCAAGTAAGGAACGCACGTGTACACTCGTATCAGAATGAATAAGTGTTAAACAAATTAAAAACGTAGAAAGATTTATTTTAATTTATAAAGTTCAGTGTAATTGGAAAGTGTAAAATGTCAGTTTTGTTAAAAAATGTTATCAATTGCATTTGGCATGCGTTCGATTCTTTGCAAAATAAGGATTTGGTGCACAAATCGAAGTTAAAGGTATGATTAAAATATACGTTTATGTTATTACTTCTGCAGTCTGGCTTCTGTATGACTCTCATAAGGTGAAAAATAAAATTAATTAAAATCGGTTCAGTCGTTTTGGCAGACATACGATAGGTATTTATTTTTTATAACGTTCGAATCGTTGGTGTGATTGTAAAATCTGTCTAGGATCTATCAATAGAATTTTTAAGTTCATGGGGTACCTAGTAGTAGTTTTTAAGATATTCATAATTCGGGGGAAAAAAATTAAATGTTCGCATGGTCTTAATTCGTAGCGAACGATTAGTTAATTATGTATTCATTAGTATGTAGGTAGGTATATACAAACATATGTTTGCATACTTACAATTTAGTAGATATTTTTATTGTTACTCGATTTTTTGTCCAAGCATTTGTTAGTCCTCTCGGTTGTCCCGGCAAAATTTTCAGAAGTTTTTGAGTTTATTTGTTACAAACAAAAATATTATTATTTTTCTCCTCATAATTAACCTCTTACCTTTTATAAGTTTAAGTTATATAAGATATATAACTTACTTAACCTTAATCTTCTTTAGCTTAATATAAGATAAGATAATTTTATATTAAGCTAAAGAAGATTAAGTGCCGTGTGGTTCCCGGCACCAATAAAAAAAAAGAATAGGACCACTCCATCTCGTTCCCATGGATGTCGTAAAAGGCAACTAAG
The DNA here is from genome assembly GCF_032362555.1 of Amyelois transitella. Lineage (NCBI taxonomy): Eukaryota > Metazoa > Arthropoda > Insecta > Lepidoptera > Pyralidae > Amyelois > Amyelois transitella. Next base: position 3,464,597 of record NC_083516.1, on the reverse strand, counting down.
GGATAGGCTTATAAACATGGGATTCTTCTTTTAGGCGATGGGCTAGCAACCTGTCACTATTTGAATCTCAATTCCATCATAAATCCAAACCGCTGAACGTGGCCTATCAGTCTTTTCAAGACTGTTGGCTCTGTCTACCCCGCAAGGGATATAGACGTGATTATATGTATGTATGTATGTAAGATTAAGGGCAGAGTAACCTGGCAATGGAAATTGAATTGATGTGGCCCCTGCCCACCCCTTCAAAAAAGAGGCATGAACTTCATTGTACTTAGGTAATTTGTTTGTCTAGGCTATGCTAACTTATTCATATTAAAACATGATGTCATGGGTGTATATTATTTTTGAAACGACTTCCCAGAAAAGAGTGTTATTTGTTCAGGGTTAACGATGTTCGTAATTAGGATATATCAAGTTTCTAAATACTCTCATATAGGTACAAGTCAAGTCCAGTCAAGTCATTGTCCATAATGGGGTAGACAGATGATAAAGTTATCAAACTTAACGTGTAGCTTTTAGAATAAAAAACTTCTGAAATTGAAAGAACTTTCTGAGGCACTTGTGTTATAGGATACTTATTAAGCGATACTATTACTCCATTTCAATTTTCATCTTGATCTGGCCGGGCATGGAAACTGGGACTCAAGAAGTAAGGTTATTGCACTGCGCTGAACTCAGAACTCAGTTGGCTCTGTCTACGATGTAAGAGATAATGACGATATATGTATGTAGACCAGAAATTCTAAATAAGTTAAACTATACTAAAAGTATAATATATGACCTTGAAAATTATTATCTCGGCATATGAGCTTTCGCATTCCGACTGCTTAATAAGCTTGGTCGTAAAAGCTTGTAATGGACAGACACAATAAAAATAACTGGCCCCTACTTTCCCTTGTTACCCCGGATGCGGTTACGAAATGCCAGAGGAGAGGACTGGAGAGGCTAATTTAAGTAAATTTGCAAATTTAATAAATGGATGTTACTTCGATGATTTCATTATTGGTATTGATGGAACAAGATGGAAATATAAATACCGATCGGAAACAAAAATAGCGACTTGCCATGCATGCAATTATTTGCTTGTTTTTCCTGTTTCAATTTTAAATATGAATGACAAGCTGCACCCCGAGTCTTCGCTCTTGATGGGAACTTCGTAGAAAAAAATATTTTGTACCTAAATATTTTCAAAATTCTATCCGTATATCTTTATAAAAATCCGTCCAGTAAATCTTGCAACTTTCACGTATAAAAATAATAATAACAAACATACATCCTTTTTAACTTTCTCATTTATAATAATTAATAGGTTTAGTAAGATTTAACTGTACCTTAATGGACACCGATTATGTAAAAATCACTTAGGAGTTATAAGCAATATAGCCGTATGAAGTACCAATAATAAAAAGACTTATCGCTTATTTGAAATTAGAATAGAATTACAAAGCAACTGTTCTCGAGAGATTTCTTCAAGGTGTACTTACCTAGAATAAAACAAAGTTCGTTTGAATTTTTATTTACTTTACATAGTCACGTACTCCTTACATTGTTTATATGGTATAAACTACTTTGTAATACGTGCATTTAAATGGGATGTGGTCTGGCGCCGGTCGCCAACTCGTCCCCGATTGCATCACTGCAATCGAGCGTGGCAAATCCTTTTGCAGGATTTCTCAAACTACGAGCAATATTCTTATCGATCACCACATATAATAAGACACTAAAAATCATCTCTGTGTCTGTACATCAAATATTTTTTAAAATTACTGACCACTTATAAATCATTTATAGTTCTGGATAATTGTAGTTACCACAGGTTACGCGAAGTGACCTACACGCAGTAGAGGGCTAGAGCTTTGGCTAGTATGTATAAAATATAACATTTTTATTTATATTTCTGAAAATATAAATTCAAAAAAATTTATTTAGGAAAATCTAAGTTAAAGGTAGCTATTTTAACAGACTTCAGAAATGGAGGACATTATCAATTCACTTTTATCTTTCGCTCTTTTGTAATGTAAATTCTTACTACATAGTTAAATCTGCCAATTGTAATCCGATTTTGATACTTTCTTTTTTCTATAACCCAAATCTCGCACTTACTTTGGGGCTAGCTCATAAAACAATTGCATCAAGGGCTAGCACCATCAGTGCTATTTTTCACATGTTTATGCTATTTTTAATATACTATCTCTTTATACATAATACATGGTTATCTCACATTTATCAAGTCAAAATTTGATGACTTGCGATAAATATAATTATTTGAATGCTTGGTAATTGTTTTTTAACATTGGTAAGATCCTGGTAGTCCACTGGTGATATGATTGATAGTAATAAAGGCAAGAACGAATCATTATTTTCATTTATTTTTACATAATACACAATGACATTACCATTGGAGCGAAACTGGGTTTCAATTATCTCAATTTAAAGTATTTCACAGACATGCACTGAAATTAAATTTCAATTAAAATGGAAATTGCTGTTGCATTACCGGCACTACGTGAAAGGTCAGTTGCGGCTTACTCATGCTTTCACCTTTTTTTACTGAGAAAGACGAATATGGTAGCAATAAACTGGGGTTTAGGATTTTAAACTAAGTATACAAACAAAAATTATCTACTGAAATTGTGAAACGTAATACCTATGTTGATTTAAAAAATTTTCAACCATCTTCAAATACTTTTTAATACTAATTTGACACTCTACAATAGTAATTCCACTTAAAAGGTGACTTTTTTAATACGAAAGTTATTGAAATAACGATCAATACGAAAATAAATTTTAAAGAGTTTCCTCAAAGAGAAGAAAAAGTCATATTAATTAATTGTACAACAAAAGTAATTGCGCAGCAAACAAACAAATCGGTTGGAAATTTCAAGAATGCTCAATGACATACATAGTTTGATCGATGATAACTATAACTTTCTTTAGGTTAAAACAGAGCCAGCTATCCATTTGTCGTGTTTTGTTCTATTATGTCATACTTAAATTTACACTAATAAAAGTACAACATAAAATGTATCGGCTGGTTCGGCCATCAGACAGCCGTGGGTGTAAGGTCGTTCCACTACGACATAGTATAGACATCATACTTACTGTTGTGTAGTAAGCATTGATAGGTATACAATTATAGCTGTGACTCATACTAAGTTACATGTTACGACACAAACACTGAGTAATCAAATTTACTATTGCATTTACACTATGTCTGTAATGTACTATGTAAACTATCCTAACTTTGATAATACTTAAGTGAATTTGTATATTACATTGTTATCTCTTAACGCTTTATATGGTTTGTATGGTCCTATTGTTTATATCATGAGTAATTTTAATATTTGAAATACCTACATAACGTAATTACGTCTAAAGGTATCCTTTATGGGATAGACAGAGCCAACAGTCATAAAGCACTGAAAGGCTACGATTCGCTCGTGGACCAACTGATATGCACAACTAGTTTTGCCATCCCAGTATTGTGTGTCAACTGCCTGACTTATTGATGCCAATGCAAAAAAAAAAACTGCTTATCAATAAAATTCAAATCCAACAATCAAATCCTTGAAGCGTGTAGATTTAAGACAAATAAAATCATCTTTCTACAGGTACTGACTGCGAACATTGGCACTCTTCTCGACTTGTATGGAGTGGAGAAAGGGCTGGACCACTTCAAGTCTTCTCAAGAGCTGAGTTTCGACGAGTTCCGCTACTATCTGCAGCATGAGGTGTTCAGCTCCTTGCCAAAAACTGTCACGCTGCCCGTCATCAGGGAGTATGAGAAGAAAATCAGCGAAGTAAGTTCAAAAATAATAAAATATCTTTGTTTTTTGTACGTCATGTCGTTTGGTTCTCGGCACTTTAGAATACGATCATTCCATCTGTTAACCAAGTATGTGGTAGAAGGCGACTTAGGCAATACGGATATGCATGCATCTAGTGCGTTTACCGTGATTCAATTTAGGTAAGGGTCCACTGTAAAGGTTGCGGAGGTTAGACACTTCGAGTAAAAACCTGACTTACCCAATCCCGAATCATGGTCAAAAAACGCGCCCCGGGGTCTCCTCTAGTTAGCTGACGAGTAACCGGGAATTGCACCAGGGGAAAGAGGAACATGCTTGAGGTTACAGTAAAGAACTATGGAGTGGTGCTTGTATTAGGAATAAGATAAACCTGCGTAGGGACTGTAAGGGTCGCTATAGTTTCTCCCAGAAGTACAATGGTAACATGGTCCATTGTTTTCATTGTCCGTCCAAAATTTAATTGTAAAACCAAGTTCGCCTGTTTTTTGCATTATAGTTATTTTGCCCTTTATCTTAACAGCTAGATTACTTTTTATTAAGTGATGAAACTTCTTATTCTCATGTGGGAGAAAGTAAAAAACACAACATACTTACACTAAACATTGCATATTAAATAAAATATTATAAAAGATACACTTGGTTATAATAAAGCATATATACATACATACGGTCACGTCTATATCCCTTGCGGGGTAGACAGAGCCAACAGTCTTGAAAAGACTGAATGGCCGCGTTTACCTATTTGGCTTAATGATAGAATTGAGATTCAAATAAAGCGTTTATAATAAAGTGTTTAATAAAATAGTCTGACGTCGATAATCTTTATCTAGATCAATGCATCCGAGCTACGATTTGGCTAGAAATCGATGTCTGTATTGTGTTGACCTCGAATATAGACGGAAACAGGTCTAATTCATTCTATAAGCGTATCGATTACCTTCCTTTGTATAAAAGCTGTCCCATTCAAAGCATCTCAGATACGTTGGTAGATATTAATTTCTTTAAACATTAATAAACTTATGTAAAATTAGGAAAACTAAATTTAAGGAGTAACATGCTCTTTTTTATTATTATAAGTTTACATTCTATACGTAAATAATAGGAGAGTGTGTGAACTTCATAGTACCGTATGTACTGTACGTATTAGGTGAACTTTTCAGCTAATTAAACTCTTTCGTTCTCAGTAATTGTGATAAGAATTAACGAATTCAAATGCAATGTGGGGCGCGATAACAACCGACGCATTGTTGTGTGTTGCGCCAGTTCAATGACTAACGCAATAATTCTGATGAATGAATGAATGTATACATACTTATACACGTATTCATCTTTATTCCCTACGGGGCAGACAGAGCTTTGAAAAGTAGTTCTGAATTTTTATTATTTCCTCAGCCTCTTACTTTATCATAACAATATCCTAGACATGAATCTTGCAGAGGCTCCTTTCATAATGTTTTTTCCTTGACTAGGCACAGATACCGTGCAAGTAATTTTAGTACGGATTCTGCTTCGGTAAAAAAATATCCACACATACTATACACACCATCACGCCTATTTTCCACAGCGATAGACTGTGGATTTCCATATTTCTGCTCTTACATATTTCTTTTGCTTTTTCTACACTTAACATTCATTTCGCACATCCTCGAAGAGTTCCCGTTTTTCAAGTTATCCGCAATTTGTTTCCTGCAATAGGCACAACAATCCCATTTTATTAATATTTTGTTTTTCCAGGTGTGCTGGCTAGTCTGTCGAAAAAGCCTAATCTCTCGTGACAAACCCATCTTTGATGATGAATCCGTGTTCAAGCTGTTCAGGATATACTGCCTCCTTGCTGACCTGGTGCAGGATGCAGACGAGCCTGCCCATTACGTGGTTAGTGTTTTATAACCGTGGTTAGTATTTTATACCTAGCCGCATTCATCCTATTCGATTTCTTTTTCGTCCTGGTGTAAGTCACTCTTTCACCAAGACTTTGTTTTTCCTCCCCTACCAGATCAATGCAGAAGTTTTTAATTGGTGCTAATGATAATCAAATTTAAATAAAATTATTTAAAAACGAAGATTAGTAAAGCATGTGACGTTTACTTCATTCGCATTGGATCAAGGACATCCATTTTCAATTCTTTGTTGACTAAAAAAGTCAGCTATATAAAGTATGGAATTCCGTAATCACGTATTCACAAAAAAGGCAATTTGTCTGAGTAGGAAATTAGACCTTGTGATACATTGTTAAGGTGTTACTTTTTCGATTTATGTTTAGTGTCTCTGAACTTGAATATCAAGGCGAATTGGTCACTCACTATTTACTATGTTCAAGGAATATAGAGTAAAATTCCTACAATAAGGCGCCAAATCTTAATGGTCACATTTTATATAAATATTTGTTCTAATTCATAATTTATAAATTTTGGATAGATTACTCGCACTTGGTACTTCAAAGTGGCCCCCCACGAAAATTGGCACATGCGATAAAAAATAAATCAATAGGTACATATAAATAGTCTTCATAAAAGAAAGTAGTCCTTCCACATTCAATAATCAAATATTTATTCATAACGAAAAGACAAAGCCATCAATCTCGAAAAGACTTGAAGGCTACCTTTGGCTTCACAATAATTTAGTAAAAAAATATTTAAGCCTCTTGCCACAACATTTTTATCAAAAAGTAGGTTGGTATTCATTGGCTTAAGAGATTCTCGCATAATCATAACCTTAGCTTTAATTAACACCACATGCTGCCCAGATGTCACTGACAGGATGAGGTCTCGGGAGGTCGTTGACTTCCATTGAAGGAAGTATAGTGAATGTTTAGGAATATCTACAAGGAGAAATAAGGAGAACTGAAGAGGAGAAAAATAATGCAGTAGTTATATTGATGAAACAAATAATAAAAATATTTTACAATAAAATTAAATCTGATGTCGGCTTCTACCTAAACAATGTCATGACAACCTTTATTATGCATGCCAGCTGACTTTGCCTGTTAAAATTGTAATATACTTATAAATAAAACATAAATAAAGTAGGTTACCTACATCTATTAATGAAACTCACGCAGGTATGATGAAAAAAGAGTTTCCTTGATGGTCATGACCATTTATAAAAATTCTCCAGGATGATGAACTTGTCGGAGCCGTGAGTCGAGCAACTAACGAAATATATGATTTTCTTTCAGGTTGTCCTCCAACCTTCAGAAGCGGGTATAGTAGCTGAGCAATTAGTACTATGCCTTGGACTACGATGGGACACCGGTGACTGGGAAGCCCTGGGCAGTTCCATCGGTCAGTTCAAGTGGGCAGCTTTTTTGGCGGTTCTAGAAGCCAAGTATTGCGATCAGCAACTACACTCGAAAGCATTGGTGGAGGCGGTCGATGAAATCTATGACGTGTTTATTGAGGATATTATAAAGAAGGTAAATGAGTATAGTTGTGGATTTGCCCTCTATGGATGGCATGTCAGATTCCCAGCAGCCGTTGTCTTAGCCAATGAGTACCAAGTATAAGAATTTTGTTGTAATTTTAAATCTAAGAGTCATTTAGATAAATTTATAGTACATCTGTATCTGTATCATTAATAAATAAGCTTATGAAGTCGCGGGAAAAGATAGAGTTAAATAAATCTGCGTTAGCCTTGGAAATACAGACGAGGAATCCGAATACTTCAGGATATAGGTAAGCACCAAGTAATGGAATTTCTTACTTACTTACATTGTGAGAGGAACTAGTAGTCATCACGTAGCCATATTACTTGCGTCAATAATAATTGTTTGCAATGTATTCAATATGTAATATCACCTACGTCAAAAGCCTTAAAGGAACCAACTTAGCATTCAAAGGATACGTGTCATGCGTGCATAAGGCATACATTACTTTTATCATGTCTGCGCCTTAATAAAATGTCAACTGAACATCAATTCTACAAAAGTTTATGGGAGAGTTAGCAAAACATGAAACTGTTTAGATGGTCATATGGAGAAGATAAATTCAATCAGTTTGAAAAACAAATATGAATATAAGAAGAGTGGACATGGAAACTTTCACGACCGTGTATTTTTGGCATTGAAATAATACTTATGGAAAGGTGTTATTTCGGGGCGCACTTTAGGTCCTAACTAGGTTTCATTTTGTGAGACCTAAAGGGAATGCCTACACGAATTAATGTACCGTAAAAAAATAGGGGACGTCCTGGCAAAAGTTCAGGTCAAGAGTATTCTAAACCGACAAGCTTGAAATAAGAGATTGATGAATGTACCTACAACACTGCTCAGAAATCTGCATGCGATGCTACACAACGGCAAATCATTCTTAGGTTTTCAAGTGCAGGAAATAGGACCTATCTTCTAACTTCTTCCTGCTGTAATATTGTTTATTTAGCATGTTTACCATTTTACTCAACACCAAAATAAGCTGAAAAATATTTAGATGTCTCACAATATTTTGGTCTTCTCTTAAAATTTTAGGGCTATCTCTACAAACGAGGGTATCTCCTTCCGACCATGCGTGAGTATTGGTGCGTGCTTCAGCCGTGTGCCCTGACATACTACAAGAGTTCTTCTCAAAAGGAACAGTGTGGTCGAATAGCCATAGACGAGTACTGCTCTGTAGAAGCTTCCGCTGGCGAAGGAAGAATCCAGAAGTTCCAGGTCATCACGCCTGAGAGGACCTATGAGTTTGGCACTCAGGACCATAAGTGAGTCGATGTTTGTGTAAATGAGACAAAAGGCTAAAACTGCATTCTAATTGTTATTGGTTAATTCTGGCAGTTTTATAAATTCCATATTTAACCGTTTTATTAATTTCAGAAACGACGAGCCATATTCATTGATATTACCTATATTAAGGAATGTAGATAAAACAAATAATAAAACAATAAACACTATCAGCAAGCTATCCGTTACATTTAGTTATCGTTTTAAAATATTATGTTTAGATCACCGAGCAATCTTATCGATTTACATAATATATATTTTTGATAAATTCTTGTAAATAACTTAGGTCGATAAGAATAGGGTTAATAATAATCCTACGTTAACCATTTTGAATCAGACCATGCAGCACAGCATCGTGCATACTTTGTCTTTTAATAAATTTCTAGTTACAAATCAGTCAGATCTAATATTTTTTTGATTTAATTATTTGTATTACAAGATCATTTATTATTTTAACTTCAGGAGTCGCCTGCAGTGGATATCAGCGGTGCGGCAAGCCACAGCCCTCTCGGGAGGAGTGGAGAGTTTTCAGAGAAGGGCCAGGGCTTACAGACGCGGGGCGGGGGCGCGGCGGGAACAAGAAGTGCGGGAGGCCAGGATGCGGCTGCAGCACGAGGTGCGCGCGCGGCTGGCTGCAGAGGCTCAAGCTCAGGTGACTTCTAGTCTAAGTTAAAAGTAGGTTGTAGTGTAGGAAGCCACGGTCCTTTCGGGAGGAGTGAAGTTTCGAAGTTAAGGAGTAGGTTGTAGTGTAGGAAGCCAGAAGATACAACGGGGCCAGAATACGCAGGGAGCAAGAGCATGCATGTTATCATATTGTTATCTGGAGAAGGCAGTAAGACTGTATACTGGATTCGTTTTCTTTTAAGTTCTCATAGTAAGACACATAAATATTTATGAAAATAATGTCGTCAATAAAATGAATAATAACATATTTCAGGAATTAGCAGAGATGGCACAGCAAGACAATAAGAAGCTCGAAGAATTAAAGACTACCCAAACCGAATTAGAGAAACTTCTTCAAGAGGAGATCCAAGCTAAACGAGATGAGGAAATAGTGCGTGCTTTGCAGGCCAGGTATTATATATTTTTATCTCTTTGTATATAAGTAACGTACTTGACAATACCGAACAGATAATTCATCTGGGGTTAAGGGAGCGGCCGCGCCAAGGCGAGCTATGCGAAGCGCAAGGGTAACTTTGGTATTCTTTTCATTAATAAGTGTTTAACACATGTCAGCGTTACAAAGAAATTTATTACTACATTATTTTAATTAGTACTAACAATAGCAGTTAATTGGTTTTCAGAGTATTAGCAGAAGAATGGGAAAGAAGGGAAGAATTAGAAAGGCTTCAAGAAGAACAACATAAAATGTTAGAAGAAGAGAGGCTTAAACGGAAGAAATTCGAAATGCTACAGGCTGAAAAGGAGACACAATTCAGAGGTTAGTACATTTATTTTAACTTACCATTTTGACTCCAATATTACGTTGTTTGAAGTAAAACCACAACAATATTTATTTTACAGAAGCAGAAAAACGTCTCAAAGAACTAGAATTAGAGAAGCAGCGACTAGATGAGCAGTTAAAGGCGGCGCAGGAGAAGATATCAAAAACTGAACTAACAGCTCAAGCATTACACGTCCACCTTAGGGTAAGTTTTATAATTAAAATGCCCGAAGGAAGAAAGTAAATTGTTCCACTCAGAAAGTACATTATTTAAGCATCGCCATTCTTCTTTTTCCTTCCCGGTAGCCCGGGGTTCGCCTTTTTGCTCATCCAAAATAGGGTGAGCAAGGTTTGATTCCCACAAGCTTTTGCATGGGGAACGAACTAGTATTTGATCGTGGTTACACATTCAATTGCTTGAATGTGCATGTTTTCTCACGATATTTTTCCTCACTGAGAGCATCGATTAGTACTCAAACTAATGTACATAACACAAAAAACGAGTCTATTGGTATATGGCCGACATGGAATCTATCAAGATTTTTAAAATTCGGAACTAATGGGTTCGACCACCGACACTCTAGGATTTAAGCATCGACGATAACCAGAAGAAATAGAAGAAGGTCTACTATCAAATCTACTCTCCTAGATCAGTTTCAAGATATAACTAAGTTTATAACTTAAGCTATAATCAAAACGTAAATTAGACCAACTCTGGTTGTATTTACCATTTTCTGTCTGGATTAATTTTACATCATAATTCATTTCTTTAGGATATGGGCCCAGGATTTCGGAACGGCGAGCGTGCTCGTCGAGCTATATCGTTTGTACCAACCACCAAGAGTTCTTCCGACACCCTCATAGATGTCAGAGCAGTGCGACATCTCAAAGTGATATCACAGGACCAGAAATTATGATCAAATATAATTAATATCTATTTATGCGCAGAAAAGGAGTCGAATGGAGTAATGAAATGGAGACAACAATAGCTTCCAAATGGGAGAAATTGATGTTGAATATTCAAATGCCGAAAATATCGATTATCCGCACCTTAAATGGTACAGATACTCGTTAAATAGTAAAAAGAAATCGCAGCACCAATTTATTGCTTTATACAGTTGATATAAATGAAATAGTTACAAATTATGTATATCGTTACAAAAATAAACATGTACTCCATATTTATAAAATAAAGATCTACAAAATGTTTTCAATGTCTTGCTTTTTAGCCGGTCTTGGTCTTTTTGGCTGCTGCTGCTACGGCTGCATCGGCCGCTTGCTTTTTAACCAACAGTTTTCTTAACTGAAATATAAATATCAATGATAATTTAGTGCCAGAAAACTCAGTAGCGTGCCAGTGCCAGCCCTGCCCTGCCCTCTGAATTTTTGTAAACCCTTGACGCTTGTAAAATAAGCCATGCTAATCGAAATTTGACAGTTTCCTTTGGTCCGACTAAGACGTATTCGCTTGGTTCTCTCTGGAATACATACATACATATAATCGCATCTATATCCCTTGCCGGGTAAACAAAGCCAACAGTCTTGAAAAGACTAAAAGGCCACGTTTAGCTGTTCGGCTTAATGTTTTAATTTAAAAATTAGTGCCATCATTATACTATAGTTCCGTTCAAATTTACTTCAAAATTACCTTGAATAAAAACAGCTTTATAAATTTAAAATAATTTAATAAAAATAAAGATAATGAACATGATAAACATTAAATCTAGTTAGATACACAAAAAATACGTCCAATAAAATTACAGATCTTATTTCTTCCCTCCTTTTTTCTCTGCTGCGGCGGCGGCCGCTGCGGCCGCTTGCATTTTCTTTTGTAGTTTCTTCAGCTGCATATTACCAAAAAAATATTATTCAACCGATGAATTAAGACAAATAAAAAATTACTTTGTTACTCTAAAATAAAATGTCATTATTTTATACTTAAGAATAGGTTTTAATTCTATAATATATGAGGCACCCGGTCACTAGGCAATAAATAAAAAAGTAACGCTGTATAAAATACCATACTTTTTATTTCTTCTTTCCTTTCTTGCCCTTTCCTTTTTGCTGCATGTGAGAACGTACAAAATTGTTAGATTAAAATTGATTTACAAACGCCGTTTTAGAACGTATATTATATCATCATGATTATAGTACATAAAGTAGACCATAGTAGACATAGAGTGTACCTTAAGAACAGATAATTATTTTTGCTGTGCTGTCAAACTTGTGCTTATTCATTTCTAAATTCAGACGAAAATCGTGTTTAAATCACATCTGAATTTTCTTACCCGTTTCTTCTCTGCGCGGTTCGCAAGCACCTCCCGCCATGCGGACTGTATGACCCTGGCCGCGTGCTCAATAAGGAACTTGTTCATCTTCTCCGTCATCTCTTGGTGATATTCCGCCTCTCTTTCTGCCATCAGCGGCTCGTATTCCTTATTCTGCTCAGCTAGTTTTTCCTGGATAAAAATACATATGGTTACAGCAATCGCATTCAGTTTCAATCACACATTTTCATTAAACTACTTAGTCTTATAATAAATCGTAGTATTTTCACTGCATCAAAAACAAGACTAGTCTTATGGCAAACGTACCTACAGCTAAAGCTAAGGTTTCTGTCTAAAAATTGGCAATTTATGACTTTCATTGCTACACTTCCGACAAAAGTAGAACCTCAAGCAAAAGTATGTTTTACGTTAGAATCACCTCCAATTCTTCACATTTGCGGACTTCTTCTTCATACTTCTCCGTGAACTCGTCCAGCTCCACTTGCTTATCTCCCATCTCTAAATCATATTTCTGAAGCCATGAGAGCAGCTGGGTTTCCACTTTGAACCTTAAATCGTGTATCATTTTATTAAAATCGAAATCAGGTAGTTTAATTGATTAACGTTCGAGATCGTTGTAGATAGTTATTAATCAATCATACTTATTCCATATCTTTATCTTTATTAAGTAGTTCTTGTTCCTACCAAAACAACTACTGGATTGATCGAGATCTTTTCAAAATTCTAGTTAAGTATCTAAACTGTTCAGATACAGAAATACATGAAGGTTTCTCTCAGATACAGAAATATATGAATCTTCTAGTTCCTTACTTGCTAATGTTTTGACTCCAATTTAAATAGCGTAGCAATAGTAAATTAGTAATCTAACAATTAGGTATTATGACACAAGAACAATCTCTTAAGTCTGGTCAGTGTAAATCTCATGTGTAACTTTTCAAAATACCTTCTCGCCCTTTGGTTCTTCTCTTCGATCAAATGACTTCTCAGCAAGGACTCGTATGCCTCCCGAGATTCCACCTCTTCCTCTTTCAGCATCTCTGCCTTGACTGTGTGGGCGCGTGTCGCTAGCACCATCTGGCGATCTGAATCTAGACTGTGAATTTGATTGGTTGTAATTGCGTCCATTAATTCATACTTTATTAATATGCCCGCGTAAATACGTCCACGTCTATTTTTCGTTCCCGTAGAAATTTAGCAATATTTCCTCTCCGTACACTTCCCAAACTTCTCCTCAGCTCAACGTTGACTGCCTGCCAGTCAATCGTTAAGTCAAGAGTTTCTTTGTTATTTCAAAATTTGTATACATTTTGATAAACTTAGATTTTTTAGCCTCACATATAGCGACATACATTCAGTCAGAAAAGTATCGGGAATGGATTATTTATTTATGGTTCCAAATTCAAATTTTTGTTTTTTTTGTTGTTGTTAGATTGGCACAACTGTTTTCCATTTTGGCGCGGAGTTTGAGTTGCATCTGTTGTTTACATTAAATACAGTGCTATTTTTAGTTATATCATATCTAGTGTGTATTGCTAATTTCATAATGGATAAAAACATCGAACAAAGAGTTTGTCTTAAATTTTGCATTGCCAATGGAATATCGTGTTCGGAGTCACTGAAAATGTTACAGAAGGCTTACGGTGAATCGACTTTATCAAAAACTCGTGCTTATGAGTGGTACAAAGCGTTCAAAAGCGGTCGAGATGTGATGGAAGATTTGCCTCGCTCTGGTAGGCCATCAACGTCTGCAACTGAAGTTAACATCGCAAAAGTGAAGGAAATAGTGACTGAAAATCCTCATTCACCTTTGAGTGACACCATTTCTGTATCTCACGAGTCGATCCGTACCATTTTAACTAATAATTTGGGTATGAAACATGTTGCCGCTCGGCTAGTCCCAAAAGACCTGAATTTTTTTCAAAAACTCAATCGCATGAGAGTCGCTGAGGACATGCTAGAACGAGTCAATTCCGACCCAACATTCATGAAACGCATTGTTACTGGTGACGAGACGTGGGTTTACGAGTTTGACATGCAAACTAGTCAACAAGCTTCGGAGTGGCGCCTTCCAACTGAACCGAAACCGAAAAAACCACGCCAAAGTCGTTCAAAAGTCAAAGTCATGTTGACTGTTTTCTTTGACTATCGCGGTGTTGTGCACTCGGAATTCTTGCCGGAAGGTCAAACGGTAAATAAGGAATATTATTTGAGTGTTATGCGGCGTTTAAGAGAGCAAATACGACGAAAAAGGCCAGATTTGTGGAAAGAAAATTCTTGGATTTTGCACCATGATAATGCACCTTCGCACAAGGCCATCATTGTGAACGAATTTTTAACCAAACACTCAACAAATACCATCGAGCAACCACCATATTCACCAGATATGGCTCCAGCCGACTTTTTTCTTTTTCCTAAACTCAAATTACCACTTCGTGGCACCCGTTTTCAATCGGTAGAAGACATAAAAGAGAATTCGCGGCGAGAACTGACCTCAATTCCGGAAACAGCGATTAAAAAATGTTTTGATGATTGGATTATTCGTTGGCGTAAGTGTATCGTTTCTAAAGGAGCATATTTTGAAGGTGATAAAATAAATTTGGATGAATAACAAACAGTTTGAGTATTATTGATCTTTTCCTGCTACTTTCTTGACAGAGTAGTATATTGACTGATGAAAATACTGACATTTTTTTCTGCAACTTTATAGTGGCCTCGTGATGCAAGAATGCCAGTTCTTGCTCCAGTCGCTGGATGATCTCTGCCTTGACGACCATGGTCTGCTCAAAGCGCTGATTCTCTTCTTTTATTGTTGCCGTGTATTCTGTTAATAGGAAAACATATTTTATTTAAGTGTTCGATGCTGGTCTGTTGGCGAAGAAAAACAAAGCGGGACAGCTCCTTCTCTTTTTCAAGAAAAACGCTTATAAATTTGGCCATTTTGCTAGAAAAGCAGTAACTTTCTTCATGGATTATAATGACCATCACTGAATTTCAATTTCATAGCCATCCATTTAGACATGGATTTCCAAAATATTGGACTAGACTACTAGTAACTCATGTTCTGTTACGGGATTAGGGAAGAAGACGTGTGTATGCGTGAGTGAATTAAATTGTGAGCTGAAAAATTACTTAATTAAATTAATTTATAATCGATTGCCCGAGTTATTTGTGCCTACCATTAATATGTCCAATGAGTCTTTCATTGGAGCCCTCAAGTTTCCTGGTGCTGATTTTAGCAGCAAGCTCATCAGCAGCTGTGGTACTCATCTGGATTATCATCAGCTCCCTGAACTGTTCCAATGTCAGGAGATAACCAAAGCCGTCCGTAGGTATCTAGCAATAAAGACATAATAAGTTTATTCTAATTCACAACATAATTGTGACCATTGTTAAATAAGTAACTAAACTGGATATATAATAAAACAGAGAAACCTAGCTAGTTTTTTTATACTTCTTTTACAGTTTGTATGGGTTAAAAACATATTATATAAATAAACGGCACAATTGTAAGGTAGATAACATAAAGGTATTCTAAAAATTAAGTTGGGAGCTAAAATTAGGTAGGTACTTGGGTAACAGATAAAATCTTACCTCCCCAGTTTTTTCATACTGTATTTTCATCTGAAAATAATACGATATTGTCATTAGTCAACAGCATTTATCGAGTTACCCAAATTACTGCGAATTCGCAACATACACGAACTGCTACTACACGCAATAGAGTTCGTCCAGTACCTACCTACAGGGCATCGATGTACAGTGTACAGAGTAACATGACGTGCGGTTGCCAAACAAGTAACTAAACAATACCGTATATACTTACCTCCTATCTATTTGGAAATAAATTATCATTCATTCATTATATCTCTTTTTATTTCAAACTCAAAAATCATAAAAATCTAACAATCATATAGTCCTCCATATGTCCCATCCATAAATCCATAAATAATTATTAGGTATTCTTATTTCTTCCGCGGCAACCTCCCTCCCGCCTCCGTGAACCGGAAATGAAAGTGATAAATGTACAGATACTTAGTTCATAAATTTTCTTCCAACTATACCTAATATAAGTAGGTATATTCAGAAAATCACGTCCATTGATACCTTTCATTTGGACTTTCAGAGAGGAAAGAATGTTTAATAGACTGGATTTACGTAACAATACTTACAACAATGGCAACTTGAGTCTTACCTCTCGAACTATGTCTTCCACTTTCGGTTTCAGTTCAGGGTAGCTGTTCAAGATGTACATCAAATGACCCAGTTCTGGGTTGAGTCGATTCTTCAGTGAAGTATCACCCTAAAAAATTCCGTTATAATAAGAAATGTAAACTGAAAACTGATAATTAAAAGGGCATACATTAATATAAATTATAGGAGGGGTAGGCAGAGAATACATCGTTCCACTTGCCACGATCTCTACATACTTCCTTCGCTTCATCCTTCATTCATAACTCTCTTCATACAAGCTTGGCGGTTTCGGGTACTCTTGACCTGACCCTTTACCATATAATTATGTTAACTGCGGCAAATTTTCAATAACAAATAATCCTGTTGTTATCATAGGAAGATACTGAAGATTACCATGTCAGAAAGGCAGCCTATCATGAAAAAGTATTTTAAAATGTTTTCACAACATGGTTCTTTGAACTTGATTGAAGATACTAAGTAAACGATGTGATCAGGAATGAAAAACTAAGTTTTTATCTACTTATATAAAAAAATCAGGTATATAAAGCTCCTACGTGACTGAGTGACTAACTAACTGACTGATTGACAGACAACACACAGCCCAAACCGCTGGGTCTAAAAATTTTTAAGTTCCTTTTGTGATATAGGGGGCCACTAAGAGAGGACTTCCCAAAATTCCCATGGGAGCGGGATAAAATTATTTTATTAAGCAGGCGAAGCTGCGGCGGACGTCGTCTACTGTAGGTATAAAGTAAACATACAGCTTGAATATCTTCCATAGCAGCCATATTCAACAAGCTGGTTGAGAAAAGCGGATTGTCATATTGTTCGAAGATGAATGTCAAGTCTTCCATGCTATTGGCGGAGAGTATGGAGTCCAGCGTCTTGTATTCCTCCACTAGTGCTGGTAAACATATCGCTAATTTTGTTTTGTACACCGCCTCGTCCAGGATCTTTGTGATTCGCTCAGCCTGGATGTGGCATTCTAGGTCTATGGGGGACGCGGCTAGAACGAAAAAAAAGAAACATCTATTTGCAATCATGATTATGGGTGGTGTTTCAGTTATATAAGTACCATCAATAACTTTAGTTCAGGGGAAGGCAAAGACGTATGTAACTTGGTCAAAACGGAGACGTCTTATTGAAACCGGAAGGTCAGGTCAATACAATAGTTCCCTACCGACGAGCTCGTACATAGAGAATGCTGAATGTGGTTGAATCCAAATAAATTTGCAGAGATCGAGGCAAGTAGTAAATTTTTTATTTTGGTATGAATAAAATTATTTCCAACGACAACTACGTAGTAATAGGTACTTGTAAGAAAACATACCATTATCCTTCGTCAAATCTCTGTCCTTATCAGTTCCAGCACTGGCCGCAGACCTGCTGCTCCCAGTCTTAGACCCACTTTCTGAATATGTGGAGGGGGACTGCAGAGTCCCGGCTGACGATTGAGTCTCCATTCAATATGAGATATTAGAACACTAATTCGGCTAAGATTATGAGCACCGCATATCAACCAAAACACCAACAAGACAAGAGACCTTTGATTAGACATTAAATAACATACATTTGTTGCTATGGTAACAATATTGTCTAGTAGTCATGGTTATAAATGAGGTTTTTTCCGAATCAAATGAAGGGTATTACGCACAGCTAACACGTAATTTAGATATTTTCACAATGAACCTTACGTCACTAGAGTTAAGATCCATGATTATTCAAATTTTTCAAATCTAAGCAAAGTACACATCGCAAACAAATAGGTATTATAATTTACCTAAGTTAACTATATCCTGCTGGATAAAAATTTTTTTAGACAATATTCTAGATTACTTCTCAGTTAAATGGATTTTGAAGACGTTTCTACATACATACATACATATAATCACGTTTATATCCCTTGCGGGGTAGACAGAGCCAATAGTTTAAGTCTCAGTCTCTGAAAAGACTGATAGGCCACGTTCAGCTGCTTGGCTTAATGATAGAATTGAGATTCTAGTAGTGACAGGTTGCTAGCCCATCCCCTAAAAGTAGAATGCCAAGTATTTTAGACGTTTCTATTAATTAAAAAATATTACATGGAAAACCGATCTAAAAATGGTTTATTAGCCATTAAGTTAAATTGCAGAGGTATCTTTATTAAACTGATGAACGTGGAAAAGGGAATTCTAAAGAAGGTTATATTCAGCGATGAGTTTATTTTGCCAACACTATCAATTTACACCCCACTTCGTTACCTAGTCAGAGTTTGTTCAATATTCCATCTTATCTAGCATTTAGCACTATAAGTTCGAAACTCTGCTAAAGGTAAGTCAAATATTCATAAATTCTTTATTTGAGTTAAACTTCAGAAAACTCAGTAAAAACTTGATTTTTATTTGGTACAAAAGTACAACTCAGGTGTTAACCGTTTAATATTTTGCGTGTTATGCTTTGAGTAAAGTGTTATGGGATATCTTTTACTATTTAACGATACAACATATTTTTAAAATTCAAATACCTAAAGATAAACATTCAAGACCCAGAACAATCAGAAATAGTCCGTTTTTCATTATGCCTTACATAATCTTACATACATACACACATATGTTCACGTCTATATCCCTTGCGGGGTAGACAGAGCCAACAGTCTTGAAAGGACTGAATGGTCACGTTCAGCTATTTGGCTTAATGATAGAATTGAGATTCAAATAGTGACAGTTTGCTAGCCCATCGCCTAAAAAAGAATCCCAAGTTTGTAAGCCTATCCCTTAATAATAATTACATAATCTTATGTCTAAATATTTGTTTTACAGCGAAAAAATAAAAGCCAAAATGGGGAAAAAGGGGGTTAACAAGTTAGCCAAGATGTCGGATGAGGAGCGGGTGCGCTACCTTCAGCACCGCGCTGACATGGAGGAGGAGGCTCGTCGGAGGAAGAGGGAACTCATCGCGAGATTCATCAAGGTGGGAATTACATTTTTCCTTCCCAGCATGTTCACTCTGGCAGATCGTTTTCAAGGACTAGTATGTTCCCACTGATAAATAATTTTCAGAGTCATAATAAAGATTTTATTGGGGAACAGGTAAGATAGAGAGGGAAGTACGACTTGTAAGCTAAGCCTACACATAGTTTTTTTGCATCTGCCGTCTTAAATACTGAGTAGATTCAAAACCAGGAGAAACCAAAGCGCAGACATTCTCTTGTAACTTTATTTTACACGACTCATTATAAATACTTAGTCTGAAACTGTTCAAATACGTTATCAATTTTATATAATAAATGATCTGTGAGCTTGTTTCAGAATAAATTGGATAAAGAAGAAGCTTACAGTCGAATGAACACGGCAAAAATAAACCAAGAGTGGAGATATATTTTACGAAAAGTAAAATGTAAGCAAATGGCACTGGATATTCAGGTAAAAATTAAGGCGATAATGTCAAATGTAGAATAGAATACATCTTTATTTAATCTTCCTTTGTTTTAAGTTTTATCGGGTACCTACATTACTTACCGTGCTTTTGTTTCCTAACATTATTTGTAGTTCTTTCCTGTGAAGAATTTAAATTTTTTTATGTTTATGTAAAAAATCTTATATTAAAACAATCGTTTCAAATAATATCTTAATCTTATACATACATACATACATACATGAAAATCACGCCTCTTTCCCGGAGGGGTAGGCAGAGACTACCTCTTTCCACTTGCCACGATCTCTGCATACTTCCTTAATCTTATCATTAAATAAATAAACAAAATAAATAAATATACATATATGGGACAAATTACACAGATTGAATTACCTTCAAAGTTAGTTCGAAACTTATATTATGAGATACTAACACAACGATACTATATTTTATATATATATATATACATAAATAAATATATATATATATATAAACATCCAAGACCCAGCCCAATTAGAGAGAGTTCTCATCATGCCCTGGCTGCGATTCGAACCCGGGACCTCCGTTTTCACAAACAAGCGTAGCCACAGAGGCCGTCAAGACCACTTTAAATCTGTATACTAGTATAAGTAACATGGAATAATTTTCTGATATGCATTCTGTCATCCAGGGGATGGTATCCAGCTTCAACTTCATGATCGAGCGCAAAGACCGCCTCCTGAAATCTCTGGTGAAAGCCATCGAGGACTCCGACGATCAGCACAGACGGGCATTTCAAGCGCACACGGAGACGCTGAGTTATTTCCTGAGTAAGTAGGATACCTACCTACTTATCTATCCACGACAGAGATTTGTTACAGCTTCATCGATTGTAGGTAGGTACACACAAATACAAATATTTCAGTTTTTTTATTTGTTTGTTTCATCTGTACATTATATCGTGGTTTCAACAAGTAAAGGATTCATTTAGTCATACAGATATTGACAATTACTGTTGATGTTAATATACACTTGAAAGCATAAAAGATATATTTTTTTAAATTTCATATTTAACACCAATTAAATATGTTTTTTTGTTACACATTCTCACGAAGTCTATGGCGAAAGCATTTTTTTTTTTCTTTTGCAGATATCGGCACTCGGCGTTTAGACAAACTTCAAGCAGAATATGATTTGCAAAAGAATACTCTTCTAGAAAACTGGGATAAGGAAGAGTTGGATATTAACGAAAAACAAGAACGCGCAGAATTCAAGCTGAAAATCATAACTTACAAACAAGATTGTGACTTTCAGGCCTTTAAGAAAGAAATGGAGCTGCTAAGGGCTACAGCCAAGAATGATGCTAGGCTAGAGGTAAATGAAATTTATTTTTCTGGTTGGGGGTTTCTGTTACTCAAGCAGCAATTACCTCTTTATGATGTTAGTTTTAACGAAACGCTTTTATGTAAGAATAATCAAAATAATCAATAAAACGGATCAGAAAAATAAGTACCTACCTACTTTACAAATTAATTACGATTTTTGATGAGCCATCAATCAAACCATAATGGCATCAATGAATGAAATAGGGAAAGTATTTGTTAAATATAAAACAAGATAATGTCACTAGTATGGTATATTTTTCAAGATTATTGATATATCACACATATGAATAAAACATTATAAAATGTAGGCAAATTAGAACTTTAGGTCATCTTTCCAATCATCACAGTTGCTACGCCCTTTCTCTGATAAGCACATCATTAGATTTTTTGCAAAATCACATTTGTCTTCTGTATTTTCTGAAAAAAACATTCACAAATATTCGTTACTAACAGTCAAGTCAGCATGGATAAGTTGAACTTCCGCTTTTTACAACGCACAAGCAAGCAAATGATAATTGTCATTTTTGTTCATAATTGAGTCTTCGTGCGAAAATTTAAACTTTCCTTTTTATCAGTTACTTTTAACTTACCATTTTCAAGGATTTGGAAACATTCCTCGATCGACTCCTGCAGAAAATCTCTCAAATCCTCGTTTTTCACGTCCTTTGTAAGAACGTGAGTAACTAAATATTTATCTGGCATACCGCTGTCGCCTATCTGGAAGTACAAGGAATTGAGTGTCGTCTTACTTTATATTAAACTTGAGATGTTTTCTGGATTGTTAGGTACTTAAGCGTCACAACCGTTAATAAAAAAGAAAATATTTTGTAGGCAAATACTTGCCATCTCCAAGTTTTCAAGGAAGCAATGTAAGGCGCAGGCCTTAGCGTCTTCGTCCCTACTGGAGTTTTTGCTTGTGTTTCTGTCGTCGTTTCGGTAATTATCATCATATTCAGTAGGCTTTTGTGCATTTGGGTTGTACTGGCTGCGATGGCCTGAATTGATCTCTTTGCGTTTGTCTCTCCTGAACCTTCGAGGTGTCTGCGTTGAGGAGTAAAAGCTGTCGCGAGGCATGTCCTAGAAATAATATTTCAAACTTAGATTCATTGGAACAGTGTGCTCCATTTCCAAGGAGAATCGTAATAGGGCCGATAGCAGACCATCATTAGTTTGATAAATAATTTCACAATAATCATGTTAAATATCACTCAGTCTTATGAAGATTGTAGGCTGTGTCTACGCCGTAAAGGATAAAGACGTGATATATGTATCTAATATCACTTTGTTACATATATCACGTTGTTTTGAAATCGCCTACCACAGCCATTAAGTATATCAACTTTGGTAATAGTACTTACACTTCCATAATCATCGTTTGAAAAGTCATCTCTTCCATTAAGGCGATATCTATCTATTTCTTCATCCTGATACCCCATCCTGTTTCTTGCGCCCATACCATTATTATCCATTCTATCATCCCTACCATACATATCATTATCTCTACTCCCAAATCTTTCGTTTCTATTACTAGACCTGTCATTACTACCGATCCTGTCGTCTCTATTGCCTATTCTACCATCTCTGCTGTTCATTCTGTCGTCTCTACTTCCCATCCTGTCATTTCCACTGCCGAATCTGTCACTCCTACTTCCCATTCTATCACCCCTATTCTTGTCATTGCTACTTCGACTATCCCTGTCCCATTCTCTCTGTCCATATCCACGAGCGTCGTTCCAGTCTTGGTCACTGGAATATCTTCGAGAGTCACTGGAGTTTCTGCCGTCTTGTTTATTCAAACAGTTCATGTAAATAGTCCTCAACTCGTCCTCTTTCGGTCCTCCATCCGACCGACAGTTGAGAGCCTGTCATAAGAATTGACTTGAATATTATGCATTTGTTTAAGAATTTGCTTTATTGAGGTTTAGTCCTTGTTTTTTCATTTTGATTTTAATGCTTATTTTATCTACAACAAAAAATCGGTGATGCGTAATGTTAAATACTCACATCACAGTATAAAAATAACAAAGAGACAACAAATACGTATAATTTGAAACACATGTTTAAGATCGCAGTGGCCGCAGCACTGCCGCGCGGCTATGAGAACAACCTATATAAAAGCAGCACGCTTCACTACTCCTCTATACAAAGGCTCGAAACATTGAGCTTTCAAGCTAATATCAATAATCACCGTGTATAGTGCGTGCACTAAATTGTGCTACGTTTCGTTGATATTAAACGAAAGTACCGATTCGGTACAAAATGTAGCCATTTTCTGTACTCGAATACCTACTGGTTCCAAGCAAGGACCATATAATTATTATTAGTAAAGAAACCTCTTTTTGTTATTTCAAGTGTGTGTTCCCCATTTCACGTAGGTCCGCTAAAGGCAGCTTGAAAGCACCTTAGTGACATCAGCCTGGCCTTGGTAAATTGATATGTGAAAGTTGTTCATGTTTTTTCCAACGACGTTCACAACGTGGAGCGGCGTGGACCTTCTCTAATTTGTGGGAGCTGACACACCGAAAAGCAAAATAAGCTAATGCTCATTAGTAAGTTAGTGGCTAGGATACATTAAATAAAGGCTGCACACGTTTTTATTGAACGAACTACTCAGTATCCCAATTGTCATTGCCATTGTTAACACCGTGATCCATAAGTCACGGTAGCAGAAATTGTATGGCCACAGCGGCAGGAGGCAGCTCGTCAAAGTAAGCGGAAACCACAGTAATTGCTGGTAAATGTGACGTGAGATGGACGTGACCGATCGGAAATGGCGAGGATGCTGCTATTTTATTACGAAACTGGGCCCATAATATGTGTATGTTTACCACGAGTAGTGTACCTACACTACTCTACTTAAAAATTTGGGACTATTTTCGGCGATAGACAAGCATATTCTGCCACTCGGCTGAATCGGCACTAATGACTTTTTTCAAAGTTACATTAGTTTGAATACTAACCGATGCTCTTACGGTGAGGGAAAACATCGCGAGGATACCTGCACATTCAGGCAATTGGATGTAACCATGGATCCAATACGGGTTATGTTTACCAGCAAAGGTTGCGGATGTCAGTTGGGAGTTGCTTCGTGTAAAAACCTGACTCACCCAATCCAGAGTCCAAGGTCAAAGGTATACTCTGGGCTCCTCTCCAGAGGTCAGGACTACAGCTAGGAGAAAGAAGACAAGCATCTGCCACTATATAGGTACCTTCCCATGCGAGAAGAGACTAAACTGTATAGCAATTTCATTTTTGAGTTCTAACTAAACGTGGCATAGCACATATGCAGCTTGTTGCCGCAACTTAAACAATGTTTGCTCGGGGCGACAATGGTTCTGATCCGACTACGATTAAATGGTCTTTATTATGGTTTCAATAAGAATAAGATATGTATTCATGTTCCAAGGCAATCTCTGAGATAAAAAAAATATAATATTCTTGCAGAAGAAAGGCAGTCTGGCATTCTACGTGAAAGCAATGAGGCGAATGAACTGATGTATTAAGCTAGATCACTTTTTTCTCGTGTCTTACTTAATGGTTTCTTTCCTACTCATGCCGATACTTGGTAATTTTAAATTTTAGCATGAAGAAGAATTGCGCAGTTTCTGCCGCCCAAAGCAGCTAGAGATTGAGGGATACTGGGTTAAACTTCGGGATGTGTACAATGGTTACTTGGAGAAACATAATCCCATCATGGCGCACTATCAGAGTCTAAGAGAGAAGGATGATTTCTACCGACGTGATATTGCCCGAAACGATGCTCATATACAACAGACAGCGGTAAAGAATTATTGTGATGACTTGCTCATTTTTGCGTATTGCAATTGCTACCTATCCACCTCTCTTTCAACTTTTATCATCTGATTTCCAATAAAAACATGCACAATTCAGTTTTAAGACAATTTCTATGCATTTATTGTATTTAAAGCGACATCAATACAAGTCAGCCTGTCACTATTATTTATAGTATAGGTAGGCTTATCGCATTAAACAAAAACGATAACGTTAGCACGGTACCTAACATACTACGAATTAATAACTAGCTATTGATTCTATTTTGAACACGTAGGTTTAACTAGCAATAAAAATGAATTATGCATGGTCTTGTTGTTGGGTTTTGGCTATACAAGTTCTTAACTGCGACAGAAGAGAGTGATATTGTTGAAAAACATAAATTAATTAAATTTGCTTACCAACATTGACCAACAACCCTTCGATTGAACCTCTAGAATAATAGTTATGATTCTTTCGTTTGATTCTCTGAAGATAAAATAATGTCTGATTTTTGATCCTGAAGATACAATAATGCCCCAACCATAGGTAGTCTTTTTTCCCTATATTTATTCATAGTGTTGTAAGATAAACAAATATCAAATGGAAAAAGATCGCTGTGTTGTCGCAGTGCGCAGTGGTAGGTACTTCATGAATGACCGACGTCCCCGGAAGACCAGCGTCGGGGTGTTGTAAAATGCCTCGACACAAGCTGAGTGGACGTCGGATTAGTATTACAATTTAGGCAAATGTTTGTTTTTACTTTAACTAAGAACTTTAGTGTAAGATATATTTGTGTGATCCTAATAAACTTTTATTCATTTATTCATTCATCCAATCCCCTATCCAGGCGTATGGGTTCATTATTTGCACATGGCTTAAGTGTTATTCATTGTCAATAACATTTTATTTTGCAGGAAAACCTAATGAACCTACAAAAAGAGTGGGTGCGAAATACCAATACCATAGCTATGAAGTTGAAAAAGATGGCGCAACATAAGGAAGAATTGTCCAAACGTTATTGGCAGTTAAAAAAGCACTCAAAACAGGAGCTGAATAAGGGTGGGGAAAGGCTGGCCCTTATGGTGGATGCTAGTCAAGGAGCGATTAAGGTAAGCTGGTAGTATTTATAATTTCTTGCGTAAACTGTCTTCTTCTAAAATTGTTACAAATTAAACAAATTCGTTAATCAAAACCATTTTAAATATTTCTAGGTAGGTACCTAATATAGGTACCTACCGCTGAACGTGGCCTTTCAGCCTTGACTATTGGTTCAATCAAATCAGTAAGGGATAAAGACGTGAATAAATAATGTATGCATGTCAATTTGATGGCAATAAGATTTAGGCAAAAAAACGTAATCTTTATTAGTAAGGTAAAAAAAATCGAGATCTCCCCTTAGAGTATTTACGTTCTCCCGGAGTCATTGTTACGATTGAATAGAATTAGGTATTTTTCTCATGTTATTTTAAAACCAACCCTACTCTTAGTGGAACCAAAAATGACGATAGACAATCAGGTAAAATGTACGATTTATTCGCGTACTTGTGTAATTTTTCAACATCTTTCAGCGTATGGAAGAAGTCAAAGAGAAATTAGATAAAATTTTACAAATGGAAGAGATATGTCGCAAATTCGAGCACACGGACGACGAGGTTGTAAAAGACTCTGAAAGCGACGATGGATTTTTGTCATTAGAGTTCCAAAACTTGGATGGTGCGATGATTGTGAGTTTCTCAAACTATCTATGCTCAAACATAATTAGACTGTTCACTTAGTGAGAGAGTCTATCACGAAACTACATTAGATGTTTTATAAGGTAACCAAAATAAATTGTACCTGATGATGACGCTGCTCAAGCTTTATTATTAAGTAATAACTACACAACAAAAAACACTTTTCAACAAGATCCGTCCGTTTCAATTAATTTCAGTCAAGGGTCAGCTAGAAAACAAATTCACTTTTTTTCAAATTCTGCCCGGCTTATCCTACTACTTTTTTAAAAGTTAATTTTTATAATGGTACAGACTTAGAAAAAGACTATTATTTAAAGACCACCATATCTATTTCATTTTTTATTGTTTTGTTTCTGATCCTATCTGTATGTCTATCCTATATGATTGATAGTACCTATTAGACATCTACAATTCATCCTGATATCAAAATATGACTGTTACATGATTTAAGCGGCATCAAGTAATGAATAGCAACAGTAGTATGTCTAATAACGAATATTATTAAGAGATGGCGACGCGACACAATTTTTGCATCACTTTGTTTACTATTATTTTTAAACATATGCAGAAACTTAATTTAAATTCTTAAAGGACTAATATATATCAGGCACTTTTATGTTTTACCTTTCAGAAAGAATGTAAGGAATACAGCAAAATGGAGAAGTTTATTTTGAAGGCAAACCGTGTGAAGGTACAAACGCTTTGTCTGAAGGCAGAGAAAGCTAAGTTAGTCAAGGACAATACACAGCTTAAGCTTTATATTAAGAGATATTTAACAGAACTGGCGCTAAGGGGCGTGGATAGACCTCTCAGTGTGAAAATACAGGGTGTCCAGAAGATAGATGGAACTGGAAAAGTGTTGTAAGTACTACATAACATTACATACATATCTTAAGAACACTACAAGGAATCATTTAAAAAAATTAATTAATAATTTTAATAATAAATCTAAATGGTGGTCTACTAGGTTGATATAAAACTCTTTCATTACCCAGTGATTGACAAACGAGATATACCACTTGATCTAGAGGCTTACGAAAACCAGAAATTTGCGATAACCAGAATTTGTTTGATTTGCTTGTATTAATTTTATAAACTGAAAGCATGATTATTATACGATTTTACAGAAATCGTCCAGTGACTTGCATAGAAGGAGCCTTGTCTAATGCTGTACAACATGAAAAGCGTATGAGGACATTAGACAAGAAAAACAAAGAGATAGGTGGAGTGAGGGCATACCCCAGAGTTCAATGCTGGATGTAGTGTTTTAATAATGTAATGTAATAGAAATAGCACATCTTTATGTTGAATAGTTTGAAAACAACATACATACATATAATCACGTCTATATCCCTTGCGGGGTAGACAGAGCCAACAGTCCTGAGCGGACTGATAGGCCACGTTCAGCTATTTGGCTTTAAGATAGAATTGAGATTCGAATAGTGACAAGTTGCTAGCCTATCGCCTAAAAAAAGAATCTCAAGTTTGTAAGCCTATCCCTTAGTCGCCTTTTACGACATCCATGGGAAAGAGATGGAGTGGTCCTATTCTTTTTTGAATTGGTGCCGGGAACCACACGGCACTGAAATTGAAAACAAATTACATTTTAACCTCTCTAGTTTTGTGATTCATATTGTGACTAAATAAGTAAGATTAATTTAATCCCTCCTTATTTGTAGTAGATAGTATAATATGTAATTATAATGTAAGCCAGACTTTCTGAATCCATTTTCAATAAACAATAATACATTTCTTAGCGAATGGACGTCATTAATCATTTAAGCTTATTTTTATTCAATAATAAATAAACATTTATTTGAAATAAGTATTTTATTAAAAACAATAACTATATTAACCTGTGACATGTGCCAATTTCAGACTAAGGAATAATCTTCATAAACATTAGATCCAAGTCAGGGCTTGGGATGCACCATGGGTTAATACATATACAGTAACAACAGTAACAAAACAAACTATTTTAGCAATGGAAGCACTTGTAGAATATTGTTCAGAGTAAAACTTCACTTTAAAATATTCTGCAAGATACCTTTAGCAAGTTCTTATATTACAACATATCCAAAACAAATTACTCCATAGGTTCTACACCAGCCATGTAGTTATCTTCACCCAAATTCCAAGGATCATCTAGAGCAGCTAGTAGCCTTGCCAACCCTTTGTGACCTTCTGTGTCTATATTCTTGCACATTTCTTGAGAAAATGGGACATACTCATCACAAAGAACACTCTTGCCTTGAGATACTCCATAAACTTCATACCAACCCTCCAAGGGCTCATCAAGCGGCCTCTTCACCCTTACTAAAACTTCTTGATCGTCGACTGTCTTTATATAGAAACCTTCGCTTGCAGATACCTTAGTAACTTTCCCCCAAAGAGCTACTTTCGCGCCATTTTTCTGTTGCAAGTTACCGGCAGTTACATATGGAATAAATTCGTCGTTGTCCGGGAACTGGCTATCTTCAAATTCATCGTGGTCTCCCATTTTGATGATCTTACTTGTAGATTTACAGTTGGTCTTTTAATAAATTTTATTAAAAGGGCGAACTCGACTTTTGTTTGCTTTAATTCTTTGAATTGCTTTGAATTGAATCAAATCAAATGTCAACTCAACATTGTCAACCAAACCAAACGTCAACGTCAATGTCAGTATATGCTAACATTGAAAAGAGGACAGAAGTGAGCGCGTGACGGCTTAACGGAAGTGTGGCTGTTTAATTTTTTGTGCTCAGCTGAGAAAAAAAAATTATTTTGCTTTGCAAATGGCGGTCTCATCGCTGTCATTTCATTTTACTTTACATGTGAAACTGGAAATAAATTTTACGTGTTTGAAGATATAATGCCGTAAATCGGCATGTTATTTGATAGGACTGATTCCTAAAACAGATTTATTTGTGAAATATAAGAAACGTGAGTATTTTGTGTGCACATCCGTGCCGGCTTATTTACCACGCTTGTTTTTGCGTTGCTGATGCTTCCAAGATAAGATTTGTTATTTCTGGCTCGTGGTTGTAGAAGGCGCGCAGCCATGTCGCTGCCGCCGTACTTGCTGGGGCCCAACCCCTGGGCCACTATGATGGCGCAGCAGCAGCTAGCTGCGGCTCAACAGGCAGCATTGCAAGCTCATGCCGCCGCCGCTGCAGCTGCGCCTCCGGTGCCGCCCGCGCAGCCACCAAAACCACATCATATTTCTGAAGAAAAGATCAAAGAAAAAGGTAATGATCACATTGATAAAGACAATTTTTTTTATTTGTTTTCATTCATGTGAGCATATTTTACTTCAATATAATGACCATAACCTTGTTCGTTTATAGTTTAAAATTTGCATATTTCCAATTGTATTTGTACCTCTTGGCTGGTTTGGCATAAGATAGTGAGTATGTGACAACTGACTTATGCACCATTCATATGAACAGCACTTTGCTGTAGTTCAGCTAACTGCAAACTGTCAACAAAGGAAACTGCAAATTTGCATCGTAGCAAACTGCTGTTGATGCAGCAAACTACTGGGCTGTTGATGGCTGCAGTCCATCAATGCCAACAGGGTTGTATGCTTTGGTCCGGTAATCTGTTACCATTGGTCAGTGCATGCCCAGACTATGAATTTAATGCTGTCTCTTCTATGTAAAACCTATATCAACGGCACCTATGTAAGTGCCAGATGCCAGTCTCCATTTACATAATATGTAATGAAATATTAAATAGGTATCTTTTTTTTTTGAGGAAAATATTATTTTGCTTTAATTATAAGTTTATAATGCAATTGTTGCACAAACAATATTCACTAAAAGCAATGGAGTGGTTTGTCTGTTGTTGTTTTGTATAGATAGTTGTATCCCTACCTAAACCAAGCTGTCAGTTTTTTAGCCAAAACTGAAAGCATTTCCAAGGGATATAGTAATTGCAATCTGATATTCTCTTCCATGCATATCAACATGGAAGATGCTGAACATTGCACACAAAAACAAATTTTGTTCCTTTAAGGTACTAAGAACAAAGTAATTTTTTGTTTGGTATCTTTTATCAACTGGTATTATAATCCTATTATCAACAATTTTTTCAACAGCTCAAAAATGGCTGCAAATACAGTCGAAACGCTTCTCAGAAAAGCGAAAGTTTGGCTTTGTGGATGCTCAGAAAGAAGACATGCCTCCAGAGCACATCAGGAAGATCATAAGAGACCATGGTGACATGACGAGTCGCAAGTACCGTCATGACAAACGTGTTTACCTTGGAGCCTTGAAATACATGCCCCATGCAGTCATGAAGTTGCTTGAAAATATGCCAATGCCATGGGAGCAGATTAGGGATGTCAAAGTACTGTATCACATCACTGGAGCTATCACATTTGTCAATGAGATTCCCTGGGTAATTGAACCAGTGTATATAGCTCAATGGGGAACCATGTGGATTATGATGAGGAGAGAGAAACGAGACCGTAGGCACTTTAAGCGTATGCGATTTCCTCCATTTGATGATGAGGAGCCCCCATTAGACTACGCTGACAATATCTTAGATGTCGAGCCTCTAGAGCCTATTCAAATAGAATTGGACTCTGAAGAGGATGGTGCAGTTGCTTCTTGGTTCTATGATCATAAACCACTGCTAAATACTAAACATGTAAATGGTTCAACATATAGACGATGGAATCTGACACTACCACAGATGGCAACTCTGTATCGGCTTGCCAATCAACTGCTTACAGATTTGGTGGATGATAATTATTTTTACCTCTTTGATTCAAAAAGTTTTTTCACTGCCAAAGCTCTAAATATGGCAATCCCTGGTGGACCTAAGTTTGAGCCGTTAGTAAAGGATAATTCAGCAGGTGATGAAGATTGGAATGAATTCAATGACATCAATAAGATTATCATTCGTCAGCCAATCAGAACAGAGTACAGGATTGCTTTTCCTTATTTGTACAACAACCTTCCACATTTTGTGCAGTTGTCCTGGTAAGTTGTATTTTTTTTATATACATATATTATGTTTCTTAATTTGTTCATAAACAACAGCTGACTTTGTTAGTTTAGACAAAACAAAATAAATATTATTTAATACCCCTGCATCATTTAAACATTATATCACATCATGAACAATTTCTTTACTTCACTTTACATGCACAATTACTCTACTTACAGGTACCATACCCCAAATGTGGTGTACATCAAAACTGAGGATCCTGATCTTCCAGCTTTTTATTTCGACCCTCTTATTAACCCGATATCTCACAGACACTCCGTGAAGTCCTTAGACCCTGTTCCGGACGAGGAAGAGTTTGTTCTTCCGGAGGAAATATCCCCATTCCTGCAAGAGACGGCTCTGTACACAGATAACACAGCAAATGGAATATCTTTGCTTTGGGCACCTAGGCCATTTAACACTAGATCAGGTAAATTGTTTTAGAGAGTTTGGGCTTCCAATAGATTTAATATATTTATAATATTTGATTTTTGTTCATCATTGTATAGCTTTTGATTGGGCTAACACATTGCATTAGTTTTAAAGGTTTATTTTAAGGCAAAGGATGAAACACTAACATTCTACTACTACAGCTTGATCTTGTTTGTAGATACCTTTTCCAAATAAATAATTAAATCATAACATAGTGCAAAAGGCATAATTTTATATGTTATTCTAAGGTCGTACTCGCCGCGCTATCGACGTGCCCCTGGTGAAGACCTGGTACAAGGAACACTGTCCTCCAGGGCAGCCAGTTAAAGTCAGGGTTTCGTACCAGAAACTGCTGAAGTATTATGTGCTGAATGCACTTAAGCATAGACCTCCTAAGCCTCAGAAGAAGAGGTAAGTTTTATAATTATATCTTTTTAACAGTAATGTTGTATGAATTTAGCTCTTGATGTAAAGTTATTTGATTAGGCTATGTGCCTTTTTAACAAGGTTTACAGATAGATTTCACATCTTTTCACATATTTTTTGTTGTGAAAAAAAGCAAAATATACTTGTTGCTTGTGTTTTTCCTAATTTCTAGATACTGAACTAGATCATAAAAAAATAATTTTGTTTTTCTGTTTTTTACTAGGTACCTTTTCCGCTCTTTCAAGTCAACAAAATTCTTCCAAACTACCACCCTGGACTGGGTAGAAGCAGGTTTACAAGTCTGTCGCCAAGGTTACAACATGCTGAACCTGCTCATCCATAGGAAGAACTTGAATTACCTACATCTGGACTACAATTTCAACTTGAAGCCTGTGAAAACACTCACTACCAAAGAAAGAAAGAAATCTCGATTTGGAAATGGTAAATTCTTAAAGTTATATCCTGTTTAATGTAATTTTACAGAGAATAAAGCGTATATATTTTATTTAGAATTGGTTGAATTTTATACAAATTAAGGCTCAGATTTTATATAACTTCTTTTGATCATTGTCTATATTGTTTTCATCAATGACAATCTTTTCACACTTTAAATGCTTTCCCAGCATTCCACTTGTGTCGCGAGATCCTCCGCCTGACGAAGCTGATCGTGGACTCTCACGTGCAGTATCGCCTGAACAACGTGGACTCGTTCCAGCTGGCCGACGGCTTGCAGTACATCTTCGCTCACGTCGGCCAGCTCACCGGCATGTACCGGTACAAGTACAAACTGATGAGGCAGATCAGGATGTGCAAGGACTTGAAGCACCTCATCTATTATAGATTTAATACCGTAAGTCGTTTAGATTTTATTCTAAATTTTATATTCATTTTCATATGAAAATGTTCAAATATCAACCCTCGCACTTTCATTGGTAGCCCCAAGCATGTAATGAAAATAGAGAACCGCGATTTTCCGAAAAATTAAAGGAATTTAGACTCTCAGGATGTTGTATAAGAATAAATTAAAAAAATTTAATGTGGAGAAATATTTAACTGTGATTGTACAGCGTATAATTGCAATCTGTTATCTAATTTTTCGTCAGAGATGTGGAGTCATATGGTATTGAAATGTATTATGAATGTTGGTTTGTTCCCCAGGGTCCGGTATCGAAGGGCCCCGGGTGCGGTTTCTGGGCGCCGGGCTGGCGCGTGTGGCTGTTCTTCATGCGCGGCATCACGCCGCTGCTGGAGCGATGGCTCGGCAATTTACTGTCCAGGCAGTTTGAAGGACGACATTCCAAAGGTTAGTTTTATATATCCTAAAATACCTGTATAAACATCTTTTAGGCTTCAGCAGCCCTCTCGATAGTGAATAGTGGAAGACAACTTATGTTTTATCGCAATTTGTTATTTTTCTATGTTGCTAAATGATATTTATTGCCTGGAGCCAAATATTCAAAATAAATTTCTTAACTTTTTTTTTTAATTTTTTTTTTAAATAATTCAAATTTTTTCACAGGCGTGGCTAAAACGGTGACGAAGCAGCGCGTCGAATCTCACTTCGACTTAGAGCTGCGTGCGTCTGTAATGCACGACATCGTGGACATGATGCCAGAAGGTATCAAGCAGAACAAGGCTAGGACTATACTGCAGCATCTGTCAGAAGCTTGGCGGTGCTGGAAAGCTAATATACCATGGAAGGTAAGTTATAAAAACATTGTGTTTTGCTTAAAACAACAAAATGATCGCATCTCACTTGGACTTTGAGCTGCAATTGAGACACTCAAAATGTATTGCATTGACGTGTCTCGAACCATGGTTTATAATTAATCTTTTAAGACTTTGTAATTTCTGGTTTGATATTTTGATACATATGCCAGTTACCTTTTCTTTTATAGAATACAGTTTTTTTTTTTCAAATTTAGGTGCCTGGTTTGCCCACTCCAATCGAGAACATGATCCTCCGATACGTGAAGATGAAGGCTGACTGGTGGACGAACACCGCTCACTACAACCGCGAGAGAATCCGCCGCGGCGCCACTGTCGATAAGACCGTGTGCAAGAAGAACTTGGGACGACTCACCAGACTATACTTGAAAGCGGAACAGGAACGGCAGCATAACTATCTGAAGGTGAATTTCAAAAGAAAGGTTTTTCTTTATTTAATGGCTACCAACCTTCCGGTTATCGTCGCCGAATCATGAGAGGAGTGCGCTGTTCTCGCGTTTGCTCTAACAGCGCACCATTTCTTTACTACTTACAAAACCTTGTAAGTTTGAATAGGCATCTAATTTGAGTAATCTTTCACAGGATGGTCCATACATATCTCCTGAGGAAGCCGTAGCTATTTACACTACCACCGTCCATTGGTTGGAATCACGGCGATTCGCTCCAATACCCTTCCCGCCTCTATCATACAAACACGACACGAAGCTACTGATTTTAGCTCTAGAAAGGCTGAAAGAAGCATACAGCGTCAAGTCTAGACTGAATCAGAGTCAGCGAGAAGAACTGGGTTTGATTGAACAGGCATACGATAATCCTCACGAGGCGCTTTCAAGAATCAAGCGTCATTTGCTCACACAGAGGACTTTTAGAGAGGTTTGTTATGTTTATTTAAGTTTTTATCCTTTTTCTGTGTATACGCATTTGTGGTTATGTCATTGTAAATATTCGGTCCGTAAAATACACCTGATATTTTCTTTTATAATGATTATGCTCATATCTTTTCTTTTTCTACAAGAGCTTAGTTAAATATAAGGTGCATTTCAAAATGTTATTACATTTAATGTGTGTAATAAGAGTATGATTAGGAACACATAAAAAGGTAAACACACATAAAAAGGTCTTTTGTATTTCCACAGGTCGGCATAGAATTTATGGATCTTTATTCTCACCTTGTCCCTGTGTACGACGTGGAGCCGCTAGAGAAGATAACAGACGCGTACCTCGACCAATACTTGTGGTACGAAGCGGACAAACGTCGGCTACTGCCGCCGTGGGTCAAACCTGCCGATACCGAGCCGTCGCCGCTACTCGTCTACAAATGGTGTCAGGGTGAGTTTACACTGATATATATAAGATATAAGATATTATATATATTATATATGATATGATATTATATGACGTGGAACCGCTAGAGAAAATAATTGAAGCGTACCTCGATCAATACCTAAGTTTATATTTAGGTGAGTGTGTTTACCAGGTGATGTGGAGCCGCTGGAGAAGATCCAGTATTTATGGTGAAAAGAGGACAAAAATACGTTTTGGTTCCCAAAGCGTATCGTAAATTAATTATATTTCAAGTGCAGATTTTTTTAAATAGGGCAACAAGAAGAATAAACAGAAGCTTATGTGATTGCCCATAGTGTGCGTTGTGGCAAAGGAGATCTGTATGTCCATACCATCCCCTTGTTACAAACCTCACTTTGGTTGATTGCGCATCTCGTCGACTGAAGATATTCTACATTCAGAAGAAAAGTAGTATTCTTTTGCACAATTTCTTTATTTTTTTTTTATAAATGTCGTTTTTGTAAAGTTTAAGCATAGTGTAAAAACCAGTGATTACAAATACGTTCTGAATTTAACTGTAGAGCGCTCTATCTCTTTTTAATCCACACATGTCAAAAGGTCTACCAGTCATGTCATAGTCTTGTCATGTACCAATCCAACTCTGAGTTTTGTACATTATTTTGAGCTTACCAATGTTCTTACAGTGAAGGGAACCATCAGGCATCAGGCTACTGAATGTGTTAGTTAGGTAACCCTGCAAATCTACTCGCTTTGTATGTAAGTGAGGACTTCGGGACTAACGCTAGAAAAACGAACTCATGTTTAACATCTGTATTAGCTAAATTGAAGATCTTTAATGATTGATTAACTTTTATTACGAAAAAAGCTTATGAGGAACATTATCCATTAAAAGTCCATGTATTTAGAATTTACTTACAATCTGGAAAATCTATATGGCGGCAACTACTATCTATGTCTGTCACCACTTGTTCCAATTTAAATGTTTCAAATAGATTTCGTAAGGTCATTCATATTGATTTTCAACGGCAGGTATCAACAACCTACAAGACGTGTGGGAGGTCGGAGACGGCGAATGTAACGTGCTGTTGGAGTCGCGTTTCGAGAAGCTGTACGAGAAGATTGACTTGACGCTGCTCAACCGACTGCTGAGGCTGATCGTCGATCACAACATAGCCGATTACATGACTGCTAAGAACAACGTCGTTATTAATTACAAGGTCAGTACTGAAGTGATATCTCTGTACCAGGATTAGGGCTGCGTGGTTCTGGCAACTCCCATCGCTTTCTCGTGGATATCGTAAAATAAGATAGGTATATATCTAGCTTACCCAATACCGGATAATGGTCCGAAGGTGCACCCTGGCTTCTCTCCAGAGAGATTAGGTGTAACCAGGGTTGATTTTGATATTTTTGGGGGTAGTGTAGTTTTGTCCTATAATTTTACGCATTTCATCAGTTTAACGAACGTAACCACTCATACTTACTGTGTAATAGGTTCTGTATACCTATACAGTATTTATCTTGTCCATTAAAACAATTCTATTGCCACAGGTATTTATATTTTTTAGTTACACAAATGTATCTGTTTCATCCATTATTTCCTTCCACAGGACATGAACCACACGAATTCCTACGGAATAATCCGCGGTCTACAATTTGCTTCCTTCATCGTGCAATACTACGGTCTAGTGCTAGATTTGCTAGTGCTTGGTCTACAGCGTGCCAGCGAGATGGCGGGTCCACCGCAGTTGCCAAACGACTTTCTCTCCTATCAGGACCGCCAGACAGAGACCGCTCATCCTATAAGGCTGTACTGTCGTTATGTGGACAGGATTCATATATTCTTCAGGTCAGTTTATGTATCAACATTCCTGTATATACTTATCGTGGAGCCCTTTTATTACTTTTCTGGACTTGCATTGATAAAAGAGTTATTTCAACTTTTTTGAAATAATTTCTCAAAGTTCTTACGACAGCTGTCTGCGACAGCTGCCTGCGCTACTTTTTACTAATTTGTTCTTAATGCAATAAATAATCTTATCATTATCCTTTATGACGGCCTCTGTGGCGCAGCAGTAATACAGCTGTGACACCGAAGATCCCGGGTTCGAATCCCTATCAGGGCATGATGTGTCATAACTCTTTTCTGATTGTCTTGAGTCTTGGATGTTTATATACACATAAGTACTTATTAATATATATTTCTAATCAGGTTCACCGCTGAGGAAGCCAGGGACCTTATCCAACGTTACCTGACTGAACATCCGGACCCGAACAACGAGAACATAGTGGGCTACAACAACAAGAAGTGCTGGCCCAGAGACGCCCGCATGAGGCTCATGAAACACGACGTCAACCTGTGAGTTATACATACACATAATGATTAAATCTGCATCTATTCTAATATCACAGTTACTATACACATTGAAGGTGATTTTGGAACTTATGGAGATTTCAAAAACGTACACTTAGCCGATTAGTAGGCGACCAAAGTTTATTTTCCTTACCTTTTCAAAACTTATTTTGAGAAGGTTTGACGGTATAAATCGTTATGTGTTTCAACAGATTATGTTTTTCACTTTACGGGGGTTTCGTCACAGCTAGAATAAT
The DNA here is from genome assembly GCF_032362555.1 of Amyelois transitella. Classification (NCBI taxonomy): domain Eukaryota; kingdom Metazoa; phylum Arthropoda; class Insecta; order Lepidoptera; family Pyralidae; genus Amyelois; species Amyelois transitella. The sequence continues at coordinate 3,426,415 of NC_083516.1, read as the reverse complement.
AAAAGTTAGATAAAATCTGTGACCATATTATCCCATTTTATAGTAATCTCACTATTTATATCGATGATAGCATGTAACAATTGAACATATAATGTTTTTGTACAGTGGACGCGCAGTCTTCTGGGACATCAAGAATCGTCTGCCTCGTTCGGTGACCACCATACAATGGGAAAACAGTTTCGTGTCTGTATATTCCAAGGACAATCCAAATCTACTATTCAACATGGCCGGCTTTGAATGCAGGATTTTACCCAAAGTAAGTTATTCCTTTGGCTTCTTGTGCACAATTATTCTTTAATACATCAACTTTTATTGCCAACAAAATATTTATACCTATTTTACAGCCCAATGTCAATTATTGTTTTCTCTAGGCTACACACATACGTAAAAGTTACAAGCGGAAGACGCCAGAATATTTGTGAGGACGCTCGCGGCGCCGCCTGCGTGAAGGGAATTATACCGTTAGATTCTCTCTTAGATCATATAAGGGACCTCCATAGGATAGAATGTCTGCGTTTCAAACAAAATTAATAAATCTGTGTCACTTTCAACAACATAGCAACAATAGGGGAAGAATGCATCACTATCAACTTTAAAATATCTTTAATTTTCAACAGTGCCGGAGCCAAAACGAGGAGCTATCACATCGCGACGGCGTCTGGAACCTTCAGAACGAAGTGACCAAAGAAAGAACTGCTCAATGTTACCTCCGAGTGGACGACGAATCTCTCGCGCGATTCCACAACAGAGTGCGACAGATTCTTATGGCGTCTGGTTCGACCACTTTCACTAAGATCGTCAATAAGTGGAATACAGCGCTCATTGGTGAGTAATACCTATATGTTTACGAACGGTTGCCCGCAACCTTACTCAAATGTGAATTGTAGTTGGTTTGTATTTTTACACAGCAAGCAGCTTCGAAACTTTTGCATTTATAATATTAGCATGGAGTTGGAGTAAGAATTAGTAAAGTGATATTTTATCTTTCGTGCAGTAATGTTTTCAGATGCCCATGTTTATGATGATGGCATGTTAGAATTGGACGATTCTATTCTTCCTCTTAATTTCGCAGTAGTCCGCAAAGGATGTACACAAAATGTTAATGTAAAATCATGTTATTTCTCATAGGTCTAATGACGTACTTCCGCGAAGCAGTGGTCAATACCCAAGAACTCCTAGACCTGCTGGTGAAGTGTGAAAACAAAATTCAGACCCGTATCAAGATCGGTCTGAACTCTAAAATGCCTTCCCGTTTCCCGCCCGTGGTGTTCTACACGCCCAAAGAGCTGGGTGGGCTCGGCATGTTGTCTATGGGTCATGTTTTGATACCACAGGTAGGATTTATTATAATTTGATTCCTAATGGGTTTTCCAATCTTAAATCTGCACTTTAGACTGCACAATGTTGTTTTTATCTGGTTTGAAGCTGCTATTATAAGGCTTCATGCAAGAGTAAGATATCTCAGTTACTTTTATTGGGTAGTCTGATGCACGCATTAGTTACGCATGCTGTTAGAAAATGCATTTAGCATTAAGTACGCCCATTGTATCAACATTGTTTGTACAATAAAAGTTTAATATATAAACATTTAAGTTTACTATTAATTTCCCCATGAAAAAAGAAAATCAATATGCGGCCTTGTTACACTGTAATCTCTTCATACTAATAATCAAATTCTTTTCACAGTCTGATCTCCGCTGGTCGAAGCAAACAGACGTGGGCATCACTCACTTCCGCTCCGGTATGTCTCACGATGAAGACCAGCTGATCCCCAACTTGTACCGCTACATTCAGCCTTGGGAGGCCGAGTTCGTGGACTCGCAGCGAGTGTGGGCTGAGTATGCGCTGAAGAGACAAGAAGCTAATGCACAGAACAGGTCAGTTGATCCTATTTCTTTATTTATTAATTATTTGAAGTATTGATATATCGCAATAAAACGGCTTTTGAAAAGTGGACATCGTTAAAAAAGTTATACCGATCCTTCTAACACAAAATTTAAGGGTACGCGAATTTTTATGGAATTGCATTAGTTCAATCGTTTACTTGCTCGACGCGTTTGATCGAGTAAAACTCGCACTGACCCTTAAGTTTTGTGTTATGGTAAACAGTTGAACACTAACATTGTGGAATTGTATATTCTACCCTGAAGTACGTTTTGCTTGCTGAAACGTGGATAATTAAAAATATATGTAAGCTGAATTAAAAGTGTGTCATTTAATCCTCGTCTATTAAATACACTTGTAAATAAGATTGGTATTTGAAGTGATGAATAGCGTAGGGGTCCCGAAGCCGGACAGCCGTGTGGCCCGGGGCCGCGGAGCTGCGCGCGGGCGTCGATCGCGTCCGCACGCGGCCCCGCGGCTGAAAGCACGCTCACTGATCAAATGCCACTCTTAAATCGTACACTCAACTTTTGCCGAAGTTATATTTTTCTTGTTAAATTGTAGTGATAAATTAGAAGCGTTATCACATAGCTTGTCATTTCAGACAAGATTTAACTAAGTTTTTACAATTGTGTATCTTTCTAACATCTTATATCTTCTTTACAAACTAAAATGTATTTATATATATACAGTATTTTTGATTAACACGCAAGAAATCTTTCGCGTCTATGACTGTAAACTATATTTATGCGCCATCACAAAAGAGGCGGAAAGAACTGAATTATCGTTCGTATTAGCTACGTGCAAATAAAATTCGTTTGTTTTAGGCGTCTAACGCTGGAAGATTTGGAAGACTCCTGGGACAGAGGCATACCGAGAATCAACACACTTTTCCAGAAGGACAGACACACCCTCGCTTATGATAAGGGGTGGCGTATACGTACAGAGTTCAAACAATATCAGGTAACCAGTCTTTTTGATTCATTAGGTAGGCATTTACAAATATATATCCGCAACTATGTTATCTTTTTTTAAATACAGGGCCGGCGATCAGACAGACATCTATGGGCCGCCTAGTGTTTGATTATTTGCAAATTGAATCATAATTATTTAAATTGCTTTAACTATATTTCAGAAATAATGTTTGTCATCGCATTCTAAATAATATAAAACACTGATATGCAAAAAACATTCCGTAAAGGTTTTTCATCCATTTATAACAGTTTGAGAAGCATAACGTCGTATTTTTTATAGGTTCTCAAACAAAATCCGTTCTGGTGGACGCATCAGCGCCACGATGGCAAGCTGTGGAACCTTAACAACTACCGCACGGACATGATCCAAGCTTTGGGAGGCGTGGAGGGAATCCTGGAACACACGCTCTTCAAGGGCACGTATTTCCCCACTTGGGAGGGTCTCTTCTGGTAAGTACCAAATGTCATAATGTTTTCGTTGAAAGTATCTAATTAAAATGATTGCCTTTTAATTAAAAGCTTTGATCCTCGGTCCCGTGGAATATTCTAGAAGTTGAAAAAGACATTTTTTTTATCTCTTAAATGTGACATTATTTTTTGTCCAGGGAAAAGGCATCAGGCTTCGAAGAGTCGATGAAGTACAAGAAGTTAACCAATGCCCAGCGGTCTGGTTTGAATCAGATTCCGAACCGACGGTTCACACTGTGGTGGTCGCCCACTATCAACAGGGCTAATGTGTACGTCGGTTTCCAGGTATGTGGCATTCAACAAATATATTAGCTTTTGCTTTGGGTATTTGGGGAATTGATAAACATATCTGCATAGATGTATACTACATATTTGCCTATCCAGTTTCTTACAAAACCTCTTGTTCTAATTTGCCACTGGGGCGTGAAGAAAACCAAATTGAAGGCTACTGAACTGCATTCTGAATGAATGAATCTGATGAATTTAGGAATATGATTTGGAAAATATGATTGTTTCGATTTATTTTGTGCAGTGATAATCTTTGATCCTTTTTAGGTACAATTGGACCTGACTGGAATATTCATGCACGGGAAGATCCCTACTCTAAAAATCTCCCTGATTCAAATCTTCAGGGCTCACTTGTGGCAGAAGGTGCACGAATCTATCGTCATGGACTTGTGTCAAGTAAGTAACTACACCTTTATTAAAATTGGAATTTTTGTTTTATTATTATTAAAAAGAAGTGTCAATCTTCCATGATTTATCTCTGACGTTAGTCCCGGTTACGCCTCCTTAGCAAAGAGCCCGGAGTGCGCATGATATATACATATATACAATAAAATATTATTATTGTGACTGATTTGCATATTGAAGCTGGTAAGTCCAATTGTTAAGAGATTTACGACCACATTTAGGCAAAACTGATCAATTATATTTCGAGTGACAAATGTCATCTTTTTCTGTCAGGTATTCGATCAAGAGCTGGACGCATTAGAGATTGAAACAGTACAAAAGGAGACTATTCACCCGCGTAAATCCTACAAGATGAACTCGTCTTGTGCCGACATCTTGCTGTTCTCGGCTTACAAGTGGAACGTGTCTCGGCCGTCGCTCCTGGCTGATACCAAGTGAGTTATTTAAATAGTTGGAATGACGGTGAAAACCTAAAATGAGTTTTTCCGCAATTAAAATAAATTGATTTTGTTTTAAACAGCTTTCGATGACTGTAGAATTAAACTGGGTTTTAATCCATTCGGGGCATGTCTGTTTTCTGTGTTAATTATTCAGTTAACTGCTTTTCTTATGACGAGGGTGAAATTGTGTGAAAACCTAATTCAGAACTGAATGTGAAATCGTAGCGAGCGACTAGTTGAGATTACAACAAAATCATTACTCTAAATAAACATTCTATTTCGCACAAATGAAATAGTACAATCAACAACATACCAATCTACACAAATTCACTGGAAATTCGCAAATTTATCACCACGTCATAGAGTTTCATGTGGGGCACATCAAGTTTGATATGCTTTGACTGTACTGTGAAATTATTATCTTTTTTTTTCAATACTTATCACAGGGACACAATGGACAACACGACAACACAGAAATACTGGCTAGACATCCAGCTTCGTTGGGGCGACTACGATTCCCACGACGTGGAGAGATACGCCCGCGCGAAGTTCCTGGATTACACTACGGATAACATGTCCATATACCCCTCACCCACTGGACTGCTCATAGCGATTGACTTGGCTTATAATTTGCACAGGTGAGATATGATATTTTATGTGGCTTAACTAGACGCAAGGTTTCTTAGAGAGCTGTGGAGAATATTTGTTTTGTCCCTAATATAAATGATCATCTCAGGTTTGGTCAACATGTAATTACTTTGCCTCTTCCTATGCCATAGAAGTCAACTAAAATTATAAACCATCAATGTCCGAGACATGTTAATGTCAAGCATATTTTTGACAAAAGGCTATTATTCCTTTGTTTATACTAAATTTAACTTTTTTGTACAGTGCATACGGCAATTGGTTCCCCGGCTGCAAGCCGCTCATCCAACAAGCTATGGCCAAAATCATGAAGGCTAACCCTGCCTTGTATGTACTGCGAGAGAGAATACGCAAAGCTCTCCAACTATACTCGTCTGAGCCCACGGAGCCTTATCTGTCCAGTCAGAATTATGGAGAACTGTTCTCCAACCAAATCATTTGGTAAGTATAATTACGATGTTGCAATTTGTTTTTGAGAATAAAATAGAAAGTTTCAAAAACCCTAAGTGAGTATACTCATAGTTTTTCGTAACTTTTCAACTTCAGACAGACAAGGGAAAAACCAACTTTTCAAATAAAGACCTCCGCCCGTGGCAGTATGGCTATATACAAACATAATATATTGGTCTACTCCTAGAGCGGAGTTCACTGGCACAGGTATTTCCATACCTAAAAGTGGACTCCAACTACCATCTATGTGTAAATGTGTTACTTACCGAAATAAACCATTTTTTTTTTGTGTTATTAAGGCAGTTTTCTCCGCACTTTGATAGTATTTGAATGAACGAAGTATGAAAACTTCAAATAGTAATAGTAAAAAGACGTAATTATAATAAGACTGAAATAAAAAAATAAATAAAACTAAATAAGGTTACAATAATTGAATGCTGTAACAGGTTCGTGGACGATACAAACGTGTATCGCGTGACCATCCACAAGACATTCGAAGGCAACTTGACGACGAAGCCGATCAACGGCGCAATCTTTATTTTCAACCCGCGCACCGGACAACTCTTCCTCAAGATCATTCACACCAGCGTGTGGGCGGGACAGAAGCGTCTTGGACAGGTACAGTATTACCACTTTTATTAGTTAGCCCACAAGGGATATAGGCGTGATATGAATTTATGCATAAGTTACACAGATGTATCTGCGCAGAAGTTTAATTTTAGGATAACGATAAAATATCTGAGTGGTTCGGGATATCAGAGCGCGAAACCCGCGAACTGAACTGCTATTGTTATTTTCTACTAGGAGCGAGATAGCTGGAAATATTTGGTTTTTGGATTTTAAGTTTAATGTACTTGCAATAAGGTCGTTGTTTTATTGAGTTTATTTTTATACATAAATTGCTTAATACATAAATATTTGTTCATATACAGCTCGCTAAATGGAAGACAGCCGAAGAAGTCGCCGCGTTGATTCGCTCATTGCCGGTGGAGGAGCAGCCCAAACAAATCATCGTCACCAGAAAAGGAATGTTGGATCCACTCGAGGTGAGAATTACTGTTAAACAGCTGTTATTGTTTCATCATTATTATCATATGTTACATAGTAAGCTGTGTTTCTTTAAAATTCCACTACCTAACCTAGGTGATTTGACGAGGTTTCTGGTAGTAGTATAGCTTTTTAGCTCCCGATATAGTACGTTTTACAATTTTTTATGAACAAGACATAAGAATGTGGATAAAGCGAAAATGAAAACAAAGTATGCTGGGATCGTAGCACTCGGAAAGATGTACTTTTTGTGTGATTTTATGTATATATATATATCTATTTTTTGTTCTGAATAATTTGTAGCATTGTACAAATAAATAAATATATATTTTTCTCCTATAGGTGCACTTGCTAGATTTCCCGAACATCGTGATCAAAGGCTCGGAGCTACAGCTGCCGTTCCAGGCGTGCCTCAAAGTGGAGAAGTTCGGGGACCTCATTCTCAAGGCTACCGAACCACAGATGGTGCTGTTCAACTTGTACGACGACTGGTTAAAGACTATTTCATCCTACACTGTAAGTATACATACATTAATTCACGTCTTTATCCCTTATGGGGTAGACTACGTTAGTATTGTTATCCCATATATGATCTTTTTTCAGAAAATAATTGCTTCTATTTTGTTTTTTCTCTTCAATTTGAGATTGTTTTAGTTAATGGCAATACTGAGATACAACTAAGGCTCAATGCGACTTCCCATGAGGTTTTATATACGTGAAGAGTAATTTGAAATGATGAATAGCGTAGGGGTCCCGAAGCCGGACAGCCGTGTGGCCCGGGGCCGCGGAGCTGCGCGCGGGCGTCGATCGCGTCCGCACGCGGCCCCGCGGCTGAAAGCACGCTCACTGATCAAATTACTCTCAAAACACGAGAATTTAATTGTTATTATCTTATAAATTTTTGCACGTGATTTTGTGCAAAGTTTCTGTAGAGATCTGATATATTTATTTAAGAAAATTTGCGATTCAAAACATTCTGAAAAGTTTTTATACAGAGATGCAGCTTTAAAGTGAAACTTACATAATTGATTGAGCATCAATAAAAATATGCTATCTTGCCGCCTTGATAGCAATTAGTTTTTTAAAAGCCATTTATTTTTTTGCCAGGCCTTCAGTCGTCTTATTTTGATCCTGCGAGCGCTCCATGTGAACACTGAACGAACAAAAGTCCTACTTAAGCCGGATAAGACCACTTTGACCGAGCCGCATCATATTTGGCCGACGTTATCTGATGATGACTGGATAAAGGTGGAAGTGCAGCTCAAGGATCTCATTTTGGCAGATTATGGCAAGAAGAACAAGTGAGTATATAGCGTATTTTAACTTCGGAATGTAAGCTATTCTTTATAGTATTGAGTTGGTCATATTTGTCGATTAAGTCAAAAGGTTTGCTTTACTTGCAACATACTTCAGGAAAACATACTTGAAAACATTTCATGGTTATATCTGAAAGGTCTAGGTGGAAAAGGGAGAGGAAAACCCAAAGGCTTTCGAACAAAAAAAGAAAAAAAAATAGTCTTATAGGCCAAATCTATAACAAAGTTTTAGCTGACTATAGAAGAGATAATTTGAAGTGATGAATAGCGTAGGGGTCCCGAAGCCGGACAGCCGTGTGGCCCGGGGCCGCGGAGCTGCGCGCGGGCGTCGATCGCGTCCGCACGCGGCCCCGCGGCTGAAAGCACGCTCACTGATCAAATTATATTTCTCATAGTCAATTAAACTAAATCTAAAGATAACACTAACAAAAATATACTGCTCAAACCTATGATTGCATGACATTGAATTTGATAGATAGAATATAGGGGTAATATATAGACAGTCATGACAAATTTAAGAATTCCAACAAAATAAAACCCCCAAAAATCATACACTTAATTTCTGTGACAGTAAGATAGATTTAACGAATAATTTTCAGTATTACATACGTAAATCATTCATTTTGTTTTCATGCCTTTTCTTTGCAGTGTAAACGTTGCTTCTCTTACGCAATCTGAAATCCGTGATATCATCCTCGGTATGGAGATATCCGCTCCTTCAGCTCAGAGACAGCAGATTGCCGAGATTGAGAAGCAGAGCAAGGAACAGAGTCAACTCACAGCGACCACCACGAGGACCGTGAACAAGCACGGAGACGAAATCATCACCTCCACTACTAGCAACTATGAATCGCAGACTTTCAGGTATATATTTCATTCATAATACACGCTTATTTCCCGGCTGAGACTACATAATAAAGAGTTTTTACTTACGCTCCATACATTTTCATGTATGTCTTCATGGCGTGACATGAGCTCGTCGATTTAGGGTATTTTTTACCTGATCTTTTGACAGGACTATTTAATCGTGGTATGTTCATCTAGGCCATTTCCTACCAACATTCCTTTAACGTTCTCCTTTATTGATGATTTAAAAATTTACATCTTTTAATCGCCGCCGTGCTTACTACTCAGCGACATATTTTTACTTTTTTATTATTCTTCTCATTCTTCAACGTACATTATTCTTCTGGAGTTATTCCCCTTTCATTGGAGATGAGCCAGAGATGCACCTATGATTTTGAGGGTTAGGAAATCTTATTTGTAAAGATTTTTAAGTGTTTCTAATTGTCAAAAACCATTTTAAGTTGGTTGGTTATCGTGGGCACTCGATTCGGAGAGGAAATTCATATAATTTTAATAGTTTTTGATCTTTAATATATTTTTTTTTTCAGTAAAAACTGATAATGAAAAAAAAATTTTACAGCTTTTTTGGATAAGTAAATAACAGAAGAAAATATATAGTTGCATTTATATTTGTATTTTTTAGTTCAAAGACGGAATGGCGAGTGCGAGCGATCTCCGCCACGAATCTGCACCTGCGCACGAACCACATTTACGTGAGTTCGGACGACATCAAGGAGAGCGGCTACACCTACATCCTGCCGAAGAACTTGCTCAAGAAATTCGTCACCATTTCCGATTTGAGAGCGCAGGTAAAGTTGTCGTTGTTTTTAATGGGGTTGATATATTTACACTTTGTCAGTGTTACACGAAAAAGGCTATATTTAGCTTAAAATTTCAAAAGTGCCGTGTGGTTCCCGGCACTATTACAAAAAAGAATAGGACCACTCCATCTCTTTCCCATGGATGTCGTAAAAGGCGACTAAGGGATAGGCTTATAAACTTAGGATTCCTCTTTTAGGCGATGGGCTAGCAACCTGTCACTATTTGAATCTCGGTTCTATCATTAAGCCAAATAGCTGAACGTGGCCATTCAGTCTTTTCAAGACTGTTGGCTCTGTCTACCCCGCAAGGGATATAGACGTGATCATATGTATGTATGTATGTAATTTCAAAATTATACCCATGACAATTATTTTATAATTTTTATAATATTCAATAAATTAGTAAAGATTAACGTCGTCTAAACTGCTATGCGGACTGACACGAGGTTTCACAATAAAGTGATAGGTCGCGTGGTGCTTGTGTGGAATTATGTGTGTGTGTCATCTAACAAAAAGGTTCAATCATGTATATTTATCATAAAGTAGATTTCATTATGTGTTGTTTTTTATTTTGATTTTATATGACGTAATCATATTTTTTTTATTTAGATCGCGTGCTACCTCTACGGCACATCGCCGCCTGACAACCCGATGGTGCGTGAAGTACAATGCGCGGTGGTTCCCCCGCAGTGGGGCACACACCAACAAGTGCACCTCCCGCGGCAGCTGCCCAAACATCCCGCATTACAGCATCTGCAGCCGCTGGGGTGGATGCATACCCAGCCTAATGAGCTGCCACAGCTCTCGCCCCAGGTTAGTTCAATAATGAGTTTAACTAAACAAGCCAGAGAAAACCTTGGGGTATGAGTTGCTATGTAATAACGATTAGGTAGGTAACTGCACAAACGTCGCGAGTTTTAACATTTGTTATCGTTAAGTAGCATACAGTGCATGCATGTATATCAAGCCTAATGACTTATCGTAACTATCGCTGGTCTTATTTTGCGAGAAAATAAGCAGCGAAACAACGCCTTCTACAAAAAAACCATGGCTTTGTAGTAGAGGTATGAAGGGGCCCAACTCGTACAGTATGCCGGGTAGCATTTACGGCGCGTAGGCAATTTACATGAGTGAGCACAACTTGATCAACACAAAATTTTGCATCCCGCTGTCAAAACTGAACCTAATCCGCCTTCCAGCTTTACCCAAACCATGCTTATAGTTTCTTTATTTTACAGGACATAACAACACACGCCAAAATTATGTCCGAGAATTCAAGCTGGGATGGTGAAAAGACAATCATCATCACATGCTCATTCACGCCTGGTTCCTGTTCGCTCACAGCATACAAACTGACCCCTAGTGGATATGAATGGGGATCAAGGAACACAGACAGGGGTAACAACCCTAAAGGATACTTGCCCAGCCATTATGAAAGAGTTCAGATGCTGCTGTCGGATAGATTCTTGGGCTACTTCATGGTTCCGTCTCAGGGAAGCTGGAATTATAACTTCATGGGTAAGTCATTACTTTGAAGTAATCTTTAGGGAAGTTTTTAAAACAATTTTTTTATTTGGAAAACGCACCCTCAGCTCTGTCCTTAGAAACCGAAAAATGCTGCTGATATTCATTTCCTGCCGGAAAGCATATTATTATCTAATAGTACCCCTAGATCATATACGTCAACATGCTCTTTTTATTTAGAAGAAGATATAGAAGTAAATAAAGGCATTTTGCATAATTCTGTTTTAGACTAAAAACTATGCTCGATCGTTTACCTTATAGCGACCATTCTTTTTAGGAGTAAAGAACGCCAGAAAACAACAATAACAATTTATTTTTGTCTATTGTTTAGGTGTGCGCCACGACCCTAACATGAAGTACGGCGTGCAGCTCGGCAATCCCCGCGAGTTCTACCACGAAGTGCACCGCCCCGCGCATTTCATGAACTTCGCGGCGATGGAGGACGCCACTGCGCCCACGCTGGCCGCAGATAGGGAAGACTTGTTCGCGTAGTAACGTAGTGTAAGAATACAAGTGTTTAATTTGCTAATTTGCTATGTTCAAAGAAATACTTTGTAATATAATAATAAAAATAAAATTTTAATTTCCACTAAGTACTAAGTTTCAATTCTTTTAAACCACAAAGCTAATACATTTTATTGGAAATCGGTTGGAGGTGTAAGTACAATGTTGTCAATATTCACACCACTGGCTATTTCCTCGTTAATTTCCTCTACCGTTTCTCTCATCAGGTCTTCTAGTGACACGTCGCTGCTTACGGACCTACTATCATCCAAAAGTGAATATTCTTCTAATATTTGAGTAGCAGCTTCAGCTATATCTGAATCGTCGTCACTATGAAAATATGCGTCATTTATTTCTTGTACTGATTTTGTCTCGTGTCCACTATCTGAATTATTAATCATGTTATAATCTTCGCTTAAATTATCCTTTTCATCACTTTTTTCTGTCTTATTTTGAGAATCGTAACTACTATGTGTTCTTTCGTGATTAGATAATATTACATTAGGTAATTCATTCTGTGAATATTCGTCTTCTTTTGCGTTTGTTTCCATTCGCATCACAGTATTGAGTAACTCTCCCGACGATCTGACGAGCATATAGTTGGCATCGACAATATTCGGTTTTTCTTGATCATTAGAAGATGGATAATTTGCAGGAGCTTTCTTCGTTTGAGTAATATTTTCATAATTTTTTTGCTCAAAAATGTTTTTGTTTGTGGACATATTTTCTTCAGAAGAAATTTCTATTTGTTTAGAATTCATAACTGTTGAATTATCGGTCCCATTATTATTGCTTCGGCTTTGAATTCGAAATCTTTCTATGATATTCGGATAATTTGTTTTGAATTTTCGTAAATACTGCTTGTTTTGCTCATTGGACAATTCATTTCTTCTGAATTTTAATTGCAGTTCTGTATTCAGTTCATACAGTAATTCTTCATCGCCTTTTTGTGGAGTCCTTATTTCTTGGGGCTGAAAAGTGATTAATTAAAATACATACATAGACTCAAAAACACATTTCCCTCTTTTGCGTCGCGCAGTCAGGTAAAAAATGAATTGTGTAATTTTTTGTATTGTTTTTTTTATATCATCAATCGTGGTGATTCGACTTTCCTACTCACTTGTCTAGTTTGGTTTATTAATTCTGCAAGTTCCACAGCTAGTTTAACTGTATCTTCTGGCAAATTTGTTTTAGCAGCTAGAGCCAAACCGTAACGGTCTATGCTAGTTACTCCTAGTTCGACTTTATGCTGATATATCAGTCTCTTTTGACCATCTTCAGAATCAGTAATGGTCTCTTCGGCAACTGCAGTATGACGGCTACAAAAAAAGAAGCATGTAAAGCATCTTGTGAATACGTATATAAACTTTATAAGAAGTAAGAGATTATGTACATTTGTCCAGAACGCTATATTTTTAACCGATTTCAGAAAAGGAGGAGGTTCTCAATTTGATCAGAATTTTTTTTAATTATGTATCAAGTAACAAAATTTTCTTACTTGATAACGTTGTAATATAAATCTCTGAGTCTCGTCAAATATATGAAATGTGTTGTGAAAAATGTAAAGGCGTCACTCATAATAAGTTCTTCACAAATAGCCCACGCCATACTAGTGCCTTCTTCGGTACAGGTTCCTCTAAAATACAATACTTGCTACATATTTTTCTTTTAAGAATTTAATTAATTTTTATTAAATATTTTTTATGTTATTAAATTTTTGGTCAAGGTATATGCCTGCCTGTACAGTCACCAGGAAAGATTCATACCTTACTCCATGCACTTCCATAACAAACGTTATTTGTAGCGATTTATTTTCTCTTCCGTTGACGGTACATAAGAGCGGCAGTGTCGTTCCACAAAAGCAAGTCCTGTTATATATATTTAAACGATGTGGTAAATTATAACTGACCTGCACAACTCGTCAATAATGACCAAACTAGACGACGTTAGACTTCTTAGTATATGTTGCATTTCTTTCATCTACAAAAATATTTTTAAATAATTCGTTCTGTTGAAAGAATTAACTTTTTTTCAGTATTTGCAATTCAGTCAGAAAACATAAGAAATACTTAAATCAGTAGGAAATAAGCAGAGCGACTTCTCACAAAATGCAATTACATCCAGCCATTCGGCAAAGTTACCATAAGTGCGGAATACATTTTACTTACTTCAAATACATATGTTGACGCATTCAGTTCAACACTATCATTGAAACCAATTCTCGAAAAGATGCGATCGCACAGTCTTATCACAGCGTTGGTTGCGGGCAAAAAACAGCCCAGCTGAAACATACTATAAAATTGAAACTGGATGACCAAGAACAACTATTGATAGATACAGCTATAAAAAATTAAAACAAAGGAATTATTCTTTCATGAACTTAGTTTTATTCGATAAATACAATATATTGAACTCAAAATTTAATTATCGCTATTTGAAATGATACACCGTAATGTCGCATCTGTGTGAAAGAGACTTAGTTTTCAAAATCTAACCGCAATAAAATGATACATTTAGTATTAGTTACCAGATTTAAAATTACAAAGATAAGAACCTGTGCCATAACTTGTAGTACAGCGATTTGTTTTATGTATATGCTTTTGCCTCCCATATTTGGACCGGTTATAATCGTGAAATTTTGCTCAGGACTCGCGTACTGAAATTAAATTACAATCATTTCTGGAGGGTACTGCACAATTTCGTGTATGGTATAATTCTCTATCTTGTCATAAAAAACATAATACTCCTAAAGAAAAGAGCTTACTGCGAATATGCTAACTTACTCTACAAAATATACTCTTATTACATACATACATACATACATAAACTCACGCCTCTTTCCCGGAGGGGTAGGCAGAGACTACCTCTTTCCACTTGCCACGATCCCTGCATACTTCCTTTGCTTCATCCACATTCATAACTCTCTTCATGCAAGCTCGGCGGTTTCGGGCACTTTTGACCTGACCCTTCACCAGGAATAAATTACGTTAATATACTCTTATTGGTTGAATTATAAAAAAATCTTACAATATCATTTGGTACCGGCATAACTTGACTGTTGTAATCTAAAAGTGGATGTACACTGTTTCTGATATCCAAATAGTCGGCGAAATCCGGTCTTATGTACGAACTGATGGTACTTGCCTGAAATGTACGACATACATTTTAGCATATTTAATCGTAATTTAAAAAATCTGAACAATACATTACTTTAATAAAAAAGTGATTATTCGATCATTTAAACATAATTTATGCATAAGATAAATATATCGATCCGCATATGCAAATAACGCGTATTTCCCGGAAGGATAGGCAGCCACTACACCGGTTTACGTTACCAAAAAGTTACCTACTATGGTAAATCTAATTCCTGCAAAGGCTGGGCGGTCTTTGACTTCTAAAATCTGGGTGTAAAAGAGGATCCAGCTTATTTATAACTACTCACATGTGCAAATGCCAGCAAAATATCAAGTTCAGCCACGTTTTCACACAGCGTATAGAGACTCGACATATATGGACGTAGTTCTTTCAAGAGGCCGGAAATAACACTAAAAAATAATGTGAATTTTAATTTGGGTTGTTTTTTGCAATTTTCAATATTTTTATTACCTTCATTGTAATGGATATTTGTAACGAAAATTTGTTTAAGCTGATCCTATTAATAAAAATCATATTAAAATAGATATGATGAGAGTAGTCTGCAATTTGCAACTGTAATTCAATGTCCAATCTAAGGTACCATTTAATTTAAAAGGCGAAAGGTAAGTTAAATTGAAAAACCTTAATTTTAGTCATTTAATTTTTAATATACTTAATAGTAATGATTCCATCTCCTGACTTTTCTAGGTAGGTAAAAAGTTTTCTGTCACATTTTTATCGCATTTATTTACAAGATAGTCATAACAAAATTTCCACGCGTTCGATTTATTTTCTAATTAAAAGAGAACTTAGATCTCTTTCGTGAGTGTTATCTCATCGTCATTATTATTAAACGTAATTTATTTCAAGCTTACTTTTACGTATACTTTGCTCTGAATAAGATTTAGTGTGAGTTCACGTAAATAAAATTATTATGTACTGAGCTCTTGCAAAGAGCATATCTTAAGATTTTCGCAAGTAACTCCCGTATCAATTTGAAAGGTTTTGATAGCGAGCTTTACGCTTCATATCTGATCGTTCTAAAAATTCTGTGCTTCAAATAAATCTCCAAATGGCCTTTAAATATATCGTTAGGCAAAAACTGGAATGTTAGACAGGCGAAAGAGATGAATTTATATTTGGTTTTACCCATACGGCAGAACATAAGTATTTAATACTAGAAAGTCTTACATATTACTCATCCTTTGTATTTCCTTCAGGGATTCTTTGGCTTGTTGATCCAGAACAACTAATTCCTCTGTCGTCATAGTAACACTAGCACCGCTATTGTGCACCTAAAGAGATATAATTTGTTTTACTATTGTGTGATATATTACCGATATAGAGCAATATCTTACTCATCATTGGTTTGAATATGAAAGTTACTTTAGACATTTAAGGTTGAATACAAAGTTATTTATAAATGTAAGTAAGTATACGATTTTAATTGGTGGAAAGATTCACATCATCTGAGTTGTGAGTGATAACAAAAAGGGTGTGGCGTTGATAGCATTATCGTACCGCGTGAAGAGAGCGTGCTCTCCAAGTTACATCAGCTTAGCAGCGTGGCCTATATTGTTGTATTTATAGATAATTTAATCAGAAGACAATATTGCGTACGTTTTGTGTAAGATTGTCAACAGAAGCCCCCAACACACTCCCTACTCGTAAATCCACTGATCGGCGATCAGTCATATTATTGTATGTTTTACACAGAACGCTTATTTCTGTTGTTAATATTTTGGTTCACAGTGCTACTCAGTTAGCTGCTCATTTAAAGACTGACCTGTATAAATATTTCTGGCAAATCACCAACGCTAAAATGTCTCCTATTTTTTGGAGTAAGAGGGAGAACTATATGGAATCCTTTCATGACGTTTTGATTTAAGCGTAATGGCAAATCGTATGTCTCGGCTAGCTGTTCAACCATTTTCTGAATATCGTCTATGAGTTCAGAGTAAGTTCTTCTGGCTACGTCTAGCAGGCCATTTATTTCGGGCTTCACTGCAAAGCAACGCTGCAAACTGCCCATGGCTCCTTTCTCTAGATGCGCATCTTCTTGAATAATACTTCGAATTCTGTCAGCTATTTCTTTATAGTTTGGATTTTCAAAATCCTACAAATAAATGTATGTACCTATTTATTCATTCATTCCTAATCACTGAATAAAGACAGATTAACGTGCAAATTTTCGTAACGTTTGTGAAAATAAGAAGTGACCTCGCACGTTAAAATTTTACAAATTTAAGTCTAATCAAAAAGGTACCGAATTAGATTTGAAAATAAATACTTACATAAGAATGTTAAACTGTTAATGTAAAGGTGTCTTTGATTTTCTTTTTATAATCTATTTGCTCACCAATTTGATCTTCAAAAGCCTCCCACTGTTCGCCGAGGCCAGTGCCTCTACCAGTTGCGGCACGATATCCATAGTCGTCTTCAACAGAAGCATTTGGTTCAACTGCGCTTCTCCTAGTTTGTCCATGTTCTGGTTTGGCGACTCCATACAAAGTAGAAGAATTTTGTCCACATCTGATAGTTTCTTGATTACATCCTAGAGGTTTAAGTTATCTGCTATTATATCTCATTGGTCAGACTTTGGGACTGAGGAAATTTATATATAAATTTGAAATATGTGCCATGTTGTCTTAGAATAGCAGCACTCTAATCTCTTTTGCTATGAAGGTCGTAAAAGGCGACTAAGGGAAAGGGTGCATTCGCCCAGTCAAGTATATTCATGCTGGTCTGGTAGGTAGCAAAGATAAATCATAATGTGTCCTAGCTACTTCTCATCCCGTGAAGATTTGACTTGGGATTCTTTTTAGGCGATATGCTACTCGTAACAATTTAGTTGTTACTATTTAAATCTCAATTTCATAAATAACTTATCTGAAGGTGGTCTTTCAGTCTTTTCGATACCGTTTTTTATACCTCATAGAAATAAAGACTTATTATGTACCTACGTACTTCGAAACACACGTGATGCGTTGGCCTGTGACATGATCATGAAACGAGATGATGTAATTCTCGTTGTAGGTATGCCATTTTATCACTATATATTTTTATCGAGAAGACTATTTGTATTCTAATCAAACGATAAACAGCCAAACTGTTGCAAATAATTCAACATTTTACCTGTAAATCCGACAATAGTCCATCTTCATTCTCAATAAGATCTTGAACTGCATCAAGCCTGTTTTCTATGAACTCCTTCTTACACGAAGGTTGGAGTATACTTGCTCTCAAGGCTCGTATACCACCGATGGTGTAAGTGGGTCCAAGGACTCCAAGTAGACAACAAGTGGCTCCCGCTGATGGAACAAGAGGCTGGACCAGCTCTAATTGAGTTGCTGTTCCAACATCTACGAGAAGTAATGTTAATATTTGAATTGAAATGACGTTCTAGCAAAAGATCTGTAAAGAGTCTAACAAGAGTACCCGAAACCGACGAGCTTGCATGAAGAGAGTTATGAATGTGGATGAAGCGAAAGAAGTGTGCAGTGATCGTGGCACGTGGAAACATGTGGTCTCTGCCTACCCCTCCGGGAAAGAGGCGTGATTTATGTATGTATTAAATATTACAAGATATAAACCGAGTGATTCGAAATTCTTCCTACTAATATTATAAATGCGAATTTTCTTGAAATTTTGCTGTTATACTCGTAGCTTAGACAATGGAATATATTAGGTAAAATTTAAGGCTGACGCGAGCAACAATTAGTATGGAAGGTTGCTATGCTTACGAGCTACACTATACTAAACTAAAAACAGGAGATTATATGACTGTATAGTCATATAATTTCCTGTCATATACACAATACCAGAAACCATACAGATTATGTACTTATAAGATTTCATACTAATGTTTTCCTTCTTTTAAACTAAATAACTAATTTTAGATTTTTTTCTAACTTATTCGATAAAGACACGAGAAATTATGATGAAACTTCATGATCATTCGGTTAACGTAATAGCTATCTACAAGTTTGGTTTTGTTAACGTTGATAGTCATTATACGTGTACTGCATTACCGATAATCATAGTATTTTCAGAAGAATGGTATTCTATCTTCAAGGATTCTCTTACAAACACTATGCATTGTATGTATTCTACGTATTTGAGGACCGCTGCGGCTGCCGTCAAAGCGTAAAATCTGGGAAATAAAACCAATAAAAAAACTAATCGACGCATCAACTATACAAAGTTATAATAAAAATATTTAGTCTGTACATTTAGTAAAAGTAAGTAGTCTGTACTTAAGACGATGGGCTAGCAACCTGACATTCCCAGCATTAGGTAGGCCATACAGCTAAACGTGGTCTTTCAGCCTTCTCGAGGCTGTTGGCTCTTCCTACCCCGTAAGGGATAAAGACGTGTTGATTATTAATTTATGCATGTTACCTATAAGAAAATTAGTTATAAATTTATCAAATTTCATTAAAGCTGTATCTGGATATTTTTCCTTTATCTCTTCAATCTGGAAGAAACTGGATTTGAAAGTTATCTTCACTTTGCATATCCTTCATAAATTAGTGATTAGATTATTTTGTTACCTACCTTGTTATCTTTTGTTATTGAAAGACGCCATTCTTATTTTACGCCACATAAAAAGAAACATAAGTAGAAATCTAGATGATTGTAATTTTGTCGTGTGGTTCTCGGCACTTTGGAATAGGACCACTCCATCTCTTTCCCATGGATGTCGTAAAAGGCTTTGTTAGGCTAAGCTATAAAGTTGGTGACAGCAGAGTTGATTCTGGGCTGTGTTGTCATGTCATTGTAGGAGGCGCTGCGGCCCACCCGATTTATCTCTTAATCGTCTTCTACGATATCCACTAGAAGATATGGGGTAGTTCTATTCTACTTTACCGGCACCACACTTACTTCACACACCAATAAATATTCTTAGTATATAGGTAAACCGTGTATAGGCCACACGGTTTATACTTAGAATATTTTTTTAGATGATGGGCTAACAACGCGTCACTTTTTGAATCTTCATCTTAGCATCAAGCCATACAGCTGACCGTGGCTTTGCTTCCAGTCTTTTCGAGAACGTTGGCTCTATCTACCCCGTGGGGGATAAAAACGAGATTATATGTATTTATTATCTACATACATACATACATATGATCACGTCTTTATCCCTTACGGGGTAGACAGAGCCAACAGTCCTGAAAGACTGATAGGCCACGTTCAGCTAGTGACGGGTTGCTAGCCCAACGCCTAAAAGAAGAATCCCAAGTTTATAAGCCTATCCCTTAGTCGTCTTTTACGACATCCATGGGAACGAGATGGAGTGGTCCTATTCTTTTTTTAATGGTGTCGGGAACCACACGGCATTAATAATCTAGTAGGAACATAAAGTAAACCACTACAAACTTTTGGTGAACCTGCAGGTACACGGCGCTGTATTGAGGCGCACACAGCGTCTGTATATGTTGCCTTCCCGCGGCATCGTTGAAATGCCTCCGTTGGACTGTCGTCAAGTTGACTAGGGGATACGTGTCCCTTATCAACTGGTACAGTTGGTTGGGTTTAACCCCTTCGCAGAATGTGTGAGGGACTATGATCTGGAAAGGGATTGGCCACACTTTATAGGTTCACTCCACAGGGATACTCCATATTAAATATTTAATGCCCGTTTTCGCAAATTCGTAAGTTTAAATTGTCCCCTCACAAATAAGGTGGGCACTTAAGTTGCCCTATATCTTTCTTTTGAACATTATTTGCCATTTTGAAATAAAAAGTTATATCGGCTTTTACGACTTTCATGGGAAAGGGATGGAGTGGTCCTATTCGGAAGTGCCGAGAACTATACAAATATACCTATACAAATATACCTACCGTAGCCCCTAAATCAAATGGTAGGATATATATTGAGGTACATGCAATGGTATGTACTTAGAAGAACTTCGCTCCTTTTCCACCAGCCCTGCCGCTATTCCGATAAAACTTCAGACTTTTCAATTTTTAACAGTTTGAATGCCGTAAACAAAATTGTCCAGATTACCCACGACGCTGTGATCATATTTTTACCTTTAAGCTACTCCAATGCGGAAATAGGTTTGGGAAGCCGTTTTTTAAACGATTTTTGTGGTTTAAAAGTGTTATCTACTAATAAGAACACCGGTGTTGTTGGCGTCTCAGTAAAATTTGCGATAGACACCTAAATTTGTCCACGGCGTTCAAAAGATCAAGATATTCTGAATAATTATCTTTACTATGACCTGGAAGAATGTTTTTTATGAAAGACGAATATAACTTATTTATCCAACTTACCTCCACAGGATTGAAGTAGTTGATTTTCGTCAACGTGTGAGTATAAAGGAGCGTATCGCTAAACTGGCAAAGTACCAAATGTGGGTGTTTAAGATCTACCGCGGCGATGCCTATCTCGCCTCTAGCCATTCCCCTGCCTTCTGAAATTGCTGAAATCATTTTACATTATATATAATCCGCTCTTTATGAAAAGACTGAAAGGCCAGGTTTAGTTGTAACTGATATTGACAGGTTGCTAGCACATCGCCTAAAAGAAGAATCCAAAAGTTAATTAGCCACTCCCTTGATTGACTCTTACAATCTGCACGGGAAAGGAAGCGGCTAGCACACACTTTGTCGGCCTCAGTGGCGCAGCGGTATTGCGCTTGTCCGTGACACCGGAGGTCCCGGGTTCGAATCCTGGCCAAGGCATGATGAGAAACCAACTTTCTCTGATTGGTCTGGTTCTTGGATGTTTATCTGTACAAAATATAGTATCGTTGAGTTAGTATCGTAGTATCTCGTAACACAAGATTCAAACTTACTTTGAGGCTTACTCAATCTGTCCCGTAATCAGTCCCCTATATTTTATACCTATTACTTATTTATTTTTATGTTTTCTGTTGCAAGCATACACAAGATAAAAGAGCATCCCCTTCCCTTTCTTCCTTTTCTTTATTCCCTTAGTCGCCTTTTACGACATTCATAGAAAAGTGATGGAATGATTCTATTGAAACTGCGACGGCGTGAAATAATTTTTGCTTGAAGAATATATTATCTGCTTGTTGCTGGCAGTAGCCATTTTGTTGTTTTGACTTTTTATTTCCTACGCAAAAACAGATAATCCTGTCAAGTTAATTGTAACAAATAAACTATGTCATCAAAATAAAACACTTTAACGCAAAACAGTTTGCGCCTTTTCAGTTTCCATAATAATATCTCGCATATAAAAATTTTCATCTTCATTGTGGGTACACGGTTAGTAGTAAGTGGTTTAATTTATTAACTTTTAGAATTAATTGTCTGATAATGATACTTGCAATTTTGCACGTGTATATTATTTCTATGTTTTATACTCTACTATTTATTTATTTAAACTTTATGCACGTAAAATGTACAATAGGTGGTCTTAATGCCACAAGGGATTCTCTGCCAGTTTGGACCATATTTGTATATATGTATAACATACTATTAAAAGTACTATGTTATACATATATATTATTTTCATTCATTTATATAATCATGTCTATATCCCTTGCGGGGTAAACAGATCCAGCTGTCTTGAAATACTGGCCACGTTCAGCTGTTTGGCTTAATGATATTATTTTTAAAGTGAAATAAAGTAAGTATTTTACGTATCTACTTACTAAGCATTATTTAAAGACAATAATTGTTTGTTAGGCATTTTGGAACTAAGTCAAACATAAAAGTCGATAGGTAACAACAGGTCTCTATAGGGTACTTTTCACGCGGGCGAAAGCTTTTGTAAAAATATCGATGTTAGTATTATTGTACCTAATATCACACTCGCGTCAACTGCTGAAGTACTTGTAGATCGCGCAGATCTGTTACCACTATGGCCACCTATAAAAGAGGATAAATTAAAAAATATGTAGTTTCAAATTTTGGAACAGTACCTACATAAAACGCAACCATGAAAGAGATAATATAAATTTCTCACATACCTCTGCTACTACTGCTGATATATCTGAAAGCAATAAAATTACGATGTAGCATTTCGTAGCTTTGCGTAGCGATGTAGAACCTCGTAGCCCGCCCTACGTTTTTTCAATAGCTACGACAATAAGATACGAATGTACTAAAACCTACGTAGTACATTCGTATCTTATTGTCGTAGCTATTGGAAGCAACGAAAAATGCGCCTTCATCTGAGCGAGACAAGTCGTGATTTTTTTCATTAAGACTAGCTAAGCTCTTCACGCAACCTCTGCCCACGTGAGGACGCCGCGGTGCTTAAAAAATATATACCGCATATCCTTCTATCCACATTACAACTATCTATGGAAAATTCCATTGCGATCGGTTCAGAAGTTTTGACGTGAAAGACTGACAAACAAAAACACTTACTCATTTACTAATGTTGTAAACGAGTATATTGATAAGTACTTACGTAAATTTTCATAATTAAATGACATTTAATCAAAATTTTTTTTCTACAGTGCGTTGATACACTATATGGAGGTGATACCAAACCTGAAAGCGTTAGGTCTATTCCTAGGCGTGCACATATCCTGTGTGGTGTCTATTGCAGAGTCACTGGCTATGACTCTCGGTCTAGCTTTACCACTCGAAGAAGATTCAGGTTTCGTTGAGCTAGACGTAGCGAGCCTGCAAAGTTATATTACTTATAGACCATCAATTACCATTAAAACAAGCTTGAGCTATGAATTACATAAGGAGGCACAAGTACAGACTCCTTCAAACCATTCTTAAGGCAAAATTTATGGAAAGAGAAATCCAGGCCGTAGAACATTTTGGCTTGTTGCGTCCGTCAATGCTTCCGTATTAGTACCTTGTTCCTTGCAGCGATCTCGACAGAGTGGCCAACCTTCATAAGCAGATGGCACCGTAATCTTATATTAATTTTGCAAGCGTTAGGTGATGGACCACTATGCCTAGAAATTTACAAAATGTATAAATATAAAGTAGGTAAAACCACGGCCAAACCTGCGTTTTGAAGTTCTAGGTAACGCAGATGGTGGTCCCATAGAAGTTACATTGCTTCCAGGGAGATGATTAAATTGGTACCGAGGAGCTGTATTAGGTATCCGACTCGCATTTGCATTAGACATTGGGTGTAAGAGGGGTATCGTTACTCGTATACCTGAGAAATTCATAGACACGACATCAATTAGGTAGGTAGGTATTTTATTTGCTTTTCTTATAGAAACTTAAGTTAATTGCAACAAAGAGTGATGGATTAACAGCTAACCGAGGGATGTGTCTTTTCTAACTAATTCGTTTTTAAACTTCGATTGTGTTTTCTTTTGGTTACACTTTTCTCGTTGAACTACATTCATTTTAATAGAAAAATAATATTTTTAAATGTGAAATAGGTAGATACTTTATAATCAAGCTGACAAGAAGTTCAAAAAATCACTGCTTGCCGTTGCCGCTCTTTTTGTATAGGAAGCGGAAATATCAAGGGAAAATAACTTAAAGTGAGGCACTGACATGTATCGGGGATCATAATGGCAGTCATTGAGTTGTGGTACACTGGTGGTTCTACGTTCACGTAAAATTTATTAGTACTTTAATTTTTATGTTTTGGTTAATAGTAAGCAAATAAAGAAAATACATACATACATAAAATCACGCCTCTTTCCCGGAGAAAATAAAGAAAACTTTAAAGTAATCCGGGAAAAAAGCGCTTCCTAACGTGAAAGTAGTATTGTCATATGTCACTGTCTGCTGTCAGTCTATCATAAGAACCAACAATCGTCAAAATCTAACCTCAATCAAAACAAAACAATAACAAATGTTGTTTGGTTGGTTTGTTATGGTAAGTTATTTTTTTATTTTATGCTGTATTGTATGGAAAGTGTGAAGATATACTTGTATAACATATGAATATAGCAAGACAGAAACGTCCATAATCTATTTTATCAGAACAGTCTTGGTTAACCTTGAACTAATGCCCCACGATTCTTGATGATGTTTTATCAATGGATTACCTTGTGATGTAATTAACGTTAAAAAGTCTTAGTAGATTTTTATGATCATTATAAAACCATTTTATCTTATATTGATTTAAAATAAAACAATGCAATAAGCAATGAGAGCAGTAACTTTTTTTCAAGTTTATGCTGAATACCTACCTAGGCACTGATTGACCTTAAACCATTCATCGCAACGAATAGGTATGTTGGTTATATAACCAACGGAAATGCTGACTTAAGGACAGTTTGCTATTGTGCTGAAGTTTGAACTATCGTATCAGAAAACAGACATTGTGCGGTTTAAGAAATAGGCAGTATACTGGCTGAAATATATAAAATATTTCATTTCAGGCTAATCATCACGTATAAGTAGTTTGATTTGTTAACTATTAGGATAAACCTGGTAAGTATATGTACAATTTTGCATGTGTCTATTATTTCTATGAGCATGTAATCTTTTCTTATTTAACATTCTAGAAGTTGAAGAATTACAAATAATTTTAAAAATGGGCTTATTATTTATACACCTGAGGTCTTCTCAAGAAAGATATATGATGAAACCAAATGATGAAAATAGGCACCTTCATAATAGTATGGTATAATTATTTTTATGTCACTACACTGCTACAAAATGTATAGGATCATGGTATTCTTATATTATTTCCAATTTTTGTTAATTTCTCCTTCCTGGTGTTAGACCTGGTTACATCCTCATTTTGCTAGAGAGGAGCCTGAGGTGGGCCATAATGAACATGATCCTGAATTGGTTGAGTCAAGTTGTTACACGAAGAGACTCTCACCTGACCTCTGCAACCTTTGCAGAGGAAGCTCACTCATATTGGATTATGGTGACACTTCAGTTGCTTGAATGTGCAGGTTTCATCACAATGTTTTCCCTTACCATAAGAGCATCAGTTAGCACTCAAACTAATGAACATGACTCAGAAAAGAGTAATTGGTAAATACTTGGCCGAGGTTGGATTAAAACCGTTGCCACACACACAATACTTTTTTCTGACATGTGGACTGTGAGTGCAATATTGAACTTTAAACATTACACAAGCAAGAACATTATATATTTAGCTCAACTGGTTTTATCTGACCCTCAGTAGCACATACAATTGGATAAAAATAAAGTTTACACTTTTTTGTGTTAATGTTAACAACCGCTTAATCAAGAGCCTTGGTTTCATGATATTAGTATTCATGTAGGTTAGATAGTAAATAAAAAGTCATAAGATTGAATGTAGATAATATGCTATCCAGACAAACCTTCGTGGTTTTTGGATTATGTAGGTAAATTGTATATAAAAATAAAGTAAGAATATAAAGATTGGACTTTTATGTATCGTCTTTTGTTATACTTTTTTAAACCCGTTTGTAAGCATATTTCATAGGCAAGCAAGAGCAAGAAGTAAAATACATATACTGACAATTAAGATTTTATTTAAATATGTTCGTGCGTTGAAATTTCAAAAGATTTTTGATCTTTTCTAAAAGTGATTCAGTACATTATAATATCTTTTGCGTCATTTCTTATAAAACCCAAAAAATAAGATCAGTATTAATTACCTTATCGTCAAACGTTATTGTTTTAAACTCGAAGCAAAACAAAATTATCGCTACAATCGTTAATTTTATCAGGGCGCAATTCGCAAAACAAGTGTTGCCACAAATATTCCATACGCTTCTATCGCGAGCGAGGGAGACGGCTGATGGTTAGTCGCTTCATTTATGAAGCCGCTCTTGTCTGGCAGCATGTCTTTTCAATGAAGATCATGTTGTGACGTCATTCATAGTACGTAGCTCTCAGATAGCGGTGGTGTAGCTCGAGTCGCGTTTTATCTTGGTGCGTGTGTATGGATATAAGGCGATATACCGGTGGGAAGTGCACTGTACTTTGTGATATCATATTCATAGCGGAGGCGTGTACACAGGTCCAAACTTACTTACCTCAAGATTATCAAGCATTTTTTGCGAATTGCCTGCATACGGACGTCAAACATGGATATCTACAGGTATTGAACATAATTGCATGACATTAATTATTTGACCAAGTTTTGTTAGTGTGCAAGTCAAGACCATATAGGTACCTATCCATATTTGTATAAGCGGTATTTTCTCTTTTTCCATAAACGATCCAACCTACTTTTCCTTAAAAGGATCAAGGATTCTGTAAAGCACTACTTGGAAAGCTATGGTACCTATATTCATTCTTATATGGGGTACATCAGTAGCTAGTTAAATTGAGAAATTTTTAAGTTTTCAGTAAGTTGGTTGAACTGACATGTTCATATTAAAATTTTTGTATGCTTTAAATTCTACACAAGATTTTTTTACATATGGTTTGAGTGATTTAAAATATTTTTGGGGTTTATCCACTAGACTATTTTATTTGTATTTTGTTTCTTGGTTGTATAATTTTTAAGACCGTTATATAGTTATCGACGAAAATGTTGCAGCTTGTTCAAAAGTACAATAAATGAATACCACATTTTTTTAAATTAAATTAAAGAAAAATGAATCAAAATGACGAAAGAGATCTACTTTAAGTACTGTTTTAATTACATAAAACTTTTTCTACTAAGTCGTATATTAGATTAGTAGGCACTTAGTAAAGTTTTTAATTTACCTAATTAATTGTTGGTAGTTAATAATTATTAAGAGTAGCTATGGTTAGTTAAAAAAATGGCCGAAAGATAAAAAAGTCTGAAAGCGTTTTTGCAAGCCCGTTTGTATATTTAGTAAATTTTACTTTATCTGGTCACAACCTCGATATTTTAAGGTCGAGCAAGGCAACCGCATGTTGCACTCGGTTCTCACCGCAAACCGTGTGCAGATAACAAATTGTACATATATCTATAGATACAATACCCTTTACTGTACAAAAATTAAAACATATATTAAACTAACAGATTGTCACGTTATTTCTAATAGGTTGCTATTGATTCTGTGTAGTGTTATTTTCTGAAAATAAAGTAGTTCGTACTACTACGTAAGTGTGTGATATATTCTGGATTTTTATAAGTAATAATAATTAATTAAAAACGTATTTAAAATTTGCCACACCCAAATTATAATTTGAAACTAAAAAAAAAATGCTTTTATAAAAACATGTCTAAATCTTTATTTAACACTACTTCATAAAATGTATTATTAATAAAGTTATATAAAAGCGATGCCAAAAAATTTAATACACCTTATTAGATACCTCATAAACTAGTTTTTTTTATTGCTTTTTGTTTCAATCTCAATAAACGGAAAGATGTAGTCTCTACCGTTATGGCGAAAAAACGTGGATTTTATGACATTATCAGTCTAAATTAAATGATGAAAGCTTTGAGGTAAACACAGCTGTGGCATAAAACAATAGTTTGTTTTTCATAAAAGAACAATGGTCTGGTGACGACAATAGTAAAAATAGAAACAGAAATTTCGGAACGTATATTTTCATTTTCAGAGGAAGGGTTTAAACTTCGACTTTAGACTTTTACCTAAATAGAGTTGAACACGCTTAGTCATAGTGTGTACTTTCCAAACTAATAGCTTTATAATTACCAAAAAAAAATCAGTCGATAATACGCGGCGTGACGTATCAGTCGGCTGTCATTTTATATTTGATTGATCATTATCGTAAATTGATCGTGACAATGTTAATTAGCAGATAGGCATTATAACGGTGCGGGAAATGTAAGTCAAAATCAAATGTTAAGAGGTTTGACTAACGAGCAAGGTGTGAAATATTTCATACATACATACATACATACATAAAATCACGCCTCTTTCCCGGAGGGGTAGGCAGAGACTACCTCTTTCCACTTGCCACGATCTCTGCATACTTCTTTCGCTTCGTCCACATTCATAACTCTCTTCATACAAGCTCGGCGGTTTCGGGTACTTTTGACCTGACCCTTTACCAGGACGTCCTTAATTTGATCAAGATACGTTCGTCTAGGTCTTCCCACTCCGACCTTTCCCTCCACACTCTCCTTGTATATCTGCTTAGTCAACCTGCTTTCATTCATCCTCTCCACATGACCGAATATTTCAAATATATTTTTTTTAATTTCGTCGTCCTCGTGCATAAGCCAAACCCTCTTAATATCATGCATAGAGGCTGTATACATTTTTGATAAAGGTTTCATATTTTTCTATTCGTAACTTTTATTGTACTCTTTATATACTTACATATCAGTGTATACAAGAATGAACTTAAAAACGATGCGCAATGTAAGACTTATCCTAAGGAAGTATTTGTAGTTTTCTAGGTATCTTTTGTGGTAAGATAATAACTGTTAGGTGCCCACAAATCTTGACCAATTCTATTATATTTTAACAGCATCAAGAACAACATTCAGTACGCCACCCTGAAGACCTTATCGCTGGTGTCCATCAGCGTGATGTCTCCTCAGCAAAGCGTCCAGGAGTTATTCCGCACGGCTGACTGCGTGTGCTTCGATGTAGACTCCACGGTTATAAAGGACGAGGGTATTGATGAGCTGGCCAAGTTCTGCGGGAAAGGAGACGAAGTTAAGAGGCTGTAAGTGTTGACAATGTTTTGGCTGAGCCGAGAATGAATTGTGGCTGCGTATTTTTGAGTATTTTGATTAATGTAAACTAACACAATAGACGATAATACATATAAATTTAAGACTTATTGCTTACTTAAGGTGGTAAGGTGGTTTCAAATACTGTGAGGAGCATAATTACTCACACATGTAATAATGCGAGCCAATGGACTTGAATCTTAGAACGACAAAAATCCGAAAGGGGAGAAAAGTCGCAAGGCTTACGTGAAACATATGTATGTACTAGAGGCCGCCCGCGACTTCGTCCGCATGGAAACCCTATCAATCCCGCGGGAACTCTGGGATAAAAAGTAGCCTATGTGTTATTCTGGGTCTTCAGCTACCTACATACCTAATTTCATGGTAATCGGTTCAGTAGTTTTTGCGTGAAAGAGTAACAAACATCCATACAAACTTTCGCCTTTATAATAGTAGTAGGATGTTACACCACATTCAGCAATAGTCAAAATATATTTTTATTTATTTACTTATTTAATTTATATTTAAATATTTAATCTCTTCTGTGCTGAAATTTGTCTATAATGTATTCATTACCTGATTTCTACATTGATTGATCATTCCTACATTGTAGGTACTAAATTGATTCCTAACACGTAATGGATTGACTCATTCGTTGAAATCGTTATCACATCGCAATATCACGTGATGTTAAATCTTTTGCAGTTGCCACAACGCAAAATATATAAATAAAAAGAAATCTATTTGTTTTTACTTTATCACTTAATTGCATAGAGACTGAAAAATATTTGTGGAACATTCATCGAACGAAACGTGGTAAATAACTTGATATCTTTGATAGTGACACCGTTATCTATTCAATAACAACTTCTTCAGCTTAACAACATTATTTGATTTTATGTATCATTGATGAAAAATAATCTTTATCATTTTATTGGATATTACTAAGATTGGCGGGTTGTTATGCGGAAAATTCTACCGAAATATTAAAGAGTTTATATGCTCTGATGCAACAAAGAACAGCTGTGCAATAATTATGTGCTCTAAAGCAAATTCTATTCTATAGATGATGATGATATAATGTCTCCTAATTGTCCTTCATTTGGTACCTATATTGGTGATATCATTGTAATTTCATTTATACATGACTTAATAAACATTAGTATGTATTTTATACTCTCTATTTTCTTTTGAAATATATTTTTTTTTTTATGTACTGTAATGTAATGTAAATTACTTTTTACAGAACTGCTGAGGCGATGGGTGGCAGTATGACTTTCCAAGAAGCCCTTAAAAAACGACTAGATATCATCAGACCAAGCGTTAGCCAAATAAGAGATTTTATAGAAAAATTCCCAGTGCATCTCACACCGGGCGTATCGTAAGTATACTGAAAAATTATAATTCTTGCTTTATATTCTCAGTCCCTTCCGATACAATAGAAGTTTCAATAGATTTTTGTTATTTTTCGAAGACTTATTAAAAATTTTAAAAGTTTAGAAATTTTACTTTTATCTCATAGGTACTCATACTCTAGTTCTTATTAAATTATAGCATAGTTGAGTATGTAATGTTACTAATAATAGAATATATGAAAATGGCTATTAAGTACGTTACTACTACATTGTATTGAAATAAGGCTAGGAAACTACTGTCAAAACACAATATCCCGCCTTTTGACTATCCACAAAATATATGGGGAAATACGGCTATGATTGTGAAGTAAGTCAGTATTTTATCTGTGGCAATAAAAAAAACAATGTTTATGTATACACAGCGCACAATATCTGGTTTTCTCTGCCTCGTGGTTATCTGGTCTCACGCGGTCACTCTGTTTGCAACAACATGATGTTATTAAGATGTCAAATGTTAACGATATTGCATTTGTTATCCTCATTTTGTAGCTATGGCATTTTGACTTGATTTAAAGTACTGACAGACTTTTGAAAATAGGGTACCGTTTTTGCTCACTTAGACGTTCACAACACAGGGAATCATGGAATCTTCATATTTTATTAGTACAATAAAAAAATATCTATAAAAAAATTATTTGTTGGTATGTATGAACGTTTAGTTTTCCTTTAAAGAAAAGAACGGAGACTTCACTTAACTTCACCTTTAAGCTAGGTCTTAAATATAAGAAGAAAACCGTTTCTTTAAAATTTTTGTTGCTTTCAAATTTTTGTTGGTTAAACTATAATAAAACTTATGAAGTATACATTTGGTAAAACCCAAACATAGTCAAAAGTGATAGAGAAGTACTATAACAAGATCTCAAATGAAAAATAATTATTGATGAATCCAGAATCGTTCGATTTTGTCGATACTCCTCGCCTTTGACACCGAACTAGATACTTGGGAGATAACCGAAACTAACCGGTTCTTGTAAACGTTGTTGCTGGAAGTTTTAACTATATCCGTATCATATAAATTATTAATATTATACAAAACATGTCAGCAACAACTTTTTAAGTACAAATAAATACATACATCACGTCTTTATCTCTCACTAACCTGTTCAGTTTGAATAAATAACATAAATAATAGACAATAAATGCTTATATACCTATTAATTTAAATTTTAATCCCAAACATCTTGCACTTCTTTTTTAAAATAAAAACATTTGGCAAAGTTTTTATGCAGCGTCTTTCCCATTCACAAACTGGCTTTAAAAATTTAATATACAACATTTTCATTTGTATTTCTCCAATATCTTTAATATTTCTTTTATTTACAGACAATTGGTCAAGGAGTTGCACGACAGAGGAGTCGTGGTGTACCTGGTATCTGGAGGCTTCAGAAGTTTAATAGAACCTGTAGCTGAACTCCTAAACATCCCCAAAACAAATATATTCGCCAACAGACTTAAATTCTACTTTAATGGTAAGTGTATTTTTATAATACGATGATATTTCTTATACAAGTTCTCATGATTTAAAATCTGAATGAAAATAACTGATAAGGTGATGGATATTACCGAAATCTCGTTAATAGAATGTAGACACAACCAGTACCTATTTTACTTTAGTAGTACTACTACTATAAACAGTAAGTATAGGTACAGAAAAATTCTGTAAAAATAAATACATAAATAAAGGGCATGGTTAAAATATACACCTTGAATCTACCAGCGCCGTCTAGTGAGCTGTTACAGCAACCCTCCTATTTTTGATTGAATTTGCGTTGTTTTTTTATTGAAAACATGCGCACTTGTTTATTACGTCCACGTCATTTGCGCACGATCTTTAGTGACGCAAATAGTTTTTATTAAACATTTGTTGCCATATTCAATTGCCCCCAGCGAATATCACTATGGAAAACACTTGTTTAACTTAACTTTACTTATATAGTTAGTTACTTGTGCCATATAAGTAGGTACTTTTGAAATTAGTCGTTTTATTTTTTTGATTGTTTTGTTATTTTAGGGAGCGTAGCTTTAGATAAACTATGATTTATTTTAGATATATTAGGCCGTGTTAAGATGATTCAATTTAAAATTACGTACTGACTTGGAAATGGTTAAAAGACCACAAAGTTGCTTATAAGTTTTTGTATAAATTCATAGTAATATTAACAATATTTTTTTTCACAAATATATTTCATCAAAAAACTTATGGCCCGATTCTGATAAAACTTCAGGGGTACTCAAAGCTTCTTTTATTTTTGGAGCGCGACAAAGGCTTCAAATCATAAACAAAGATATGCTTCCCTTCTTAATCATTTACACAATTATGAACTGTTACGACTCAAACTCGTAAGCACCCAAACAGCTGTGGCCCATATAGATAACTGTAATTTATACATACATCGTTCTTAAGTATGAATCAATATCACAACATGTCAAGGGCACTACACAAACAACGGGAAACGGGATCGTTTTAAAAGATTCATCATAGATAAATTATATGTTCAGTCAGATATAACTTTCTTGTTAGTATGTGACTCACACACAAGATATTTGGTTGACATGATGAAATAAAAATAAATTTACTTTCGAAATAGGGCACAAGGTACGGTTAAGTAACTTAAATATAATTATATCTACTTCCATTTCCAAAGCGCAAAAAGAAGCGGCGAATCAAATTACACTACAGCATTTTCACCGGACATTAATTTACAAATATAGATCGCAAATCTAAACCGTGAACGGAATATTGTCTAGATTAAATAATAGTGAATGAATATAAAATAAAGTTGAAGAGATCTCTTTTAGAGATATGTCGTTTTTTGTAGGTACGTTAAAAAAGATTATACGTTGTAATAATTTATTCTACACTAAAGTTTTCACAAACAATCAAGAAGACTTAAGATTTTCTCGTACAAGCTGCCCCAAAACTGGTGCTCTATGGATCCTTCTTCTTACTTAACTTATCTCTTTTTTAGTTTAATTGGTTAAATCACAGAATATATAATTTATTCTTATGTTCAATGTAGTCGAGGAAAGTTATTAATATCGCATAGCTCATGACAACTGTGATTGTGACTTGTGACCTATGTAGTCACATTTGCCCTCGGGATCATTTGTACAAAGAGTGACTGAACAAATAAAATTACACTCTGTGTACTTAGTGATAGTGTTTACAATTATTAAGTGTATAAATATTATGCAATTAATATTGAAGACTTGAAATATTCGTTGCTTAAGCTTTAATCATATTCAACAAAATAGTTAACCTTTTAATTTATGGAAATAAATTGGTTCTATGTCTTAAAGGCAATTCGACTCAGGTGAATCTCTAAGTATAAACTTTATATATAAAAACCACTGCGGCTTCAATGATCATTTATATTGATCTTTTATTTATAAATGCTATATATATTGATTTGAGAAGCGGCTGCTTATACTGATTCAGTTCGTTCATTGTTTCGACAATGTTCTTCAATTGTTATTCATTTCGCTTTGTTATTCATATCTGCCAAGTTCAATTGCCTTTTTATAAATTGATGCAATAAAACAGTCGCCATACGGACAAACAAGTCTCGTTATCTGCCGGCACGGAGGCTATGCGTGATCGCTACATTTCTATGATGACATATGTTGGTCGGTTAACGCTATGTTTGATAAGCGGGAGGGTGTGTTTGTTGTGTCAGTTTTGTTATTAGTTCACAGTATTGATCATCTATAGTCCATTTCATTAAGTAAACAGTATTGAAATGAAATAAATAATACATTTCTGAACGGTTTATAGCTAAAGTAATTCATTATTACATTTGTTATTTTGTCATATGACTATAAATTAAACAGAATACAAAGGCCTTGTATATGAAGTATGCATTAAATTTAAATTGGTCTCAATTTCTTTCTCTCAACAATTTATTAGCATAACTACATTGTAATTAAAATGTATCTTATTATTTTAACATATAAATTATAAATCAAAAAATAAAAAATCAAAATATGGGAGGGTAATTCGAATTGACAAAACGCGTCGCCATTGGTCGAACACATTATGATGTCACTGGACATTCAACATTGATATTTCCAACGATATTTTAATATAAGCGTTTTTTAGAAAATTTTAATAATAATTATATTCCTGCGATTTTATCATTGATTAAATTGGATAAATCTACGTCTGCTATAAATCTAGGAACATGATTGAGACATGCTTTGTTATAGCACTACATATTAAGTAATCTACCCAATATAGATGCATAATTGTGCTCTTTTCCCTTAGTTGCCTTTTACGGGATCCACGGGTAAGATTTTTAGTCCTATTCTTAAGTACCAGGAACCACACTTTATAGTGTAGTTATCAATGTACCAATTTTAACAAGATCGCTTTACTTGTTTCAGGGGAATACGCTGGTTTTGACGAGAACGAGCCTACGTCAAGGTCCGGCGGCAAGGGACTAGTGATAAGGCGGCTCAAGGAGCAACATGGCTACCAGAAGCTGATCATGATCGGAGATGGCGCCACTGACGCGGAGGCTTGCCCCCCCGCTGACGGATTTATTGGTGAGTTCATATTTTTATTATATTACTAGCTTTCGCCAGCTCCATTTTTTACACTATGTAAACTATGTAAATGTATGCAATTACACATATAGCAGGCCTATCAATGAAGGCGCTAGTTAAAATAGAATCACCAATTTGATAACATATCAAATTGGTGTTTTTTCTATTGAGTGATAGGTGATTTGATATTTAATTTGACAATACTGCACCATTGTCACGTTCAGCTGGAAGGCGTAATAATGGGATTGAGATATAATGAGAGCGAAAGGTTGCTAGCCCATCGCTTAAACGAAGAATCCTAAGTTTACTTGTATTAACCTTTGCTTTAAGTGGCTTTTATGATGAAGCAGCTAGCAAATATTATGTTTTTTCTTCGCTACCAGTCTTAACATTGAAGGGGCACTACATCTAACCCTTAGTAGCTTTTTAAGGCATCTATAGGAAATGAATGGGGATGGGGGTGGTTCCATTTCAAAGTGATGAGACCACATTTTTCTAACATAGTAATGTTAAAATTGCCCATATTAGACGCATCCTAAAAATAATGAATATGGGACTTGCGAATGGGAATAGAGTTGGGAATATATAGCAAAGTCATGACCACGCCTGACGGAAAATCATGTCTTTAGCAGTAGCTATAAAACTATATGAATTAATTATGATTTGCAGGTTTTGGCGGCAACGTTGTTCGAGAGGAAGTCAAGAAAAGGGCGTCCTGGTATGTCACCGACTTCCATGACCTTATCCAGAACGTTAAAATCCAAGCGAAGTGAGTCCATAAATGTTTAAAAAATACCCGTGTTACCACTGATAGTATCGGGTTAAGAAGGCTGCTTTACTGTAGTATTACAGTACTAATGTGAATTACAAACTTTAGTACCTTCACTTAAGATCTGTTTTCTAGTAACGTGTAGAGCGCTAGAGAATTCGCTGACATATCGCGGTCTCGCTTACACATTTTAATAAATAATTTAACTTTATATCGTATTAGAAGAATATTATTGTTTATAATTAATTTTATTGTAAGGATAAACAGTATACCTACCCATATCATTCTTTGGTCAAACTCGAACTAATACTGTTTTTTGTATCGACTTGAAACTTTCTTAAAAAAGGTTTGGTATTTCGTAAAAGCGATCATGTGCCTTGTATAATATGATATTAACCACGTTACAGTAAAGAACGATAATAATATTTCAAATTTTCTGAGAAAAAATAGTTTAAAAATAATCTATTAAGCAAACGTATTTTTTAACGGTTTCAAACTAGTATTTACAGAAATCTGTAATAGCCAATATAAATGTGGTACTAATGTTTGCTGGAAGCAAACATTGTATCAAATAAGTATGTATCAAAACTATTTTTGTAATAATGCATTTATACAAAGGTTTATTTTATTCTGTGAATTTGACATTGTGATGGTACTGTGAGTACAAGTTTTAATGTTAAGTATTTTGGGACTGAGTTCCGTAATTTCTGTATTTGACATATAAATTTGTTGCATAAATAGACAAATATTTAATTTTAAATGTATATATTTCGTTAATAACTTAAAATGTTTATACAGTAGTTATTTAAGTTGCAGAGAAATATTGCAGATTTTTAACGATAAAGAAAAGAAAAAAAAATCATAAGAGAAACGAATCTAAACAGCCTTATGAAATCTTCCAAAATTTTTGGCTATTATTCGAAGGAACTAAATTGCAGTTAACTTGTATTTAAATATTTTAAATTTAAATAATTTATTTATAGAGGGTGATACGGATATAGTTGAATTGTAAATTTAATATCAAAATGGCTGTGTACTTCTTACGTTAAGACATAATAAATAATAAGTGTTATTTGCTTGTTTTATTTTAATGACTAACTAACTCTCACTCGTCATCAGCATTTTAGCTTCGAACTGCTTAGGCAGCGGGACAGTGACACTAAGTATTCAATAAATATATTTACAGGTGATAACAAAATCAAACAAAGAAGTCGTCACTTTTATACGTAATTTTACAGATGTTTATCATAATGGATCTTATACCATTGTAATAAAGCACACATTCTTTGAATTATCTAATTCTGTGCTTCTCTTTAAATATCTAAACCGAAATCTAAATTGCTGCTGACTGACATATCGTGGTCTATTGAGGAATTCACTAAGAGAGTATTTAGCGACCCGCATCCAGCTTCCCATGGAAAGCACTTATATAGATATAAACCTTCCTCAGGTAGCCCCCTCTTTTCAAACAGGAACAAAATCCGTCTACGACTTTCCTAGATTACTAAGATAGAAGATTAAAATTAATTAAAAATTATTATCTCTCCAAGCCTTGCTTATTTGGATTTTATTTAAGTTTATTATTTGGTATTTACATATGTATTTTATAATATTTTATTTATTTATTTGTTTATTATGTATGTCTATAATTAGTACTGTGAGTGGAGTACACGCCTGCCACTCTTTCCATCATGTCTCCCATCTCGGGTCTGCTGAAAGAGATTTCTTTTGATTTTTCAATGATGATTTAAATCTCCCACAATTTTTGGCAATTATTCGAAAGAACTAAATTGCAGTTAACTTGTATTTAAATATTTTATTAAGTTTATTATTTGGTATTTACCATTGTAATTTTGTTTCTTGTGATTATCTGTCTCGATGTTTTCTGTGTACTTTATATATTAGACAGATTAGTAAAAAATAAAAGCTGAGATAGTATATTTCTCTATAACTGTTATACTTCTATTTTCTTTGTCTGTACATACAGACAGAAAAAGAGAGGTATAATACTACAGGATGACATCAGTTTGTGTACATAATAATAATAAAAAGAGTGGAGTCGCAAGAGCAGATCCTATGCTCCAGGATGGAAGTGTATTGCACGTAATGGCGTAATAGCGGGGAAACCAGCGCGGGGTCATACCTCGTGCTCGTGAAACCGGGGCCGCACCTCTCGGCATCCTATAGCTGCTTTTAACGTGTTGCGCCCTGGCCGCCGCATGGTGGCTTATTTAGGGTGCCCACAGGCTGCTGTATAGCCAATGAGCAGCGAGTCACCATCTGCCTAATCAAAATTACGTGAGAGGTTTTCGAGGCAGATGTCCGTATCTCACTCCATAGCCCAGTAATCCAATCCACTAGCATCCCATCCGCATGA
The DNA here is from genome assembly GCF_032362555.1 of Amyelois transitella. Lineage (NCBI taxonomy): Eukaryota > Metazoa > Arthropoda > Insecta > Lepidoptera > Pyralidae > Amyelois > Amyelois transitella. The sequence goes on along the minus strand of NC_083516.1, from coordinate 3,388,071 downwards.
CCCAGACTAAGTAAATCCCTACCTGGCAATAGTTTGGCAGTTGGGGAGGGCTGTCCGTTGGTGTATCCCAATGGTTCATCAAGGGACAGATCTCCACAGCTGCAGCCATCTCACTCTAGAAAAAAAGGTACCAAAGGGCCTCTTCATGTTGGCTTCGGCCCCATGAACGCCTCCCAAATGACCGGGTCCCTATGGGCCCGTGCACATTTTAAATGTATAAAATTACTGATATTTTAATCAACTTAAGAAGTACTAACTCTTATTTTAATAAGATATGCGTTAGTATAGCAATTGATTTTTTTTGCCTACTGCATATTGTTGTCTTCTGAGTAGGCCTATGAACATCAGTCGAATGCTTCATATGATGATAAAAATTCTGGTACAAATGTTGTTTTTCTCGGGGCACATTTCGGTGTTGACTGGCATTTGACCGACCTTTTTGTTGTACTTTTATAGTTGTCAGGTGGCTTGGTTCTTGTTGTTGTATGTTTATAGTTGTCAGGTGGCTTGGTTCTTGTTGTTGTATGTTTATAGTTGTCAGGTGGCTTGGTTCTTGTTGTTGTATCTTTATAGTTGTCAGTTGGCTTGGTTCTTGTTGTTGTATCTTGATAGTAGTCAGATGGTGGGGTTCTTGTTGTTGGTGATTCAGCCGATTCTACTAAATTACTGTAATGTTCCGGCCTGAATTTGGTCGTAGTTGTTTCTTTTGAGACTGACAATTCGGTTCGCCAATGGGTTATTTTGAGACTCATTAAATCTTGAGCTGGTCTTGTAGTAGGTATTGTGTTCAAATTGTTGTTCGGTAACGTTGGTGTAATGGTGGAACTAGTTTGCATTGTAGTATCTGTAAATTTGGAAATAAATTGAAGCGCAGTTTAGCTAAGTTCACACTAACTGGATAAATATTATTATTAAATAGAACTGATATCTTATATTGCTAGAAAATCTAGCTATTAGATAAAGTGTCATGAATGTAACTTAAGTTAACTCTTATCTCAAGAGAAAATGTCGGAACACACAGAGATGAGATAGAGATGTCTCATCTCTGTATGTTCCGACATTATCTCTTTCTTTACTTTGTCCAATCTCCGCGGCGACATCACTTATAAGTCAAATGTTCAGGCTAGCATATCATCTTTGCCATCTTTCAGTGCCAGTATTATAATATTTTATATATACTATAATATGCAATTGATAAAAACATTGATTTTATTATCATTTTTTATTGTTGATAAAATGCAGTGGTGTTAGCCACTTTGAAAGTAGGTACACAGTTTTTCATAATTTTCAGAATATTTTTTATATAAAAATATGGAGTAAATCAATTTTCTTATTTCATGTGTTATGTTAATTTGTGTAATTATAAGATTATTTATTACCTTTAATGGTGTTCGGTTCCTTGTCCAAATTATCAAACAAGTCATCCAGTTTCACTCCTTCTGGTAAGAAATCATTAGGATCAAAGTCTGGCCACCATGTATTCAACGGAGTAGGAGGCCATCCGAGACTAGGCCACGTATAACCAGGCCAAACAGGTGGATATTCCTGAAAATGAAGCCACTGGCTTTCGGGCGTCTCGATAGCATTCTCGGTCTTTTCATTATTTTCCTTGATACTAGCTAAGGGAAGTACCAAAAAATTCTGTACTGGCTGTGATACGGCTGCCATTTGGTCGATACATTCAGTGCAGTCATCGCAGGAACAGTCCTTTCCTTTAGAACGTTTAGAAAAGTGCCCAATTCTATATTCTAAGGCGCTTTCATCACTAGAACCAACACTTTCTAAATTGTTGCCATCTGATTTGTAGACAGAATTAGAATTATCATCTACGGTCAATCCCAAACTTTTTTGGAGTAAGATAGTGATAATCTGAAAGGTCAGCAGCTGCGAACATCATATATTCAACTGCATTTATATATTGAACTCATTGCCATAAAAATTAAAAACGTATGTAAATAAAATCAATTTCTAGTTAACAATAGTACCTAACTCTTTTGGAATTCCGAATCAGAAAAGTAAAGGATAGGTACTAACCAATATCATAACAAATAGCGTCCCTTTATAGCTATAACATTATGGAAAAAAATATTTTTTATCACGAGAATAAAATACTAGCTAGGCAACTTGTAAAATTTTGTTGTACTTGTATGTGTGCATGTATAAAAATATAATAATTTGTAACAGCCTTATAAATAAAATGTGTATAATAAAATCCAAAGTGTAGTGCTATAGTTATTTATTTTGTTGATAAAATGTTTTACGAGACTATACCTTCAAGTAAGCTCTGTAATATGAGATTGGTTAGTAAGTGTTTTTTAAATGGTAGCAATTTAATCATGTAAGGCTATTAATTTCATCTGTATGCTTCATAGATAATATTAACTAATACCATGTTTCTCTTATACCCATCTGTAAAGATCAGTCATCGGGGAATTGTTCCTTAATGTTCCTTCTTACCTGTGTGTGCAATTCTTGTGGCGTTATTGAGGCGACGGCTGTATTCCTGTATTCCTTATCCTATTTTTAAGATTCAAGGTCTTCGACTTTTATTCCTCATAATAGTGTTATAGTTGCCTTTTGCTGTTTGGTTTCAATAGACATCGGAATGGCATTAAGTTCCTGTAAGAAATGATTCGGAAGAATTGCCTCTACAATTTATTGTTCAAGAGTAGATATTACTTTCAGAAGATTTAAGGAAATGCCTATATTTAGTCTTTTTTGTGGAAGAGAGAGAGAGAGGAAGAGCACTGAGTTTTGAAATAAGTTTATATTATTACAGGTTTCGAGTATTCAAATCTTCAGCATCTTACTCCACAAGAGTTTAGAACATATCTCAGATGAAGTTGACAATACTGACTATAATTTTAAACGCAACATTTTGGGAAATGCTAGTAGCGTTTTAAATTTGAAAGATCCCACGAATTTAAGTCGCCGCCAATTTAAAAAACGTGTCAAAAGGATGGTCATGCCACCCGTGCAGAATATGATGTTTCTACCAGCGTCACAAGAAAGAAACGAACAAGGTCTCGGTGCTTTGTGGCCCGATACTCAGGGTCCAGGAGCTATTGCTCAATGGCCTACAAATAGTTGGCCAGGGAATGGATGGAGTGGGAATATGTGGCCCGGGAACGGATGGCCGGACCCCGGAACGGGATGGGTTGGTCCGGGGATGTTTAGTAACAATGGGTGGCCACCTGGTGTAAAACCTGACGATTTCTTACCAGATGGTGTAAAATTAGAGGATTTATTAAACAACGTCGAAGAAATTTTGCCAGCTGGAAATTCAGGTACGAATTTGATAAGAAATTATCGCAGCTGTGAATAGTCCACTACTACCTAGACATAGGCAAAATTTTACAAAGATCTTCGAGGTACGATAATATAAATAGGACACTATCACAGAAAAAATCCTGACCTGGGTATTTATTATCAGATTATTTTAAATATTTAGTTAATATTCAATTCCTATTTATTTTTGCAGAAACCACTACTAAAATAACAGAAAGTTTGAGCAGTATACCAATTGCCACTTCAACGCAAAAGATTGAGATTACGACAACGAAAAATATAGACCTACCAACAAAACTTCAGACTATGATAATTCAAGAGAAACTTATAGAAGTACAGACTATGAAAAAAAAGGAGGTAACAACGGAAGTTAATACTACAGAACATTATAAAATACCAATCTCGAAATTTAGTGAAACAAGAATCACAATATCCAGTAAGAATCCTGCATCACGACCCAAAAAGAACAACTTGTTGAAATTAGAAAAGAATCAGGATGTTACAGATAGTGATTATACAAAAAATGGGAGAAAAATATTTAGACCTGGTAAACAATACAATTATGTTAATCATCAAGTTAATAATCATCCCAGCTATTTTCGTTCTTCCCAATATGAACCGTATCGTCCATTTAATCCAAAGGATTCAAATAAACCATCTAAGATTTATGACATTGAAAAATACGGGAAAATTGGTAGTTTCCCACTAGAAAATGTATTTTTAAGACCAACCAAAACACAATATTCCTCCTTTTTGAGTACAAATAGAAGAACTGGAACGACCGTGTTAACGAAATATGGATTAATTCCAAGGACAAATTATAATCCCAATATTCAATAACCCTTGATATTGAATACTTTATTGTTAAATAAATACGTATTTAAATCCCATCTTATTAAATAAACTCAACAGATTTAAGCTCTCTTCATTTTAAACATTTACCTAGTCTATTCGCTTAGTTAATTCCTCAATCAAAATTATTTTGTCCTTTCAAAGGAGAAATTAATTTTGATTAATTATTAATTAGTAGGTGTTTCATATAGGAATTTATGATTATATTAGGATATTTATAAATAAAACACATTCGAGCTTCGCTTGCATGATGACTGACAAACAACAATGACAAACTGATTTATTCTGTTGTATGGCCGTTACAAAACTGTTAAGTCTCTCTTGACAATGACATTGCGCAACGGAGCGCACACTGAGTGGTTTAAGATTGAGAAAGGCGTTAGGCAAGGATGTGTTGCGTCACCGTGGCTGTTCAACCTATTTATGGATAGCTGTTTGACAGATTTGAAAGAGTCTAAAAGTGGATTAAGGATGAATGAGTTACTCGTCAAATGTCTGCTCTATGCCGACGATCAGGTTATACTGGCGTCATCAGCGGAGGAGTTACAGGAGATGGTAAACTGTATGCATGAAGCTTTAAAAGAGAAAGGAATGAAAGTGAACGTAAGTAAAACTAAAACACTGGTTTTTGAAATGGAGAAAGAAATGACAGCATGTAATATTTTGATTGGAGGAGAAAAAGTGGAGCAAGTGAAAGAGTTTGTATATCTAGGATCAAAGTTTACATCAGATGGCAAGTATGATAGTGATATTGAAAGGAGAGTGAACGCGGGGAACATGGTGAATGGAGCTTTGCATGCCTTTATGAGCATCAGAAACTATCCAAAAAGGCTCGACTGGCTGTGCACAGGGGCGTGTTGGTCCCGACATTAATGTATGGGAGTGAAAGTTGGGTATGGCAAAAGAAGCATGAAAGCAGAATAAATGCAGTGGAAATGAGAGCGTTAAGGAGTATGATGGGTGTGAAATTGAGTGACAGGATAAGGAACAGCGTGATAAGGGAATGTTGTGATGTGAAAGAAGATGTAGTTACAGGAATAGAAAAGGGTATGTTAAGATGGTTCGGTCATGTGGAGAGGATGAATGAAAGCAGGTTGACTAAGCAGATATACAAGGAGAGTGTGGAGGGAAAGGTCGGAGTGGGAAGACCTAGACGAACGTATCTTGATCAAATTAAGGACGTCCTGGTAAAGGGTCAGGTCAAAAGTACCCGAAACCGCCGAGCTTGTATGAAGAGAGTTATGAATGTGGACGAAGCGAAAGAAGTATGCAGAGATCGTGGCAAGTGGAAAGAGGTAGTCTCTGCCTACCCCTCCGGGAAAGAGGCGTGATTTTATGTATGTATGTATGTATGTACAATGACATTGACACTAATATGACACAGTAGGTACTGCAGGTCTTCAGACATTTCGCAGTTTAGTTCGCTGACGCTCACACTGAAATCGTTCCTATCTACGCAAAATTGTGTTCCGAAGGGAATCACAATAATTAAAGATTACATTAATTTATTTATTACAGGGCTAAATTAGTTTATTATAGGTGCGCTACATGATGACAATATTACACATATCAACCAAAGTGCATCAAATCAATTACATTGAAAAACATTGAACGACTTTTCCAATGCATTTTCACAATCGAATCGAAATATACTAACTTATTTAGATGTCTCAATGTCATTGAAGTAATTAAATTCATGTTCAATGTTTTTCGATGTAAAAACATTGAACATGATTTTAATTACTTATTGATGCAATTTTGTCGATTTATGTACAGTCTAGTTGAGGTCATGCCCAAGTGCTACCTAGCTAGCTGCCGCTAGCTGGCTGGCGCTACGTGCCGCCGACTGCCGCTCACGGACAGTAGCGCATTTGTAGGTTTAAATTAATTATTTTTATGTTTTACCTTATAAGAACATTCACAATATCTACTGCGTCCACATTAACTTATCGGCGTATCTATCCGGTTGACTTCGATCACGCCCTGTTTTGTTTTTCATCGTAGTGTAGATAAGATATATTTAGCTACTGCGACGCGAAGCGCCTCGACTTCAGAGTGAACTAGAATATGGCTTCTAGTTTGAAATCAGAAACAAATTGGAGATTCAATAGAGCGAATTATCCTACGACCAAAAATACTGCGTCGTCGCCGATGAATTATTCCTGTGAAAATGAAGTATCTACTTACGTGCCTGAAGATGAAGAAAACTTTGGCATCGAAGTTATCAAAATTGACAATAACAGATATAAGACCAGTTTACATGTGTCACAGCTTTATATAGGCTGCATCATTGGAAGAAAAGGTGTTACAAAGAAAAGCATTGAAAACGATACAAAAGCTTATATTATGATACCAAATCAAAAACAGGAACAAACTGAGGATATAACAATCATTGGGGCAAGTATAGAAAACGTTATGGCTGCAAGAAAACGAATAAATAATATTGTGGTTTCAGCTAGAATGAGACAACGGCCAACACATTTCATATCATTACCTCTGAATACAACAACAGTTATGGAAAATTTTGAGAAATTTAAGGAAGCTGTTCTTAGTAGCTGTTCGATGAATGATGGTGTCGAAGATTCATTGTTCATTAGTGGACGTAAACTTCACCTTACTGTTGGAGTTATGTGTCTGTCGGACAATGTGGAGAGATCGCATGCATCCAAATTGCTAACTGAAGCTCGCGAAAAAGTCGTGATGCCACTTATACAACAATATATCCCCATAAAAATACGTCTTAAAGGTCTATCGTGTATGAATGACGACCCAAAAGCAACTCATGTCTTATATTGTAATGTGCAAGAAGAGGATGGCCCAAGTGGTTTACTTCAAAAGCTTACAGATGGATTAGCGCAATATTTTCTCAAAGCACACATCATGAAGAAAGAATTTGGAAGGGATAATGTCAAAATGCATGTAACATTGCTTAATTCACGTTACAGAAACCAATCTGCGGACGTTGCAAAAGAACACTCACGAAATCTCAGGAACAAAAGAATGAGCTTCAATGGTTCTAAGATTCTCAAAAAGTTTTCTGAGTACGATTTTGGAGTTTCCACACTATCAGACATACATCTTTCCCAGATGAAAGTAGTGGGACCTGATGGGTATTACTTACCGACATGCGTTATTTCTCTCCAATAGTCTATAAAATGTCGAGAAGGCCTTTAACTCGAACCGCTATCCGTAAAGCCGCCGGATTGTTTTATTAAAAATATTTTCTTGCTCAATTCCACCGTATTTTTTTATGTATGTTACGGCAAATCTTCGGTATTTATATTTACCCAACCTAATCACTCTTTTTTCATTTAAAAGTAGAGTGTCCGTGTAGTCCCATGGTAATTTGGTGAAGGTCTAGTAATAAGCTCAGCTCATCAGCTCTGCAGTCATGTAAGTTAATTTGTAAAAATGGTGTGTCATATACACGGGCTTATCTTCTCACAAGGAGACTGGTGGACCATTATACTATGTCAGTGATAGCAAAAACCAGTAAGAACCAGAGCTAATAGAGAGAAGGAGAGCAGATGTTAAGTACTTATCACGTAAAACCGGCTTCAATAACACTAAAAAGCTGAAAATAATTGATGATAAAATTAACTTAACTTAAAAAATTTCCCAGCACCAATAGAAAAAAAGAATATTACAACTCTATCTCATACCCATAGATGTCGTAAAGCTTAATTTGGCCTATCAGTTTTATAGCTCTATCTAACCCACAAGGGATATAGACGTATATACGCTTGTATGTAAACTAACTTTAAGTCGTACCAAGGCGATTAGTGGGATGCTGGCTCTTAAATACAAATAATACTAAAGCAATATACTTACTAAATTTATGTCAATTTATTATTGCACACAATATACCTGCGTAAAAAGAGGAGAAAAAGTGGAGCAAGCGAAAGAGTTTGTATATCTAGGATCAAAGTTTACATCAGATGGCAAGTATGATAGTGATATTGAAAGGAGAGTGAACGCGGGGAACATGGTGAATGGAGCTTTGCATGCCTTTATGAGCAGTCAGAAACTATCCAAAAAGGCTCGACTGGCTGTGCACAGGGGCGTGTTGGTCCCGACATTAATGTATGGGAGTGAAAGTTGGGTATGGCAAAAGAAGCATGAAAGCAGAATAAATGCAGTGGAAATGAGAGCGTTAAGGAGTATGATGGGTGTGAAATTGAGTGACAGGATAAGGAACAGCGTGATAAGGGAATGTTGTGATGTGAAAGAAGATGTAGTTACAGGAATAGAAAAGGGTATGTTAAGATGGTTCGGTCATGTGGAGAGGATGAATGAAAGCAGGTTGACTAAGCAGATATACAAGGAGAGTGTGGAGGGAAAGGTCGGAGTGGGAAGACCTAGACGAACGTATCTTGATCAAATTAAGGACGTCCTGGTAAAGGGTCAGGTCAAAAGTACCCGAAACCGCCGAGCTTGTATGAAGAGAGTTATGAATGTGGACGAAGCGAAAGAAGTATGCAGAGATCGTGGCAAGTGGAAAGAGGTAGTCTCTGCCTACCCCTCCGGGAAAGAGGCGTGATTTTATGTATGTATGTATGTATACCTGCGTTTCGGCACGCAATTCGGAACGAACGCCAGAAAGAAGATGATTAAAAGAGTAATGTTATCTTTTGCTGTGAACTACGGACAAGGTATTAGACAGGCAGCTACATAAGTAGTAACTTTATTTTTATGTAAAACATCCTAGGTTGCACTATACATACTGTCTTTTGACGTTTATTAAAAAGAAAAAGGAACAAATATTTTTTCAAATTATTTATGGTACTAAACGGCGCCTTAAAAGAGATAGAAGCCTTCTCGTACTTTTGTTGAATTCGAATGGTTGTTTTGTTGGTCTCACTATGTTTTCGATAGGAACGCTATATCTTCCTCCATAAAGTCTTTTCTCGGCTCTCAAATAGTTTGATGCAACGCCATAGCTATCCTGTATATTAATTATTTCTCTGCCTCTGGTATATTCAACTGTGAACCCTTTTCGTCGAGTAGTTGTTGTTGGAGGACGTTGGGTAGTGCGAACAGTAGCACGTGTAGTAGCCCGTGTAGTAGTAGTAGTAGCGCGTGTAGTAGTCCGTTTAGTAGTAGTAGTAGCGCGTGTAGTAGTAGTAGTGCGTACAGTTGTAGTAGTGGGTGCAGTTGTAGTAGTGGGTGCAGTTGTAGATGTGGGTGCATAAGTAGCAGTGGGTACAGTAGTAGTAGTAGTTTGTGCAGTGGAAGAAGATGATTTATTATTCTGGTTATCATCTTTATTGGGCCCCTTATCATCTTTATTAGAACCCTCATCATCTCTATTTTTTCCTTTCTTATGCTTATAATCTGTAATTAGAATTTTTAAAGAGAATTTAGGAATTTGTGAGAACTGACTTATTTTTTTTCTTATTCACTCAGGGTTAGGATGGATCAAATTTTCGTCTATATCATCAAGGTTCTATTTTTTCTTAATTATGTAATAATTTTGTAATACTCATACATAAGTATCGTACATGCATGAATGTTTTGAGAAACAAAAATTGCTCTTAAGGGCAATTTTTTTTTATAAAATCTTGCATCATGCAAATGTTTTATACGTCTCAACTGAACCAATTCTCGCAACACTTTATCCAGCCCTTCATCCTTTGACATCTCCTTTTCTTCAACCATCGAAGGTTGACCACTTCTTCATCCCACAATTCATTAGGAATATCAACAATACACCATTGTCATAGAAACACCTTCAACCATTAAGGCCATATGAAGTCTTTGTGTGTCGCTTGAAACAGAAAGACACAAGTCTTTCTATTTCAAACTTGTTATCAAAATTATAGCGAATATATCGAAAATGTTCCCGGTACAGGTCCATTTTTCACTGAACCACTATTATTTTTATAGGGTTGCAAAATATTTGTATGAAAAATTGTGTGTAATAACTTGACCATTTCTTCATTGTGATATAAGACAGACCCGGGCTTCTGCCCAGATAGGATACAACCCAGATAAATGCAGTAGGATGATGACATGGTCTAAAGATTAGATTTGGACCTCATGACTTTGCTCCAACCAAGGACTTTCTTGGAAGAGTTCAGGTCAAGAGTACTCTAAACCGACGAGGTTACATTAAAAGATTGATGAATAAGGATAAAGCAAAAGTAATATGCATTCATTCTCAGTAGTTCGACTTATTAGTTCGATCATCTTAATAGTGGGAACATGGAGGAATCGTGGCAAGTGGAAACATGTAGTATCTGCCAGACCGTTAAGAAAAGAGAGTAGTGATATCTATCGTATACATTACCTGAATTACCAGCAACAGGCCAAATGTTTGTCTGAACATTTTTCAACAAATCCCCAACATTCATATTACTTGTATCTTGTAAGGCAATAGCTAGGTTCGAATTAGCTGACCAGGTATCACCAAAGATCGAATTACCGTCGGCACCAGGGAATCCAGATTCAGACGGTATGACTTGCATTGAACTTTTGATCTCTTGTGGAACAATAACAAGGTTTTGCACAGGTACTAGAGGAAGTGGCATTACCATCAACGGATTGTTTTTATTGGAGTCACAATACAATGGTGTATCCATAGCGCCTTCATCACATCCATTAATTTCGTCAGCGCCATCAAAATCATCTTCACCGATGTACTGTTCTGAACTATTGTGGAATAGGATGCTCAGGATTTGAATGATTTGAGCCTGAAAAGTTCAATTAAAAAAATAATTATGAAAGGGTTATGTGAAGTCTTTACACTTATCGAAATTACCTAATAATCTAAAAAGAATTTGTGATTCTTAACCGTGTGATAGATAATTGTAATCTACCCTTATATTATGTACCTAGAGGGAAAGTTTGTATGTACCTAAAGATTTTAATTCTTCAGAACTTATAGGCTAATAGACATAGGATCAAGATAACACGTGAAGTAATAGTGGATAGTTACTGAATATAATTGACGCGGGCGCGGCATATAGCTGGTAAAATGTTTTAAAAAAATATGCTTATTTTTATCAATAGTAAAAAGACCAGAAAACCTCCTGTCCATTTTTGCCTTCAGACAGACTTGACCTTCTGGAGTAACAAAAGTAAAATAACTTGAAACTTCCACATGAGCGGGCGAAACTCCGTGCAGAAACTAATGAACGATATAGTAAAGGTATTCGTTTTTAAAAATGTACTTACTAACCAATTTCATATCAATAAACTTGGGATTTAAAAAATGGCGAAACCAATTTATGACACAAATTCTAAAAAGCAATGGAAATTTATTTTACAAAAGTTTTTATTATATAAAAACGAAGTAAATGTTTTTATGTAATAATAATATCACACTATCAGTTTACCTTCTATTTTACCTACATGCAATAGTTTCATCACAGAAGTATAGCTGTACATAACATCTACCTCATACGTGGTGTCAGTTCCGGAGATGAATAAACGTATAGGTACACGTTAACGTCTGGAAAAGACGAACAGTGTCTTTTTTTCAAATTGTTGTTTGTTCTATAGTTTTTTCATCGTCTTAATATGTATGAATGTAAATATACATACATTCAATGTCCAGAATTTTTTTTATTTATTGTTTTATTATAGGTATGTGTAGATTGATTGCTTGATGACGATTGATTTATAAGCCATGAGAAGAAGGAGAAGAAAAGCAAAATCTGTTATCGTAATTTTATTTTTGTAACCTTAATTTATTTATTTAGAAATGTATTTATTTATTAAATGTTGTTTACATTTGTTTGTATTAAATGTATATTCAAAATAATTTATAATTGTTTGAAGAGTCAACCGCATATCAAGTTGCCTGCGTGAAACTATGACTACATATGAATTTTGGTTAGTTGATATGCTGTTGACTGTACCTAAAAGAAATGGACTTTATATACGTAACTAGCTTTTGTATCGTATACGTCCTTCCCTGTAGGATTCTCTCTGCAATTAAATTCATGCGCAAAACTCCACGAAGATCGGTTCAGCGGGTTTGATATGGAAGACGGGCATACAAACACACAAACACACTTTCACATTTGATGTTAATTTTATTTTTTGTAGCTATAAGTTTGTAAATCATCAGAAGTTAAGTCATGAGTAACCTTAACTTTTCCTTAGACAAGATTGATAAATATGGATAAATCAAATAATGTATGCAGGGATCATGGCAAGAGGAAAGATTCAGTCTCTGCCTACCCATTCGGGGCAGAGAGTGGTCTTAAGAAGTATGTCTAAGGATATTAAAAATAAAATGTACAGGAAGCGTTCACCCGCCGCGGTTTCGGCGCGTACTCGTAAATAACCGCCGCATTTTGAACTTTCAACTCTAAAAATACATTTCTGATGACCCCGCGGCACTCGCACGCAGTCTCGGTTGCCACTGAAAGGTCATGCCACGCTGAATTTGTCGTTGGTTATTGTCAAAACAATGATATTTCTCACGAAATTATTGTGCAGTGGAAATTTGTGCGAAAAGTGATTTATTTTTATTCATCATTGTGCTGCTTTGATAATTGAAAGGTATATAACTATATACATTTTAAACGGTTTTCATAACGTTTTGTCACGTCTAAACCCCAAACGGCGTAGATACGAACCGTAGGTTCATAGAACCTATAGGAGGGGTAAGAAATTCCTTTCAAAACAAATTAAACTCTTTAATGCTAAAAATATTATACCTTGATTGATCATAATCATAATTTAATATACATTCGGTTTATACACACTAGAAAAAAGTGTAAATTGTATATTTTTTTTATTAAAGTACCAAAAGACAAAATACCTAATTCCAAGGAACTAATCCATATTTTGATAAGATGGGTGTTTGAAGTCTTCTTCTAATCGGAGAGTATTCATTAGGGTAGTCAAGTTTTGTTGGTCTCAATAAACCATTTTCCATTGCTAAGCTTTCCATTTTCTCGTTTCTTATATCATGATTGTCAGGCAATCCAATCAAGAATTTTGGTGTAAGAGCATAGTTATTGTTCATATTTATATATCGCCTTCCGTGGTTTATACCATCTTCTTCATATCTTGATTGGGGCCATTCATAATCATCTGGGACACGGTATCTGGCTGTGTATAAATATTGGCGGCGTGTAGTAGTAGTAGCTCGGGTAGTAGCTCGTGTAGTAGTGGTAGGAGCTCGTGTAGTAGTGGTAGGAGCTCGTGTAGTAGTGGTAGGTGCGCGTGTAGTAGTAGTAGTGGTAGGAGCTATTGTAGTAGTAGCATTAGTGCGTATAGTAGTGGTCGTGGACAGTGTAGTTATACTTGTAACCGCCGTTATTTTTGTAGATTCTGAAAATTTTAAAATTGGTAAGAAGCAGTATAGTACTGTATCTAGACTGGGGTTTTTTGTTTTTTTTAGGTTTTTTGTTATAAACTCCATATCCGTAATAACGTTTCGTAATAACTCAACGATCATAATCAAAGGCGCATATTGGGCTCGTTCTAAACTAGACTAAAACCTTACTGAGACTAACCTAAAAGAGGGAAAAGAACGATGATCGGCATCATAAACCTACAGTGCGCGGTACCTATTCCGTAAAATTACCTGGAACAGCGGCTGGCCAGATTTTTTGAACATTGTTCAACAAATCCCCGAGTTTTAAATTAGATGGTAAGAAATTATCGGGGTGTAAATTCGGTGACCATATGTTGCCAAACATCGATGGCCATCCTAGACTGGGCAATATTGGTGGAGGCGGGACGACCTGCATCGCGTTCACATCTGGCAGAACAACAATATTCGGAGGGGGCGCCATGGGCATTGGCATTGGCATCGGCATCATTGGCTGGTCATATATCCTTTTAAAATGTGGCCTTCGCTGGCGATGATGATACATTGGCCAAGCCCTAGTGCTCCCATAGTAACTATCTTCACCATCTTCGCCTGAGAACTGTTCCAGACTATTGTGAAGTAAGATGCTTAGAATTTGAAAACTTGGAAGCTGCAAGGTAATTGGATCAATAGTGAAAAATTAAAATAGTGCCTAACTTTAGGAATCAACGTTATTTACAGATGAACAGCCTAATTCAACTATAATTTAAGAATATGATGAAACATTAAGGTTATTTTTAATATTCAGTTTTTTGTAGAATAGTGATCCTAGTACTAAAGTTACCTGCGAAAAATAGAATAAACGTGCCAATTTAATTTTCTTGTAATTTAATGAACAATATATTTGTCTCTTAAATTAGTGCTCACGTATTCAAATAGTCAATTCAGTTAACATTGATTAGGAATTATCATGGAATAACCGTTTGCTATATTCTCCACAAATTCTTTACTAACCAATTTCATATCAGGCGACTTGTAGGTAGGTTGCAATATATTGTAAAACAGTTTATAGCACGAGTAAAACACATGAAAAATTATATTATTAAGTTTTTTTTTATAATAAAATTATTGATATTCTTATATAACATGTATATAAAATGGATTTTAATTTTGAACTTTGAACTGATGAATCATATTTTAAAACTTCTGTTAACAGAAAAATTAATATATGACAAAATTTATTCAAAAGTTATTATATATCATAAAAGCTGTGAAAAATCTTTTTTGTGAAAAATATGAAACATGATCTTATGAATAACATTTATTATAATAAAATTTACTTACTCTATTCGTTCATTAAGTTTTTGGATGTATTCGACTTAAATGATTAAACATAAAGAAAACAAAAATAATAAGGTATAAAAAACGTTTATTCGTCGAATTATTTCAATTAGATCTATATCCTCTTCGATTACGTTTTGTGTCGTCTTTCATTTGGGTCATTAGTTTCTCTGCCAAATTGTTTGGAATGGGCACTACACCACTTGCCTGCCAGTAAGGCTTGGTTCTTCGTAGAGACGTCAAAATATATTTTGCATCGTTATTTCGAATATTTTCATTTATGTAAATGTCACTTACTTCAATGACTGCTTCTCTTCGAGAGTCTGGCGTTATTGACAAAGATGAAGATGATTCCACCACAGTTGATGACGATTTTTGTAAAGTAGATGGAGCCGCCGTTGAAGTACTTGCAGTTCTTGTTGTCATTGTAATCGGTTGTGATGTGATTGTGAAAGGTGTTGAGGTAACTAAAATCTCTGGTATTGTCGAGTTTGGAATAATTACAGCATATGGTGGAATTGCGGCGGCGGGGTACTGTGGAAATGGATATGGGAAATAATAAACGTTAGCTTGACTCATGGCATGACAATTCATGCAGAATTCCTTGCAACATGGCTTCACGATGTGACATTTGTCACAGGAGCAATCACAGACGTCCTCGTTGTAGTGGTAGTCATATTCGTTGGTATAGGGTAATGCATTAAATACTGGGTATTTCGATTTCCTATTATGCCGCAGTCGATGATAATGGGTTTTTGATTCATCGTAGTCATCGCCTTGATCTTGTGATTGACTTTGTTCATAGCTGTCATCATTTTGTGACTGGGTTGTTTTTAATATTATCAACAGTATATTTAAATTTCGGATCTGTAAAAAAAATAATAAATTAGTAAAATGTTACACCACTTTCTGTCCTGTAGCGATATCGACCAAAGTTTAGATCAAAGTTTTTGTACCTACTATTATTAAATTCATACTATTTTTCTGATGCCACCCTTCTATTCACTGAAAGATTTATGAGAAATCTGGTTGAGTGAGCCAACACAGGTGTGGTTTTTTTTCATTGTACAATACCTAATAGTTCATTGTTTCCGATTAAGCAGAAGTAAAATACAATGGCGCGATAACTTTGTATTGAAATGTGGAGCTCGCTTCAGCGCTCACCTGTTGCACTATACTGCTAATTTGTCTAATGCCATATGCTTAAAGAGATATACCATCGGAAAATTTGTACATATTAGTATCATCAAACATCTATTAAGTGCAACTGGAGGCATAAAAATTGACCGAAGTATAATGAGATAAGGTGCAATTTTTAAAAGTGCACTGAAACGATAAAATTGCCCAAAGAAAAATATTACTTTACTGAAATAGACTATGTAGGTATTAGATTATGGCCATTAAAAAGAAGTTCATCTAACAATAAAACGTCGAAGTAAATCTAATCTAATACATAAAACATTGCAGTTACTGTGTCTGATTGACTGACAGACAACGCACTGCCCAGATTTTTGAGGCTAGAGATGTGCACTAAGAGAGGATTTCTCAAAATTTACTTATTTCTTACGTTGAGGCAGGCAGGCCGGCGTTCAGGCAACTGGATGTGTAACCATGATGGATCCAATACGGCTTAGGTTGCCCTGCAAAAGTTGCGGAGGTCAGATGGGAGTTGCTTCGTATAAAAACCTGACTCACCCAATCCAGGATCCATGGTCAAAGACCCTCTCCAGAGTGAGGAGGATGCAACTAGGACTTAAGCCAGGAGGAAGAAGAAGACTAAATAAGTGTTTTCCAAAATTCCCGCGCGCGATTCCCGGGACAAGGGGGCGGAGGCGCGCGCCTTAATTTATCCATTTTATCATAGATTCATAGGAACGTAATCCAGGAAAGAAACTAGTTATTAATACGACTAGTTTGACTAAAAACTATCAGGAGACAGTCAGAGGTGACGCGAAGGTGGAGGGGTCATGACCTCGCCGCTCCTGAAATAACGCGGGCGTGTGGACGTGGGCCAACTCTCACACAACTGATATTCGGTTATGGATTGACAAAACTGACATTTCACTCTGGAAGAATCCATAAACATTATAATAAAATTGTAATAGTGTAAAAGTGCCGTGTGGTTCCCGGCACCAATACAAAAAGAATAGGACCACTCTATCTCTTTCCCATTTATGTCGTAAAAGGCGACTAAGGAATAGGCTTACAAACATGGGATTCTTTTTTAGGCGATGAGCTAGCAACCTGTTACTATTTGAATCTCAATTCTATCATTAAGCCAAATAGCTGAACGAGGCTATTCAGTCTTTTCAAGACTGTTGGCTCTGTCTACCCCGCAAGGGACATAGACGTGACCATATGTATGTATGTATGTAAAATTGTAATTGAGCGTGTCTATACTTTAAAGATACCTACTTATTGACAAAATATCTATACGGGGGATCTAGTTATATAATGAGCACAGAACCCAAAAAATTGATGCTCGCATTCGCATCACGAATATCAAAAATATGTAACAACTTTTATAAAGACATTCCGTAAATGCATTATTTAAGGTTCATGATGCGAATAAAATATACTCAGGTCGTGACATCATATTTAAGAAGCGTTTTAGTAATGAACAAAATACGAATAGCGAAGTACATAACAATGTTCTTCGTTATTTATTACTCGGGCAGTTTTATGTTTATTGATGTGATTATTTCACCAATGTTTAGTTGTAATCAGTCGTTCCATCATGGAACTTTACTTGATACTTGTGTCAACGAACGAATTAATAAGCATCTTAAAAAAATTATGTCTTGAATTTTATTTTTATTATTCTTTTTGTCGTAAATATACAAAATAATAATAGGCCAGTCGGCTCAAATTGACTCGGCAAAGTTTTATATCGATGTCAACAA
This sequence comes from Amyelois transitella, assembly GCF_032362555.1. Taxonomy (NCBI): domain Eukaryota; kingdom Metazoa; phylum Arthropoda; class Insecta; order Lepidoptera; family Pyralidae; genus Amyelois; species Amyelois transitella. Next base: position 3,370,416 of record NC_083516.1, on the reverse strand, counting down.
GTGTCAGGCGTTCAGGCGCCCGGGTCACTTCGGGCTGAAATTAGATCGTCGCAGGTGTCGGCCAAATGTTGGTAGACCATGACGTCATCATCATGATACTATCTTACAATATATAGGTATTTTGATTTTTTTTTATTGTTTATTTTTTATTATCAACGGAAAGGGTAATAAACTTTTTTTAGGCGATGGACTAAAAACCTGTCACTCCCTTATTTTTATTCCATTGTAGCTGAACGTGGTTTATACAAGGGCATATTTTTGTTTTAGTCCCATTTTGCGACTTGTACTAGTATAAAGACTCAAATGGAATCATCGCAGGTGCCAGCCAAATTCTGGTAGACCGACCGTGACGTCATCACCACGGTTACTTTTTTACATTTTGTATGGATACCATCACTATACATTTTAGCTGGTCAGGCATCTTATCGCGGTGATTGATATTTGGCTATTCTTATGCATTTACACTGGATCGAGCTTCTTTACTAAATGGGTAGACGTTGCGTATAATTGGTTCCTGCTTACTTATTAAATTATTTATTCGTTTTGATTGGCAAATATAAAAGCTTACTTATTGTTTTGCCAATGACATAAATTCTTCACATTTCTTCCCTACAATCATCATTATCCTGCAAAATTCAAGAATCAGTCTAGACTTTTTTTTATTCTTCCTTTAATCAACTATAACTATCCTTAAGTCAATTGCTGAAATTGACCTGAAAGTACTGAGCCAGACAATTATCAGTAGATTTCCTTGAGATTACGATATCAGCTTATCAGTTCTGTGACCGGTCGCAGAAATAAGAATACCTACGTGTCAAACAATATGGACAGCGAATTAATCTTATTCTTCGACCTAGTTGAGTATAATGATGGTATAAAATAATACAAAAATATACGGTACGGGTCCCTTAAGTCAGTTCAAGATTTTTACTATAAAACACAAACTCAACGAACCGTAAGTTTTAGTGTTATTCGTTATTATAGTTCAGCACCTATACGAGTACGAAGTCACGGGTAACCAGCTAGTAATAGATAAATATCCAACACCCAGGCCAATCAGAAAAAGTTAATTTATTATCATGGTCTAATTGGGAATCAAACCCAGGAACTTGTGATCCAAAGGCATATAGACTAGCAATGCGTTACAGATGCCGATGCTTCTTAAAAATATAAGTACTTATGAGCGATGCATGAGTTTTAGGAGATAGAGTTAATGGAGATGAGTACTTACGTAAAATAATGACTTTTGTCGTGAGGAAATTTAACATGCACGGTGTCTATTATGCCTAAATTATGAGATACCACCTACTTTGACAGGTGAAATATATTTAACGACCTAACATTATTGTGAATAAAGCGAAATAAGTATGCAGGGATCGTGGTAAGTAGAAATGTTATTTCTGCTTTCTCTAGACTGAATCCAGCAAACTGTACGTGGCCTACGTACAGTTTGCTGGATACTCGTATTCAACAATTTGGGACATTTCAGCATTTACGCATGACAAGACAACGCAAACTGAAACATTGTTGTCATTGTGAATTTAAAAACTAAAAAGAATAATGAAGTCGTGAGTTCTTCAGGCGATGTCACCGCGGCGTGCCACTCGGAAGGTTAAGAGCCTGCTATCGTTCGTTATCAGCGAAGTACGTAGGTACCGCCCCACTTGCACGTTTGACCTGACACCTCACTTTATCAGTCGACTCCGATAACCGGCACGGCGTCACCGTACCTGTTGCTTATAGGTAACATTTTTTTTTGTACGAATTTTGAATTCTATTCTCAAAATCAAGCATCGCCAGTGTTTTTGTAACAACATTTCTCTGTTGTTTCATAACTGACATTCCAAGTGTCAATTTCGCATTTATTGTAAAACATAGCTATCAATGGAAAGTAGTGCGTTTGTAGTTTTATGTGTTTTGATCCTGAACTATACGTTTACTTTAAATTATTTTTTGTCTTAATCATTATCAATCTTATTATCAACGTGACACAAGGTCGAAATTTGTCTAGCCGTTACTTAATACGTTAACTTCGTATCAATTTTATGTGGGTAGGTATACATTCATAGCTATTCTTTCAGTAACTTTCAATGCTCTATTGCATCATAAGTATGACAACTGTGTGGTCATATGGTACTCATAGCATTCAATGGTGCCTATAAAAGCATAAACTTGTTATTTTTTCACGTTCATCCATTTTGATGATCGATCTAAATTGTAGATTGCATGAAGTTATATATCCCGGTATGAGTAATGTTATCTTTGTTTGTTTGAAGTCGGTCACCTATTGATGCAATCGTATTTTAGACACATTTTGATTTTATACATTATTTTCTTAATACGATGTCTCTAGTTCTAATAGCCTTCTTTCTATAGTAATTTCTAAATCGAGTTTTAGGCGAATGCGTCATCCATTCTTCACTACTTTAGTCTTGGTTATGAAATCCATCCTCTTCTTCTTCTTAAATCAGCTCTTTTATACCTTTACGTGTTTTTTGCTCAACTGTTATGTTTCTTAAGATTTAACCCCTTAAATTTTGGTAAAGCTAAGTGATATTCTCGAAATTCAGGCAATTTCTAGTTAATTTTTCAGGGTCGGTCAACCCCATATAAATCACTTTTAATCATGAAACGTTGATTGAAAAGACTGGCTCCTTCCCTTATCCCGGAATATCTATAGGAAACCAATCTATTATACAAATTTATTTTTATATCACACATTCACATAACAAGAGTCAATAGTCACAAGACTAAAATGCTACATTTACCTAGCTGGATAATTGATGGAATTGAGATTGACAGGTTTCATTTATCTTCATCTTTTATTTCTTTTTTTTGCCTTTCAGATATCGTTGATTATAATAAGTGACAGTTTATTGATCTCACTGTTGATTTAAGGATCAGAGTGTAATTGTAAGTCTATTAACAATAACCAAACAACATTAGAAAGCGTGTAATTTTACTCTTAAAACATTGAAACAATAAAAATGGAATCAATGGATAACTCACAATCCCCAAAAGTGAAGTGCAGTGATGATATAGATGTGACAAGTGATAAGTTGGTGATGAAAGTGGAACCTGACGATAGTGATGAAGTGAAGGCAGTAGTGAATAGAAAATATTGTTTAACGGATATCATCGATCAACTCAGATGCCAGAATAAATTGAAAGGTGAGTTTAAACCTATATCCATTTTCATTATTTTGTCTTAAATAATACGTAATGTTGTGGTTACACACTTTTGTTAACTCGATATGTCATTTTAGTGTGAATTTGTACCATATTAAAGTTTATGTCATTGGACGTTTAGGCAAAATTTTATTTAGTAATGAGTATTTTTTCACCATCTGTATTTAGACTTATTGTACTTGGATCATTCTTTTCTGGGGTGTGTCCTTTGACCATAAATCTAGATTGGGTAAGTCAGGTTTTATGGGACTTAATATTATGTTACACACGAAATTTAGTAAAACATTCTGTTTGCCGAAAATTTAATTAGAATTAGAATATAAATAACTTAATAAAAAACTAGAAATTTATGTTGAAAGTTGTTGTTGATGTTGAATTCTTTCTTGATAGCGTCGATGATCTGCGTCTGTCTGTCGGTTAATTCTTGGCCACAAGGACTCTGAAATCAGATTGACTTAGACATCAACGGAAATGTAGCGTTTTTGAAGTCGGTATTTATTCTTTTTAGCTATACCTACCTATAGGTTTACCTGTATAATATTTCTAATATATTATACAGGTAAACCTTGTTCAACTCTCATACACTATGTATGTACCTGCCGTGGTCTTCGTCTAGGAATCATGATCTCATGCTTTCTAATCCAGGTACTTTGGCACCACTACCAGGTTTCCTAGTTAAAACATGACCAGTCCAGCCCTATCCGAGTTTTGCTTAGTTTATTCCATCATCGGTTACTTTGTAGCGCTTCCCTAAACTCTTGTCGGTAAACCCTTCAAACTGAATGAAAGTTCTATAATTAACTTCTATATTACGACAATGAAAACTTCGAACAATAACTATCTTTGTTCCCCATAAGGTCTATCTCAAACGAAGCTGCAGAAGCATCTTAATCAATCCGCTCAATTAGCGTATCGGATAAAGCTGCTTTACCTTAATGAATGGATAAATCTAGCGAGAAGCACTTCCGAAGGATAGCGTTAATTATGGCAAACGCGAATAATTTATTCGAAAACCCCAGTTGAAATGTTACCACCATACAAATATCTTCACTATCTCTTACCTACTTTTTAGTTGGTCACTTTTGTGATAGTTATTCTTTCTTTGAAATTTATATAAAAATAAATAATAGTAAAAAATGAAAAGTATTTATATTATTTCATAAGCCTGAATTAAGTAGTTATAAGTCGTGCTATGATTCAAATAATAAAAAACACTATATTACACATACTTATAACACATTACTCTAGTTAGGTACTGAGGGACTTGGCAATCGAAAAGTACTTGTGATAAGTACTGCAATTCCAAGAAATGATATGCGAACGTACCTAATTGAATGATTCACTAATATATAAGCAGGATAATATTTTATTACATAAATATTTCTTTTACATAATACTTTTAATTTAATTACATACATAGACACATATAGTCACGTCTATATCCCTTGCGGGGTACACAGAGCCATCAGTCTTGAAAAGTCAGCTGAACGTGACCCATGTTCAGTTGTGGGCTTCAAGATAAAATTTAGATTCAAATAGTGACAGAATCTTAAGATTTCTAAAAGAAGAATGCCAAGTTTTTAAGCCTTACCCTTGACTGACTTTTACAATATGCACGGGAAGAGAAGCAGTTGACACACACGGTCAGCGTGAAAACTTGAATGTGCGCATATTTCCTTAGTTGTCTTTTACGAATTCAAACCACACCGCATTATACGAAACCGCATACATTTTTCTACAAAAGGGAAACTTAGATACTTCGCGCAGTCACTCCTAGATGGCGTTACTAGTACCACTGTAAGTAATTATTTTCTGAGAGATAGCATCACAATCTGAATTGCTTACCAGATACGCGGGTGTTATAAGTCATACCAGACATATGTACAAGAAAGCGTGACTTCTCTACAATTAGGCATGTTTCAGATTGGACGCTGTTTGTTAAGAATGTAGAGTGGAGCGCGAATACATTAGGTTAAGATTTCATTAGTATTTTCAGATGGTGATAATAATGGAGGTCTCTTGTCCGAATTCTCGCCAGAGCATGATGAGAAGGGAACTAATGAACTTATTTTTCTTTTAATTCAACATTAAGAAAGAAAATGCTGAACTAGTTGCAGATTTGTTAAAGTGGTACTTAGCTATCTTTGTTGTGTTTTACTAGCCATTATGACTATTTATAAGTTGAAATTTCAAATCAACTAATGAAATTAGTTAACAAATAGGGGATAAATTATACGTTCGTTAAGAATAATTCCTCGCATTTTTGATAGATTACGTACAATCAAAGAGGAAAGGCTCATTGCTTATACGCTCTTCTTGAATATACATATATTTTTTTTGTTTAATTTATTTCACTGCTCAGTAAGTAATTAATGACCCCAATGTGAACATTGTCTTACAATCTAACTCTTCTACTGCATCTTGATAAAGCAGGTGAAATGGTATCACTAGCTAAAGACAATGGCACACTCAGGGCGCGTTATCTGGACTTTTGTTTATTGTCCAAGATCATGGAGTGTTGAGGTCGGTCTAAAAATTTTGTTAACAATAGTATGCATGCTAATTGCTAATTTGTTTAGCTAGGAACTAATGGGTTTCCTGTGTTGATGGTCACTTGTCAGATTAGGGTTCATCGTCGTGATCTGAACCAGATCCAGGTTATATCCATCGGTGCTGCTTGAGAGCTTGGTGTCCACCATTTAAACTACATGGATTATAGCTTTTGCAGCGTTGTCTGTGCGAATTAAGCGCCACAAATATATATATATATATAACCATATAAATGCGTGAATTAGCAATGAAATAAGGACTACTTAAAAAATCAACGAATTAAACTCCACCTACATAAGAATACAGGTCACAAATCCCACAGGATCTATAATTTTTACCGGGATGAAATTGAAAATATGTACTTTTTTAGACTCTTAATTATATGGGATAGGCTTATAAACTTAGGATTCCTCTTTTAGGCGATGGGCTAGCAACCTGTCACTATTTGAATCTCGGTTCTATCATTAAGCCAAATAGCTGAACGTGGCCATTCAGTCTTTTCAAGACTGTTGGCTCTGTCTACCCCGCAAGGGATATAGACGTGATCATATGTATGTATGTATGTATGTAATTATATGAACGCGAAATTTCTAGAAGATTGGTTCAGTAGATAAAACGTGATGAGAAAACAATGTAAGAAAATAACAAACAAACCTACTTTCACACCTGAACGTGGCCTATCAGTCTTTTCAAGACTGTTGGCTCTGTCTACCCCGCTAGGGATTTAGATGTGATTATATGTATGTATGTATAAAGTACTCGTATTATATTTTATCCCGGTAAAAAGTATAGTTCCCGTAAGATTTGCAAAAAACTTAGTATTATTTTGTAGGTGGTGCTAATTTCGTCGCTTTTTGTATAGATTGTGTTCTGCCGTGGTATAACTAAAATGCCGTTATCTGACATCAGGATTTACACCTTTTTTACCAGTAAAATAAGAAAAAAATTTCTTTCGATCTCTATATACGACTTTTTGGTACCTTTAAGTCATAAATAGGCGTTCTCATTGATGAATGGCATCAGTTTAAATTTTTACCGCAGTTTTTGACGTTTTACTTAAAACAAGGATTTGGCAGATAACGGCATTTTAGCTATACCAGGGCAGTGTTAAATTCGTCGCTTTCCGTAGATAGCGCCAAATTCACACAGGCGAAAATTTCTATGAAATAGTTATAGTTTTCTATTATAGTATAGATATTGTAAACACTCTGTATTATCATACTGTAATGATATTACAGAGTGTTTACAAACAAGTTTCTTTCATGTTTCCGGGATTGTAAATTCAAGTTCAAATAAAAAAGTAATCCTAATGCATCATTTAGCAAAGTGCTGTTTCATTACATATCAATCTTCACGTCGGCTGCGCAAGCGCTCGTGTGCATCTTATTTTTTATTACATCTATGGTAATAAGTAATTATGAGTGGGCAGCGGCACGCTATGTATTGTACTGTTAGGAGGGTAGGTCGGAAAGAGAGCGCGTGCCGACGACCGCTGGTGGCTTTGATAAAGAAAAGTTATTGTTGTAACATGAGGAATTAATACGAAGTGTCGTATGGTTCTCGGCTTTTTAGATTAGGACTAATCCATCTCTTTCCCATGGATGTCGTAAAAGGGGACTAAGGAACGGGCTTTAACTTGAGATTTTTCTTTTGGCATGGCCTGGCAACCTGTCACTGTTCTAATTTAAATTTCATACACAACGTGGCCTTTCAGTCTTTGCGAAATTGTTGGCGCTGTCTACCTCGTATGTACAGACGTGATTATATGTAATTGTAATGTATGTTTAAGAAGAGTTCAAACATATCTGTGACCTACGATGGCATTATATCTATGTTATCGCCGTATAGTAGGCGTTAGCTCGCGGTAATGACTTAGAATCAAATTATGTGCTCATCTGCTTAGCTAATCTTCCCAAACCGCTGGATCTAGAAATAAGAAATTTGGCAACTGTAGGTCCATATGTGGTTAAGGGGTGCACTAAAAGAGGATTTCTTTATTCGCGGAAACGGAAATTAATGAGATTTTTAGGTTTACGTGAGCGGATGTACCGTATTCCAATATTATTTGTAAGCTCAAATTAAAGTTGCCATTACTAGAATAACTGTGATATTTTAATTTAAGTTTAAATATAATTTACAAGAAGCCCCATTCCATGCACCATCATCGCCTTATTAAGACACAGATTCTGTGTCCTGCAACTTTGGGGTCAGCCCGGTCTTTCTTGCTCTGTGGAGATCCATATCTTCATCAAGGGACAAACTACACGACTGCACAGCGGGTGTCCACAATAGCCGATTGTCTGAGCTGGCTACCAATTAAAGTTGCACGAATCAGCCTTAATGCTTGTCGGTAGTGTAGTATTCAATCATTGTTTGTGATCTAGATTATCGTGATAAGGCTAAAGGTTGTTAAGCATTTGCCTTGAAATGTATCGTTTATGCAGAAATTGGGTTTTGTTGAAAAAAATAATATAGAATACAGACTCTCTTTTTTTACGAATATGGTGAAAATACATGAGTTTTACATCATATTCTGCCGGTTTACAAGAGTGAAAAGTGGTAAAATTGTTTTTTTTTGAATCACCAATTTTTTCGTATCGTGTCCTATTGCATTCTCAGCCTCAAGTGGGTGACTCTGTCTTCTTCTTCTCCCTCATGTCGATGATACGAAACTTAATTTAATTTAATTGTCCCAATGTATCGCCAATTGGATTGCATTGTGATGTCAAAAGGAACGTCTTAAGTGAAATTAACCGTTAATTTGATTTTGAAATGTCTGGTGCACCCTGGATAGCTATGAGACAAGCTTATTAGCTTGTACCCTATACCGACTTTTAGTCAATATTTTTCAAGTACAGACATCGGTCAGTTTATATTTTATTATATGTATGTAAAGATACCTATATAAGTGGATCAGGGATCGAACTTTGCAATAAGAAGTAAGAACGTTACTGTGTCACATGGCTGACAATAATAAATTCCATGAAATATCCTGAATAGATTTCATGATTTACATACACAAGTACAAATGTATGACCGTGTGTCATACAAGAGAGGCATCATCACAATGTCGTCGATATATTACGGACTACTGGTCCGCACGAGGCCAATATTTTATCTGGGCGGTCTTCATTGCGACTCGGGAGCCGTGGGTTGGGGTTGGGACTTTCATCGATAGATGTTAAAAATTTATATTAAATTACATTAACTTATTGGGCGACGACGTCTTTGAGCTAGGCTTTAAGAGAGTTGAATGAAATATTTTTTTGGTTTAATTGAATACAAGTTCAATGCTAACATAGTAAGATTTTGGCCAAATAAAAATTATCAAAAGTTGTCGTTTTCTAACTTTGTCTGCGTATAAGAGATTAGGAAATGAAAAAATACTCAGTTTTTAAGTAATGAAAGTGCCTTCGTAAATCATATATATCTTATTGTTCTTGTGATTGCATTTATTAATCTATTATTTATCTATCACGAAAACTGCTGTAGGTTTGCATATGGCTCTTTTCAAATAATTTAACTTTTTCAAATTGATTAATTTTCATGAAATTTCCCACACACATGTACCGAAAAGGAGATGAATAATTTAATCTAGGAAAAATTTACTATTCCGGTGAAATTTTTGATAAACGACAATGGGGAAACCTGCAAGTTAATGCTAGTTATCCTTATTTAATAAACTGGTCATAGTTCGAAAATTAATTACTCTTTCCCACTGAGCTGCTTAAGAAAAACTGCCGCATACCGTTCCGATTCACCTTTCATACCGAAGCGAATTTCCTCGCAACAATCTATCGACTTGTCGCATCACTAACCGCCGAGTGAAAGAGGCGTGCACTGGTTGCTCTCATTAATCTTTCATTTCTACGTTATATTATTAGAGGAACAGGTTTGCACGGATGCTGGGGAAGGTATGCGGGGGGGAGGAGCATCTGAACCCAAGTGAACCCTCAGTGGCACCTGCCGACCGACCGGCTCCTTATACGATATACTTCTATTATGCTGAGGTCATAAATGGCAACTTTTCATGCTATTGAGAGATAATATTGAAAGCTAAAATAGAGTGTACATCTAAATACGAAAGAAGACTGTCATATCGAGGTACAGCCAAAACCCCTGGGGTTTGAAATTTGGTTTCTTCCGTGTTGTTGTAAATATTCGCGGGAAGGGAAATCAGGGGGATTTTTCTTATTACGTGGGCGCACTCTAGTTTCTAAAATAAAATAGTCTGTAATTATAACAGTCGTATTGACAATATTTTTTTAAAATGCTCAAGCTGGTTCAAAAATTACCTACCTTATTCATCATTCCCCAATGTTTTTGTCGTGATAAGCGTTCGCCAAATTACAATCATAATGGATTTGAAGATTAAGTTAAAGTAGATCATCCTCCTAATTACTTTTAACTTTATCCACGGGTAAAGTTGTTTAAAATAACGAGGTATAATAGGAAGTATGTTTTATTTTTGGTTGCTTTAAAGCAGCACCTAAATAAATAATTATTGAAAACAAATATTGAAAATAGTTATAATCAGTTTCCCAATCCTAGACAATGTTGCATAAGAAAGTACCGTTTTCCGATGGCGTACTCCTTTTACACTTATCATCGAGAGCGACCTCTGTTGATATCAAATGCAATAAACTCCAATATCATAACCCACTACTTTCTAACAATCCAGAATAGTAGCAATAATAACCTCCAAGCATAATGGTGTCATTCTGTGGTTCTCAAAGAGTGCTTATGATATGATAAGGCTGCTATGTTTTGCAAAGCATTTTAGGCAAGCTCCTAGCGTATGTCAATCTGCCAGTATGTGAATCATTATTCCATTATTAAGTCATACGGCTGAACCTCTACATCAAGGTATAGAAAAGTGACATTATATACGTATGGCCAAAAAATCTGTGACCATCTGAGCGTGATGTTTTTGTTTAATTTTTTAATGTCCTCTTTTATACCTATATTTGGATATACATATAATTATTGTCTCTCAAAATATCTTTGGGAACCACACGTGTAGATAGATATAAACGTGGCCAGCTTTATTGACCACGTTCAGGAATGGTCAGCCCCGGGCCATAAACCATACATTCAATTATTATCAACCCTATACCCTTCACACCCGGTAATTGGAAGACTCAACACTTACTATATTGTAGGGTGACTGTACTGGTGATGAAAACAAGAATTTTTAAGTCATGCTATATTAATGCGAATGAGAGTGGTAGTCGAAGGGTTAAGTTGCCCGGCTAAAATGCATAAAGCGCATAAAGGAACAACTTCAAATCCGAACTCGGGCGAGTTCGGCAATGGGCGATGTTTATTTCGGAGTTATGTTACGTCAGGTTGAGTGTGAACCGATGCTGTTACGGCGAGGAAAAACGTGTTGTTATTGTTGTTGTTACTTTATTGCGATATAAGAGAACAAATAAAATAAGAAAGGCGGGCTTATCCCATGAAGAGATCTCTTCCAGGCAACCAACATAAAAATATCTTGGGAAAGCCTGTGTATTCAGGTAACTTGATGTGAAACCATGATCCCATATGGGTTATTTTCCCCTGCATAGGCTGCGGAAGATGGGTGATAGGTGGAACTTGACCTTTTGGCTTAGAGGCGGCAAATAGGCTATTTATAAAGACTTTAAAACCTGTGACTTTTCCTTAAGGACTATTTTAGAGTGACGTCGGCAAGACGTTCTGTTGAACAGCGCGTTACAAAACGCGCACTTGACTGGCGGAACATATACCTATCGCATTTGGTTGCAATGTATAGACACTTTGACAGCGTTGGCGTTGTCGCGCGTCTCCGACCGGCTTATTTCAGCTGCGTTATGATACGAGGCTACTATTTAGTGTTATTAAAAACGCGCGCGTAGCCGGCGCTGATTACACGCGTGTCTCTAAAATAAGCCTTAGGCAAGGACTAGTGGCCTGTCATTTATTCATCCAGCTGCTCCAGAACAGTCTGGTCACCCTACATGAATAACACTTGAATTTAACGAGCTGGGCCCGCGTTACTGAAAATTGATCACAATGAAGTGAGCCGCTTCCGAGGTACAAGCGCACATTTATAATGGCGGGTTCTCTTTTATTTTTCAAATATTATTCACCGACGCCTAAAGCCATTCCGTTGAACACGGCCTTTCAGTCTTTCCGGCTGTTTGATTTGTCTGCCCTGTTAAGGATAAATACATATATGACTATATGTATGTATTATTAATCACTGTCATGATCCTTATTATGTTAAAACAGTTTGAATCACCGTTGAAGCTATAAAATCTCTTGCTGTAAACATATCTCTAACAACTGTAAGTAGTTAAGAACGCGAGCATTCTTTTGTAAAATATCTTCTAAGTATGCAATAAAATCATTCACAGTCTGCGCTTCTCAAACTTATAATATGTAAATTTAAAGTAAATCTTTTGATTTTGTAGATTTCAATGTGTTATATTTTTATTTTCTATAAGCTTTTTACAGGCTCTTAATGTAGCGGTTTATTTGCAATCTCAAGGGAACAGTAGGTACCTTTTCCAGGATCTGCTATCAATTTGCAGTTTCTTTAACATATAAACTGTTTTAAGTTTATAAATTATTTGCGTTAAAAAAAAATCTAGTTTACTTTCAGTCTCTGTGAGAATTTCGCCGTATCCACATTCAAATAATTTTAGCTTTGTGCGAACTTTCAGTAGAACAATTATCTGTCAATGATTCTACCTAACAACAGTTCTATAACACTTATGATATTTCTACTTATAAAGGCATTAAAAATAATCACGATTGAACCTTTTTATTATTTAATATTTCAGTTTGAGAATCTTTGCGAAAACCGGGTGTAAACGAAGCGAGTAGTGAGCATCCAGTTATAAACAATAAAAAATAAAACAAATAGCTAGAGGTGCAGTAGAAGAGCGCTTGTACTTAAAGCGATATTAAAACAATTACTTGCAATTACGTGACCTTTGTTTAAGTGATTTTGTTGAACTACGAGTATTAACCAAAGTTTCCAATAATTCCCTATTGTATCGTCGTATATGCGATGTTAAAACTGATTTTGAATGGTCTAGTGGTGGCTTTGGGTACCCAATGTAGCGGGAGCGATGATTCGGGCTCGACCGCCAAAGGGAAGATCTTCCGCCAGGCTAGGAGTCATGGATCCGCGGCTCCGACGATGTTGAGTCGGAGGGTGTATTAATTCTCCAATCCGTGAAATCTTTGTTTGCGCGATTTAGATTATGCGCATTCACATTAATTATTCCAATGCGAATAATTAACAACAACTTTAACTATTACAAACTAGCCTATAATTATAAGCTGGTGAATAAAACCATTAGCATGAGTTTCTCATGAATATTAACGACTTCCGTACGAAAAACGTTCGAGAGGCGCCCTCTGGTGGCAAAAAGCGAAGGCAGTCATCAGTCAGAGCTGCTGGAGTCGCGTGGCCGACGCGTGCCGTACACCAATTATGTACATTGGCTTTATAATGCGATGCTCATTAGAGTAAACCTTCAGCTAGGCTGAGGTAGATATGGCATTTACTGAGAAAGTTATGAGAGCACAACGCTTCTGATTATTCCGAGTCCTACAACTTGGAAACGAAACCATTACGCGACCAGCTGACGGATGTGAAAGAATCAGTCACTTTCATGAGTGGGCAATACGATGAAATAATTAAGCAAAATAAAAGAAATCTCGAGATCATCACTGATTTGCAGTCCGAGTGCGATGGTATGAAATCCAAAATAAGAGACTTGTCAACCCGTTTGAACAATCAAGAGCAAAATGCGCGTTCCTGTAACATAGAAATTCAGTGTGTCCCGGAAAAGAAGGATGAAAATCTTATCACAATAGTGACGAAACTAGGAAGCATAATAAAGTGTAACACTCCACCGGAAAGTATAGTCCAATGCACCAGAATAGCAAAAATTAATCGGAACTCTCCTCGACCTCGGTCTATAGTCGTTCAGTTCTGCAGTCCTAAAAAGCGCGACGATTTCTTGGCTGCCGTCGTAAATTACAACAAATCTAAACCAATTCATGACAAGTTGAATTCCACTGTTGTTGGACTGAATGACCAGAAACTACCAATATTCGTGATGGAGCATCTTTCCCCAGCCAACAAGGCTTTGCATGCTGCTGCGAGACTGGCGGCGAAAAAGAAAGGCTACAAACATGTCTGGGTGCGCAACGGGAGAATATATTTGAGGAAAACGGACAACTCGGACTATATACTGGTAAAGGATATGGACTCTATTGATAATCTCAAGTGACGGATCCTTCTTAGTTCTTGATTTTCTTTTGTCTGGTATGTACATTTTTAAAATTCGATTCCTCACTATCAATATATTACCAAAATGTTGGTGGCCTACGGAGTAAAACACATATTTTTTCTAATAATGTAGCTTGCACTAATTACGATATTATAATCATAACTGAGAGTTGGGCAAACGACAGTGTGTTTGATTCGGAGTTGTTTGGTGGAAGGTACACTATACACAGGAGGGACAGAAATATTTTAAAAAATCACCAAAATAAGGTGGATGGTGGCGGTGTTATCATTGCCGTTTCTAATAAGCTCCCGTCTCGACGAGTAGCAGAGTGGGAGAGTGAATGTGAGGACTTATGGGTATTAGTCGACATTCCACGATCAAAATCCTTCACCCAACTGGCTTTTTGCGCGGTCTACCTTCCACCTGCAACTGCGTTATCTACGCTCGAACACTTTATCAATAACTGTAATCGCATTAATGAGGTCAATAATTTGCACACTTTCTATATTGGTGACTTTAACTTTAGTAAATTAAATTGGTCCCTAGTGGAAGGTGACAATGACAACTATCAACCACCAGTTTTGTATCAAACATTTTTAGATTTTATGAACATCAATAATTTGTCTCAGTATAATTCGGTGAAAAACTCAATGGGAAGAATTCTGGATCTTGTTGTAACTGACATGTGTTCTTGTGATGTTAGTGAATCTGCTGATTCTTTGTGTAACGTTAGTCCACTGCATCCTCCTCTTCTAATCAAGATTCCAACCTCCGTTGAAAATACCTTAAACTACAATGGCAATAGCAGGCCAAACTTCTATAAAGCTAACTATAATGCAATTAATCAACACCTAGCGTCTGTCGATTGGGTGAAACTTTTTTCAAATATCTCGGATATAAATCAAATTGTCGATATTTTCTATCAGCAACTACAAGATGCTATACAAAAGTTCGTTCCAAAAACTAAAAAGCGTAACAACAAATTCCCACCCTGGTTTAGTCAAGAATTGATCAATAGGCTGCGGGAAAAAAATAAATATAGACAAAACTACGCTAAATACAAAAACCCCCGCGATTTATTTTCTTTTAAATTACTGTCAAAACGTTGCAAGACTCTCGCGAATGAATGCTATAAATCATACATAACACGACTAGAAGAAGATATTGCCAAAAATCCAAAATCTTTTTGGAGTTTTGTAAAGCGTAAGCGCGGTGGTGCAGGGTCTTACCCAGGAACTATGTCTAATGGTACTATAACAACTTCAGACGGCACAGAAATTTGCGATCTCTTCGCCTCATATTTTTCATCAGTATATAACGAAGGGCAGAGTACGAGTACGTCTAATAATGCCAATAGTGACAACTCGCTCGGCTCCTTCGAGGCCCATGGTGATAACCTGTCATCTATAACAATCACGAGACAGGAAATTTTGAGTCAGTTAAAAAATTTAGATTGCTCAAAAGGCGCTGGAGCAGACGCAATTCCTCCAATTTTTCTTAGACGTTGTGCAACCAGCCTAGCTGATCCAGTTCAATTTATCTTTAATAAATGTCTCACCCAGGGAGTATTTCCAGAGGTATGGAAATTGGCTAAAGTCGTTCCTATTCATAAATCTGACGAAAAACATCTTGTCAATAATTACCGACCTATTGCAATACTATCTTGCTTGGCAAAAATTCTGGAACACTTAGTACGTCCGCACATTCAACGGCACTTTGACAAGTACTTAACCGAGAGACAGCACGGCTTTGTTAAGGGCAGATCTACCTGTACTAATCTTGTTGAATTTACTGATGAGCTAACTAAATCTATTGATAATCAAAAGGAAACAGATGTAGTCTATACAGATTTTAGCAAAGCCTTCGACAAAGTCCCACATAACGTCGTACTAGAAAAGTTAAGCATGTATGGATTCAGCGGAAATGTACTCAAATTTTTTGAAGCGTATCTGTCTAACAGGTCATTTTATGTTGTAGTAAACGGATTTGTCTCATCACAGTACATCTCTTCTTCAGGTGTTCCTCAAGGGTCTATTTTGGGTCCCATTATCTTCACAATATTCGTTAACGATCTTCCATCCCAGTTTCTAAATTGTTCATCGTTTATGTTTGCTGATGACCTAAAACTTGCCAAAGAGATAAACTCCGTCGACGACAGCTCACTCTTTCAAAAAGACATAGACGCCCTATGTCAATGGTGTTCTAAAAATGGAATGCACTTGAATGCCAGTAAATGCTTTTTGATTAAGTTTACACGTAAACAGAACGTCCATAAGACGGAATATCATATCAACGGAAATAAAATACAGGAAGTCGAAGTTGTCAGAGACCTGGGAATATTACTAGACAAAAAACTTACTTACGTTCCCCATATTAATTCTGTGATAAAACGAGCTTCCCAAATGCTGGGCTTCGTAATTAGAAATGGCAAAGTTTTTCGCAAATCAGCAACTAAATGTACTCTCTACAAATCCTTAGTACGCCCAATTTTAGATTACGGCAGTGTAGTATGGCGCCCCCATTTCGCGACTCATGCATTGCGGATTGAACGGGTACAAAGAAGGTTTACACGTCATCTGGCGTTCACATCTAGCAATGCAACAAAAGAGGATCCATACGACAATCGTTTGGCAAAATTTAATCTTACTACCCTTGATAAGCGCAGAGATATCCTTGATCTGTTGTTTCTTTATAAAGTTATTAATAATTATATAAAATGCCCCCAAATATTAAGTAAATTGAATTTTAGAGTACCACGACGACCACCTCGTAGACCAATTCAATCTTTTGTACCCCCCTTCCGCAGAACAAAGTTAGGAAGAAACTCAACTATACCCAGAATTTGCAGACTATACAACGGGATCAGTGGATTAGCAGATATTCACAATTTATCTTTAAAAAAATTCTGCACTTCAATTTTGAGTTGCTTGAGTACCTAATTAACGTATGTAAAAGTACCTAGTTATGATGTTTTTAAAAAAAAAAAAAAAAAAAAAAAAATTATTTACTTCTTCATTTCTCATATCTTGTAATACTACCTACACACACATTAAAAATATGGATTGTTACCCATTGCATGCTGGGTTTACCTTTAATTGGTCGATCAATTAGAACTAATTCTTTTATACATGTATCATCTTTGTATAATATGTTGTTTCGATTGTTGGTGAACTAAATAAATAAATAAATAAATAAATAAATAAACTCAAAGAAAAAGTTTGGAATTCTAAATATAATGTTAGTATTGGTAAGAAACTTAATTTAAAAAGTAAATAAGAAAGTATGTAATGACATCAAATTTGGACTTTAAGTATTTCACATGTAGGAAACATCTAATTGGACGTCTCTTTTTATTCGACACACATAGTCTCTGTATTTGAATGTAAAAAGACGAAGTTCTATTTTTGAAATAACATTCTGCGTTTACGATGCCACATCCATTTCATCTACGCTCGTACACAATCGCGTAGGCGCACCCGAGTGAATCGCCTCAGGTCACCGCGGTCGGTTTTTACTAGAAACTAGCCTCGCCTAGCGGGTGTACTCGTTTTTTTGCCTGCAATCCAGTGCTGACATGGCTGTAGCTGCTACTGCTATGATTTTTATTGATGTTTTCTAAGTTCCGCTTGGATATATTTCTGAATTGCAGAGTGCATTGATTGTAAAGATGCAGTCCAAAATAGTATTTCGTGAGTTTCCGAACAATAGTAGACTATCAAGACTTATTTTGAAAATACACTTATTCATTTTTTTCTGAAAATTCCAAAGTGCCTTTAGGAGTGGTCAAAATACATTAAATAGGTACTATTTTATCTAAACTAAAAAAAGTAAAAGGTGAAAAAAAAATCTAATAGGCACATACAACAATTCATAATAGTAGAGATCATTATTACGACTTATACGTACAATATCGTTAGACGTGTGGTTAGTTGACAAAAAATTACTTACGGCAATCGAAGCAGCGACCCGAACAAATCATCGGTTGGCAGGGCACCGCATCCGGTCTAGAAGGGTAACTTACCAGCCAGCACTTATTACGGAAAAAACATAGGGCACACAAGACAATGCTCTGTAGGATATCAATCTAGTAATTTAAAAAGTTAGCTGGATTCTTTTTATGACTGGCTGGTAATTATTTGAAGAAAAAAATATTTGCATTATATGCAGCCAGTGATGCGATCAATTTTAAATAAGTTTTTTATAAGATATTTTTTTTATAATATATTATGTGGTAGGTAGTTGAATGCTATTTATTATGTTACATTGACGTTTAGAATTTATGTGTTTTTGAGGTATTTGTTCCAAAAATGAATGTAATTAAATAAGCTCCTACGTTAATTGAATGCACACGAGCGAAAAGACTATTAGAACAGTAAGTTTGGGAGGTCATTTATTTCTCTTTTGTTTCGGATTGAAAACGTGGTCTCCAATTAAATATTTCGTGCTGGTATTCAGAGCGTAAGGTGACTTAGCTTGAGCGAGGTATTTTTGCATCAAATTGTGGGTGAAAGTTTACAGTTTTTTTTAAACAGTTATAGTTTTAATTTACCACTAAAGTCGATTCAAGTCTCATAATCACATGCACTAGGCCACTGCGGGGTATATAAAAAATTCTAATTATCAAAAAAGTACCAAAATGTAATAATCTGATCTATTCATAAAAATATGTTGTTGAGAGATTCTTTATGAGAGAGAGGTTGTTTATGTGGTGTAGGAATCTACTGAGAGAGGATTATAAGGATAACATTGCTCTGCCAGCGTAACGTTCAAATCCTGCTTATTTCATTTCCAGCAATTCTTTCTTAGAAGATGCCTACACCATAGTAACAATCTTCATATCAATCAGTATATATATTAGTATAACATATGTGTATGTATGTGTATATATGTATACTGAATCGATCAGACTGAATTTTGGCATGAAGTTTGCTACTATGATGTAGTCATCCGCTAAGAAAGTATTACTGGAAATTCCCTATATATAGATGCAGTTGTGCAATTGTAAAGTCCATTTCTATAAGATGTACTAAAAAATATACATCTGATTTAAGAAATCTTAAATCAGATGTATATTTTTTAATCGATTTAGAAAACCCAGTCAATGAATAGAAGCACACCTTTACTCTCAGTAAAGAATCAGCTACCTCCTTATTAGTACGAGTTAATTTGACCAAGATTACCGGTATTCTGTGTAATGCCTTCTAGTATAATAAGAGTATTGTGAGGCGCTTGCACATCAGTCATACCTTAACAATGTTATTGCCGAAATGTTGACAGATGTAACATGGAATAATAATGGAATGTGATGTCTGGAAGTGGTTCCGTTTTAGTAGATTTTTATGCCTAGTTGTAAGTTATAAGTTTTGTACTTATAGATATTCAGATAAACACAGCTGTGATGACATACCTTAAAAAATCGAATTTGATTAGGACTAATATTTCACTTCACTAGGAATTAGGTATGACAATATTTTTATTTTTGTACTTTGAAAAAAACAAACATTTACGTACATATTGTCACGATTTTATCCTTTGCGGGGTAGATAGAGCCAACCGTTTTGAAAGTCTTAAAGGTCACTTTCAGCTCTATGGCTAAATGGATTGAATTGACAACATTTTACATTTTTCAAGTTCCCAAACAAATTACAGTACATTTTTCATAGCTCCGTGTGCCTCGCTCGGCTAGCCACCAAATTGTCTAAAATCCATCGAGCTGTGGCCACCAGCCACCAGCCTGTAACTGTTATGACTCTATTATACCACTAACGATACTGTATCAACGGTACATAGATTGCCTGCCTGACACATGCCGCAAAATAAGCAGGTTACAGGAAAATATCATATGAAGCTTTGGTGGTCGAATCGGAAAGGTTAAAATGCGTGATGCGCAAATAGACTCAGCATTCAATACTATCCCGGTAATGTACTTATGACTGTTTTCGAAGTAATGCACATTAGTAGTGAATTATAACCGATGCCTTAACTCCAGGAGGACGGAAGCGTAAGAGAAATAAATAAATAAAGCGTTATCTTTGTACACTCCATATTCTATGTCCGTGGCTCGCGTCAAATAAATTGCGTATATTTTGTCACAGTTATGCAATAAAGATGCTGTGATGAACGTAGGGGAATTCGGCCTAACAATCTTCGCGTCATGAGCAGTTAGTGGGCCACATAATACTAAAGAACAAAGCAGTATGGTCTGAGACAGCGTTTTTAAAGAAACTGTTTAAGAGCTCTTTAAAGGACATAGCTCAAAAGAAATAATACAAACTAGCAAGTTCAATTTTTTTTTATTTAAATGTCAGCAAGAAAAACAAAATTTTATCAAATTGCCATTTTCAAATCATTTACAAATATTTATTCCAACTTATACTTATACTCGTATGTGCAGCGATACTAAAAAAACAAAAATAAAACATCCCTTTGTTGCGTTACCATTAGTAGGTAATTTTAATTTTCTTAATTTACTCTCATCAATCTTCCAAATTTCAACCATAAAGTACTAAGAGCATTTCAACCATAAAGTACTAATACAGTTGCAGACGAACATGACATTTGGCTAAGGAATTCTTAAAATGGAACAAAATTCAGGTCCATTACTGGGTATTTAGTTGAAAGGTTGATGTCTATCATCGAAATAAATAAGTAATTCTTTTAGACTAGCGGTTAGATACTGAGCTAGCAACTTGTAACTAAATTAATCTCAATTCCATCATTAAACCGTTTAGTCTAAGGGATAAATATGTGATTATATGTATGAAATGAATGATACATTTCCACACTATCCTTAGGATTCGTATCCTGTCGTCTCCCCAATGAGCCCATGGTTTGCTAAACACAGTAGTCTTGTGCAATTACGCCTGTAATTTTACATAAATGCATATATCACCGCGAACACAGGCGATGCGTGTTCCATTGTATCATTTTATTTTTATGTTAAGAACGTAAAAATAATAAAGCCATAATCACAAACATACATACAATCATTAAAATCCAAATAAACTAAAATTTAAATCCCTTATGGGGTAGACATGCCAACAGTCTTGAAAAGACTTAGGGCCACGTTCAGCGGTTGGACTTGCAATGGAATTGAGATTTAAATAGTGACAGGTTGCTGGTCCACTGTCTACAAGAAGAATGAAAAAAGATGAAGCGAAAAAAGTATTCAGGGATCCTAACGGTGAGAATATGAAATCAGATTTAACCCTTCGGGAAAGGGGGGTGATTATATGCTTAACAGCATATAATCACCCCCCTTTCCTGAATTGTTTGTGAAATTATGTGTGTCTAGATAGAACGTTCTTCATTCTCTGAAGATCAGAATTATACAATAGATAAACTATCTTGGGATATTCTATTATAAATGTAAACTTAGTTAAGACCAATGACTTACGAAGATTTATTGCTCTACTTAACCATACAAATGATTAAAATATCGATAACATGTTTGTAGTGTAAACTCGTAAATTTTGATTTTACATAAAATCCAGTAACCTTTGGATCGTAATGTGGAAACGCCATACATTATCGAGTGATAAGATGGACACGATGTAAAATTTATTAGTTTTTATCGATTTAATTAGAATTTGTAATAACAAGAAAGCTTAATGTTTTTTTAGAAAGATTTGTAACAGCTAACAGATGATAGCCGTAGCCTATCAGTATTTCATGACTGCTGGCTCCGTCTACGTTTCGTTTATATTTAATAAGTTTTATAAAAAATACCCTCGCAATTAATAGTAAAGTTAAAAGTTCAAAACTAGCCTGAACTTGGGTTATAAGTGAAAGTTTTTCACAATGTTCCCAACTTAAGACGTGGATTTTCCGAGCATTTTAATGGTTTCATGACATGACATGAAAAATGAAACTGAAAATACTCTAAAACAAAATACGCCTAATATGTTCAACTTGACCATATGTCAAGACACATATTGTAGGAAGTATAGTTATAAAGTTAGTTATTCCTACATAAGATAGAAGGAGAAAAGAGGAGAAAATAATCAGTTAAAAATCACTATGTTATTCAACATAAAATTAAGAATCTTTGACTATAAAAATTATTTTTATTTTTACATTACTCTAACAAACAACATCATGGCAACCGTTGCTATGGCGTATACCAAGAAGGTTGCCTACACATATCATCAGCTAAACTTACAACAGCCCTCCTTTTTCAAGTCAGGGGTTAAGCGACCATTGGACAACAGCAGGCCGCGTGAGAATACCCGTCTGTCCGGTTTCCACTGAACACAATAAGTGCATCTTCTTGATTACGCCTTGTTTGCAAATATGTCGCATTCACTATGCAAATTGCCGGTTGTGTTTGTGGATAGACATCTTGTAAATGATACTCGTAACACTCAGATTTCAGAAAAATCTCTCTTTTTACCTCAAAAATAGAGTGCTCACGTATATTTACTAAAGGTAGAGAATGCTTTTATTTTATTGGTCACCTTTTGTAGTTTGAAGCCAAAATAAAATTAGCGTATTAAAAATAAAAGCTAACTTAATATAACTGTATCATATGGTTGAGTTAGTCCCATAAAAAGTTTCGAACTTACTTTGAGGGTGAGCTACCTTTATTTGTGTAATTAGTTTCATATTATTTATTTGTGTTGTAAACTTTTCCTAAGAAAGCTATGTGTCACTATTTTAATCTCAATTCCTTCATTAAGTCATACGGTTAAACATGGCCTTTCCATGTAAGGGATTAAGACGTGACTAATCTTATTTATCTGGATCTTAAATTGACACCTGATTATATAATCTGTTTACTATTTTCCAAATTACTAATTGAGAATGCTTTAAGCATCAAGTTCACCTATTGTACATTTAAGGCCTAAATGCAGTTATAAATAAATATGTATGGAAGCTATGCGTCCACTCAAGTCGTAATATACCTTCTAACTTAGCCTGTGGTTTATGTCCCTCGTTGTGCAGTCTCCCATGACGTAGGTACGGCGGGAAAATATATTGTTGGTTATGACGACACAACGGTCAAATTGTTTTAGATGTGCTGTGTGATTGTAGGGTAAGCTGAACCAAAGGGCAGTGACATAAAAAAGTGCTTGTGCACACGGCAAAGGAGGTACCTACGCCACTTTCCATACAAAATCAATCCCCTGAGCCCCTGTACCATGTACCGCTTGAAATAGTCTTCAGCTTGGAAAACATAATAGAGAAGTTTTAAAATGATACAGAATTAGCTTTTTTCCGCGGCTTCGCCCTTTGTCTTATTCGTAATTAACACTATATGTACGCAAAAATTCATTAAAATCGGTTCAGTAGTTTTGAAGTGAAAGAACGACAAACAAACAGACTTACATACATACATACCATCATGCCTGTTACCCACTGGGGTCGGCAGGGACTATGAATTTCCACTTGCTACGATCCACACACTTTCGCATTTAAAACGTTATTATTATAGATGGTAAGCATTTATCCAAGTATTTCAGAATCCATAAAACTGAAGAAATTAAATAAGATTTGAGAATAATTCCAGGTATCTTTTAGAAAGATCGGTTAATAAAAGGATACTAAAGATATCTGGATTGATATTTCCAATCTGCGTGGGGACAGAAACAGCAAAGTTTTTTTCTTCACTACTGTACTGATCTCAGTAATGTTATAAATATGAACGTGTATTTGTTTTTTTATGTTTTTTTTTTTAAATAAAGTGACTCTGTTTAGAAACTTTTGAACCGTACTTACTAGTTTAAGAACCCTAAGTCAACGACAACCTGAACTATAATTCGTATGAAACACAGCCAAGCATATCCCTGTACATTTACTCGTGTCACAGAGTACCAATAAATTTTCTTAGTCAGCGACCGTACTGGCCAAATGATAGTTCGCGTACTCTATTGGGACCATAGACAACTAAGGAGTAATAGAGGGAATATACATGAACAACATTAAAAAACTAGATGTCGCCCGCGGCTCCACCTACGCTATATATTCTTCTCGTACTTCACGATGTATGTAGGTATGCAAAATTTTATGTATACGAATTCAGTGGTTTTAAGTTGAAAGACGGACTAACAAACACATAAACTTTATATAGTATAATAAGTATGAATGTAAACTTCGAGCCGTTTGATTCTCGGCACCAATAAATAAAGAATAGGACCACTCCATCTTGTTCCCATGCGATGGGCTAGCAACCTGACTCTCAATTCTTTCATTTAAACAAACTGCTGAACGTGGCCTATCAGTTTTTTCGTGGGCTCTGACTACCCCACAGGAGATATAGACGTGATTATATATATGTAAACTTCGAGAGTGAATTTCAGCCTATACCTGCATGATGCTTGAACATACTGACAGACAAAAATATTTTCAATCAAATTGTTGGTTTTGGTATAACTTCAGTATTGATCAAGTAATTTTCATTCATATTTTTTGAATACACATATGCAATACGGAATTTTCAATATTAGATATGTGATATGTATTTGTACGAGTATACGGAACAGTTCATCCACTAATGTGTTTTTCATTTCTACGACGTCTACAATTTGCAATTCTACAGATTTATTAATATGTACGAGTATGCTTAGATCAGTTTGTCTATATCAAAGCATGTCTATGACCATAGCCGTAGGACGCCCGCCATATCTCACGCGGGTACTTCCGTCGTTTACGCCGACTGGCTTACTTAACTGCCACTCAACTGTTTCCACGATACCACGAGATTTTGTCTGATTGTCATGTTTTCTTACAAGTATTTTAGGCACTCCTACTATATATCTCCTGGTAATTGGAGTCGTAAATGGCTGATTGATAACATCAAAATTCCTACTAATATTATAAATGTGAAAGTTTTTAAGGATGTATGGAAGGGTAAAAAAAAATCTTAGCTTAGACCTGATCTAATGCTTACCAATGTGTATACAATTCATAGTCGCGGGCAACAACAAGTGATTATAAATTCACAACAAAAGCTATTTGCCCGTAAATAAGCTCGTTAAAAATGTAGCGAATATTAGACTCCATTTCTTATTTCATAAAAATACGGTGTCATTTAAGATGACAATAATACATAGATTTCCTGTGGCTATTGCACGATAGTATGCTTGCTTAATTGCGAGCAAAATGTTGAACAATAAATAAATGGAGGCGATGAAAGGTTAAGGATAGTTAAGACTGCACTACTGTTGTATCGGATACTTCTGCGAAATCAATGCTTTTAGGACTATTTTTTTTAACATCAACATCCACATTTTGATGTTTAAATGAACGTTTTGAATCATGATCGATTTAATCATGAGCCAACTCTTCTAAAGGTAGCGAAAGTTACTCGGTAGCATATTGTACTTGACTTACCCAATCTAATATCGCGTTCATGTGCGTACCCAAGACTCCTTTAAAAAAACGTGAGATAATGGAACAAAGTTCATTGATGTAAGGGAAATCAGTAGGCTGGTAGTTATAGAATGCTTGGAGCCGGCAGCGTGACACGCGCATGACACGGCCTGCGCACGCGACCCGACCCATTCCGTGTCAATACACCTTGACATGTCAGGGAAGAGGCGGTAAAAGGGGAATCTTGTTTATATAAACTTTTTGTGTAGATAAAATTAAACTGACTTTTTAGCTCATAACATTCTAGGTTTGTTTGTCCCTCTTTCACGTTAAAGCCACTGAATCGATTTTCTATAAAATTGTGGAAAACAAAAACACTTTTTATTGGAAAAAACATGAACTCTTGAAATTGCATCAATCATTTTGGGTTTTTTTTTCCTTTAAATATTAATGATAATATTTAACTGTCTAAATAATATAAATAACCACATCTATCAAGACAATTTTAAAATGCCACTTTAAAATCTCAAAATCAATCAGTTATTACTAAAGTGACCATTTTTTTTTGCGTCAGAGCGGGACGCTTTCAGAATTTTGTACATAATTAAATAAAAAACAGTAAAATTATTTTGTCTGTACATTTAGTATTTTGACTGACTGTTCTCGTCAGCGAGATTTGAGTGCAATGTTGATATAAAATAAGTATAAAAATTTAGTTTGTTTGCAAAAGCGGGACATTTTTGCTCTCGCTGGGGACAGCGGGACAGGCAGCCTGAAAGCGGGACAATCCCGCCGAAAGCGGGACGTATGGTCACTTTAGTTATTACAGAAGTGATTATAATTTGAATTTGTAATGAGTAAGCAAGAGCGATGTAATTTTCACTAAAACTTTCGGCATCTTTGCTTAAGGTAGCCTCTATCAGCACATCACAGGTTTTTCTTATTTGATTAATTGGACTTACATTTAATTATCAAAACATAATATGTATGACTTAAATATAAAATATTTCCATTTATAATCATATTCGATTATTATTAAAACAGGTTTGTTTCATATGACTTAGACAAATGTTATCCTGTATTTGAATGTCAATTCCATAATCAAGCCATACATAGCCTTTTAAAAATACTGTTGGCTCAATTAAAAAAGAAAAAGACGTGATTATATGTATGTATGTACACAATAGTGTAGTCAGATAAATCTTTTATTCTTTGAGTAGTCTTTTATGTAATTGAAAAGTCATTGATAGTTGTCTTGTTCATAAAATGTTCTACCTCCCTATAAGGTTCGGAACAGTGTTTATCATGCTCAAATAACAATCGATTATACAAATGTTCTGTACAGTATAATTTGTACAACACTATTGTCAACGGATATCTGTCATTCGTAAATTGCACCAAAGATATATTAATCAGAGTGATTTTGAATTCTAATGACTTCAATTAGAATATTGATCGTAATAAATCATTCGATATTTGTGACAAGTTATTCAAAGTTGGTGAAGTTCGAATTGTTCCAAATAATTTAATTATGAAGAACCATTTACTATAGTATATACTGTCTACCCCGCAAGTAATATAGACGTGATTATAGAAATGAATGAATGGTAGAAAAATAAATGTTAGCTTTTATGTGCTATAATCACATAGCTTCCATTGGTATGGTCGCGACAAAACAACATTGTTAACTAAATTGTAAAAGTCAATCTTTTAAACTTGGGATTCTTTTTGAGGGTGTCTACCTGTCATTATTTGAATCTCAATTCCATTCATTAAACTATACTTTTTCTTTTTGTATCACATGGTACATGTTAATCCATAAGTCAGTTATAACAAATGAGGAATGAAAATCTTAATAAATAAAAACCTAACTATCGTTTGAGATTAAACGTTTTAAAGAAAGTTCAACCTAGCCAATTTGCATGGATCGCGTGAATATGCTTCACATCCAATTTGTTTAGAATGGGAATTATTTGAACTAGATTCCTACACCTGTCTCAGAAAGCTAGTCTCAATCTAAAATGGAGTTTGTTAGTCTAGAATTCGTTTTGTAACACGGTCTGTGATAGAAATATTTACAACCATTAATGGGCGTATATTGTTTAGTCATCTCGTACCTACGTTCAGTTATTTACGATAATAGAATACATTCATATAATCGCTTCTTGCCGTTATAAATCTACACTTGCAGGGTAGACGTTGCCATCGAAAAACTAAATAAAGTAACTTTTACACTGGATTCGTATTCACATTTCCTTAAATCTTTACTTAGACTTTCTCCTTAGTTCTGCCCGATGACTGCTCAATCTTCGAGTCCATTAGAAACCTAACATCATTGACATGATTTTCTATAGATTTTCCGTATAATTGATTCAAGGCTGCAACATCTATCACTGAAAGTGTATCGACGGGTTACCGCTAGCGGTTCGTGTTACCATGATTGCTGTATTTAATTGAATATCAGTATTTCATAGTTAAAAATAAACAAAGAAAACTTGTATACGTATATATGGGCAGGCTAAGAAATTAAAATAATGGTTACTTTCATTACTGGTATTAATAGCTCTACAATGGCAAAAAGTAATTTGTAGCAGGTATATTCCTGCGCAAGTTTTAGATCATTTCATAGGTATTAAGTAAGTGCTGACTGTTAATGTAGGTATTTGTTTTTAAAAGTTTTAAATCACACTATTGATTGCCAAGTTTTTCTATTTCCCAAAGCATTTCACAATGTGATAACTATCATCTTTTGGCCGGATACACCCTTGGGGAGCAGCCAAAGGTTCACATATAACTGCGTTTTATGGGTATCTGGTCTACTCCTGTCTGCTGTTGAAATACGGCTTGAATCAGAAGATTTAAAGGGTATTTATTCCTGTTTTGATGTCTCTCATTTTTGCGTGTTCCCAGTTGCATACTCCACACCTTTATTACTTTTCTCTTTCCACTTTGTCCAATCGATATTCTTTAGTTTTAAGACTATCGACATGCATATCATCTTTCGCAACTTCTTTTAGAGAGCGTCGCTGGTCGAATTGATAAGATGCCGGTTTGAATTTATTCATATGGAGGCGCAGGTTCAGATCCCACCTCGGCCACGTAGCAATGACTTCCTTTCTGAGTTATATTCATTAGTTTAAGTGTTAACCGATGCTTTAACGGTGAGGAAAAATAGCGTGAGGAAACCTGCACATTCAGGCGCCTGAAAATGTAACCATGATGCAATACGAGTTTAAGGTTCCCCTGAAAAGGTTGCGCAGGTCAAATGGGGGTGGCAGAGTCATGATTAAAGGCAGACTGTATGAGACTGAGAATGTAACAGGTACTTACGCCAGGAGGAAGAAGAAGATCATCTTTTTCGAGTCAGGTTAGATATTTTTGTTTAGATATCCCATAAAAATGTGTTCAGCTGGAAGCACTATGCAACGCTAATGGTCGCGGCCGACGATAAATATTCATCGCAGCAAAAACACGGCCCGAGCACGCGCCGTCCACCGCGCTTTCTTATCTAGCATCTATTATCAGTCGGAGGAGGCACTTTTTATCTATTTATCTTTATACTTATATATATAACTCTTCCGTTACTGAGGGACTGATAGACAATCCACAGCCCAAGCTGGGTCTAGAGATTTGATATTTGTTATGTAGGTTTCTTGTTTGGTCTACACCAAGTGAGAATTTTAAAATATTCCTGCGGGAACCGGAATTACGAGATTATTCGATAAATACATGCGGAGCTGCAGGCGTCCTCTAGTGTGCAATCAAAGGCATTTTTATTAATTTTTTTGTATTTTTATTAAGTTTGCTAAGTAACTGGTCAATTCATTTAATCACGCGAAAAACTTATCTTGTATTCGTAGCTCCTAGTGCTTCGGCTCTCAGATGCTCTCGATCCCCGCAGGTCAGTCGCTGCAAAAACTGGCGTGATACGCTCCAAGTCCAAGAGAACCGCGCACTTTACGGTAGTCGTAAATATCTACATAAATATGTGCTAGTTATGTAGTTACGATCGACGAGAGAAAACTGCTGTTATTTGAATAAAGAATAGCGATCTGCAGCCACAAAAAAAATAATTAAATGATTTTGTTGACGTTATTTTAGCAAAATTTCGTTAGTTGAATTCAGATGTATTTATTAACTAATTTTGATAAAAAAACTAGTATTTAGGAAATTACTAGCTACGCTTTAAATAATTAAGAACTATTATACCTACTTATAAAAATGTGTAAGTATATACTTGCTTGTTGCTTAATTTATGGTGCTTAAATTAAGCAACAAGTTAATTTCTGAATGGGATTTTTGTCCGTAAAATAGTTTGCTACAAGTTTGGCAACATATGACATATAATGTTATGTATTCTTGTAAAAAATTGCATTAAATTGATTTTATTAGAATAAATATGTGAATGCAAAAAAAATACTAATAAATATGTATAGTAAAAGGAAATAATAATTTCATGTCTTTCATTTCAAATGCCAATGAATAGCCGCCTATCGTTGACTATTGAACCCAAACCACATACGAAAACACCTAATCTATTCAAGTGGCTAGTCGTAAGGGTCGCGACATGTGGAACAAGGACGGGATATTATTAAAAACTAACGATAAAAGAGGATAGAATACTATTCGATGTTCGGGTCATATGCCGCCCGATATGTCATAACCCGTTTGAGTGAAACGGGCATATGAAGCTCGCTTTAGGACAGAAAAGGAACGCGTTGACAATGACGTGAAGGGTTAAATGTCAAGCAATGTGTCGCGGCCTGTGTGAATAGGATAGCTAATTATGTATATTGGGAGTTAGAGCAGGCCAGTTGCGTAGGGGTCAAAAGACGACGCGGCGTCAGCCCTGACCTCTCCAGACAATCTGTGGGCCGTACTCAGGCCTCTAATGTAAATAAAATGTTCGCAACACAACTGTTTTCAATAGGACTCTTGTTTGAATGCCGTCTTTTAGGGTCGTTAAAATACGTGTTGGTGTTGTATTGTTTCTCTTGTTTATGGACGCTGTTATAGTGAATGCCTTAGGCTTGAACCCCTGGCCTAGGAATGTTTTGTATTGCACTAGTATATTATCAGGCTTAGAACGTTTCGTGGTACTTTACTGAGGTCTAGGTTCATTTTATTACATTGGAATACAAGTAAGACAATTAAGTTGGAAAACGATGAAATACTTAAAAGCAGAGAGCTATTTCGTATTTTGAAATCTAAATACGATATAAAAAGGCGCAGATAGAAAAGAAGTGGTGCAAGAAAAAAAACGTCATTCGCAGATAAAATACCACCTAAATGATAAATATCAATACAATCTTATATGTACACTTTTGAATAAATACATTTAATTGACCTTGATTTTTTTCATATCGAATAAAATACTGAACTGAGCCGTCCCTGATCCCAGTGCACTAATGAATCGGGACAGGCGGCATAATTAAACAGTTGGCCACAATCAGTCCAGAACGATACTTCAGAAACCAATATTTCGGGACACAATTCCGTTACGCATTCCGAATTTAATTTTATTAGAATTTCAGCAATTCGGGAGTGCACTACTCAAAGTGTATTTATTTAAAGGCATAATTAAATAATAGTTCGAAATTAGTTTTTTTTAATAAGTGTCCGCTCGTGCTGGCCAGTTAAAGTGATTTTCGTTACATAATCGGAAATCAAATTTTATTTGTAACTCTTGCCAAATTAATAAGTGTTTATGTGTCGTGAAATGTTTAGACCGGAGTTTCATTTTTCAAGCAAATTACTCGATCTGTTGACCAGAGGTGATATATTTTTTTTATTTTTTTAAGGCTTTTATTTACAGCGTGATTAGAGAGATAAATTGTTCTTCCACTCAGCACAAGACTACTGTCTTACTGATCATAATCATGAAATAATTGTAGGAAGAATTTTAAGTCATAGTTACACTATGACTGAAGGCGAATATACTTCCTACTAAATGATAGATTTACTACACTTACCATAATCACAATATCCCACATAAATTTTTCAGTGGTATGAAATTAAAATAAAATAGTCTACATGTACATCTATACTAATATTATAAAGCTGAAGAGTTTGTTTTGTTTGTTTGTTTGTTTGTTTGTTTGTTTAAACGCGCTAATCTCAGAAACTACTGAACCGATTTAAATAATTCTTTCACTGTTAGATAGTCTATTTATCGAGGAAGGCTATAGGCTACATTTTATCCCGGATTTCCTACGGGAAACATCAATAATGAAGTTTAATGAGTTAATGAGTTAAGAAAGTTGAATGAGTCGGCCATCTGCGAGCTTTCCACGCGAACGCTGCGCAAACCAACAAAGATATAGTAAAACAATGTACTAAAGATGTGAAGTACTCATTTTTTGCCACAAAAAAGTCCGCGAGAGCATATATCTATCTCTTAAGGTTTACTTACAATAACCACTTTTATGTTCATTTTTTAAGATTATTTTTTCATTATAAACATAAGTTATTTTGAAACCAATTTTCTTTAATTCAGTATTAATCCTTATCCAAATAAATATGTTTATTACTTTCGGCTTTTCATGTAGACTAAAATTGCCATTTACAGTATATAAATCAGACGAATAGGTTTTGAGATATAGTCGTTATAAGCAATTTGCAGCGAAACATTTAATACGGCGAACCAGCGTTCTTTCTAATACGCGTGACCGCCTGACCGCCCCGCCCCCGCCCCCCGCCCCCTCACCCCGCATCTTTCGATTGCCCTTATTACTATTTTAAAGTAAAGTATCAGCCTGTAAGATCCCACTACTGGGCAAAGGCCTCTCATCTCACTAAACGGTCTGCGTTCCGTCGCGGGTAATGATGTGGGCCAAGTCGTCGCCAAGTCGCATAGCAATTAGCAGCTATAATTGATAAAGCCGAGGAGGATGTTTGCAAAAATAAATATGATGCCCAAAATAACTATTCCACGCGGACGAAGTCGCGGGCACAGCTAGTATGGATATATAATCACGTCTATATACCTTGCGGAGTAGACAGAACCAAAGTCTTGGACGAATTAATAAGCCGTTGTTTGGCTTAATGATAGAATTGTGATTCAAAAAGGGACAGGTTGCAAGCCCATCGCCTAAAAGAAGAATCCCAAGTTTATAAGCCTATCCTTTAGTCGCCTTGTACGATATCTATGGGAAAGAGATGGAGTGGTCTTGTTCTTTTTTCTTTTAGTGCCGGGAACCACACGGCACGGCCGGCACTGTAAAACAGTCAAACTGACCTTATACCTACTTAACAGTTAAATTAAACACTAGTTGTACTAAATCGGTCTTGCTTCCTAACAAACTAGTCACTAAAGTAGACCCACAGATAACATACAAGATTATTTAAGTCAGCTTCCTCTACAAACTAACCCACTTAATTGTTTCAGGAAGTTCTCAGCAGGACAACCACCATCTTATCAATAACGGTAAGAGTACATATACATATATATACCTGTAATTACTAAATATCTTATCTAACTTAATCTTTATACCTTGCGGGTAAAACAGAGCCAATAGTCTCGAAAACTCTGAAAGTATGGAATAAAATATTATTATAACATAACGGTTAATGATTAATTAATTTACAGACTGTTGGCTCTGTCTACCTCGCAAGCCGCAGAGGATATTAACGATAGGTCACCATTTTTTTAAAAATATCACTGACATAAGTATTTAACGAAAAAGATGTGAACATTTTTTGAGTTTTATGTGCCAAGATCTATCTATGTATTGTTATTAATATTAATTCGAGTTTTCTTCTTTATCGACTCATGTTTGTTCAGTGCTTGTTTATTGTATTACCTTTGTTTTGTGTTGTTGAAAATTTGATGCTTGTTATTTGAGAAGGTTTTCATAAACATTATGAATCAGTTAAAGTTTGATGAACTCTGAACTGAAATAATCTCAAAAAACGGAATAACAATCAGTTAAGGCTAATACATAGATACATATCATCACGTCTTTATCCCTTGCAGGGTAGACAGAGCTAACAGTCTCGAAAATATTGAAAGACCACGTTCAGCTGTATGGCCTTAAATAAGAATCTTAGAAATAGCTCAAATCGTGTGATTTGTTCATATGGTTATCCTATGAAAAAACCTGTCTTTTATAGTATTAATTGCAAGAATTTATTTTTAATACATTTATTTTAATAATCACGTGTTGGTAAGGGATAGGTTACTAAACTTTGGATTCTTCTTTTAGGCGACTGGCTAGCAACCTGTCGCTATTTAATTAAATCTCAATTCCATTATTTACCCATATATGTAGCTATCCGAATAAAGTTGTTGGAAATGCTGTGAGATATATATGTAGGTATGTATTTATATGTACTAACATGTGGATATGGATATCCCGTTTCACGCAAAAAGGGGTTATTGGATTTAATTATAAGCCTTGAAATAAGGTCGAGCGAAACTGTAGCGGGACCTTTCACCCATTACCTGTTCCTTACATAACAAAGTGTAGTTGACCACAATCAAGCCATAATAAAGAACAATCCAGTTTATAAGCCACCATAAAACCATTTCCAAGTCGAGCTGTTATTAAATTAATTAGGTACAGACTATGTCGTTATACATACATTTATTTCAGCTTAAATATACTCTATTTAAGCTGAAATAAATGTAACCGCCGAGCTTACATGAAGAGAGTTATGAATGTGGATGAAGCGTAGGAAGTATGCAGAGATCGTGACAAGTGGAAAGATGTATTTTCTGCTTAGCCCTCCAGGTAAGAGGAGTGATTTTATGTATGTATGTATGTTAAATAGATTGAATTGTGGGTTGATAGTGACAGGTTGCTAGTAGGCAGAGACTACATCTTTCCACTTATATACAGAGTTAATATCTCATAACTCACTAGCTTTTAATACAAGTCTCGGAGCAGAACCCGGTTGTATACCTATTGCCATTATCATTGATTGTGAAAGTAAAGTTTTGGCATGAAGGTTTGCCTGCAGCAACTTTTATCTAACCCATAATGGACCATGGTACATAATACACATCCAATTGCCTGAATGTGCAGGATTCTGTGGCGCAGCGGTGGTGCGCTTGTCTGTGACACCGGAGGTCCCGGGTTCGAATCCCGGCTAGGACGTGACGAGAAACTAACTACCTCTAATTGGCATGTGTCTTGGATGTTTATCTAAATAAGTATTTATTATAATTTGTATCGTTGGGTTGGTATCTCGTAACACAAGTCTCGAACCTACTTCGAGGCTAATTCAATCTTTGTAATTTGTCCCGTATATATTTATTTATTGCTCGCGATGTTTAGTCTCACTATCAATCAAACTAAGGTACATAACTTAGAAAATAGTCATCAGTATATGACTCCTCAAGGATTTAAAATTGTGTATCAACTTTTTTAGTCGGATATCTTAACCCTTCGACCACCGCTGCTGTTGTAGTACCTAATATTTATTTGTGGCGTCCTTATTCGGCGCCTTGAACTGTAAATTAGTGTAAACAGCCGGCCACGAGGGTCAAGTGGAGAGCACGCGTAGTGATTAGTGACTATCCAAGTGCATTGCGGAGCGTTCTTGTCATAATAATACATAAATGTAGGTATATAAACACATTTATTTTCCTTACGGGATAGGCTAACAATTTCAAAAATTCAGCTGTATGGCTTAATAATCGAATTGAGATTCAAATAGCGATAGGTTGCTAGCTCATCAAGGATGTTTATTAGCTTTTACCTTGATTGACTTTAGCAATCAGCAAGAGTAGCAACTTACATATACTATGATTTTCTTCGCCACCTGACCAGTACGGAAGCTTCAGCTTCAGTGCGCTGATTCCATTAGTTGTATTTTGTGACGGCACAAGGTATATCAAACATGCTTTTAATTTTCTCTTCAGAATTCTTTGCAAAGATCGAATTCATGACCTGAGAAAATTTGATCAGCAGGCATTGTGGCAAGTGGAAAGTAGTATCTGTCTATTCTTTCAGAAAGGTTGTGTTTTTATGTATTTATTTTTAAAGATACAACTTTACTTCAAATATTTTAACATCGGTGACCCTACACCGTCAATTACACTTCACTGAGCAAATCCAAGACGACAAGCGGTCAGAGGGTTTTGTTCGAAAATTTCGCAGAACCACCGGTACATTGAGCCGCTCATCAAGAGTGGTACAGCCATTAAAATGAACTCTATTTCTTTGCCCTTAAGCCGTTATAAATAACGTTACTGAACATTCAATAAGAGGAGACTTCATTCGAACGAATGTCGCGGTAATAAACGCTATATTTGGGAAGCTTGTTATATTGTTATCTGTACGACATCTGTACCCAGAATTTAATATTTTTTCCAGTAGCAAATCGCGTGCGGTTTTTGGTCGTTCCTTTTTTTTACTTTAACATCATTTTTATTGCGTAAGATTTTACTCATAGTGAATATTCAATTTTAACAAATGAAAATATTTATTAGGCTGTTCATCAATACGAGTTCCTGGCGGAGTATAATAAGAGAAAGAGGGGTAATAAAAACTATTTTTATTACACTATCGTACCTTGATCAAATCCAAGACAACCAGGCGAAAGGTTAGGTCAAGAGTGCCGTAAATCGATAAGCTTACTTAAATAGAGTTATAATATTGATGAAACGAAATAAATTCAGGGATCGTGGCAAGTTGAAATATCTAGTATCTGCCTACCCGTCCGGGAAAGAGGCGTGATTAAATGTATGTATGATTATCTTTTATGATGTTACTTGTTAGTTAAGCAAAAACAGAAAAAGACGGCAAAGCTGTTACAAGGTGGCTAGCGCACTGACTATATAATTTTAGAATTTAAAACTTATTACTCTTTGGTCTTCTGTCGCCATCCATATGAAGAAATGGGTTGATGCTACTCCAGTTGCTAAAAAGTAAAGCGCGTTGCTAAAAATTGTCGTGAAATCCATCCTATTACAAATATTCCTAGGAAAACAAGAACTCATTAGAATTCACCCAACGACTTCCCACAATCCAAAAGCGATACAAATCTGACCGAAAGTCGTTCGCACCATTGATTTCGCTCGCCATTAGCTCGGACATTGTACAAGACTATAGGGTAACTATGCCCAAAAGTAGGGACAGATAGACCATACAATTTGTATGAAACGACCTGCGGCCGCTGTTTGCCGGCTCCTGATCATGATAAGACCGCAGCTCGCGGCCGACTGCCGAGATTTTATCACTGCGCGCAATATATACACGCGAGCGTACTGCATTTTGTGGATTGATGAACCAATAAGAACATGGATCGGGGCTATTCTTTAATAAACACGTTTAGTGCATTAGTTTAGAAAAGTGAAAATGAATCTGGTTGCCAATACCAGTTATATTGCAGGATTCGTAGTTTTGTTAAAAACCAATTTGATAAGTAACCATATCATCAGTGTAGCTAAGATTACATATTTACGTGGACCCTTAACTAATAACCATTATAAGCGGAAGCATCATACACATATCCATTACAGATCCTTCAATGCGCAGGTGGTAGGACATGGAGGGCACGACAGAAGTAAACTCTGGGGGAGACTTCACATCATCAGACGATCTCCAAAATTCTTTATCTCTTAAAATTCAATGAGAAAGAAGAGAATTGACAATAAGAAAATATTAAGTACTATTTATCCTTCTGCGACGCCGTCGTATCCGTACCTAAATAGTAATATGATTTGCTGATGATAGTGTTATGAAGTTTTCCAACAATATCCTTCACTTCTAGTTAAGCTGTCAATAGATCCATGACAACACATCTAAGGTTAAAGCCTACCGCGTTCCTGATAAGTCATAAAAATACTTTCAACTAATGTCACAGATCAAGTAATGAAAGAGAAATGTGAAATCTAGTATATCTGTTTTATGGTATTTTGTTCCGAAACATTAGCTTTTTTGGCGAGAGCCACACAATTTTAGTAGAGATTTTATGGTGGTTCCCGGCATCAATACAAAAAAGAATAGGACCTCTCCATCTGTTTCCCGTGGATGTCGTAAAAAGCGACTAAGGGATAGGCTTACAAACTTGGGATTCTTTTTTTAGGCGATGGGCTAGCAACCTGTCACTATTTGGATCTCAATACTATCAATAAGCCAAATAGCTGAACGTGGCCGATCAGTCTTTTCAAGACTGTTGGCTCTGTCTTCCCCACAAGGGATATAGACGTGACCATATGTATGTATGTATGTAGAGATTTTATTTATAACTTAAGTACGCCCGCTGCTTAGGGCTTACTCTAGTAACGTGACAAACAAATTTCTCTTCCTGCGATTAGGATGAAATCCCTCTCTTTCTGGACCCCTCGACTACATAAGGAAACTACATGTTAAATTACAAATAAAATTTAAATTTTGGTAAGCCTAATGCAATATTTCATGAAAACTGAAAAACATCTCCTTTGTTCTATCATCACCGCATTTACTGCATTCGCATTAAACATAGGTAAGTCCAAGTCGAATTCGCCATACATTACTGTAAGTTTAATCACTTTCGGTATCCCATTCAGATCTCACCATTCATTGCAATCAACTTAAATAGCTTCTGAGTATCTTGATTTTAGAGGCACCTTTTAATTTGTAGTTTCCTTGAATTTCATAGAGTATATTCAGGACTATGTAAGGGATCTATGTAGATATGGTTAGTTATCTAGAAATGATTGAATACAACTTTTATGCCATTTAATTGATTGACTATTGAACATTTATTTCTATTAAACTGATGACTTTGTGCGATGTCCTTCGAACAATCACAAGGATTTTTATTTTCATACGAGAACATAATGGTTATCTTTGCTTTTTATCCGGTTACTCTATCAGGAATCACGCTCGCTTAAGGGTCGCGATCTCAAACCTATTATGTAAACAAAAATCCCTTAATTACATAATTTCGCAAAATGAACCTTTAATTTCTGAAACAAAGTCAACACTAAGCTCTTACAATATATCTAAAGATCACGAGCAAACTTCAGTACTTGGCTCCAGTGAGGTGGGTCAAAGGGCAAAAAACTCAAATAACAAAACACTATCAGATGGTAACCCTACCGAGTTTAGAGGAACTATTGTGGCGACAGATAATGTTAGTTGTTGGCCGGGGTCATAAACAAGATGACAACAAAGTAGTGGACCCGGGAAAATGTGCCAATGCTTTAGGTTATTACCTTCGTTCACTGACCTTTATAACGTACACTGGATCATAAACGTTATAAAAATTAAATCCTATATTTTCACCCGATTTTCGCCAATTTGGCGATTATTTTGCATTTATTGATCTGTGTGTCCACAATACTAGTTAAAAGTTCCGTTTCCTTTTTGATAGCAAATTTTATATTATTATCCGTTGATTTATCATAAAACAAAAAGAATCATGGCAAAAAATCATTATTATATGTTATTTACGAATGTTGAAACGCAATATGTCTTATCTTCTTTTTGTAGAATAATACTAGAAAGGGGGTGACAATAAGACATATTTCCTTGGAACGTTCCTGATCTTTTATAACCCCGGGAGACACGAAGCTCCCTTCAAATGGGAGCTGAAAAGTAGAACTGTAATTTTTTATGGAATATTTTATCCAGCGTTATATTATTCATGTCCATGGCTTGTTGCTCCCTTAGAATGTGGCTGGGAAGTGGCTGAGTCTATTGATGGGTTTTTTCAGAATGAAATAGATAGCCAAATAGCTGAACGTGGCCTATCAGTATTTACAAGACTGTTGGCTCTGTCTAACCCGCAAGGGATGTAGACGTGATTATATGTATGTATGTATGAAATAGATAATTTGGATTTATAATAACAACTATCTGTTGCTCGCTCTCTTTTGCTGGCTTTAATCCCGGCCACATCCTCATCTCTTGGAGAGAAGCCAGGGATGCGCCTTTGACCACGCTTCTGGATTGGGTAGGTTAAGTAAGGTCAGTTCATCTTGTGTAGCTTTACCATGGTTAATATGGTTAAGTTAGCTTACTTTGCAAAGATTTCAGAGGTCAGATGGGAGTCTTTTCGTGTAAAAACCTGACTCACCAATCCAGGATCCAAGGTCAAAGGCATACCCCCAGCTCCTCTCCAGAGTGGTGAGGATGCAACCGGGTCTAAAATCGGGAAG
The DNA here is from genome assembly GCF_032362555.1 of Amyelois transitella. NCBI lineage: Eukaryota > Metazoa > Arthropoda > Insecta > Lepidoptera > Pyralidae > Amyelois > Amyelois transitella. The sequence continues at coordinate 3,331,002 of NC_083516.1, read as the reverse complement.
AAGATGTGATACAATCTGCATGGGAAGTGAAACAGCTAACAGAAAATCTTTTTTCTGCGCTACCTTTCAAGCCTTTCTATAAACAGACAATAATTTAGTTTAAACAGCTATCTAAATCAAATTTCCTAAGTAAACAAACTGTAGTTACAAGGAGGGTTTCATTATAAACCCGTGGTCTCATTTCTCAAGTCCGGTCCGGTCGACCCGGGGTTTAATTTTAGCCGTATATCATGGCACGGCGGCCTTTCGCCAAACCGCGGAGGCGAGACCGGTTCGACTCCTGCGCAGCCTCATTTAAACTGTAGCACATTCCACTGACCATTCGTATTTATAGTCGAGTTGCAACTGTTTATCTTTTTATTGATTAAAATAAATGATTTATTTACTATTTAAATAGTAGTTTTGTTGCTGATAGAGTTGCACTAACATTTGAGACCAAATTGCTGTGTGCTTCGAGGACTTTCATCTTCAATTATAGGTAGATTTACGGCAATAAAAAAATATTATTACCTATATAACTACATAAAGTAACGCATCTTATAAGACGGCTGAAACTACACTTTTCCACTTGCCACGATCCCTGTACACTTATTCGCTTTATCCATACACTCTTTTATTGTAAGTCGGTTTAGAGTTATCTTGACCCGACCTTTCTGAAGGACTTCCTTATTTGTACAAGTTGCTTAAAAGTAATAAAAAATGTATATAATTCTTTACTATATTACACGATACGTTTATTTTCTTCATTTTGAGTTTTTCAACTGCAAGAAATCCACTGCAGTAGACATGATTCTCTCAAAGATTTAAACGGTTAGAAGCGGCTTGAATTGTCGTCGGACCAATTAGCAGGTATGTGATAGAGCTATGTTCAGTTGGAGACTCCTTAGGTCTGAAATATTATACTAAAAAAAATTATGTATAATTTAAAAAAAAAAGTTACTGACTATAGATACCGACAGTCGCGTAAGTGCAGTCCCTCTTTTATCTGCCGCCGCCATAGTACTCGTTCTGTCATATTTCGTATATGTTTTATCAATAAACAACGTAATTATTGCTCCCGGCCAATAAATATCGGTAATTATAACGCGCAGTTAAATGAGTTTCGATTTGGAGAAATTTCCTTTTTTTATTTGGACTATATGTTGCATTCGTTTTGCTGTTAGCATTTATTTTCTCACGTGGTACACGATGGGATTGATTTAGAGAAAGTAAGACAAAAAATTTAAATTTTTATATTCAGTGACCATTGGATCATATTAGAGTATCTTTAAGTCAGTTGATTTTGGGTGCATCCTTATTTGTCTAGTATGTTGGAACGTAGAGGAAAGTGGATGGAGGAAATGCAGAAAGCGAGTTTCCAAACATACCAGTGGAGGGTGCAAATGGAGACACGCAAAGATAACAAAAGATAGAGATTTGGAACGTAGAGATCTGAAAGGATTGTATTAAGTCGAAATCCATGTGCCCTGCTTGATTGTAGTTCTATTTCTACTTTTGGCCTTCGGCGTCCTCAGTTTGACGTCCATAGGCTTTCATACCATCTTTCGCGGTTTCTAGCCTGGAATTCTGCGGCCTGCCCCAATTATCTGGGCTCGGTGGAGGCGGCATGGCCAGGCATGCAGGAGATCGTAATTCATAATGGATCATTGTTACACATTTAGTTGAATGAATGTGCAGGTTTCCTAACCATACTTGCTCTCACCGTAAGAACATTAGTTAGCAGTCGAAATAAGGTATTACCAAAGTAAGTATCACATTATCGTATGTCTCACACACGTGAGTCCTTTACGCACGTTACATTTCTTGCGGTAATGCATGTAAGAGTAAAAGTACGTTTGTTCTCACGGATCCATTTTGAACTTTTATCCAATTAATAACAATTAGCCCCAAAATTATAGCTTCCAAGTAAGATTTGCTTAATTATGTGAATGGGACAAAAAGTTTCAAAATATTATCGCAATGCATTTTTTGCCAGTTAAAAAGATTTGTACTTTTGTTTTACGAGTTTTTACCCAAAGTATTGCTATCGTGATAATTTATTTTCAAATGCTTTTCCTCAATAGTTTAATAAGAGCAATCCGAGTGTAGTAACAACAAAAAAATTCAAAATTATACGTAGATATACATATGTATATAGTAGAGAAATAAATGAATTTGGTGCAAAAATAATATCACAATGATGTCATTTTTATTATGCTGATTTCATTAATGTTAATGATTAATTAAATCAGCATAAATAACTAAGTCAATTTTCTATAGGCCTGCTCTTAATCATTTAGTATCTTAATTATTCACCGATCTTAACGCAAACCCTTTCAACACAATTAACCCAAATGTTAATTAAGAATGTACGATTGTTGTGCTCAAAAACTTATGGAAAAAGAGGGTCAAATATGTAATTGGAAAATGTCTTATTCTGTCAGCTTCTTAATGATGCGATGCGCCAATGGCTCTATTTCTAATGTCCGTATTCTTTTGCATGCAAAATATTTAAGTAAAGTCTTTTAAGGCTTTAGGAAATAAGCTCATTCATATAGTGGATTGAAATTCAAAACTATTATTCATTATTATGGGACACCTCAATATTATTAATAATTTCACAACATTACTTGCCGTCAAATAAATTGCTTTAAAGTAAGTTTACTGCCGCTTCCAAAGCGTTAGTGCAGAAGAAGTGGTAACAAACTGCAATGCAGTATTTTCTTCAATAACATAGTTAACTGACGTTGGTCTGGTAGCGATGATTAAACATAGAACATGCCAGTTTAAGTGCACCTTTCTTTCCGCGCAAATTGTAAAAGTCAAAAGGAAAAGCTTATAAACATTTGGGATTTTTATTTAAGCCTTCGAGTCTTATCGGGATTATTGGCTCTTTCTATTTATTTTTATGAGATTGTACACGAAAATAAATGCATAGCAAATATACAATTATTTTAATACGTATCTCAGATTGTTCTAAACAGCAAGAGTTTTGTCATTTATTTACTGAAAATGCCTTCACATGTGGGAAATAACAAAACGAACGCGTAATTTTAAAGTAACTGTATCAAAATTAAAGTAATTGACAGCTCGGAGCGGAAAAGATAAAGGTCAGAATAATTGAAAAACATTGTGAACAAAATTTATGTTTATATCGTGAATTCCGGAAATTTACGAAGTAAACAAGAAGGAGGTGAGAATGTTTTGTAATCATAATTGAAGTCAGTGAACTTTTGACGCCCTTTATACACAAGGAAGCTTTTTTTTAATAGGTACTTGCCATATATTGTAGGTATACTTTTAGAGAGTGATGTGACATTATTGAATAGTAGCGCTTGACCACGACTTCACTCTCGTGTAAATTGTGCATTACTATTTTTGATTATTATTAAATAGCGACCTGCCCCGGCTTTGCACAGGTAGCATTTAAACACATACAAATTCCTCTTGAATCACTCTTTTCTTTAAAAAAAACTGCGTCAAATGCGTTGTGTAGTTTTAATGATCTAAGCATACATACATAAATAGGGAATTAGGGAAGGACGTGGGAAACGACTTTGCATTATACTATATTGAAAGTGATAAGTATCTATAAAAATAAAATTAGATAGAGTATTTTATCGTAAAACGAAAAATTCGTTTATATTTTATTCCCGCGAAAATGTCGGGAAATACTTTCCCAGTGCTCATGCTTAGATCACATGATTAACCTACATGCCAAATTTTAAATCACTTCATCTTAGTGGCATTCAATGCAAGTCAAGTACTCTCATTTTCATTGATCTCTTGTCAATTTGCACGGGAAGATATGCAGATAGCACTGTATCCCAACTAAAATTTTAAATGTGGACGAACTCGTAAGTTTGTTCTCTCTTCACACGTTATCTATTTTGAACCAATTTTCTTGAAATTTTGCGTTTATGTAAAGAGTTTGGAGAAAGAAAAACTTCATTCTTCCTCCTTAATTCCTCGAATTAAGGAGGAAGAATCTGTATTCTTTTGTAGGTGGCGCTAAATTCACGCGGTCGATGCTGCCAGTAAAAGCTAGTTCGTTATATAGATGGGTAATTGTTAAGAACCATACATTAACATAACTTAGTCTTATACTTCTTTTTTCTTTTTAAAAATAGTCACTCTATCTTTAGAGGTCAGTTAAAAGATATGCCTTGGCTACGTTCGTGAATTATGAGGTCAATTGGAAGTTTAAAAATATGTATTTCCGAATATTACCAACGACGAACCCTCAGATAGTGCCGGTCTTACGCACCATACATTCTAACTTCACAATCTCCTGCCGGTCTGTTTATCACAAAACAATGGGGTTTATATTTCAAAGGGAGGGTCAAGACGGTCTCCGGATTCAGGAGAAACCGGGCTGTATCTAGTAGTGATAGCCATTGAGTTATAAGCGTGGAGTTTACTTCGTGTAGTCTTGATTTCATATGAATATACAATATTATACAGGTTGACATTTAAAACAACTGCATCCTTTTAAACATAGACTATACCCATGCTTCTGAGCCGTTTGAGCCTATTTTTATTTAAATTAAACGTCATCATTTTCACATTTAAAAAACCCTCAAAAACTACGTCATACGCTTTAATAAAGACCAATACAGAGTTCAGAGTAACATAGTTTACTAGCCCATCGTCAGGAATCCCAATTTTGTGGGCTTCTCCCTTAATTCTCTTTACAAATTGCGCGGAAATAAAAGCTAAGAAGTTTTAACAACGTCGTATAACATGCGTCAAAGGCAAAAATGTGCTGTACTTATCTACATTTGCCATCAAAAGACGTTTTTTCAGTAATGTGCATGTCTATTTTCTACAGACAATTGGAAATTATACGAATAGGCGTAATTTTTCTTACGTACAGGAGTTGCTGGTCACACGAAGTTCACTCCATATAGAATAATAAGATAGTCAGTTCGTGTAATTTATTTCAATGTTCCAACCTAGTAGTGATAGCTACCGATACTTTATACCATTGTCCAACACTTCAAAATATTAAGGCGAGCTTCCATAGTCGGTGCCACAAAGGGTTAGTAAACTTGTGCCATTGTGGGCAGACAACGGATGGTGTTATTCTTAAAAAGATAATATTTATTGAAATTCTAAAATATAGCTTAAATAAATGATGAAAATAAATTGAGTTCTGAAATCTAATTAAACTATTGAGGTGACGCTAATTAAAAAGTAAGAAACTAGACTACTTATATAATTATTCGCGTTAAATATAATAAAAAATAAAGTAAAAATATTTTGTAAAGATAGATATATCTTAATAATTTAGTTATTTACCGACTTCAATCTAAGGTCATGAACTAAGAAAGCTTAGTCCAAATTCGTGCAGTGCAGGAATGACTTTTTCATCAAAAAAACTAAAAATTATAATGTGCGTGAGCGAATGCGGACCTAAGCACTTTATCTAAATATTTTTTTTTAAGCGGTGATACATATTCATAGAAATTTTGAGATAAGGCCTAGTGCACAATATAAAATGTAAGATGGCTACTTTATTCAGGTGGTTCCTCCGAGGTCGTAATTTTGACAAAGCCCCGCTTTGTCGACAATCGCCTTGTCTTAGATTCACAAAAACTAGATGTGATATTTCCATACTGGTCCTTCTCTTCCTACGCTGAATGTAAATGTCTAGTCAAAGCAAAGCCTAATCAATTTAGGATTTGTATTTCTGGCGATGGGATTAAGCAAAGAACTTTTTGAACCTTAATTCCATAATTAGGTTGTTTTTGATTTTTGGTTTTATAAGTGTGAACTGTAATAACAAATTACAAAAATAAATTTAAATTCGGTTTAAAAAAAGGAGTTTATAGAATGTTATAGACTTCTCCGATTATTTAATTTTTGGAGAATTTTATTGTGAATTGTCGAAGATTGCGAGTTTCGAAAAAATCGCGAAGATACTAAGATATTTCATACAAATCGAATACAGAACCTCCTTTCTTGAGCTCGGCTAAAAATAGCAAGAATATCTAGGAGCACCTTACATCTTTGAAGACACCCACTCGTAGTTCGCGTAATATCAGCTTGTCAACTCGCAAGCTATTGATAAGCTGTGATAGCTAGATAGTCAGGAAGTGCTTGCAATTTTAACGTATTGTAAGTGGCTTAAGTTTTGTATTTTTATTGTGGTCAAGAACGGTAATAGTTATATAGTGAAGAGTGAAAGATTATTTATGTACTCGTATTGGCTAATGTTCTGTCACCTTGAAAAGAGTGTGGAAAGTGTAATTGTAATTGATTGAATTGAAAATCAGCACCACGTTTTATAACCTTTTCATGGAAAACTTTTTCTGTTCTATTTAGAAGCGTACGTAAGCGTAAGCGTATGTGGGTACACATACCTACATATAATCACGTCTTTATCCCTTAAGCTAAAAGTCTTGTATAGACTGAAAGTGATACATTGTGTGTGGCATACTGATACTTTATGTGGTTAAAGCTTCAATTAGAGAGGGTTTTCAGAAATTTCCACGGAAACAATTAGCGGTATGTTTCATTTTACGAGCGTACTCTAGTATGCATTAAAAAGGATTACATTAAGCATTTACAAAATATTTTTTTTAAAAGCACCTTAATTTTTATTTACACTACCAGAAAAGACGTTTTTCTTAAAGTTTTCAAAGGCAAAGGTCATTAAACCAAATAACATATGAAACTTGAGTATTATGTTGGTAAAGTTGATAACATAATCAAACCAGCAGGGAGTACAACGTGTTTATTATAATACATGACAACGTGCAACCAGTCTTTATTCAGGGCTAACGGTTAATACAAAAGATTTCAACGGGCTGTAGATATGAAGGATGGCTTACTTTTGTAGTATTTCGATGAACTGGGGTTCTCAATCTTTAAAGACTAGAAAAGAGGTGTAATAATTTTTTTACTTATACTGAACAAAATTTCGGAATTGATCGAGTTTTAGAGGTTACAAATACGTAAAATTTTCATAATTTTAATCCACATAAATTAACGTAGGGGTTTGTAAAAAACGCGAAAACGAATATATGCAAACATTGCTCGTCTAATAGTATATGATGGGATAAATTACAAGCAGGCAAGTACAAACGTCGGCTAGGTTTATTCTACAAACAGCAGTCCCGACTTTCTACCGGCCGCGCCGGGGGCGAACTCATATTTCACGCCTGACATAATTTTAAAAGCCCACACAGATTAGATTTTCTAACACCGGTTCAGTCGTGTACTGAACTGTTAGTATTAAACCTATTTAATAAAAGAAGGTTTACTTCAACTCTTAATGTTACAGTAGGCGTGGAAATGACAGGGTTAATGTAAATACTCGTAGGTAGAGATAAATACGAATTTTGTTGAATCAAAATAAAAGTGGCATCATGCCGCAGGAGCACCTCATTATTACAAAAAAATATAATATTTATTTTTTTTGCAGGTATGCCTCTCTCGGATAAGATTTTCAGGTTTATGCAACTGAACGACGAACTCTGTAAGTACCAACGTTTTTGTAAGCTAAGGATAATGAGTTTCTCCATTTGTTTCTCCAGCAGCTCAGCAGTTTCGTGAGTATAAAGCTTGGTATTCAGTGTCGAGCAAACTCAGTCTGACCATCGGATTGGGCTTCTTCTACCTCTGGTATGTTAATTTCATACTTTTGTTTGGTTTGAGTTGCATCGGTGGTAAATACATACATACATAAACTCACGCCTCTTTCCCGGAGGGGTAGGCAGAGACTACCTCTTTCCACTTGCCACGATCCCTGCATACTTCCTTTGCTTCATCCACATTCATAACTCTCTTCATGCAAGCTCGGTGGTAAATAGTTAAAGGTATTCCACTCACAGAAAGTATACCGGTTCAACTTAATCTTTAGTCATGCACCAATGACTATATGTAGTTTACAGTTACGTACATTATTTTCATGGTGTTTGGAGGAAACTGGACGTGCACGTAGAAACAACTGCATGTGTAACCACGATTTAGTCGACAGGACTTAGTCCTCTTCAGACAGGTGGGGATACAACCAGGGTTTACGTTAGGACAATGATTAATTATGAAGACTCAGCTGCAAAATAACTTGACATGGTTTAATTTTGACTTGATGTTGGTTTTTATGATCGGAGGGTTATGTCCCTACAGGTAGCTGTACATGTATTTGAGCTTAGCAAGCTCCTTATTTCGTCTTTTAATTGCACACACTACCCACTCTCTAACCCGCCAATTATCACCAGACAAGCTCTTCGCTGTAAACTACTGATGGCGCACCGATGTAATTATCGATAGTTACAACACTAATTGTCGATACGATATCGCATCGACAGCTGTGACGGAGAAATTGTGTAGCAACACTGCTCTGATTTTGAAATATGATTTACAGCTTTTGTTTTTCTGTTTATTTAATCAATCCCTTTTATTTTAGCCATTTTTTTTTGATTAGATATATGTATCTAGTTATTCTTCATAACATAAAAATTTGTTGTGTTTCTCGAGGAGGTAATTTTTGATTGTATGTATTTGTATACCTAACGTCATTACTTCATCAATATTTATTGTATTTAATTATTTTAAGTCCTAAGAAGTACAGAGGTTATGACAAATGAAAATATACAGTCTCTGCCTACCCTCCGGGAAAAAAGCGCGGTTTTATGAATGTACTGGAAGCTCCAAAAAGTTAAATAAAAGTTTTTCAAGCTACTGTTTTGATATAAGATGTGTGTATTTTGACTTATTAAAATGTACAATTCATTTTATTGTAAAAATCTTGAAAATCAGTCTTTTCATATAAGTGTACGATAGAAAGATAAATCTTTTCATATAAATAAGAGATTTTTCTAAAAAATCAGGGAGAAGAGAGTACCTTAAATGTAATTGAAATAGAGGAACTCATAATAAGCACATGACATTTGGAGCAGTAAACTTTCGTCGCGCGCGGTTGTAACAACCGGTTATTATACATACATATGTTTATTAGTTTTATATGACATACGTAACTTTATTGTTAGCGCAATAGGTGGATATAATATGAGTTATGTTAAGGAGTATGATGAATTTTGTAATAGAGGCAGTAAATTTATATGCATGTATCTTTTTTTTATAACGTAGTGGCTTTTTTCTAAGATGTTGTTTCTCGTAAAAGTTAGTATATTCTCTCTTTATCTATAAACATATATTTTCAAAATTAGTTTTCTAGTCAATTTGTTACAAAGAAAAATACATATATTATAAACGATCAGAACATAAGAAAATATTTTTTTTGTGTCTGGACATACCGAAGCAATCAAAGAGGCCTTTCCTTTCTGGATAAAGGCCTCTTACATTCATCTCCATTTATGGCAGTGTTGGAGAAATTTCGTTATTAAATAAGTCATTTGTTTTCGGCAGTTTAGTGCATAAAATTATGCCGGTAAAAATAAATAAAGATCGCTATTTTCTTTTACAACAGAATATTCAGAAAGACTACCCTTATTATTAAGATTGTATAAGGGAAAGTTGGAAGCTATAATGTTAATTAAAGCTATGTCCAATCCGCAGACGTATTACAGCACTATAAATTTTATTTTCAAATTATTATTTGCCTTAAGAACATTGCTTTCGTTGCTTCATTAAGAAAACAGGTAATAAATTTATTATAGTGAATATTGAGCATCAAGATTATATGTCGTAAATAACAAAAACGTATTACAGTTTCTGATGTTCAGTGTCTGACTTAAAACGAAAGTACGTCAGTAAAAAGCGCGTCCACAACAATCTAAGTATGATAAGATTTCTGTGAGCGCATATAAATTCCTCTTGGCTAAAACTCGGGTATAAATTAACACAATATTACCATGGGAGACGAGAACATTAGTTTCTCTACGAAGGGCACGTTTTGGCAAACCTGCATACTCTGACAAATGAATAATGTAACCATTATCCAATATAGGTTAGATTACCCTGCAAAACTTGCAGTAGTCAGATGCTAATCACTTTAAAAACCTAACCAACCTGATCCAATCTAGAATCGATGTCGTTGGCCAATCAGAGGCTTTTCTCCAAAATGGCGAGGATGCAACCATGAATAGCCTTGGAAAATGATGGTAGGTAATAGGTTCCAAATCTGCTAAAAACAATATGTCCTAAATGATATTTCAGATGATATGTAAAGAATTAGTAAAGGTTTTTAAATGCCTGCATGCTGACACCAGTCCTCTTTGAGCAGTCCGATAAATCATTTTTTCAATTATATAAAATATCAGTAACATTTTGTTTGAATGTGTTGAAGGCACTATCTGCGATCGAAACTAAGAGTACGCCGCAAAGGAGAGAATAGGGCAACAAATCAATTCAGATTTCACAGTTCGAGACAGATGATCATTCCTTCCCTTATAGATCAAGAACCGTGCTGACCTTAGGACCTGCAATTTGCAAATTAAAAACACAACCAGAGGCATGGTTCCGTTACGATTTACTACAAGTAGAACTCGACAAAATTCATAATGGTATCGGTTGTTCGCTCGTGCCGCGGTATCGGGCATTAAAAGCACATTTATTACCGGGCTTACCTGTAATAGATGTGTTAAAATGGCGCTTCATCTACTTTTCTTTTTGTGTATAGGCATTCTTTTTGAAATGTATCTGAGCCTTATGAGGATAAGGTTAGCGTACTGTTCCATTGCGCTACTGGACAGTTTTATAATGAATGTACTTACTTACATGTGTGATGATTAAAATCATAATTTATTTCTATCTGATAAAACAGTAATTTATCATTTATGTATAAGTAATAACGGCATAAGTAAAGTCATATCCCTAGGGTTATTATTAAAGCAATTTTTGTTTAATTGCGATACATGTATCTGAAACAAATTAACACTAAGATTATAAAATATACGAGAGCAATGTAATGCGCAAGTGGAAATTAATTTGACGCTATTAGATATCGCCATAATTTTACAATCACTATTGTCGCTTTAACATACATACAACATATCTCTACGTATTTCTACTCACTATAATCCCTTCGTACCGATTTATTTATCTTCATTCATATTCACAAAACCCTTCATGTAACGCTTTAGGTACGACTTCAAACAAGTTTGTTTTCACATTTCTAATTCAAATTAAATTAATTACATTAGTAACATTTTAGCTGCCCACTAAGTGACCGCGCGGCTGCGCACGCGCCGCTCCCGCCATCTTGTTTAATCTGTGCCGGAGATCGCGGAAAAGCGCGCCAACCTTCAACGACCTTCGCTCTACGACCGTTCTAGGTTAACTTGAAAATGGAAAATCAACCTTATCACGCTTTATATTAAGGTTATTTTTAGAATATGTAAGGTCTGTTAGTTATATCATTTTAGATATATTGCATCATTTTATTTGTGTTGTTGTGCTATAGCTTATTATAATATTGAACCTATAAATCGATCAGTCCCAGTTTATTTAAATTACAACTTGAAATAGTTTTATTGTGACAATATTTTATTGTGATTTATTCATTATTTATATAAGGTTAAACTGTGTCATAATTAGTTAAAAAATTGTATAGAAATATGTAGAGTATTGTAGGGTTTATCAATTTTGGTGGGCATTATTTGCTTTTTAGCTTCGAAAGCATTGAAACATTTTGTTTAATAAATTACGAAAGCTGTTAATATATTATTTTTTAAATTAATTACACTACCTAAATTAATTAAGTAGGTAAGTGTTAGAAAATTAATGAATAAAGATGAAACGAAAGAAGTATGGTAGTGATCGATGCATCTTAGAAGATGTTCCTACCTTTCAAGAAAAAGGTGTGATCATATTGTACATATGTGTGTGTTTAATGGGCGATGTAAGTGTTTTTTGGCTCTAAGATACGATATTTGGTCTTTTAGGCGATGGGCTAGCAACCTGTCACTATTTGAATCTCAATTCTATCATTAAGCTATACAGCTGAACGTAGCCTTTCAGTCTTTTGATGACTATTGGTTCTGCCTACCCCGCAAGGGTTAACGTTAAGATACGAAAAAATTGTGTATTGGATACTTTCACATGCACACACGCAATTCTAAAAACAGTCTTATCACGGATTTTGTTAGTGTATTGTATTTTTTTGTTCTATTTTTTCTCTCGGTTTTCTGACTAAGCATCATCTTTCTCAAATTCTATAAATTGATCAACTGTTCGTCAAATTATTATAGTTTTTCCTTGGAACATTACCATATTTACCTTTAATAATCGTAGAAAAGTTTCATAATCTGTTTACTATACTTGGATTACTGTATAATATGAAAGTCAGGGCAATCAGTGCGACAGTAATAAATCTTAGAAGCAGAGCCACTGCTTCCGATCTGACGTCCGAGGATTTAGTGCTGGTGTGGCGAGCTGATAACTGGTCCACTGGCAACATTGACGTAAATAGAACAAGTATGCTGGACCAAATATTCATTACAAAACATATATACATATCACATCTGTATCCCTTACGGGGTACCCCTTTTATGGCTTGGAAGAATTGACATTAAAATATTGACAGGGTGCTACCCCAAAGCCTTAAAGAAGTATCCCAAGTTTATGAGCCTTTCTTTTTACTAACTTTTACAATGGTAATGCGATGAGAAACATTACAAAAGGACAACTACTAAAACTTGCATTTCATGCATCATGGCCGCCTTTTACGCTGTGGAATTTTGTGAAAAGTTTACTTCGTGCATTTAGATACCTATTTGATTTATGATATAAATATATGTAATAGTGATTGAAAGCGAAATTTAAAATATAATTGTATTTTGAACTTTTCTATTTATAATTACATTTTTCTTAATTGGTGTTTTCGAGACTGTTGGATATAGACCTGTGTATATATGTTTGTATGTATGTATTATATTCTAACTAACTACTTAATCGAAATTACTATCCACAAATGGTTTCTCGTTGCGCTTAGCCAGCGCAATCAGCAACAAAATGGTAATTTTTTAACAACTAATATGAAGTCTAAGCTAAATTATAGAGGTCGGTGGCTTGTAGGGATGAGCCGGGTTATAAATAAGTATTCCGAGTTATATATAATGTAAGCATGTTAATTTAGTTTCGCTGATCAAACGTTGCTTCTTGAAAATAGCAATAATTATTTTTTGAGATAGGCAATTTACGAGTAAGTGTGAAATACTCATAAGCTTTACGTCAATTTAACTTTAGCGATCACAATAATGAGGACCTAAGTAGGACTATGAAAATTTTGATTATGGCACAGCCCAATTTTATTTACTGAAACTTTAATTGAATTGACAGCTTGTTATGGTTTGGTAATTATTAGAGTATTATGGTGCAACTCATACTTATACTGAAAATGTATACATACTCAAACCAGCAAAGTAAAAGTAAAATAAGTGTAAGGCTTTTATGCTAATCTGGAACAGAAGAAAACCGTTATTTTGGAAAAGCCGTTGAATTTTCACTTCTTAAGAATTTCGCATCTACGTTCATCCGCGATGCATTCAGTTTCTGTGTCAGTGTGGACAATGCTCGTTTAAAGCCCAAAATGATTTACTTTTTCTTACTATTTATAAATAATACAGGTAAACGCACACGTAACGTACCTTTATTTTATCTCGGAAGTTTCAAATCATGTAAAAATTATCCATGGTCACCGAACGGCTGAAAACCAGCGGACTGCTGCTCCAACTGCACGACAGAATATTCTTCTACCGCCAACTTGTTAACCCCCACGCGAAAGTTTAAAATTTGTTAAGTACTTCTTAGAAATATGTACAAAATATTGTTCTGTTTGCATTTCGGTACTAATACAAATACAATTAAGCTATCTATTCCACTTATCTCCGGGGCCTTTATGCTCCGTACCTTTTACCTGTGTACCCTGTATCAGGTCGGCTTGATGCAGATAGCCCATTTTAGCTCACAATTGTCGCATCTGGACCATTGTGTAGTGGGAACACAGCCTTAATTGCTAACCTGAATAAATTAAAACCAGAATGTATACAAGATGCGTGGAGGTACGAACTGTCTTGTGGAGTATAGTGTATTGTTTTTTCAAACCGATTTCATAAAAGGAGGTCTTTAATTCGCCTACATGTTTTATGATTTTAATTTTTGGGAGCTTTTTATTTTAATGACTTGTTAGACTTATTTTTACACGCTTAATATTGTCAATTGCTTATAATGATTAATTTTTACTGTATGCTTACAGAATAATAGAGTACACTTTCGCCGAAAAACTGGTGTTGTTGAATTAATTCCGGCTAAATTTATATGTCGCCAGCTATCCAGTAGATAGTAATTACAGCATTTTTTTTTCTTCCATACCTATTTCTAGTAAGTATAATTAAAGAACCCTGATGTTACATGCCTCATTATTTTTGAGAATAACCCCGCTAGTGTTCGGTGTATAAGTGATCAGATAACTTAAACCCCAAAAGTTTGCCACCTTTCCTAACTTATCCATTTTGCCACATTCGTAGTTCAACGATCAAAATTGCGTATAAGCAATACTGATCACATGTAAGTACTGTTTGTTAATTACGAGCCATGTTATATTGTTAACCCTTGTAGTTGCGAAGATACTAAGTTACGAAACAACTATCAAAGCATTTCGGTATAAAACTTAGAATTTTTAGAATTAAATTATGAAAAATTCACAGTTTAAAGGGTTGGTCTGTTTTCAGCAGTGTTTGTTTTATTCTAAAAAATTGTCTATGTTATACTTAGCTTCAATTCCAATTTAAACGTTAGCTATACGCATATACATCTAGTTAATTCACGAACACAAAATTCCAGAACACAAAAGAACTTACAAAAAATACATACTGTGTTTTTAATCGCAAGTCTTCTTGTTTTTATTACTAACACATTTGATCTTGTACATTAACACTTTCTTTTAAATTCAGACAAGAAAATTTCGAAACACCTGTATTAAAGTAACCTGTAGGCGTTGTTTAAACAATAGTTAAACTTTTAACTCCAAAACTTGTCTACAATAGAAAGAATTGTCTAAAGGAACATCAGCAGAACAAAGGACTTCAATCAACGTTCAAGTGGTCCGTAAAGCTGATAATCAATCTAGTTTTACATCTGATTAGGTGCAAATTACAATACAAATA
This sequence comes from Amyelois transitella, assembly GCF_032362555.1. Lineage (NCBI taxonomy): Eukaryota > Metazoa > Arthropoda > Insecta > Lepidoptera > Pyralidae > Amyelois > Amyelois transitella. The sequence continues at coordinate 3,315,949 of NC_083516.1, read as the reverse complement.
GACGAGTCACGATTCAAAAAAACTGTTCAGAACCACGACGCACATCGATATGTCAAACCTTTCAAATATAAACTTAGATATGTGAGAATTATGGTACATTTCTGCTCACGATAATAGAGACTTACAACGTTTACTTATAAACATAACAGTTTTTACAAAACGCCCAACAATGCGTTGTTTGAATGGCCGATAACAGGTTTTAACACATTCACTGTAAAGTGCTGTTTTATGATAAGTTGTACGTTAAGTTAGGACGTTTTTCATTTTTGTTATGAATGACAATGTCTTTGCGCTTACGTCAAGGTGACATGAGATGTTAACTATTGTGTTAGTGCTAAACATCCATGACCTTACGCTGTACAAAGTTCACGAGGTGCAGAAGACATGATCTACTCACACTGTTACATTATGTATGACAATGATAATACTGCTAAAGCAAGTGAGCGGAAAATTCGGGGTAAATCGATGTCCAATATTTCATCAGGTTCATTGGGAGTTCTGCATTATTTATGATGGGATCTCAGCTATTCAGGCGACCTAACTTTTATTATAGCCTTACACGTGCCAATATTAGAATATTAAAGTTCAAGGTCTAATTTTGGACTAATATACTCGTATTGTCTAATTCAGATGCAATATATGAAAAAATTCATATAGCTACTATTGTATAACGTTATTTTAGTATCGACGTATTTGGACTTTCTCCATTGAAATCGATAGTAAAATAAATTATTGCCATAAACAATAAATAATGCAATATCGACCGGTAACCCTTTTACATAACTCTAAAATTGGTCGAAATTTTGTTAGTTCATGACATTTTTATGAAGATGATAAAACGGATTAATAAATTTTCACTCAGCATCGTTCTCACACATTTTTCGCTTTGTGGACCATCTATAAATTTTTAATCACAAAATTATGCGTCTATGACCAATCCTTGGAATTAATTAGATTTATATTGGCGGAAATCCGCTGAGTATTCGACACCTATAGAATGACTTACTAAATCTGCCTACGCAACTACTACATAATAACATGTAAGCAGTCATGATATCATTAGACTGTAAATATGAAGAAAATGTATCATATTATCACGTAACCACACAGGCTGGCATACGTGAAACAAATGGCATCACTACATGACAACAAAACAATAATATTTGGACATTGTCCTTCAAACATGTCAACGCTTATTGTCTCTACTTCCAACCAGAAGCCGTCCCGAGCGAAACGGACGGCCATAAGATATTCCTCATCCCTAAAATAAGTACAAACAAATGTGATAAGTTGCGGGGGCACCACAGGTAGGCTCACACATGCGCATTTGACATGTGACCGCGTGTAGGTACACTCAAACACGATGGTGTATCACCTGTGAACACATATGCGCACGCAATAAATCTGTGTACAAAATGGTTCACGCACACATGTGACGGTTCACCTCGGTAACCTCCACACTACACTAGGGTCGCATACGAGTTCAAAACGGCACACAGTTGCGTTTTCACCTGTTGCGGTGCGAGTGTGGCCGCCGCAGTTTCAGTCGGCCCGGCTGTTTGACGCGCTGAGGTCGTATTGAATGCAATCTACATGTTAGGACCACGTGTGCGTTCTGCATACTGATTCTGAATGCCCCGATTGCGCGCCTCACTATAAACGATAACAGTGCGAACGTGGTTTATTTAAAAAAAAAACAAAGTACTGTGAGTGGACAGTGTGAAAAGTGGTACTGTGACTTTGCCGCTGTGTTTTCATTTGCCAAACTGAGGAATATAACGACCGAAGGAGAATATCTGTGGGAATTCCTGAAAGGTAAGTTGTTAAGTCGAGATTGATGTTCTAAAAAATATTAATATAGGAATTCATTTACTTAATGTTATTAATCTAAGAATGAACTAATAAAACTTTAATAATTTTAAGTAGTTGATAAATAAGGTGAATATTAAATCTACACGTTTTATAAGAATTTCCTGGACATTGTATCATCGTCGTGATACCTACAGACGTCCCTTCGTAATAAAATTGTTAACAATATAAGATGTATTTAAATATTATTACTATCGATATTTCAAATAAGAGATCATTATGTTACACATATTTCATACCTCAATCTGTTATGCTTATCTACGCGAAAATCAACATAACTACTTTAATCTTATTAACAGCTATAAATTATTAATTATTATAATTATGTGCTCAAGGGAAATGTCGCATACAACTGGCTACTTCAAAACTGCTTCCGCATTTAAGGGTGACCAAATTAAGATCACATAGAATAAAGATTTTAATTATAGATAGATTAGAGGGTCATGATTTCAATTTTATTAGATTTTGTTTTGTTGTTCAAGGCTAAATAAAGTGATAATTTTGATACATTACAAAATACTACGAATGATACGCCTATAAAATTTAGCATAAAAAATATTGGCGAATAAGGGTTTGCAAAAAAATTTGAATATTTCTTAATAAAAACAAAACTAAATTGGAAACGTTAAAATTAGTTCTCAATCAAAGACATTTGTGAAGCGTTTTAACGAAATCTAATAATCTTACAAAATTTTAAATAAGGAAAAGACATAATAAAGTAAAATCATATTGCCATTTGCTAGTTCTAGTGCGTGGCATATTTTTAAACTTAAAATAAATGGACTTTATGAGCGAGTCGTGTTGAAAATAATAAGAAAGTAAATGGTTTATTGTTCAATAAAGGAGTACAAAAACGAATAAACACTAATTATTTTTTGCATGACGCAGTGTTCATTTGTTACACAACCCTGAAAACACAACACTCTTACTTCGAAGTCGTGTAAACACAGAAGGGAACCGCTCAATTTTTATATATTATCACCTATTATAAAATGTATCGACATAAAAAGGTTCCCTAATTGAGTGTAATTATCCATATTATTGGTGTCCGTAATGGGTTATACTATGGCAACACTGTGTGAAGCAATAATAGCCTATCACCATACTACAATAGTGTAAGTTGTTAAGTCGAGATTGATGTTCTAAAAAATATTAATATAGGAATTCATTTACTTAATGTTATTAATCTAAGAATGAACTAATAAAACTTTAATAATTTTAAGTAGTTGATAAATAAGGTGAATATTAAATCTACACGTTTTATAAGAATTTCCTGGACATTGTATCATCGTCGTGATACCTACAGACGTCCCTTCGTAATAAAATTGTTAACAATATAAGATGTATTTAAATATTATTACTATCGATATTTCAAATAAGAGATCATTATGTTACACATATTTCATACCTCAATCTGTTATGCTTATCTACGCGAAAATCAACATAACTACTTTAATCTTATTAACAGCTATAAATTATTAATTATTATAATTATGTGCTCAAGGGAAATGTCGCATACAACTGGCTACTTCAAAACTGCTTCCGCATTTAAGGGTGACCAAATTAAGATCACATAGAATAAAGATTTTAATTATAGATAGATTAGAGGGTCATGATTTCAATTTTATTAGATTTTGTTTTGTTGTTCAAGGCTAAATAAAGTGATAATTTTGATACATTACAAAATACTACGAATGATACGCCTATAAAATTTAGCATAAAAAATATTGGCGAATAAGGGTTTGCAAAAAAATTTGAATATTTCTTAATAAAAACAAAACTAAATTGGAAACGTTAAAATTAGTTCTCAATCAAAGACATTTGTGAAGCGTTTTAACGAAATCTAATAATCTTACAAAATTTTAAATAAGGAAAAGACATAATAAAGTAAAATCATATTGCCATTTGCTAGTTCTAGTGCGTGGCATATTTTTAAACTTAAAATAAATGGACTTTATGAGCGAGTCGTGTTGAAAATAATAAGAAAGTAAATGGTTTATTGTTCAATAAAGGAGTACAAAAACGAATAAACACTAATTATTTTTTGCATGACGCAGTGTTCATTTGTTACACAACCCTGAAAACACAACACTCTTACTTCGAAGTCGTGTAAACACAGAAGGGAACCGCTCAATTTTTATATATTATCACCTATTATAAAATGTATCGACATAAAAAGGTTCCCTAATTGAGTGTAATTATCCATATTATTGGTGTCCGTAATGGGTTATACTATGGCAACACTGTGTGAAGCAATAATAGCCTATCACCATACTACAATAGTGTGTGGTTAAAATAATTAACTTTTTTAACGGTGAGATTTTGTGACTACGGCTATATGAGAGAATCTCAAAAAGTGACCTTCCTATAGCCACTGTCAACATTTGGTGTATCAGCTTGAACCTTTTTTACTATTTTATGACTAAGTGAAAAAAGAGTAGAGAAATATATAACTTTCATATGTTATTTTGTTTCTATTTGCGAATGATACGTTAGATTTGATTCAATTCTATAATATTTTTTTATAAAGTTCAAAATTATAAAGCCAAAAACGTATATAAACAAAACTGTATATATATTGGCCATTATGAACATTTTACGTTTCAGAATTATGATTAAGTTTAGCTTTTAGTTTATATCTTAAAAAAAGAAATATGTAATACGATCCCGTCCTTATTACCATACGTTTGCCATGAAAGACGTGTCCCGGAAACCGTACGGTCGTGTCCCTCATTGCCACGCATGCGCGGGAGTGACTGTGTCACTGCGCAGTCTTAGACAATACATTACAAATATCACAATGGATCGGATGTGGGATGGACGGTATTACATACATATATTATAATGACATTTAAAGTGTTTCTTCCATGATATCTAGTAGCGAAGAAAACATTGTGCATGTTATACTCTGCTCTTCCCGAGCAAATTGTAAAACTCCCTTACAAATAACTTGTGGCTTATTTACTTGGAATTCTTCTTTTAGGCGATGGGCTAGCAACCTGTCACTATTTGAATCTCAATTCTATCATTAAGCCAAATAGCTGAACGTGGCCATTTAGTCTTCAAGAATGTTGGCTCTGTCTACCCCGCATGGGATATAGACATGACCATATGTATGTAAATAACTTGTGGACATTACAAAAAGATTTGCTATAGTAGGCAGAAACAACGTTTGGGTTAGTTTGGGTCGTAACAGGCAATTTAGATAGACTGCATAAGCTTGGTTCTTCTTTTTGACGATGGGCTAGCAACCTGTCACTATTTGAATCTCAATTCTATCATTAAGCTTATTAACTGAACGTGGCCTTTCAGTTTTTTAAGACTGCTAGTTCTGTTTACTCCGCAAGGGATATAGACGTGATTTTATGAATGAATAAAACGTGACTTTTGTATGTATCCTGATGTCTTTTGCAATCGGAATACTTATGATATCGATTTATATGAATATAAAGATTACTGTTTGAATATGAAAAATAAATACGTAATTATGACATGTGATGACATTTTCCAACCAGAATAGCGTAAATAACTTGGCGGTCGCGGGTTCAAGCCACGAAGGTGTCAGTTTACAACCACATTTGCACTGGTGTTACTCCTGCCTTGCTCGTATTATTTTATTTATATTTCGTATAACTATAACTAGGTACCATACATAGTTAACTATAACCATCATAATATAGTTGTTCTCTGGCGCTTTCCATAGTCCGTTTTGTAAATACTATGCAAAGTTGCCGAGGTCAGACGTGAGTAGATTTTTTAAAAACCTGACTTAACTAAGATAGTGTGGCGACATCACTTATGTCACACACCAAATGTCAATCATCGCAAAGATATTGACGCGCTCAGTCGATAGCAGCGAAGAATCTAGATCGCGCAATCAAAGATACAACGTCGTAGAAGTCGTTTCCTCAGGCATCACACCTAGCCTGGCGCAAGATCTTCCTTTCAGTGGCGGTCGAGCCAAATCATCTCTCCCGCTATAACAGTATTAGGCGAACCCCGGGCTTCTCTCCAGGAAGGTGAGGATGCAACCTAGACTAAGGTCAGAAGTGCCGATTCGAATGACTGGTACCATTTTGTAATACTTATCCATTTGTATTTGATGTGTATTCAATACGAACAAAATCAATCTTTTTGATTTATAATATTGGTACGGATTGTGACATTTTTCGGTACCTACGAGTATGTTGATGAATTACCGAAATAATTGGCAAATGTTAAAAGTCAGATTAGTTTTTTAGGACATTAGGCGTGTGCTGTAAAAGTTGAATAAAATTTTAAAGTAGATTTAAAACCAGATTAATGGCACAAGTAACGCAATATTTATTTACGACTGAAACCTATTTGGGTAATATTAAATTGATACAATTAATCATGGTTAATTTAGGATGCAAAATAGTTTCAATTTTTTTATAAGTTATTTTTAACCACTTACTATTGATACCATAAAATGAGACTACACTTCGACATATTCTGCTCCCGTCTATTCGGGGGTCTCATATCATATGGCAAATGTCTCATCTTTTCTCTCTTTTTATATCTTAACTTACATACATTTAATCACGTCTATATCCCTTGCGGGGTAGATAGTCAACGGCCTTGAAAATATCTCTCATATATCTATAATCCATAGGCCACGTTCGGCTATTTGGCTTACAGATATATGTTATTTATCTGTTTGGTTATCCAAAACGGTTGAGAGATGATAAGCAATAAATAAGACAATTGCTTTGAAGATGTTCATGAATAAGAGGGCTAGTTTGTAGCGAAGAAAAATACATTGTGTGTGACAAATACTTCTCAGCCCACTGATACGACTAACAAATCAGACAGAAATCTAACCCGAGTCAAGAGAGACATATACTTAATTTTATGTAGAGTCTCATAAACACATCGCCCTTACGATGAGGGAACAAATCTCAAGGAACCGATACTCGAGCAGTTAAATATGTAATAATAATTCTGTATGGATTAGGTTCTCCTGCAAAGATTGCAGAGTTCAGATTGATATCGCTACGTTTAAAAACTTGACTAACCCAATCCTCTATCATGGTCAAAAAGGGACATCCTGGGCACCTAATGTTTTTGTAAGACTTCTCCTTTCTCAGGAAGTCAAAGTCTAAATTAAAGTGTCAAAGATAAGCTAGTTGTTCATGAACTTAACCCTCTTTGTGAGAGAAACAAACAAAGACTTAGGAAACTGTCCGCATTGACGATTGTCAGTCACAGTCTGTAGCACGGATGCCCTGTACGTGATTGGTTTGCGGTATCGAGCGGCGAGGTCGCGCCTCCCATATGACCTGAGGAATGCGCCACTTCATGTCACAGTATAACATATTGTCCATACTACTAAATATTTATTTTTCTATGAAATCAAGCAAATATTTGGAATGTGAGGTTGTTTTTTTTATTTTCGATTTTTAAATTTGTGACGAACTTCGGTTTATATTCTACTTTTGTATACCTGTATAATTATTTTTTTGGGTATTAATATTATTTTACGTACCCAAACGTCTGATATTAACAGTATATTATATACTTTCTTCGTAGATCATACGAAAAATGTTGGTAATTTTTTTAGTGGAGTAGAAAGATTCGTACGTTCCTTGATCAAATCGGAGACGTTCTGGCAAAAGGTCACGTCAAGAGTACCTACCCGAAATCGACGAGCTTGCATGAAGAGATTTATGAATGCGGATGAAGCGAGAGATGTATGCAGGGAACGGGGCAAGTGGAAAGATATAGTATCTGCCTACCCCAACGGGAAAGAGGCGTGATTTATGTATGTATGTAATTATTAAGTAAAAAATAACAATGCACTGACGAAAATAGTATTTTTTTTGTAAGCTTGTAAAACCTTTTCACTTTTTAAAAACTTATAAAAACTACTTTTATAGTGCATTGTAAACTCATTACTCTCTATCCGAGCATAAAAAACTGTGGTCCAGTAACAAATTAAAAAAGAAAGAAAAATAAAAGTTCGATGCGACCAAGTAATCTGAGATCACGAGAAGTTTTTTTAGTGTCGTTCGATCCGCTCAAACAGGTAGAGGTCGCGTCTGGGACCACAGCCACTCAAACCTGGTACCTCTTTGGCTGCTAGATATTTTTCTTCAAGCAACATTATTTATGAATTGCCTGACGAGTTTTCACTATCTAAGTATTGTACGATAAATTAATGCAATTAATTTTTAATGGGCAGTATTTTGTTTTATATGTATGGATAATATAATACCATCATACCAATCTAAATGTGACTTTTTTTATATCAGTCTGCTTCTATTTTACTCTTTAAACAAAGTACATACCCGACCTTACGGTTCTTTTAAGTGCAAAACCATACCTAATGATGAATCTTTGCCAATTGCTTATTTTTTTAATCTAGTTTAAAATTACTTATCTTAATATAATGTTACTAATTATATAAAGCAAATAATGAGGAAAACGTTGATTCGACTAGATAATGACTTAGAAAAATAACCAATGAAAAAGTTTAATTTCTATTGTACTGAACCTAACTCTCCTATAACTTACTTCTATCTTACTTTCTCCTAATTCTTCCTAGCGCAAAGCCTGGTTTCATTCTGACTTCTTTAGAAAGAAGCCCATTCTGTAATTATTTTTGTCAGTCATAAAATAAATTTAATCGTCGGTGAATCCCGAATTAGCCTTTAAGGAGGTCAAGCCCGGTACAACTGAGCTGACCGAAACCTAACTAACACTTGCTAAGTCTTAAAATTTTTATCAATTGTTAAATAAATTCGTTGCCGATAAATATCCAGAATAACCCTGGATAGAGGTCAAGCTCGGAGCGCTCGACCGGATCGCCTGACCTGACCGCAGCCTCACCACCTCTTGCTACGTGACAGCCACGCGGTGGGAATCTTAATGTAACTTGATTGGTCGGTTTCTATCTTGGAATAAAAAATATTATAAATTTTTTACCTACTTAGTTGGCAAAAATTAAAAAGTACGTTCGTCTTGACCTTCTCCTTCCACGGTTCCCAGTCACATTCCCCTTGTATATTTTTGGTTACTTGCTTAGTCAACCTGCTTTAACCCTTTGACCGCCGTGGACACCTTTAGGCGTCCAGCGGAAACTGTCTTGAGACGCCGACGACTTCTTAAGTAGCCGAGATTCGTATCACATTCAAACAAAAAAAAACTTTACTTTAATACTAATCTTATTGAAATAATATCGATAGGTAGCTTGATTATTCGTCAAACTTTGGTTTAACCGAGGCGGAATGAAGAAAAAATATAAAAACACCCATTTAAAGCTTAATTTACAATTACCTAAAATTTAATGAAAATACACTATCAAGTAGCGCCAACGACACCTTTAAGTGTCGCGTAGTGATGGGAAATTGTAGTTTTTTTACAAGTACCTACATTTAATGTTCCTTATGTTATTGTAGTGGGTATTCATTGAAGCATGTTTCTATTGCTCTCAGTTATATGAGATCTGAACTAGTCGTAGTACTGTCATTGCCTAAATATGGAAGAAGAGAGGCCATCTTCGCCGTCGATATTATTCGGATTCTCAAGTCGTAAAAGAAAGTATAGAGAAACAGAAAATTCTAATAATAAGCAGACACAAACAGAATACACTATTACAGACACTATGGTGTACAGAAAAACTACAAAAGAAGGAAATATTTCTTATTCTACTCGTCATTTGCCCGATGTTAATTTCGACGATAGAAGACCGTCCGATAAAAGGAATGAAGACTTTGCAAGGTTGGTGGCTTTTGAATTAGAGCGTTTGCCGGAAAACAAACGTTCAAATGCATATCCGCAAATTTTAAATCTTATAAGATTGTTGAGAGGGGACCCTGATTTGGACCAAGTCATAGAATTTGTACCAATCCAAAGTGAAAGTGAAGGAGAAGAAACGGAAGAAGAACAATCAATACCACTCAATATAGCTCTGTAATAATTGTTAATCGTCGGTAATAAATAAATATTAATGTTGTTGAAGTTTCGTATACAAGAGTGTTTTATATTAATTAATATTATTATATATAATAATAAATAATAATATATTAATTTCCTAAACCTCTAAATATTTAGCATCATAAATAATTATTAAGTAACGAAATTATTCATCTTTTTCGTAAAATCTCAATATTATAATTATATACCTTCATTTTATCGATAAAAATTACGGACGTTTCTAGATAATTTTACAATTAACGTCCCCTATACGCCACGGACACCTTTAGGCGCCCGCTTGTGACGTCAGAAGCGAAAGCAATTTATCGACTAGTGCTTGCAAGATGTGGGTAGAAAAATAAATAAAATATATCGAAATACCCGTGAATCATTTGTTGGTTTATATTCATATTGTATGTAGCATTTCCTGTGGATAAAATTAACTTTACGATGGAAAATGACGATCTTATTGCAATTCTGGAAGGAGTGGAGAATGCCGAACAATTTATTGCTATTTCTGATGAAGATTCAGATCTATCAGATTTTGAGGTAAGTTTCAGTAATTACTTACACTCGTATTCATAAAACTTGTCAAATGTTTAATAAGCCTTCTTTAGCTAAAGTATGTTTTGTCCTTACCTCACATTTAAAAATTTTACGTTGAAAGAAAGTGACAAAACGTACTTTAGTTAAAATAGGCTTATTAAACGTTTGATAATTTTATTGAATAAGGAGGTTATAAATTAATAGCTACATATATGACTATTACTTTTTTCATTATACCTTGTTGTGTGCTTGGACTACTCAAAATGAAATACCAGTAGAAAGATGTGTAATGAGAATGATTTATTTTACAAAATTTACATGAATTTATACAATATTAATTAATTTCACACCTAATACGCGTCACAGTGTAACTCGCGCGGTGGTGGGGGGCACGCAGCACAAAGCGCGGCGTCGCGACGCGTAGTAATCTCTGTGGTACTTGTATGTGAACTCCACATTATCCCCCTTCAAGCGAAGCGTACACTAGGTTTGATTTTTCTTCCATATCTTGATGTCTTCGAATTAGTTAATGTCTCCTGTGTTCTTGGCTTGTTCATGACAATGCGTGGTTTTGGCGCACTCGGTGTGTGAACCGACGGCGCGCGCGGACCTGTGTTTGCCGCGGGTGCGGGTTCCGAAGAGTGGGGATGGCTCTGTTGCGCGTTCGCTGCTATGTTGTCGTCTAGATTGATTATGTGCGCCGGTTTGAGTCGATCTATGGATATGTTGGATGCTCGTAGAGGCAATTCAATCTTAAAATGTTTGCTGTGTCGCTCAATCACTTTGTATGGGCCGTCATATGGCGCTGTTAACGGGCTTCTTACGGTGTCATTGCGAACGAATACATGACTGCAATTTGACAATTCCTTATATACAAAGAGATTCTTGCTCGATGCGATTTTTCTCTGTACAGGTGTGAATGTTGACATTGTCTCTGTAAACTGACGGATGAATTCGGCGTCTTCATTCTTTGACTTCGTAGGTACAAAGAAATCGAACGGGACTCGTAGCGTAGAACCATAAGTCATCAGTGCAGGACTAGTGTTGTCATCACGAAGTGCAGTGCGTAAGCCAAGCAAAACTGTGGGTAAATCTTCTTTCCACTTTGAAATTGCGTCTCTGGCCATCAATGCCGCCTTCAATGTGCGATGGAATCTTTCCACTTTTCCATTAGCTTGAGGATGATAAGCTGTAGTTCTTATGCGCCTTATACCACATTTCTTCATTAGTGCATTGAATAAAGATGACTCGAACTGTCGGCCTTGGTCCGTGGTGATTCTTATGGGACATCCAAATCTCGATATCCATCCTTCGTAGACAGCTTGAGCAACAATATTGGCGGTGATCTCTTTGACCGGTATAGCTTCCATCCAGTTTGTATTGCGATCGATTATCGTCACGAGATAGCGGTAACCTTGCGAGATCGGCAGAGGTCCAACGATGTCTGTATGTATATGTTCAAATCTTCTTGCCGGTGAAAACTCGCCCAAGGGACTGACTACGTGTCTATGAATTTTCGCACGCTGACACCCAATGCAGGATTTGGCCCATGTTCCGACGTCCTTGTTTATCGACCAAAAATATTTTGAAGTCATTATTCTTCTCGATGTGCGTATTCCTGGATGGCTTAATTCGTGTTGCGCTTTGAAAGCAGCGTAACGAAAAGCTTTCGGTAGATAAAGTCGATTTTTTCCCGTCGATGTTTCGCATGTGATAGGTTGAGTGACGCCTGCAAAAATTTTGTCGGCAAAGGTTAACTTTGGATGTTTTCTCAAATCTTGCAGGGTGACATCTTTTCTCTGTTCTTGTGATAATTTTTCGTAATCTATCCATGTGAGCAATTCTATTTCTTCTATACGTGACATGGCATCCGCAGCTTGGTTTCTCTCTCCATGTATGAATTTGATTTTTGTACAAAACTGGCTAATATAATGGAGTTGTCTTTCTCTTCTCGGTGTGTCACTGCTGCTCGGCGGTCTTGTTAAGGCGTTTACTAGCGGCTTGTGATCGGTGTAAATAGTTATTTCACTCCCCTCTATAAGTCGACGTAGGTGTTTGACAGCGGTGTACATAGCTAGTAATTCGCGATCGTACACGCTGTATCGCCGTTGCGTTTCGCTCATAGCCTTTGAGAAAAATGCGAGTGGTTTCCATGCATCTTTTTCTTTCTGTTGTAGCACTGCGCCCAAACTGCAGTCAGATGCGTCGGTCATCAATGATAACGGTGCACCGGGCATTGGATGCGATAATGTGGTGGCTTCGAGAATGCTTTGTCGGCATGTATCGAAAGCTGTTTCTGCTTCAATTGTCCATATTATCGGCGTCTTATCGTTTTTCTTGGCGTTATGCAAGTACTTGTTCAGTTCATATTGATGTTCAGCTTGATGAGGTAGGCAGTCACGATAGAAGTTGACCATGCCGAGAAATCTTCTGAGATCTTGCACAGTGTTTGGCTTCGGATAGTTAGAGATGGCGCGCGTGCGTTCATCGGTCGGTGTTATCCCCTCCACTGAGACTTGATAACCGAGGAATTCAATTTTGTTTCTTCCGAATTCACATTTCTCGATATTTAACGATACTCCATATTTACTTAGGCGTTCCAGGACTTGTTCTATGTGCTTTTTGTGGTCATCCGGAGTATTTGAAAATATTAATAAATCGTCGATGAATGAATATACGATGTCATCCAAGCCTCGCAGTACCTCGTGCATGAATCTTTGGAATGTTTGGCTTGAGTTTCGTAGACCAAACGTCATGCAATTAAATTCGAAGAGTCCAAACGGTGTAATTATGGCTGTCTTTGCTTTATCTTCATCTTTGATTGGGATCCAATAGTATGCCATTTTCAAGTCCAATTTCGTAAATATTTTCTTATTGTGCAATCTGTATGTGAAGTCTTGAATTCTTGGTATGGGATAACGGTCGGGTACAGTCACGGCGTTAAGTCTTCTGTAGTCTCCACAAACACGAAGTGAGCCATTTTTCTTAGTGACGACGTGCAATGGACTTGCCCATGGACTTTTGGACGGTTGGCAAATACCCATCTCCATCATTTTCTCGAACTCCATCTTGGCTGCTTTGTACTTGTCGGGTGGTAGGGGTCGAGGCCGGGCGAAGAGTGGGGGGCCGGTGGTTTCGATGTGATGTGTAACGCTATGTTTTGTTGGTTCTCTCAATGACATCGGGCGTAGTACATCGGGATATTTTTTTAAGATATCTTGATATATGTGATTTTTGTCTATGATGTATACTGACGGCTGATCACTTGTTGTTTCTATGACTTCTATCTTCAAATCGGTGACGCTGTCTATGAGTTTCTTTTGATGTAGATCGACGAGTAACTTGTGATTTCGTAAAAAATCTGCCCCCAGTATAGATGTCTGTACGTCGGCAACGATGAAAGTCCATCTGTATGTGCGACGAAGTCCTATGTTGAGATCTATAGTTTTCTCTCCGTAGGTTCGTATCGGCGTATTGTTCGCTGCGTACAGTTTGTAGGTGTTGCTCGGAGTTTGTTTTCTGTTTCTTGCTGCTAATACAGATATGTCTGCGCCGGTGTCAACGAGAAAACGCTCCTTTGTGTTCAGCTCCCTGATGCAGAGGCGGTTACTCCCTTTAATAACACCAACGCCCGCCACCGTCGATGTTGCTTCTAGTTTTCCGACCGTCGTCGAGCGCAGGGTGACTGGCATTTTCTGGCCCTATCACCGAAACGATAGTGGTAGGAGCACTCCCATTCTGGGTCACCTGGTTTTCTTCCATTTCTCGACTTCGATCTTGTTGACGATTTGTTTCGACGGGGGTTTCTAAAGGGCTGACGACCACGAAATCTGGATCGATCTTCCTTGAGAGCGGCAATCTCGAGTGTAAGCTTTTCTATTTGTTTGCTTAATACTTGAAATTGCAAATTGTTTTGTGCTCCGCTGCTGCTTCCAGGGGTTGCATCCTGTCGAATTTCTGCTACGGTTTGTTCTGTGTGCTCCATCATTTTGTCTGCCATCGTGGCCATGGTGTCGAGCGAGGATTCTGTGCTGACAGACAGCACGGCTCGTACTTGTGACGGTAAATGTCCCATCCACAGAACTTTCAGGGCATCATCAGCGACTTTTGTTCCGGATAAATCTCGCATAACACGAAGAAGTTGTGAAGGCTTCTGTTCTCCCAGTTCTAATCCTCCTAACAGCTTTTGAAATTGTTTGGACTCTGATTCCTCGTACACCGACAACAATCTCTTCTTCAGAGCCTGATATTTTCCAGCAGATGGGGGATTGCAGATGATATCGCTCACTTGCTCGATGTCTGTTCTTTCTAATACGGCGATAACGAGATTATATTTCTGATCTTCACTGGTCTTGTATGATGATACCACGGCCTCAAATTGTGCAAACCACAGTTTCGGTTGTGCTCGCCAAAATGATGGTATTCTTGACTGAAGAGAAATGGTGGAGACTTCCCTTGCAACTGCTTCCGGAGAGGCGGACGCGTCAGTATATTCTTCCTTTCTTTCCATTTTCTTGAATATTTTTCTTTTTTTTTTGAATCGGGGTCACCAATTGTTGTGTGCTTGGACTACTCAAAATGAAATACCAGTAGAAAGATGTGTAATGAGAATGATTTATTTTACAAAATTTACATGAATTTATACAATATTAATTAATTTCACACCTAATACGCGTCACAGTGTAACTCGCGCGGTGGTGGGGGGCACGCAGCACAAAGCGCGGCGTCGCGACGCGTAGTAATCTCTGTGGTACTTGTATGTGAACTCCACAACCTACTTAATGTAGAAGTGTTTTTTAGGACCCGACTACTGAGGAAAGTCAAAACATTTCTGCTGGAGAATATAGTTTTCAATGGTCGTCCGAAGCCTTCGAAATTAAAAACGAGCCGTTTGATGATTTTTTTAGCGGTATTTCGCCGTCAATGATTTCGTCGGTCTCATCAGAATTGGATATTTTTTTACATTATTGCAATGAAGCTTATGTAGAAAAAATTGTTGAATTTACTAATAGTTACCAGCAATATGTTGTTAGACATATTGATATAAAACTTCATTCAAGATTAAAAAATTGGTATCCTGTAACAGTTCCTGAAATGTATACATTTTTCGCTGTGTGTATGCTAATGACAAGAAACAGCCGGAATACGATTGAAGAACACTGGTCTACTAACCCATACTTGCATTCCGGCATATATGGTAGTCTTATGTCGAGAAACCGGTTTTGTACAATTTTAGGCATGTTGCATTTCTGCCAACCAGGCCCTAGGACTGAGGAAGAAACTATATTGTCAAAAATTATTTACCCAGTAAATCATGCTCGTCAGACATTTAAGAATAGTTTTATACCATACGAAAAAATTTGCATTGACGAAAGTATTGTACCATTTAAAGGGCGACTTCTTATTAAACAGTATCTTCAAAAAAAAAGAAATCGTTTTGGTATCAAGCTCTTCGTTTTATGTGATGTGTTGTCGGGAATAATTTTGGATTTTATTGTATACTGCGGCAAAGACACGGAATTAACACATTTTGATAATTTAGGCGCAAGTGGCTCAGTAGTTGCAACACTTCTAGAAGAATACTACGGTGTTAATAGGAAATTTACCGCTATCATAATTTTATCGTGCTCGTGGACAACACTATCGATTTAATAAATTATCTCCGAAAAGATACACCACTGACGCCACGGACGACTAAAGGAGTCGCCTAGTGATGTGAAAAATCGATGTCATTGAAATCATTTAAAAGGTTTTTTTTATGTGTTTATATATTTGAATTGCATTATTTTTGGTTAAAATCAAGTAATATGTATTGTTTGATGTTTATGTGTGGTAACGGGAAAAATTAAACAAGGAATAAATAAGGTTCGTTTTTTTTTTAATATTTTTTCGATAACTATTTACCCAACCCTATCCTCAAAGTGCCGCCGTTTTCGCAAAAAGTACCCGTGGCGTCGGTGACACGTTTGTCGGTTTTGCTTATGGCGGTCAAAGGGTTAATTCATCCTCTCCATATGATCAAACCGTCTTAGCATTTCTTGTAAATATATGTATTATTCCTTCTCGTAATGACCGAATTGAGATGAAAAATTTTTGGATGGCAGTTAAAATGCATTTAAATCCAATATGATAGGGTTAAAATATATTACTCAAATATTTATTTCCTATAATAAACAAAAATGTGATGTGATAATAAATAACGTAGTTATGTCTTATCACCGAAATTCCAAAGCACGCAGCCCACTTAGTATACAATAAGTTAATTACTGATACGGTAGGTGTTAAAATCCAATTTGTACTAATCGCCGTTATTTGGCGTGGGCGCTAGATGTCGCTGGAAAGTAGAATGTTATCGAAAGGAGTATTTATTGGACCAAGATGAAGTCCAATAAATATTTCTAATTTATGAACAGGTTAGACAGACCTTCAGGCTGACCATTTTAAAATAAGAATATTATCTCTCTTATCCTGAATCGTTCGTTGTAAGTATTTATAGTCAAGATTCGTCAAAAATAATTTTACGAATAAAGGAAAGGCTTCGTTTCTGTGTCAGATATTTTTCAATTCACACTATTGATTGAATAAAGCTAGATTAGATAGTATACTATATATTGAATAAAGCTTTGATATAGCATATAAATAGTCTTTAATTTTTGGTTTTAGGAAGCCAAAAAGAGTCACGTGATACAGTGGCGTGGTAGTGTTCTGATTTATTAAGGCAAAGTGTTTTTCACAGGACATTTTACTATCTTTTTTGTAGCTTTATTTTTATTCTAAAT
This sequence comes from Amyelois transitella, assembly GCF_032362555.1. Classification (NCBI taxonomy): domain Eukaryota; kingdom Metazoa; phylum Arthropoda; class Insecta; order Lepidoptera; family Pyralidae; genus Amyelois; species Amyelois transitella. The sequence goes on along the minus strand of NC_083516.1, from coordinate 3,298,820 downwards.
CAAGTGATTTGACTCGGTGCAAGGTGCAGGTCGACACTTTTTTTCCTTTACTTTTATTCCACGTGTCGCTTGACTGGGTTTTCGGACTTTTCGGTATTTTCCATAAAAAAACATGAACTTACAAAATCATGACCCTCTACCAAACTCCGAGACGTAATTCTTGCTGAATAACCCCACGTTTGATTTATTTTTCGATCGAAAACCCTTACAAATCTCTATGACCAACCTGATCCATGACGACCCAAGGAAACTGATGTATTGTCGCATGAACGCGACCGCGTTTTTGTCGCATGCGACATTTTTCGGCGTCTTCGCTTGCTAGACAGGTGTGGGTCACGCCTGGGCTTTGATAGACGTCACGAATACTGAGACAAGTGTCAAGACCCGATTTTTTGGGGAATTTTAATTTGATCCGGTGCAGGTGGAGGTCACGACTCGATTACTGGGATTTTACGATTTAAGTATAATTAAGTTGAAGTTCTCCTTTATTCAATTAATATTTTAAGTACATAAGACTTAGTCATTTCACTGTCAAAGAATGTAATATGTAACACTCACTCGTTCACTGGCTCATATCAAGCACTACCAATAAAGATAAAAAATAATCAGGAAGGTAGATTGTAACTAGGAGACGCCATTTAAGAAATGATTTTTTAAATATCCCTCAGGAACGGAAGATAACGAAATTTATCTTTTTAATCTAGTTACATTAAAAATTAATCTAGTGAACACACAAAATACATAATTTCTGATTACACTCCTAGAAATAAGAAGCTTAGGTATAAAGGATGCGATTTAAAAGAACAAGAGTTATTCGATTAAGCGTGTTACCTACTTGTCGCTACGATCACACACGCACAATCGTAAAACAGTAACCAATGATTGACTACAAATTTGGGCAAAAATATTGTATATATATTGTATGTAACGCGATTATTTTTGAACCGTCGGTCTAATTTTGATGAAATTTAAAACTTAAATAGGAACTGCCAATAGAATTTGTAAATTCATGAGGCATCAAAATCGTGCAATTAGTTTTTGAGATATTCACAATTTCGTTAACAAAAATAAAGTGCTCGCGAGGTTTTAGTTCGCCGCGAACGACCAGTAATAACATTTACGATACTTACATTTAATATGTACAATAAATTAAATACACAAGTAAATAAAATCGTATTAGTTTTATTATAATCGCGCTAAAGTGTAGGTAACGTTGTATTAGTTACCTACTGATGAATCTTTTTTTTTATCGAATTATAGTACTCGTATCTGTTTTTATAGCTTATGACATAAAATTCTACTATTTTGTAGCTTAAAACTTTACGAAGCTCTTATCAGATGACCAGTGCGATCTTTGTCGGTTTTATAACCGTGATCTGAATTCGTTGATTCTCATTAAATATTTATTTGATCCGGTTAATAAGATTTAAATCAGAGTCAACAACAACAAACAACACCTGAGTACTTCGAACCACTAACAATGATTCTCCCATTAATTGTCGAATGACAAAGCTGACTTTTTTTGCGATTTTGATATTGGCCCATAGAGCAAGTAAGTAAAGGGTGTATTTGATACTAGTAACCCTGCAAATTTATCGCATATTACAAACTGGCTAACAGATTTACAAGTCTTTAGTAACTCGCATAAACTACTTAACATGGATTTTGCCTTGGATTTCATTATTCTGTTATTGTTGTCGATCTACATATGAACTGAGTTAAATTTTATTAAGTGCCTTGTTAAACTTGTTTGATTTCATTACCTACTGTAAATTACAATAAACATATCAAAGTTGGTAACATGAAGTGTACATAGCCTTGCAGGTTAATTATAATTAATGTTTTTACAAATTAAAATGTTAATTATGAATGGAAATTAAATTAAGATATTCTTAATAAAACTAATGGAATACAGTTAAAAAACTGGGACATGCATCAAAAATAATTTTCAAACATTACTTATTATATATTCAAATTAAATGTCCGTAATTTGAAGAAAGTGTTTACTAACTACAAGAAATTTATTATTTAATTAATAATGAAAAAGCGTAAGTCAATGTGACCATCTTTCCACTTGTCAAGATACGTCCTTTTCTTTATTCAAATTTAACAAATTTTTCATAAAAATGTGCCCCGACTATAAGTACCTATAATCTCTTTAATTTGTGACCCAACGGTCATTCACGATGATTTGAGCCGAGGTGGGCGAGGTCGCGAAAATCGGAGCGAAAGTCAGGTGACGGGCGGAACTGAGCCTGCTCCAGTTGATCGAAGGTTGTATCGAAAGAGATCCAAAAATGGATGATAAATGCCCCGATATATCGGCTTTTGGAGCAAAGTTGCGTCACGTCAAGGCAATTATTACTTTTCATGAAGTGCCTCGTTACCGGTCACGCACGAAATAATAAACGCGAACTCTTATAAAAATACGAAATTGCATGTGCGAAAATATCCCTGCAGGCAATAGGGTCAGTTTTGAACCAGTTTATGCTCTGAATTATGGGTTATTTGCTGATGAATTTTAATTTGTGAATGATTTGCATTTTTGTGCATATACAATTATATATTGTGTGTGTATCCACCATTTCACTGTAAGAACAGTTCAATTCTTGTAGCCAATTTTAGTAGGTACCACAAATACAACACACGCCATAGGCGTTTAGAATTTTCTTGTATTGAAAAAGATGAAATAAGATAACTAAATGAACAAAACTTCTTATATTTACAACATGTTAGACAATGATTTTGATTTTGTTACACAGCTTCTTATGAATCATGTGATGTGCAAATCCTGCCTTATCACTTTACAAATGTTGTGTGATATAAATAAAAATTGCTAAATATATCTTTAAGAGTTTTATCTGCTTCTAAATCCGTGTTCTTTACAGAGCATAGAGATAACGCGAAGCCTGTCTCGTGTGTAGATAATCATCCGCCATTACAGTTTACAATAGAATTGGGCAGCCCACAAGCAGAAGCCGTGAAATTGCGCTTTTTAAATACTTTCCATTGCTTGTCGTTTCACGTTATGACGGTAACGTTTGAGGCATTTATAAAGGGATATGCCTACCTTTTTTTTCTGGGATGAATGAATGTAAACAGTTAAATTTACATTTAATTTACAGTAAATATATTTTTACAAGTATGAAAATCACAATACGCGTAATACACACTTATTGCAAGTGCAAATTCTAATCTAATTCCGCCAGCTATCTAAGTTAAACAAACCTTATCATTGATGATAAGGTTCGTGAAACAACCTCCAAGTCCGAAACGCAGTTCAGTGACCTTTGCTTTGTGCAAATCATTAATATTCTTGTCAATTGCAAGGCACTGCTTGTAATGTGACCATTTTGGCCTGGAATGACGGGATCTAGTTGAGCAGTAAACATAGCTATTAAAACTGGAAACTATGCTACCAAGCCAGATACAGTTAAATTTGGATTAGAAAAACTATGTACCTATGTGCAGTGCACCTTATAATTTGATAAAAAAAAATGGACAGCGTCACTTCTGTACTTAGTAGTATTTTATTTTTATCTGCCAAAACCAGGTTTCATAATTCTTCACTTTTAATTTTTAACAGTTTATTAGAAAATTTCGAAAATTTTTGTTTTGGAATAAAAATGGATCGGATTTTCAAGATATTTTTTATATATATATCAAATGAGCTTCTGTCATTTTGATTTTCATTATAAATAAGATTAAATCAAATAAAATTTAAAATGAATGAAATATCTAAATTAAATCATTAAATTTAGATTTTTCATTTAGGTGTTGTGGATTCAATGTCATCCGTCCCGAGTCCATCAATAAACCATCCATCAAAACTTGACCTTCGAATCTTGTGATAATTGACAGCCCGTAAGGGATAAAGGCGTGATATGTATATGTAGGTATTTCAATAGACTGTGGTTAGGTAATTATAGCGGAGTCATTGCTATTCTGGTCAGTTGCATACCGCTGACATGCGACCTCTTTGACCCGGGTAAATGACCGGCCTATGTAGAGCGGTGCCGCTGGGACCACTTTCCTAAGGTCGGTTTGTAATTCTTGACGCATATACACGACAAATGTCAGGTCATGCGGTTCGAGTACCGTCGGAAGATTCGTCAAATTCCAGAATTAAATTTGTTTAGACTATCATTAATCGAAAATACGAGTGTGACTGCGTGGAGTAAGACTGTAGCTCCGTTTGCGTTGAACTGAAATTATGTTTTCCCGTTTACGTGAAAATTCCACAAAATAGGTAATTTTTTTATTTACCAAATGCTATATTCATATGAAACATAATGCAATATTTCGCAAAACTGTTTACACAGTTTGACGCCTGTCAGTCTTATTTCAATTAATTTAATTTCTTAGCTCGTTTATCCACTGTAAAGAATAAACCATATTTAAAAATTTCCTTTTTGAAAAAAAATTGAAAGCTTTTAAATTTCATATTTAAGCTACATACAATAACTATTCATTTGGTTCTGTGCCTACCATAGTTTGGTCCAGTGAAAGGGAGTGAAGTTAATAATTTGACAGGCCAATTATAACAGTGCTTCCGACAAATGTATAATGAGCCGCCGCTATCACTACAAAGCATAAAGGATGGACGCATAGACCGATAAAGCTTGTCTGGTTTCAGTTATCCATATAATTTGTGTCGGCGTGTGAAATACACATTCGTTATAAAATAGGGATATAACATAAATATCCCGACTTTGGGTGAACGTGGTAGACCGGCTCAATAAACACAAGTATCAGTGTTTTGCTAAATAGCAATTGACATTAAGGACATCAAATTAATTCCATAATTTTTTCGAATACATACTTTAATAAAAAAATGTCTCCTTTTTTAACGGCGTATTTCCAAAACTGCGAGAGTTCAAGTTCTAAGACGAATTTACTTTAAAAACATTCACGGGTAAAAAAATCTTATGTAGATTTTGTCTACTGTATGCCAATAACATGAATAAAAAAATATTGCCCGTTAAAGTTATAGGCTGAGAAAAATGATGATTTTTTTACGCTTACTAAATAGATAAAGTCGTTCTATCAAAATAAAATCGATTAATTTCCCAGGATATCGAACGCGCGACGGTGACGACTCGTATATGGGCATTACATGTCAATTTAGCGTCGATAGGAGTTACGAAACTGGATTAAACTGGATTCAGTCGGACTGACGTTCGGATATTTATGGGGCAAGTGCGACAATGGGCCTAATTGACGTGTAATCGGGTGCGATCGGTTAACGAAGAGACCGGTTGTGACACTTGGCTAGTCGACACTGACCCGGGGCCTAGTGGAATGTCTTCCAATTTCAAATAAGATTTCAATTTATTTTTTATAAGAATATTCGTGCAACCAGCCAAGAGAACTTCCAATTCTTATAATTAGTTTATTTAATGAAATTTGAATATATAACGGTATTTGAAAATTGGTTTATTTGCCTGATTCTACTACTTTCATACAACCATTTTCGCTTAAATAAAAATTATTCTATCACTATGTTATGGAATTGGTTCCAGTTTTGTCTGTAAACTGCGAAGGAGCCAATCTAAGATTTATGAAAAAGTTTAATTTCCTAATTTTAAGTTAAACATACTATACTCGTATAAAGATAGTTACTTATATAAAAAATACAAATAATTTTTATAATCGCGAGCTTGTTAAAAAAAGTATTAAAATCAAGATCTTATAAAATTGAATTCAAAGTTAAGTATCTGGCACTGCGTCTAAAGCAAAATCAAATTCAATAACACAAAGTAATTTGTACCGCTTCTAGTTATTAAATAACTCGAGTTTCTTTACAGTTGTCTTATCAGCACATTGTCGGAACCCTATTCTTGGAGCTGCTCGAGTCCTGACAGGAACAAACCACGTTGTTAATTAATAGTGGGCGTAAAGATTTAATTAAAATTAACTCGACTTGTTGCAACCCGTCCGCTTCCAACCGGTCGCTCTGGTAATCAATGAAGACTATGTTCAGATAAAGTGTATTTATATTACGTGTTTAGTAATAAGTACATGTAAGTGCCGTGTGGTTCCCGACACCAATTGAAAAAAGATTAGTACCACTCCATCACTTTCCCACTGATATCGTAAAAGGCGACTAAGGGAAACTTGGGATTCTTCTTTTAGACGCCAGATTCTTCTGATGTATATGAAATTTAAAATATATGAAGGATTATACATCAAAATCGGTTAAGAAGTTTTTAAAATATTCATTATTTAGAAAAATTTTAAGTTTTTGCGAGGGTAAAGATCGCGGCGAACAACTAGAATAAGTAAATTTATATGTAATTTATTATAGAATAGGTATCTAATAATTAGGTATATTTTTCATTTTGATCTCATCAAGAACCGAATTAGCAACTTTAAAGACAAAAACGTAGTGCAACAGCCATAGAAATATTGTCAATTTTTTTTAATACACGTCATCTTTGTCACTCGCGGCTCTATCCATCTTCAGTTTTGCGAGCCCTAAATCCTTTTTGACTGCCTACAAAATCTCTTTTGTTTCTGTATTTTCCCTTTAATTCTGTATGTCATCGTTACCGTCATACGAGTATTGCGTTGTTCTCAATTTTTATCAAACGACGCTTAATAAAAGCCAATTTACGATCACAGCAATCAGCGTAAAATTAAACTCGATCGCTCCTATAAGTAATTATGACACTACATATAAAAATTAAACGCATTTCCACCCGGAAAACGGTTTTCGATCGAGATCAGCGTTCACGTCGAAGAAACCATTAAAATATAGTTTATGCGTCCTGCCAGAGATAGTTTCCGTCGAACAAATTATAACCAAGATTTAACAAATTCATTAGCATCTAAGTAAACATGTCAAGTGCGTAATAAAAGTCGACCCGTCGTGCGTAAATTAGATATACGGTAAAACGTCACACTACAAATCTATAGTAATTTACAAGCCATTTTATAACGACATAAAACTCCAAATTTTTACTTTAGTGGAAAAATAGAGATGCAACGGAAGTTGTGCGGCATGCGTTTTCTTTTAAATAAATTGGTAGGTATTATTTCGTCTATGAATAATAATAAACGCATTTAGGTATAATTACAAAACACCTTTTTTCTGTTTTAAAAATAAAGTAGAATTCTGCACACCGAGGTTAATAAAACTTAGGTTGGAATTACCAAAGCTTAGTTTTGAATTGTGTTTATGTAAATTGTTGAGGTATTTTCTGTAATCTTTATTATTTATTTAATTCTTTAATATCACAGCTTTACAGAATAATTTTATTGCCGTCTTTAAACATAATTAAATTAACAGACACTGGTTAAGATTCGAGTTATTTGGAATTATGAACGAATATTAAACTTGTATGAAATTAATGACTGAGATATATTTAAGTCTCTGCATGTTTCTTCTTAATTTAATCTGAATATAACTACGACGACGAAAAAATATAGACAAACTAACTGCGTGCTAGAATATTTTTATGATTTTTTATTTTATTATTTTTTCACTCTATATATTATAAAGTAAAGTCCCTTTTTTCCTCCTTCTCTGTCTATATGTATGCGCTAATCTCAGAAAGTTGTGGACGGATTTTGTACCTATTTAAAATGTTGGAAAGAGGGTTTCTGAGGTAAGTTTATATCTATAAATGCTACCTGTGAGAAGCCAGAGCGGGTCGCTTATATAACAATAACAAATATTATATCCATGCATGCATCAAAGTGAACCGATACATTTGTTTTGAGCATACGATAATATATGAAATGTTATAATAATTGACTTTATGTGTGAAATCTAAGCAAAGGAACTCTTCCTTAATCTGGTTACTAAGTCTCTGGTCAGCATTATTCTGTTATTTTTTTAAAATATTTTTACGAGTATACATTTCATAATAAGATTGTGTTACCTTGAACTTGTATCTCAATTCTCATGTATACGACAACACATACAAATTAGTAAGGTTAAATTCCACACAACTACACATAAGGCCAAAAAAAATTATACACCTATATCCGAACAACTCAATTTGGCGTTCATATATCTTTTTCACGGGCAATGTGTCATAAAAATTTAGTGTGACTATCAATTTTACGGGTCTGACAAATAACTGTTTGACCTGCTAGATGACGACTCTAGCAAGGTTAAAATACAAAGCCGTCATTTGTCAAGTTGAACCGTGCCAATAATTGTCTGTCGAGTACACTTGATGGCAAATTAATGGGAGTAATTAAATAAGGGTCACAGAGTAAATCAAGCGATGGAGTTAATTGCTTCTACGCTCCCGTTGGACAACACTTTCCCCACTACTTTAATTTAGACATGAAAACAGCGTTCGTCTTAATGGGTGAAAGGAAAATGATATATTACACGGACTCGTGGATAAGATGATCGCAAAATCACGGTAAATTTATATTAGATACGGTATAAAATTTTATAAGATTTTTTTAAATGCTCTGATGAATTGTATGTAACAGGTTTCATTTGCTATTATTTTTTTTTAACTATAACTGACTATTTTGGAGGTTCAATCGACAGGGATCTTAAAGAAAGTATTTATTAAATAAATAATTTCGACATTTCGAAGTCGGTAAATTTATGGTAAGCTGAAAAAATCCATTGCAGCCCAAGACTTTGTTCTCGGTTCGTCTTAATAATAATTCAAATACGATTTTAGGTACACTCTAGTTACCCTCAAAGTTAATTGGGATAACATGAGCTGTAAATGCGTAGGTTACCTTTATTTGAACCAAAACAAAACTGTTTAGTAAACACCACACATGCGTAATACCGATCGCGAGGCTAAGGAATGTTGCGTTTTCACCACAAACAGTTGGCCGTCGGCATTTCTTATCACGGTATGCGGCATATTAGCGCTCATGCGACATGCTAGCGCTGATTTGTTGGCGGACATATTGATTGAAGTTTGCGCGGCAAAAGTAGCTGTCAAATTCCATTTTTAAATATGTTAGTTAAAGATTTTCTTGCTCGACTGTGTAATTTTTTATTGAAAACATATTGGTAGTAATTTTTTTTAAAGATTTTTTATCTATTAAATATTCTCTAAAGTTTACTAAAAAAGAAAATAAAAACCAATGCATAAAGGTTGATTGGCAGAGATTATTTTATTTAAAAACAGTACAACCTTATAATTGCAATAAAGAATTACGTACTCATCTTAAACTATTTTCAGTTTTAGCACATTTTGCAAAACAAGCAAACAAGCATAGAGATATCGTGTCAACTGCTTTAAATGAAAATTCAAATTGGCGACGCACGAATGGACTACATAACATTTATGACATATGTTTAAGTAGGTGCACGCGTACTGTCGTAACGAAATGGTTTTGTTATAATTTTTATTAAGAATTTGGAGCGTTTGACGTCAATGTGTACCTATGTTAGTAAATAAGATTACGTCTAAATTGGTACTTAGTATACCAGTCGGTTTTATTAAAATTTGTAAATAAAAGTTGGGAGATGATGATTGTATGAATTTAATTTCATTCTTATAAACGTACGTGTTATGTATGTTTACAAACAAAATATTATATAAAAAACGCTTAAGGTCTCGAATGTACTGTGAGAATGGTAGATAGGGTCAAACGTGACAACTGTCAAGTTATGTAATACTAAGGTCATATGCCACATTACTGTAACAATTTGACACTAGAAGTACTATGGTCTAATCGTAAAAGCAATCAATTTTGTGTAAGGAAATGTTGAGGGAGCAATTTTATCTACAGATAATTATCGCCGCCTTCAATTTAGTTCTTAATAAATATGTGTTTGTTTATGCGTCTTTTACATCAAAACAGATCTCTATAAAATTTTGCATACCTCCATAGTGTTGAATATGGAAAAAGGCGAAAGCAAGTAATGTCATAAAAATGTTTTAACGCTGAAACTATTTACACTTTAGTTGCCAGTACGTATGAAACAATACATAGTTGTGTTACAGAATACATGACCTTGCTCCTAAACCGAAGGCTGTATTGAATACTTCTGGGCAAAAACAATGTCTATTTATGCTGTAGCTAGCGAAGACAAAGCTAGAAAACTGAGAGATAAAATCTTACGTTACATACTTTTACTAAAGTACGACTCTGGTCCGCCCGTGTATTATTAAAAATCCCGTAAATTTCAAATAGGCGTCGCCTTATTTGAAATTTACGGGACGTTACTATACTTCACTACAAGGAACCCACATGTCAAATTTCAACTAGACTCTTCTTCAACTTCGACTTCAAATAGACTCAATGAGCATCTTCAAATCAAAGTTGAGTAACATCGTTAGACTTGATTTCTATTTAAAACAATAACAATAATGTTCGTGACTATTCGCGTCCCTAGCAGATCTTTTGTCAACTCCATTGTGATAATTGACATTGCGAGGCCAATAACTGTCCGGGCGACCTCTGTTAAGGCAGTGCACATTGGTCAAACTGTTGGCTGGCACTGAGCCAGTGTTTGGGGCCAACTTGCAAATGGCTCATATATGGGGAGCTCGCGCGGTTAACATGAATAACCTAGCGTCTTAAGGAATTATTAACTGTTTGACAGCCTCTGTGTAACAGCGGTAGTGCGCTTGTGTGTAACACCGGAGGTCGGGTTCGAATCCCGGCAAGGGCATGATAAGAAACGAACTTTATTATGATTATAAAACAACTAGTTTGGCCCTTGATTTCTGTATACCATTTGTAGTAAATACATGTACTGTCCGGTCACGAAAAACTGACATACATGGTAATTTTACCTTTTAAAAATGTGGTATCTAAGTTATTGTCACGTCAAGATCATTTGCTTGATTAAGTTGAAATAAAAATAGAACCACCTTTCCAAGACCAAGAAAGCATAGAGGCAGAGAATGCATCTTAACACACAATGATGAGAGAGAGAGTGAGAGAATCGCGGCGCGGTGGATACCACACTGTACTGGACTTTGAAAATGCCAGTCCCTGCCCAATGTGTACACAGCCCTTTACTAATCGTATAGATATTGTCTTGGACGATAAGACTGATTCCTATTATTTTTCATTCCACTGTGAGGTTTCATGCCCTCGGAGTTGAATGTCAAGTGGTGTCACATTGCGGTATATGGTTTATTTGTATTCTCAAAGTACTTACTTATATTTAATGAATGGTATTGTACATTATCTTTATTTATTCACTATACTACAGAACTATTTACTGTAACTTGCTTATCCCGTCCAGTGAAGATAGTTTGCTAATGTATAAGTTTAAGTATACCGTGACTTAACAGTTTTTTTAGACTTTTTACTCTATCTACCCCGTAAGGGATAAAGGCGTTATTATATGTATGTATTGAAATATTTTCTCGGTTTCCTCTTGACCTCGAGTTTAAACGAGCACGCTTATCATTTGACCTCTTTACTAACCTTTGTTCATCAAACAATAACGACTTAACTAAATAGGTTAAACGTACAAAAATGAATTTTAGCTGCGCTCAGTAAGAGCTATTTTACAGTGACGAATTTTTTTCATTCTTATCGCCTATGTTTAGGCACGCGTTAATCTACCATTAAAATACGACATAGTGTAGTTCGATTGTAATTATTGCCATACATACATATACATACTATGCTTTTGTCCCTCTGTCAAACGAAAAAAATACACACATATGTAGATAAAATCTCGAAAAATCACCCAAAAAAAATACCCTAATACCTTTTAAGACATAGAGGATGATAGATAGACATGGAAGAATATATAGACATGGAAGAGTTTATTACGAGACAATGTTATCGAAGTCTGTTCTTATTCATAGAGTAAAATGTCAGAGTAGATACGTCTGCGAAAAGTACCATTGATTTCCCTTACCGCTGGAAATCTGGAAATTCCTCTATAAGTGCACCTATATGTTAAACTACATACAATAAAATAACTTTTTATTTCATCACAATAAATAAAACAATTATGAAATGACTGAATGACTGAATGAAAGATCAGTCAGTCAGTCACATTTATGTTTTATATATATAAATTAACTTCTCCAGCTTTATAAATAAAAACACACATGTTTTTTAATCTTTTATTTAGTGTACAATATATGTTTTTCGTTTGGATTAACGCCCACAAACTGTCGATTCAAATATAAAATCGAATATAACATAGATAAGACGTTAAGTTACAAGAATTCTATGCAAATTACTTAATTTTGGATTTGCGTAACTATATCACATTTAAATTTATTACAGACAAGAGTTAGAGACAAAAAATACGAGTATCTTAAAAGTATATATGTGTTTGTGGTGTCATGTGGTTCCCGGCACCAATGGAAAAAATAATAGGACCACTCTATCTCTTTCTCATGGATGTTGTAAAAGGCAACTATGGAATAGGCTTATATACTTGGAATTCCTATTTAAGGCAAGTCACTATTTGAATCTTAATTCTATCATTAAGCCAAACCGCTGATCGCGGCCTAACAGTTTTTTGAAGACTGTTGGCTCTGTCTGCCCCGAAAGGGATATAGACGTGATCATATGTTATGTTTTTATATATATATATGTCTTAAGGCTATTTATTTAAAAGTTGTACAATCATATAGTCTAGTAGTATAGTGGTAAAAATAAGTAAATTTGAAGTAAGAATTAACAACATTTCAAACTGTTTTCATATCAATAAAATACACTTTAATTCATTCATTCATGATTTTATTTCAAATTTGTCAATAGGGACCTCCCATTGAAAATACATTAATTTGTATGGGGGGTCCAAATTGAGCCATATTGATTTACATTAGACTCGAGATAAGACAATACGTATACCTACTAAAAGTTCTCTTTTTCAATAAAACTCATTGACCCGAACAATAGTGATATCTATGGAATAGAAACATCATGTTAGAATGAATTTAGATTACTATATTAGCATTGTTTATCCTATCTGTGAGTTTCTACGTAGGTTAGGTGTAAAGTGTTTGCCTTTGGCCCAAGTAATGAATACTGATCGAATCGGTAATGTGTAGGTGATTTTGTCATCAGTTATTTAATAACGTTGTTGTACTTACTGTTTGCATTGTTTAATTTTTGAAGTTTACATTAAATTCTGGTAATAGCTTCAGCTTTCCTTACTTGTGTCTGTTGGCTCTGTCTAACTTATAAGGGACAAAGTTGTGATAAGTCAAGATAGCAAATAAATCCATAAAGCAAGCTCTTCGAAGTAACCTTTGATTCTTCAAATTTAGTTCCTAATGGCAAAGATACTTATTGTACATGAAATATATGATGTCATCCTTTAAATAGATGAATCTTAAAATCCAGGATCATGGTTAAAGGCACACGCTCTTCAGAGAGATGAGGATGTAACCGAGACTAGCTTCAAGAGAAAGAACAAAACTGAACCTACTTCTTATTACTTGAGTGCGTGTGACGTCAATCGGTCCGATGGTAAGCAAGATGAGATCTAGAGTCACGCAAGCTTAAATAATGCTTATTCACTCTTGAACGTATTGGAAAATAGAGATGCAAAGTGAGATTTCCAAATCTGCTAGAGCTTGTAACCTACACCACGAACAGGCACGAGCCACGCGTGGGGCAGCGGCGTGGGCGTCCAAATAAACATGTCTGGGTAACGAGCGACGATCGTAAACTGAACTGAGCTATCGCCAATGTGGGCTCAGTTCAACGGCTTTATTGTTACGTGCCAGCTTAGGCTCGCCTCGAAATGACTTGCGTTCAACCCTGCCCTTACAGACGCTATGTCATGAGTTTGGTTCTAGTCGGCTGAGAATGCTATAAACGTGTGTTAAGGCCTTATCTAGGGCAGAGACAGTAAATCTGAAATTAGTTCTATCATGATTTATTCCGACGATACCTTTCATACCCCTATGATAATGTTGCTTGCCTCTGCCTATATACTGTTTGCTTCTTATGGTCCTTACAATGTTCTTATCTTGTACTATGTACCGCCTTCAGGATATGTACGAGTAGTTCTAATTACTTTCTATGTTAAGCTTGGGGTTTGCCATAGTTTCTTTTCTATAAATATACAACGTTACCTTATTTATAAAAATACTATTATATTACTGATAGTACCTACAGTTTCCAGTTGAAAGTATAAAGATATTACAAATCAGACTTATCTTATGTATCGGATTAAATCTGATAACATAACTTAGTATATAAATGTTCTAGCATCCGCCAGGTGCATCGAGAGTATAAGTACCTACTTACTTTGTACTTTATACGTACTTGCATTTCATTCATTCATTTTAATTAGTTGATCGATATCTCTATACAGCTCAATAAAATTTTCTACATTCTTTTACTTCCTGCGGGCGTAAATCCGATTCATCCTCTCTGGAGGAATGGCCTGGGTTGGACTTTTAATTGAAATTGGCTGTATAAATAACATTTTCTTTAATGTTTGTTTTTTTTTTGGTCATTAGTCAGCAACTAACACTTCATTTTGCATGTTCCACATCTTTAAAATAAAGTCTTACGAACTACATTGACAATATAACTTAACATTTTTAGAAACACCGACGGCTTAAAAGATAACAACACATTGTTAAGAAAATTAAGCCCTTCATGTAGAAAATGTTGTAGATTTTCCAGAAAATTTAAATAGAACAGTCAGCCCATTTACGTAAGAAAAAAACATCTATTTTGACCTTAATAATGACACAAACTTCTTCCTGGCGTTAATTCCAGATACAACCTCCTCTTTTCATAGGAGCCCGGGTGAGCGTTTTGACCATGATTCCGGATTTAATAAGTCGATTAATATTAGGATTAGATAAGTCGGGTTATTTCACGAAACGACTCTCATCTGACTACAATCAATCACGATCTAAAGACTAGTAACAATCTAGGCCCTGAACCATCGATTAAAATAACATTGAAACGTAAACTAGAGAATTTATAGAAATCGCTATAAAGCGTGGTGAGAGTGGTTTCAGTTAACTATTCCGACATTGTAACCATTCTAACTAAGATATGGGCAATTAAGAATATTTGAAACACTTGGGCTTATTAATCGGTTCTTTGATGATAACATTCTCGTATTATATTGCACAGGCTGGTAAATAGAATTTTGATTATAAACGGCTGGATTTTAAACAAACATATGCATACTTTATTTATTACAAGTATTTTTAATTTATTACAATAGAAGAAGATTTATTTTCAAAATAGGAAACAAAACTTAAATGACGTCAACATAATTTAAGTTAATAAAATACACTACCGCTTTTAAACGGCGAACTTATTATTAGATTCATAATCGTATCCTAATATTTACTTTCTAATTACTTTTATGATAACTAGACAATTTTATACCTAGTAGGAAACTGAATTCTAAGCCGCACCTGCATGACTAAGAATGCTTAACATCAAGCCATGATAACACAGGTTAAGGTCATTTGTGCTGACCCGTCGTGTTGACGAGACACTGTTCTTATATAACAGCTTGTTTGAAGTCGCGACTTTATAGGGTTTAATTTATAACAAATATATCTGTAAAAATGAAAAATAAAAAAAATATATCTGTTTGGTAATTAAATCGAAATATATATTTTTATAACTTATGATACCTACTAAATTAAAGGACACATTGTTGCCAATTTTTTTAAACCAAGAATCTAAATCAGATGAAAATGTAATGGAATATTAAAAAATGAGTTGAAAGATCTATAGATATATATAGTTTATAAAGACTATTCAATCGCCGGTTAACATTACATGAAGCTGCTCTATTCGTACAAAGTTATATATTGGCGACAGTCACACCAAAAATTTTGGCAACAATTACTCAGATAAATGGAAGTTACTAAGATAAAAGAACGTTAAGTAGAACATTGCGTATTCTTTGTATCCAAGGTTAAAAGTTGGGTGACAGGTGACGCTTCTGTCAGATTCAAAAAATCATTACTAAGGAGAAAACGGTTTGAGAAGAAGTAGGAATTTGGACAATTAATTAAAAATTTTCTTCTTCAACTGAACTAAAATTCAATATTTCCGATAAAGTTTATCACTTACACCGTGTATCAGAACTTCGTGGCATGCCCTCAACCTGTTGGGTCACAGTGAGGCACGCTCAGTCATTATCCTTTTATTTGCGCTTCACAACGATGGTCTAACTAATGACAGTATTTTAATATTACTGTTTATCTTTATAATAAAATATTCAGTAATTTTCATGAGGGTTTCTTGTAAGGCCACAGCGGCTTGACCTCTCCAGGTAGCGAAGGGTCACGCGAGCGTAATCTTAATTTTCCTCCTATTCTCACCTACATATTTACGTTTTAAATAAATTAACAAACCCATGAGCGATGACATCACATAAAATCTATACTAAAACTAAAAGGAGACTGAATGGCACTTTCTCTTTTGTGATTGTATACTTTTAATACCCATTAAGGCAAATAATCGTTTTGATTGATTCAACTTGAAGGAAATAAAAAAAGGGGGCGTTGTTAGTGAAAGCCAAAGCAAGAGCAACCCTTTAGCGCAGGGTTTAAGATAGTGCACACAATCTCAATAAATATGATAGAAATATTGATTGATAGTAGGTATATTTTAAGATATCCTTATTTAACGTAGCACATCATAGTATGCGTGCCTTAGGTCACCTCAGGCTGAATAACTTCGACATCAAATAATCGATATGGAAAGTTGAGAGAGAAAGAGAAAGATTCACATTTGGTAAACACATTAAGGAAAAATAACACTGAAAACCACGTGAAATTATCAGTTCTTATACAGGAAGAAGCTCAAAGTACCCAGCCGGCGCATGCGAGCGTACCCCACAATTTGCAGCTATCCCGCCTAATCAGCCGCTTGAGCTGTAACGAGCCGCACTTGGCTGGCGTCAATGGCAACACGCGGTAGCTCACACTGTAATTTGAATACCCTAATGGAATGTTCAGTGTTAAATGTTCAGGTAGATTTGTTGAGGTAAAGACGGTTATTTGTGCAGTTTTATTTAATAAAGGTAGCATAAAATCTTTTTAAAATTATGAAGAGGCGTGATGATATTATGTTTACGTATGTATGAAGGCTTAAACTAATAGTTTGAAAGAATATAAAGATACTAGAATATGCACGCAGCCGACCCGCGCGTTCGTTACCTTCTGTTTAAATTCGTTTGGAGTTTCAGAAAATCGTCCTATTATGGAACCTACATATCAAATCTACAAATTTTAGATCATAGTCTAGTTTCAGGTGTGCAATGATTTTTCGTAAATCAGTGATTTATTTAGATCGCTATATCTATAGTTCTCTATATCTAAGTTCACAATTTAACGCAGTCATGATCAGATGGAAATGGAACATAATAATCGCGTGCGCATCGTGACCTGTGTGCGAAGGTCACGCGAGCCACAAGTCATGGCTTTAACATAACTATGGAAAACCTTATTTTTAGGTAGTTATACTCATCAGGTCTTTAAGTAAAAAATTTGAATAAATGAATTAAATTTAGTTTTATTCTGTTTCAAAAATTACCCATGTAACATTAAAATAGGGCTAAACAAAAAGTAAACAAACAGTCATTACCACATTATAAAGCAGATCTTATGCGAAACGACAGTGTATTTCTTAGAATATGAATCACCGCTAATGTTGGGTTATTATAAAACGGTGTTTATGTGAGATCGCAGGTTACATGAGTCAGTATACAGGCAGAGATAGATAATAAGATGCAACTAAAAAATCAATGGGAAATGTGGTTTTCGTGGCGCCTCAAGAAAAAATATATTAGATATTCCATTAGTCTAAACGCATAGGGCACACCCATGGAAATATTCGTTATTCATTTAGCAACGAGAGACTTAGCTGGTACGCTTTTGTTTCGGAGAATTTTTTTATTTGTGACTTATTTTTATTCTTTCGGTTTTAAAATCATTTTATCACGACGTGGAAGCGAATAATTTTTTGCATGTGTCTCCGCGCAAATGCCTTATCGACATTTGTGTACAGCCCCCCTGGGTCATGTGTACTCACTCATGCGGTTATACCGGTCCGGCGCGGGCGCAAGGTCGCATGCGGTGCAGTACGCCACGTAACGCATAAAATGCCTGCATTAATGTCTGCCTACTTACTGACGGAGAATCCACGTGTTGCTTTTGTTGTTTATTTGTTCTGCATTTTAACTGTTGTTATTCGTACGCGTGGAACGCTCTATCATGAAGCTATAAAGGTGTTATAGTAAAGAATATGTATTGTAACAATTGAAATCGGAATGATAATAAGAATTTTATTTCTTCAGGTTGTCCAAAATGAAAAGCTGTACAATAAGAATTCGTTTTCATACCATTAGTTTCGTTCTTCGTTCGTTAATTTACAGGAATAAATGTAGCGTAGTTATATATTTTACATATGAAAAGTCTATCTCTATGACAAATTACATCAAATGGTTCAGTTGTTTTAAGAATTAATCACGAATAATAATTAATCAATCATCAGTTTTAAAAATTTTCAAATGTCAACTTTTTTTTACTTACATAGTCATAAAGGTCACAATGTGAAACATATTTTTCTACGTGACGCTTTGAATTAAAATTTGAATATTTTCAAGGCGGTCCGCCGGTTTTCCCGAAGAGTACTCGCGTTTCTTGAGACAACTGAAATGGACTAAAAGTTAGTTTGCATCATAAAGGTAGCCGATACACAATTGCGGGTATAAAATGCTGCTCGTATATATTTTTTAAAAGATAAGGAATTTTTGTTTTCAACATTATTACGATTGAGTTTCAGTTAGAGAATTTGAATTCTTGAAATTCGACTGATTTTGTGTTTATTAATGTATGAATAGAATGTAGCTTTGTAGATATAATGTCAAAAGTTTGTCACAATACTACTTAACTATACCTAATAGTATTTACGTCACAAATAGTAGGGTTAAGAGTTTTGTTACCATGGATGATTTTTGGGGCATTTCTATAATAATTATGAATGACTGCGTCAAGTCAGTAACACCCTAATTTACTTATAAACGTGTCGGAAGAAACATATAAACTTTTCCACTGTGATTCTTTTGACATCAAATTTCAAGTCTCAGAATTTTGATAATGGAGCAAATATAGTTGTTTCAAGTAAAAGCAACAATTTATCGCCGCCGTTGGCTGTCGTGCGTCAAGTGCTCTTTATTCATCGAGTAGGCTTTGTCTGCATGCAAATACTGGCCGGTCACCGAAGCGACCTCTATGTCAGGATCGAAGGTCACTTGTAGGACGAACGCTCGGCCCGCCTTCCATACTATGCCCATTGACTTTCGCGATTGTCTTCAACCAATTCTCGGCCTTATTGCATATCAATGCGCTTGGCTAATTGTACAGCGATTCTGTGCTAATGATGGGAACGTTTGTTTGTTATTGTTATTGTAATTTCAGTTTTTCCAGTACAAGCGTCAAGCACAAGTTTATACTTACTAGTATAGTTCCTATATATTGATGAATTAATTTTGTTGATGTTGTATTTCACAAAATTTCTAAATTTGTCATCAATAAATTATTAAGTTTTACATAAACGGCCAAAAACAAAAACGTGTCATGCCTTTATCCCTTTCTTAGTTAAATTCGTAAATTAACAAAATTTTATTCATTTATTCATATAATCACGTCTATATGTCTCTTGCGGGGTAGACAGAGCCAGCAGTCTTAAAAATCTGATAGGCAACAAGAACGCAGACTACTACATCCAAGAAAAAGAGATGGAGTGATCCTATTCTTTTTTTATTGGTGCCGGGAACCACAAGGCACAAAACTTCAAACCCACATATGTATATTATTATTATGTAACTAAGATTCAGAGAAAGTCACAGATCCATTCGCTAAAATAAGAATGTTAAGTTTATGAGCTTATGTTTTAAATGCGCTTGTTAAATGATATTGAAAAAGTCATTAAACAAGCGTATAACTGGCATATTTTTTCACGAGTAAACAAAAGCCTACATCGTGAAGAAACCTGCACATTCACGCAACTGGATATGTCACCATGATCCAATGCGTGTTTAAGTTCCACTGCAAAAGTTGCGGAGGTCAGATGGGAGTTGCTTCGTGTAACCTGACTCACCCAATCCAGGATCCATGGTCAAGAGCGTACCGCGGGCTCCTCTCCAGAGCAACCGGGACTTAGCCAGGAGGAAGAAGACAGAAAAACCTCTTAACACATTTTTCATAATTTTCTCACATTAATGACAGAACATCTCTTCGCCGGAACAATGCATGTGGAGCGAGGATGCGCAGAGGTCGGTCCAAGGTTCGTAGCCTGCCTTTTGTTCCTTTGTAGGTTACGACCGCAATTAGCTGTAAGTGCAACCGTAATACAACACGATACTTCTAATTTGCTATGGTTATTTGATGAGCACTTGTTTGCATAATCTCTAGATAAGAGACTCGCGACCCGCCCTGACTTTGCACGTGCTCAATTCTGTCATTAGAAGTACCACTCTATAACTTTCCCATGGAAGTCGTAAAAGGTGACTAAAAGAAGAGCTATGAGATTCTCCTTGTAGGCGATGGGCTGGCAGCCTGTCACTTTTTGAGTCTCGTCGTCTTAAAGCCATACCACTGAACTATACACTAACTTTTTCAGCATTTTCAAGACAATTGGCTCTGTTTGTCTAGGTGATGATACTCGTCTGTACCTATTATCACCATGTTTATAACAATATCCTGCAAAACTGATTGTGCAATATTGACTACAGTTTTTTATAATGATTGCTTATCAACGTTCATAGCTTTTTGTCATGTATTTTGTCTTCGGTTTTACATTATACGTACCCGTTATATGTAATACGGGGCTCTCATTTAAAAGAATCATCAAATAAGAAGAATTTAATATAAAGCTATGTTCAATCAATTTTTGCCATATTCACTTATAGCCATAAACAAGTAATTCTAACGTCTCTTACACTCATCTTCGCTGAAAGTATAATAATATGTTAATGATCAAGATTCTCGATCCGAGCCACTTCGCAGGTTATCTCTTTTCATTACTGTTCATTACTCGACTAATTAAGGCATAAAACAGCTCATTTCACTTAAAGCACCTGCTATTTCAAACACGCAACTTTCAGCCTTGCAATAATGAAATAAAGGTTCAATTTCGTTATGTTCAATATTCATAATATTATAAGGAATCGAATTCGAACTACAAACTTAATTCTAACTTTTAATACTTGATTTACTGGTATTACGATGATCGTTAGTAATGAATGTAGTAAAGTAGTTTTAATACCAATCAAATGAAAATTAACATACCTATAAGTACATAAATGAATTGTAGTTAGTGTCTTAATTACATACGTATCAAGATGTTTTACGTTTGCACCAAAGCTGTATATATACAAGAAGAGACAAGATAAAGCAGAGTGTATTAAACTCGTGTACTTATGGAACTGTATTATGACTTTATTTTGGATTTCTGCTCAGTTCAATCATTGGTCGATTTAGTCATTAATTTTACGAGTAAAATTTTAATGATGTATTAGTGTGGATTAAAGTAAGATTAAATACCTAAATAATGTAAAGACAAATATATAATAAATTTTAACATAATTTCATCAATAGCTAAAAATTAGGATTTTTTATTATTATTCACTTTTTTATTTAAATTTCCTGGATTACAATTTTATAACATTTATATACAAAAAATAGAAACATTATAAAAATTTTTTTAGATATCTACCAGCAGCGGAATGGGATTCAAGCTACCGTTACTTATTATTATTATTATAATGTTGGTATATTTTAAATAATTTTTCTGATAAATTCTTGTTTTGTATACTTAACTCTTTGTTAACCCTTCTTTTGACTGTCATTCGATTTTTGACCGATGAAGTTTTCACTTGAATTAATGATACGTCTGTAATATCATTATTAATTGGGTTAAAAATATCATTAAAGTTTGGTCATCATTGTTTCGTTATACTTTAACAAGCATCAATCAATATAATGAGTGATTGGGCGTTATTCGTGGTTGTAATCATATAAATTATGAATAGTTTACAGACAGACTAGTTAACATGTCATGTTGATATTTTTTTAAAGACATATGTAATTAAGTATAAACATATAGGCGCTTCTCTTCGGATTAGAAAAAACATTATCGTTCATGTTACTTACATTTTTATAATGAGTTAGTGCCCTATTAATTATTTACTCGACAGAGTCACGGAGTACAGAAAAAATTCCCCTTATATAGTTTGTGTTACTCACTCCCGGAATGTAGTCAAAGGCAGATTCGTCCTTCTCCTCAGAAGAATGACAGCTTAAATATAGTAACGTCGACTAAATGCAAACCCTAAAAACTTTACGTTAAAACAATTAATAAAAAAAACTTTACGTCTTAACGTCGCCTTCAAATTTTGACTATTGATTCTATGCCTATTCGCAAAGAGACACAGTCGTATTAAATATGTGTTCGAAATCGAACATTCAAAATAGTAAATTCTAATTTCAAACAGAACAAAGGCGATCCCAAGCAGTTACAAATCTATTAGGAGAATCGCTCTGTGCGGTCGCTACCAGCCTCCTGGCTCAATATATCATAGACAGTCAACGCAATCTTGTAACATTACTATATAAATTATACCATTCTAGTCTTTGAAATGCCGCCTTCGGGTTACCTTCGACCTTATCATTAATTTAGAAGTAATGAATTGCTAGCGAGTCGTTTTGTGTAACTATAACTTGATGTATGACTGTCCAGTTGTTGTACCCCCCACTGGCGAGGTAAGAGTTAACACACAATAGGAATTGGACAATTATTAAAGCATCTTAATTTTGTAAAATTTTTTGAAAGAAAGAAAATTTCTTGAAGATCAAGTGTCAGTTCAGTCATTTGTCGTTTTAGTAATTAATTTTTATTAGTAAAATTTGAATGAGGTTTTGTGTGGCTTGAAGTAAGATGTACTTAATATGTAATAATTATGAAGATAAACTTGTTATTTTTGTGCAAGCTAAAATAACCTAATCAAAGCGTGAAATGTAATCAACATTAAGCTATTAATCATTTAGTTTCTTTATTACAAAGGCAAACAAATCTTTGGTGGTGTGTTGTGTGTTGTGATCACATCCTGGCAATTAACTTTGCTCACTTTGTAACTCCATTGCGAACGTCAAATACAAGCCCTCTTTAAACCAGCGCAGTTTATTTTACAGTCCACATAAACTTTGGGTCCAACAAGGTGATATGAATATACACAGCGAACTTGTGAAACAGTTGGGACATATGTATGTACTGTATACTAGAAAATACCTATGTTTTTACAAATAAATAATTTGATTGATTGATTAAATTTAATTATTCGTAAGTATTTATAAAAACTAAAACCGCCATGGAGTCGCCAGACAAGTCAATGAAGCTTAAAAACGATTTTATTATTTTATTAACGATTCACACGATTGCCCCTCTTTCCTATAGGGGTAAACAGAGACTACATCTTACCACTAGCCACGATTCCTTCATACTTCTTAAGCTTCATCCACATTCATCAAACTTTTTGTGCAAGCCTATAGGTTTTAGGAACCTACTCTATGGAAATGTTTCATTGATGAAAAAAAAAAACAACAAGTACTTGTATTAAAAGTAAAAGACATACCTTGCTTTAGTTCTTATAATATCCTGCCAGTCAAAATAGTAGCCGACTTCCTGGGAGGCCGCAATAGTGATGTGATATGGACATATTATACTTATAGAATGTCGATACATCCATTCATAATAATTCATGAATAATTCATCACATATTTCGGTATTGTATGGGCTGATATTATTATATAGAGATGCTATTAACATGAATTAGTAAACTTGCTATTAATCATATAGGAGAATGAAATAGCTTTGTCGTATTTAGTACACATAATATTTTCAAGGTGTGATCTCAAACAGTCTCAGCAGATCCGTTTATTTGCAATATATAAGAAGAGTAATAAATAATAATATTGTAATAGATTTTATTGACTTCAACTTTGATATTTTACATATTATCAAAATATATCTTACTAACATTGACGCATAACAATAGAATTATTAATAAACACAGAGACCTGATGGTATTTATTTGTTTGTACGAGTAATGTATGGTCAGAAAAGTAAGGAAAAAAACAATAAGGCAAAGCAAAATATTTAGCATTTAAAATGGAAAGAGAAAGAAATTTTCACTCCCTAATTTAAAAACAGAAGATTTTCGGTTCCCATTAAAAGGCTGTAAAATTGCTAATTAATTTATCGACATTACCCCATCCCTGATCCCAAGCCCACCGCATCGAAGGGCTGATTCATAAGCATCACGTCGATACAACACGACCGTTATCGGCACAGCCCTATGCAATACCAACATTCAATCGGAGAATTTATAATCGTGATTTGAAATATTAGTTAACATTATCATTTTCTACAGTTTACATTTATTTTGTACAAAAATATATTAGTCGTTTGTTCATTTAAACGCCAAATAGAAAGATATAGTCTTTGTCTAACCCTCCGAACGAGTAACGTAACTTGGGTCCCAAAATATCACGTCTTTAGACTTAACGAGGCAAATATAGCGCAAGTCACAAAGTTCACCTTTAGCTGAAAGCAATTTATCTAAGCTAAGCCTATCGCATAAAGAAGTGAGATTTTTTAGGAAAGAGTATTCCCGTGATTGGCTTTTAAAATTTTCGAATAAAAATAAAAACCACCTTTCGTACATAAAATCAAGTCTTTTCTTTACGGGCTAGACAGAGCAAACACTCTTAAAAATACTTAAAGAGCCAGCTTCAGACCATGTTCAGCTCCAGGCTTAATGATGAAACCGACATTTTGAAATGTAACAAGTTACTGTACCAAAGAAAGTTTATTAGCCTTTTCCTTTGTTTGACTTACAATCTCCGCAGAAAAAAAAAAACTTAAGCTAATGGGGTAGGTTTGACGTAATATCTAACAGATGGCGTATCAGTGTGGAGTGGTACAGTGGCCGATGCCCGGTGGCGTAGGTAATTGGCACCGCTTTCTACACAGACATTGTTATACAGTGTGATTCTAGTTGTATTTTTTTTTCTGTACTTATTGAGAATATATATTTTATATAATAAATACTTATTGAGAATTTATATTTTAATAGACATAGTACTTTTTTATTTTGGCTGCAAAGTCCGCTTATTAACTTTGTGAATTTTCACATTTGACATACAGCAAAAAGTTTTAGCAAAATTTTGGAAAAAAAGCTAATAGTTAGCTTACTGTTGGAATAGAAATTCAAAGAAAGTGACGGGTGGCTTACCGATGAAAGGAGTAAATCTTTTTATCTTCGTTTTTCTTTTTCTACTGTTGACCTCAGAGCGGCAAGATACGATATATGCCTTATCAACGTTTGTGAATCGACCAACAGGACTTGTTAGCAGTTTTTGTGACACTTTTTGACACTAAATACGATGGCTAGACTAATAAACCTATAGCCTAGAGCCATTTATAGTTTTATTACACGGTTTTATAAGCCATTACTGAATTTATAATATCGTAATATTATATTATGTCTGAGATTGCTACATCTTCATAGAAGTTTAATGTTAAACAGGGTTAATCTTATTAACATTATTTATTGGTCATCGATGTATCTAAGTAACAATAATAAAATATTATAGTAAGTACCTAATTGATTTCGAAAATGATTTAGTCTCATGAATATTTATTATCATCACAAAAACAATTATCATCTGTTAATAGTTTAAAGTAAGAAAGAATTATTATACAACTTGTACTAGAAGAAATATTAAAAATATTGAATCTTAAACAAAAAACTGAATAAGTATGAAATGTAAGAAAAGAAGAGGTTAGCTAAATTGTTTTTACTAATGTAGGTAGGTAACACCGTTAATACCATAAGACTTTGTTAATTATAGAACGGCAGTAAGTTTACTTTTAAAAACACTGTTGACAAACGAAACAGAAACATAGTTTGGAACTTACCCCGAGCAAAATTCCCATTATGAAAAAATGATTCCCCAGTATGAGTAAATTCAAGTAGATACTTGCTCATATTTGATATACACCTTTCCTTTGGTATGTGACCATCCACTGAGGTTTATAACAGTAGATTTTCCAACACACGGCATTAAAAAAACCACCTGTGCAGCCAGTGTCGCCGCTCGCGTGTCTGTCTAATGGCCGTTCGGAAAAAAGCCGCAATTGCGAGCAATTGACGAGAGCAACCGACTTTACGATCTTCGGCGCACGACTGCGGCACCTGGCGCTCGCAGGGTTACCACAGAAAGAAAGTACCAAATACATACTGCATAGTTATATTGTAAAATTAGGTACCCTTTATTGAACAATTAGAAAAAAAATCGTATTTGATAAATAGATACCTATGTAAGGATAAATTTAAAACAAATTGACTTAGTTCGCAAGTTTTTTGGTATGAGATGCTGACTCAATACTCTTGTTTGCTTTTTATAAAATTAATTGATAACTAGCTTTTGCACGGCCCTTTCTTATCTTTTCAGCGAAATCTGTTCAGTACTTACACATTTACCTATAACATTTCTTATATATTGTAAACACATACATACATACATAAAATCACGCCTTTTTCTTGTGGGGTAGGTAGAGGTAGGTAGGTAAACTATGAACTCATCTAAATTTTAAATCAGAATACAGATTAAACCCAATATAAGAAATTATGATGTGGAATTTCAAAAATGGAACACGAATTCAACCCTATTTTCAACGAGAAAAGGCCCGCGGGCATAGACACGGCGCGGGCGCGGCGCGTGCAACGAGAACACACCTAGAGGCCGAGCGGCTGCCCGCCAATTTGGAACGTCTGTTACCAGTTCAAATTAGATTGTTGTCACGAAATCTACGAATGATTTTGGCGCGAAATGAATACGAAAAATATTTATTTTTGACGAGTTGTACTTACCTAATTTCTGAACGGAGGATAATAGAATACGTTGCATAAATTTTACAAAAATTCTTGTTTAAATCCATTAATATTTTTAAAGGAAGAATTTCAATTTGCCAATTTCCTTCGCTTATAATTTGACTGACGGAGCCAAAATTAGTTCCCAGTATATATTTCATGCAAATAAAGGAGAAACTAATAAAAATATACATACCAAAAAATACAAGTACCTATTTTAAAATAAAAAATAACATAAAATTTACACCTATAAACCTGCGACACTCAGCATCCGACAGATCACTTGAACCGTAAAAGATCGATTTCTCGCGACCGACCGTTCCGGTTTTCCCGCACCCAATTGTAAATTACCTAAAAACCGTAAAACGCAAAGACAGTTTTTCCCTATCATTATACTGCGGCTAGTATATTTTTTATAGTTTTTATAATACGTCTCGGTTCACTTGTAGTGCATGTTGGAATTCGGTGGCTGACAATTTTGATGTGCACCTATTAGAAAATGTATAAGTACTTGATTTATGGTCAGAATATTATACATAAATTATATATTTTTTATTAAATGTGAAAGAAAAAATAAATTATTTTAAAAATCCATTTCAGACAGTTACGCTTTTGAAACATAAAATAGTTTCGTTGAAATTTAATCTTATTCACAACTTTTTCTACGGTACAGAAAGACACGTTGCATGCAATAAAAACGACGAAAGAACAAAGAGCTGAGATCTTTACTGGGTAGTGGTTGGGTCATTAGCGGGAATGGGTATTCCACTTACCGTCATGCCTGTACAAATCACCATTACAAGTCACCATTCCCTCATCATGTTCGTTCATCCAGGGCTGCCATGGTGGGGGTCGCAGCCAGGCCACTCTGATGCTCGCGCCGCTGTCATCACGTCGCGCCCTGGACGCTGAGGCTCCGGTCGTCTGGCCCGCATGGTGCTACTCAGGTAACTTATTGTACACGAATCTAATAAATATTGGTATAATGTTATCTAAGCCAGCGTAAAAAGAACATTAATATTAACTGTAGGAATTTACCGTTCCTGTGGGAATTTTGAGAAAGATTCGCTTAGTGTACACCACATAAGAAATCATCAATTACATGTTACGATGTGCGTTCATATATCAGTTGGTGTTCTTTTTTATTATTTTATAAGGAGACGTGGAGCTGAATGACGCCTTCGAGTCATTCCGAGACTCTTGGTTCAATCGTAAGTGGTAAAGATATAAGTTGTATATTTTACTTTAAATCATTGCAACTTATATTTAAACATACTCTTTTATCCTGGACGGGAAAGCAGAGCATCTCCCAAGTCCAACCATGCATACTTCTTTTGCTTCATCCATTTTCATCACTCTCTTCTTTTCCTTTCTTCATAATTTCTCCTATCTTTCTGACCTAAGGTTTACAGCGGAATTAACTATTCTAGCATTTTTAAATTAAATAAGGAACACAACTATTTATTTGTCAATTGATGCCTAACTATTTATTTGATAATTTATTGCATAGCTAATTTGCTAAAAACTTTTTTTGTTGTTTGTTTTTTATCGTCAAAATGAAGAAAAATATATGCGAAACCTAGATCTAAAAAAAAATATTATAACCTGCTATAAAATTATATTGCAAAGATGCTAAAGTGAATTTCACAATACTATTATTTTTTTATTTATATTATTTAAAACTTTATTGTGCCTTACAACAACAACACTATTTCACACAAAATTAAATGGTTTTATTGGAATGGTGCAATAGTAAATTCCTTAGAATTTGACAAATATTTTTCTTAAAATTTAAAGCGCTGTGTTAATTGGCATTTGGCAAGTTAGGATGTTCGATGTTCGAATGACACGTGCTGAGGTGTTATTTTTAACGAGTCATTTACAAAAATTTTGTCATTAAACAATATAAGAATGAAAAGAGGCATAATTAAAAAAAGGTTTTAGTGACATGGCACGTCCGAAAATCATATTTCAAATTTCTGAGACGATCATCGGAAATACGTTACGATGTGAGAAAGAGAAGAAAAACAAACAAAACCTTAACACCGTTACTAGCAATTATTTCCTAAAGTGCTACACTTTCCTCTGATTGGCACTAACCGTTCATTTACGTCGTTAAAACTACAGAGTGGCACCAATCGCACCTAAAAGCACCAATATGTGCGCTATTAACATCGGTCAATTGTCAAATTACGAAGAAATTTTAGAGCCGTCTAAATTGGTGTACATTTTCGATTTAAACGCATCATTTTAAAAATGTAACAGTAAATCATTTTTACAACTCTTTCAAATAGTGACGTCTTTATCCCATACGTGGTAGGTAGAACCCAACAATCTTGTAAAGACTAGAAAGCGACATTCAGTAATAATAAAACCTTATTACTGAAAGTCGCTTTCTAGTGCTGGAATCAACATTCAAAGAGTGACAGGATTCTAGCCCATCGTCTAAAAGAAGAAGAAAGTTAGTAGTTGAGCATACACTATTTTATATAACGTATACTTTGTAATATACAAAAAAAAACACAAAAGAACTGTAAAATTTATATTATACTACTCATTAAAATATATACATTATTGAATTAATGTATATTATTCTTTCTTGTTAAAACAACTTTTATCAAAAAATTATCAACAAAACAGTTAAACAATAAAAAGTAACCCGCTACCGGCTATAAATTCGATCATTACTTTGTTTTCTTTTTAATTATTTAAACTGTACGGGAACATAAAATTTTCATAATCGTATATATTGTTAAGAATCGATAAAATTTAACTATAAGATAAAGATTAAAATCTTCCCATTTTTGTGTCCATAATTATATTATTTTCAATTGACAAATTTATTATTTGATCTGATATGAAAAATTTTAAAAAATAAAACTATTATTTAAGTTTCTTAATTACCTTAAACCTAAAGTTGAAATTATAATGAATTATAAAAAAAATCAAAAAAATTATAAATTTTGCAGCCCATGTAAATTTCCGCGGTAACATGGCCAGAAGGCTGGTAGAATTTATTATTACTTTCATAGGTACTTATTACTAAACAAGCTTTTTTCTGTGGCATCGCTACCGTGAGTACCTTTCTTCTTTCATGGATGCCAATATCTTTTCTTTTCAGAACTTTAATATGTAAACGAAGTTGAGGCTGGTTCAAGATTATAAGCGAAAAATGTATAACGATGGATGAATAGCAAATTTGACATTCAGTTCTGTTATCAAAACAATATTTGTGAAAATGCTCGTTGATGTCTTTTATTCTAAGATTTTTTCTGAATGCATGAAATTTTCTATACCTTTATAAATGTATGTTTATATATTTTACTTATAAAATTATATTGTTTTATTACGATCACGGTCTGATATGACTTATTAACTTGCTGGAAAAATAATCCAATGACCCTTCAAAAATCAAAGCGGAACCACATTGTATAAAAATTATGCCGACTATAGAAGACACGCTACTTGTTTTGAGTGGACGTTAATAGATTTAAACTTTAAATTGGTACACTGCAGATACTCATCATTATCATATAAAAAAAAACTTATCTGTGCTTTCCTTACTCTGTGAGTCTTAATTCGAATTTTACGCGAACAAGCCCCCATTTAATTTATTTATACGTCCGCATAATAAAACTATACATAACTGAGCTCACTAATGAACTGAGCCTATGCCTGTGCCCAGTTAGGGGCCTATTTGAATAAGGTCTGCACTTTGTTACTACAAGGTACTTGGCACGGTTGCATTAGAATTGGGATCACAGTGGGCGAGTGTAAAGGCGAGTGCCGTGTAAAAATTATATTGTATCATTTACTTAACAATGTAAAGCTTTTCATGAGGCATATCTTTGATTGCATTCTGCGGGGCTAAAATGGAACGCGTTTATCGCACGATAAACTATCGCTGTTTCGGTTTTTATTGTGACGTGAAAGGGGACAGCAATAGTTTATCGCGCGATAAAAACGTCGATGCGTGTGTCGTGCTAGCTTCGCTGATCTGGATAGTTGCTGAATCCTTTAAGACGTCCATATTAATTCAAGTGAAATTTGATTATTAACACATTTTGACTATTCAACTTTACCGAATACTGCATGGCTCCTACTAGGCATATCGACTAATATGAAGATAATCCTAAAGAAATGAAGTTAACTAGCAAATATATTACATTAATATGTTTTGTCTCAGCCAATGAAGATCATAATCACTTTATGTATCTATTTTATTATTCAATTATGACTTTAATCGAAAACTGTAACTTAAGATATAGGTACGACAAAAATTATGATTTTTAACATTGATTATAATTTATTATGCCCTTATTGTTTTTATTAAGTTGAAACTTCATATTATTCAATCAGTTAAAAATTATTTCCAAAAATATATCGGGACATTAAATAATTTAATAAGACAAATCATGAAAATGTGTATATACATACGTATGTGCACAAACAATTTTGGTGTTATAATTAAAGTACAGTAATCCATACATCTGTTATAAGAACGAAACAATAAACCACACGACACAAGCTAAAGAGGACCATCAATTTCACACTTTGCATTGGTAATGCGGCGTAGGAGGGCCCCGCCTCTCGCCTTTATTTATTGAGTGACACCAGGTGGAAATGCCAACCTTCGGACATTTTTTATCCATTGACATGTTTTATATTAGTTTAAATTTAACTTTTAATTTGAATTGTTATGAGTCAAATTTTAGATAGGTAAGGTTCCGTATGCTGTATTAGCAGGATTTTATCAACACTGTTGAGCAAATGTGTTACCGTTAATTAACACTGTTAATTTCATTTGATAATTATCCATCAACTGACCCATCTTTTAGACTACTTACAAGATTAATATTGCACAAAAAAACTTCCTTTACTTTAAGTTTAAATAATAATAACGTAGTGAGGTTTTAGACTTTGGTGAAAAAAGGTATATTTTTTCACACATACTTATAATCACGTATATATATCCTTTGCAGGGATAAGAGGCAGACAACAGTCATGAAAAAACTAAAAGGCCACAAAAATATATTTTTAATGTGTCAATAATAAACAATTACTCAGTATCGACTTTTCAATAATAAGCTTGATATCACTGTCGCTTACATATTATTAGACCCTAGTAAAACTAAAAAAAAAAATACTCACATCGAATTCTTCTAGGTTACCAATTAACGAAATAAAGTTATTTTAAAAGCGAATAAAAAAAATGGTTAATCAAACATGATGCGGTGCCCTAAAATATAAAAAAAAAAATCAGTTTCACACTCCAACCACCGCAAAAAATAAACAATATTTGAACATTATTCAGTTACAGCCAATAAATTGAATAATTGTCCGCTGAGATACATTTTACGGTCCAAGTTGAGAGGTCGTTAAAATAACGACACAATTAACTGTTAACCGTTTAACGTTATCCGCTTTCCTGGTATTTGGATAATTTAATAAGGCATGCAGTTTGTGAATAATACCATCGTATTTTATAGCGTTTATGTTGCAGAGTATATTCTGAGGTTGTATGCTTTGGTGAATTAATATTGTTTGGTTGGTATGAGTAGAACAAAACCGATTAAAGGTATACGGGATTGTAGAAATAAAATCATTTATTTCTGAAGTTTAGGTATTTAATAACTTGGCCATTGCAATAGTAATGCTTTATGCTTAAAGACATTTGTCTTTGAATTAAGCGGAAATTTTCTCCAGTGCAATATACTCAGTATCTATTCTACAAATTCAATAGAAAAAAAACCCTGCTAATATCTTTGACAATCGCAAAATAAACATTAATAATATTACTATACATTAGCCTTCGAAGTAATAACTTAATGACCCTTTGAGTATCTAAGGTATTACGACAGCATTCTCGTAAAGAACTTTTTACACCGCCGTTACTTAAAATGTGTATATGTATTTTTGTTATGTCCCTATACAACGTTGTTTATTATTTATAGCGTGTGTTTAAAAAATGATCATAAGTTTCACCAATTCGTATTTGCCCTTGTCTCCGATGTCCTTTTATTTATTTATTATTTCTTTAGAAATAATTAGTACTTGTGTACATAGGTTAGCATGACATTATTACAATGTTTTTAGTGTACTTAAATTGGTAAATAAGTAGGGAGATGTATAGATTTACCAACTTTTATGGTTTGTCACCCGTGAAAAAGAACCAACCATACAGCATAGCGTCTTCAGGCTACAGGAAAAAAGTAACTCAAACCCATGAACTTAGAACACGACACTAATATTTTTTGGCAGTTACGTAAAAGCTTATTATAAGGTTTTTATAGGGAGTTAAGAAGGAGTTGTTGCATTTAGAGAGCAAATGCGAGAGCTGCGCACTTATTATTCGGCGACGATAGCCGGAGGGTTGGAACAGCCACGGTTAGTGGTGGGATAGTCACATAAAAACAGCTTAAAACGTCGTTATTCTGCGATTCGTGTCGCGTGTACTTTCACCTAATCGCACTTACAATTCTAACCAACGAACGCAATCAAAATGATTGCATCTGATCGTGATATCTTAATTGCAAACAGATATACAGACTATCAACCTTTTTAATTACTATGTGGTAGTAAATGACCGTACAAATAAACTACAAATAGGTTTTATTCGTCCAGTTGTGAACTATTAACTGCTATATCAACAGTTATAGACAATTTAAGTAATTACCAAAAATAAAATCAACCTAGTCCGAGTAGAACTGGCACACAGATTATTACTGTTTGTTTAAAGTTAAAGTTTATTATTTTGTTACTAGCTTTTACCCGCAGCTTCGAACGCATTTACTAAGGCCTGGGGTCCGTTTTTCAACATTTGTCTTTCCATTTTGTCCGGTCTGCGACGTCTTCGATTTTTCTTCTATACAATACCGGTTTATAGATATTTATTATCTCATAAAGAATACAATAATTCACTTATAATGAGTCTAAAACTAATTTATAAATAATTTGTAAAAATATTGACGCAAATAAACAGTGTAGTTTTCGAAAAGTTAAGTAATTTACAAAATTTTGGTGTAGTTATAAATTTTTAAGTCTTCCTTTAAACAAAGTCATAGATTTTATGTTTTTAAGTACATTAAATATAAATAAATCTTTATTTCACCACAAGAAATTACAGCAAAAAGCAACCATCAAAGTTAACAGAAAAGGTATAGCGGGATGAAAAATAATATTAATAGACTTAAAAAACTATTATTAACACATGTTTAGTTTTATCTCCCATCCGCAGATGCCAGTTTCCTTTCCTAATAGACTCGGTCTACTTAATTAAAATCTACTAAATTGTTATTAATTAAGGCGACATTAACACATATTAACGTAACAAACTGTAAAACCTACCAGTTAACTCTATAATTTAAAGTATATGGTATTTTAAACTAATTGAAAACTCGGGTCTATAATGTAGCGTAGTTAAAGTTTACTGTTTCTGTATTTTTACGAGTATGTTAAGGTCTGTAATACGGCGGAGTAAAATTTAATCTTTTCCTATAATATTATAGGTAGCACCTTAGGGTAAAAAACAAACTGGTCGACTGGAAGAAATTTCTCCTAATGCAAGGATACGTTCGCTGTTGTGCATTATTATTGTTTTTGTCATACTTGTTTTCTCAAGTAACCCTCTTAAGTATGATAAAGTATTTACAAACAGACAAATTATCATAGCTCTAAGATAATACCATAAGCAAGGAGAATCCTTTCCAAATTCAGATATGAAAACTATCACTTGCATGCTATCAAATAGATCCAGGGCAACGCTTACCTCTGAGAAAATATGCTATGTAGAGACAACAAACATACATGTATTCATTTAAAACTTTGTTGAGCCTTAAAGGTAAAATAGGTGAACTTAATACTAATAATATTCTCAACAGTCACGATATACTTCTTTGGAACTGTTTCTGAAATACAAAAATAATAATATTTATAAACTTCTATGGCTATAAATTATGACATTTATATCGCTTGGCAAAGCAGCTTATGTATGGCTTAACTTATTTTGACCACATATCGAAGAGTACTGAGAACGGCGAAGTTACTTAACTATGTATTATAAAAACGAGATGACAATGCGGCTAAAGAAGGTTTTATTAAGATATCTGTATTATATAGCTCCATACGATGTGTCAACATTATATATAGCGCTGTTAAAAATACAATAAAATCTGAGATATGTAAATTGTAACAAGGTGTGCTTGTTTTTATGACGTTATAGCATTTATGTAGTTCCCACCGTACCGGTTGTTTTGTGAACAATTAATAAAATATAAATGAATTAAATGTCAATTCTAGGATTGGAGAGCAAACGGAAATAACGGATTTCAACGGAAGAGAATAATAAAATTGTTATGCCTACCACATAAATTGATTAATGATTTTCATAATAGTTATAATTTGTTGGTATTGCTTTATGCATAGGGTATTTTTGTTGCATTCTGGACTATTTTGCTTATAGTCTAAGCTTTTTTAAAACCGTATGATAAGTATTAAGTGAAACGTAAATTGTTAGAAAAATTATTTTAATTAGAAATTTGCAAAGTTTTCATTGATTATAAAAATAATGTTTCGAGTGTGTCAGTTAGAAATTGATACTAACAAATCAATAGTTTGTATACGAAGCTAGTAAGATGCACTAGCCAGCTTCTCACCAGAGAAGTGAGAAAATAAAAAATAACCGGGTCTAACAACAAAAGGAAGAACTTTTCGTATGAAGCTATACGACATATGTCAATGACCAAAAGTAAATTTACCTAGATTTATATGGTAATTTTATTAGCAGATCAATTCAGACCGATTTCACAGAGCAGTAGAAACGTTACTTAGATTGGCCAACTATAATAAGGCGTCCATTTTGCAAAACACATGGTGTACAATTTAGTGTAATCATGAGTTGGACACGCGTGTCGACGACACACGACAATGACGAAATTTTAGGAATGCGGCCACTTGATGCTTCATTTGATGATGTCGAAGTACTGGCGATGATTTTTTTAACTTTAGGTATATAAATTACATTAGTCTGCACCTTGCCATCAGCACTTCGTTTCCTGGGGGAGGCTGGATCTTTCTTTCTATATACAAATATTATTAAATCCACCCACATGACGTTAAAAGTGTGAACAATAAAACAATATTAATCTCAACATAGGTAATTACAAAACAATAGATAGGAGGCTCTTCACTTCGATTCCTGAGGCAGATAAGATGGTGCGATCGGAAAGGAATCAGAGCCAAAAAATCGCGGAAAACGCGTCCTTACAACAAGTTACAAGGCCTTTAATATCGGAATCGTTACAGAGGTAGACGAGTAATCGCGTAAAAACAATAACAAAGGTACAGTCGATCTGATAACCTCCCTTTTGGAATCAGTTGTATTGTACAGGTGATGCGATTTGTGTTGTGCCGAATAAACATAAAGAAAATTGTATTATTGCATGAAAAAAAAGTAAGAAACTTCTAATTAATCTATAATTAATTCTCAGACAATTATGTTTACTGGGGACTCAGTTATATGTTTAGTTAGGTTTTACCCCATATCTGATTCCTGCTTTGAAATTCAACAAGATGGCCGATTATGCTCGTAAGCAAAGGTGCGAATACCTTCACACCTAGTTTGACACGCGTGGTTACTTCGGCGCACGCGCACCTAACGCCCGTGACAAGTAATGAACGTAGAAAGTGCTGAAACATAGAGTTAATAAGATTTATTTGTCTACAATAGAACGCGCGTAACGTCATCTGATAACGAGTAAGTATTTCTATTTTGATTCTTTGAAGAAATATTAAATTGGTGTCAATTCTTTTTTCGTAGATTATTCGTTCGTGGACATTAGACCCTTATTTTTTCCTAATTCTTCCCGGAGCGGTCAAGATCTAGGCATTTGTCAAAATACATTAACTTCGATGTAGGCCCTTTATAGTCGACACTCTTGGCCCGATTTTTTGCTAGGCCAGTTTTTGTTAGATTATATATCATGAGAAATAAAGATGTGCTCTTGTCTTTTTTATTTAGCTAAGATTTCGTAATACAATTTTGCATTCATCAAAAAAACGCTACTCTGATCACACTCTAACTGCCACACATGCGCGCGTTGTATTATGTCTAGTTACCCTAAATGTCGATATAAGCGTGACTATTGTCGTGAAAGAAACGAATATACGCAATGACAATGTCGTTAAGGTAAGTTAAGGTAAAGTAAATTAATGTTACATGATAGATGGTATTATTATACTATTACAAAGTAATAGTCGTCTGTACTTATTAGATACTTTCCCTAGCATAATGCTATAATGTGTACATAAGCATGATTCAAGCTGAATAAAGTTTTTCCTGCTAACAGAGTCCCTGGAGTGAAATGGGATTCGCTTCGTGGAAATATGAGTTTCCCACTCATCTCGTTCATAGGCGGGCTCTAGCTCAAGCAGAGTATAACCGGGATAAAATGCACAAAAACAATATTGGTGTTAGTCATAACTACGCATAAAGTGATATACTACTCTGTCAAGAAAGTAGCAGGAAAAGATCAATAATACACAAACTGTTTGTTATTCATCCAAATTTATTTTATCACCTTCAAAATATGCTCCTTTAGAAACGATACACTTACGCCAACGAATAATCCAATCATCAAAACATTTTTTAAACGCTGTTTCCGGAATTGAGGTCAGTTCTCGCCGCGAATTCTCTTTTATGTCTTCTACCGATTGAAAACGGGTGCCACGAAGTGGTAATTTGAGTTTAGGAAAAAGAAAAAAGTCGGCTGGAGCCATATCTGGTGAATATGGTGGTTGCTCGATGGTATTTGTTGAGTGTTTGGTTAAAAATTCGTTCACAATGATGGCCTTGTGCGAAGGTGCATTATCATGGTGCAAAATCCAAGAATTTTCTTTCCACAAATCTGGCCTTTTTCGTCGGATTTGCTCTCTTAAACGCCGCATAACACTCAAATAATATTCCTTATTTACCGTTTGACCTTCCGGCAAGAATTCCGAGTGCACAACACCGCGATAGTCAAAGAAAACAGTCAACATGACTTTGACTTTTGAACGACTTTGGCGTGGTTTTTTCGGTTTCGGTTCAGTTGGAAGGCGCCACTCCGAAGCTTGTTGACT
The DNA here is from genome assembly GCF_032362555.1 of Amyelois transitella. Taxonomy (NCBI): domain Eukaryota; kingdom Metazoa; phylum Arthropoda; class Insecta; order Lepidoptera; family Pyralidae; genus Amyelois; species Amyelois transitella. Next base: position 3,260,851 of record NC_083516.1, on the reverse strand, counting down.
AGTTTGCATGTCAAACTCGTAAACCCACGTCTCGTCACCAGTAACAATGCGTTTCATGAATGTTGGGTCGGAATTGACTCGTTCTAGCATGTCCTCAGCGACTCTCATGCGATTGAGTTTTTGAAAAAAATTCAGGTCTTTTGGGACTAGCCGAGCGGCAACATGTTTCATACCCAAATTATTAGTTAAAATGGTACGGATCGACTCGTGAGATACAGAAAGTTCGGTGGCTATATCTCTCAAAGTTGAATGAGGATTTTCAGTCACTATTTCCTTCACTTTTGCGATGTTAACTTCAGTTGCAGACGTTGATGGCCTACCAGAGCGAGGCAAATCTTCCATCACATCTCGACCGCTTTTGAACGCTTTGTACCACTCATAAGCACGAGTTTTTGATAAAGTCGATTCACCGTAAGCCTTCTGTAACATTTTCAGTGACTCCGAACACGATATTCCATTGGCAATGCAAAATTTAAGACAAACTCTTTGTTCGATGTTTTTATCCATTATGAAATTAGCAATACACACTAGATATGATATAACTAAAAATAGCACTGTATTTAATGTAAACAACAGATGCAACTCAAACTCCGCGCCAAAATGGAAAACAGTTGTGCCAATCTAACAACAACAAAAAAAACAAAAATTTGAATTTGGAACCATAAATAAATAATCCATTCCCGAAACTTTTCTGACTGAATGTACTTCATTCGTAACGAACTCACGACGCATTCGTATCGCATCACTATTTCATCTATATATTCACATCCCTAGTCTAATCCGAAACATCGCAATAAAGCCGCGTCCACAACCGGCCACTCGTTAGGTACCTCCGATTTGTCGCGGCTCATTGCGTTGTCGCGCGACCGCATGTAAAATGTCTAGAAATAATCGCAGTGTCAATTTTGCGATTGCCTGCAACGAATGTTTCCACGTATATATATATGTATGTTTAATTTTTTTTAACAGAAATACATGATGGATGATACCTATTAAAGATTTACTTTTTAACACTTAACATAAGCCTTTTATTCAATAATAATGCGGTCACAAGCCAGTTCTAAATAATAGCCGTATTTCAAAGGCATGCACATTGCATAACCGCACGCCGCCACCTGTCTAACCCTGTTTCGGTAGCCTCTACGCGCAAATCACTATCATTAACTCCTATTTTCTCCGACTGTCTGATTGTAAGTCTAGTTAAATTGCTGTTTTTATTACTCCAAAGATGTGTGCACATTGTCTCTTATTGGGTTATGAAAATACCTGTTGCTGTCACGTCATGTTTTTTGTTGTGATGATTAATAGTGTAATCGATACTGTTATGTAGGTGTGGCATATTTGTTTTATTAATTAAAGGTTTTGTGAATTTACCTCCGAAATGAAGAGAGGGGAGAATAATAATTTGCTTTTAAACGTACAAATAAACTGAAAATCTATGCCGGAAACTTGTCCGTCAGTGGGTTCTTTGAAAATAATGTTAGGACAATTTTTGCAGAAATCGAGTCCATATCCGTATATCGTGACAAGAGTTGTACGAGTAGTATTGAGAGTACTTATTTATTTATAATACGCAATATAAAAATATCGCATTCCTACTAGTTACGATGTACTTTTTACATATTACGTGACTGATTCGAGTGCGAAAACCTACCTAATCAGAGAGAATTTTGAAATTTCCACACAATGCTTTGCGACATTATTTTATACTTAATTTTGTATTGTGACAGTGCAATTTAGTGTTACAAAATCGGAACAAGTAGTTTTTTTCGTTCAGTTATTTACTATTTAGTACATATATATGTATGTTTGTACTATGTACATATATAACATACCTCTTTTGTATTCCTTTAATTTATAAACTTACTCGTATATTTTTGTTATTATACAATATTATGAATAAACTATTATTCCTCTATAGTTTCGGAGAATCTTAGACTAATTTACATTTATATGTTTTCAGGTAAATTTCGATGACCCTTTCTACTACATCATAAGACTAAGTGTAAGTTGGCATTTGATAAAGGTAACCTACTACTCATTTTCTTTATTCGTAAGCCTTTAGGTATTATTATAGTAAACTTTTACCATCGAATAATTAAGTTTCTGTTTAGCTATAAACAATGTTATTTTTTTATTTGCTGGTATGTTTATATGCATAATTAGGTAAAAACATAGTATATACTTACTAATAGTTTGTAACGATATAAATCGGATCAGCAACGTTTTAGTTAATAATAGTATATCGGGAGTGCAGCCTTATTTTCTATATTAAGAAATTCCTTTAGTAAAAAAAAAACTTACTACTAACTAATTGACTTACCAAACTTGGTCAGTTAGTCGCTATCGATAGGCATACAGTACAATACATAGGTAGGTACATATAGGAAAATTATATAAGGGAAATAGTCAACTGTTTGTATGTATAATGTATGTCTAAGTAGACAGTATGTACTGATGACATAAGTATGTACTGGCTTTGCGTGGCTGTACTCTGTCCCTGTCTGTATATGAAATAACCTATATACATATATAAACGATACATATAAATTTACAAAGTGGCCGCGGTCATACTATTTGCATATTATCTGGACTCCAATTAATTCTACAATATATTGCTATTAATTGTTTTAAATTTATGCAACCAATTTGTATTGAAAATTGAGAAGACATGTCCGGATGCCTACGGTGGTCGCTTTTATGGATAAGAGAAATGGCAATATTTTCATAGAGATGATAAACAATATTTATGGTTATTGTTTCAAAACAGCTTACACAGAAGAACAGTTTAAAGTACCCATAATTTTAATTATGGTTTTTTTTATTATCAGTAAAACTAAACCCCAATGCACGAGATTTTTCGTTTAACGCTGATAGTTTATATGCATACATACTTCTATACTTATGCGAAAGTATGTCAACTGTCTGTCACAATTACACGGGTAAACCACTTGCCTGTTTATTGTCATTAGGGAATGGGAAAAGCGGGAAATTTTAGTTTAACGAGTGGGAGAGGAGAAGTTGCAGAAACGTATAGCAAAATTAAAAAAATAATCCTGTCAGTAAGTATTAAGTAAGACAAACGGCGGGAGTGCCAAAAACCGCAGCTTCCCACTGCGCGTCACTCATACAGCCACAAACCGCGCAATCTACACTTTGCACACAGTTTAATTTCATTATTATAAAGGGTACCTACTTATGTTGTTTTGTCCAATTGTTGACGAAGCCCTTCCTCTTTCTTCTACAGGTTTTAAACGCGCATAATGCAACGCGAAAGTTTAAAATCTGTTTAAGCATCTTGGTATTATTTTAAGCACAAAACCCATCTTCTTCTAGAGTGCGTGTATCCTAGAGAAAGTTATTTCTGGAGAATACAGAGACCCTAAGTGAAGCCTGCTCCTTACCTTCAGCGATCGCTTCCTGAGGGAACTATTATTAGTCTATTAGTAGTTGGTAGCTATTTCTCTAAATATTCTCTACTACCCCACAGCAAATTCTCTCTCACGAAATGTTATTGTGGTTGCTTGAAACAGATTGCTTAATGCGATAAGGCCGCCTTGTACACTACCTTAACAAAAGGTAAAGATACATTTATTGTTATTATTTTATGTGCAATAAAGAAAACACATAAATATAATGCATATTTATCTATCCACCTATAAAAAGGCGTCAAAAGTGCATTACATCAGGAATGTCAAACACCCCTAACAAATTTTGAACAACCTCCAACAGACAATTTGAACTGGATCACAGATCTGAGTTACAATGACCCACGTAGTATACTAATATACTAAATTAAAAAGCAGACAGCAAAATCAATCAGAACAGGGCAGGTGGCCCACTCAGTTACCCAGGAAACACCATTCCAATCTATCGCTTCGACTCACCGTCGAAATCAAAGTACTAACGAATAGTGATGCCACATAGATGGTCAATTATCGATAGTGTTCAAAAGGCTATCGATGGTCGTCTGAGGAAAAGTAATAGTGTAGATAGTATAATACTATTGATTTTATCGAGTGCTCATTTTAGTAATATACTATGCTTAAAGTAGAAACAATCAAGAGTAAAGATAGTATATTATTGGTACCATCAAAATTAACTTTAGCAATGCCTGCATCAAAGGTATTTTATATTATTTTCCGTCTTCCATCCTCACTGTATGTATGCAAAATTTTATCGATATAGATTCTGTGGTTTAACTGGGAAGAGATGAAAAAGAAAACTTACTTTTGCATTTGTTATTATAATTCGGTTATAGTTGGATGGGATGAGATTTCCGAGGTCAACCATCGATAGACTAACTATCGACAATTCGGCAACACTATTACGAACGCTGGACACACGATTAATCTGAGATCTGTAGTGAGCATGTCACAGTCCGGATACAGACAGAGAGACAACGTCACGTCGACGACGGCTAAGATGTAAATTTGTTGGTGCGCTGGATTCTGGTATTCTGTTCACTTTATTTAAAAACTGCAGAAATTAAATTTTATATGCTAGGTTAATACATAAATATACACACATAAATAAAATCTCGCCAAGGGTAGGCAGAGATTATATCTTTCCATTATACATGCACGTTCCGATAAGTTACAATGGACCGGACATTTAGCCAGGAAGTCTCGAACTAGTTGTTAAAATATCCATAATTTACATAACTATTCGATTTTCAAACTATCGATGATTAATAACTTAGTGGCTGGTTAACAGAACTTGGTTTCAATGAGACATTTACGATTGCTGTTAAATGTAATCTAACTTAACCAAGCCAATATAAAGTTATGTGTTGGCATATTATTAAGCTCGTAATTAAATTATTGATAAAATGTATGAATGTGCCAAAGTTATTATATCAAACTGAACAGTTAGATTTTACGTTTCAATAAATATCAGCTTTCACCAATATTTGTAAAAGTTGTAAATCAATATTTGCTTAAGGGCCATCTGAATACCAACAGATTACTATATATGGTTAAGGCAGTGGCTATTTCATCACTACTTTCTATCTTGATGAGGTGATAAAAATGTTCAAGTATGAGTACATGCTTAATCCCCTTTTTAGCTTTTCTCCTTTATGACCTAGTTCCTCTCATACAGCTAAGCGTTGGCTTTCAGTGTTTTTGAGTTATGATAGCTCTGTCTAACCTGTAAGGCGTAAAGACGAGTAACGACGAACAGTATGTAAAGTATGTATTTTAAGTTAATAATTTCTTAAAATAATATTTCCTTTGTTTGGAATGTCGAGAGATCCTTAGAGCATTAGAAGAAGAAGATTGAAACGTTATACATTAGATTAAAATATAGCCTATAATTTATATATATATATGGGACAAATTACACTGATTGAGTTAGCCTCGAAGTAAGTTCGAAACTTGTGTTACGAGATACTAACTCAACGATACTATATTTTATAATAAATACTTATATAGATAAACATCCAAGACCCAGGACAATCAGAAAAAGTTCTTTTCTCATCATGCCGTGACCGGGATTCGAACCCGGGACCTCCGGTGTCACAGACAAGCGTACTACCGCTGAGCCACAGAGGCCGTCTATTTACCCGCAAGCGAACTCGCGGGCGGAAGTCAGTGCACAAAATATGTGAAATTACGGCATCTAGCTATAAATTATTACAATGGCTTTTCTCTGAACAGCTATGCATTTATGTAACAGCTTGGCTTGTCAATAAGCTGGGAGAGCCTTCGTGTGTCAGACCACTTGTAAATAGAGCCTCCACTATGTAAATACAAGATGGACTGTCTAGTGAGGGCATCGGGGATTGAATAATGTTGCTTGATTCAACCATTCTGATCTAGTCGCGAAGCTCATGGTGTTCAAATCTGGCCACGGCCATGTACCAATGATGTCTGGGTTATGTTAGTTAGTTGGATTTTCTAAAGCCTTTTTTTTTGTTACGAAGGGGAAATCCATTTACGGACGACCCCCCGGGTCTTTACCCGGGAGTGTGGGACTCCTGGCACCGAATGTGCCAGACTACCGCACTAAAACCCCTCCGGCGCTGCCTTCCTGCCATTTCGAAGGCATCATGGGATCGACTATGCAATCTACCATGATACCGGACATTTAGGCAACTGGATATGTAACCATGATCCAACATGGGTTAGGCTGCCCTGCAAAGGTTGCGGAGGTCAGACAAGAGTCTCTTCGTGTAAAAACCTGACTTACCCAATCCAGAATCATGGTCCCTTTGTGAGCTGTGAATGTTATTTGGACATTAAATCTGCACTCTTATAAACTTAGTCGAGGAAGACTTTAATTTATAAAGATCACCGCGAATTCCTACAAAATATTAAGATTTCAGATAAACAAATGAGGATACGCTACATTTATTTAAAAGGCGGTAAAAATAACTCTTTCGGAAAATATTCACGCAAGTCTCCGTATTTCTACCCGATTGCGATCTTGGATGTCTCGTGTACAAATTGAAGTTAATTCCGACAATCACTGCGAATGACAAATATACCAACTTTTAAGATAAAATTTCTGTGAAAATTCCGCATTCGTGATGAAATGCCGATAGGTGACATATTTATGCGCTAAAACAAGAGAAAAGTAATAAGGTGTATTGTATTGTCCATGGAAGTGAGGACACTTGGGCCCTTTTAAAGTTAAAAAGGTTTTTAACAAAATTATTTTATAATTAAGGGTCTAGGATAATTAATACATTTTCAATACTTACCTACTAATAACATCCACAAGCCCTCCTCTACGGAAGACGCGACCAATACGAGAAAACCTATTATAGCTGTAACGTCGTATTCATTAATATAGCGATCGTACAAAAGTGGGACCAAAAAAGCTGACGCGGTTCAGCTTATCAAAAAATAACAAGTCTCGTTTTCTTATTACCAATTTCGCTTATTCTCAACGATGCAACTAATTATAAAAACAAAACAGGGCCGGACTTACGCGGGGGCAGTCGGGGCGGCTAGGGGCAGGGCAACGCACCTGCGGTAGCCGCCACCAAACGCGGCCGCGGCAAAATACGTTATTAACGCTGCTTCTTTTATTTTTAAATGCGCCGATAGCCCCGAGCTAAAGGTTATGGCAGAGACGGATCTAGGCTTGCGCATTTTGAGTTAGATTAGATACATACATAAAGACACGCCTCTTTCTTGTTGGGGTAGACAGAGATTATATCTTTCCACTTGCCACGGTCCCTGCATGTGCATTCTTCATTCGCTTCATCCACGTTCATTACTCTCTTATAAAGTTCGTCGGTTTAGGGTAGGTACTTATCCTGAGCTTAAAATTAATAGAAAATATAATGTATGCATCTTAAAACGTGCTTCTGTGTAAATGTGTGTGTAGCAAATGCCAATTATTGCAATCAATAATTCTACTAATCTCTAAATTAAGATAATTTATGAGGAATATTTGAACGCGAATTTTACAAATCTATATATATAAAACTCTTCCGTTACTGAGTGACTGACTGACAGACAACGCACAGTCGAAACTACTGGTCGTAGACAGCTGAAATTTGGAATGTAGGTTCCTTGGGATATGTAGGGGAGCACTAAGAAAGGATTTTTGGAAATTCAACCCCCCAAGGGGGGGAAAAGGGGTAAAAACGTTTCTATGAAAAATCTTATTCCTTGGGTTTATAAACTTGAAACTTGGCATGAACACGTACATAGGCAAGTAAATATGTTTGACATTATAAGTTTTTTCAAACTACCCTCCAATCGTGATTTAGGGGGTGCGATTGGGTGACTGATTTATTAACGCACAGCCGAAACCGCTCGGTATAGGAGTCTGAGATTTTGAACAGAGGTTCCTTTAGTAACATAAGTGAGCACTAAGAAGGGATTTTTGAAATGTCAACCCCCAAGGGGGGGAAACGGGATAAACTGAGCCGGGGCTGCGGGAAAGTTCTAACGAGATACCGTGGCCCCGGAACGCAAAGGGCAACTGAAGGAACGAGGTGGGTTTTAGTCAGTAAAAGTCTGACACTCCCTTCCGTTCCACCCAGAGCGGGAGAGGTCATTTGATGATTTCCCATCCTTAAAAAAAAAGACTTTGTATGACAACTTTCAGTCGTCTCTTTAACATACATAATAACATACATAATTATGTACATACATGCATAACATTAATAACATCACGCCTTTAAATCCCTATTTTGTGTTAACACTACCCATACAAACAGCTAAAAGGAAACAAGTGAAGAGACGAAATTTGTCCGCATCCATTTTCACCTAAATTCTTAACGTTAATGAGATTTACTTTTTATTATCAGGTCAACCTAATAGCCTCACATGTACGTATAACTTCGTAAGAATTTTCTTTCAACTCCTAACCGTTGAGGAGTTGTACCTTCCATCATCAGCTCATTCACATGGGATGATGACTATCAGACGCAAATACTTAAACAGAAGGAAATCCTGTAAGGCCTCTTCGTCCTATAAATCCTGTTTTTTTTTTTTCTTTTGAGACGATAATTTTGTCTCGCTTTACTTTTTCTATATAGATTTGTATGTAATAGATTGATATAGATATGATATAGATTTGTATCTAATATTATAAAGAGGAACAATCTATTTTTTTTATATGTTTGTTTGTTTACACATGTAATCGATAAACTCCGAAACTACTGAATCGATTTCAAACATTCACCATTAGAAAGCTACATCATCCCTGAGTAACACAGGCTATATTTAATTCCAGTTGTAACAAGATTTCAGCCTGTGGAAGAAAAAGCCCTGTCGAGATCATTAAAAAACGCTATATATAACCGAATTACACGTGGGCGAAGCCGCGGGCGGAAAGCTAGTATTATAATAATTTCACAGTTATGCTTATATTTGCATAATTTGAATATCTGACATTTTAAACATCAAATATCTATGTAGATAGTGTTACGATTCCTTTTAGAGAGAATGTATTTTGAAATATTCACTATTATTATAAAAACAATTTTTTATTTTACCTTTTTTAACCCCTGTAAAGTTCCTAGTTCAAAGTCCGTCCCTGGCGCATCTTTCGGCATCTGGCCGGTCGGAGGCTGATCTCAGATAGCCAGGTCAGTGCCCCCACCCCGGCCGTAACTGGAGCGGACTTGTTTTGTAATAATTGTAATTATGCTTCATTGAGCTACGCGCGATGGCCGAAGCCCGTGGTTCTCATTGATGGCCACACTGATGGCTGGTGTTGAACTACTTGCCTTTATAGATTTGGCTCGAGGCGTTATATGAAACTTTACTTTTTCGTTTTTCAGACCGACAGTCATTTGAAAATTAATAGTGTACTTAGTCAATTCACCGCAGATATGCTCCTATAATGGTCTGGTAGGGACTAAAACAGATGTTTCTCTTCCGCAACGAATTATGAAGTCAAGAAGAAAAAGTTTATTTTACTTATGAGGAGGCCACCTACTCGTAACTGTCTATATCAATAAACCGTCAAGCGAGCTGAACAAAGCCTTCGAATACTTCTTAAGATATTTACTCCCTTTACCCCATAAAGGAAAAAGACGTTTTTTATGTATTAAACTTACCGCATACGTGTAGCCTTAAGAAATGACATTGTGTGTCTGTTCTTACTCTATATAAACCACTTTTTACTCATTTTTAAACACATAATCACACACTTATATAATCTTTAACGGATCTACTACATATTTCTACCGACCCTTAAGGGAAAGGGAGATAAATATAAAAACGCTTTATCCCTAACGGGGACGATAGAGCCCACGATGTCGTATGGCTTAATACTGCGATTGAAGAGAAACGTATATTATTTAAGTCGCTATTTGATTAAAAGTTCAACATATTAATAGTCATTAAAATAGTCTATTAACGTTTTTCCTAGTGGCATTAGTGTGGGGTATGATATAAATAGCGCATAAAATTAAGTACATTATGTTAAAGTTCCCCAACATCATTATAGTTTCCCGCAAGCATTAAAATAATATGACATCTATAAACATGAGTAATATAAGTATTAATTATTTATACCTACCTCATATAATTTAATTCACATTTTGCATAATAACCAGCCATACGGAATAGCTTGTATTTGCACCTAATTGTGTATTAAAACATGGTTATTTCATGCATTAAGATTTTAATTATTTTGTAGCCATACAGTTTTCATTAACTTTTTATGTTAAAATAGAGGACGCCCACGGTTCCGCCCGTGTTTAACTAAAAATCCCGTTGATTTATTCCCATACCATTACATTACATTATTCCCATTTTAGGTAAATCCTTTTCTAGTTCACCCTAAGACCACATTAAGAACCTACATGCTCAATATAAATCTTTAGAACCAGCGGTTTGGGCTGTGCGTTGTGCGCCCAGTTACTCAGTAAAGGAGGCGTTTTCTTCATATTATTTATCTTGGTCTGCGGCAAAGCTAATCTCCTGTTTGGTTTCCTTCCACCAGAAGGTTGACTAGAAGAGAATGCTATAAGTCCGCCTTTGTACCATCTCTATCTTTTTTGTGCTGTTTTGTATGTTTTACTCTTATGGTGCAATAAAGAGTTTTATCTTTCTATGTAGATATTACGAGGAAGAAAAAAATATTTTATAAATGTCATAGAATACGTAAACAATCAGGATTGATACAATTTAAATTTTTAATCTTGATGAACCGATGCGTTCGAAAAATACTTCTCGAGTAAATTCTGCTCTTGATTCGAATTTACGGTATCGATTTCAGAAATGACTGGTATCTGATCAAGATTAAATCGAATTAAGTTCTCAGTTATACCGGTTTTGTAAAAATATTCGAATGTAAGATATTTTAAATTCTTTTGATGGGTTTAGTCCACATACTGGTCTTGGTCCTGTCTAGAGTTCATTGATGCAATAAAATGCAGAAGAATATTAATTTCATGTTATTAAGGCACCGTTGACCCCTAATACTTAGGTATATCTTCAGTCCCAAAGCACACAAGTTATAAAATGAAGAACAGCATTCAGGCTTTATTTATATATATATATATATAAACATCATGCACGTAAAATGTACAATACTTACGTGCCCATAAGGCATTCTCTGCCAGTCTCTTTTTCTAAATACATAAACAATAGCTCTTATTTTAGTGATGCTATTATTTCCATCTAGACGTAGTAAAATAACAAAATAAACTAGGGTTAACACATCTTTGATGTAATCACATGATCTACTTAAATTACTTTTACTTAAAATTATGGAACTCTCGGGTACTTGGTATAATTATAGAATCAATATAATACTACTATGTGTCAGAACCGGTCATAAAAACAAACGCTCGCCAACCACTATCAACATGGCGACAAAAACTGACACAGACATAACGCAGGTCATGATATCACCATGCTGCAAAAATGGTGGGATTTTATAAATATGTGTTGCCCGTCACAATAAAATAATTCTAGGTTGTTAGTGGTAACTGCAACTTGACCAAAAACATAGCATATCCCGCCACATTCTGAATGAAAAAGTGATTGAAAAATTAAGCTGATAATATAATTGGACTTGCATTAAACTTTACATTAGGCTCGATTTCCGCAAATAACTGCCAGCATGGATACTATGTAAACGAATCTGTTTTTTGCGCCTCCGTGTACCTCTGGGGACAGTCGAGGTCGCATATCACAATAACAGGTGATAAAAAAAGAACTCACTTCCTTAGTGGACCTCGCAAACCTTTTGAACTTGATATATTTATTTTTATTTAACTTATTGTTAACTTTTGATTCCATTTTTGATCATTATAAAAACAATTAACTTTTTTTCAATTTATTTATTATTATCTTCATTTAACTTGCAGTGTGTATATATGAATGAGAACTGGGTTGTTGAAAATTCTTGTTTGTTAATACTGAATAATGATAAACACACATAAATAAAATATATATATAAACTTACATAAATATAAGTACACTCAAATGTATGAACTTAGTAAATAACAATAAAATACCACTAAAAAGTAAGATATCAAAATGAAAACTGTCCTTACGCATGAAATAATAATACCTTGTTACAAGCTTTTAAAGAAAAACTCTGACAATTTTTTTTTCTTTTTGTACGAAAAATGCTAGACATATAAGTGTGTATGGACTGATTGCCAATGCACTAGTGCTACACAGTAATTGCAGCCTCCGAACTGCACGGGCCAGACTGCATGTCTGGAACTACCAATTAGATTGCGACTCAATAGAAAATTACTGCAGCAATGAAATTACGTTGTATTAATAAACTCGAGAAGAAAAACTAGTTGACGCGCCTTCGAATACTTAAAACCATTTGGTTTTAAGTATTCGAAGGCGCGTCAACTTGGTTGTCTTTGGGATGCAAGTGATTGTATTTTTACTTTTATACATAAAATAATATTCATATTAAAAAAATATGAAGAAGATGGCTTATTTTTTTTTTTTTTAATCTATAAAACTCTTCTGTTACTGAGAATCTAACTGACTGAGAGAGATCAAAACCCAAACTGCTAGGTCTTGAACTTGGAAATTTAGCATGTAGGTTACTTAAATGGTGTAGGGTGGACTAAGGGATATCTAATTTCTGAAAAATTCCAGCGAGAACGGAAGTTACAGAGATTTTCAGTTTTACCCGGGCGAAACCGCCAGCGAACGTTAATACGAAATTAGAGTTATTTATGAACTTTGATAGATAGTTTATATACCTTTATAAAATCACGCCTTTTCCCGGAAGAGAACGAGAGACGATCCTTGCATACGTCTTTCAGTTTATCCATATTTATCAACCTATTTATGCAATTCATCTGTTTAGTGTGTATATTAATAAATATTGGTATTTCTTCCTTACTTTATATATATATATATATATACCATTGGATTTTACAACATGTTAATGAAATACTATGTTATTTTTTCTAAACCTAGTTGAAAATGACAAATAAATTTTACACTTCTTCATAACATCTCATACTTCATTATCATATGATAATGTCGCTGATTTAAATAAAAAATGTGCGATCAATAAAACAAGGTGACAGTCTACCATTTAAACATATAGGAAGACTTTTAATTAGAATTGGATCGCATACGCATGACATTCATGGCACTGAGTACATTAATCACAACATTAACACAAAATATAAATTAGGCAGAAATATAGTACTAAGAAAAGTTGAAGTTGAAAATAAGTATGAATAAATTATGTCATAATACTTTATGTCTAATAAATTTATAATTACTTAAAAATATTGACGAAGAAGTATTAAAAAAACCTCTAAATTTAATAAAAAAATGGGAATCCATTACGATATGTTGCAACCTTTAAAAATATAATTTGCATGCAATTTTAAGTATTCTATTAACGAACCTTGAGAATACATGTATCTTATTTCCTCTCTCTCCGTTAACCTCTGAGATATAGAAAGAGAAATTATTAGACGTATGCCTAATAAACATTGATAGCCCCGCATGCTTCTCTTTATGTGTCACACAAATGTGACGAATGCATTTAACGAACTCTACCTTTGAACTACCGAAATCAGACCCGAGATTTTTTCTTCTTTGCACATACATACATATATTTACGTCTTTATCCCATACGATGTAGACAGAGCCACCAGTCTCGCAAGTTCTAAAAAGTTTCTTCTTTCTGTCATAATTATTTTGCTAAACCGGTTTAGAACGAGACAGCAATATCAATCACGAGCAGCCCAGTTTAGGTATGCATTGACAACCCACACCCACAGATAATAATTAGACTGATGGCGGCCCGTAATGTCAAATGTCGCCTAAATGTCAAGTCATAAAAAGTCAACGGTCATGCGTGAGCCTACCTACTCTAGTTTCCTCTAATTTTGGCGGGAATCCAAACGCTATGCGTCTTAGTTCTTAAACAAACATAAATTTATTTTTAAGAAAATCACGAAGAGGTAAATAAATCGCTTTCCTCTTTAAAAGAACGGCTTTCATAGACTACATCTTCCCCCTTGTCAAGAACCACTTGTATTCACATTGTTAAATCTTAGATAGCTATGCCATTTTTGCTACGTGCAGTACGTGGTGTTTTGTTATTTAATGGCTTATTGATAAAATTGAAATTCAAACCGTGACAGGTTGCTTGCCAATCGCATAAAAGCAGAATTCAAAGTTTAACCTATAATTTTATTATCTAATAAAAGGAGCGCCAGTGTCAGCTGAATTTGTTGTACGAATCATCATCCCTTTCATTCATGCCTTTCATTTATGCCTTTTTTTTATAAGTTTGGTACTTCAATTTACAATGTAATTATTAAATTTGCCGTGTGGCTCCCGGCACCAATACAAAAAACAATAGGAACACTCCATCTCTTTCCCATGGATATCGTAAAAGGTGTCTAAGGGATAGGCTTATAAATTGCGATCCTTTTTTTAGGCGATGGGCTAGCAACCTAAAACTATTTAGATCTCAATTCCATCATTAAGCCGAGCAGCTGAACGTGGCTATTCAGTCTTTTCGGGACTGTTCTGTCTACCCCGTAAGGGATATAGACATGACTATATGTATGTATGTATGTAATTATAAAAAAATCACAAATAAAAATCTCTTCTAAGGCACCCCATCCAGGCAACGCGTCCAATATGCTGGCAGCATTTCCCCGCTGAGAAGCCAGATTAATTTTTTGAGCAAAGAACTTGCCCGGCTTCGGTTTACCGATTCTCGATGGGACGCTTTGTGATGTCCCTTGAAAATATCTTATCCGTCTTACTCATGTCAAAGTCATTATAACTATATCACATTTCGTAACAATTCCTCGGATCTATTTCAAAGTAACGAGTGACAGAAACAAGTGTCGTGCTCTGTACATAACGGTTTAGTTTATGTGTCAAGCATAGAGCGAGAAAGATCGAGATGATCTTCAGTGCTTTGTGGAGCAAAGCAAATTTAATTCATGATGCCAATAAAATGGCAAAAATAATTTAGATTATCTATAGTTTTTGTGGATATTAGCTGATTAAAAAGGTTTTTTGCATAAAAAAACCAGTGATCCGAAATTTTTACCATTTCTTTCTTTACATATAAAATACGCATTTAAATTTTCTTTGTAACTATGATTTGACATTACCTTTAACATTTGCATAAATTTGACCTCAAATTCAAATTCATCTCAATCAAACAAGACTGTTAATCAGTTTGGCTAACACTATTAAAATAATATTTAATTTAATCAGTAGGCTAAAGTTCAACTTTATTTAAGATTTATAACATATTACGATAGAGTTTTTTGCAATATTTATACAAAATTCATGTCAAATCTAGAAGGTTAACTTTACAGCCGTCTTTAACTATAAAGCAAAAAAATATAGCGCTATATAAAAAATGGCGTCAGTTCAATCAAACAAACAATTACAATTTAGGTTTTATTCTGATATAAATTACGATACTAAATAAAAGTAAAATTATTTCACTTGCTGCTGACCAATAAAGTATCCAGACGCGAAAACAACTCTATAGAGCGACTGGTCGTGCAGAGTTAAGTAGAGGGAACCAGACCACGTGGCCGATCACCAATGCCCTGGACTGACCGAATAAAATCTGCGCCAGACAGTCCGTCTGCCTTCATAACGTCTTTTATACTGCAGATTTAGAAAGCTGTATTTCTCCTGACCAAGCTTGATAAGACTTATGTATTATTTTCTCTCTAACTTCAAAGATAGAGAGAGAACGGAGATATTCTCTTTTTCTATCTTTTTGTTAATTCGAATTAATTAATGCTAAGACATATTCCTTGTCAACGTTCGTGAAAGAGACTGTACTGTTAATCTTTAACCATTCCTTACTACGCTTCGCGTGAATTCTTGAAAAATACATTGTGTAACTTAAGTTCAATGCATAATTAAATGTTCGTCCTGCACTATCAGGAAGTGAGAAGTGACGCAGCTCTTGTCGATTTCTCTCCAGCCTCGTGATAAATAACCGCGGGTAGTTGTAATTCCGACGCCATATTTATACGCTAAAATATGGAGAGTGCGGAAGAACATCGTGATGTTATTTTTTCGAAGATACTTAATCTTTCCATTCCTGAATAGTAGTGACAGACAGGTGTGCATGTGCACCCGTGTGTAAAGACTTTTTAATGTCCTTATTCACTTTGAAAATGTTTCTTATCGTTTGGAGGACATGACCTCAGAATATGTCCATCGACATAATTTAAAACAACATGTTTTACTCATGTTATGGGACTTCCATTGCATTTTTAAATATGAACTAGCTTAAGACATAAGAATAAGTATACGGTTGTCATACAGTAGTTAAATCGATCAAAAGATCGCCTCTTATAAAAAGTGAAAACTTTACACTCTCATTATTTTGAACCATATTTACGCGCGGTCCGCGACGCGACAGGAGCGTGGGCGAAGCACAGAGTAAAGTAAGTGCCAGCAGAAGCATATCGGCTAAGAGATACTATCGGAGTCAGGTATTTGGTTGTAAATAGTTTGCATTACTTGAGGTTTCGATCTGTGTACGAGCTGTAACTTATACGGGTAGCAACACGTTTTTGTCTTACAAATCGTACTTCTGCTTCTGACACTTTGAGATTGAGAACTGAAAAGTTATATATAAATCAAGGAACGTATAAAGATAGGTACAGTATAAAAAAACTGCGCTTTTTTACAGTGCAAAATACCCAAAAGCTTTTTCTACTCGTAAACTCTATACCTTACTACAATTTACATTTTGATTTCGAAACATAATTTCTGTTGTAGGCTAAATTCCGAAGATAAGTTATCGAAAAGCTTTACTTCGACAAGCGTGCAATTGACGAAATAAATCATGCCGGCTCTGTATTATTCATTAACCTATCGTATTGGTGTGGTAAGGTCCTCTACTTTTATCTAATGGCAGTCCAGGCTATTGTAGAATCAAGTGTTAAATTATGATCGAATCATGCAAGATTTCATGGGAAAGATAATTTCGTAGTGTAGTTAAACTTTCCCTACGGTTAGATAACTATCGTGGTGCGTATAAATAGTGGAATTTGAATTTTAGATCGCCATTTACAAATTGTTCGCATAGGGTCAGTAGTAGCAATAGATTTGTGACTTGTGTAAAACATTAGGAAGAACTAGTTCTTATCAAACGGATGTTTTTGGCTCTTTGCTTAATTTATACGAAATAATTTTTTTTATTCATAATTATTATTTTCTTCCAGTGAGAACTCACTTTATAATAAAAAAAACACACTCTGCGAAATAAGATTAAGCCGTCTATATTCATTGCATAAAATAATTTTTGAAAAAATGACAGGCTATCGATTTAAAATTATTGCTACCTTATGCAGAATTGTTACATGCAATTTAGGGAAATATAGTAAAACCTGACTTTCCTAATCCAAGATCGTGTTAACAGTCGCACCTCGAGAGAGAATAATGTAACCGGGACTAACACCAGGACGATTATAACAATTAGTTAATAATAGGACATCCTCGGATATGACTTCAAAGGCGTTTTGTTCTATTAGAAATAATTATACGTTGTACTGTTAGTCTAAATAACGGCTACTGTATAATTTTCCCCGGCTCGGGGGGCGTAGCCGGATTTCCTTCGAATTGCGATTACCGAGAGCAATGCAGTAGCGTTTTCCTGATACTGCCTAGATTATGGTGCTTCCATGAAATTCTCTTGAGGTTTATGGAAATTGCCTAGCTTTCACGTAAATAAGCAGAATATTAATATTATTAACAATTATTCTGATATCAGTGTGGTCTAGCAACCTGTTAATAAATTGATCTTTATTCCATAACTAACATATCCAGCTGAATGTCATCATTCAGTTTTAACGGGAAGGTCGGCTCTGTTTACTCCGTATAGTGGACAAAAACGTAATATAATATATTTATGATGCTGTTAATAGTGAAGATAAATAAACTTTGATTTATTTTATACAGTAATACCTACTCATAGATACTAGTATAAAAGTACGGACTACACCAGAAAGTTTCAATTTATCTGCCGATTTTAATACAAACACACATAACGCCTTTACTTGAGATTCAGTATTCCAAATCTGATCCAATTATGGCAGTACCATGAAGAGCCAACTAAACTATACAAAATATAGAAATGCCATCTTAACAAAATCGTTCAGTCACGCAAACGAAGTCTTGGGCATTAACTAGTAAGAAAATAAATGTATTTAACAAGATAATATTCTGATCATAAATCTGTGAACTTCCTGCAAACAACTCACTGCGTCACCAGCGTGTCCTGGCGACGAAATACGTCTCGCGATCACCGTCTGATCACAAAATGCAGAGGACAGAAAGGGCTAAACAATTTATCGATCACCAACTTCATAAACATTCATACTATTAGAAATGTGACAGTATGTTTGTGTGTTTGTTTGTCCGGCATTCACGTCAAAACCACTGAACCGATATCACCATGAAATTTTGAAACATATACATATAGATATATACGGGACAAATTACTCTGATTGAGTTAGCCTCAACGTAAGTTCGAGACTTGTGTAACGAGATACTAACTCAATGATACTATATTTCATAACAAATACTTATATAGATAAACATCCAAGACCCAGGCCAATCGGAGAAAGTTATTTTCTCGTCATGCCCTGGCCGGGATTCGAACCCGGGACCCCCGGTGTCACAGACAAGCGCACTACCTGCTGCGCCACAGAGGCCATCAAGAGTGACTTATGGGGAAGGACACTTTTTACACCTTCCACCATCCCCTTCTAAATCTAATAATATAATGGTTCTTAGAGGACTTTAGGTAACTACTTCTGTGATGCCATCACATGGGCTACCTGTCTGTATGCTACCCTTGTTTAGTATTCCACCGGCCGATCTGTTTTACTTCGCGAACATTCTACTCGTCCCGATACGCATCTAGCTACTGTACATTACACGCGGCAATACATAACATTTACGTAGGCGGGGTGTGTTCCTGTTGAGACTTTAAAATAACACTTTATCCATGTTTATTTCCTAGGGAGTAAACAGAACCAATAGTCGCAAGACTCAATGGTTGAGATTTACAGATATAACAGCTAGACCGTCTTAATCCCTACTTTGTAATGGTCTCTAATGATTGTCTTTTCAATTTGTCATTTGATTAATGTAATTTTTTTTCATATGATTATGATGGACTTATGCAATTTTTAGTTGCTAGCCCATCGCCTGAAAGAAGAATCTCAAGTCTAAAAGCCTATCCCTTAGTCGCCTTTTACAACGGTCATGGGAAAGAGATGGAGTGGTCCTATTCTTTTGATTCGTGCCGGTAACCACGCGGCACTAATAATCCACACTCCACACTAATAATAAAGAAGAAAGATTTGTATCGGTGTCTCGGTAACCTAAGCCGTGTGGTCAGTTCCTTACGCAACGTACGCCACCAAAATTGAAAATTTTGAAGCTATTTGACTTAGAAAAGGTTTGAAAAAAAAAAAAATATATATATATATATATGTATATCTATAATTTTATATATATCTATAAATATAGTACATAATTGTAAAAAATAAATATTATCGCCTGAGAGAAATGTTTACTCTTTGTTTATTTCAAAATATAAAACACAAAAATATGTCCACCCGTGCGAAGCCGGGGCGGGCCGCGGCGGGCCGCCGTGATTGTACTAAAAACTTGTATTACATGGGGTGCAGGGGACGCAGAAAATGAAATAGAAGTTCGTTTATCGACTACGTGGTACCATCGCATCGACAGGTTATAGAAGCGAAGGTATACCAAATTAACGACGGATCACATCGCCTTTACGACGGAAGACTAAACACCGAGTGCTTATTAAAAATTCTTTCCTCATTTAAATTTAGCATTTGTAATTTTTTAACTTGAAAGTAATAGTCCACTTTCAGTTCTGTGGGTGGTTTTACTGACTCAGTGTTCTTAAAACGTCATACTGTCTTAACAGATCGTCCCACCTATACTCCCAAAGGGAACATACCTCGTAGGTGGCTATCGATTTATTACGGGTAAATCCTTATGAATGAAAGACGATAGCGTCACCGACGATTTGCGATTCGAAGTTTAAAAGTCAGATACTCGGTTATTAATGGCGAGAATCGACTTGTATTGTTTTCGTTCTTGAATATTTAATTCGTACACGTAGCTTGATATAGGTGCTGTCAATTAATCGATTGGAGATACGAGTACTTCTGTTCTTAGGCGTTATAAACTAGACTCCCGCGGCGTCTGCGCTTATGGAATTTGATCTGAGTAACGGAGTGTATATAAGGTATAAATTATTCGAAAGAGTTTTTATGTTAAATTAAATATAACAATAGTGTTGAGTGTAAAGCTTCTTGTATTATGACAAAGACAGGCCGCGATTTTTCCCCATATTTTGCCATTATTATTTTTAAGAATTAGAGATTTAAGTTAATTTTTTTACAAAGAACTTTACGCTCGAATTAATATTTCTTCAAATATGTAATATTTTCAAATTAACGCTTATCTATTTGTCTGTTTTATAACTGATGATTCGACTGCAGGAGAATTAAGTTCAACTGTTCTAGCATATTATTTTCTTTTTAATTTGCCTCTTTTTCGTATTACTCTGATGACGCACGAAATACGTGTGGTCAAAATCAAAATGTTCCAAATCAGAACGCGCTCATCTCATAAACACATATGTATAGATAACAATCGATACTAATTTGTTCGCCAATTCAGATTAAATATATAGAGTTGAAGACGCGAGATGTTATCGAATTGTGACATCGTTATAAGGCAATTCCCATTCTGTATTTAAACAAATTATCTCCGAATAGTTTTTTATTTTGAACTAGGGTACGCCCCCGGCTCCACTCGCGAGAGAAAACCTGCACTTATTTCCATTTCCACTAGAATTTCAGGAAAATCAAATCTCTAAATCCAGCGTTTATGTCTCAGTCGGTCAGCATCATGTTTATCATTAGTTTCTGTGTTGTATGTATGCTTGGTGTGTTTGTCGTTTTGTTTAGGATATTGTGACAGCTGTTGACAAACCAAAAAAAATATATTTGTATTTTGGTTTGCAATAATTAAACTCAAAAACTACTGTAGCAATTTTGGCCCAAATACAGAATAGACCTTTAGAATTAGCAAAGTCCATTTTTATCTGGAAATTAACTTGGTAGCGATACTCCGCTCTAGTAAAATATAAACACATGCTGGTCAGGACAATATCTTTCATCTCGGAAAAAATACTGTATACGCAATGAATTTATCGCAAATATTATTACAATGTGTAATTTGTCCTGTATATATTTATATATATAATATATATATCCTCAATTCTATCATTAAGCCAAATAGCTGAACGTGGCTTTTCAGCCTTTTCAAGACTGTTGGCTCTGTCTACCCCGCAAGGGACATAGACGTAACCATATATATGTATATATGTATATTTATACTTAAAAATATATGGAAGCGTGTGAAACCACACGGCAAAGTTAGTTAATAATAAAATAGACAGCCACTGGCTATTCAACTGTCCAGTTTATGACTGCATAAGGTCGACTATTTAGAGCGAAATAAGTTCAGTGAAAGCTTTCTTGTCTCAGCTTTCCTTCTGTGCCATAAAATTCAATGTATATTATTCGGTACATTGGAAACGGGATTAGAATACTCGTTATTTTAACGTAGTATGAAACTATTAAATTATAATAATTACTGTTCTTAAGTGATTCCTGAAACAAATGATAAAATAGTAGGTACCTTATATTTACCTTCGTTTGAACCTAGGATTATGACGTAAAAGCGCACTTAAATTACTATAGAATTTGGCATTTTAAAATATTTGTATAATTTCGTTATACCTCAAGTATTAGAATAGCTGTCAATGAAAATATTAGTTAAATTTTTTCACGAAAATTATGAAATGAATTAAAAAAATGCTGCTTAGTTACGCGCAAAAAAGTAAATGGCTAATATAATAATAATCACGATCGGTTTAACGGTTAGTAAGAACGGACCAAGTAGTCAAGTAACAGACTAAGGTACCTATATAGAGTACCTCATACATACATATAATCACGTCTTTATCCCTAACGGGGTAGACAAAACCAACAGTCACGCAAAGACTGAAAGCTGTACGGCTTAATGATGGATTTGAGATTCAAATTTTCTTCAATCAACTTCACTATTATCCAAACTTAGAAATGTGTTGCCTTTTACGACATCCACTGCAAAGAGTATCTCTTCTATTTTAAAATAGGTTTAAAGTAATAAAGGTTTTATTAATGACTTCATTCTAATCACGATGACATTTAAGTTTCTTTACCTTGTATATCTGATATCAATCACATGTGTAGGTACTATGACAATGCTTGCGAGCATTGTAGTAGGTATAGGTATGTTTATATTGTATTGAAATCATTAATTTTATACTCACTCATTATTTTTTTACTGTGGACAATGTGTATTATTCGTCCATGATTTAGATTAAAATCTAAATTTGTAAATTGACCTCTAGTGAAAATGCTGCAGTTTAGTTTATTCCGCCGCTTCTTTAACACATGCGCTTTGAAAGCGGTAATAGATATAATTAGGCTAAAGTTATGTTGAAGTCACTAATAGTACCTTTTATCCTATTTTGGAATCTATTTCTATAGTTAAGACTAAAATTGCTGGGTATATCTGTGGCATCGTAGCTTTAAATAAAAATACACCGCCTGTGAAGTGATAAAGTTTTCACTGACTACCAGTTAGTGAAAACTTTATCACTTTACCAATCAACCTATCAACTTTCAACTTTACCAATTCAGACCAGTCTTATTGTCATGTCAAAGCATTTACTTACTTAAATACCAGTTCAGTTAATATCGAAGATATCTTCTTTTTTAACAACAAAAATCGTCTGAAAGACTAAAGGATAAGTACTCGTACTATAAAACGTAGCTCTTGCGTTTGCTATCCAGCAGCGCACCCGTTCTTGACTCTCTACAAAATCTCTTAAGTGAATTTAGATCTGAATTACTCGTCCTGGCAAAAGGTCAGGTCGTGAGTACCCGAAACCGCCGTGCTTGCATGAAGAGAGTTATGAATGTAGATGAAATGAAAGCAGTATGCAGAGATTGTGGCAAGTGGAAAGAATACTACTATTCTTTCGACTTGCCACAATCTCTGCCACACCTTTTTCCCGGAGGGGTAGGCAGAGACTACCTCTACCTACCCCTCCGGGAAAAAGGTGTATATGTATGTATGTATGTTACCCACTCCTTATTCTAGAAAAGGCTGATGTTACACATTACATCTCCCATCGCCGAATGGTTTATAAATAAATAGTGTGTTGTTCTTGTGAATTGTGAACTTGTTATTTATAATACAGAAACCAAACATCTAAATTAACTCGTCCGCGCCCACCGAAGCTCCGGCGATATAAATCACGGCTTGTTTACGAACTATAAAATTGTCGCCTTTACTACCAAAACTGTTCAGCAGACACCGTCGTGGATTGTAACTCAATCGAGCATTGGGTCACCAATATGGGTTCAGTTCATCTGTAAAGATTGCGGAGCACCTTGTTAAAGAAAACATGTAATAAATTATTATATAAATTATATCTTCCCTATATATTTCCAACTAGCTACGCATTGGGGCTCTGCTCCGTGGGAATTTTGGGGTAAAAGTACCCTATGTGTTATACATACATACATACATAAACTCACGCCTCTTTCCCGGAGGGGTAGGCAGAGACTACCTCTTTCCACTTGCCACGATCCCTGCATACTTCCTTTGCTTCATCCACATTCATAACTCTCCTCATGCAAGCTCGGCGGTTTCGGGCACTTTTGACCTGACCCTTCACCAGGACATCCTTAATTTGATCAAGATATGTTCGTCTAGGTCTTCCCACCCCGACCTTTCCCTCCACACTCTCCTTGTATATCTGCTTAGTCAACCTGTTTTCATTCATCCTCTCCACATGACCGAACCATCTCAACATACCCTTTTCTATTCCTGTAACTACATGTGTTATTTGAGGTTATATTCGTCATGTGGACTAAATTTCATTCAAATCCGACAATAACGTACAAAGGTTTTGCGTGAAAAAGTAACAAAGGCATATCCACATGTACTTACAAAATTTCGCCTTTATAATATTAGATACTAAAGGTACTAAGTATATATTAAATTAGTATATTTATGATGTTGACTCATAAAGTGATAATAGTTTTATAAAAACTTTGATCTTAACCTTCCATTGATCTTTACCAAAATGAAATTAATCTCTAATTGGAGCGATGCTATCAAAATGTCGGGCGGCATAAAAATGTCACAGCAATGACATTTCGTATCTAAATCCGGAATGGAAAGTGATCGGATTTGACGAGACCTTTGGGCTTGTGAGCTTTTAAAAGCTGTGGGAGAGTTCGTTTGGCACTTTGTTGTCGCCTTTGGGTTACGTAATTGAAAGACCAAAACATGGTGTAAAATTTGACGAACGATTCTCTTTTTAATTGTTTTATTCACTTAATCAGCTAAGTATGTTGAAAAATATTCTTTTTTTCAACATATATAGAATACACAATTTATTTATATATTTTATTTATATAGAATACATATAATAAATTGTAAATGACCGATGTATGATTTGAATTATATTGTCTTAATATCGATATGACCTTTATAACACCAACAGAATTTTGGGAATTTCTGTTTGTGTCTCAGATATCTTAGGCTTGGTCTATCTTAAAACTGGTACCATACAAGGGGTCAGTTTATATGCGTTCAAACTGTCAGTGAATTTTTACAACGAAAAAGGCGCTTGCAATATCTTATTCAAAATAAAACTTGGTTCTTCCATGAATCAGTTTAATGAAGATGTGATGCATAACCTGGATGAGCAAGCAAATGCCATTGTATAGAAGTGTCAATAATCGAAGCCTTAAATCTTTATTCTATATTAATTTAAAATACAATTTCACTTAAGTGTTCACTTCGACCACAATCGCTTTATTGAAAAACGCCTCCACCAGCTTAGCTCGGGTTAAGATGCGATCTCCAAGGTCACAGGTTCAATCCCCTAGAAGCGGTGGTAAACCTGATTTATTACCAGTACTTAAGTCACATGTCCAATGCGATGATGAATTTCTTCGATCCAGTTTCCGAGATACGTACAGACAGAGAAGTATTAATAGTTATTGCTTATCAGATTCGAGTTTGACTGAATATGCGCTCGTTGCATTGTTGCTTAGAAAGAAGAAGAATATGCGCCTACTTAGATGCTACAATTGGCCATATGCTTTTCATGAGAATAATAAATCTAAAAAAAAATCTGTGGGATTATACACGAACGTTAACAAGATCTTATGTGTTAACATCACTCTCACTCTTACTAGGAATGTAAAGAAAAAGTTGTCCTATAAGATTATCTTATGACAATCCTAATAACCTATTGTAAATAAACCCCACATCATAAATCTTGCAATTATCGCGAATTGCAAGTTATTGGTTGAGCTGAAGCTTAACCCAATCTAAGAATGTGTACAATATTTGAGTTACACTAAAGGAAAAACATCCTTCCTTTCAGACGTAGATCAAGCACCCCCCGGTTAGTAGGCGGAAGCATTGCGGAATTCTCGAGAAAACATATTGAAGAGGAGTTATTCGCTTTTTGACACAAAGGACACTCCTAACCATGAAATGCCTAACATGGCTAGGCAATAAATCAAGGGGAACGACCTCAAATGTCGCGAGCAATGCTCTGCAAGCAAACACACTGAGGTGTAACCTTTAGGACTTGTGGGCGGCCGCCCTGGGCGTGACCTGACATAGAGCAGTTAATAACTAGAAGTACGAATAGGTATTGAATAAGTGATTATTGTTTTTATTTCATCTCTGAGTCGGTGGTATAACGAGATACCTGAAAAGTACCTACAATTTCTACAGAGCAACCGACTCTTTTCCTTATTTTTGGTGGGTACTTATATTTATCTAAATACCTGCACATTCCGGAAACTGGATATGATATAAATTAGAACTTAAGGTTTTGTTTCCAACTGTTTTTCAAAAAATTTAAGGTTCGCATAAAAGCTAACCGTAGCTTGTCAAAGCGTTTGCAAATATACCTACGTCCTCCTTTTTTTTATAATGCCGTCTACGGATATGATAATTATGATTGCCTGATCTCGTGATGATGTACACATCAGCCAAAAAGGATTTCCCCAATTTTCCACAGTAATGAAAAAAGGCGAAGTTTTTCGTATTCTTGCGTATTCTGCTATTTGTAGATTCATACTTCTACATCTAATCTCACTATTCTTTGGCATTAATCCGTGTACACACTCGCGTGGGCAGAATAATAAAGACATACATGTGTCGCGCCGCGCGCCCGGTCCGATTCGTTACCAGTGAAGCGACTCGAATACAATCGATTGACACGATCTCGATGCTCTTTTATCGATATTCATACCGAGTCGTTTGTTATATCAATTTATGTTTTGGTAAATTGGAATAATGTGATCATTATATTTGTATTCTAGCTTCTACAATGGATTCGGTTTTTGTTAACGTTTCAATGGCGGACAAATAGGTTCTTCATTCCTTATTATTTTTTCTATATTATTTAGACAATGTTTTTTAGATTTATTCTGAGTCTTACTAACTGTAACTATTTATGGAAGATTTAAGCTTGTTCCACTCCAACCTTCGACTTGTGTTGCTAACGACGTAAAGAATTTTTCAGACATAGACATAGAGAAATACTTTAAGCAGTTAATGTTTCACTTCCATAAGAATTTTCAGAAATTCTTTGTTGGATGCCTTTGATAAAATAGCAAAAAAGTTACGCTTTATTTAAGTGAAATTAGTAATTTCGGCTTTGAGTTAACTGTTTTTCAGATTCTTACGCCCAGTTATTTCAGCCTAACTCAATAACGTAAGAATTTTATGTATATTTATTACATTTGCTTTCAAGTTCTTTCTTCCTTTCTAATTTAATGACAGTATCAATACTTTAATGATATAAGAGCAATACATTACGTTGTTCAGCATCCATCGTATCTGTTTACACAACCATTGTCTTCGTCTGTTATGCCATCATTACCTCACATTGTTTGTTGTGTTACATATAGTCAGCCTGTTTTGGCATCTGTACTAAATTATGTCAATATGTTAGTCAGAGATGCAATGTTACATACATTAGTGATGAATTCACGAAATTTATACTAGTATTTTCCAATATTTTTAATCGCTATTTGTATCACTGTAACCTTATGTTTTCGATAAAATGTTGTCACGTAGATGTAGTAGGAATAAGTCAAAATATCTTTTTTTTTTGGTGTAACAGATTTTGGTACACAAAAAAAAAGAATCTTATAACTCTTTGGCTCTGTCGACCGCCAAAGGTAGTATTTCTATGTCGTTGTGTGAAAATTCATAGTGGTTCAATATGAGTAGCAAAATAAAGCAAAACATCAGATGAAGCATGCTATACCACATGATATGCAACGCGAAATATTCATTCAGTTTACGATCAACACAAACGGGTGCCTAATAGGGTGACAAGGAAACTTAGATATAATTTTAAAATCCCACTAGATAAGAAATAATAATAATGATAGTGTTAATTGAAAAGTTTTAGCGGAAAAGAAGTATATAGGAGTGTATAGGAACATATTTGATCAAATCGGGGACATTCTGCTAAAACATCAGATTAAGATTAGCTTAAAACTACAAGCTTTCATGTAAAAAGTGATGAATGGAATGAATCAACAGAAGCATACAGGTGTCGTGGCAAGTTGAAAGATATATCGTGTATTCATTTCTTTTGGTAATTGATGTGTTCAAATTGATTTCTAAACGTAAAATAGTGGACAGGGTCACACTGGAATTTCGGTGAAATTCGATAGATATGTCAAGTCACCTTGTCTTTCATGACATTACGTTTATTGAGACAGAAAAGCTATATAGAATCTTTTTCGCCAACCTTGTATATTATATATACAGATTAAGTATTACAGATATTGCCACATTATGTGATGTGTCTGCAAATTGATATCAGAGTTTAAGTCCCATTTTGTACCACTTACATGGTCGCCACTCGACCTCTGCCGCCTATATAACCTCAGGCCGGACAGTTAAGGCGTAACCCACACGAAGACTAACTTACACCGGGAATATTGAATACAGGTGTACTGCAGTTGAGCACAGATAATGAATGGTTTATTATTCGCAAATGAATTTATTCGCTTTTGTGCTTGCTTCAAACGTGTTATCATGCTCGTTAGATCGACAGATAAGTATTGTTTAAAAACTACCTTGATCTTAAATATATGTATGAAGTTTTCGTTTTAACAACCAACTTCTGAAAAAGAAGTATGCTCTCCTTGATGTGAATGGTATGTTTCGAAAAATAAAAGATATTTTCAACATTTGTGAACTCGTTCTAGAATAAAGCTTTACATGAATTCGAAATGTAATCATCAAACTG
The DNA here is from genome assembly GCF_032362555.1 of Amyelois transitella. NCBI lineage: Eukaryota > Metazoa > Arthropoda > Insecta > Lepidoptera > Pyralidae > Amyelois > Amyelois transitella. Next base: position 3,232,465 of record NC_083516.1, on the reverse strand, counting down.
TTATATTATATTGAAATAGTAATTAAAAAGGCCAAAGCCTAAATAAAGTGGGTGTTATACAAAGTTATTAATAGTGTTAGATGCATAGGCCCGTAACCCAATTTAAATGCGCAAATAGCAACCGGTTTATTGGTTTCATTGGCATTTATATACTAATCCGATACTCACAAAAACTTGTTCTCCTTTCAACAAAGTTCATGATACTTCCTAAATATATCAACATATCAACATGTACTGCTGTAAAGCAGGTGTTGAAATGGCTATATACTTTTATAGTTTACTAACTATTGCCCTCGTAGTATATACTCCATGATACTGGAGTGGAAAAGTCCGGTTTGTACCTGTACAAGTCGCATCCTGATGCGACTCCTGTCTCCTCGCAACCTCGCAGAAGAACCTTACCCATACTGAATTATGGTCAATTTTTTTCCCGAAGGCGTAGGCAGAGACTACATCCGTTCACTTGCTACGATCAATCCCCTCATTCTTTTTTTGTTTCATCCACATTCATTACTATTTTTATGAAAGCTGACCAGCTTAGACAGAAATTTAAAATTAGAATAAATATTAAATTTATTCTCTTTTTAAAATCAAAATCAATATTTTGTTCAGAAATAGGAACTTTTTTATGTCATTTTACATTTTAATAAACAAAATTAAAGTTATAACTAATATATTTGTATGTGTCAAAAAACCACGGGCTACATATGTACTACCTAAGCACGTAACCCCCTTGAGGCTAGTGAAGCGGAACAGAATCCCTTTAAAGAACAGAACGAAACGCTCTTCAAAATGGACACCATGTTATATTTATATATGTATTCAGTTGTAGTCCATAAACAAGTTTTGATATTTCTTCAGCAAAAGAACCATCTAAGTTCAAGCGACATTATACTCGTATTAAGAATGTCATAATCATAATGTAACTTGTTTTTATATACTGCAAGTCATGATATATGTCTCTATACAAGATCAACTCATATACGTAGCATCATAACTACTTGTTATGTAATTTAATAAGGACGAGATAGAAATTAACACAGCATATTCTATGAGGTATCCTTTGACAAAAATTCTACTTCTTCTCCGTCACTTGTATGGATTCCGGAAGAGTAACAAAGGGTCACTTTATCTCATTCTGCTGATGACGTAGAAAGTATCTTAAACATACTTGTGTACTACATATCGAGGAAAATTAAGTTTTATTAACTTACATACACACATATAATCACGGCTATATCCCTTGCCGGGTAGATAGAGCCAACAGTCTTGGAAAGACTGATAGGCCACGTACAGCTGTTTGGCTTAATGATAGAATTGAGATTCAAATAGTGACAGGTTGCTAGCCCATCGCCAAAAAGGAGAATCCCAAGCCATATCCCTTAGGAGCCTTTTACGACTTCCATGGGAACGAGAGGGAGTGGTTTTAATAACTACCTTATTTTAAATTAGGATTTATAGTAGGAAACTGTAGACCATAAAGATTAAGTCCTTGAGTGTCCGCTCAATCATCTTGGAAAGTTGTTTCTGATTAAAACAAAGAAAAACTGGACTGCCAAGGGCCATTGACCGTTTGACATTTGACACGAATGTCAAGGTAGCACCTCCGAGGACCTGTGTTATGGCATGCCTTGGGTTTTGAGTCAACATTTCACATAGAGTGCGGATATGACTCAAAGCTGAATGCAAATAGTTGAAACAATTGCATCAAATCGTATAATCGTAGGTAGCTATATCACAATACCAATCCCGATATGCATATTGTTCTGTAAAATCCCAATAATCACCAAGGCGTACTGACTAAGCAATATTTTATATTAAATGGTACTTATTGTATAAAGATAAATTATGATCATTTGCAATAACATACATACATAAAATCATGCCTCTTTCCCGGAGGGGTAGGCAGAGACTACCTCTTTCCACTTGCCACGATCTCTGCATACTTTCTTCGCTTCATCCACATTCATAACTCTCTTCATACAAGTACAAGCTTCGGCGGTTTCGGGTACTTTTGACCTGACCCTTTACCAGGACAAATTTAAATTAATAAAACATATTAATATATTATATTAGTATAGTGACAAAAAAACTATGCGCACTCTCTTTGGAACCAAAAGACGCAGCTACACTTCCTCCATGCCCCGTCGAGATGCCGACTGAACCGCACTGGCATTTTTCAAAGAAATGTCAATACTGATGCTTTTTAAAATGGTTGTACTTATTTAATAAAGATTTAAAAAAAATTGGTTGCACTTATTTAAAAAAAGATTTTAAAAAAATGATTGCACTTATTTAAATAAATATTAAAAAACAATGGTTGCACTTATTTCAGTAATAATGCTTTTGATATTTTATAAAGTTCCAGATTAAGATAGGAAATAAATGATACATGAATTCAAAATAGATTCGAATCTTATAATAATGAATAAAATTTTGAATTTGAATTTATATAAATATAGCAAAAGAGTGCCAACTATCAAATAGTAGAAAATAGCAAATAAATGATAATATAGTGCCGTGTGGTTGCCGGCACTATAAAACAGAACCACCGTTCATCTTTCCTATTGATCAATTAAAATGCGACTAATGGATAGGCTTTTAAACTTGAGATTCCTCTTGTAGGCAATGGGCTAAGAACTATTTGAATCTCCATTTCTTCATGAATCAGCTGCATTTGCGTTTCAATCTTTTCGAGACGCTTGGCTCCACTGCTGGGTCTACTTCGCAAGGGATATAGACGTAACTGTATATGAATGTAAAAATAATAAGAATAGGCGAACCTCCTTCTTTCGGTGTACTCGGGCCTTTATTTGTAGGTATCCCGCGTACCTTTAAAACAGACTGTTCGAAAAGAGAAATAGAAGCAAAGCTGTAAATAATAAGATTCATCGATGAATCAGAGTGATGTCATCGATGCATCTCGGTTCAAAAGTCGCAACACTGGCCCACGTGTATAAAGTAAACGCCAAATATGTTAGGCGTAGGTAAGCGCGGACATCCATACTAATAGATTTTTGTATATGTTGGTAATGAATGAACTCAAAAATTGGATGGATTATAAGATTATTTTCTAATTTGGCTAATCTTGATGTAAAATATTAATTTATTAACTAAACATATAAGTGGATTTTTAGAATTATGTTTGAAACAAATAAATCTAAAAACTTATATATCGAGTACACAAGGATTACGGACTATTATTATTTCTGAAAATTCTTACGAGGTATCGAAGCCCTGCATACAATAGATCGCTATTTTATAGTACAGTTTAAAATTAAATTTTCTTAGCATTTCTATGAAACTATAATCTAAAGATCTAAGTGTGTGTCACATGTTTTCATACAAACCCAAAGATAACATTATACGCACTATTTTACGATCGAAAACAGGCTAACATTTATGGTCCCTTGTCGACTGTCGTCAGCATACTACGACCACGCACCTTCCTTTACAACCTTTTCATAATATATAAGTGTGGGCCCTTAAAGGCCTAGACTACATTACAATACGAACCAAAGTTGTGACGTCATAATGCACTTTCGGTTCAAATGTCGCGACCGCCAGCCCACGTGCGGCGCAGCGCGTTCCAAATACAAATCGCGTAGGATAAACTACACAAATGGAAATACGGCTTTATTTCGCATTTGTTTATTTATTTTTGAAATTAGAATCTAAGATTCGATTCGTGATGAAATTGTGGTGTAATATTAAGATTCAGCCAAATTATTTTATTTTTTACTTAAATTACCCCGTGGTTGGTGGTGGTACTCCATCTTTTTAGGCATGAGAATCTCATACGTAGGTAACATATATCGATCACGTCTTTATCCCTTACGGGGAAGACAGATCACACAAGCTCGGCGGTTTACTACTATACTACTCTTGACCTTACCTTTCGCCAGAAAGTACCTGATTTGATCAAGATATGTTCGTCTAGCCGCTAACAATATTCATCGTAACTCGATGAAATCACTTCCTTATTTTCGCACAGTCTGAAAACATGAATTTCGACGTGTGACTTGAAATTATCTCGATTTCACAGGCTAACACTTTGACCTCTACGCAATTTGATAGTACTGTCCTACTAAAAATTAATAAATATATAGAAGTTACACTTGGTTAGAAGTTATCTTGAAACAAAGAATTTTTTTTAATATTACATATTTATTATCGTGTTTTAATGGCAGTTTTAAAATGCTTAAAAATTAATGCGAATATATGTCATTCAAAAATTGAAAATCTCTTCTGTAATTCAATGAATCTTAAATATTTGTAAGTCAACTCAACTCAATCATATACATACTTAACTCGAAATGGTGTGATCTATTTTTTTGCAACTCGTATGTTAAGTCCATATTGTTAGTTACCTTTGCAAATGTTTTTCCTAATAGTTTCTTATATACAAGCTCCGATTATGAACTCACACAAACACTACTTAACTCTTTTGGGACATCTACAAATCTACTTGGGGCGAAACATTTTTGTGTGTGTATATATATCTATGTGTGTATAGATATATCTATGTTTGTGCTGCGACAACTTTTGAACTACTCTTCTGATTTTGACGAAATTTAAAAAGTATACCTATAGCATCAGTCAATAGAATTTTCAAGTATATAAAAAAAAAGAAGTTTAATAATTTCAGAGATTTTCAGAACAATTATGTAAAAAATAAATGTGCTCGTCAGGTCTAAGTTTGCGACGACAAAATAGTTATTTGGAAACATATTTACCTTCAAACTGACGAAAATCTATATAAGTGCAAACTGAAGTCGAATCGCTGATATTCTTCTGTGTTTACATTATTTACGCCACTGTCATCTGCGTAGGCGACTGGACACTATACCAGTGATTTATGAGGTTATCCTTTCAAAATTACTCTGTACAATCAAATACAGCGGGTCACAATTCATATTTTATCAATTTATTTGCTTTAATCTCTTCTGACAGTCTCAGGATGGGTTTTAAGACATTCTTATAAAACCTAAGTCAAACGAAATTATTTTTTTAAACATAAAAAATATATCATGTGATCTTTTTACTATTCCTGTATTAAGGTTACTCTTAATTAAAGGTCATCAAGGGCGTATTAACTAAGGATACTCAATTAAGGTGACAGACTAGCAACCTGTGACTATCTGAATTTCACCAAAGTGATGAAAAGCTTTAAATAACTTTATGGAAAAATTTAAAGTAAATTAATATAATGTATAGTAATGTAACATTAATGCTCAAAATGTTAGCCTGCTGAACTCATACGGAAACCTGCTCACTTAAAATCGTGGTCGTAAAAAGCTATTAATTCGTTTCATTAACGATTTAACTAGCCTCTTATCGCATAATGCAAATAAATAAAATTCTAAACATAAAAAATCAGTTAGCCCCTAATTATCGCTAAAATAAAGAATAAAATATATAATTTGAATGGAAAATTATCTTACAAATTGTGTACACTACACTACCAAATCTTAAATTGATAAAGATCGATTGATAGCAGCATGTTCCGTTTAACCGTAATACTTTTAATTTTATAGTTATCGTAGAAATATAAAGCTTCTCATATGTTATAGATTTACTAAATTGACTGCTACTGGACATAAAAAATTTGGAACGAGTTTTAGAACTTTTATCTTAAAGTAATCTGACCCTATGGGTCGATCGTCAATAATGCAGTATAATGAGCTATGTATCCGTTGATTTTTAAGATGGGATCGTGAGAAAAGTCAACATGTTCACAGCTACTTAAATTTCGTTTAAGATGCATATGTTTTTATAATTTAGTCATAAGTTATCACTTCTTTTAAACTTGGAATTCTTCATTTAAGCGAAAAGCTAGCAACCTGTAGCACTCTCTGAATCTTATTCCGTAATAGTACGGTGGGCTCAAAAAATAGTTGTGCCACCTGGCCTTGATTAGTGTATGGGAGTTAACGCGGGTATCACCTGACCCGTGTGTACTTAACTAATATATAGTACCTACATAATAGTATTAGATGTAGTTCAGATAGCTTAGAAGAAAATAAAAACAACGATCCTTAGGTATGTATCATAATATTGTCAATTTGTTGACAATATGTATTTTATACCAACTGGACCATTCCTTTATAAACGCCGTTTAAAAATATCCAATCAAAGGTCAGAGTGACCATGCCTGACCTTTACTTATCTGGTGCTAATGGATTTCGGTCGGCTAATCTGCGCTCGCTTAATGCTTATTACGCTTGCATAGAAAGTGCTGCAGATTTCGTCACGTGAGCTTTGAATACTACTCGTATTTGCAATGATACAAAAAAATTTGGAAACGGCATCGCTTTTCGATGGCAATGCATTCATAGTCTTTCTGCCCACGTTGCTTTGTTTTGGCGAGAGCACATACCTACATACATAAAATTACGCCTCTTTCCCGGAGGGGTAGGCAGAGACTAACTCTTTCCACTTGCACGATCTCTGCATACTTCCTTCGCTTCATCCACATTCATAACTCTCTTCATGCAAGCTCGGCGGTTTCGGGTACTTTTGACCTGACACTTTACCAGGACGTCCTTAATTTGATCAAGATACGTTCGTCTTGGCGAGAGTACCGGGATGTGATGACGAAATCACGATCACGGTTTGCATAAGTCAGTTTTTCACGAAGCGACTTCGGTCTGAATTCTGCAACCTAAGCCGTACATCTAATTGTTTTGTTTCTTCACGATGTTTTCATTAAAATCCAGAAAAAAATGATACATTTAGTATATGTTTTTGAATGATTAAGTAAAATATTAAGCTGGGTCTAGGAATTAGAAATATAGAAATTAGGCATGTAGATTTTATACGTGGCTTAGGAGTGCCAAGAGAAGATTTCCCGAAATTCCTACATGAAGAGAAATAAGTATATAAAATGAATTTTAATTGATAAAAATTTTAATTGTTTCAGGTACTATCAACAGAATTTACAAACTTGAATAAGACGAAATTTCAAGTTATATATTTTGAATGGTTTTGGTAAGCAATTAAAATATTGTTCGCAATTAGATGGACTCTCTGTGAGAGAAACAAAAGAATAAATATGGCACTTTAGGTTAAGATATTAAGAGTGTTTATTTTTATATTAAGTACTAGCTGTGCCCGCGACTTCGTCCGCGTGGAATAGTTATATTGGGCATCATCAGTGCCGTGTGGTTCCCGGCACCAACACAAAAAAGAATAGGACCACTCCAGCTCTTTTCCATGGATGTCGTAAAAGGCGACTAAGGGATAGGCTTACAAACTTGGGATTCTTTTTTAGGCGTTGGGTTAGCAACCTGTCACTATTTGAATCTCAATTCTATCATTAAGCCAAATAGCTGAACGTGGCCATTCAGCCTTTTTAAGACTGTTGGCTCTGTCTACCCCGCAAGGGATATAGACGTGACCATATGTATGTATGTATCATTGAAACCCTCAAGGATGAATAATTTCCGACGTTTTTTTTTTCTCATTTTCCATTATTTTTTCGTTCGTCATAATAGTTGCAGCATGATGTTATATAGCCTAAAGCCTTCCTCGATAAATGGTCTATTTAACACAAAAAGAATTTTTCAATTGAAACCAGTAGTTCTTGAGATTAGCGCGTTCAAACAAACAAACTCTTCAGCTTTATAATATTAGTATAGGTAGATTAAGTGTTATCCAAAGTGTTCAATACCTACGAATATGCTGATGACTGTACTCAATACGCTCGACCGACTTCTGACTTGATGAAGTATATAATATATGTATGTACTATGGCTACCGATGATTGAAACTGTCATGGCGAACTTATGACATTAAGAAGTTGATCTCATAGTTCAGTAGACCATTAATATTGGCTAATGGATTTAATGCTAGACTTGCAAAAAGTGCCTTATCAATTTTAATACCAAGTAATTCTGAATTTTATAAAGTACTTACTTACTTTGATATTCATTATGTAAGCAATAAAATTTTCATGAAATATTTGCTTCCGTGATACCGAAAAAATATAAAAAATAGTAATAATATTACGATTTTTATACAACATTGGCTGTTAGGGCAGGCCTTACCGTGAATTTGCAGCAAAAGTTTCTCCCGAACGTCTTATCTATTGCTCAACCAAATTTTACTTAAATACCTAAGTATTTAAATATTTCAGTTGCTTTTTATATATTATATTAATATAAAATTATATTTTTTTTATTAAATAAACTAATTTTTCACATCGTCTCCGATAACGCAAATCATAACTTTTGCAACATTCCCGTAAGAGTACGATCCTGGCAATCACAATGATAACTACTTATTAACGTGAAGACGAATAAATTAGTTTATTTTTATTTACTTAAGTCAATACCACAAGTAGTGCTTTGTTACTTCTGGATATAGATATAGAAGAAATTATTTAAAAAATATTCAGCTTAATGGGTAATACTTAATAACTAACCATTCAATAGCAACATAGTAGGTAAGTACAACGCGGCATAATTCATAATACAAGACCAGAAGGAAGCCAAAATGCCACGGAATGCTAGCCACGCCCTGCCTACGCGCAGGTAAAGAACAATGACAGTACAGAATAAAACATTACATATACAGGCTAGGCAGTAATTAAAAATTTCTACTAATATTGTAAACACGAAAGTAACTCTGTCTGTCTTTCTGTCTGTTACGCTTTCACGCCTAAACCAATGATTTTGATAAAATTTGGTACATACGAGTAAATAGTCTCATTATTGCAAAATGGGGGAAAAGGAGTTAAAAGAGGGGACAAAAGATTGTTAGTGAACTGTTACGGCAAATGAAGTCGCAACAGCTAAAAATGAATAAAATTAATGTATTTGTTGTTATCATCCTAATATTACAAATGCGAAAGTTTCTATGTCAGGATGTCAGCATGAATGTTTGTTACTCTTTCAAGCAAAATCTACTGAACCGATTACGATGAAATTTGGTATGTGAGTAGTTAAAGACCCAGAATAACACATAGGCTACTTTTTATCCCAGAGTTCCCGCGGGATTGACAGGGTTTCCATGCGGAAGAAGTCGCGGGCGGCCTCTAGTATGTAAATAATATGTATAAGGGACCAATTACACAGATTGATTTAGTCCCAAATAATGTTCGATACTTGTAATATTATGTGCTGTCTATTTAAGTATTTAATTTACTTTTTACTGTCAATATTGTATAAGTGACACTTCTATTCTCTTATTATTTTACAACTACGGCCTTCTCAATGCTATAGCTGACAATGTTCGTTGCACTGCTAATGTAGTACAAATACTTATGCTAATGTAATGTATACTATAGTACATGTAATCAGGATTGTTATCAAGCTGGTAAAGTTGTTTGTAATATAAACTGGTGAACATAAATTAAGACAAAGTGGACCAAAAGCGGCTAATAATATCAGATTCAAAACTTTTACTAATAAATAATAAATTTAATCAAGTTTAGATTATTGCTTTCAAGTTAAAGTTATAAATATGTACCTAACTTCTTTTAAATAGAAAATTATGGTGGGTTAATAACTAAACTAGGATATTTATTACTCAAAATTGAATTTATATCATTAAGCCGTTTGATCTCCGGCACTTTAGAATAGAACCACTCCATACCTTTCACATAAATGATGTAAGAGGCGACTAAGGGATAGGAGTATACACTTGGGATTCCTCTTGTAGGCTAGCATGTATCTATTATAATCTCAATTCCATCATAAAACCATACAGCTTAACGTAGCCTTGCAGTCTTTTTAAGGTTGTTGGCTCTGTCTACCCCGCAATGGATATAGACGTGACTATTTGTAACAATTTTCGAAAATAGTCTTTGATCCGAGGTAGGATTCGAACCTATGCCTTTCTGCGCATCACGCATTTTCAGCGGGCACCTTACCAATTCGACCACCGACTGACTCCGAAAAAAAGCTAGTATACATAACACGATCCCGCGAATATGTAACCATTTGATGCCGTAAACCGTAACAATATAAATAAGTGGTCGTAATTGAAATAGCTAATGTTGCACAGAAGTGCGTCCACCTGGGTTACGCAAACAAATAAACCCATTGTTCCTATCTGAAACATAGTCCAAATATTTCTCTATTCAATAGAATTGTCGTTTGTGTAACTGGCTCAATACGGAGTTGGTGAAATGCCGGTCGCATACGCACAATTCGAATTACGGTATAACTTCCTTACTTACCGTATTTTATTGTTGGACTGCGACGGTGTTTTTGTTTCATAAAAAGATTTATAGACATATAAACATACATACATATTATCACGTCTAATTTCCTTGCGGGTAAAACAGCGCCGACAGTCTCGGAAATATAGAAAGGCCACGATCAGCTGTTTGGCTTAATTATGAAACATATTATCACGTCTAATTTCCTTGCGGGTAAGACAGTGTCGGAAATTCATAAAGGCCACGATCAGCTGTTTGGCTTAATGATGGAATTGAGATTCAAATAGTGACAGGTTGCTAGTCCATCGCCTAAAAGAAGTATCTCAAGTTTTCCCTTAGATCTGTATTACAATACAGATGTGATGACTGTCTTTAAAATAATATTTTTTTATCTTACGGGTTTAATTTTAATGAAAATATCGAAATAAAAGCACAAGATAAAGGAGAATTTGATTAGTTAACACATCAATCGCGGGAACTTGTAAGTGGGTTCGAATCAAAAAAATATTAAGTGTACTTGTTTTCAGTCAACCATTTTTACAACGCGAACCTTATCAGCCGACAGAAAACTTTTTTTACGGTAAATTATTTCACAGCATTGAAATAGCATCGTTGAGTAAATATCTCATACAAGTCTCAAATTTACCTATTTGGTGTTAGCTCATTTTTCAATTGTATTTATTTAATTAAAATGATCTTAAATCCGATTTTAATATACGGCTGAAAGTTTTTTCGAGATTGGAGGTTATGTCTAGCCCGTAAGGGATAAACACGTAACTACACGAATGTATGTGCCATGACTGGGGTGAGCGTTGATGTTTTTTGTTTGAGCTCTTCACGGCATGGAGCTTACGCATGGAGCTTTCAATATTAGGGCTTTCGAGCTAAGGAAAACAAACCCGTTATAATGACGGCATCTGTGCGCTTATCCGTGTCACCGGAGGTCCTGTGTTCGAAATCCGGCCAGGGCATGAGTAACGAACTTTTTTCTAATTGGCCTGGGATATTTATCTTTATAAGTATTTATTAAACAATATAGTATCGTTGGGTTAGCGTCTCGTAACACAAGTTTCGATAAAACTCAAAAAACGAGGCTAACTCAATCTGTGTAATTTGTCCCGTAAATATATTTATATCTTCTTATTTATAAAGCTTATTATTGCGTTTTTCAAGGGGAGTGTGAACGGGAAAGTAGGAGTGGCAAGGCCTAGGCGAAACTTATTAATATTTTAAATCATATAATATAAGTACGTTTTTATTTTAAAAACTTAATTTAAATTAGGTAAATATACAAACGTGGACTTTGCTTCTTACGTTTAAATCGTTATTTAAATTAATTTGAATATGCAGATCTTTTATCATATTATATATGGTTTGCTTAAATTTGATAAATTGTAATTAAAAGTGATTCTAATAAATTTAATAATAACACAATTTTTATCCTAAGAAACCTTATCAGTTAACATATACTTAAAATGAAAAAAGAAATGTAAGATAGTAGGAACCTAAATACCTAACGATCCCGAATTTTCTATCAAATCTATGAGAAAGAGATAGAGTTATCCTATGAGTTTCAGGAACCATATCACATATAAAGAATAAAAAGTCAATATGTCATATAATATGTAACCTTTATTTAAATCTATGGTTAAGTTTAAAAATCAACATGGCATATTATTCACAAGCGTTTTAAAACAATCTGTAAATTTTGAAAAATGGAATCCCGTAATGTCATTTTGTTATTCCGTATTCAATTGGCGTTGCACTGCACTACCTGTGTTTTTTTTTCTGTCAAGGGTCCGTGCAGGTCGTGTCGAGTCGAGCGGCCAGTGCGACGGCAAGTGTTGGCCAGGGTGCGCGTCTCGCACACACTCGATTCATCGATATGAATCGATAGTCGGTCTCTCGACACCTGTCCTTTGAACTCTTTAACTTTAAAATTAGAACTTTATTTGAATCTCGTCTTTGGATTTGTGCGTTGTGATTTTTATTTGTGTTTTTATGTCGGTTTACTTAAGTGGTATTAATTGAAAAGTGATGTATTTAAAAATGTACATAAAATCGGAAAGGTTCTACCAGAACTCGAAGCAAACTTTGAATGAAGGAAAATGCTTTTCGGACTACGAAGAAGAAGAAGAAGATTTAAACGGGAGTAAGTTTAAATTTGTTAAAGCTTTTGTTCAGAAGACGCAATTATTTTAAATAAACACATTCTTTGATTTTTTTAATCGACTTTGTGTTCTTGTGAGACTGTGATGACAAAAATATAAGCCAACAAACGAAATTCATGCTGAATTTCTTTTCTTGGCTTATTATTTTGTCATTTCCACATTCGAAGCTTAAAAGATTGCAAACGTTTTTTTTTTGTCAGTAGCATATTTCATAAAAATGCATGCTTAAAATACGCTTTGGGTTGTAGTCCATGCGGTGATTTTACAATATACCTGCACCGTAAATTTGCAAAAGCGTACTTTTTCGTAGCTACGAAGAAGTGGCGCCGCAAACGCTGCTTCACATTTTTTTCCTAATCGCCATTTTGAAATGTTATCAAACAAAACATTTTAACAGTAATACTTATGTCAAAACTGTTGCTTGTCAGAACCAGATTCTTAAAAATAATAATAATCGTAAACTATAATTAAAACCTCATTTACGAGTAAATGTATAAATACATATAAGAAACTGCATTAATATAAACATAAAAAGGAAAAAACTTCAATAAATAATATTGTCATTGATAAAATGCAAACAGTAAAATCTTTGCAACTATTCAGTAGGCTCAACTATGGCAAAATATTTTCATAATCATAATAACACGTGTTGTTTTCGTATTCATTACACAAAACCCTAAGCTTATTTTCTAATCCATACTAATGTTTTAAAGAAAGATTCGTATTTTTGTTCGTTACGAATTAAATACGAATCAAAAACCGTTTTTGATGATGCAGAACACAGAGGCAGACAAAACCTTTAGGATTAATATAGGCTACTTCCTAGAAATTCCCAGAAGAGCGAAACCTCGCGCAAAAGCTTGTCAAATACAATTATGAAGTCGCCAGGCGGGCGAGTAGCGCCGGGGTGAGCGTTGATGTCTTTTGCTTGAGCTTCCGACGGCCAGGAGCTTGCGTTAAGCTTTCGAGCTCAGAAATTTGACATGTTCATTGTAATGAGAGCTTGCAAGTTATTATTATATGTTTAAAAGGTACCTATCTTTTTCAAGATTCGAAAATACTTATATGCTTATTAGTCAAATAGCCAGGATTAATAAATAAAAATTGCATTGTAAAACCGAAATCTGTCCATGGAAGTAACGCTAATACGTCAAATCGTCAAACTATACATATAGGTAGGTACAATATACATAAAATCAAGTCTCTATCCCTTGCGGAGAAGACAAAGCCAACAGTCTTAAAAAGACCAAAACCCTTTTTTTTGTTTCTGAATACTTAACTGTGAATCACATTGCATTATCAAATAACGTGAAGCCTTTAGAAATAACAATAAAAATGTTACCCTGACAAATATTGCCAAACTAAACAAAAAACCTGCAATTTCGCCACCTCACTAGTCATTCCAGGTAAAAGTGGAGACGCTTTCGGCCGATAGAACAATAAACAGCATATTTTTTCAAATTCACTGCAAATTCGCCTCTAAAACTGTTTCATAGAGTTCTATGCCGGGTAACCAGAGCATCAACACAAAATCATAATTAAAAAAAGATGGCGGCCGCAGTGTCAGCACAAATTGACAAATGAAAGGGTTACATGCCTAATCACTATTCTTTTAACTTGGAATATTCTAGGCGATAAGCTAGCAAACTGTCACTATCTGAATTTCAATTCCATCAATCATCCAGCTGAAAGTAGTCTTTTCGAGACTGTTGTCCCTGTCTTTCCCTTAAGGAATAAAGAGGTTATATGCATGTACTCAGGAGATAACTGTGCCACCTCGCCTCTATTGGTATATAAGAGGTGAAGGTGGCCCGAGTGGCCTGAGCCGTGCCGTGCCATTTAGCCATGCCATACCGCTCAACGTGGTCTTCGTTTCTTGTGATAACAGTCTTTGTCTCAAGGACAAAGGCAAGGAACAAAGACAGGGTAAGTGTATGTAATTAAAGTAAAATGGCGACGGGTACTCGTTCAAATCGAGAAACGTTAAAATGTAAGGATTATCGCTTTTACTGCGCACAATACACAATTTTTTTCCGGTCAGTCCTGGGTTGGGGATTAAATATTCCTTTGTTAGGAAAGGTAGAAAGGTAATTGACCATGCTAGGGGATAGCTGTAAAGGTTTGAAGTAATGCAAGGCTCCGTTTGCAGATTCTCTTGTTTAGTGATCACAGAGTTTAGAACGTGTTCTTCGGTAGTTTGTTCATTTTATAAATAGCAATGTTTTGTTAATGAAATATATATGTATAGAACTGGCCATTTTACGCTTCTTATTGTTATAATCACCTTGACTTGAACAACGTGTATTTTTATTAAGTCACAGAGCAACTAAGCAATGTTGCAAATTTTGTAACGATTACCAAACTTCTTACTTAAAACTAATAAATCACCTAATAAAAGAACAACACAGACGTCAGCCGGCCGGCAGAGCATCAATGAAGTGGTATATCCCATAATCCCATATTATTTTGGCATCTCAATGATTAAGGAACATTTAATAGTTGATAACAACAAAATAATTTGTCAAAAATAATAATAACAACAAGATTTGAAATCTCACGTTTCATTAAACAACAACGACAAAGCAATGTCTCCCACCCACGTAAATGAACAAAATGACAAAAAGCCAATAAAAAAGGTTCTGGGCCTTTCCGACTCGTAGATAACTTTGAAAGTACTCTATACAAATTTGAAACTGCAAGCTAGCGCAAAATAGGCTTTAACGTCCGAGTTTTAAGAAACGAATATTTACTGTCGAAAAATTTTTTGCAGTCTCTTTGAAATTCCAAGAAAGGACTTACCTGACCATTAGAATTGGAAAAAAAATACGTACCTGACCTTTATTTCTTTGTGGCAGGAAGCAACGACAATATGGTCATGACTGTAAACCCGGGGCAAACGCATTGTTAAGTACACTACAATAAATAGGCGTACTTACATTGTAAGGCCTAAACGCAGATTGAAATGTTGTAAAACTTTTGCATACCATGCTTAGTCTTTTGACATATTTTGTTTATTACTCATATATAAAAATGTGTTTAAAAATGATTGTTTTATTAAATTGGAAAGAACAGTAATATGGTTTCAATATGTGACAACAATAGATAGTGAAGAACCCACAAAACGCATGATGAAATAACAAAAAAAAATTTTGAAGGAAGTGATCATAAAAAAGTTGCTTTGGCTTTACTTTGTTTGTATCACATTAGAAAATTTTAATATATTTTTTATTTTAACCTTAACCCTAGTGGCCAATTTAATCTCTGTAGGTACGACTCTGGTAATATCTATAAATTAAATCATGGATTCTGCTTATAATATATTTTTCAATAATTGAATTCTCAGCTATCAGCATAAAAACTCGTGAGTCCGCTTATACGTATGTTCAGTGACAGTTCGTTTTTATATCAAAATGTTTAGAAAAACTAAGTAAGGAATTCAGAAATTAAGGTTATGTGAATAAAAGAATCACTACAAAATCACAAATTATATTTATTATCATAACTAAATACAATAATATTCAAAAGTAATTTACTACACGTTCGCTACCAACGACTGCTAGCACGAGACTGACTTCGAATGGCCGAACGAACTATCACTATTTTGTTTTATATCAAGAATGATCGTTTAATAGTATACTATTCTATGAATGTAAATGATGATTAAATAAATCAGTGTAAATAATTAATCGTTTTAAGATCGTTATAATATATTTTTCTGAACATCAAAAAAGATGAATCCAAATTAGCATTATCACAAAAACTCAAGAGTCAACATTCGCGGTAACTCAGTCACAAAAATTCTTCGTCTCAACGTGAAGGTCAAAGATTCAAGTTCAGGGTGAGCGGGGGTCGTGAGACTGCGGCGATGTCGCGGGCCGGAGGTTGGGCACCTCTGACATTCGTTCGAGCAAGCCGTTTTTATGCAAATAACCATACAATGTTGTAAGGATTCCTAGCGTGTTATTAGTAGCTGAATTAAGTCTTTAATTGATGTGTTTCTGTGTTTTTGTACGGATCCTACTCATTGAGATAGAATGAAAATATACGAGTAGTTAATGGAGTTATTGCTTAGTGATTTTGTTTATTTTATGCTTTACTGTTATTATGCATAGCCTAGGAGTTAAACAACATTAATAATAAGAGAGCTTTGATGAATTAGTAGGTAACTTGTCAAAACACTAGCACTCCTTTATTTGACATTAGCTTTTACCCGCAACTTCCGCCGCGTGAATTTTGCACCGCCTACAAAAAGCAACAAATTTAACGCCATCTACACAGAAGCGGCAAAATAAGCACCGCCCACAGAAAGCAACAAATTAAAATTACCATAAGCGACGTATATATTATAGAATATTGCAAATCCCACGGGAACGATTGTTTTCACCGGATTGAAAAGTGTACTATGTCCATCTTCAGACTCTTAATTATATAAACGTGATATTTTAATAAGATTCATTCAGAAGATAACCCGTGAAGAGGTAACAAACAGACAAATAGACTTACTTTCGCATGTATAATATTAATTGAGATGTGCTAAAGTATCTACTCTCTTCCCTTGTTCTTCTTTTGTCAGGGTACATGGGTTTTTACAGGTTATCATTACCGGTTTATTGTTACTACAGCTATAAAAAAACTGTTTTCCATTATATTTGTGTAAAAAAAAAACATCCATTATCTAAAAAAAAAAATATCTTCCCATTTTAGTTCTGTAAAATTTAATCTCATGTGAATACTAAAATTCTTCGTCGTTAAGCGGGGTCAAGTTCAGAATAAGGGGTCACGAGACAGAACTGTTGATTCTCCGCGGGCAAAGGTTGGGGACCCCTGACCTTTCGCCGCGGCAACTGGTATGATCATTACTACAAGTTTTTTACTTGGTTTATTTATTTTTATTTGAGTAGTGTCGGGGTTAAGGTCCAAGTAAAAATAAATATTTTCTTGTATACCTTTATAGAGACGGTACAAAGGTAAACATTGGTAGAATTAAGTAACTTCAATAAAATTAAGGTGTGACAAATCTTTGTTTTGTCAAGAATCTGAACTCAATTTACCTTATGCCAACCAAAGAAATCGATCAAGTGTCTTTTAAATATATTTTTATAGAAGGTTTATGGCCTTGAAAACTAATACTCTAAGGCCATTTTTCTCAGTTTCTTATTTTCATTCATACAAGTTTGTTAAATCGATGTAACATAATTTCGATTATCGATAAAGAGGAAATATTTTTGCGTCGAGAGATGATTCATACAGGCAACCATAAACATACGTAAATAACGACGTAAAAATAAAATACCTACATTTATGATACAGAGGTAAGGTGAAGTTCAAGACAAGAAAGGTCACGATGATTCAGTTATACAGGCGGCTACAAATCAACCGTAACATAGCTACTGTAATTTGATCTTTGAATACAATCAGATTCTATAGACTTGAGGGGTCAGCTTAAAATTGCTATGCGATTGAAATGCCAAATCTTGATAATTGATACGTAGAAATGTAATTTTAGTAGAAATATGTAACATATACATATGCTATTAAATTATGGGCAAATTCAAATTCAAAATTCAAATCTGAAATTTGTTACAAAGAAAGTCATAAAATTAAAAATAACGCTTTTTTTATAGATAGTCGAAGTTCTCGTTTGAGCGAAGTCCCGGGCAAAAGATAGTCTCTTTACGAAACCGGTTGAAGGCCTTAATATACATACTTAACTTATACCTTATAGCGCTATCAGTTTCAAACTATATGGAGAGCTTCTGGATTCAAGGTTGAGGTTAAGGCGCGTGGTCCAAGCGAAAAGATTTTAGCAGTTCTTTTACATGTTGGCACCAAAGCTGGCCCGAAATTACTTATTGATGAGTTGTACTTGTCATATATATTAATAGTTTATTAAATTATCAACTTAACAAAACAAAAAAAAATAGGTAATAACCATTAACAGCCAGTTATCAACAACATGCTATGTCCATATATATAAAATACATACATACATATTATCATGTCGACATCCCTTGCGGGGTAATCAAAGCCAGATATATATTTTAAAGTTAATTTATATATAGATTTATGAGAAGAAAAAATAAAATGACATCATAGATTTCATAATGAATTGTTTTTACTAATAACTATACTACAATTTATTTTCAACCAAGAGACATATTTAGATTTTAACCTCTATTTCGAGAAAGAAATGGACTTTAATCTTATGACTTGGACCCGCCGGTTAGGGTCGGAATGGCGGCGTACAGGTCGCCGGTTCGGATGCTAATGCGGGTTAATTGCGGATTCAGACGACCTGCCTCTAGAAAACTTAAGGCTGACTGGAATTTTAAACAAAACCTTTTTGTATTCATTGGGAGACAACGCGCGGATATACTTTTAGCTTCGTTCGTAACTAGCTTTGTCCGCAGGCTTGGTTCCCGTGGGAATTAAAATCATCCATAGCCTTACATTCAAACTCGGTCCGACCAGTTTTGATATTTTTGTTTTCTTATGCAAGTAACATAAAACTGATGGACGTTAGAAAGAAACATAGAGTACCTACAATCCTGTTAATCACATATTGCTTACATAACTAAGTACAAGGCCATTAAGTGCTTCTACAGTTAAAGATTTAAGTATGAACGTACAAAGAAAATATCTAGAAGTTTAACTCAACGGATTTTAAGTTAGCGTCTAACAAATACATCGTTACGACGCAGGTGGTTGATGTGTAAACATAAACAAACTTATGTTTACGCTTCGGACCGCCGACGGGCTCGGTAAACAAGTAAACAAGCGGAGGTGAAGCGGGATCGAGGACCATCTGGGTGATAGTTTAATTGGAATTGAGACCTTATTACGATGACCTTAAAGGGCTAAAAGAAGAGGAATAGTGATTGCAAGCCAAGAAGTTTTGAACAAGTATATTTTGATTAATACATAATATATTTAGCATTATCTATAGTAAAAGTAGCATGCCTTCTTTTCAACAAGCGTATTACAGGATTTGATCAAAGTTAAAGGCGTGGTAATTATTCCTACGATTGGATCAAAAGGTTCAGAGTTTTATCTCCGATCAGTTCAAAAAAAATGTTCTTTAATGGTTTAAACGAGGTCATGGATGTTTGTAAATTTAAGTTTAAAGCTTTTGTTTATTTAATCATAATATAGGTATCTTTAGTAGATATCATTAAGATAACTTTTCATCAAAACAATAGGAACAGACACTGCGGCACAGCATTTATTGACTTCTATAGCTTATTTAGCCAAATGATCTAAGGGTCAAAGGTAGCCACTTTTCTTTAGTATGACAATTATTTAAAAAAATAAACCATCAATTAATTATCATAAAAATGTTGCGTGGTGAAACTATCGCTTTATCATTATTAACATAAGAATTAACTCTGATAACGTAACGTATCTTTAGCACAGCACTGAATTTTTCTACACTGGTCGCTTATTAAAAATGCAAGTGAATAACTGCCCTTAGTAACAAAATACTAACATTTGAAGCACCTGCTTACAAACAGTAGTTCGAAGCATTTCCAAGGCCCTCCAGGTGTGGTCAAACATTTGTGTTCCAAGTCCCAATACAAACATTTGACCAAAGTTTGGAGAATGACCTCTTGTCGACCTCTTCGGAGAACAGATGACATCGGATCCTGATGTCGTTTTATATTATTTTGAACTTTATTCTAGGCTCATTATGAGCTTTTTTTGCTTGCCTGCGTAGTTTTGGATATTTTATTTAAAAAACAAGAACGTGCCCAGTGCAAGTAGTAAAAGTATGTTTGGTTCCTGATATGAAGTGGATATTTGTTAAAAGTCAAAAAGTGTAACTAAAAAGCTAAGCTAAGCTAAACTAACAGCGAAGCATATTTGACTCAATAACATACAAGATTTCTCCTACGATCATTTTGTTTAATGTTTTTCTGATTTTTTTATTTTTTATAAAGAAATACAACTACCACGAATTGACATCAATAAATAGCAATTTTCGACTAAAACTTATCATTTTTTACCAAAAAAGATTTTATTAAGTTTCCGCCCGCCGGCGGCGCCAAGAACTAGTGAAAGATTGGATCATCAGCATCATACTATGGGTGTAATTATCATAAAAAGGATATTTTATTTTCACTTTACACCTACGAATAAATAAAATATTCTAAAAAGTCTTCAAATCCGACAAAAAGCTTCGCATCGAGCTCTCGTCACTCATAATCAGTAAATTTTTTCACCTACGTCGACACTACTTTTATATTTAGAACCAAACGTGTAGCAATAAAAGGTGTCTAATCAATGTATCCCTATTCTTGAGCATGTACCGTAATACACGCGTTCACATTACCTGAGTTGTGTCAACACTTTGAAAAGCGTACCTCACACACTCGGTACCCGCAGAATTACAAAGAAATGTAACACAGTCATAACGAAATTGTCATCGGTTGTGGTCTAATACGAAAATCAACATCATCGTAGGCACGCGACCCACGCGTGGGCGACCCACCGCCCAACATCAAGTGCCGTGCTCAGAACGCCTTTATTCATGTACTATATAAGTATTTACAATGCATGTATTATGGCGTATGTTCATTCAAAAGATGAGCAGGTAAGATGGGTAAGGCCTCTTGTAATCAAGCGTTCATTTCGCCGTAACTACGGCGTGTCGTCGTTCGATGCAGAGGAACAGTCACGCAGTGCAGTGTACCATTTATTTTTAATTCTATGTAAAGTAACTTTTAGAAGCATTAAACTCGTGGTACTAGAATTGCTGAAAATAATCTTTTTTTTTAAGTTAATAATAAAATAATGAAAATAAAAAAGAGCAAATTGACGCTGGCTAGGGATCGCGTGATTTTATATTATTTTTTTACAAGTGGTTTCCCTTTCACAAATCGAGTTCTGTCGTCAATGTAGAAAAGAAATGTATGTGCAATTTGTCTAATGCCCCCTGATGTCGACAGCCACGTGTCACGAGACCAGTCACATGTCAAAAGCCCAGTCACCTGTCAACAGGGATCGGCTGTCGAGCAACGTTGAATATTCCGTTTGTATTTGCTAGTCATTAAACTTTAACTGCGCGGAGAAATTAACTAAATAGGTGTTGGTTGTTGGTGGCGTTTATAGCTAGCATTCAAATCACTGTTTATGAAACGTTAAGTTTTGAATTGTTGAATATGTTTATGTGGCAGAATGTTAAGTTTTATATTAGCGGGTACTTTATAGTTTTTTCTTTATACACTTTACGGATAGGCATATTGTAATTTTTGCTGTATCATGTGTCTCGTCTAAATCATAGCTTCTGAAATGCATACTATATTTCTAATTTGTCACATTGCATTTTTAACTTGTCACCTCACCTATAAGTTATATATATAATTATAACAATTACCTTTTACCTATTTTAAGAACTTTATATTAATAAAAGGCTCATTCAACTGATTTTTTTTAGGCATTATGCTAGCAACTTTTCACTACCTATCTCTGAATCCCACTTTCAATATTAAGCCATCCCGCAAAACGCAGCCTTCAAGACGAAAGATTGAAAAAAAAAACCTGTAATCACGGATAAGGTCAAATTCGAAATTCGAACTTGCACTCCAAACATATTTCAATTACCATAATACCGTGGTAGTGTCAACAAAACGACACGAACATTACCGCATCTACTTAAAACTCATACAATGATCACGTGGCCACATATTTGTCAACGGTACCAATCACTTAGGCAGGCTGTTTGGTGGACGTGCGACCATCCGGGTCAGGTGCCAACGGTACCTTGTTTGACGACGCTGCTGACCCTACCGGGGTAGTGTGGGCTGAGTAATGAAACGTTTTAATAGGTAGCGTAGTCCGTTGGAACAAATGGGATACGTTCTATTATTTTTATTTGTTAAAAATCTGGCCTATATACGAACAAAAGTCTTTAACTACCTCCTATTCCCCATCGAATTTGCATTTATAGTATTAGTATGAATGACCATTGTATACATATAAATAAAGGTTAATAACAATTAAAATCGTTCTAAATCCGTTATTTTTAAAAAGTAACATAAAAATATACATGTCATTATATTCTTTATAGGGTAGACAGAGCTAACAGTAAAAAAACCGAAAGCTGTATAGTTTAATGATGAAATTAAGATTCAAAAGTGACAGATTCTATCCCATCGCCTGAAGCAGAATCCCAAGTTTATAAATTACATTACCAAAAACCCAATCACCTGTCAGTTTGTCAATTGTACCATACCACACCATGCTGAGCGTCAAGTTCATTGCTTTCATTTGAGAAACAATGTTGGTCATAACATGGCGTTCCGAAGAAACATAGCCCAATACCAACTTTATGGTCAATTGACTTTGCTGATGATAAACAGTATTTCTAAAGGCTAGATATCATTCAGAAAATGACTGATCCAAATATGCCTTTAGAAACTCAATATAAATTCCCGAAAATGGAGACGAGTATTCAAAATTGGAGTTATTTCTATCAGTTGAGTTGTGGGCTGCTACCGATATGGTCACATGCTTAGATCTGCTCAATTCATTACAGTTTTAACCGACGTCCTAGTTTTTGTAAAAGTAATAAATATATTGTATGGATGTATTTTGTATGTTAAATAGCTTAATTAGATCAGAAATCAAAGAATATAACATTTACTAAAAACGTTCCATAAAAAGTAATAGTTTTTTTAAATAGGTAATTAATGATATTCGTATAATTTTACGTGCTTTCGGAACTGCTGTGCGGACTTTTATTAAACATATAGTTACATTTGTATATATCTTATCCACATCCACACTAATAATCCACACTAATAATAAAGAGGAAAGATTGGTATGTTTGTGTGGAATAAACTCAAAAACTACTGGTCCGATTTTGATAAAATTTCGCACAGATATAGAATAGACCTTCAAAAGTGACATAGGCATAAATTTGTTTTTACTTTTTGTTTATTTCAAAATATAAAACACAAAAATATGTCCACCCGTGCGAAGCCGGGGCGGGCCGCTAGTCTTAAGTAAATTGGTCATAGCCCACTGCTAACAGTTCTTATTATAGTTAGTGGATTATTATTATGGTGGTCATGTTATTTAAAATTAAATTTGTGCTTCATATAAAAAGTTTATTTATGATCAAAGTAACAACAACTAGGCACTAACCCTTAGTTATGAACTACTTTGGAAAATAAAAGCTTAGATTTGAATAAACGTACCAAGCGGTCGATTTTATGGCATTAACAATAATTACATTACACACTTTTTAAACATTTCAAACAGACAAATACTGTCCGCGAATCAAAAGTATAATAAATGGGTATCTCTAGAAAAGACATGTAACATCTTCGTCATTAACCATCAGGTGTGATGGATTCACAAATGCCTAATCCAATATTGAATTAAAAAAAACTGACACTTCATTTTATATTATAGAAAATAAATCAAAGAAAGAAATTTATTTTTAAAAAAGCAATCAATTACTTGTTACATAAGTTATACACGTCATTACAACGATTAAAAACAATTACAACAACAATCTACCTACGTATTAGGTACATACATTTAATTGATTTATTAAAATACAACAGACTAATCGATTTTAAAGTTCAACTTTTCTATGTTCGTATTAAAGCAATTATAACGGTTAGATTTCCTGTCATTAGTTCCTGGGGTCAACGGGACAGGAAATAATCGATCATAGTTTGGTTTCGTCTTCCAGCAAAATATGGATATTTGATACCATTGACAAATTAATCGACTATAGATATACTGGGTGTACCGGGTGATAACCGGCACCAATAAAAAAAAGAATAGGACCACTCCTTCTCTTTCCCATGGATGTCGTTAAAGGTGACTAAGAGATAGGCTTATGAACTTGGGATTCTTCTTTTAAGCAATAGGCTAGCAACCTGTCACTATTTGAATCTCAAGTCTACCCCGCAAGGAATATAGACGTGACTATATGTTTGTATGTTTGTGTAACTATACTAGTCATTTGCCGTGGCAAAGCATAGACTTGCTGATTATTTTCAGCGCCATCTAGTAACAAACTTCTGTATTATAGTCATATTTTTTTACATCATCATTATTATGTATATCGAACCTTTCCTATGTATGTATCTAATTATCTCCAATTTAATCAAAATCAGACCAGTTAAAAAAAAACAAATCCAAGTTGAAAGGTAGACCTTAACCGCCTCGCTCGCTCAGTCAAAATTATACATTGTTCAGATTAAGAGAGTTAAATTTTAAATTAATTGTACCAAATTGTAAGCGATACTTCTATATTATCTGTTCCTACCCTATTACATAGTTTTAAGAGAATTTTGAAAACATTATTCTAATCAGGACTTTATTTCGACTTTATTTATATGAATTTTGCAATAGCAAAATTTCATTTTATTACTTAAATTCTTTTCGTTCATCCTTTTTAAAGACCATTTGTAGCCTACTACTATTGTATTTCGTAAAAAAAAGCATTTAAAATGTAGATCAGTCAAACTAGTTCCGTAATAATATGATGTATGGTATTGTAGTAAAATGTAGGCGTCATAATAGGTTCATCTATAGAAAGAGATGTATAATTTAGCTTATAAAGAGATTACATGACAAAGAGGACCACATACGACGTATTTCTATACAACGGTGTAAATTATAGCCACAAAATAATCCAAAAATGTATTCAGCATTCATATCAAATTACAAAAATTTAAGTTGCCTTGATTTATGAGGCTAAATACATAAATATTAGCAGATTTTGTCACCTACATGTTTTATGTTATTTTATTGATGTCGTATTTGCATTTCTATTTGTTTATATACCTATTTCTATAACATTAACATTTTACCTATTTTTGAGTTCTAGTTTATTTTAAAATCCAATATAAAATTATCAATTACATTTTATTTGTTCATAAAATAAACTGATTTATATTTATTATGTTTTGTAATGGCAATCTTAAGAAATTCATGCGACTGCTTAAAAGTCAATTTCTCATAAAAGATGCAAATCTGTTGTTTGATGATAACATAAAATGGGCAAGTTAACCTACAACACCTGTTTAAAATATAATTAATAGTAGGTATCAGATTACAAAGTCAAACGGTCACAAGTCACTTATATATTAATTCATACTGATCAAGTTATATCCAATGAAAGTTATTATTGTTTTTTCAGTAATTCAATTAGATTTATTATGTATAAAACTAAACTAAATGGAACAATATCTCTTAGATTTTTTAAACCTTTAATTCTAAAATTTATCTTAATATGACTACAATTTTTTTTAAAATAATATTGTGACTTTTTAAATGACATTTTTTTAAATGTTAACTTTATTATACTTACTACGTACCAATTTATACTATGAGTCACTTGACAAATACAAGCAATCACCTGCTCTTAAGCACTAACTTCCACGACACGCATCACTCGCTGAACCACTCGACCAATATGAACATCGTCTAAAGGCACAATTAATTATCGCGTTTAGTTACCTGTGACACAGAACAGCGTCGGTCCCACGATACATCAACTGTGATTAATGTGTCACATTGCGAATATCAGAGTGACACACTTGCGTAAACGCTTGTGACATTAAATTTTAGGGGCTCCGCAGCTAAGAGTATCTACTTAATTATAAATAAATGCTCCGTAGTGACAGGATTTGAAATTAAGCTTTATTTATGCGTGAGGTTATAATATTTTTTGACAGTTTCATAATTTACTTGTTTGTTTATTATTCAGATTTATAAGTTTATGTAACGTGTCCATATTCTGGAGCGACTTTGTGTTATCGTTGTAAGTTTTTGTATTGATATGACCTAAAACAACACTTGTAAAGTAATCAACATTAATAAATTTAATTATCATTCAGACTTTACATATTTTAACTAATTTGTTATATTTGCAAACAAAATATTTTCAATTTTGATAGTAAAATCTACTCTCATCACCATAAGTAGGTACCTTTTAGCTGTCGTGATTTTAAAACGTAGGAAATTCGCTGGTTTTCTTTTAATTATTTGCCCTGGACTTAGTTTTTAGATTGTATTTCCATTCGTATGTTATGCTTAGTAAAACAAAATATTCTGAAAATCTACAAATTTTTTTTTAAGAAAATTTCACAATTGCTTTTAATATCTCTTCACGCAATCTCCAAAAAAAGAAAACTCATACGTTTGAAAATTGCGTCGGCCACTTTCACGCCGCCAAAAGACGTACGGACAGACATTCATATATCACAAACTCAGAGCGTGTCGTACAAACGCCGCTGATTCTATCTCATGTGTCAAGATGTCTTGCTTTTTTTTAATTTATATACAGTTCTTTTGAGTTCACTTACATTATAATGTAACTACTTTCTTTTAATTAATTTGTGAGATAACATTTGTAGCGTATCTTATAGTGCATAGATAAAGACAACTGCTTAATCATTATTTTCAATAATTATTCCAAATACCTTAACTTACAGTTTTGTCAGTGATGTGGAAATATAAATATATATACATTTAAATAATTGTCTACGTAGATAATTCTTTGCAATGTAAGTCTTTGCCCGCGATAATATTTTGAAAGTAGGTACAGAATTTACTATTTTAGTCTCAGTGATTCTTTTAGGACATGAATTTGTATAAATTACATAAAGTTCTTATTTGTTTCTATTGTTGTAACAGATTTATAAATAGTTAAATGTCTTAAGAATTTGTTGAACAATTAATGAATATGAGTAAGTAAGATTATCTCCATACCCATCATGTGTTCAACACAAAAGTCGGTCTGTTTCAACAACCGGATTCCGCTGTAGTCAGCATGTCAACCTTATTTGGTATTATTAATTGTTAGAGAGTAATGGTACAAATTAAAAGTATAACAGATACAAGAATGGCGGAAAAAGGAAGCTGTAATGATTGTTGGTTTATAATCAGTCTAAAAGTAATGAATATAACAAGTCAAAATAACAAGTCTTCATCCTAATCCTATATTCTCAACTAATATTATAAATGCGAAAGTAAGTTTATTTGTTTGTTGTCGTTTCACGCGTTCTCTAATGAATCAAGCTTCTTGAAATTTTGCGTTTATATAATTAAGAGTCTATAGAAGGCACTTTTCATCCCGGTAAAAACTAAAGTTTCCGTAGGATTTTCGAAAAAAATTTAATCTTTTCTAGGTGATGCTAAATTCACGCGGGTGAAGCTGCTGGAAATGCTGGTCTTTATGTATAAATATACCTGTAGACCAACAATTATGGTTACACTTAGCTGAATGGTGCAATTGAAAATATAATTTATTAAATGTCATAACAAAAATAAAACTTTAGTTTCTTCATTCTCTGAGAAATATTTAGGTTTTTTTAGTTTAAGTCTAGTTACAGAGTTCATCATTTATATCCAAATTCGACGGTTAACGATTAACACATTATAAAAAAGATAAAAGTTTCGACAGACATAAATAAAAGTGATTATTTAGAGACTATAGAAAGAATTAATATTATTTTTAGTATGTTATATAGTCCAAGAGCTAACAGCGGTTTCCTTGTTAGCAGGTGAAGGCGGCGGCGGTGGAGGAGCGGCGCGGCGGTGCGCGCGCGATGCCGCGGCGTCGCCGGTGCACGCGCAGGCGCCCACGCCCGCGCCCGCTCCGCCAGCTCCGCCAGCTCCACCCGCTCCGGCCGCCCCGGCCGCGCCGCCCGCGCCACAAGCCCACGTCAAAAGCGAGCGGCTCAGCCCGCACGATTCCACAGCTTCCCGGTTAGTTTCTATACTTTCTTCATTTTACATACATAGTTAAAATTATATTATATAAGGTAGACTTCATTTGCAGTGTTCTATATACATACTTCTTGAGCTTCGTCCACATTCTTCTTGGAAATTGCGTTTGGGTCTTCGTCAGCGTAATAGTAACTGTTTTATGGTAAATGAGACAATTCGTATTTTTGAAGATGGTCTTTTTCTCTGTTCTACCAGGTCCCGCAGCGTCACGCCGTCCACATCGTCGTACCCGGGCACGCCGCCTGAGCGCGGCAGCCCGCACGCTCCTCCTCACCCCGCGCCAGCCCTCCCCCCGCGGAACTACTCCGACATAATGCGATCGCTTGCCGCGAAATATAATAACCATTCGCATTACGAGTAAGTTGTGGCTTTGGCTCTTATACTAACATATACGGCAGATTTTACAGACAATACAAAAGAAGAATACACAGCATAAGCATACTTTAAGCCATACAAATTAATATGTTTGTGTTTTCTTCCTTATATTAAAACTGAAAGATCTGGCTGATAGATCTAAATTGACTTACACCTTCTACTAAATTGCATTATTTTTTGTAAATTATTTGTTTGGCGCCACTCATAAAATTATCCGTAATGTTGTCCTTGCGTGTGCAACTGCGCAGGTCATGGGCCCTTCATCTCATGACCTGTGGGCGAACACGCAAACCCAATACGAAGGATAATACGACAAATAATACTTTGGCCAGGGGAAAAGGAGAAACTTTGCACAGTCGTTATAAATGTTTTGTCAATCTAAAGACTCGGGATATTTACAAGCAATTTTAAAAGCAGTAGATTTTCAAAAATTGGATCTCCGTCTAGCATTTAGTAGTAAACATAGAACAGGCAGTACTGCTTATATCTGCACTGAAGTCTATGACAAGTTGGGATTATTGCCATTTTATTCCTGTCATAGGTAAAGCGTCCGCGCTTATTGCTACTTATTTTTACACATTTGACGCAAGCAGCTTCCAATAAAACGAAAACGGATTAAGTTTCACTTGTAGATTGTTTCTTGTTTTGCACCCATTTATCATAAACCTGATTACCGGTTAGCCCAACAGTTAAAAAGCTGTTCTAACAGCCGCATTAAATGAGTGATGTCAATCAATTATCATTCAAATGGCCCATTATAACTTCTTAATTGAATTAATCTATTCGATTGCTACCAATTAACAAGGTAATATAAATATACGATAAACCTTTTTTGAAATAGATTGCAATGTAATGTAGTCCAAAGGGAAGTGTTCCATCACAAGCGGTCCCGAAATCCACGGTGCAGTTTTTCACACGCTCTATGTCACAGCACTACGCGACCTCAGTTCACCGACCGAGTAGTGATGCCCGCAGCAATTATCATATTAATCGATTCGATAACTTACGTTTAGTCGACAAATTTACATGATTCGTGAGAACCAATGCTCTCCGCGTGAACTTATGTTATATTAATGAATTGCTCATCTTGGGTCGCCGACCTCTGTCATTTTTAATTATCGACATGCATTGGAGGCTTATAGGCGAATGATGAAGATTTTGTTTTGACATATACAAAAGTGGAATATAATTTTAGATATTGATGGATCATAAATTCTCCGTTTCATTGGAAGAAAAAATGATGTTTAAAATAAAATTGACACTTGATCAAATAGAAAAGTTTGTGGTCGAAGCGGCTTTTTAATTAACTTTGAGTGTGTTTTCAAGTAGCTTGTAATTATGCGCTTCTATTAATATTGTAATTTACCGTTTTTGTTATTACGGCCGGCCCGAGCGTGGCTCAGCTCACTGGAAACAATTTACTGCAGACTGTCTTGCGCCCGCGTCGTTTCGTAGCACGCCAAATTGAAGTTGAACCTATCTATTGGCGTGATTAAAGGTTATACCTGAACTTTCCTCATGTGAAATTAAATTATTAACTTTATAAAGATTCTTCAAGAAACATGCATTTAAAATTTTGTTTAAATAATAGGGTACTTTTAAGGAGGACTTATTTTAGTACTAATAATAAACTTCACACTTATTCTTTTTTAATAATAATTATTAGTACAGTTCATGGCAATGTAAATAATGAAGTGCTTTTATTATACTTACGAGTATTTCTATTTTTTTTTTTGACAGCTATCTATACCGCATGAATGGTTTTACCGCGGAGCGAGCCACGACATCGCCACAGGCAGACACAATAGATGCACCACTCGGAGGTTTATTCACAAAGCTGGCAAAGAAACAAGGAGGTTCGCCTAGAGTACCCGCCTTCCCAATCATGGTGGACATGAGCTATACAAAGGTAACAAATATTCAAAGATTTACGAAAAAACACTTATACGTCTTGGTGTTAGCCCAAATTACGTTCTCACCTTTCTAAAGCTCGGTGCGCCTTTTGACCATATCCTTTGATTAAATAGGTTATATTTTTACACGAAAGCTCATCTGTTAATTTATAATGATCATTATTTCTATTTTCGACGTTTACGTATAAAGTATAAATGTTTACGAAGTCCACTCCATTGTTAAATTACTTTTATATAATAAACAGATTTTGGAAGCTGCAATTGAAATCGTAATCCTTTTGTTAAATATATTTTGATTTCTTACGAGTATAATACGATATAGAGTCTCGCACTGCGTGCTGTATATAGCAGGATGTTTTAGGTAATCAAAATGAACATCGAAATTAATATAATTTTATCTCTAATTAATTCTTATCAAAGTCATAAGACATATCATCTTTACGATCACCTCACAGCGTGCTATACTTGAAGCAAGGCCACTGCCCCTATGAAATAATTTACGGTCAGCTGGGTCTTGTTTCAAAAGAGCACATATAAAATTCAGTCTAATTATAAATACAAGTGCTCACTGACCTTCCTGTTTTAATTACACATCATGCACCGTTTCATAGTTCACGGCTGTGATTAAAATGTCTCGGGGAATCATAAAACTTATACATTGTTATCGCAAAGAGGATCTTCTTTCTACTCGTTCGTTTATGTTAATTTGAACCTCTTTAAAATCATAATGCGCGATGAGCAACCTGCTTCCTTTCCAGTAATAATGAACGCAATTAAATCTGATAAGGCTCACGACCTTTACACTTCCTGCGCTATTACCTAGATAAGGTGGAGAGAGTGTTAATTGCTCTTGGTTGTTACCGTTCGTAGTGCGCGCACAATCGGCAGGGTAATAGTGCTGCCCCGCCTACTGCTCGACGCTCGACTCGAGGTTTGCCAGCGAACCGTCTCGACTCTCCACTGTAAAAGGAACTGGAGCTGCACTAATTGGCAGCGGCACGCGCCGCGCATGCGCGGTGCCGAGTGCGGCCCACAACACGCTAGTGATGGGATGTGAAATCGAAACAGCACTGGACTTTAAAATTAGTCGACTTTTTGCACACCACTGCGATAAGAGGCACGCGGAAATTGCAGCGCTAAATCGTCACAGTTATATGATTTCGACTTTCTAGCGAAATTATTCAGAAGCAAATCTTATTCCAATTGAATATCGGTCGTAAACATCGATACAGGATTGTGGTATTCTAGCATAGTTGTTATTAACATCTGACACCTGCCGGTGCCGCGCACGAATGTTGGTTGCGTTTCTATTTATACCTTATCTTGTCCATAAATAGTGGTTTAAATTTATTTTCACCAATAAAGAGAACAGGAGCGATGCGGAAATAAATCGTGAGATTTATAGCGTTGGCTCTGCTTCAGCACGTAGAGGTGGGCGCGGCACGAGGCGCAGGCACGCGCCGCGCTAGCTGCCGTGTTCATTTCACGCGCGCTTCTTACTGAATTTATTCGAAATTACCCTGCATTCCCCTTTTTTAGCTCGTGGCAATTAAAAAAGATAGATTGCAATTTGACCCGCGGGCGGCGAGCGTGACGGTTCGGAACGTTATTATGATGAATGCTCGCCACTTACGATGCTCTCGATCAGATAATAACCTCGCATCGTGTTTGCTTAATACTTGTAGTGTATGCTACTTGATGGGATTCTTAGTAATTGAGTTCTTGTTATATATGTAGGTATACGCATATGCTGGATGGAGTTTCTCTCAGCGATAACAATATATATCATTTTTTTTAACTCACATAGGTACCTATTTTGATAAGAATAAGGTACGTGTTAATAAAATAATTCGAATCACTAGTTATTTTTCCCCTTTTAATTCAAATGATAATGATATCTGTAATTGTGGTCTGTCTTTTTGTCATTAGCAATATACCCAAAATGAAAAGAAAACATTAGTCAGGTGTCTCTACTTTCACAATTCACATTCCCTTCAAGCATCAATGACTATATTGCTTTACCTCAAAATTATCAAACTTATCGGATTCACAGATTTTGCACAGCAGGCGGCTTACGCCAACTAAGAGTTATAAATATTTTAAATTGTATTAGTTATAAAGTATTTCTATGTTTTATGACGCGCAAACTATTTGTTTATTCAATTAATATATATAATCAGATAGTTCGATCGTGTCCTTAAGCTAATTATAATTATATCCGATTAGGAACTTAAACAATTGGTAAAATTATTAAATCGACTCTCATTGCTTATATCGATAAAGCTAGTTAACCTATAAAATCAAACTACCAAGTCCAATTACCTTACAATTTATTATAACTATAACGGAATTTTAGCCATAAGATATAATAGGCGTATTTGTATCAACTTCGGACCCAGAAAAGGGCCATTATTTGGTCGAAGGAAATCTGACTAAAGGAAGTCCAAAAATTACACAATTATTAAATATTATAATAATTTAAATATCTTAGGAAAGGCATATCTTGGCATCCCCTGAAGGTTAGCGGAAGTGAGACCTTACTCGCCACAGGCATACCCCGAAGGATGATGACCATTTTTACTTATTTCTCTCCTATTTATACATCTCTATTCGCCCGTAAATATTTTTTCCGCCTATTGTCCTACGCTACTTGTATTTTTTTGCGAAGAACATCATTTATTAATAAATCAATTTGAAAAAGAACCATTAAAAGAAGTATTTTTTTTATATAAACATATAACTATATATTTATATAACAGGCACTCCTAGCGATATCGAGGATGCAGCGTGGGGGAAGGTCGAGGCTCAAGCGCGCACGCGCAGGCAGCATTCCAGAACATTACCCGCTTGACCTGTCGGCAGCCGGGGACAGCGGCTACAAGAAGGCAAGGCTCTCGGCCAGCCCCAGCACGAGGAGCGACACCGACGAGCGTGACAGGATCTCTAATGATGGTAACAACTCCTCCAGACTTATATTCTGTTCCAAGTATTTTATATTAACTAGCAGTGCACCGGGATTTTGCTTACGTGGAAATTTCGGGTTTAAAGTAACTTAGGTGTTATTTCAGGTTATGTGCCCTTGTACTAAATTTCATTATAAGTCGTTACCTAGTAAAAGAGTAACAAATATACATAGCAAACATACACAAACAATCATCCTTACAAATTTTCACATACGGAAGTGTCCGGCGATGGCATAGACTTATTTTTATCTGCTTTCGTCACTGGAAAATAATACATACATATAATCACGTCTATATCCCTTACGGTGTAGACAGAGCCAATAGTTTTGAAAAGACTGACTGCTCAGCGGTTTAGCTTAATGATATAATTGAGATTCAAATAGTGACAGGTTGCTAGGTGCTGCTAGGTGATGGGCACCTAAAAGCAGAATTGCAAATTTATTAGCCTATCCCTTAGTCGCCTTCTACGACATCCATGGAAAAAAGATGGAGTGGTCCATCCAGTGGAAAATAGGACTATTCTCTATTGGTGCCGGAAACCACAAGGCAGATAATTAAAGCAAAAAACACAACTGCATCATAAATCCTTAAGGCGGCGTCAAGAAAGCAGCAAGCGTAAACAAACTTAAAATTAACAAAACCATCGATAAACAAATGCACAGTAAGTAATATTATATATTAACATTTTATTATCCCTTTATTATAGATCGGGGAGAAGCCAGGGGAGAATGTATGTGCGCCGAAGCCAGAGCTCGTCTATCAGCGTGGTCAGTCGATGAAGTGTGCGAGTTCGTCAGTTCTATCGACAATTGCGCCGAATACGCATCGGTAAGTTTACATCACTATATGTGTTTTTTATTTTTTTTATTTTGTGACAGTTTAAACGGCCAGCTTCCCAAATGTAATGAAACATAAGAAGTGTTTTTGACGTATTCGGTTTATTTCTTAATTTTTAATTTCCGTAAATTAACTTGCGTTGCAAATTTTAACGTAAAATTATTTTTGGCGTATATTTCCTCTTCTTATAACAGGGATAAATGAAGGACAGAGCTAGCATTAAGCTTTTAGCATTATTGACCCTGGACTCAATATCATCAATCTAATTATAAAGTACTTACAAAACTGCGACTGCGCATTGCTTGTAAACGTAACAGCAAGCCGTCAGACCGGAAAACCATCCAGTTTATTATTAAGCCATCGAGAACTAGACACATTAATAAATAGCAATAGCGGATATTAAATTAACGTAGATATCACTAACATAGAGATAACATAAAAGGTAATAAAGAAGAGTGTCAGTGGTAAAGAGAACAGACTTGAAAAATAATGTCTGTTCCAAAGTTACAAGTTCGAATCCTACCGTGGCCATCTGCTATTATAGCTTTTCTGTGTTACGCAGTTACTTTAAAAAATTGTACTATTCAGTTCAATTGTTTTAAAAGTAAACTTATGTTTTCTATGAGCGAACGTCCTTTTTCGTTAGTTCTTTTGTCTACACAAAGAAGTTCAGAACGAACATTTTCTATTCTGTATCAATTATGATTATTATCCAGAATATAGATAATTTGTAACTGTAAACAATATAAATAATTTTATAGTAAGAAACAGCCCGACATAAATTTTATTGCGTGTTAGTCTAATAAGACTGGCAACGCGTCGAATTTGATCACAGAGTTAACGTCACCACGTATAGAGACGACATTGTACATAATTTGTTTAAAAATTGTCAATAAAAAAGAAATTGAGGTGATGATCTTGTCCTATGACTTCTTTATGGAGAAATGTTAATACAAATTTGAAAAAAAAGGAAAAATTGTATTTTCATTTCTCTATAAATAAGGCATAGGATAAGATGACAGGAATAAACTTGAAGGAACAAAAAATGAAATTGGGCAATAGTTTAACTGCAGCAGTCAGATTTATAGATAATTTCAGCAAGTTAATGATTTCTCCTAAACTTAAAAGTTGAATGGATTTTCTTTACGAAAAACAATTTATAACACCACATCTTAAATAAAAAAAGAAACACTTCGTGTCATATATTCTCTAGATGTCAGGTGGCAATGAATGCGGTATAAAATTCCGTGTAACGTAATAAGCTTTTCAACGTCCATTAACAACTTTCATCGGAAGCTCATCACTACCAATCATAATAATAACAAACTTGAAACAAGTCCGTTTAAGAAACGCGATGAATTGTTCTTGGTAAAGGGCTGGCACGTAATAATTTTTATTTTGTTTGAATTATTAGAAGAATTAAAAGATATTTTTGTTTAAAATATAATAGGTAAAGGTTATTATTAGGTATTGTTACTTATTTTCATAAAGTGGTAACTTCAAGATCCTGAAAGTTATTTTAATATGTAAGTACTTATACAAGGTACCTAAATATATGCTGACATTTCAATCAAAGATCCCCTTTAATAATAAACCATTCAGTATCCATACCATATATATTATTACAACTCACGTATATTTAACATTCTTATGCTACTTAATGTATTTTCGTACTATTTTGGAAGACAAATTGACAAAAATAAACTATCTAGTAAGCAACCCTACGAGTATCTACACGCACTTTCGTACAATAGAGATGTCGACCAATGAACGCATCAGAGAACAGGGAACGATCATCCCATCACTACCGCAATACTGATTACACGTAATCACTCACTGTTTCCACACCTTACATCTAGTAACGCTGCTACCAATCTGATATCTGTTCCAAAAGAACGCGTATTGAGTACGTAACAGTTTCTTTTTATGACATTAACTAGCTTTACCCGGAGATTCCCCCGCGTGAATTTAACGCCACCTACAATCGTCCCGTATATATATATATATAAACTCATTTTCACATTTATAATATTAGTTGGGATAACGTCGGTGTTCGAATCCGTAAGATGCCTGGTTTTATAACGCGGTTGCACATAAAAGGACACTCTTCTTACAATATTTAAATAATTTTATTTCTTTGTACGGTGAAATAATTTAACGTATTTATATCGACATTACATAAATTCTACTGTCATTACTGCATAAACTTCTGAACAATGACCAATTACTTACAAAACAATATTGAACTATTTTAAGAAATATGCGACCTTGCAATACACAATCTAAGTAAGTACCTGCCTCGTATTAAATTTGTATTTTAACTGTTATCTCCGCATTTGCTTAATCTAGCATAGATAGATAGCATTTTCCTGATTGGCCTGGATATTGGATGTTTATCTATATAAGTATTTTTTATAAAATATAGTATCATTGAGTTAGTATCTCGTAACACAAGTCTCGAACTCACTTCGAGGCTAACTCGAGCTGTGTAATAGTCTAGTATGTTCAAACACTGTATCAACTTCACAGCTGTTGATGATAAAACTCTATAGGAGTACTTATATTTAACTTTTTTAATTACATTGTTGTATAGTCTATATTTCTTGATGTCAAGTTTGTTTTCATTGCGGTGATCAGAATTAATTGAGTTTCCAGTGAAAGGGAATGTTACACTCTGTGATATAGTGTGTAAATTCACTGTACATATTAAATTGTTACGTAAATTCTTTGTTCAGATTCTAATGTTATCAAGAAGGCGAGTAACATACCTTGACTATATAAAATACTTA
Organism: Amyelois transitella; assembly: GCF_032362555.1. NCBI lineage: Eukaryota > Metazoa > Arthropoda > Insecta > Lepidoptera > Pyralidae > Amyelois > Amyelois transitella. The sequence continues at coordinate 3,195,499 of NC_083516.1, read as the reverse complement.
TTATATGTTTTTATGTCTGTTCTTAGATTAATAAATATATGATATATATAGTTTCTAAATAATATTAAAAAATTAACAATAATTTGGTATTCAATTTAAAGAACTATAAATTATTTGCACATTTTCAAAATACGAAATGCGATGACATCAAATATTCATTGGATGGCAAAAGCGCAATTTTAGCGTCCATTACCACTCCACACCATAAACGGGGCGATAATAACTAAATTCGCCATAAATTCATAATAATATCAACCTTATAATGACTAAATTCCGTATAATTTCGTAATAATATGCATTAGAAATGTCCCCGCAAATCTCTGACATTTTAAACGTTTTCCGTATTGGTTGACCGTCACTCGCAGTAGTATACGACTGAGGGCTCCAATAAAAAAGGATTGGAATTGAATATTAACAGTTAGGTTTACGAGCAGCGAGATAGCTTATTGTTGAAAGGTGGCTTGGCCACTCCGGCTTTGAAATTTAGCTCTATCTTCGATAAGATATTTTAGTTTTGTACTCGCTTGCTCATAGATATTTTATCAATTGTGACTTGGTATTATTGCAAGAGCTTTTCAGTACTAGTGAATAATAGTTTCTTTCAGTATAACCACTAGACATTCTAAAATATCATATTTAGAAAACGCTGCTTATGATATGATGCTGTATAATTTAATGTACTATTTAAGTAATTTCTTCATTTGTTCAAACTAAATTTTTCAAGTGCCAAAATTGAAACTTACGCGATTTGCCAACTATGTAAATTCATCTCAGTTTTGGACCAAATGATAATGCCTTATTCCATTAAATCCACCTGTTATACATTAAGTCCACCTATTGTACATTTTACGTGCAAAAAGTTTAAATTAAAAATGTACACTAAGCTTAAGTCTATATAAACAAGATTTCCACGACAACAAGCGACGACCACAGCAATCTTAATATTTCTGTGGCAACGACAATGAGCATGTTAATGTCTGTACAAAGTCATGCGCACGCGTCGCGGACATTACTATTCGCGAACCAGACATGACAGTGGGATCAAGGGAAGAAGACGTGACTGATGCGACAGCTGAGGCCATGTAATTGTTGGCTTTCAACTTTCAATTTATTTGATAAAGAGATCGCCATGCAATGCATTTGAATCGTGATGGGCAGGATAGGAATGGTTTTAGGAACAAGGCACCGCTTCAGAGTATGGTAGAGACAATTCTAAAATAATACAGACACCTAATAAAATCTTACGTTATGGCCACTGATAGACTGACTAGTAGGTTTGCATCTTCTTACGAGTTTTAAGTGATTGCAAATAAACTTCTGCAAAAAAAAATACAACTATAAAGCTAAAGCATTTAGCATAATCTAGTGGTGTGCTAATTTTGCCTTTACATTTATATTTTACAATACAACAAACCTTTTGTTAATAAATCAGCTGTCCAAAATCATCAAGATGTACTATAATTTTATACGGTATACGTAGTAAGAAAAAGAAAGAAAAGACAATAAAACTCAACATTTAAATAAGCCTGTTCTACCTGCGGCCCTTCTTGATCCTTGCGCGGTCCCGTTCACTCCTTGCGCAACTGATCCGAACATCCGATACAAATATTAAGATTTTAAATCCACCATTCCCACGTTTACCTTATAATATGTACGACGCTTTATGCTCTGGCATTATTGTTGTGAATTCATCGCGGACATTCTTTCTCAATGATTATTATTTGCATTTTATGCAATTTTCGAAAAGTGTTTTCGTAATTCTACGTATGCTCTTCAATGCTTTTAATATAAAAGTGACTCCAGAGCTCCTTAATATCATCTTCAGCTCGAAAATACCGGTGGCTTCACCATCGTTTAACATAAAATTATTTTAAATGTTGCACTGTGGAAATTTCGAGATGTCCCAACCCAAATTATCAGCACCCAGCGGCCAGCACTTTCGACTTTAAATTGTCTATTTACCATTTTTATTTATTCATGCACTATGAGGCTGCTCGCCCCGTCTTCGCACGGATCGATATTAACGAAAGGTATTTATAATTATTAATTTCCTTCCTCAGAAAACCCTCTTTCGGATTTTGCTCCTGTTTTAATAACAGGAGCAAAATCCGTCCACAACTTACGGGATTTGCGCATACATACAGGCAGAAAAAATAGCGAAACTTTACCATATGTAGTGATAGATAGTTCTTAAAACAAATGTGAACAATAAGTGCACACCTTAACACGCGATGGCATGCATTACTTAAGCAACCCGTTCCCAATTGCCATTGCAGTCGCGTCACGCGTCACGCCGTTTCGTCGTGTCAATATTGCGTGCGATTGTTGTATGGGAATTACTTTATTTGCCAGTTTTCTGTTTGGAATACCCAATATTTGAATCGGCCGTGATGTGGCTGTGAAATATGGAAGACGTGTCACTGAAATTAAAAATTTATTATCAAAATTCGGATGTTAAATTTTGTCGCAATAAATTTATCTGTTTTTGGAAGTTGTTTAAGTGTAACTATTTTACAAATTAAATATGGAGACCATTTCTTTGCAAAAACCTGGATTATTGTAAATACATTTTTCTACTTATTACGAAATCGAAACCTTTTGGGTCTACTTTATGATGTCAAGACACACAAAGGAACATAATTGTAGTACGTAATTTTTACAAATATAGTTTAAAAAATATATGAATCAAAATTATAAACCAATAACAAAATCCTTACAATATATTTTTTAATATCTTTCACATTCATATTTCTTGAAATATGTGATGGGTCGATTGACACAAACCTCAAAATGTAGATCATTTTGCACAATATAATGTAGCCATTAAGAATATATTCGTATAATATCAAGGCATTGTCGCCGACGACGCACGCGCAGGCGTCTTCGTGCGATCGTGCAACGGTGTTGCCACATGGTGATTTATATAAATTAGCCCTTATACACGCGAAATGTGTCTAAATTATGGCAATACTCACCTGGGATCAAAGGTATCGTTATTGAGAAAATCCTGCTGCTTTTATCTCTCATACATGAGCCTGAATTAAAGGATTATAAATATATTTTCTTTTACGCGTATCGGTGCGGCATAGATAACTGTACAGTTTTATATCCTACCTCTGTAACATAGCACGCGCGATTGCTTTTGTATCACGCGTGGTCTATGTCTACACCGTCTATGAATAGGGACGTCATTATATGTATGCATATAACTACCCTTTGTAACATTCGAAACTCCGTCTCACAATTATTTGTGTACCGAATTTCAGTTAAATTAGCGATAAGTCCGCCTTTGTACCATCTCTATCTGCATTGTGCTGTTTTGTATGTTTTATTCTTATGGTGCAATAAAGTGTTTTACCTATTTAGAAAGAGTATCTATCTAAATCTATTTTGTAGTCGGCTGCGCGTCGATATTTTATTGCATAAAAATTATTCTACGCTTCCTTGTGCATAATAAAACTTCGAAAAGAGTTTGTCAACCGGGATTCGGACGTTTCTTCAATCAGATATCCCATTCTGACACAGCATTCATTGCGACACCGCGGACATTCCGTCAGAGTAACGGCTTAATTAATAGAGACCGGTATGTTTGTCTGGTCGTCTGTCACCTGTTTTGTAATATCGGAGATAAATCGACAGGTTCTGTAGGGGATTGTTGTGAAGCAAGGTCGTTTATTGTCCGGTTAAAGTAAAGGACTTAAGGCAAATCTGAAGATTCAATTTATAAGACTGGATTAGAGAACATTTTGCGATTAGAAAAAATATGCTTTAAAACATTAGGTAAAATCAATGTATATTTTTTTAATTATTTATTTTACACTTTATTGAGCCTCATAGGTACTATAGGTGGATTAAATGCTGATAGTCTACCAGTCAACCTTTATTAAATAGACAAACAGATAAATAATCCGCTGTCTATTAAATATATAAGAAGTAAATAACTGAAAAGAAACGGTTAAGTGACATTTCTACATTGACAGCAATGTTAGCGATAAATATTTCACTTTTCAGATTTCTGTGATTCCCTTGTAAAAAGAAAACTTTCCGCACCTCCGCGGCTTCGCGTTTAGTTTCCCTTTCCGTTGCAATTTCGGGAAATTCTGTATTACTGCACCTCTAATTAAAATTAGGTATCGACATGGCAAATCTCAAATCTCTGCCCACCGGTTAAAACTGTGATTTAATATGACAGGCAGTGTAATCTTTTATATATTTTTAAAAAAGGAACAGGCTTAACTTTCGAATTATCTTGTTATAAATAGAGTAAATTTTGCCGATATCTGTACAGTATTAGCAGGATTTCGTATTTATATAAATTGGAGTCGTCTTACTATCGAAGAGTTAAGCGCTTGCGCACGACGTCACGACCTGCCTACTGGCTCTTCACAAATTAACCAGTCTAATCATGCCTTAATGGCTCAAATATAGGTGCTCGGTACTTGGACATCATTTTCCTTAGTCTTATTTTACATACATACGTACATCACGTCTTTATCTCTTACTTGGAAGTCAGAGCCAACAGTCTAGAAATAGCTAAAAGCCACGTTCAGCTAGAAATTTTATTACGATGTAACTACTATGCCAGCGCTTAGTCGAATAAAGTACGAATAAATTAATGAAAATGTATACAAAAGGAAAAGTAACCATAACACAATCATAAACAGTAACTAGTAAATCATATATATATAGATACAACGATCACTGAAATATTTCCATAGTTGAAGCTCTAAATAGAATAAAGTCGTGAAATATTAGTTCTGTTGCTGGTTATACCAAAAGAATTATAAATAAGCAAAAAATCTAGATATAAAAAGGTCATCAACAAAACATGACTTCAATTCTTTGTTTCTTATAAATATCTTTCAATAAAATAAATAACTTTTGGGAGTAACTGCTTTTATCAAACTTTTACATACCATCATCGGACACTTACTAAAAACTACTCTAATTGACATTTTACGTATAAAATTCCAAAACCCGTCGACTTTCAATAAAATACCAATCTCTCAATTAGTGGTTCTTTTGGAATATAAAGAATTCTGTAAACAGCTATCAATATGAAGTCATTCCGATGTCCAAACCACGAAATGCCACACACATTTCGGAATCCCTATAATTTGCCATCGAGTTAACATCAAACAAACAGCTCATTCATGTTAAATATCACTCAAAAACAATGTACTCCCACATATAATGTAACCCGGAGCTATACACGACTCGAGTGAGCCAACAGACTATTGTCGAAAATTTAACGTTAGCTATACTAAACCTTAAGTAATTATGAATATGATTGTGATTTGTTACATCGTAATGAGCATTGTTTTCGATGATCGCTCTATCGTGACCATTCTCGGACATATTGTTATGATTTCGTCGTGAAACTGAACGTCACGGGTCATCCGGCGTGCGAGCGTTTCGCAAAGTGATTCCGTCTTCGATTTCACTTCACTTCGGTGTTACTTATCAACTCTTGTCACGATACCCACTAGTTGGATCGTCTTTCATGTTTGACATGTCAAATGGGTACAATTTCTGCACAGAGCACTGACCCGCAATGCCTGTCGGCGGAGCAACGTTCTGAGATCTGTGTAGGTACTTATTTCAGAAACATTTTACAATAACTGCTATGTTCGTAAATCTGAAATCTAATTATCATATAATATTGATCGTGTAAAAAACTTCATCAAACATCACAGTATAGATTTTTATGTAAATGTTGAGTTCAAATAACAACAATCCAATCATTTTCTTATTTATATAAGTGGTTTTTACAATTATTACTATCATATGAACAACCAAGGCTTAATTAACTCGTGTGAGTACTTAAAAGTATATTACACACTTGTAAGAGATAAATTACTTAGAACGGTTGGCTCCGTAACACGAGCACGGATCGAAACTAAAGAGAAATCAAATCATTTACATGATTACACCGTCCTCATGACAGATATCAATCTACGTAACAGCGGCTTAATAGGAATCGCGTGCGCGCTCTTAAAAGAACATCAAAAAAAAATGCGAGCGTGTCAAATTTGTTCCGTCAAAATATTTCATTTAGTCTCGAGATCATTTATTACGAGATAGCCAAAGAGCCTACGCTCGGAAGTCGTGAGACCTAAATAGACTCAATTTATTACATACAGGAGCAAACGATGCGGCGATAATTCGGCCCGCCGTTACACTTGTTACAAATATGTAATTCGCTGCGGGTTGTCTCTTACTAATGTTTAGAAAGTTGCGTTTAATTTGAACCAATCATGATAATCTTACAACAAATAACACTATATTATTGCTACGCTAATCATTATACACATTTACCAATATGCTAAACAAATATTGTATACCCACGCGAGACCGTAAATCAATCGATTCAAATTTATCGAGAAAGCGTTTTCAAAACCGATTCAGAATTGAATTTCGGCGCGATTCAATTGATTATCTTCCAAATATCATAATGTTCTTTATTTTTATTTGACAGCCACTGTTTATAATTATGACATATGTCATTTTAACAGTGTTAGCGGTTCGCTCGGCGGGTGGCGGCTGGTAGTCTCCGCGTTTGTAACCTGTATCGTTTGTCTCGGACACGGCAAATTGACGCGAGTTCAGGGCGCATAATGTTTGCTTTTTGTAACTAATGATTGGCGAAATTTATTAGATTGACCATTTCAGAGTTAATATGGAGGTCTATTATGTTTGTATGGGTGAACAAAACAGGCGCGTGCGCATGTGTTGTATTGTAATCAAGGATTTTTTTTTTTACAAAAATATCCCAAAATTCCATCACACATGTGATCTTATTTTTACTATAAAAAGCAGTAAATAAATAAATTTCTTATAAATTTGCACTCTTCCGCATCCGTAATCATTAATATTTAAGACTTAATATCATTTTCACACTTTCTAAAAACCTCCACACAAAAACTAAAAAAAAATATAATCAAAAATCTAATTATCAACATGAGGTATGGTGACGGCGGGTCGTCTGCGTTAATGCGTTCCAGCGACATTAAAAGTTTGAAATTAATCCAAAAATCCACTTTCTCTGGTTACCCAACCGGTCGCACTTGGCGATGACATTAGGGTTACATCTTGCCAAAACAAGAGCAATGAACACGTTCAATTTCGGGCACCTGTCTTATTTCGTAATAACACGACATACACACATCACCGCGAAGTAATTTTGTTCTCGTTGCACGCACTTTGTATATGAAAGAAGTATAAAAAGTGTCTTCCGTGTTTATTAGACTTATTAGAATAAAAAACGTCTAGACTATGGTGTCTTAAATGAATTATTCTATATATTTTTATGACTAGAGCAAGAGTTTCTAAATCCTAATCGCCTTTAAAGATTTATTTCATAAAATAACATAAACATCTTAATTCTTTAAATATAGTAGATACTATTTCAATTAAAAAAAAATCCCACATTTCCTAATTGTCGCAATGATTACCAGTAAAATTTGTCGAATTCAAACATATAATGTTTTGTTTTCCGTATTGAAATTTTTGTAAGTAAAATTTTTGGAAAGTCACTTAAAAATTGAAATGACAGTATAATTCACATTTCTCAGGTAACACTTACATTTTTATACGAGGAATATTTTATATAAATGACCCGCGAATAAGAGAAGATACTCAGAAGTTTACAAAAGGATCCCAATGAGCCTTTATAGCCAATTTTCAAGTCCACCATTTTGGGCTGTCCGTTGACATGTCAGTCGGTGTGTCACGCCCGCAGCTTATTTTATTTTATTATTTTATTTTAGCTTATTTTCATTGCTCGCTAATACAACATAAAATCCCTATTAATTCCGTTCCTTGTATAAAATTCCCATTCGCGCGCATTCCACTTTTGGAAATCCTTTCTTAGTGGATCAATCCTTTCAGCCTATAATTTGGCATGTGCATTGATAGAACAGTGAGGCACGTTTGCGTTTTATTTATATAGGTACCTTGATATTCTACATGGGCCAACAGTTTCTGCTGTCGAGTGTACATACTCGTGTGTGTCCGATGCTAGATAACCACGGCAGGCTAATAAGACCACCCGACCGGTACAAACCAATCAATGCTGGGGACCGTTTTACTACTGGTATTGGAATTGAAATGTTTTGCCACTCTAATTGACAAAGTCTTTCAAAATGCGTAGATATAATGGATATCAAAAATATTGCTTATAAGATGTAGAGGGATTTACTGCAGGAAAAATGTTAAGTTTTAAAATTTATCTTTACCGTCTGATATATCTGATAAATTTTAAGCACATTCAGACAACTAAATAAGAAATCATACTTGTAACCATGATCCTACATTGCTAGGTTGCGGAGGTCAGACGGGACTGACTTACACAATCTCCCACCATGATCCCGGTCAAGGAGGAGCCTAGAGAGTTTAAAGTTGCATCAAAATCAAACTAGCGGTTCGAAAGTTATCGCGACACAAACATACATACAAGAAAATATATTTTGTCTCAAAGATGATTGATAGTAGGACAATAACAAAACCATTGGGATAAATTCTATTTTTAACATTATTTAAATTAAGATTACTAACTTTGCGAAGTAAAAAAGTTAATGCAAATTAAGTGCTTCAGAGCGGCGGCAGGCGTTCGGATACGCGCAATAAAAATGCTATTCAATCGAGGCTGAACCCTTGTCATTTCATTATTAGTATACTTGCATGTGTTGTGAAGATGTTACCGACTTTACTTTTGATGCTAGCAATAATTAAAATAGTCTTCATTTTGTTTATTGGTGATTCGAAACAGAGTCGTTTAAAGAAAAAAATTAAACAAAGAAAATACTTTAATGTCCCTCCAGTAGCGCGTTGATGTCTTTTATTCATAAAAAAGTAAAACATTATTAGGGGAGTATAATTTTTTTTTGTTTAAAATTAATTTCTTTGTACAAAATACAAGTGAACAAATTAAAAGACTTATTACTAAAAGCATGTTTTGTTAATTTCGTTTAAGTCTTAAGAATAAACTTATCAAGTCAATAAGGAGAGCAATATAAGCATATTTAGCTTAAAATAACTTATAAAAAGTTCCAAAAAATATTAATCTCACATCATGCCGTATCTACTTGAATTAAATACTACATACCGCATAACCCCTCGTTTCCTTAGAGGGTTAAAGAACGAAAAGTTGAATCGGATGCAGGCGAGTTCTGATAACATCGCGAGTGCTCCACTGCGCGCTATCTTGAGATCTACGTCTCTATTCGACCGCTCCTCGGGAATTAAACGCTCCTGTAGGACTTAAATTAAACGCCTATTTGGCTGTAAATTGACTAGAGCTAATTAATTGGCCGGTTTGCGGAATCGCACTCGTTAAAGTCAGTCGACTTTAGAAAGCAAATATATTTTGATGTCTCGTGCCGCGGTGGAGGTTTGAACTGGTTTTTGTGTTTTAGGTAAATGGTAAATGGAAAGTGTACCTTTCCAGTGGTGGTTAGTGTTAGTAAAAAAAAAGAATTTTTGATGAAATACTTTTCTGATAAAATACATTGTAATCTGTACTAATGAATATTATAGTCTATATAGGAAAATAAAGTAAACATTCCGTAATAAACCTTGTCAAGTACAATACAATACATATATGTTTAAAGTTTACGTTTTCACTTTACAACCCGCTCGGGCCAATCACAAGTCAGCAAAATCGAATGATATCTACCATAAATTGGAACGTGAAAAAACGTCCCATCAAACGCCTTGAACATCCCGATATAAATTGTAATTCCTGAAATGACCATAAAATAATTTTCTAAATCGAACGCTTGGAGCCGACGCACGTAGGGAGCGGATTCAATTTCAACTAATGTCAGTACTCCTCAAACATCCTATAAGGTATGTGGCCATATATGACATCAATCTGAAGGAGATTATGTCACGTACGCGGCGACAAATCGGCCCCTTCTCTGTCTTTAATCAAAATTGGAAATTTTTGCGTGGAAAGGAATTGTTTTTGTCGTTATTCGATGAAGATTTATTGCAGCCGCTTAGCCCTGTTGGTCTGTATGTAAGATGGTGCGAAGCTGTAATGTTATAGAAATTTTATGATGCCTTTATAAAATGGCTCTGCCACAGTTATTATTGTTGTTGTATATCTGTTTCTGAACATAGCGGCTGTGTCTAGATTTTAGGTGTCTACAAACCAAAAAATATGCACCTTGTAAATCAATAACAAGGAAATTTACCGTTACGTTACACGACTATATTTATTCATGAATTTCGTCAAATTGTTATTTTTTTAACGAATAAATATACTCCTGCCAAAATAACATATTTTAATACCTTATCGTCACAGTGGCGCCCAACGTGGGGCTCAAACCCCCACTGAGATTAAGAGTCACATGCTCCACCGACTGAGCTAGCCGGGCTGCGAAGAGGGGCGCAGGGTAGAACGAAGCGGCACCACGTCACAGTTAACATTTAATTTTATTCCGAAGGCATGTCCTTTAAAACCAAAATAAAAATATAGAAACATTCAAAAGCGAGTTACAGTAAAAGTAAACAAAGCAATTCATACAGCACATAAAAGTGTGAAAGTTTATAAACGGATAATAACAATACATTTGGCTCTCGCGTGAAGAGGTCCATTAGGGCAACGGAAAATCAATTCAAGCCATAAGAAAAAGCCATTGGACCACCAGACACGCATTACAACGTTTAAGCTCCTTTCCAATCGCTAGGAAATTGCTCGGCTTTCGAGCTAGAGCCAGTGATTCGCAAACTGTGAGCCGCAACGTCTTTGAGGGTTCGCCACTGTAAAAATTTTTCAAAGTTTGGTGCTATTGGCAAAATTTAATGTTTTATTAACTGTATTAATATATAGAGAAGTTATTAAACTATTTTTCCGAAGGTTCAAATAAATCCTTAAATAAAATAAGATTCATACTTTTCAATCAACATGAAGATATTACTCAAGAATCTAAGTTATTTTGAGGCCGCAATAAGTTTAATGACTGCTAGATAATATGTGTAATTAAATTTTCATTTTGTCTAGGTACAATCTGAACATAATGAGTAATAAACTTAGATTAAAAAATATATATTTATGTAGGTATATTATGAAAAAGAGGAAACTGATCAACTGACTGACTAACATATCAACGCCAGGTAAAACCACTGAGTTTAGATATTTGAATTTTTGCATGTAGCTTCCTTAAGTGTTCTAGGGATGAACAAAGAGACGATTTTAAAACGGTCTAAGCAAAATTCTAATAACTAAATAAATCATATCGTGATTCTAACGACGGTATCGAAACTGTTTGAGAATCTCTGTCCTAGAGGAAACGGCACGTGCATATAATGGTCGCAGTCCAGTTGGTCGCTCGGTCGTTCGTCTGGTCGGTCGCAATCTCTGGTAATTGTCCCGGCGACCTTTCAACACAGGAATGTCAACCTGAACGCTCGACATCTGTGCTTTTATTTAGACGTGGCGGTTACCGTAATCGTTTGATATAATTTAAAGGAAATGCGATGAAATTCTGTTGAGACTCTTTCACAGAATTCCACTTACTTGTCTTTTTTCCGCAGGTGTAGCCAGACACTACATCTTTCCACTTGCCACGATCTTTGCATACTTCTTTTGCTTCATCGACACTCATCAATCTTATCATGCATGCTCGTTGCATTAATATACAATTTAAGTACTATTCTTGTAATATATAGTTCTATATAACAGTTTAAAATTTTAAGTGCCAGTTGATGTAGTATATGGATTTCTAAATCGTAATCTACATCTCCGTGTAATGTAAATCATTCGTCAATTAAATCCATACTCGCCTCAAAGATTAATGACTAAATTATCTCAACAATATTTACTACCAAATTAATTACAAGTTATTTTAAGGGCTTCATTCGTGACTACCGGGCGATCATTAACAAGTTAAGCCAATTAATATTAACTAGCGAGTTAATCCAATTAATATGAAACTATCTATGTTTTATTACTAACAGTAATACTAATTGCAACTGCAGGAAATCAAACATGTTCTAACTAGCTACTGGACGGCCTTAAGGATGTTACCAGAATGCTTACAAATCGAGGATAAATACAATTACCTAAACGATCTGAGAAAGTTTATAAGTAATATTATAAACTCAATAAAATACTTATAGTATTTGGATAAAGTCTTCGTGTCAATCTAAGGCAACATAAAAGATATCAGATTGTTTTTTTCGCAATGTTTAGAATCCGTAATATAGAATTAAAATTGTATAGTCTATCTCAATCAATATTATTTAGTCTTTACAGCTCTCAAGTCATCACATCACCGTACCTTTACTAACCACAATTTGTTTAAAAACATATCTTTACACATAACTCACTCAACGTCAGTCTAAAAGAAATGTCAGAATGATGGTAGGAGATTATTTGCATCGTTACTACTTCATTGGTATTCCAGCGAGCGTCCCCCGTGTCGCCGGTGTGTGCATGCCTTAATTATTTTAGATAGCGACCTGTCACTGCGCATGGTTTGATGCAATAATCCGAATAGCTCTGGTACTCCAACGACCACTGTAATTACGTGATTGTTAAAGGAAAGGATAGCTTTATGTCCGAGGTATTATTTTTATGAAATATAGTGTTTGCCCACATTCAGGCCGGGTTCTTTGATTTTTGTTCAGATTTAGATTTTGCTTTATTCTAAGATAAAAAGTTACATAAGTCTATCGTTAAGTGGCTTTGTACATCCAAAGATTCTTCTTTAAGAATTTACAAATTGTTCTTAATAATAAAAAAAACCAAAAAGAATTCCGACTTATTATCTTTAATGAAGGAAAGAGTTCTTTCATTAAAGATAACAAGTTCCGAATTGTATTGGTAAACGATCTATATAGTGTTAAAATTCGGGTTGCTAAGGCCCAGAACTCGAATTAGAATATTTTGTGCAACATGATCCGTAACACAACTGCCTAAGTACATAACTCGAACTCTCTGCCGACCCAAACATATTTTTAACCATAAAAGCATATTTAACCCAACACAATCTCGCAAAACGCATATTTATACAATATTGTGTATTTGTATAAATTATGAGCGTATAATTTCAGCATCTGTTGAAATTACACAAGTAATAGGGTAATCATAATATCGTGTAAGTTAGATCCTGCGCAAGACCACCAAAGGTTAGAGATATGGGCGGCAAAAGTAACGATGACAATAAAAACATAAAAGTACTGAAACTTAGTGATACGTATACGGCCTCAAATACTTATATAAACTGTGGACACTGTAATTGAATAGTAATGACACAGCAATTAATATGATTCAGAAGGTAATCTTCATAAAACTGCGATGTAAGAAGATACTGAAAGGTTAAATTACATTATTAGCATATTTATTGCTTAGGATCTAGGAATTACATCTTGGTAGTACATTTCATTTCAACTTACTGATTAGGGTTTTTGTATTATATAGCAAATACTAAAGCATACATACATACATATGGTCACGTCTATATCCCTTGCGGGGTAGACAGAGCCAACAGTCTTGAAAAGACTGAATGGCCACGTTCAGCTATTTGGCTTAACGATAGAATTGAGATTCAAATAGTGACAGGTTGCTAACCTATCGCCTAAAAAAGAATCCCAAGTTTGCAAGCCTATCCCTTAGTCGCCTTTTACGACATCCATGGGAAAAAGGTGGAGTGGTCCTATTCTTTTTTGTATTGGTGCCGGGAACCACACATCACCAAATACTAAAGATTTTCGTTTAATAAACTATTATAACGAAAAAAAATATGACGAAAAGAGTATGGTGGAGAAATTAGTATGGTACAAGCTCAATCTTTGTGTCGTAAACTTAATTTTTGTTTAAACAATCAAGGCTTGCAATATGATAACTCCGTGGGTGGCCAGTGGCCGTTACAATATTTAGAGTAGTCATCATCGGATTAAGAAAAAGGAGTGTAGAAAGAGATGGACATAGGATTAAGAATTGGGATGATCCCATACAAACGCATGCGACCGTGAATAGGACTTTTGGCTGAGTTACTGTTAATGGGAAACGTGCTTAACTATAATTAGGAACATAATTTAAATTGTACTATTATTTATTTGAGGCTGAGGCATTCCGTTGGCATTTAATTATTATATTTGGTGTCATTGGTAAAGTACATAACACTATTATTGTATGAGTACTGTATGCCTAACATACGGCAGGTATGTTGCCCGTGTAATGTATGTATTTAACTAAAATAATAGTTTCCGAATCATCTTGATAACATGCGAATATATATGTAGATACATTTACAGGCGATTATGTTGCCGTATTTAAGTAACCTTTTTTGATTATGTTTAAGGTTGCACTTTAAAATGTGATATTAAATTTCAAATTCAGCTGTTTGGGCTGTTGATATGTTTTCTTTTCAATGAGTTTCGTTTTTTTTTTCAATATCAAAAGAGATAGGTATAGATAGATAATATATTGATTTGTAATATCCTACCACCCATGTCGTCCAGATAAACCGGCACATTAAATCCGTCAACTGTGTAGATCGCTTCAAATTGCCGCCTCTGCCCTCGGATGACAGTCATTTCAGTGCAGCCCCGCTTTGCATTCGAAAATTGTAGCCATTGTGGGTGAAAGGCATCGCCCGCGGAATCGCCGGGGAAATCGTAAAAATATAGTCGCCATTGCGAGTGCAAACTGATCTAGTAACAGTTACACTTCCTATTCCCACTTTATTGTGTTTCTGTGGTGTGATCGAATTTTATGACACGGTGACAAAGGGAAGGCAATAACAAAGACTTTACACAGCATGTTACAGGTTAAACAAACACAACTACTAAATCAATTTTTTCAAAACATCTTGCATTACTCTTTGAATGAGAGAAAATCAATATTCTGAAGACGATTTTGTTTTTTTTTAATTATGATACATTGACACAAACATTAAAATGAATTAGCCTGTTTATTTTAGTACCTAGAACTGTTATTTGTTTATCTCCAATGAGGGGTAAGAGGCTGTAAAGTGTTGTTCGGTCCGTTATTGTGGCGAGCATGTTTATTGAGGGCCTTAATCTTACATCTGGTGCACTGAGCTGCGTGTTAGTGGGACTACACACTTGATATTTGTTCTAGTCATATCTACGTCTTGAATAGAATTATGTTATAATTTTCATCCCTGTCAAAAATACAAATAATTGTAAAGGAAATTAATAAGCGTTGTAAATTTTTAATTTTATTTTAAAGTAATTTTAAGAATAAAGTCAAAATCTTTAAAGTTTTTAATAAGACCTCTAGGACATAAAGACATGACATGTGTGTAGTTATTAATCAATCCTATACTTTTAAACGAGCAAAATTTGGTCTGTGGTTTTTAACTGATGTCATTTGAAACAGTTAAATAGACACAGACCTCCGCTAGGTCACCCAGGTATGAGACATATAAAAAAATAATACGGTTAGTGTAACCCCTCCTTCAGACGATGTCCGAACTGCGCACGCGTAACCTGCAATAAATCTCATACCGGCTATAACACTGGGTTAAGTCAAGCAAACAGGGTTTAGAACCTTGCAATACGGAGCATTCGAAGGGAAAACTCCTTTGACTCTCGACGTACAGGCATACATTAAATTTTATTCACAATTGTAATTGATCTGAATGTAAGATGTCTGTCGTTAATCTCTGAGCGGTCCGCTGTATTTGAATTTCGAACTTTCGAATAGTTGGAACTAGATATTATTTGAACTTTACTCACCAGTTCAAGGTGCTGACACCCCAAGCAACTTTTCCTTCTAAACTTATGACTCTAAGCTTTCTGTAACTCGACTCATAAATCTATCAATTTCTCTCAATTTCAAAATTTTATCGAATCATTAACGAGATCGATGATCAAGATCAAAGTGATCATCTCATGTCGATATTTCAAAACTTTATCGTTTACGTAATAATCGTTTATGACATCATGATTGTGACATTTCACGATACTCTTATTTTGTGAAGATAATGATAATAAAGACTAAGTGATGGGTTTATTTTAACCCGTAAATAAGTGACATGTTAATAAATTATGGATTTAATATACTTAGCAATCACCAAAAGTTATGATTCAACGCCCGGATCACCACTAAAGTCACATTTAAGCAAAATATGTATTTATTAAGTTTTAAAAAAACCGTAACATTACTAATCTATGTGTTTGTTTGTTTGTTACGCACTTCATTACTTTGCGTGGGTCCGCTTTCAAACTCTTCTTTCTCCACTTTGTCTTGTCTTCGCTGTAAACTATGATTTTTTCGGCCTGCCTCTGCTTACTAGGCACGACGGAGGCAACACTGCCACTTTATTTAAAGGATCTAAATCATAATTATAGTTCTCATAATTAAATTCAAATCGACCCAAACAAAGCGAGCATGAGTACCTAATTGATACTTGGCCGCACACACTTATTACGCGTAATTGGTCATTACCGCTTCCTCGATATTTGCATAGTAATAACTCTATGCCAATATAGAGTGACATTCTGCAACCTGTTTTATTAATCTTCTTCGGAATACACCGTCGCATTTTATAGGGTCATAGCTGAGACAGAACAGTAGTGAAATGTGGGAATGAAATGAAAAATAATTTATGGTAGAATACAGTTATATTTATCTGATGTTTATTTGAAATTTAAGGAAATAGTTTTAGTTTCTTTGTTAACTCGTTGATTGCGATTTTCTCAGAGACAGACCTTTTCCGGGATCAAAAGTACCGGTACAATGGTTTTGACGCGAAAGATAAAAAAACACACTTTTACATTTATTATATTAAGGTGGATATTTAATTTCCATTTATCTTAAGATTATCAGCAGGATTTCAAAAAAGGAGAAGGTTCTCAATTCGACCGTATGGTATTATGATTTACTTTGTAGAGGGAAAGATCATTTAATCAGCAAATTTTCAGGACGTCATTTGCATTTTTCAATTTTTCTCGACAGAAACTTTTCCCAGTTTTCAATTGAACTGGTTAACTTTGTAGTAAGTTACTTTGTGTGTGTGTGTGTCTTAAACAAACTAGTCTCGGAAAGAAAGCGATCTAAATGGAGCCATGTCCACATATTAAGGTCGTCTTGGATCTCAATAGAGCGGTATGAAAGCGGCACTTCAAGACTTGAAGTCTGGGTATTGATAGGTGGTGACGGACCTTTATTGTCATACAAATTGATGTTTATTTGTCCCTTAATCGGCTGCTTTATCAAATACAGCGGTGTGAAGAAAAATAAAACAAATTTCATGCAATAAACCTAATGACTGTATATCCCATAAGGGATCAAACTAATTAATAATACCTATTCTTCCACTACTACGTTACTGAACGTAGATAACTGGGCTGAAATATGGTATAATGTATATGTGGTCAACAAACTTGAGCAAATTTTGCTCAGTGGGACTTTTGAGGACATGTAAGTGTTAGGAGAACTAAAATGTTACTTCCCAAAATTCCAGCGGGCAAAACAAGATTTTTATTTTAACACAAGGCAGTACAGTTAGCAAAAGATATTCTATACTAACTTAATTCTAAAAAGTTGAAACATACTATTAACGAACAATAAAAAAAAAACACATGACTATGCTGACCTTTGGACGGAAACTATCGGATAAGATCGATATTAATACCTGAATCGAGATGTGACTAACTCGATTCAATGCATGCATGCATAATTGAATTCTAATTCGGGTCGTGTCATGCTCGTGTATAATTAAATCGTCAGATTATCGATTTTATTCGACGGCTGTCTAACCAAGTTGCGAATAACGATGTTTTAAATCGATTAATGATCAAGTTTTTGTTGGAGTTGTAACTAAGATCTCTTTTGTATTGATATCGATATGATCTAAGCATTTTCCGAATACCGTACCGTAAGTACTGTTTGGTAAATCACATATTATTTCACAAAAAAAAATAGTGTACGTAATATTGACAGTTTATTACCTTTTCTCTTTTTAGTCTTCTCATAATTTTTCAATACTCTATGTATGTGAAATATTACTGACAATATTTAATGAACATAAAGTCTGACACAACTATATCAAAAGTACATAATGCAAAAAAAAACAAGTAGTTCATCAAAGCGTCAAAACAGCATTCCTTGACCAAATAGGAGAAGAACAAACTATGCATGGCCTGTTCGAACAAAAACATTATGAATAGAGATCTAGTTCTGTGGCGTGGGCGCGGCTGTGGGCTGGCGGACTGGTTGGCCGGACGGAGCAAATGTTTGATCAATCTTACGCCAATGTGGAAGCAATGGATGATAGCGAAAATGTCAGTGGAATTGATTAAGTTTGTACGAGTTTAAACTACTATAATCAAAATAAAAATGCTCAATTTTAATGAGAAATTAAAATAATTTATGGTAGAATACAATTATATTTGTCTAATGTATAAGCTACTATAATCCAAATAAAAATGCTCAATTATAATATTATTAATTTTAATGACAATTGGAAATACTGGTATATTCTCTATCCTTATGTATGTCTTAATAGTTCAGATGATCAAAATTTACTTCAATTGTATAACGTCATTGGCAAAAACACCTAACAACCAACATTCTACCAAACATTTGCCCTCGCGGCCAACACGAACAAACTCCGTAGGTGTAGGCCTCAAGAGGTCAGGCTAAATGTCAACTAGGGTATGCGAGGTCGACTGTCAAAGCCCGGGGCACCAATTGTAAATCAATAGGGTACGGATAAACAATCTTGTCAGCAAATTATGGCTTATAGTCGCCTGAGGTGGCGTTACAACTGAACAAGGCGATATTTTTACATTAAATATTTGATGTAATGGATATAACATTGGTGTATGAAAGCCTTGTCCATTGCTATTAAAATAATGAATAAATTAGCTACAAACTGTTGCCCGCGACTTTGTTTTCCATAAATGATTTTAAATTTTTACTGATTAATTAATTTCGATAAATACATCCTTGCAAACTTCTGCATTTTTTAACACATTCACTATTTAATTCATGAGCTGTTAAATTTACTAAGCTTGGGATCTAGCTAAAGGAAGGATGTCAACATTTTTTTAACTTTAGTATAATATTCAAGTAGGTTTTATTACATTTTTACTTTTAAAAAAATTGGCCTGATGCCGAAAACCACAGGGTGAAAAACTTTTCTAAATATCTATTATATCTCGCATTCATTTTAACCTTTGTTACATTTATGTAGAACTATGAAATTGATTTCCTGCACCACGTACTGTGGTCACCGACATTTCCATAACCGTTATAACACGTTATTACAACCAAAACAAATACGCGGCCGTAAAAGAAAATCGTATGCCTTATTTTTTATTTTTAAAAATAATAATAGGTTTTTTTATAGTCACTCGCACGCAGCTGTAACCGCAAGAGTGAACAATTGAGATTCGTTTTTCTGTGAATTACAATCGTAATTCGAATGTAATACGTTATACGCGACTCTCTATCGAAATACCCATAAAAGGGGACACTGACTGACTGAAATATCAATCATATATAATAATAAATAGCAATCCATAATATATATATATATATTTTTCTTTTTTCAATATTAAATCTCATAAATATATAAATCTCCCGTGAACAATGTATTCTCCCGTCCACATTCTATTCTAAGTATAATTTAATATTGTGAAGTTGACGTTGTTGATGAAAATGCTGCAGTGCAGTTTGTTACCGCTTCTTCTGCACTGACGCCTTGGAAGCGGCAGTAAACTTAGTTTTTAAGTAATTTATTTGACGTCAACCAAGTTGTTAAACCATACGACAATTATTAAGCGATATAATAATATCCTATAATAATGAATAAAAATTTTGAATTTTGAATTTTGAATTTTTATCGACGCAAAACTCAAACCACTGAGTCAAATTGCGCATAAAGGTTTCTTATGTGACCTAGGGGTTCACTAGAAAATAATTTTTCGAAATTCCTACGGAAACGAAAAAATTATCAGGATTTTTCACTTTATGCGGGCGTAATCTAGTTTTAAACGTAGCATAAAAAAAAAATTATTCGATGTGTATTGAATGTGTAAACATGTACATATTTTAACATCAAGGAATATCATGAAACTATGTAGTATGAGATAGTAATGAATGTGTAAAAGTCAACCATTCATGAGCTAGCAACTTCAATGTAAACATTATTAATTCAGTTAGAGATATCAATGTAGACATAATTTTTCTTCATGAAAGCATTGTTGCAAGATTAATGACATTTAAAAGTAGTCGACTTTGTCTAAGTCATAAAAATACTAACGTTACGTAAGTGATACATTAGTATGTAACGTTACATCATCCGGACAAATCAATAATACCTATTTTGATTTGTATCTAGAGTAATTTATACGGCGATTAATCTGTAGTCGGCGGCCATTATCGTGATGGATTTTTGCAAATTTATTAGTGTTATATATCGATATTTTAAAATCAAACAACAATATAGCGGTTTTATTAATATATATTGGAGACAAACCACGGCACCATAAAGGAAATTTTGCAAGCCGAGCAAATTTTTGGCAATTTTTTTAGGAATGGGAATTATTGATGCACTATTAATAATAAGTAAATATATAAAGATGGTCTTCCGACTGTAGTGTTATCCACCAAATACCATACCACTACCTCTTTGTTAGTGGTATAGTTAATTTTATTAATTTTTATACTTTCAACTGAATAGTTTTAAACTTCTGCTTTCTAACTCTTACTAAATCAAGATGGAACGTTTTTATTTCACTACATTACATAGTTGTAATCATAACACGAAGTTAAGAATTATAATAATGATATTCGGGACTAGAGCCTATAAGACAAATACCAATTTAAAAATAAACATTAATAAGTCAATTCAGTAACAGAATGGAGATATATCATGATCATAACATGGACCCTCGATCACGACGCGGCGCAGGCGCAACAAAACACACAACCTTACAAACCGACCAATGACCTAGACGAATTCCGAAAATAATTCAAACATTGAATGCTCCAAATTACAGAAAGCAATCAAAGACGCTTGTGCGATCCCCGATAATGACTCGGGACATAAAAAGAAGTGAACACAGAACGATCACTGATGGGACAGAGGCAATGAAAAGTAACGAGTATCGTATAGTAGCCATACCTGTATTATTTATAGTATTTATAATACATCGCGACAGCGTAAGAGTAGATTTAGCAATGATTAGCTGCAATATTGGTCAGTTACTGTACTGCTGCAAAAATCTTAACACAAGTTATAAAACCCCTAAGATACCCGTCACAATTTATGTACAAGAGTTAATTTGTTCGTGTTTTAAGACATTCCTATTGTCAGATTTAATTATTTAGAAATTTCAACAATTTAGGTTAGTACATATTTAATATGGTCACCTTTCTTTAATTATTAAAATAGATTTTATCAAAATAAATACCGACATTTTTTATCTACAAAATAAAATTCTGATTCAAAGTGCCACATCTACAATTCTTCGCTCTCGCGGCTGCACCAAAAAGAAGTTCCTCGATAAAGGGGCTATTCACAACGGCAGTCGGAGAGATAATCTATTTGCTATCCGACCTCACGACCTCGCCGTATAACAATATAATTAAAGAGAGATCGCCCTGATCTGATGGTGGTATCGGCACTAGGAATCCGTTTAGTGGCCGGATGTATATCGAGCTTAAAAGAGTGCTTGATTGTTACCGACGAGTAAGTAGTGTAATCGTTACGTGTGGGTTTTTATGAGATCAACTTTTCGAGCACAATGAGAACCTATTTTGAATTTAAGAATAGCCCACTCGCACGCGTATGGGCAACATCTACTATTATAGCACGAAAATTCAGTCGATAAGTTTTCAACATCGATAGTATTAGTTGAATTAAATAGGGACGTCATACAACGTCAACATACGTCCCTACCTAATACTAATTTACTTTTTAATTTATATTAAAAAAAAATATTTGATCCGTATAAAAAACAAGATACTAGGTATCTTGCAAAGGCCACAAAAAATATTAATTTCGAAATTTTAAAACCGCTGTTTCATAAATAGAACTTATCTTTGCTATTTCATCAGTCTGAGCACGAGCTCTTCGCGAGACAGAAGTGTGATTGTATCGCTCAGTGGGTGTAGCGATGGATTTATCGAACATTACTCGCAAAAGCTGATTTGTACTCTGCACCTAGCTGGTATCGGCTAATTCATTTTACTGATAAATCAGGTTTTACTTTTGTAATATTATACTTTTAACTTTCCTTGTTACGGTATTTTTTTTAACTTTAATGACATGATATAAAATCAATATTAAACATTTTTATCATCTTATAAAGAAATCTTTAACCGAATTGAGCAGTCGAATCCTCTTATCATCATCACATAAAAGTGTAAAATAAGTCCTCATAATCGCACAAAATTGATCGCTGAAAACAATTAATAATTAAGTACAAAATATATCAAGTATAAGCGCCATTTTAATATACTATTACAATAAAAAAATCTTGCACCACATATATATATAAACAAGGAACGAAATAGTTTCCACAAAACGGCGCAGACGCATTCACATAAAATTACGCTAGCATACAATGACCACAGCACAGAAGTTTACTTGCGCTTCTTACATGCATACATCATATATCACGTCATAAGCTACTAGGTACAGAAAAAAATATTAAGATCTTTTTGTAAATTTTACTTTGTATTGTACTTATTAATACAGTAATGTTCAAAATAAGATAATAAAGCAGGACAGGTTCATTAAAAATGAAGGAGAACAAGCTAACTGTTCAATTCTTGTTGTATCTGTAACTTTTTTTATCAGCACCAGTGCATAAGTACATCTAATTACGTGTAGTCTACGATTTGTGTGTACATATGTTTAAACTTTATACACATTATAACCTCCACAACACATTATACATATACATTATCTCATCTTATACCATATCCCAGTTTAGGTATTCTTTGAAAAACACAGTCAAAGTCTCAAAAACACTCCAATACCAGGTTCAGCGAGATTGTTTGATGATGTAATTGAGATTTAGATAGTGACATGTTGCTAGCCTCCAATTAAGAAGAATCCCAAGTTTATAAGCCTTCCATCAATTGACTAAAACAATATTAGCGGGAAAATAAACAGCTGGCACCCCACTATTTATTTATTTTTCACTGCCAGACCACACGGAACCTTATAATAGATGGAACTTTTTAAATGCCTTAATAAACCACGAAACAGAGCATAGAATGCGTAGCCCTTACTAAAAACATATGACTTTAACTGCAATAGTCACATTAAGACTGTCAGGACACACCATTATACACCACGACGCTAATGCTAGACCGATATGGATAGTGCTCATGCATATTAAACAAACAAACGCGATAGCTTGTCTAACACTAGGAACAGATTCTATCTTGGCTGTTAGGGTGACAACATGTGATATATGTAAATTTAATTGATTTATAAAGATATCTCAATTGAGATATATATATAAAAATTAAGCAATTGCTAAAACCGTTCCATCATCTCTTTCCCACGGATGTCGTAAAAGGCAACTTAGGAGTAGATTTCTAAACTTGGGATTCTTCTTTAAGCAACCTGTAACTATTTGAATATCAATTCTAACATTAAGCCAAACAACACCTGAACGTGGTCTATCTGTCTTTTCAAGACTGTTGGCTCTGTTTACCCCGCAAGACGTGATTATATGTACAAATGTATATTTCAAAACAACCATAAAGCATATTGTTTACGGTTAGTTAACCCTAATTAACCATGTTCAGATAGACTAGCCTTAGTATTTTCACCTGCATGGGCACAGGAGCCCTACATCCGCTGCCCTTATACGGCGTATGAGTTGGACCAGTTATCCGATGAAAGCAGCGTGTTCCTATAACGATTCTAGTTATAATAGCCGATAGCCTGTGTTCCTCATGGCACTAACAATTAATCCCAAGAATTAAAGAAAATTAAACATTTATCGTTATGTAACTACTTAATGCATTAAAAAAATACCATGTTTAAACTTTATCTGAATTTCGTTCTTTAGCTTTAAGGGTAAGAGTTATTTTGATTATGTGTAGGATTTAGGTAACTTATATTCGGTAGAATATTGTAAATTGCCAAATTTATCATGTTCAAAATTGACAGCAAATATTTTCAATAGAAATACTCTTCTATTTTCAAAATATCTTTTTTTACGATGATGACATTATCTATTTCAAAAAATTTTATACAAATCTTTAAATATATGGTTTACAAATATTATATTATAGTGAAAGCCCTTAAGAGATCATACCAAATACCGCTACATTTATGATTGCAGGCACTAAATTTAATAAGTTTATACTCTGAGATAATGTTATAAGATCAGGTTAAAATATATAATATAAGGACATATTTATGTTAATTAATTTGTTAATTCATCATTTTGAACGTGTTGAATATATAAAATTTAATTGTTTGCACCAGGAACTAACCTAGCCTACATTTCGCTCGCATAACAAATGTACCAACTTGACTGCACCATAGTACAACAAGGTTTGCTAATGTGAATATCAGATCGGAACTCGGCACATCGCCTTGCAAGCCGGCCAGACTTGTAGTGGTCAGCCGGCTATGAGAACTGACCACAGGCTTTTTAGATTGTAATTGAGCTTTTATCAGGATGAAGACGTGTAAGGTGATGACAACGCATATAATTTTATTGTAGAACTGGGTATTCTTATGTTGCTGATGTCACTGGAATATGTAATTATAAAGTACCTTAATTTAATGGTTAAGTTCTGTTCACTCTCGTCTTTGCATGTGTTCAGCATCCTCTATCATTATGCTTAGGGGATCCGCTATTTCTCTTTATACTTTGACCCGCCCGCAGCATATTCAGTTCTAAGAATATCTAAGGTTAATTTCTATTACATTACGGTATTTGTCTAATACTAACTTAAATCTAAGTAGAAAATTACCGACTTATATTCCTTAATACATTTCATTGTCGAGGTCTAGTTGTGTTAATGGAGTACAACAATGGAATTATAATAATTAACCAACCGTCGAATCGTTATCTGAACCATTTAACGCTAACCAGCAAGTAAGACTAAGCCCGATTGTTTCCCTAAAAAGGCGGTAAAACTAACAATAGTGCAGTTAAATCAAAGATTACTATCTGTAATATCGACCCGCCACTTTCTTCACGAGGGCGCGCCGCGCCGGCACGCGACCGCTACTCCTGCGCGGCTAGGGACGGGCGAATGCGATTTTGGTTTAATGATGTCGATTATTTTCTCAAATCAGTTGATTGCATTTATTATTTCCTGTTGTCTCACAAACGTCAGCATTTTATGTAGACCTATCTTTTTGGAATAAAATTTATAATTATCTAAGAAAATTTAAACGGATTAATTTTGAATATATTTGACATGAGAACCATAAAAAAATACACATTATTGTATCAATTACATCACATTTTTTATCTTTTTCGTAGTAGACATATAGCTAAAAGATTCGAAAGCGAAGTTCAGCTGTTACAAGGAAATGTTGTAAAACGAAGTAAAAATTAATATAAAAAATTTGCATGATCGATGATGATTAGCACATTAACAAGATATACTACAAAAGTCGATAACTTTAACAAACGTCTCATCACTACAAGTTTACAAGTGGCACGAGTGCGATAGTATCGAGTCAGTCGATGATACAACTAGATTGTTTCACTGGCCTAACGTACCGATACCGATTACTGGATTGTTATTATCGTTAATCGAATGTATCGATTCACGTTTCGAAAGCGTTTACTCGTATACATGTAGTAGAATTGTGTCTCTATTATTCCTAATGCAAATGGGTTGGGTTGTTGGTTTAAGTTCCCGTTGGTTAGGTCGAGTTTATTATTATATTAGTATTTAATCCACAGTTATCGTTGACTATATTGTTAAATATTTAAATTTAGTTATTTTAAACCTTATTATGCCTTAGATTAGGTCAAATGGTACAGTTTTGTTTTTAAAGTTGCAATTTTCACATGGTAATATCGTTATTATTATTGATAATATTTGTACACAGCAGAAATAAAAAAATCTGCATTCTTCTCTTTCCGAACCTTTATTAAGCAAATTTCAAAATTCCGCCTATACTTTTTCATACCGTAACATAAATAGTCTTTAACACTCTATGATTAACAAACATTTTTTTCTGATTCACTGACAATTTACTTCCCTTTCACTATACCTCTTGTGTGGTCTCCGGCACTTAAATGAAAAGAACTCCATCTTTTTCCAATAGAACACGTGAAACGACTAAAGGAATGTCTAATAAACTCGGGATTATATTTTAAGGTGACGGGCTAGCTACTTGCCACTTCAACTCTGTCATTAAGCCATACAATTGAACGAGACCTTTTTGCCTTTGCGAGACTGTTAGCTCTGCCTACCCCGTAAGACGTGATTAACAGCTTAATTTTTCTACAGCTAAGAATACAACCGGGAACACATTCATATGATGATTATTTTATTTTTACAAAAGATATGTCCAAACATCGTTTGGATTGCATACCAAACAAAAATATACTTCACGAAATCCACTTCAGCTAAGTCAATACCTGACCCCCAACTTCAAACACAAATTAAAATTAACCCAGAATGTAATCTTAGGGATAGGCTTATAAACTTGGGATTCTTCTTTTAGGCGATGGGCTAGCAACCCGTCACTATTTGAATCTCAATTCTATCATTAAGCCAAACAGCTGAAAGTGGCCTATCAGTATTTTCAAGACTGTTGGCTCTGTCTACCCCGTAAGGGATAAAGACGTGATCATACGTATGTATGTATGCAGAATGTAATCTTTCATCTCCTGTATAAATTCACTAGTGTACGCTCGCGGCTCCGCTCACATAATGCCAGAAACCCTATTTATTTCCGTTCCCGCAGATATTTCGGGAATTCCTCTCTTAGAACACACATAGACCCAGCAGTTTGGACTGTGTGTTAATGTCTCAACCAGACCTTTTTATATATAAATTCTTATTATCGTAAATTGTTTTATTGTAACGACTCGTTGAATTCTTTTGTATGGAAAAACTTAAAAATGCCTAAACTACTCATTTGTGAATGTGAATGTCTTCCCGATGGATGATAAATATTTATGGACATACCAATGCGTATTTTTCCTGCTTTTTTTTTCATAAAAATTAAATAGATTTTGGGACGAAAATGACTAACCGCAGTTGCCGTCCAAAAAATATACACCTATAGAAATAATTGAGATACCAGTTCTCAACTCTCACAAAACAAACGTAACCTTCTGTTTCGTCATTATTCCGTGCGTAACGGGCTTGCGCATGCGCATCTCAAATGTTTGTTTAACGGGATCGAACCCGGGACCGCCGGACACTCAACCCGCGGTACTAATTAACTTTTGCTATTAAATAACCTTATCTTAACCTCTCGATGTTCAATTTAAAGTGCCTTGACTTAAGGTGTGTTCACATAAGGGTATTATTTTACAGCACAATCTTTTTAATATACAGCATTGCTTTTTTTTTTCAATATAATAGAAGTTTGCCTAAATAATACCCACAAATATGTGAAAAGTTACAATGGTACACATGCACGAACTGAGAAAAAATTCTCAAAATGCTTATATTAATTTTGCTTAGCTCCTTTTTATTTGTAAGCAAACATTTCAATATAAAATGCAAATATTTGAGTGTGTACACCTCTTAAGGTATCGATTAAATTGCACTTCGTATCGATGGAATTGCGCATCACTACTTATTACACCTTTTAAAGGATTTGTTGGATTCGTAACGAGGTCCGCCGGTTTATAATTACTTCTTGAATGTGTTGAGATGTCTGATAGTGAGTTAGTTAGTGAGTTAAGTGCGTGCAGGATGTATCGATAAGCGTACTCGATACCTATTCATCGTTAACTTAATTTCATTTATGGATAGAACACAAAAAAAATGAGTAAGATTATCTTTTGGCTTCGGTACAAAATGTAACGTCTGTTTTGTATAAGTTGTCTATGTAAGTATGGTAGAAAGTAAAAAATAACTGTTTTTATAAAAAAAAACCTATTCAAAATCTGAACTTTTCGACTCAGAGGCGAGTACTTACATACTTTTCCACTATACCTCAGAGGCCGATTTTAAATCATAAAACTACAACTCCCTAAGCAGGCACAAAAACAATTTAAGACTATGGCACGAACACGAGTGGCATCATTCACACCACACTTCCTGCACTCCTCTTACAATTAGAAAAGGCATTACAATTGCCTGCCCTTTGCCTGTTATTAAATCCACTTCAATTTATAAGCGGTAGTTTGTACCTACTGTAAGAACATATTGCATAGTTGGTCATATACAGTATCTATATTTAAATGTCTTAGTAAATCTCCTTCTTCTATCTAGTGTTAGTCCCGGAGCCACGAAATATCGTTTTTTATGGTATAATTTATTGTACGTCTATCACAAAGGGCACCCTTACTAAGACCTATAAAGTTGGATTAATCTTTTAACACGAAATTTTATCTCCTCGCTTAAAATAATAATACGAACGTATCCGATTAACTGCTATAGAAAGGAAATAACTATTGCATTGCAAACATTGTTGGTAACAAATCCGCCAACTTCGCTTGACCTCAGCCAACAACGCAGAGAAGAAAAAGCAGAGGTCAAACAAGTTGGTCGTTTGTGCTTAGCATTAGTGACTGGGCGGTATCCGCTCGGCTTAGATCGGATGCGCCCGTACCTATTCGGGCTCAGTTTCTCCGCCCACCTACAAGCGATAGTATCGTCATCTCGCTTTCACTTGAGCCGTTTCCGCAATATGTCTCTATCCCACTCGCGCCACTCCCACTCTACGTAGGCTATTTTCCAATTATTATGTAGGAGCTTTTTGCGACCGCGCCGATCTCGCGTTTGATAAGTTTTCTTACAAAATGAGTAAAGTAATCTCTATTGTTGTTTTAAGGCCCATTTGAAATTCCTCTGAGCTTATGATACGGAGCCGTTAAGTTTTATACTTATGTTATAAAATTCTAATCCTACTTCAGATTCAGATACCTATGTCATTATTATTTTCTACTTTCTCAATTTGATCTAAGTGTCGAAAAGGATAAACCTATCTTTCAAAAACCAATAACTCATACGTTTTAGTACCAGACGGATAGGTTTTTCACTGCATCTAAGATACAATAGCAAAAGTCGATTAAATAATATACCTAAGAGAAACGGAATTCATTAAAATTAACTACAGGAGATACCTAAGAATATTTATAACCTTTTTAGTGACCATACACTGCATCGATATAGAATCATTAATAATGATCGAGCTTATTACATGACATTATTCACACGTTTCTATTTAATGTAGCATATAATATTTTATATAGGTACATATACTATCATTAAGTACCAACTCACATAATGAATACTATTACAAAGTAAAAGTTAGAAAGTAGCCTCACAATTGCCCAAAACGACAACTGGTTAAAAAGTAAAAAACCAAAAAATGCGTCCGTCCCATGACCCCTTACCTCTTACTTTTAAAAAATAAACGGTATCAAAAATAAAATAAAAAGATGGCCAGCATTGGCGATGGTCTG
This sequence comes from Amyelois transitella, assembly GCF_032362555.1. Taxonomy (NCBI): domain Eukaryota; kingdom Metazoa; phylum Arthropoda; class Insecta; order Lepidoptera; family Pyralidae; genus Amyelois; species Amyelois transitella. Next base: position 3,165,922 of record NC_083516.1, on the reverse strand, counting down.
ATAATTACACTGGCCGGTCCACGGTCCACGGCAGCCTCTAAATATAAGTCGCTCTGTGCTTTAGAGTTAATAGCAATCTTTATAGAGTCATGCGGCCTCCGAATAGTGATGTTATCTCTACCGCGATTATCGATGTCGATAGTCTGTCATTACCGTGCGGTGAAATTACATGTTGCTAATGTTGCTTTGTTTGTTTTGCTTACTGGAATGCATATCCGTTCTACATTTTCTAATTGCGTATCGCTGGCTGTAAATTATATAACCTAATAATTATAATTACCGATCTCGATCGCAAAGATTTTATAGTCGCTTTAACGGAGATGCATTAAACTGATCGGGAGCGCTTGGAGTGAGTTTTGCGACTAACATTTCCAATAATTAGAAACAGAAACACCGTAGACCATTACGGATCGCACCTGCGCGATTGCACCGTAATAATTCTAGCGCGAGCTCGGTTGTCGCAGTTATCGAGTGGGCACATCACTAGCCGGGAGAAAAGGTTCTTAGAGGGCGCAGGCATCAATTTGCGCGGTAGCCGCCGCGGGCGCCGCGCCGCCCCTGTCATTAGCCCGGCTGTCCCCCCTCGCGCGCCGCCCCACCCCCCGCGACCCCGGGGGAGCATACTTTAACCTTTTTTGCTCCCCGACAACCTGTTCACAGGACGTGGCTGCTGTGGCTCCACGCCGCACGCCGCAATTTAAGATCGGTTCATGGCCACAGGCGATACGCAGTATCCGTGCCCTGTTAACTATACAACTGTAAATATAGCGCGGGCAGGGTTGCCAGCTCGCCTCCATTATCCTGTCACAGGAGTAAAATATCGCGTAGCGCCAATTGGAAAAAGACGTCTAGTTTGTTCGTGCACCTGTTACGCGTGTAAAGATTAACGCTTCCAGATTCGTTATTTTATCAAATACTTATTTCTTTTACTTTCGTCTGTTTCTATATTTTATAGTGAATAGGTATAGATAAAATTTGAGGTTGGCAGCCCTGGATCAGAAGTTATCGCGCTGCTCCTCCCGGGCAATTTAAGCGAAGGCAACAATGAGTTTTGTTTGCAAAAATAAGTTGAGTGATGATAATTTCACTTGCGATACAAGTTTGTCTTCACTTGCTGCAGCTGCCGTTTATAGTACCTACTTACAAAACACTGAAGACTAAGTATTTAGTTTATACTTGTTTCAATTTAGTTTTGTAGCTTTTAATAAATTAGAAGAAATGAGTGATAATGGAATGTAATTACGTTTTCTATGATTTCTGACAGTGACATTTCTGAGATTTATAACAGTGAAATCAGATTAATTATTTTAAAGTATATTTATCATATAAAATATAAATAATTATTATTCATAGTTATAAATATACTTAGCCATTCTCATTTTGAAGAAGCTAACAAACATACTTCGATGAAAATATTACGACATTGATACATTTCGAAAACCCAATGAACAAGAAGATCGGCGTCTGCGCTCATTCCCCGAACCCGTAATTTGACCCCCAATTAAATAATTTTCTTAAATATCATTCCGATTCATTTAACCGCAGCGGGGTCACTCGTAACCCCCGGGCACGGGCATTAGAGAATCCCGAACCGCGCCATAACCCCCATTATACGTAAACATGCCCTCCAACCAAACCGACCGAAGGTTATCCGGGTCGAACCCTCGTTCCAGTCTAATTCACTCCTGTCTCCTTGAAATGTTTCAAATAATTCCTAAACTTCTTCATGGCCAATTGACGCAGATCGCTAATGGCAAGGAACGAAATGAGTCCCGCAAATTGACCTGTCCTTCAGAGCGAACGCGGCCGCCGCCGACCTGTCGCTGCTAAGTAATTCCGTTCCCATGATCTAGCCAGTAGCGATCTCACTTTAATTATTCATAGAGTTTTTTATACGCTATTGCTTTTTACCGGTCCGCCGGCGGCTGGCATCGAAGCCATATAAAATTAAAAAAATAAAATCGAACGACGGCGCAATTTAAAAAAGGAATACGTCGGATGACACGGATCGAACTCCGGGCAAATGTCGCGCGGTAAAAAGTGGTCGAGCGTGGAGGAACGAGGGGCAAAGAGCTGTGAGATGCGGCGGGGGTACGGGGGAGGCGGGGGAGGCAGGACGTCACGTAGGCGGCGCGCTTTTTGTCAACGTTCCCGCGGAGATGACAGGTCGCTGGACGCTGCGGCCGCGACCTGCCGCCGACCGCCGCGAATCGTTTTGATGCTTTTCATTTCAACAATTTTCTCGGTTTGACACTTAACGTCGCTACGTGCTTTCATCCAGTCTCTTAAACATTTGTGTTTATTTTATTAGCGATGAATTGGTGAGATTTATTTTATATGGCGAAGTACGTCCTTGTATTATTATTTAAAAAAAAATTAAAGTCTTACAGTACAGGTTGCAAGTTAATAATATCAATAATTCTAAATTATTCTAAATCTCTCGGATTAGACGAAATATTGAAAATCATATAAGTATGTTACCAATAGAGTACTCGATTACTTCAAATAAATACTAATTCACTTATTAGACAAATCAATTACCAATTTGGATTAATAAAAATAAGACAAGTACCTCGTCACCTCGAGCGCGCTACAACGACAAGTGCCGGACGCGGGCGATCCTGAACCTATTCAATTATATTCGATAAACTTTAATTCAAACTTAGTGCCTATGTAGGTAAACAGAGCCAATAGCCTTTTCAAGACGTTCAGCTGTATGGCCTAATAATAAGATTGAGATTCAAATAGAGATAGGTTGCTAGCCTATTGCTTATAAGAAGAATCCCAAGTTTATAAGCCTTTCACTTAATGACTTTTACAATCTGTACGAGAAGAGAAGCAGCTGAAGTATACTAGGTATGTGCGGAGGATAAACCCGTTACCACCCCAGCATTGAAGTTGCTTTTCATACAACAATTATCTAATTTGTACGTTTCGCACATTTTTGAGATAAGTCACAGAAAACGCACAACCGAAAGTATAAGGAGTATATAATTTGCCTTGCGGAAAGGATAATCACTTTATGCATACATCGTGCAGCGGGCCAGAACTTCTAGAAAGCTCTTAAATTAATCAGCTTATTAAAATATATTAACATTGTAACTCTCATCTTTGCAGAACTTCAGAGACCAAAGAATCGACGGCGCTGTGCTGCCCCTCGTCACAGAAGAACAGCTAACAGGAATGCTACAAATGAAGCTTGGCCCGGCGCTGAAACTCAAAATGGCGCTCGCTAGTCGACTAGAAACCTGCAGTCAATGCCGGGCCCTCAACCCGACCACTTCAACTCAACCGGCAACCGGGCCCAAAATCAATGGTACTTCAGTCAAATCGGAACCAAGAAGCAACACCACCAGTCCTAGTTAAAAAAAAAACAAATTTAAATACGTTCTATTTCTATATCGCGTTTTTTTTTTTTGTTTTACTGCATTAATTTTAGATAGAGTTTTTAATTGTTTATCCGTGAAGGCAAAGGAATAGGTTACATTTATCTGATAGAGAATACAATAAAAAAGTCACTAAAAACTGTGTCTGAAATTTAAATGTATTTGAGTACCACCCATCTGCAACTTGGTCCAATAATAATCACCAACTATTAAAAAACGATTTTTTTTTTTTGCAAATTTAACTAGAGCTGCGTTCTTTTAAGCATTATATGTATATATAACATTGTTTTAAACCATAGAATCTGATCCAGCAGCTTATATTTTAGGTGTTTGATCAATAAGGGCAGCTCCACACGGTAATCATAATAATTCTAGTTATAGTAGAGTATTAGTCACTTCCACAATCGTAAAGTCTTCCTGATGTAGATTTTGCATTTAGTTATCTTTTAAGGCGCTTTAGAATTTACTTAGGTAATTAATTTTATTAACTGTAAATAAACTTGTCATAGGTAACGTGTTGCCGTCCAAATGTATTGAGTGTTGAAAATAATTGTGAAATGTTTTTGTATGTGCCCTTGTACAGTTTGTTGTTATGTAATTTCCTTACATGTTTTGCTTAATTAATTTTCCATTAATTGTCTATCATCTATATCTATCTTAGCTATCTATCTTTATCTATCTATCTTTCTATCTATATCTATCTATCTTTCTATCTATATCTATCTATCTTTTATAGATAAAAGAGGAAAAATGGCAAATAGTAACACTAATATTTGTAAATTACTTTAAAACAGTATTTCCGATATTAAGGTGCGTATAAATTATATAACAAAACATGTGAAATGTTGTAAAACATATTTCATTGTAATGTGGACACTAAATTTTATGAAACATCTTAAGTATTGATGTATTTAACAGGTTATTATTGTTACCTTCAAATGTATAACTAACACGTGCACGTATACGTATACTCTAGATGCGATGGTGCGGGGCGCAAGCTGGCGAAGTGGAAATGGAAAATCTTTGAAATTAACATAATCCTTAAATCACTCACAGTGAAAGACTTATATATCCACAATACATCTTTAATGACTAAAATCCATAATACATCTTTAATGATTTAAAGATATGTTATGGATTTATAAGTCTTTTTTAGGTTTCTGGATAAGCAATGAATCATCATTGCCTACCCGGAAACCTAAAAAAGAACAAAAAATTGTTACATAATCTGTCCGCACCTTTACCGAATATCAGACTTAATATTTTCAAAACTAAAAGCAGCTAATATATTTATTGAGTTCTTATGACCTAAACTACATACAAAAATGTTTGTCACAATTTTTTTAAATAAAGAAGTTTCGGTGCTAAAAGACCCTGAGATAATATATGTATGTGTCTACTTAATGATAGTAATATTGTTTGTATATAAATGGCCTAAATGTATAAATACCACATAATATTTGAGGCTACAAGGGAAGTATAATACAGGGTCACAAATTTATACACTTATACTACAAATGTATAGTTATATAAATGTATATATTATGCGTCATTTTTTGCGTCATTTATACATAGCATTTATGTACATCACACCTGAATGAAAGCTCAGATATTACATACTTATAAAATTATTACTACAGATAAAAACACAGTATATTAATGGTTAGTATAATTTTAAAGACGTATTTTTTGAGTTTTTTGTATATATGTATGTCATACCCAATTACATAAGAGTAGTCAATATTAGTAAACACGGTTTTTACCTGTGGTTATCTCCTTAATTGCCAAAATAGTATATAGATCAGTATATACGATTTTAACAATATTTTGTGCATCAGTGATTGTATTTAATTTTTACGACCTGTATATATGAGGTCGTTTTTCTTCATATTTTGAAACAGACTGAAGCGATTCATTAATTTTTATTATTTTTACATCACCAATTTGAGTATTCAAAAACTGTAAAATACGCTGTTTTTAAATATTCGAAAAATATAAATTTAAATTTGAGTAATTAAACGGAATTTTGAAAAGGTGCTAACTAGTAACTTCTACTTAAATCTCCTGTGCCTTATCATCAGTCTTCCTTTAATATAAAATAAAATATATTTTCAAGAGTATTACGGTTCTACGCTTTAAACTGACGTTAAAATATAAAGATACTTATAAAGAGTGAATTGACGAATTTGTGTTAGCTGATAATATTAATATAATGTAGATCACTGCTTTCATTTGTAACTAATGTATCATAAGACGGACCAGTGACTTACAATGTATAAAGTATAAATAAAATGTATATACGATTACATACATAAATAATAATTTTATTCGTCTAGATTTTTTATTTTCAATGAGTACGAGATGGTGAAATGTATGTGGAATTTTCCTTTAAACTTAATATGTATTTGTGAATTATATATCTATCGAAAGTGGATTATGTAGGAATAACACAGGAAAACAAAATCGCACTTTTATTTTGTTGCATGAAGTTTTCTACTTTTACTGATTTGGGTCTGCTAATTTCGAATCTACCCTCAGTTTTTTTCAGAAAAACAGTATGCAACAAACATGCTGTTTTCCTTTGTTTTTTATTCATTCTGAAGATTTACTTATTTGTGCTTCGAACCCACGATCACTGTTTATTATTTCTCTTTAAAAAGAATTTGTTTTCTTGGTTAGGCCACGAACTTTTGATTCACTCTCGTAATTGTAAAATCGACAAGTAAAAAAATCATTTTTGCTGTATGTATATATATTTATAAGATCTAAACCACTTAACTTTTTCTTATCTTAGGATGTTCAGAATCATGTAAAAACATGATAAATATGTTTCTTTTAATTGACGATTTATATGAAAAAACAATGTTTGATGTTGAATGAATATTTGTTTTTTTGTTACTGTTTAAGTATAACAGTGTTTAAGTCAGTCTGTTACTAGCATTCATGTACTTACGAGTAGATAAAGTAGATTTTTAGGTCGTACGGACTGAGTACAGTCCAATCCATAAGTATTTATGAGAAGAATAAATTGACCGATTTATTGAAACAACGCTTTTTTTGTTTTATTTACATCTTTAATTTTTATATACCTTATTTCAAAATTATATTCCCGAAATCTTAATATATAAAAAATATTCTTCATTGTCATTACCTTTTCCCACTTTCTACGTGGGGTCGGCACAGTATGTTAGTTTTTTCCAATTACTTCTGTCAGTTGCCATCTCACTGGTCACTCCCTTTCTATTCATACTATCCTTTACGCCATCCATCCAACTCTTTTTCGGTCTTCCTCTATTTTTAAACCTTTCACTTCCATATTTCAGACTCTTTATAGTAACGTGACCTTCCTCTCTTCTCATGATGTGCCAACCCAGTTTATTACAATTCATTTTTTCATTTATTGGCGCTACTTTCATACTTCCTCTTATATACATGTTACGTTTTTAATACATATATTTTATGGATCAATATATAAAAAATATTACTCCATAAAAAGTATGAAATTTATTGTAAATTAATTGATGTACAAATAATGAACAGCACATTCCTAAGCCTAGAAATACTATCAAAGCCTAATACAACAACAACAATTAGTACACTGCTCAGGTAATAGGAATTAATACGTTAAAAGGACACATTCATAGATATTATTTTATCTTTACGCAAAATACACAATATTTACAAAACATATTTCTTAAATTATTGAATACAGACAATAATAATAAATAAAGCCTATCCCTTAGTCGCCTTTTACGACATCCATGGGAAAGAGATGGAGTGGTCCTATTCTTTTTTGTAATAGTGCCGGGAACCACACGGCACAAGAATAGGACCACTCCATCTCTTTCCCATGGATGTCGTAAAAGGCGACTAAGGGATAGGCTTATAAACTTAGGATTCCTCTTTTAGGCGATGGGCTAGCAACCTGTCACTATTTGAATCTCGGTTCTATCATTAAGCCAAATAGCTGAACGTGGCCATTCAGTCTTTTCAAGACTGTTGGCTCTGTCTACCCCGCAAGGGATATAGACGTGATCATATGTATGTATGTATGTATGTATAATAAATAAACGGTTTTTTTGAGAATCCCTAAGAAATAGATTAGGTGCCTCTACCCTTTAAAAGCGAAGATGATTGATGATTCCGGGGATGTCCTGGTGTAAGGTCAGGTCAAGAGTACCCTAAACCTGAGCTTGCATGAAGAAAGTTATGAATGTGGATGAAGCGAAAGAAGTATGCAGAGATAGTGCATGAAGAATGATGTAGTCACTGCCTATCTTGAACATCATTTTTTTAATAAATAAGTGAATATGAGTCTCCTATTCTGAGTATTGTTTCTCTACACAGTATCTTTTGTTTATTTTTGTCATCACTCTCTCTCTTTTCCGTTGACAAGTTCGAAGTTCCTCTCTAGATGATGAGCTCTCTTCGCGCGGTACTCCATCAGCTCTATGGTGGTATACCCCGAGAAGCCCAGTAGTAATAAACCCAGGAGGACTTGGAGCCTGAAATTTATAAATAATATAAATGTAAGCAAATGAGCTTTCTTGTATTTTGATAGCTGCGTCTTCCATAAAGAACAAATCGTGGAAATAGCGAGTGGTATTTTAAAAAAATGTTCTGTGAATAATCCGGATAAAAAGTTCTATTTAATGAAATTGATATTCGGTGATAGAACACGTATATACGTACATATATACGTACTTTAGTTTGAGTGCATACCAATTTCCGTTAAAGAAATCTGCACATTCATGGAACTGGATGTATAACCATGATCCTATATGGATTACGTTCCTTTGCAAAAATTTCGGGGTCAGATAGGAGCAGCTTCATGTTAAACCTGACTTACACAATTGACCTTCATAGTCAGAGACCCTCCACCCTGCAAAGCAGTTTAGCCATTATGGTGTACTAGACATATACAGGGTGACATTTAAAACAACTGCATCCTTTTAAACATAGACTATACCCATACTTCTGAGCCGTTTGAGCCTATTTTTATTTAAATTAAACGTCATCATTTTCACATTTAAAAAACCCTCAAAAACTACGTCACACGCTTTATTAAAGACCAATACCACAAAAAGAAATTAAAATACTATAAAAAGATCATCATACCTGGTTCTCACACAGAGGTAAGGTGCAGTGGCATAAGAAAGCACGCTTCCCGTGGCTTCCCACAGCCTGAAGTTGGAATACGCCGCCTCCTCGTTACCGGGGAACAGAATTCCTGAAAGCGCTGAAATAGACGAAACTACATTAGTGTAGGTACTATTAACCGTTTGATTTTCCAGATTTTAAACTCTGGGATTTAGTAATTTCATCAAAATTGGTACATACACAAACATACATATCTATAGTCATATCTATATCTTAGCGGGGTTTACAGAGCCAACAGTCTAGGAAAAAATATAAGGCCACGTTCAGCTATATGGTTTAATGATGGAATTAAGGTTGTGAACCCATCGCCTGTAAGAAGAATTTAAAGTTTATAAGTTATTCCCTAGTGAGTGGTCCTATTCTATAGTGCCGGGAACCATACGGCATTAAATAATTTGTGTGTGATACCGAGAAGATTCTTAATTTTAAGATGTTTTACAAATAAATGATAAATTATTGGTTCGTATTCCACTATAAAGAGTTATGAATGTGGATGAAGCGAATGAAGTATGCAGGTATTGTAATTAGGTAGTGGATAGATCTTTAGACCCCTCTGGCAAAGAGGTGTGACTTAAAGTATGTATGTATTTAATTAACTAAACTATTTACCCACCATTGACTTGCACAAGCCACACGGCATCAGCTGTGCCCCACACGGCTGCGAGGAAGTAGAACACCATCCATTGTCCAGGGTCTGGTCTCCAGAGCAGGAGCGCGGTCAGCAGGCACAGGTTGAGGATCTATTGACACAATAATCTATTCTAATATAATAAAGCTGAAGAGATTGTTTGTTTTTTTGAACGCGCTAATCTCAGGAACTTGTGGTTCGAATTGAAAAATTATTTTTGCGTTGAATAGACCATTTATCGAGGATGACTTTAGGCTATATAACATCACGCTGCAACTATAAGGTGCAAGGAAATAATGGAAAATACGTGAAAAAAATGGGGAAAATTATTCATCCTTCAAGGGCTTCAATAATGCCCAAAATAACTATTCCACGCGGACGAAGTTGCGGGCACAGCTAGTAAGAAATAATAGAGCTGGAGTATAATAATGCTGCGAGTTCCAAAGTTTATTCCGCCGCTTCTTTTACGTCACGACAATATCCCTTGATGGATACTACATGCTTGCTAGACAGAGCCAACAGTCCTAAAAGACTGATAGACCACGTTCAGCTGTTTGGCTTAATGATAGGATTTAGGGACAGGTCGCTAGCGCACCGCTTAAAAGGAGAATCCCAAGTTTAAAAGCCTATCCTTTACGATATCCATGGGAAAGAGATGGAGTGGTCCTATTCGTTTTTAGCCTGTTTGTGCCGGGAACCACATGGCACTTGGAAGCGGTAGCTTTAATAATAGGTATGTCAGAAGTCATTAAGTGAAACCTTGTATTCTATTTCAAAAATAAATCTATTTCTTTTTCGTGTTATCCCGGTCTAATCCTCAAAATATGATGAAACCTTAGTAGATCCGTTTTATTTTAATTATTTTCTAATTCATTCTGATCTATAGAAAATTTTTCAGAATGGATCACATCAGAGAAAAGAGAAAATAATAATGAAGATAAGATCCGTTTGGGAGATCAGACCGGAATAACTCTCTTTTTCTATTTCACATGTTTGAATATTACCGCGGCCATCTAATAACTGTAGTCTGAGTTGAGAGCCTGTATTTCTATAATTTGATTTCTTACTAATACTCGTTAAAACAACGTAGAAAACCAGCAGGCAAGTGAACCTGTAACCATAATCCAATGAAAGTTAGGTTCCCTTGCAAATTTGCGGAGGTTAGACGGGAGCCTACCTTTGAGAACTTACCTGGCAAAACTTGACTTCCAATCCAGATCATAGTCATAGGGTGACTCGAGCCTAAATGATAAATTAATAATTATTATTGATAATAAAAGTTGACTCACCAGCGCGGTGAGCATGACCGGGTAGCGTCCAGTCAGCTTCACTATTGCTCCTGCGACGGGAGCTGCTAAAGCATTGAACACACCGAAGCAGATCATCACATAACCGATGTTGTGGATGCCGTACGCGCAGCCTACGAACGCCTGAAAGATATAATATATATTTATATAGGTACATATAGTTACATCTATATCCCTTGCGGGGTAGACAGAGCCAACAGTCTCGAAAATACTGAAGGGCCACGTTCAGTTGTATGGCTTTATGATGGAATTGAGATTCAAATAGAACATTGCCTAAGAGAGGAATCCCAAGTTTATAAACCTATCCCTTAATCGCCTTAGTTCCGGAAACCACACGACACTAAAAAAAAAAACAAAAGTAATATTAGGTAATTTGAGAAACAAAATACCCCCTACCCTGAAAAAAAAAGTTGGTTATGTCAAAGCAGACAAACAAGCGCCTGTCGGTATAAAATAAAGTTGTGGCAGCACTACAACATTCATATAATGTTTGAAGACTGATTGTTTTTCCTATTCATTTAGAATTAAATTTTGAAGAAATAACAAAGAAACTATGATACAAATATTTATTTCCTTAAGTTTAATTTAAAGAAAAACCGTTATTTTAGTAGATATCTAAATTTCCTTATAATATTTCTTACTTGCGTAAAATCAGCGGCCATGAAAGCCTGTTCAGCGCCGATATAACCAATGACAGGCAGCAGCAGCAGTTGGTACTTGTGCCGCAGCTGCCGAAGGGTCACCGCCAGGAGACGGATCCCTGACTTCCCGTCGATGGCTGTGCGGCGACCTGATGTGTACCTGATGGTCGGCAGAAAGGAATCTAAGTAATTGTCGTATTGTCAGGTGAGAAGAACATGGTGTGCCGTGTGGTTCCCGGCACCAATACAAAAAAGAGTAGGACCACTCCATCTCTTCCCATGGATGTCGTAAAAGGCGACTAAGCTTACAAACTTGGAATTCTTTTAATGGTGATGGGCTAGCAACCTGTCACTATTTGAATCTCAATTTTATCTTAAAGCCAAATAGCTGAACGTGGCCTATCAGTCTTTGCAAGACTGTTGGCTCTGTCTATCCCTCAAGGGATATAGACGTGAATAATCACGTCTATGTCATACATACATATAAATGTATGTATGTAGAAGAACATGGTGAATAAACCTGCATGTTACTTTCCTCTTCTTGGCGAAAAATGAGGTCAAGAGTGCCCTTACCAAGAAGCTTGCATGAAGAAAGTTATAAAAAAAATAAGAAAGGATACATAGATAGAGCCAAAATATGTGTGCAGTAACATAACGTAGTCTAAATGCCATATTACACATTTTTAGATCGCTTGACGCAGGCAACAAAGCATCCGTTTGAACTACTAGCTTGTACATATATTAAGGACGTCTTGGATATGGTCAAGAGTTATTTAACCTTAAAACTTTGATAAAACGAAAGAAGTATGTAAGCAGCAATCCTAGCAAAAAAAGACGTTTTCTCCGTCACCCCTCCGGGTAAGAGGCGGGATTTTATTAATGTATGTATATATAACAATACCTTTTCAATGAGTCTACTCCAACCGCCACAAGTATCACAGCAAAAGCCATACAAGCCAAATAAGCGCCCGATATCACTTGGATCTTCAACGGAGAAGGTGGCTTCAGGTTTGCATTATCCTGAAAATTTAACCTCAGTTATCATTTTGTTCCGTTATATTCACCACGCAGAGGCTATTAATGTTTCAAAGTTCTAGTGCTTCAAACCGAAGCATTTGTAAGACAGATTGGTTTAAAGCAGGTACCTACGCGAATTAAAATGACTACGGCGACAATTTATCCACTAAATACCTCATCCGTGGGTAAAATATATATAATCTTTGTAAAATATTTTCAGCCAAAGAATAAAAGGCCACGTTCGACTGGATGTGTTAATGATGGAATTGAGATTCAGTTTAAGAGTTTTGAAATTGAGATCCAGATTTCCAAGTACCTATACTAGCCTTCCCTTGACTGACTTTTTCAATCTGCACAGAAAGAGCTTTGGCACGCACCATTTTTTTTCTTCGCTACCAGGCTAGCCTGTAAGCTTGCCTATTCCCTCAGTCACGACATCCACCAATCACATCAATGCGAAAGTCAGTAAATCAAAATGCATACTTACATGTGAAGAACTGCCACTACAGAAGTTGACGCCACAGCTCTCCCCCAAGTCCGTTGCAGTTGAATTAAGAAAAAGAGTCATGTTGTCTGGTGAATATGACAGAGTCTCGTTCAATGTGGGGGCTACATCGCCGAGAGACGATGACAATACTGAAAACGACGTTGAAATTGATAAGTATCAATCTTTTCACCTAAATATACAAAAGACTAACATATCAAGACAGCCCAAACCCCTTGATCTAGAGATTTCAAATTTGGCTTGAAGGTTCCTTGTGTAGTTTTTTACTTATAGACTTCGTTCCCGTGGAAATTTTCAGAAATAGCCTATGTAACATCTAAGGGATTAGGTGCCTTCACTTTTACCTTAGTTAATAGATATTAATGTGGGTTTTCTGTAATATACGAATCATGCCGTGTGGTTTCCGGCACTTTGGAATAGGACCACTCCATATCTATGTCATGGATGTCGTAAAAGTCACGGAAGGCTAATAAACTTGGGATTCTTCTTGTAGGCGATGGGCTAGCAACTTGTCGCTATTTCAATCTCGATTTATATAGTATCCTTTTCCTCACATTCTATAAAAACCATTGATTTGTGCTAACTATCTGAGCTACTTTGTTGTTTTTGTTTTAATGTCTTGTTGTTTGAGTTCTTGTTCTGTTAATGACTCATTTTACATGATCATGCTGTGTACACTAAAGTTGAACATTTTACTTGTTCATTATATATACATTTCCTAAGGATAATAATGCAATTATCTGTCTGTATGTGTACCTTAATAAATAAAATAAAAAAAAATCATCACTTAGCCATACAGCTTAACGTGGCCTTTCAGTATTTTGAAAACTATTGTCTCTGTCTACCCCGCTAGGGATATAAATGTGACAATGTGTATGTACCTACGAGTTTAAAATATTTTAAGGTTACAATCAATTGATCAAGCCACGATTAATATCTTGTAGTATCAGGAAGTTACCTATTAAAATGTCGTGCATATAAATGAATAAATTAAATATCTATGAGTCTTTTGAATTGAAAACTAGTTTAGTACATAACATATACTAGATTAAGCTCGCAGTACCCCTCGCGCAAACCCAAAAATAACGGTTATGGAATTTTGGTAAATCCTCTATTTTTCGTTATCTCCAAAGAAAATATATATAAAATTTCAGTTTTATACGCTCAGTAGTTTTGACTTTAAGTATGTTGACTTCAATAGTAACTGCGTTGCGTTTATAAATATTATAGATTAATTAATTAGATGACCCGTTATATTTCGTATCGCCTCACTATACTTATAAACGAAAAAGAAACTGTACTAACGAAATACCCTCTCTTTGTAAAAAATATAAGAACTTGGGAAAAATGAGAGAGAAATTATGAGAACTTGGGAGGGTATAAAAAATATTCAACAATGAGGTTTATTTATAGGCAAGGTTTGATTCAGGTATTTTTTAAGATCTGTCTACCACTGCCCTGTACCGGTACCATATTATTACCGATATTAGAACCCTGCGAATTGACTTTCGCGAACGAAGTATAAAATAAATAAATATAGAAATACTAGCAGTTCCGGCAAACTATGTTTTGCATTTTGTGGGTATGAAAAACAAAATTTCATGAGAATCGGTCAAGCCGTTTCGAAAGAGTACGGAGACAAACATTGTGACACGAGAATTTTATATATAATATTAAAATACAACCGGTATTTGTACCAAGGTCAACATTGCAAAGTTCCACCCACTCACTATAAAACACCTTGACCGTGAAATGACACGTTTTACTTAATTTTGTCCTAGTTGGTACCAGCGACTTCATTTACGTGGAAAAAGGATGGCCTGTATTCCCTCTAAAGCCTAATCTATCAAAATTATCTTTATCAAAATAAAATATTTGAGAATAAAAATAAATAAGGTACTTTCTTGATAAAATTTTGATTACACTATACACCTGACCTATATTAAATAAAAGAAAAATGAAAATAATGAAAGGTAAAATTTTCTATGTTTTGAATTCAACAATGGCCATACATTTTATTTTTTCGAAAATCAAGAGTATATTGGTTAGTTGAAAAATAAGTTCATATGAATTTCAATGCAACCCAATCAATTAATACAGTAAGTAATAAAAGTACAATTTTTATAATAATCTGAAGAAAAATTTCAATTCACTATAGTCTAAATTTAACTAATAATATTTATTTCCTCATGGTCCTTCAAACGCAACCAAAGTGAGGCAACTTCTCATAAATAATGATTCTTCAACACCTTGGACAACTTTCAGCACACGAAATAAAAACATATCTCATGAACCGCTGTTTTATAATTTTAACTGCTGTGATCTCGTTAATCATAATTTAATTTCCATCTTCTTTCATTCCAGCTAGAAGCGGCTTTCAACTCTTTGATTGCACATGATTTTTTTACTCCGGGATGACTTTTTATATTTTACATGGCAAAGGAATTTACCCAATACTGGGAGAGCATAAGCTTGTCGTATTTTTATTTTCGTTCCGTTAGATTTCCACAGTTCGATCCGTTTTCAATTAGGTACTAGATAGTGAAAGAGGCCTAAATTAGAAAACATGCCATAAAATAACATCATCAGTAAATTAAACGCGAGCTACAATAAATATGTGATGATGAACCAACCTTTACTCTCAGTCAACTCGACTGACTCCACTCAGGTAATTAATTCAAATATTGGTACAAGGTATTCATCATTAGGCATGTTTGGTGAAAAGTCTTATGAAGGTAGACAGTAAAATCAGATAAATCATGTTATGTTTATCAAGGCATGCAACAATTTCACGATAGGTAGATATATAGGTATATAGAAAACAGCGTAGAATTCAAATATGCATATGAAAAATATACAAAAACAAATTTACATTATAGCGTAAACGAAGCCAAATTAAATGCGGAATTGTACATCAAAAGAGATGCGTATGCGCAGAGTGCAAGATGGTGATAGATATTCCAGGGTAGTAGCGTTTTTATGGTGGAAGGTAGGGTATATAACGCAGCCGCACGTTACGTAAGTGTGACGTTAGGGTAAATGCAGACTTGGCCGCGTCATATAAACATAACTAGCTAAAAAAATTGTTGTTTTTCAAAATCGAAAGTGTTGCCATTGTTTACTTAAGATTTAATTCAAGGAAAATTATTAGGTAATATTTATTTCTGGCAAGATCTAAGTTACGTCTGTTTTTCACACGTATCATGAAGTGTAGTTTAACTTACTAGCAGAGGATATAAGGTTTCCCCATATCTGTGCCATCTGGTAGAACATGAAGAAGAGCCCGAAGAATCTCACCACCAGCACATCCACGGGAACCCCCGACAGCTTGGCATACGGCTCCGCTACCTGCACAAAGAGAAAATATTAAAATAAGTTCCGGAGATAAGCGTGACAAACATACCGATGTTAACAGACATAGGTTAATAACATCATTGACTTCGAAACAGAGAAACGAATCTTGTCATTTCTATAGCACTTATATCAACCCGACAGTTGATACAATAAACTGAAATTAATAGTCGTAATATGGAAAAACGTTAGAACTAGCCATTTTTTATCAAGCGAAATGTTAAATCCTGATCCCAACTAATATTATAAATGCGAAAGTGAATTTTTGTTGTTCAAGTTCTAACGTTTTTCCATATTACGACTATTAATTTCAGTTTATTTAGGTATCTACTGTACCAATATTCTTGAAATTTTACGTTTATTATCATCAAGAGTCTAAGGAAGGATATAAGGATCCTTTCATCCTGATAAAAACTAAAGTACCCGTGGGATTTATGGTAAGAATATGTATAATATTTTTGCCCACTTTTCCTACTATTTTATCAAATGAATTGTATTTATTTATTTGAACAAAATTGAAAATATATCTGCTACAGGGTGAAAAAAACCTTACAATTTGGTATATGAATACACACTGACATCACTAAGCATTTACAATTTTACATGTAGATATGTTCTTCTATTTACTATACAGAGAATACCTACATTATTTCATGCAATGCTGCTCAAAGAAACATATTGCATTATTAACTGTAATGATGTCATATTGGTATTTCTCGCTACACATTAAATCACCAAAATATTGCAGTTTCCTCTATATATCTATATTCACTCACCACAGACAAGTACGTACACTTGGCACACCACAGAGGTCCCCCTCCGAAGCCGACCATCATGCCTGCGGGGACCAGGGTGTACAGACGCGGGTAGAACTGGGCGGCTATGAACGGCATGTAAGCTACGAAGGAAACCGCCACGGCCCATTTGCAACCCAGCCATCTGTGAAATAGAACATATATTTAGCTGTAAAAAAAACTATTTTTTTTTTTAATTTATATTGGCCACCTCAACTATTCATGTAAACAAACCTATAAAAAATTAATAATGATTGTGTTTTACCTCAGATGATATTTTTACTCGACTGCTACGGAGGGTAATATGTTTCAAGTGTATTTCTCCCTTTCAAATTATCTCTTTACTCAAGTCTCGAACTTAGTTCAAACCTACCTCGTTCTATATGCATTGCCCTTATAAATTTATTTACAAAAATTAACCAAGTCAGTTTTACTGTATTCACCAATCCACTCTTTATTATGTCAGTCAGTCAAAGAATTAGTAGGGAAAGGAACATAAGGTGTTTCATACTTTACACGCGGACGAAAGCTAATAAGACAAACTTACTTGATAACCACAGCTGGTAGCAGGATATTGGACAGTATCAAGGAGAAGTATATTGCCGCCAACGTGAAGGTCCCTGCGCCCGCCTCGCTGTTGACCGAACTCTGAAGGTTGGCAGCCCCGTGGAAGGCGGTGAAGTGGACCATGAACGCGAACCCCAGGACGAAGATGTTGCGGTTGATGCGCCATCTCTCGTTCGTGCCGAAGACCACGTCGTCTGCCATGTTGAGTTACTGCGAAAAATGTTAGAATATCTTTGGGAATCAAAAGCAAAGCTGATAAACTTTGAATTCTTCTTTAAAGCGATGGACTAGCAACCTGTCATTATTTGAATCTCAATTCCATCATCACGCAATACAGCTTAAGGCGGTCTTACAGTCTTTCCAAGACTATTAACCCTGTCCACCCCGTAAAGGATAAAAACGTGAATAAATATACTTGTATGAAAGACCTTTTGCCCAAGTTTTTTATCACAAAATTGTCAATACCGTCACCATTATTTTAGGCTATTTTATTTCTAACAAACTATTATTTTATTTAGCAAACTATATTTGAATCGCAATTTCATCATTACGCAATTCAGCTAAATGACGCCTTTTAGATTTTTTTTTACTCTTGGCTCTGTCTATCCCATAAAGGAGAAGGATGTGATTATAAGTTTATACACTTATTACTGATATTTATTGTTATAGCCCCAAGGTACGGATTTAAGGCAGATTGGATCAAAATAATAATCAGATGTCTCAGCTGTCGCAGAAATGCAAACTGTAACATTCCCTTCTCCTAGTTTACATTCAAGGGTACCGGTCGAAACTGGATATTATCAGTTAGGGCCGATTCGTTCCGGTCCAACGTATTGTCAGGGCAGTAAGCAATATCTGTATCTACCAAAACAAAACCAGAGGACGGAAACGTGAAAGGCGGAAATGGCGGAATTGAGATCTGTAAACTTCATTGCTACAATTATTTTTAGATTACATATTAAATTAGTTTACCGAAGCTTCCGACAGAGTGGAATATTAAACATTTCTTATCTATCCGAGAACGTCGTATGGGGCGACTAGAACATTTTTCGCATTCGGTTTGGGCATTATTTTTGGTATTGGTAGGTATACTAATGCTCAGGATCATGGTTACAGACAAATATAAGGACGCAACCAAAAAAAATTTCAACGCCAAAAGAATAATAATAGTCAATTTTCGTCATACGTCAGCAGAATTGTGTTGTACCTAAATAAAACTAATAGACACTAAACATAAATACTCAATATATATAAACAAACCTATGGCTTGATTGAGCAATGTCAGAACAGGAGTGTAGCAAACAATGTGCGTAAAGTATTTATAATTATCGATAATTGGCGCGTGAGTGGCCCCGACCCTCGGAGATCGATGATCGTTTAGCGACTTCGTGCAACTGCCCCAAATGCATTGCTGGCATTGGCAGTAGAACATAGGTATAAAGACGACCTCGATGACGCAATGGAACGGATGCACGCACGCGCATCCGATTGGTTCCCGAATAGTCCTTATGTGACCACGATTCAAGTACGAATGATTATACTCCTGCCGTTAGTACCAGTCGCGTCCTCTCCTCTGTAGAGCCCGAGGTAAGCCCATGACCTCGATTCGGAATTGGGTAAGTAAAGATTTTACACGAAGCGACTCCTGTGTCAACCTCACCAACTTTGCAGTGGAACCTAAGCCATTTGGGATCATGATTAAATATCCAGTTGTCTGAATGTACCAGTTTCCTCACAATGTTTTCGATCATCGTAAAAGCATTGGTTTGCAATCAAACTTAACTTCTACCGTGGTAGGATTTGAACCTGTGCGTTATGTTATATTTATTCTTGCTCCTTAATCGTTCGACTATCGACGACTCACCATGATCCAAGAGCAGATTAAGGGTATTCACACATAACGACTTACCACCGACATGGTAGACAGTAAATTATCCAGACAGACAAACAGACAGATAAGAAAATAAAAAAATATATATTTTTGCTTTCTATTATTTATTCTAAGTGTGTGTGTGATAGAGGGACTATCCTATCCAGTCAAAACTACTAAATGTACAGACAAAATATTTTTACTGTTTTATTATATAAATAGATTAGGCTTAGTCTAGTGAGAAAATAATATATAATATAAGTTATTACTCGTATTTAAACGACCTTTTACGACACCTGTTGCCCTGCCCACTATCACAGTCACTGATGATGGCAGAATAGTATAGTGGTAAAATAAGTTTATCGTTGGAAGGATGTCGACACGCCAAGAGGAAGATATCCAGAGCCCAATCCAGGGTTATTCACATCATGGCTCAATCAAAAAAAAATTGTAAAAATAACGGTGGATTCAGCAGTTTTGTCGCCAGTGACAAAAGTCACTCAATCCGGTATTACTCATTCTCCTACACCCATGATTGCCTTCGAACATTGAACCATCATAACCCACTATTAAATGACATGAACAGACAAGTAAATAGGAACTTACTGTGTAATGTTAAAAAATTATGGTTACCTACTTTGAATTCCCGCCAAAAAGTTAACTCACTTTAATAGGGCATAATTTTCGTATTCTGTGGCATGAACCAAAGTAATTCAATAATGTGTCGTCGTCTAGCAGCCTGCAGTTAGCAAAAGCAGTTGTAAAACTGATCAAATCAGATGACAAGGCTATGGTGAGTGGTGATTGTGATTACCTACCACCAGTTCGTGAGGACAATTTTTATTATAAATGACTTATTATAATAATAAATAATAAAATCTTAATTCACATCAAACATGGTTACATCAGACATTTTGACATGAACATACAAATAAGTGGCCTTTCAGTCTTTTCATGACTGTTGGCTCCGTCTACCACGTATATACACGTATAGTTCGATACATATCAGATATCAGACAAAAAGATAAAATCAATTTAAAGCTATTAATTTGCACTTCGAATTTACCAATCGAAATTAATAACACATTTTCGTTGGACACTTGTTAAATTATGTAACAAAAGTATATTTTTATTTCAAAGTAATAAAACTATAGTCCTGTTAAAGTGTTTTTGGGTTCCAGTCCTGATCATAGTGTTAAGTTTATATTAATTTTGACTATGTCATCGATTGCAACCTGTTGTGTATACAAAGTTAAATAAATAAATAAAAGAAAGAATAAAATTATTCACCTACCGCTTTCACTTTAAAAAAAATCTCAATCCAATTTCACAGATCACTCATATATGTATTTATGTATGTAGGTACCATACAGGTACATAATAACATTCATTTATTTTTTAAACTTCGAACAATACGATTGTTAGGCCACATCCAGCCAGTGACTGTATGAACGAACTATTAAATAGCAAAGACTTCGAAGGCGTTGTGGGCACAACAGAGCCTGCGGCATGTGTCCATTGTCGATTCCGAACTGTTTAAAAATAATTTTATATTTATTGATATTACTGCTCATATTACTGCTCAGCATCGAGAATCGCATCAAAGTCATTGTCTGGAAAAAAGATTTTGAATAAAAAATTTATACCAAACAAAATGCGAACAGCCATAGTCGATGCGTGTGATATTAACTTCTTAAAAATGTAATTAACGAAAGTCCACCAAACACATACATTCCATGCGATTATTTTGACATCACTTTTACATATATCTTTGAACATTTCAGAAACTAGATGCACACGGGAGCGAAGTGACAGGTGTAAAAATTTATTCCATGTTACAAAACTTCTACAAAATCTGTCCTCCAGAAGATTTTTCGTGAAAAAGTTACACAAACATCCACACATCCTCACACACTTTAGTAACTTTCGAATTTATAAATGTAATATGATGATAGGCTAATACATATCTGCAATTCTACATAGACTTTTGTCGTATCGTACAACAATGGAAATCAACTTTATTTGCCGTATAATGTTCATTGTCAACTTTATGAACGTAATCCAACGAGCAACAGCCATCCCACGATTGTAGCAGCGTACCGGTTTGGACTTAGATAAATATTACATAATTTATTGTATTTTTAAGCTTAAACCGGATTTCATTAGTAAACAGTACAGCTCCTCATAATATTACATAGAATACCAATTTTGTGATTCAAATTGAATTAATGTTGGCTTAGATTTGCATTTTTTTGTGATTCAGATACGAGTAGTGTGGGTTTGATGCATAGTGACTAACTTTTCCTGATTTAGTTCCCTATTAACACGGTCACGGAGGTCAGACTTTCTTATTTTCCGATCGAGATTATATCAGGCGGACCCAAGGGTCTCCAGGGAGGTGTCATTCGCAACAATCGTCAAAGATGAAGACTAACTACTATAACATTAAATATATTTTTTTATATATACTTTCCATTTTATAAGTACTCGTAAGTACCTACTAAATTTTTCCATACTTCTATTAAAACTTATTGCGTCAGCGATTCAAGTTTTTCTGCGGTCTATAAATAGTCGGAAAGTCCCCATGGCATTTCCTTGAATAGTTTAAGATTTGTTGAGCACTGAGCAAGAAACCGCACGATAGCGGCATGGCGATGTGTGCTCTGTGCCAGCGGATTGAGTCAGCACTTTTCTATTTGTTTAAATGAATGATCCGCAACAAGAAGCTAATTTATACATGTTTTGCGAACTTGTTTACATAAATTACGTAAGTACCTTAATATTGTGTTAGTATGAGAACATTTGAATTAAGGCCGAGGCGAACGTACCTTGATCAAATCGGCGACGTTCTGGCAAAAGGTTAGGTCAAGAGTACCCGAAACTGATGAGCTTAAGATAGTTATGAATGTAGATGAAGCCACTCCGGGAAAAAGGCGTGATTGCATGTATTTATATAAATATTGTCTAAAGTATATCTGTGCGTGTATATATTTGATGAATTTCGAAAAAGACACATCCGCGAATGAAGACGTAAAGTTGACAGAAAAACTAACATGATAATAAAACTAACCCGAGTTTTGAAACCATTATCAGTGAGGAAATCATGAAAACGCTAAAATGAAATCACAAAATGTCATAAAAATGTTTATTTCGATATTTATTTTTATCAAAATTTCTTGAATTCAAAATAAAAATATTGTTTGTAGACTAAAAGTACCTACTTAATTAAAAATACTTTTTTAACACTTACACTTACATAAAGATAAAATTAAAGTTAATAATAAAGATTATGTTTATTTTACATCTATATGATTAAGTATACAAAAATATCTAAGTCATTTGGGTCTATATTAAAATCTTCTTGGCATTTCACGTGAAACTTTATTTAAGTTAACTTTAAAATTTTATTAGGTGAAGCGCAGATTGTGTCATGGTATCTTTTTCCCTGATAGACAGGGCCGACAAACTTGCTTGAAAAGAGTGAACGTTCAGATGTAAAGCTTAATGATGGCTAAGTAGCCTATCGCCTAAAAGAAGAATCCCAAGTTTATTAGCATTTCCCTTGGTTGACTTTTACAATCTGCACGGAATGAGAAGCAACTGGCACTATGTTCATTCTTTGCTACCAGACCAGCATGGAAGCTTGCACTGGATGAATGTGCTCAAATTCCCTTAGTCCCAAAGACCACAGAATTCGCAAATTTCTATGGAATGCCTGCCTTGAACTCCAAAAAGCAAATATTGAATGATAGTAACCTGTTGTTTAATGCACTCATTACCAATGTAATGACCGTACTTGGACCACCATGTCATTTCAGCCGCGCGCCGGAACTATGGCCTGTCATGTTTGTCAGCTTAATTGAATAACTACACGTCAGGATCGTGATTATGTCACAAGGAAGTTTCGGTTGACCACTGATCTCTAAAATGTACTCATAGAGATCAGTGAAGGCTGACTTATTTTATTTTCACTAGTTACTGCTGCATTAATTCATATCACGGTTAAACTTACTAACTTCAACTCATTAGGTCTAATCAGAAATATGATTTTTAAATTTCGCTTAAAAATATAACTGCATAATCTTGAATCAATGGCATTTTATCTACCATTTTAGTCAATGTTAATAACCTACATAATACAGTGATTTTACGGTTTATTTCCAACAGAAGGTATGCATTGCATCTTTTAACAAATGTTGCATTTAATCAATGAACCAAACAATAAAAAAAAATTGTGTGAAATCAGTAATTAAACCAGCTATAATATCAGTCGCCCTTTTTTCTAAAAATCTATTTTACTCATAGAATAACCGGCCTGAAAAATTACCTTAAAACTAGTTTTATTCATTCTTTGAGAACGCAAAGTTATCATGTCCTTTCTCGGCACTTACTTCTGTATGCTCTCTAATATTAAAATCAAACTTTTTAGTTTTCCTATCACGATACTCCACGACGAAGTATCCGAAGACCCCCGCGATTAAAGTGGCGAGGATCAAGTAGGCTTTGTCACTGGTTCTGAGATATGGAGAAATGATGTACGCTATGATGTAGCCCATCGACTCCCATAGCCTGAAGTTGGCAAATGCTGCCTCCTCTCGTCCGGGGAACAGAATACCATAATAAGCTGAAATAGAAGTAACAAGTGAATTATTACTTTCTTGTTATTACAGTTGACAGGTTTGGATAAATATGTGAGTACAAATTATTCTTCATTTCGTGAACAAGTGCACTTAGCGCTACTCTTCAGAGATGCAAGGACGGGACCGGGACTAACGCCGAGGGAATTATGATGATGTTAAATGTAGCGGGAGCGATGATTGGGCTCGATCGATGATGAAGTATAGTTGCAAAGTTAGTTATTCCTACATTAGATCAAATTAGCTAGGATGGAATGGTGATACCAACCGTTGACCTGCACCATCCACACGGAGTCGCAAAGGCCCCACAGCACCGCTATTATGTACATGACGTGGGTCTCTCCTGCTTGGGGTCTCCACGTCAGTACAGTCACCAGCAAACCCACGTGTACCACCGCGGCACAGCACATCAGCGGAAGGCGACCAGTCACCTGAGGAAAATGGTTATGACAAGCTTTAATCTTCTTAATTTTTTTAGAGGTTTTTTTGTTCGCAAGTTAGTTTTTGATTCTTTTGCTATTTGATACTAAATAGACCAGGAGGCTAGAGGCTGTATTTTAAAAACACAATTTGTAATTATTATGTCATAGGTTAGGAATCAGCCAATCAAAAGAAAGAGGAGTAACCGGAAATAATGACAAGAGGAAGAAGAAGAATGTCATAGGTAAGGAGAACAGAAAACACCAGACTATCAAAAATTTTATACATTAATTGGTGATCACAACGAAAATATTTGTGAAGTTGCTCATGGGAATAGAACGTAATGATGCTCTTTTATTAGCCCATAGAGTCACGGAATAAAGTAATACAATATAACCTCTTCATCCTGGCATTAATCTATGTTACATCCTCACCTATCTTCACGTATTTTTTAGACAAAATAACATTACCTTAGCTATGTAGCCAGTGACGACACACCCTATCGCGTCGGCGATCCCGAAGACCAGCATCACAAACCCCACGGTCCCGGTGCCCACGGCGCATGACACGAACGCCTGGAATTTAATTTTAATTGGGATCTTTAAGTTCAGAAACCTTTAAAATAAAAAAAAATACTTACGGAGTATTCTATCTAAATTTAAATTGAATGAACATGAAACATCCCGTTAACTCCTATTCTTGTGGGAATTTCGGGAAATTTCCTTATGCATGCAGATGTTCTAGAGAAGAGAATTCGTTTACTAAATAGAATGTTTATGATTTTTAAGTAAATTTTTTATTTTGGCTCTGTGTAGTAAAGCCGTTGACCATGGTTTACGCCTGTTCTTATATCCTTATAGCAATACGTAGTTCTTAATTTTTGATATTAATTTCGTAATTTAAAAATATAAAATATTTTTTAAAGTCAAATCAGGTTCTTTAATTAAAGTTAATATTATTAGAGAAATTAGATGTGCAGTGTGGAAGTACATAGATAACTGATTCCTACCGATAAAACTAAAAATTTTCGGGAATAGAATCTTCAAAAATTGAAATCCGAAAGAAGATATAATGACAGGAATAGAAAAGAGAACGCTAAGAATGTTTGGTCATGTCGAGAGGATACATGACAGCAGGTTGAGTAAGCAAATAGATAAGAGGATTGCAGATGGGAACTTTGAAATGGAAAGGACTAGACGAACGTACCTTGGTCAAATCGGAGACGTTCTAGCAAAAAGTTAGGTTGTTTTGACCTAACTTTCGGTCTAACTCGATCAAGAGTACCCGAAACCAACTAGCTTGTATAAAGAGAATTATGAATATGGATGAAGCGAAAGAAGTATGCAGTGATCGTGGCAAGTGGAAAGATATAGTCACTAGCTTCTCCGGGAAAGAGAAGCGATATATGAATCAAATCATATGGCTAAATGGTGAAATACATATATAAGGCTAAAATACATATACCAAACTTACAGCCGTAAAGTCAGCTCCAAAAAATGCCTGTTCCAAGCCCACAAAGATGTTGATGATGATGAGCAGCATCTGATTGGGCTCCACCAGTAGTTTTACAGTGATCGCCAGGAGACCTAGGCCGGAGGTAACGCCTTCTGATGGCTTTCTAAAAGCCTCGTATCTAAACATATAATAAAAATGTATAATTTTAAATTTTCTACATTTTAAGTGTAAAAAATAGTAGATGGTATAACTAGATGGAAACCGAAATTATTTTCTTCGGCTCATCTGTTTATTACCATCAGGCAAAATCGTGACAAAGCCAAGAAGATAATCATACGAAAATCAACAAAATTTCCCATTTAAACCTTTTGGAGCATAGTTTATTTTAAAAATTATATCTAATAATAACCTTTTCATAGAGTCCACACCAACAGCGACGATGAGAGCTGCACCAGCCATGCAGGCCAGGTAAATACCTGGAACCAATTTAAGAACTCCATTATTTTTATCAATGACCATTAAAAAGTATTAGGTACTAAGCAGCTAAACTAATGACGCTAAGGACTCCACAAAAAAAGCAGATAGTAATATTTTACATGTTAAAAATGAGCCCAAATCATTAATACCTACATAATTATAGTCGCCATGAAGACCTTTGATACACAAAGTTATTAAGTAGTATAAGTTAGTCACCTAATTTAATCATTTTGTACCTTGATATGCATTATTTAAAAAAGTATTATTTTACAATATCCGAAATCATGCGTGCTTTGACTACTGTGAACAGCGCAGTACCACTCCATACGATACAACTAACGAACCTGCGATCATCTGTATCTTCTCCGGCGGTTGCGGCTGCAAGGCCTCTGCGGCGTCGGCGCTCGGCAAGAAGTGAGCCCCGCATAGCTCCGGAATCATGCTAGCGTTGACCGCGGTCACCGCCGCTGTGTTGTTCCCAGACGACAGAACTGAAAAGCATTAATATTCGGCATTAAATCTACAGATGAAATCCTTGTGCTTAGGCAAAGGATAAACTATCTTTAAATTTTCTACGAGCTTCGAAAAATCGGTACCAATTCTGTAGAGGTAGGTTTTATTGTCACACAAAAAGTAAAACAACACGGTCATGGACTCATTTTACTGCAACATTTAGACAATGATATTCTATTAAGGGAAAAATGTCCTTTTCGGACTTAGTAAGTAGTAGTTAGGTAGGTTTTTAAATTTAATACTGCTAATATCGTACATGCAATGAAATTTTGAAGATATTCAGTGTTTTCAAGGGTTGTTATCCACCGCCTTGCCAATCGCACTATGTTGGCCTACTGTCACAATTAAACTCATTAACCTTCATGAATTATCTTAGCAATAGCGTGGTGATTAAAGATTGCTATAACAAAACTTCACTTACCCAGTGATGAGATGAGGTTGCCCCAAACTTGATTCATTTGGAAAATCATGAAAAATAATCCAAGGAAACGCACTAGAAGCGCTTCTGCATTGATTTTTGAAATACTGCTGTGAGCTTCTGAAACCTGGAATAACGACATAATTTTGTTTTTGTCAATATAAAGAAAAAGGCTTGGCTTAATAAACATGGGTTTCTTCTTTAGACGATAGGCTAGAAATATGTCACTATATGAATCTGAAAACTTGGCTAGATTATTGGTTTTACCCTGTAAGGGATAAAGGCGTCATTATATATATGTAATATGTGTAGGTATGTTTGTGTATCTACTTACAACAGAAATATAAGTGCATTTAGCGCACCAGAGCGGGCCGCCTCCTAAGCCGACGAACAAGCCGGCTGGTATGAGGGTGTAGAAACGAGGGTACAACTGGGCGGCGATATACGGCATGTAGGTCACGAACGACAGGGATATCGCCCATTTTGTGCCTAACCACCTGGAATACGTTTAATAATCAATAGGAGTTAAAAATGAACAAAGTCTAGATAAGCCGCCTCCACCGAGCCCAGGTAGAAGGGACAGGCTGAAGGAATCCTGGCGTTACTTGGCCAAATCTCATCATTTGGGATAACGGATTGAAAATGACATCATCAGAAGAGAGGGTACAATCGGAACACGCAAAGATGAGACATATTATGACAGAAATAATATAAAATGAAATCGTTTTTCACGTAGTTCTTCTTCAATACTACTGAATTTTGATACGGTTTTAACAATATCTTTTCGGCGTTTTCTCCCTGAAGAGGTACCAGGACCCAAGTAAGTCAGGTTATTCCGACCGACTCCTATATTAACTTATTGTACAAAACCTTACGCAGTTCAGATCATGTTGTTGCGCTCTCAGGAGTCGGATAAAAATCTTGCCTAAAATAGATAAAACTTACTTGATGACCACAGCAGGTAGGAATATATTGGAGAACACAAGTCCCACATAGACAGCAGCCAGAGAAGCCGTGCCCAGACCAGCCTCGGCGTTGATGGAACTCTGAAGATTCGCAGCTCCCTGTAAAAACAGATACATTCGAGTTTAGAATTAGAACTACCTACTAATTGACCGTCATGGCTATCTTACCTTTTGACGCTGTTGCACAAAAGCACGTTCAGTGTACTCGAATTTAACAACCTTATTAATTCTTCAGCTATAAGGTATTTCTCCTTCCGGGTTTTCGTTTACTTTGGCTCTTCCCTTGTATTATCAGCTGAAGAATACGGTATCGTTCCTCTCTCATGATGTGTTTAAAATATTGCAGCTTTCTCTCTTTGATACAATTCAGCCCTTCCAACTTATTTCTGTAGCTATTCAAACTGTTATTCAAATAAAATCTGTTATAGTTCACCGAGTGTTACTATCAAGGTCTCAGACAATACCCTTCTCATAATGAGAAACCATTTTGTTTAGATTTGCCTTATCTTGGATATCTATGTAACCATGTAACTTACGGTGAGATTTAGTGGTGCTAGATCTTAACAAACCAATACTTACCGAGGTTTGCTTAGCAACGATAACGTTCGTAAGAAGGTAAGCGATAAGACCGGCTTTTATAGGTGCAGTAAAGAAAGTATAAGTACTTTTGTATTGATAATCCTTACAAATTTAATATAAATAATAATCCATTTTTATTTTGCGCTGCCATAAGATTTGCAGAATCAATAGAGTTTCCATATTACAATGGATGATTTAAATTATACTTACGCTATAAGCTGTGAACTGCGCCATAAAAGCAATGCTGATGACGACTACGTTTTTGAGGATTCTCCAAGTCTCCCCCGGGCCGAAGGTCGACGGCGTTTGTTTTTGTTCCATCTTCTCTATTTGACCCATTTTCTTTAACCTTAGTATTTTTTAATGTATTGTTCTTGTTCTGCTCCGTGATATTTAGCTTCTCTTTCTAATATGAATATTGATTACTCTATTTCTCTTCTATCTCCGTGGCTTTAATCTCCACTTTCTGCCTAAGATCTCCAATGATGTATTTATTCTGGCCCTGTAAAATTCAATGATTTTCATTGTTTTAACCGGAAATTTCACTTTCATTAACGTCACACTTGTTTATTTTAACATATGCGTGACTCTTCAAATATTTGTAGGACAATAAAGATAATCATATTTTCTCAAATGATATGATAAAGCTGAGATTAACTGGTTATTTAAGTACACTCAGAATCCTATTGCTTGTTTTAAAAGTTGTTTCACAATTAGATCCGTCAGTTTTTGGTACTAACATATATTCGTGTCGTGCCATATTAACCTGCATTGATCATAATCGTGTGTACTTAACTACTAATATATCCCAGGATTACCGCCTATTATAATTTGATTAGCTTTCATACGCGACTCCGCGTGAAAGGTAACCTCAGTCCTTTTTCGTACTTCCCACATGTGTGAAGTATCCTATATTGTGGTTAAATAATCTAATAAATGCACAATTTATAAATTAAATTTTAGTTTGTAGTCTTCTTTTTTCTTTCTTTTTATAAGTAGTTTTAGTTTTAAATTAATTAGTTTGTAAGTATCTTTTTTCTTTCTTTTTATAAGTAGTTTTAGCTTTAGTTTTAATTTGATTTAATTATAATATTTATAATATTAAATATACTTTATCTATTAATATTACCTATTTATATTAAAAAAAAAGTTGTCTGATAAATTATACATTTGAATTTGAAAAAAAAAATCTAATATTAAGTTCACTAAACTTTCTAAATGACAAAAATACTTGAGGTAAGCGAATTTCCCTGCCCTGTGTAAAATGTAATTCTCGATGTGATTCATAATCTGATACCGATAATTACCGGTAAGTCAGAACTTGAACTCGTCATTAAAAAGGTTAAGCCCAAAATTCACGTTTAATTTATAGATAAACCATCTCGATGATTTCAATGTAAACTTTAGATGTTATCTTGTTTCCGCGTTTTAAACTAATAGCTTATTTATATGAAACAAATTAGTTGGTAATAAACGTGGGATATATTAATAAGGAGATCCGCTAAGCGCCGCTTGACCTTTTTGTTCGGTGGGGTTATTCCATAGCCGCTCCGAGGTAAAAAAATCATACATTTTCAGTTCTCATAAAATTGTGCCGGGAATCACACGGCGCCAACAATACGAATTAGTTAATGAAAGAATACAAGTAATTAAATTAAACATGCAAAATTTTAGTTTTAATTTCATATTCATTCAAAGAACAATGGGAAAGTCCATTGTAATATGCTGAATTATTTAAAATTCAACGCCATCAGTTAATAAAAAAAAGAGTATAGAACAACTTTTATTACAAGTAAGACATCATATCCATAAACGAAATAATTATGGTGGCTGCCACACGAATAAAGTTCATGACGCGAACAAGAAACTCAGATGTGACGTCATAGTAGCGTTTTGTAAGAGGCGTTTTGGACGAGTCCATGTTATTTGTTATGCATTCTTCGTTATATCTCAGGCAAATGTTTGTAAATTGTTGCGATTATTTGTCAAATGTTTAACTTGTTGTGAAACTTAATAAATAATCACTTAAACAAAAAATAGTCATTATGCCTATTTTAGTAAAAAGCCACTTTTCGACCAACAGACGTATTGACTACACGTCATTTGACTTTACTGGTAGTACAATTCAATCTGTTCATTTTTAAGGTACCATAACTTATTCATTTTCCGAGTTTTAAAATAACAACATTTTAATTAATGAGGTGTCAAATATTAATTATGAATTCAAATAAATGCAAAAGTATGTAACAAACAACCTTAGATAATAATTGGTGAAGTATATACTTCATCAACTTCATTTTTTTGGTGACAATTAGTACTTAACTTATTTTGCGTACAGAAAACGCAATGTCGGCTATTTTATCTGACTTTATTAATTTGTTTACGTTACGTTAAGACTAGATCCGTAACCAAGAGTGGTATAAATATATAGAAATCTAAATAATGGTGATATGTTGTAAAGTACAAACTAACGCGAATCAGGAAGAAATAAATAATAAATAAATAAATAATAATAATAAATGTATACGGGACAAATTACACTGATTGAGTTAGCCTCGAAGTAAGTTCTTTGAGACTTGTGTTACGAAATACTAACTCAACGATACTATATTTTATAATAAATAATAAATACTTAATATACATAAACATCCAAGACCTAGGCCAATCAGAAAAAGTTCTTTTCTCATCATGCCCTGGCCGGGATTCGAACCCGGGACCACCGATGACACAGACAAGCTTAGGTATTACCGCTGCGCCACAGAGGCCGTCTTTGGTTTCTTTATTTCATATATTATATACTAGCGGCCCACCCCGGCTTCGTACGGGAAGCATTTACAATACTCTCTTTCCAACAAATAGGAACAAAATCCGTTCAAAACTTTCCGAGATTAGCGCATACCTAAATAGACAGAAAATATAGGGGAACTTTATTTTATAATATGTAGTTATATATATTTATTATCTTAGAAGCCAAAAATTGACATCATAGCTACTTTCCTTCTCGTAGAGATCAAGAAATTGAGTCACAGAAATACCAATAAACTAAATTTTTTTTTTGGCAGTGGCTGCATGCTGAAAATAGATCACATTTTACTCGAATTATTAAAAAAAAAGGTACCCAATATTTTTTTAATTAATCAAGACCGAAGTTTCGTGCCGAAATTATTAACTTTTAATACTGTCTCATAGAAATTAATTTCATTGCAACTCTAACTAATGGAAGATTGCCTTCCTACGACACATGTTGATCTCGGCACTGCCTTAAATAATACTAACTTAAAATAGCTTAATATATGCGAGAACATATTGTAGGTTTGTCTTTCTGTTTAAAGGGCGTTTAAGTTGATTGAAATGTTAGGTCATCATTTACATTTGAAGCTTAAAAACAATTGAAGAGAAGCATTCGTGGCACCGAAAATAATATGAAGAATGATCCAAATAAATAAAGAAAAGGGGTACTCCGTCTCATTCCCATGGATGTCGTAAAAGGCGAGTAAGGAATATGCTTATAAACTTGAGATTCTTCTTTTAGGAGATTTTATATTGGTGCCGGGAACCGAACGGCACTCTATAGACTGGCATTATATCTCCAAAACGGTACACACGTCTTGACAGAGAGTTTGTTAACTTCTATCACATCTCGTGTTGACCTTACGTATTACAGATATAAAAAATAACGATTAGATAATGTCAGATGTAGGTAAGCAAGCCGCCTTGACTTAGCCGCGAAAACTTGTTCTGTGACAGTTTTATTTCCGTTGATCGCATTTAAAAACCGGAATAATTGGCTTTTTTCCGTAAAAGGAGGCATCCGTTCATTACGTGAAAATGTAAGTATTTATAGTTTTTTTTTTCTCACTATTTCATGACGACGGACTTAAGGCCTGAAGGTTTTTCTACCACTCAACTAACATAGGCTCATATAACCTTAGATTACAGAAAACACATACTGAGGTTTTTTTACTGTTAGGTAAATTTGTATGAGAGAACTAATATAGCCCTGACGACAGTTTACGCCGATTTTG
This sequence comes from Amyelois transitella, assembly GCF_032362555.1. NCBI lineage: Eukaryota > Metazoa > Arthropoda > Insecta > Lepidoptera > Pyralidae > Amyelois > Amyelois transitella. The sequence continues at coordinate 3,133,207 of NC_083516.1, read as the reverse complement.
TGTTAAGCGATGACAATGACGAATGGCTATGTATATAAAACAGTTTGAAACATATAAATTGATTGTGCAGTTCAAAATATTGATACTTTATTATAACTACGTTTTTGTTTTTAATCGATTTATTTTAAAACATTAATTGAAAACGATTTCACTCTTCTTATCCCGTTGCCTTCATTTTAAAGATACTAAATGCATTCTAACATCTACAAATCATCCAAGATCAATCGAGCCAAACCACGTTATGTAAGTACCTACATATTTTTTAAACAATAAAGAAGTCAAAATTTGATTTATAAGTTTTTATGCATTATTATTAATGCATTATAGATTAGTATCAACAATAACAAAAACCATTAAAAATAAATTGAAACATCTGCAGTTACAAGTAAATGAACTAGGCAAAAAAATGATGAAGTACGTAAGTGAAACCTTGAAAACCTTTTATTATGATATCTTCATCTGAATCTAATGAAACTTGACGCCTTGACCTTTTATTTTTATAAAATTAGCTGTGTATTTTGCGCTAATGTATAATTACTATCTGATGCGTAATTAAAATCATTAGAATTCGTGACACACCTGCTTATCACTGAAATGTCAGTGGTGCATCTTCTCTTGCCAGTGGTCGATTTGTTTGGGCGAAGTTCCAGAACCCTTTTGGTGAGGGTGTCCGTTTTGGGGAGCGTTCCGTTCTGTTCTGTTCCTTAAAGTGGACGCTATCCTCAAGAGGGTTAAGTGCTTAGGTAGTATGTAAGTATCTTGTAGCTTTTTGACAAATAATCAGATATCAGTAATAACTTACATTTTATTTATTTAAATGTAAAATTATGTGTAAAAGTGCATGCGAAGCCCTATTTTCTGAATAAATTGTTTTTTTTTTCTTCTATTTATTAAATTGATTAAAAAAGTTTTGCCTTTTTGCCGTATTAAAAATTTGCTGAGTTATAAGATCCATTCCTAATTTTAAGACCAATCCTACACATAGTTGGCATATAAATGGATATAAAATTAAAGCTATTCACGACATAATTTGATATTCTTACATCGTATATAAACGTTGTACTTTTCAAAAATCTCTCATATTTGTTAAGTCTCCTTATACGTTAAAAATTTTCCTTCTCATTCACACTATAATCAATATTTGTTAATTGACGTCCGGTGAAAATGCTGCAGTGTAGTTTGTTACGCCGCTTTTTGTACACATGCGCTTTGGAAGTAGTAGTAGATATAACAAGACTTAAGTTATGTTTACGTCAATAAGTGATACCTACCTTGAATCCAATTTTGAAAATAAATCTATTCTTATCATGCTGCGCGCAATGCTCCAGCCCCCGAAGCATGACACGCGCGTCGCCGTTTTTAACGCGCGAAAAACTATCGCTGTGCCGTTTCACGTCATAATAAAAAGGAAAAGCTATAGTTTTCGCGCGATAAAAACTACGTTGCGCATTCCAGACTACGGTGTCGCGGGTTCGATCATAGTAAGTATGTATATATGAAAAAGTTTGTTTATCTCAATTTTTTTTATTAAAACGTATTTGAGTGAAAAAAATCATTCGAGTAAGGCAACTAGACCATAAATATTACGTACTTATTGTTTTATTTATCATGTGTACCATGAAAAAGAACTGCTTGTTAGAACAGCCGGTATATTAAAGACGCGTAGATCTAATATAGTTTATTGCGTCCGGAAATGATCATGACTCTATTTTTAGCAAAATTTATCTCTTTTTTAGGTAATGTAACTAACAATTGTTTGAATTAATTGAAGTGCTTTAAAAGTTCTTATCATAAAATACATAGATATTATTCGCAATTAATCGACATCCTTTTGACTTATATTTGATCTTTGAAGTGATTTTTTCGCTTAGTTAAAATTTATTTATAATGTTACTCGTAAACGAATATAAATATAGTACTGGATTAACAAGTTCCAGTGTCAATTAAATATTTTTTTGAATTTAATGTGCTAAGGAATGTCTATACACAGAAAATATGTGCCTATAAAGCCCACGTATCTTTCGAAATAAATCCCTTAGAAAACCTCTTTGTTTTTTTATGTAATAAATGGGCCCAGATTAGGAAAGTCAGGTTTTTATATGAAGCGACTCCCGTCTGCCCGCCGCAACCTTTACAGGGAAACCTTTCCCATATTGGATCATGGTACAGCAGCACTAGTACTAGTACTAGTAAGTACCAGGTGCCGAAGTCTTTTTCGACATCCATGAGAAAGATATCCATAGATACATATTATAAAGACAGAGATGGTACAAACGCAGACTTATCGCTAATGTAATCTCTTCCAGTCAATCCATATTATTAATGTAAAATTTACAATACTACCAAATCCATCAATTATTAATTAACTTTTAAAACAGTATTTAGAAGACGGAAGATGATAGAAAACCTTGATATGCTACAGATTAAGAGACTGACAAAAACCAATGACGCCTAGGTCAGCTTCATGCACGATTACTAGCTATGGTACGCTACAAAATGTAATTTTTATTCAAGTTTTAGAGCGCCGATGGTCAAATAGTTACAGTAAAATAAGAAAGTCAGGTTAAGTAGTTATTTCTAAACATATAAGTGGGTAAACCCCGGGTTCCTCTCCAAGAAGCTAAGGATGTATGTGGGTTTAATGCCAGGAGGTAGAGGTAACTACTTGTATAACTTTTAGTCCTTTTTTCTAGATTTCCTTGTTTGTATGATGTACTCGTAAAAAATACATTGTGTTTAAAAATATGAATAGACAAAGTATGTGTTTGTCACGTAAGTATTCTATTCAGACTACATAAAACCGATAAAAAATAAATAAACATACAAAGAGTGCCTTCATGATTTACCCACACAGAAGTTCTTAGGCAGTATTGTTCGTATACAAATACATAGGTACATTAATTAACTTGAAAACAAGGTGACATTTTGTCATAAATAAATGTACCTACTTATACCTTACGTAAAAAACCGGCTAAGTGCGAATCGGACAAATAGGGGATGAACAAGAATTTTCAAAGAAAATTATGGGAATGACCTAAACCACAAAAAAAAATATTCCCTTAAAAATTCAAATAAACGACCCACACACTACATCCCTAGCTCTACTTTATTCAGAAGTTTTCATTCTGAGTTATAAATAGTAAGGTAGGTATCATTCCTTGATATTGCTCTAGACGATGATAAATTTTGCTTTCACTCTTTATAATGAGACTTATATTACAAGTATCGAAAAAACGTTTATTAATTATATTAGTGGCTATATCCCTTAAGCTAATCTTTAATAACTTTCGTTGTTGTTAAAAACTTTGGCTATTAAACCTTATCAATTTGCGAAGTGTTATTATGTATTCGTCGTTCAATTTTTATGTTAGCGAACTTAATAAGGACTTTTAATTGTTTCGAACGGTAATTGTATAGGTAATACAAATGTTTAATTTTACGTTACTGCTGGATCTGTCTACCAAGTAAGGGATATAGACGCGGTAATACTCGTATATATGTATTTACATGTTCGGTACTTATTGTTATTAATTCGCGTCTCATACACTTTGCATTTTCGGTTCACAAAACGTCAAAGGATGATTTTTACGCTTGAATATTCATCAACATACGAACGAATGTATGTACAAACGCTCTTATTATAATTATATTCATATGCTAATTTCGAGGACGAAACCACGGCAATATAATGAAGAAATATAATTCAATGCGATATTGTACCTAGATCTCGTAAAATAGAAATAGTATATAACAGCTGCTTGTCTTCCCATGATGATTGTAAAAGAAAATCAAGAAAATATTTATTACTAAGCATGGGAATTTTTGTCAGGGGCTGAATATAAGTTTTTCTAAATCTCAATTCTTTTATTAAGGAATCTCTAGACATATTCAACATGTTGGCTCAGTCTATCCCGTAAGGGAAAACTAAGTAATAAACATATGCATGTATGTTATGTATGTATAGGTACATTTATTATTTTTACTTTTACATAAACAAAAAGAAAAAGAAAATGCTGCAGTGCAGTTTGTTGCCGCTTCTTCTGCACTGACGCCTTGGAAGCGGCAGTAAACTTAGTTTTAAGTAATTTATTTGACGTCAACCAATGTTGTTAAACCATACGTTTTGACAATTATTAAGCGATATGAAGTATCCTATAATAATGAATAAAAATTTTGAATTTTGATTTTTTTTGAATTTTGGTTAATTTAAAAGGATTTTATTTCTTGTCATCTTAGATCAGACAATTTAATAGTCAATGGTCCAACTGAGTAAACCTTACTCAGTTGACCATATCATCTGTTTTAAATTAAAGTTAATATGTACCAACTTAATTACAAATTGTTAGTTGCACTATTTTCCTTCAGGAAACATAATGAATTTCACATTAATCTGGTGTACTTATGGAGTAAATAAAGACAGAAGATGAAATAAACGTCCCCAAAACCTCCAAAAGACAATAAAAGAAACATCACCTTTATCATTACAATGTCAATCCAATAATTTGATTTTAATTGTCAAGAAAACAATATAAAGTCGCGATCGTAAAGACGCGTGCGCAGGCGTACGTAGATAAACCGCGCGCGGGCGCGACTCCACCGCACAAATTATACTGAACAAACTTAAGATTATCTGAACTAACCATTTATCTTTCCTTAGTACAGTCAGCTAGAAAATAACAACACTACCTCTTCGGTAGTTCACCAGTTCGATAGATTCCCTAACGTAAATACTTACATACATATGATCACGTCTATATCCCTAGCGGGGTAGACAGAGCCACCAGTCTTGAAAAGACTGATAGGCTACGCTCAGCTGTAACGTAAATTTCGGACTTAATTTGACTCTCATCAGTTTTCGTTTAAAAGTTGCTTTGGCTCATAGCTTCAAAACTCGGGGTTTTTTTGTTATTGAGAATTTTAGTGCTTTTGACCGATTGAGGTCTGATCGTAAGCAAGATGGGGTCTTAGGTGGTGCCGGCAAGCCAATATGTAGCGTAAGTGCTATATACTACTTAAGGGTGTGAAATATTTTTTCAAAGATTTTACGATCCTGCTTGAAATGAGTAAGATCCTCTAATTGTCTTGTTAGTTCATAAACGATTTTCCTGTGCACATTTCCTCATTTGGCTCAATCTGTTGAAGACTTACCTGCCTCATTTTATTGACGACCTTTGTGGTACGTAACCCAACAAATTGTCATATTGTCTGATCAGCCTGGTAGTCCCAGCTTCAAACCCGGTCTGCTTAACGGGGAATACAGGGATTAAGAATAGAGAAGGAACTTCAATAAGACTAACCCTCTTCTTAGATGATGTTTTCTCGATATTTGTGTATTTTCCCTTATTGACTTAATTATTATATTGTTTCTGTACTCGCATTTGCGAAAACGGCTCGAGCGATTTCGTTAAAGATCGAATTGAGGACCTACGCCTTCTCGAAGTCGGTTAAAAAACGATCTAGCTGGATCCAATATCTGGTAAAATAAGTGTTTCACTTATTAGGTACCAACCAAAATCATTTTTCAACATAAAATGGTCCATAAACAAACACTAACTTCCAAATTTGAAATCCGATATACTTATTCAGTAAACTGTACTCTGTCTGCCTTCATTGAATTTTTGCAAATTGTAATACAAATGGATGTATTTATTATTGCCTGCCAATATTTCATTTTATTTTAGTAATTTGCATGAAAAATGGTTTACACGTCATAAGTTAGAATGTTGGTTTCGTTGTTTCACGCTGCAAAAAAGTACCTACTATCAATATTTTTGGTGTAATAATAAATATAGGTAACGATGTATAAATATAGTTTGTTGTCTGTAATTTGCTTAATTATTGCGTTACATTGAAACTGGTTTGTTTTCAATTTGTTATTTTAATCTTGAATTCATAAATAACTTTAATTGTATAATTAGGCTGAGTACACCTTAAAAATAAGTACAGGCAACATGGTAGGTATGACGAATTTTGTATTAGGTATGTTAATCTCGGAATTTGTAAGTAAGAGCAGTATTTCCGTTGTCACTATAATGTTCTCCTCATAAAATGTATGAAATAATGTTGTAAAGATGAAAACAATCTTTTTTCAGTTCGTAAAAATTTACTGGTTAATTCCATTTAATTGTATTCCATTTCACTTTTCATTTCTTGTTCTTATTTACAATTAAGATTGCAACGATCCATTTGTTATACCATATAATTCGTACCTTATCCATGTGGTAAGAAGTTATTTGGATATCTGAACAATGAGAGTTTAGCGCTTAGGTTGTGATTTTGTACATAACCAGTTATTTCGAACGACTGTCAGCGAAACAAACACAATGTCCCACTTCCAACATAGGTATTAGTACAATACGATAATCATCAACTGAATCCACTCGTATTGACCACAAAGTAAGGCGGACGCAGAAAACAACAAGTTTAATCATCATACCTAATTTCAATTTAGTTAGTTCTGGTTGTTTCTTAACTTCTTTGGAGGGGTGCTCGTTGTACATACTCGTATGACTGGATATCCTGGATTGGATAAGTCATATTTTTGCACAAAACAATTCCCAATTGATTTCCGCAACATTGCTGTTTATATGGTACTTATAGGGATGACCCTATAACCATGAGGTTAACTACACATCGAGTTACCTAAATCTGCAGGTTTCCACACACCGACGTTTTTCTACCACGGCCATGTTACACTTATGAGTAGTCCCTTCCGGATTTTTTATTCGAGTGCCTTATCTATACGACTACCAACGACGCTGTCTCCATACTAACATTAGGTACTAACACCAATTAATGATTTCTTGCCTTTGACTAAACTAAATTTAACAACTAAGTATATTTGCTGTCGTGTTACTTCTCACTTCTCCATATTTTGGCACACTCACATGTCTCCGGTTTAAGATCGTCCCACCAAGTGGATGTCTGCAATTTCTTACGAGGCGTGAACTCTTCAAGGCTTTTTTGATATCTCGAACACGTTGCTAGAAGCAATGTGAAGCTATATCAAATTGTGTCTTTATATACTTTTACTCGTAATGCATAGCACTTTTTAGAAAACCTAAATGTGTATCTAATCATTTGAAACGGCTACTGAGTAAAATCAAAATATCATCGATAAAGCCTAACTAGGTACTGTTAATAAGTTTAAGTATAAACTGACTGAGCCGGGCGAAAATAAACTCATATAAAAATCCCATCCTTATTCAATCCATTTTCTGATGCCCGGATTTTACGTTTGAACAAGAAAATTGCTCCTTACGACTGAATAAGCACCCATATAATCTTAACTAAACGAAGAATATTTTGTTGAATATTGTTCCAAACTAGGTGTATATTTAATCGTACGCTATATTTTTTTCTTTTTTTTTCTTCTCTACACTAGATGAATCTTCTTATTCCCTTAGCCGCCTTGTACGATATCCATGTTAGACTTATTCTTAAGACCTGGGAAATACTGCAAACGGGAAGAAATCTAGTAGAAATTTACATTTGTATAGTTTTCGTTATGTACGAGTACACTTTTGTTCATTAGATTAACAATAAAGTTTTGTCTCGGAGATTGGTCAATTCTCAGGAGGTCCTCTCTAATTAGTTATTACCATTTGACCTCATCCTCATTACATAGCAAACAAACTTATGATTATATGTTATCACGAGAGGTTGCAATTCGTGTTATAATCATAATCTTAGCTACAGGAAATGAACAATATAAGTAATATAAAGTCTAAAAATAGATAAATCATTTGGACATGATGAAAGATTTATCCATCATCAAATTGTGAGATCCAAAAATAAATATGAATTATTTTCTAGAATGTTATCCTCATAGGTTCAATAGCTTTTTTTCACTGGTCAAATTTGTGTTTTACTTCTTCTGTCTAACTTCTAATGTAGATGCTTAAATTTGATACTAAAACGTCAATTACTTTGCACCTCAAGGTTTTCACGTGATTTATTTTTTCATATCATTCCGGTTAATTAACTTACCTCAATGAATCCAGATGAGAGTTTGGGTGAAGTTGATCAAGACACTGAAATTCCAGCAGAGGAAAAAGAAAAGACTGTTTGTGCTAGACTTATCCTCACATTGGAACAGGTATGCCTTCCTCCGCCGCTGCGGAATTTCTTATACTATGGAAATAATTTCCATATTCTTTCATGATTTGTATTGATTGTTCAGATAGGCAAATAAACTTGGGATTCTGATTCTTCTCTGAGGCGACGGGCTAGCAATCTGTCCCTATTTCAATCTCAAATCCAATACCCCTACAGCTAAACGTGGCCTTCCGGTCTTCGTAAGACTGTTGGATTATCTACCCTGTAAAGAATAAAGACGTGATTATATGTTTATATTTGTATTGGCTATCAGTGGCTTAAAACTATTGCGGACAGTCTACAGTTCGTGCTCGTATAAAGGATTCTAAATCCCAACGAACGGAAATGTTTCAACTAGATGTAAAAGCCGTAAAACGCCTCTCTATCGTTTTTTGGCATTAAAATTTATTAACCCATTTCTTGGTTAAAATTTAAGTAGTCAATAAAATACCCGTAAATTTTTTTAACTTCCTCTTTTTTTTAAAACCATAAGAAAGTCCCTACCTTCTAAATGTTTTCATAACAACGAAACGGTATTAAATCGATTTGAAACCGAAGCTTCATAGATTTGTTGCGCGCGGTGACTTGCTTGTTGAATTATCTCTGCAATATTCATACATATTAATGGATGAAAATTGGCCTGAATGGTCTGGGACCTTCGCTGTGTCCCAAAAGTCCCAGTCCCAGGGGGAAGTGAAAAATAAAATTGAAGCAACAGCACGGGAAGAAAAAGAAGTTTATGCTAAACTTATTTTTACCGAGGAACAGGTTATAATTAAATGTTTTTTATATATCCTGTTAATTTTATAAATACGAAAATTTAGATGTTTCGATCGCAAAAACTACTCATTTTAAATAAAACATACCTAAATAGGAATAACATTATAAGTTAAAATTTGTAGAGATTTAAAGCGGACGAAGTAAAAATAATTACAATGCACTTCATTGGTAGACATAAGGTTGTAACAAATTTTACATAATGATTTTCAGGAAAATGATCTACGTGAGGCGTTCAATTCCCTGGATCATCTAGGAGAAGGGAAAATAAAAGCTGCGGATTTTCGTGTGGTCATAAAAGCTCTTGGTATGTTGACCTTTAAAATAATAATTGGATTTTATGAAGATCTTTTTTGCAAATATATTACGCTATAGGAACCAAATCAATAAACTAACTCTATAACATTTCCAATACACATGTTATTCCGGATGGTTCAGGATTCAATTAATAACTATTTTCTAACGGCTATAGGAAATAGACTGAATAATTAAATTATTTGAAATGGAATAAAAGATGATGATTACTCTGTCAAGACGTATTTTATTATATTTCTTTCTTATTTAAAATTACATATTGAAGCGGAGTTCGTAACATAGGTACCTAAGTACTAAAATTTGTACAAGTTTATCAAAACATTTCCCGGTTTCTACTCGGCTTAGGAAATAGAATTTTGGCATGTAGTCTCACTAGTATAAATGAGCACAAAAAGAGGATTTTTCACGTAAAATCGCATAATGCCCGTTTCCGCGGGAATTTACGAGATTTTTCTTTTCACGCGGGTGGAGCCGCGGGCGTCCTCTAGTATAAGACCTTTATTCAGGTTATGAACCAACGAAAGAAGAGCTGCAACATATGATAAACGCCGTGGACAAGGGCGACACCGGCAAGTTGAGCTTCGAGAACTTTCAGACGGCCATCATGCGCAAGATCATGTCGCTAGACACTGATGGTGATATCATGAAGAGCTTCCGTTTGTTCGACATGGATGATAGCGGTATGATTTTAAAGAACATACGTTCATAATAACGTCTTTAGACAAAGGGACTGAAAGCCACGTGCAGCTGATTTTAAAAGTACTAGTAAAATAAAAGTTATCTGACGAATTTACTAATGGACATACTTAACCATTGAAAGAGTTTATATGAAAAGCACAAAAATAAATCTGTATGATGTAGGGATTTTTCAACGCACAGCTGTGCACACATTCAAGAAGTCTGAACCCCTGTAAGCACAAAGACTAACCATGGTGATGATAAATACTTCATATATTTTCACCCTCTAAACATCTCTATTCTTACAGGTTTAATCAGTTTCGAAAATGTTAAAAAAGTAACTGAAATACTTGGCACTTACCTCACCGACGAAGAAATAGAAGAAATGATAGACGATGCCGATAAAGACTTTGATGGTTTTGTAAGTGTTTTTTTGTTTCAATATAAATTATTTTCTCGATTTCCCCCTAACCTAACATTGGAAAGATTCAATGCACGCACAATTCTTTTATGCATTCGTAAGTACTAAGTTTTCTGGCCTCTTTCCATGACCACAGGAAAATATTGATGAAATAGGTACCTGTAAGTATTGCACTATAAAGGTAACTTAAGAGCGAGCCTTCTTATATTCACTTGTATGGATTTTTTTTTCTTATTTAATTAAACAATCACGGTCGGAATAAATGAACTAAAAATAGTCGAATGTCTTATCACGAGAGAAAACCGTGTTTAGCGGCGTTTGTGCTATAGCAGTAATATGATGATGACTCCAGGTTTTAATTATATTTTATTATTTAACGTTTCCAGATAAATGTGCAAGAATTTATGAGAATGATCAAAAACAGCGTGCATATTGTTACTCCATGAGTTTATGAGAAGTATCTGCACCACTTTAGCATCATATTATTTTCTTACTTCAGACTTATTTAATTTGTTATGTTATGTAACAATACTTTCACAATAAAATAATTCGGAGTTAATTAATTTTCAATGCAAAAATCCACATGCCCATTCTATAAAATACCTTCCATCCGTTTTTTCTTACACTTTTTACTTTAGTACTTTTCCCCATTTTATTTCTTTTGTAGTAAATGGGAACACCAAATTTCAGTGAAATCTCCTGGTTTCGGCTATGAGTTCATTGATCAATTCAATCACGTTTTCCCCTCCATCAATTCCAATAGTCACATTGAGTTGTCCCAAAGAAGAACAATAAGACAATTTTGTCCCAATAGTACCCCCAGAATATCAAGTCTGCAACCCTAAGAGTAGTTACAAGACCCAAAAGCCACCTTTAGCTGGATTAACAATGACGGAAGTAAGATCAGATAGGGATAGGTATAGTGACAATTTTCTATCACATTGTCAAAAAAGGAAACTCAAAATATGTCTTTTGTTACAAACAAAAATAGTCTTTTGTTTTTTAGGTATAATATTATAATTTTGATGAAAAGTATGAAAATAGTATGGATTAAACCCAGCTCAGCGATCAATGAAACAAACAGATAAAAAACTCCACAAGGTTACACGCTGCAAAATAACTTTTGTTTTTTTTTCGTTAATCTTAAAATACATCCTAAGTAATTTTACCAAAGATGTTATCATTTTTAATTCATTGTTTGGTATTCCCTTGCATGAAAAGGAAGTAGGTATAGGCAGTGATGTAAAAAATAAATATTACAATGAATTTGGTCTATCCTCAACTTCTTGGATTGGCAGGCGGATCTCAAGATTAGATTTCAGAATTGATTATACTGCTGTTTCGTCATCATTCTTGTTTGAGATGAGTACCTACCTACATCAATAATTAAGATGGAGTGAAGATAGCAGCACAATTTTCTGACCAGTGTTGAAAAAGATAATATTTTTGTATGGATATAAAACAATAACAGAGAAAAAGAGTTGAATGGAGGACGAAGAGATTCAACATAACACTTATTTTTTTAAATTCACTTTCATTGAAACCCTAAATTTGTTGTATCGTAGCTACAACGGATAACTAACACATATTAACATTTCAGACGTGACCCAGAATCACAAAACGAGAATGAATTATATATTTTTTTTACTTTTTTATATGAATGTATCTTTTGCGTAAAATGTATTACAGGAAAGGTGTGATTAACCTTATCCCCTTGCTACCAAAACAACAATGTGTAAATAAACCATATTAAATATTTCGTAAAATGAAACTACAACATCGGCTTATCATAATTATTTATTTTCATTACAGAACAGTTGTGAACAAACTATAAAACCGACCTCACTAACCATTCCTAAGGCTTGTTGCCAGTTTCGGTACAACCGGGACCTCAATATCAAGTCTTTTACATACGCCAGCGACTAGCAAATTTTATATAGGAAACAAAAATTAAAAACATAAGTTACTCATACTATTTATAAATACTACTTATATTTTAATATATACTTCAGTACATATTAATTAATCACCAACCATACATCAGAGGGATGGATGTATGCTGTTTAAAAATCTACATTTGTGCATCTTTAAATCTTTATCACAAAGTTAATACTAGCAGCGAATGTGCTTTTTTGCGCATTTTATATGTTTCCGAACAGGCAATGACGATCGAAAGATGTATTATGCGTAAGTTATTATACTATTCGTATGCACCTTAACATAATTCGAAAAGTCCAAGATAAAATAAAGGTCCATTACGTGCGCGTTTCAATATTTATAGTATTTATAAATAGTACAATTCAACGCGAAAGTTTAAAATTAGTTATAAGTTACTCATCTTTAGCATTTCTTATAACAGGTACTTACAAATAAATTGCTATCGCTAGCGAATATAGCGAGCAAACTCATAGCGTACATGGATATAGAAATCTTCCTACGTCAATGGTAGATATAATAAAATAAAGTACCTTATGTACATTTCATAATTTTCACAGAAGCGAATATTTTTTTTACAAGAAACACACTTAATAGATATGTATACAAATTTAAAATGAATGAGAAATGTTAAAGTAGAAGAACAAAAGAGTAGCGAAAATTTTATTCTGATGTCAATTGGAACTTCACTTATGGCATTATCCAGCCAATCGATTCACAATTCATTTGCGAAAAAGCATAAGCTGTTTATATAATTCAATAAATAATTCATAATTGGCATAGTCACGTATAGGCACAACAAATATATCGGGTAGATACAAATTAGATTTGAAGTACTTATTGCTATGAGAACTTTTTAACCGCGTGTTTTTCAAACGTTCAGTTCTCGTCGTAGAGCGGCGTCGCGTCTCCGAGGGACATGGACCGCGGGGACGTGTTGGTGTGCGGGGTGGAGCGCACCGAGTGCGCCCGGGACGCCCGCCCCGAGCTGTGCGGCGTGCGCGGCGTGTGCGGGGGGTGCGGGGGGTGCGGCGTGGAGCGCGGCTCGTGGCGCGGCGTCGAGCGCGAGTCGTGGCGCGGCGTCGCCCTGGAGTCGGCCCTGGGCGTGCGGCCGGCGTGCCGCGGGGTGGAGATGTCCGAGGAGGGCGTGTCGCGCACGGAGCGGTGCCGCACCCAGTCCTCGGCCGCCTTCTGCCAGTCGGAGGGGTCCGCGTAGGGCGCGGCGCGCGCGGCGGGGCGCGGCGGCAGGAAGTCGGGCGCGCGCGGCGTGCTGGCGAACGGCGTCATGTAGGGCGTCTGCGCGGACGGCGTGTAGGGCGTGTTGACGTAGTTGGGCGCGGGCGTGTGCGCGGGCGTGTGGAAGGCGGGCGTGTGCGCGGCCGGCGTGTGGTACAGCGCCGACAGCCCGTGCGGCGTGCGCGCGGCCGGCGTCCTCTGCGCCGGCGTGCCGCTGGGCGGCGGATCTCGGAAGTGCTCCTTGAACCACTTGAGCAGCCCGCCGAGCGAGTCGAACATCCTCTGCCTGAATTTGTACCCGTCCGGCATCACTGTGACGTACTCGTGGGTGCACCGACTGCGAGGCAAGTACGATAGCAGGAACCTGCCGGGGTGGTTTTTCGCTGCGGATATGACGTAGTGAATTTTGTTAGGGTTCTTCGCCTTCTCCTCCTTGAGCCACTCCTCCGCCTTGTCTCGCATGCCGCCTAAAGGTTTGTAATATTTATATGCGATCAGGTCCCGGGCGTGTCCCGCCATCGGGGTCACGTGACGAGCGATGATTTCATCCAAGTCTTCGAACTCCGAACCCTGTATCCAGAGACTTCGACCTGAGAAAGAAAAACAAAATATAAATATTTACTCACAAAACACTACGCACCCCGGACTCCGCTCTAGTGAAGTGGGGGATGTTGTAACTAGCACAGAGAACATTTGACTCTGATGGATTCTCATTCTAACTTATACTTTGGTGCATGACTGTTAACTCCGCGTTTCTTTTAAATACATAAACAGCCTACCTAACGAGAAAGCATTCTCTTTCCCCTCTTCCCGAACGTCAATGTGTTGGCAGATTCCGTCGGCCACCTTCCACGTCACGGTCAGGTGATCAGAACCCTGTAACAAAAATGAACATTATATTTCTGGTATCTTTAAGCCTCAATATGGCGAGGTATTCTTTATTTTTGGCAAATCTTTATATATATATATAGATATATAGATCAGATGTTTTTACCTTACTGCTCGGCCGGACAATAACTTCTCCTTGCACCATGTTCTCCATCAACTTCTCGGCCTCCGCAAACGATATATTGTGGAAGGCGGGATGAACTATAACCCGCTTCACGTATTGCATCCGTTCCTTAGTCTGTTTGGCCTCGACGTCTTTCCGAACGTCCTTATCCTCGGATTCTTGGTCGTAGTACGGGTCTTTTGGTGGCCTGCGAAAAGAGAGGACTTTTAATACATGTGTAGAGACAATTTTTTTCATATTAGCTTTTAATAGCACCTTTGCCCGTGCGAATTTGGCGCCACCAATAAAGCTACCTATACGCATGAATTTAGCGCCACCTACAAAAGAATACAGGTTTTTCGCAAATCTCACGGGAACTATAGTTTTACATACATACATATGGTCACGTACATATATATGGTCACGGCCGATGGATGCATGGCTAGGGGCGAGCCTAGTCTCGAGCGTGCCACTTCCGCCATGGGGTTGGGCGACCCCCAGGTAATGGCTAGCCTTACCCTGGCATGCGGGGCTCTGCTGGGGCGGACAAAATTGTTCCCTTGCGTCTCGTGGGAATCGCATGGATGCAAATTTTTTAAAAGAGCACCTAAATGGCGGCGATGGTGTCCGCACCCCATCACGTCTCGTTCCCGGCGGGAGCGGTATGCGGTCTGCTGAAAGCCGCTTTGCGACGATGAATGTAAGAGGAGGAATGAAGGATAAGATTGAGGAAGTATGCCAGATGATGGATGAAAGACGTTTGGATGTGTTGTGCGTGAATGAAACGAAGCGGAAAGGATGCGACGCGACGCAGCACGGCCCTTACACGGCGTATTGGTCTGGAATTTCCAGTACCAGCCGAGGCTGTCAAGGGGTCGGTCTAATTCTTTCTGCACGAATGGCTGAGTGCGTGAATGAGTATGAGTGTGTCAGCCCTCGTCTTCTATGGATTAGGCTGAAAGTTGGAATCACTCGGATCTTCGTTCTAGGTGTTTATGCACCTTGGGATGTGGGTTCGAGGGGTACAACATCAGCAAAAAGCGAAAACGAGGAGTTCTGGAATAGTGTAAGAGAAGTATTGAAAGTTACCAAGCCAAATGAGAAGATTATTATGTTAGGTGATTTTAATGGATGGGTGGGTGTAAAGCGTGATGGATATGAGAAGGTGCTTGGTGCGTTTGGTGACGAAAAGGTGAATGATAATGGAAGAAGTGTATTAGAAATTTGTCTAGAGTGGGATCTTTTTGTGTCGAACTCAATGTTTCAACATAAAGAGATCCACACCTACACAAGAGTGGAAGGTATTTTAAAAAGTATGATAGACTTTGTGATTGTAGATGAAAGATTGAAGAACAAAGTGCTGGATACCCGTGCATATCGCGGTGCTGGCATTGACTCGGACCATTTACTGGTGATATCCCGGATAAGGGGTATCTTCAATCGCTGGCGGCACAGGGTAAGGGAGCAAACCAGCGCTTTGGAAAGAGTAAAAGTAGAAAATTTGCAAGATATGGATGTAGGTAAGAAGTATATTAATAGACTGAAGGATGAATTTGAAGATTTAGAGGAAATGAGCGATATTGAAGATGGATGGAAGGAATTTAAAGAAAGAATTGTGAAAGTAGCTGTTGAAGTGTGTGGTGTAAGTAGAAGAAGGTAAGGAAAAAATCACAAAAATGCGTGGATGAGTAAAGATGTGCAAGAACTTGTGCGATTAAAGAAGAAAGCATGGCTGGATTTGTTAGCAGCAAAAGCTAACTTAAGAATGCAAGAGGTTATAGATGAAGATGTGAATGAAGCACGTAAGGAATATAAGAAAATGAAAGATTTGGTTAAGAAAGCTGTGATTAGAAAGAAAGAAGAGTATAAAGAGGATTTTGATAAAAGGCTATCAGAAGACTTTCAGTCAAATCTGAAAGTATTCTGGAAATCCGTAAGGTCAGCCCGAGGAAATACTATAACCAGAGAGCTGACTAGGATCAGATGCCAGGATGGTAGCGTTGTGAAAGGAGAAGAATGTGTACTAAAGATATGGAAGGACTATTTTGAAAGTTTATTTGAAAAAAAGGAAGGAAATAAGAAAGATTTCTGCTATAGCGAAGAAAAAGAGAATGAGATGGAAGGCGAAATTGAAATGTTCGAAATTGTGGAAGCACTTAAGAGTATGAAAGCGGGAAAGGCTGCTGGGTGTGATAGAGTGTCGGTCGAGATGCTTAAAGCAGGAAAAGGCGTAGTAGCTAGTCAGTTGTACTGCCTTTTCAATTTGTGTTGGAGAAGCGGCCGAGTACCAAAAGATTGGTGTAAGGCTGTTATCGTGCCACTTTACAAAGGAAAAGGGTCACAGCTGGACTGCAAAAATTATCGTGGTATAAGCCTGCTTAGCGTCGTCGGCAAATTGTATGCTAAGGTATTGATTAATAGAGTCAGGAATGAAACTGATGACAAAATATGGGATGCTCAAGCGGGATTTCGAAAGGGAATGGGATGTACTGATCAGGTCTTTTCCTTGCGGTGCATAGCCGAAAAGTTTTTGGCCAAGAGTCAAAAAGTCTATTGCACATTCGTAGATCTGGAAAAGGCCTATGACAGAGTTGAGAGGAATGAATTGTGGTCAGCACTTTCTATGCATGGGGTGAGCAGTCTCTTAATACGAGCACTGAAATCCTTATATGAGGATTCGAGTGCTTGTGTCAGGATAAACGGAGCGCACACTGAGTGGTTTAAGATTGAGAAAGGCGTTAGGCAAGGATGTGTTGCGTCACCGTGGCTGTTCAACCTATTTATGGATAGCTGCTTGACAGATTTGAAAGAGTCTAAAAGTGGATTAAGGATGAATGAGTTACTCGTCAAATGTCTGCTCTATGCCGACGATCAGGTTATACTGGCGTCATCAGCGGAGGAGTTACAGGAGATGGTAAACTGTATGCATGAAGCTTTAAAAGAGAAAGGAATGAAAGTGAACGTAAGTAAAACTAAAACACTGGTTTTTGAAATGGAGAAAGAAATGACAGCATGTAATATTTTGATTGGAGGAGAAAAAGTGGAGCA
Source organism: Amyelois transitella (assembly GCF_032362555.1). NCBI lineage: Eukaryota > Metazoa > Arthropoda > Insecta > Lepidoptera > Pyralidae > Amyelois > Amyelois transitella. The sequence continues at coordinate 3,115,709 of NC_083516.1, read as the reverse complement.
AGTGAAAGAGTTTGTATATCTAGGATCAAAGTTTACATCAGATGGCAAGTATGATAGTGATATTGAAAGGAGAGTGAACGCGGGGAACATGGTGAATGGAGCTTTGCATGCCTTTATGAGCAGTCAGAAACTATCCAAAAAGGCTCGACTGGCTGTGCACAGGGGCGTGTTGGTCCCGACATTAATGTATGGGAGTGAAAGTTGGGTATGGCAAAAGAAGCATGAAAGCAGAATAAATGCAGTGGAAATGAGAGCGTTAAGGAGTATGATGGGTGTGAAATTGAGTGACAGGATAAGGAACAGCGTGATAAGGGAATGTTGTGATGTGAAAGAAGATGTAGTTACAGGAATAGAAAAGGGTATGTTAAGATGGTTCGGTCATGTGGAGAGGATGAATGAAAGCAGGTTGACTAAGCAGATATACAAGGAGAGTGTGGAGGGAAAGGTCGGAGTGGGAAGACCTAGACGAACGTATCTTGATCAAATTAAGGACGTCCTGGTAAAGGGTCAGGTCAAAAGTACCCGAAACCGCCGAGCTTGTATGAAGAGAGTTATGAATGTGGACGAAGCGAAAGAAGTATGCAGAGATCGTGGCAAGTGGAAAGAGGTAGTCTCTGCCTACCCCTCCGGGAAAGAGGCGTGATTTTATGTATGTATGTATGTATATGGTCACGTCTATATCCCTTGCGGGGTAGACAGAGCCAACAGTCTTGAAAAGACTGAATGGCCACATTGAGCTATTTGGCTTAATGATAGAATTGAGATTCCAATAGTGACAGGTTGCTAGCCCATCGCCTAGAAAAGAATCCCGAGTTTGTAAGCCTATCCCTTAGTCGCTTTTTACGACATCCATGGGAAAGAGATGGAGTGGTCCTATTCTTTTTGTATTGGTGCCGGGAATCACACGGCACTATAGTTTTAAGTGGAAAGAAAGTACCCTATGTTCGCCAGACTCTTAATTATATATACGCAAATTTTTAAAGAGATTGTTGATGTAGTTAACGCGTGAAGAGGTAACAATCATATTTACTTTCGCATTTCAGTTGGGATTAACGTTAAGATTACTATTAACCGACAACCTTGCGACACAGAGATAATGAAATGTTAAATGACAGTATCTGCATTCCTACGCGTGATGTACAGCCTTTTTTTAAACAGTGTCAACTAAAAATAAACTTACCTCCACTCTTTATTTTTATCCAGCAAATCTGAGGATTTCGACGAACAATCTACTGAGAATCTTTCCACATCTATCTTCAGTATCCTGCAGTGAACAGTCTGGCCGATGCGCACGCGCTCCGTGGGGTCCGCGACGTGTCGGTCGGAGAGGTTCTTGATGTGGATGTACCCGGACAGGCCGTTGTCCAGCCGGATTCGAACCCCGGTCGCCTGCCCCGGGCACGCGCCGGCGTCGAAGTGATTCCATACCTGTGTAGGAATATATTGTTAAAGCATGGGATCTCAAATGTGGTTCTGCTATGGTTTTTTTTATATAATATTAACTTTATTTTAGGGTACAAAATTCATGGGTCAAATAAGACAAGTATTCTTCACTGCCTTAGGAAAACCTAAATAAATAGCGTTTTTCTCATTAAAGACAGACACCTTAAAAGATGAAGAAGTAATTATATGTAAGTGCAAAATGTGCCTGCAATTTCAGTATTATTATCGAGCATTATAGAAAATATTCGTTAAAAAAATGTGTTGTTTCCTAATTGAGACTAGTTTAAGGAAAACTAGTATTTAAACTCACCTCTGACAACTCAGGGAAATCATTCTTATGACAGAAAGGACACTCCCACAGCCCGGTCTCGTCATTCCTCACAGGATTGGCCTGGTCCAGCATCTCCTTCTGCGGCTTCCTGTGTGTGATCCCCACCACCGTAGCCAGCACCATCTTGCCAACGTAGAACGTCTCAGGCGATTCTTTGGTTAGAATATCAAACATCTCTTCATGAGTAGGCGAGCGATAAGGCACCCTTAGGTCTTTATACCTAGAGTTCAATTCAGCTCTAATATCGTACAGCGTTATACATTTATTTCCGAAGCCTTGTCGCTCTAATTCTTCAGCGAAAGCGTCCAAATCTAAGTCTTTTAATCTCTCTGGCGCTTCAAGGATCTCTTCGACGGCGCCGGCCGGATTCGCGTCTTCGTCTTCATACTCTAACGCGTCAACGGCCATCTTCCTCGCCCATTCATATGTCTCAGGGTGGACTCTGGAACCGTCTAGAACTTCAATGTACGCTTCTGTACTATCTCCTAGGCTGCTCGTGTCGATCTTAATAAACCCTGAGCAGTTGATGAAGACTTTCGGCCCCATATGGCAGACAGTCACCAGCTGCGTTCGGTTCTCGAGTTTCTGATTGGTCTGTTTGAAGAGTTTTATCAGCGCTTGAGCTTTGCGAGGTCCCAAGCCGCAGACGAATTGCAGTAACTCTGTTCCGCGTCCTGTTAGTATAGCTTCGTTCATGTCTACACCGACTTCGTTGATTCTGTTGACGAATTCCAGCTCGATGCCTTCAAGGAGATCTTCTTTGGCTATCTGGTCTTGGAGCGGGTGGTATCTGAAGCATAATATTTCTTCGTCAGGGCCGCAGAGTTGTGAGATTTCCATAAGAGGGTCCTGTAGTAACCGGCCCTGGCAGATCGCCTGGCGGAGGATGTCCGGGTATTCTCTGAAGTCATTCTGTAAATAAAAGTAAAAACATACATTTAGCAACCAAAGTATTACATTCGCTAGACATGGCGGAACAATCGGACTTTTACGGTATTTACTAACGATAGTCGTGATGAGAATAAAGGATTTATGAATTTGGATATTTTACAGCTATTGCACAATGACTCTAACTAAATACAATGCCCACATCCACAAAGTCGTCATCATCAGCCGGCTTTTCAAAATGAGACATCAAATCAATTTTAAAATGAAACATCAAGTCAATTTTATTACTGAATCCACCACTACGCCACAAGCCAATAGCGAAAATCCTAAATCGTGAAGGCAAAATTTCTATTGTTTGGCATTATACAAGCTCCGACATAATACGGTCGGCACCGTAGTTCCCCAGGCGTAACATCTTTTGAGGCCTTTTTATTTGTGACCTACGATTCCAAATTGTTGATAATTTAACTCACCCTACCTTAATGTTGCTATATAATATTGATGTTTGTCAGCGATCTCTCTTGGAAATCTATAGAACTGCTCGTCATCCACCAATTTTTTGTACACATTCCGACAAGTCCACTTTTCGACTTCAAAAGACGTTTCTCAATTATCAATCATAGGCTTATGCATGTTCGCGCAAAACTTAGCCGTTTATGAACCGGTTTTGATGATTCTTTGTTTGTTGGAAATGAGATATTTCAAAGAATGGTGGAATTCAAACCATGACTACGAAATCAGAATCTGACGATGGCATCTCAATGGAATCCAGGGGAACTATCGAAAATCGTAGTGGCTTAGATATTAAACATCAACTCACCCTGCCTCGGATGCTGTTGCTATATATTTTACTGATATGGTTGTCGGCGATCTCAATCGGTATTCTCGGGAACTGCTCGTCTTCTACCAGTTGTTGAACACACTCCGACACGTCCGCTTTAACGTTCAGAGCCTCGCGCGACTCGCCGCCTATAACGATCACGTGCGGTTTCTTGCGGAGTATAAACCTGCAGAAAAAAAAAATATTTTAATTAAAAATATACATTCTACATTCACAGATAAGAGCTTAACAAATATAAAAACTTTGCTAATATATATCATTTAAGAGATATTTGCCCGCTCATTGCCTATAAGTAGAGATTCGGAGTGGGGATATCAGCTAGATACACATGAGAGCTACCTCCTGAGCGCGGTGAGGTCGGCCTGCTTGTTCTGCCGCTCGGCGGCGTCCCAGGCGTTGCGGCGGCACAGCAGGTGGGGCAGCCGCAGGTGGTCGGCCACTTCGCCAGTATCGAGTGTAGAGTGAGGATATCAGCTAGATACACATGAGAGCTACCTCCTGAGCGCGGTGAGGTCGGCCTGCTTGTTCTGCCGCTCGGCGGCGTCCCAGGCGTTGCGGCGGCACAGCAGGTGGGGCAGCCGCAGGTGGTCGGCCACTTCGCCAGTATCGAGTGTAGAGTGAGGATATCAGCTAGATACACATGAGAGCTACCTCCTGAGCGCGGTGAGGTCGGCCTGCTTGTTCTGCCGCTCGGCGGCGTCCCAGGCGTTGCGGCGGCACAGCAGGTGGGGCAGCCGCAGGTGGTCGGCCACTTCGCCAGTATCGAGTGTAGAGTGAGGATATCAGCTAGATACACATGAGAGCTACCTCCTGAGCGCGGTGAGGTCGGCCTGCTTGTTCTGCCGCTCGGCGGCGTCCCAGGCGTTGCGGCGGCACAGCAGGTGGGGCAGCCGCAGGTGGTCGGCCACTTCGCCAGTATCGAGTGTAGAGTGAGGATATCAGCTAGATACACATGAGAGCTACCTCCTGAGCGCGGTGAGGTCGGCCTGCTTGTTCTGCCGCTCGGCGGCGTCCCAGGCGTTGCGGCGGCACTGCAGGTGGGGCAGCCGCAGGTGGTCGGCCACTTCGCCAGTATCGAGTGTAGAGTGAGGATATCAGCTAGATACACATGAGAGCTACCTCCTGAGCGCGGTGAGGTCGGCCTGCTTGTTCTGCCGCTCGGCGGCGTCCCAGGCGTTGCGGCGGCACAGCAGGTGGGGCAGCCGCAGGTGGTCGGCCACTTCGCCAGTATCGAGTGTAGAGTGAGGATATCAGCTAGATACACATGAGAGCTACCTCCTGAGCGCGGTGAGGTCGGCCTGCTTGTTCTGCCGCTCGGCGGCGTCCCAGGCGTTGCGGCGGCACAGCAGGTGGGGCAGCCGCAGGTGGTCGGCCACTTCGCCAGTATCGAGTGTAGAGTGAGGATATCAGCTAGATACACATGAGAGCTACCTCCTGAGCGCGGTGAGGTCGGCCTGCTTGTTCTGCCGCTCGGCGGCGTCCCAGGCGTTGCGGCGGCACAGCAGGTGGGGCAGCCGCAGGTGGTCGGCCACTTCGCCAGTATCGAGTGTAGAGTGAGGATATCAGCTAGATACACATGAGAGCTACCTCCTGAGCGCGGTGAGGTCGGCCTGCTTGTTCTGCCGCTCGGCGGCGTCCCAGGCGTTGCGGCGGCACAGCAGGTGGGGCAGCCGCAGGTGGTCGGCCACTTCGCCAGTATCGAGTGTAGAGTGAGGATATCAGCTAGATACACATGAGAGCTACCTCCTGAGCGCGGTGAGGTCGGCCTGCTTGTTCTGCCGCTCGGCGGCGTCCCAGGCGTTGCGGCGGCACAGCAGGTGGGGCAGCCGCAGGTGGTCGGCCACTTCGCCAGTATCGAGTGTAGAGTGAGGATATCAGCTAGATACACATGAGAGCTACCTCCTGAGCGCGGTGAGGTCGGCCTGCTTGTTCTGCCGCTCGGCGGCGTCCCAGGCGTTGCGGCGGCACAGCAGGTGGGGCAGCCGCAGGTGGTCGGCCACTTCGCCAGTATCGAGTGTAGAGTGAGGATATCAGCTAGATACACATGAGAGCTACCTCCTGAGCGCGGTGAGGTCGGCCTGCTTGTTCTGCCGCTCGGCGGCGTCCCAGGCGTTGCGGCGGCACAGCAGGTGGGGCAGCCGCAGGTGGTCGGCCACTTCGCCAGTATCGAGTGTAGAGTGAGGATATCAGCTAGATACACATGAGAGCTACCTCCTGAGCGCGGTGAGGTCGGCCTGCTTGTTCTGCCGCTCGGCGGCGTCCCAGGCGTTGCGGCGGCACAGCAGGTGGGGCAGCCGCAGGTGGTCGGCCACTTCGCCAGTATCGAGTGTAGAGTGAGGATATCAGCTAGATACACATGAGAGCTACCTCCTGAGCGCGGTGAGGTCGGCCTGCTTGTTCTGCCGCTCGGCGGCGTCCCAGGCGTTGCGGCGGCACAGCAGGTGGGGCAGCCGCAGGTGGTCGGCCACTTCGCCAGTATCGAGTGTAGAGTGAGGATATCAGCTAGATACACATGAGAGCTACCTCCTGAGCGCGGTGAGGTCGGCCTGCTTGTTCTGCCGCTCGGCGGCGTCCCAGGCGTTGCGGCGGCACAGCAGGTGGGGCAGCCGCAGGTGGTCGGCCACTTCGCCAGTATCGAGTGTAGAGTGAGGATATCAGCTAGATACACATGAGAGCTACCTCCTGAGCGCGGTGAGGTCGGCCTGCTTGTTCTGCCGCTCGGCGGCGTCCCAGGCGTTGCGGCGGCACAGCAGGTGGGGCAGCCGCAGGTGGTCGGCCACTTCGCCAGTATCGAGTGTAGAGTGAGGATATCAGCTAGATACACATGAGAGCTACCTCCTGAGCGCGGTGAGGTCGGCCTGCTTGTTCTGCCGCTCGGCGGCGTCCCAGGCGTTGCGGCGGCACAGCAGGTGGGGCAGCCGCAGGTGGTCGGCCACTTCGCCGCCGCCCGCTATCACGCACGCGAACGCGGAGTGCTGGCGGTCGGGCACGTACGCGATGGACAGCACGCGGAGACCTGAAAATTAGTTTTATTTTAATACTTTGTTAAGACCTGGAATACAGGTTGCGCTGGCGCAGTGAGCAGGGATTCCACTCGTACGATATCCTCACTCTTCGCACATTACAATTAGCCAAATCTTTTATCATGCGAATCGCTGTAATTTGGAATTCCCTCCCCGAATCCCCTTTCCGAGTACACATACAACTTGGGGATTTATTTGAGTTTGCGAGCATCACCTCAGGCCTCATCTTGCTTACCAGAGGCTGACTGAGGTCAAACGCACTCAAATTATTATATAAATAAAAGATGCAAATGACATGAGATTCAGAACGATTGCGACAGATAAAATCTAATTAACCAAGACTGTGTGTGAAAGAGGGGTGATTTTATGTAGGTAAGTATGTAGTAATACGTACCATTCGAAGCGTCCCATTCCTCGTCATCGTCGTCGGAGACACGTGACTCGTAAGGCGCCACCTTCAGCCAGTCGTACAGTTTTCGCCGGCAGCATCTGGATTTAAAAAAGAAAAAATACGATCTTCACATCGGTTTACCACTTCGCATTCTACGCACTTCGCATTACATTGAATTTTTGCAGTCTCCCGGAATGTCTGCATGATGCATTTTCAAAATTAAAGTATTTATATCATACACCTTTAATTCAAAAAATATTATTAATTTTAGCATCAAGGTCTCGATTCAATTATTGACAGTAATACGAGGGCCACACTGTAAAAATCGGGAATAGAATACTTAGGAATTAATTATACTTAAACCTCTTTGTTGTATGAAATGTAATATTATTCAAAACACAATTCCAATTTTGAAAGTTAAATAAGTAAAATACAAAACGTGGAGTTGATAGATATCCTTCCTACAGCCTTGACTTGAGCCCCAATGATTATTTACATTCCCAAGAATTAAAGATATGTTAGGTGGTCAACAGTTTCAAGGCTATAAATAAGAAAAAAAACCACATACTTGAGTACATATTCCTTAGACTCCTGCAGCAGCACAGCATTGAGTTCCCTCCTCAGCTCGGGCATCACAAACTTGGTGAGCGCTATGGTCACCGCTTCAGCCCTCAACTCGTTCCAGGCTTGAACAGTTGACGCGAACTCGTCCTGTTAAACAAAGTTAAAGTTAATTTAATGCAGCTACAAACTTGAGATTATTTTTAATTAACCTGTGTCTTGGACGTTATTTACATAAGTATTTATTATGAAATATAGTATTGTTGAGTTAGTATCTTATGACACAAGTTTTGAACTTAGCTTGATGGTAAGTCAATCTGTGTATTGTCCCATATATAGTTATTTATAAGTGGTGATGGGATGTGAAGTGGGCTTACCTTCTGATAAAGTTGTTTGAGCTCCTCCAGGTAGCTGGGGCCGGTGTTGCCCTCTATGTTCTCGCTGATGCTCATTTCCAGCAGTTTGTCTTCTACCGCCATAGTCAGTTTCAGATACTGGTCGCCGGTCAGGTCGCGGACAGGTTTCTTCTTCAAGTATTTTAGACTGAAAGTTGAATAAATATTTAGAAATTTCTAAGAAAAGAAACAGTATAAAAGGCACATTTGATAATATCTCATTGATTGTAACTGTTTTTTTTTTTTCGTTATAAAAAAATATCCGTAACAATGCACACAATCAACATTACAGTAAAATTGCGAAACTTTATTTTTTTATTGGAGAGATGGTGAAGGAGGTGGGGAGAGAGAGAGCTATTTAAGTGTCTGTGAAGCAGACATGGTGTCATGCCTCTGGGTGTGGGCCTCATGTTGACGGGGCGGGCAGTCAGAGAGGGCTGTACTGGCGTGTACCTGAAGCAGGGGTGGTTCTCGTCGATCTCCTTGAGGCCGCGCGGCGTGGGGCGCACGCGCAGCGTGGCGCGCTCGCGCAGCGCGTCCCGCAGCGACGCGCGCAGCTGCGGCTCGTGCGCCAGCTGCACGCCGCACATGTACACCGCGCGCCGCACCACCTCCTCGCACGAACCGGTCTTGCTCATCTGGGGCAATAGCGATCATTCAAATATAGAACAAATGAACAGCCTCGGTTCTGCCCGCGCCAAAAAGTTAATTATAATATTAAAACCGATACCGATAATGTCCGTTTCCTCGGAAATTTAGAGAAACTCTCTCTTAGACTTTTTAGACTATATAAAAAACTCTAGATACAGTAGCGGTTCGGGCTGACGATGACAAAGCCACTCACTCAAAATTAGTCTGTTTCATGTATAGACCTGTATAAAAACATTATCTTTATTATTCTTTCTTTTTTATATAAATATCGTAAGTTTAAGTGGCCAATGCTGGAGTCAGATTTTCAAGGTAACCTACGTGCAGTAGGTTACCTTGAAGTAGTGCAGTACCACTTTTCACAAAAGTCGCATCGGCAATTTTCGACGGCGCGAAATAGCGTAATCTACTGCTGAATCAAACCGAATGAAAACTCAATAAAAAAAACCTTATTACAAGAACATTAAACTTAAAATAAAAACAAAAACAAAATGTATCTTGCCATCATCATCATCTTAAATATTGTAATTACTTACATATTCAGCGGCTGCCTCCAAGGGCGGCACGGGCTGCTGTTCCACCTCGTGTCGCTGGTAGTTGTCTCGGACGTTCTCCGCGAACTGCTCGGGGGTCAGACCGAACTTCTTCACCAAAGGTTCTGGTGAACAAGAATAAACTTGGTCACAATGCATGGAAAGCACACATATGTATATTTCCGGAATATTTCTTAAAATATCAATGGACAGCCCAAACTGCTGAGGTCTAAAGATTTGAAATTTGACATGTAGGGCATATAACCTGTCATCGCATCACGCAATAACTATTGATCGGATTAAAATGCGGTTTTGGTATATCTATTTGTCCAGCTCCAACTTTAAATCTGGTGAATAATATGTAATATTAATACCCCCACCTCTTTTAAGTTGGCAATGGAGTGGGAAAGTTTTTTCATTGGAATTTTCAGTGAACGTATTCGCGGGCAACAGCTAGTAAATTAATAAGAATCCGACTCACCGATGCCCGCTTTCCTACACAGCTCGTATCGGCCCGATCTCACGGCGTATTTGACGTCAGTGGGCTCCTCTTCCTCGGTGGCGCGAGCTTCCACCTCCGCAGCGGCTTCCTCGGGATCTTCACCGTTCTTCTCCGCTTCCTCGCGAGCCAATTTCCTGGAGAAACAATGTATTATTCAGATACATACATATTTAGCAGTATGGAATTTCACTTAGTGCAAAACAATAACCTCAAACCGGGTTAGGAATAAGATAACGTTTCCCGTGAAATGGAACGTACTGTCACATATAATTAAACGGACGCCAAGTATTTGATGATTCAAAAATATTGCTTTAAATTTAAACAGACTGAGATGTTTTTTGATTTGGTATGTATTTTACAGCTTTTGTATGTAGCTTATTGCTGGGACCCAGTTCAACTGTATGATGCTATTCTAAAATTTCGGTAACGAGTACCAAGGACTACACTGCAAAAATATATAGAAAAGTTGCCACCAGTTTAAAATAGGATTCGTTTCCCATGGATGTCGTAAAAAGTGGGAATAGGTACATTCATTTAGTGCAGCATTTACCATGATCCAGTATGGTTAAGTTCCAAAGGTTATGAAGGTCACACAGGAGCCGCTTCGAGTAAAATTCTGACTTAAAAGGCGTGCCCCATGCTCCTCTCTCTCTAGGGAGGTCATGAGATATTATTTTTAGGGGGAATGAGATGTTTAAAACTGTAAAACTACTCACTTCTTCTCCTCTAACTCTTTCTTCTTCTCCTTGGCCCGCTGCACTTTCTGCATCTCGGGAAGGTCTCCGGAGTAGTAGAGCAGGAAGTGAGTGTGAACGTCGCGGAGTTCCTCCGGTGTTTGGACACTCTTCAACCTGATAACCATAGAAATTGACCATGTATTAATTGCTTGTTTTTCAACTAGAGCTAGTTCGGCCGGCACCGGCGGTTCTCGTATGTAAAGTAACTTTGTTCGCTTGCTTCGACATGTCAATCATCCTGACCAAACTACTGACTCAACGAAAAGGTTCGCTAGCTATGAAGTCAATCTCTGTTCCAAATGTCAAACTCGAACGATTTTATCAAATACGATACTGAACTGTCATGGAAGACGGCGCTAACAATACAAAATAACAACTATAATTATATTCTGCAACAAATAAATACCGGACAAAAAACACAAAAAACACAGAGATTGAGCTAGTCCCGAAGTAAATTCGAGTAAGTAAACACGATACTGAGAGGTTGTTGCTATTTTACTTACAAACATAAAACCACGCCTCTCTCTCGGAGAGGTAAGTAGTTTATTGTATAGGTACGTTCTTCTCACCCTTCCAATTTAAAACATTACACAACAAAAAATAAAAGTAAAGGAGAAAGTCCTTTCTAAAAAAAATCTCATTACTATTTATAGTACAAAACATACCTCTCAATATCCTCGTCTCTGATCAGTCTCATGTTCTCTGGAATGGGCGCATCGGGGTTTTGCATCACCTTGTCCAATTGGTAATCCCTCATGTTCTCCAGTAGTTTCAGCAGATTCTCTTTGCGCTGTTTCAGTTGACACCACTGTAAATAAGCCAAGTTATAAGAATCGAAATTGATAACCATGGAACTTAAAATTATCAAAATCAAACTTTTTCCTGGCTGGGGTCTTAGATATTCATATGGTCACGTCTTTATCCCTTGCGGGATAGACAGAGCCAACAGTTTTGAAAAGACTGAGTGTGAGTGGCCACATTCAGCTATTTGGCTTAATGATAGAATTGAAATTCAAAGAGTGACAGGTTGCTAGCCCATCGCCTAGAAAAGAATCCCAAGTTTGTAAGCCTATCCCTTAGTCGCCTTTTACGACATCCACGGGAAAGAGATGGAGTGGTCCTATTCTTTTTTGTATTGGTGCCGGGAACACGGCACTTAGATATTTCTATATATATTTGTTGAGCTAGTATCTTATAACAGAAGTTCTGAACTAACTTGGAGCTAACCATATATATGTGGAATGATGAAGTCTTTGCCCTCCGGGAAAGAGGCGTGAGGTGTTATCTATGATGTAAATCATCGGCTCAAGAGTCACCACCTCACATTCACATTCATAGACCTGGGGCTGCAGGCACTCCTGGAGGCTATAAACGTGCAGAAAATGTTATAGAAATACCACCTTTCAATGGCTTGATGTTTTACTTTTACAAATGTCTGGTTATTCCTAAAGTAGCAGCATTAGCACCTTGAAATAACTTGACTCACCTTGGCATCATACTTGTACACCTTCCACAAGTCGTTGATATTGAGCTCAGGCTGAACGTACTCCTTGCGGTAGAATGCTATGAACGGGACTTCCAAAGTCTGGTTCCTCATGAAGTCCAACGCTTGGCGAATCTTAGTTATTGTGCTCGAACCTCTGTGTAAATTGAATAACATTTCGAATAATTTCGAATTGTATACAAAAAAAAGCAATTCACGACGGGAAAGGATAATAATAGCTTCTGGAGACGATGGGCCTGTAACCTGTCACTATTTGTATCTTAATTTCATCATCAAGCCATACAGCTGAACATGGCCATTGAGTCTTTTCAAGACTGTTAACTCTGTCTTCATGATATGACTCTGCAAGACATGATTTGAGAAGAATAAACATTATCTTCTCTCTCTCTTTTACACATATTTTTTATTCAGTAAGCCGCAGAACTAATTGGAAGAAGGGCATTTGAAGTCTCAAGTACGCATTTGGTAATAATTAAGACCTATGTATATTATAACCATATTCAAGGAATAAATAAATTTTTGTTAAAACAATTACCTGCGGGACCTCTCCCTGGCTTCCTGCGAGTCAGCTTTGGACACCGGTGGCTTGAGGAACGCCTGCTTGTAGATCCACTCGGCCTCGTCCGCCAGCTCAGTGCTGCCCTCTTCCACCGGCGTGATGGGAACTTCGCGGATTTGCATCCTCTCGGGCACGTCCGTTTTACGGATCTAAACCAGACAGTTTTTGTTGACATTGTTTGTATATTTAATGTAAAAGAGAACATGTTTTATTTGTTGAAATAATGACTAACATTGCTGACAAGTTTTATCGCATGTTATGTCTGTAAAGTTTAGATACATATATGTAGTTAAGATATCTGTGGCAGATGTCAAATGTATACATTTTATAGTTTGTCTATTTCGCAACTACTCATAGTTATTGTTTTATCCTACTGTCACAGAGATTGAGCTATATCTAAAGAAAATTTAGTTTGTCATCAACTTTTCGTTTAACTTTAATCATTATTATTACTTGGAATTTCTATAAAGTAGTAGAGCTACTCGTCGCAAGGTTCAAGTAGCAAATGTGTAATGAAAAATTTTTAAGCAAGAACACATACCTCATTGTCCAAGTCAGTAAAGTGGCTCCTCTTGAGCTCACTTGGCTCATAAATTTCGAATATAGACTTCTTGCTAGGCCTCTTTGCTTTACCCTTCTTAGCTCGCCTTCTATCGCCTGTAACAAATGACCAACAACGTTAATTAAGGCTTTGCTTGCACTTGCTTGCATAAAAAACAATATTAAATACAGCAGACAAGAAAATACAAGGCAAAAGTGAATAGATATTATTTGAACTTGCATATACCTTAGTTATCATATTGCACTTATCTATCCAACCAGCAACACTCAAAAAAGTATGTATATAAAAACAACATCCTTATAAACTTACCTTCTTCATCTTCTTCCTCAATGTACTCGTCAAGATCTTCATCGTCTTCATCCTCATAGTCCTCCTCGCCGTACTTCTCAAATTCATCGTAATCAAAGTCTACGCCAAAAATGTCTTGACCCTCTTGTAGAGATCTGTATAACATGTTATGAAAATTAAACTAAAATCTTGAAAATAATACGAATTATTATACAGAGAGGAAGTGTGTAGTGAAGTGCTGTGCAGTGGAACCTAAACGGGGTTTAGGTTAGGTTAACCTAATAAGGGGTTTAGGTTCCCCTGTGAAGGTCAGAGTTGCTTAGTTTGAAAACCTGACCCTGACCTGGCGGTTCAAGAAATGTCCAGCTACATCATGATCTGGCCAATATATCGATCGGCCAAAGACATAATATATTTATAAGTATAGTTAAGTTACCAACTAGGGAATGCAAATCTCGCGAGATCTCGCTGGAGCCCCAATCTCGCCCTAAATTATAAATAACAATATTGCGAGATCTCGTCAATTTGGAGATCTCGCGAGATTGCCAGTTGTGTTTTTTTTTTATCAAATAATGATTGAATGACTATATTTTAGCAATTAGAAAAATAAATAAGAAATAGGTATTGTAAGATAAAATTCATTTTTTCATCGAATATTGTTTGATGTATCTGTCTGAAAATTTTAATCTTTTAATAAACTTTTAAGAAAAAAACTTTGACGTACGTATCTATCAAAAACAAATACAAAATCAACCAGTCTTCTCTTCTAATAACAAACAAAAATATTTTAGTTCAAAACAGTTCTCTTATAATAAACAAAACAACGAGAAGTAAAAACAAAAGGAAACTTATCATCTAAGTTGAGTTGAAGCTGACTACTAAATTGAGATATTATTATCAATTAAATAACATTATATGTACTCTTGAGATCCATTACAGATTAATAAGCAAAATATACCAATTAGTAAGACTATTAGAAATTATAGATTAATTAACAAAATATACCAATTAGTCAGACTATTAGAAATTATAGATTAATTAACAAAATATACCAATTAGTCAGACTATTAGAAATTATAGATTAATTAACAAAATATACCAATTAAATTAAATATTTGTTCAGTTCAAATCACAAGCTATTATTACGGATTATTTTGAAAGTAGCTCCGTAAGAAGCACAAAATGTCCTAAGAATCGTCTGCTAAACGGCTTCTTATTTTGTTGGCCAGATAACCAGCAAACCAGCCAGCCAACCAGCCAGCCAGCCAACCAGCTAGTTGGAACCACAGATCTTAGGCAATTATTCACGAAATGCTTTTATACTCGATTTCAATCTCGTTAATCTCGCGAGATCTCGCCCTTTTTCCCTCCGATATTAATCTCGCTCAGAAAGGCCGAGATCTCGCGAGAACGAGATTGCATTCCCTATTACTAGCTGACATACTTAAACATACTCTTCTACAATCTATCACTTTTATGGACCATATCCATAAAAGTGACAGATTGTAGAATAGAATAGATTTATTTTCAAAATTGCATGAGGTATCACTTATTGACTGAATACTTACGCATCTGTGAATATAGGCTTTCGTTTCTTCTTACGCTCTGCTATGGGCCGCCCATCATCATCAACAATGAAATCATCAGCATCCGACTCCATGTCTTCATTCTCATCATCATATTCCACATCTCCCCTGGCTGGCGCAGGCTCTGAACGATTTTCATCTTCCTAATATGAAAACAAGAATGTCTTTTCAGTAAATGATCACCAAAAGACTTTCCTTTTGGAGAAGATAATCAGTCTTTTAAGTGTAGAGGGAACTATCTGGCTTAAAATCTAGGTATGTTCATTTACCAATATGTAATATAAACTTTGGATTCCTCTTGTAGATTGTAGGCAAGCAACCTGTCACTATTTGACCTATCAATCTTCTCAAGACTGTTGGCTCTGTCTAACCTGTAAGGGACGTGACTATATGTATGTAGCTTTACGCAGGGCATAATATAGTGTATGTATTAGGAAAAGAACAATTTATTTAATTAAAAAAATAAATAATGTTACAAAATTTTTCGTCTGTATAATTTGTCCAGATTCTCCAAATATCTTAAAATAATTACTTATCCCTGGTATCACCTATCGTACAGCATTTCTATTGGAAGATTATAAGTATTTGTGATTTGTTATTTGGAAATAAAGTTTGTTAAATGAAGTGAATGAGAATAAATAAACACTTACATCATCTGATCCGCCAACAAACAACTTTTCAGCAATGACCTCTCTCTCCAACTCGGGGTCATCGGCACCTTCATTGTCACTGTCATCATCCTCCAGACGTCGGAGACGCTTGAATTTGTTCTGTTCAAAACATCATCACAATAAATGTGGATTGCTTTACATATTTAAATGATACTATAACAATATTACTAAAAATATTTGATAGTTAGATTAGAAAGCTACCTAAAAAAGTAATTTGCAATTTCGACAACCATAAAAGATTTATGAATGTTTAGACTACATAATTTCTAGCTGATCATTGATTAATATTTTTGTAGAGGATTTACAAAAGAATAAACAGCAAATAATCTTTGCTTTTTTATAATCTTAAGAAAATAAAATCTGATTATGAAAGATTTGTTGTTCCTCAAGTAAACAAGTGCAGGAAGTATAATCGCAAAAAGTTACGTTCTTCACTAGGGAGACTAGGGAGATGGAAAGAGCAAAGAGGAAAGAAATAATAAAATTTAAAATACTATATGATGGAAATAAAAAAGAAAAATATTTCCTTGACAATTATTGCGAAGAAATTGACGAAGAATGCAATTGAAGAAATTGACAAAGAAATCTTAATTGTGATTACAAAGATTTCATGAATTGGAGCATAAATACAACCTCCGACACAATATTGTCGGAGCCGCGGTTCTCCAGGCATAAGCACCTAGCCTGGCGGAAGATCTTCCCTTTGGTGGCAGTCGAGCCAAATCATCGCTCACGCTAAACAAATATGCCAGGCATTCAATATACTGCTGAGAAAAGAAGGCAACTATACTGCAAAGAAGTTTAAGTGTAGTGGGTAATTTATTTTTTTAGTGTTTAAAGCAGATTTAAATTGCTAATAAGGTTACTACAAGACTACAAGACCTACAAGATGTTCTCATTGCTCTGTTAAAAACTGTATATGGTAGGTAAAAGTATGAATAATTAACAAATAACACAACCTTACCCTTGCTACTTTAACACCTAAATTTTCTTCTATGAGATCATAATCTTCATCTTCCAGTCTATCATCTAATTCATCGTCACTTTTCTTTCTTTTTTTAGGTCCTGCACTAGCATCTGAGTCCTCTCCATCGCTTCCAGAGTCTTCTATTGGGGCATCATCTATCAAATCCTTTAACTCCTCCCGGAGGCGTTCTTCGTCGTCTGAAATTAGATTAATAAGTTATTGTCACTGAAAGTGTGTCAAAAAACAAAATTGTATAATTGAGGTTATTTATGAAAGAGTTGATTTAGGTTCTGTCAAGCTCAAATGAGATTCAAATTAAACAATACCAGGATGTTTACAAAGTAATTGCCATCATTAACGTGGTTTGAATCATATACGTGGACAATTCGTATGGTATACCTTCTTCCTCTTCATCCTCATCGTCGCTTTGAACCGCTGCTTTACGCTTTGGCTTTTTACGTTCTGTTGGTCCCTCGTCTTCCTCAGAATCAACCTGAAATCGTGATTTGTATGAATGTAAGTGTAAAATGCCTACCAAATGATAATTCGTAAGTAAATAATCACAACTGTTGGACATTCATATGAATATGTAAAATGCTCTACTTACGTCGCTTTCCTCTGCCTCGGACTCTAGAAAATCTGCCATTTTCTCTTCTCTTATAAAATAAACAACCTTATAAAGTAACACAAAATGTACAATTACAATTTATTTGTAAAAATACAAAACACCACAAAGAAACGAAATGAAACACGAAAGGATTAGTTAGAGAGTGAAGTTGGAGTGAAGGAATTACCAAAATAACACGCATGTCGCTTCATTCTATTTCAAATCGTACTTTTGTCTATGGTAGAATCATTCGTTCAATTGATAGAATTATAGTGTTGTCCAAATGTCGACAAAGTGGCTTCTCGATAAACGAGGTACAGTATCACATCACGTATTTAATATATACATATATAAAATCACCCGTTGCCGTGTGGTTCCCGGCACCAATACAAAAAAGAATAGGACCACTCCATCTCTTTCCCATGGATGTCGTAAAAGGCGATTAAGGGATAGGCTTGCAAACTTGAGATTATTTTTTTAGGCGATGGGCTAGCAACCTGTCACTATTTGAATCTCAATCCAATCATTTAGCCAAGTAGCTGAACGTGGCCTATCAGTCTTTTTAAGCTCTGTCTAACCCGCAAGGGATATAGCCGTGATTATATGTATATGTATATATAAATCACGCCTCTTTCCTTATAAATCACCTTTTTGGTAGGGACTACATCTTTCCACTTGTCTTGATCCTTGCATAGTTCTTTCACTTCATCTACATTCATAACTCTTTTCATGCAACCATGTTTAGGCCTGCCGACTCCACCAGTCCCAATCACACTCCCTTTGTACATTTGCTTAGTCAACCTACTTTCGTTCATCCTCTCGACATGGCCAAACCATTTACGCATTCCTTTTTCTATTCCTGTTCCTTTTTTATTTCCTATTCATTCACACAAGTTTTTTGCACATCTCGAGTCTACCCACTTTTTTTATTTTTTTCTCTTATTCTTTTACTTACACCGTACAATTTTATAGTTAGATACTTTCTGAATTATGTCTTTAAATTCTTTCCATCAATGTTATCTCATGTTAATGTTCAAATTCATCCTTTAGTCTATGAACATACTTCTTACTAACGTTCTCATTTTGCATAATTTCTACTTTCACTTTTTCTTAAGTGCTGGCATGCCCCCTAGCCCTGTGTCGCCACCAACGATTGAAGGTTCGATATATCACTAGGAAGTGGTCCGAGTCGATGCCGCCACCACGATAAGCACATGGATCCAGCACTTTGTTATTAAATGAACTATCCATAACCACGAAATCTTTTACATTTTTAAGATTTCCGTACCTAAGAGGTAAAAATGAGAGCCTATTATAAAGCCTCTGCTGTCAATCTGTCCGCCTGCAATTTTTTGTTCGATTACAATAAACAGGTAGAAACGTGAATATAAAAAAAGAATATTGATACGGAACCCTTTGTGCGCGACTCCGACTCGCACTTGACCGGATTTTTAAAACATCTTGCACTCCTGCGTAAGTATGGATGTTTTAATGTCAAAACATTGTGTTCGACGCAAAAAGTTTCCAGTCTCTTACACATTTCTGATACACTTATACCATTACTAGCTTTTGCCCGCGGCTTCGCCCGCGCAAATTTATTTTAGATTATAAGTATACGTCATAAAATTTCACCCATTTTTTAATCCCGTGTCGTGCGGGACTGTTTTAAGTTTACATTTGATTTAAATTCATATGGCTTCTCCCGTCTTGTCCCGTCTCTTCTCGTTCTGTTCCGTCCCGTCCCAACATGTTATGTCCCGTCCTGCCCCGTCCAGTCCTATCCTGTCCCATCCCATCCTATTTAGTGCCATCCTGCTTTCCGCAACTGATACACACGTATGTTTTACTTACCAATATTTAAGACTTCTCGCACTTCGACACCCATCAAAAAACGAAGTTTCATACAAACTTCCAAACCTTACTTTTCGCCCTTGAGAAGCAGTGTTCAAAATCCAATGTTTTAATGATTATTTCATGCTAACCAAAATTTAATTCTAAAATTTCATGTGCCCAACGTTAAAATTGACGAAATTTCATACAAACTTACCCCTATAGGAACGCAATTTTCAAAATCCAATTAATGAATTAATATTTTAATCTAACCGTGAATTTAAATCTAATGTGCCTAATACTAAAAATGACGAAGTTTCATACAAACTTGCAACCCCTATTTCACCCCCTTAGGAATACAATTTTCAAAATCCAATTAATGAATTATTATTTTAATCTAATCGTAAAAAATCTAAAATTTCATATGTCCAATAATAAAAATGCAGAAGTTTCATATAAACTTGCAACCCCTATTTCACCCCCTTAGGATTTTCAAAATCCAATTAATGGGTTATTATTTTTATGTAAACGTAAATTGAAATCTAAAATTTCAAGTAATTATCCCACACTAAAAATGACGAAGTTTCATACAAACTTGCAACCCCTATCTCACCCCCTTAGGAATGGATCCCTCCTAATTAAAATCTTCCTTCCTGCCAAATTTCATCTTTATTGGCTCAGTAGATTTCGAGATTTCGTGATTCCTAAGCGAGTGTAGGCATAGAAGATAGATCATTTACCTACCTTTTCGTCACAAACCAAACGCACTAAGCACCTTTTCATACCAATCATGCTTTACACCCATCCATTAAAATCACCTACCATAGGTAGCATAATAATCTTTTCATTTGGCTTGGTATCTTTCAATACTTTTCTCAAACTATTCTAGAACTATTTTTTTTTGTAATCGTAATTTGGAACAGGCCTCCTTGCCAATCAGAGATTTGGGTATCCGTAAAATTTCCAGTGTAGCTCTCCCGGCATTTCTATCCTCCGTGTACAGCGTTGAAAATCTGACTGAGTTGAGGCATGACTTTGATGCTCTGGAAATTTGGGCGACACACTTACGCCGTCTCATCTTCAGGTTACCAAATCTAAGGCCGGTGCTGCTGCAAATGAGGCAGAAATCCTTAAAAGGCGCAAATATGTAGGAATCGGTAAAACCTATATATTTGAACCTTTTGGGGTAGAAACTCTGGAGCCGTGGGGCCCATCTGCTCATGAGCTTTTCCAATAATTGCCGAAGGCTATAAATTATCTGGCTCAGAGGATCATGCCACTCAAAATGGCAATGCTGCCGGCTTTCTGGCCACGCACCCGCAAGTTGATGCTATGCAGGAACCGTACAATTTGTAAATTAAATTTTAGTTTCTAATCATCTTAATTTCTTTCACTTTTCTTATTAATTTTAGCTTTAGTTTTAATTTGAGTTCATTTTAATTAAGTATTCTATTTATAATAAACTAGCTGTCCCGACGAACGTTTTTTTGTCATTTAAATAACTTTTAAGTAATTTCTAGTTTAAAAAATATTGTTAAGAGTGGACAACCCATATTACTAAAGGGTATGAAAAATAGATGTTGGGCGATTCTCAGACCCACTCAATATGCTCACAAAATTTCATAATATCGTCGTAATATCGCCCATCATTTCCATTCAATGATTGGTCTTCAGATTGGTCAATATTACCACGATCCTAATAATATCGCGATATCGCAAGTATTGAAGTGGCTATTATTACACTGTCAAGTCAATAATATCACATCAGTACCAAGTTGAAAGTAATAGAGTGTAGTAGTGTTTACATTACAATAATATAAAAAATTACCAATATTGGCTTTTCATATTTGTAATTCCGTGATCGGCATTGATGACTGATTGACAACAAACATTGGACCAAAAATTATATTTTATATTATTAAATAATTTTTGGTCCAGCGTACTTGCATTCACATCAATGTGGGTTGGTCGCGTTCACAGGCACAACTTGTGCCGCACAAGACGCGTTCCACAATTTTGATAAAAAAAGTCTGACATTGGCATTATCTTATCAACCAAAGAAAAGAGATAGTGTATCGGTAAAAAAAAATATTTAACATTTTATTTACATTGGGTACTTGATGAATAAATAAATAAAATGAGTTCTGCAGCTCCAATAGTAAAAAATGTTTTACATGCTGGACAAAAATACATACCAATTTCTGAGGGTAGCAAGGTAATTCGTTCTTCATTGCCTCTGTTTATATGTGAATCGAAGCGAGAGTGCAGTGACTTGTTGGACCTATTTACTAAATTGATGCTTGTTCAATAGTTTGTTTGAAAGAATAATTTTACAGAAAAGTATCTTTTGCAGGCCCATTTTCACTTTCAAACATGGAAATTAGGACCTGAAAGAGTTTTAGTTGACGACAGTAAGAAAATAGGAAAAAAGGAACCCATGGTTTTAGTAATTGGGCACAAATTCAAATTGGAAGTTTGGGAAACTATTGTGAAAATGATGGCAGTTGGAGAAGTAGCTAGTTTTCAGGTTAAGAAAGAGGTACGTTAATTGGAATGAAGTCAGTAAATTTTATTAATTTGGGGTGTCAGAATTTGTTATTGGTTTCATTTTTTGGGCATAACACCTCACTGGAATTGTTTGGAAGTGGTCTACATGAAACTGCGTCTTCTTTCTTCTCTATTCTAAAATAAAAACTCAAATCAAGAACTCATATATCATTAAAATGATAATTATTTATTTTTAGTTGGTGTACAGTTATCCATTTGTGTCCAAAACTCTCCGAGACCTCGGCAAGGAGGCTCACACAATAAAGCACTCATGCACTATGACCCTACACACAGAAGGTATTGGGTACCCAGACTTGGATGAGTTGATCAGCAGCCCTTGTGATCTTGAATTTATTATAGGTAAAAATAACACTGTACACTATAACTATGATTTTGAAAATATTATGTAACTTTCGCTCCATGATTTGCTCATGTGATAATATCCTTATAATGTTCCTGGGGGTCAAGCCTTTAATTTTGTGGCAAATTAGAGTTTATTTGTTGCAAGCAAAAACAGATCTAATCTTTTTTCCTAGTATAATTTCAATGCTATTTGAAATCTTACAGAACTATTAAAAGTAGAGAGATCTGATGAATATGAGAAAGAAGTATGGCAGTTAAATGTGCAGGAGAGATTAGATCTCGTCCCAACTCTCAAGGAGAAAGGAAACAAGTTGTACGGAGAAAAGAAGTATGACGAGGCAGAAGAAGCTTATAGTCAAGCAATTTCTATTTGTGAACAACTCATGATTAGGTGAGCTTTTGCTTTGTAATTTATTTAATAATAACTACAAGGTTAAATCAAATAAAGTTTATATGATTAGCTTATGGATTATACCATAACAAAAGAAAAGGTAAAATATCAATACATTTTATATACTTAGGTACTCATAACTTAAGCGGTAGGTTACATAGTTTATGATATTTTTGAGATAGAATTTGTTTGTTTTTAGGGAAAGAAAAACTGATGATGAGTGGATAAATTTAAATAAAATAAAGCTTCCCATCTTGTTGAACTATGCACAATGCAAACTGATCAAAGGTGAATTTTATCCAGTTATAGAGCATTGTACAAATGTGCTGACATATGATCCAGGTATAAATATTATTCTTGTCCTAAATGTATGAAGTACATGAAATTTTTACATTTATAGCAACCTCCTGCCCTTGTAGCATGGCACCCTCGACGCCGTTTTTATCCCGCAAAACTATCACTGTCCTGTTTTTCGTCTAAATAAATAAGGGAAAATGGCTCACGCTAGCCTTTCTACAGGGGCTGATATCATAACAACATAAATAAAATGATATACAAGAAACTACTTTTAATTGGAAATTATTAATGAAGCTGTCATCTTTAATTTATTTTAGACTATTTAGTTTATTTATTCATTATATTGAAGAAAAATATACCTAAATTAATAAAATTTATTTGCAGATAATGAAAAAGCTTTATTCAGGCGAGCCAAGGCTCACATAGGTGCCTGGAACCCTGATCAAGCAGAGCAAGATTTCAAAAGATTGAAAACATTGAATCCCTGTATGGCAGCAACTGCAAATAAAGAATTGGAAAACATAAAAAAATTAAAGGCCGAAAAAGCAGATAAAGATAGAGATGCTTTAATAAAACTATTTTTGAAAGGAGATTAAACTTTCATAACATTTGTGAATTTATAAGATTTTTTTTCTATAATTGGTTACCTCAGTCTATACTTACTTGGGTGTTGCCAAACTAAATGGTCTTCTAACAAAGTGTACCTACGTATCTAAATGTGATAATAACATACTTGTATTAGTATAATATAGTAGTGTATTAATTTAATATAGTAATTTAATTAAATATCTAATGTACCTACTAAAGTTTATTTTTAATTTTCTTTTTTCATCAAGCTCAACCCCAGACAAATATAAAAAGCTCAACCAAGTTCAAACTCGTAAATTTGCGACCTGCACTTAGGCCTAATTATAATAAAAATAAAAAGGCCAAATGTCTCTTCAGTCAGTCAGTGACTATCCTCATTTATATAAGAAAAAGAGCTTGCTTAAGGGATATATACAAATACGTTTTATACTACAATAGTAACTTCTGCCCACGGCGCCACTCGCACGAAAAGTACCCCACACTATGTGCGAAAATTCAAGGGGTTCAGTGGCTTTAGACAAACACAAACCACATTCCACATGGCTGTATGTTTAAGACCCTGTTGCCTTTCATCACATTAAAAAAATCGTATAACCTCACTTTTATTCCGGCGCTGTTTTCTGTAAATATTTACAAAATTATTTTATAATGACTGAATTAATTGAAAATGTAGAAAAATTTATTGAAGCAGATAGTAATAACTCTAAAGATGAAGTGAAGGAAGAGTATGCTTATTTGGAAAAAGGAGGCTTCTCTTCAGAAAATTTTAAAATAAAGATACAAGGATTACCCAAATTTTATGGAATAGTCGTAAGTATTTCTACTTTTTGTAAATTGCAAAACATTCAATCTATTTCTTCTGGTAGTTCTGTATGAATGACTATGAACAAAAAATATATTTATTTTTACATAATGAAAAAAAAACATGGTATTTATGATTCAGGAACTGAAAAAACTGATGAATGAGACCCTTGGCCTCAACGTTAGTAAAATAAAAAGGCTAAAGCAGTCCAGCAAGTGGTCATTTGCCTGTTTCCAAAATGAGGAAGAGAGGAGCAAAGCCATAGTGGCACTGAATGGCTATTTCTGGAAAGGTACCTAATATTTTGATTCTGTTGAACAAAACACAAAGATTTATCAATGAAAAATAAATGCATCTAAAATCGCCAAGGTTGGTCAGAATACTTTCAAACACAAGTAAGGCAGGCAGCAAACTATAGACAACTGTATATATCAAATTTTTTCTTATCATGTTCTGCCGTAATAGCTGGCCCTGAGCTTTGAAGTTAAGCAAAATTCATTGTACAGTGCCTGTACAGTGTATGTAAGATGCCCCTAAAATTTTTCATATAAAAAAATTCTCTGCATAAGCATCCATAGAGTAGAATTATGGTTCAACTTACTTAAATTTTTATACAGTTTCCATAAAAGTACAGTCTACCTCCAGAGAAACTTGATGAACCGCTATGATTTTTGTTTGTATGAACTGGGAGTCATGATCCTCTGCAAGGGACTGTACTTATCTACTTTGTTGATGTACTACATGGTATTTATTTTTATATAAAAAAGGAAAAAGGTTAACAGCAGAAAAAGCAAATCCAGCACCTGATCCGCTGGTAAGAAAAAGAAAGCAAGATGAAATCAATCAAGATGTTATAGACAAGAAGAAGAAGGACATGGAGAATAAGGACCAAGAGGAGAGATTGAGGGATGTCACCACACCCTGTTGGAGAATCCCTTATGATGAACAGGTAACAATTGAAGCTATGCAAATTATACAAATAATGCCTATAGTAAAATAATAAGTAAGCAATAATCAACAAATATGTGCACTCTGATTGGATGAATAAGTCATGTGTTCCATTGATTGCTACAGAGCATAAACAAATTGGTTGCTTGTGTGTGTTTTTTTTTACTACTCTATAGTTGCTACTGTTTTGAAACTGTGAAAATAGTATTATGTTGTTGCATAAGTTTACTAAATTTCAAAATTGGTATTTATTGTGGGTTAATTTCAAAATTGAATTGGTTTCAAAAAACTGCTAATGTCAATATCAACTAATCAGCTGTGCAATATTATATGTATATTCTAGTATCTTCAACCTTGCTTTACCAGTATCTTTTTTCAGTTGTTAACAAAACAGAAAGTTATAATAGACCTGCTTAAGAAATATGAAAATGAAATATGGCTTAAAAATCCTGCTAGAAGAAGTGAGATTGAAGCGAAGCGTAAACTGTTTAATGGGTTAACTTTCGAACTGATGGGTATAAAAAGTTCCCCAGTCACAGAGGGTTACAGAAACAAGTGCGAGTTTAATATTGGTTATGACGAGTTCAAGGAACTGACTGTTGGTTTCCGGCTTGGTAAATATAATAAGGGGAACATTTGTGTGGTACCCATTAGAACTATGTGTCACGTATCGGAACCAATGAAGAAGGCAGTTATGGTAAGTTTTGATAGTTGTTACAATTATCGTAGGTATGAATTGCTGGCAAAAAGTAGGTTAAGATGGAACCATGAAACTGTGTGCACGATGCGGTATTAGAGATTAATGCAGCCAAAAAGGAAGGGAAGGCAGGGTTATTAGCTATCTTGCAGAAGCACAATGACAGCCTGAAATTTAGCAAAATCTACGCCCGAATGGCAAACGTGTTATGTTTCACCAAAAGCAAGGCAGTAGCAAAGCCAACGACAGAGCTGCCTCTACCGAACAAACGACTACTAAAATATGGATTTCAAACGTATGTTCAAACAAAAACTAATAATTGTTTGAGATTTACTTTTCAAAAATAGTTTCCGTTTGTTACTAATTTGCTATTGGCTTTAGTGTCTTTGAAGCTATTGTATTGCAAATCAATAGTGAGCAGCAAGCAAACGATAAGCATTCTTAATACGATGACAAACAATCAGCGATCGGTAGCGCTTTCATTGCGCAATAATAGCTGATTGCAAATTTTGCAGGGCAGGTTTGAGTTTAAACCCCCGCAACTCAAAACTATTTATTGCTAGAAAAAGTAGACAAAACCATAGATGCCATTAAAGAGTACTAGATATGCCTGCGACTACGTTCGCGTGGTTTCTTTTTTCGAAACGAAAAGTAGCCTTGGCTCTTCCACAGTGTCAACTCTATCCCTGTAGCAAATTTCATCAAAATCGATAACACCTAAAGGCGTGAAAGCGAAACACTAGACAGACAGAGTAACTTTCGCATTTATAATATCAGTGGGGATATAACTTTTTATATAGACGGGATTGTAATATTTTTAATTTGAATATTAATTTCTAGTTGTTCCAAAACTACATAAGGCAATCAAAGTTACCACCGTACTCAGCCGTCGATTACACCGGCCATTGGAGAGGGCTGATGCTTAGGCATTCCTCAACTTCAGACGACATCATGATGATCATTCAATTTCATCCGCAGGTAATTTTTTATTTATTTTATGTGTAAAGTTATGAATGTGTTTAAATTTGTAGTTCGCATGAATTGAGGCAAGTGGAAACATGTTGCCTACCCCTCCGGGAAAGAGGCGTGATTTTATTTGTGTATCTATCGGTTAATTTTAACTCATTTGAAATATCATTTTGTTTTTATTTCTTGCTTTCTATTATATGTCGAACTCTGTGGCGTAGACGAAATGAGCTAGCCTCTTGAGTCATGAAGATCCCATATTCAATATAGGACATGCTGAAAAAATATATTTTTCTTTGGACATACTGAAAAATATATTGGACACAATTTTTTGTTTCTCTAATTGGAATTTCCTATCAGAAATTTCAGACAAAGATATTATTTGACTTAAAACAAAACTAAATAATGTGACTTGGGCGCCACTATAATATTTTTTCAAACTCTTGCATGTTCTTAAACCTGTGTTTCAGAGTTTAACAGAAG
Source organism: Amyelois transitella (assembly GCF_032362555.1). Classification (NCBI taxonomy): domain Eukaryota; kingdom Metazoa; phylum Arthropoda; class Insecta; order Lepidoptera; family Pyralidae; genus Amyelois; species Amyelois transitella. The sequence goes on along the minus strand of NC_083516.1, from coordinate 3,088,760 downwards.
AACAACTGGGTGAAGTTAAAAAGGATTTGATAGAATACTTTAGCAAGGAGGACGCGGTAGCTTGTGGCATCAAATCGTTATATTACGAGCATGTCAAAAAAAGGTCAGACAAAACAGTTTATTTCTTATCTCCATTTTTTCATGATGTATCCCGTATTGTACTCGGGCTTTAAAAGCCCAGGATTTTCAAAAACTGATTATTTATATTGTTATTATATTTTCTTTATCTATAAAAAGTGCCGTGTGGTTCCCGGCACTAATAAAAAAAAAAAAAAATAGGACCACTCCATCTCGTTCCCATGGATGTCGTAAAAGGCGACTAAGGGATAGGCTTATGAACTTGGGATTCTTCTTTTAGGCGATGGGCTAGCAACCCGTCACTATTTGAATCTCAATTCTATCATTAAGCCAAACAGCTGAACGTGGCCTATCAGTATTTTCAAGACTGTTGGCTCTGTCTACCCCGCATGGGATATAGACAATTTTGTCGCGTTATTCCGGCAGGCGTCGCGCGTGACATACTATAGGGGCTGGGCTCTAAAGCAAAAATTGTAGTAGGTATTCTCAATGTTTCTTACAAAAAATATTTTTCATCCAATTTTTCAGGCTGCCCGGAGAAGAGCCTTCAAAACCAATACACTTGATGGGTCCCACACACATCGTGGATTCCATATTGGGGCTCCAATTCAGAGTGTCTCCAGAGGCATTTTTCCAGGTAAAATCAGTTTCCATCACCACTAGTGTCCGACCGAAGGTCTATTTTTGGCCGAAGCCGAAGCCGAAGCCGATTAATCGGCTATCGCCACAACCTTCGGCCGAAGCCGAAGCCGAAGCCGAAGGTTTATATTCTCTCAGCACTCAGTAATTAATTTTGTACAATATTGTCTACAAGCTACAATTAATATTAAAGTTATTTCAAAACCTCAATATTGAAGGTTTATATATTGACTGTCTCATACAGAAGTTGATGATATATCATATAAAGATGTGCAAGAACTTGTGCGATTAAAGAAGAAAGCATGGCTGGATTTGTTAGCAGCAAAAGCTAACTTAAGAATGCAAGAGGTTATAGATGAAGATGTGAATGAAGCACGTAAGGAATATAAAAAAAATGAAAGATTTGGTAAAGAAAGCTGTGATTAGAAAGAAAGAAGAGTATAAAGAGGAATTTGATAAAAGGTTATCAGAAGACTTTCAGTCAAATCTGAAAGTATTCTGGAAATCCGTAAGGTCAGCCCGAGCAAAAACTATAACCAGAGAGCTGACTAGGATCAGATGCCAGGATGGTGGCGTTGTGAAAGAAAAAGAATGTGTGCTAAAGATATGGAAGGACTATTTTGAGAGTTTATTTGAAAAAAAGAAAAGAAATAAGAAAGAGTTCTGCTATAGCGAAGAAAAAGAGAATGAGATGGAAGGCGAAATTGAAATGTTCGAAATTGTGGAAGCACTTAAGAGTATGAAAGCGGGTAAGGCTGCTGGGTATGATAGAGGTCGAGATGCTAAAAGCAGGAAAAGGCGTCGTAGCTAGACAGTTGTACTGCCTTTTCAATTTGTGTTGGGAGAAGCGGCCGAGTACCAAAAGATTGGTGTAAGGCTGTTATCGTGCCACTTTACAAAGGAAAAGGGTCACAACTGGACTGCAAAAATTATCGTGGTATAAGCCTGCTTAGCGTCGTCGGCAAATTGTATGCTAAGGTATTGATTAAAAGAGTCAGGAATGAAACTGATGGCAAAATATGGGATGCTCAAGCGGGATTTCGAAAGGGAATGGGATGTACTGATCAGGTCTTTTCTTTGCGGTGCATAGCCGAAAAGTTTTTGGCCAAGAGTCAAAAAGTCTATTGCACATTCGTGGATTTGGAATAGGCCTATTACAGAGTTGAGAGGAATGAATTGTGGTCAGCACTTTCTATGCATGGGGTGAGCAGTCTCTTGATACGAGCACTGAAATCCTTATATGAGGATTCGTGTGCTTGTGTCAGGATAAACGGAGCGCACACTGAGTGGTTTGAGATTGAGAAAGGCGTTAGGCAAGGATGTGTTGCGTCACCGTGGCTGTTCAACCTATTTATGGATAGTTGTTTGACAGATTTGAAAGAGTCTGAAAGTGGATTAAGGATGAATGAGTTACTCGTCAAATGTCTGCTCTATGCCGACGATCAGGTTATACTGGCGTCATCAGCGGAGGAGTTACAGGAGATGGTAAACTGTATGCATGAAGCTTTAAATGAGAAAGGAATGAAAGTGAACGTAAGTAAAACTAAAACACTGGTTTTTGAAATGGAGAAAGAAATGACAGCATGTAATATTTTGATTGGAGGAGAAAAAGTTGAGCAAGTGAAAGAGTTTGTATATCTAGGATCAAAGTTTACATCAGATGGCAAGTGTGATAGTGATATTGAAAGGAGAGTGAACGCGGGGAACATGGTGAATGGAGCTTTGCATGCCTTTATGAGCAGTCAGAAACTATCCAAAAAGGCTCGGCTGGCTGTGCATAGGGGCGTGTTGGTCCCGACATTAATGTATGGGAGTGAAAGTTGGGTATGGCAAAAGAAGCACGAAAGCAGAATAAATGCAGTGGAAATGAGAGCGTTAAGGAGTATGTTGGGTGTGAAATTGAGTGACCGGATAAGGAACAGCGTGATTAGGGAATGTTGTGATGTGAAAGAAGATGTAGTTACAGGAATAGAAAAGGGTATGTTGAGATGGTTCGGTCATGTGGAGAGGATGAATGAAAACAGGTTAACTAAGCAGATATACAAGGAGAGTGTGGAGGGAAAGGTCGGAGTGGGAAGACCTAGACGAACGTATCTTGATCAAATTAAGGACGTCCTGTTCAGTTCGTTCAATCTCGACGGTCGCTCGGACCTTCGGCGAAACCTTCGGCTTCGCTCGGGTTTTGGGCCGAAGCCGAATGTTTCGCCGAAGGTGGATTTTTTGGCCGAAGGTGGCCGAAGCCGAAGCCGAAGCCGAAGCTTCGGTCGGACACTAATCACCACTTACTTCTTCTATACTTACTTTTAAAGCAAATTCCCTACAAAAAAAGGCTTGGTTTCTATGAAAGGGGGATGGATAGATTTATATGATAAATGATGTCGATATGAAAAAGATAGAACATTAAATTTATGCATTTGACCTCTTTTACAAGGATCAAGCTAAGTTTTAAGGAGGATAGTAGTGATTCTGCTATTTATAATATAGTATGGCAATAATACAATTTAAATTTTAAATAATAAATCTACCTGACTAGTCTGTAAAATTTCTTTTGGCAATTTATAAATTTGACATTGTAGGTGAACACCAAAGCTGCGAACATCCTATACCAACAGGCAATTGATCTGAGTGAAGTGAAGAGTGATGAAACTGTTGTGGATATCTGCTGCGGAACCGGAACTATAGGGCTGTGCTTCGCTAAGGTTTGTATCATCATCACCATCCGATGGAATGACGTGACACTCTTCACCTCATCCCAACGGATGTTGAAAGTGCTGTGGACATCTGCTGCGAAACTAAGATTGTGCTTCGCTTAGGTTTGTATCATTATCATCACCGATCCAATGAGGTGAAGAGTGATGAAACTGCTGTGGATATCTGCCGCGGAACCGGGACTGTGCTTCGTTAAAAATATCAGCTATTCGACTTTTTGCCGCGATAGGTAATTAATTTCTTATTGAATTTTTTTTCGCGAATTGGTGTAAGCCGTATAGGAAAAGTTGTTCAGTGTGATGTTCTGAGCTAGAGTAAGTAGTAAGTAGAGCTAGGTAAATCTTTTTTCGTTTCCTTGTATAGATAAAAGATAAATAATCTAACACAACTCAATACATACGCCTTTTTAATAGCAAAATAACTTCAGGATCGCCTTCCAAGTTTATCAGCCTTTCTCTCGATTGACTTTTACAATAAACCAGCAACCTGTCGCTATTTGAATCTCAATTCCATCATTAAGCCATACAGCTAAACTCGATCATTGATCTCTTCGAGACTGTTGGCTTTGCCTCCTGTATTTGATAGAGACGTGATTATTAGTGTGTTATTTCAGTATTGCAACAAAGTTTTCGGGCTTGACAGCGTGGCGGAAGCAATTAAGGACGCCAAAGCGAATGCCGAGCTGAACGGCATCAAGAACTGTGAGTTCTTCGCCGGGAAGGCCGAGCAGATACTGTCTACCGTACTGGAGAGGACCTCCAAGGATGTGGTGGCTATTGTCGACCCGCCGAGAGCTGGACTCCGTAAGTTGTTTTTTATTTTATTAATTTTACTTAAATTCAATTTGCTTTGTAATACTTTACTATTGTACTCTTCTCTTCTATATTCTAACTACCTTATTAATTAAATTAATATGATACAAAACATCAAATATGTCCTTTTTAAATTACTATAGAATTCCAAGTGAACTCAAAAAAAAATATTTTTATTTTTTTGTATGTGGCCAGTTGCAACCTTTGTCAACGATGTAAAAAGGTTGTTACCAATATTCATTTTAAATTATACTAAACAGGCACTGATCCAAAAACTGGCGTGGCAAGGTATTACGTTATACCGGTTACCATGCCATCTGTATCGGTCCCTTAAAAAATACGTTGGTACGTTTCACCAGACATGCGCGCCGTTACCCAACTCCGCAACACGAGGAACGTGAAGCGTCTCGTGTACATATCGTGCAACCCGGACACCGCCATGAAGAACTTCGTGGACCTGTCTCGCCAGCGCTCCAAGACGCTGCGCGGCGCGCCGTTCGTGCCCGTCAGGGGCGTGCTCGTGGACATGTTCCCGCATACCAGGCACGTCGAGTTGGCCGTGCTGTTCAAGAGGGAAGAGGTTAGTCTTCTGTTTATTATATATACACTTTATTATATTCTATTTATTTTATTTTTTTAGAAAGACTTAAATGCTTTAAAAGAAAATTAATACAAATGTAACTTAAAGAGTAATTAAACTTTTACTCTTTACAGGTCTAAACAGATTATAAAAGAAAAATTAACAATTTTATTATACTAGCTTTATTCGCAGGATTTTCGCAAATCCCTCAAGGAATATAATTTTTACTGGGATGAAAGTTACCCTATGACCCTTTACATTCGTGCCCACAATATAAAAAAAAACCTTCTCTACATACCGATTGGTACTGCGTAGGTCGCGAAGACATCTCATCTGTAGTCGGTTAAAGCTCACATTTGTTGTTGTAGTATTATTTTAGGTTTACATTTGGGCCCATAAAAATCGTATGTTGCCTAAAATGTTTTAATATTTTTTCAGGAACCGGAGTCAAGCAATGTTGCGTCTGAGATTAATAGCCAAGAAAGTAAAGAGTTGAAAGAAGATTTTTATTCTTTTGTATACTAATTGTTAATTCACTCATTATTGAGTATCTTCATCTACACTATTCGTGTATAAAGTGAAGCCTTAGCCGTTAGTACAAGGTTCAGAGTTGGCTATACCTATTATTGATAAGTATATAATTGTATTGTAAATAAATACAGTTTCCAAAAGATTGTCGTTTTTTTCATTTTTAATATTAAGCTTTAAAGTGTGCAAAGTCCACGCCCCCTCAGTATGAAAAATACTTGAATACATTTAACAAAAAATAATCAATATGCATGTAGATTTACCGACCTCATCAATATGCTCACAAAATTTCATGAGAATCGGTCAAGCCGTTTCGGAGGAGTACGGGAACGAACATTGTTACACGAGAATTTTATACAAGATGTCGCTTAAATACATAAATTAAAAAATATAATTTAGTATTTTCTTCACTATATAGATAGAAACTGGAATGGCTGGTTATTCTGTAGTTGACTGTACTAGGTTTAATGAAGATTCCAGTTAGCGCCCTAATCGAGTTGTGTGCGAAGGTGGCCAGGAATTTAATATCGGCATGCCACCGCGGGCGGCCGTAATATCACGTCTGCAAGTCCAATGCAGATAAATGGAAAAGTGTTATAATTTCTTTTGTATATTAATTTTTTGTGGTGTATAAAGAAACTTACATATATAGATCACGTCTTTATCCTTTTTCGGATATATAAAATAAATAATCAAAAAACACGTTTGACTTTGAAATTCAGAGAAATTGATAACTCATTGTCTAAAAGCATACAATCGGAAGGGTACAATAATCATCTGACACACTCTCTTCATTAAAGACCATCCTGGAAGTTAATTACAATAAAATAGCATTTTATTCACGTAGATTTAAAAATATTGAACACTTTTGCACGCGACTGTTCGCCCATATTGCATTCCTCGGCGGAGGGTGTCGCGGCATTTATTTCAAATCTATTCTGCGGGAACCCTGCCCCTAACCATTATCGTCTTATCATCGGAACTAAACACTTCTCTCTTTGACAGTCCTCTTTAAGACAGAATGTTTTAAAGTTACCGAACAAAAATGCGTGTTAAGTGTATCGCTTCAGTGATATCAGTGTTAATATGTTCTCATTATTCTTATTTGATACGAGGCAAATCAGGTAAAATAATTTTTTTATATGAGTTACAGCTTTTTTATTCAATGACTTGACTTGACTTAAGGTCCTATGTCCCCTAGCTGGGGCAGAGGGCATCCACAGTGCGTCGCCATCCCGCTCGGTCTTGAGCTTCGCGTTTTATTTCGCTCCAAGTCTTCCCTAGATTCTTCACCTCTGCGATGATTTTTTATTCAATACTTACCTATTAATGTTTTCTTCAATTACCTTGCTGGTCTTTAAACAAATTAATTTATTAATGGATTTTGTGATGCGGCAGACTCCAAAAAGATCTTTAAAATTACTCTACTAAGGAAAAAGCTATGAAAATTAAATAAAATCACCACCTAACTAGAAAGCAGCTTATGCTTGTTCTGTTTGTGTTCTCAGATACAGAACGCCGATTTGCCGAAAGTGAATCAGTATTAGACCCGAATGGCGAACTATTATTGAAATGGAAGGTGGACTATTCTCTACGTAAGATTCAGTTTGAGTTGTCGTTGACAGAAAAAGCGCCACCCTTCAATTGGTTCGCGATAGGATTCTCTGATCGGGGCGGCTTAGAGAACGCAGATGTTTGTCTACTATGGACTGATTATAAGGGCAACGACCATTTTGAGGTAGGTAAATAACATATTGGCTCATCAAATATCTTTTTGAGACTTGTTTCAATAAGGAGAATTTCTTCACTTTATATAGATGTCGTAGAAGTTAGTAGAGAACAAAAGTACCCACTTACAGTCACTGAACTTACATTTCAAACCAAACCAAACTTTGAATCTTACGTGATGTTTAATAAAGATGGATTGAAGACCTTTTTTGAAGTCGGTTTAGAAATAACAGACTATGTCGTTTTCCCTACAGAATAATCTTGTATTTACAGGATATGCATTCAGATAAAAGCGGGAATTTGGCCAGGGATGAGAAACAGAATTGCGAAGGGTTTTATCTGGACAGCACGAGTAGAAGTATTATTTTTGAACGCGATTTCGATACGTGCGATCCGGACGACTACGTGATCGAGGTATATATTTAAATTAAATCATCCTACTAATATTATAAATGCGAAAGTTTGTGAGTATGACAGGATGCCAGTATGGATGTTTGTTACTCTTTCACGCAAAAACTACTGAACCGATTACTATGAAATTTGGTATATAGGTAGCTGAAGACCCAGAATAACATATAGGCTACTTTTTATTCCGGAGTCCCCGCGAGAATGATTCCACGCGGACAAAGTCGCGGGCGGCCTCTAGTATGATATAAATTATACAAAGTGGAAGAGTGTGCAACTGGGGACCGGGAGAGATACCTATTATACGAAGTATTTGAAAATATACTTAAATATGTTACCAAACAGCAGGCAATATATTCATGCAATATATTTATTTATTCCTTATAGAGATGTAGGTATCTTAATAAAAACGATCCACACAATTAAATATAGTTTCTCTCGCGATCCCGCGATTTGATTTCTCTAAAGAAGGCCCAAAAAACGGTTTGGTTGTCCTCATGACTTTACTGGCATCTTAAAACTTGAGTCCGCCAAATATATGTAAGTACAAAAACAAAACGTATCGTACAATATTATTGTATTCAATTTCAGGATGAAACTATACCTCCACCACCCATGACTATGCCAACATTAACGCCAAATCATGGGAAAGGCGCTCTCGCGCTTGCTCTCTACAACAACGCACCCTTTCATGACTTTACATAATATCTTTAGCCACTTTACTCGTAGTTCTGAATTACTCTTTCAGGATGGAACAGTCCACATGGTTTGGGCGCGTGGCGTGGACAAACTATTCTCCTCAAGAGGTTTAAGTTTAACTTGCACCCCTCCAAAGAACCATGGTTTCATTAGAGTCCGACTTCTGACGCCTCCAGGTCACAAGAAGGTGGATGGCCACGAATTGAGGTTCACAAATAAAAATCTAAAGGTGCCAAGTGATGACACCACTTACTGGTGCAAAGTTATTAAGCTACCTGACTATATAACCAAAACGCCACATCATATAATTCAGGTAATTAAGATTTTCAGATAAACTAAGAGTGTATTAAAAATAAGGGTCAATTCGCATCTAAATAAAGTATTGGTTTTATAAGAATCTAACTATTTTAGAAGCTAGCCAGCCTAAAAATCACACACATACACCATTTCGACTTTTTGCCTATATCTTTTAAGAACAGACATTGCTGAGTTACAATTTACTATAATGTATATTATCTATTCTTTATGGTAACTATTTTTTATAACCTTACAGTTTCAATCTACGATCACGAGAGGCAATGAAGGTCTGGTCCATCACATGGAACTGTTCTACTGCGACACTGATCCGAAGACCGAGATCCCTCTGTATGAAGGCAACTGTTTTGCATCGGAGAGGCCAGAAATTACAAAGACTTGTTCAAAGGTAATCATCATTATGTGTTTATTGCTTTTCATGGCATAATCATGTCATCAATCGAATTTTCCGAAATCCATGGTAAATATTATACTTATATACGCTTTGGAAGCTGTATTACATGTAATGATACCTTGTACACAATTTTGAAAATAAATCTTTTGTATTCTTTTGTCTGCTGAGGACATCCGGCTCGAAGGACCAATTTTAGGAAAGTTTGGATAATGATCAGAAAGATGAATTTATATTAATTTGCTTATTAAATTTCAAATGTAAACAAATAAAATATACCATTAATATAGAGATACTATATAAAGATATAAAATTAAAAATATAATTAATTAAAGGTAAAGTCAGCGTGGGCTATGGGAGCGCCCCCGTTCACGTACCCCGAAGAGGCGGGGCTTCCCCTCGGCGGGCGCGGGCAGAACAAGTTCATGATGCTGGAGGTGCACTATAATAACCCTGAAATGAGGAAAGGTACGCACATTTTGTCATATTAAATCATATAGAATATAGTGTCAAAAAAAAAATATGAGAAAGAGATGGCCAGTGATTGAACAAATTGGAAGAAAGTAACACATTGTGCTAACCCAACATGGGAAAATGTCGTGGCAAAAGCCTCTGCAGAGTTGTGAAGATGTAACCAGGACGCCAGGAGCAAGAAGAAAATTTATTGATTGATTTACACTGATTGGTTTCCAGATTGGGTGGACAGTTCCGGTATCGTAGTATACGTGACGGCCAACAAGCGCCGATATGACGCCGCCATCATGGAGTTGGGTTTGGAGTACACGGACAAAATGGCGATCCCGGCCGGACAGAAAGCCTTCTCTTTGTCCGGGTACTGTGTGCCTCAGTGCACTGGAGTGGTAATTCAAGTGTTTTAGTCTAGCCATTGGGCCTAACTTTTTTGCGTGGTATTTTTCTAGAAATTTCAATATTTTGATGTGATTAGATAGGATTTCAATGTATTTTGCTTTTATTTTGAAACTTTGACTTTAAACGTAATTTGTCTTGAAATTATTATTCAAGTCTTTATGCCGCCCAATAACTCAATGGGTCCCAGAAGGGTACACCCACAGGAAGTCTTCGGCGGAGATAAATTTATCAGGTGTTAAATTCAAATTCAATTCAAATTCAAGATTTTAGGATACTTCATATCGCTTAATAATTGTCAAAACGTATGGTTTAACAACATTGGTTGATGTCAAATAAATTTAATAAAAGTGGCTTCACCACTCGACTCATTTCCAGGGGATCCCGGAGCAGGGTATCGTGGTGTTCGGCAGTCAACTGCACACGCACCTGACCGGCGTCGCGGTGTGGACGCGGCACTCGCGGCGAGGCGTCGAGCTGCCTCCACTCAACACGGATATGCACTACTCCACTCACTTCCAGGAGATCAGGATCTTGCATGATCCTGTTAGAGTACTACCGGTAAGTTTCCATAGGGAGCCGTCTGGGTGAAAAGTACTCTTAACTGACGAGCTTGAATTAAGAAAGTGATAAATATGTATATGTTAGTACTTTTGGCTGATTTTGCTAGTCAATAATACTTTTAACTAGTTAAGAGTTTTGACAGCAACATATATAACGAAAGAGGTACGCAACTATCGTGAGTAGATCGCAAGATCTTAATTCAAAACAACGACATTTCTCGTGTGAAGATAGTGATGAATGTGGACAAAGCTTAAGAAAATGGTATCTACATATATTTCGGTACATATATACTATATATATATTTATTTTGTTATTTTCAGGGAGACTACCTTGAAACCACTTGCGTTTACAACACGGAAGGAAGAGAGAACGCTACGATCGGCGGACACGCCATTACAGACGAGATGTGCGTCAACTACATCCACTACTACCCCGCCACGGACCTGGAGGTCTGCAAGAGTGCCGTCTCCAATGCGGCGCTGGAAAACTACTTCCAGTTTGAGAAAAAGTGACGTTTATTCTTTTTTCTTTCGTTTACGTTTATTCTATAAATTTATTTCTTTTGTATTACATAGAACCTTTAGCTTTTAGGAACTAAAATAAAGTATGGTCCTAATTTTTTTCAGATGGGATAACATTTCAATTTCTTTTGATTCGCCTCCTAGAGCGAATTATTTGGCTGTACACCCGTGGACACCTTTGAGGGCGAAATCTCTGCACACACTTTATGTAGAATCGCCGATATCAATGCAATGTAACAAGTCAGATGGGAATAGATTTCAAGTAAGTCACCATAATTGATTCATATAGTTATAGCTTGACCAGAAATACAGCATACATCGTTTAAAAATAATTTTAAAAAGATGTAAATTAAAATAAATATTATTTCAGACACGCAAAGTAAACATCAAACAGCCCTCATGACAGCCCATGCCCAACTTTATTTATGTTTAAGAAACATTAGGCTGTGTTTAAAAGGGGAAGCATTTGTGTTTTGTATGTATGTTTATAATATTTTCACAGAAAAACTACTAGACCGATTTTAGCGAAGTTTGGTGAGACAGACAAAAACTTAACTTAAGTAACATTGCCTACTTTGTCATGCATTTTAAAATTGATGCTATCTATTTCAGGGAGATTGGGAAGGAATACCAATTCCTAAAATACACCTACCTTTACCAAGACCAAGAAGAACATGCACAAATAAATATCATTAGGAAAACAACACTAAAGGGATGCTTTCATAACTCCCTAAAATAAAATAATATGTAAAACCTTTTAATCATTATTTTTAAAATTCTTTTCAAAAAATTTGTCGTTGTATGTAAAGTAAATAATACATTCATACAAAGATTGCAGTTTATGAAGATAATTATATAATAATTAGAGTATTTACTTAAAAATAATAAGTATGAATTTAAAAGAAGCTTGAAAAATTACCTATAGTAATAACGTGTTATTTATCATTAAGTTTTAACCTTTTGCCTTCAGTCTCAATATTATGTAATTTTGTATTTAAGAATCATTACATATGTAGTTAATTATGAAATTAAAATATTTTTCTTGTATGGGTAATTTTGTTATTTTTCTTAATTTTTCTTAATATCAATGTAACTGGTACATAACACACGTAGCAAAAAATAAAATTGAATTATATTTTTTTTTTCAATGCAATCTCGTTGTTGGTTTCCTATTCTGTCCTACTTCCCGACAATATTAAAAATGCGAAAGTTTGTATGGAAAGATGTAGGTATGTTTATTTATTTACAGTGGATGGATTTCAATGAAATTTAGTACACCATAGATTATAACCTGGAAAAACACATAGGTAACTTAGTAGGTATCCCGAAATTTCTTAGGTGTGGTCTCTGCCTTTTTGCACAATTTCGAATCCCACCTTGACTATGTACGAATGACTATTTTTGAAAGTCGTGTTGAGGGAAAACATAGTGAGGAATTCTGCATCCAGAGGGCTGGAAACTTCTTTTAATCAGTCTAAGACTGTTGGCTCTGTCTACGCCGCAAGGGATATAGTCGTGACTATATGTATGCATGTAGACAGCGATAGTTTATCGGGAGACAAAAACGTCATCACGCGTACAATGCTAGACCCGAAGTAGCCCCGCTGGGAAGTCAATGTACATGAAGGCCGAAATTTAGTCATCCGAATGTTAGTGAAAATCAAATCATCATTCTATTTCTTCATTTCTTTCAAAACCAAAGCAAAAAACTTTCCTATCAAGCCCGTCAAATTAGTTTATTTTTAATGCGTTTTTATAAAGTTGTATGTCATAGTTGACATTGACATTTGACATTGCGTATAGGGATTTGGGAAAATAAATTGAATCACATTTGCTTAGCTTCTTGCGTGTTTTCTATTTTTCGCATTTTTCAGTCTTTATGAACTTTTCGTGATCATGTCTAATGATTATGGTTTTAACAGCGATGATTCGCCTAATAAAACAAATTCGCACTTGCAACTTCCCAGCCCAATAATAACACGGCGAAACCGAACTGCGTCGACGTACGTATCCCAATTTTTGCTATTTCTATATAACGCAATACAAAGTATTGCACGTATAGATGATTGAGTTCCATATTTTATTGATTTTAGGTCTGAGAGGGCATTGGGGAATCCGCTAGAGGGTGGCAAAATAAAGTCGTTTTGCCGTGCGAAAGGCCACGGGTTTGTGACGCCGGATAGAGGCGGGGCCGATCTTTTTGTTCACATTTCCGAGTAAGTAGTTTTTGATAGTAAAAGTAATGGTAGTATATAATGTCGTTGGTGAAAATATTTTTATATCGATACTACTTAAATGGGATCTCTATTGGGGATTCAATTAAGTATTGTAATTGCAATATTTTTATCATATAAATATATCGACAATATGAGGTACATTTTCTTTTTTTTAATAAGTTTTTTAGTTTCAGAATAAAATAGATTACAATTTTTACATAAGCCATACCACAGACAGAATTAAAAATGGTGTGGTAACATAAATTAACTACAAAGTCAGTGATTATCACAAACATTAAGGCATTGTATAAACATCTAATTTGTCCAAACTTAACAGAAGCCTGTAGAGTGTGGGCGTCAAAATAATAGTCTCTCCATTGTTATTTTTACTTTGACCTTGGCACTTCCATGTGTATAGTCAAATATTAAACTTGACAAATCAATGCCAAGTTGATTGTTTGTTAAGTATCTTTTTGTCAAATTTTCTTAAAAGCTTAAAAGCAAATATTGTATTATAAATTCTATTCTATTCTTAACCAATGAGATCATAGTTGTAAATGGCCTTTATAAACCACATCAGATAATTAATCCATTTCTAGGCTAGAAAAATATCGATATCATTATTATTTTTGTGCCGTGTGGTTCCCGGCACCAATAAAAAAAAAGAATAGGACCACTCCATCTCTTTCCCATGGATGTCGTAAAAGGCGACTAAGGGATAGGCTTACAAACTTGGGATTCTTTTTTAGGCGATAGGCTAGCAACCTGTCACTATTTGAATCTCAATTCTATCATTAAGCCAAATAGCTGAACGTGGCCTTTCAGTCTTTTCAAGACTGTTGGCTCTGTCTACCCCGTAAGGGATATAGACGTGATGTTATGTATGTATGTATGTATTATTATTTTTAATAAATTCTGTTACTATGCAAACATTATACCTACTCTTATCTTCCATCTTTTTTGGCTCAATTTCTCATCTTCCACTAGTGTCGTAAAAACAAACAAAATATAAAACCATATCCACAATTTTCAGCATTGAAGGTGAATACGTTCCATTGCCTGGAGACGAAGTGATATATCGTCTCTGCCCCATCCCCCCAAAGTTTGAGAAGAACCAAGCAGTTCACGTCCGGATCGTACACCTCACTCCCGAGAAACACGTGAAGTGGGACGAGCCCCCTCTGTAATTTTCTACGTAAAGAGCAACACAATATGGAGTATCTGGAAAACTTACAAAAACTGATCAGACTTATCCTAATGATATTCTTTTTCTTTTCTTTAACACGAGTATACAAGTGGTTGTATAAACTTGCAGAGTCCCCGTAAAAAATAATCTCAACCACAATTATTTTTTCATGTCAAGGTTTTAGTGGTGATCTTTACAGGCTCTTTAAAGTTGTCTGATAAATAAAATCAGATGGTTGATTACATTGTTATTTTACAACTTCAAAAAGAGTGGTATTATTGATACATGTGAAATATTTTAGACAATATAAAGAATAACTTCTGCATCAATTGAGTAAAGTATAAAAGACTACACTAATGAAACCCCATAAAGTAACAAAAAAACGAATTTTATATGAATTTAGGTTTAGAATATTAAAATAACTGGCATATGAAATAGACAAAATGTAGTCAACCTCATTACCCATTGAATTTTGCATTTAATCTTAAATCATGGGCACTCATAATTTTTACCTCTCAGGGAGCTATCATCAGTTATAATTATAAATACATAACAGGCATTAACCTCTGACTGTTTATTATTTAATAATGTTATTATCAGTCGCAACTGTGGAGGCTCAAGGTTGAAATCGGTAGTGCATATTTGACAAATAGGTACGTCATACATACCTTAACCTTGAAATACCAACCTTATTTTTATCTACATAGTCACTTTACATACATATACTTTTAATGTAGATGAACTCTATGTATTAGAATTATGTTTCTTTTATATGTAGATTGTAGCCACCATAATATCCATTTTCTTAGTATACTATGTGTATTGAACCATTCAAATCTTGAAATCAATATGACTAAAAGCCCTTATGTTGTTTCTGTTACAGAAAACTTTTCTTATCACATTATTTTCCTTTAAATGAAAAATGTTTTTCCTCATATTCACACTGCGTCAAACGATTAATAATTCGTGATTCGTGGTTTAACCATTTAACATAAACTTTTTGATCAGTTACTTGATCCAGACAAGTCAATTCGATTTTGTGAAAATAAAAATTCAGTTTGACGCTGTGTGTAAGTGCACCTTTATCAGTATTCAATGCATTGTCTCATGTGTGAATCAATGTCAAGGTTGTATATATTGATTGCATATTAAATCCAGTATTGTGAACAAAGTGAGAAGCCAACATGTGGTGCTAAATTTTAGAAGGTTTTACCATCACTTAGAGTTAACAGTATTGTTGTGTGGGTAATGGCTTCTTGCAATTGCAAAATTAGCTTTGTGTCATTTGATGAACAATAATTGGCTTAATTTTTAGGTGTTATGTTACTCCATTATGTACATGATACATAAAAGGAACTATATAATTCTTGCATCATGCTTCTTGCAATCCTGACTTACCCAATCCAGGATCCATGTTCAAAGGCATACCCTGGGCTCCTCTCCATAGTGGTGAGGATGCAACCGGGACTAAAGCCAGGACGAAGAAGAACATAACAGGAACTATTATTTTTATTATCCAACATGAACAAAATATTAAGCTGTATGTGTGAAACACACAAGTATTTCAATTTTTCGGGAAAGCATTCAATGCTTTATTTATGATAAAATTGAGTGACATTACTTATATCTATCTTAATATTGTGACGAGTTTTGTGTCAGCCTACCCTGTAGTTGTAGATAATAATTTAGCACAAATTATAACGAAGTGCCCGTTTGTGATAAAGAAAAGAACTTATTTTTATCAAGGTTTGAATTTTTTTATGCAATTCCGAATTGTAGCAATGAATTATGAGAATAATAAGTGTAACCCAGCATTCCGAAGCACTGCATTTTAACCGTTGGTGTGAAAACATTGATGTCCCTTTCTATTTCTGCTTTGATTGTGTTGCGATATTCTGTAGTTTTGATACAAACCCTATATTTTGTATCGTCCAAGAGTTACACGAGCGGTTGTGTCCCGTTGATTAAAAGATAATTCTTGTTTACCCGATCACGGGGTAGACACAGCCTTCTTTTTATTGGAGGCAGTACAGGACTTAATGTGATTGCCATACCGCTCGTGTATACGAACCCGTTTTAAATGTGTAATCAGTAAAGTTTAGCCATGCTTAATTTAGTTTGTAATAGCAGTATTAAGTTACTGGATAAATAAAACAATATGTGTAAGCAAATTTTTGTTTTATTAAAACTTATTCGACAGCCAACGAATCTCTTTTGACTCATTAATCATAATTTATAATTAGCTACGAGACAGCTATAAAAATGCATATTGATTACCGACTAAATGTTTAGTTATGAATGAACGTGACTGAAGGGAATTGAACTTCAGATTTTATCGATACCTTCTTCCGCTTACATAACTTTCGGTTAGCTAGTCAATCAGAGACGTGTCTTGACACTGAAGCTCCCTTGACGGATCATTACTTACATTGCAAAGATTTCCTTAACAGAGTATCTTAAAATTGGGCATCTAATCCTATAACCGTGGCACCAATATAAAAAAGTATAGGACCACTCCATCTCGTACCCATGGATGTTCTAAGAGACGACTAAGGAATAGGCTTACAAACTTGGGATTCATATTGATAATTTAAGCCGTTGGGCTAGCAACCTATTTGAATCTCAATTCTATTATAAAGCCAAACAGCTGAACGTGGCCTACCAGTCTCTTTAAGACTGTTGTCTCTGTCTACCCCGCAAGGGATATAGACGTGACTATATGAATGAATAATCCTATAACGCTATTCTTTTGTGATCTTGAGACTTATTGGGGTCCCAGTAAAACTACCGGCATTTTTCTTCCCAATAAACTTACTAGTAGGAATTAATAATACGATGTCAATTTTATTTTTATTCCATAGATGAGATGATATATACTTATGAAAATATTCGGTGTTAGGTGCAATTGTCCTTTTCAAAAAAATATTGTTCAGCATAGGAGTAGGCAAAATATTTAACATAAAACAAAAGTAAGTTGTACATAAATTTTATTTATAAAACCCAGTTGATATCTTCGATACAAAGGATACATATCATTTTAGCTGATAAAACGGTTAGAAATAGTTACAAATTTTAATCGAAATGCTAATAAGTATAAATTACCAATGGATATCGTAATTGGCTGTCAAAAAATGTGTTTTGTTGCTTTTTGTGAATTATAGCATACATTATTACATACGTTGCTATATTTTGAGAAAACATAAAACTCTCAACAAAAATATTAAACATACAAAATATTTATCTCTATACATAAAAACATACAAGTTACAATTTTCTTACTTAGTCTTTGCTTAAAGCTTAAAGTCTCGTGATTTATTATCTACATTCTCGTGGGGATTTACAAATCCAAGATTTGGTGTTACAAGTATTAAATTTTATTTCTTATATTTAAACATCAATGTCTATAGGAATTTAAAAATGGTATAGATAACTAGATATTAAATCTGATTAAACACAACAACTTACAAAAAAATCTAGATGTGATTATTCTAGAACTGGCATACTTTTACGGCGTACCTAACGTCGCGTTTTTACTTTTTATATTGGGCGGTAAAAGGATCAGGTAGTAGTTTTTCAAGTGCGCATAATAAGCCAATTACGCTAGCAATATTCCTGGCTATTTTATGCAATTATATGGTAAATTAACGATACCTATCACATGAACATTTGAGGAAAGAGCATAATATTTGTTAACCTATACGTAGTTAGAAGCCTATAGATAATTATACATTGTAAAAATCGGCATAACATTATTTAAAGTGATCGATCATACATAAAAATAATATACACAAAATATATATTTGTTAAGTTATATAAATTGTAAATAGTGTACTAAATAAGTGTTGTTTTATTACTAAGCAATACTTTATTCCTATCTAATTGCCCAGGATTTCAAATCACAACGCGGATTTAATGCTAAACATTAATAACATTGAGCCATCTCTACAGGAAGAACGATGATTCTCTCATACTATGATTGTACGCATAATTCCATGTTGAAATCCAAGAGTACGGAACCAGTCAGATGACCAAGTGTCAAGATAATTATATTAAATTTATGAGTAGGTAAAGCTGTTTAATGTAGAATTTTACAGTCTAAATGAGAGAGAAAGAAACGGATACTGTATTTTTAAAGCACATTAATATATTGGAATCAATAGGTATTTAACGCGACAACTTATAATTTTCGTACGTAACAACAATACAGGCTGTTATTTTGTTCTAAACATTCCGTTTTATCATGAAATTATGCGTACAAAAGCAACCCAAAAGGGTAAAAAACAATTCGTTGTATAAAAATGCAAGTTAAGAATGTTTGGGTAATAGAAATGCGGGTACATTTACAAAAGAGTTGCACGGTAAACACGGTTTCTAAAACAATCCCGTTCGTTGGCTTCACTCCTTGCCGTTTGTAATACCACCATTCTACGACAGAAAATAAAAGTTATTTGTGTTACATGAATGGTGACGTAAAAATAAACAACATGTTTATGTATAGCTTCTTGTATTTTTAATTTAGTTGCTTGTATCTCCAATATCAAATCCAAATTTAAACTTCCCAGAAAATTTGATGATTAGGTTATAAAGCTGTTATCCGCTGTCAAATTCATACTTGTCGCTCCTACGTCATAGTAATAAATCTGTCCTGCTGTCAATCTAATCAAGTTATTTTAAGTGTTTTGTGCCCGGCACATAAGTTGAACCAAGTGTCAAATTCTATTGTCATTTTTATATGTCGGGTGCAGTAAGTATTTTTTTATAACAATACCTCTTCCAACTGCGCGAGATGATAATGCCGCTTGCGCAACGCGGCCAGCCTCGCTCGCTCTGCGTCGAGCGCGCTCTCCAGCTCGAGCGAGCGCACTTTGCTCTCCATTTCCAGCCGCCGCGTCGCTGTCAGCGTCAAAGTGGACGTGTCTAACGCTTCTGTTGGAAAATTTAGGTTATAAATGAACATGCCTTGGTAGGAATACGAACTTCATGTGTATTGCAACATGATCCCAAAGTTTAATAATATTTCTTAAATTAATACAAACCAACTAGATCGATTAACTCAAAATGTGTCAAGGAAGGTCTCTATCTCTCATCCCTTATAGTACACTCACCCTGCTCGTGCACCAGCGCCGAGCCCGCGCGCACGGCGGCGACCACGGCGCCGGTGGCGGCGGCCACGGCGCGCGACGCGGCGGTGAGGCGCGCCAGCGCGGGCGCGGCGGGCGGCGCGCGCGCGCGGGACGCGGCCACGAGCTGCGCCGTGGCGCCCGCCACCTCGTGCGCCGCCGCCGACACGCCCTCCACGCGCCCCGCCGCGCCCACCGCCTCGTCGGCTGACGTGCTGCACACAATTACCATTTCATTCGCACATATTGTTGTATAGTTGGTACCTTTAGATGGCGTTAAGTATATACTATGTGCATACACACATTTGAGTGGCGACACTGCCAGTCGTCAGTAGTCGTAACATGGTTGATAAATTAGTGAAGGAGGCGATATATGTATGTCCATTACACCGACACTACGTATCAACTTTATTTTTCTGATTCACTTACACTAGAAGATAAAAATAAATGTATAATATAAAGAAATATATTCTCTGCCTACACATTCGAAAAAGACGTGTGATTTGCAGTGATAGCGGAAAGATGTGGTGGCTACTGAAAAAAGATGTTAATTTATGTGTAAACATATATACTTACACCAGCAACTTGGCAGCGAACACCACCGCCTTGGCCGCAGATATGAGCCCCTCGGACCACTGCGGGTTGCGGCGGTACATGCAGCGCCGCGCGCGCGGGTCGCCCAGCTCGCCCTGCAGCTGCCGCGACTCCTGCACCAGCAGCTTCACCGCCGCCATCAGCGTGGTGCACGCGTCCAGGATCTTGCCGTTCACCTCCAGCTTCACGCCGGAATCGGCGGCGCGGCTCGCTGCGAGCATTCCCTGCGAAAATATTTTATAAGTTTCATTATTTTTGAACCGATGCTTGTTTTAATTTGGTTCACAAAACTAATATTACTCGTACATAGAAGAATATATACAGCACATATACATACACTTTTGTATAAGCCTATAACGTGTATTACATTATAGGCTAATGCGAAAGTGTAGGATCTTCTCGATGTGGACATAATGCATGGTAAAAAAAGGAAAACGTGGTAAATTGGATAATAATAAAATAAAAAATTATTAAGTCAAGAAATTAACAATACTTAAGCTTTACGAGTATTCTCCTAACAGAGCCGGTCGATGCACTTGACAAAATGTGAACAATGATTATTGATAAAATTGGGTATTTAAGTTGAGTAATTATTGATACGAGTAGCTTTACGTCAAATTACAGACGGCCGTGTGCAAAGTAAATGAAGTATATTATATGAATTAGCTGTTAACCGCAGCTTCACCCAAGGGAAATTACTATTAAAAAAGTAGCATGTCTAACACTGACAACAAATCCTTAGCTCTTATCGGCCGATTCAAATACCTCTATCTGTTCCGCAGCCTGCTCTATCGCCCGGTCCATATCGGCAAGTTCGTCGTCGACGCTTCTCGAGCCGCTCGCCGCGACGTCCGCTCTCGTCGCGTGCTCGGACACTTCTGACAACAATATGCGGGTAGATTCGCACGCCGAAGGTTCTAGAACGCCAGTGGTGAGGGTTTCCAGGCATTGCTTCGTCGATGATAGCATCGTGCGGCATTCGGTGGTTAGCTCTGCGAAAAGGATTTAGTCAATTAATTGCATAAGGAATAGATGTTTTTGTAAAGATACAGTTTTTGTTAGCGACTTTGTCAACGTGGTTTCTCTATTTGCAATAAAAAGTAGTTATAGCATAATATCCTATGTTCTTCTACAGGGGCAACACTATATCTGTGCAAAATTACATCAAAATCGGTTAAGCGGTTTAAGCGTGAAAACGTAACAGACAGACAGACAAGAGTTCTTTCGCATTTTAAATATTAAGTAGGGATAGTTGGGAAGTAGGGATAAGTATTAACACGTCTAGATATGATACTGACTGTCAGACAGCTCGATGTCGGTGGACACGTTGCACACTTCAGTGACGTACGAGGAGAGCAAGGCGGCGTTGTGAGCGAGGGCGATGGCGCTGCGGGCCGTCGGCTCTTCGGAACCCTTCATCTGTCACAGATAAACAACATTGTTAAAGTCTTTTATATACAAATATTCGATATAAAACAAGCAGATAGCTTCTCTCTAGAAAGGCGAAGTTTCGAAGTTTGAATAATTCGAATAACCTTAATCAAACAGCTCAAAAAATTAAATTATTGTAATAAATTTCACTGTGAAATACTATTTAAAATCATATGGGTTTTGACTGGCTCTAACCGTAGACTTTGAACAGGGTTTTATTATTCTTTTTTTTTATAATAATACCTGCGAGTGTTTGGCTAAATCGTCGAGTGCGCGTGCTGCCACCTGTACGGCGAGTCGGCTCGACTCCTGCGCACTGCCTCTGTCGAGACTGGACAGCGCCTCTTGCGTCACCTCCACGCCCGCTTCGCCCGCACACTTCACAATATTCGCTCGTTCTATGATTAAATTTTTATAATTAAATATAAAAAATAAGTGCACCAGTTTATGTCATTGACGTAAAGTAAAATTGTAAAAAGTTTTTTTTTTTTGCTGTTAAGGTCCAATGAAAGTTATGAAATTACGAAGGCATTGTTTTAGATAGCAAAGCTGATCTGGCAGTAAAGAAATCAATGTGTGCTAGCAGATTTTTCCGCGTAGATTGTAATATTCTCTCTATTATCTATTTATTCTAATGGGATGTGCACTTACGAGTTTCCAACAGCCTTTGCGCGTCCTCCAGCTGCTTCTTCAAATTGCTCACGTCTGCTTCCAAAACAGAATTGTGCTGAAGTAGATCCTACAAGCACAACCCACGGTTATTAATACATACACTACATCTTCTATCTTGTAACGATCTTGTCATGAAAGCCCGTCAGCTTAGGATACTCTTTACTATTATTTTATTTAATTTTTGACTTATTTTTATTACTAGCTATATAGCCCACAACTTTGTTCGCCGAAAAAGTTCACTGAAAAAACTGGCCCTCCTGTATTGTATTGAGAAATTTTTGTATAATAGTTTTTAAGTTGGTACAAGCCCAACACAGCTGAGAAAACCACATTAAAATCGAAGCAATAGTTGTCGCGTGATGCGAAATATACACAAACTCAGACAAAAAGTTCTAAAAATCACATTTTGGCTTCTGCTGGTCTTCTACAGATCCCCCATATTGAGTTTTTGCTCATATTTTTCAAGGGCATATATCAGTCAGTTACTATTTCATTATATGTATGGAGGATAAACCGACTTCTAATGCATAACATCATGAGCCAAACTGGGCCCTACTCTTGCGTCCCGGTACATAGGTAAGAATAAATCGCTAAAAGTAACATGCTACTTTCAATTCTGGAAATTCATAGGAGAGAGAGTATGTGAATAAAAAGAAATGAGAGACAACAGGTAAGTTACTAAATCAACATAAGTACCTAGTCATACATAGTCTTAGTCTGTGAGCTCACCTGCAGTTCGCACTCGACTGTCATCCGCTCGCTCTCTGTATGTCCAAGGCGGGCTTCCATCAGCTAAAGAAGAAGCGGCCATGCGGGGAAGGAAAGAGAAAGATAGTGAACATGCATTCAACTCATGCTACGGAAGTCGAAGCATATGAGGACTGCCTCCCTCAAGCTAAAAGGTCAAAAGGCTGTTAGGAGGAACGTCATGCCCTCGAATAAAAACGTCCCGCTGTAATAGTAAATGCCCTTCAGGCAAACTATGTTCTCATAGTCCCAAAAAAAGAAGATAAAAGACGGCTTAGAGGAACTAAAAGATAGGTTGGCCTGATAGTTTGAGGACGGTAGTGGTACTTTTTTACAAGGGCATTAATAGGAGCAAGTGCTAATTAGCAGTAATCAGGGTTTCAATGCTATAATAAAGTGTGTGATCATCGTATATCAATGTTATGTTTCATGAGTACGAACCTAACCTAACCTATGGCAGGGTCGCCACGTCAGGTAGGTGATATTAACTAAAAGTATGATTCGTACACATGAATTAACATACAACTACAATGCTATATGTATTTATAAACAAAAAAGGTTCTAAGTGCTATAAATCTTTATGTTTAGGCTAAAGTTGGAAGTGAAGGTAGATACAACGCTAAAACGAGGTGCAGCATATCATTATAGGCTAAAACGTAAGTAAAGAATTTAAGATAGTTTAAATAATAATTAAAAAGTAAGTTATATACTTTCTCATTCTTTTTTATCGAAATAGGATAGAGTAAAGCGGTGTCATTTTATTTGATTGCGATAATTCTGAATTTTCACTTCGTCATTTCATAAATAATTTGTCATAATACTTGCTCATATTAAAATTGTAAATAACAAAAGAAATATACAGAAACAAAGTAGGACAAATGTAAAGTAAGAAAGAGTATAACTCGACAATATCTAGCAAAAACTGTGTGGAAATAAACAGATAAGGCAACTATATATACACGACACAAAAAACACACGGATCGCGAAAATTGGAACAATATCTAGATGCAACTTTAGTTATATTAAATTAATTTCGAAATAATATGTAGTTATAAATATTAAAAATCAATTAAAGTTTACACATATGACAAAGCACATAATAATGAACACAATAAACATTAAGAGAATGAACTACACAAACACACCTTCACCAAATTAATCACGTGTAACAAGTAACGCATCACAGTGAACATTAGTATCCCTAACCTGGCTGTTTTTGTCTTTTTCAGATAGCATCAGTTGCAAATCTTCCTTCTCTTTCAATTTCGTCGTTAATAAACTTTCTAATTCAGCTCTTAATTGTGTCAAATTTTCATTAAGATTAGCAATAGTGGTGTCCTTTTCGTTTATTTCCTGGGTATGAGCACATTGAATAACTTTGATTTCTTCATCTTTATCGTTTTTTATTTGTTGGCATTCTTCTCTCAATGATTTTATTTCCTCATTTAAGTTTTCTACAATTTTTTTGCTCTCTCGCTCGGTATCATTTTGAACTGATTGCAGCTGCTCAAATTTCTCTTCGAATTCCTTTAATTTACTTTCGTAAACCTAGCAAAGAATGTTAATATATAAATAATGTTAGTATATTAAAAACAGCAAAATACACAAATGGTTATAAAGAATAAAAAAACAAACCAATTGCTGAGAGGCGAAATCGCTGACGACTTTTTCTTTGGCTAAAACTAATTCTGACTTTTCTTGAGATAATTTCGTTACTTCATCATGGAGACTTCTCAGTTCCTGGTTTTTTAGAGTAAGGTTATCATCACTCCGCTGAACAATCATGGCATGTTCTTCTTCTAAACTCAACAACTCATTTTTGCCAATTTCTAACTCGGCTTGTGTTTCTTTTAACTCGTCCTGTAGTCGGTCAACATCTTCCGTAAGTTTCTGCACTTGAACATTCAATGAAATTACTTGCTCGTCTTTGTTTTCAATCATACTTTTTAAATTATTTATAAGTTCATCTTTACATTCAACAATATTCTCTATTTTATCTTTTAGAATTGTTATTTCGTATTTATAGTCCTTTTCTACCTTTTCGAACTCCTGTTTTTGTGTTTCTTCGCGTGTCCGGTTATCTTTGAGTTGCGAGTTAAGATTTTCGATTTCTTCAGTTTGCTTTGCTAATTTATCTTCAAGTTCACTTATTGTCCTCAACAAATATTCACTTTTAGATTTTTCCTCATTACCTATTTCTGTGTTTTCTTCCAACAGTTTACGTAACTCTAAAATCTCCTGATGTTTATCTTCTACTTGTTTAGTGAGTTTTGTGTAACGATCATCACTTTCTTCTAACAAGTTACGTATTTTTAAAATTTCAATATCTTTTTCTTCCATCTCATTATTTAATTTCATTTGGAGATCTTCATAAGATGCTTGACTATTTTTTATCGTTTCTTCCAATTTAATTTTATAATCTTCAATAACTCTGAGATCTAAATTCCTAGTGTCGGTTAATTCAACTACTTTTCCTTCAAGATATGTTATCATTTCAGTCTTTTCTTTAATTCCTTCATCGTATCTTTGTTTGGTAATTTCCAATTCACTTTCTAATATTTCAAGATTTTGTAAAGCTTCTTTAATTTCATTTTCTTTTTCATCAAGCTTTTCTTCAAAATCTCGTTTCTGTATTATAAGATCCTCGTTGATTTTGTCATATTTTACTACAAAATCAGAATCAGAATTTATCAGTTTTTGTTGCAAGTACTGTAATTCTTCGTGCAATTTGTTCATGCAAGCCAACTGTTCCTAATAAAACACCAATGCATTATCAAAGCAAGTTATTTACAACCTACACAAAGATCAATGAGATTTGTTAACACATGTAACTTTCATATAAACAATATGGATTTTAGACCATTAAAAGTTTCATGCAAATTTACCATGGTTAATTTTAAATTACACAAACGAGTCAAATAGTGTATATACAAAACCTACGCTATGCTTATAATGACATCATGCAAATAATAAGTTGACGTAATACAAACCTCCTTTTCCTGTTGATACTGCTGCGTCAGCTCCGCCATCTGTTTCAGGGCTGCTTCTTTCTCTTCAACTACCTTTTTATACTCATCACCACTCTTTTCCCTAAGACCTACTAATTCTTCCTTAACTTTAACTAATTCACTTTCTCTCTCATCTTTCTCCTTAATTATAGCTTCTAAAGTATCTTTCGTCTCTTTCAGTTCGTTAGTGACTGTCGTTAATTTTTCTGCTTGTTCAGCAGCGGCTGTTTTGTGTTCTATTTCTAATGCCTCTATTGAAGCCTTTAACGTTTCTAATTCTACTTCTTTCTGCCTAGCATTCTCAATCTCTGAGCGAAGATTTGATATTTCATTTTTGTATGCTTCTATTTCTTCGCTGGACGATGCACTTTGCTGTAATAGTTCTACATCCCTAGGAAGGAAAAATAAGTATATCATTTAATCACATAAATCAAGTTAAGTACAGAATTGCCACTTTTACAAGTTACACTGATGTGCCTGCACAGTAGTCTTAACCCGCAAACTGAACTGTTCTACATTATGAGCAAGATAGCAGGAGACTTTTTGTTTTTGTATACAAAGTTATATGTATTTGTAATACATTCTTTATTTTATTGATTTTTCATTCGGTTTGATTCGGCGGATTGTAAAATTGGTACTGTGCATCCCGGAATTCTTGGGTATACTAATTTACCCGATGCTATAGTACTGTTGTTATTTAAAAATCTTCTCGTACTTACTTTAGTTTATCGTTCAGCTGTTGTTGTAGCGCCATTTTAGCGCTCTCATGTTGCGCGGCCGCTGCTCGTAAACTAGCCGCCATTTTGTCTACTTCTGCTTTCTAAAACAAAAATTATGAGACAAATGAGACGACTTCTAGACTGATTGTAAGAAGATTAAAATTAAGTGAAACAATTTATTTCTTAAAGTATAAGTATTTTATAGTATGCAGATATTTCAGTAAGTGAAATTATAAACCAGTTGCCTTTTCATATTTTACTAGAGCAGAAATTACTCTGAATGAAAATAAGTTTTGGAAGCCTTACATACATAAATCTCGCCTCTTTCCCGGAGGGGTAAGCAGAGCCTACATCTATCCACTTGCTCGCTTCATCCACATCATAACTCTCTTCATGCAAACTCGTCGGTTTCAGATACTCTTGACCTGACCTCTTGCCAGAACATTTCCGATTTGATCAAGAACGTTCGTCTTCTCTCTATACCAGTCCCATTCACACTCCCTTCAAATATTTATTTGCTTAGCCAACTTACTTTCATTTATCCTCTCGACATGACCAAACAATCTAAGCATTCCATTTTCCATTCCTGTTACCAAGCCTTCGATGTCAAAAATGATCTGTGAAATTCTAGTCTAGAAATTTGTGTTAGCAATTTCATTTTATTTGTATACAAACCTGCCTGATCAAAGTGATATGTTCTTCTCGTAACTGTGTGTATGCTCCTTTTAACTTTTGGAATTTTTCGTCGGTCACTTTCGCCTTTTGTTCCGTTTCCGTCAATTTCTCTGTGAATTCAATAAAATTACATACATAAATCACGTCTTTATCCCTTATGGGATGGACAGAGCCAACAGTATTTGGTCTTACAAAAGGGCCACGTTCTGCTGTATGACTTAATGATGGAATAGGGTACCGGACAATTTTTCAGATTGTGTTTAAAAATAATCTTTATTTATTTATATATCCATAAAAAATATTATTTTAAAAAAATAAATCTTTTGGAGTATTTAAAAACGTCAAAAACGTAATTTATTTAAAATTGCCGCGAAAACAGCACTTTACGTCAATTCACATCGCGTGACGTCAAATGTTTGAAAAACAAACTACAAGCCATATTACAAGTGATCAGTGCTTGGATAATTTAAGTATTTTCTCGCAGATCTAGAAACATGCAAAACCCATAAATATCTTACCTTTAAAATCATAGAAAAAAAACATATGTGAAAATAACTTTGTAAACAATGAAACTAGTTTTAGGTTATGTTTTCGTTTGTAATTTCTTCAATCATTTCTGTTGTTAAGATAAACAAAAAGAGGTTGAAATACATATACAAATGTTTTCACGTTGCTAAATTCAGCAAAATAAAAGTGGCAAAGGAACTGCCGACCATGAAAATATCAATGTTTTGGGAGATTTCTATTGTCGGTTTGTAACCTTGTTCCATGATTTAAAGCTTGATAGGCGGCTTCAAGCACTTGCGACAACTTCTGTTATGAGTAAAGTCCTTCAATTCGTAACTAATTACGATTAAATATTTTTAGAAAAATGCAAATAAATCGTAGAATAACTCGAAATAACATACAAAGCAGTGTTGTTTACTTATCACTTATGACGTATGACGTCACCCACTGTGATTGGTGTTTGGGTTCTTACGCTGCACAGATAAAAAATATTGGATTTTTGCAACTTTATTTATTGATTTAAAATTATAAATCATTGTTATTTCTTAAAAATCTTTATTAAGTGATGTTCTTGTATAACAAACTTTATTTTAAAACACAACTTAGATTTTTTTTCGATTACTGTCCGGTACCCTATTGAGATTCAAATAGAGGCAGGTTGTTAGCCTATCGCTTAAAAGAAAAATTCCCAACTTTATTAGCCTTTCCCTTTATTGACTTTTACGATCTATGCGGGAAGAGAAGCAGCTGGCACACATATCTAATAAATGCATATTTTTTTTCCATTTTTCAATTATATTTTTTTGTGTGTGCATTGTTCATCAGCTAAGCTAATACTTTGTAACCAAAGTTGTGATCCAAAGACAAATAGGTACCATAGATATCAGATATCTAGATACCACAAGACACAAAAAGAAAAGACTCGTAACATTATTACTTACGTTGCATTTCTGGAGTCTGCGCTGATAGAATTTCAGCCTTCTGTCGCTCCTCTTCCAATTCGTGCTGCAAGATTTAAGGAAATCTTAATATATAAGACACTATTATATACATATATAGATAGACTGGCTAACATAAAAACTTGTAGCGGGAGCGATGATTCGGCTCGACTGCCACCAAAGGGAAGATCTTCCGCCAGGCTAGGTGTTATGCCTGGGGAACCGCGGCTCCAACGATAGTGTCGGAGGTTGTATATATAGCTCCAATTCGTGAAATCTTTGGAATCGCGATTTAGTTTCTCCGCTGCTATTGGTTGAGCGCGTCAATTTCTTCGCGATGATTGACAGTTGTTGTGAGATTGGATGTTGTGACGAGTGGCGTAGAGCTGTCGCCACAAACTGTATAGAAAAATTTCTCCTCCCATCCCTCTAAGAGAGTATAACAGGAGATCTATTTTATTGAGATTGGCAATGAATTAGTCACCCAGATTTAATTTTACATAAGTACAGAGTACAGAACGACGAACGAAGTCGCACACCATGAGCCCGCAACTTAACATAACATATAATCACATCTATATCCCTTGCGAGGTAGATAGAGCGAAAAGGCATCAAAAGAATGAAAGGCCACGTTCAGCTTTGCAGCAGTGTTTGGCTTATTGATAGAATTGAACTGCTACTACCAGCTTCTTTATTTTAATTATAAGGAAATAAAAAAAAATATAAAAAAAAAACTAGTAAATACCTTCACGCCATGTAGCTGCGTCTCCAACTGAGTACAATGCTCCCGCATGGACCCCAGCATGGTGTTGCGTTCTTCCACCATCTGCGTCCTCTCAGACCTGGAGACAAAACCGAATACAGTATTACCAGCTTTAATAAGTTACACCGATGTAAGTACCTGCGCAGGAGTCAAATTTAATTTGGACTCATTTTGTCCTGTCTGTGTCTGTCTGTTATGTAACTGTCCGCCATTATTAGCTAGATAGCAGGAGACTTTTTGTTTTTAAATTTGAAGTTTAATATGCTTGTAATAAGGTCGTTATTTTCTTTCGTTTTGCTTCGTAATGTTACCGATGCTACTCATAAAAGTGGAAGTACAGTTAGTTGGCAACTGTAGTAATATTGACCTCAATCTCTTGAGTTCGTTCTGCAGATGTTCAATGAGTTTGTCGCGCTCCACGACGGGGTCCGGCTGCGGGGACGGCGACGCGCGACTCTCGAAAGCGTCCAAATGATCGGGGGTCGTTGCCTGAAAGTTTAAAAAAATACTTAACTAGCTTTCACTTGCGCAAACCTACGAAAAGAATACAGGTTTTTCGAAATTCCACGGGAATTATAGTTTTTACCGGAATGAAAAGTTATGTCCTTCTCCAGACTCTTAAATCATATATACCTATGCAATATTTCAAGAAAATTGGTTCGGTGAAGGGGTTACAAACAACCAAACATACTTTCGCTTTTATAATATTAGTTGGAATATACCTACCTACACACGTCGATAAATATCTAGAAGGAAATACTTCTTTCTTCAGACTTTAGGGGCATATTGAGTGATAGTCAGGTGGTTTGACAATAGTGCACGACTGCCAAATATAAAACGACCTGTTTAAAAGATGTATAATAGTAGAACCATAAACGAGACTAACTAGCGTTGGGTTTTGCTTATGGCAAGCAATATGGCGAGGTATGCTATATTTCTGGGCAAACCATAAAAGACTTATGGACAAGCTTTCATCACAAAATACTGGGAATTCTTTTTAAAGTGATGGGTTAAGAAAGTTGCTACAAATGTAGGAAAGCCGATCCCGGGCTCTAAAGCAAGGCGAAGGGAACAATAAATGGGAATGCGCAAAGATAACAGAGAGAGGGTTAAGAGAATGCTAAACCTGTCACTCTGAATCATCACCAGATTTTCCATCTATACGTGATCTCTGAATCTAGTGACTATTGGCTCTGACTACCACGTGATAAATAAGGACGCACCTGACTGATGGTATCCGAAGTATCGATGAGCGCGCCCACAGCGTCCACTTCGTCGGGAGCAGGCTCTGGTATGGACACCACAGGCGCGACGTAAGTGCCGAAGTCGCTCTGTCAAAACAAAACATATCCATAATATTAATATTATAAAGAGACATGATTCGTATTTTATTTTTCTTTTCTGTTATTGTGGTTCGTAGTTCTATTGAAAGGCTTTTTGAAGATATGGCTAAGGTAAAAGAATTTGGGATTCTTCTTTTAGGCGATGGGCTAACAATTTGCAACATCATCATATTCAAATAATATCAATTCCATCTTTAAGCAATACAGTTGAACATAAAGACTTTCTAAGACTGTTGTCTCTGTCTATCCCGTAAGAGGTTAAAAGTCATTATATGAATATACGAAACATCAAAGATAATAAATTAAAAATAAGCTGTCATTTAATAGTAAATGTTTCTTTTTTGCTCAAGAAGAACGTCTGTCATTTTTTAACTGACTTCAAAAAAGGAGGAGTTTCTGAATTCGACCGTATTTTTTATTTAGGTACCTACCTGTAGTAAAAAGTTTGGCGGATTTGATGGCAACACCGGCAATGTGAGGAGGTTCCTGTAGTATTGCAAACTGCTCGCGTGCTTGTAGAACGAGCTCAGTTTCTTAAACTGCTGTCTAAACCTGGTGAATGAGGATTACAGTTAATTATAAGAAACGTTTCCAACAAACATATTAAAATCGGCGAAAGTTGTTATCCAAATAATAAATAATGAGAATAAACTATTAATCTTTTATTGATAAATGCCGTGTGGTTTCCGGCATCAATAAAAAAAACGAATAGGACCACTCCGTCACATACCCATGGATGTCGTAAACGGCGACTAAAATGCTTATAGAGTTAATTTTTAATTTGACGCGGCGTATATTTAACGTTCTATAGAACTATTTCTACAATTTTCTCTAATTTTAAGAGGTTTTCGGCTATGGTTTTATTACTTATCTGAGCTCCCGTTATGAGAGCTGTTATACTTCACACGTTGTTTGTTTGTTTGTAATATCTTTATTGCATAGAAATTTATACAGTAACAAGAAAATAGTAAGAGTACATAGTTATAAAAGAAACCAATCAATTGTTATAGTCCCGGCACCAATACAAAAAAGAATAGGACCACTACATCTCTTCCCCACGGATGTCGTAAAAGGCGACTAAGGGATAGGCTAACAAACTTGGGGTTCTTTTTAGGCGATGGGCTAGCAACCTGTCACTATTTAAATCTCAATTGTATTATTGAGCCAAATAGCTGACCGTGGCCAATCAGTTTTTTCAAGACTGTTGGCTACTACCCCACAAGGGATATAGACGTGATCATATGTATATATCACTACATAGTATAAAACAAAGTCGCTATTTTAGTCTGTTTGTCTGTATGCTTAAATCTTTAAAATTACGCAACGGATTTTGATGCGGTTTTTTGTAACAGGTAGAGTGATTCAAGAGGAAGGTTTTTATGTATAATTTTTTCCGAATTTTGCACCCGTGCGAAGCCGGTGCGGGTCGCTAGTATGTAATATTATGCACTTGTTACAATTAATTAATCGTCACCTCTCGCGGTGCCCCACCAGCGTGTCGGCCGGCAAGGCGGCGTGCAGCCGGAACAGCAGCCGCACGTTGCAGTCGTAGATGTGCGAGGAGTCCTGCTCTGTCTACCCCACAAGGGATATAGACGTGACCACATGTATGTATGCACTTGTTATAATTAAATAAATCGTCACCTCTCGCGGTGCCCCACCAGCGTGTCGGCCGGCAAGGCGGCGTGCAGCCGGAACAGCAGGCGCACGTTGCAGTCGTAGATGTGCGAGGAGTCCTGCTCTGTCTACCCCACAAGGGATATAGACGTGACCACATGTATGTATGCACTTGTTATAATTAAATAAATCGTCACCTCTCGCGGTGCCCCACCAGCGTGTCGGCCGGCAAGGCGGCGTGCAGCCGGAACAGCAGGCGCACGTTGCAGTCGTAGATGTGCGAGGAGTCCTGCTCTGTCTACCCCACAAGGGATATAGACGTGACCACATGTATGTATGCACTTGTTATAATTAAATAAATCGTCACCTCTCGCGGTGCCCCACCAGCGTGTCGGCCGGCAAGGCGGCGTGCAGCCGGAACAGCAGGCGCACGTTGCAGTCGTAGATGTGCGAGGAGTCCTGCTCTGTCTACCCCACAAGGGATATAGACGTGACCACATGTATGTATGCACTTGTTATAATTAAATAAATCGTCACCTCTCGCGGTGCCCCACCAGCGTGTCGGCCGGCAAGGCGGCGTGCAGCCGGAACAGCAGGCGCACGTTGCAGTCGTAGATGTGCGAGGAGTCCTGCTCTGTCTACCCCACAAGGGATATAGACGTGACCACATGTATGTATGCACTTGTTATAATTAAATAAATCGTCACCTCTCGCGGTGCCCCACCAGCGTGTCGGCCGGCAAGGCGGCGTGCAGCCGGAACAGCAGGCGCACGTTGCAGTCGTAGATGTGCGAGGAGTCCTGCTCTGTCTACCCCACAAGGGATATAGACGTGACCACATGTATGTATGCACTTGTTATAATTAAATAAATCGTCACCTCTCGCGGTGCCCCACCAGCGTGTCGGCCGGCAAGGCGGCGTGCAGCCGGAACAGCAGGCGCACGTTGCAGTCGTAGATGTGCGAGGAGTCCTGCTCTGTCTACCCCGCAAGGGATATAGACGTGACCACATGTATGTATGCACTTGTTATAATTAATTAATCGTCACCTCTCGCGGTGCCCCACCAGCGTGTCGGCCGGCAAGGCGGCGTGCAGCCGGAACAGCAGGCGCACGTTGCAGTCGTAGATGTGCGAGGAGTCCTGCTCTGTCTACCCCGCAAGGGATATAGACGTGACCACATGTATGTATGCAC
Source organism: Amyelois transitella (assembly GCF_032362555.1). NCBI lineage: Eukaryota > Metazoa > Arthropoda > Insecta > Lepidoptera > Pyralidae > Amyelois > Amyelois transitella. The sequence continues at coordinate 3,055,197 of NC_083516.1, read as the reverse complement.
TTGTTATAATTAATTAATCGTCACCTCTCGCGGTGCCCCACCAGCGTGTCGGCCGGCAAGGCGGCGTGCAGCCGGAACAGCAGGCGCACGTTGCAGTCGTAGATGTGCGAGGAGTCCTGCTCTGTCTACCCCGCAAGGGATATAGACGTGACCACATGTATGTATGCACTTGTTATAATTAATTAATCGTCACCTCTCGCGGTGCCCCACCAGCGTGTCGGCCGGCAAGGCGGCGTGCAGCCGGAACAGCAGGCGCACGTTGCAGTCGTAGATGTGCGAGGAGTCCTGCTCTGTCTACCCCGCAAGGGATATAGACGTGACCACATGTATGTATGCACTTGTTATAATTAATTAATCGTCACCTCTCGCGGTGCCCCACCAGCGTGTCGGCCGGCAAGGCGGCGTGCAGCCGGAACAGCAGGCGCACGTTGCAGTCGTAGATGTGCGAGGAGTCCTGCTCTGTCTACCCCGCAAGGGATATAGACGTGACCACATGTATGTATGCACTTGTTATAATTAATTAATCGTCACCTCTCGCGGTGCCCCACCAGCGTGTCGGCCGGCAAGGCGGCGTGCAGCCGGAACAGCAGGCGCACGTTGCAGTCGTAGATGTGCGAGGAGTCCTGCTCTGTCTACCCCGCAAGGGATATAGACGTGACCACATGTATGTATGCACTTGTTATAATTAATTAATCGTCACCTCTCGCGGTGCCCCACCAGCGTGTCGGCCGGCAAGGCGGCGTGCAGCCGGAACAGCAGGCGCACGTTGCAGTCGTAGATGTGCGAGGAGTCCTGCGCGCACGGAATGAGCGCCGCCAGCCGGCACTGGCCGCTCGCGGTCATGGAGTTGGCGCGCGCGTTGCCCAGGCTGTCGAATACTGGAATTTGCACGGTCACAACCGATTTTGATCACGATACCGTAGAGATTCAGGGCATAAATGATGTGTGGAGTTGATTATGACAATAAATGGATCTCTTTTCAATATTTAAATCTGACATTACGCAAAATTGAACCTTTTTTATAGTCTCAAAAATGCTTAAATTTTAATTAAAAGTACGCTAAAAATATAGCCATCTTCACTTGCATGAACCTAACATCAAAAAATGTTTAGTATCACTAGCAAATGGAAATTTCATGGATGAATCAACTTACCTGATGCTTGTAATGTCAATATTTCATCCATATAATCGAACAACTCGACGCATAATTGAAAACTGTAACAAAAAATAAATACTTTTTTTATAAACATTTGTAATAGAAAACAAAAGGATGAGAGAGATGGAAAGAGTGATTTCATGGAAAGGGACTAAAGTGCGTTACATAAAGGAAAAACGGATACTTACCTTACAAAAACTAATGTACAATAGTTAAGCGGGTCGAGGAACGAACGTTGATTATCTTCTTTAAGGCGATGTGCTAGCAACCTGTCAAAATCCATCTTAAAATTGTTTTAATCCCATCATGCTGTACTTTCAGTCCTGTCAAGACTATTATTGGCTCTGTAAAAAGCAAACGCGAGAACACCATACTCCTCCCATGATTCTGCTTGTATAACAGAAAGGTTGATAGAGGGATACTGTTGGCTCTATATACCACATATGCCAATTGCACACGGGGGCAGAACAGTAGAACAGAACAGTTTAGAAATACAGTTTTTGTTTAAATATGGAACAGATTGAAGATGTATAAAGACGTGATTAAATGTAATGTGTCTCACTAGTTATTAACGTCGTTCTCGGCAATGGCGTCCAATTCGTCGGCGGTTAGCTGCATGTTGCCTGGAAAACGGGGGTTTCTCGCGTGGAACTTCAACTTGCAGACTAAGAGGTTGCAGTACAGGTTCACTAGCTTGCCGTAACCTTCACGGAGGTGGACCTACAAATTTTATAAAATAACGTTAACGATGCGTTTTTGATAGCTGCCAAACAATGAGTACATACTTTAAATAACACCACAAAAGTTTAAAAGTAGACAATGTATCTACAGTTAAAACTTGTAAGCGTAGTGATGGCCGTGCCAGTAAAATTAGTAGGAAAATTTGCATTGGCACGGCGCATCAGAATAGTAAATAGAAACAAATAATGTTGTTGTGGAAAAAGGCACAACAGCTTGTGGGTCACGCGACAGAACTCACAGATGGTAGCCACTCACCCACAGCCGGCCAAGGTTCTCGATCATGCTGATGTGCCGCTGCGAGCCATCGAGACAGGCGGGGTGCCCCTCGCGCAACAGTTTGTGGGTCACGCGACAGAACTCATAGATGGTAGCCACTCACCCACAGCCGGCCAAGGTTCTCGATCATGCTGATGTGCCGCTGCGAGTCATCGAGACAGGCGGGGTGCCCCTCGCGCAACAGTTTGTGGGTCACGCGACAGAACTCACAGATGGTAGCCACACACCCACAGCCGGCCAAGGTTCTCGATCATGCTGATGTGCCGCTGCGAGTCATCGAGACAGGCGGGGTGCCCCTCGCGCAACAGTTTGTGGGTCACGTGACAGAACTCGCAGATGGTAGCCACTCACCCACAGCCGGCCAAGGTTCTCGATCATGCTGATGTGCCGCTGCGAGTCATCGAGACAGGCGGGGTGCCCCTCGCGCAACAGTTTGTGGGTCACGCGACAGAATTCACAGATGGTAGCCACTCACCCACAGCCGGCCAAGGTTCTCGATCATGCTGATGTGCCGCTGCGAGTCATCGAGACAGGCGGGGTGCCCCTCGCGCAACAGTTTGTGGGTCACGAGACAGAACTCGCAGATGGTAGCCACTCACCCACAGCCGGCCAAGGTTCTCGATCATGCTGATGTGCCGCTGCGAGTCATCGAGACAGGCGGGGTGCCCCTCGCGCAACAGTTTGTGGGTCACGCGACAGAACTCGCAGATGGTAGCCACTCACCCACAGCCGGCCAAGGTTCTCGATCATGCTGATGTGCCGCTGCGAGTCATCGAGACAGGCGGGGTGCCCCTCGCGCAACAGTTTGTGGGTCACGCGACAGAACTCACAGATGGTAGCCACTCACCCACAGCCGGCCAAGGTTCTCGATCATGCTGATGTGCCGCTGCGAGTCATCGAGACAGGCGGGGTGCCCCTCGCGCAACAGTTTGTGGGTCACGCGACAGAACTCACAGATGGTAGCCACTCACCCACAGCCGGCCAAGGTTCTCGATCATGCTGATGTGCCGCTGCGAGTCATCGAGACAGGCGGGGTGCCCCTCGCGCAACAGTTTGTGGGTCACGCGACAGAACTCACAGATGGTAGCCACTCACCCACAGCCGGCCAAGGTTCTCGATCATGCTGATGTGCCGCTGCGAGTCATCGAGACAGGCGGGGTGCCCCTCGCGCAACAGTTTGTGGGTCACGCGACAGAACTCACAGATGGTAGCCACTCACCCACAGCCGGCCAAGGTTCTCGATCATGCTGATGTGCCGCTGCGAGTCATCGAGACAGGCGGGGTGCCCCTCGCGCAACAGTTTGTGGGTCACGTGACAGAACTTCCAAGCCACGATTCTGTTCTCTTGTAGCGGCTGACGGATCGCCACCATCTGTAATCATTGAATAAAAATTAAAAAATGATTTATGAATTGTTATTAATACTAGCCGAAAACATCAGCCATGGAATTATTACAGAGATACAAGAGGAATGCATACATTTCATAGAAAAGTAAACAAGGTCCTCTTGACGCGAGCGAAAGCTGTTTTATTTTTTTATAAAATTAAAAAGTAAATTAATCACATCTTACCCAGTAAGTGATGGCGCTTTGCTCCTGGAATGTTCCGATGATCGCGCTCCGAACATGTTTCTCCTTCACCGGCGTTTCCGCTGAGTTGATCGCCTTCTGGATGGCAAGCGCCTGTGAGAGAAATTTATGATTAAATGCAATTTCTATTCAATATTTATCTTTGTTTTAATTAAGCTATTATACAAGCTATATAATGTAAGTAGATACACCCTAGTTAAGTTTTAAATGATTTACGAATTAATGAGGTTTCTGATATTATTACTGTTATATACCCTGCAGTTTTTTCGATACTGTTGGCTTTGACTACCCCGTACGGGATAAAGACATGATTATACGTATGTATGTTATAAATATGAAAATAAAGAAATAAATAGTGAAGATATTTATTCTGTTAGCAGGTAATAAATAAATCTAAGGGTGTGTTTCCATTAAAGCACGAATGACCGAGGTGTTTCCATTGAAGCGGATGATGAGAAAGTTCAGTAAATGGCAGAAGCAGGCTGAGCCAAACGAGGCTATCTCGTTCAATAAACGTGTTGGAGCCGAGTCAACTTGTGCGTGCAGTGGAAGAGCGAAGCTTTGAACCATGTTGTGTCTTGAAAAACATACATACATATGGTCACGTCTATATCCCTTGCGGGGTAGATAAAGCCAACAGTCTTGAAAGACTGAATGGCCACGCTCGGCTATTTGGCTAAATGAAAGAATTGAGATTCAAATAGTGACAGGTTGCTAGCCCATCGCCTAAAAAAGAATCCGAAGTTGGTAAGCCTATCCCTCAGACGCCTTTTACAACATCCATGGGAAAGAGATGGAGTGGTCCTATTCTTTTTTGTATTGGTGCCGGGAATTTGCCACACGGCACTACACGTTTGAACAACATATGTAGGTATATAAAAAAATTTAATTTTTCCCTAAAGCGAAGTTGAAATGTGTAGTTTTGGTAATGTCAATTGATTTAAATCTCAGCTCCGCTTCAATGCGAACTCAACCTAATCCAAACATCGCGCCAGATGGTTTGCCCCGCTTCGCAAACTGCTTTGCACCTGGCTTTATTTTTTCGAGCTAAATGTATCGGAATAAATTTCTAGCTTCCTTCCATCGTATACAAGTTGCATTTTTACTACGCTTTTTTAAACGGTAGGGTACCACTGAAGTATTATTTTGAAAATATTTAATGGTTGACTGCCTGTCTCCTTAGGATGCGTTTGATGGTGAAATCTAATGAATAAAAAACATTCTGTGGTCAAATCATGCAAAAAACAGATCTACGTTTGGGTCGGGCCTGGGATTGGTTAGTACTTAATGACATCAACTTTCAAGTAAGTACTTTCTTCACAATACTCTCACTCAGACTACACTTAGAGAGGATTTCCCAAAATATCCACAGGAACGGGAATCAACGGGGTTTTCTATACATATAGGTACGTTGGCGTTCTCAAGTTCTATACATGTATAATTTATATTATTACGCAAGTACAGAGTATAAGACATAACACAGCTTGCTGAGAAGTACGCCTATATAAGTATAACGCCGCAACAGAGGAATTTCGACAATAAACATAATACATAATACGGTACAGGATAAAATCTACAGATGATTTCGAAAATTGAAACGCCTCACTGGGTCAATAACAAACCACCCACAACGAACTCGCGGGTGTTAACTCAAGGGGCTCCCGGGTACCCCGCTACCCTAACCTCCGGGCTACCCGCCCGTACCCGCCTGGCTACTAGCATTGCGTCGATGGGTGGTATGGCAAGATGGCGACGCGCGCCTATATCTACATCCCTCCAATGTAGCCAACCACACATTATAAACTGTAGTTCTACAACTACTTCTTCAAGGACTCTATGTTCGATACATAAATAGATTTTACGTTTATTTATGGCTACAAACACACACATGTATAAAGTCTTATAATTCAACTGAAAACAATCAAAAAGGTAGAAGGCATATATAATATGAGATGCATGCATGTGCTGCAGCATGCCATATAGTTTTCAGTCTTGATATTGGAAACCTACAGCTTTTTCGGCATTGTCTAATTTACCTGTAAACAAAAGACGAAGGATTTCATGAGAAGTATCCAAAAAAGTTCATTCCGTCTAGGATGTTGAATTTTTTTATCTCTAATGATCCCAGCGGCTCGAAAAGCGATACTTCAGTTTTCAAAAGAGACATTTACTATTTGCTACAATATATTTAAGATCTGGTCAAAATTTTATTATGAATTGTGGTTGGCAACACTGCGCAGCACCCCTTACCGCCTCGCTAGTACCCTGGCGGCTACCTCGCGGGACGGACGCAATATTGTACAAGCAATGGACGACACTTTAATCGCAGCGGTGTACAGGAGGGAGCCGCTGTGGGATCCGGCCCACAAGTTGCACAGACACGTGAACGTCCTGAAGAGCTTGTGGGAAGAAGTGGCCGAGGAAACGGGCAGAGATGGTGAGTCGTTTGTTATCTTGCCGATGTCACGTATCTACTTGAATATGCAACATGGGTATAATCTGTGCCAGTTGACGACGAGTAGATATGTAACTTTAGCTTTAAATTCAAGGGAAATCCAAATTACTCAATGTCCACTACACAGTAAATACATAGTTTATTGTTATGCTACGACACTGCCGTTGACGTCGTAGGGTTTTACCTAATCCACAGAATTTGTAAATTATAGAACCTCCTCCTCCGTTATTCAATCACACCAAAAGAGAACGTTAGTATAAATAAACAATATTTTTTCCAGTCAAAATCATAAAGACCCGATGGAAAAACCTGAGAGCGTATTACGTAAAGGAGTGCCAGAAGATTCCGAAATCAAAAAACGGGATCAGAATAGAAAACTTCACAAGTACATGGCAGTACTTCCAACCACTGAACTTTCTGGGAACGTCATTTTCAAACGTAGACAAACCGATTCTTGACGAAAATACCGATGACAGCAACTCTACTTCTCTCGTGGATGTCGACGACTCTTTTGATGTCTGTCAGAAACAGTTATACCCGATTGTTAATATTGAATCGGGCTATGAATTTCGCGCCCCAACCCCGCACTGTAAAAGGCTTAGATCATCACTCGAGGAACCGATAGAAGATAACCACGCGGATGATTTGGAGAGAACGAAAATAGAATTGCTGCAACGAGATGCAGATAGAAGGAACAATGATGACTTGTTGTTCTTTGAAAGTCTTCTACCGTATGTTAAGGATATACCTGTAGTACGCAAACTAAGACTGAGATCTGCCATCCAAGATTTGATTACTAAAGAATTAGAAGAGCTTGCTGAAAATAATGGCAATGGATAAAGATTTGCATTTAAATTACTTCTTCTTCATAGCATACTTATTGTAAATAGGATTTAAAAAGTAGGTTATAAAATATTATTGTTCATTTTTATTTTCGACACTATTACTATCTACTTTATATTCTAAGTAAACTTACCTCGTCAAATTACATTATGAACTAAACCGTTACATTAAAGTTAATGTAAACAGATTTTCAATTCATATTTGTTCAAATTACAATGCTAAAGAATCACTCATTACGAAACATTTGTTACATAAAAAGTACAATACTACGTTAATTTATACCAATATCATTTCACGGTGTTTTATATTATACAATGTAAAGCCTCCATAGTGGAGTATATAAACACTTTATAATGGTCGTACTTGCCCTGCTGTTAACTTTAATTAGCAGCCGTTGTTTAATGGCGAGTTATTTTTACGTGAAACCGATTTGTTTTGGCGGCAAGTTAGTATAATTAGTTTTACGAAATGCAGCAAGTATTTGAAAACAGAATCTTTCTTATACTGATTTTCCGATGCGGAAAGCCTGCATTTCAATATTTAAATAATCATATTTCCACAATCGAATGCGCTTACAATAAGAACAATAATGTATCTATCTAATAGGAATTACAGATTCCGCGCGTCATACCATATAAACATTATAAAACAAGCTATGCAATTTGATTAATATCGCTTATGCTGAATAACATTAACACAAAATACGCAAGGCCGTGGCGCAAAACGACCGAACAAAAAACCTTTTGAAATATAAACATGCGATAATTTAACATTGTAACATGCTAAAGATCAGTCGGATTCTGTTTTGTGTGTATTTTTGACATCCTGTAGCAAAAAAAATAGGCCGGCAACATGGTATATTTTACTGATATTTCAGCCGGCTTCCGCAAAATGTGCCGTGTGCTTCCCGGCACTTAATAGATAGCACCACTCCATATTAGCAGAAGCAGTTATTGTCTACAATTATCAAATTACAATAAAAGTGTTTCAATAGTGTCTCACCTGCTGATAGAAGCGTTTATCGTTGGGGTTCATAGTGTATTAGTGCTGTACGTAGAGACGGCATGCATATGCGTTAGTGCGGATGGAGGCCGAAACGTCGCCTCTAGTGCTGTTAGTAAGAAAACAATGGTTATTACAGCCATGCAAATTTACATCAAGCTCAAGCAAAAAAAAATTGAACTTATATACGAGTACATTCATGTGGGAAGATATTGGACATTTATTTTTTAATTCGTAAAATTAGTAAGGATTTTTTTATTGTTAAGATTACTCTAGACAGAAAATGAATCTCAGTTGGTACATATTTTCATTTATTTATCATACTTTCGTCCAATTGTTAATCATAAATTATCAAAACTATGTAGGAGATTGAGTTAGTAAAATGAAGTTACGAGACAAAACTATAGAATTAATAATTTAAAATATGAAGAATTATTTTAAATATTAAGAATGTAAAATGAGGTGAACATTTAATGCATCCAAAATAACAAAACAATGTTTTATAGCAAACTTTACCGATGTTCTGGGTAATCACGATTAATGATGTGTTCCAAAAAGATTTAGTAGATTACCTGAAACAAAACAAAAAGGATATGGTAAGATAAAACAGCTGTGAAAATAAAATTCAATCTAGACTAAGAGGCAAGCGTATAAGCTATAATTATAAGTTTAGTTGTTCATACTTGTTCAAATATAGCTATGTTTCGTATTATATGTCCGTCTCTTGTATACTGTACAGTCCAAATAACCAACCAACCATAAGGAGATTTAAATAATACGGCTTCAGTTAATAATTTAAGACTGATGTTGGAAAACCAACGTCTACGAAGTACAGTGGGCCAAGGAAACCCACCTCCGTAAACCACTCAAGGCGAGGTAGCACAGGTATCTCCTAGGCCGACTGTACATTAATGACGACGCTAGTAAAAATCTGTATGAGAATTTGAGTCACACATCTTTTAATTTACAGAAAAAAAAAGCTTGGTAAATTTGTAAGGACTTGAGGCACGCGCTAAGACTTTTTACATATAATGATGACAATGACAAGGGCCTAAATTTTTAAAATATTACAACGGGATTTACTGAAATGTCACAACGGGGATATAACTGGCGTTTATTCCATTAAGGAATAATAAATCGAATTGAATAAATTCACTCCCTATGCCTCCCACATCGGTTGTCGGTGGGAGAGGTGGCTAGGGTTTCCAACTTTGTAACACAAATCTAAAGACAAAAGTCTAGGGACATTTTCGTCGTACGATTTTCTTCGTCGTTACCTGTTTCGTTCAGAGGCAATGACAACTATTCGACCTCATTATTTTCTTTGCTTCACTGAAAACATATTCAACTGAATTGATTATGTTTTCAATGAAACAGACAGCATGTAAAATTTTGAACATTTATCTGCGTTCCAGTAGTGATGACAACCCTAGACGCAGTAGTGGTGGTAGCAGTCTAAATTAGGATGCACTTTACGATATTGAATCCCGCGACCACTGTCGACGGCGGCGGATGCCCGGATGCATCTAAAATGATTTTTTATTACCAAAACTGACACAGACCATTTGCGCGATAAAACTAAACGGCCAATGATGAACTTTACAATTTATTATCAGAGCATGGACGATGCTTCCTGGCTTGACTTGCTCAAATGCAAACTCTGTTTGTGTATTAGGTCATCGTTTATCGAATCCAACGCCTTTTGTCATAAATTGAATGATTTTATTACGAAGATGCTCTTGATACAGATTAATGCCTCAGATCAAGGACTGATAAACTCAAAAAAGCAATGGATTTCTCATAATAAAACTGCGTTGCGGAAGCTGTAACCAATACGTTTCTGATGGGCTTTGTATAACAATACTTCTTACAAGGCAGCGTTTTTAACTACATAAGCTAAGGAAATTTTATAATCTCATGCGTTGTTATACTGGAATTTGATATGTATTTTTTTAGATATATCAGTCTTTACATATAAAGTAGGTGTGATGACTGTTTTATATCAATAAACTAACGGCCTGCCACACTATAACAACCACAGATAATGCATCTTTTTTAACGGTGAAAGAATTTTCATGATCGGTTCATTTTCGAAAATTTGCCCTTAAAATGTTACAACCAAACAAAGTTAATTAACCTCACTACACTATAATATAATTTATTAAATCTATTAAACAAGAATAACAAAATAAATAAATCACGTGGGCCAAGCAGAAAAAGATACAGTCAATATAGGACGACTATAATAACTTTTAAATGCCATGACAAAACGAAATATCTACTTTCATATAATCACATTTATGTCACCTATGTAGGTAGGTACAGGGTAGCCAGAGCCAACAGTCTTGAAAGATTGAAAGGTCACGTCCAGCTGTATGGCTTAATGATGGAATTGAGATTCAAAAGGAGACAGGAGACCCATACATACATACATAAAATCACGCCTCTTTCCCGGAGGGGTAGGCAGAGACTACCTCTTTCCACTTGCCACGATCTCTGCATACTTCTTTCGCTTCGTCCACATTCATAACTCTCTTCATACAAGCTCGGCGGTTTCGGGTACTTTTGACCTGACCCTTTACCAGGACGTCCTTAATTTGATCAAGATACGTTCGTCTAGGTCTTCCCACTCCGACCTTTCCCTCCACACTCTCCTTGTATATCTGCTTAGTCAACCTGCTTTCATTCATCCTCTCCACATGACCGAACCATCTTAACATACCCTTTTCTATTCCTGTAACTACATCTTCTTTCACATCACAACATTCCCTTATCACGCTGTTCCTTATCCTGTCACTCAATTTCACACCCATCATACTCCTTAACGCTCTCATTTCCACTGCATTTATTCTGCTTTCATGCTTCTTTTGCCATACCCAACTTTCACTCCCATACATTAATGTCGGGACCAACACGCCCCTGTGCACAGCCAGTCGAGCCTTTTTGGATAGTTTCTGACTGCTCATAAAGGCATGCAAAGCTCCATTCACCATGTTCCCCGCGTTCACTCTCCTTTCAATATCACTATCATACTTGCCATCTGATGTAAACTTTGATCCTAGATATACAAACTCTTTCACTTGCTCCACTTTTTCTCCTCCAATCAAAATATTACATGCTGTCATTTCTTTCTCCATTTCAAAAACCAGTGTTTTAGTTTTACTTACGTTCACTTTCATTCCTTTCTCTTTTAAAGCTTCATGCATACAGTTTACCATCTCCTGTAACTCCTCCGCTGATGACGCCAGTATAACCTGATCGTCGGCATAGAGCAGACATTTGACGAGTAACTCATTCATCCTTAATCCACTTTTAGACTCTTTCAAATCTGTCAAACAGCTATCCATAAATAGGTTGAACAGCCACGGTGACGCAACACATCCTTGCCTAACGCCTTTCTCAATCTTAAACCACTCAGTGTGCGCTCCGTTTATCCTGACACAAGCACTCGAATCCTCATATAAGGATTTCAGTGCTCGTATTAAGAGACTGCTCACCCCATGCATAGAAAGTGCTGACCACAATTCATTCCTCTCAACTCTGTCATAGGCCTTTTCCAGATCTACGAATGTGCAATAGACTTTTTGACTCTTGGCCAAAAACTTTTCGGCTATGCACCGCAAGGAAAAGACCTGATCAGTACATCCCATTCCCTTTCGAAATCCCGCTTGAGCATCCCATATTTTGTCATCAGTTTCATTCCTGACTCTATTAATCAATACCTTAGCATACAATTTGCCGACGACGCTAAGCAGGCTTATACCACGATAATTTTTGCAGTCCAGCTGTGACCCTTTTCCTTTGTAAAGTGGCACGATAACAGCCTTACACCAATCTTTTGGTACTCGGCCGCTTCTCCAACACAAATTGAAAAGGCAGTACAACTGACTAGCTACTACGCCTTTTCCTGCTTTAAGCATCTCGACCGACACTCTATCACACCCAGCAGCCTTTCCCGCTTTCATACTCTTAAGTGCTTCCACAATTTCGAACATTTCAATTTCGCCTTCCATCTCATTCTCTTTTTCTTCGCTATAGCAGAAATCTTTCTTATTTCCTTCCTTTTTTTCAAATAAACTTTCAAAATAGTCCTTCCATATCTTTAGTACACATTCTTCTCCTTTCACAACGCTACCATCCTGGCATCTGATCCTAGTCAGCTCTCTGGTTATAGTATTTCCTCGGGCTGACCTTACGGATTTCCAGAATACTTTCAGATTTGACTGAAAGTCTTCTGATAGCCTTTTATCAAAATCCTCTTTATACTCTTCTTTCTTTCTAATCACAGCTTTCTTAACCAAATCTTTCATTTTCTTATATTCCTTACGTGCTTCATTCACATCTTCATCTATAACCTCTTGCATTCTTAAGTTAGCTTTTGCTGCTAACAAATCCAGCCATGCTTTCTTCTTTAATCGCACAAGTTCTTGCACATCTTTACTCATCCACGCATTTTTGTGATTTTTCCTTTCCTTCTTCTACTTACACCACACACTTCAACAGCTACTTTCACAATTCTTTCTTTAAATTCCTTCCATCCATCTTCAATATCGCTCATTTCCTCTAAATCTTCAAATTCATCCTTCAGTCTATTAATATACTTCTTACCTACATCCATATCTTGCAAATTTTCTACTTTTACTCTTTCCAAAGCGCTGGTTTGCTCCCTTACCCTGTGCCGCCAGCGATTGAAGATACCCCTTATCCGGGATATCACCAGTAAATGGTCCGAGTCAATGCCAGCACCGCGATATGCACGGGTATCCAGCACTTTGTTCTTCAATCTTTCATCTACAATCACAAAGTCTATCATACTTTTTAAAATACCTTCCACTCTTGTGTAGGTGTGGATCTCTTTATGTTGAAACATTGAGTTCGACACAAAAAGATCCCACTCTAGACAAATTTCTAATACACTTCTTCCATTATCATTCACCTTTTCGTCACCAAACGCACCAAGCACCTTTTCATATCCATCACGCTTTACACCCACCCATCCATTAAAATCACCTAACATAATAATCTTCTCATTTGGCTTGGTAACTTTCAATACTTCTCTTACACTATTCCAGAACTCCTCGTTTTCGCTTTTTGCTGATGTTGTACCCCTCGAACCCACATCCCAAGGTGCATAAACACCTAGAACGAAGATCCGAGTGATTCCAACTTTCAGCCTAATCCATAGAAGACGAGGGCTGACACACTCATACTCATTCACGCACTCAGCCATTCGTGCAGAAAGAATTAGACCGACCCCTTGACAGCCTCGGCTGGTACTGGAAATTCCAGACCAATACGCCGTGTAAGGGCCGTGCTGCGTCGCGTCGCATCCTTTCCGCTTCGTTTCATTCACGCACAACACATCCAAACGTCTTTCATCCATCATCTGGCATACTTCCTCAATCTTATCCTTCATTCCTCCTCTTACATTCATCGTCGCAAAGCGGCTTTCAGCAGACCGCATACCGCTCCCGCCGGGAACGAGACGTGATGGGGTGCGGACACCATCGCCGCCATCTAGGTGCTCTTTCAAAAGATTTGCATCCATGCGATTCCCACGAGACGCTAGGGAAAAATTTTGTCCGCCCCAGCAGAGCCCCGCATGCCAGGGTAAGGCTAGCCATTACCTGGGGGTCGCCCAACCCCATGGCGGAAGTGGCACGCTCGAGACTAGGCTCGCCCCTAGCCATGCATCCATCGGCGCGGCAGACCTTAGATTGGCAGGGATTTACATTAAAGAGGAATCCCAAGTCTATCCCTTAGTCGGCTCTTACGACATCCGTGGGAAAGAGATGGAGTGGTCCTATTCTTTTGTAATGGTGCCGGGAACCACACCATCGTCTACAAAAAGAATTCTATTAATTTTTATTAGCCTTTCCCTTGATCCTATCAGCCTTAACCTCCGTAAAATATTCGTATTTATTAAAATTATTGAACATACACATCGCCCAAGCGGATAAATTTAACAATCATTATAGGGCAACTACAATAACTTTTAAATGGCATGACAAATAGACATTTTGTCTAGGTTCTCCAGTGACACCGCTGGCGCGACCATTGCACGGTACAATGGTTTCACAACTGCATTGTGCATTGTCGGCTTCGGCTAACCTGTATTATGTCTTTGTGATCTATTCTGCTACTATTGTCCGCTATCACACGGTCGTGTCGGCGTGAAAACCGCGAAAGAGATTGTATTCGCTCTGCAGGTTTTTATTCAATTTGAGTTAATAATTATTTTTTTAATATAGATTCGTATGATGGCATTAGACAAAGAGACAGACAAAACCTTCAGGAGTAGGCTATTATTTCTTTTAATTTCACTAATGCTCATAAATGCTTATTGCAGGCTGACGATCAATATTTCGCTCCAGTCTAATAAGCAGACCTAGCCATCCTAGCTCTGATAACCATTTTAACATGGTCATTCACACATTGCGCACCGTTGTTGGCCGCATGTAATGTGGTATAATCACAGAATATATAATACGTGGTATAATATCGCTGTTATGCAGTATCGGTGACGGTGACCGCGTACGATGAACGGGAGAAATTGAACGGAACGACGTATGATCATACTGTATAACTGTTACAGGGTTAAAAAAATCCCGAATAAAGTTATATTTTTCTTGTTTATGCCAGGCGGATAAAGCCGGGCACAGTAAGACATTATTGATTGCCTGTCCGCTCAAAATTTACCATTATATTTTCAGTGCAGAAATGTTGGCCTCTTCACCCGAAGTTAGGCCAAACTCGTTTTGAACCTATCTTATAGGTTCACCAATACACGTAGATAGAGATAATAATAAATTATGAGATCGAATCGAAGGCCATATTTGGCTTATTTGGGATAGTGGTAGCACCTACATGGCCAAATAAAGGAATCCCAATTTGACATAATAAAACGTTATGTTAATATTCTGGACTTAACTGGGTCAAAGGGCGATTGTCTTGGTCCCTTAGTCCTCCCCTTTAACATATTTTGCTGATGTAAAATAACCATAATAGGCAAATTATAATCTATAGAACTTAGGTATGAAATGCATGTCCATAATTCATACACAGAACTTTAGTTAGTAAAGAGAAAATACGGAGTTGGTGGTACAAGACGTTTGATTATTACCCACTGTGGGTGGAACCGGTGCGGGAGTATAGTTTCAATAGAGAACCACCTACAAAACAATTATTTTATGTAAATATTACGCAACGCGAGGTTGCAGCGGGTACAGTACCACACAATCAGCTGTAAAAATTACGCACCTGTCAACCAATCACAATTTTTTTAAGGCGGTCAAAGCAGACATGGCACAGAAAATACTTGTTATAAAATAATTTCATGACTGCATTTTGATAGCATCAGTAAATTAAAATGTTAGTTTCACGCAGATACAATCCGTTACGGATTTGTGCGAACGGCAATTAGAAAGCTGCCCCTATATCGAGACACCATGCCTTACATGGCAAAAGCATCGCGGAGAAATTGAAAGAAAGTATCTTTTTATATTTTGAGTAAAACTAAGTCTTTGTGAGGAGGTCCACATCTGAATATCATTGTTGTTTAAACTAGCTAATCCTGGACCACAGATTGGAGGTAATCTGTGAACTTCGAGGAACGCACTTCAAGTCAAGAAGCTGCAATATTACTTGCATTGTATGTGAACAGGTTTATAATTGAAACTAGCATTTTAGTCAGCCCCTTAGGGTGGGAGGAGATATTTTTGTATACCAGTTTTTAAGTTGGACCAAACCTAAAACATTTCAATCATGTTTTTGGCTTCTGTTGGTCTTACATGGATCCCCCATATCGATTTTTTGGCAATATCTCTAAGTACAGACATTGGTCAGTTACAATTTTATTAAATTAAATGTATGGATATGGATGTATGGATTTTGCAGATGGGTGGAACATATACCAGGCAGACATATTCATATGGTACGTGCACCGTACACATGAGGCACAGTAGGCTTCTAGAAATGTATATTGAGAAATTTGGCTTAATCAAAGTTAACAAGTAAGGAAAGGACCCAAGTGCGTCAACGATTCAGTAAAAGAAGACATTATAATAATATAATATCAAAATGGTGATTGGTTAAATATTATTCTTGATAATCCGATCCGACCGTAATCAACTAAATGACTAAACTAGCAAGTACCCAAATACTTATTAATCAATTCGTAGAAACTTAATCGTTAACGATGCTCATGTTTCAGAGTATCATCATCGTCAAAACGTAAGAATTGTATGTGGAGTTGAAATAGAACCTGTCACTATTTAAATATTAATTACTAGCGGCCCGCCCCGGCTTCGCACGGGTGGACATATTTTTCTACCTGAAAACTAATTTATTTCAAAACAAATTTATGCCTATGTCACTTTTGAAGGTCTATTCTATATCTGTGCCAAATTTTATCTTTTTTTTATTTTATTTTTTTTTTAAATCGGACCAGTAGTTTTTGAGTTTATTCCACACAAACATACAAAAATACAAATCTTTCCTCTTTATTATTAGTGTGGATGTGGATGTGGATTACGCTAAGCCATACAGCTGAACGTGGCTTTTCAGTCTTTGCGACCTCTGATTCGCACATTTCTGGTGGAAATGCAGCCTTAGGTTGCTTAGTCACCCAACGCTTGATAAGAATATAATAACCTTTGGTCTTTGAGGGTACGGTCTCGAGTCTTGACCTTAGTTCCGTAAATGGCATCACCGTCCGCGATTTTATGATTGTTAATCCCAGATATGATAGACAAATTAAAACTTGTTTGATGCTTTTAAGTCCATCCATATCAAAGAGTCATAGCCGCCATATATTCAAAACACGAAGCGATTTCAATTTAGTTTTTTTTTTTTTTAATTTAAGGTGATTTACGTGCAAGTGTTCTTAGACATGTTTAATCAAAATCGATTGAGCCGTTTAAAAGTTGAAGGGGGTTGAAAGTTGTGAAGGAGAGAATGTCGGCGAATATACTCGAGTGAAAGCGCATTGATGGAGAATATTGGTGATTTAATCGAGAGCTTAACCCCCGGTGTAAAAAAAAGATGGTTATTAGTAAAACTTGTGTCGGAGGTATTTTAAATTTAATATTATTTATAATGTACCTACATGCCAAATAATCCTAACAAGCATTTTATTATTCAACAGTAGCAGAGAACCCATTTTCAATCATGTTTTACTTCACCCACTGCCCTAGACAGACAATGTATGACTCATACAAGGCAAGCAGTACCTATACTATATATACATACATACACATTACAATGTACTTATACGTACCTATATATAAATATACGTCTGCGGACTGCCTGTTTACGTTACACTTCCCTTGAAATGCCTTGAATGCAATTAGCGACGACTGCTAGATACCTCTTAAACTAGTTTATAAACATCAAACAATACACAAGTATATATTTATCTGGTTTATAGTACGTGGATACTACTTAGACTTTTTGATCGGGAATATCAAGACTGAACAATCTGGAATAATTGATAAGAAAATACGTACATAGTATAATCACATCTTTATCCTTTACGGGGTAGACATACTATTTCTTTCCCAAGGATTTCGTAAAAGGCGATAAAGGAAAAGGCTATAAACTTGCGAACTTCTTTTAGGCGATGGGCTACTAAAGCGTTAAGCTGAAGCTAACAGCTAAAAGTGGCCTTCCAGTTATTTCGAGATTGTTGGCTCTGTCTGCCCCGTAAGGCATAGGGACGTCACTATATAATGTATGTATGTACGAATATATCTACTGAATATAATATACTAATAATGTTACTGAAAAGAAACATGTTGCGCTCTCGACATTTTGTTTATTATTTCGATACATTGTACACATTACATCCGACCGGCAGTGTGAACACTGGTCGTGGGCGGAAACAAGCAATCACCAGTTTACTGACCTGATACCTAGTACTCACACACATATATATAGTCACATCTATATCCCTTGCGAGGTAGACACGGCCAACAGTCTTGAAAACTTACTTATTTCGATTCATTTCATTCATTCGGTTATATTTCCTGTGACGATGTTACAACTTCTCTTTTCGAGATTCATTTATCGGTTATACATAAAAATCTGATTCAGGAATCTTATCTCTATATCCTACAAGTAGATAATTACATCTTACGTATGTTATTTTTTATTATCTTACGCACAGGTTATTAACCCGAATTCGATGTTTGTTTGTTTTATACATTTTGGTTGCGAATAAAAATAAGACAAAAACAAAAACAAGTTAACCAGCTTGTTACAGACGTGACCAGAGTTTTGATAAGGCATAATTTATTTTTTACGAAAAGTTACCTATTCACTTGATTTTGCACAGTAAAAGTAATCTTCCTTAGGTTGCTTTTATCATTATAGCCTTATCTGTTTTCCATATTATTAGGAAACAGTTTTCTTGTTTACTCATTCCATTAGTCACATGAAATTAAGTCAATAAGTTGTTTAAAGGACAACAGTCGTGCACAGGGGTAGATTAAACTCATAAACTGGGAATTCTTCTTCTAGGCTATAAGCAACCTGTCAATCTTTGAATCTCAATTCCTTTATTAACCCAAACAGCTGAGCATGGCGTAACACTGATAGCTGATTGGTTCTGTCTCCTGCATAAGGGATAAAGAAGTGATTGTATGGATGTATGTTATCAGACTGGATCGGTTTTTCAGGGTATTTACTCTAAAAACTGATTTTATTTCAGTTATTTAACTAAAACAAATGAAACTCACCGAATAAAAAATTAAAACCAAAGCACGCAACCAACACAAAATTAATTTATTTACCAACTAGAATATTCTGCTTAATACAATGAAAACCATACTTACACTGTGCGCGGGCGTAGGTAGATAATGTTATCGAAGCCGACAAGTCTTCACAAAAATCAATCTTATCATGGCTGATAACAAAAAAGCCAACGCACCACATATTGGAAATTGACTTGTGGATTTACCTTTATTTGTCAACTGTGCATTTTTTTATTTATGACTCATTGTGTTTTGCTGTGTCAATGTAGTGTCGCGACTCGCGACAATAACTTGTGTTTATAGTTAGTTTAATTCTAGATCCAATCAAGAACCCTTAGGTAGATACTAAAGATTTTTAGTAGGTCTTCTTCTTCGTCCAATTTTCGTATTCCCAGTTATATCTAAAGCGCCCTGCTGCAGAACCCGAGGTCCACTACTCCTATTGTATCCTAGGCGATTTCATGAGGTTACGTGTTTTTATACAGTGCGAGTGTTGTGTGCCTTCCGTAACCTGAAGGAAAACCATAACCAGTCCTATGATAGGAATAGTTGCACTAAGTTGGTACACGTAGTTGGTTATATTCCGATGCCGTTTCCCTTGATCGACTTTAACGATTTGCAGAGTAAAAGCTTTTATATTATACTATATGGTAAACATTCTATGTTTTTCTTGCGCTCCCAGACCAGCATTGAAGTGAAAGATTTCCTAGTTGGTCTTCATAATAAATTTATGTTCCGTGTGGTTCCCAGCACTTTAATAGAATAGGACTACGACATCATTTCCCACAAACATTTATGATTTTCGATTTAATATCAATTCAGTCACAACACAGACTAGGTATTCAGACAACACAGGACTCCCCTGTAAAATAAACTGCGAAACCCCTCTTCATTTTTAAGGTAAGTACAGGCTTTTCAGTCTTCTCGAGACTATTGGCTCTGTCTACCCCGTAAGGATTTAAAGACCCTAAATGGATGTGGGTATATATTTAAAGTTGTACATGGACTTTTCCAGGTACAACTGTACCAACATGCGCACGCGACGCGCTGTGTTGACGTAACGACGTGACACAATTTCGCGATCACGACGCAAGTCTATCCGTGCATGGCGTGACATAACAATAACAATGTGCTTCCTTTTTAACCAGTTTAGTATTTTGTAGACTAGGAGGATTTCGTTTTCAAAATGTGGACTGCGCTTTGGAAGCAGTAGTAGTAGTAGTAGAACCTTATAAGTGCTATTTGATGTTATTGAGTGATAACTTGCCGTAACCTGGCATCCTGGTTGGCAGAGGAATCTAATCCATATAATATGGGTAAAGTTCCACTGCTATTTATATCATATAGGCCATATTGGATCATGGTAAAGCTGCACTAAATAAATGTGCCTATAGAACTTATGCAAATTTTATGAAAAATTTAATCAAAATATTTTAGCTATATAGACCGACATCATTTAAAAGTTTCTTAAACAATACAACAATGTGTATGCAGCATAGGGTCCCATCCAAGTGTGTACAGTCAACATCATATAAACCTACTCAAATTCACCTCTTACTTTGTAGCTCCTTGCAAGGTAACTTGCTAGCAGGTTGACTGTTCCTGTATTCACATTCATATCAGTAAATGTTTACATTCATAAACAACATCCTACAGGTACTCATTTCACAGGGTTTTGTTCACTTGTACTTGAGTGTCAGGAAAAAGATATACACACCTTGGCTAATTAATTTAGAAATACCAAAGGGCCTAGGTCCAGCCAATAGCAAGTAGGAAAATAGTCCTTAATATAATAAATCTGTAGAAGGGTCAATTCTGTACATTGAAAATATTGAAAACATAAATAGCAGGGGGTGTTACTGGATCGATACCAAACCCAAATATGTGATTAAAAAAAATTTTGTCTGTCTGTATGTTTGGGGATCACGTGAAAACTAACAGTTGGATTTCGATGAAACTTGGTATAATTATACCTTATTATCCTGGGCATAAAATGGGATACTTTTTATCCTGGAAAAGTATGTAGAAAAAAAATCTTAACTTTTTATTTTTAGCAATCTTTTCTTACTAAAACATCGAAAAATGCTAGGTGAAGCCTAGCCGTATTTGGGTCCAATAGATATTTATAAGATGTCATTGTCAGAGTTACTCAAAATGGAGAAATAAAACATCCACGCGAAGACCGACATCCACATGGACGGAGTTGTGGGCGGAAGCTAGTATTAAAATAAAAGTATATATTTAACCACTTCACATAGATACATATGTCACACCTTGCATCCAAAACAGAGCCTTTATTCAGAAGACTTGTAAGTCATGTGTAGCTGAATGGCTTGATGATAGTTGCTAGCCCATGGCTTAAAAGAAGGATGTCAAGTTTATAATCCTTACTCTTAACTGAATTATACAATCTGCATAAAGAAAAGGTAAAGTTCTAGAGGAATGTGTCATTCCCATAATATGATTTTTTGTATGTATGCAGGACATAATTCACCTCACCAATCTCCATAGTCTTTCCACAAATGTCTTAAGTTATAACTAATAACAAAAAAAAATTTTAGCCTTTTAAAACACCCTATTAAGCCATTGGAGTGTGGTCTTATCATAGTGCTGGTGCTAGTGACAGAATTTTTTTTTAAGTTTTACAGCTTTAATAATTGGTGCCCAATGGACTATTTCCTTCTTGATATACTCTTTGTAGAACCATAAGTTTAATATCATAAAGTCCATGCAACACCTGATTGAAAATAAATGAACCTACCTACTGTACACTTTTATTATAGGGTAATATGAAGTATGTAAAATTGCTGGATTGTATGTTACTTCATTATATATACATCTTCAATAACAGTCACCACACAATTAAATGTAATGGCTCTCACAACTTTTCAAGAGAGATATATAATCAATGACCCTCAAGCTTATACCACAGAATTATATTATGAAATAGGGTACCCACTTGAAACTATTAGTCAATAACAAAGCCTTAAGCAATATCTTACCTGGAACTTTTCGAATTGTTCCCGCTCAGCATCCAAGCTATTCTTCTTTAGCTGAAGCACTCGCGGCAGAGATAATGACGCCATCGGTATCACAATTCATACATACGTTAAGATGCAAAACACCTACCTACGAGCTAAAGAAGGTCCCGAACAGAAAAATTAAAAATTCACACACAGTGGGCACGTATAGATAATAAAACAATATTAAAATATAATAAATATTCACATGCACTGTTTTAAATATTGTTTATCAATATAGCTACTTCAGTTTTAATACCAAAATGGAAAATTCAAAAGCAGGATCATAACACACAACCATTCACAAATGTAGCACTGTCAAACTGACTGATCAAGTCGAGTTGGTCATCTAGTCTGTCGAATAAAGTGTCAAACTGTCAAAGTCCAAAATAAAGCGCAGCACAAACTCTACGACACAATGTGCCCTGCATTGTGTCCCTGCGACTTGGCTTCGCGTGCGAAACCAGTGTGATAAATGTGAGTGTAAGCTTAAAAGTTAAGAGATGATAACGATAAAAATATAGAATCACGGAATATAAATAAAAGTAACATCAACTACACAATCTAGAAATGAGAGTAGTTAAAATTAATTTGAAAGAAGAATAATACCCTTTCAAATTAATTTTTCTTAGTTACTTATACATGGAATCACGTAAGATTCAGTTGTAGGAAAATCATGCAATTAGTAAACATTAAGATTTGTTTTAACCTCTTAATTGCACGTAAAAAGAAAATATAACTTATAAAATAGTCATTAAATATAAAAGGATATGTGCAATTGCGGACTTATCCCAATTGGGATTTCTTTCGGTCAACCAAAATATAAAGGAAAACCCATAATCAAAAAAGTAATTGTACGCAGTACGTACTTATTCCAAGAAGTAAGTAAATTATCTTACCCAAATGAAGTTGGCTACACTGACTGGTTGCAAGTTACGTCCTTAAGAAGGTAAAGCGCCTCCGACCGCAACTGTCGCAGAATTTTCGCTGAGACAAATTGCAAAGGGAGTAGAGAGCCTTTAAACATTTCTTTGCCATAAACATTTGACTGATTTGACATCATTGACAATGACAATTATTTTGACATTTTCTTTTTTGCATTCCGCCGCTTGTGTTTTGTGTTGGTTTATAAAATACGAACGATTTTATTGAGGTCCGCGTGGTTAGTTTTGCAGCGATATTGTGTAATTTCTGTAAAAAGTATCTACGAACTAAAATCTTAAGGAAACTAATAAAATGGAGTTTCTCGAATACAGCGACATCTCGGCCGAAATAAAAGGGAATATGGTAAATTGATTTCGACCTGTTGTATTCTTTAAACAAAATAAAATATGAAAACTAAAATGCACAACTCATCTAATTATTTCAGGTCCAAGGTAGATTAAAAATGACTGATCAAAACATAATTTTCAAGAACAGCAAGACTGGTAAAGTGGAACAGATCTCCGCCAATGATATTGAATTAGTAAATTTTCAGAAGTTTGTCGGTTCCTGGGGCTTGAGAGTGTTTATGAAAAACGGTACACTGCACAGATATGGCGGATTTAAAGAAGGCGTAAGATTACTGAGTTCTTTAATTATTATGATAATTTGTATCTTCAGAATTTCATAGTTAAACAGGACAATTTTTTTCATGATACCCAAATTGTTTAAAAATTTCAAATAGTTGCTGTACCGTTGCTATGTAAACTCTGTAAAATGAAGTATATTCAAAAACTTACTGTCGTTATGTATCTGTCCTTAATTTCTTTCCAAGTAACAATTATTTATTTTCTTAACAATGCAATCACATTGAAGCAAACATTGTGAGAAAACTGTTTGAGGCAACTAGATTCAATATGGGTTAAGCCCCTTGCAATGGTTGCATATGTTAAATGCAGGTCACTTCATGTAAAAACATTCTTTATCTACACGATGATCATATACCTGTCCTGAAATGTGAGTTCACAACCATTACAAACATGATGAGAATCATGACGTGAAACATGCACTGTACTTTTACCTACTTATAAAAGAGTGATTATCATATCAAATTCTTCCAGGAACAAGAGAAAGTGGCAAAATTTTTCAAGACCAATTACAACAAGGATATGCTGGAGAAAGAACTATCTTTAAAGGGCTGGAACTGGGGCACTGCCAAGTTCAATGGTGCTGTTCTTAGTTTCAATGTTGGCTCCAATACTGCATTTGAAATCCCACTGCATTACGTGTCACAGTGCAACACAGGCAAGAATGAAGTCACCTTAGAGTTTCATCAGGTATAATTATTACCAAAATTGTTTTACTTAACCCTAACAATATGTTCACAACATATATAGAAACTTAATATGTAGGTATGAATGTTGACACTGAAACACTATTTTCGGGAATAATGTTTTTAAATTTTAATTAAAATAATTGGTAATTCACAATTCTATTAGCTTAGAACATGTTTCTAAATCTCATTTTACATGTATGTACCATATCCTATTTGGCTCATTTAGACTTTTTTATTTATGAATGTTGTGTTCAGTATCTTTTTTATAAGTCATCTTTCTTGTTGGCAGAAATTTCTTTAGAATATTTCTAAATTAATTTCTGCATTTCTGTGGAATTGTTTTTTATGTCCTTTTGTCTTTTCTGTATATGTTTTTTTGTGAACATGTAATGGTAAATAATAACACTGTGAATAGACAGTGTTTTTTAGTGAATTATGTGAGTTTATTTTTTGTTTGTTGTTTTATTGCACATAAAAAGAAATATAAGTTTACGAAACAGTGGCTGGATTTAGAAGAATATGAACAATGGACATATCCCAATTGGGATTTCTTCCAGTCAAGCATAATCTAAAGAAAAATCCATAATCAAAAAGTCAGCACTTATAAAAAGCATTGGGGATGCATTATAGTAATCAATTTCTCAAAAATCTTCTATACAATTAATGGTAAACATACATAAATAAATAAATCAAATATATATAAACTAACATAAATATGAGTTTTGACTCAAATATTGTAAAGTGTCCTAGTTTTCAGTCTGAACTGCTTCATTGTCATGTAAATAACAAAATGTTGACTTTGATAGGCCAAATGTGACCAATATGCACAAAAATGGCTTGATTGGTGCTGTGTGGTTCCTGGTACCTATAAAAAAGATAAGGACCACCCCATCTTGTTCCCATGGATATCGTAAAAGACGACTAAGAGATAGGCTTACAAACTTGGGATTCTGTTTATAGGCGATGGGATAGTAACCTGTCACAATTTGAATCTCAATTCTATGATTAAGCCAAACATCTGAACTTATCAGTCTTTTCAAGAGTGTTGGCTATGTCTACCCAGCAAGGGATATAGACATACATACATACATAAAATCACACCTCTTTTCCGGAGGGGTAGGCAGAGACTACCTCTTTCCACTTGCCACAATCTCTGCATACTTCCTTTGCTTCATCTACATTCATAACTCTCTTCATGGATATAGACATGATTATATTATATGTATGTAGGAATGGTTTGAGCTTGTCAATGTTTTATCCCTATGTATGCAAGGATCTCAGGCCATTCATCCTTATTTACTGGTCCATGGAAACAGCTGTTTGACATTAATGGTGCAATGTTGCACAATAATACAAAATTACTGCCTTTAAACATGATTTTACCCTACTCATCTTTTGTAGTTCTTAGTTTTACACAGCCTATAATATTTTTGTAGTTATGTGAGCTTACAACATCTAAATTAAACCCTTATGTCATTATTGTAATACTAGAGGCCGCCCGCGACTTCGTCCGCATGGAAACCCTATCAATCCCGCGGGAACTCTGGGATAAAAAGTAGCCTATGTGTTATTCTGGGTCTTCAGCTACCTACATACCAAATTTCATGGTAATCGGTTCAGTAGTTTTTGCGTGAAAGAGTAACAAACATCCATACATCCATACAAACTTTCGCCTTTATAATAGTAGTAGGATTTTTGACTGAAACATATTTAAATATTGGCAATAATTCCTGTTACAGTCATACTTATTTGTATAAGTAAGTGTAAGTCCTAAAACTCGGTGACTTAACACCAAGTTTGATTACAGAATGACGACACACCTGTTTCTCTAATGGAGATGCGGTTCCACATTCCCACCAATGAGCTAGCGGGCGATATGGATGCTGTGGAGGCGTTCCATCAGCAGGTCATGAACAAGGCCAGCGTCATCTCCGTGTCAGGGGACGCTATTGCCATATTCAGAGAGCTTCAGTGTCTTACTCCACGGTACAAATTCAAATTAATTCATTCAAACTAATAATATAAGATTATAAACAGGAAAGTATCTTCCTTTGTCTTGTAAGATCTGAAAAAAGCAAAGAATGTGTTGTCTTTACAAAGGGGGGTCAAATTAATTAAAAATTACATTTAAAGATTAAAAATCATTTAACCCTTATTGTACATTCCCATTGTGTATATATATTTTACGTCTGTACACCAAAATAAATAATTCCCATCGTATTCCGCAGTGGTCGCTACGACATCAAAGTTTTCCAGACATTCTTCCAACTGCACGGTAAAACATTTGACTACAAGATTCCAATGTCCACCGTCCTCCGACTGTTCCTGTTGCCCCACAAGGACACGAGACAGATGTTCTTCGTGGTGTCACTGGACCCGCCTATCAAGCAGGGTCAGACACGATACCACTACTTGGTTCTGCTGTTTGGTATTGAGGAGGAGACGAGTCTGGAATTGCCGTTTACTGAGTAAGTTCATAGGGTTTTTCTGTTTATTTGATTTATCAATTGTTCATTTTAGGCGATGGGCTAGCAACCCTTTGCTATTTGAATTTCAATTCCATCGTTAAGCTATACAGTAGATTGTTATGTCTTCGAGCATTACAGTCTTTTCAATACATTTTGATAGTTAATGTAAAATTTAATGACATTGGTGTATTTAGACTTTAAGTGTTAATTACACAATTGCCCTGGATTATAATTTTCATCATTATTGTTTTTCGAAGCCCTTACAATGTACAACAATCAAAAGAGTCATTTTAACTGAAGAGGTTGCATGAAGAGTAGAAATAAACGTGGATGAAGCAACAAGTTGAAAGATATTTTCTGTGAAATAGTAGTTATTTTCTCAATGCAATTTTGGCAGTCCTAACAATAGTGACTATAGTATGAGCATAGCTGACCTTTTTAACGAATTGTAATTTTACAGGGAAGAATTGAAAGAGAAATACGACGGTAAAATATCGAAGGAGCTGTCGGGGCCCACGTACGAGGTGCTCGCTAAGATCATGAAAGTCATCATCAACAGAAGAGTCACGGGCCCAGGAGACTTTTTGGGGTATGTATTTTCGGTTTAGTCATTTTAAGTATTTCGGCATTATTATCACGTTCTTTTGTATCAACTAAATACTACACTAGCGATCCGCCGCGGCTTCGTACGGGTAGCATGGATAGATATGAACCATCTTCAGTAAACCCTTATTCCAACATTTGAAATAGGAATAAAATCCGTCCACAACTTTTCGAGATTACCGCATACATACAGATAGAGAATACAGGAGGACTTTATAATATGTAGTTTACAAAACGCCGTACTATGTAAACGTGCCTCTGATTTTGTGGTGCGAAATAATAATGCTTTGTTCAGTAATCATGGAGATATCACAATATCAAGTTAAGGCGCTAAACACAGATATGTATAACTTTAAAAATTACGTCGAACTTGTTTAATTTTATAATTTTTTTATAACCATTGTTTACTTTTTGTCCGATGGTTTTCACTGCACGTGGCCGAACGTATTGCGTCTGTTGACTCATCGTCAAGAACGTATCTCGTGTGAATGCACCCTTACTCTACTATTGTTTCTTTATTGCCTGAATGAAAAAAAAGTTTGTCACTATTTAAGTCTAAATTCTATCATTCAACCAAACAGCTGAACATAGCCTATCACTCTTCAAGACTATTCTCTCTGCCTACCCCGCAAAACACGTGACGTGATTAATGTATGTAAGGAGTTTTATTGTACTATGTGTATTTATTGTTGGCAGTCACCACAAGACGCCGGCGATCGCGTGCTCGTACAAGGCGGCGGCCGGCTACCTCTACCCGCTCGAGAAGGGCTTCATCTACGTGCACAAGCCGCCCGTGCACATCCGCTTCGAGGAGATCGCGTCCGTCAACTTCGCTAGAGGCGGCGCTTCCTCCACCAAGTTAGTACAGTATATACGTTAATAAGTCGCATCTGCATCATTCAACTACTGAATCAAGCTAAATGAAAATAATTGAATGTTATTAAATACTAATGAAGTAGCGTCATCGACTCCTCGTGATACAGCCGACTGGTATAGCGGGTATCCCAGTTGGTTTGTTCCTGTAGACATCTTCCTCCCGGCGTTATCTCAGTTACATCCTTATCACCGTGGAGGGAAGCCGGAGGTGCTTCTATTGACTGTGATCCTGGATTGGGTAAGTCAGGCTTACACACGAAGTGACTCGCGTCTGCCCCAATCTGTTTTTGCTGTGGTTTACCTCAGAGGTAGTCTATGTCAAAATCTGATGATAGGATCCTGGATAACCTAATCGAAGGAACATTTTGAATATTTCTTTATTGTTCCTTTTTTCCAGATCATTCGATTTCGAAATTGAGCTGAAGCAAGGCAGCATACACACGTTCAGCAGCATAGAGAAAGGGGAATACGACAAGCTGTTTGATTACATCACCTCCAAGAAACTACACGTCAAGAACACTGGCAAGAATGTGAGTATAAACGTACACACTTATATAAATAAAAAATGTTTGTCTGATAAGCTTTGTCGACTAAACCAATGATTACTACAACTGTTATTCCGATTTTAATGAAAATTGGTATAATCACATATTTATGTATATCTAAACTAGTCTTATCAAGATCTCACCGCTAGTTCAAAAATAGGAAAATCTGAACGGGAAATGTACACTTTTTTGAAACATTGATATCCTATAAACCAATTTAGTGTGAAATCAAATTAAATAATTTGATTCAATTTTAAAACATATTTCCAGGACAAAGCACTTTACGACGACGATTTCGGCGATTCGGACACGGAGAAAGAACCAGACGCGTATCTCGAGCGGGTGAAGGCGGAGGCCAAGGAGAGGGACTCCAATGACAGCGACGGCTCGGACGAGAGCACCGACGAGGACTTCAATCCGGACAAGGCTAAGGAGAGCGATGTCGCTGAGGAGTTAGTATTACATACATACATACATACATATAGTCACGTCAATATCCCTTGTGGTGTAGACAGAGCCACAGTAACAAAAGAGTTAAAAAGTGTTAGTATTAATTCTGATATATGTTTGTTAAGGTGATATTTGTTAAGTAAACTATAGTTATCGAATAGGTATTTTTTCACATGACAGACTGGAGTACCTACTGATGGAGACTTTAATCCGGACAAGGCTAAGGAGAGCGATGTCGCTGAAGAGTCATTATTAATTGTCATATGCCTGTTTGTTAAGATAGTGTGGTAAGAAAAGACTGAAGGGTCCCTTTCTATAGTTTCGGGAACCACACGGTACTTTGTCTTGCGAGTGTAAAATCGTTATCGCTTCATTTCCGATTCAAGAGAGTAATGAGTGTGGATGATGCGAAAGAAGAACGCAGGGATCGTGGCAAGTGGAAAGATGTAGTCTCTGCCCCTCCGAGAAAAAAGGCGTGATTTTATGTATGTTTTCATTGTAAAATATTCCATATAATGCACAAATGAACCCTGTACGGGCGAAGCAATTTTTTTAAATAATTATTATTGTTTTTTAAGCACATAGAATTTTTTTTTTATTGTTAACTCGGTAGTCACACTAATGGTTCTTTTCTCATAAACTTTTAAGGTACGACACCAATCCGTCATCTTCTGAGGATTCGGACGCTTCGGGCGCGTCTGGAGACAGCAAGAAGGAGAAGAAGAAAGAGAAGAAACCAAAGAAGACTATCACAATTGTAAGCAAAATATGATCACAAATAAATACATATAACGGCCCGAACAAGTTATATTTGATGCGATCAATATTGATACAGTAAGAAAAAGTGACTAAGTTTTTTTATAAAATTAAATGAAAAAAATAAAATAAAAAAAGCTTTTTTGCGCCGGGGGTTAAGCTAAGAACACTAGCGATTAAATCTTCAATATTCCCCATCAGTACTCTTTCACTCGAGTATATTCGCCGACATTCGGTGTTCATTCAACACCTTCAACTCCTACAACTTTTAAACAATTACAGATTTTAATCAAATGTCTAAGAACACGCGCACGTAAATCACCTTTAATAAAAATGCGCTTCATCCGTTTGTGAGCTACGATGCCACAGACAGGCAAACAGACAGACACGCCAATCTTATAACAACTCTTTTACCGTTAGGGATTAATATATAAATATTGGGTATGATTCGCAATTGGCATTGAAGCAGATTCAGTTTGTTTATGTACGTACACGCTAAGGTCCGAAAATACTGGTCAGATTTTGATGGGATGAAATATTGTTAGTAACAGTTAGGTAACTTACCTATTAAGTCTGGGTAACATTTTATATCTATAATTTGTTAACGAATACACCTGATGTGACCTATCATGATGATTTCTATAATCTATAGTCGTAATAATTTGTCCAATAATTTTACAATTCCTCTGAACCTTCCATAATTCTGCGACTTTGTACGATCGTTATAAAGGGTTCTTTGTCATGCGCTATAGTTTTAAAGACTAATTGTACCCTACATGTTGCCCAGGTTTAATGTGAAAATTGTACACAAACAAATAAAAAAAAATCAAAATCTGTTCAGTAAATCCGTATATTAGCGGGTACAAACTCAACTTATTTTTGCTCTTTTATTATATGTATTAATAATAATTATTAATGTAGTGTCTATCTACTTAAACATACATTGAAATATCATACATTTCCGATATTTTGTTTTAAAAGTAATAATATTTTCTGGAACAGTCTGAAGCGCCGCGCAAGCGCAAGGAGAAGTCTAAGAAACGGGAGAAAGACGCGAACGCGCCCAAACGTCCCGCCACCGCCTTCATGCTGTGGCTCAACGAGAACCGGAAGAGCATCGTGGACGAGAACCCCGGCATCAAGGTCACGGAGATCGCCAAGAAGGGAGGGGAACTGTGGAGGGAGCTCAAGGATAAATCGGTTAGTATCACTTTATTATTTATACTCTATGTATTCTCTCGTCCACATTTCTATTCTAAGTTTGGATAGTTCAAAAGTTGATGTTAAAGAAAATGCTGCAGTGCAGTTTGTTACCGCTTCTTCTGCACTGACGCTTTGGAAGCGGCAGTTAACTTAGTTTTAAGTAATTTATTTGACGTCAACCAATGTTGTGAAACAATAAGATATGATTATTGAGTGGTATAAAGTGTCTTATAACAATGAAAAAAAAAAATTTGAATAGGAAAAAAAAATTAATTTGAATTTGACGCCATTCGTATTAGGCCCAGATTGAGCAAGCCCAGTTTCGAAGCAACTCACATCTCAATTAAATCATTTCATCTGACCTCCGCTACAATAAATGTAGCTTATGTTAAATACTCCTGAAGGTTTATTCTATATACAACAAAAGTTACACAGTATTTTCTCTTTAAAATATTACTAATGACACGCCCCGGTTTCTATCTATTAAAAAAAGAAATCATCAAAATCCGTTATTAAGTGTAAACAGATCTACTCGTAAGCACACATACACTCATAAAGAAGGACAGACGCGGGATGCGACTTTGCTTTATATTTTGGTGTGATATTATGAATATGTATTTTTCTGATTAAATCTGCAGGAATGGGAGGAGAAAGCCAGCAAAGCCAAAGACGAATACAACATAGCGATGAAGAAATACAAGGACAGCGGCGCCGCCGACGAGTTCAAGCAGAAGAAGAAGGCCGCCGATAAGGAGCGCAAGGCCGCGGAGAAGAAGAAGAACGCGCCCAGCAAGAAGAGCAAGCCCAGCGCCGTGGGGACGGGCAGCGGCGGGAAGTTCACCAGCAAGGAGTACATAGACGACGACGACTCTAGCTCCGACTCCGATGGTGATAAGAAGAAAAAGGATTCCAAGGAGGTTAGTGTGAAATTTAAAAAAGGAAATCATAGACATAGAATTATAAGCGATCGGATGTAAAAAAAAAATATTTCGAATGAACTTTTTTTTTCATCTCATGTCTTTCAAATAACAACCCATTTTTTTAGGTATCGAAATTTGGTACAGAGATAGAGTTAACACTGAGGATGAACTACTTTTTGTGAAAAAAGTAAGGAAGAATTGACGGGGAAGGCGTTAAAAGAGGGGAAGAAAGATTATCAGTGAACTTGTCGCGGGCAACAACTAGTATACTAAGTAAAATAAATAATACACATACATAAAATCACGCCTCTTTCCCGGAGGGGTAGGCAGAGACTACCTCTTTCCACTTGCCACGATCACTGCACACTTCCTTTGCTTCATCCACATTCATAACTAAATAATATACAGGAAAAATTACTCATCCATCCAATAAAAAATCCAAGTAGTCCCTTTGGATTAGACGTTATATTCTTGTCTCTCAATCTAAGATTTCGGGTTCGATTGTCCATGCTATAACTTAAATGCATCTGTTTTTTCTTTGCAGAGTGCTAAGGACACTAAGAAATCGAAGTCCAAGAGCTCTTCGTCCGAAGCCGGAGCATCATCAGGATCTGGAGACGAAAGCGGAAGCGGTAGCGATTAAATCATACAGTTTTGAATAATATATGACAACACCAATAGATGTGCCAAGTACTGGTGAACGTGACGACGCGACTGATGGTTGTAACGCCATGACATTTATATGCATGCATATAGTCACGTCTATTTCCCTCAGTGGGTAGACATAGCCAATAGTATTTAAAAAGACTGGCAGGTTGCTAGCCCATCGCCTACAAGGAGAATCCCATATTTATTAGCCTTTCGCTTAGTAAAATGGCATTTCTATTGGCTCATATTATTCCTATTTCTATGGTTTACTCTGTATATACTAAACCTTTTAAAACCAGCGTAAGAACATTTAGGAAACCACTATTGTGGTCAAATCGATAATTGCAGAAATGTGACAAAACAATAAAAACTGTGTCAAAAGTCATAGAACGAAGTAATTAACCTTTAAGATCCTTTATGTGTTGATGACAGGTAAATCGACACTCAAATGTACAATAATCTTTCTAACCTATAGAAATCAGCAATCCGGGTAATGTTTACAAATATTATTAATTGTATTTAAGGTATGGAGAAAAAGTCCTTATAGCAAATGTATTGGCGCTGGAACGTCAAA
The DNA here is from genome assembly GCF_032362555.1 of Amyelois transitella. Taxonomy (NCBI): domain Eukaryota; kingdom Metazoa; phylum Arthropoda; class Insecta; order Lepidoptera; family Pyralidae; genus Amyelois; species Amyelois transitella. The sequence goes on along the minus strand of NC_083516.1, from coordinate 3,022,065 downwards.
TTTGTTTCTATTTGTTACTGTCGCCATTTTATTTTGTCGAAATTGTTTTATATTAGGTATCTTTTTCAAATTAAAGGAATTATCATATATTACCGATAAACGAGTGAGGTTGCATGAAAAGATAGATTAATATGGATTGAAAGAAATATGCAGGGATCGTGGCGAATGAAAAGATGTGGTCTGCCTATCCCGTTGGGAAAGAACAAGTTTTTACTTGTTGACAAGATAGTAGGTCCACCAAGTCCAATTTCCATTCATATAAATGCCAACAGTTTTACTTACAATTAATTTATTATCTCTGAAATTTATTACTTTGTATGTAGGTAGTAAAGTATGTATTCGATTAAAAGATGGACGACTTAACCAATATGTATGTTTCGGATAGCACTCGAAATAATATAAGACTGTAGAAGTGGTAAATGTGTCCTCGAAACTCGGTAGTAATCATCGCCACGAGTCACCATAACGTAATCATCTTATTTTATAAATCATTCATATAGTTTCATGTATGCCTTATATGGCATTTCTGTTGTCTTATATCATTTCTATTTCTTTGTTGTTTTGTTAATATGTTGTTATGTTCTTAACTCCTATTACTAGCGACATTGGTGAACTGAATGGCTTGATGAGAAATATCCATGTGATAAGTAAATGTACTAATAAATGTATTAGAAATTTAAATTTGTATGAATCATTCTAATTTTAATTTAATAGTAATATTGTTACATATATAAGTTAATTAAGTGCTGATGATTCGTAAATATATAATAATAAATAATACCCCATTCCTGTTTTACATGACAGTATTACAGACAACATAAAGTAATATTATGAAGAGGTTAAGTTTGTAACTTTGGTTATTTGTTTGTTTGTAAGGGCTTATCTTCAGAAATACTAAATCAACTATGAATATTCTCCCTCCGTTGAAAGGGTATTTACATTATCTGCGGTTGTTATAGGTTATGTAACTACCTACGTACCAGAGGCATGCCGATAGTACATTATAATTTTACCTTAAGCCGGCAGAATGTGAGGTGAGCTATGCGCTGGGCACGTTTGAAGGCGAAATTTGAGGCGAGGATTGTATGAAGGCGAATCTGTTATACACAGACGACATTTTATATGTCAATCACATTCATCAGTCACATCATACTAACTGTATTTAATTTTTTCAAACTATTGTATACCTAAGCCTGACAAAAATAAATGAATTATTGACATGCAACGCACGTGGTTTCGGGTATGGTCAATAGTATCCGCTGAAAAGCTTGCGTGAAGTGACTGATGAATGTGGATGAAGCGAATGAAGTACGCAGTGATCGTAGAAATTGAAAAGATGCAGTCTCTGTATACTCCGGGAAATAGGCGTGATGTTATCCACACTAAAATGGCGTCCCACTGGATTAACCCAGTGGGATTAAAAATAAAGAAAAAAGAACACGTGCTTAGCTACAGCTCTGTAACATCCCAATATTATGCAAAGGACGTCCCAAGCTAGATAGATAGCACTACATAGAGAAGCACTATGGCAACCGCGTGTAGGTATCCTTGGCTTTATTGTGATAAAATCGTCGAAAAAGATATATTTTTTTTGTTTTCTACCTGTAATCACATCTGATATTGTATGTTTTACGGCTAGTTGTAAATATTAAGTTGTTAGTTTATAGACTGGAATTTAACACGATTTACCTCCAATATTTCTGTTACTGTAAAAGCCCGCCCCTTGGCTAAGAACTTGTAAGATTAAAAAATCTCGATTTTCCAAAAGTTTGGATCTGAAATATTTTTTTATTAAAAAAAATTGTGTTTTATACAGGGTTTTTTTTACAAATTCTTGACTTTATCTACTCGTATATAATATCGACCTGTATACATAATTGTTATTTGTACGTCGGTTAAACTGACTTTGTTCATAGTCGACAGTTTATGTAGTAATAATTTTGGTTAGAGCGTCACGAAATGTCCCTTATTGTGTTTGAACAAAGGAATTGTTTTTTGCGAAATCCCATCCTCATTTTGTTTTTATGCACGACTTGTATATGAAGGACCTTGCAACTTTTTAAATGCTTCAGTTAAACTCCAGTCATTTAGATAAGTTCGATAAACAGTATGTTGATAAGTTTTTAAGTGTTAATAGAATATGTTTTGTAAACTGTATCGGTTTTATTTCTCAAACAAATGCATGTTCAAAAATCCTTTATAAGAAATTCACACATCTGTTACTGACGAATGATTTTTTTTCAGTTTATGACGATAGTTGTCGTTTAGTGAAGATGTAACGTTTAGATTTTTATTATATAATTTGATTTGATAAAATTTTTCAAAATTTTAGTCCCCTTTTGTAAGGTCGCCCCTAAAAGGATTATGAAGAGAACATTTTAAATTAACTGCAAATCCGTTTTGAGTTTAATAGTTTGTGAATTTTTAGAAGTACTACTGAGAAATGTAACGTATGTTTACTAAGTCCGGCTGACTGTTAAAAACACATACCTTATCATTAATCGCACGATTTGATTAACAGCTATCTGATGCGGTGCTCACTGTAATAGTGATAAGTTGATAGCAATACAAAATATTGTGCTGAAGAATAATAACATACATACATATCATCACGTCTATATCCCTTACGGGGTAGACAGAGCCAACAGTCTTGAAAAGACTGAAAGGCCACGTTCAGCTATTTGGCTTAATGATAGAATTGAGATTCAATTAGTGACAGGTTGCTAGCCTGTCGCCTAAAAAAGAATCCTAAGTTTGTAAGCCTATCCCTTAGTCGCCTTTTACGACATCCATGGGAAAGAGATGGAGTGGTCCTATTCTTTTTTGTATTGGTGCCGGGAACCACACGGCAAAGAATAATAACATCCGCGGTAAATATCGAAAAATAACCATTTTGTTGACTCATAATAAACCCTTGTTTCATAGGTTTAGCTATGTATGTGGAAGTCGCTCATAGAAATCCTTACCGATAAGGAAAGCGTAGAGAACCAAGTATATAGTCGTTTTACGGTGAAAGCAACGGGCAACAGCTAGTTAAATGATAAAATGACATTTAATTTCATAATGCAATACAATAATACTAACCTAATGGTTTTTGTTCAATGACAGCATTAAATAACTCGTTGCAAGCAATCTAATGTAATAAAAGACGCGTTCAATGCGCCTGTGACGTCATACTTTTAATAACAGACCGACCCCTCCGTTTATATAAAAACCGGTTGGTACTGCATTAGTATCTGATTCCGTGTTAAGTGGGGACCAAGTAACATTGGCTGGTCTATTTCATGACAAAAGTGAAAGATAACGGTTCAACTTGACGAGATTCTACTAAATGTATTGAAAGTTAAATACTTCTGTACCTACCGACTTTCTACCTGTGCTGTCGGACAAATATTATTTCGGTTTTTTTATAAATCTTCGTTTTGTATCAACTTGTTAGTTCTTAAAAATCTACGTAAGATTGTGGTACGACCATAAAGAAGTAGTAATAATAATAACAACAATGTTTTAGTTGTTCAGTTTAAACAGTAGATAAAAGAAAAAAATATGCCTTTTGAGAATTGAACTATTCTAATATTGGTTCAAATCGTCGTTTTAGGTTTCCGTACTCAAAGGAAAAACGACACGTTAAGGGCAACGAATAACTCATACGGAAAATAACGATATTTTGCTATGATTATAAATTCAACCTACCCTATGGGAATGCATCAAAAAGACGCGTCCCATCAGAACTTTACTTTCCCCCATGAGCAACGGGGCGACGCAATGGCGTCGACGCGACCCGCAAAATGGGCGAGAACTATCCTACGGTCCCTTTTTTATATTGGGGGCCTGGGCCCTATTGTCGCATACAAAATAAAAAGAATAGGTAGGTACTGAGCCGCGCCTTGCCGAATGTTAGGGTACTCTATAATGAATTACTTCGAAGTAAACGTTAAATCTGGCATATGTTTTAAAAATTTTGTGGAAACCAATTATTTTAAACTTTTGTCGTTTTTTCCTGGTGGACCAACTAGATAGTTGTGCCATCCTAGTCCCTTATGCAATTTTTTGCTAGGTATACGTACGCCGACGTGTCATCTTATAATGTAACAGCTGCGCGCTAAGTTATAAAGTTCAGCCGTTTGATAAGTTATCAATGCATTGTACTTATATAAGTCGTGGTCTTACGCAGTTTGTGCCACCATGCAGTCACGAAGTTATTTAATTATCATATTGTAACTGCTCTGTGAAGGTATCGGTTATCTGCGCAGCAAATGTTGAAATATCGTATACCTAAGTAAGCTTCGTGATTCGTCTTTCACTACCTACCTATGTATATTGTCCAACCACTTAACAGTTTCTCGGATGATTTCATGATGATAGCTATGTATAGGTATATGTTTTATGGAAATTAGGAGAAAAATCTCATGATTTGACACCTGATTTCATGATGAAAGGTATGTATAGGTATATGCCCTTTTACCTATATCAACAAATATTACAAAGAAGACAAGTTTTTAACTTTGATTGTTTGCTAGTACTTACCTACCTAAGAGATAGGTAATCTTCGGCAATACTAAACGGATCATAAAATGCCTTCACCGTTTATAAGGTACATTATCTGTAGGCGTTTAAGGTTATGTAATACGCTGCATAACATGTGCAGCATACTTGCATGAAACCGTGGCAGGCCGCTAGTAAGTAATCAAATCATTCAAGAAGCCATACAGCTGAATGTGGCCTTTCAGTCTTTTCGAGACAGTTGGCTCTGACTACCAGCAAGGGACGTATAGACGTAGTCACGTAGACGTAGGGATCATATTTCTGACATACTACATAATACTACATAATATGATCCCTTTCAGAATACGAGGTAAAAATTATAGTGTAGTTGTTGTGGACTGTATGTTTATCTAATTACCTCATCCAAATATGATAAAAGTCACACATGCGTGGGGTCAGGTCAGGGCCAAAGATATTATCATGCTATCAGCTAAGCATGTGGGCCTTGCTATATAACACAGACAGACTAATAAATACACCTACTTATCTTTCTATTTATTTAGCAACAGCCAAAAATTAATCTATCGTTACCCATCAAATCGTATCAATAAATATCAAATTATTGAAGAAGAGCTTCAATCTATGTACAATGTACACGTAGGGTTTATATGTATAAATTATTATTTACCATCATCATCATACAAAAAATATCATCATATAAAATTACAACGTAACACTGAATGATTTTATACTACTTATATTTCAAAATGAGTCAACAGGAACATTACTCTCGATAGTACATACCTACAGTACAAAATACTATCTGTCAAAAGACATCAACGAGTATCGGTACGGCTCGCATAGCTATAACTACGCGAAATGTGAAGAATCCAAAATCTAATGTCTGTCTGTCTGTAAATGTATCTAATCTATGTACAGAAGAGACATACCTACAGACAATTCTTCAGGAGTAGGTACTAACATAAATGCTGGGATTGAGTAGCTAAAAGCTTATAGGTAGCTACCTAGATGGATAACAATAATCACAAGTTTTTACTTATTTCATATCAAGCGTGTGGTGAAAGATTGTAAGTAGGTCCCTGTGATCCCTTTAAGTTGAAAAGATTTTATGTGTCTATATACCTTTATCACTCTGGTAAACTATAGCTACTTATCTACTTTTCTCTCTCATCTCGGCGCCTTCCCAGTTGCATCCTCCGCCATAGTACTTCGAGGCCTGGGGTCCGCTTGCATAATCTAAACTACCTATATCTCTCTATTATTCTTTATAATCTCTAATTGAAATTTCCAAGGGTTAATCAATTAAATGTGCTATGGGTGTAGATAATATCTCCTCGACTCGAATGGCAGAATACTCGTACACAACAGTATATACTTACAACAGTAATATATGGGAAGCAAATTTATAAAAGTTCTTTAAAGATCTTCCTTTTGGTAGCGGTAGAGTCTGAAACAAAGCTCCCACTCAAGGTCTGTATCTCATTTATACCGTGTAAAAGGAAAGCCTGAGAAAGTTTTTCTTTTTTCAAGAAAAAGATACCATTAACTAACTACTTTGCTACATCTAGGCAGGTAGGTTAGGTACTCCTAATAAGTAGTCCTGATTAATCCAGTTGTACGCTAACAACTAATGTGATGGATAGATTAGCCGTCAGTTGATAGGTATATGTAGGTTTGCCATTCCTAATAATCGGACCGTGTCTTTAGTGTTCGGCACGCAGGTCTCAATCTCGATCCACAATATACGTCTACTTAGGTACTTACATACCTAACAAAAGCTGGACAGGCCATCAAAATCTCAAGTCCGGTATACTTAATTACCTATCAAATATATTATATGATATGATCTAGGTTAACTTAGTTCATCAATATTTACCTAAGTTAAGGTACTATAAGTTAAGACAGTTGTGCCAAGACGCTGCCCGCCCGTAAATAGGTAGACGTAGAAGCGAGATCAAGGCGCTTTGACAATCGTTTGGATCTAAATATTGGTGTTGCTGTTGCTGAAGAATGTATTTTAGCATGGTGGTCTTAAGCTCCAAATACATCACACCCTTATTTCTTGAGAAATAAAAACTATTTCTCACATTTCTACGAAATATCAAATCGTAAACAAACGTGTAGCTGCCATTCAAGCGCTATGTTTTATTGGCGTCCCTTTCCCTCGAACGATTGCCGCGCTTTTACGTTTTCGAATTCAACGTTGGCGGCATTTAAAATAAGGCGCGAGTTTATTTTGGTAGGAATCTGGTAAGGGGAGCCTCGAGAGGACTGGGTCACATTTTGATATACTTCTTATATAAACTATTGAGGATTTTTTATGAAAAATATTTATTTTAGTACTAGAGAGTCTAAATATGTGATATCTTTGACTTCGAGTGCCTATTTCTAAAGAAAATTCGTAAATAATTTTTAGTAAGTAAATGTATGGAACTGAAACCTTTAATCTAAAATCGACCTTATCTCATACACTCATGGTTCAGGTTTATAAAACAGCGTCATTCTATACGTCACGGATATACGTAGTACAGGATGTCACTCGGACTATGTGCGGTTGGTAGCTTTGCAACTGTCAGCCAATCACGATCAAGATAGATGTCGCTGCAGTACCGACGCGAGTCGACCCCAAGCTAGCTTGCACTGGGAACATTTGCTCGAGCTCCATACATTTTCTTCTGGTTCTCTACGTCTACAGTTTGGTTGTGTACCAGTTCAAAAATAATTTCAAAATTTTTGCCATCAGGTAAGTCCAATCATTTTTCAAAGTAAACTTATGTGTTTTATTTAGTGTAGTGATATATTTTACGGCGTGATTGTGATATTGGTTTTCTTTCCACGTTGGAATTCTCATTCAAACATGGCTATAGGCTTCGTCGTACTTTCCTTAGTAAGCGTGGGTATGGCGAAGGACGCTTTTTCAATAATTAATTTCTCTAATGTTTTACATGAGACGTATTATACACTTCTTCTATGAGTTTTAGCCCAATTATCGTGCAACTAATTTGTAATAGAGTCGTTCGAAGATATTGCGTATTTTCAACACAAAACGTGAAAACAAAATGGCTCGTTCGACCCAAGCTTAGGCCAGTGAACTCGTTATATGGGGCGATAACTATTTTCAAAGATTTAAAGGATATATATCATTGTGAATGGTGGATTTTAACCATATTTTTATTGTTAATGTGTCGGAGTTATTATATTTTGGGTATTTTAGCCGTAAAAAGCTTTCCCGCCAAAACGCCGCCTTAGACTTGTTCCAAGCGACGCGAGGTCTTCATAACGCTGCTTTTTAGTAGCGTACGGGCTACATAACCTGTTGCCAACTGTTTTTTTTTATTTTAATTACATTTTTCGTTGCTTATTTTCAGGAAAAAAGTTAAAATGACGGACAAGCCTAAGCGTCCTATGTCAGCATATATGCTTTGGCTGAACAGCGCCAGAGAACAAATTAAAGCGGATAACCCTGGGCTAAAGGTCACTGAAATAGCTAAGAAGGGAGGTGAAATATGGAGAGGAATGAAGGACAAGAGTGTGAGTATACTTACCTTATTTATTTTGACATGCCTAGCATATATTATTAGTTTCTGATTAGGTATTAAATTTTCTGTATATTCTTTATTGTACAGGAATGGGAGGAGAAAGCCGCCAAAGCTAAAGAGCAGTACACAAAGGACCTGGAGTCATATAATGCCAATGGTGGTGGTGGTGAAGGAGGTGGCAAAAAGGCACAAAAGCGAGGCAAGAAGGGCAAGAAAGCGGCAGCACCCACTGTAAGTACACATTATATTGTTATTGAGATATAAACTAATTATCACTCTTAATGCTATTTCATGTATATTCATGTATTTATTCTCTTGCAGAAGTCCAAGAAGAAGAAGGAGGAATCTGACGAGGAGGAAGGTGATGAGGAAGAGGAGGAAGAAAGCGAATGATCTCCCTGCCTATAAGACATTTCTGTTCATATTGAATAATTATACTGGACTTAATTTATTACGAGTTAATGGGACTGACTTTCCAAAGTCTGTGTAATGGTTCACAATTTCATTTAATGATTTTATACACACATTCATTTATATTGTAATATTCTGATACAATTATTTTTGTCCAGTCTGATCTCTAAATATAATGAAATTGTTAAAATTGCGCTTTGTACTACTTACATTTTTGTGGTATTAAAAATAGGAATAGTTTTACCTATTGTAAGAAATTGCAGAGTTTGGAAAGTTTCACCACAGGCTAGGTCTAGATTTCTAAGCCTCGAAAAAATAATGTTTAAGTGTTAGCATGTATACACCGGGGAATTGTACAGTTAGCCTCCCTTGTTAAGTTCGCTGTGACTACTGGATGCTCACATTGATGTACCTCACTCTGGTTTCATCAAAACTTTTATGTCAGCAGCATTATTCAATTGCTGTACAACCTGTTTGTAGCTGTATGCCATAAATATTATTTACAGTGTATGTAATGAAGTTGTGTGCATTATTTGACATAAGTTTTGGTTAAACTACACTACATGTAAAATTAGAGACGATTTCATAAAATATGCTTATTGTTAATTATACATGTAAAATTAGAGACGATTTCATAAAATATGCTTATTGTTAATTAACCTACCTCTTTGTCAGTGTAAAATTTCAATACTATGTACCAAAACTTTTAAGCTAAGACAACAGCGCATGGGCGTAACACTCGTGCAATTTAAATAATTTAGGAAATTGAATGTACCTATGTTGTATTTTAGTTAGTTTGATAGGTAGGTTTTTCGATGTGATTTGTCTCTCAAATTTTACATTTGTGTTATTTTGTAAATGAGAATTAGCATTCCTCATGTCAATACCGATTTTACATGTTCAATAAAGTAATTTCATATAAGTATTGTTTATTTGTATTTACTCCTGTTTCACCCCCTATATTATATACTCTTCGCCCCATCTAAGTAACCAATAAGTATATAACAAATCTAAATCGAAAATTTGCATCCATATCTCCAATTAGGAATAATAGTACTGATAAACTTACTAGATATCGATAGTATTTAATTCAGTATCGATAGGCTGATTCAATGAAGGAAACAAACAATTCAATATTGCTAATGAAGATCCCAGTTCACCTAATACTGAGCAATAACTAAATTTATCGATCGATATTTAATATCACAACGGCTACATACATAATGTGAATATGCTTTTATTTTTTAGCGCTTATGTATTCGTTCAAACTGCTATTACTCATATTAAAATTTCGTTGAGTGTTAGTTGCTAAATTTTGTTGCGGTTTTCAAGGAATTGTTTGTTACACTTAGGTGTTTAAAAAAAGTACCAAATTAGAAAAAGGGATAAGGATAGAAGGCGATTCTCTTAAAAAAAGGTGGGTCTCAGTTTTACTTTTGTACGTGATCATCTCGCGTATAGCTGAACCGACTTTGATGCGGTTTTCAGTTGAAATATTATGTAACTATTATTTTAAATATATATTAATAAAAAATAATATTAGTTATATTTACTGCTACATCTACTATATGTTATTGATGTCAATAGTATTGGCGATAACTAATGAGTTACTTTGGGCATCATTGAAGCCCTCAAAGATGAATATTTTACCTCATTTTCCATTTTTTTTTGCTCCTTATAGTTGCAGCCTCGATACATGGTCTATTCAACGCAATTAAAGAACTTTTCAATTCGAACCAGTTCCTGAGATTAGCGCGTTCAAACAAACTAAAAACTAAAGATATTTGAATACATTAATAAAAAATAATCACTAGCTTTGTCTATTATTTTAATATATTTGAATATATTAATAAAAATAATATCTACTTCTACCTCTGTGGGCAACTTAATATAACAAACACCTACATATAATAATTATTGCAATAGTCGGATTTCGGCAGCAATAGTGCTTTCGATATTGAGCTTCAATACTATCGATATTTTTACTGAGCTATCAATCGACAACACTAACTTTGTCTAAATCCGTATTTTATTGTAGGAATGTGACAAAATACATAATAAATTCTGCCTCCGAGCATGACACGCGCGACGCCATTTTTATTGCGCGAAAATCTGTCGCTATTACAGTTTTTATTATGTAGTGAAATAGACTAACTACGGCGGCTGGCACTGTTTTATAGCAGCGTGACCCCTCTGGAAACTTAGAGGAACCAAGAAGACTTATACTCAGTCAGTATTCGTCAGCATAACAGGGGTAACAGAAAAATTTTAATGTCAACGTCATTTGAATGAGTGAGCCAAGGGAAGCCATGAAAATTAGAAGTCAAAACAAAACTTGAATTTGTTTTAGAAAGCAAGCGTGATTTCTTTATTATTAATATTTGTGATAGCACTGTGTCAAGAAAATACGTAACCATTCAGTGATTCGTCCATTTATGAGTTTGCCTTAAGTGACTTAAAGCGGGCAGTTTATTAACTTGTGGGTGATGTCTGGTGATGGCAGCGGCGGAGGAGGCTCGCAGGTGGCCCTCGTCACCGGGGGATATGACCACACCATAAAGTTATGGCAGGCACACAGTGGCGTATGCCTGCGAACAATGCAGCACCCTGACTCAGTAACGAAAACTCATAATTATTACTACCCTCTAATCTAATCTTAGGGTCATTCTTCACCAATTCTCCACATTCATATATATACATACATACATATGGTCACGTCTATATCCCTTGCGGGGTAGACAGAGTCACCAGTCTTGAAAAGACTGAATGGCCATGTTCAGCTATTTGGCTTAATGAAAAAATAGTGACTGGTTGCTGGCCCATCGCCTAAAAAAAATCCCAAGTTTGTAAGCTGATCCTTTAGTCGCCTTTTACGATATCCATGGGAAAGAGATGGAGTGGTCCTATTCTTTTTTGTATTGGTGCTGTACTTTTGCCTTTTGCATATCTCTTAACTTTTAATTGTGCATTTTATGATATATTTAATGAAGGTACTAATGATTTTTTTTCATAATTCTTATACAATTATTTCAAAACTATATTAACATTTGGATATCTAAATGAAATCATGTTGTCCATAAACTGATGTACGATCGCGTTCATATCTGCAGTCATAGTTTTAAAATTCTTACGGGTTAAAATAGCGTGCACTGTGGTTCCACTAGGTACACACACATGCATATTTAAAAAGAATAAATATTCCATCAAATGAATACGGTCTTTAATACCAATGATTACTAAGTAAAACAGTTTATTATTCTATCACATATAACATAACAAAACAGAAAGAGACGGTAATCAACGATGGCCGAACTGGGCCCGATAATTGTCGATCGAGATATCGTCGTCTCTCATTATTTGCATAAGATTTGCCTATAGAGGGAAGCCTGCGACTGCCAGACTTATGTCATTTCAATAAAGTTGAAAGTTTGTCTGCACAGGACCCTAACATAGGTAGTGGTTCCTTTGAAAGTTATTGGGTAGCAATTTTATTACTTCGTGTGTGCAAGTGAGATCTAAGATATATTAGATAATCTCGCTTGCTCACACTCGCTTGTTCTAGTTACTAGCGGATTTCGAAGTTATTAAAGGGAATTTTTGTCTATAAAAAAAAATATTGTTACTGACAATTTTTAATGTTTCAAGGTGCCATTTGAACTAAGTAACTGATTGACTAACTAACTAATTGATATCTAAGAATTACAATGCCCGTGTCTTCAAACACGGAAATCAGCAAGAAATATTAAACAAGAGGGAGCAAAATAAAACATTCAATAATTAAAATTAGTAAATTTTATTGAAACAGTTTACCTATAGTTTTGTTTACATATTGATGATTATATAAAGGTATACATACAGCATATTACACTAATTTACTTCTCATTTACTTATTCTCCTGTTATTAAGGTTACAGCTTAATTATTCGTTTTCATAAAGAAAAGATATTGAAGCTGTCCTTAAAATACTATCTAAGTAGTAGTTTTAAAATAAACTGGCAGAACCTTTCACGCACTATATGGACTCGATGCACAGGGTAGTTGTCTTGCACAAATGATATTGTTGGCATATCATCAATCGGATAAAAACACCGCACAGTTGGTAACATGGTTTCTTCCAGCACTTGCACATAATGAGCAGCTGTAGCGCGTCCTGCTATCCACATCTGTTCTCCAGGTCCAGCAGCACTCATCCAGCCCCACATATTTACAGATATGCGTCCAGACTCCATATTTGGCACAATATTTTTTTCTTCATACCGAGTTGCATTTCTTCGCCATAAATGAAGCCTACCGTGTTGCGATGACGTAAACGAACTTTTCGTCCGTAAATATCGCTTTGTTCCAGTCAAAATCCAAATACTGCCGAGCAAATTCTAAATGGTTTTGCTTATTTATTTAGGATAAATATGGCTTTCTTGCTGGCTGTCTGTGGAATAGTCCCTCACGGTGCAAACTCGACGAACAGTAACCACTGATGTGTCGAACTGTTCCGCAAATATTCTGGTCGGTATGAAGCCATTATGAAGCCATTATTTTCGTACTGTTGCACCATGGATCTCCGCTGTGTGGCGTGTCGCTGTGTTGATTAGCGGACGACGGCCGCTGCGCGGTCGACTTTTTACACTACCCTCTTCTCGATGGCGCGCTACCCAACGTTTCACCGCTTATTGTTTATTGTGTTATTTGTGTGAATGTGTGAGTGACAGCGGTGACTGCAAGCTATAAAGTTTTGCGAACTATGACTGCAATTATGAACGCGACCGTACTTACAAACACGTGCTTCTTTTATATAAAAGTGGCTTGCTTATCACATCACAAAAATTAATTTATATGTATTTCTTATATTTTCAGCAAGTTAATGCTTTAGAAATCACACCGAATGGACAAATGGTGGCTGCATGTGGATATCAACACATCCGTATGTACAATCTGGCGAGCGCCAACCCGGACCCTGTGATGAATTTTGAGGGAGTCACTAAGAATGTCACCAGAGTTGGTTTTCAAGTTAGTCATCATTATAAGCTTGTAACAAGATAACCACAGAGGAGTATACATAACTGATTTTAAACTTTTGTGTTGCATTATACTATTTATACTAGTCAAGCTTCAGGTCATGATATACATATAGATAGATAAACTCTTTAATTTTTTTCTAAAAGAAAAAGAAAACAAGAAATTCATGTGGTACCAAGGCAGCCTTATTGCTAAAGCAATCTCTTCCAGTCTTGACTTATATTATTATGATGAAAATCTTGAGGATGTAGATGGATGTCACTCACAACATCTTTTATTTCCATGTACTTAACATATAGAAATGTACTTTATACCTTTATATTGTAAGTATTTATCAAGGTGGTATGTTTATACTTATACATATATGTATGTGTCTATCCTATGATGCACATATGTGATTTTATGTATGTATGTATTAAGATAGGGGTAGATGGTAAAACATCTATGTTTAAATTTTCAGCAAGATGGGAAATGGATGTACACAGGTGGTGAGGACTGTACTGCAAGAATATGGGACCCACGGTAATGTTATACATCTCTTTATCTTGTTATCCTTAGTATCTTTGTTAGTGAAATTGCTTGCTGTTACATGTGACCTCATAAGTGTATAATGTCGCAATGTTTGTATTTATTTTATTCTTTATTATTGTTACAATTATAATTTGTAAAGTACAATAGGTGGACTTAATGCAATAATTGTACTACTTCCAACTTTCCTAAAAGTTGGTGCAACCGTTAAGGGTTAAAATCAAATATCCTTTCTGAACAGCATGTAAAGTCAAGAGAAACGACGATAAGGGGAATTTTCATCCCAGTATAAAATGAAGTTATTGTGGGATTTGCGAAAAACATGTTTTATTTTGTAGTTGGCTCTTAATTCATCACTTTTGGTATGTGCCATTTAATTCGTTGCATTTTGTAGGTAGTGCTTATTTGGTCGCTTTTTGTTAATGGCGCTAAGTTCACGAAGGCAAAGCTGCGGGTAAATGCTCGTGTTTTATAAACTTAGGTTTCTCCTTTAAAGGCTAACAAAATAATTCAAACAACTAAGCCATCGAGTCTACATGTGGCCTTGGAGTCTTGTGGCTATTGTGACTTGTAGCTCTGCCTATCCCGTAGGGGATAAAGATGTCTTATGTGTACACACGCATGTGAAGGTCTAAATAATCTGTATGCCAAATTCGCCAAATTAATTTCCACTAAAATGTTTTCTATTTATATACCTGCCTAAATCCATTTTAATCCAATTTTATATGGGGGTAGATATTTTTTAAACTTGATAATTTTACATCGAAGAACCTAATGTGGTGCTTTAAATTCTTTTTTATTATTCAATATGTCGGTTGGATTGCTTTAATCTACCCACCATGAACATGAAGGCTGACTTACTTGCTGTAGCCCGCGACTACGCACACTTTGATGAGGTTATCTCAAAATTTATTTGATTTTTAAAAATCCACTATAGCATAGTTGATTTGATCCATATGAGATGTTCCAAATTTTAATCTTTAAACTTTTGCTAAGGCTTACTTATGTTAACTGTTGCTCTCCACTTCGTTCGGTACAGTCTATTACATGTTTTATTTTCCAAAATGAATTGGTTGGATCGTATAATGTTGCAAGATACGAAGCTATTTCTTACCATAAAAAGTTAACGTGTGCAAACGAACAGACATACATACTTAATTACTTCCTATCTGTCTTTTTTTTTCCGTTTAAGTACATCCAATGTACAGACGAACTTTTGCTGTTTTATTATAGAGATGTGTACTGTTATTTTTTTGACATGATGTTGATATACCTACCCACAACCTGTTTATTGAGGGTTAACTTACAAAAATATAAATGCAAGTAAAAATTTTGCATACTGAACGTGACACGCCATCTTAACTAACGTTTATATCGTTTTAGTAAAAAAAATGTGATTACGCCATCAAAAATTTAAACATGTGATTTCATTTTCAACAGTTAAGTATTTTATATCTTTTTAAATTATAAAAAATATGATTTTGAAATTCAACCTGACATACCTACATGTGAGTTACATGCAATTGTAATAGTATAATACGTTTTATTTTCATGTAACTCTCATGTTTGCCCGGGGTTCGTTTTCAGTCATATCATATGTAATTTACTAGTGCCTATGAGGTAGTTACTGGTGAAGTCTCAACGGAAGACTTTCTTATCTCTTACTTTAAATAAGCTTTCTAAATATTATATATTAGTTAACTTTCTTCTTTGTAATTACCTACGTATTTAATTTGATTTGTTTTTAAAAGCATTACATAATAAAAAAAATATTTATACCCACGTTTAAATTATTATGAACATACATACATTTTATATTTATGAACATACATAGGATACATTTTTATATCACGTAACGGGACAGAACCAACAATCTTAAAATACGGAAAGGTAACATTCCGCTATTTAAACTGAGGTTAGATAGTGAGATATTGTTTGTCAATTGCCCGAACTATTATATGTGAAAGTTTTTTTTTATATTTTCAGTGCATACCTACCCACGTTTTAAAATAAAATTACTTTCAACAGCTTTCTTTATTTTTCAATTTCAGTGCCGGCTCGCAGCTGACCTGCCAGGGCATATTCCAGGTGCCCGCCCCGGTGAACGCCGTGGTGCTGCATCCGGACCAGACTCAGATCATGGTCGGCGACCAGAGCGGCATCATCCACATGTGGGACCTCCGTACTGATCAGAACGAGCAATTGGTATGCTTTCTACTGTAGTCCATTTCTTTAGATACTTCCTGAATCACTACATAGTATAAAACAAAGTCGCTATTTTAGTCTGTTTGTCTGTATGCTTAAATCTTTAAAACTACGCAACGGATTTTGATGCGGTTTTTTGTAACAGGTAGAGTGATTCAAGAGGAAGGTTTTTATGTATAATTTTTTCCGAATTTTGCACCCGTGCGAAGCCGGGGCGGGACGCTAGTTATATATAAATCAGCTTAATAATTATGGCTTTTTGTTGAGAAATATATCTATACTTCTAATATAAAGACGCAGGTAACTGAATCGTAACCTTGATTTGCGGTTCCCCTGCTAAGTTTGCGAAGGTCGGATCAGCTTCGTGTAAAAACCTGACTCGCCCAATCAAAATGTGCACCCCGGGCTCGTCTCTCACTGGCAACAGCTAGTCCCAACTATATTATAAATGCGAAAGTAAGTTTGTTTGTTTGACACCTATTCACGGGTTATCTACTGAATTATCCTTTTTGAAATATTCACGTATATACATACATATAATCAAGAGTTTGGAGAAGGACATAGGGCACCTTTCATCCAGGTAAAAACTATAGTACCCGTGGGATTTGCGAAAAACCTGTATTCTTTTGTAGGTGGTTATAAATTCGTTGTTTTTTGTAGGTGGCGTTTAATTACTTGCTTGCTGGTGGAGTGGATTTAGTGGTGCTAATTTTAAATTCGTTAAATTCGTTGCTTTTTGAAGATAACTAAGCGTCATCTTCAAAAAGCAACGAATTTATTCACGCGGACGAAGCTGCCGGTTAAAAGAGGGCTGTGGGAAACACTCGGTTACATATAAATGAACGATTTTCCAGATACCAGAAGCTGAAGCGTCCATCCAGGACATAGCCATCGATCCCGAGGGGAAAATGATGGCCGCCGTGAACAACAAAGGCAACTGCTACGTGTGGTCGCTGGGGGGCGAGCCGCCGCGTCCCGTGCCCAGGAAACACATCCAGGCGCACAGGAAGTACGCGCTCCGCTGCAAGTTCAGCATGGACTCCACGTGAGTAGCACTTCTTTGTGGCTTTAGTCCTGGTGGCATCCTCGTCTCTCTTGAGGCTTGTGTACAAGTAGGTCAGAACAAATACTGTTTAAAAGCGGGTCCGTACCATGGTAGGGATGTTGTTATAAAAGAAAGTCTACGAACTCGTCACATCAAATTTAAACACAAGCTCCGGCTTAACCTCTGAGCTGCCGAACCCGCGATCCGATTTACAACCGAATCTGCCGCGGGAAAGCAATTTTTCAAGCGAGAAAGGAGTATCAAACTTATAGTACCTAATGCATTACTAATACTCATTATAAAATAAAAAACGTGGCCAATAGGGCGAGTGTTGATCAGAGCTGAAGCAGTTGAGGCTAGTGCACTGATCAGTGCTTAGGCAGCAGAGAAGTTAAACTATTCCGCCGCGGCGCCGCAGTGCGACGACTGGGCTGTCAAGTGAGTAGAGTACGCCTTCTCCTCCTAGCGTTGTACTCGTAGATAACATTGAGTCTGCAATAATTTATAACGTTTTTAATGTGTTTTCTACATTATAAAATCAGAACACACATTCTAAACGATTTACACGATCTTCTCAGAAATTGTTGGGGGACAGTAACATTGTCAAAGGTAAATTGGTTTATTGGAATGCCTGGTTCGTTGGTTCTTTTCGTTCTCTATACTTAATCGAATTTAATTTCTCCTAACCTTTGCGATTACGTTCTTTGTTTGTTCATGGAGTTTTGTTTTATTATTAGTATTTGAGCGAAACGTTGTTCTCGATATTTATTTTGTTTCTACTTTAAATTTAGACAAATAATGTGTTGGCGAAAGATAAATTATCTAAACTTAAAATAGAAACGAATAATTGAGAGAGACGTTTTGTTAAACAAAAAATATCAATATCTAATCAAAGTTTGTTTCCTTTTGTGCGCCATTTTTGGCGTTCGGTTGTCCAAATTTTTCTTTCATTATATCTTTTTTTTGACGCATGTTTTTACTGGTTTCCAATATTACACTATTGAAATTCACGACTAACTAAGATTCAATTAAATCTTTAATGTCTCGTGTCATTTACCGATTTAAAAAATGGAGGTTCTAAATTCGGCCAATATTTTATTAGCCTTACGTAGCACCTTTCATTCTGATATAAAGCCTAAGTATAAAAAGTTGTGAATTAGTACGTGTGGTACAACCACACGTACCAATTCATGGTTTTATCGGTGTTGTAATCCATCCTTATGGCGTTGAACAGAAATTAAAGCTTGTCAATAATGCATATCTTTTCAAAGACATGGATTATTGACAAGTAAAAAATAATTTGATAGAGCTAATTTCTGGTGTTGTAAGTTAGGTCCATTGGGGCAAGTGTAATAAATTTTTTTGCCATCCACAATTCACATTCAAATATTTCTGCTCTAAAGCGGCATAATGTCAAAAGGTTTATCATTCAATGTTC
This sequence comes from Amyelois transitella, assembly GCF_032362555.1. NCBI lineage: Eukaryota > Metazoa > Arthropoda > Insecta > Lepidoptera > Pyralidae > Amyelois > Amyelois transitella. Next base: position 3,003,381 of record NC_083516.1, on the reverse strand, counting down.
TTTGTTATATTATAGTTTATGTGATAATATGTCACAAAATGTTGTTAAACATCCTAAGGTATCAAACTGTTACACTTTGTGTACTCTGTTATGGTGAAACAGATGAAAATTTCTTTTAATAAATGTACTTTGACCTGTAATACCACTTTTAACGCAAATAAACTTACTTACTTACTTACTAAGATTGCTTTGTTATCTGTGGTTTGAAATATAGATTTTGAATCTATTTCACTCAAATTACGGTTTTTTTGCATATTCTGAATTTTTTGTTCTGGCTGGGGCAAGTGTGACTCTTTTTCTCTAATATAGTGATGTGCTTAATTAATCGATAAATATTTTTGAAGCGGGCGAACAGCAGCGGCTGCAGAGCAACAACTAGTATGTGTATATATATATATATACTTATGTAAGTAGTAGATAGCTGTTCGCCCGCGTATCAAAATAAAATAAAAAATTTATCATAGTAAGTAACTTTCTTCTTTTATTGCTGCTCTTAAGGGGTTGATTTATGAAATTTTTCCGTTTATAAATCTACAAAACAATTTTAGACTTTCGTAATATCAAACAAAATATTAAAAATAAACCTCATAATGCGAGTTAAATAAAACAAAAATAGAAGGATTCTCAGGTTTCTAAAGAGTAAAAAAATGCCTTTTATGAAGCTACAAAACAATTATAATCTTTAATGATATCAAACGAATAAATTAAAAATAAACCTCATCATGTGAGTTAAATAAAACAAAAACAGAAGGATCCTCAGATATCTGTAACAAATCAATTTTTTTACGATGTTTGTTGTGAGAATAATATCCATATCTATTTTTTTATTCATTGAAAATTTAAGAAACTTTTTATTGTCTCTGTAATGTTTATAAAATTGAATTCTGTATTGACCATGTTTTTCTATTTTTTGTATTATACCGACATAAAACTTACAATTACTATTTTCAAAATGTCGAACTAAGACTGTATCATTCTTTTCTATGACTGAATCGTCTTGAAGCCTCTAATCCAATATTCACCTGGTATCCCATCATTGAAGGGAATTTCAATATTATTACGGCGAACGTATTGGCCAATTAAAGCTCTCACTCCCCGTCGGGTTAAACCAAAACCGTATCGCTCCATAGTATGCAGCATTGTAGAGATTTTTTTTTCAAAATCTGGCGTTAATACTGGTCTTCCACGATTACTCGATTTCACACCTCGATCGCCATTCACACGTGCAACTATGGTTGATCTCGGAATATTAAAAACTCTGGCAGCTTTGTATGCTGTCATCCGTTGCTCCTTCACAGCTTGTACGGCTTCTGACAGTGTTTGAGGTAAATATTTGTCACTGGTTTTCCTAACATAGTGTCTTACCATCTAAAACAAAAAATAAAATAATACTACATTTAATTGTTGTAACGACATTCCAAAGTAGGTATTGCACATAACTACATTTGTTTCAATCATGTGGATGGTAGCTGACGTCAAGGTAAGCTCGATAAATGTATAGGCTGTCCCATCACTAGTAATGTTGTTCTCATAGAACGCTACTGGAGTAAACGTGACACTGTCACACTTTAACAGGTTAGGTATTAGGCGCGATGTTTTTCATGTAAAAAAACGGAGTAATAGTCATGAAACTGTACGAAATCATAAGTATATAATACACTTGAAATAACTCACCTTTTATTGTGTTAAAATAAACCAGAAATAACTTGTAAAAACTTCAAATCAATTTCAGCAAATTTTACCGCGTCCCGTTTGTATTCGACAGGTGTTATATAATGGCATCTGTCGGTAAAACAGTAGAAGTTAGATACGCCATTTTAAAACAGCACGGTAGCGTAGACGTTCTAGCATAGATCAGAAGATGGCGTTTTAACTAAAAACGTGTATTTCTCGCAATATTTGTAAACGTCACAATAGCCCCACGGTCACGCTTGCCCGGGTTGACCTTTTATTATTGCTAGGGTTTGAATTTTTCTTTAAACATTTTTTTAAAATTTTTCACTCAGTCCTGGCATGATTTCTACTAAAACATTTTCGGTTAAATTTATATGAAGATAAAAATATTTTAGTTAAATTAATCAAAAACCTTGTATTTGTTTTGATTATTAAAAATATTTTCGTAACTTATTTATAACTAGCGACCCGCCCCGGCTTCGCACGGGTGCAATGCTGATGGTCGTAAAAAGTAAATGACAAAAAAAAAATATTGTGGGATATCCATGAGAGATAGACATATACCATCGCGGAGTTTTCTATAGACCTTTTCAATGTGTACAAATAATTAGTACACTATTTTGGTAAATCTCGTAGGGTTCAGCCTGCGTTTGCAATGTACGCGGAAAAAAATATGATAATTAACGACATCACATTAGAAACCTCAAAAACAACAGTATTTCTCCATTTTTTAATGGATGTTATTATATATATACATTATACATTATATAACCTTCCTCTTAAATCACTATCTATTGAAAAAAACCGGTGACATCAAAATCCGGTGCGTTGTTTTAAAGATTTAAGCATACAAAGGGACATCGGGACAGAGGAAGCGACTTTGTTTTATAGTATGTAGTGATAATGAGTTTTTTATTACTTCAACTATTTGAATTTATATAATATTAAAGCAGTTGAAGTAATAATAAATTAAATAAACCGCGAAAAATGAACAGCATCGTGCAAAATCATGCGTCACAATTATCGTTCCATCCTGCTCTCACAGTGATCAAGATATATATAGCTATACGATAGAATCATATTTCATAAGGTAAATGTTTTATATTTGTTGCAACAAAATAATGAACACTGACAGTTATTAAAACCGAACATAGACAAGAAATAGAAAAGATTTGGGCTCCACGGTAAAGAAAGAATTTTTATTTACAGTAGACGATAGAGACGGGCAGGTCCCACACCGCTCTCTGATAGATGGATTTCAGTCAACTCTGCAACTCCAAAATCTAAATCTGAGTAGTTTTTTAAAATCGGTGCCGTCGAAATTAACTCTTTCGAATTTTTGTGCATCGTCTAAATAATCTTTAACTTCCGGGGAAAGTCTTCGATGTTTGGAATTTAACAATGTCACATGCATTTTGAATTTGACTTTATCTTGCCCATATCTTTTCTTCATTATCTCTGCTTTATAAAAGTAGTCCGACAATGAGTCGATGCGATTTTGTAGAATGCCAGTTAGGTCATCCTCTTCTGAAACATTGCAATATAAAATATCAATTGCTCTCGGGTTATCATTCATATACGACAGACCTTTTAAACATATTTTTAAAGGTAAATGCTTTCGTATTAGTGGCATCACATTTTTTTCATTCCCTTCTTTAAGCAGGTTGGAAGCCTGCAATGTCTCCTCGTCCGTCAGACACATGACTAACTGACTAAAAACTAACTAACTCTTTCGCATTTTCGTGCATTGTCTAAATTATCATTAACTTCCGGGGAAAGTCTCCGATGTTTGGAATTTAATAATGTCACATGCATTTTGACTTTATCTTGCCCATATCTTTTCTTCATTATCCCTGCTTTGTAAAAATAATCCGACAAAGAGTCGATGAGATTTTGTAGAATGCCAGTTGGGGCATCCTCTTCTTGGACATCGCAATATAAAATATCTATTGCTTTCGGGTTATCATTCATATACGATAGACCTTTTAAACGTATTTTAAAAGGTAAATGATTTCGTATTAGTGGCATCACAATTTTTTCATTCCCTTCTTTAAGCAGGTTGGAAGCCTGCAATGTCTCCCCGTCCGTCAGACACATGACTCCAATAGTGATGTGCAACTTGCTCCCTCTCATGAATAATGAGTCTTCAACACCACTCTCAATTGGACAGGTTTTCAAGACGGCACTCTTAAAAGCTAAATATCTCTTCTTGATTGAAGTGGTGTTAACCGGTATATTTAGGAAATGAGTTGATTGTGTTTTATTGCTGAAAATGAAACAATTTCTTCCAAACATTTTCTTGCTGATTTTACGTTATCGACTGTCTTTCCAAATATTATAATTACCCCGGCCTTTGGGTATTCTTAAATAAGACTGTTTAATTTCCTATACTTCTTTCCATAGCACCTATTTTCCAATGACTTACTTGACTTAAGGTCCTATTTCCCCTAGCTGGGGCAGAGGGCATCCACAGTGCGTCGCCATCCCGCTCGGTCTTGAGCTTCGCGTTTTATTTCGCTCCAAGTCTTCCATAGATTCTTCACCTCTACGATGATTGTCCGCCGCCAGGTCTGTTTAAGGCGGCCACGTTTACGCTTTCCTTGGGGATTCCAGTCTAGGGCTTGCCTCGGTATGTGTACCTTCGGAGCGTGTGGCCGATCCAGTTAAAATTTTTCAATATTTTCCAATTATACACCTAAATACGTATTTCTGTTATATATCATTATATTTCACCTTAAACTAAAAATAAGTAAACTAAGATACACTTTCACTTAATGAGAAATATCAATTCTACACGTAAATATTTACCTTTAGAAATACTATCGAAATCCTTTTTTAATGGTAAATATTTAAGAATTGCAGGTAAGAATATCTGCATGCCTGCAATGTCTCCCGTGCTCTGTGTCTGTCAAACACATGACTCCAACACTGATGTGCAACTTGCTCCATCTCATAAATAATGACTTTTTAACACCACTCTCAACTTTATTTTATTATTGCCTCGTGTTGCAAACGAAACAATTTGATTCAAATATTTTCTTTCTGCTTTTATGTTGTTGACGATTTAACCAAAGATTGGTTTCTTTTGGACTTTTTAAATGAGAATATAATTTTCAACACTTCTTTCCACAGCACCTTTATCCAATGATTCAGCCTTAATATTGCTGTGTTATATTTAAATAGGTTTTATAGTTATTGTTGCCAAGCTTAATGACTTTAACGCCACAATCAAAGTGTTATATAGGGCCAAGTTGGCTGAGTTCATTATAGCTCTTAGTAAGTCCTTATCTGACTCTGTTGTAACCCACCGTTATGTGCCTACATTGTGCTATTATCGCTTTGATCAACTCTTTCGCATGTTGTGCATCTTCTTAATTTCCTTTAACTTCCGGGGAAACTCTTCAATATTTTGAAATCAGCAATGTCACTTGCATTTTTACTGTTTTTTTGTCCATGATTTTTCTTTATTAATCCTGCTTTATAAAAATATTCCGACAAAGAGTCGATGAGTCTTTGCACTATGCCAGATGGGGGGCATCCTCTTACACATTACAATATAAAATATTTTGGGTTATCATTCATTTTTGATAATGACATTGGAATTTGTTCAGTTTTTAAATGCCGTGTGGTTTCCGGCACTTTTGAATAGATACACTCTCCATATCTTTCCCATTGCCAAAAAATGCGAGATAAAGTCCAATAACATTTAAAAACTCAAATAAAGAGCATTAACTTTTTTGAAGTATATTCAACAGAAGATTCCAACGTAGCTTGCAATCACATTTCGTTTTCACGGTTTTCCGAAAAAGCACATAAAAGTACACGTTAATTGCAAATCTAAATGGGCATAAAACATTTTAATTTAAAGGATTAAACATGTGTAGTCAAAAGAAACGGAGCCTTTTATAAAAATAAAATTAAAACCTTAGCGACCTTATACTAGACGTTTTAAAAAATATAATTTACAAAATTGAGGCAAAATAATGACATCTGATATGATATATGAAGTATGATAAGGATAAGGTGATAAGGAAGTAGGATAAGGTGGATGATCAATATATAACTGATCCCACTGAATTATGCTTTTAATAACTATTTCATTGATAAAAAAACCTGTAAATACTCTAGTAATAATAGAACATCTCAACAACCGTCTGTGGTCATGGCTCCATGTCCCTCACATGTTGTTTATAAGATTGTTTAAAGTTTTAAAAATACCGGAAGTGTTGAGTATGATGGCATATCTACTAAAATAATTAAAATTTAACCGCCAACAGTCCAACTGAGTAAACCTTACTCAGTTTGACTGTAAACAATTAATGAAACTATTTGTCATCATCTAAGTTATCTAATAAATTTCAGCTTGTATGCTGGTGTTTTTCTAGGGGAACTGAAAATATCCATCATTACACCTCTATGTAAAAGATAAAAAATAAATAAAAAAGCAATACTATAGACCAATTAAAATTCAACATTGTCAAAAATCTATAAAAAAACTTGCGAATTCGTATTCACAATTCTATTTCGAGGAAAAGCTTATTTTATGTAATGAACAGAAAGGTTTTTAAATGTTTTAAATGAAGCTGACAATAGAAAAGAAGTTTGTGATATTCCGATATGACGCAAGCTTTTGATTATGTTAAACTTGACATACCACTTGAAAAAGTCGAAGCTATAGGTGTTAAGAGAAATTTGTTAAATTTAATTGGATCCTATTTATTTGACCGTAGGCAAATTACACAAATACCAATTCAAAAATGGAACAACATTACTTAGCAGATGAACGTTGCGTTAATTATTTATTATATGTATAATACAACATTTCTGCGTGTGGTCATTCAACACCCATCAGCGAGATGGATTTTTGTTGGTCATTTATCTACTCATCGCCGTTTATCAGGTTTTGATGGTCTGGATGAAGTGAATATAATTAATATCGACTTTAAGGTTTCTGCAAAGTCCTGTATAGCCGCATACTCGAAGAACTTATTTCGACCATTGAACGGGCCGAGGGTCTATTGGTCGTGTCTGAATATAATAAAAAAGAATTTGGCCTGTTCAAGATGTCGTCTTATCGTCGTCTCGTCTTAGTGTCGATTGTCCTTTTTTCATAAGTCTGTCAGTCGGTTTTGGTCATCTAAATTGTCAAGTCAAAGAGTCTGTTTGTCCATGAAGGCTGAACGGCCGCTACACCCATGTTTTCGTTTGTTTGTTGTCAAGGGTTTCTTTCGCCATACCGGACTGTCTCATCGGGAGTACCACAAGGGTCCGTTTTGGGACCTATACTTTTTACTATATGTATGTGTAACTGGATTTATCTCTTGTTTTTGTTTCTGGACACGATGTCATCCAATTTCAGATGAGGTTTTTTTTGTTTACTGATTTTTTTTTCGGTGGAAACTTGTAATTTGTCTTATTTCTTTTTGTCGTTTATCTTCTTATGTTTTTGCTGTAAGTTTTCCAAAAATGTAACATAAATAATAAAATGTGGCTCAATCAAAAAAAATTGTAATTAAGTTACCCATAATTTTTTTACTGATCGGCATTTGTTCTCATAAATTCATCAAAATAAAATTATTGTTTAAAAATCTAAAAAATATCCTTGGTTAGCTGCAGGGATGTGATTAACTTTTGTTTATCACATCCCTGACCGTCCCGAGACCTGATCCGTTACGAGAAATAGTACATGATTATAAAAGAAATCACTTGCAATAGCGAACTTATCCCATGAATGATGGATCTCTTCTAGTCAATCGGCGAAAAGGAAATTAACTACATAAATAAGTAAAAAAGAGACAAGTCGCTGTGTAAATACTGACATAGATACAAACAATAAACATATATAAACTAAGATAATTTTATAATAATTATCTTTAAGCCTTGTGGCAAATAATAAATAAAAAGAAGTTGAGAGTGGTATTAAAAATTCATTATTTATGAGATGGAGCAAGTTGCACATGAGTATTGGAGAAATTCTTACCTGCAATTCTGAAATATTTAAAAAAGGATTTCAATCGTATTTTTGTCTTAATTTGTGTGTGTGTGTTGTTTCATTTCTTAATTATATGTTGAAGACTCATTATTTATAAGAGAGAGCAAGTTGCACATCACTTTTGGCGTCATGTGTCTGACGGACGAGGAGGTGGAGTGGAGTGGTGGAGTGGAGGAGGAGGAGGACATTGCAGGTTGCCAACCTGCTTAAAGAAGGGAATGAAATAATTGTATTGCCACTAATACGAAAGCATTTACCTTTTAAAATACGTTTAAAAGGTCTATCGTATATGAATGATAACCCGAAAGCAATCGATATTTTATATTGCGATGTCCAAGAAGAGGATGCCCCAACTGGCATTCTACAAAATCTCATCGACTCTTTGTCGGATTATTTTTACAAAGCAGGGATAATGAAGAAAAGATATGGGCAAGATAAAGTCAAAATGCATGTGACATTATTAAATTCCAAACATCGGAGACTTTCCCCGGAAGTTAATGATAATTAAGACAATGCACGAAAATGCGAAAGAGTTAGTTTCGAAGGCACCGAGGTTTTAATGAACTACTCAGATTTCGATATTGGAGTTATAGAGCTGACTGAAATCCATCTGTCAGAGAGTGGCGTGGGAGCTGATGGGTATAGCCTGCCCGGCTCTCTCATCGGTATTTATATTGACAAGTTTAAAAAAAACAATTATTGTATGCGTTCCTTTACACTCTTCGTAAAGATTGCAAAGCTATAGAGGTCTGACATCTGGTGTCCCTTAGGGCGGAAATCTCTCCACTGCTCTTCTCTATTTTCATTGACTCCCGACGTCACGACGTAACGACTCGTCTTTTCACTTCTCGCCATCTAGATTTCCGCCCAGAAGGACGGATAGCTTTGCAGTCAGCAGAAATGGGAAGAATGGAACGCATATAATAATAGTTTTTCTTTAAACTTGCCAATATACCATAATATGTCCTTACGTTTAGTTGTTTGTCAAAAGTGCTAGATAGGTAGTTATGTAGACTAATAGCCTTGGTCTTGGATTTTTTTAATTTACCTATATAAGTATTTATCATAAAATATAGTGTTGTTGAGTTAGTATCTCGTTACCCGAGTCTCTAACTTACTTCGAAGCAACTCGATCTGTGTAGTTGGTACGGTATTGATAAATCATTAATTATTCCGTGAATTGGAAAAATACTCCATCGTATCTGAGATTTGCTGTTTTTCGAACATTGATATGAACATTTTATTGTTGATAGGTTTGAAAAGTAGCAAATGCAGAAAATGTCGAGACCATGTGAAGGAATGGGAGTGCTGAAAGTAGACCTTAGGCCCCAAGGCAATATTCTCAAGATTCATCTATACTACTATACACTAGATATATAGTGCTGGTGGCGTCTGCAGTTAAATTGAATTATTCTTATTATACGTACTAAAAAAATTTGTTTCTGTGGCACAGCCAGGGTGTCTTTACCTTATACTCGCAAGGCGCACCCTGGCCCAGAAAGGTCAAACACCGGCCAAGTGCGAGTCGGACTCACGCGCCAAGGGCTCCGTGAAAATTTTAAGCGTCTACCTGTAACCGTAATTAATACTGAGCAAAAAATAATAATAAATAAAAAACACATTTGTTGGTTGTAAGGTACGGACGCTAAGGTGTATGTAAAGTAAGGACTTTTAGGTACGGAACCCTAAGAATGAACTTTTCTTCATTGTCCTGCGTATTGTTCCGTGTTTTAATGTATCTCGTCAATATTTTAAAAGTATCATACATACATATAATGATATGTATGTATGATACTTTTAAAATATTTTAAAAGTATCATACATACATATCATTATATGTATGTATGATACTTTTAAAATATTGAACAAAAACATCTATATCCCTTGCGGGGAAGACAGAGCCAAGTCTTACAAAGAATGATAGGCCAAGTTTAGCTGTGTGGCTTAATGATAGAATTAAGATTCCAATATTAACAGGTTACTAGCCCGTTTGTTCGAAGTTTGAAATTATCATTGGCTAAGATATGCCAAGAAAAGTATGACTCCTCTTTTCTTCCTCTTTTAGAATTCCCAAAGTAAACAATCTTTGAAAAGACCGTCGATAACGTAGAACCAGCATAAAGATGTTTAAATCAAATTATTTTATTTTTGAAAATGACACTACAATCGACGCCTTCTCTTAACTACTAACCCGTTAACACCACCTCGTCTTAACCGTGCCCAACCGTTTATTTTGATTTTGACAGGTCATTTAATGTTGTACTATAAAGTTGCCGATATGATTTCATACGTCAATAGATTTAACTTCATAAGAACTATTTTATAGATTTAAATATAATTTGTATTTTATCCAATATTTTGAATATCCAATATTTTTTAAGTATTTATATTATTCACCTTAAATAATATTTGTTTTATAGATTTTAGCATCGATTTTTGTTATAAATAGATATAGATTACACTTTACATTTTACAATGATTTTGAAGGGATTCATTTCGATTAATTAATAAAGGGAAATGGATGTACCTACACACGCTTATAAATTTGGGATTCTTCTTTTAGGCGATGTGCTAATAAACTGTCATAAGCCATACATCTGACGGTGGCATTCCAGTATTTTTAAAACTGTTTGCTCAGTCTACCCGCCAAGGGATATAGACGTGATTATATATGTATATTTATAAAAAGTGTAACTACAATTCCCCAGCATGCTGGTGACGACGTCCGGCGACTGCTCGGCGCGCGTGTGGCGCACCAGCGACTGGTCGCTGCTGCGCGAGCTGCGACACGACTCGCAGCGCTGGGTGTGGGATGCCGCCTTCAGCGTTGACTCGCGCTACCTCTTCACCGGTGAGCCGATGACTCTAGCTGCCTGTTGACGGGCCATGCAAATTGTTAGCAATGATGTTGGCAATTTTATCTATATTAATGTTATAAAGATGTAAGCGTTGGTGAGCTGTTTGATGCGGGTAGTCTTCGGAGATACTGAAACGATTTGAGAAATTCTTTCACCATTAGACAGCTACATTAATAAAGTACATTTCATATTTAAATAAACATGGATACATTTAGATTAATCAACACTTATAAAATAATCCGGGAAGTTACGAGTAGTATAAGGTATTTTATACGAGTATATAAAAAAATAATTACATAAAACTTGTTTTTGAGCATTGTGTACTTGTTTGAGTAGTAACAAGAATCATCGTGATTAATTAAAAGTAATTTCATCATTAAGATAATTTTGCGAAGATAAATATTGCCCCTTACAGCACGGAATTTTAGATTATGAAATATTGTGAAATTAAAAAATTCGCGCTCCAAATTCTAAATCTGAATCTCGTTAAACTTTAATTTACACGACTGCAACATAAAAAGGGGCAATGCTTTAAATTTTTTTTAAACTAGGTTTTAACCTATTTTTTTAATTCTATGTCTAATTTATTTCTTATTCTTTCTGTTATATTTAGATAGGGAAAATCGTAAAGGCCTAATAGCTAAACTTATATTTTCAACTATGACTTAAAGTCGGTTTATTGAGATCGTGTTTAAGATCGTACTGCACCTCACGCTTGTCTGAGCGTCGGCTTCCATGATTCGGGTTGTATAACCAGAAGGATGGGAAGACGTGGTGGTGGTGGGATAGAACCCCGGTTGCGACCCAAGAGGTTCGACACTATCTTAAAGAAAAGAGAAGATAATGTCGAACTCGAACCCTTCGGAGTAGATCCGTTATACTACTCCAAATTTGTGGGATCTGAAGCTAACTTCAGGCGGATCAGAGAATTCGCGTAGGTATCTGTGGCACAGAATTCGGAGTGGTTTCGAGTGAAGCGACGCTAAATCAGGACGATTTATATTTTTTATTTAAGAAACCAAAAAAATTAGGAAGTGTTCAGGATATCAGATTAAGGCGACTATGCGATGGCATGGCTTGCATATAGAGTGAATAATGCATAACTAAAGTAACACTAAAGAGATTTGTAGGGAGTCAAGAAAGGAGGTCTTTTGAAAAGAGCCAGGGGTGGCTTGTGACCACTATCCTGAATTCAACTCTATTTTCACATGAAGCGACCCGTGTGCAACCCCCGCATCCTTGCAACCTGGAAACCTAACCAATAGTGGATCATGGTTAATTGTTCCTCAAAATAAAAATAAGATCACGAATAGAGATACAGAATAGGGATACCATAAAGTACAAGGTAATGAGAATTAACCGAAGGAATGAGTTCATTGTATGAGATGAAAAGGTGAAAATGGATGTAGCAAAATAAGCGTGCAAAACAAGTGGAAAGGTGTAGTCTCTGCCGGGCAGGCATAGATACCGAAATAGATGCGTGATGTCATCTCCTCATGATGGTACCAGTTGCGTCCTCTGATGAAGAGGTCGGGGTCCGCTTCAGAATGCAGACCACGATCATGGAGTAGGTTAATCAGGTACACAAGCGATCCCGTCAGGTCTTCCTGCAATGAAATCAAACCCGGATTGCACCATGTTATACATCTAGTTGCCTGACTTTACAGGTTTCTCACGATGATCTCTATAAAGCCATACAGGTAGTTAAGAAAAAAAAAACAATGATAAAATATGATGGTGCCGTGTGGTTCCCGGCACCAATACAAAAAAGAATGGGACCACTCCATCTCTTTCCCATGGATGTCGTAAAAGGCGACTAAGGGATAGGCTTACATACTTGAGATTCTTTTTTAGGCGATGGGCCAGCAACCTGTTACTATTTGAATTTCAATTCTATCTTAAAGCCAAATAGCTGAACGTGGCCTATCAGTCTTTACAAGACTGTTGGCTCTGTCTACCCCGCAAGGGATATAGACGTGATTATATGTATGTATGTATGTATAAAATATGATAGATATATGAGATAGCTACACTTAATGTTACTATTGCCAGGAGACTTATTCCGTTATTAGAGGTTTCTATATTCAACAAAGAGCATAAATATAAAGTAAACATGTCAATAACGATTTTTGAGAAACAGGTTTGTATGTTTAGGTATTTGTTAAAACAATCTGTAGTACAATTTTAAGGGAAAGCTTAATTACTTTATACCACGAGAAAAAGTATCTACCAGTAATCTTTTTCTATAGATAGCAGTTACACGGTATTTAAAAAAGGTAAAGTTATAAGTCATTAGCTAATGTTAACGTCATTATAACAATGAAAGTAAAAAGATTAGTTCGAAGAAATTACTAAGATCATTTACCGGCGATTATTGTTTTTTTTTTTTTTCAAATAATATATTTATAATCGTTTAGCCTAATAAAAATCTATCCAAGATCGACATGAAAAAAATATTTGGGCGAGTCCAAACTATTCCCTGGTAATAATGACATACATATGTAATGTAATAATGAAAGGTAATGTACTAATGAAATAATGGTTCGTCGCATTTTTAAATGTGTGTGATAGGTAACAAAAACGAAATGAGGATGAATGTCGGTCATATTTTAAATAGCTTAGCTTTCATTTAATATTGAAAAAAAAATCCTAAGCACGGCTAGAAATGGGCCCCACCGCCGCCCATTTTGTGAGACACAACCACGAGTCTAACTGTCTCCCCACCGTGCTATAGTCTTTTGTCAAGTATGTCATGTATCAGTCCTCTAAAGCTAAATAAAAACAACAATAAGAGTAAATTAGGCATATAAAAAGAATTAATGAAAGTAGGTTGACTAAACAAATATACAAGGAGATTGTGAATGGGAACGAACGTAACCTATCAAATCGGAGATGTCCTGGCGAAATGCTAAAGAGTACCCCAAACCGACGAGCTTGCATGAAGACAGTTATGAATGTGGATGAAGCGAAAGAAGTATACAGGGATCGTGGCAAATGCTATGTGACAAAAGAATCAACATTACTAGAATAATCAGACAAGGCAACAAGGCCGAGAAGGATACTGAAGGAACTGCGCAAATAATGGACACGGTCAGTTGTAAAACTGGGCATTAAGCAAGAAATGTAGTACTAGAGCTCTACGGGAAATAAAGGGTGGTTATTTACAGTAGACGATAGAAACGGGCAGGTAATACCCATCAGGTCCCACACCGCTCTCTGATAGGTGGATTTCAGTCAACTCTGCAACTCCAAAATCGAAATCTGAGTAGTTTCTTAAAATCTCGGTGCCGTCGAAACTAACTCTTTCGCATTTTCGTGCATTGTCTAAATTATCATTAACTTCCGGGGAAAGTCTCCGATGTTTGGAATTTAATAATGTCACATGCATTTTGACTTTATCTTGCCCATATCTTTTCTTCATTATCCCTGCTTTGTAAAAATAATCCGACAAAGAGTCGATGAGATTTTGTAGAATGCCAGTTGGGGCATCCTCTTCTTGGACATCGCAATATAAAATATCTATTGCTTTCGGGTTATCATTAATATACGATAGACCTTTTAAACGTATTTTCAAAGGTAAATGATTTCGTATTAGTGGCAACACAATTTTTTCATTCCCTTCTTTAAGCAGGTTGGAAGCCTGCAATGTCTCCCCGTCCGTCAGACACATGACTCCAATAGTGATGTGCAACTTGCTCCCTCTCATGAATAATGAGTCTTCAACACCACTCTCAATTGAACAGGTTTTCAAGACGGCACTCTTAAAAGCAAAATATCTGTTCTTGATTGAAGTGGTGTTAACCGGGATATTTAGGAAATGAGTCGATTGTTGTCTCATTGCTGAAAATGAAACAATTTCTTCCACACATTTTCTTGCTGCTTTTACGTTTTTGACGGATTTCCCAAAGATTGTTATTACCCCGGTATCTTTGGGTATTCTTAGATAAGAGTGTGTATCACTTTCAATACTTCTCTTCATGGCACCCTTTTTTCCAATAATGCAGCCTAAATATTGTTGAGACACACTAAAAAGGGTTTTATAATTGTTGTTGCCAATTTTAATAACCTTATAGCCACTATGTACTCCATCTCCAGGTACGTTAATGAAAATTTGGTTTGTGATAGAATTAGAAGCCATATTTTTTATAAAGAGTAAATATGTAAAATAAAAAATATAAATAAATATAACATATATAAATAAAATAAAGCAATAGAATAAATAAATAAAAAAAGTCTTACTCCCGTAAACTCACTGAGTATAAACTAATCAAGACTAGTAGAAATTCTCTGTGTTCACTTTGCAAGTTACGGAACGCACTGGTAAGTGATCGGCTTTCGGGATAAGACTAAGTTCAGTTTTATGAAGCTCACCGCGCTTTCACCTCCTTAATGACTTGCCTCCATTTACATGGCATTGTAAAAATTCCTGAGTGACGAATCACTGATTTAAAACTACGCAGTCTTAGCTGCTTAAGTTTTTATTTATGTAAATTGTAAATATAAATGTTTTAATAGTTGTCGTAACATTTTGTTATATTTATTAAAATTAGTATAAACACATAACTTTAGCAAAAAGAGAACCGCCTCCAATGTATATCCTCCTTGAAGTCGGCAAAATTTCTAAAACATCAGAATCGGCTCAGCGAAACATAAGATTATTGCGGACAAACATACATACATATACACTGAGAACCAAATTTTTTTGAAGGCGGTGTTTAATTCTGCTATTCATCAACTTGTTATATCATCTCTATATATTATCTATTTATGGTCTGGGTGAAATGAATCTAATAGCAATAGAAACCTTTCGTGCGTGAGCTGGCTACATGGTTGATTATATGATTATGCATACAATGTACGTACTACAAAAATATAGGTCTTTAATAGATTTATAAAAAAGTCCGCGACACAATATATCTAACGTCAATAATTAAGTAACTATAAGGTATTTTATAAAAGTATATAAAATATAAAAAAATAATGTAAATAAAAACTTGTGTATTTTGAGCATTGTGTACTTGTTTGTGTAGTAACAAGGATCATCGTGGTTAATTAGAAGTAATTTCATCATCAAGATAATTTTGCGAAGATAAATATTGCCCCTTACAGCACGTCGGTAGGATTTTTAGATTATGAAATATCGTGAAATTAAAAAATTCGCGCTCCATAGCCTAAATCTGAATCTCGTCAAACTCTAATGTAACCCGACTGCAACATAAAAAGGGTAATGCTTCAATTTTTTAAACTAGGGTTTTTATAAAGACGTTTTAAGGTCGTACTTCACCTCTCTCTTATCTGAGCGTCGGCTTCCATGATTCGGGTTGTATAACCAGAAGGATGGGAGAACATGGTGGTGGTAGGATAGAACCCCGGTTGCGACCCAAGAGGTTCGACACTATCTTAAAGAAAAGAGAAGATAATGTCGAACTCGAACCCTTCGGAGTAGATCCGTTATACTACTCCAAATTTGTGGGATCTGAAGCTAACTTCAGGCGGATCAGAGAATTCACGTAGGTATCTGTAACACAGGATTCGGAGTGGCTTCGAGTGAAGCGACGCTAAATCAGGACGATTTAGATTTTTTATTTAAGATACCAAAAAAATTAAGGAAGTGTTCAGGATATCAGATTAAGGCGACTATGCGATGGCAGGGCTTGCATGTAGAGTGAATAATGCATAACTAAAGTAACACTAAAGAGATATGTAGGGAGTCAAGAAAAGAGGTCTCTTGAAAAGAGCCAGGGGTGGCTTGTGACCACTATCCTGAATTCAACTCTATTTTTACATGAAGCGACCCGTGTGCAACCCCCGCAACCTTGCAACCTGGAAACCTAACCAATAGTGGATCATGGTTAATTGTTCCTCAAAATTAAAATAAGATCACGGATAGAAATACAGAATACGGATACCATAAAGTACAAGGTAATGAGAATTAACCGAAGGAATGAGTTTATTGTATGAGATGAAAAGGTGAAAATGGATGTAGCAAAATAAGCGTGCAAAACAAGTGGAAAGGTGTAGTCTCTGCCGGGCAGGCATAGATACCGAAATAGATGCGTGATGTCATCTCCTCATGATGGTACCAGTTGCGTCCTCTGATGAAGAGCTCGGGGTCCGCTTCAGAATGCAGACCACGATCATGGAGTAGGTTAATCAGGTACACAAGCGATCCCGTCAGGTCTTCCTGCAATGAAAACAAACCCGGATTGCACCATGTTATACATCTAGTTGCCTGACTTTACAGGTTTCTCACGATGATCTCTATAAAGCCATACAGGTAGTTAAGAAAAAAAAACAATGATAAAATATGATAGATATATGAGATAGCTACACTTAATGTTACTATTGCCAGGAGACTTATTCCGTTATTAGAGGTTTCTATATTCAACAAAGAGCATAAATATAAAGTAAACATGTCAATAACGATTTTTGAGAAACAGGTTTGTATGTTTAGGTATTTGTTAAAACAATCTGTAGTACAATTTTAAGGGAAAGCTTAATTACTTTATACCACGAGAAAAAGTATCTACCAGTAATCTTTTTCTATAGATAGCAGTTACACGGTATTTAAAAAAGGTAAAGTTATAAGTCATTAGCTAATGTTAACGTCATTATAACAATGAAAGGAAAAAGATTAGTTCGAAGAAATTACTAAGATCATTTACCGGCGATTATTGTTTTTTTTTTTTTTCAAATAATGTATTTCTATTTGTGTATTGTATTTAATTGATGGAACCGCTGTTTCGCTTTATATCGTTTAGCCTAATAAAAATCTATCCAAGATCGACATGAAAAAAATATTTGGGCGAGTCCAAACTATTCCCTGGTAATAATGACATACATATGTAATGTAATAATGAAAGGTAATGTACTAATGAAATAATGGTTCGTCGCATTTTGAAATGTGTGTGATAGGTAACAAAAACGAAATGAGGATGAATGTCGGTCATATTTTAAATAGCTTAGCTTTCATTTAATATTGAAAAAAAAATCCTAAGCACGGCTAGAAATGGGCCCCACCGCCGCCCATTTTGTGAGACACAACCACGAGTCTAACTGTCTCCCCACCGTGCTATAGTCTTTTGTCAAGTATGTCATGTATCAGTCCTCTAAAGCTAAATAAAAACAACAATAAGATTAAATTAGGCATATGAAAAGAATTAATGAAAGTAGGTTGACTAAACAAATATACAAGGAGATTGTGTATGGGAACGAACGTAACCTATCAAATCGGAGATGTCCTGGCGAAATGCTAAAGAGTACCCCAAACCGACGAGCTTGCATGAAGCCAGTTATGAATGTGGATGAAGCGAAAGAAGTATACAGGGATCGTGGCAAATGCATGTGACAAAAGAATCAACATTACTAGAATAATCAGACAAGGCAACAAGGCCGAGAAGGATACTGAAGGAACTGCGCAAATAATGGACACGGTCAGTTGTAAAACTGGGCATTAAGCAAGAAATGTAGTACTAGAGCTCTACGGGAAATAAAGGGTGGTTATTTACAGTAGACGATAGAAACGGGCAGGTAATACCCATCAGGTCCCACACCGCTCTCTGATAGGTGAATTTCAGTCAACTCTGCAACTCCAAAATCGAAATCTGAGTAGTTTCTTAAAATCTCGGTGCCGTCGAAACTAACTCTTTCGCATTTTCGTGCATTGTCTAAATTATCATTAACTTCCGGGGAAAGTCTCCGATGTTTGGAATTTAATAATGTCACATGCATTTTGACTTTATCTTGCCCATATCTTTTCTTCATTATCCCTGCTTTGTAAAAATAATCCGACAAAGAGTCGATGAGATTTTGTAGAATGCCAAGTGGGGCATCCTCTTCTTGGACATCGCAATATAAAATATCGATTGCTTTCGGGTTATCATTCATATACGATAGACCTTTTAAACGTATTTTCAAAGGTAAATGATTTCGTATTAGTGGCAACACAATTTTTTCATTCCCTTCTTTAAGCAGGTTGGAAGCCTGCAATGTCTCCCCGTCCGTCAGACACATGACTCCAATAGTGATGTGCAACTTGCTCCCTCTCATGAATAATGAGTCTTCAACACCACTCTCAATTGGACAGGTTTTCAAGACGGCACTCTTAAAAGCAAAATATCTGTTCTTGATTGAAGTGGTGTTAACCGGGATATTTAGGAAATGAGTCGATTGTTGTCTCATTGCTGAAAATGAAACAATTTCTTCCACACATTTTCTTGCTGCTTTTACGTTTTTGACGGATTTCCCAAAGATTGTTATTACCCCGGTATCTTTGGGTATTCTTAGATGAGAGTGTGTATCATTTTCAATACTTCTCTTCATGGCACCCTTTTTCCCAATAATGCAGCCTAAATATTGCTGAGACACACTAAAAAGGGTTTTATAATTGTTGTTGCCAATTTTAATAACCTTATAGCCACTATGTACTCCATCTCCGGGTACGTTAATGAAAATTTGGTTTGTGATAGAATTAGAAGCCATATTTTTTATAAAGAGCAAATATGTAAAATAAAAAATATAAATAAATATAACATATATAAATAAAATAAAGCAATAGAATAAATAAATAAAAAAAAAGTCTTACTCCCGTAAACTCACTGAGTATAAACTAATCAAGACTAGTAGAAATTCTCTGTGTTCACTTTGCAAGTTACGGAACGCACTGGTAAGTGATCGGCTTTCGGGATAAGACTAAGTTCAGTTTTATGAAGCTCACCGCGCTTTCACCTCCTTAATGACTTGCCTCCATTTACATGGCGTTGTAAAAATTCCTGAGTGACGAATCACTCATTTAAAACTACGCAGTCTTTGCTGCTTAAGTTTTTATTTATGTAAATAGGCTATTTGACTGTATTAAAAATATACATTTCTTTTATGTCATCAGTCTTAATATTATTTTTTTGGAGCGATTTGTAATAACGCGAGATAAAAATATTGCATTATTTAAACAAAATCCGTCTCAGAAAATTAGGTTTTTATATGCAGCTGTCACGTGACTAAAAACGAACGTGATTGGCTATTTCTATTATGACGTCAATTATCCATAAACAGACTGTGGATCGTACCGTTCCTTAGTGTTCGCTATTAGTTTTCAAGATTTTATAAGTGTTTGATCGCTCAGGATTACTCAGATAACATAGGTATTTAATAATGGAAACCAATTCCGCGAAAGCTGACAGTCGAAACCTACCAAAAGTGGACGCAATAATGGTTGATGAAGAAATCTGGATTGTCTTCTTCATAGACAATCCAGATTTCTATGCTGAGATACGAACTGAGGAATGTGAAAACATCAATGTAAGTATATCTTGGTAACCACTGATCTTAGATCATGATCTGAAACCTCTTCTTGGGAATATTCAAATCCATCGGCATAGAAAAAAACAGTTTCGTAGGAGATTTTATTGTTGTATTAGTGCATTGAGGCACTGCACAACATTTATAGGAACTCATTTTAATAATTTTCACACATATGACGTGGCACAACACAAGTTAAATAAAACAAGAGAAAATCAAAACTTTTCGAAACACCAACAAGCTTTGTATCATATTTACACGAAATTTACGTCACTGCATGCCATGGCCGCCATATTGCTAAAAGTCGCGTTTTGGCGGCATATTTGAATATTTCATTTTCTTTTTCGATTTTTTAATAAAATAGCTGTAATAAAGGCAGAAAAGTATTTTTGTAGGGCTCCTTATAAACAAATAAATACCCTAATATAGTTTTTAGAACTTTGTCAAATAGCCTATTGTAAATATAAATGTTTTAATAGTTGTCGTTACATTTTGTTATATTTATTAAAATTAGTATAAACACATAACGTTAGCAAAAAGAGAACCGCCTCCAATTTATATCCTCCTTGAAGTCGGCAAAATTTCTAAAACATCAGAATCGGCTCAGCGAAACATAAGATTATTGCGGACAAACATACATATACACTGAGAACCAAATTTTTTTAAAGGCGGTGTTTAATTCTGCTATTCATCAACTTGTTATATCATCTCTATATATTATCTATTTATGGTCTGGGTGAAATGAATCTAATTAACAACGATGACAACGACTTGACTAAGGCTTTTACAATGTCTTTTATAGCGATTTATATTCGAAAGACTAATTTCGCTTTAATTAAACATAAATTCATTTTTTTTGTATCCTGTTTCACTGCTTCTCATGTCTTAGTTTCATTCTTGTCAACGGCTTTTTTCGTCATACTGTACTGTCTCATCGGGAGTGCCACAAGGGTCCGTTTTAGGACCTATACTTTTTACTATACGTGTGATTGAATTTATATTTTGTTCGCCGACTTCTTCCGATAAATTATAAGAGTATTTAAATGCGATTATAATAATATTTTGAAACGGGAATGTCGGTGAAAAAAGTGTAGTAATTTTATATATGTAGGTATTTGTTTTTCCTGGTCGACTGAATTGAGAAAAAAAATTACACAAGCAAAATTTATTTAAAAAATAAATTTGTTTTGCTAAGCAAAAAGGTTTACTGGGCAATTGCATATGGAACAAGCCTAAGCTTTTTTTAAGTATACCAGGTGTTCTTAAGATTCACAGTGTGTCCTTTGTCGAAAGACCGAGATTATTACGTAAACCAACCCAGCCATTTGTGCCCTCTACCGGCAAAACTTTAGGCGGCTCAAACATCTAGGCGGCTTCGAGAAAGGCTACGCATGTCCAGTTCACAATCGCAACCGCAATCTAACAAGTCCAGTTGTTCCTCTATAGACATAAGATGAAGAGAAATGCAGAGTAGTGACTAGCTTAAAGTATAAAGCCGTCGGGCTTTCATGAGATGAATACGAGTATGATAGATATTCATCTCACGTACAGAAATCGTGGCAAGTGGAAAGATGTGTCATTATCCTGATTATTGTGCCTGTTGCGTCCTCTAAGGAGAAGCCCGGGGTTCGCTAAAGACCATAATTTAAATTGAGAGGATTTCTAGCTTTTCGTAGAAGTATCACAATAAATATTTTATTTTTTGTTTTATTTTCCCGAAAATTCAACAAAGATAAAAAAGAATTGGACCACTCCATTTCGTTCCCATGGATATTTGTAAAAAAGTATTTGCGACTAAGAGATAGGCTTAAATACTAAACAAAACAAAATTAACGTAATTTGGTATTGTTTTTATTTTGAATAGGTTCATATTGATGTACCAACATTATTATAGATTATCATAATCCTACTAATATTATAAATGCGAAAGTTTGTGAGTATGTCACGATGTCAGTATGGATGTTTGTTACTCTTTCAAGCAAAAACTACTGAACCAATTACGATGAATTTTGGTAGGTAGGGTAGCTGAAGACCCAGAATAATTAATACTTTTTTTTTTATTTTATTTAAATAACTCAGGGTTTATGCCAGATTTCTCGCGGGATTGATAGGGTTTCAATGCGGACGAAGTCGCGCGGCCTCTAGTTAGGCTGTAATTGTAATAATTAATTTTGCTTTGAATATTTTACTACCAGGGGACATTTAGCGAAAGAGAAGTTTTGCGCGTGAGCCATCTCCACTACTAAGTAAGGATTTCCCGAAATTCTCGCTGGAAAGGAGATAAGCGAGACATTTCGTTCCACGCGGGCGCTCTCTTAGTAAAGTGATAACTGTTTTTGTTCCAGGTTCATCCGATAGCTACGCCCGCTTGTGGCACGTGGAGAAGGGCTCGCTGGAGCGCGAGTACTGCGGCCACCAGAAACCAATCACCGCGCTCGCTTTCAGGGACCAGGCCGTCTGATAACGCACACAAGGTTGGTACATACATTTCACTTTATATATTTCACGGGGTAGACAGAGCCTTGGAAAGAATGAAAGTGGCCTTCAATTTTAGCTGTGTGGCTTAAGGATGGTGTTTAGATTCAAATTTCTAAACAGGTTGCTAGCCCATCGCGTAAAAGAAGTATCCCAAGTATAAAATCCCTATACCTTGATCGTTTTTTACGATCTATACGGAAAGGGAAGTTTTTCTTCGATAGCAGACCAACATGTACGTCATTGGTGAAAATGTTGAACCATAGTTTGTACCGCCACTTAAAAACTTGCATTTTTTCATGTACATTTGAGCTCGTTTGACCTCAATCTGCCTGATGATAATCAAGAGTCTAAGATGGGGCATGCAAGCACAAATAATGTCTATTCACTCGTGCCTTGGAATGCCTACGTTGTAGCTAATGGGGAACAGAGGCGGGGAATTATTCTTTACTTATATATTCTTCCCATATATATATATAAGTTTAAAAAATGAATAATTTCAATACAAATATTACTAATTTAATTGTGATTGTGAATACAAGTACTGCATTTTACAGGACAAGAAGTTTAGAAGAGGATTTTACGGCCCATTGAAATGGACAAGATTTCCCCAGGAGATTGTACTAAATGGAAATATGAATTTATTTTATTTGTAATATCATACTTTTTATGGGAATGAAAAAGGAGAGAAAACTTTCTGACACGCCATATTCAAATAATGTACGAAAAGTTCCTCATTTTTTAGTTTATAATTTAGAATTTATATTTAATGATGTAAATAGTTAATGTTTTTGCTGATAGGTAATTAATTAAGAATATACTCAGATCACAGGTATTGTGACGCAGTAACTATATCATCCTTGCTAGACCTGTCTCCATAAAAATTAAATCTTCCTTTATAATTTTAGCAATGTTGACTAGGTTTAATACAAACAATTAAGTTCTAAAAAAATTATGTGTACAAATAAAAAGTGCTCGAGCAAGTTTTCTCCTTGTCTGCAATGACCCTAATGCCGCATACAGCAGCTTAAGAAACGAACGGCGGTCAGTGCTGTATGGATAACAAGCGTTTGTTAACGTGCACGTCAATGACACGATGCGGCGCCAAAAGAAGCATATACAGATTATTGACAATTGAATACAAAAATGTGAAAAATATTAAAGAAATGTTTTATTTTTTTTCACCGGTAAAAGAAATACCGCGATATCCCCTTTTAATTTAGCTTCAAAGCAAGTCCAAACCATTCCTAAGTTTTGGAGCTCTATTCCAGACGCATTTGTACAAACATTTAACATGTTTTATGTAAATACCGTTGTAATATTGTAAATGAGATAATTTGTAATGCAGTAAATATTTTTAATGAAATTCAAAATTGTTTTTTTATTTCTAGTGGCTTTTTTTTATTAAAAACAAGATTAGCTATAACCTCCATAAAAATTACGGAGAAGTGCATTTTCTCAAACCTTGGTTTCAAAATATGACATATTATTATAATATAATAATAAATCAATTATTATAAAAGAAAAACTTCACATATAGTTATTATTTATTTACTGATTCATTGTTATTGCCCAAAAGATGAAGTTTTTTGTATAATGTATTCAATGAAATACCATTGCTACAGGGTGGGATGCGCGGGTAATTGTGTGATAAATTATATTGACAAGTATTAATTTTCATTATTTATTATAAAATATAAATAGCGGTACGTACAGTACATAGACACTGATATTATGAGAAATATTTCTAATTTGAATTAATAAAATTATCGCTAAGTTGTATTGAACAACATAAGCATATAAAATTGTACAATTAAATGCAAATGTTTTTGTATGCCGCAAATGTTTTATATTGATTCCAAGTCGACCCTCTAGGTATGGAGTAATTTTCTTTGATTTTTCAAATGACATCATTTTATTTTGCATTCTTAATAAATCAAAATATTATACTCCTGGGCAATATATTTATTTCGGAAGACAGATCCTTTCGAAGCAAGCAATCATTATATTTACTAAAAAGCTAACACTGTTTTGTAAATTACAAAACAGTGTAGTGTAAATTTCAAAATGAGTACTTATATAATGTTTAGTTAAATACCTCATAATAAAAATGCTGTAAATATTCTTAGAAATCTTAAGAAAATACATATTCCATACCGATTACCAACGGCCAATATTCCAAATAAGAAGCAATTTTATCACTATTAACAGGTTTTGACAATGCGCAACATAATTTTATTTAATGATCAGTAACTAGTAAATCAACGTAACATTGCGACATACACATAATACTGAATGTTCTTATAATTATTTTTCAGATCCGCATGTCATGTCAAAGTATAAAAAAAATAACAATTTCACTATAAACTTAAATAAAATATTTCTGAATGTTGTTTTGGAATGCAACAATATATCCGATACGAGGATACAGACTAGATCAAATATACTTCTCTCACTCAATCTAAATATCGCGTCGAAAATTCAACTAAAGCTTTACATATTTTGTAGGCGACAATGCGACAGGAACTCTTTGTACAGCAAACATTATTGTTATAATTAATAACATAAAAAATAGGCTATAATTTTTATAAATTTGCTATGATTTTTTGAAAAGGTGTTTGGGGTCCTTTATGAATTTAAGAACTGTAAATGTACAAATTATTTCTATACATGTAATGTTAACAAATTTTATCCCCATAGTTATATTGTTCGAGTCTTTAAACAGAACGGTAACAATAAATACATAAATACGAGATCATAAAGATGATGTCTTAGCATTGTCGCGTTTATAATACTATAATTGCACAGGTTAAACGGCCTACTCACTTTACAATTTTAATACTGCAACATGTCAACATGTTGGTACCAAATTACAAAGAAGTACCTAGGCTATTTTGTTGCAACTTCATTGCTTTATTTTGCCGCAACAGAATTGCAAAGTATGTCGTTTAAGTACGTTAAGTCTTATATGTCGTCGAGCGGCAGGTCAGTGACCTCTCCCATCTCGGAGTAGGCGTCGTCGTCGCAGGTGTACGTGATGAGGAACTTGAGCGTGGGCGGCGGCGCCGCGCGCGGGCGCGCCAGCAGCAGCAGCTGCGTGAGCGCCGCGCTCGGCACGAAGGGCAGGCGCGGCGGCAGCGCCGAGCCCGACGCGGGCAGCAGCCGCACCTTGCAGCCCTGGAAAGTTCATGCCTTTGAGTCCTCATTATCCCGGCATTAGTCCCGGTTGCGTTACAGAGAAGGCTTATAAACTTGGGATTCCTCTTGTAGGCGACGAGCTAGCAACCTGTCACTATTTGAATCTCAATTCCAGTGTGAAACCTTACAACTGTAGATAGCATATTGTTTTAACAGTGAAAGAATTTTCTTCTTTGTAATAAAGATATGAATAGGCTACATACTGGAACAAAATTGCTTACCTTCGGGACAACACTTTGGAACCTATAATCTTCAATTGGTAAGCTGCTTCTACTAGTGGTGGACACCACAATCACATTCACATCTGGCCTCGGCTTATCCTTACAGAAATGAAGTACGACGCTCACGCCACCCTCCTCTTCGAAAATCGTCATCGGAGGCACATCACTTGGCTGCACGCTTGTTAAAGACACATTTATATCACTCAACGATTTCACTTCTCCATATTTCTTAACACTATCCTTCCTTTCCACTTCCTTATCTATAGGCGATTCAACATTATCACATTTTGAGTTAGCTAACGGTAATCCTATATCCAGTATTTTGTCAAGTGGGCTTTCACTTTTGTTGCAAGACGCTCCATCTGTGATGTCCACCATGACGTCATCAGTCTGTGAGGGCACGGGAGTTGGTTGTTCCCGTTTCTCTTCAGGCTTTTTCGTGAAAAAATCTAAATCCAACATTGCACCATTGTTAAGTAATTGCGTTTCCTTCTTAGGAGACTTTTCTAGTGCATTCATTGGTATCTTCTTTGTAATTTTCCTGAAACGAAATATATTTTTTTTAATTTGCCAATTTGCTACTATATTACGATGCATTAATTTTTTTGTCTATTACTTGTCATATATGGCATTTAAGAAGGAGAAACCCTGCCGAAAAGACCAAAGCAAGGGAATATTATACTAGTAAAACAATTGATTGTAAACTCTTACCCATTGAAACTATCTACACGTTTCGAACTATCCGGCAAAGATTGCTTCATTAACTGCTCTCCGAGAGAGTCCAATACATTCCAGCCTTCCGCTTTTGGTTTATGACCTAGTAAATCGACATCTTCTGTAAAAAAAATATAAAGTTAGATTTTATACATATGGTATAATACAAAATAGTTTACATGGGCTCTGGCGAAGCAACTGGTACACACTCAGTTTTATCTTCACCACCGGACGACATGGAAGTAATAATTGCTGGTTTAACCAAAAAAAAAAACAATGCTTGAATTGTAATTACCGTTCGGCATAAGGCTCACAGGTTTCAAAGGCTCAGTGATGGTGTTGGTAGTAGGTTCCGTTGCGAATATGTCTCCCAGTTCATCTATAACATTCTTCTGATCCCGTGCCGCGTGAGCCGGGTTCGCTCCGGCGAAGTCCAGGAGACTCTCCTGACGCTCCGCTATGACCGTTGTTTGGGGTTTTGTCTTGTCTTCTTTGTGACCAACGAAAGTGTTGTATTTCTCGAAAACTTCATCGAGTACGTCGTTCGCATGTAGGATGTCACCTGAAAGATTTTTTACTTATTTCATTTACTAAAGAAACCAAATGTACCTAATGAAACAAAGAAAGAAGAAAGAAAGAAAAATATTTATTTGGCGCAAGATGTAACATTACATTTTCCTTCATAAACATAGAAATAAAAAATACATGATGCGACCAAAAGGGTAAGGTAATAACCAAACCGACCTAGACTTGCATATATGTAATTGGAAATCTATGTCATTTCTACTAAAACAACAGAGTCAGTAAAAATACGTCTATTCAATGCTTTGGCTGGGGTAATGCACTTTGTGTTGAGCTGCTCCTCGTTGGCGAAGAGCCTCGCCAAAGAAGTCCATAAAGTCAAGACATAATCGACTAATTACTATTCAACGTTGGGTGCAGGTGGCCTCCAACACAGCGAGGTGGAAGTTATTTCAGCAGTGGACGTCCTACAGCTGAAATGATGATGATGACCAGGCACGCACGGTAGCACGGTCTTTTGACTTTTGCGTATAGTATGAATTAACACAAAAAAGAGATCCATAAATAAAAAAGTTTTAAGGTTATCGGCGTCGGCCGTGCACAGCGCGGGGACAGAAGACCTCGACGGAGAGCGCCGCCGAAGTCGTCCATAAACTCAAAAATATATTCCACTAATGACAAGGCGGTATGGTCTTTTACTTTAGCATATGGAATGAATTGAAAACAAAATTGGTCCATAAATAAAAGAGATCTCACTAAGATTGTCAGCATCTGCGTCTGCAGCAGCCAGGCGCTGCAACACAGGCCTCAGTCGCGCACAGCGAGCGTGGAGTTCGTGTATGAGCTGCTCCTCGTCGGCGGAGGCGCTGGCCGCGTGCCGCAGCATCTCCATCAGGAGCCCCGCGCTGTCCAACGCGGCGCTCACTTCCTGAGCGCGTCTGCTGTTCGCTTCGCTGCGGCGCTCTTCCTGAATTACATAAGTCATTAATAATTGTAAAGAAATTATAATGTGGTTATACACCTTCCTCTGAAAACCCTTCAACAATTTAACCAGGAAGAAAATCCTCCACACTTTCCAAGATTACCATATATATCATACATATAGACAGAGAAAATATGGGGAAAATACTTTAATATGTAGTGATTCATTGGATAAATGGATGGAGAAAAATTGTCCCCTATCCTACTACTATTATAAAGGCGAAAGTTTGTATGGATGTATGGATGTTTGTTACTCTTTCACGCAAAAACTACTGAACCGATTACCATGAAATTTGGTATGTAGGTAGCTGAAGACCCAGAATAACACATAGGCTACTTTTTATCCCAGAGTTCCCGCGGGATTGATAGGGTTTCCATGCGGACGAAGTCGCGGGCGGCCTCTAGTGTTGTTATATAATAATCTTAAATTAGTATTATTGTAATAACAACACAGGAGACAATTTTCATGTAGGTATGATTATCAATATAAAGTATTTTATGCTGATAGTTTAATTATAACAAACATTCTATTGTTTGACACACTACATTACAGCTTCTTTTCAATGTTCCACTTACATATATAATATCATGCATCTGTCCTGGTAGGGTAGGCAGAGACTCTCAATACCTTTTCTTTATTACATTCTTAATGAGCATACAATTAAGTCATTTTATTTTTTGTTTGTGATAAATCTGTTATTAATAAAACTTAATGTGTAAACATAATATTAATATGCACATTCCCCTGTAAATGTTATGGAGGTCAACCGATCAAGAATTCTTACCATTATTGACATTTTCACATGTATGTAGTTGCAGGCAACAGCTAGTAAATGTAATACTAATACCCTAACAAAATAAAAACAGAATTTGTTTTTCTGATAATAAATTAACCAAAGACAATTTTACCTCTCGAACCATAGTCTTGATGAGCCGGTTAGCATGCTGCAGATCTTCAGGCTTTTTACTCTGCAACAGCTTTTGGAGTAACTTTGATTTCTCTTCATCCTCAAATATGGCATTTTTGGCCCTTGACTTAGGAGCTGACACGGTGTCCTCGGGAGGCATAGGAGGTGGAGTCTCCTTCACCACACCCTGGTTCTTTAGCATCTCATAGGCAACTTTAAATTTTGTTTCTTTTGGGTATTCTATTGACCAGGCATATAGCAACTGTAGAACCTAAAATACCAAGTTTAAAATAAAGCAAAAGAATAAATTATGTAAAAAAGAGACTTTCAAGACAGGTAAATTGACTTCTTGTGCAAGAACACAAGGACAACACCACACAAAATTGCTCTTAAGAAGAAACACTACTATGAGATAATATTTATCACAATTAAATATTTAAATTTTAATTTACTTCATTATTTAGTTTTCTTCAACTTACTCTGGTCCTGACTTCAGGCGCAGTCCTGTCAGCGAAATATTTAGGTGATACCAGTTTTATCATTTCGTTCAAGAATCGAAATTTTCCTACTTCAGCGTGGAAACCAGCGTCAGAGCGCCGCATACAGCGATCCAGCATAGTCAGAGCTAACATTGCTTCTCGTGGGTTGTGCGAGTGAATTCGAGTCGCCAACGCCTGCGCCGCCAACTGCGGCCCCTCGGCGGAATCCCGCATTATAGTGCAGAACGCTTCCAATGCAGCGGGGTCTGGGCATGGCAGAGTCTCATGCGTAGCTTTTACTGAACATTAAAAACTGTTAAATATTTTCTTATCAAGTTATTGACTACCTAAATAATTTTTGAAATGTTACTTACAAATAAGTGCTTCCAAACTGGTCAACGTGACATTCATTATTACAGTGATACCTTTTTATTCAGATACCATGAAAATTTTAAGTAATTTTCACGAAATCAAAATCCTGTATTCGCTTGACCATTTTTTGACATTTCACTATTTTCATTACATGTATTCAGTTCCTGACATGAAGTACAATTACAACGCTGGACTAAGTATTCTATACACTGACAATCAATTTGTATTCTCTTTGACTATAATTGTAATAAAAAGAGAAAAGAAAAATTAAAAATTAAACTCGTTATTTATAAAATATGTAGTCCCTGTAAATCGTTAGACATCGTGCCAAATGGCAAATCTCTTTGATTTAAATATTACACAGCCAACAAACAGTCTTTCATGACTAAAGAGCCAGCTTATCGCTTCTTAATAATTGGCTCCATTTATAGCGCCCAAACCGTCTATATTCTGGACACTAAAATTACATTTGATTGACTAACGTTTTGTACGATGTAGCTAGTACATTCATCCACCGTCTTGCTAGATTTAATTTAAGATCATCGCACGTCTCATCTTCACATGTTATCCAGTCATTCATAGTCCAGAGTAGGTATTTCCATGAAGGTCAGTGACTTGACATTGAAAGCAGACTTCCCCTTTAAGTTGTCATTGTCATGAATGTCAAGTGAAATTGAGTCGACTAAAAATATTCGAGCGATTTTCAACTAATCTCTAAAATAATTTGTATTAAGATAACAATTTTAAAACAGTGCCTCTTTCTCAGTAACTAATTTGGACCCAGACTCAAAATGATTATTCCTCGGCTCTCTCGACTTGTTATCCAGACCAAGAACTTGTCTCGTCCAGAGCACAACATCCAAATTAGGTCGGCCACCACCACTCCTACTGGGGCAATACTTCCAGAACCAGAAAAGAAACCATTTGGTCTTTTGAGCATCATCGCTGCTGTGGTCCCCGGGCTGCTCATCGGCGCTGCAATCAGTAAAAATATAGCAAATTTCCTAGAAGAAAATGAATTGTTTGTGCCATCTGATGATGACGACGACGATGACTAAATGAGCAGCAGTTAAGACAATTATAGGTAAATGTGTTTTATTACATAAGATGTAATATTTTTAGATTATTATTTTAAAATACTAAATTATATTTTTTTTTATTTACAGGTAAGCGGGTAATAAATGAAACTCATTTTTATTATTAATTACATTTTATTAAATAAAGTTTATAAAACATTTAAACTTATTTTGAGCTCAATGGCTATCAAATCAATTTATTCTTTATTATTATTAATATATTACGGCCATATAAATTTCTATTTCAATATTTACACAGTTGTAAAACAAAAAAATGCAATTGCTTTATATAAACAGCATACAAACTGGTAGGTAAATGCATTGAAAAAAATACATGTTTAGCCCTTATAGCAAGGCACGCGCGTAGCCGTTTTTATCGCACAAAAAACTATAGCTGTTTCACTTCTTGTTATGACCTGAAATGGGACAGCACTAGTGTTTAAACACTAGTGTATCTAGCATTTTCGTGGCTGCCATGCTGCGTGTGCTGGCCTATCATTGACCCATGAATCTGTTCTATACCATTGTTAGCTGAAAATATGGGGCCTTTAAGTGGGACAAGAAGCAATAAATATAAGTGTTAAATCTAATAAGATCTAGTTAAAATGTTCTCCTTTGCATGAAAATTGAAAAACGGCTTGTAGTGAAAGTTTTAAATAAATGACTTGAAAAAATGGCATAATTTCAGTCTTTAATTTTTAATGTCCTTATACTAAACTATATTTTTATTTGATTAAATTATGATCATATAATAAGAATAAATTGTATTTTAATAAATAAAAAGTTTACATATTGCACATACTATTTCTATGAATTAACTGATTGAAACATTTGTTTGTTGTTGTATAATTGTAGTTTGAAATAATGAATTGTGATTGTAAACCTCATGTGCATAAGGTCCATGCTACAAAAATTAATACACCAATGTTTTATGCCCTATTGGACGAGTTTGCATATTCTATGTTATTTTCAAAGGTGCAATGTAGAAATGATTATCAAAATGTCTTTTAAATATTTTAATCTGTTTTAGTATTTTGTTATTCAATATACAAATAATTTTCTGTAATTATACATTGTGCTTGTCCGTTAAAAGTAGAATTAAATTGTTTGTGCTCTGAATTTCCATATGCAACTGAAAAATGTATCACTAATTAAAGTTTAATACAAAATTTACAACTATAATACACAATGTTTATTCATGATACATCATAAGATTTAATATTTTGCATTAGTCAGTTATACTTCTAGGATCCAGATGCAAGCATTCAAAAATATTTAGGGGAAACAAAAAATTTAAATGTTTTTTACTTACTCAACTTGTGTAAGGTGCGAAAATACCATTGACTTAAATGATTTGTGTGTGTATGATGATGTACGCAACATAAACAGAGCGACATCAGCCAATCACATCAATTGGTAAATTGCACTCTGCTTACAAAACATACCAGTTATCTTCGTCTACATAAAGCTGAGTACACATAGGACGAACAAACGCTAACGAATTGGCTTCGCATTGTTGGTTTGACCAACATCACTGCTTACATTCAAGAGCCAATGAGCATTGTACTTTCTGTCGGCCCGTTGTGTACGCAGCTTAAGACACCGCGTATAAAGTATGACAGTTCAGTCGCAGATCTACTCCGGGGGTCGCTTGTGCTCGCCCCAGCCGTGGAAGCACTTGGTGAACCTGCGAGATTCCTTGTTCTTGAGCGTCAGGAACAACTTGCGCGGCCTGTTCGGCTGCACCGACTTCATGTGCTGGATGTATACCTGTCATCGCGATTAAAGAGTTAAATACTTAAGACGCTGTATACCGGAAAAAGTAGGAAAGGTGACCTCGAGCCATGAAGCAAAGTGGAGGGACCAACTGGGAACACACAAAGATGAGAGAGATAGAGGGGATAAATAGTTAACATTATATTTTGGAAAAAAACAGAATATGTAACATACCTATGTTTATTTTATACGGAAAATAAACAATCTTACATAACTAAATATACAATCATGTAAAAAACAAGTGACACTACAAATAAAACTTCCGGAAGTTCAGTGGTTTTGACTAAAGACGGACAGGCTAACACACTATCACATTTATATATTTGTATGGAATCTCACAAGAGTAAAACCCAATGCTAAATCTATTTCATAATACAAGTCATACCTGTGCGGATTTGTACGCGAGTTTGATCTCCACCTCGGAGCACTTGGCGCCGAGCCACAGGAACACCTGCTCGCCGTTGTCCAGAATCATTATGTCGTCGTCCGCCAGGTCATCCTACAAACAAATAGGTAATATGTCGACATCACCAACAAACCTAAAACCTAAATAAATAAATTTTTACGGTAAAAATGTACAAATTGAATAAGCTTTGAAACAAGTTCGAGGCTATTGTATTACTTGATACTAACTCTATGATACAGTTTTAACACTATCTTGGATTTATTGTTTTCATTTACTTGCGATCTATATTTTATAAAAATGTGCGCTTCTCTGATACGGTAGCCTAAAGGTAAATAGCCTTTTTTGTTGAAGTAGCGGAACAGCCACGTATAGTTGAGGAAGTTCGGGTCTGTCTGTCGGTTTCTCGACTCTCAACCGTAATATCCTGGGTTTGATCCCCGGACAGGTCATGATACTCTTGGACTAGTAAAGGGTAAGCTCGATATGTGTTATTTGTCGCTTATTATATTTATACTAGCTTTTGCGCGCGGCTTCGCCTATCACTCTCGAAGGTCTATTCTATATATGTGCCAAATTTCGTGAAAATAAATCCAATAGTTTTTGAGTTTCTTCATAACAACCATACAAAAGTAAAAATCTTTCCTCTTTATTAATAGTGTAAATTAATTTTAAGCCTATCTAGATTACCTGGCAGAAGTCGGTACACTTCTCTGAAACAGTGAAGTATCCTTTCTCGTTGGAGCAACGGAACAGCCGCGTATAGTTGAGGAAGTCCGCGTCCGAGTCGTAAGGCTTGCGCCCGCCCAGCGCCACCCAGAAGAAGTTGTCCGGCTCGCTGCCTTCCGTCAGTACCTGGAAAGATAATCTATATATATAAAAGAAAGTCGTGTTAGTTACACCACTTATAACTCAAGAACGGCAGAACAGATTTGGCTGAAAAATGGTAGGGAGGTAGCTTAGAGCCAGGAGACGGACATAGGATACTTTATCCCGTTCGACAGCGTTCCCGTGTGACTTGACATGAAACGTCAGTCACTATAAAACGTGGTATAACAAAAAATAATCAGACTTGGAATAACAAAACGCAAATGACAGCTATGTAATTGACGTAAATTCAAATAAATCCTGCTAATATTATAGATGCGAAAGTTTGTGAGTATGTCAGTATGGATGTTTGTTACTCTTTCACGCAAAAACTACTGAACCGAATATGATGAAATTTGATATGTAGGTAGCTGAAGACCCAGAATAATATATAAGCTACTTTTTATCCCGGAGTTCCCACGGGATTGATAGGGTTTCCATGCGGACGAAGTCGCGGGCGGCCTCTAGTTATTTATAGGTGTAATGTCAGGGAGGAGAAATGTCGGGTCGTGAAGGAAGTGTATGTATTTAATTTTGATTGAGTTATCACGACAGTACTGGACCTATTGAACCGGTCAGACGGGAGTCGTTTCGCGTAAAAAACTGATTACTCACTCCAATACAGTGTCCATCTGTGGACTTTGGGCTCCTCTCCAGAGAGAAAAGGAGACAACCATATTATAGATATTAGTCATAACCTATAACTAGTGAAAGAGACAAAAGACCTGTAAAGTACGCTGGGTTTATTGAACTTCTCAGCGATTTATTTGAAGTTTCTAGAGACCCCTTTAGAAGCATCTACAGAATGTGAGTAATCATAGGGACCCCGATAGTAGGTATATAGATTCTAGTAGCCTCATTTCATTTTACATAATGAAGAAAAACGTCGAAGTAATTTAAAAAGACAGACAGCAATTGAAAAATCATTCTCTTATTGAAATTTTTCAGACCATTTTTTTCTTGTTTGTATGTGGCTATCACATTTAGAGAGTATAGTTATATATAAAGGTCTGGTCAAGAGTACCCGAAACCGACGAGCTTGTATGAAAAGTTAAGAATGTGGATGAAGCGAAAGAAGTATGCAGGGATAGTGGCAAGTAGAAAGATGTGGCCTCTGGGAAAGGGGCGTTATTTATGTATACATACATAAAATCACGCCTCTTTCCACTTGCCACGATCTCTTCATACTTCCTTCACTTCATCCACATTCATAACTCTCTTCATGCAAGTTAGGCGGTTTCGGGTACTCTTGACCTGACACAGCCACACTGTTCTTTACTTATGTATATGAGTATCTCTAGTTTATGTAGGTATGTATGTAGTATAGCTATATGTATAGGTTCCCGGCACCAATACCAGAAAAGAATAGAACCACTTCATCTCTTTCCCATGGATGTCGTAAAAGGCGACTAAGGGATAGTCTTACAAACTTGGGATTCTTATTTTAGGCGATGGGCCAGCAACCTGTCAATATTTGAATCTCAATTCTATCACTAAGCCAAACAGCTGAACGTGGCCATTCAGTCTCTTCAAGACTGTTGGCTCTGTCTACCCCGCAAGGGATATGGACGTGACCGTATGTATGTACAGCCACCTGCAGACTGAGCCAGGGGTTGTTGAACTTGTCCTCGGCGATCTGCTCGACGAGCCGCGCGCAGTCGGGCGCGCTCTTGCTGCCGATCCACACGTACACGATCGCGGACGACGCCTCGTTGGCGCCCTCTAGCGGCACGTTCAGGATGTAACTGGATGAGAGAGGGAAAATAAACAATAAATACATATTCTATTCTATTCTAGGACGCGGGCGACAGCTAGTACAACATACATACATACATATAATCACGTCTATATCCCTTGCGGGGTAGACAGAGCCAACAGTCTTTTAAAGACTGATAGGCCACGTTCAGCTATTTGGCTTTAAGATAGAATTGAGAAAGTACAAATTTAAAAAATCTGATTGTAACACAATTTACTCTTCAAAACTTTGCTTTTAAGAACCTAGTCCATATAAGAAACCTTACGTGCCAAACAAATCTACCCTAATTAAATATAACTAGCTGAATGATCTGGCATTAGTCAATCAGTCAATATCATTTATATATTTAGAATTGTGTCTCACCAGAAAGCACTGTTGAGCTGCGTAGCGTCCGCCTTCACTTGTATAAGCCGCGTACACAAAGCGGAGCCGTTGCTGCGTAGCTCAAACAGCTCCACCGGCTGCTTGCCGCCCTCCTGTCCAAAAATATTCATTATAAAAGTTATCATCTTATATATAAAATTCTCGTGTCACAATGTTTGTCTCCGTACTCCTCCGAAACGGCTTTACCGATTTTAACCAAATTTTGCATGCATATTCAGTAGGTCTGAGAATCGGTTAACATCTATTTTTCATACCCCTAAATGTTAAATTTTTAAATAGAAATTACTTAAAACATATTTATATGGCAAAACAACGTTTGCCGGGACAGCTAGTAATATATAATATTTGATTCTATGCTAGTCTGGTAGCGAAGCAAAAACATAGTGTGCGCCAGTTGCTTTTCTTACATGCAGATTGTAAAAGTTAATCAAGGGAAAGACAAATAAATATGGGATTTTATTTTAAACCATGGTATGGTAAAAGGGGCGTCGGTGGTCGAATCGGTAAGCTGCTCGGTTAAAATGCGTGATACGCAGAAAGGCACAGGTTCGAATCCCACCTGTACCAATGACTATTTCGAAGTTAGGTACATTAGTTTCAATACTAACCCATGCTCTTACGGTGAGAGAAAACATCGTGGGGAAACCTGCACAACTGCTAGGCACGGCAACTGGATGTTTCAATCATGATCGATCCAATACAGGAAGGTTCCCTTGCAAAGGTTGCGAAGATCAGACGGCAGTTGCTTCGTATAAAAAACTGACTCGCCCAATCCAGGATCTATGGTCATAGGCTTACCCCGGGCTCCTCTCCAGAGAGGATACAAGCGGGACTAAAGCCAGGAGGAAGAAGGGGGTGGGAACTAAATAGACAGTTAAGTTATGTAGAGTCAAGAAGTATGGTGCGCTGTTAGAAAAAACCCGAAAGCTGCGAAGCTCGGTACAGCCGGCGCTGGCGGCGGTACAGCTGCCTGAACAACTATGACAAGACTAGAGGCCGCCCGCGACTTCGTCCGCATGGAAACCCTATCAATCCCGCGGGAACTCTGGGATAAAAAGTAGCCTATGTGTTGTTATTCTGGGTCTTCAGCTACCTACATACCAAATTTCATGGTAATCGGTTCAGTAGTTTTTGCGTGAAAGAGTAACAAACATCCATACAAACTTTCGCCTTTATAATAGTAGTAGGATATCACAAGATAAAGTCAAGCCACTGACCGGCAACTTGTTCCTCTTGCCGTCCCTGATGACGAACCTCCTGTGGAAGTGCGCCATGAACTTGAGGCTCTCCTGCTGCTGATGGGTGCGCACCACGTCGAGCCGCTTGCACAGCTGCTTGAACTTCCTCTCCAGCCCGAACGTGAACGTCAGCCAGCCCATGTTGCTGGCCCAGCGGCCTTGCCAGAAGTACACCACCCACGATGCGGACTCCGCATCCTCGTCAGCCTCGTTTGAGCCTTCGCTTTCTTCTTCAGGCTGTAAAAGGATAATTATTATTTTTGTTAAAATTATAATAACTAGCTTTTGGAAGCTTCTTACGGGAGGTAAGAATTTCCAAAAAAAAAAATTAATAAGATCTATTTTTTGTATCCAAAATTGTTTCCGTAGTTTTTGAGTTTATTCGTTACAAACGTACGAAAATACAAATCTTTTGCTCTTTGTGAATAGTGTCGATGTGACTGATTTAAAACTTAACGTGCGCGTTTATTACTTCAATTAGGTATAAATAGTGTAAATGAGGATAACTGACGCCCTCCACGCCGCCAGAGACAGACATAGATGGAGAAAGATCGTACGCGAAAAAGGGCAGAAGAGCGGTGTTCACGACTTTCAGCATTGAGGAGTGCGACGCATGGAGAACGAACTTTTGACGATCTATTCGTGTTGGGAAAAAAAAATCGGTTTCGGTTCCGCGTTCGAATACATACATATATTTAGTCACGTCTATATCCCATGCTGGGTTGACAGAACCAACAGCCTTGAAGAGACTGATAAGCCACGTTCAGATGTTTGCTTTATGATAGAATTGAGACTCAAATAGTGATAGGTTGCTAACCTGTCCCCTAAAAGTGGAATCCCAAGTTTATAAACCTATCCCTTACATCCATGGGAATAAGACGGAGTGGCCGTGTTCTTTTTTTATTGGTGCCAGAAACCACATGGCATAAAAGTATTTATGTATATATAAATATATTAAATATTAAACTGTGTTGAGGAACAAACCTCTGCCGGCATGATGTATCGACACAGGAACACGTAACAGTCGTGACTGTGGAAGATTCCCAGCTCGTTGTCCGGCAGTTTCACGAAATGCCTGCCCTCCAGCACGAAGGCCTCCATGGCTTCCAGGTCCTCGTTCCACTCCTCGGCGAGGGTCTTGGCTTCGGAAGGTTGCATGGGCGGCTGTCTTGGGGTGAATAGAGCTGAGAGGTCCGCTCTGTGAAAACCAATCAAATTGTTTTTATAGTTTAGTAGTATTTTGCTATTTATTGTCACCCACAAAAGTTCTCTGCTTAACCCAATGGTAGACTGTCAGATAATGATATCAATCAACACATTATACTAAAACGGTAAAAAAATCTGTACATTAATATTTGTATAATATATCGCACCTCCGGTGCGACACTGTCACTTATGCAAAAATTGCAAAAATGAGTTACATAATGTAATAACTCTCCTATTGCTTCCTAAAAACTTGGTGCGATAACGTTACTTTTGTAGTACACATAGTTACCGCAGTATAAGCTATTGATCTTGTAAAAATCTTCAAATATGACAATGTTATGGGATGTTAAAGTTTTAAATGCTTCTCTTTAAAATTGTGTTTTTGCATAAGTGACAGTGTCGCACCGGGGGTGCGATATTTTATAGACAGTAGTAGAGGAAGATTTTGAGAAAATAAATACTCTCTGTTTGACAGTATGTCTGACTGTTAATCTCCGGAACTACTGGACAAATCGGAATGAAAAACTTTGTTATACTAATGCGAACCTAGATGGGGATAAAACTTACCATCAGGTAGATTAAGGTGAAATTCACTCAAATATAGAATTAAAAATAATTCTCACTTAGTCTCCTGCTGTTTAGCCCAGCTGGCCAGATCGGCGCCGGTCCTGGCTACGGATTCAGCAGTCCTGGTGAAGTCCACCGCTATCACTTCTTCCCAGCCTAGGAAGTACGTCTTGAACACCTATAAAAGTGCATGCCATAGAATCATCTCCTTCGTGACCGTTAATCAAGCGGGGAAAGCACGGCACTCACGACGCAGTTTTTGTCCCGTTTCACGACATAATAAAAAGCGAAACAGCGATAGTTTATCGCGCGATAAAAACGGCGTCGCTCGTGCTATGCAAGTACAGTTAGTTTGGTTTACCTTTTTGGTGAGAAGCCTAAGGTGTGTCTTTTAACCGTGTTCCTCGATTGGATAAGAATTTGCTTAAATTCTTCCACCTGGCTTTAGTAGTTGCAACCTCCTCCTAGAAGGAGCCCGGAGTATGTCCACCCTTATTATTATTTTTTAACTAGGGATTACTTAAAAGTTATTCATATGCCAAAACAACGTTTGCCGGGACAGCTAGTTATCTTCTTCTTAGTCGTGTCACTCTTGACAGAGAGGTCGTGGTCATCATGTAGTGTTGGAGGCGGGCGCCAATGTGCGCCTTACGATGTCCCGCCATTTCTCCCCGCTGGAAGTCATCCTGCTGCACTCGTTAAGTGAACCGCCAATCACAGACCTTATTTGGTCGGTCCATCGCATGGGTGACCTCCCGCGCGGTCGAGAGCCTTCCACTTTACCCTGGACAACAACCCGTATATGGAGTTATAGCTATTTATAAATATATAAATATACCTGTGTCTCGGTGGCCTCCTGCAGCCTGGTGACCAGCGCGTGCGGCGGCCGCTGCAGCATGCTGAACAACTCCTGCGCCAGCTTCACGGCCGCCGCCCGCACCAGGCGAGATGATTTCTTGCCGAACCTGCACATATTGAAACAAAATATAAATAAATATATACGGAACAAATTACACAGATTGAGTTAGCCTCGAAGTAAGTTCGAAACTTGTGTTACGAGATACTTAAAAAAAATTTGAAACAATCCGAACACGGCCATCATGCTGCGAGCGAGTGGCGAGATTTGGGCGAACCACTTAATCGTTATTAAGGTAAGTCCACGTCTCATACACTTAAGATTTTTTCATTTAAGCCTAAAATTCCTTCATCAGTTCATCAAATTGAACGTGACCTCCAAGACTTTCCTACGACCACAGATACTATCGACCCCTTAAGGGATACGTGATACACATGAATGTGCCGTGTGGTTCCCGGCACCAATACAAAAAAGAACAGGACCACTCCATCTCTTTCCCATGGATGCCGTAAAAGGCGACTAAGGGATAGGCTTATGAAATTGCGATCCTTTTTTTTAGGCGATGGGCTAGCAACCTGTCACTATTTGGATCTCAAATTCATCATCAAGCCGAGCAGCTGAACGTGGCCATTCTATCTGTCCAAATAGCTGAGCGCAGCCGATCAGTCTTTTCAGGACTATTGGCTCTGTCTACACTGTAAGAGATATAGACGTGACTATATATATTATAAGAGATATAGACGCTCTAGCTCTGTCTAGACTGTAAGAGATATAGACATGACTATATATATATATATATAGTCACGTCTACATCTCTTACGACGTGTAGACAGAGCCAATAGTCCCGTAAAGACAGAATGGCCATACACCCACGAACAGCCTTACCAAACGAACACGTCGGTGTGCGCGTCCAGTATGTAAACGTTGCGCGTGGCGAGCGCGCTGCGGGCCAGCGGCGCGGGCTCCGGCTGCGGCAGCTCCAGGTAGCCCATGCCCAGCTCCACGCGGTACAGCCGGGCCGGCAGCCAGGTAAAGTCGTCTGACACCGTTTCCTGTTAGGTTTAAAGATATTTATTTGACTCACAAAGAATTAAATTCACTTACAATGTGCCTCAATCTAATACAAAATAATAGTAAACAAGTAACGCGTTCAAGCAGTGTTAAATTTTTAAATAAAAACAGTTGTCACAACAATAATTTTAAGCTTGTTCGTAGACATGTTTTTTAGACATGTTCTGTTACCAAATAAATCAACATACATACATACATAGTCACGTCTATATCCCTTTGCGGGGTAGACAGAGCTAACTGTCTTGAGAAGACTGATAGGCCCCGTTTCAGCTGTTTGGCTTTAGGATGGAATTGAGATTAAAATAGTGACAGGTTGCTGGCCCGTCGCCTAAAAGAAGAATTCCATGTTTATAAAACTATGCCTTAGTCGCCTTTTACGACATCCATTTGAAACAGATGGAGTATAGGTCCTATTCTTTTTTTCTATTGGTGCCGGGAACCAATAACTCAATTCATATAAAAAAAACCGAAGACTGGTACTTAAAAGATAAAGGTAAAAAATCGTTAAGGGCAATTTATAAACGACTGAATCCAATAATTAAATATATTTTCATTCAGTTTCAGTTTGTATGCAGAGATTTGAATACAAATTGAATAATTTTGTTTTTGCCTATCTGTAAAGAGCCGTGATTTTTATGTTCCTATTTAGTTTCACATAAATTTGTCTATGGTTCAAAGTATTCTGTTAGTTGAAGTGTGTCTATTAATAGAAACTTAGCTTGATATTGGCAAAAAAAGAGGTTATTGTCACAAAACCGTCTACCCCGCAAGGCATAATTTTTCTTTTATTTAAAACTTTATAGCCAAAAAAAAATGTACAAAAGGCGAACTTAATGCCGTTTGGCATAGTCTACAAGTCTACCTGACCAAATAGAAAAACTTTAAGTTGGTGGTGCAATAAAGTGCACATGCATACTGAAAAATACATACACAATAAAATACATTACAAAAAAATGAATATGCCTTGTATAGAGACCTAGACTCATCATCTTCTGTCGCGCGGTTCTCCAGGGCATAACAAATTAATCTCTAGCCTGGCGGAAGATGTTCCCTTTGGTAGTGGTCGAGCCCGAAACATCGCTCCCGATACGTATGTGAAAGAGAAAATCATAAAAATTTACCTGTGGCACAAATGGTAGTTCCCCGTCGTACCCCAACGCCTTCCAGAAACTGGCGGGTTCCTTCCCGGGCGGTTCTGCTATCAACTCGGCCTTGTTCTTCCTCTCCTCCTTGTTTATCTTCTCGGCGAACAGTCGGGCTTTTGATTTCAACGTGTTCTTCGCCTTTTTCCCGTTCCTGTCCAAAAAAATTTAAATGTAAAATTATCTTATTGTAAAATTATATATTTTATTCAAAACAAATATTGAAAGGAATGTTTAATAAAAAAGAAAGGGATAATGTACTACATTAACAAATAAAAACTTAGCTCGATTTGCTTCTATATCGCCTACTCTAACATTCCTATTGGAACTGTTGGAGAGGTCCTATGTTGTATAGGGGCATAATTTTAAGACTGTGAACTAACATGAAAAAAAAATACATACATACATATGGTCACGTCTACATCCCTTACGGGGTAGACAGAGTGGACAGACAGTCTTGAAAAGATTGGATGGCCACGTTCATCTATTTGGCTTAATGATAAAATTGAGCCCTAGCCTAAAAAGCCTAGTCCATCGTCTAAAAAATAATGATAATACACCAACAGATAAGCTCAGTATCAGCTTGTTCAGAAGCCACAAGTCGAGAGATTATGTCTGCTCCGCGACAAGTAGCAATGACAATACTTTTAAAAAAGCATCCCATTTTCGATAAATACTCGTACTAAGAACTCTTCTATATGGAAACTTTGCGCACGATAATTTTCTAGAAAATAATACCGAATGCAGACGATATCATTATCGTAACCTAACCTAACTCATCGTATATATAAGGTTCAAACTCGTATGTTAGACGGGGTAGTTTCTGTGGGTACGGGATAGAAATATACTAGATTATTCGATACTTGTGTTTTGGACATTGTTGTGTACGGAATAATGTCTTCTCAGTTTCATCAGGCGTTTCAATCTGTAACACTACTCACCACAAGTAGATAGTGAGCCCCTCGTCCAGTAGGAACACAAAGCGAGGATCGAGTGACTCTGCCTGCACCGCAACTGGTTCAAGATGAATGCTGTTGCCTGCTGCATGCACTCTGTATAGCCTCGTCACATAATGCTGTAAGAAAAAAGAAGGTATATATTTAAAGGTCACAATTGGTGAGACAGAAACACCTTGAATCCTTCACATTCAGGCAACTGAATTGCCAAAGTTGGAAGATCAGATGCGAGTCGCTTCATGTAAAAACCATCTTACCATTCAGGATCACGGTAAAAAGGCGCACCCTGGTCTCGTCTCCAGAGAGACGAAGATACGACCGGGAGGAACTAACGCTAGGAGGAAAAAGAAAATACTTATTTTATGTTTGATCCGCCCTTACTCTAGGCGGTGTGTTCGCTACAAGTTTGTCTGTCTGTCACAAGTGAGGAGGATACTTATTTTATGTTTGATCCGCCCTTACTCTAGGCGCTGTGTTCGCTAGAAATTAGTCTGTCTGTCACAAGTGAGGAGGATACTTATTGTATGTTTGATCCGCCCTTACTCTAGGCGGTGTGTTCGCTAGAAATTTGTCTATCTGTCACAAGTGAGGAGGATACTAATTTTATGTTTGATCCGCCCTTACTCGTGGCGCTGTGTTCGCTAGAAATTTGTCTGTCTGCCACAAGTGAGGAGGATACTAATTTTATGTTTGATCCGCCCTTACTCTAGGCGCTGTGTTC
The DNA here is from genome assembly GCF_032362555.1 of Amyelois transitella. Lineage (NCBI taxonomy): Eukaryota > Metazoa > Arthropoda > Insecta > Lepidoptera > Pyralidae > Amyelois > Amyelois transitella. The sequence goes on along the minus strand of NC_083516.1, from coordinate 2,959,671 downwards.
GCTAGAAATTTGTCTGTCTGCCACAAGTGAGGAGGATACTAATTTTATGTTTGATCCGCCCTTACTCGTGGCGCTGTGTTCGCTAGAAGTTTGTCCTCTGTCACAAGTGAGGAGGATACTTATGTTTGATCATGCCCCTAACTCGTGGCGCTGTCTTCGCTAGAAATTTATTTGTCTGTCTGTCACAAGTGAGGAGGATACTAATTTTATGTTTGATCCGCCCTTACTCTAGGCGCTGTGTTCGCTAGAAGTTTGTCTGTCTGTCACAAGTGAGCAGCAGGATCACTCACGGGGTCGTCGACGGTGAAGAAGCCGGACGGCGTGTGGCTGCCCGCGATGTAGAGCGGCGGCGCCGGGAACAGCGCGAGGAACTCCGGCGTCTCGTCGCCTTGCTCGTGGCGCTGCGTTCGTTTCGCGCCGAGCAAGTTGCGCAGGTTGACTGCGTGCATCGCCGCGCATGCGCCTTTGTCTAGCTATGTATCAAAAAAAAAAAATACATACATACATAATACATATGGTCACGTCTATATCCCTTGTGGGGTAGACAGAGCCCACAGTCCTGAAAAGACTGATCGGCTACGCTCAGCTATTTGGCGTAATGATAGAATGGAGATCCAAATATTGACAGGTTGCTAGCCCATCGCCTAAAATAAGAATCCCAAGTTTGTAAGCCTATCCCTTAGTCGCCTTTTACGACATCCATGGGAAAGAGATGAAGTGGTCCTATTCTTTTTTGTATTGGTGCCGGGAACAGCACGGCAAAAAAAAACTTATCTGTATATTTCGATCAACTATGGAAACACGAACTGACGGACAAATTTGTTTGTAAGACACTTTGTTTGAGAGAGTCGGAGTCGAATCGGTAATTCCCGATGAGAATGCGCGATGCGTATAAAAGGCACAATTAAAAATCAATACGAAATTACTGACTTCTATTCAGGTTTCATTCCTATACTGCACTACAAAAATGTCAATAAGCAACTGATTCACATTTCTCGTAATGCAACTTCGATACAATCAACATCCTGTTGCGTTAACAAACAACAAATATTTAGACAGGTGATTCCTTACATACATTACATAATATAATCGCGTCTTTATTCCACCAATCTTTTGAGATCTTGATGTGACCTTTCCCCAGGACGTTCCTGATTATATACTCAGATCAGATACTGATGTCATAACACCTGGATGACCGAGTGGTTGGGTGTGTACAAACATTGCTCGTCTCCACCCATGTTTAACGAAAAATCACTATAGTTTCTATTCTCCCGGGAGTTTAGGGAAATCCTCTCTTAGTGCAGTTCTAGACTAAACATAAAACACCTACACGCCTAATTTCAAGTCTCTATACCCATTCTATTTGGACTGTGCATTGACTTTAAATAACAAAATGGTTTATTTTTGTTTAATAACTAAACAGAGGATTACGTACGTATAGTCACGTCTATTTCCCTTGCGGGGTAAACAGAGCCAAAAGTCTTGAAAATACTGACAGAAGATAAATAAACTCAATTACACATTTATGACGACAGTGAAACTCACCGTGGCTTTTGAGCCGATCCAGAAGTGTATGTCCCAACTGAGTTGGCCCTGTTCTTCTAAAGACGTCTTCAACACTATATAGCAGTCGCCTTCAAAGAATTTCCCGTATTGTACCTGTGCAAAAAAAATATTTGGTAAGTTTGGATTTATCTAATCTTCTTCTTCTTCCTCCTCCTGGCGTTAGTGCCGGTTACATTCTCACCACTCTGGAGAGGAGACCATGGTGCATGCTTTTGATCATGATCCTGAATAGGGTCAGGTTTTTAAAACGAAGCGACTTCCGTTTGACCCCATCAACCTTTGCAGTAGAACGTAACCCTTAATGAAACATGGTTACACATCCAGTTGCCTGAATCGTAAAAACATCGTATTATCTTATATTGTATATCTAAAGATTTCATTTTAAGAAGGTTTGTTTGTATTAAGAAGATACTACACATATTTTGACGGCCTCTGTGGCGCAGCGGTAGTGCGCTTGTCTGTGACACCGGAGGTCCCGGGTTTGAATCCCGGCCAGGGCATGATGAGAAACGAACTTTTTCTGATTCGCCTGGGTCTTGGTTGTGTTTATTATAAATTATAGTATCGTTGAGTAAGTATCTCGTAACACAAGTCTCGAACTTAGGTACTTCGAGACTAACTCAATCAGTGTAATTTGTCCCGTATATATTTATTTTTTTATTTATTTTTATTATTGATAATATCATAATCATTCCTTGAATATGGTTACAATATAGGTATCAGCAACTAGCGGCCCGTCCCGGCTTCGCACTGGTAGCATTATTAATTTTCATATTTAAAACTTTTTCCTTCAATATTAGGGGTACTCAATCGAATCGGTCCAGCGGCTTAGCTGTGAAAGTGGAATAGACAAACAGAGTATCGTATTTATAACATTAGTACGGGATATAATCTAACCTCGTCCACTGGTGCCGGTATGAAGTTCTCAATCTCCCACACTTGCAGCCCCGGAGTTTGTCCGGTGTCCTCATCAAAGAACTCCGAATAGTCCAGCGGGGGCTTCTCCAGCGTCTCGTCCCAACGTTTGGGCCTGGAAATATCCATCACAAATCAGCTTCAAGCTATATGCCACTTTGTATACTAAAATCTTTTGAACTACTTAATGTATGACTTTTTTTATTTTTAATAGAATAAACAAGGAGGCTTTTATGTACATTTTCAGGGCTCCCGTGCGAAACCGGGGCCGGTCGCTTATATCAAATATAAAAATAAAAGCTGCGATAAGAGAGGTAACGAACTCACTTAAGCTCGCTGTTCCGTTGCTCAGCAACTTGCTCGTTGTGTTGGGTGTTAGCTTGTTCCTGCATGCCACGCAGAATGAGTGCTGAATCCTTCTGTTCCGGTTCCGGTCGGCCACGGCGCAGGCGCAACTTGCGAGCTATCGGGTCTGATTTCACACCTGTACAAAATAAATATGCATCATTTTCAGAGTTCTGGAGGCAAAGTAGATTTGTTCTAACTAAACTTTGGCTAGAGTGAGTCTTATCTGAATGTAAATTTACATCACCGTTCAGCTTCTTGAGCTAGCTTCATCTAACTGTAGACCTTAATGAAATATAACTCACTACTTGGCGTCGTGGGCTCCGAAGTGGCAGCGCCGGCTAGCTGCAACTGTGCTTGCAGCGAGAAGTCAATATTGTAGTATGCTAAGCCTGAGCCCTTGGCCCTCTCCACTGGCTTCGGAGGCATCACCAGGTCTGGGTTCCCGTGGAGCTGAAGACTCTCTAGGTCACTCAGGAGGTGGATGGCGTCCGGGAGCGTGATCAGCTTGTTCCAACTCAGATTTAACTTCTTGAGTGAGCCACACCTGGTGTGATTCGCAAAGGATGGACAGATTTAAAAACAGAAATTATTAACGGTTTCAAATACAAAATAATTTTAATGAACAAGTATTTGTAACAACAACAAAGAATCTCGTCTGACAGTGCATTGAACCGTTGATCGCAACACTATTGTAAGGAAGCGAAAGTTGTGTATGGCAAAAAAACAATAAATAAAGTAAATTTAATCTGCGTAAAATTGAGGTAGAATGGAGTAATATATGTAAATTGAAAGGTCAAGAGTGGGTAGGGTATCTCATGGCAAGTAGAAAGATGTAGTCTCTGCTTACCCCTCTAAGATAAAGGCGTGATTTATATGTGCTTGAATGTATTCTTAATAATTTTCAGATAAGGTATTTGTAGCTATTTCAGCAGCTCAATCCGCACACCACTTAAACACACATTTTTTCAGTAGTGGTAACTAAAAGCCTATGGATTTTTCGATAATATTACGCTTACAAAATCGCAGGATAAATGTAATGCAATAAAACTAGCATATACAGCAACAAATTTGCACACAAGTCGAATGTAACATGTCTGTAATGAGATAATAGATCAACAAATAGAAATGAATTATCGCTCTCCGTTGAGTTTTCGCAAGTTTTTTCTCCATAATTTAGCTATTCGTGCATAATGACAGCTCGCGAGGAACGCGAACCATGTCAACTCGACTGTGACTACACGAACGCTTCAATCTTGTAATGGCATGGAGCAATAAACCATTGGCTGGTCTCTCTACAGACATCCGATATAAATGTAGAATAACTGTGTGTCTAGAGCGCGAAAGGCTCAGTTACACGACAAATGGTTACAAGAAACATGATTGTCTGTTTTCCAAATGCAGATCTAAAATCCTAGAACAGAATTATTATTATTTAGAAAAAACCAACGTATATATAGTAATAAAGTATTTTTGCGAATTTTCTGTTTCACGATAATGAACCCCGGTCAGTAGCCTTAGTCAAAATACATATCGAGTTACGTTAAATTATGAAGACTTAATTAAAATTATTCGCTAAATATTATATCATGCGAACCGCTGTGATTTTGAATACATACAACTTGGGGATATTTAAGGTAAGAGTGATAAAGCATTATTTGAGCTTGCGTGCACCATCTTAGGCCGCATCTTGCTTACCACCAGGCAGATTGAGATCAAAAACACTCAAATTATTATATTAAATAAAAAAATAAGACAAGCAAACAAATATATAAGTTGGATCCTTAATTATTTATTCAAAAGGTTTTAGTCTCAAGGGTCGGTATGTTCTCAGGTGCATAAGTGTTGATGTTTCTTGTATAACTCGCGCTCTAAACAATAAAGTTATTCTAACTGTAAAGATATACCTTACAGAAAAAATAGAATTTATTAATATTGAAATATGGTCTACAATACAACAAAAGCTACCATGGTGTCATAAGTCCGTAGCCGGGAATTTGCATGTGCACATTGTAGATATTTATCATTAAGTGAAAGCCACATTATAAACACTGTTATCGTGACATCTTGGGAAAATTCATACACGATCGTAAACGCAGTTGTAATCGTTACCACTCAATTGAATGCGTCAACTTGTCTTCAAAATATGAATCATTTAAAGATATATAAGTAAAATAAAAAAAAAGACATAAGTAAAATTGTGTTCTTACGGCTATGGATAAAGGTAATTTAAATTTTGTTATCTTTTTCAATTCTTCTTCCAATGTTTTAAAGTAAATTATTTAAATGAATTTGTTACATCTCGTCATGCTTCAGTCATAAAAGTCAAGTAAACCAAGCTATGAAGCCATTTTTCTTCGGCTTAAAACTTTAACTTTGGTTTGATAAATAAATATATACAGGACAGATTACACAGATTAAAATAGCCTTGAAATATGTTCGTGACTGGTTTATCTTACGAGATACTTACTCAACGATACTACATTTTATAATAGGTAAATACTTATAAAGATACATATCCACGACACAAGACAAACAGAGAAAGTTCTGTTCTCTTCATGCCCTGGCCGGGATTCGAACCCGGGACCTCCGTTGTCACAGACCAGCGCATTACCCTTGCGCCACTAAAGCCGTCAATTAATATTTAACGCATGAGAATTCCAGTCATGAGGAAAAACTTTTATTGGTAAATGATATATTCGTACATAGGTTAAAGACAAAGTCTGAGCAACAACCAACCTGCACAGTCCCTCAGGAATCATCTCCAGCAGGTTGTTAGCCGCTGAGAACACCTCCAAGTTGCCCAGCTTGCCGATACCCGAGGGAATTCCTTCGAAGTCCAGCTTGTTATCATCAACATGCAGTCTCCTCAGGTTCTGCAGCTTGCACAGGGACGCCGGCAACGCGGCCAGCTTGTTCCGGGATAAGTTTAAGCTTTCCAGCTTCTGCCACATGTCCATTGCTGGAAAGTAAGGGTGTAGTTAGCATGTTTTATCTTTTAACTTGCTTTTGGCCAGGGCTTTGCTTAAGTGGGAATTTCAAGAAAAAAGGGGAACTATGTTTTTCTTTTGATTTTTAACTGCTAGCTTATACCCGCGACTTCAGCTGCGTGATTTCTTTATTCACAATGAAAAGTTCTTCCTCAGGGTCTTTCGCATTTATAATATTAATAGGGATAGGAAGGATTCATACAAACTATTATAAGATTCAGTAAAGATGTAAAAGGGTAATAGACAGAATTTCGCATTTATAATAGAATAGTGGTGTAGATAACCGAAGGAACAGTCAGGGGCAGAAACGCAGGCCCCCTGGCCGTGAAGCACATTGGCGAAAGGTGCATCCGAAAACATGCAAATATCTGTAGCAGATAAACCTCAAATGGCTATCCATATAAATCAACTTAAAAGGGGCCTTATAATCTCCCAACAACTGTATATAAATAAGATATTCGAGGAATTTAGGCCTTAATGAAATCCAATAGAAACAGAGCTCTGGTCAACAATTGTACAGTTAAACACTTCACTTATCTTTATGCCAAAGTCTAAGTTCGTTATTATTGTATACAAGATTTCAATCAAAAATGTTAAATTCACCTGAAGTTGTATGATAGCTACGTAATAATAGCCTGTGAGCAAAATAATACCGAACGCATGATTAAACACTGTAATAAGATACAAGGCTTCCTATTCCACCGCTACAACCATGTGAAATATCCATATTATTGTTATAAATGCGAAATTTAGTTTGTTTCTCTGTTACCTCTTAACAGTTAAGCCACTGAATAGGTTTTCATGAAATTTTGCATATGTACTTAAGAGTGTGTGGAGTTTGAACAAAAGACATAGTGTACTAAACCACGGGCAAAAACTTGTGTTTGTTAATAAAATTGATTTTTAAATTAAAAAATATCTTCATTTGGCCTTTAGAGGGTATGGATACTTTCTGAATATAAACAGAGACTTTCATGAGTTTTGATACTCAATCAAGATAGAAAACATTGTCTCTATTGGTGTTGTGATTTGTTGTTACATACTTAAATAAACAAAATCATAATTGGAGAGATAGACTGAGGCTACATCTTTATGCTTAATATGATCCATACATACATACTTCTTTCGCTTCATTCACATTAATAACTCTCTTCATACACAGTGTTCTCGGGTACTCTTGACCTGACCTATTTGTTGACAAATACCTGAGGATATCTCTGCAATCTCATTGTCGCTGAGATTCAGCCTCTTCAAGTTCTGTAGAGAGTACAGAGCGTCTGGCACTTTGGTCAGTGCATTCTTAGAGAGGTCCACATCGGCCAAGTTGGAGAGGGTGTCCAGGGAAGTCGGCAGGTTGGCGACGGTGCGCTGCGTGTTGCGCATGTGAAGAGTCTCAAGGCTTTGGAGGGAGGGCAGCTGCCTGTTTGCGGGAAAATTTTCCAATGTTATGCAAAAATTAAGCCAAGTAGATAATTAATTATTAATTTAATTATTTTAATAATTATTAATTAGAGTGCCGTGTGGTTCCCGGCACCAATACAAAAAAGAATAGGACCACTCCATCTCTTTCCCATGGATGTCGTAAAAGGCGACTAAGGGATAGGCTTACAAACTTGGGATTCTTTTTTAGGTGATGGGCTAGCAACCTATCACTATTTGAATCTCAATTCTATCATTAAGCCAAATAGCTGAATGTGGCCATTCAGTCTTTTCAAGACTGTTGGCTCTGTCTAGCCCACAAGGGATATAGACGTGGCCATATGTATGTATGTATTAATTAGAGAAGAAAACACATACTTGTAAGGTTAAATTGTCCATATTGTAATAACATAATTATTGTTATTTTTTTTATAAAGGCCCTTAAAGCCTTTATAAAAAAAACTTAACAAATTGATTGACAACTGTTAATAAAATTATAGTGAAACTTCATCAAATTTTAATTTAAAATTTATTAGATATAGATAAGAGTGCAACCTTTGTTCATTACAATGGATGCAATAAAAGATTAGTCCTAAACACAAACATTACCATTTTAATTCAATATTGGATAAGGCACTTGTCTTCCATTTGAAGTTTTTACAGTGAAGATGAAGATGTTACATGCCATTTTGAAATTACAACACTAGCAAATTTCAGAATAATAGACATTAGACAAATTAGACTATACCTTTAGTCTATTTTAATGACATTCACAGTAAAGAGATGGTGTTACCCTATTCTAAGGTGCCAGGCATCACATGGATGTAAATAGCCACCCAGTCATGAAATAAATCAATCCTCACCTCAACTGAAAGAGTCCTAGTGGGTTGTCATTAAGTATGAGAGTCTGGAGGTTCGCCAGCCTCCTGGTCTGAGGAGGCAGTGTTTCCAACAAATTGTTGGACAAATCTAGAAATAGTAGATCTGTCAACTGAACAAATAATGTCGGCGGTATAGCTTCGATCCTGAAACAATTGGCTTTTATTAAATGCTGCCCATTTACATCTCAGTCTGCATGAACTACAGAATTTCACAACACAACATAGACCCAATTTATTCTTAAATCTATCTGTAGCAGTTCTCTGTAGATGATCTTGTACATTAAAAATAATTAAGTAAACTGATCAATTATATATTTTTTTAAATATAAGTGGATCAATATAAAACTAGGTACCATCATTCTTTAGCATCCTGGGCACAACACTTAGTACATATGTCTTATTCTGGAAAAAAGTATTGGCCCTGGTGGGGCTTGCAAGAAATGTCGCAAATAAATAATATTTTTCACAAAAAGTTTGCAACATACTTGTTATGGCTAAGATTCAACACCAGTAATGATTTGGCTTTATCCAGTCCATCAGGCACCTCCTTCAGCCGGTTGTGCGACAGGTCCAGGGTTGTGAGCTCCTCCAACCTGAACAATTCTGGAGGGATCCCGGAGCTCTTCACCTTGTTGTGTCTCACATTCAAGGAACGGAGACATTTTAATTCTGTTAGTTCACCAAACAATTTTTCTAGGCTGTTCTTTTTAATTGACAAATTTTCCTGAAACCACTCTTGATTTTAATATTTTTTTAACAAAACTTTTAGCAAAGGAAGACATTTTAGGGAATCGAAGAAGAATTTTCATGACATATCAAAAGACACTGGTTTTTTTTATTATTTTCAAATGTTTACACCTTGACACTATGTAAAAATTTACATTTTTTATATAGTGGAGTTCGCAACACATCTAAAAAACTAAATTTATCAGTAGTATGGATGCATCGACATGTAATCAAACTAAAAATTCTTCCATTTACTTACCAATTTCATAAGCTTTCCCAATTCCTCAGGAATATCGTCCAAATTTGTTTTATCCAATCTAAGCCACTGAAGGCCGGTCATATACCGTATAGCGTCAGGAAATTTATCATTCTAAAACAAAACAATTAGGCCACAATATTAAAAATAGTCAGGCAGGTAAAGGAAAGGTTAGGTAAATGATATCATCCATCAAGGTAAATTAATTGTGCAAAAAAAGACATCATACTACTTACGCTAAAGTCATTGCACGTAAAATCTACGCCTCGAACAAAAGGTAATAGGCCTGTATTTGCCATGTTTACAATAAATTATTTACGAAAAACACCGTCTCTTCTCATCTTGTCCACTGAATAATAAATGAATGAATGAAATCAGAGAAACACGAAGTGAGTGATGGGTACTTTACGTCATTTATGACAATTTGACAAATGACATTCTTTTTTTTAATATTAAGCTGAGCAGGGAACCAAGGCGAGAAAGTATTAATGAGCGGTATCAGTATCTATGTAGGTTAGTCGTTACCAGTTTCCCGTAAAGGGTAGTTAGCGCCCATAGTAAGAACCAAAATTTTACGGTTCAAAATGTCCTAAAACACATTCTAGAATGACTAGACCGATGAAACCGGCACTAACCCCAGAGGAAGATGAATTCGGATATCATACCCGAAGTGAAGTTCAAAATGAAATTCAAAATTCAATTTTAACAGTTCCTTTATTTTACGTGCTACGACTGATAAAACAATATCTATTAATATAAAACAAACCAAAAGGTACATTCCTGGTTGTGTACTGATAGGTACAAGTATTACAATATTTAGGTCATGTGACTAAGGTCAGTTTTCCAGATTTGAAAAGGATAAATGCATAAATAATAAATACTATTTCTGACATGTATAGTTGTTTCCATACTCGAATTCGATTTTAAATACCCATTACATCCAGTACCTATATATTTTTTATTTAAACTAACTACCTAACATTAAAGCATAAGGATGACAACTAAACATTTCTTACACAATGTTATATTGGTGATTAATGTTGTTGTTATTATATGGTACAAGTTTATCGCGGGATTGGCGGTAAATTCGGCATTGGTCCAGACAAGGCGGCATTAGTCCCCAGCAAGACCTGAAAATAAAAAAATATTCTACTAATATGATTTTGTAAGGATGTGTGTGTATGTTTGCTACTTGTAACTGGTTTTAATGACTATGGTAATATAACTTATGGATTAGAATAACAATAAATAACAATTGATTGAGATTTGAGGCAGGTCAAGTCATGAGCTAATGTATTAATAATGCAAGATTTATACAGTATAGAAATATTTGCACATTAATGAATAGACCGGTGTTTACAATTACAATTGTACAGTTTTATTCGCCTATTTACAAAATGTATTTTTGGAATTTTGCAGATGACTTTACTGCAGGGCTATTCATGAATGTTGTGGTGGCATAAGTTGCCCTGTCTGATAAAATGTAGATACAATATAAATAAAACACAATTCCATTTCCTCTACTTTACCCAAGCGTCAATGGTTCAAAAACTATTGATTTTACCTGCTTCTGTTGAGTTTTCTGCATCTCATCCATTTGAGCCCTCTCAACTTCAAATAGGACAGGAGCAAACAAGATCACAGATGAACTTGCTACCACCCATAAAACAGAGCGTGACAGTCCATATAGGCCTTTGACACCCGACCTAAAATGTAACAAATTTTAAATGTAAGTAACAATACTTCTTGCTTTACATAATACATCTTATTACATTTTATTAAATTGTTATATCACATTTGTTCTGCAAATAAAGTGTTAAAAAAATTATAACAATGCTGACATTTATAGGTTAGATTAAAGATAACAGAGAGACGCATAGAAACTGAGAGCTTGGCTTTAAATAAGGTTCTTACCAAGTTTTGGTAGTAACTGTATGTGCACCATTCCGTAACCCTTCAGGGAACATTTCGGTCAGCCCCCATAGCCTCTCCGATAATGTTTCATCTGGTTCCTACAATCAAATCATCCAATTACTTGATAACTAGATGGCTCACTAATGGCTGTTATTAAGAATTTTGTTTACAACTCAATACTAAGATTAAGGTTCAAATGATACTGACAAAATGGTAACTCACATCATCAAATTCTTTCAGTGGACCCAGTTGTGGACCATCGAGAGGCGAACCCGCTGTAGGTGACGATCCTAACTGTAAATTAATAATTATTATATATCACAGCACAACCAAATAATCTATTTTTCTAAAAAATAATTCACACACCGAAGGCGTTATGAAATTGTCTTCAGGCCTACGTTCCGGGGTATCATCTTTGCTTGCTGTCAAAGATTCCATGCCGCTGTCGCTTTGTTCGAGCTCATCAGTTAATTCCATAAGCATTATACCTATGAATAATTATAGACGAATTTGGAGAGAATAATAGGAAACACAATCAAAATGTCTCTTTCTTTCTCCTTGTAATAATTTTATTCCACACCACCATCAGCGCACCACATTAAGTAGATTCATTTGACATTGACATATGAGGGGCAACTAAATTTTCAAGGAAGTATGTAACACGTTTTTTGTGGACCAAATTTCCGTAGGATTCTACACGAGAGATGAATTGTATCATTATAAAAATATTAAAATAGTAAAAGAAAGAACACTTATTCAACCAACCAGAGCGCTCATGTCGTTTTGATAATGTTTTCAATAGTATACGTGTGAGTTCGGTAAGTTTATCAATTTACGGATGATAATACACTTGATCTCTTATTTAGAGGGTAGAATTAAATTATATAATTAAGCCAAACAGCTGAACGAGGCCTTGATAAGACTGATGTCTTTTAAAGACTGTTGTATCTGTCTACCCCGCAAGACATGATTATATGTATGTATATTTAGAGGGTATAACCATCGCTCCGGATGATACATGATACCTGGTTCAAAGGATAGCCAACCAAAGAGAAAACGTAGCTAGTGTGACTGGTACCTTAGAGGCTTTCGGGTACGATTTATGGTGGAATTTTTGACTGATTTTATTAGGCAAAAAATCTATTAGAATACCTAAGTCTTTTGTAAACATTAACTTTTGACTTGTTTATACATAATTAGAGTAATTTATCTCTCGTTTCCGTTAGTTCCGAGTGGTTCCCGTAACCAATTTAAAAAGAATACGACTCCTCCATCTCTTTTTCATGGATGTCGTAAAAAGCGACTAAAGGATAGGCTTATAAACTTGGGATTCTTCTTTTAGACGACGGACTGGCAACCTGTCTCTATTTGAATCTCAATTCTATCATTAGGCCTAGCAGCTTTCATGTCTACTGGCTTTGTTTGTATACCCTCAAGTAATATAGACGTGAGATATAACTAATTATATACAATAGTTTATAAATTTTGTATGAAGTTTATAAATTTACGGTTTTTGTTATTTTCTGGTAACATACACTCTACATATCATCAATTTGATAATAGGCATTTTTCACGGCATTTTCTGTCGATGTGGTCTCAATTTAATTCATACGAAATCTTTGTCTTTAACCATCACACAATGTTTGTCTACCACCTGGTACATAAAAACAGATCGTCTACTAACGTTAATCACAACGAATTGTATATTTCTTAGTAAACAAATAAATTAAAAAATAACTGGACCGGTTTTGATGGGATTTATTGTAACGGCAGACAAAACCTCCAGAAGTAACCCAAACTACTTTTCTCTGGAGATTCTCATATAAGTGAAGACGGGGCTCTACTTTAAAAGCTATAAAACTTTTATAGGTACTCACACAATCGTCAGGTACACTACAAGAACATGGTGTTTCCGATGGCATATTAAATTATAATGAAATCATATCAAATGCTTTAAATATAAATCTGAGTATAACCTAGTATACGAAATTGCACGACACAACTTCTTATGACTTTTGACTGAATATTAATTATAATGATTCTTAGTTCAAATTTGTTTAAAAAAAGTTGTGGCGACTCATTGATGGTTTAATAGCAAGTGACGTTAGTGAAGTCGCCACAAAGTCTTTTATTTATTTAAGTGATTTTAACCTGAGGTACAATCACAACGACATGGAAATATAAAGTTATTGACTTCGACAGTGCCTCTGGTAAAAGACCAGTATCCAGGAACATAACATTTATATGTATTATTTTTGTAATGAAGTAAAATGTCAATATTTGTCAAAGTTTGAAGCCGTCAAAGTCAAAATCATCTCACCTAGCTCGCACCATCTCTCCCTCTCACCCACCATTTTTCTTATCGGAAAGCAAGAAAAATCTACGTATCTCTAATTTTAAATTTTTAATTCCTTGCTCGTCACAAGCAAAGAAAATTATTTTGATTTTTATCACCAGTTTTGTGTGTTTTTGTTTATTTATTTTGTACAAAAGTGACCATCATTTTTTTACCAGTGTCAAATGTATTTCATGATCGACCGATAGGAGCGATCGATTGCTTTCTCTGCTCAGATTGCACGTTGAGGTGAGTAAAGAACAGTTATATTATATCCATTAGTTCATTTTATCCTAATAAATACCATTTTCCAACAATAGTAGACCCCGAAAAATAAACTATTTTAGCTACAATACTATCTTTATTATCGATATTGCATTAATAATGATCTTCTATTCTATTGTATTAATAATGATCTTCAATTATTTTGTTAGTATTGTTTTTATATAACAAGTATGAATATAATTCCAAAATGTAGGTTCAATTAATGTTATTCTAGTTCTAAATAGTAGGTATTCTAACATTGTAAGTAAATAATAAAATAAATAAATAAAAATAAGTTTATTGAACTTGCTTCTTAACAATAATGTTACAATCAGATTGCGTACATAGTAACAATGAGAAAAGCAACTCTGTTGTCCCTCCCTACCATCGAACTAGGAACAAACCTGTATCTCGAGTAGTAGGATGAGACACGATTGCATCTTTAAGAATTAATTGTTAGAAACAATACAAAAGGGAAAACAAAAGGTTTGAATGTAGTAATTCCCAAACTAGAAGTTTCTGTATTTTGGGAATTGTGTTCTAGCTACAGTGAGGTTATAACATACAATGTAGCTACGGAAATGCTCTCAGCCGCCTTAGTGTCTATAATTATATACTTAAATATCTTTATATAGGTATATATACATATATTTATACTTATATATTTATACTTGTATACGACGTTAAACATTTATGATACTATTATATATTGAGCACTACTAATATATGTGTACGTCTGTGTACTTCAGCAAGAAAAGAATCTATCAACTATGATGTATACATACTGCAATAATCATTAATCAAATTGTGCTATCTTGGTTTTAAATAGAAATTTCAAAAGTTACTGTATATGAGATTTTCAGTTTCAGTATAATTCAGTTTCAACAACCACTCCTGTATTTTACGCTTTATTTCTCTTTTGGTGCATGGGTAGATTTGTATAGTTTTGTGTGCCTTGTTATAAATCTTGCAGCTAAATATTCCAAAGAACCGAGAGGCAAAAACTGTTCTGTGTCGGGGGATTGAACATACACGAACAGTCCTGCGTCGGCGAATGAAAAGTGTGGGGTCATATGGGAGTTGGGCATGTTTTCTTATGAGTGTCAGCAGAATAAAGAGCTGCCTCACCGTCATGACCTTGGTATCAGCATAAAGTTGTTCAGTAGGATATCGATAATTTTTTTTGATCATGACCTTGAGAACAGCGCGTTGTGCTCTCTCCAGCGGGAGAAGTTTGGATTTTGCAGCACCACCCCAAGCGGTTATACAATATGCTAGAACAGATTGACACAAAGCATAATAAACAACTTTTAAGGTTTTCATATCAGCACACATATTTAAATTTTTAAAAAGATAAATTAATTTTCTTATTTTCGGCACTAATGAATTTATATGTTTCTCCCATGTAAGAAAGTGATCTATGTGTACCCCTAAATACTTAATACTGTTTGTTCTAACAAGTGATAAGCAGGTACAATCAGGTATATTTCTACTGCATGTATGGGCTTTAATGTTAAAAAGTAAACATGCTTATTTTGGCAGTTGAATAATGTAGCCATTATCCAATATGAGTAATAGCTTCTTATGAAAACTTGACACATTCCAGAATTGTGGTCATAGTTTGTATACGCCACACTCCTCAATAGAGAGGTGTGGATACTTCTGGGACCAATGCCTACGTACTACTTAGAATAAGCATCTGGTCACCAAGTAGATAGGTACCTATTTAGATTGTTGACATATATTCAATAACTGTTGCCATCTTTTTAAAAATCACTTGGAGCTCCATTGGAATAACAAAGTTGAAATTATCATCAAATATTTCTCAAAACAGGACTCATTAATACCTTCACATTAAGCCAAAATTATTACAAGGCAATGAGAAATGTCACTTCATTCAATAAACATCCTGAGTGTCTGTGTCATTGACTCCTATGTTTCAAGACTAAGGAATGTTTTATTTTAATCAGGAATGTAAACAAAAGTACAAGTACCTTGAAATGAAAGAACATTCAACTGTTTTGAGGTTTTTATGTACATTTGCGTTTTAGGTTTAAGATCAAAATTCATAAATAAAATTTGATGAAAATGCTCCAGTGGAGTTTGTTATGTTCCCTCGTTTAAACTTGTACTTTGGAAGTAAATCAATATCTATTTATAACACACCCAAAGTGTCGTAAAACTTCATTAAGAAATAAATTCTCTTAACATCAACAGTTGGTTAATGGATAACTATTGTTGCTTTCGTTTGTTAAGTTGGTTATATTATTAATTTTCTGCAAGCAATCCAAGGTCACTTAAGACTTTGTGTTCATCTAAATTAAAAGGTTACATTTGGCAAATTATCGGCATTGTAGGACCAAGGTACGAAGTGAAAATTTAATCAAAATAAATTGTACATTGACACTAGTTACGTACCTCACATACATCACTAGTGTCAATGTCATAATTTGGTTTTAAACACTTTGTCAAAAAGATTTTTCCCAGCACTATCCTTTTGTTTGGTAAAATGTATTAGCTGCGTGTCCGCCTGTGGTTTCGCTCTTGTAGGAATTTCGGCGTGAAAAAATCTCCCTTTTTTGTACTACCCGTATCTTAAATTTCATTAAAATAGGTCTATTAGAAAAATAACAAACACATCTTTACAAACTTTCGCATTTAATTTTTAGTGCCCTGTGGTTCCGGCACCAATAGAAAAAAGAATAGGACCACTCCATGTCTCTCCCATGGATGTCGTAAAAGGCGACTAAGGGGTAGGCCTATAAACTTGGGATTCTTCATTTAGACGATGAGCTAGCGACCTGTCACTATTTGAATCTCAATTCTATCTTAAAGCCAAATAGCTGAACGTGGCTTGGCTCTGTCTACCGCGCAAGGAATATAGACGCGATTATATGTATGTATGCTAATTTTTTAATAGGAGAACTGGTTTCATGTTTGTTTTACTAATAATTCGTATAGTACCAAATTATTTAGCTTGCATGAAGAGAGTTATGAATGTGGATGAAGTGAAGGAAATATGCAGAGATCGTGGCAAGTGGAAAGAGGTAGTCTCTGCCGGGAAAGAGGCGTGATTTTATGTATGTATGTACCAAATTATCTATCTGAGCCAAGCCAACAGAAAACGGATGACATGAGGAATATACTGGAATATACCTACGGACTGATAGTCGATGTCGAAGAGTGACGTAGCAAGCGTCGGTACCTGGCAACGAAACGCAAGGTTGCATCCAACGTTAAAGTCGCTTCGTGAATGCACCATTCACTATTTCAACACTCGGACACAACACATTGGTACAGCACTTCATCTTGGCGGAATTTACGACCGAAATAAAACTGCGAACAGTCTCCTAGATAGACATACATATGTTGTTGTTTGAAATAAGGAGCGGCGCTTAGTTGAACATGGGAACACCTGAGAAATGGACTGGAGTGATAACGCATTGGAGTTAATGCTAATGCTAGATCTTGACCGCGAAAGTACTTAACAATATCCTTTATTGTGTGTGTGTTTGTAAATACTTTATTTATACATAACAAATTTACGAAGTAACAATAATGCACGGCGGCGGACATATATTTAGGAGGGATTTCTTCCAAACAACCAGATACCTGATGGAATCATATGTGGGTAAGGGATAGTAGCTACAGCTAGGTACAACGGTATAAACTTCATTTAAAAAATTAATACAACAGTACAGTAAAATACTTATACGTACTTAAATAAAATAAAACAATATTTACATACGTATCATAACAAACAATCAATCCGTGTCGAGATCGAAAAACAATTTATTGACTCGGGCTTTAAAGGAGTCAAGAGAATTAGCCGTTCTAACGATATTGTTGGTCATTAGATTTTCTCGAATCATATTTGTTCGTTTGAATCATTGATTTTGCTTTAAATAGCCCGTAGTAAACGCGATCATGCCGGCGGTCTCACGTGTTTCGTCACGATGCCGATTCCACACCACTCAGCGCCAGAATAGCCACACTCATATGATTTCTCACTACATACATACTTACACAACTCTTCCGGCGTGAACTTTGACTCAATTTAAATCCTTGCCTAGCACGTCCCTCAATAATTATTATCAACGAGTGTCGTATTCCTTCTAATATCGTTGCTATCGTCAGTTCCATTTAATCTTGGAGTGAAAACAACACGATGTAGACAGAGCGAACAGTTTTGAAAATACTGAAAGGCCACGTAGGCTCTCAAAATTAATTAAAACCGTCTCGGTACTCGGTGGTTTAGTAGTGACAGGTAGGCATTCCATAGGGAGGTTCTTCTTAGAAATAGTTAATAACTTTTCATTTGAAATATAATAAACTTAAACTATAGTTCAAAATTGATAGAAATGATTCACTAGTCAGAAAGCTATCCTTCCGTCGGAACCCGATTGCCATGGTCCATAAAACGTTTATTAACGGTTTAAAGTATATCTGGGGAACTTCGAATAACGTAAAAACTTCAAAAATAAACATTTTTTTACTATTTTCAGATATAAGTATACAGAACCTGGGTGACGGAGAGAGTTGTATACAAATATTGCTCATTTAAAAGTATAAAGATACAAGTCAGGTTTCGGCTGTGGGATGCGGGTCTTTGATACATGCCAGTAACATTTTCCGCATTTAATTGGGAAATCATCGATTCTATGCTGCGCCTCGGAAGTAACCCTGTTTTTATAGCTCTTCGTTTTTCCTGTACAGTATTTTTAATTTTCCTTAACAACCAATGTAAGATTATAGATAAATTAATGCGACTTCTTTTTCTGACCTCCGCTACCTTTGCAGTGGGATCATTGTAAGAGTATCATCGAAGATAGGGTTATACTATTGGAATGAAATTGGAAGAGTATGAGATTGAAAATAACAGAATACGCTTATTAGAATTTGTGATTGCATTTCTTTTAAACTAAAACCAACTTTCCCAATTTCAGACATGATATTAGCAAAAGTAATTGTTGTGTGAAAAGTGACACTAAAGTCATTGTTTGTATTGCGTAGGAAAACTATTATGTATTGTGTGCTGGATAAAGCTTTTATGGTTGTTCTGCATAGTTCAACCTCTATTAACTTTTGTCTTTAATCTCGTGTCAAGATCAAGAGTCAAGCTATCATCAGAACAAAATACCATGTATCTTGATGTCTCTGACTTCAATCGCTTCATTTAACTTGACCTCGACGTGATATCCACGTGTCACGATTCTACGCATTTTATCAAACTGGTTATAGTCAAACAGGGTTTTATTGTTATCTAATATTAATAAACTTTCTGGTTATAAGCAGTTCTTTTTAAGGTATTGACATACGTCTTTTTTACTGTTATGTTAACAGTGGCTAATGGTTAAGTTGGTATTATGGGTTCTGTTGCTCGCATTAAAAGAACATCAAATAGAGAATCGATTCATTATAAATAGCTTGTTGATCTTCAGTAGTGCTGATTAAGTGATATTTCCCGTAGTCATTCGTGGCATCAAGCCAAAGTTCAAGCATTCCTGGCTCTGTTTTTGTAAGGTACAATATGAGATGAATCATACTAGGTTTTGCTGAGAGTTCTAGTGTTTTTTGTTTGTGTTCTTTATCCAAGTAATTAAAATTACTTGGATAAAGAACACAATACTAAACAAATACTCATCAAGCAATGTATATTTGTTTCGCTTTTCTTTGTATCTTTGTTATATTATCGTCGTTGTAGGACATGTTTATTGTAGATGATGTTGATTCGTCGTTTTCTTCTTCAACTATTATATCTGTATTGTTTATTTAAAAAAAATTATGTCTACATTTAGGGTAAACTCTACTACTTCCATATTGACTGGAGAATCTAATTAATTTAAGTTTTAATTAAACATCAGTCAATGTTTTTTGTAAGGATTGCGTAACCGTTTTTATAATGATCTTGAATATTCAGTTACCTACCTGACCGGTTTCAAGTTCTAATTATAGACATATTGGAGGCATATCATTTGTCTACGCTTGAGTCATTGAGCTTTTGACCGCTGGAACTGCTTGTGACTTTGAATTTTATTAAGTTTTAACGGTGTATAAAAAAATATTTTTGCATTAGCCTTGTGGCTCACGGAACTTAAAAAAGGATCAGTCCATCTTTTTCGATTGGATATCTGCCACACTTCCTGCAAAGATTGTAGATGTCATTTAAAGGTTCAAGGGTTATTATCAAGGCCTTCAGCTAAATGTGGCCTATGTCTATTGAAACTGTTGCCTTTGCTTCCAATTGAGGTAGTAAGGATAAAGACGTGAACGATATGTTTGTGTGTATTTGTATGTAAATGTTTCATCCTAACTTATTTTTGTTATTTTATTATTGTCTTATGATAACACCTACTACTTTTAAATGATCCTGAAAAAAACCTTCAACATTTGTTTTTTTTTCCAGTAAATTTTATTTATGTCGTGAACTATTCAAATTAAATGAAATTCCTACATAATTTAATTTAATCAGTCTGATCTATTTCACCTTACGTTTGCATCGCAGCGCATTGTATGATAATTTGCTAGCCGATGGGAAATGATTCACTTGCTCGGGGATACGTTGTTTGTACGAATATTATGAGACTGTGTGTTAGTTTTTGCTAATTCATTTTTATATTTTGATAATTTTGCAATGTGTTGGAAACATGCCTAACTACTCATTTAAGAACTTATTTATGCGACAAACCAAACACAGCGTAGTACTCTAAGTACTTTCCTAGGCTTTGTTAAATGTTTGCCTAACCTTTTATCTACAGGGAAAACGTGGTAATAACAAGAAGTTTTACGGCAAACTGTGGAAAAATATTGATTTAAACAACGATACGGTTATTCGAGAGGATACAGAGGCGACGTAATGGCTGGTTGTAGACATTTATTCATAGGTGACGCAATGTCAACGTAACTTCTCATAAGAGTTTATCAACAAAGTTCGAGAGGTGGCATTAAACTTACCTTTACCGTAAAGGTAGAATAATATGAAAACACAGACAATATTAATAGATATATATCTAGACATAATATTTAATATTTAGAAAATAATTGATATTCTTTATTGAATAATTCTATGACTACCTATATTTTATTGGAGATTTAATTATTTAAGTGTGCTGGGTGATTTTAAGTTCACTTCGCCGCCGTGTTATGGAGTTGATAATACTTAACTTCATTTATTTTTGATCCGATAGAATAGCGTCCTCTTTTTGTATTTTCCCATTGGTACGCCTATATAGAAGCTAGACCGAAAAAATACTTCCTAAAAAACCAAATAGCATAAATACATATATACTTTGTTTGTTAGGTAGGTACATATGTGTCGAGGTATATTGATTCAAGTGCGTACTTAGTTTTCAAGTTTGCGGATAATACAAAAGTATTGTTAAATAAACATCTGTCTAAATAGTGATAGATTGACTTAATCATATGACTCGTGCGTAGTTATTAAAGTTCCGATTATTGAATGTGCTGCTAATTTCTCAAGATTGATGTTTTGGGAGGTTTATTTAAAATGGAAAGGAGTCTCGGAATTCTTCTTTCAGGCGTTGTGTTAGCAATCTGTCACTATCTGAAAACCAAACATCATTTAGCCGGTGATGGCTTTCGAGTCAATTTGTTTAATCAAATTACGAGATGCTTTCATTATGGGCAAAAAATTAAATGCTTTCAGTAAAATGCTTCTTCCATTTACCTCCGTGTTTCATATTTGAACATGTATTTCCTGGGTAGGTTCACTGCATTTGCGCAGTCACTGAGGCTTTATCGACTGATTTTATTGCTTCAACTAGGCTGATCAGATGCATGAATAATTTTCTATCATAACTTTTTTCAATTAAAAATGTACTCCTTTCTTTGAAAGTCTTACAGATGCTTATGTTATTTAGGTTAACTTTTTGTATAATTTTAGCTCTTTATATAGATAGAGATAAATAAGTATCTTTTTTTTACATTTCAGTCGACTATGATAAGCTGGTCCTTAGTCTTAACACTCTACCTACTTACTCTGTATTGATTTGCATTAATATACAAAAATTGTTTAATAAATCTTATTCAATAAATGTTATTTTCAAATAAATAGAAAAAATAAATTTCAAAATCCGTTCAAAATATAAGAGTCTTTTGTTGACGTCGATTTAGGAAGATCACATTAAGTATTTGATTGGATTTGATTAAACTAGTTATATAACAGTAGTTCACGATTAGTCAAGCCAACGACCGCGATTTATCAAGTTTGATCAAACTATAGAAAGTTCAGAATCAAATCTACATTATTACAGGCCTTTATGTTACTCGTATCCTTGAAACACATCAAAGGCTTGTTATCCACGTTTAGTTGGATGAATGGAAATAAGATTCAGTTCAGAGATGTGACAGTACCCCTTTTTTACCCTTTGCTTTAACAATCTGTGCGAAAAGAGAAACTACTGAATAATTAGTTTTTTCAGTACTTTTTAAAGTTTATTTTTGTTTCGCTATATGTTGGTCGAGACGAAGCTGGCTGTTTCATCAATGCCACATTTTAACTTGCCCATTTAGAGTTGAGTTTATCCAACCATAAAAATTACCCATGGACGGTCATTAGTTACGTAATCCTCGCTTTTGTTATTTTATTTTTTAAGTATTCTACTACAAATGATTCTTTAAACCTCAAAATCATTATGTATGTTTTTTTTGTAGTTTTAAAAATAAGTCTCTAATTATTATAAATCAACAAACAGCCAGTTGCCTAGAGGATAAGCACTCAAACAATAAATAAGATAATTAGTCAACCTTAGATAATATCAGCTAGTCGCCTGTACACTTCTACCTAGGTATAATTATCAAGAATAGGCTAGCAAACAGTTCCTTCTAGTATTTTGCAAGTGTTTGGTATTTTTCCGCGATTGCGTAGCTGCGTATGTTTATTTCGAATCGCGTGAGCGGGGTGAGTAGTCGTCACTTATGGACGCAGGCTGGTGTTGGTATGGTCACGGGGAACAAGTCTTTTAATCTTGCTTTAGAAATTGTTTGGTGCTTTCTTCTGAGCACATCCAAGTCAATGATTGACGACTAGAGAGTCGTCAATCGACATTGAACTTATTCATATGGGATAAATTAATGTAATTAAAGATGTATCTTTTAGTAATGATTGAGTTTTCTCAAGTCGTTTGTCAGCTTTATTATTTTGTTCTATTAAGCCAAAGATTTAGTTATCAATTATTTATATTATTTATTATTTAGTTGCTTGCATGAAGAGAGTTATGAATGTGGATGAAGCGAAGGAAGTATGCCGAGATCGTGGCAAGTGGAAAGAGGTAGTCTCTGCCTACCCCTACGGTAAAGAGGCGTGATTTTATGTATGTATTTAGTTATCAATTTTATTCTTTATCTAGTTATGATTCAAAATGTTTTCATGACGCAACAACTCCAATCAAACTCTAAATATAGTTAATTAGCCACTGTTGTAGACTAGAGGAACTAATCAACTGGGCACTTCACCAGAATTCTTCTCATAGCGTCGTCATTGCATAATTTTTTTTGTAATCTATTGCACCATTAAGTTGAAGTAATAATAGATATGTGTGAGATAAATTGTAATGGACGTAAGTACGATATGTTACATAAGTATGGGGCTGATTGCGATTGCGTTGATTTTAATATGGAAAGGAAGAATATATACCCACGTCCTTGGTTATTGATTTTCCGAGTGTCAGACGATAAAAGACATCTTGGCAGGAATATCGCCTTCATTCAAGATCAATCTAGATCTTACCACAATCATGGGCGGTCGTGTATTGAATGTTTAGTTTTAATTTGAAATACTTATGACATCAAATTAAATTGTCTATTAGCAAGCCATGACTTTTGCATTAAAGGATTAATTTTCGCCGCTAGAATGCTGGTCTGCTTAATTTCTCACGCAGAATGGTAACTTCGATCAAGAGAAAGTCTTATAAACTTGGGACTCTTTTTGCAATTTGTGATTGTCTTTGAATCTCGTTACGTAACCGACGACAAAGGCGTGATAGATAGTGCGTGTGTTAAAAACTGCATGGGTTTACATATAATAAGGTTAACTCGTCCTACCATAAACATTTGCCAAGATATTGAGTAAGAAAATGTTAAGATAAAATCCTTGTAAGATTCATAAAAATATTGTATTCGTTTCGACGAATAGGCGGCGCATTACTAAGCCTGGTGAATCGTTAGAATTGGAAAGTAAATGTAGCTGACAAATATAATATTTGAACATCGGGTAGCTTGAGGAAAAGTTTCTATCTCGTTATCGTTTTGGAAAATTCCGTTTACTGGTGTTTGCCGAGCAAACATTTCAACTACTCACTTTTCGGTGAAAATACTATTTGTAATATTTAAGTTGATCTACGATCGTGATACAATTAATTTATTTTACTTGAATTAAGTTAAGCCTTCCTTAAGTCTTCTTTTGGATCATAGGTATGTTTCGTAGCAAGTTCGAAATTACTATTAGATACATTAAGAATCATGTCAGTCCCGTTATATTATTAAGATTGACCTTCAGCTCACTCACTTATGACATAGGTTTTCCCTGTTTAATAACTTGCCTGTACAACCAGACAAGATATTAAACAGGGAAAAACCTGAAAATAAATGCTTGATTGATAATAGATTTTGGTCAAATGTACCAAAATACATTGTTATAGCAATTTCAATGTATGTCTCTATTTTTTCCTCCGCTATACGCAGAAAAATAGATTGGCAGTGTGGCCAACTTAACGCATTCAGTGTCCCAGCATTTTGTGGCTATGTCATTTTAGACAATTTTTGAAATCGCTGATATCTTCACCATGACTTCAAAATGAAACAATAGCTGCCAATTACTCCTTAAAGTACTGGTAACTAACAGCATTCGACAAATGATCTTTTCCGGCCCAAATAAGTGCGTTTTCATAAAACAATCACACCTCAGACTTATAATAATCTCGTAACACATGTCTGTAACTCACTTCGAGGCTAACTCAATCTGTGTATTTTGTCCCGTATATATTTATTTGGCTATCACTATTAATCAGCACATTTGGTGACATTATAGTCAAAGATGCCATAAAAATATTGCGCATTTCATTTTAAGAATTCTGAACGATCCAATTTGACAAACTATCTAATTTATTGATTTTCGGCACTTTGCTAGTGATAAATAACATTTGTATATCAATATAATTGGATTGACACACGCCGATGAATTTGGCAAGTGCCTCTGACGTTCATTCATTTAAGTATCTCTTAACTAGCTAGCTGTTTGCCCGCGACTTTCTACTATCTACGATCGAATAGTAGATCGCTATCCGAAAGTTTCATCATATCCGTTTGTTCTGTTCGTCCGGACAGTCAGTTGACACGATTTTTATATACACTGTCACATCCAATTGGGTGAAAGGTTAAGAAATAAAATGAAACGGCAAAAAGACTTTAATTATAATCTTTTGGGGGATGAATAGAAAAGTAATCTTTTTTGTGCTGTTCTTTGATACTAATATTCTTGAAAATTGGCCCATGGTTATGCCTTATCCCCAAAACACCGGAATTTAGTTAAACTTTATGATGAAATTTAGTACGTACCTACATAGTTGTTTATTCCTACCACTAACAAAAGGCGGACAGATTTTCGCATTTATATTTATTTGTGTCTTACAGAGCCCGAAAGATTGCGCCAAGGAGCTAAAATGCTTTGTGTTATGCATCGACGAAAGTGTCAGAACGTTATTTACAAAACATCTCTCTGACATGTGGTCGCATTGTTATTGTCACGATATTGTTATCAGTTTCATGACCGATATCGTTGTAAGGAATGTATATACACTGTAAATAATTATATTTAGATTTTCCTGAGACAATACAAACTTAACAACAGGGAGCGTTGGATATAAGTATAACGTTACAAAGCCTGATCTAAGTCAAATTAAACGGTGCAGTAAGCACTGGGTAGATAAAATATGAAAATAACGACACGGCAATTAAAGGAGACTTGCATTCATTAGCTAATGCAGAGAATGTCTACGAAGCTGAAACTCTATCCTGTAAGGTCCAATTCTGCGAAGGCGCCATAGATAGTGTTAAATTCGCGCCCACATTAAGCATACGTAATGACATGACAAATTGCAATGTACCTATATTTGCATGCGTGAATTAAAAATTGCTAACCATATATTAGGAGAATTTTAGCACTTTGTACAGTAGAAAATCTGGTTGGGAATTTGTTTTTTGAATTTTACGTAGTGCTAGTTTATTAATTTAACCCACTCGACATGTGTAGAGTAAGAGAGTTGGTACTTTTAGATAAATTGGATAGCCGTAATATTAGCGTTCCCAAAATTTAAGTTAAATCTTGTTTTTATCGATTCCTTAACCATGACGGTGAAGCTACTATCTTTCGAAAGAAACGTATTAACGATTTTTTTAAATCAAGATCTGAAATATCAGATCAGATTAAAACTCTTAAAAAAACTTTGCACTTAGCATACATAAGTGACAGTGGGTTAAAGTTTATTATTCTGAAGTATTATTGGGTTTTATAAGATTGTCAGGACACCTTACACGTTACACAAATAAATTTATAATTCCAGTGTTTTCCAGCAGTGGCGCCCCGAAAATAATTTCGCGCAGGAATGCACATAACTTGCGTCACGGACGAGGCATCCCGTCTATAATTTTGAAATGGCGCCATTAGTCTTTTTGAGACCGTACGGTTTTACGTTTAAATGCACTATTTCCGTCACGATCGCTTAGTTTATAACGGCGAGATTGCTATTTATTACATTAGCTTGGAAAAACGCCAAGCTTCGTTCGACATCGGATAAGATAAGCATGCCAAAAGAAAGTCAAAGTTCGATGGCATGATCGGTGGTATAACGTTATGGTCACTAAAACTAATTTGATTGGAATAGGCGCAATATGCGTATTACATAGAGAGACTGACTTCTTTCTGATGACTGAGAGCAATAAGAACTCTTCCGAGAAGATAATTCATATCTTTTGCTATATTAGCGGAATGATTATATTCGTGCTTTCAGCTATTATTCTTGTTATTAGTTATTGCTACTTCATCTGCTACCTATATTTTGTATACGATGTGTTTCTGGCATATTTCTTCAGGTTTGCCGCCATTATAATTTCGGTTAATAGGAAGGACCTATGCTATTGGTTCCTTACAACAAATAAGAATTATTTTCTGAATTATCAATTTGTTTTCTGTTTAAGACTAGATTACTACGACAATTTTAAAATCAGTGGAGTCGAGTCATATTGATATCAACCAACTGTTATTCATATTCAGTGATAAGATTTGCTATATTTTCATTCATATCCGCTTTTGTTTTACTTTATAGATAAATTGTAATGAATAAATACCTTATAATAATTTTATTAATAATAATTGTTTAATCTAGTGTTGATTTATTTATGTTTATAAAATACAGATAGTCCTTCGGACCGTCAATGACCTAATGACGATTCTATTTACCATTATTATAAGCTTTATTAATGACATGTCTAAGTGTGTTTTGTTTAGTATTGACTTTCATTTGTTTAGTGTTTTTAGGATTATTTTTTTTAGATTAATTAAATGTTGTTATTTGGTTAGTTCGTATTTCATGGTGTCACATCTCGGCTGGGGTACCTCAAGGCGGTGTTCTCTCTCCTTTATTGTTCGCGCTTTTTATTAACCGTATCTCTGATAACCTTCGGTCTTCCTACCACCTTTATGCAGACGATCTTCAAATTTATTGTCATTCCTCCGCTGATGGTTTGCGCTCTGCAATTGCGACTATTAACAACGATTTGATGAGCATATCAGACTGGAGCAGATCTTTTGGCATAAAAGTTAATCCTTCCAAAACGCAGGCAATTATAATCGGCAGCCCTTATTTTGTTTCCCGTATAGACTGGAATTATATACCGTCCCTTATATTCAACAATGTGGTTATTCCTTTCAGTGACAAGGTGAAAAATTTGGGTCTGATATTTGACAAAACTTTGTCTTGGACGCCTCACATTAATGATGTGAGCAGGAAAGTTTTTGTTGCTTTCAGCTCACTCAGAAAGCTTCGTAATTTTCTGCCTTATGACACCAAAATTGCGCTGTCACAATCCCTTCTCCTCCCTCTTCTTGATTACGCTGATACTTGTTATCTGGATGTCACTGAAGAACAATTAAACAAATTAGAGCGTCTTCAAAATCTATCCATTCGATTCATATTTGGGCTTCGTAAATACGACCATGTTTCTTCATTTCGATCGCAACTGAAGTGGCTCCCGATCCGACTTCGTCGCAACTTGCACATTGTGACAATGCTCTATTCGGTCTTATTTGATCCGTTTTCTCCATCTTATTTAAAGGAGCGCTTCAATTTTTATAGCGATGCCCAAGGCGCCACACGCAGTCTGCGTAGCACGTTTACTCTACGACTAAGAGTACCGACATCCAACACCAATTTTTACTCCCACTCTTTTACTGTACAAGCTGTCCGTCTATGGAATGCTCTCCCTGTCGATATCAGGAAAGCCCAGACTATTAATAGTTTCAAAAATCTCGTTAGGTCTCATTATCTTTCTACTCTATCCTAAGTATATGTTATTTTTATGTATTTATGCGTTTTTGTATATATTATATATAGATATATATTATGTATGTATTTTATTATGTTCAAACATTTATTTTTCTTGCTCTGCGCCAACGCCAATCTCCTGTTTGATTTCCTTCCACCCAAAGGTTGACTGGAAGAGATTGCTTTAGCGATAAGTCCGCCTTTGTACCATATACATATGTCTGCTTTGTGTTGTTTTGTATGTTTTACTCATTTGGTGCAATAAAGAGTTTTATCTATCTATCTATCTATCTATTTCGTTGTTCGTTCGTGCGCGAATTTATACCGACGACGTTTCTGACTTGCATCTTGGTTCTCAAAATGTCTGTAATTCATTCCAGTCTATATTATGAGAATAAGCGTTTTTTCGTAGAGAAAACGTTGGGTTATATACTTATAAATAAAAAGTTACATTAACATTGTAATCAGGTGGTCAGATGGGGTATATTTGATCATGAGCTTGTGTTTGTGTGTTACAAATAGGCAAAAAGTGCTTTGTCTATCTATTGTAATTCTAATCTCTACTTTGATATACTCGAATACGACAATAAATCATGACACATGTTGTACGATACTGCTTCGAACAAAAGTTTATATATACTTGATAAAATAAAGTTCGTTCCCAATTTAGTCATAAAATGTTTAATTCAGTATCTACGTAATTTAATTTTGGATATTTTATAAGAGAGTGTATTTTATAGCGAACAACAAAGATTACCCCATTAGTAAGTAGGTATTAAGCGATAGTGCGCGATGGTTAATCCGATCCATGCATGACGATAAGCTTATTACGTAGAATTGAATAGGGAAGCTAAATATAGAGCGGGAAACTTAAGGTTTCTCACGAACTGTTGACGTTTTAGCTAGATCATAGTTTGGTTAGTTTATTAGTTATTTTAGTACTACCGTCGTTTAAATAATTGGATTGACCTAGTTTGTAAATTTTAAACGCAATTTATTGAGAGATCGAAAGCTGCTTTCTGCATTGGCGCAAAGCAAGTTGTGAATATAAATTTCAACGAGGCGATTCTACGCATTAAATTCTTGTTTCTCGTAGCGTTTCAACAAAATTCTGCCACAAAGCGTTAGGAAATTGCGTATATAAACAATAATGGAAGATCTGGCCCTGCATTGCGAATTATTAAGAGGACACGGTATTTTTATAAGTGCGTCAATTTATGAGCTCACATACTTTTACATTTGTAACAAGTATTTATGAGCTTTGACGACTCGATGGCAAGGTTGTGACAATTAAGTTTGACTATGACTTTTCAACACCAACTATGCTCTTGAGGCCACATAAAAGGCAAAGGAAATGAAGTGAAGAAGGTCAAGCGTGTTCAGTTTTTCGGCGACGTATTGTCTGAGTTCGAGGGCGAGGGCGCATGACCGGAGATGACGTCATTGCTACGTCATCCCTCACGCACCCGAGGCCAAGGCCTGAAGCTACAACTCAACTACACTTGACATTGGATAAGGTATATTATTTGCTATCTAAATGTGACTTGAGGAAGTTCCTTTAAATATTTGTTAAACACTGAATTGTCAATTTGCACTTGGTTTTCTAAAAATACCTACTTATATAAATCAACTTTGTTCGCTCGTATGTCAGTAACGTACATAATATCATTGTGACACTTTATTCTTTATATGACCGACTGTTTATTTGTAATGCGATAGATAAGGAGTATACAATAATGCACTTTAAAAGGTTAAACATGTAAATAGAAGATTCAGGAACAGCGGACGGCAGTGGCATTTTGGGTAAGTGAAATTGAAAATGAAGAATACTGCTACTGTTACCGCGAAAACACAGTGGTTCAGAAAAAAATATAGATATAAATGGACTGAACATAAGAATTCGTTTGAATAAATCAACGTCATTTTCGATTGATTCTTATCAATTCTCGAACTTTCGCACATCGGGGGTACAACTCCAGGGATATCTCGTTAACCTTGGGCTGATTTATCGTGAGCAGAGTAACGCATTGCGGTACCCTGGGAAAATAACTTGGAAAATGAAGGATATATCTATGCGTAACCTTGACATTAAACATTTTCTTAGTGGAATAAGGAGAGCATTGCCAGACCGTTTTCAGCCAAGTATTTGGTGCTTGCTTGAAATCTGAATATTTGAATTTCGTAGTTGGGCTCTGAGTGCGACTATTCCATTTTTCTAAAGAATTTGAATTTCGATCGAGCAGATTACAGTACACCTGAGCGATGAAAAGGTTGTGCAACAAATTTTATGAACTAAAGTATTTGTCGACTTCTACTCTCTGACCTTTATACAAATTTAATAAATTCATCCCTAAGTGGCAGTAGTTTTTAAATAGGGGTGCCAACTAGAGCGCATTGTGTGGGCAGCAGTCTAGCGTAGGGGTGGTGTGGGATGTGCTTTAGATTGATATTCTCTTGTGTAAAATCAACTTAATTTAGATAAGAACACTTTAAGATATAAGCACTCTCGAAATTTTCCCTTTGTAGATTTTTGCGTGGATGTAAATTTGTTCAGAAATTTAATAACCCACAGAAAATTGATTTATTAGAAATTATACGTCTTGATATTAATTTATTTAGTAATGTTATCTATTTGACGTTTTGTTCTTGATTTTACTAAATTTCCTTTCCTTTACTTACTATTCCTTTATATTTACCTTGAATTTCAACACAATGCGAATTCAGGATTAGTATTCACTGAATAATTCATACGTCATTGTTTTCACTTGGGCCTCTCGGCTCCCAAACCTTACCTCGATTGCATTGAAATTGCTTTATGCTTTTGCGCTCGATATTAATTTGTTAACTCTCAAACTTAAGTTTTTTTAGATTTTATGTATTAATGTTTATCATTGTCAATAATTTAAAACTATCAATTATTTTATTGTGACTTCTACTTGGAATGGCATGTTTTTCTGTTGCCAATTGTCTTAACACATAACGTATCAGATAGAAAAACGTTAATTCAAGTTCGGAATCGGAATAATATAAGAATAATTTCGATTCTAATGTTTTATCCCAAGCTACTCGTAGACTGTGAGTTCGAGACCTTACCACAAACAGCACGTCTGCGTTTGTGGTGAGGTGAGATAATTTAAGTAAATGACAGAACATCAGCATTATACTCGCGTGAATAACAATGTCTTTTTCGTCCAAATTGTATTATTGTTATTTGGGCTCTCATTTATATAGTCACCTTGTCCAACATTTGTTGTCAGGGGCCGTTTATTTCGGGGTGGTGCAAGGCAAGTCGTTGTCGGTTAACAAGAATGTATCGCTGTTTGCTGTGTTGCCTTGAAAATTGTCTGCCCTGGGTTAGACTACATCAATCAATGCTTAATGGAGATATCAAAATAATGATTCAGTTTTTTATTAACCTGCTCCTGCTACTTTGTACGACCAGCTTTTCTCTTGGGGGCTTTTTGAAAACTTCTTAGAAATTTAATTTTGTTGTCATCAAGGCTGTACTACAAATTAAGCAATCGTGCTTTTTTATTTTTACAAATGGCTTTAATTTTATAGTGTTATAAGAGTCCGCTATAATCTAATTTTGCTTATGGTTGCATCAATACATCGTGGCTTGATGTTACAACGCCGCAAATTATTGTATTTTTAAAGGCTTCTGTGTAATACATAAAAGTTTATAGACGTAAGACGAATGGCTTCCGCCATATGTGATTACGAAACCGACAATATCAAAAAACACAAGCTGAGCAAATAAGAAATTATACTTGGTCCCGAGTTAAGTGAGATACTATAAATTCTTATAGGGTGGGCCACCTACGGTTGTCCATTCAAAGCAAGGTCGTAAAGGTACCTATATTCGACGCCGAGTGTACTATGTAATTTGTTCAGCTTGTGTTTTTTGTCAATATTTGTTCAGGTTGACCTGGTAATGATAAAAGAAAAAAAATCATAATACTACATGTACATTTTCGTTTAGGAGTACCTTTGCTTCAATGACCTGTATATAATTGTGAACTGGAAGCACCCATTTCCTGTCCGTAATATAAATAAAATAGATATTGGAAATCCATAAATCTATTCAAATAAGTTTGTTTATCGGAGTAATTTTGGGAATGCCTATTTTTAACGCTTGCGATTGTATCTGGAATCGTCCTTGAATGCAACCTTTCGTGAAATTATTACTAACATTTGACATCGTCTGGCCATCCTTCTACGATAAATATAAATAGATTTCTACCTATTTCAATAGATTGTTAAAGTTGTTCGCGTGCTTATTGTATTGTGAGGACAAAATAAATTACTTATTTGTTACATTATCGAATCTCTTTACAGATTGCGATGTCTTTATTGATATTAAAATTATTAATTACTGTGTATAATTTCCATTACGTAGATGTTTCTTATCGTTTCTATGGTACAAAATTATCAACATTGTCGTCGGTGGATAAAACCGGATTTTTCTAGATTCAAACTTTACAGCACAGTATATTTATATCTTTAAAGAACCTATGTGTGTCATTGTTTATACTCTTTGCATATAAAACTACTTTGATAATTTGTACCTACATTACATTTATTGAATATTCCCTTTTGACGAAAAATGGAGGATGAGGATGACAGGACAATTTCAGAAGCCACAAGGTTATGTTATATGACCACCAGGTGATACAAAACTGAAAAACCTACTATGTACGGTGAAGCAATAAGTTTTAACGTAATAATATATTGTTAACTAGAGGCCGCCCGCGACTTCGTCCGCATGGAAACCCTATCAATCCCGCGGGAACTCTGGGATAAAAAGCAGCCTATGTGTTATTCTGGGTCTTCAGCTACCTACATACCAAATTTCATGGTAATCGGTTCAGTAGTTTTTGCGTGAAAGAGTAACAAACATCCATACAAACTTTCGCCTTTATAATAGTAGTAGGATGGTGATAAGGAAGTCAAACAAAAAAATCTAAATCATGACACCAAGGAACTTTCCTCGCCCCATTCAATGTACTTACAGAAAAAAATACTAATTTTTTTTCGTTCAAATATTTAGCAAGGTTATCTTACTTTAATTGGCTAAATCTTATCATATTTATGACAAATAGCGATAGGTATGTACTTACAATCGTTAAAAAGTAAATAAATGATTAATATGTGATGCTTTTTAGCTCAAACGATATTACTACGAAGTTCAGAGCTGTTTTCATCAGCTACAGTACTTGGAGTATCTACGGTCGTTGACCGGCGTTATAAATCTTAGGGTAAGAAGAAATGTAACGATGATAAACAATAATGACGCTTGTTTCGTTCACAATTTTTACTGTGTAGGTAGATTCTGAGCTCAGATCTAGATAAAATAATGAAACGGCTTTCTTTGACTCTTTGTTACCAAGCATTTTACATTCTGAAAGGGTTGGTTCGAAATTATTCAAATAATGAAGAACATAAATAATGTCCGTTTTTTTATGTCATTTGTATTATTGGAAATTTAAATTTCTACTATGCACATGCAATCAAACTTTTTTTTATTCTCAATTATCTTACAACTTGATACTTGACCAAACTCATTGTTGTGGAGTGCATATCATGCAGCCTCCAAACCCAATAAATGACAGTGGACCAGCGAGCAAGTACAACGCACTTTAATTAACACTGGGATGGGATTTGGAAGAACGCCAACAATGTCCGATGGAATGCTGTCACAAGAGCTTTCGTCATTGGCCTACTCTATCATCCTTCATCTTTGGCGTCAATTTCATACATCATCAGCACACATACGTGAGGTATCGTTATTTACCTTGTCGCTCAACTCCGCTCCTGTGATTGACGCTATACGTTTTAATACATAAAGGATTTTTAATGTAGGGTGTTGTCCTTGATTTTACATTGGCTCTGTCTGTGAAAATCATCCTCGTTTCACTCACACAAAGGTTCTTTTTATACGTGTGCATCTTTTTTCTTCGCACTGTGCTTTAGATTTGAGAAATATGTGAAGTTGCCGGTCGTATTGCTTACTGGATGTTTGATCTTTGTCTTTGACGCTTTGTTTTCTTGAAATAGATTAATCGCACTCCTTTGAAAGAACTTTTCCTTAGTTGGAAGAAAGGCTTTACAATATTACATATTGTTTAAGACGTAGCCACTCCATTCCTTAGTTGACGCCATCATCTGAACCACGTGGCAGCATTTTTAACTTGTAAGGTATAGTACATGAGAATGTAGGTAATAAAATCACGCATTCCTTGATACATGATACTAAGGATCATGTATAATATATACGGTTCATATATGATACTACGGATCCGAAACTTCAAACTACGTAAAAAACTTTGGTCCGTATAAAGGCTCTCAAAACACAAATACACCTTAATACCAATTGGTGACTGATAAAGCAAGTGATAAGGTGAAGGTTAATGGATTTTAATATCCATTCTCTACAATACAATTTTTTTTTTTAAAAAAGAAAATTGAATATCACGGGGTTCAGGTCTAGGCCTATGTGTTGTAGTATAATTATCATGCTCACGGGAACTCCTGCGAATGTAATTTTGTTTCATTTCGTGTTTATCGAAGAAAAATGCTGGTTATTGAAGAAAAAAAAATCTTTATCGCCGTAACTTTCCTTTTTCAAGAAACTGAAAATTTACTACCAAAAGTATATTTGTAGACTATAAAAGTTTTACGAAGTAACGCCATATAAAGTACTCGTAATCCGTGTTATGATTTATTGTGGAAACTTACTTGCTCTTATCAAACAGCTGTAATGTTGATAGGGGTAATCTGGTAGAATCAATAGTGGTACTCAAATTGTGAAATGTTAGCTGTTACAGTATAAACACATTATTGCTCGAGTTAGGATACCACTGTAAATTGTTTTAGTGTAAACATTTGTAGAGCAAAGATTTGGTCGCCGGGTGTTGCTTAACTTGTCCTCAAAAGTGGTATAGTCAAAAATAATTCCTACAACAGATAATTTATTGTATGTCATAGTAAGACGATTGTGTTAAGGTCAAGAAACCTAGAAATCAAATGCCAAAGTAAATGTAACGTTATCTATCATTAGTATTAGTATCTTATCCTATAACGATAAAACGATTTATTTTTGGTTTCCGACGAATAACATCCTGCATTTTTATAATGACTAATTATATGTTTCGATCACATCAATCAACAGTAACGACTGAACTAGAATAACGACTCTGACCGTTTGTGAACGATATCTTATCTGTTAAGTTGGTACTAAGTAATCAATGTTCTATATGTACTTATTTGGTTTTGTTCATTAAATCATGTTGTTCTCAGGTAGCCGGCGCACGTCTCTGTACCTCGCAGCAAGCGCTCGCGAAGACTTTTGCACGAACTTATCAACTGTTGAAACACTTAAGGAGGTGAGTTTTCGAAAGAAATTTGCCAATACGGATCTCATTGATACAAACATCTTTCGTTTTCAAAATCTAGTTTTATTGAACCCCTTAATACGATAAAAAACATAATGATGTCATTATGCTTTAGTCCCTGCTTCTATTGTTTTTAGATCTACATTAACATTTGTAATTAAATTTTTATTTTGAAATAGGCGGAGTACGTCAAGTTTTCATTATTTTTCAGAATTGTTTCAATTTAGTGCTCTCAAAAGCTATTTTTATTTATGACTTCATTATGTATCGCATGATGATCCAATTTGGTAAGATCCATGTCCTTGGTTAGAAGAGAACAAGTCTGTAACGAATGGCAACTAACGAATAAATTAACATCGTTAGCATCTCAAGCAAAAAGCTCTTGTTTATGCGTCTGCGTATTTATTATGATTATTCAGTTACAGGTCTTGATATCGGTATAACGTAGAAACGTATTTTTTTTCTTTTGCTTATTGATTGTTGTCATTTTATTCGCATTTGTAAGGACAATACCCGTCGGTATCTATAACGTCATCATACATTTTTGGAAAATCTTGTTTTTTTTTAAATGTCAAATCGCTGGGTTTTAAAATTGACACGATCTTATTCTCAGGAATTCTAAGATTTATCTGGTTCGATAACATCGTATACTAGCTATTTTGCACTACATTCTATTTTTTTGACGAATGTGCATTATTTGCCTACTTAAATGTCACTTCAATCAGCTGTTTATTCAGCATTCTACAAAAGTTTGTGTCGTTTTTATACTTATTCTGGCAAACAATTTATCATTACATATAACAAAGCCTTATCTGCACTTGTTCAAGGGCAATGGTAATGGCAACGTCCTAGTATAAATATTGTACAAAATAGAAGAAAAAATGTGTGGGGTCAAAGAAGGTTCATTCACTGACAGTGGTTGAACAGGTATCTCTAGACCGGGCTCCTGTGGCGACGGCGAGACAATGCTGTCCCCCAGTCCCGGACATACGGTTAGGTGTCCCTCGTGGGGATGTGTGCGACCGTGTGCTCCGTCGCCGCCGCCGGCACACACTGGCGGGCTGCGCAACATTGATTCGTGGTCCGTGCGCGATCGTCTCGGTCGGTCTCTCCCGCTTCAGTCACCAGTGCGCAACGCCAAGAGATACAAGTGTTCAGCGCCTCGGAGCGCTACTTTTATTTTTGCGTTATTTTTTTTATGCAACACTGGGCCTAACAAAGAAAACCTGTTTTTAAAACTCATGTTTTATTCCCCTGTGAATAATAAAGATCGAAGCGTCGTTTATTTTGTGTTTTTTAACATCGTTTCGCTCTCTACCTAGTTTGGTTCCTGTGTGTTGGGTAATATTCTGTGCCAGTTACTAGTGGTTGTGCTTGTGATAGAATCGGACGATTTCAACGCGAACGTGTTCCAATTTGGGATTTCACCACGAGCGGGTTAAAGGAAGTTTATAGTCAAGTATGTTATTGTTAACTTTTTTTATATATTATTAAAATAGTATTTTTTATTATTCTGGTATTATGTTTCCATTGTTTTTAGTTTTTTATTCATCTATGAATTTCTTTATTCAAATCGTTAAAAGTATTTTTAAAATTATTTTTTCATTGAGCGCACACTTCGTTCAAACCAGTTTGGTATAAAACTCCTTGAAAAAGTGAATAGGTAAGCGCTTAAAAATCACCTTCGTTCGTGGTATGACGACGACGTGGAT
This sequence comes from Amyelois transitella, assembly GCF_032362555.1. Lineage (NCBI taxonomy): Eukaryota > Metazoa > Arthropoda > Insecta > Lepidoptera > Pyralidae > Amyelois > Amyelois transitella. Next base: position 2,922,396 of record NC_083516.1, on the reverse strand, counting down.
GTGAGATCGCCTCGGCTCGTACGAGCACTCGTCGCGCCACCACCACGTCACCGACTGAGCGCGACCAGCCGAAACCGTCAGTCGAGGCAACCCCGCTACTCGACAATAGATTTTTTTTTCTCAATGGTTACTTAAAATGGTCCTGAATTTTTTTGAAGTTTATTATTCTATTAAAAATTATCTACAAATATATAAAAAGGACATAATGCTAATAGTTTACTTAACTTATTCTTATCTCGACCTTGCAGGCGATTTGAAGTCTGAAGTGAATATCGGATAGGTACTATACGATTTTCAATAAATATTGAGTGTTAACTTTGTTGAGGTTGTTTCATAAGGTCATTCTTAATTTTATCTTTTACATTCAAATCTACAGCTTTTATTTAAACATCACATTCAAACTATTATAATTAAGTTACAGAATTTAGTAAATATTCAAAACAGCAGTTTCGATTACTACAATCATAGTTTATTTTTTAAGTTGTTATTGTCAAAATGATATCACTCATAAGATTATTATCAATTTTGATTAAATAATTTGTTGACGTCAATCAATACCGAAAAATAAAATTAATCATCATTTATCAGCTGACATATATGTATGTGTATCGAAGTATAAGATATATACCTAATTAAAGTCCGATGTATATTTAGTTTTCAAGCTGAGCGTAGACAGTGTGACTACTGTAAAGTTGTTCAACAGCGCCATAACGGGACAGTCACACGATACCAGTTATGCATTGTATTACAAATATAGAAGAAATTCGATTTTCAAATAGAAAACACCGCGCCGTATCACGAGCCTTCTTATTGAACATTCTCATGCTTTTGAACCACAAAATATCATAACAAAGCATTTCCCTTCTTCAACGAAATCAATAACAATGAAATCTAAGATATCTCCGTCCGTACTGAAATCAATAACATTGGTTTCGTCTGCTTCTGTATAGTTATGATGATCATTATTGTTATCTTCTTATTCACTTGTCAAAGTAGTTGTTGTAGCAATTGTTGTAAAGTGGCATCAATGCATATCATGTGGGTTTGATTGTATTGACACACTTGTCCTTACTTCGTCGAAGCATTCGTGTTCATATCTAACATCAATTCATTGTTATGATACTTAGTTCTAGATATCATCATAGAATAGGTACAAAAAGTCACTAGATTCTCTTTAATTATGCTGTGACGAAAGGGCGCAATTTTAACCTACTCGTACTAAGATTCAGGTGATTCACACATTTATTGAATTTCAGTAGGAAACTTGTGCTAATAAAAAGAAAACATTTATCAAGATTTATAGATGATTTAATAGCTGCTTTTACTACTTAATAATAGAAGTTTGTAATAAATTTAAATAAACAAGGAAGGAAAATAAATAAACAACACTTTCAAGGATAATGTCACAGAGAATGATCGAAATATTAAATTTCTTAGCTGAGCGACATAAGGAAATAGGACATTAATGGTTTCTTGAGTGTAACTTAAAAAAAATAAAAGGTTTTTATTTAGATTTCGATACGTGGATAAAACGGCCCTGTGTGTCAATAAAGACCAGTGGCCAGTGTTATTTCAGTTCACGTGTTTACTTCGCTGCAAGTTGTACCACCGCGCCCCCGCTACGGCGTCGGTACTTGGGAAAATATTTTGGTCGCTGTGCGTTGTTCGTTGGTCATGTGCGTGATACGTAGTAGTAAGTTTTCCTTTTTTCCTAATCAGGAACTTCAAGATTCATTTCTTTATGATATGTTTAATACAATAATAGCATTGTGTGTCCACACTGCTCCCTCACATTAGTCTGCTCATCCTTACTTACGAATATGCGACGCAATTAATTAAACAAAGAACTGTTGAGTGTTGTTATTGAAGTATTCTTTAAATAAAGTTAAGTTAATTTTAGAAATTGGTAAGCACAAGTTACAAATTAAAGCTTCTGTGTATATTTTACTTTGTAAATATAAGATGAAATACAATTCCAAGGGGAAAATGCACATATGAGCATACTTATTGGTAGTGCTAACGTGTAAGCCAGATGTTATTACAATCTCATCATATGCTTATGAATGTTAATGAGGTTTATGATTTCAAAATATGCAAACAGAATATTATTAATAGATGAACATTTCCTTACCATATCTAAAACGTCTGCATCAATCTTTGTAAGTTACTTTATATTAAACTTCACAATTTGTATTCATATTTGTTCTCCCTTGTATAAAGTTAATGTCCAACTGACATACTTAGCAACCTACAGGCCAAACCGATAAGTTTAGAGATGTGAAATTTGCCGTGTAGGTTTATTATGTTGTCTAGAGGTGCACTAAGAGAGGATTTCCCGAAATTCTCTTATCTTTCTTTCGAACTTTCGATGACCGATAATGATGAATGACGAATCGTTTTACGGTGGTGAAGCCGACCGCGGCTTCACCTCCGTCTTCTAGTATAAAATTTATCTATATATATAACATTAGTATTTGTCCGTTAATTTTTATTGAGCAAACAAGCAATAGTAAGAGCGGTATCTTTCTTGTCTTGTTTACAATCACATTCGATTTCCGATTCGACATCCGGTGTCCGCACATGGAGTAGTCGCTGCGCTGATTGTTATCGTGGAGGTCATATTTTCGTTAAATTTTATAGTTATTGTTGTTATGAGCAGTGAAAGTGGCATTGCGCCGCGGGACCACCGCTGTCGCAATCGCAACAAGCAGCGTTACATCGAGGGTTCTAGAAAGCTCAACTGTAAATTTTCCATTAGGAATTGCAGTTTGCTTTGTTAAATCTCCATTCTTAATTACAGATATTAATTCCATTTTCTATTTCATAACATGTCTCAAAACAATTGAAGAAAGACATATAAGACCTACATTAAGTAAATGTTCCTTTAGTTACAAAATATTTCAAACTTATCAATACTAGCCCTAATTTTCCTGATACAGTAGCTGCGTTTGCATTGCACATTTAATTGTGTTAAACATCTATCAATCACACAATAATAATATCGTTTGGGTAGTTAAAGCTGGCACACTCAGGGCTGTTGGCGGATGATTCCGGCTCTAACGCGTGGGGAACCACGTGACCATGCGACAATCCACGCTTAATAACACTATTCTAAGTTTCCTATCGTAAAAAAATAGAATAATGTGTGAAAATAAATATCACAAATAATGGGTGTTACTTAGAGACAAAAACATATCAATAAAGACTGTAATACTAATGACTTGCCCCGCGTGTTATGTCACATTTGTAAAGTCAATAGTTGATTTTATTTAGCCGCTCCAGGCCAAGATCAAGGTAAGAATAGAGTAAGTGTTATGTCGCTCAGTGTACTCATTGAATATGTTGTCAGGTCATTATGACAACTCACAGCTCCATTCATTTTAAAGTTTGTTTGTAATAAAAAAAGAATTCACTCTGCTATGTTTCAATATTAAATTATTATATTGAGTAGTCAATATTTTTATCATTATTAAAATGCAAGTTAGTTTCTTTGTTATATTTTCAAATACTTCGGAAATTCTTAAACGTGTGAATAATAAGGTGAGTTCAGCCAGAGTAATTTTCATAAACTCCTTAAAATTCCTCTGATGACGACACAAATAGCATATTGACTAAAATTAGAGACTGAATAAACAGGATCTCGAGAGGTTTCAAGTCAATATTGTGAAATTTTGTTTCACAAACAAACAGCTCGCTATTTTGAACTGTTATACTATAAATATTAATCTGAAGCTATTAATAATATCATCGAGGTATTCTTGGATATCTTCTGCGTCGTATGTCGCCTTATCATTATGAGTAGTAACTGAAAGCCTTCCAATTAGAAAGTTATTATCTCTGTTCTTCTGGATGTTCTTAATACTTTTAATGAAAATAACTGAATGTCAGCAACTGAATACCATATACAAATTTTGATTAATTTTAATTGTTACATTTATCGTCACTCACGGTACGATACCATATATCTAAGTCTATACCATATATCTATCTATCATATAACTAGTACATATATTAAGAAGTGTGTGCTTGAATCATAAAAAGATGCTTTTTAGTTTTTTCTTTACCGAAATACTCTCGCATCTCGTACAGCTTTAAGATCAAGATCGTGTACTGGTTTATCATTAAGATGAAAACTCACGTGCTTGAAACCGCAAACGACCCAGTGACCCGGCAGTAACCCATATTTCCACCGCACCCTCACTACGTCGCGCTTGGCTGCAGATACTTTGAGATGCGTCGTCTTTAGAGTGGCTTGATAAACTACTTCAGTATGTTTGTCTGTACGAGTGTCTGTGTAATTGTCTGTTTTTCCTTTCAGTTCCGTTTCGTTAAAGTTTCGTTAGGTCTAAAAATGTCATTAGGTTGTCAAGTTTGCGTTAGAGCATGTCTTTTGTAATGATCTATAAATCATAGGTATTAAAAGGCATTGCTTAATAGTAGCTACTTAATCACTATAAAACATGAAATTATTATCTTATTGTCCCTATTGGTAAATTTTGAATAATTTGTGAGTTTTTAATTTCGCTTCGTTGATGGTAAGTTTTAATTTCTTCGAATCGTGGCAACCACAGCGAAACCCAGAAATTAGGTCAGCAGCGATCTGGAAATAGTTAAAATTAAATATGAGGAGGAATTATATTCCTAAAAACATATGTTGACGATGAAAATGACTTCTACCACAAGAAAAGTAAAGGGTTACTTTTTGTCCTTTTATTTTTCTTGGCGTTTAAGAATTGCTTAATTGTATAATTTACATTACTAGAAATATTTGGTTCAATTTGGGATAAATAAATTCATCATTTTCATTTCTAGTGTTGGCAAAAAATCACTCTAATTGTACGATTCAAATTTCGGATAAATCAACTCTCGATATGTATTTTTACATATCTTATGTAATGTGGTTTTGTAGTTGTGTGTGTTGTTTTCAATAATAGCAGCATTATTTATTTTTGTTGCTCTATTTCTGCTGTCTCTGTTTTGATATATTGTGAAATTTCTCTGAAACAGTCTGCCGGGTTGGCGAGGCGGGGCTTGTACGTCACTAGTTCTCCTATTTGCATTTGCGAGTTCGAATCTAATTTGGTGACGCCGCTTCTGGCAGTGAATAAAACACGTCGAGCATTCGACGCAACGACGACGTGTAGCGTTGCCGTAGAAATCGCCCGCGTTGCTTTGCGTCATCACTCTTTTAAACAAAAAAAACATTGACTTTATGTTGGCATTGAACCACAACATGTTTGTTCTCAACTGTATGTATCTCAACCAGCTGTTCACTATTTCTGATAAAGACATTTCAGTTCGGCACTGGTTGGGTTAAGCTCATCTTGTGAATGAGTTTGTTTCATTTATTTAATTTAAACAGAACCCCAAATGAAATTGAATGATAATATAAGACAATGATATCGAACGAAACACAAACTTCTCGGGTAGTTAATAGTTTTCATCTAGACCCAATTTAATGGAATGAGTCTCGGTTTGGCAGAATTTGTTCCGTACAATTCTGGTTTGTTCTGTGCTCTTGCGTGCGGGTTTTTTAGGACGTGACTGCCTCGAGCTGGAAACGCCTTTGAAGTGCCCGGACGAGCTTTGCAGTCAATCTCAGATCACTGCACTCCTTGCTTGGGTTGAAACTAGTTTCAAGCGAACTTGCCACGCCTTATATCAGAGTGCGTACAATTTACTAAACTAGGGCGTTATTGAACTTTAATTAAGAGCTCGTGCCCGCAGCTGATAAAATTGCCATTATCAAAGCGCAAAGGTCACTTATAAACATTAAAAGTCCGTTGCATTGCTGGTGAATAAATGTTTAGTTGTAGATGAAAGCGTGCTCTTATCTTGCATCAGACTTTCACTATTAAATGGGAGGTCAGCTTAGTACATATTTCAAATGACTAACTGGTTGTAAGTGCCAGCAATGGGTTTGCGTGCAAATTCTGCACGATAATATCATTTATTCATTCTGTAGAAAGCTAATGAAAACTTGATGCAATAAGCCAACTTTTCATAGATTATTTTTTTATTGAATGTTTAAAAAGTAATAAAATCTGATTGCCGAAAGTTGAAAGAAGAATAAAATTAACCGAAAGATTTAAAACGGTGGGAGCTAGTTATATAAATATTAACACATAAATGTTGATAACAACGTCTGCAAATACATAGCTTGTTCTCAACTGTCGAGTTGAAGTAATTTCTACCCAATTTCAAATGATAGCTAAGTGCAATCAAACTCTTAGTGCCAGCCTGGCGCTGCACTACCACTACTGTTTGTGACACAATTTGATTAGAAACAGCCTCACCAATTGCTCACGATATTTCTAAGTTTTAATTGTCATCATAATTTGAAAGAGCAGTGTTGTTGTTTGAAGTCTTAAATTTTGTTCCATAAACTGCATTTTATACCATAAAACATTATTAATTCTGATCTTTATTTTATTGTAAATGTGCAGTAGAAGAAATGAACTAACGTATCAACAATCAAAACAAAACCTTACAAAGACAAAGCAACAAGATTCAACACCAAGTGTGTTACGATGCCTTATACGTACTCAGTATTTTCTCAATTTGTTAGATTTGACCGGTACATTTAATTGGTTCAGGTGGACAGCGGCGGAGGTGGCTCGGCTGAAGTAATGGTGTACTCTCTTGGCTGGGGCATGGGTGAGCCGGAGCGGCGCGGCGCAGACAGGAAGCGCGCGCAGCCGCCCGCGCAGCACAACGCGTTGTCGCCAGACGACGGCCACGAAGTCGATGTTCTGCCGTTGCACAATCAGGTAAGTAACACTATTTCATTTAAATTATTAGTTTAATTTAAAAAATACACGTTCGACTTTTCTGTTATATTCTACTTGTTTCGTTAGTCCCTCCTAATACGATAATATCAAGTGCTTTGACTATAGTTCTTAATGGATACAGTAGGCAGACATTGCGTTGATGTTTTCATCTCTTTGTTTTTGCAAGTACTTAATACGCATTTACTCTAATACGTATAAGATATACATATACTTTAGAGGTTTACGCCGTTTAAAACAACAGCTTTTATAATGAGGAACCAACTAAATATTTATCCCAGCTAATTACGTTCGTGGCGGTACAAAGCTCGGGTAGGGTTGACGCGGGTAGGTGGGTGGCGGCGGGTGGACGTCACCGTGGCCGCCACCAGCGGCTTTTGACATCAAAGCGCACCGGCATACCTGCGCGATATTATCGGCTTGTAATTTCACGCTGTGCAAGTCTAGATCCTACACTAATTAGATTGTGAACAAACATAATCCAAACTGATTTGATGAACTTGATCTTGACCGGGATAAGGTTAAAATAATATTGGGAGTCACAGATGAAATGATTTGTGAGATTTTACACGCTCTGTTGCTTTCTTTGGCATTAGAAGTAGTAGTTCGAGATGATGATTTTTATATGGCTGTTACCGCCCAAGCGATTTTTGGTAGAGATAGTGATAGACTTGACGTTGCGGTAGTTATTATAGCCGAGTTAGATTTATATTATGCCAAGACAGCTGGTTTCTTCTCGCTTGCTGTGTTTAATATTAATAACTGTTCCGACATTCGTAATTGCGGTCTGTATGACTAACGGAGCGTGCCGGAACGGATTCTGCTGAGCAGGTGCGCATTCGTTTTATTTGACACGCACTATGTCGTATATCAATTCTATATTTGACATTGTATTGCATACCATCGTTTAGATAATGTTAATGAATGCCTTGCTAGGTTTGTCATATTAATAAGATTTTAATCTGCGCTTAAATTAAGAACAAACAATGTTTCCTCGTTTGTGATCTGATCATCATCATATTGCTTGAAGTCTAATTTCTTGCTCGGTTGGAGACTGAAATTATATTTTTTAAATTTAATTTATGTATTTCGTTCAGCACCTTCATGGAATTTGGGTGTTGTAGTGAAATGACGTACTAGCAGCACTCCCTTCGGGGCGCTCCCATACTTTAGATTATGTATGGTGTTGCAAGACATACTTAGTTATTGTAATAAACACTCGTTTTTAAGGCGTCTTCCTTGTAACATTCAAAATCAATATTTCAGTAAATCTATTTAAAATCTTTATCAGGTCAAATCGGGTAACACAGGGTCGTTGAGCCCAGTTCAGGTGTAAGTACGTCGGGTCGTTCGTTGTCGGGTCAACGGCAGTACACCGCCATATTTTTTCTTTTTCTCGCCTTGTAATTTCATCGCTAGCGTGCTCACCAGACTGCAGTGGGTTTGTTCCATGCACGTGTGAGTTATGCGAACGCACTCACACAGAAGACGTATGGTGCATTGATTTTATTGCTTTTTTTGTGAGGCTCGTTGGAAAGTAACCATACTTTATGAAGTTTCTGTTTGCGATTGGTGTAGTCGACAGCAATACCAACAATTTATTCAGTTTATATTTGTTTTAAACAGAAATTCAAATAATATCGAAAACAAATTTTCCGACTCTAATGTTGCGGAATGTGAAATAATATAAAAATTATGACAGATAATTGTTTTGAACTAGTAAGGTATGAGCACTGCTTACTTAGTGTATAAATAACGTTTTAATGAAACTAGTTCTAGAATCGGCGTAATAGACAAAGCGGATACTGATAACGGTATTACTAAAACGGAGAATTGTTTGAAAATCGTTTTTTTAGCAAAACGCCAAGGCCGAGTCGGTGACGACATGCAGTGTCTTATCGATCAATACAATCACATTGTCCGGGTTGTTGACGTACGATCTATCTTCGCTTATATATAAATTTATACTTATACATTGTAATTAAATTATCTACATGCCAAACAGTAGTCGTCGCCTTATTCTGTGTGTCGAAGGCCGATGCCCGAAATATTGTTTTTTTTATGTCCTATATACATAATATATTTTCAAAATTCCTTATGTTTTCAGTTTTATCTCCGAATAAATAAACTGTCACTATAAATCAATTGTGCCAAAGTAATTTTTAAATACGTACCGTATATAACCTCGATTAACTTTAATGTAGCTACAGGACCAAATATGTCTCCCTGTCTGTGGTGATCCCAATTATAATATGATTGAATTTCTAACGTGAGAAACAGACTTCAATGTGTCAAGGATTATGTTTTGCCGACCCATAAATAAGACCAGCTTTGGCGTATCTCAGTAGCGGTTACATAACAGATAAAACACGTTCTAGAGTGTGTACTGATAATGTCAACGTTAAATTATTTCCTCGACAGGTGGGCGGCCACACCAGGTTACTCGTGCTAAATGACAGCACAGTAATAAAACCCCTGAATATTCGTGAACTGCATTTTTACCAGAACATTCCTGAAGATATACAGAACTTCGTTCCCAGATATAAAGGTGAGAAACATTTTGATTCTCTATAAACATTAGATTGTGCCCGAAAAGCTTTTCCGATTCGCTCAGTGCATCGTAATGAATCATTCATTGCATCTTACATATTCAATTTTTTTTTAAGAATTGTCTTGTTTATATAGATATCAATTGTGTTGTTCAATGTTTGCATTTTGGAGCACTAAGGACTGTTATGCGTAGGTACGATTTTCAAATCTTTCATACCAATAATATGTTTATCTTTTATGTGTATGTTTTGAAATACCGTAAGAGGAACATGTTTGTGTGCAATAATAATGTTAATCGATGATTAATCACAGTTTTATCGTTTGCGTCATTTATTGTTTCTAACGCAATCACAGTGATAACTCGACCACGCGCCACAGCGTATGTTTGAAGGCTGTGATAAAAAGTAACATGTTTTATAAATGTATTGTTTTGTTTTATACTAGCTCCTTAATGCTCATATCATCGTACATGTCGAGTAATGAGTGTGACAGGGACGTGTGCATGTTCGTTATACAAACCCGCCGACCGCATTTATAGGATTTTTTATGTTCTTCTCAATGTGTAGATATGTTAGTTAAATTTTACAAAGTATGAACATTATTTTCGTAATTTTGTTACTCGTTTTTATTTTTTTACTACTTAAGTTTATGAACAAGTTTTTAAGTGTCTTTATTTGATCAGTGCCCTTTTCTTTATATTTATTTCATTAGGTTTTCTTGAAATCGTAAACGACATATTTTTTTTTACATCGAAACGGTTTTCTGCACATTAAAGGAATACTTTTTGATATTTGATATAATCAGTGCATATTGCTGTTAAATTACTTTCGAATATAATTAAGTATGATGTTAATTTATTTATTATTTATAATGATTACAAAAACAAGATCAATTTTTCTTCTGATGATTAAAGATAATAAAAGATAAAATATATAAATAATTCGTAACATGTCGGTTGGCTCACTAAGCGGTAAGTCCCGCATTGCATTTCATCCTTTGACAAGACACAAATTATATCACATGGCAACTATATTACAAGCAATTTATATTATTACAATATTTTCCGCATATTTTGAATACAGTCAGTATATCTGTTTTATCATGACGGTCGTGTATTGACCGTCGTCGATAAGTCGTAAATCTTTTTTCACATAGTTTTTACACAAATAAGTTAACTATGTATAAATAAGGCTGTTAGGATTTAAACTACATTTATTTGATGGAAAAATCCACTTCATATTATCTGACGGATTACATTACATCTTTTAATAAGTTGTAATTAGTTGTCATGATATAATTATTAGTGTTTGATGTCAGCTGCACAATATTCATTGCCTTACTTGGTTATAAATGTTGGACTTATTCCAACTATTGAATACGGATTAAAGTTAAAATGAAGTATAAAAAACTCAAAGTAAGTATTACCTTAGGAAATTAACCAGTTGGTATATGAGAACATATTGTGCATATGAATAACTTTTACTTATTGTTGTTTTAAATATTTAATGATTCATTCACTTGTCATGATCTAAGTAAGCGTTCTTTTATTACGTTAACTATCTAAATAAGCATTCTTTTTTAAAGTTATGCAGTAACCTACTGGGCAATAACTATTACTATAATATTTTTAACGTTTATTTTTTCCATATAAGAAATATTCTTATGCCATTATGTAAAACAGTGAATGAATCATGATTAAGTTAAAAGAAGTATACAGACTTTTCTAAGGGGTACTAATTTCTTTTTCATCCATTACATAAAATACGGGTAAAATATCCTAATGATTTCACTCAAAGAAAGAAAGAAATGGCGTATAGTCGTGATTTTCAGTTTATTGTTAAAAAAAGCAACTTATTACCGATAGGTGATTTAGACAATGACAAATGGAAGAACGAATTAATATTAAGATTTGCCATTAGATGTGTAATGAATGAAATAAATAAATAGATCAGAAAGTCTGTAGACTACTAAGAAAACTTAAAAAGCAATGGTAAAAGTTAAAGTAAAGGGCTGATGTAGCGTGGGTGACTTACGGCCGCGAGCTTAGTGAGGAGCGGGGCGGGTTTGAGCGCGAGAGCGGGAACGGAGCGGGGACGGGCAGGGTCAGGACACAATATTAGTTTCCTTGTTGTCGCAAGGGCTGCGGCGCGGCGGCAGGCGGAGCGATGCGGCGGCGCAACACACACCCGCCTCTTATAGCGCCCTAGCGGTAATTTTACATTTTGGGTTTGTAAACCTTTACTTAAACTACATTCAGAACACAAACAACGATTAACACTGAAATACATTTACAAATTTTAAACCCAACGCAACAAACACGATTCAAACCATACAAATACACCACACACACATAAACAAACCCTTATTAAAATGACGTAACTTAATTTTCACTCCCTCATCAAAATTAACGCTGGCAAGTTGCACTCTATTGACCTTTAAATGTAGATAGTAGATAGAACTCTAAGATCTCAGTGGTGTAAGTAACACACTGGCGCGCAGAGATCCAGGTTCGAGTCCTGGCTGAGAGCATGTAGAGTTTGAATCTTCTATCGCTTACCATTTTTCATATCAATGTGAAGTGAAATAATTGTCAATTGATTTGTTTGTTAAATTTGTTTGAATTACAAAGTGTTGATATAAGTTAGTGTTGTGTGTGTTAAAGTCGAACGTCTGACTTATGGCGAGGCTGTTTGTTGCAGGCGTGATGCAGGCATCTAACACGGGTAGCACGAAATTGGACAAGCGGTACTCGCCATGTTTTCGCGAGGAGAACGGGCGAAAGCAGTCCCTGGGCGGCAAGCGGCGGCGTGACGACGTGTTCAAGTGCGTATCCCGGCCGATGCCTTTATTGGCCGGTCGTGTCTGCGGTTGACACTCCTCGGCACTTGTCATGTGTCCTTTATCATATTTCAGAAGCTTTGACGTACGCCGGTCCCTCGCCCGACGTCGCCATTAATTCATACGTCAATACTTACATGACAATCCCACTAATGCGCGAGCGATGACTCTGCGAGCCCCCGATGACTTGCGTCGTGGAGTCTTGGTAATAATACAATTTGATTGCAATGTAACAATATAACACATTACATCAATTCTGTGTTTCAATTAGCTCCTAAATGGCTCACCTTTTAACGCTCCGGCTGTCACTATAACCTCTACTTTCCTATTGCAGATTTAAAGTGCATCGAAATGGCAATGCGAGCGAAGTGCTCAAGAGCATTGCACACATGGACAACTCGAATAAACAATGTAAGTCACGCTTTCATTAATTTTCTCCCCAACTTGTCTACGTGACATGGTTGTTTTACTTTTATGTTGTTTACCATTGTGCATTATTAAGTTGAGAGATTCGTAGGTAGGCGATGAAAACCACTAACTTTATTTAATTATTTGATAACTGTTTGGTTTGTAATTTAACATTACCTTCAAACTGGCTCAGTCAATACAGTCAAGTCGATATCACCTTATGAATTTCCGTTCTGAAAATATAACAAACACAGACGTACCCTTATCATTAAATACACATTGGCTTCTCAGCTAAATATATGTCAGTCTTGACTTATGTACAGTGAAAATAAAACAAAAGTTGTCTTTGTTGATTCAGGCTTATCTAAAAATAAATAGCCAAGGGAAAATTACAACTCCTCCGCAACTAGAAGTAAATCTGAGAAAAATTTGACATTTTGGCAACTCCTGCTCCTGCATATTTTTAAAACTAAGAATTTTTCCACGATCATTAGTGGCCAGCTCTCTTCGATTTTTCTGACAATATAATACAATTACCCTTTTTCTTCCTTGATCGTGTAGGTCAGTTTTTATATGGAGCGTCTCCCATCTGACCTCCGCGACTTTTGCAGCATTCATCACCTTTATATTAAATTATTTTCATTTCTTCCTCACCAGATTTCCTGATGATGGAGAACATTACCTCTTCGTACCGTCGGCCGTGCGTGCTAGATCTGAAGATGGGCACGCGGCAGCACGGCGACGACGCCTCAGCGGAGAAGAGAAGCAAGCAGATCGCCAAGTGTGCTGCCAGTACCTCGGCCACATTGGGGGTCAGGCTCTGTGGCATGCAGGTATTATATATTCATTTTATTTCTATTTATTTGGTTCGCTAACTGGTTAAATTAAGCCCATGTTCTTTCTCAGGGTCTACTCTATCTCTGTATCTAATTTCATCAAAATCGGTTCAGTGTGTTTAGGCGCATCCATAATTTAAGAAGGGATGTTGTGGCTGTATCTAAGCTCGTTATACTTAATAATTCTAAATATGCGAGTGCAGTCTTTTTATTTAACGGCCGAGAAATTTACCTTTATTTGAAGCTGTTGAACAGCCAAGTGAAAACGCATGACCGCTATTGCACTTAAAAGAAAGTGGAACGCCAAGCCGACTGATAAGACAAAGCGATGTTGTAGGTATTAGTTCTTTTATACTTTCGCGTTGCGTGATATATATGTGTAAACGGGAATTAACGCGAACATTATGTTGTTTTTTCCTGACGTTTTGACCGGGTTGCACCCACTTTGGTCACAGGATGACTGGTGTACCAGTATTTTGGCACCGTCGGCGCGATGGAAACTTTACCAACTGGCATAGGCAATATATTCCATCTTTTCCAAGTACCGTCACACACAACACTGACAACCCTGTCAAAACCGGAGTCAGAGAGAGAGAGGCGAAAGAGATATGCCTCGTCAACGTAATTGAATGAGGCGCCAGTATTCTCAGCCAGTCATCAAGAACTTAACTCCCCTTCACTATACCTAATATAAATTATTTATACGCAATTTTTAACGTAACAGCAATGACTTGCAACAACCCATATAATTTGAGAAACACGTATCTACAAATTGTATAACTCATCAAGTTTACCAATACACGTGGCACAATGTTGTCAAACGGGTAAGTAAATAATAATAGGTTTATGTGTTAACAGGTCGCAGAGTGCTAATCTGTGTAGTTTATACAGACAATTATTATGTAGTTAGGCGGGCGCTCGTGCTTCGTAGATTATTTCGGTCAGTGTCATCTGTGTGATTAAATCGCTATTGCGTTAAATTGTTGACAATGACATATTAAAAGTTTTACCTTATCACAAATTGAGGCATCTTCAATTATAATAATATAATTTTTGGAACTTTGAATTGTCAGTCATTGTATTAGATAAAATAATAATTCAACGGCCTTCTTATCTCCTGGCTTTAATTGCGGTCACATCCTCTCTTTATAGAGGATAAGTCAAGTTAGGTATTATTCGAAGCGACTCCCATCTGACCTCCGCGACCTTTAGTGGGAATCATGATTACGCCACATCCTGAATGGGCAGGTTTCCTCAGGATGTTCATAAGAGTCCATGGTACGTGGCCGCAGTAGCTTTTGCACTTGTGCCGATGCGAATTACTGACGCTTTTTAGTCGGGTACCTTAATCTACGATGTGATACTCTGTATGTCTGTAAGATGACTAATATTCACGTACATAAAGTCACGTCTATATCCCTTGCGGGACAGATAGGGCCAACATTCTCGAAAAGACTGAAAGGCTACGATAAGTTGTATGGCTTCATGTTGGAATTGATAATCAAATAGTGACAGGTTGTTAGCCCAGCGCCTACAAGAGGAATCTTAAGTTTGGAAGCCGATCCCTTAGTCGCCTTTTACGACATCCATGAAAAAGAATGGTTCTATTCTAATTGCCGGCAAGCACACGGCACTTACAAATTATTTGTTGCAATTACCAGATATACGTGCCGGAGACGGGCGCGTGCGTGCGCCGCGACAAGTACTGGGGGCGCGCGCTGTCGGAGGCGGGGCTGCGCGACGCGCTGCGCGAGTTCTTCGCGGGCGGCGGCGGGCTGCGCGTGCGCGCGGTGCGCCGCGTGCTGCGCGACCTGGACGGGCTGCGGCGCGCCATCGCCAAGCAGACCAACTACAGATTCTATTCTTGGTGAGTTTGTCTATATGGGTTTTCATTTTTGCAGAAGATGGAGTGTCTGTACTATTCCAACCCACTCATAGCTTAAACGACCTTTTTGTTAAGGCGTTCTACTCCATAAAATAAAGCCACCTCAACCAACACTGTTGCTAGCATTAAACGTTGGCCTGCGAAGAAGGCCAACTTTTATACATAGGTATTATTATATAGCGTGCTGTCAGGGGAAAGGCTGCGCGAATTCTTTGTGGCTGCGTGTGCGTCGTACGTCGGGTCGTGAGACCTCAACGAACTATTTCCAAGCAGACCAATAGGTTATTTTATAAATTAAGTATTAACTTATTAAAGTTGATGATGTCAGCGCCAGGAGGATGATGGAGGATTTTACACCGATATCTATGGTCGAATTTCCTTCAAATCGGCCGTTACAAAGCTAACCCGATGACGAAAAAATCAATTCGGTCACTTTCGAAATCGAATTTCAAAAACAGTTTTGAAATAAGAAAGGCCAAACCACTGGATAACAGTTCCGAACGTGAAAGTAGTTGTAGATTCTATTGACGCGCTCTTCTTTCTATTTTTGACCAATTTATAATCTATAACATTGCGTTATGACAAAGAATCACCTTTTGAATTATGATGTAAGTTTACGGGGTCAGCGCTCAGAACTTTATCAAACCTAACCTACCACATTATAATAAATGATATTGGTTTTTAATAGTTCTTTATGAACGATAACCTGGTTATATAAATTGGGAGATGTGTCATATTTTCTTTTGTAATTATTGTGATTTTACAACCGATAAAATATTAACGTTTGTGAAAACATCACGTACGTACCTAACGCGATAAAGGCGATGGTTAAGTCATAAAATTATTCAATGTTGCATAACGTACAAGGTCGAGTTATCACAAAGAAGAAAAAGTGATTTTTAAGAGTTAGGTAATTTTCTTAAAAGAATAATGCGTCAGCGAACGAAAATGTAGTGGTTTATGTCCGTTAGTTGTAGATCGGTTAAAACCAGAAATATGACCGAGGGTTAAAACACTGAATATGAGTACTAACAAATCGATTGACGTGTATTTTTTCTTTTCCAGTTCATTACTTATAGTGTACGAAGGCGACACGAGCTCCCCGCCGGCGAGCAGCGGCCAGGAGTACGACGGCGACGCGTCCAGCAGCTCCGCCGACCTCGCGGCCGACGCCGAGCACTTCGACATGTCCACGCTGCACCACGAGATCGAGCGCCGCCCCGCCTTCCAGCCGCACTCGGAGGAGACCATGGGCGGCTACGAGGACGGCGAGCTGGCCGGCGGCAGCCCGCGCCCGCAGCCGCCCAGCCCCGACTCCGCCGACAGCTGGATGGCGTACTCCTCCGCCAGCAGCGAGTCCTGGCGCGAGCGGCCCGCCGAGGCCGAGCGCGTGGACATCCGCATGATCGACTTCGCGCACACGGCGTTCGCGGGCGCCGCGGCCGAGTCGCCGCTGGCCACCGCCACGCCGCACCACGGGCCCGACTGCGGCTTCCTCACCGGCATCGACAGCCTCAAGCGGCTGCTCACCGAGATCCTCCCGCCGCAGCCCTACAGTTAATGACCGCCGCCAGCACTCGACGAATCGCATTCGAAATTTGAGCGCGAGCTCGCAAATCTCCGCCGCGCGGCGGCGCCTCTTTCCCACCAAAAATTGTACGGTTGTAGATCGGTTTTTGAATCGCCGCCCCGCGGCTCGTCGGTGTGGTGCGCCGCTCGGAGACAGCGTCCGGCTGCCGTGTGATTACATAGAGAGGGGCGTACACGATTCGTACCGCCTTTCGATTAGAGGACGCGATCTTTTTATGTAACCCCACGGTAATATCGCACTTAGTGAATGTTGGCGTTACAAACTACGTTAATTTAATGTTAAAATTATTATAATTTAAAGTGGGACCCAGTAGGTATTCTTAAAACGTGTATTTTTAAGTATTACTATTAAGTTATTCCAGATGGACGTGCTTTTGATTTAATCCTCGCTTTTTTGTTTTGGTCTGCACGAAAATGGTTGTTTTGTAATTTTTACTTTAAATTAGTAGACATTCCCCTCATTGAATTGTAAATGTTGTTTAGGTCTTTATTCTAAATATGTTACTATTGGAGTTCGGTTTGCATTTAGTTCCCACATTTTAGTTCAAAATATTAAACGATGTAAACCACAAAGGTACTAATTGACCCCAGTCAGTGAAGCCAAAGTAAATTTAGTGTAGATCATTGTGTGTCCAATTGCAACAATATCACAAATATTCTCTCAATGTGTAGAAGATAGGCTTGTAGGTATATTATTGACATCCAAACTGGTGTTTGTGAACAAACTATTCAATGTGTTTTTTTGACTGAATCGCTGATAAAGTAATATTAGTATCTTTTGTGGAGTGTGTACCTTTGAGTAGTCGTGAATTACAAGTAACACACATTTGACAAAAGGGTTTTATCATAATTTTGCTAACAGTATTATTGAGTTGTCAGCGAGAATGTTGGGCATTGGTTCGTTTTAAGGAGGAATACTTGTGAGAACTTGCATAGAGGTGCCACTTGCGGCCGCGCGCTGTTCCAAGCTAAAACTGAATTAAATGTCTACTTAAGCGGTAGTAAAATGAATTTTCTTTTGACTTTAGTAGGGCGCACAAAATTAAATAATGCCGTGAACAATTTATATAAAACTTATCACACGCCTATGTAGCAATTTGATTAATGGCTTAAGTTTATTTATATTTACAACAACGGTTCACGATCACGGTTTCTTAATTTAATTTATTATTATTATTAGGTGCTCTATAATTATACTGGCTCTAACAGCATGGACCAGCGCAGCGGCGAGCACACGACAGAATGTGTGATTGACCACTAGCTAGCCAACATTCCTTTGTGCTGCATTCGTCATTGTTTTGTCCTTATACTTTTTTTTATTAGTGGGATAAATTTATGAAAAGTACCTGGTTTAAAATTAGGATGCTAGGTTGTATTACAAATTATCATTTATGTCTGTTATTTTAAATAACTGTATGACACTATTTTGTTAAATAAATTTTAGGTATTGAATGATTTGTTTGATTTCTGATGATGCCTGGTATATATAGCGTAGGCCTCAATGAAGCCTAAAGCGGCTATCATGATATTTTTTTGGTATTAAATTCATAACATAATCGGGGTCTTAAAGTCAACCTTTTATGGATTCTACAAAAACATAACTTTTTTAGACTAGCTATTGCCCGACTTCGTTCGTCGACAATCTCATGAAATAAATGGGTTTCTCTGTTGTTTTCTACAGTAACATCTAACGTAACTATGTGGCATAGGCTGGTCATGTCCTTGGAAAACTATAATAAAAGCCATATAACCCGTAGATATTCAGGCACATATTCCTAATTGTAATGACCATTGGGCCAATTAGTTTTTAATCTAAACTAATATTATAAAAACTGAAGAGTTTGTTTGTTTGTTTGAACGCGCTAATCTCAGCAACAATTGGTTCGAATCGAAAAATTCTTATTGCGTTGAATAGACCATTTATTGAGGAAGGCTATAAGGAGCAAAGAAATACTGGAATATGTTAAAAAAACGGGGAAAATTATTCATCCTTGAGCATTTGAATAATTCCCAAAATAACAATTCCGCGTGGGCGAAGTCGCGGGCACAGCTAGTACTTAATACGGGGACAGTCCATCATTTAAAAAAATAGCTACAATCACAGATATTAATTTATATGTAGTACCACAATGATTTGTCTCTACATTTTATGATCTTTGCAGTAGGTAGCTAAAAATAAAGTTTTCCCGCCATTTGGGTAGGTACATTCCGATTCTGATCGCGCGTCTTTTGAAACAAAATTTTCCTTTAAAACTAGGTTAATTTATTTTTAATTTCGTTGCGTTTTAATAATAAAGGTGCACTGTGAATAATTTTTATCAAAATGAGCGAATGTACAGATGTTCAGGCCTTGGAAAAAATTTCAAGTGAAGTAGATGAGTCACAAGTTAAAATTATTTTATCCAGTCATTGCATCAAAGGTAACGCTTGTTATTGCTTGTTATTACAAGGGAACCAAAATTTTGTATGCATAAGTTTATGATGACAAATATTTTTTGCAGCACAAGCCTTTTTGGTTAATAAGTTACGAAAACAGTCTGAGCGACAAAAGGAAATCTGTATTTTTTTAAGCAATAGTAATGTGAAATTGGAGGCTGAAATAAAACAAGCCGAACAAGAAATTGAAAGGTAAGTTGGTACCTAACTAACCTAAGTAGGTAGGTGTAGTACCTATCGATTACTAAATTCTCAAAATTAAATAACTTAAAAATAGAAGTGCATGTTTGCCGTATTATGTTTGTTTCATTATTCATTATTTGACCCATTATCGGAAATGCCTACTTAGGCAAGTTCGCGATTAAGACTATTCGCTGTTTTTTTTATTGAAAGTGACGCGTGATTGGTTGTTGTGGACTTGTGCCGTAGAGATATCGCCACAAGGTAGTAATTAGGTACAGCTTTTATCCAACGTGATCACCACTTCCTAGCGACACACCCCGGCTTTATATATTAACGTAGAAAATAGAATGATGAGTAACGACATGATTGACTATTTTCCACCACTCTCCAATTAATATTATCTGGCCCAAATTTTTATCTATGACTAAGTATCGGTACACTTGAATCATCGAAATGGCTCCAGTAATTTTCTTTATATCGTATCTCTTCTTTCCCATGACGACTTTTGGTTGATAAGTTACGACCCGGTCGGTTATATCCCTACCTTTCTGAATAGGCAAGCACATTATCGCCTGTCGTCAAATTATAATTATAAAAAAATAGAGCGCGGGAATGCTGTCTGTGTGTCCAAATGTAATATATTTTTTTTTCATAGTTTAGGATTTGACTTTATTTTTATTAGGTATTTTTATTATAAGTACCTATATGGTGTAGAAATTTTAATAGTCACATCTTGTAAATTCAATAAAAAAATATCTTTTATTGTTTTTTAGTTTACGGTCAGCGTATGAAAGTATTAGATCAGCAAATGTGGACCTCAGAAAAGAACTACTTTTAGCAAAAGATAACAAAATTGAAATTGAGGATCATATTCAACGTGGTGAAAAGAAATACGAAGATTTATGGTTGGAATGTAAAACCAGATACGAGGGTATACCATATGTACAAGAACTACTCCAAAAAACAGAAATTTCTAAAATATTGACAGAAAACATTAGCGCCTTACAAAATGAGGTTGAAATCCTAGTTAAGGAAATTAATACAAAGAAAACAGAATTGATGAATTTGGATAAAAAACGAGTAATAGAACTGGCGAGTTATTTTGTGACTGAAATGCCTGTTACACTTAAAATAATAGAAGAGAGGTCTCTTGAAATTAATATACTCACACAAGAATTAGAAAAACTTGGAAAAGTACAAGAAGCAAAAGAAAATGAAGAAAAAAATGTCGCATCTCTTGAATCAAAGAAAGCAGTTATACCAGCCGGCGATCTCAAGATGTCGAATTCAGTAGATAATTGGCCCAATTTATATTCGAACACCAACGAATCTTTGCCGGTATTTGGTTTTTTCTATGCTTATTTCGTACAATATCATAAATTTACTTGTGTTCACCAATATTTTTTTAATTACACAGATTCCGGAACTAAAGCTGTTTGCTACAGATTTTGATGTACTAAGTGCGAAATTAGATGAGGTATGTTTTTCGAATTACTTAATAATAATTATTAACTGTAGCATATACCCTCTTAAAACTTTCATTTATTTTAGATTAAGATAAAGAAAGTAGAAATGCTACAGGCAACTCCTTTAAAGAGGACGGATACAGATTTAACAGAGGAAGAGGCAACAGCGCACAAAAAGCCTAAGAAATCAACAGAAAACCTACCATACTACTTCAGTAAACCTGTAACGGTCGAGGAAAGTATTAATGATATTCACGCTAAATGTAATTTCGCCAACCGAAAACTTATAAACATTCTTGAAGATATAACACTTGATAGTAATGCCACTTACAAATTAGTTTCGAAAGTGAATGCAGACAGTCTTAAAGGTGTTGAGTCTATTGGGATTCACGCCTCTGCGACTGACAAGGTACCTAAGGCAAATAAAAGATAATACTATTTAATACGTTGTAATAAATAAAAAAAATATATTATATCATTATTTAAAGGTGGACACGCCTATTGACACTGAACAAATTGAGGAAATTGACATAACAGACACTAATTCTAGAAATATTGTGGTACCGCCCACACAATTCATGGACTATACACAGGTGAGATGATAGCTGGTTTTTTGTAATACAAACATTTTATGATAATTGTTAATTTCATTTTGGGGTGATGCTTATAGGAAGTCATCAGGGCTTCACAACACACAGCCGAATCAGAAAATAACAATGCTGTTGGTATGAAGGTATAAAATCCTCCATAGTTAAATACAATTCATTAATGGATTAATTTATAATACATAATACATTTATTATAGAATTCTCAGGAGAATGTGAAGAAAAGGGTATCTTTTGATCTGACCAGCAGTGTGCAAATTACGTCAATGGAAGATGAAGACTGTGACGAGGTACAAAATGTAGAACCAGATGCAAACAAAACTGCGAATAGCGAGCTAGACATGACTGGAGCTAGCGACGATGGCTACAATAAGATCAGAGATATGATACTAAAAAAACATAATCTGGACCTGTCACCCCAGTTTGTGTATGCTAAAAATAACACTATCAAAATGGTAATTTTTATAAATTTCTGTATGTAACTTATGTAATTTTTCATTAGATGATTGTTATGCCATTAATTCGTGAAAAGGAAATGTAAAAGAAGAAATAGTAACAGGAATAGAAAAGGGAATGCTTAGATGGTTTGGTCGAAATGATGAATAAAGTTAGGTTGACTAATTAAATCTACAAAGGGAGTGTAAATGGGACTGGTGAAGTGGGAAGACCAAGACCAACATACTTACCTTGATCAAATTGGAGACGTTCTGGCAAAAGGTCAGGGCAAGAGTACCCGAAACCGACGAGCTTGTATGAAGAGAGTTATGAATGTGGATGAAGCGAAAGAAGCAGGTATCGTGGAAAGTATGAAGATGTAGTCTTTGCTTACCCCTCTGGAAGAGGCATAATTTAATGTAACTTTGTCTACAGAGAAGTGAGGATAGCGTGACATCGAAATTTTTCCCGCCGTCTAAGGTTATAGATGTTCAAAATACTGAGGTGCTTCAACAACAAGAAATTACTGCTAATAGCAAGAATAAAGAACTTGACATGCAAGTGGAAAATGAAGCAGAAAATGCTACTGATAAAGAAAAAGACCCTGCAGTCTCTCAATCAAAGGTTTGTGAAATAATTAGTCTGACGTATTTAATAATTGAAAAGATTACTAATCGGAATTAGACTTTTAAGTTTAATTACATTATGATATTTTCTCGCCATTGATAGTTTTGTAAATACGTGCTAAGTTATTGTAACTGGTGTGGTACATCAAAAGAACAATTAAATTTGCCATTACTTTATAGATAAAAGCTCAAAAAGTTGAAAATACCGTCAGTGGTTTTCTTTTCAAACATGGTAATCAAGAAATACCAGATTCATTGAATGTGTCTATTAGTACTACTGGTTTTGATGATGGAGATGGTGATTTTCCTCACTGTATTGGTAAGTTTCACCAGGGACATTAATTTATATAGTTTTTATACCTAGTAAGATAATAATAATTACATTTATGTTGTCACTGCATTTTTTTATTTTACTATTTAAAAATAGTGGTATTTCTAAATAATAACCGAGATAAAATAAGGGAACGTGACGTGCGCGTTTATTACCTGTATTATTAATAAACAGATAACTCTTCTCTACATACTTCATAGTATTATGTATGTTTTTCATTCAATGGATTTTGAAGCGGTATTTCGTATAAAATCGTCAAATATTTTGAGGAAATCTTCTGGCTGTATGCAAATGCTCTTATGATAACAATACTTTTCAGATTCCAGCCTCCTTTTATCCCCAAAAGCAGATTTACCAATGCCAATGAGTGGTGATAATGCAGAAGTATTGTCTCAGGAAGTTCCTAACTTTTTATCAGGTTTTACCACAACTTATTTAAAAAAATAATTTGATGCTAACATAGAAATTTATTTTGAACATATTATTTTATCTTTCCTTGTACAGGACTGCGGAAGACAGGATTATCCTTTTTCGGAATGACATCAGTACAAGAAACAAATGCAGATAATAGTGGACAAAATTCATCAAATAATTTTAATTTCAACTTTGGAGGAGATGAGAAGAAAACTAGAGGCGGCTTATTTAGTATGTTCCGTTAATTACATAATTTTTTTATGTGATTGTAATTTTAAAATTAGTTTTTCAATATTGCTAGAAATTAAATTCATTTTCTTATATACAAGTTTAATTTACCATTATAAAATATTAAGACGCTTATGATGATGATGTAACAATATTATGAAGATTACTGATGCAACTGGCATGCTCTAACTGCTATCAGTTGCAACAAAATAAATAGAGGTGCAAAGACTTCACTATACTCTATGGCAGAGTCACCTTGTAATTTTCTACAAAGTAAGAACTTGAATACAAATGTGAGCCCCAAGAAAATTGCACTCCATGACGCTCTGTATAGTGAAGCTTTGTATGAATTCTCCAAGTTCATTCTAATACAAACAATACAGCAAAAATATGCATTCATTGCATCACTAACAAATAATGGAGCAAATATTGTCCACCATGCACTGTTTACAATTCCATCTATTTTAAGAGCTAACAGAACTGAGAAAATAGTGATTGTTATCAAGTTTATCCATATTTCAAACACTGTTAGTCCAATCCACTGCACTATTTCATTCAGTGTGAAAAACATTATGATTGATTGGCACCAAGCATTGCTGTCCGGAATATTCTAATGTGAATAGATGATGAGTGCCTCACTTGAGCTCCAAATTCTAAGTCTTCATTAAGTGGCTCCAAATCATCTGTAATATAATATTAAAATTATTTCTCATATTTTTTTTTTGTCAAAATCACTATTTAAGTTGCTTTACCACTTAAAACACATGTGGTCAGGCAGTAAAAATGCCTGAATAAAAAAGTGCTTTACAGTGAGCCAACTGAATGTGTAAACCTAAACAAAATTTAGGTTAGGTTTTCCAGCAAAGGTTGTGGACCTCAGATAAGAGTAGCAGTTGCAAGACACTGTAAAAACTTGATGTTCTTAATTCAAGAGTGAGGTCATAAGTGACCTTGAGCCTGTCTTCAGAAAGGTGAGGACACAACAGGGATTTACACCAAAAGGAAAAAGACTGCCTAAGTATAAAAACGTCAAAAAAAATATATAATAACACAGAGATGCCTAATCTGTTCTCCATGCTTAGTCCAGTTACGCTTTTGGTTGTTTGTGTTGCCTCATATAATATCAATACTAAAGTTTTGAGTTTGACCTATTCCAAAGTGCCATAAACCACATATAAATGTATTCACACTTGACATAAAAAATTAATGCTGTGGAATAAACTGAAAAGACATTTATGTGGGGCCATGTCATGTTAGCACCAATACAAAAAAGGAAAAGAACCACGGTATGTTTAGAAAGTTTGGGCATGTTAAGAGGATGAATGAAAGCAGGTTGACTAAGCAAATATACAAGGAGGGTGTGGAGAGAAAGGTTGGAGCGGGAGGGCCTGGAGAATGTATCTTGATCAAATTAAGGATGTCAAAGGGTCAAGTCAAGAGTACCATCAAGAAGCCATCAAGCTTGCATGAAGAGGGTTATGAATGTGGATGAAGGAATGGAAGAAAGGATGAAATACAAAGGAGTATGCAGAGATCATGGCAAGTGGAAGGATATAGCCTCTGCCTACCCCACTGGGAAAAAGGCGTGATTTTATGTATGTATCACGTAATCACGTGGAATAATATAGCAATAGAAAAGCAGCTAGGTAAAAAAACGTAGAGTAAAATAGTAAGTAGTTTTTTCTAAGTTTAGGTAAGAAATCACGAACTAGTAAAATTACTGTAGTTATGATTTCTTACATGCAATATATATATAGTTCTCTTATGCAGTGGAAATGAGAGTGTTAAGGAGTATGATGGGTGTGAAATTGAGTGACAGGATAAGGAACAGCGTGATAAGGGAATGTTGTGATGTGAAAGAAGATGTAGTTACAGGAATAGAAAAGGGTATGTTAAGATGGTTCGGTCATGTGGAGAGGATGAATGAAAGCAGGTTGACTAAGCAGATATACAAGGAGAGTGTGGAGGGAAAGGTCGGAGTGGGAAGACCTAGACGAACGTATCTTGATCAAATTAAGGACGTCCTGGTAAAGGGTCAGGTCAAAAGTACCCGAAACCGCCGAGCTTGTATGAAGAGAGTTATGAATGTGGACGAAGCGAAAGAAGTATGCAGAGATCGTGGCAAGTGGAAAGAGGTAGTCTCTGCCTACCCCTCCGGGAAAGAGGCGTGATTTTATGTATGTATGTATGTATGTATGATTTCTTACCTTACTTTTAGAAATTACTTTATAGTAATGAATATACTATTATAATAGGTAATTGAACTCACCGACTAAATCGACAGTGCCAGTGTTTACTTCTATTTGACATGTTCCTGAAAACAGTATCTCGAGCTGTAATGCTAGGTTACAGCACCTCTGGATTGCAGCGCCGAGTCCGTGAAGGATTATTTCCTTTTCACCTTTAGTCAATAGATCGCAACATTTGTCCAGCTGTGCCTAAATAAAACAGGTTAGTATTAAACAATAAAAATAACATTGAAATAAAATGTGATGTAGAAGACAGCCAACATGAGACGCGGTTAACTTTGTACTTACCTTAAAATTTGTCTTTTTTGTTATAAAAATTACATTATCACTGTCTATTGGACGAACTGGTAGTCTCTTTTTAACTGCATAATTCTTATTTTGAAACCGTTTGTGCTTTTTCTTTGGTTCCTCTTTCTTTTGAGAGTTGTTTTCATCTGCCATATTGAAAATGACAACTTATCGATGTCATTTTTGATGGATAGTACGCCAAGATTTTTTTTGGCTTGATTTCTGCCCAAGGATTTTGAACTTATAGATTCCTTGCTTAAGCCCGCCACATACGTACTTATACATTTTTAGTTTATACTCTGTAGAGGAGTCCAGGGTGCGCCTTTCGACCATGAACCTGAATTTGGTTAATCAAGTTTTTACATGAAGCAATTGGCTATATGAGTATAATAAAAATATACATTTCTTTTATGTCATTAGTCTAAATATTATATTTTTGGAGCAATTTTTCAAAAACGCGAGATAAAATTGTTGCATTATTTTAACAAAATCCGTCTCCGAAACACCAACAAGCTCTTATGCGAAATCTACGTCACTGCATGCCATGGCCGCCATATTGCTAAGAGTCGCGTTTTGGCGGCATATTTGAATATTGCATGTTCTTTTTCGATTTTTTAATAAAATTGCTAAAATAAAGTAAGAAAAGTATTTTAGGGCTCCTTATAAACAAATAAATACCCTAAGATAGTTTTTAGAACTTTGTCAAATAGCCTATTCCCGGGGAACCTGAGCAACACATATACACAATGTTACAAACCGTTATCAAAATAAGCTTTGCACATCAACGTAAAAAAGCTTCCTACATCTATCTGCTAAAGAACTTGGGATAATGAAATATTAAAAAGGTAATCTTTGTCAAGATCAGTTGACACCCACGATTTGAAAGGTGGTTTGGGGATATTAGGTACTACGGTGCTAAATTTGCAATTTTGCAAGTTATCTTATTGTTGAACCAAAATGTCTGAATCCAGTTAGCTAAATGTCTTTAGAAATTAACAGTCGCGGTGTCAATGTTAGGATTAAAAAATGGGTTGTGTGTGCTGTTCCTTGAGTTCTTTCGTCTCCATTGTACTTGATGCTTTAGAAAGGTATTTTAACTGTTATTTTTTAAAATTCAATTCGTTTTCCTCACAATGTATGTATGGTCCATACCATGCATACATTATCATATTAAAAAATCCTGATTATCTCAATAATTTTTTATTTAGATCCGATTTATTTTAATAAAATCGGCACAGTTGTTACTATATTTACTATCACATTTTTCATACAGATAGTTGCCTAGATTTTGAATGGGCGGTTAATACAGATACAGCCAAACCGAGGGCGCACGACAGTCATTAATTTATTTTAATTGAAATTAAAGCTATACCTATGAGTACCTATGAATGTCCTAGCCTATGTGACGATTATAAAGGCTTATTATTCTCACCCCACATCACACACAACAACACATTACTTAGAAGTAGCAAAACCTATCTCACTTAGGACATTTTTGATTTCTTATGTCCATTTTATGTAGGTATGTGCTAAAATAATCCTTGTGTGGTCTACAGAATATCACTATGCACTGTCTGCGCCATGTTGACCTGCTGTCTCTTGTTCACCATCATCACCGTCATGGTCATGGGAATCGGAATTGGCTACCATTATTGTTTTGTATCAAATTCCGTGGATTCCATGGGTATGTAGTGTATACTTCAGTATTACCACTTTTATAAGTTACGCCGATGGGCACCTGCGCAGAATTAAAATTTTTGTATGGCGCGAAATATTTGAGTCTATCAGCCTGTCAGAGCGCGCCATTTGAACCCGAAAACGGAACTGTCCGGTATTATGAGTGGATAGCAGAAGAAATTTATCTCTATGAATAGAAAAAAATGTTGCGTTAATAAGGTAGCTAATTCATTATCTGGATATTACAACTAGAACAGAGGTTAAGCAAGGCGGGGTACCAAGAAGAGTCACCCTAGCACCATACTCCCATTGCACGATTGATATTTGCCGCTAATAAAGGCACCTATCTTATATCCTTAACAAAACATGTGATTATATCCTATTTCAGCAAAGGCTGCAAAAGCCGCTGGGGCTCTAAGATCTGGCCCAGAGCAAGCGGAACGTTCGGGAAATGTAATGCGATCAGTTGACAAGGCGGTGAGGCGCGGCTTCGGTCGCAAAACCCGCCGAGAGATCAACGGCACCATGACTTCCAACCAAAATGTCAACTATACAGACTTGCACAACGGTAATATTACTGCCTATAACGTCGAACGATTCGACCTAAAAAACAAGACGTGGATCTAGTGGACATTATTATTTCATTATTATTATTTCGAAATATTTTGTGATGCCTCAGGCAAAAAATAAATCGATTTTGTTTTGAAATAGTTTTTATTTAAAAAGGAAATAAAAAAAGCACGTGACTCAAACCAATAGAGGTGACCCTAGTGGTAGGACAATGTAGCGAGGAAACCGCGGGTAAACGGCCGAAAACTTACCTTATGTGATCTCATAGGTAGAACTATATATTTAACTTTTTGTAAATGTGAAGCAGATTGTTAATAAAACGAATTTATTTTTAACACGTATTTTATTTAAAAAAAGAACATGATCGTTCAAAAACCGCTTTAAAACGGTCACGTGGTCGGCACCACAGAACTGGATATGGTGACATTAGAAGGTCGCAGTGGCCTCAAGAATGGTTCGGCGGGAATGGTAGTGTTCCTGGAGCGCCGAAAGCGGCCGATCAGCCTTCGGGCGAGTTCTTTCTCTTGCGGTGATAGGTCAGGTTCTCTTGGTGGCCTGGTTATAAAAGATTTAAGAAAAACTATAGTGCGGACGCGTGAAGCAAAAAATGCCGTTATATTACACTCTTCTCTCTTAGTACCTACACCCCTAGACATAATATGGACCCTTGCTAGGTCTAGATGCATGCCAAATTTGATTGTGAATAAAGGGAAAGAGTGTAGAGTACAATACCGTTCCGTTTCAAGTACGACAATCGGAGTTGCAGAAACGTCCATGTAGATTTTTTCTCCCGGCCTCTGCTGTTGATACACCTCTGTAAATGAATATTTAGATGAATTGGCAAATTTGCTGATTGTAAAATAATCCAATCAACTTTAGATGCAAATGTCTAAACAGCTTTAAAAACAATATAAAAAAAAAACAATAATAATGCCTCCAAAATTTTTAAGAGTTCCCTCGAAAAACGTCATTCCGTCAAAGAAGCTACAAAAAATTGCATTCTCTAAATTGGGGTGGGATACACTGCATAATTTCGTCCTATATTACAACGTTACCGAGTTCTGGTTGTGGCGCGTGTTCCACCTCGGACCTGTTGACCGCGACCAGCCGGACCACGGGCGCGCTCTCGTCCACACCGCTGTCTCCAGACCTTCGCCTCGACAGACCAGGCTCTGTGGTCGATCGCGATGACACTGCGTACGCAATATGATGTTAGAATTTATCTTATCAACTTTTAAAATCAATTACATGAACTTAAGAGGTACATCATAGAGAGGTTACCCGCTTCATACAGCATAGGTACCTACCATTCGGCAGGAAGCTGGGTTAATGTTTTGGAACCAAATTTCCTTTTGCTAAATTTGAATGGTTAAAGAACCAATTTTTTTTTATTTGTTGTTCTAAGCGCATTTAACTAAAAACTATCAAATGTCGTAGAACACACGTTGTTATAAGTAAGTGAGGTGAGCTATCTAAGTACTCGTATCTTTGCAAAGTTTCTATTTTATTAAAAATAACCCTGCAGACTCACCGGCAAATGATGCCAATTCTTTTTGTGCGTAGTGGTAGCCCACTGCGATGCCGTAAATCATTAGGACGATGACTGTGAACATGAGCAGCATCAGCAGGAAAGCACAGCAAGTCCATGTCAAAACTCTAAAAAAAAAGTAAGTAAGTAATTACCCGCCATAGAATACCTCACCTCATACGTACGTGTTACTTAGGTAGCTATACCGCTATTAAATGCAAGTGAATTAAAAAATAAATTACTTACGCAAATTATTTACTTATGATGTTTTCAATAAGTAACGACTTTGTGAATAAATAAAATAATAAAATTTCTGCAAAAAGACACACCTTAAAGAACATTCCTTCAGTAGAAACTTTTTCCAAATGGGCTTATAAAAACGAATCCGGCCCTCAATTGTTAGTAATATGAAAACATAGTAGGTGCTTACCTTTCAACGCAGAATGTTATAGAACAAACAATGGATTGTATAAGTCCCATGATCAATGATTATCTGCAAAATATCATAGTAGTAGTTATACTAAATGAAATAATATCTAAACAAATTCCTATAAAGACATGTATTTCCCCACTTATTATCACTTACACAATAAAAAGCATTATGGATTCTTTACGAAATGTTAAAAAAATTGGCAAGCTTAAGTGGTCGAATTTAAAAATTTTAGGACTATTTTCTGTGGATTGGATAAAGTCTAGCCCCTGAAAAGCTATTTCAATGATTGTAACTCACCTAATAAATAGGCTACCACTTCATAATAAACGATATCGTGTAGTAATGGTAAAAGTCATGTTCCGATAAGAGGACGAAAGTGTTGGATTGTTTGGATTAAATAACATAAATGAATAATTTGTAAAAACAAGGAGCTTCTTCTAAACTTTAAACGGCTATCACCATAGTGATTTTAATAAGCTCTTTGGCTATTCTTCTTTCATGTCACACACGTTTTTTACTTTTTTATGTTAGCTCTTTCTTTGCTAGGAGTATTTACTTAAAAATATAATGTCAATGTTCATTTGGTTCGATATGCTGAGTCAAAAATTAACATAAGGGAGGGATGTAAAAAAACTATAAATAAAACTGTAATCATTTTATTAACAAGATTAAAAATTACAACAGTCTCAAATTTGAAAATCAATCACAACCAATGTAAATATATCCAAATTTAAAAAATTATTGCTTTCGAATTTCTCAATATCATATTATCCGTTTAACGTTTTATTAATTTAATCTAGGAATATAAATTAAATAACTTAAGCCTAATATTGTTATAATCGTATCAATTGTAGGTATTTATTATTCCTAACAACATTATATACAGTAGCTCAAACGAGATACTAGCGTACGGACGAAACAGCCTTATACAAAAATTGAATTCTACATAATATCAAATATACATATTACAATCAACTGACGGTATAATATCATCATTATCATAAATTCGACTTAGGACGTCCACTGCTGAACATAGGCCTCCCCTACTGAGTTCTACCTCCACCTCGCACTGTTGGAGGCGACCTGCATTCAACGTTCCCCGCGGAATTCACCAGACCTGTCGGTTACCACGGTCGGTTCATCTCGCGGGGGGCCGTCCCACGCTGGGATAATAACGATAATAGTATATGTACCACATAAGAAATTACAGAATTTGTGTAATTGATGAATACCATTAAGGTAACTTGATCTTTGAACACAAAAATAATGAACCGCTAGGTAGATACTATGGTAACCAAGATGCTAGTGATGAAGACACTGTGCAAAGTTGAATCATTTCACACAAAAAGTATATTAGTCTCAAATTGAAACTGGCCTTTCGAAACAGCTCAATATATCTGAAACGATAAAAATAAATAATAGGTATTTTTTACAATTGATTTTATGCAAAGCCGCCACAGTCAATGTAAGAAATTACACAAAATAATGCTTGTATACAAATTAATAAAAAAAAAAATGTTTTATAAGCAAATTAAACATAGATTCAGCAATAAAATCCTTCAATAAAGTTTACTTTAAAAGTGAATAAGGCACTTTAATCATTATATTAATAGGTACTTTCTCGTGATAAGACTTTAGTATTGAAGTAATACACAAAATATCTTTTTTTTAATGAAAAAATATCAAAGAGGAAGCTGCCTTGTTCAACGATATAAAGAGAGGAATAAAAATTAAGAAATATAGAAAAAATATAAAAAAATATATTAATAAAAAAAATACATAAATAATACAAAGATAAAAAACTGCCAAAAAAAATTACTAAAACTCCGTTGGCGCCTGTAGGCTCCATGGCTTGTAGGCCCTGATGATAAACCTACTTCATAAAATTTATAATTAGAATGACAACTGTTTATATTTATATATTGTTATGTTCTATCTTTGTTGCTCCTGTCGCTCATAAGTAACGTACAAAATCCACGATGGAACCGCAATGCCACTGACCTCCTCATATTTACACACAGGACTGGCTGCTGTCATTATATTATTGTGACGATTTGGGTGTCGCCATTTTGGCGCTCAAGGCAAAGACAATTGTCCATAGAACTAAACGCTTATTTTTACGTTAGCTCCTTTCGATTTTGTGTTATTTAAATCTACCGTCTGTAATCTGTCACTAAGGTTTGATTTAATTAGTTCAATGGCAACAGTGTCGAATCCGTAATGAGCTAGTTTGAGCATAAGAGTTCCATGATCTACGCAATCAAATGCTTCAGTCAGATCGCATCAGTGATGTGTGTGTGTAGCGAGTTTTACAAAACACACATTTTCTCACGTTTATTTAGCTCAATTTCTACAAATGAATAACATTTCACAAAATAAAATAAAGATTTTTAAAAAAACATTCGCCGGTGTCACAATCTCTTACGGTAGACATTTGCAATGAACGTCAAAATTAGTTCTCCGGACAATCGCAATGATTGCAGTGGCGCTTCATATGCCACACAAAATTAGTTGTCATTTGTATGGAACAGCCTGTGCATAGATAGAGGTCAATGTCCAATGCGCAAAAAGCTATCATCAAACACACAACATAATATTCTCAGATATTAGAAAGCTGTCTTGATCAACGGTATAATAATAACGATATAAGCGGAATTACAGCAGGGAATTATATCTCATATAAAGTAGTACATCTTAAAAAGTTTCAAGAAAGATGAACGATGAAAAAGATACACAAAAAGTCAAAAAATATATCTTAATTCAAATAAAAAAAAAAATAAAAAAAAAAACAAACATATACAAAGTCAAACATAAAGCTACACACAACAGTCTGTCTGAGGCAAGTTATTATAAATTAACTAAGAGAAACGATATGTACTGAATAGGGACACCCCAAATGTACCTACATTGACGAC
This sequence comes from Amyelois transitella, assembly GCF_032362555.1. NCBI lineage: Eukaryota > Metazoa > Arthropoda > Insecta > Lepidoptera > Pyralidae > Amyelois > Amyelois transitella. Next base: position 2,889,117 of record NC_083516.1, on the reverse strand, counting down.
CCAGCATAAGTGTCGGACACGGGACCAAATAAACTGTACACACAATTTCTATTCGTTGGTGATAATAGAACACAATAAAAAAAATAAAAACAATGTATGAAATCATGTGAACCCCATGAATTCGAATATAAAAACTACTAGCCAGACTGCACTTTCTTGTCTCTTGCTTGCCACGACGGAGTCCCGATGCGCAAAAACTGCGCTGTTATTATCATCTAAATCTCCACGATAAATGCTCCACCTCTCGCAATATTTCGGTTTCCTTCTGAATTTTGACGTGTAGAACCACCAGTTGTATGTGTCATAGTCTACATCATCCTACTAATATTATAAATGCGAAAATTTGTGAGTATGTCAGTATGGATGTTTGTTACTCTTTCACGCAAGAACTACTGAACCGATCACGATGAAATTTGACATGTAGGCAGCTGAAGATCCAGAATAACATATAGGCTACTTTTTATCCCGGAGTTCCCGCGGGATTGATAGGGTTTCTCTAGTAGGTTATATTTAATGAGTACCTATCAAATGCTTCAGTCAGATCGCATCAGAGATGTGTGTCTATCGAGTTTTACAAAACATAGGTACATTTTCTCACGTTTATTTTTTATCCCGAAATTCCTGTGGGATTGACAGGGTTTCCATGCGGACGAAGTCGCGGGCGGGCTCTATTAAGCTATACATACATACATAACATACATAAAATCACGCCTCTTTCCCGGAGGGGTAGGCAGAGACTACCTCTTTCCACTTGCCACGATCTCTGCATACTCTCAATTAAGCTATATTCTATGGGTATCACTGCTTGGCGTGCAGTATGTCCCACAGCGGCAACTCCTGTAAAGCGATGCGCGCCTCGTGCTGTAGCTGTGAGGCGGCGGCGGGCGCGGCGGCGGCCAGCGCGGCGCCGCGCAGCCACGCGGCCGCCAGCGGCGCCGCGCCGCTCAGCGGGCCCAGCCCCGTCACGTGGAGGTCCATGGCGCTGTGCGGAACGTTATTGTCTTCTTAATATATCGCTCCTTGGGTGAAACAAAGTCACAGATAGCCAAAATTGCAAAAACGAACTAAGTTTGCCAAATTGTTTTTGAATCATACCTTTACTTGGGGAAAAAAAAACATTTGCGAAAGTAAACAATTAATATTGCACTGATGTTAAACCTACTATAAATAGTAATCCAGAAATGAACAAATACATGAGAAAAAATAAAATAAAAGTCTTCTCCTGTAAAATTTAAAAAAGAGTTGTTGTGACTTTATTGCACCGAAGTTGCGATATATAAGAAGAATCATGAAGCGAAATAAATATAAAAGATGATTCCTTAATACTTTTTTTTGACGCCGGAAGAAACTAATTAATTAATACAATATCTGAACTAGAAATATATAATATGATGATAACTTCTTCTTCTGGCTTTAGTTCCAGTTGCATCCTCACCGTTCTGGAGAAGCTCGGGGTAAGCCCTTGACCATGGATCTTGCAGTGGGTGAGTCAGTTTTTTACACGAAGTGACTCCCATCTGACCTTTGCAACCCGTATTGGATCGATCACGGTTATACATCCGTTGCCTTAATGTGCAGGATTCTTCACGTTGTTTTCCCTTACCGTAAGCGTAGGTTATATTAGTATTCAAACTAATGTAACTCAAAAAAAGTCATTGGTACATGACCGCGGTGTGATTCGAACCGGTGCCTTAACTATTCGACCACCAACGCTCAGTAAAATACTATAATAAAAAACACTGGCGACACTGCTGAAAAAGTCAACAACACTAGGAGGTCAAATTCAACCATATAAATGCTCACCCCATCCTGTCTATCCGTAGGTCAGTGAGCTGCGCGTAGGGTTCCCACCGCGCCAGGCCCACGCTCATCGCCAGATGTAGCGAGCAGCCCACCAGTGTGGCCACCAGCCGCCCACCGCACGACACGCCCATCGCCTTGATGCGGTAGTCGTCGTAGCCCACCTAAACAGTCAACATTACATCAGTGGGCTGTGGCCCACCCTCAGAGTGAGATGAAGACAGCCCACAAACGTGGCCACCAGCCGCCCACCGCACGACACGCCCATCGCCTTGATGCGGTAGTCGTCGTAGCCCACCTAAACAGTCAACATTACATTAGTGGGCTGTGGCCCACCCTCAGAGTGAGATGAAGACAGCCCACAAACATGACCACCAGCCGCCCACCGCACGACACACCCATCGCCTTGATGCGGTAGTCGTCGTAACCCACCTAAACAGTCAACATTACATCAGTGGGCTTTGGCCCACCCTCAGAGTGAGATGAAGAAAATAGATCACAAACGTGGCCACCAGCCGCCCACCGCACGACACGCCCATCGCCTTGATGCGGTAGTCGTCGTAGCCCACCTAAACAGTCAACATTGCATCAGTGGGCTGTGGCCCACCCTGAGAGAGAGATGAAGACAGCCCACAAACGTGGCCACCAGCCGCCCACCGCACGACACGCCCATGGCCTTGATGCGGTATTCGTCGTAGCCCACCTAAACAGTCAACATTACATCAGTGGGCTGTGGCCCACCCTCAGAGTGAGATGAAGACAGCCCACAAACGTGACCACCAGCCGCCCACCGCACGACACGCCCATCGCCTTGATGCGGTAGTCGTAGCCCACCTAAACAGTCAACATTACATCAGTGGGCTGTGGCCCACCCTCAGAGTGGGTTGAAGAAACCAGCCCTCAAACGTGGCCACGTCAGTAAATGTCAGGACCCGATGTTGACTTTTAACCCCATCAGAACATCAGAATGATTCAGAACAGGGAAGTGTCATACAAACTGTAACACACTTTATTCTACTAGGGCGTGGGGCGGTTATTCACGGGAATGCTCGTATAGGGATAGTACAGTACTACCAATTCCAATTTTATAAATCGCATCGGTAATAATCGACGGCGCAGAATACCGTGACTTACCGCCGAATCAAACCGAATAAAAAAACAACTTTATTACATGTACATTAAACCTAAAACCCAATAGCGAGCAGTTCAGTACGCGGGTGGCAATAGCAAATGGCGTGCTCTGATAGGCTCAATCGCCCAAATATTTTCGCGCCATACAAAAATTACGACTTCTTCAGGCGTAACTTACAAAAGTGGTAATATTGTAGATAGGTTCTATCGTTGTCCTCACCTGAAGGTCCTTTATCCTGAGCGTGGCGCGGAAACTGCTCTTCATGGGGTCTGAGGTGCTCACGCTGACGTCACTGATCCTGTTCACAGTCGACAAGTTCTTCACCCATCCCGTGTCCGTCTCAAATTTGCCTACGAATGATATCGATCCTATCTGGAAAGAACATTATGGTTATGAACATTAGTTTGAGTGCTAACCGATGCTCTTCGGGGAGGGAAAACATCGCGAGGTTGCTTAGGTCAGATGGGAGTCGCTTCGTGTAAAAACCTGGCTCACCCAATCCAGGATCCATGGTCAAAGACCCCGGGCTCCTCTCCAGAGTGGTGAGGATGCAACCTGCGCTAAAAGTGGAAAAAGACTGACTGACTGACATTACAATGTTCAGTGCATCTAGACCTAGAGCCTTGAGATTTTAAATTTGGTGTCAGTTCCTTACATGGTTATAAAGAGTGAAGAGAATTTTCTTTTAACGCGGGCGGAACCACCATTGACAAGACCAAGATCAAGATGATACCCGACCCCATGGACTGAAATCCGAGGACGCCGAAAACCCGACCAAGTGGAGAGAAAAAAGTCGAAAGGCGAACCCCGGGCCTCGAAACAATTCTGTGGAAGGTGCAACAAGGAACACGCACAGATGAGAGAGAGAGAGACTGACTTGTGAATGGAACACATTAGAGGAGAGCAGGAGAAAGTGAAAGGGAGAGGAATAGAATACCTTATGCATAAAAGTGGCATGTAGAGGCGGCATTTCGAGCACCTCACGACAGTTCTGCAGCAGAGTTCTTCGCATGTTGATGAGCACCATGTCTATTATTTTGTTGCCGTTCTGAGCCAAACATTCTACCATTGAACTGAAAGAAAGTTATATACATATTTAATACCAATGATTCCTTTATGAATTGATCCGGGAACTACCCCGAGGACGAGAAGCGGGCAATTGAACAATAAATTCAGATTAAAAAAAAATTTTATCGACTTCAAAAAAAGAACACTAAAAATCTAGAAATACTTAATTAAAAATTAAATTGACAATACGTCGTACCCAGGCGAATAGTGGTACCTAAAATAAATGATTTTTGATTTATGACCTGACCTCAACCAAATTTCTATGGGACCAATCGAACACATTGCTCCTTTAAATGAAAAAAAAATATTTTTAAAATCGGATAACAAATACCGGAGATATGCGGTATATAATATAAAAAAAATATGGACGAATTGAAAACCTTCTTTTTTTAAAGTCAAAAGAAAAATATGTTTTCTTACCTATAAGCTTCTAAAAGGCTGGGGTTTGAACACATGACGTCGGACACACTGGTGGCCTGCCTCAGTACCACCTTCAGATGACTTTCCAATTTCTCTCTCAACAGCGCGTACAGAGGTAACGATATAGCTGCTGTTAGCGGCAGGTCATCTGAACATAGACAAAAATTTTTTTTTTCAGGAACGATTTATATGTTAAATTTTTTGGCCAGTGTGTTACAGGTTGTATATTATTATATTGACTCAGATAAGAGGTTTTCTTTGAATAATGATTATTTTGCATTTTGTAAATGCGCAACCTGTGCTCCTCTCCTGGGTTAGTCCCGGTTATATCCTCAGCTCCAGGCGCCAGGAGAAAGAAGAATGTTAAATTACGCATAACGTTAATCGAATCTTTAACGAACGTAACGTTAACGAAACGTAACAAATACATTAACCTATAGCAAATGAGGAATATGTTTTACACGCAGCGTCATCATCATCCTGGCGTTATTTCCTCTCTTTCTGGCGTCTGATCATAATCTAGTATTGGAAAGGTCCAATCCAAGATTTGCAAGTCCAAAAATGTGATTCCGATTCTGACCTCGGTGACCCTTTTTACAACTTTGTCACTAATTTGAGACATCACTTTCACAATTTTTTGGGAAATAAAGAGAAAATTCTATTATTAGATTATAGGTATTATAAAGAAATGGCATGGAATCTATGTAAAAATGTAGTTATAACAAAAATACTTTGCAGAACATTTTGCGCAATGAAACCGGCCTTCGCTTTAAGTAGTTCAAGTTTCACTTTCAATTGTCACTTATTGCACAACTGATAGGCTGTGTCTAAGTATTTCATAATTGCTGCTTATCAGTAGTTCTTTGCACAGTAACTGTGTCATCTATTCTATTGGAATACGCAGATACATGCAACTTGCATTCCATGCGGGCAGTCACTATCACTACATATTATAAGGTTCCCTATAATTTGTAAGTCTGTATGTATGCGCTAATGTCGGAAAGTTGTGGACGGATTTTGCACCTGTTTAAAATGATGGTAAATGGGTTTTCTTTTCCCGTAGCATGACACGCGCGATGCCGTTTTTATAGCGCGTGCCATGCTACGGGGGCATAAAACCCTCTTTCCAACATTTTAATTAGGTCCTACAAAATCCGGACTGAGAAAGGTTTAAATCTATAAATGTTATCCGTGCAAAGCCGGGGCGGGCCGCTTGTATAGCAATAAGAGACTTACCGATATGTTTAGCTAACTGCTCGGTGGTGGCGAACTCGTATCCTCCACCTCTTTGCGGTGACGGCCATGACAACTGAAACGGAGAATAACATTTGTAGTTATATTTTCGCGCCATACAAATATAAGATAGACTCCGGCGCAGGTACATCGGTATAACCTATAAAACTGTTTTGGATAATGATAAATGCTGAAAGGCATTTACATCAAGAGTTTGAAATTTGACATGTAGGTTCTTTATGTGGTTTAGGCCTGCATTATAATTTTTTATTGTTAAAATTTCGTACAAATCAATTAATCATAACAAAGTATTCTCTCATCCATATTTCTATTCATAGTTTGGATAATTGTGATGTTGACGTTATTGAAGAAAATGCTGCAGTGTTTGTTACCGCTTCTTCTGCACAGACGCTTTGGAAGCGGCAGTAAACTTAGTTTTAAATAATTTATTTGACGTCAACCAATGTTGTGAAACAAAAAGATATGACAGTTATTAATTGACTAGCTGTGCCCGCGACTCCGTCCGCGTGGAATAGATTTTTCATCGTGGCATCATTGAAGCCCGCAAGGATGAATAATGTTCCCCGTTTTTTTTCACATTTTCCATTATTTCTTAATAGTTGAAGCGTGATTTTATATAGCCTAAAGCCTTCCTCGATAAATGTTCTATTCAACACAAAAATAATTTTTCAATTCGAACCAGTAGTTCCTGAGATTAGCGCGTTCAAACAAACAAACTCTTCAGCTTTATAATAATAGTATAGATATTGCAATGTCTCATAATAATGAATAATATTATTGAATTTGAATTGTTTTGAAGATTTTCCGAAATTCCCGCGGTTACGGGGTTACATTGAGTTATCGGAAAACATAATTTACCTACAATGAGTGCACACAACTCTACCTTGACAAGTACTTCATCATGTACAAATTGTATCCCAGGGTTGATGAAGGAGTATGCGTCGTCTTTCAGCACGAGGCCCACTTCCACGTCAGCGGTCATGTTTGACAGAGATATCCTATAATTAGATTTTAGTGATGTGACGTCAATAAGTGATACCTCTTATCCAATTTTGAAAATAAATCTATTCTATTCTATATAGAAGCAAGAGTAAGCAATTATTTGTTAAAAGTAAACTACTTTTAACAATAAATTGTCGTGAAAGCCCTTAAAAATTGGGAATTTAGTAGTGCGATAATTGTAAAAATACACGCTGGAATAGCTTCTTTGAATATATTATAAACATTAATTATTTTGTACAAAGTCAAATAATCTATAAAAATTAAAATATTCAGATAGAACTTTTTTTATCTTGAATGCGCCATTCTCGAATTAACCTGACGCACAAAAAGGATCAAATGTCCATGATTTTAGATACACATTACCTTGTTATAGTAGAGTGACCAGTATTTAAAAGGTGTACCAAGAAGTAAATTAAATCTGAAAGACATTATTGAATCAAATAATTCAAGCATTCATTGGCTTCAGTACTTAATATTTGTTTTCAAATATTACTTCTTACCAATAAATCCAAAGGGAGACCTGTCAGTAAATTGATTTTATTAAATTTTGAAGCACAATCATTTGGATTTAGAGATAATATGAATTTTTTGCAACTGTTTTTGTGGCAATATGCAATAGTAGAAATTGCTGATCCTGTCCCATAGGGCTTTCAAGCTACAAGGGTAATAAAGCTTTATTCGCAAAAGCATTCTTAAATGACTCGCTCTTTCTCTCATAAGTGTCTTTCCAATTGTTCTGAATATAGTTTATTGGAACAAACAGGCTTATGCTCAAGTAGTAGGACAGGCTAAAAAAGTATCAAAACTTGATGTTTACTTACAAAACATGGCCCTCCGACATCACAGGTATGAGGTTATACAAGTTCTCATTGAACGCACTGTATAGACCTCTGACGCTGACCTCTCCTAAGGAACATGTTAGTTTGAGCCCCATCGACTTGAGGTCCAGGGAGAGGCTCTGAACGTGGAATGTTGGTGGCTTGACTAGCTCCAGTCTTGTGAGGTTTCTGAAACATAGAAATAAATCACATGGTGCTCAAAAGTGATTTCACATTTACCAATTTGCATAGAAAATAATGAATTTTATAATATTAGTGTGGCGGACAGTAATATCAAACATTGATCTAATATAATTACTAATATTATTAATATGATCATCAGAACCTAATTTTTGTTACCTGTTATATGGTACAGTAAATAAATAGGTAATGAAAAGAAACATTTTTATGTCAAACACACTGTAGAAGTTTAGTGAAGTCCTAGGTAATCTTTTAGAATAATGAAATTATTAGGCAAAAACATTATCATGATTGATGTTTAATACGCAATTAGAAAATAATTAACCATTACAAATTTAAATGAGATAAAAAAATACAAAGAAATGTTTTATAAATTGGCATAAATATTGAAAGACGCTGTCCCACTGCCAGTAAATTATTGTGGTACACTTTAAAAAAAAATTTATAAGACCCTTGCGATTAGGCTTTTGCATAGTAATTTAAACATATATCTAGATGTGTTATATTATATTTAAATGATAGAGAATAATAAAAAGTACAAACTTATATTGTACTACTAACACAATATTATGTATGATTTAAGATGCAAATTAAAAGTTAACTAAACCAGTAGGTATGTATAATACACACATATAATCACATCTTTATCCCTTGCAGGGTCCCAAATATTAAATAAAAAAATCTTTTTAATATATAGGTATATACGAATAACTGGAATGTTCACTTCTAACTTACACTTGGGTATTTTTGGCAAAATATGATGTGTCTTCCAAGGTGTCCCGTTTATTCTGTTCACCATTTTTTGATTGTTGTAGTATGACATTGGTAAAACTCTGAAAATAAGATGATTATCAACTCACTACTGGACTTTTACTGTCTAATTTATGTTAAATTAGTATACCAACTTTAGAGAAAAAAAAATGGTTTTTATGTATATCAACTTCAGTAAGGGTTGTTTGGTTCAAACTTTAGCAGTTAAAGTAGAAGTTATATATTTAGGAAAAAAAGATTTATGAATTTTTAAGCATTAAGAAAAAATAAGGTATATTGTATGTAATTGCGATGAGTCGACCCGAGACACTTCAGAGATTTTTTGCGGGGGAGCCATAGGGCCAAGTTATCACTTATTTAATTTAAGAGTAAACCTAAACATACCCTTTTAATAACATCTTGAAGATTAGGCTGGACTGTCGTCAAAAGATTATCCAATTCTTGTTCGATATCAATACTGTTCTCCTTGGTCATTTCGATAAATACATTCCAACTAGAACTTTTGAGTCAGCGTAATTGATAAGGTGAAATTAATGTTTTATTCTACAAATACCAAAACATATTGAATTGAAATTAAGTAGGTAAGTATGTACAAAAAAAATTAAATACGATTTGACATTTGATTACTTAATTTGACACGATTTGACAGATTTGTATGTGTTTGACATTGACTATGACAATAGGGAATGCCAAGTTGTCATCGTCCTTTTTCATGACACTGGATGTGAGATTTACTGCATGATGCAAGCGATAGCTATGCTAGATTTACCTTGGTCGTTACACTACATTTTAAAGAAACTAATCCTAAAGTGGCCCCTCGAATCTTGAAATAGGATCAATTAATCTCTTACATACATAAAATTACGCCTCTTTCCCGGAGGGGTAGGCAGAGACTACCTCTTTCCACTTGCCACGATTTCTGCATACTTCCTTCGCTTCATACACATTCATAACTACATATTTTCATGCAAGCTCGGCGGTTATATTCATCTCTTCATTCTGGATATCGAAAAAGACAAAGTTACACAAAGACAAAGTTACAATAAATTTTTATAACATGCATCACGCTTCGTTCAGAGGAAGGTAGCCGAAGACTGTGGATTTCTAAGCTAAACAAAAACAATAGCTGTTTCGCTTATTGTTATGATGTGAAAAAACGATAGCTTTTTGCGCGATAAAAATGGCGTCGCGCGTACCGTGCTTCAGCAGCTGGATTCGTCTTTTAGGCGACAGGTAAGATATGCTGAACCCTATGTGATAAGAAAATTTCTTGATTGTTAAAATTTGGACTTCAGTTGATGACAGTCGTAAAGGGTCTATTGCTTTTGTCATAGTTACTAGATACGTCCTCGTGAAGAAGCAAACGGGATCCATTTGGTTATTACCACTTTTATAAGCTACATCAATGTACCTGTGCAGAATCGCGCAGCCATAGCGCGTAAGTCTATTATTTGAATGGCGCGAAAATATTTTTGAGCAGTTGTCCTATCATTTGAACACATTTTCTTTTTGTTATCGCGAACCGGTATGTCCACTATTTATTTTTGTGTTATTGTGTAGTAGGATAACAGACATTTCGTTTTTGAGTTTTAATTCGGTTTCTTTCGGCGGTAAGTTTTTGGCGGCCAATATTGCCGAGACTCGGAGTGTGAAAGTCGGGTATAAATACAAAGAGACACTCTGCGTTTGGTCAGTGGGCCCCCATAACTCTGATACCTAAATGTAAGAGGATCTATGTAGCGTGTTATTTCTATTTAATTCTTTGCATACAATTTAATAGTTTCGCACCACTTTCGAAACGTAAACCAGAAAAGAATTTTTGTAATATGACTTTTACGGTACTTATAAAAAATACTCTTATAATCTTAACTAGCTGTACCTGCGACTTCGTCCGCGTGGAATAGTTATTTTGGGCAATCATTGAAGTACTCAAGGAGGAATAATTTTCCCCGTTTCTTTATATATTTTCCATTATTTCTTCGCTCCTAATAGTTGCAGCGTGATGATAAATAGCCTAAAGACTTTCTCGATAAATGATCTACTAAACACAAAAATAATTTTTCCATTCGAACCAGTAGTTTCTGAGATTAGCGCGTTCAAACAAACAAACTTTTAAGTTTTATTATATTAGTATAGATTTTAATCGAAATACACAGGTAACCGGAAATTAATAAATTCTACAGAAAGAAAATTCAACATAAAATTAAATTGACTTTATTTCTCGATACAGTAGCACGGTCTTATAAAATTCTTATTTTTTAACGAATTTTGAATTTCTTTGCGGGTCTGGACATTTCATCATCACCATTGACCATGTCTGTGGTAATGTCATAGTCGCCATTCAAATCTTTAGTGGTTACATCATAGTCACCATTATACATATCTGTAGTCGTTAAATCGTAATCACCATTCTCTGCATTATTAGTAGTGACTTCGGAGCTTATTACATGTTTAGTAATGCGTCTTTTTGGCGGTGTTCTTCTAGGTTTAGTGGCTGGACGCACTTGAAGACTAAGTTGGCCATTCTCCTGAAAACTGTTGCGAGTTTTGTTTTTATGTTTTATTATTTTAGGAAGTTTATTAAAAGCAAAACAGCACACAAAGTTCCTTCCAGGATTTTGAATAATACAACCCTTTCCATTATGTTTGTATATTATTTTAGTATTTTCATCATAACCGCGCCCTGATAGAGAAAATGAAGAATTGCAACACAATTCGCTTCTATTTGGACGTGTTCGAAATATACAATTATTTTCGTTGATGTATAGAGTATCACATTCATTCGTTTTCTTCCCTTTTCCATCTGTCTTGATACAGCTTCTTTCGTAAATTTTTTTGTTAAGTGCGTTTATTTCAGTATTCTCTCCTGGTATTGAATTGTAATCAGCACCTGTGTCTCCCGTCAAGTTGTTGTTTTGCGCAACGAGTGTGGGTACTGTAAAAGACAATGATATTTTATTCAGATATCTATTCTTGCATCATCAAATTTGTGTCTCAAATTTTTGATAGTTGTATTCCTGCGCAAAAAAAAAAATGCATGTGTTGGACACCGGTGAGGCATCATTCCTATAGTTTTAAGGAGGTAACATAGGTTTCAAGTACAGCATGTCAACTCTATTGTCATGTGTACTCCGATTTTTATAGATTATACATACATACATACCTACATACATAAAATCATGAACCTTTCTCGGTGTTGTAGGCAAAGAATACATCTTGCCATTTGCTACAATTCTTGTAAACTTTTATCGGCACTCTGTTCATGCAAGCTCGGCGGTTTCGGGTACTTTCGACTTGACCTTTTGCCAGGTCGTTTTTGGATGATACATACCACATTTAACCAATGAACTCAGTTGCTGTACTTGGTAGACCATCGCGTTGGTCATGATTGCAATGATGTGCAACTCGAGAACGTGCTTGAAGTTTGATATCACTCTTGCCACGGAACCCTCCACTGTTAGACATTCTGGTCTGAAACATATTATATTAATATCATGTAAGAAAGGTACTCATAGATACATAAAATACTTGATTGAACCATACGAGTAAAATTAATTATAACAGCACAAAAGAGACAGAGTGATACAAAGGCGGACTTATTGCTAATGCAATCTCTTCCAGTCCACCTTTGGGCGAAAGGAAACCAATCAGAAGATCATGAAGTGAGCTTTTCTTCAAAACTAGGGGGCTCGGTACGACGTTACCGTAAGTATATACCTACTCAGTCTCCGCTTGAACCGTTTAATTATAAACGTTGGTACGAGGTAAAAGTGGTTCTCTAGTCGTCTCTATGAGATCCACTTGAAATAATCGAGCAAAGCATACGTTGGTCCGATCAGACTCGCATCAGTCCTAGATTCCGACATCCATAACGTCCTTCACACCGCCAAAGTCAGAGATAGATGGAGAAAGATCATACAAAGAAAAGTGATGAAGAGGGAGTGATCGCGACCCTCAGTATTGAGGGAAACAACGCCCGGTGCAGGATGATTCTAATGAACACTCAAAATTCACTTATAGTTGTGTCCTTGAAGAAACTGCGCAGACGTATTCATATGAGCACACACAAGACTTACTTCAATTGTTGTATGAAATCGAACTTCAAGTCGACGAAAGCCGGTTCTTTGACCATGGACAAAGACATGAGTGCTGAGAGCTCGTCTGCCGTCAGGATGAGGCTGCCGTACAGGGGGGGAGCTCCCGTGGTCAAACTGACTTCGTAACTGTACCGCACCTAAAATTATTGATAATCTGAAGTACAAAATGCTTGAAAAGCCGGCAGTGGTTGCATTTCTTAAGTTATAGTTAAACAATAGCGTTAGATAATAACAAAGTTATTATGTTTTAGAGCTCAGGGCCACTTTCTTACATTTCGCTTTCGTACAGTCTTCGACATCCTCATATTTTTTTTGATTTTCAGTTAGATTTGATATATTACCTTCAGCGTACTAAACGCAATAAGAGCATCAACGCTCCTCACATCTTCATCTTTCTTGTTGGTGGCCATGGAGCGGCGGTACATGGAGTCTAGACCAGTCAGAGTCCCATCGCTTAATTGTAATGTCTGGAATTAGATGTTTATTAAAAATATTAACTTTAACATCCTCCCTGGTATCCTTAATTGTTTGAAAAGATTGCTCAATGTAGATGAAACAGGAGTAGATTTGCAGGAGCATATCGTGACCATGATCTCTGATTTGTGTTCTTTCTCTGAAAAGACCTGGTGTCCTACTAGTTGGATATGTCAGGTAATTAGGTACCTAATTACAAGAAGCTGTTCCCATATGATCATTGTCACCATTGTAACATACAGGGGAATTTTTCTTAGTTAGATTATGATTGTTATACTTGGTTAGGGTGCTTTCATGAATGTCATGGGAAAGAGATGAGAGGTTCTTTCAAAATGGCTGTGACTCTATTAACCATAAAAGGAATATGTTTCTGACTCAGCTGTATCTCGTAATTCATACGAGTTTGCGACCATATTAAGCTAAGTGTATTTGTATGATTAATTTGTACCGTATACCGTGTGGTTCCCGGCACCAATAGAAAAAAATAATGTAACCACTCCATCTTTTTCCCATTGATGTCGTAAAAGGCGACTAAGGGATAGGCTTATATACTTGGGATTCCTCTTTTAGGCGATGAGCTAGCAACCTGTCGCTTTTCAGTCTTTTGAGGACTGTAGGCTCTGTCTGCCCCGCAAAGGATATAGACGTGATTATATGTTATGTATGTTATATCATACCAAACCGTTGAAAGTGTAGATTGAGAAGTTCGGCAATTTTACAGTATCGGCCTTCAGAGATACTAATCGGTCTCTTAGATCCTTCAGACAGCTGTCCACGTATCTATTTAGATTCATCACCCGTTGCTTATCATAGATACTAAAAAAAATACGAGTAGTTTCCAATCAATATAGTACTACCTATACGCACGGGTCTGCACTTTATCACACCACTCATATGTTTTCAGTTTGGTCAGGACTGGTAGAGAATGCTCTTCGAAATTCACTCCGCCTTTTGTTCATTATTTTGTGCTGACGAGCTTGTATGAAGAGATTTGTCAATGTGGATGAAGCGAAAGAAGTATGTAGAGATCGTGGTAAGTGGAAAGATGTAGTTTCTGCCTACCCCTATGGGAGAGGCATGATTTCGGTAGTGCGATAGTACTAGTGTCAACGAACCATCTTATGTAATGTATGTATGCTCCTAAAGTTCTAGTGATGGTTTCATCAAAGTTTTTAGAATCATAAAATTTTAAAAATTATGATGGTGAATTATTTCTATGATTTGCAGATTCTCTATATAAGTATGCTGTAAAATATTGCGTCATTGGATTTTAAAGAGAATTTTCATTGAAAAAAAGGCGGAGAAAGGCAAAGAGGCGTGATTTAATGTATGTAGATATGTAAAACAAAGCTATTGAGTGCCTCCGCTTTTCTTGATAATTTCTGGAAATTAAAGCAAGTAGCCACTTAACCATACCCAGTGTAACCCATTATTTTTTCGGTGTTAAACCATAAGAAATAGTAATCTAGTGTCAAGAAAACTCACAGAAAAGAGTTTTGTTCTGCTATTGTTTTCAGCGGGTGATCCAATAAGAATTCGTTGAAAAAGTCTTTGAGCCATAAATCCAAATCCGTTTTCAGTCGGTCTAAGAAATCAGCTGTGGAACAATAAAGTTTAGAATTGTCATTTTTATAAACAATCATACATACTAAATGTGACTTCGCTTTACCCGCTTGGTTGACTTATAAAAAAGCCCAAAGATTTTTAAATTTGTATGAGAGCACTAAATTTTGGTAACTTTTAACAACTGGTAAACTTTCATTAATTAGGTTATGTTATTTTATTTTATTTATCAAAATATTACAAAATATTCACAACAGCTTCGTCAACATCAAGGTAATACAAAATAGAAACAATCACCAAACAAACAAATACATTTAATCAAAAATACCACCCCGGACTGCACCCGGCTCAAAAGTACCCATTAAACTTGCTGCATTCCCTCTTTGGATAGCTATGGAGAGCCTTTACACCAGGTACCATCCCGAGCGGTAGTCATAACCACGTGCCCTTAGGTTATGTTATTTTCGAAATAGGTAAGTACATATAATAGTTTTAGTGTGAAATTTCTTAAACTTACCAATATTTTTGGTTTCTAGCGTCGTTTGTTGCTCTGGATTGGTAGAATTAGTGGACCTGTACTAAAAAAATACGGTAAGTATGTAAGTAAGTATAAGTACTCGTAGGTATATAAGCGTAGATTGAGATAATACCGATATCCAACTAGGTTATATACAGAGGAAGACATTATTCCTTTGAAATTTAAATGTACTTCCAGATGACTTCATATCAAATTAATATTTTGATTTGTTTATCAGGAAGTTAAAAAAAATAAATACCTTTTGTATGCCAGCGCTAACTGCACTATCTCCCCGCGCATGTTATAAATCGCAATACAGGGAAAGGCTTAAAAACTTGGCATTATTCTAGACGATGGGCTAGCAACTTGTCATTATGAATAAATCTTAGACCCATAATAAGAACCTGTCACTATTTCAAAGTCTTAGAGCCAGACATCTAAACGTGGTCTTCGTGTTTTATGACTAATGGCTCTGTCTAACTCTGATAAAGTTCTAGTTATGATGATGAAGTGGTTTACACGCTAGTCCTACCTTCGATACCGTGAGGGTAATATTTATTTTATGACCAATGATATATTTTTCTTATTTCTATTACTTTGATAGAAACAAAATATATATTTACCGACATGAGTATACCGTCGTAGGGTATGTACAATTCTGAGATGATCATTTCCAAGAATAACCTATCTCTTTGCAGTCTATACCTTCCTTCCATTTTGTATAGCACGTTTCTTAAGAGAATTCTGTAAATTAGATGTATAAACAAACAACATTCAAAACTATAAAGTAGTATGGAGAAAATGTACTTAAACTAAAAATAGCTGTTCTGAATATGAAACTCATTTAACCTATTCAGTAAAAGGTGGCATTTTAGTGATATGAATATGGTTCTGTCTACTCTGTAAGAGCTAAACGGTGAAGGAAGAAATTGTAAGGAAACCTGCATCTTCAGGCAACTGGATGTGTAACACACCTAATACATACATAAATTCGTGCCTCTTTATCGGAGGTGTAGGCAAACACATACTTCCATTTGCCACGATTCTCGCATACTCTTCTTTTACTTCATCCACATTAATAACTTTCTTTATGCAAGCTCGTCCGATTAGGGTACTCTTGACATTCGCCGCTCTTTGCAGAACTTGAGAATACTTCGTGTAAACACCTGACCCACCCAATACCGGATCATGCACGTCCTCTAGAGAGGTGGGGCGCACCCGGAACCAGATCAATGATCAAGTTGTGTGTAGGTATGTGTGTGAAGTCTCATACTGATCTTCTTCATAAGAAGGCGTGAAATATAGCAGGACTTTGAGCTTCTCTCCAGTAGAGTAACTTACTGAACTTGTAGGCCAGCAATTTGTCACTATTTGAATCTCAATTCTATCACTAAGCAACTGAACTTGGCTTTTCACTCTATTCGAAAATTCTGGCTCTGTCCCGCAAGGGAAATAGACCTGATTACATACTGAACTTCTCCATAAGAGGGCGTGTAGTACAGCACTGAGGGTTGTTTAGGATGCGTCTGCGCTCGCTCGTAGTTGCCGATCAAATGAAGGTCGTTTAGGGAGAGTCTTCCCACCAGGGTCATATCAGTAAAGTTGCTGTTCAGGAAGTTGACGCGAAAGTTCGTGTCGTTACGGAGTTTCATACGGTGGAAGAACCTAGGATGACAGAAGTAATATAAGTAATTATGATTTGTCTGTCTCTTATGACCATGAACCAAGATGATTGAGGTTCCCTTGTGATATATGGGTGTTATAGAGTGACAGAAGTTTTGATTGGTCTCACTCGTAACCACGATGCAATATGTGTTCGAAGTTCAGACGGTTGTCGCTTCTCGTAAAACCGATCCAAGATCAAAAGCGAACCCTGGCCTCCTCTCCAGAAATGTGAGACTGTAAGTGAGACTAACGAGACGAGGAAGAAGAACATTGATGGTCTCTCCCTCTCGCTTATCTTTGCATGTTCCTGTAGTGGCTAAGGTTGCTTTATGGTCTATCCGCACCCAACAGTGCCGGCACGTCCCTGTGTCAGTGAAAAAACATATCGTAGCATACATTTTGTACGAAGTTTTTCGTATTCGTCAGTCATAGAACCTACTTTGCCGTCACTGACGACTACAAAATTTCCGTCTCAATTTTCTAGTCTCCTGCATCCTCAGTATGAGGCAAGCCATTACATAAGGATAGTAATCGGCGTCCTGTCCATATCTCGCCTGAAGTGGTACCTACTCATTTATTCATACAACCATAGCCTAGGGTGTGATAGTCATCATGTGATCAAGTTCATAATTGTATGTAAAAAATTTTACTAACATTACAGAATCAGGCATCCTCATCATAGAATATCCTCCAAGGTTGATTCCAGAAGGAATGGCAGCCTTCAGGTTTCCGTGTTTCTGAGCTTCGCGGTTGGTGGCGCCACGGGAGGCGAGCAAAGTCTGGTGACACATTTGTAGCGTATTTTCATCAAGTGATGACATTTCTTTTGAACAAGCTCTCTTATGTCTTAAAGTGCATTTTGACGCGACTGCCAAAGGGTTCTATTAATTTTCCCGTACGCGGTGGTTATCAGCGACTAGAAACGCCAGTAGACTAGCTCGGCTTTCTACCACTAGAACGAGTGTTTCTGGAGAGCTTGTATTAGTTTACGTTTGGTTATGGTTTTTATGCGTCAGATACACACTGACTGATATATCAATGCACAGTGAACCACTGGGCCTAGACATTTGAAATTGGACATGTAGGTATGTTCCTTAAGTTTTCCAGGGGTCCACTGAGAGAGGATTATCCAAATTTTCCGCGAGAACGGAAACAAGTGGAAATTTTCAGTGTACGCGGGTGGAGCCAAAACCATACTCACATAGAGATCCACGGCTTCACCCATGTAAATCTAAATTTCTCGACTATAAATTATCTTTTCTTTCTTAGAAATATTCATACTATAAGATATTTCATTATAATTATGCTCTATGTAGAAAATAAACTTACGCCGAGTATTTCTTCATCATATTTGTCGTAATACTGTTCATTGTCGAAGGTTTTCCGTACTGAAGCGTATTTCTCTGCATAATTTATGAACAAATCAATCATAATAATAAAACAATATACATTTCCAGAAGTTTAGTGACAAATGTCAAGAGAGCGAATTTTAATAACAACTAATCTTTATCCATACTTAGAATTTTCATACTATATCCTTCAAATGTAATATTATAAATGCAGGGACTGTACAATTTATAAATTAAATTTTAGTTAGTAGTCATCTTTTCTCTTTCTTTT
The DNA here is from genome assembly GCF_032362555.1 of Amyelois transitella. NCBI lineage: Eukaryota > Metazoa > Arthropoda > Insecta > Lepidoptera > Pyralidae > Amyelois > Amyelois transitella. Next base: position 2,870,715 of record NC_083516.1, on the reverse strand, counting down.
TATAAGTAGTTTTAGTTTTAAATTAATTAGTTTGTAATCTTGTTCTTGTAACTTTTTTCTTTCTATTTTGAAAATAAATCTATTCTATACTATTCTAAAAAAAAATATTATAAATGCAAAGGAATGTCTGTCTATTACGTTCTTACGGGTTGAAGGCAATATCGATTGTCACTACATATGTACATTACATATCATCGCCTCAAAACCCGTATGGCTGGACAGAGCCAACAATATTAAAAGTTGAAAAGCCATGTTCAGCTGTTCGAGCTTTAAGCTGTAGATAGCTTTAAGACTTGTGTGACAATAGCTAGCCCTAAAAGAAGAATCGTAGGTTTTTTTCCCTTTATTGACTTTTAAAAAGGGAAGAGAAATAGGTGGCACACACTATGCTTTTTCAGCATGAAAGCTACCAATCTGTGACAACGAACATAAATTTGAACTTTAAATAATGTGTGTGTGTGGTTCCCGGCACCAATAGAAAAAGAATAGGACCACTCCATCTCTCTCCCATGGATGTCGTAAAAGGCGACTAAGGGGTAGGCTTATAAACTTGGGATTCTTCTTTTAGGCGATGGGCTAGCAACCTGTCACTATTTGAATTTCAATTCTATCTTAAAGCCAAATAGCTGAACGTGACTTATCAGTCTTTTCAAGACTGTTGGCTCTGTCTACCCCGCAAGGGATATAGACGTGATTATATGTATGTATGTATTAATGTGAATGTAGAAATATACTTACTTTCCAATGCTTCCATTGTAACGAAGTGCTCCTTGGCGTTGAGAGTCATCCAGCATTCATTATCGTTTTTTCTCAAATTCTTTAGCCCTTGAAATAAATATTGAAAGTGGTGATTACTATGTTTTACATTTTAAAACTATAAAAAAGCTGAGCGGGTCTAGCATGGCACGCGCGATGACTTTTTGTCGCGCGATTACTATCGCTGTTTCGCTTTTTATTATGACATGAAAATAATTTTTTAGGTAATAAATAATACTCGTGGTTGAATTTTGAATCCATTTAGTGGAATTTCATCACAGACCTACCTACATAATTATTAGGATTATTCCGTGGTATTGTAAGATAATTATAGGTACTTACACGTTCTTGATGGCATCCCACGTACTGAAATATGAAGTTATTTTTTAGTAAAGTTACTATGAACTTACGTTTCACCTTATCTCTATTATAAGAGGTAAATTATTTATCTTTTTTCGTTTGTAATTTCATGAGAATCGGCCAAGCCGCTTCGGAGGGTTACCGGAACGAACATTGTGACACGAGAATTTTATATATAAGATTGTGAAATGTTATTATGAAAAATAATTACACTGATCAAATGACGAAAATCTCACACTTCGCTGGTTTTAGAGATTTGAAAGTTGGCATGTAGGTTCCTTTTATTGTCTAGGGTTCCATTAAGTGGAGATTTCCAGAAATTATGATAATGATGTAGGGCATATGGTCTATATAGTATTACAATAAGGATGATCGATCAGATTAAATTTAAAAAGTTTCAAATTTGACTTGATAACACAAGTAATATGATAAGGTAAAATAAATTAATTTTAGTTTCACTACAGTTTACTTTTTTTGGCATGTTTTCTACTACATATGTATATCCAGGCTGGAGAAAATTTCCTAAATGAATTTTATTGTTTCTATTCATTTGAAAAAGGTACATACCATAAAACTGCATTGTGGCATAATGTTATTAACTGGGCATGTTTAATTTATTTTTAGTGTTGCTTTGACGGTTTTTTGATATTAGGTCGGGTGCTCACCATTAATTGGAGAAGAATTTTTTTTTTACCCTTCATTGATACGTATCACAGGAGAAGAAAGAGATAAGCAGTGTTTTTCTCTGTGTTAGGAAGGTAAGCTGAGTAAGTATATCTTAATACGAAATCTGATTAAAAATAAGGACTAAAATGTATATTTGTACGGGAAAAATTATACAGATTTGTTCGTAACCAAAAGGTAAAAACGGTACCCTCATATTGAGCCTCCGTTGTCTGTCTGTCCGTTGTCCTGTCCTGTTGTATCACCATATAATATTATGTGGGGTTCTCATGCAATAAACGTGTTTTTTTTTAAAAATTCAATATTAATAACGGTAACAGGTAGACGCTTAAAATTTTCGCAGAATATTTAGTAAATACCTTTCAAAATAAATAATTTAATAAAAATAATATTTTTATTAAAGGTCTTGGCCGGTTTTTTAAACACTAACGAGTGGCCTCATTTTTGAACAACACAAGCATATTAGGTATACCTACATGTAATTCACATATAGGTATCTCCTTATTCTTAGAAGTGGTTTAATTCATGACAGAGTGATCCTTAATCAGTAACAGTTTAAGGAGCCCTAATGTAATAAGAAAATATTTTCGGTGGAAACGCGACTTTATAGGCAATTAAGTTTCCAATTTAGCCCATAACCGGGCAGAAATGGTTAGGCCTAAAATGTTTTTTGTATTTTTCTGGGCAATTTTATTGATAATTATCAACATTAATGAAGCCGTGGCTATGCCTAAAGCTAAGGCCAAGTTAGGTAAGTAAGAGTAAGACTCCAAACAACTAAATAACGCTCCGTTCCTTCAAAATTTTGCCCGGTCTTGGCAGAAATTTCTAGAAATTCTCCAGTTAGTGCGTACCTTCATCAAACAGTGAAATCCGAATTAAAGTGGATGAAGCTTAAGCGATGGAAGATTTTTTTGGAGTCTTCCAAAATTTTGAATTACTTATTACTTAATACATTCGGCAGAATAATAAATAGGCATATTACTTAATTTCTATGCTGGCCTGGTAGCGAAGAAAGAATATAACGTGTGCAATATGCTTTTCTTCCAATGCAGATTGTAAAAGTCAATCAAGGTAAAGACTCAAATATACAGCTGAACGCGGCCTGAGGAGGATGCAACTGAGACTAAAGCCAGGAGGAGGAGAAAAGATGTTTGTATTCTTTTTTACAGATACATCTGTTCGTGTCGGTATGTCGAATGAAGAAACAAATCCTACTATAGGGCTCTTCGGGAAAATAATTGAAACTGAACTGGCTCAAATGGCCAAACGGCAGAGATTCGAGTGCATGCAAGATGTACTTGGAACTGTTAAGAAGTACATTTCTATATAAAGATTTATTTCATCAATAAATACCAGATGGTGTCCCGTGTATGCTTTTTATTCATTCATAATCATGATGCGTGTTGGTCCCGACATTAATGTATGGGAGTGAAAGTTGGGTACGGCAAAAGAAGCACGAAAGCAGAATAAATGCAGTAGAAATGAGAGCGTTAAGGAGTGTGTTGGGTGTGAAATTGAGTGACCGGATAAGGAACAGCGTGATAAGGGAATGTTGTGATGTGAAAGAAGATGTAGTTACAGGAATAGAAAAGGGTATGTTGAGATGGTTCGGTCATGTGGAGAGGATGAATGAAAACAGGTTGACTAAGCAGATATACATGGAGAGTGTGGAGGGAAAGGTCGGAGTGGGAAGACCTAGACGAACATATCTTGATCAAATTAAGGACGTCCTGGTAAAGGGTCAGGTCAAAAGTACCCGAAACCGCCGAGCTTGCATGAAGAGAGTTATGAATGTGGATGAAGCAAAGGAAATATGCAGAGATCGTGGCAAGTGGAAAGAGGTAGTCTCTGCCTACCCTTCCGGGAAAGAGGCGTGATTTTATGTATGTATGTATAATCATGATTCTGGCATACCGGTACCCTAACCTCTCCTGAGATGAGCCTGAGGCGTGCATTCTGATTAAGTAATCCAGGTTTTAAAACTAAGTGGATCCCGTCTAATCTCTGTAAATTTAGCAAACCTTATTATGGATAAACTAAATCTGCCCATTACGCTTTTTAGCAGTTCCATTTAGCCGTTCGACCACCGATGCTCAGCGGGTGCACTACTTAATTTATATGACATCATGAGGATTCATGAATTTATGGTATTTATACAGAGCAACTGTCATCTGATAAGCAAAGAGTAGACCGGTTAGTTTTTACTTCTTGCTATTTGTCCTTTAGTACATTTGTTATGATAGCTATCAAGAGTACCAAGAAAAGTATAGGGCACTTATCGTCCTAGTTAAAGTTCTATTCCCGAGAGAAAAAGTAAATTAATCATTTTGTAAACATGTAAGTACAACTCACAGTTCAATTTGGAACGAGGGCGCTGGTTGGCTGAAACTCCTTCTACACCCACGTAAAAAATTAAATAAAAAACATAAGCCCACATGTTGGCATTATGCGTAAGACATACCATTTGCATATTTCTTCCATTCCCGCTTATCTCAAAAGTTAAATTACTTTTCGTATGTAAAAGTTAATCTTATTAATTTTCAGTAAAGCATGCGGAACGTAATTTTCGTTATGTACTATCACAGTTATATATTTTTTTTTGTATTAGCGAATATTTTTTCTGGCATTTTGCATAGCCAGGATGTGTTTGTTTTCAATAACTATAGTATTTTTAATATTAGCCGCGTATTGCGACGCGGTTGCGTTTGATAGGGTCGTAAAGAATTATTTTAATGACGGTAGGTCCCTCTCTCAACTTTGCGTGTACCCGTGTATTGCATCCTCCGCCGCTATATTTCTGTTACTGGGCTTTCCATATTATCTTTCTGCTTTTATCAGTCTGCAAAGACTTCACTTTTAAAACCATTAAGGCGCAAAGGTATCGCTAGCTTGCGCAATGTCACGTCAGGATTTCTTCGACCTGTCCCTTTTAACTGCATGGCATGGCCCGATATTCGTTCCCCAGATAGCCTGAAATTATTCACAAGATGTGACTGTACCAGGTGTCTTTCTTTAACAATGCCTGATGCTAAATTTTGAGATTATGCTTTATAATCAAAACAGAATGGCTGATTTTTAGTTCAATTATTTGCAGTTAGACTTATTTAGGCAATAACTAGTTATATTTTGTTTAAAAATCAATTGAAATTGTAAGAGCCACTTGGTCAACTAATTTTTATCAGCTAGATTCTAATTGATAGCAATACACACGTACACATTGTCACGTCCATATCCCCCGAGGGGTAGACAGAGACAACAGTCTTGAAAAGACTGTAAGCCACGTTCAGCTGTATGGCTTTATAATGGAATCGATATTCAAAATAGTGGCCGATTGCTAGCCCATCGTCTACAAGAGGAATCCCAAGTTTATAAGCCTATCCCTAAATCGCCTTTTACGACATCCGTGGAAGAGATATGGAGTGGTTTTATTCTTAAGTGCCTTAAATACACGGCAATTCAATGTTAGTCATTGATTTACCTTGTTCAGTCCTATTTTACGTGATACAAGTACGAAGATACGAGTGCGTAGGTAGAGGAGAGGTAGAGGTGGAAAGATGAGAATTTTTCTCCTATTTTCCTGACGTTGCATCAGAATGTCCCCGTTTTTATCCACGTTCGAAGCCTTGTTGGTCTTGGTATTGCCTTCCCAATGTGCCTTTAACCACTCGCCTTGATATCTGCTTATTTAACCAGATTTCCTATTTAATCCATTGACATGACTAGAACATTAAAGTTTTATAAATAACTGTTACATACCTTTATTTTATTTTACAAAAAATAAGAGAAATAATATCTAATAATATAATGTTTTCAGCTGATATAAGTGTTTTTCAAGATATATGGCAGAAATATAGAAAAGGATATGAAACTTCTTTAGAGCAGGTAATACCATATCGCAGTCCTGGGAGTTCGTCCTCAGACAGTGGGGTCATATACATCACGTCTTTTCCATTTCGGGGTAGACAGAGCCAACAGTCAAAAAAAGACCACGTGCTGGATGTGACGGGATAATAACAAACAAACTTCGCATCACTTTTAACAGGTTGTGCCATCAAAACCACTTTACCCAGATATTTACAGTCAACACTCATGTTTGATCCTATTCTCCAGATACTTCAAGATAATTACAACGCAAAAGGAATGAACACTTTCAAGAGAAGGGAGAATGATATCTTCAAATTGACAGAAGGATTCCTCGAGGTCGCCGATCCAGCAGTAGAAGTGTAAGCATGGGTATAATTCATATAAAATGTTATATTGAAAACAGAGAGACAATTATGATACGCAGGATAGAACACAAATAAATAAATAGCCATCGAAAAAAAGGGGAAAATTGAAATCTAGGATATTCATACCTACCAAAAACTTCAATAGAAGTTTTTGATTACTTTTGTTTAAAATTAAGGGCGTCATCGAGTGGCATTTCATCCAGCTATTGAACGTAGGGTTGCCGTCTCACCCGAAATTCCGAGGTTATTTTAGTAAAAGAAGAATGTCTTTAAATTTATCAGCGCATCTGGAGCTTAATAACATTTCAAAGTAATCGCTATGGTGGAAGACCGTAATATAGAATAGGCGAGACAAAAGGCGTCATCGAAAACTAAAGAAGATCCTTCAAAGAAGCCCCTTGCTCAAAAAAATGTAGTCTGTCTTGTGCCCGTTCTGTATTCCTCCCGAATTTCTGGATCAGTGTTAATAATTTTTTTCTTCAACAGTCTGTTCCGAGACCTCTATCTCTTGGAATTACCCAGGATGCTTTCTCCAAGGGTCTCCTTCACCCTCGCCTCAAACCTGTTGAAGGTAGACACGGAGCTGTCGGCCATTAAAGTCCATGCCAAATACATGGTGTATAGGAATCAATCTGCGATCTCTTACGCCAGTGGTCAAGATATGATGAACGTGTCACCGTTTAGTTTGCAACAAGTCAACCCCACTGGGGAAGTCACGTAAGATTTATCTAAATTTATAAAAGAGGACACTGATTGACATAAAACGCACTTAACAGCTATGTCTACTCGTAGATGATGAAATTTAGCTTGCAACTTCCTGAAACTTGGGTCATGGGATAGTACTCAATGGTACTTTAATATTTTATGTAAATATTAATTAAGATAAAAGGTAAAAAAGCCAAATATTGATTTTATATCATAAATTGGTCGTTCGTTAATGGTGTACCATGGTATAGTTCCATGATGGAACTATTGATATAGGGGATAGTACCCGGGATCTTGGGAATCAAAGGCAAGCACGTTACCACATCGCCAAATAGACCATGTATGTTTATTTAAGTACAACTGAAACATACCAACAATCAATACACAATTCTGGAAAAGACTAGTCTAGACTTCTCTAGTCGGTCTTTCATTACTAAGGATCGTCCGTTCGAAAGTACGTCACCATCGTGCTGCAGACCGGCCTTGTGATCTTCTTCCTTCGGTATTCTTACCATCAGTTTTTCAAGAGATTCATCCACTTTCTTTTGAATATTTGCATGGATGTAAGAAAAAACTAATTTTAAGTATATTTTTGCAGAATAATTGCTGAGGAGTGCCGCTTGTCTGGCCATGCTATAGCGACTCTGAAAGATCAATCTGTTAATTTGGGCCATAATACATTCAGTCTGACCGACTGTAAGTTTTACTTAGAGGTACGAAAGTCTTAAAGTTAAATGTTATTTCGAATTTAAACTTGTTGAGAAGTTTATACCTTTAAACAACTTCCTTAAAAGAGTTGAGGGACTTGAATATGAATTTGTTTTGCAGATTTGGACTCCGGGACAAGGTTCACCACCAGTATTTACGCGATATTTCCATGACTGTGATCGTGAGTACACTTATACACAGTCACATACATATACAGTCAACAACAACATACATACACAGTCTTTATTTGATCATCTTAAGATTTATAAAATCACACCTCTTTCCTGGAGGCTTGGGCAGAGATTACATCTTTCCACTTGCGACAATCTCTGTAAACTTCTTTTGCATAATCTACACTTATACTCTCTTCATGCGAACTTGTCTATTTATTTATTCTTCCGTATGTATTTTGATAAATGTACTTCAAGAGGACATAAGTTAATTAATTTTAACACTTTTTCCTCTTGTACCAGGAAATTACCTTCAAAATCTCATATCAAAACCTCTGCAAGACGAGCTGATGTGTAAGTTGCAAACTGGTATCTTCAACTTTGTCAACACAACTGAAGTTTTTGGGCATCGTTTGCCAAAGTTAAGGTAAGTTTTGACTAAAATAGTGGATTGAGGAAAAACCACGTCTACCGCATCAATCTAGAAAAGTAAGCCTAAATAGTCACGAGTTGAATTCCCACAGACGGGTACAGAAAGAAAAGGAGGCTGAGGAAAATATGGTAAAATTGATTTGATGAGGAAAGGCAATGGCGTGAAGGCAATGGATAGGGATGTCTGGAAGGAGAAAGGTCTTCGCTTAAATTTACTAAAGCGCTTTATTTACTGTACAGGAAACGTCAAACAGAGTATTTGAAAACTCTTAATCAACGCATGGAAGATGTGGTGAACAATTTAAATGTATTGACGACTAAGAAGAACCAAGGTGTGGTCAATATAGACCCGAAGATTATTGTATGGAAAGAATTGGTAAAATTAACTTAATATCTCTCTCATCTTTGTTTTTCCTTTCATTCATTGCTGACGACACCCCCAAAACGATAACCCAGGATTGTCGTAAGCAAAAATGCTTATTCCACTGCCAGGTATGTTTTGTGGTAGGGACAGAAACCTTATACTGTTAAGATTTTTTTCGTTTTTCGACACGTTGTTCCGTAAATCGACCGACGGATTATCTTTTTTTGGTCGCCTTTAACATAAAATTCTTCAGCTGTACGAGTTATGTAATCAATAGATGCTTAATTGACCAGGTGAATTAAGTCTACAGATACCTCGCATATAAAGAACATAACAAAAACCGGACGGTATGTGTCTCATCACCTTGTTCTAAATCCTCAGTCTCAGTTTATACTTTCACAGCCAGCTAATGAAATGGTCCTTTTCTCAAGTGTGATCATTTTTATGGAGAGTTAGGTGAATGAACGAAGCGGTATTCAACCTGTTTGATGAAATTTGGATTGGAAAGCCCCTAGATTAAATGTAGGCTTTATTTAAGGCTTATTTTGCGGATAAAGTCGCAAGTAACCGCTGGTAAAAGATATTATGTTTTTATGCAATTTTCTTAAATGTTCGCAGGAAAATCAAGAAACTAGTGACCAATCCGTGTTTCTATCAGATCTTACCATTTACGGTCTAGACACAGCCTACTCGGCACATACTGGAGGGCCGATCCAACTTAATGGAGCAATGTACTTCGAAGAAACAATTGGCTTTAATATGTTGCAGGTATGTTTTTACATTATACTAGTAACTTTGGCATTTCTAGTATTAGTATGGAAACATGACAGTACGAAATTATATAGAATTATTTTGCAAGTATGGACTGGATAAAGATTTCTCAAATACAACCAAGTTGTGACCAGTTCAATTTCCTTTCTTGTCCATGTTACTACAAGACTCGTGTATTTCAGGTCAAAGGCAAAATAGATTGTGAATTCCCCACAGCGATTTCGGGTTTGCAAAAGGCTCCCAGCAAGTTCTCAGCGGAGCTGCATGACTTGACTGTGGTGGTCAGGTTGCAAGTGGAAAATGGCGCAGAAGCTGCTAACCTTGGCAGCAATGACAAGAGTAAACGCTCTTGGTTCACTCCGCAAATAAGGTAAGGATAGAAATGCCTGTCATATTATTTTTGTATACCTAGATTGACATCTAATTTTCTAAAGCTAATCCCGGTCACATCACCACCTCTCTATATTGAAGCTGTGGGCGCGCCTTTTGACCAGCCTTTTGATCATGATACTGGACAAGGTACGTCAGATTCTTACACGAAGTAACTCCTGTCTGACCATCGTAACCCTTGCAGGAACACCTAATCCACATTGAATCAACGTCAAAAGCTGCACTAGATGTATGTGAACCCATTATCTTAATCCACATCCATGGGGACAAGATGGTATGGTTCTATTTGAAAGTGCCGAGAATCATACAAATTGTTTAATATGTAACCTAAAATCTATCTTTTAAGGAACTTCGAGTTGAACCTTTACGAGATCAGCCGTGTATGGGCTAGATCATTAGTAACAGCATATATAACCAACGAGATATATACAAGCGTCATGATGTCACTTCTATACGGACAATTGAACGAAGCATTGAAACTGACAGACGCGGGACAGAAGGTAAATATAGATGCTGATGGAGTTGTGAAGGCCTTGAACGAGAATAAGAAGATTGATAATTATGATGACATTGGCGAAAATAATGTAGATAAACCGATATATGAAAATGATTATGCTGCTGATGGTGCGAAAGAACCAAGTTATGGAATGGCATTGCCAAATGAAGAAAACTAAAGAGTGAATGCATCTAATCATAAAAAATATCCTTTGCGGCATGTGCAACTGCTTGCACTAGAGTTTTAAAGGTAAAATCTGTACAAGAAAAGTGTGACCAACCAGCCTATTGAAACTGTGCAGTTTATTTGAAGTAATATTCAAATGTATTTCTAATGTATTAGGTTTAACAAAGAGAAAAATTGTCCCTGTGGCTCCAAATAAAATTTTCTTTTAATAATTATTATTTATTTGTTTTCTGTGTGTGCTATTTTCTTCTTATGTTATATTTGAATTTTCTTGCTGTTCTGTCATGTATTCTTACTTAAAACTAAGTCAACAGATCCACACTGTCTTATTGATGATTCTAAAAGTGGATAGTAGTATGTAGTTTTGAACCCTAAATAACTATCACCAGCATCATACAAGATGTTCTTTCTCATTGCTACTATTTTGATTGGACAAGAGCCAGTTTAACTTTTTCAGATATTCTTTCATTGGAGGGGTGCTTTTAGAATCTTCGGTCAAAGTGGTCGTCACATTATTTAATGTCATCAACTTTTTTTCAAGTATATCCAAGACTATGCCTTTTGTTGTGTTATTTGCGATAGATGTAACTGATGCCTGTAAAATAAATAAAAAATAATAGTAGGAAAGAAAGAAGGAAGAAAAAAAAAGTTAACGACCTTTAAAAGATTACAGCTAAGACGATAAAACTTAATAGAATAAATTCGGCATCATGCTCTTAGGAAAAACATCGTAAATCTTCTCGTTATATAGCAAGTCTATAGTCTATATCTTCCAATAAATCGAGATATATACATACATAGATATCACCTTTCTCAAGCAAGACATCTTGTCGTCATTTGTCAACGTTCGACAGTTTCATAAACTAAGACATTGACAAAACCGAAGAGATACATACTTACATGATAAGATTGTACGATTAACGTCAGCACGTGTACCAACAAAAGATCAGCGCTGGTTGCTTACCGGGCAGTTTACAGCCAGCATTATGCTGGGGCGGTACCAACTGATTTCAAACTTTCCCGTTGCATTGTATTTTATTGCGTATACATATACACTTTTGCGTTTTATCTCGGACGTTAAGAATCACGTTACAATGATCTCGACTTCGGTGAAATCGAATTAAGAACGACTTAAAAAAAACGCTAAAATGGTACAAATAATTCAAAAGTAAATAATTAATACATCGTACCTAGGTGATACATAAGTGGGCTGGTACCTACCTAACCTAGGACGGTTGTAGGATGTAGGTACATCAATTGCTGGAGCCGTATACATATTTATACATAAAAATACTGAAACTTACTTTTTCAATTTTATATGTTTCAGGACTACGTCTCATTTGATAGTTGTCTTTTATTGACTGATAAGAAATGCCTCTTGTAGTGACCTCTTGTTCTTTAACACTTGTTTCAGACACCCAAGGCTTTATGGGCAAAACCTTTCGTTCGGGGAAACCTGAGTATTCACTGTACTTTCTTGTGTCTTTATTTAAGTCCTGTAAATTTATGAAATCAGTAAATTAACTTGCATTGGTCGGATTTTGTGGTATCTGAAGGTATGAACGTTAAACATTTAAGGTATGAAATAACGCTATTGTCCCGCTGCCATCACTTCCAAGCCATGCAGCTGATCGTAGCTTTCAGTCTTTTCAAGACTGCTGGCTCTGTCTTCAAAGCGAGGTATATAGATGTATGTTCGTGACGTTTATAATATATATGTATGTTCGGCTGCCAAACAAATGCAATAGCTTTAAAATACATGTTTTACCTTCTGTTCATCTGTGATCCTTCCAGGATTATTGATCCACTTTAGTTTCTTCACATATTCGCTGATGCCGTAAGGTTTATCCAGTGGTGGTGTGGTACTAACAGTGGTTGCGACAGATCCAACAGTTGGTCTATCTTCCAACAAATCGTCTTTGTTCACGTCATCTTCTAGCAACAAATCTTTAAATGTTACTGGTCTTGCACGAGTGTTCGATTTACGAGTCTGTGTTAAAAAAATAATTAACGAAGCATTGTTGGTTAGTTTAATGGTACTTGCTAATAGTATCAAACATCTCTCTGCAATTATATTTCTTCGCTTCATTCTTCAGATATATTTAATACTAGTAGTCCTTTTAGTCTACAAGATAGCTCACGCACGATTTTTAAGAGACAATCGATGTTTAAATCGATAAGTCAAATGAAATCGATTGATTCAACCACTCATCGTTCCTTGTTCCAACCGTCATTCTTTCTTTTTTCGTGCGAGATAGCTTACACACGCATACCCTACTCGGAAAAAATAAAATTTATTTCTTCATAAAAAATGTCGAAACGTGATCTACAATACTTAAAGAAAAAACTTAAACAGCTCGAAGATCAACAAAAACGGAAACGCCGTCGAATTTTTATAGAATCTTCAACAGATACTGGTGAGTAACTAATACATTACCCATTGTTTAAATATCATTTCCTCGAAATGAAAATTTTATCAAATGGTACACTTAAAATGCCTTGCTAACAATTTATAATTTTAGACCATATCAAAATCCCTTATATGAAATAAGTACATAGAAAATGCATTTTTAACCTACCCTCAAACATAAAATATAAATCCGCCATACAGTAATAGCAACTTTTACAAGGGATTTATTTTATTTACGCAAGTACTTACTATGTAACTACTGGTATTCATAGTAGGTATCTCTTAAAACCTGGCGGTTAACCGTGAGTTAACACGAAGGTCACCTGTGTATAGAGTTTAAATACCGGGCGGTTAACCGTGAGTTAACACGAAGGTCACCTCTCTATATAGACCAAATACCGGGCGGTTAACCGTGAGTTAACACGATGGTTAAAACGGTCGCTGAACGATTACAAATCGTTTTATATTTTTCAGACGATAACTCGTCTCGCAGTTCCACTTCGCCAACCCCGAATAACGGTACACCTGGAGAGTCTGCCCCAGTACTTATCGATGAACTCTCAATACCGGTACCAGAAAATAACGCCGATGCTGATGCCACCCCGGAACTTGACCCGGATGTACTTACCGCGCTTGGAGAAGAAATTGAGGATAAAAGTAAATTTGGGGAAGCTATTCATCGTAATCTAGCCCAGCGATGGGAACTTATCCTTAAAAAAGGCTTACCAAAAGAAGCAAAGGAGAAGCTGATGAAGGAGTACCTTATACCCGAAAATTGCACTTTATTGCAAGCGCCAAAATTGAATCGTGAGGTATCGGCCGCTATAGCTGAGGCAGCCAGGCAACGGGACAAGAAGAAGGAGACTGCGCAGCAGCAATTAGGGATTGGCATATCGGCTATTAATAAGACTTTGACATCGATGCTAACCTCGGATAATAAAGTAGAAGCCATTAAAATATTAAGCGATGGATGCCGAATACTTACTGACCTTCACTTTCAAGAGACGCAGGCGCGTATTAGTGTTATTAATTACTCTCTCGCGAAACCATTCCTTAATGTTGTCCAAGACAGCGAAAGAGATGACACGTTGTACGGGAATAAGTTGGGTGAAAAAATAAAGGCCTCAAAAACGATTGAAAAACAAGGCCTTTCTATCAAAAAATTTGTAAAGACTTCTAAAAGTACGTCTTATACAGAACACCCAACACCAGTTCTGCGCTCGCATTACCAGACCAAACAAACTGGCTCATACCAGGGAAACTGGACCGGGTCTTCGCGCTACCATCAGAACAGGGGGGGGCGCCGAGGACCAAGCAGGACGATTACCCCTGTGACACGCCGGTCTCAAGCGCAACAATCGTCGAGCACAGCGGTCACGAGCAAATCGAAAACAACCGCAACTCGTCAGTGAACCAGGTACAACATGCTGGTAGAATTTCTTATTTCTATAACTGCTGGCTTAAAATAACATCAAATCCTGTAGTCTTAGACTGGATTCGTTTTGGATTTTCTATCCCTTTTGAGTCTCATGTTATACAGACACATGTTCCTTTATTGTCACGTACAGCCTCCGAAAATGCAGAGATGACTGTGGCTATAAATAAACTTATAGATCTCGGTGCGATTCGCTCTTGCGAACCTTGTGTTGGTGAGTTCATATCGCAAACATTCTTAGCCCCAAAACCAAATGGCGATAAACGTTTTATTTTAAATTTAAGAAAATTAAATACATTTGTTTCTAAACAACATTTTAAAATGGAGGACTCCCGGACGGCATCTAAACTTATACCACAAAATGGCTTCATGGCTACTATTGACCTTAAAGAAGCTTATTTTCTCGTTTCAATTTATGAGTCTGATAGAAAGTTTTTAAGATTTCTTCATCAGGACGAAAATGACCATATTAGTACATATGAATTCAATGCATTACCGTATGGTCTTTCGGTCGCTCCTAGAGTCTTTACTAAAATTATGAAAGAAGTAATGTCATATCTTCGTTCCCAGGGCTTTAAAAATGTATTTTATTTAGATGACGTTTTGTGCATCGGAGATGACTATAATGATTGTTATAATAACGTTAAATTAACACTAAAACTCTTAAAATGTCTGGGCTTTATTATAAATTACGAAAAAAGCTCATTAGAGCCTAAACAGTCATGCAAATTTCTTGGATTTATATATGATTCAGTTCATCAAACTTTGTCTTTACCTTCTGAAAAGCGATACAAGATTTTAGATTTGGTAACGAAATTCTCAAAAGCCCCGAAATGTACTATAAGAGAATTCGCTCAAATTATAGGAATTCTAGTAGCTGCTTGCCCCGCAGTTAAATACGGTTGGTTATACACAAAAATTTTAGAACGTCAAAAATTTCTAGCACTTAAGAAATGCGCAAATTACGAAGCAAAATTCAATTTTGATTCTGTAATCTTAGAAGACCTTAACTGGTGGAAGCTTAATGTTTTAACTTGTAATAATTCCCTAAAAATAGCAGACTTTGATTTGGAAATATTCACAGATGCATCTCGTACTGGCTGGGGTGCAGTATGCAATAAAAGTAGAACAAACGGGGCTTGGAGGTCCGATGAACTCGAATCGCATATAAACTATTTAGAATTATTAGCAGTTTTTCTAGGTCTCAAATATTTTGCAAGTAAAAAATCTAATTGTTCAATTTTATTACGTATTGATAACACGACAGCGATCAGCTACGTTAATCGTATGGGTGGTATACAATTCCCCCACTTGAACAATCTGGCTAGACAAATATGGCAATGGTCCGAGGAAAGAAATATTTGGTTGTTTGCATCTTACATTAATACAAAGGATAATTTCGAAGCAGATGAAGAGTCTCGTAAACTCAATCCAGATACGGAATGCCAATTATCCGATTTGGCTTTTGAAAAGATTACTAATCGCTTAGGATATCCAGCAATAGATCTTTTTGCTTCTCGGGCCAATGCTAAATGCCACAACTACATTTCGTGGAGAAAAGATCCTGACGCCTTTTCTATTGATGCTTTTACAGTAAAATGGAATAAATATTTTTTTTATGCCTTTCCACCATTTTCACTTATTCTTAAGTGTCTTCAAAAAAATAATACAAGAAAATGCTACCGGAATACTAGTATTCCCCTTTTGGCCATCTCAGCCATGGTATCCTCAATTAATGAGAATGACCACCTCCGATATAGTTTGGTTAAATCCCAATGTTCATCGTATAAAATCGTGTTACAGAAATCACCTTACCCTGGGTGCCGCGATTCTCTCAGGCAAGCGTTCTCCTCGCGGGGTGCTCCAGACTCGACCCTAGATCTCATGTTAGCATCATTGGCCAAGAATACTATGCGACAATATAATGTTTCATTTAAGCTCTGGTGGCAATATTGCAATGACAATAGTCTAGATGTCTTTGATTGCTATGTGCCGACAGTTTTATCTTTCTTAAGTTCGCAGTATTATAATGGAGCCTCATATGGATCCTTAAATAATCACAGATCAGCATTATCACTTTTACTAGGTAGTAATATTGGATCTGATGACCGTATTAAAAGACTCCTTAAAGGAGCATTTAAATTAAGACCTAGCTTTCCTAAATACTCTAATACATGGGATCCGCAAGTAGTTCTCAGTTATATTTCCGAATGGTATCCCAATAAAGAACTCAGCCGAGAAAAAATTACAAAAAAAACTAGTGATCTTATTAGCTTTATGCACGGCACAGCGAGTTCAAACCATGTCTCTTATAAAGCTAGAAAATATTACCATTACTTCGACAGGAGTTAACATAGAAATCAAAGACATGTTGAAGACATCCGCTCCAGGCAGAGAACAACCATGTTTATTTCTACCTTTTTTTCATGAAAACCCACGCATTTGTCCTGCCACAGTTCTTCAAGATTACATTCTCGTTACAAAACAAGACCGACCTGCTAATATACCTTATCTCTTAATAACTGTGAAGCGCCCGTACAAGAGCGCGACAGCACAGTCAATAAGTAGATGGATAAAGCAGACGCTAGCAGAAAGCGGCGTAGACGTGTCGACGTTCAGCGCGCACAGCACGCGACACGCAGCCACGTCCACAGCTGCCACTCGTGGGACCTCTATCGATACCATACGGAAAGCTGCCGGCTGGACAAATGCGTCGAAGGTTTTCGCTCAATTCTATCATCGACCAATATTAGATGATCATACTTTTGCTCATTCAATATTACAAGATTGAGATAATAACAGGGTTTGTGGTTATTATTGTTCTATTTATAAGTAAGAATGTATCCTTAATTAACGTACCTTGAGTACATATTAAAATGATTAGTAGAAGTTCCTTAATTGTTTTATTTAGTCGACTGCAAAACTTTTCTCTTAACATCTACTAGTATTAAATATATCTGAAGAATGAAGCGAAGAAATATAATATATGATCAAACGAACTTCACAAGTGAAGTTCGATCAATATTATATGATTCGCTTCATTCGAAGATATAAGGTCCCCCCTCACCCTTTCCCGAAAGCAAAGTTCTGCATCGTCTCTATCTCTAAAAGAATGACGGTTGGAACAAGGAACGATGAGTGGTTGAATCAATCGATTTCATTTGACTTATCGATTTAAACATCGATTGTCTCTTAAAAATCGTGCGTGAGCTATCTTGTAGACTAAAAGGACTACTAGTATTAAATATATCTTCGAATGAAGCGAATCATATAATATTGATCGAACTTCACTTGTGAAGTTCGTTTGATCATATATTATCGGTGTGATTGCTTGAAAGAGATTGCATAATGCGATAAAGCCGCCTTTTGTACATCTCCTTACCATAAGTTTAGGATAAATTATTTTTGTTATAATTTATGTGCAATAAAGGGTATTCTATCTATCTCTTTCTAGCGGCTCCTTTATTACTGATGATCGCGGTCTCTTGAACACATCAAGCGCACAATATTTCTCCATCGATGGTAGGATGGACGGATGGCCCTCAACACCTCGTAGAACCTAGATAGGGACGTAGCCCTCTTTACTTGGTCAGACCAGCGCGTTGTCATATCATGTACAGTACATACATAACAATATAATATACAGCAGGCAATTGTGACTTGCATTAAGACAGGACTATTTGCTCAAGTTTAAATGAATTACAATTTTGCTTTAATCTCCAAATTATTCATTAGATGCACTACTATATCTTTATCTCAACGTGGGTCTTTCTTTCCCGTAAAGTATTGTGGCGTGATATTGAAAATATTAAAAATCACTTACCGTAGTAGTGGTAGACGTATTCATAAATATATAGTAAGCCCGGAGATCTTTGTAAAGTTTTGGGTCGAACTCTGATAACTTAGCTGAAGAAAAATAATTTTCAATTTTATTAAGGTCACGAAAGGCTTTAATGGTTTAGTGCTTTAGGTGAAAAATACGGACCAGTTTTAAAGTTAACACATTCGTTTCATACCACGGCCATGTGAAGCCGAGTGCACAAGGTGGATATTCTACGGCGTAGCTGAATCTAAGTTGGACATAAAAGTGACTCAGATTGGAGACTCTACGCGTAGCAAATTTTAAGATTCTAAGGCGTAGTCTACTCAATCATAAGATCAACCGGCACGGTACAGCAGAATCTAAGGTTGACAGTCTATTGTAGTATATCAGAATTCAAAATAGTAAGTCTACGGCGAAGCCGAGTCTAAGGAGAGAGTTTACAGTGTAGCCAAGTCTAAGATGGGGAAACTGTAGCGTAGTAGAGTCTACGGTACAAAGTCTACGGAAGCGATAAGTTCTTAGGGGCGAAAAGCGTATTATGTATTTATTAAATCAATTGGTGCGTTTTCTTACCTTCTGGATACACGGAAAGTTTTTGAATTTTATTAAGTGTGTCTGAAAAAAAAATGAAGTCAAATTTATATTCGGGGCGTTATCTAGACTATATAGTATAAAGTTATTTTATAAGTCCCAAACCTAACATACTCTTGCTCTCTTCCATCTTTGCGCGCCCCCAATTGCATCATCCGCTGTAATGCTTGGGAGCCTTCGGTCTGCTACCTAACATTAATAAAAATTTTAAGCTTTGAGTATATTAACATCATACTCAAAGCTTAAAAATAAGTTGATTCAATAAATCATGTAGTTCTGTATAAAATTTGACCATTAATTTGTGATCGTCTTGACCTTTATTGCGAATATTTCTTCTTTGCGACACTACAATACTTTGCGAATTCAATTGTTTTATTTTTCTATCTTTTTCGCATGTTCCCGGTTGCAACTCCTCCATTATGCTTCGAGGCCCGGGATTCACTTTTCGGTCATTTCTCATTCTACTTAGTCCAGTCTTCAACATTCTTAATTATAATGGATCTTATTGTAAAGTATTGGGAACCACACGTCACAAGAGATTAACTTACTATTAAAGTTCAAGTATTCGGCCACGTAATATTTGTACCCGTACGTCATGCCAGCCACCAGCGCCGCGGACATGAGGAAGTAGATCACCACGAATAGTAAGCAGGCGAAGGCATAGGTGATCAACCTGAAATTGATGATATAGGTGATAAAGTTGTTGTGAAATGAAGACATAGGTAATGAAATCATAATTACGAATGGTGGATAAATGGTTCATCAATTTTCAATGTATTCATAAGAATATAAAATTCCTCCCACTTCACTCTATAGTATATATATTATACATAAAACTGAGTGACTTACATGCGTCGCGCGACATCAAACAAATGCACTGCTACTAGTTCTAGTGAAATTTGGCATGTAGAATTGCAGTGTTTTTGGAGGAGTTCCTGAAATTCTAACGGGAATTAACCGGATCTTTTGATTAAAGCGGACGGAGCTGTGAGCGTATTTCGAAAATGTAAAACTCTTGAGTTACTGAGTAATTGACTGAATGCCTAACGTGCACCTTACACTACTGAACATAAGAAGCTTGAATTTGGCATGCCTTTTTCTTAATAAAAAGGTGTGAAAAAAAAACGATTTCGACACTGCATTAAGGTCGAACTTGTTGATATTCTGACTGGGTACGGAGCACTTAGGAAAACTAATTTTAGTCTGAACTTTGACGGTCACGTACGGCTGTCCCAAGGTGAAAGGCTACAAATCGGTAGGTAGTAGGTAGCCATATGTATAATCCCATGGTTCGATAGCAGCGGTATTTCTAGCGGTTAGAATATGTCAAAAATTATTTTGTTTATGAAAATATAAGTAGGTATCTTTTTATTTTTAAGCTACTAACTTGGCGAATTTTAATAGAATTTTAATCTATAAAAAGGCGAATTTTACGTGATACTAAAGTAAATAATGTGCCGTGGTCCTTGTCCTACACCTTGGACGTAGGTCACTAAAGCCTATATGCGTGGATCACTGGCCTAATGTTCACTGACAAAAATGAATGTGTTAAGATGAATAAGGCATCCTAAACATATTAAATTGTATAAAAATCCCATTTTTTTACGAAGTTGTATTGAATTTCTGGGCTATTAAAAACTATAATCGAACTTAATAAACAAAACTTTAAATAAAATAATTTTGTTACTTCGGTCAGTATATTTTGACCAAACGAAAATTCTTACAAAATATTCTGCAAACTTGAATGATGTTTTTCTTCAATGTTGAGAAGAATTTTCAACTTTATTTAAGCCTTTCCTTTGAGCTGAAGAAAAAGGGGGTGTACTTTACATTTCCTAAAAAATATTTTTATTTGAATTGAAACGTTTATTTTTTCTTTAATTCCATATCGGCTCATAATTATTACTAAGTATATCTTTTAACCTTTCTTCTTTTGGCGTTATTAATCCCGGTTGCATTCTAACCTGTCTGGATAAGGGCCCTTAAACATTACCCTGGATTGGGTTAAGTCAAATTTTTACAAGATGCGGCTCCAATGTGAACTTTGCAGGAGAACGTATCTTATAATGGATCATGGTTACACATTCAGTTGCCTGCATGTGGTTTCCTCGATATGTTTTCCCTTATCGTAAGTCTCCTGGCTTTAGTCCCGGTTGCATCCTCATCACTCTGGAGTGGAGCCTATAGTGAGAGTGGGTATACCTTTGAGCATGGATCCTGGATTGGGTGAGTCAGGTTTTTACATGAAGCGACTCCCATCTGACCTCCGCAACCTTTGTAGGTAAACCTAACCCGTATTAGATCGATTATGGTTACACATCCAGCTACCTTAATGTGCATCAGTTAGTATTCAAACTAATGTGCATAACTTCGAAAATAGTTATTGGTACATGGTCGCGTTGGGATTTGAAACTGTGCTCTTCTGCATATCACTCATTTTAACCGGACACCTTACCGAATCTACCACCAATGCTGAGATTTATCTGCCTTTGACTGTGCGTTATGCATTTATGCCAAGTTCCGTGATCTACTTCAGATTGCATGGGAATTGTCGCAACTTATTTGGCAAGCCATCGCCTTTCTATGGGGTTGCCATCTCTCTAGATCTTAAACCCGGGACGATATTTGTTCATCTACAATGCATATACAATACAATAACGCTATGTTACACCATAAGAAATCACAGAGCAAATTTATATGCCCATGTGTAATTACTTATGTTTTTTTTAAAGGACCTTTTCGTTTGAGCATTTATTATGTTTGTCATCGCAGTATAGCTAATATACTATGCTAAATAATTTTGCTGCACTGGAAAAAAGGGGTAAAATTAAATTCAGAAGTCTTTATGTGATCTGGGAACACGGATATTTAAAAGTTTTATATTTGCATTAATAAAATAATAATGGTTTGAAATTCAAAAAATTGGGCTATTTTTCCGGGGGAATCTCGGAATACCAGGAGACTTGGCAACCCTATGTTTCCGATTCCGGTCAAGGTCAAAGACAGTTTGTCATCAGTCTTTATGTCTGTTATACACGCATCATATGAGCATGTTAATAATTTTACCATTACTTGTAAAATATACATATATTTTCATTTTACATATGTACATGAAAAGTTATGTAATCGGGTTTGCATCTTACTAATGTAGGTACAGTCAGCTCAGAAAATAAGACCTCCAGTTCATACAAATTGAAACAAGTTTATCTGCAGTTAACTATA
This sequence comes from Amyelois transitella, assembly GCF_032362555.1. Lineage (NCBI taxonomy): Eukaryota > Metazoa > Arthropoda > Insecta > Lepidoptera > Pyralidae > Amyelois > Amyelois transitella. Next base: position 2,848,980 of record NC_083516.1, on the reverse strand, counting down.
CAATAGCTCGTGCAAGTTACCTAACAACATAAGTTTCAATCCGATGTTCATACGGCGAGAGAATATATCGTGAGGAAACCTGTACATCCAGGCGAATAAATATTTGAGTTGTTGATATAGACTTAGTTCGGACGGGGGTCGCTTCGTGTTATTATCTGACTACCTAATATGCTGCAGGATCTTGGTCAAATGTCCCATTGAAATTGAAGTAATCACTGATTTCTATGGGCGGACCGGGCTCCTCTCCACATAGGACGCAACCGGAAAAAATACTAGGAGAATGATGACTCCGTTACTGAGTGACTGACAGGCAACGCACAGCCCACTCCGCTGGGTCTAGAAATTTGAAATTTAACATGTAGAATTGTAGATCGTGGAATGTGAAAAGATCTAGTCTCTGCCTACCCCTCCGGGAAAAAGGCGTGTTTGAAGAATTGACCTGAAGAAGGCGTTCTTTATGTGGTCTATCGGTGCACTAAAAGAACTAAAAGAGGGTTTCCGATAATTCCCGCAGGAATGGCAATTAACGGAATTTTTCGTTTGAGGTGGAGCGGGCGGGGAACACACTATTATATAAATACAAAATGTTCCCTATACCTTTGTATCAAGTCGACTGTCATAGCCATGCAATAGAAAATATGGCACATAATTTCTTCAGTTCTTCGATGTAAATTACAGGCTTAAAAAATCCTTGCTTTCAGCAATATCTGCGAACAAAATTTAACTATTAGTACTCGTTTTTTTTTGTTCGAGATGATACAAAAAGATTATTAATTCAAATTGAAGATACCCATGTATCCGTCCATACTAATAATAGCATAAATAAAGTTATTATTTTTCGAAGTGAGACATAATTTTTTTGGGGAAATTAACCCGACAAAATTACGAATTGACGGGCAAATTAAATACAAAAGTGGATATTGACTATCTGATATATTAATACGCAGTCAAAAACGCTGAATTCAGGAGATTTTAAATTTAACTTAAAGGTTTCTTATCTGGTCTTGGGATGCACAACGAGAGAATTTTCCGAAAGTAAATTAAGGACTTTTTCTTTAACGCGTGTGGATCATTAAACCCAATGGCTGAACATGGCCTTCCAGCGTTCAAGACTGCTAGCTCTGTATACGCCGCAAGGGATAATAGACGTGATTATATCTGGTATATTATATGTGTTACTCAATGACAATGTGAGCGAATGACTAACAGAGAACATATAGCCGAAATGAGCCGAAATTACTGGGCGTAGGAAGCCGAGCATTTACGTTCATTGGCACGTGCAAAGGGGCCAATAAGAGAGGATATTCCGAAATTCCCACGGGAATAGAAATCAAACTAGATTTACCGGGGGGAAGCTGCAGGCAAAAATAATCTACATACATACATACAGCCGTGTGGTTCCCGGCACCAATGAAAAAAGAATAGGACCACTCCATCTCTTTCCCATGGATGTCGTAAAAGGCGACTAAGGGATAGGCTTACAAAATTGGGATTCCTTTTTTAGGCGATGGGCTAGCAACCTGTCACTATTTGAATCTCAATTCTATCATAAAGCCAAATAGCTGAACGTGGCCATTCAGTCTTTTCAAGACTGTTTTGGCTCTGTCTACCCCGCAAGGGATATAGACGTGACAATATGTATGTATGTATGCATACATACATAAAACTGTGGTTTTCGGGACTTTGGTATAGACCCACTCCATGCATTGATCATGGATATCGTAAAGGCGACTAAGGGATAGGCTTATATACTTGGGATACCTCTTTTAGGCGATGAGCTAGCAAGCTGTTACTATTTGAATCATTATGCCAAGCAGCTGATCGTCGCTTTTCAGTCTTTAGATGACGGTAGGTAGGCTCTGTCTGCCCCACAAGAAGTATAGACTCACGTATATATATGTTGGTATGAATATTCATAAAAATATAACCCTGGTGTAGTAGGCGGACTAAATCTTTGGGTTTGGTACGATCCTTGCATGCTACATCTTTCGCTTCATTCACATTCATCGCTCTCTTCATGCAACAAATAATGGAGTCTTGACACGATTAAAATTTGATCAAAGAACATTCGTGTCCCCTTCTCAAGTTATCTAGTGAAGTTGGTATAAAGCGTGATGAATTCAAAACGACATCGTTTTATTAAACATACATACATATAGTCACGTCTATATCCCTTGCGGGGTAGACAGAGCCAACAGTCCTAAGAAGACAAGCCACATTTAGCTTATAGAATTGAGATTCAAATAGTGAAGGATGCTAGCCCATCGCCTAAATAAAGAATCCCAAGTTCATAACCCTATCCCTTAGTCGCCTTTAACACACATCCATGGGAAAGAGATGGAGTGGTCCTATTCTCTTTTCTATTGGTACCAATCACATATCGACGTATAACCTAAAAATTTATTTATTGCTTATTCGTTCTTGTAATGTAAAACCAGATAAAACTCACTTAAAAAAGAATTTGTTACTATTCATTCGATCAGGGTTTACCTTTGTCGGACGAAATGGTGAATAAATAACGTACAGAGACCGCAACCATTGTTGTTTTATAAAATGGCTCATTCTGGGTGCTGTGCTCCTGTTAGCACTGTTTATTTGACCCACTTTCTGTCGCTTAACTAAACCGAGATGGTTTTTCAATTTATCGTAATTTAAAAGCCTGTGTAAATGAGTTTTTGTTGCAAAAATGTTCGAATGCGATATTCAACATAATATTGTGCACATCGGTTGGTCCACGAGGAAATCGTGAAAATATATTCTGCTCTCTAAAGAAGAAGAAACTCAAAAATGTCATTTTAAACACATATAAACGAACAAAATAATGGAAATTAGGCAATAACAATTTCGCACGTACAGTAAAGGTTGGAGTGAGAAGGCTTAGACGAATCTTGTACCTTGATAAAACCAAGGAAGTCCTGGCGAAATGTCAGGTCAAGAGTAATCTAAGCCGCCAAGCTTCAGAAGTATAGACGTAGGCAGAAATGCAAGTGGAAAGATCTATGCACTGCCTACCCTCCCGGAAAGATGCATGATTTTATGTTTGTATAACATAACGTCAGATAGAACTGAGATGCAGATTTTGGAGTGGGAGTAAAACAAAGACGCAAGAGGAACACACTGACATTCTGTATGAGCTGGACGAAGGACAGGGCCATTAAATAGTAGCTTTGTTTAAAGAGTAACAGAGGATATTTGTACAATGGCCCGTGTGGGCTCCACGCTAAATTATTACACTTAGCGGAAGATTTACGCGTTTTCGTTAATGAATATGTCTGTTTGGCCGACGCAAATGACTATTTCCCGATTTTTACACGGTTTCTTCTAGTTTTGCAGTGGAATTTGAACTTTGGTCTATTGTGTTGCTTTTTATTTAAATTTTTTGTTCTCGGTAGCGACCTTTTGGTAGCAGTCGGGTTTCTATATAAATAGATGGAAAAGTCAGGTTTTCACACGAAGCGTTCACATGTTTGACCATCGCAACCTTCCAGTGGAACCTTACCCATATTGGTTCATGGTAGCCAGTTGGCGAAATGTGTAGGTTTCCTCACAAAGTTTTCCTACAATGTAAGTATCACCAATCAAACTAGTGTAAATATGTAACCCAGAAAAAGAGTCATTAGTAGTAATGAGTCATTACGGTAGAACCTGAAACTGAGCATCAATTTTGTATATATTAATTTTTCCCATGTAAAACATAGGCTATTTTTTGAAAGTTTGTAATTAGGGACTAGGAAAACTTATATTTAGGAATAGGATAAATGAGCTAGTAACTTTATACTTATGCTATAATATGCACGCGATCGGAAGCTAGCAGTACATACATAATATTAACTTCTCCACTCGATAGAGCATTTATCGAGTCAGTGAGCACATAAAGGCAGAGACCCTTCTTTTGTACGTGGGGAATATCGAATTGTGATCGAGAGATCAATTGCCTATCAAGAGGTCAGTCACTCTAATAAGCAAGGGTCTATTAAATGAATGGCACTTATAGGAAGTAAAACACTTGTCTATAGTATCCTTAGTTGCTTGCTGTAACGGACAAAGGACAGCTTATCATACATATATTCTATGTTTTCCACTTTTTTCGATTGTTTCAAGGAGTTCCTATTTCTAAACCAGAGATAATTTACATTCGTATTATGTGACAAATATACACAAACAAGACGATGCCATAACAGCATTTTATTAGGGAATAGTAATGTAATTCAATAATGTGTTTACCTGGAAAGGTTTTATTTGGAAAAAGTCCATAATATTCATCATTTCAATAGAGATTTGTTGAACAATATTTGTGTATAAATTTGATACCTCCAAGAATTTTGAGAGAATTTTTTTCATACCTACGTAACGTCGTAGGTATACTAACTTTTTTTAATATATCATAATAGCTAGTCTATGCTATCATACTGGTCTGGTAGCAAAGTTCTCTTCCCACGAAGAATGTAATAGTCAATAAAGGGAAATTTTGCTAGGTATAGGATTCTTTTAGGCGATTTGATACTTGGCTAGAAACCTGTTAATCATCTCTGAATCACATTTCTGTCAATCTTATATAAACGATGTTAGCACTGTCTTCCCTGTAGGGGTGAAGACATAAAGGTATATGTATTTTTAGACTATATAGGTACTGAGCGCTAAAATGTGCATACAATGGCTCTTTGAGCCCGTTTGTTTTTAATTAAAATATTATCTTATTTATACTTACCAGTCTAGGTCCTGAATTTTCCTTGAAAAGTATAATACTATGTATATAAACAAAATATAAAATGAATATTAAAATAATTAAGGAACAACGTCAAAAAGACATGTCGTATTTTTGAGTTCTAGGTTTTCGTTCAGGAAGAGAGCTAATTTAGACAGATCAAATAGTTCGGAAAATATTTAATCCACAAACAAATTCTTTCGTTCAATGTTGTCGTCATGATGATTACAGAATCTAATATGATCCATGCAAGCAATGAGTTCTAAGGCCGTATACACCAGATGTAGCACATAATAACTCCGCCCAACCCATAAATGACCTTCTTTGCCTTTTTATGAAGCGCATTATATCGAGATTACATCTCATTTAGTGGTGAATATGTATATTTATTTGTGTACTCATCTCGCAAAAAGAATAGACATATAGAACAGAGGGAAACATAAAAAAGTAAATTACTTAAAACGTCTACGATACCAAAGTATTACTTTCTATGTAGCCCATTGTACGCGAGCAAAGCTGGAGGCAAAGGCCAACTAAATAAAAGATCTCTTTCTTTTTTCTAACTTTTTTTTTTAAATAACGTCATTTATATTTGTTTGATTAATATGCAATTTTGACAAAACTTAATTTTGACAAAATATAAAGCTGCATTTACATAATTTAATTTGTCTTTAAAATTATTAAAGAACTAGATTTCAAAACCATCCAACATATTAAAAAAAATACTTAATTAATAATTTTAATCTCATACATACAAGATAATCAGGACAGGTAAATATAAATAAAAGTTAAAAAAGAAATATTCACTCTGTTCTGCGATTTTGTGACTTGTAAAGAACAAGATTTGGATGCAAGGAGTTCATGTTATATTCATGGTTTTATATAAAATATTGATTGTATTGAACGAACAATAAAATAAACATTGACTTTGAATAGAAAAGCACGTGAAACTGAAAGAAACCGCGCAAAACGTGTTATGCCATCAGTTGCCCTCTGTCAACGGTGTGGCACGGTCGCCCGCCCGCCCTACGCGAGCTCTCGATCATGTGATTCGAAATTTAAACTTAATTCTCGAGTTCATAACTCAATTTCTAACTTTGTAAAAAAAAAGTTTTTTTTTAAATAGTGTTGTGGATAATATAGTAAACTGTTCGTGGGGATTACACTATATAAGGTAATAAGTTTAGCGGTCGCTTGCTTTGCGTTAAAGTAGGATGAGCGTACAATTTCGCGCTTCTTAATTTTGATGACTTTCGGATTTTACCCCATCTTGCTTTACGAAATGATGTTTTTATTCTAGCTTTTGTTTTTATAGTAAAATGTTTATGTCAAACAATCTAAAAATATCGTTTGTTCGGCGTACAAAAGATATTATAACAGATACCTTACATACCGTAATAAAAAAATGTGCCATGTTGTTTCAGCACATTGGAATAGGACCACTTCGTTACTTTGCCATAAATGTCTAAAAAGGCAACTAAGGCATATTTGTTAAAAGCAGCTTTTACCATGATTCAATATACATACGATAGCTTCCCCTGTTAAGGTTGTGGAGGTCAGATTGGAGTCATTTTATGAAAAACCTATGCAGATAATTTATCTAGTCACGTATCGCGTTCACAGGCGGATCTTGGGTTCCTCTGCAGAGAGGTGAGGACGCAACAGGAAAACGACAGGAGGATGATGACCACATATCCAACAGAAAATTAAATACAATCGACACAAAAATTAAAAGAAATTATAAATATAATAGAACAAAAACACAAAAATTATAAAAAATTGTTTAGTTATAAGGTAAACGGCTAGCAACTGCCAATATTTCATTTTATAATCTCAATTTCATTATTAAGCAATACAGCTGAACATCTTTGAGACTGTTAGCTCTGTCAACACCGCAAGGGACATAGATGTGATTACCTAATAAAATGTATGTGTTACTAATGTTTTTGTCTTGAGTTTCAAACCTAATGAGAAAGACTGTAAGACACCGAAAAGAAGTTACCTCATTCACAGCCTTATACATTTTCAATAGAAATGTTTTAAACATGAATATCGAGTGCGTTGTTACCTGTATCGAGTAGGAGAGGTATCGATAAAGATGGTAAGCAGATTGTTTTTGTATAATTAAGTAGGTGAAGTGATCGCCGAAGCCTATTGATACCTTAGTAAAAATAGAACCACTCCATCTCTTTCCCATGAATGTCGTAAAAGGCGAATAAGTTATATATGAACTTGAGATTCTTCTTTTAGGCGATGGGCTAGCAACCTGTCACTATTTGAATCTCAATTCAGTCTTAAAGTCAAATAGTTGAACGTGGCCTATCTGTCTTTCCAAGACTGTTGCCTCTGTCTACCCCGCAATGGATATAGACGTGATTGCATGTATGTTTGTATGTAGTTTCCTTAGTTCAATAGTATTATATATAAAACTATTGCTCCGATTCGAATGCCGAGGCGGCAATACAGCAGGTCAGATTTTTATTGAGATTGTCAGTAAAATTACCTTCTCACACAGATTTCTTTTTACGGCGGACGACGTCGTAGGCAACAGCTAGTATTTGCTCAAGCCACACTTGGATTTATTTATTATGGAGCTCTACATATACCTACACCTAGTATTATATAGTTTGCTTGTGCGAAACAGTCGTGACGGTATCCATGGATGGTATGGATGGTATAAATAAATAAATAAATATATACGGGACAAATTACACAGAGATTGAGTTAGCCCTCTAAGTAAGTTCGAGACTTGTGTTACGAGATACTAACTCACCGATACTATATTTTATAATAAATACTTATATAGATAAACATCCAAGACCCAGGCCAATCAGAAAAAGTTCTTTTCTCATCATCGATCGGGAATCGAACTCGGGACCTCCGGTGTCACAGACAAGTGTACTACCGCTGCGCCACAGAGGCCGTCAATGTAAGTAAGTTTACATTCCATTTCAGGTGCTTTTGATTCAGTTTGAGCACTTTCTCTTATGACGGTTAAGGGACATTCAAACTTATTGGAAACTCTGCTCTCGTTCCTGTCGTAACTTGCAGAAGTTCTGACGGGCTTATTACAGTTTGAAATGCAATGCCTCCTTTATTACCTGGGTGAAAAAGCGCAGATGCGACCTTATCCGGACGTATACTGGTGTAACTGATTCGTTATTTAAACCGTTTTCCGTTCGTTTTTACGGAATAAACGGTTTGGGCAGAATTACGAAAAATTAATGAATTAAATAAAAACGATTAGGTTATCATTCATACTTGTATTTTATGTGTGAAAGTGCTTGTATGTTTTTCTTTCTCTTTAAAACTTAATCTTAATTAATAATAATTTAATTAATCTTAAATCTTAATTTGCACACATATAATTGAAAGTAGTGCAAAGAATATATGGTTCCATTCGTCCGTCATTCGTCAGATTTTCATGACACAAATCTGTACGCAAAGTAAACGCTTTCACTACCGTACTGACTGGAGGTTAGCATATAAAGTTTAAATTGTATCTATCCATTGTACAGCGGGTGCTTCCTACTTTTTAAGAAACATGTAAGAAAGTATATTCTGGGATTGCCACGGAAACGTGAAGTAGCGATATATTTCATTTCATGTGGAATAATCTGCTAATTATATAAGGGCCAAAAGACGTAATGGAGTGTACAAAAGATCCAAATATTATTTTTTTTTATAATTTCTATGAAAATAGACAGCGCCATCTAAAATTAATTTAGGAAAGCGCCACGAGCAGTCGTTTCACCTGGTTGAATTTTATATATTTATATATATATATCTAACTGCTGTCGAATGTCATGAACTTACAATGATATCAGTCTTAGTTTAAGAAACAACTGAATCGAGTAAATGGATACAACATCAAACAAGTGGCGAAAATTCCAAATCATATTAGGTATGAAACTATGTTTAGGGTTTATAAATACTTCCTGATTAGAATGACAGTATACGAGTGTTATACACAAGCCAATGCCTTTCTTTACATTTTCCTGTTTTGGAAGAAATTTCTCTGTAAATAAGAAGGGCCCTTGTACTGAATTTATAAGTTAATAAGTTCTTTACTATTTTTTTTCCTTGATGTACATAAATATATAATAAATAAATGGTATTATTTACTAAATAGTCATAATTGGTCATAATACATCTATCCTGCTACACCCAGCGACAAAGACAGATCACAAAAATTTATGAATTTGATAAGTTTAAGAACGGTATTCCATACAAGGCGGCTCATCGTCTATAAACTACCACTATTACAGCTGTCACTGTTTGAGAAATCCACAGATATATAAATATAAAGTAATGTTTTTAAATCTGTGGAAAATCGTATTTTTTTCCTTTTCTCTGTACATTTTCCATACTGCTTAGTTTTTGGCGCTGTAAACTTTTGTTAAAAGACTCTTTGAGTAAAACATTAAAACTCAAATATCCCTCCGAAAATACTTATTACGTATTTTATTAGAAATGGTAAAACTTTGTCCTTCGCTCCAAGTTTCTTTGTAAATAACAGAAGTGCTGCTAATGTTTTGGCCACAATAGCAATTTACTGGCTCATTTGGTAGAAATAATCCCCTCACGCCTTGTCCTTTAAAATCTCTCGACAAGGGCTTTGATAATAAACGACCGTTAATTTTCTTAGTTTTGATGTTCTTACGGTGAGGAAAAACATCGTGATGAAACCTACATATACAGGCAATTGGATGCATATCTATCATCTCACCAGCTCCTTTCGAGAGAGCTAATTTAATTTAAATTTGGAATTGCTTAAGCCGAATAAGTTTTTTTTTTATTTTAAGCGTCAATTGTCTGCAGTACCTATATATAATTCTTAGACCAGGTAAGTAGTGCACGATTGATTGATCTCACTAGTCGTTTTAGCTGCGAACTTAGACCTCGCGAACACTTAGAATTTTGAAATTTGATCAAAATCAGACGATCGATTCAAAAGTTATCGTGTTACAAACATACATATATACATACATACAATAATGTTTCTTCGCCCGAAACAAACCACTCAACCAATTTCCAAGATAATGGAAATGGACACTAGTTTTACGCCTTTCACGCGAAAGGAACCACGGGAGAAAGCTAGTATATACAAAAAATAATAAAATGTAACCAAAACCAGATTGGATTTCGAAACCAGGTGACGTAGTGAATAAAGAGTTGATCCGTAATGATTAAATAACCTTAGTCGGATAGTGTCAGTGTTCATAGTTCGAATTAACTCAGTAAGAGGAAAAAGGTATTACTCGTATGGAATATTCCGATACTTCTAAATTTCGAATATTTATTTTTATTTTACAAAGTTTAGAATAAATATCGAAGGCAAATGCTGAGATAGGTCATGTGGTGAGGATGCACATGCAAATATACATGTGTAAACTAAGGCTTAGACTAAATCGGGGATATCCCGGGAAGGTCAGTTCAAGTGTATCCTAAACAGATAAGGTAGCAAGAAGAGAGATATTAAATTAAATGAAGCGAAATAATTACACAAGAATGGTAGCCAGTGCAAAGGTAATCTTTGCCTATCCCTCCGGGAAAGAGGCGTGACTTAATGTACATAAGTATTTAAGCTAAAATGGTTTAGAAGCAATATTCTGTATTGCAACAATCTAGTTTATTTCCCAATAAGCTGCAACTGGGATGGTAGGGGATCGGGCAAAGGTTGGATTATCTTGATTAAAGAGATTGAAATGGAATACCTACATTAAATGATTGTCGAGAGATTTGAAAGGTAAAATGATTGGAAACAGTCTAACGAGTTCCTGAAGGGACATTTTTCGGGGAAAAGTCGAGTTCCAAATATTTTATTCTTTTGTTTTTCGTTATTATTTGATACTAGCTTTTACCCGCAGTTTTGTCTCCGCGCATTAAGCGCCATCTACATGCGCGAATTAAGCGCCACTAAAAAGAATACAGGTTTTTCGCATAAGTAGGTATTTCATGGGAATTACAGTTTTTACCTGGAATAAAAGTACCCTATTATTAATTATATAGGTATACGAAAAGCAAGAAGATTTTTCAGTAGATAACGTGTGCAGAGAAAACAAATTTACTTTTGCATTTATAATATAAGTTGGGATTCTACTAATTAAAAGTTTTACTCATAGAGTAGGAAGGAATTAGTAGAAAAAAATAAATGCGATACCTAAATCACCTAAAATCTACTGAAGATATTTTGATGAAATTTGGTCCACGGGTAAAATAACCTTGAATGACATAATAAGTAGGCACCTCTCTATCCAGAAACTACCTAAAATTAAAATAATTGTGTTAAATTCTTGAGACATATCCGAAAAGATGAAATGTTCCTTATCTTTTCAGCCAGAAATCTTATGGACAAGACAAGATTTTCTTTATAATACAATGTGAAATTTTTTCCATCCATTTTAAACATTCGTGTCACACTAAAGAACAGTCGTACATTAAAACAGTACGATTGTCGTCATAACTTTTATATCGTTCACGATCACAGTAGCTGATTGTTGCATATACATTTTATTTTCAGTGTTCACCTCATTGGGCTCAAAGAATGGACTGACATACTTAGGAACAAAGCTTGCTTGTATTTGTGAGGTGAAACTTTAACCGACTGCGTTATAATATGTCTAAAAATTATCATACTTATTGAAAAATATGTGAACATAGTTTATGTATGTTATATTATACAGGTAAATAATAAATAATTTTTTGGTACGCTCTTAGAAATTTATATAAATTTCCTTTATTATAAATTTCCTTCGTCATATCTTCGTCATAACTTTTAGCTAAAATAAAATATAAATCGGACAGTAATTTAAAAATTAATATGTTATGAAATTATTTTTAGCAATATTATTTAATAACAAGCTTTAATTTTAATTACTTAAAAATAAACTACTGAATATTAAATTGATACATTAGCAAAAAGTATCCTAAAATAAATATTAAGGTTCTATTATTAAAGTCAGTGGGACTGTTAAACACCAAAAATTACTTTTTCTACAAAAAAAGTTACTACTGACCATTCAAACGCTACACAATATTATTTACATATTTAAAAACTATTATTAGAAAAAATATATAAAATGTTAAGTTAAAGCATGAATCTATCAAATACATGACACAAATTTTGAGGGGAACGGAGTAACAGACAAAAGCTTGTATAGAGCAATAAAGTGTCCTCGAAAATTAAGCGTGCCATAATCACGTTTGGAAATTGGCAGGTTTCGAACGGTCTAACTAAATTCCGGAAGGCCGCATAGTATTAGGGTTGTTAACGGAATTTGCATCAGTAAATTAGGAATATAAGCGTTAGTTTAGACATTTTCTGGGATTCTCACGGGAACGGATTCAATGAGCGTAATGCGCGCCTAAAGCGTTTCGGAGTACTGGAAGGACACGGGGTACTTTTTCCGGAAAATGGATTGTTCTCGTACAATTTGTGCGCGAGTGAATCGGCGGAAATAAGCTAGTTTTTGATATGAATATACGTACATATAATCATATTTATAATCTTGAGGGGTAGACATAGTCCAGACAGGTTGTCAGCCCACCACCCAAAACTATGAATTCCAAGGTTTATACGCCTATCTCTTTGTCGCCCTTTACGGCATCCGTCGGAAAGCGATGGAGCGGTCCTATTTAGTGCCGGGAGCCACACGACTTCAATCTAGTTTTTAATAAAATAACAACTTCTGTTCCCCTAAATTTACTTGTCTGATGGCCCCAGAGTTAGGAAAAAACATTTATTAACTAGTAACATACATACATATAGTCACGTCTATATCCCTAGCGGGGTAGACAGAGCCATCAGTCTTGAAAATAATGGCCATGTTCAGCTGTTTGGTAATGATAGAATTGAGATTCAAATAGGTTGCTAACCCATTGCCCAAAAAAGTATCCCAAGTTCATAAGACTACCCCTTACTCGCCTTTCACAACATCCATGGGAACGAGATGAAGTCTACCTATTCTTTTTTGTATTGGTGCCGGGAACCACACGCATGCATGCACCTATAAGAAGTATAAGTATGCCATGTTAGTGTTCAAGCTGTATAGTTTTATATGCAATTGAGTGTACTGCCAAGAGTTTATTTATTGAAGTCGTTATCCGTCTATACCTTGACCTACATATTTTTCATACCTATTGAAATGCTGTAAAATCACCATTATACGGTCAATCTTCCTTGTGTGCAAAGCCGTGTGGTTTCCGGCACTAATACAAAAAAGAATAGAATCACTCCATCTCTTTTCCATGGATGTCGTAAAAGGCGACTAAGGGATAGCCTTACAAACTTGGGATTTTTTTTAGGCGATGGGTTAGCAACATGTCACTATTAGAATCTCAATTCTATCATTAAGCTTAATAGCTGAACGGGGCCATTCAGTCTTTTCAAGTCTGTTGGCTTTGTCTACAAGGGATATTGATGTGACCATATGTATGTATGTATCTTCCTCCCGAAGTTAGTCCCGGTTACATTTTCACCATTTTGGAGCCCGGGGTGCGCCTTTACGACCATGATCCTTTACCTTTACAGAGTAACCTAACTCATGGTTCGTGGTTACACATTCAGTTGCTCGAATGTGCTCACCTCATTGGTTAGCACTAAAACTAATGTGCATAACTCAGATAACTGTCGGATTTGAACATGTGCCTTAAACGCATTATTTCGACCAACGGTGCTCTTTAAAGCAGATAATTCTGTACCTACCTATAAAATACGTACTAATGGATTACCCTGCTATTGGCAAGCGTTAAGTAAGAATTTTAATTATTGAAAGTACTCAAGTATTGATGGTTTGAAACGCCTTTTGCATAATTAATCCTTAAAATATCATCGTTCAAAAGTGTTTATGGTGTCAGATTTTTAACTACTTACTTTTCTTCTTCTGTTTTGGTAGTTTTTATATTTTGTATTCCATTTTTCATAACACAGGTTAAAACTAAGAAAAAGAATAAAGACGACATTTTATAGGATCTAGCCTTCGTAGCATGGCACGCACGTCACTTACGATGTTGTTAAAAAGCGCGAAAAACTATCGCTGTCCCGTTTCATGTCATAATAAAAAGCGCTACAGCGTTATGCAGTTTTTCGCGCAAAAAAAAAAACAATACTTGAAGTGTCTAGGGATGCATTTACGAAGAGAGACCAATTTATTTATTATAAAGTCGATAGGATAGTCGAAGGGATTTCCGAAATGCCCAATGAAATATTCAATGACAATATCTAGTTTTTAACAAAATTAAAAATGAAATGATTTTTTTTAATATCATCATATCTCCCTGGAGTCATCCCGTTTGTATTAACGTTATGTTTTCGGGAAGAAAACCTACCATTACTTACATAATAATACCTAGATAAATAAATAGAATTTAATCGTGTGGTGCCGTGTGGTTCCCGGAACTTTTGAATAGAAAAACTCCTGCCCATAGATGTCGTAAAAGGCGAATAAGAACTTGAAATGTATATTTTACACTAATAATGTAGGTATATTATATAGGTATCAATATTGCGTATCGATGTTTGTAGGTAACTTAATTGGCGGGAATCCACTATGATTGATTACACACGATATATGTTCCGATTGGACGATGATCGATTAAATTCTGTTGGCATTTGGGAAGAGCTATAATTTTATAATAAACTGGCGACCCGCCCTGGCTTTTCATGAATAGCATTTATAGACCTTCTTTTCGCAACATTTTAAACAGGAACAAAATCCGTCCACGACTTTCTGAGATGAGCGCACACATACAGACAGAGAAAATAAAGGGACTTTTTTATATTTGATGATGATGATGTATGATATATAGTGTTAATAATGATACTTATATTGATAGCAGCGTCGGTGGTCGAATCGATAAGGTGTTGTCCGGTCAATATTTGTGATGCGCATAAAGGCACAGGTTCGAATCCCACCACGGCTATGTACCAATGAGAAGAGAAAGGCTAATAAACTTGGGATTCTTCTTTTAGGCAATGGGAATATTTGAATCTTAATTCCATAATTAAGCTTTACAGCTGAACGTTGCCTTCCAGTCTTTTCGAGATTGTTAGCTATGTCTATCCTGTAAGGGGTAAAGACGAGCAAATGTATGTGTAGAAAAACATTAAACAACATATTAAAGATAAACATTTTTTTTTAATCATGAAATGAGCGAGTGTCCAAACCCGTGACAAGTGGTTTAGAGTCAGGAACACTAAAATTTGCACTAAACATTTTGACATTGCATATTTTGGTAACACCACGGCACGGGTTTCATTCACATCTATGTATTACTATAACAGAATACTTATGTGGTTGGTTCTGTAGCGTGTTTGTAGTCGTGTTTCGCCAGGCTAGTTGTGATGCCTGGGGAACCGCGGCACCGATGATGTTGGGTCGGAGATTGTATTTATGCTCTAATCCGTGAAATATTTGTAATCGCGATTTAGATTCTTCGCTGCTATTGGTTGAACGCGTCAATTTCTTTGTGATGATTGACAGTTGTTGTGTGATTGGATGTTGTGACGTGTGGCGTAGAGATGTCACCATAGTACTATTAAAAATTTTGTGGTTCAGAAAGATGGCGGATCAAAAATGAAGGATGGTTGTCTATTTCAGGCGGCCGTCAGACTCGCCATTAACGAGACTTTATTGATTGATTTATAATTTCCTGACAGCTAGCTCAGGTTAAGCCAACTATTAAAAACCCACGTGAGATTATAATTGGAAGATTTAAAAAAAAGCCATTCACAATTTGTGCCGTAAATTATAAAAGTAAAGAGTGAATAATGTATTTTCAGTCATCTTTTTTTGCATCAATAAAATATTCAAACACAATACTGTACTTATACTAAATTGTTTGTTATAATGTATGTATCTGGTTCGTATAAAAAGTTGCCCCATTTTTGCTATATTTGCGATCTGAATCATGAAAGTTATTTTTCATCTCTCCTGCAGTTATTATTGAAACAAAAGTTTTATCGGTTCTGTCAAATGTATGTACACGCCGCCCGCATTATTATAAAATCTTTTTTTCACCAGATAAAAAAGGCAAGGTTAATCTGAAATTGTTGTGTACAAAAGTTTCGTAAGATATTTTGCGACAAAGTTGACAAACTTACATTCAAACTCCATTTAAGCTCGACTCATGTACTTTACTACGTCTTAAAAGTTCTCGTATGTATCTTACTTCGAACAATAAACAGCAGACGCTTATACGAGTATGCTAGGCATCATATTATAACATTACGATAGCAATATCAGGCGAATAGCTAATTATTAAAATTATACAACTTTATTATTGTTGGCTCTGTCTACCCCGCAGATCATCTGCGGGGTAGACGTGATTATGTTACATGTTATGTATGTATACAACTTAAGCGGAATGTGGTCCGTTAGTTGTTTTTGAGACTCTGTTTGCCCCGTAAGAGATTAAGATATGATGTATGTATGACTTTAGCTATTGCTATCCCAAATTGAGATATTGCTATCGCGCGATCGCTTGCTCCCTTTAGATATTTGTACAAGCAAGATGTTGGGCGATTAACTTAAGACAGGATGTTAGATGAGGCAATTTTTTGTAGTGGGAGTTTGAGGACTTAGGAGTGAGCAGGATAAGGTCTGAGGTGGATCACGTAAACTCAAAAACCGCCTTTTTATTCTGGCCTTGAAAATCCCTAAGTTGTTGATAAATCGGGTAGCTGAACTGTCGGGTAATAATATTTTGTTTAAGTAATTAAGTGAATGAACTTACTGTACTTTTTCTTTTGATCCAGTCACATGAGTGTAAATTTAGTGAAAATAATAAAAAGAAATAAATATTTAAGTAATGTATAAAGACGTTCAAGAAAAAACTGATTGACTGACTGACATATTTACCTACACTGCCGGGTCTAAATATTATAAATTTTGCATAAGATTTACTATTTATGGGAAACATTTGACAACTATATCATCTAGATTCAAACTACTTACCCAGTTCACTTTTATAGTAACCGTGTAGAGTATATCGTAAAACGATCGTAAAATGAGTCAGATAAAGTACCTACCTAGTTACTCTCAAAATAATCGTTCCAATTCTATTGAAAACGTGGAAATATACCTATAGAAATTTTGCTAGGACCTTCGCTATTTTTTTTCCTATCCCACTTCTGAAGTTAATTTGTTTTATTTGTCTACTTATTTTATTATTCATGTAGTACACATTTATAATTGTTCAATAAAAATTAAACCAAAGCCGCGAGGTAACTTTTTCTAATTATTGTTAAACCGTTAGGTTATTAATAAGATGTTGTTTGGAAATTTAAAATATCTTAAATCAATATTTGTTTAAAGAATTTGAAAAAGTATAAGACAAGATTCTGATTATTTTTAATGACTGGGAAAAAATTAAAAACAAAATTATACCAGTTTACCCCCTTAAAAACACTAGTTTGCTCTATAGACAACATGTTTTTTTTTATAGGTAAAACAAAGAGTAATGTGATGGCTCTACTAATACCTATACAAGCTCATAAATGGGAGTGCGCATACCGTGCACCCAGGTCATAACTTGCGGCCGTAGAGCATGTCTACAAGCCGACCTGCATTCGTAAATAAAACTTTTTATCGACGTTATTCTTAGACTGACGATAATCTGATGTAAACTCCACTTTTAGAGTTGATAGATGCTAAGGTGCATAAGGTTTTGTGCTAAAGTATTTTGAAATTTTGATTGGTTCCATCGTTTATTTTTGTTCTGTGATTTGTATTTTTGAGAATTTTTTTTTATAAAATTACAAAATATACCTAATATATGAGATGCATCCTGATTTACAGGGATATCCTGTAAATCAGGATCTTGGTCAAAGGCACACCACGGGCTTCGCGCCAGAGGGGTTAGGATTTTACAGAGCATATAAACATTTGATTTTGTATTGACTACAACACCAAAAAAAAAAATATTTAATTTTTTTAAAACCATATCGAAAACATCACAAAGGTCATTCTGTTTTAAGCATCACGAACATCTATCTATTTTCCATATTTCAATGCTCGTACACTCAATGCCGTATAAAGACTCTATATTGCTTCCTTTTCATCATTTTCCTTTGATACCGTTCCTATGTTGATTGATTTCACCATTTTTACATGTCGAGCCATTTTTCTGCTGCCCTTGAGCAAACCATGAAACGGTTCACAAATCGCTAACTCAATCCTGTTTTTCCTTCACGAAATTGAGTCTTGGGAGATTGTGATAGGGTTCGTTTCAGCGTGATAGGGATCTTTAAATTATTTAGTGTTCACATGTCACCTTCAGCCGATCGCTTATAGGACCATGAAAAATGTATAAAACCTCGACATTGGGCTTGGTTTAGCAACGGTAACTTGATGGAGGTGTTCCGGTCCAAAAAATGCTAATTCATTAATTTGATTCTTTAGTTCTGTTTTGTTGTTACAATTTGTGTCGAATAAAAGATAAATGACGAGGCGAAAAACTTTCTTCATCTTTATACCTTGCGGTGTAGGCAAAGCCAGAATAGATCAGAGTCTGAGGCTACATTTAATTTTATGGAATAGAAACTGTGATAGTGATAGGTTGCTCGGCCATAAATTAATATAATAATTTTAAGTGTATAATATTTGAGATTGGATAGATTAAGTCTTTTTCTGTAGGTATCGTATGAGGCAACTAAAAATGCTATTATTCGAACGCAATAAGTCAGGCTTACCTGTGTGCTCGAATAATAAATCGCATAATTGAAAATTATTGAAACTAAAAGTAAATGCCTCATTTACAACTAAATAAACCGTAGCCTTTTAATATAATGATGAAAAAATTATCATGTAAAAAGACTAAGAATTTCTGCCTTAAGTAAAATTTAAAACAAACAAAAGAGTAAGTCATGTTTGTAATCTACAAAAAGAATCAAATGGTTGGAGGGGCCGTAAATCTTTTTTGAGGTATTTTCGATTGTCTAAATCACAAAGTGATCTTGTTCCAATGTCTGAAAAATTAAAGCTTTGTTAAAAAATTATTTGATTGGTCTGATCTAATGTAATATTTAAATTTAAAATTTGAAAAAAAAAAAAAAGTATTCAATTGATTTTATTTTGTTGAGCGTCTTTGTTATGTATCACGCATAAGTTATAAAAAACATGTAAAAAACCGATAAAATTATAGTATGTTTAAAATAAATGACAGCAGACTTCTACATGTTGAAAATACTTCGTGATAACGCAATTTTTTTTTTCTGTAGCCATATTGGAATTGAAGTTCAAAATTAATGGGTAAAGTTTGAACACATCTCTGCGACATATTAAGCTATGACCTACTTTTTAGTGTAATGCTGTATATCAATTGCATGGGCTGTAAATTAACATACATTTACCCATCCAAATATTTGTGGCTTTCAATTACTTTGTGAATTTGTGAATAAAAGCTCTGTATGGCCGGTAAGGTAAATATATGTGATATGTGTAATTTGCAAAGAAGGCAAAAATTTCTCTCAACCTTTCAATATAATGATGCTAAAATATGCATATGCACGAACGCTATTTGGTTCTCTTAGCACCAAGACCCTAGAATAGAATATAATCTTTATTTGTTTTTGATTGAGTGCCGTGTGGTTCCCGGCACCAATACAAAAAGAATAGGACCACTCCATCTCTTTCTCATGGATGTCATAAAAGACGACTAAGGGATAGGCTTACAAACTTGGGATTCTTAGTTAGGCGATGGGCTAGCAACCTGTCACTATTTGAATTTCAATTCCATCATTAAGCCAAATAGCTGAACGTGGCCATTTAGTCTTTTCAAGCCTGTTGGCTCTGTCTACCCCGCAAGGGATATAGACGTGACCATATGTATGTATGTATGTTTGTTTTTGAAACATATATACATACAACATATAGTCACATCTTTATCCCTTGCGGGGTAGACAGATTCTAACAGTCTTGAAAAAACTGATAGGCAAGGTCAACATTACCCGAAACCAACGAGCTTGCGTGAAGATAATTATGAATGTGGATGAAGTGAAACAAGTATGCAGTGATCGTGGCAAAAAAGATGTAGTCTCTGTCTACCCCTCTGGGAGGGAGGCTTGATTTTATGTATATATGTGTGGATGTTCGTTTGTTAATCTTTCACGTAAAATCTACTGGCCGGATTTAAGTAATTTTATCCCAAAAATTCCCACGGGAGAGAAATCCCGGGTCGTAGCTAGTTGAATATAATATCTAGAATGTGAAGCTTAAGGCTAGACAGTTGTTTTGAGTGTCATTCAACTCTTTACAAAATGGAATTTTAAACTATAAAACCCTTTTACACGTCCTTTTACTAATGTGACCACTTTTTGTGGCAATGCGGGACGCTTCCAAAGTTTTGCATAGAAATATAAATACTTGGAAGATCCAAAAGAGTTCAATATTCTTGTGTTAATTTAAGGCAATAGGTAAGTATACTATTTATTACTATGGTAAATACTTACTAGTAATAAAAAAAATTACTTTCTATGAGATATAAAAAAGGATCGCTTTTCCTCGCCAACGGGGCGGACAACATGAAAGCTGTATGTCCTGACAAAAAAGAACGTATCGTCACATTATCTTTTACATTGTTTTTTTTTCTAACTCACGTATACAGACTCCAGAACTTTTTAATTTAGTGTACAGAACCTTGTGTTGGACGAATGCTTTACACTGCTGAAAAATAATTTGGAATGCTTTGTTGGAGAATTTGTTCGTTGTCCTTGTATATAAGTATTTATTTTCCTTGTCGAGTTAAAATTTTCATACTTTTTCGTTACCTAAGGAAAATATTATTATCCTTTTGATTTTCTAGTGTTTAATTACTATTTATTACTAAATTATTTTTTACACCCCAAAGAAATAGTTTGCAGAATAGCGTTATATTTACAAAAATAATTTAACATTTTTATTAAAATAATTTCAACAAACAAATAAAGTAGCACTTTCCAAAATAATAACTCAGATGAGAAACTTAATAAAATGCCTAGCAATTTCCTAATTGACATTGCTATGAAATACACCTCGTAACCTTTGTATGTCACTTTCAGAAATAAAGTTATTTATGATTGATCGATAATCCCCTAAAATGAGTGCTAATAGTAAATGGAATTTAATATCCTTCCATATGTCAATTTTATGTCTAATATTATTTATGTGGGTTACGTGTTTATAGCTCGCGGATAGCTTATAAAGGCCTGTTTAATAGCATGCTAGCTGTACCTTCGCCGTACGACTTTGCCTGTGTTAAATTATTTTTAACTTTTTTAAGCAGAATTACGAGCCTCCATCCAGGTAGGAGGATCCATGGGAGGATTGAAAAAGATTTCCTTAATTATTCTCATTAAACATTAAGAAGGGTTAGGCTTAAGAATGACCTTAAAGGGTTTGTATCCATGACCGTCAAAAATAAAATAATTTGAAATGAACTTAAAATTAAAAAAGAAAAATACTAGTTACCTCACGTTGTTTTATCTTACTATAAAAACGAACGTTTAAAATTAAAAGTTAGAAAAAAATAGAAACATGGGTGCAGTGAGATTGAAACCCGGGACTTTTTGCTTACAAAATTAAATCCTTAACCACTACGATTATGTAGCAGCTATAATGATAATTAAATTATCTGTCTTCTGATAAAACCACGGGCTAAGAAATTTGTCTATGGAACGGGACTTGGCGGGAAACCAAACGTCACTGTTTTATTTTTAATTTGTTTATTTTTTATACGGTGTCAACGTAAAATGTCTAGTGGGTTTACTAGACAACTTTACTGTCGAACCAACAATAAGGCAATAAACAATGTATTCATACCTGAAATAGTAACATAGCCTGAATTGTCCGTTAGACACACGGATCGATTTCAATCAAGGACGAACTATTTCCAATTTTTACCGTTTGTATACCAACGGAGGAATGGTTAGACGTTCAGCGGCTAAACCTTTTTGTTAACTTTGAAACAAGATCGATTTAAACTATTAGTGTATTTCTCACAACCAAGCTCAATCAGATGATATCTTAATCTAAAATTTATCTGTTTATTACATTTTATAAATACCCACCATAATATCCATGAGCAACCAAATATAAAATGTACAGTTACACCACAGAAATCTGTAACTATATTATCGGGAAACACTGATACCCATTTGTTATTCATATTATAAAATAAATAGGATAGGACTACTCCCATCTCTTTCCCATAGATGTTGTAAAAGGCGACTAGGGGATAGGCTAACATAGGGATTGAAAAACTTGGGATTTTTCTTTTATGCAATTGGCTAACAGCCTGTCACTATATATATCTTAATTATATCTATTATTAAGCCATACAGCTGAACGTGGTCTTTCAGTATTTTAAGACTATTGGCTCTGTCTACCCCGTAAAAATACCATTCGACACCTATTTTAACCAATGTCGTTTCGTTGCCTCATTGCATCTACGTTAAAAGCTAGTTGATACTATTTAATTTTATGGTCTAGGTGAGAGATATTCACTAATGGATAATACTTTTGAAAAATGTATAATTCATAGAGCAAAAACGAAATGGGTGTAGAATTTCGTGAAGTTTCCATGGTTATTGAGTGCTGCACTCTGCCGAGATCCGGTTTCAGTATTAAGTAAGGAAGATATGAAAAGTTATTTAGATGACTTTGTGTTAGTTACCCTTTGGAATAATATGTGATTTAAATTAATCACGGTAATCGGAATTAACCGATAAATATAAAGTAAAAAGAAATTAAATAGAGGAACGATATGGCCAGCGTAATAATAGTTTTATTATTTGGCAAATTTTGTAACTCAAATAACTACATTCATCTTTATATTTAGGGCTAGCAACCTGTCACTATTTGAATCTAATTCCATCAATTCATCATCATTCAAGGCTGTTGGCTCTGTCTATCCCACAAGGGATATAAACGTGATAATATGTATGTATGTATATTTATTTTTTTACTTATAACAATCAATGATATTTAACTAAGTATTGCTTTTTTTGGGTGAGGAAGTTGACATATAAGTAATTATGTAAATGTGAAGTATAGAGGAGCACTCGTACTATATTTTCCGAAATACCCAGGGGTACGTCATGTATGGCGCAGTGGTAGTGCGCTTTTCTGTGACACAGTAGGTTCCAGGTTCGAATCCTGGTGAGGATATAATGATGAGGAACGAATTATTTCTAATTGACCTGGGTCTTGGATGTTTATGTATATGTTAACGGAAATGTATGTAATCCGTCATTGTATACAATTCCTAGGAAATGTATGTAATTCCTAAAATAGCCCGGAAATGTGTGAAACAAATTATATTAGACAAATTTCCTAGGAAATCTATACATTTACTAAATAGCAGTCGGAAATGTAAAACCCATGGTGGGACGTGGGGATAGCGGGGCGAGGGGCATCATTTAGAATGTTAACAAACGCTAAGAACACCGCTTATATCGAAGATGAACGTTACAAAGAGTTAAAAGAAGTTTCCGCGGCAAAAACAACAGCTAGAAATAGGGCAGCATAAAAAAGGGCATCGTTGTAAAGCCTATTATATCGTCAAGAGTTTAACTCTAAGCAATTATTAGTTCTTAAAAAAAAACCTAACCTAACCTAAAAATATAGTTCTCATTTTAACAAGGTGTTTTATTACAGAAAGCCTTCTTTTTATACATTTCCTAATACGATATAGGAATTATATACAATTTCTAGGAAATGTATACATCTCCTAGGATATGTATGTATTAAATAATTTTTTAAACAATATTTTATGCATTTCCTAGGAGTTGTATGCATTTCCTAGATTCTATACATTTCCGTTAAATATACATATATATATATATATATGTATTCATTCATTTTTTTTTCAAGTTCAAATATCCGCTTTATGATAAATAATGTCAGGCGAAAAAAGATTTTTCAAGCTTGTGAAGAGTGAGTACCCTAACAACTATAGTTAGTGCCTTGACATTTGTGATAATAGTGTTTGTCAATGGCGTGCGTACCGTGTTAATGGCGTAACTGAATAAACTATGGATTCGACTTCGTACAACCTCCTGATTGTTAAATAAATAATATAGACAAGTGCGTGTTGGAACAAGGTTTGAAAAGGTAAGAAATTTTGTTTTAGGTAAGAGTAAATAAAGTATATTAGGAATTATAGGAATAATATAAGATTTTTGTGGTAACCCTGGCTAAAACACGTCAATTTTCGACTATTAGATTATGGTTATAACTACGTTATATTTATTAAAATTATCTCACGACTATGAATTCTCACATTCTCACGAATAACCTATTTCATTTCCCGTTCCATTCAGTACCGAGATTATTGGATAATACTCAAGGATACATACATACATATAATCACGTCTATATCCCTTGCGAGGTAGACAGAGCCAACTGTCTTGAAAAGACTGGTATGCCACGTTCAGCTGTTTGGTTTGATAATAGAATTGAAATTCGAAAAGTGACAGGTTGCTAGCCCATCGCCTAAAAAAAGAATCTCAACTTTGTAAGCCTATCTCTTAGTCGCCTTTTACGACATCTAGGGGGAAGAGATGGAGTGGTCCTATTCTTTATCTCAAGGATCATGATACCTTATTTCTGTCTTTAATTGCATATATGTTTTTCTTGAAAAGAAAATGTATGTACGAGTATTTGGTCATTGAATCTAGAACGCCAACGCGATAGGAGGACACGCTGTCTGTTACTGTTGAACTAACAGCTCCTCACTGACTCACTGAGCAGTTCTAACTACTACAATAGTAACTGGTTTAATAATCGACGCCGAAATTATCCTAACGATCTTATAAGTAAAATATATTTCAGGTGAAAATATGTAAAAAATAATATAATTTCCACACTCCGATAGATCGATTTTTTTTGCTTCTGCGTGCACCTTTATTTCAAACAACGAAATCGTGAAAACTGTTTTCGTAAACGCGGGCACACAAGTATATTAAAACAAATATTGCTCGTTTAAGACTTCAGGATAGGACTTGTTAAAATAAGTACGAATGTTACGAACGAGTATACTAAAAAGGTCGACAAAGGTTAGTGCTTAATAATTAGAGAGAGTGCATCGCAAATAGTCCATTAAGGTTGTCTGACAAATAGCTCTTAAGATTCATTTAATTAGGCACTGCTGTGGCTAGGGTGTGTTGTTTTGGTCATTTCTCAATCATTCATTATCGGTAATGTAAAACATACTTTATTTCACGTCTGTATCCCTTACAGGGTAGGCAGAGCTAAAAGTCTCGAATTGACATGTTGCTAGCTCATCGCCCACAAGAGGAATCCCAAGTTCAATAGCCTATCCCTAAGTCGCCTTTTAAGACATGCTTGAAAAAAATGGGACGTTTTCTATTTTAAAGTGCTGGCACTACACGGCACTTCCATTCATAACAAAAAAAAACTATGAGTTTTAATAAAAACGTCTTGAAATGGGATAGCTCCATAAAGTTATTCAGAACGAAATGTAAGAAAATTGGAATCAAATTTGCAGAATAGACGTGTGTTGTTTTCTATTGCCGTGATTTCATTCACGGCGGTTGATCCGAGCGGATTTGAGGCATTGTTTTTGTGACAGCCCAATCGAAGAAGGGTTATGCACTAACTGTGTACCGCGGCTTCTGTTACGACAGGTGAAATCACAGGTTTAACAATCCAATATTCATTTCTCCTCTCACCGGTCTACTGGAAGAGATTTCTATTAATATTAGTAGCACCTTTGTACTAAATTTTTCGTGATAATACCTGTAAGTATGAGCTTATTTGTGTGCATAATTAAATATTCAAAATTATCGAATGATTACATATACATATTTCTTATTTAGTTTATGTATAGATATGACACTCTTTATAAGTATTTCGAAATATCCATTGAGAGTTTTCTAAAGCTGTGGTTGAAAAGGTACAGACATATTGTCACGACCATATCCCTTGCGGGATAGACAGAGCCAACAGTCTTGATAAGACTGAAAGGACGAAGCTTTATGATAGAATTGAGATTCAAATAGTGACAGGTTGCTAGCCTATCGCTTACAAGAGGAATTCCAAGTTTATAAGCCTATCCCTTAGTCGCATTTAACGACATCCATGGGAAAAGTATGGCGTCGTTTTATTCAAAAGTCCCGGAAACCACGCGGTACGAAAAAGGCATAAATGGTATAAATTGATAAACGCGAAATAAGTACAGTTTAGGAACGATATTAAAAATATGTAGTTTACGTTATGAAAACAAAATAGATATTTATTAATTTACAAAAGACATTATAGTGTCCACTAATGGGTTGGCCTCTAACTGAGAAATCACCTTGACCTAAGTTCTCAGGATTAATTAAATCGCCTGGACTTGGCACTATGATTAACAGCCTGATACCTATTAGAATGTGTTGCGTCCTCAAATTTCATACCTCACCTCACATTGTTGGGATATTATGTTTAATAATCACAAGTTTTAGCCCGCAACTTCGTCCGCCTTATGTACAAGTATCTATTTAGTTTAATTAATTATGTTATTCCAATATCTAAGCGGAATCAGTGCAAGAAAATCCGTTCAGAAGTTTTTGCGTGTAAGAAAAACAAACACACACATTCACCCATTATTACAAATTTTCGCATTTACAATATAAGTAGGACTAGCTTTTGTCCAAGTGCTTCACTTCTGCGGGAATTTGGTAAAGCTGTAGTAAATACATATACCTATGTTGTAATTCATTATCGATTCCTTGATTAATTCATTCTATAAGCGAGACCTTGCATTCTAATTTTAAAATAAATCTACATATTTCTATTTTTTATTACCAGGATAAAAGTGTGATGATACCTTCCTCCTGGCGTTCCTATTTCCTAACTTCTCTATAGAGAAGTTCGAAGTGAGCTCAGACCATGATCTTGGATTTGATACCTTGTATTCTATTTTTAAAATAAATCTTTTTCTATTTTTTATTACCAAGATAGTTAAAAGCGTGATGTTTGATGATACCTTCCTTCTGGCGTCCCTATTTCCTCCCTATTGCGTCCCTAGTTCGAAGTGAGCTTTAGACCATGATCTTGGATTTGGTATTTCAGATTTTAACATGAAGCGACTCCCGCCTAACCTCCGCAACATTTGCTAGGCAACTTAGCGCACATTAAAAAAAAATGATTTTTTATAATGTAAAAATATTTTCCCACGTCGAAGTCGGAAACTCAGGCAACAAATTCAGGTCAATTAAGACAGGTAAGAGAATACCAGTATTAAATTGTTCAATAATATAGAAAATTTTTCAATTTTCCTACGGCTGTTTTCCAGAGGGATTAAAACATCGATAAATACGAAACGGCACCTCAGCCGCTCGTAAACCATTGATGAAGCATTTTAATCACAGGTCTCATGGCGAGTGACTCGGCAAAACTGGAGTTATGCCAGACCAGTCAAATTTTCACTAAACGTGTTTAGAATATTTCATTTGCTTTTGAGGTTTCCTTAGTCAAAACCAAAACACGGAATCCTTATAGTTTTGTCATGTAAAATTTGTTAGTATGGTACAGCTATTTCTATAAAATTGCGGAGTATGTCAGTACTATTGAAAATTCTCGCTTCATTTTCCACAAATTTAATTCATACGTATGTATATTTTTATTAGAGAATTGTTTAGTTATTTAATACCAACATTTCTAATCGAAAAAGTAAACTAAGTATATTATACCAAATAACCAACAAAGAAATGATGTCTGGGAATAAAGTAAATGACTACAATGAATCTGGATCGTTCAATTAATCAGGACTAAAAGAATCTTGACCTCTGAAACTTGTACGAGAAAGTAAACTTACATGAAACTCTAATATGTTTGTATACGAAGTTTGAGTAGTGTAGCGATAGTTCAATATTAATTTTGTGATAAGTTTTCTTTTTCAGTAACTTTGTTATTTTTCAGTGTTTACCTTTTCGTCTTTTGTTTGTAGAAGTAAGTTATTGAAAATATAACGTCATTAGTGCTGGTTAAATAGAGATACGTGTATATTTATTTAATAAACATATGTAGTGAGTAACTTGTAAGTTTGTTGCAGCATTTGCGCTGCAAGCGAAATATATATTATTGGTCTTTTATGAAGTTTTGCTGAAGTAGGCAACTTACAATACCTTATTAAGATTTAACAATATAACATATATTAATGCTAAATTTATTTAATGTTCTTTTTTTAAATGTTCCATTTGACGTTTTTTTCAAAGCTTTTATAAGCGACGTTGTATTAAAACTTACCTTCCACGTAATTTGCCCGTAAATTTAAGTTTGGTTAAAGTACTTAAGTACATTTTTTTTTACTATTGGCTGCCAGATACCATGTGTCCTTGTTTGTTCATGACATAGTAGGCAATTAGTCTTTAATGTTATGCACTACACGGCCTAATTAGTAATGTAGGGCATATGCCGGTTCCCGCCACCAATATAAAAGAATAAGACCACCCCATCTCTTTCTCATGGATGTCGTAATAGGTGTCTGAGGGATAGGCTTATAAACTTGGGATTCTTCTTATAGGCGATGGGCTAGCAACTTGTCACTATTTGAATCTCAATTCCATCATTAAGCTTAACAGCTTAACGTGGCTGGTCAGTCTTTCAAGACTGCTGGCTCTGTCTACCCTGCAAGGGATATATATATACGTGATAATATGAATGAATGATTTGATATGGAACGTCGTTTTTCAATCTGCACAAATAATTCTATTTTCCAGGCAAATAAAGCGTTGACTAAAGCCCAAACCCAATAATGTTTGAACAGCTGAATTCATTACCATTTAGTACTTTTGTTTCGAACAAAAAGGGCTCGGAGAAGTCAACCAGTCCACGAAATTTTCAATGTCGACTTTTTCTTTCATTTTATGTTTCGTCAATTTATAACAAGAAAAGTCTTTACTATGCATTACTAGACTCATTTCAAAATACTTGTGCCTACAGAAATCCTTAAACCAAAAGCGGCTTATGGGTATTTGCACACTCTCATTGTACGACTTAATTAGCTTTTGTTTCAATATTGAATAAATAAGTAGGTAAAGTAAAGAATAATAAACTCCATTTTGTTTTATAATAGCTATTGTTAAAATTAAAAAAAAAATATGTATAAAAGAAAAACTATTTTATTTTACGTTCATTTCTTGAGGTATAAAAATCGAATTTAGTAAATGTGCAATCAAGATTTTCAGGTCACGTAGATAAACTGGGTGACCTTGTCTTCTGTACCTAATCAATCTCAAATAAATTTATTCTCCTCAACTGTTTTAACGAGAAAATGCATTATAAAAACAACTTTTCATTATATTTTTCGCATCATCTAAATAGCAAGATGTATCGACGGGCAGCTGCGATCAAATGTGATGTAAATAGATTTTTGATAGCTTTTTCACGCACTATACTACGTTATTTGTCGTTTGTCGTCGCTAGGTCACTGTTATACGCGCATATTGGCCAGCGTAATATAAAAATGGGTTTATTAGAAAATTTAGAAACTCTGGCAGGTAAGGAAATTACGTTTTCTGTACTAGTTTTTTTTTATAATATGCATCTTGTATAAGATCCATGAGCTTCATTTAATTATCCTAAATTATTGAACGAGTAATTTTTCCTTTTAAATAATTTTCCCGTATAAGGCGGTTGTTACCATAACTGTAGCTTTTCTGATGTTTGAAAAAGATTACAAAATACATCGAGTTGCGCTCGGTCTCCCAGGTACTAATAATGATTTACAATCGCCGAATTGAATGTTTTGTAATGAAAACATTATGACACAAATTTTGTTTATCTTAAATTCGACTTAGATGCTTATTTCTTCCAACTAGCTGCAAGTCGAGATGAGCTGAAAGTTTCGTAAAAAACTTCTATCCAATACTTCTATACTTTCGTGAAGTTTCACGAGAACTTCGGTCTTCTTACTACTGGCTTTAGTCCCGGTTGCATCCTCACCTCTCTGGAGAAGAGCCAGGGGTATGCCTTTGACCATGGATCTTAGATTGGGTGAGTCAGGTTTTTACACGAGACGACTCCCGTTTGACCCCCGCAACCGCAACCCGCAACGTATTGGATTCATGGTTACACATCCAGTTGCCTCAAGGTGCAGGTTTCCTCACGATGTTTTTCCTAACAGTAAGAGCATCGGTTAGTATTCAAACTAATGTGCATAACTTTGAAAATAGTTATTGGTACATGGCCGTGGTGGGATTTGAACCTGTGCCTTACTGCGCATCACGCATTTTAACCAAGCACCTTACCGATTCGACCATCGACGCTCTCACGTTCACGAGAACTTCTGTGTTCCGTAAGAAAGATTATTCTCTGTTACTCAGATTTTAAACTCTTGAGAAGACCAATAAAGAGCATGTAAGTTACATTGTGTGAAATAAAATAAATACTTGCTGTGAAATGTACTAACTCTTCATAAAGTTGACTGATTGGAAAAAAAAACAAAATTTTCATCAAACAAAAGGACACATCATTTTGAATCCATTTTCAACTACTGATTAAAAATGTATGAAGCAATATGAAACTGAAATCGAATGAATTGACTGTTATTCGAATTCAGAATTATTGCGAAGCATTTAATAGAATTTCAAACATACGTATGAAGGATTGTTTATATGGCAGTATATGGTAGATACATTCTGTGAATCACGATTGAAACTAGAACACGCGCGCGGCTCCGCCCGCATTAAACGAAAAATCCCAATGATTCTCGTTTTCGTGGAATTTTAGGAAATCTTCTCGTAGTTCACCCCAGGACGACATATGAAAATCCCATACCAAATTTTAGTCTAATACCGATTCAGCGGATTAGGTGTGAAAGCCGAAGAGACGTGATTTTCATACAAACTTACACCCCCTATTTTAGTATTTTAGTGCTGGATTTTTAAAAAACAAAAGTATCCAATTATTTTATGATGTGGGTTTATAACTATATGCATACCAAATGTTATTCAAATCGGTCCAACGGTTCAGCTGTAAACGCGGAACAGACAGAGACTTTCGAATTCAGATTTTAATAAGGATAATTCCTGGTAGCATGGGGAAATTTGATATTCCGCGAGACTTTCAATTGAGTGAGCCTAAAGGTTACATATATCATACTAACATGAAGTACAATTGTGTGTCTTTAAGATCGCGCCGCGTTTTCGCTCGTAAACGTCTTTTATCGCAAATTCCAGGGGAACAACACATTTTCCATTGGTTATTATATAAGTATATATGATCTTCTCAGTACTACAAATCATGTGTATGTCTTCTTAGTAGATAAAGCGTGATGAAAAGACAAACAAATAAACTTTATAATTTTTAATAATTACTAGTTTTCGCCCGGGGCTCAGCCTGATAAATTTACCCTGTTACTACTCCGCACAAAATGAATAATTTCAGGGAGATTGGTTTAGTAGTTTGCTGTGCCGTGTGGTTCCAGAAAAAAATAATAGGACCACCTCTTTTCCATGGATGTCGTAAAAGGCAACTAAAGGATATGCTTATAAACTTGCAATTCTTCTTTTAGGCGACGGTCATATCACTATATGAATCTCAATTCTATCATTAAGCGTACGTTGAACTCTATCTAGCCCGCAAGGGTATTATATATATATATATATGTATGGTATGCAGTTTTGACGTAAAAGACGAACAAACAAACCCACTTTCACGTTTATAAGTATGAATGAATGGATATGGGCATACGGTATTTCACCAGAGACAAGCAGATATTAAAACACCAAGTTATCCCATACGAACCTTAACCTTTCTGTATGCAAATTGCAATTAATATGAGCACCTGTTGTATGTGTTGATAAGTCTGTACTATCTACATACAAATGCCTTGTACAAACAAACAGACCGGTAATATTTGCATGGCAGTAGTCTCTCGCACACGGGACGGAATAGAAATGAATTTGAATTGCTCAGTTAGTACTAAACGAATCTAAACAATTGATGCACTCGAATGAGCATTTTGTTAAAAGTGTGAAAAGAATGGGTGATACAATAAAACTTAAATGATACATATGTACATACACATGGTCACGTCTATATCCCTTGTGGGGTAGACAGAGCCAACAGTCTTAAAAACACTGATAGGCCACGTTCAGCTCTTTGGCTTAATGATAGAATTGAGACTCAAAGTAAAAACTAATGTTCTCGTGGGATTTACGATAAATTATGGTTGCGTTTATGTTTGAAAAATAAAATTTGATATAAATATCGGGGCCTGGAGACCAATTGTCAACCATTTCTTTCCGTTTTGTCCTGTTCACAGCTTCACATTGTTGTTTCAAGATCATTGGCATGTATACATAATGCAACATATTGCACATAAAGTAACGCCTTTTCCGGAGGGGTAGGAAGTTTCATTATGCTATTTCAAAAGTTTTTCGATGTGTCCTATAAGATTTAAATGGAAAGTAAAAATTGACATTTGACAAACAACAGGTTATTTTTCATCAACTTCTTTTATAAAATAAATAAATCTCTAAAATAAATCTTCTTTTCTAAGCACTTAAACTCTCCATTACAATAAGTTCTAATGAGTAACAACAACAGGCAAACTAACTCTCAACTCGCAATAAATTAATTAAAATGAGGGTAGTTCTCACTCCATGCGTTAAGACATTTTTAATGTACATTATGGTGAACATTAATAGAATTTTATTTGTGTGGTTAATTACATAACTTTACACTGTTACTATTTAAAACATTCGTCTTACAAATAATCTTTTGAATGAATATGCCAATCAATTATTTTGATATTATTGCATTTAAATGGATATATTTGAAAAATAAGGCCTCAAGCAGACAAGCATGTGGGTGGCATGTAAAAAAGGCCAATATCTCTTATTGAATCTCAGATCTGTCTAACTGCCCAATAACCGTCGGCACTCCCTTTACGACAGAACTAATAAAATGCCTTAAAGACACTCGCAATGTAAATTCCATCTCTTTATGCGCTATGCGTAATTTCCATATTCAGCCGGGAAATAGCTATAAATGCTGATTAAAGCTTTCTTTTAGATTGTTCCTCTGAAACTACAGTAATTTTTGTGGATCTTTATTAAGTCTTCCGGATTAAAAGGGCTAAACTGAAAAAGGTTTTTAAATGCTTAGTATTACGATGTATATGTATAATTCCTGGATCATGAGATATTTGACATACTATGTATGAACTTCAAATAATTCATTTTTGGAATGTTTGAAAAATTATGTTTATCATGAGCTTTATCCAAAACTACGGTTCGTATAAATTTCGGGAAATCCTCTATTGTAATACACCTCTACCATATAAGCAACTCATATGACAAATGTTTTTAATCTCTAGACTATCTGACCTCCGCAACCTTTGCAACTAAACTCGTAGGTAATCGATCATTGTTACACATCCAGTTGCCTGATGTGCAGGTTTCCTCACGATGTTTTCTCTCGCCTTACGGTGTCGACTGCTAGTCAAGTAGACTCGTAAGAGCATCGACTAGCACTCACATAAACGTTCATATCTCAGAAAAGTCTTTGGTACCTACATAGTTGAGATAGGATTTGTATCTGTTTGTGCCGCTACGCATTACTTGCGCATTTTAGCCGGCATCTTAACCGTTCGACCACCGATGCTTTGCAACTCAAAAAAACTATATTCACATAAAATGTATACTTTATTTTATTCACATAAAGCGTAACAGACAGATAGGAAGCATTTCATCATTATCATTATTTATTCGTCATAAATACTAATCAATATTATAAATTAATACGGAGTTAAGTTTGTATAGGTATTAAATTTATGCCTATATCTTCTTGATACACCCATTTAATTACCAATAGGAAGATAAGAAAAATTCTGGCAACACCAAACAACAGTACTTTTACTCACACCTTAAGAAAATACTGAAATGGTTAAAACAAAAACGTTTACCTACAAATGAAAGCGGCTAACGTTATATTAGTATTTTTTTAGTCTACATCGCATTGAAAACTCTTGCTTAGAATACATTGCATTGCTTTCCCAAGCGGCGCAGAATATATAAAATTGTGTACTGGCAATCTAGTTTAAAATGCATTGAACCCGCTAAGGCAGGGCGCCAAAGAGGTTTGCAGTCGTGCCAAATTTACAGGCTATATAAGGCATAAAATAGTGATTTGAAAATAGTCAGAACCTTAACTTGATTGTTTGTATTTTACAGTTTATACCAAAATCGTGAAAAAACTTTTATATGTCATGAAAAACTTTTTAAGACAACAAGTATACTTTTTAGAAGGAGTATGGACTATCTTAAACTACTATTATCCTGTTCCGATGCTCTCTAGAAAATACCCTAAGGCCACGATCTACTAGTGGAAAGATTAGGCGAGTGATGACAAAAACTGTCATCACTCACCAAAAGTTTCATACAACACTTTGTATGAACGCCAAGGTACCGTCACCTTGGCTGTGCCACAGAACATTATAAATAGATCTTAATAGCTATATAAAGTGCCGTGTGGTTCCCGGCACCAATACAAAAAAAGAATAGAACCACTCCATCTCTTTCCCATGGATGTCGTAAAAGGCGACTAAG
Source organism: Amyelois transitella (assembly GCF_032362555.1). Classification (NCBI taxonomy): domain Eukaryota; kingdom Metazoa; phylum Arthropoda; class Insecta; order Lepidoptera; family Pyralidae; genus Amyelois; species Amyelois transitella. Next base: position 2,814,736 of record NC_083516.1, on the reverse strand, counting down.
GGATAGGCTTATAAACTTGGGATTCATTTAGGCGATGGGCTAGCAATCTATTTGAATCTAAATTCTATCATTAAGCCTAACAGCTGAACGCGGCCTGTTAGATAAATCTTTTCTTCACTAAACACGACATGCATTATTACCTATTATGCTTCAACCACATTCAACAATCTTTTCACAAAAGCTCGTCGCTTTAGTTTCTCCTTCTATGTTTCATCTCTATGGTTTGCAAATAACAATTGTAGCTTGTTTCTAGCTGGCTGGCTTTGTCGTACAGCTTTGTGTGTTCGCAGATTCTATTGATCAAGTAGGATTATATCACTGGATGTAGTAATACTGTTTCTATTTTACGTTTTCTGTGACTGTCTGTTAGCTCACCAAATATTCTTAGTAGTAAAAAGTGTCGTTGTGCCGTGTGGTTCGTAGCACTTTGGAAAAGGACAATTCTATTTCTATCCCATGGATTTCGTAAAAAACAACTAAGGGATGAGTTATTAAATTTCTGATTCTCCTTTTAGGCGATGGGCTATTAAAACCTATAATTTGAATCTCAATTCCATCACCATATACGAGTATAGCTGAGCGGGTCTGTGGATTCTGAAAGATTAGTCCCTGTTATGCTGACCACGTCATCCTGAATCCTGCTGGTATCTCCGATATGTTACTCCACCAAGCCCGGGTAGAAGGGGCAAGGGGATGAATATGATTATATGTTTGTTTGTTTTTTGTAATATCTTTATTGCATAGAAATTTACACAGTAACAAGTATTTTCTTGTTAATACATAGTTATACATATGTTGCATACAGTACATACGTAAACGACTAGGGATTATTATTAGTAACTTCTTCGTAGTGGAATTCTTAGATATAAAAAACAGTAAAGAAAAAAACACGAGAACAAAGCTTCTGGCAACAACTAGTTTCACGTATGAGCGCCAAAGACCTTGCAGTATCGTAATATCGTGACCCGAACTATTTTCAAGGGCTCGACTTTTCGATACTCGTTCGGGCATACAACATACATATGAGTATGTACAGTTAGTGACTTAGTTTATATTGTCATATTGATTTATGTTTATCGGAATAATATTTACTTCTAAAAATGTAGGTATACTTAGTGTGTTATAGCGCCGATTGTAAATTCAATCAAGGAAAAGGCTTACTTACTTAGGATTTACTTTTAGGCTATAATTGGCTCGGCATCCGTATCTAATCAGGATAAAAGTAATGTGTCAGAGTATTATGAATTGTTCTGTCTATCCCACAGGAAAAATATGTGATAGTACTGCCCTGCAGCACCTAAAACGCAGTAATAGACATTTTAAGAGTTTTGTGTTTAATACTGAACTTTATAGCGTACGTCATAAGGAGCAATGTGATTTAACAGATTTTTTAATACAAGGATTTTTAAGATAAAAAAATCAATTTTTTAGATTGCAGTAACTCAAAATCGCATTTCAGATTACACTGAAAACTAACTAACATACAGTAAGAGCAGTTACGTTTACGCGGCTCCATGATTTCACCACCTTAAACGCAGTGAATATCGTCTCTGCCTCAAAAAATCTTTGATGTATACCTAAATAAATATTAATGCATGTATATTAAAATGCAGTAATACATTTTTGTATGGTAAGGATTTTTACTGCATTTATAAATATTATATGAATTACTTATTAAAATGCAGCAAAAGAGTTAGATATTAGGACCGTTGATGCCAGAAAACAGATTGGCATTTTGGAAAAGTTTACCTGTGTAAGCTGAGGAAACAGATGAACCAGAGGAAATTGTTTTTGATGAGGATTGTTAAAAAAATGTGTTTTATCCATGATTAGTAAATTAATCTAATCAATCTGAGGAATAATGATTATTAAATTATTATTCACTCTGCAGATTGTGTATCTTTAAAACTCTTTTTTTATGAAAAGTTAATTTTCTGTTAACTAGTTTTTTTTTTTTTAATATTTATGTTTTTGATGTTTCTTTATAAGTTTTGATAATGATGATACTGAGTATAGAATACTCATATCCATATTATTTTTTTTATAGAAGATAAAATTTTTTTGATTTAATTTTTTAATTTAAAAAATGTGCCATTATTAAAAAGATCTCATTTGGTTTTTGCCAAAGCCAAAAGCTGTGTTCCTAATATAGGCTGTAAAGATATATATTAATTTAGTTAAAAATACTTAAATTAGTCCCTTTTGCTCAAATAGTATATATATTTTTTTTATTTTTCACGTTGTACTAACTTGTTTTTATAATAAAGACTTTATATGTACAATTTGTTTCATTTCAATTTAATTTAAGAGCTAAACTCTTGTTGATGATGTATCCGCCACACTTCCATGTCCAAGAGGACAGAAGTAGACTTCTGTATTTCATTACTACACGCATATTCAAGATACAAATTAAAATGCAGTAAAGAAAACGTTTTGCTGCAAATTAGTCTGCAACGCTGCAAACAAATCAAAATATTTGCAGTGCTAGGTTTTTTTGCCGCATTTTAATCTGCATATGTTTACATTTTTGGATGCAGTAATAGCACGTAATAGGCCTTGTTTAAAAAAAACTTTTATATTTTGGAAATAAACAAAATGTTAGATATATTTTTGATGTCAGTTCAATCTTTGATATCAGTTATTCATTGTAGTAAAAACATTTCATCAAATTATATAAAATAATAATATAAAATAAAGCATCAAAAAGTATTTCGCGGTTTTCTCGAAACCGCGTTTTTTCTCTTACTGCGTTTTAGGTGCTGCAGGGCAGAGTAGCTATGTGCTCTTCTTTGTCTATGGCCATTATTTATGTTTATTATATATTGTTTTTATTATGATGCGAAACAGGACAGCGATAGATTTTCGCGCGATAAAAACGGCGTCGTGTGTGCTTATCTGTGGGGGCTGGAATAATTATTATTTTTAAATTAATGTAAAAAGCAAAAAATAAAAAGGAGATAGAAATATATATATCCAACAAATAAATATTGCCACTTATAAATAAATATTTCCACTTCTTCAATGAAAAATTACACAAAGCGTCACACAAAGAAGTAATTATTTGTAGAAGTGCCCTAAACAAACAGGTGTGCGTACGGGGCCATGACCCCATATAATTGAGTATCATGTGGCAATTTTATACCAACCAACACTTTCTGCTGCGTCCATTAAAGCCTTTAGGCCTGCGTCCTTTTAGGCCTACACTTTATATTAATAATAACCTTAGCGCGGAGGTTCGCTTCCATGGGAATTTACAAAATACATACATACATACATATGATCACGTCTATGTCCCTAGCGGGGTCGACAGAGCCATCAGTCTTGAAAAAACTGATAGGCCACGCTCAGCTGTTTGGCTTAGTGATAGAATTGAGATTCAAAAAAAAAAAAAGGCACGGTACAAAGATTTGGCGCCAATAAACTATATTTTACTCTTTTTTTTCTCAATGGAGGCACTGATAAACTTTCCTCATCTTCCTTGCAAGTATTAAAGAAGATCGCCGAAATAGCAATTAACATCCTCAATTATAAGGACGGCGTTGTTTCCGCCTTCCAATTTGAGTGATCCGGAAATTGCTTTATTTCAGGCTTGGACACTCTGGCCAGTTATTTATAAATTGTCTCTTTGGAAAGTAGGCCATCATCCTTCTTCTTGTGTTTATATCCTTATTGCTTCATCACTTGGGAGGAACCAGGGGTATACTTAACACCCACGATCAACACCACAATCCAGGTTTGGGTAAGTCAGATACTTAAAGTGAGCCACTCCTCCTTGGCTACTTGGCTTGGCTCCTTGAGAATCTATCTAAGAGGTATATTTACGAACGTCGACGAGACATATGACTTCTTTATTTATCTTTTTGCTTAACTTCAGAAAGAAAGGGAAGATAATACAACAAAAAACGTCGCTCAACTTACAAGTTAAAATTTAATTAATTAGAATGAATTAGGCATCATAACGCTTTTACAAAGGTATCAAGTCATGATCAATAAATAAAGTTTCACATAGTACAAAAATATATCAAAATTATTGATACAAAACTTTACAATAACTTATTTTATATGTTATTACCTACTTAATCAGTTATCTACAAATACATACATACACAAAAATCATATAACAAGGAAGACAGAGAGCTAGCAACTAAATTAACCGAAGATCACGTTCAGCTGAATGGCTAATCATGGATATATCAAGTAGAAGTAAAAATATATAAAAAAAAATATCTGTATATATATTTGTTATCGACCTCTTTTGCATTTCTTGCACAAAATTCAATGTGACTACGACTATAAAAAAAATACGATATATAAAAAAAAAAACAAGAAAGATCTACGCCAGAACAGCTTCATAAATTTAAGTTACTTAGTACCTGCAATTTATAAACATACTCGTAAAGATCCATTCTATGTGTATGTGAATCAGTCCATAGGTATATAATACATGTTCAGTGATCATTATTCTCCTTTTTCATGTTTCAGCGAAGTTCAGTAAACCATATTTAATTACAATAACCATATTTAAACAAATAATATTTAATTGAATGATAAAAATATCCCACATTTGAGTGACAATGTCACCAAATGGCTAATAAGATTTTACTGTTCCAAAGGCATTAAATTCCTGGTTTATTGGAAAACTTTTGCTCTGCATGGTGAGCTCCGCTGTCAAGAAACGCGGGCCGAGTCATTCGACAGGAAAATTAATTAAACGCCGATATCTGTTTGTAGAATTTTCAATATCGAAGCCTTCCCGATCTGATTTGGACACAAATTTCCGAATATCGCTTTGATATGGACTTCCAATTGATTGACTCCCGAGAATTTTTTCTTTTGTCTCGAATTCCGCGTAATTCTTATTCGTGGTGTACTTAACTGTTAAGCACCTGGATAAAGCACTGAGGTAGGTATGTCTACTTTTTTGGTGTAAGTCTTAAAACACCTATTGTTGAATGGCAATTTCTTCAGTTTTGTAAAAATAATTTAAAGAGTTGTTTTAATAAATCAAACATAGCAGGTAATAGAAGAAATCTTAAGAAAACGTACTATATCCCATATTTCCACGCCCGCGAGAATTATACCTACTTAGCAAATTTCAAGTCTCTAGAACTCCTAGACTAGACCCAGTGGTTAGGATAACTTAGATATAAGTAATAAAATAAGTCTTATATAAAGATATCCGCGAATGCTATAATGTTTTCTATACTGGTTTTGATAGATTTGACATAATTTATAGTAAGAAAGTACTAAACTAATGAGCAGCAGAGCAGCTTTTACCAACTAAAAAAATACATTGAGGAAAGATAATAATAAAACGTCTTTTCCTAGAAATCTACTTAAGTAATTGATATTTCATAATTGTTATTTTAACAAATGAAAAGATTAACTCTAATTGTTCCTTTTTAACCAATCTCTCGACGTTGCTGTATTTATGACAAGGGAATATGCCCTTTTTATAAATACAGAAATGTCTTGTTACCCGAGGAAGCTAATTTCAAAGCTTTTTCTTTAAAGCCAATAAGGCGGCCATTTTGTGTCATCGAAGAAAATTGTAGATAATGGAGCGCCCTCACTTAGTTTAAACTTTATGCTGTCATATTTTTTTATTGCAAAACGTTCTTTTCCTTTGTATTTTATAATGATCATTGGAATATGGAATAACAAAATGGATTTTGAAAGTATAAAAATTAAATCTTCTAAGGTTTATATAGTATTATAACTGTATTAAGTATGTATATATTTGTATGTGTTATACCTATGACTGGCTTTGCATCAAAGTTAAGCTCTAGAAAAAAATTTGTATAAATTAGGAAGCTTAAATTTTACAGATTCCTTTGAAAGTGTAGGGCCCCCATTAAGGGAGGTTTTGCACGTACAATTATATGGGTAATGGAAAAAGAATGTGTTAAATCGGTTAAAAACGAAAATAAGCGTAAAAATTAAATTCCTCGTGGGATGTGTCTTAAACTGAAATCTATGCATTAAATATGGATTTAAATGGTGATAAGCATGATCAAACACTATGCAATTTCGAATTTGGTTTCAACTGACCACAATGTTGTCTCCGATTTATTAAATTGCATAAAGTTTGTTGTGTTTTCTTCACATTTACGTGTATATTTGCTTGTGTTATTAATATTGAATATATAGCTACAATAGCTAACCTATCCGGGTTATATTTCAACAAACCTACTTTGAATGAAGAAAAGACCGTGTGGTTACCTGCACTTTAGAATAGAACCACTTCATTTCTTCCCCACTGGTGTCGTATAAGGCGACCAAGGGAAAGGCTTATTAACTTGGGATTCTTCTTGTAGGCGATTGGCTAGTTACCTGTCTCTATTTGAATCTCAATTTCAACATTAAGCCAAACAGCTCAAAGTTGTTTTTCAGTGCGACAAATACACTATTTAAGACAGTATTTTAATCTGAGAAATGCAATTGTTTTATACTCGACAATAGAAATGATGTATACAATGTTCTATGACCTGATGGTTAAAAAAAAAACAGAAATGGGAATAATAAATCCCTACAAAAGTAGCAGATTTGTCACAGAATAATTTAATTTGGAAAGTGACATTTTCGCCGGGATTACGTTAAAAGCCGCGAAATTACCACGACATTTGAAATGTTTCAAATGTGTGGTAAACTTTAAGCGCCAAAATACAGGATGCGTTTTTTAATTAATGTACACAGAGCGTCAAGTCTTAATTTCACTCTTTCTATACCTCTCGAGGAACCATTTAGATTAAAAAAGACAAAAGATAGATATCATAATATCATATCTATACTAAGATTATAAAGCTGAAGAGTTTGTTTATTTAAACGCACTAATCTCATGAACTACTGGTTCGATTAATTCGAAAAATTTTGTGTTGAATAGACCATTTATCGAGGAAGGCTTTAGGCTGTATAACATTACGCTGCAACTAAAAATTCCAAAATAACTATTCCACGCGGACGAAGTCGCGGGCATAGCTAGTGTTTAATAAACAAAAGCCTATAATTATCTTAATTGTCATTTCAACAAAAATATCGTCATTCGTTATCACAAACACATTCGTTGCAATCCCGTAAAAGCTCAGATGCGGCGTTATTTTAATGAATCCGGCTACAATAGCAAGTGAATGAAACAGTTTTTGCAAGTAAATGAATTAACCGCAGTGTCGTCCTTGCGTTTTTCTAATTGCTTCCATCCACAGACTTAGGGTTGTCATTCGAACAATTAAGTTCTCTTTTTTGACTTATATTGATCATAGAACAAAACCTCGTATCGATATTTGGCAATAATTTTCAAGTATGTTAAGAAAGTTACAGTTTTATTAAATGTATGGACAGTTATATTTTTATTAAATGTATGGCTTAGGCTCATGACTTTAATGCTTGCTTTTAAAGGTTAATCTTGGGAAATGATGAACTCATTCATTCCTTCATTCATATAATCACGTCTATATCCCTTGGGGGGTAGGCAAAACCAGCATCTGGAATGAAAATTAAGCTTAATGATAGAATTGAGATTTGATTAGTGACAGGTTGCTAGCCCATCGCCTATAAGAAGAATCCTAAGTTTATAAGTCTACCCCTTAGTCGCTTTTTGCGACATCCATGGAAAAGAGATGGAGTGGTTCTATTGTTTGGTGCCGTGAACCACACAGCACCAATATTGAACTGATTTTGAAAATTTTGAAAAGATCTGGAGAGGAGCCTATATATATATCATCCAAAATTGCTAACCCTAACAAGAATCCCGCCATCTGTTGCTTCTTCATGCTTCCTCTTTTATCGAGCCAGACGCCAGGTGATTTTTATTAAGAAATTTTCTAGAGAGCATACTTACTATACCAACATTTTGTCCTTTAAACACAACTTTGTATAAAATAGAAAATAACTTACACAGATTTTGGGTAATAGTTCTATACCTGTAAACAGGGGACCGACAGCTCCGCCCACGTAAAACGGAAATACCCATAATTCATGTCCCCGCGAGAATTTTCGGAAATTCCATCTTAGTGCTCCCCTAAAGAACCTTTATAGGGACCTTTAACTTTCTAAGTTCAGTAGATTCTCATAGCGTTGTCAGTCAGTCACTCAGTAAAGGAAGAGTTTTATATATATTGATTGACAACAAGTTCTATCATATCATACATACATACATATGGTCACGTCTATATCCCTTGTGGGGTAGACAGAGCCAATAGTCTTGAAAAGACTGAATGGCCACATTCAGCTATTTAGCTTAATGATAGAATTGAGATTCAAATATCATAGTTCTATCATAATCTATTAAGGTCAGAATGGAAGTAGCTTCAGGGACAATTGTAATTATTTTCTATTTACGAGTTTCGATTAGCCGTAAGTATTTTTTCGAAATTAATATTTTATTCAAAAAATAGGCTTACAAATAAAAAATCTTCCGTTAACTGACTGACTGACGGACAATGAATCTATTGAACGTAGAAAGTTGATATGACAACTTATATGATATCCCGTATTATATGATATTTCGCTCAGTTACGATTTCAATATTTCAAATAGAAACAAAACCTGTCCATAACTTGAATACGAATTTGAAGAAGCCGTACCTTCATTTTTCGCTCAATAGTAATTTGAATGTTATCGACAAGGTTTAAATTATGAAAACGGTAAAAATACGTGTATTTTCAGATAACAAGTTTTGTCATGCAATCTATCTGTTTTATTGTTGTTGTATGTTGTATGATGACTGTTAGGTAGAAAACTAAAAATATCAAAATAATGAAATTCGGGAGTTAATTATTTTGATATTGCAATTATACAGGTGTAGGGGCCGGATTTTGAATGAAGTAATTTTTAGGGCTGCTGTCACGTGTTCTGGATTAATTAAATTCAATTTGTTTTCTTTATAAGTTTTTGAACCAATTAATTAATTAATTTTGTATAAATCATAACTATTTTGTATACATTGTTGTCTTGTACTTTGTAGTTGTTTGTAAATTCGTATAATTTTTGTGAGCAGTAAATGTACTGTGAAATTAACGCAAGTACGACCAATGATTGTTTTGGTTTTACGCTACCAGAATTAGATTTTTTATACAAGTACTTTAAGTTCAAAATTTATTAATATTCAGTCTTTATTTTATGTGGGTTCATAGAAATCCCGTTGCTAGATCAATATCAGATACTTGTGCCCTTTCAAGCTAGCCTTTTCAGAGATCCGCTATGGCCGAAAATCAGGCGGTGGATTAATAAGACAATGCTGTGAGATTTTATCTCAGAGATTACAAAATTACGAGGTCCTATGTAAAGGTCACAAGGATTAGTTTGAAGTGATCGTGGGCGGGGATTTCTTTCTTTTGCTGTTTTTATGGTTCTAAATAATGCTGGTTTGGTAAAGGAGAATAAATACGATATGCTAGATGATTTTGTACATTACATACATACCATCACGCCTGCTTCCCATTGGGGTAGGCAGATACTATGAATTTCTACTAGCTATGAACCGTACAGACCTCTCCACACTCATTACTCTAATCACACATATTCGGTTACGGGTACTCCAAACAGCTCCCCTTTAAAGACATTCGAAATTTGTATCTCAAAATTTTTACAACGCGTCACGTCACTTTACATTTAAGTAAATTATATTTAAGTTATATCTAAGTTAGTATTTGTCACACAACTGAAAGCTTATTTATTAATAGTACAATGTACCGCGACAGTTTAAAATCAAATATTTGCACTTAAAAATACAAGTAGATATAAGAGTAAAATAACAAATCACAGAGTGCATTCTTATTTATGCTAACGTCATAACCCGAAGCGGTGCATACGGCAGTATGTAAACAAACATGGCTTCATGCACCGGCACCCATGAAGCTATTGTACATTTCCTTTCAGCCTTTGTTGGCTGTAAGATAGTAGTATAAATCTACATACTTATTCCTACATAGGTATTCCTCTTTCCCGGAGGTTCAAGTAAAAGTGTTCCACTTGCCACGATCTACGAATACTCTATGCCAACCCTTAAGGAAAGAGGCGTGTTTTTATGTATGTAAATGATGGATGTCGTTAATGCTTAAAAAAGACTTTTCTTAATTTTATATATTTTTTCATATTCGTAGTTCTTTTTGCCAACTATGTGTAGGTTACATTGGTCTAAAAATTAGGAATGGAGCTTATAAGTTAGCAACTTTTTACAGGCATTGCAAATAAGTGGCGCCCAATGTGTAACAGTATTTTTATTAAAATTTATTAATTTTAGGTCTTTAACCTTTTTTTTATCAGTGGGGAGTATTGTTCATAAACCTAAACCATTACAATGGGAAATTAAGTTAAATTAAGTATAAGAGCACAAAAAGATCCCAAAACAATGTTAAGTCGTAATCCTGAGGGTCGATGTGAACACATCAAACGAAATTCAAAGGTTTCATAGGAATAAAACAGCGATGTACAGAAATAAAGACAAGTGCATTTTTAATTATAACTTGAAGTTTCTTTGCGCAGCAAAGTTGTACATTGTACATTGGTTTAAAATTGTGTAACGACTATTGTAATGTTCTTGCGTCTTAAAACACAGGTTCGATTCCCTGAAAAATGATTATCTTATGATTGTATGGTATTTACTGTATAACGATAACGATATATTGGTATCGTTAAGTTAGAATTTCACAACAATTGGTCTCGAACTTATTTTGGGACTATTTCAATTTTATGGATTTTTATTTATTATTTAAATTATTTAAGTCAGTATATGTTTACTCTCGCAGCTGGTAGATTTAAATGATAACATTATCCGCCGCAGTTTTATTTCTGTACCCGCCATATTTTGTGATATTAGTGGCCGAGTGTCCCGTTTTGTAAATGAGTCGCTAATTGTCCACCATCGGCAGTCACTAATTAAATCGCGTTCGTGTCATTACGCCTACATCCCTGTTTGTGGCTATGCCCCTAATTTTAGGGTTTAAGGCTTTGCTCTGTGAGCAATTTAACGCTGGAATTCGGTGTTTTGTTCAGATCGTTGTGACTGGTGTTACCTTTTTTAAAATGAGATCTAATTGCGAAGGCAATAAAGTTTATAAGCCTTTTTAATGTCTTTTGCTAACTGCGCGTAACTAAAACTATGAAATTAAAAATAATGTTAATGGCACGGATAGAGAATCTGGTTTTAAAAATCTTAATCAATAACACAATAATATGGCATTTCCTGAAAAAATAAATTATTAATACAACCGAAGTCCACATCATAAGACACAAAAAAATAATACACTGTACATACAAGAACAGCTGGGTTGTTTAGACAAAAGACAGGTAAACTTTGTTTATCTCATGACAAAGTCTACAGACAGAAAACATACTCAAATAAAACCGGAGCGCTTGCACGGATCCACAATATCAATATAATAATATTTGATTACGCACTCTCGCAATAAAACACGGTTCTTACATCAGAAGCGACCTCTAATTGATTCGATAAAAGTTACCCTTTATTGTTATGTTTTTGCTTCCGACCCGTTCGGTGATTCTGTGTAAAAATGAAGGGTGTTAGAGCACTTAATTTTTGTATTGTGTATCATGTTTTTTCATATAACAACCAAAGTTATACAAAAATGTTTTCCTTCTAATATTAAACGGAAAATTAACGGAAAGAGAGGAAGAGGAAGACCAGGAATAAAATATTTCGATCAAATAAAGGGAAAAGTAAACATCAACATACCGACTAGTAAAAAAATAAGCGGCGAAAAACTCCACTGACAAGATATGGTCTGTAATTAAAGAAGAAGATAATGTTAATACAATTCAGTTGATTGCTTCGGAATTGTTAATAGATTTCTTTGATTACAAGTGTTGTACACATATTAATAGTCACTCCTAAAGGAGTCAGAGAGGGATATATTCCCTCTCTCACATCACGATGTACTCGTATGTGAAATTTCTGAAAGGATTTTAATCAAATTTTCGTGTGGATCTGTTATTTGATCTAGCTATTTAGATAGGAATAGTTTTAACTCTACCGATGAAAAGAGCCACAACATGTCAAAAATGTGTGGCTAAACTAATAATTTAGATATTTAAATAAAACTTTTCCGTTACCGAGTAACTGACAGTCAAAGCACAGCAGAAACCAATGAGTCTGAAGACTTGAGATTTGGTGTGAAGGTTCCATATGTGGTATAGGGGCGTCCCTAATTTGAAAAATTCTTTTGTAATACGCGTGTATTACAAAAGAATTTTTCAAATTTCCTGCGAGAACGGGAATTGACGGGATTTTTCGGACGGGAATGAATAAAAGAATATTTTAAAGAAAACTTATTAAAGATGTAACAGATAATTGTTCTGAATCCCTTATTGGTTCTTTACAAATCACATATACACGATCCTTTGAAAGTTTGTACGGAACAACTTAGTATACAGTCAAGTCGTGCAAACGTCGGATTCAATTTCAAGAATAAATACAGTTGAAGTTTTCTCATTTTTAAGGCTAGTGCAGACCGAGTGCGGCTATGTATTTACTTCCATATAAATTTTATAAAGTACTTTATTTTCTGGAAAATGTCTACTCTTGTCCAAATTAATAATATAGAGGGAAGACTTTTATTTTTGTATGTTTGTAACGATTAACTCAAAAACTACTGAACTGATATGAAATTTGGCAGCGAAACCCCGCGCAAAAGCTAACATTAAACAAAATGTTGGACGTTTGGATGTCTGAACATATGAAAACTAAAAAAGAAAACAATTTATCCTAATTGGAATAATACTTGTCTAGTAAACAAACTTGTTTCTATAAACTAGTTGTATTAAATGCGAAATTAATTTGAGAACTAATTTGGTACTAATTTAGATGAATTTGGTGTCAACCATATTTGTACGAAATAAAGTAAAAAGTAAATTTTTGTGTAAACTAATCCTAACTTTCCTCAGTTGAAAGGTTAAATGAAAACATGTTTTATTTAACAACAAAAGGTTTCTTAGCCCTGAGCTAATTATTGTTACATGTTTCTTTGAAATTAATTTATGAAGCAGAAGAAAATTAATGCACTAACATAAGATATGTTTTATTTTTAATAATGGTTGCGCGTATAAATCTTTTAAATATTTTTTTCTATATTTCAATCAAGTATATGACTGATACTTAGAAATTTTATTTCATTTCGGAATATAGCGGAATATAGTCTATCAGTATTTTTAAGAATTTTGGCTCTGTCTTAGGGATATTATAAAGACTTGGTTATATGTATGTATAAAAAACAAGGAGACACCGCATATCTGTACATTATTAATACATAAAATCACGCCTCTTTCCCAGAGGGGTACCACATCCTTCTATTTGCCATGATTCCTGCATAATTGTTTTGCTTCATCGACATTCATGACTCTCTTCATGCAAGCTCGGTCGGATTTGGGTACTGTTGACCTGACCTTTTGCCAAAAAGTCTCCTATTGATCCAGAAACGTTCGTCAAGGCCTTCCCATCATTAATACCATTCTTATTAAAAACAGTTCGGGTTAGTTCAATAGTAACCAAAACTTGCTTCAATAAAGAGTCATGAATGTGGATGAAGCGAAAGAAGTTTGCAGGGATCGAGGCACGTGACATATGATGTAGTCTTTGCCTACGCCTCCGAGAAAGTGGTGTCATTTTAAGTATATATACTACAGTTACAATACCAAGAGATATTTTAAGAACACAATGGCATTCACATTGACTCCGTATTTGTAAAATTCCTGTGTATGTCGCATGATCTCTCGTGAATTTGCGTAAGTCACGTACGCATTGTTAGCATAGGGTAAATTAATATGTAAGTACATTGTCAATTGTTCACCATTCGATTTATATTTGGACCTCACTCTTCTTGTCATTGTTTTTGATTTGTCATTTTTCATCATGACCTGACCGGGATTTGAATCCGCCACTCAAAAAGCAAGATCGTTATCAATGCGCTAAGTTATCCATATAAATATTATATTGACAAAATATTTGTGTTTTTATATTTTTGTTTGATGTTAAATAAACTCAAATAACTTAGACCGATTTTGACGGAATTTGGCGCAGAGATAAAACGGGAAGCTTTATTTTAGGGGGCGGATCTGTGGTTAACAGCTAGTGAAACATAGAAATCTTTAGTTCCTTAACTTTGATTGACAAAAACTCTTATTCAATATTTATTAATAAAGCTGTTAAGTACTGTAACTACAAATTACTTAATTTTTAACTTCAAAATAAATTTGTATGCGCATAAGAATAGTTTAACATTAATACATATACGCCATACAGACCCATGTAAGGTAACCGTCCCTTGTAAACATTGTCATAAATGCCAACGGTTACCTGTCTCTCTGCATTGTACATAAACTGACATATATCTTGCTAGACCTCGCGATTGTATGAAGATTACGAAGTAAAAAAACGATGTTTTTCCAAAACTTTCTCATTCGGTATCTGCAGCGTTCGACAATGACCGAAGTATAAACTAACAAAAATCTGACAAAAGTAGCTCAAAATAAAGGAACTAATCCCTTAGTTTACCAGAATCTCTATCAGAATTACCTTTTCGTTGAAAGACATTTCCCTTATACTCGTAATGTAGTTAAACGAATATTTGACGAGTAGGTACCTAAACTTACTAGTTATTTTATATGATCGTCTACGAAGCGCTACGATGTGCAAGGAACTTGGTTAAAGAGATTTGCGAATCACACTGTTTCACTTATCAAACAAAACTTGTTAGGAGAATCGCAACAGTCCTGTCTTATTTGTTGTGAACTTGCGGTATCTCACTTTACCTATGTCTGTGTCTGTACATAGATATAGAGAACAAAGAGGAATATTTCAAGCATAGTCAACAAAACAACACACACTCCTAAGATATTTTATGAGATCGTCTACGAGGCGCTACGACGTGCTACGAACTTTGATATTTCTCGTAGCTGCTACACCAAGTGCGCGGGCTGCATTGGCATTATAAAATACATGAAAATAAGGTTAACAAATGTATTGTTTCATTTAATGTAACAGCTTGTTATGAAAATCCATATTTGGCACAAAGACTTAAAAACTCTTCATTCCCCGTTGTATGGTGTGCGCGACGCTTTTTTTTATCGCGCGAAAATCTATCGCTGTTTCGCTTATTATTATGACGTGAAACGGGACAGCGATAATGTTAAAGCGTTTTCGCGGCTGCCATGCTACGGGTGTAGCTTGCTATGAATTTTGACATTTTTCGTAACTGACACACATATTAATTTATTAACTTAAAAATTATGATAAATACTCTATTTATCATGAGTTTTAAACTATGGAAATACGAAAAATGGATCTTTAGCCAATGTAAATTTTGACCCCGAAAATTGTAGTGGAGTTCGCAACTGCAAAGACGCAAAGAGCAGAGAGAGATGATTAGTTGTTATTCAAGTAATTACGGAATACATTTGGTAGTTTAGGAATTTTATTTACTCTCATCACGTTGGTGAATAAATGAGCAATTTCCGTTTTTATCAAGTCTTCTAGAACTATCTCCCAACCGGAGTTCCATATCCGCCGATGTTTATAAAGATTTATAATAATTTTGAGTTTTTACGCAAATAAATCGTAGTTGGTTTGATATTATGAAAATAAAAAAACAAAATACTTATGGTACCAAAATAATAAATTTGCACTGATACTATAAATGCGATAGTAAGTATGTTTGTTTCATCCTTACAGTAAAATGAATAAATTGATCTATGAAATTATTAATATAAATAATTTGAAGTTCGGACAAGAACACGCGGGCGGAGCCGGGCAAATATAAATGATTCGATTATCTGTGACCAGAATCATCAACTGTTTGTCTTTCATTGTTTTATTTTTACTTTTATGGAACTTTTATATAATTCTTTCTTTCATCTTTAGTTGACAAAACGGAATTCAGTAGGAGTAGTATCTCAATATGTTTTTAATTATTTTAAGGTATATATCAAAATTGGTTTTTACAACAAATTCCTTTGCAAAACCAATGCGCAGGTGAAGCCCGGAGGATGGCTAGTTTTGCAGATAAAACAGATCAGAACGTATTTTACCTATCTGAAAGTCGATCAGAATTCAATATCCGTCATTTTAGAGATATTTTCATTTCAATTTTGCGAACGATATTTTTCTTGTAGTGGGACATCTGTATTAATTTAATAAGCTGAAGAATTCTTTTGAGCAGAATTACTGGAGAGCGGGAATGAAAAAATATTTCATTTGATATCTATTTTTTAAGAAAATATTATTTAACTGATATTAGTTATTTTCAAGAGCGTCGGTGGACGACGACAAAATGAAAGTTGCTTAATCAAATCGGAGACGTCCTGTGGTAGGTCAGGTCAAGAGTGACGCGTTGTGTAGCTAACACATAAGTAACATGCATTAACTATACTTTATGGCGTCACATTTTTCTTTCATCCCTGTAAAAGCTATAGTTTCCGTGGGATTTGCGAAATGAATTCAAATTAAATGAAAAATCTATTCTATTCTAAATTCGCGCGGGCGAAGCAGCGGTTAAAACCTAGTACTAGTAATATAATATTTAACATTCTATGCGAGCCATATTATTCCGAAATTTAACACTCGACCTCTCAGTTGGATAGGTCAGTGGGAATTATTAGTGTGAAATAATTATACGATTAAGTTACCTTCGTACACGAGATAAAATTCATTAATTTTATATCTCACGGCAGCATAAAGGAGAGGAACAAGCCACAGGTCGACTTAAACTAATTATAAACCAATT
Organism: Amyelois transitella; assembly: GCF_032362555.1. Lineage (NCBI taxonomy): Eukaryota > Metazoa > Arthropoda > Insecta > Lepidoptera > Pyralidae > Amyelois > Amyelois transitella. The sequence continues at coordinate 2,798,003 of NC_083516.1, read as the reverse complement.
TCACGTAATGAAATCAAGAAGCAAATGGCGGGTTGCTTTTATCGAGTTAACCTGCGACTTTTATTCTGTTTTTTGGAAATGTTCAGCCTATTTGTCAACTTAGATATTGTCAAGTCAAAAATATTTGTTTATAATAAAATATTAATTAACCTTTGTGATTTAAACTCTGGAGCACTGGAATCTTATACATATTATTCATGAATGCGAATGTCTATCTGTTTTGAAGTCTGTATTTTTGTTTAATATTTTATGAATAAGGTACATACTACTTTTTAAAATAACTGTAAGAAGAAAACCCCTCACAAAATTTAATAACATGTTGTAAACAGGAGACTAAGGCTAGGTCTAGAGATTTAAAATTATGGATCCTTAAATGGTTAGGGTTGCACTAAGAGAGTATTTCAGGTCCTTACATAATTATCATGGGAATGGAAATTACGGATTTTATTTGTTTCACGTGGGCAGAGCCGCATGTGCAACTTAGTTAACCTTAATATGCCGAACGGTGGTTGTCAAAGTAATATTATTATCTTAACAGTAACTGGGTGACTGAGCGGTGCTCGGTGAAAGTTGGAAAAACCATAAAAATAATTAAAATCAAAAAAAACCATAAAACTCAGAAAAATAAAAAATATAAGTTAAATCAGTAGATGTCACAAAAACCAAAAATAAGGTAAAAAAATTACTACTCATTTGCCAGGGATTGACCCCAAGCGTTTAGACTTGAAAACGGATCGCTCGCCAACTGAGCTACGCATGAAACAGTCGCAGTCCCAAAATTTTCGATCTCTACCGACCAATTCATATGGAAAAGGTTTTTTGAAGACTCATACATATAAGCATCGCCACATTAGATGGTTGTAACCTCAGTGTATCGCGCCATCTGACGTCGTAATAAGCGGTCACGATATTGCTCGTCAAACAATATCATGTTAGTAATATTTGATTAGTTTTTACTATTTCGTCTATTTAAATCAATATCTCGAACTCACTTTCCCTCGACCTTGCTTGGTATCGACTGGTACGTAAATAGCTGTAATAGTCATCGATTGTAGGGTCCTTGTTTAATTTTAATGCAATAGTCGAGAATGACAAGCGTGTAGTACCTATTTATTATGGTTTACGTCAAAAGTATCCGAGGGAGTGTTAAAAATATACAAGAACAATGTTACATATTTTTTAATACGGCGAGGGAATAAAGAATATATTGTAAGGAAACCTGCACATGCACATTCGGACAACTGTATGTATCACCGTTATCCAGTATGGGTTAGATTCTCCACCGCTGGTTGCAAAGGTTGGACGGGAGTCACTTCGCTTAAAAACCTGACTTACTCAATCCAGGATCATGTATGAATTTAATCCCGGATTATAGGTAGGTACTGTATTTCCTTTTTCGTACATACATATAATCACGTCTATATCCCTTGCGGGGTAGACAGAGCCAACAGTCTTGAAAAGACTGATAGGTTACGTTGAGCTATTTGGTTTAATGATAGAATTGAGATTCAAATAGTGACAGGTTGCTAGCCCAACGCCTAAAAGATGAATCCCAAGTTTATAAGCATATCCCTTAGTCGCCTTTTACGACATTCATGAGAACGAGAAGGAGAATCCTATTCTTTTTTTTTGATGCTGGGAATCGCACGACACTTTTTCGTACTTCCCAGAATTACGTCCTCACCTCTTTGGATATCGAAGCGCGTCTTTTCACCATGACTCTGGATAGGATAATATCAGTATCTTCTCGCTTTAATATCTAGTGTCTATTAATTTATATAAATAAATAATTTATATCTTATTATTTCCTTCCAGATAATGAGATGGAGCGCGGCGTCAGCAGTGAGGTGACGAAACACCGCAACGACATACCATGGACCTAGTGTGAACAGAAAGAGACAGAAAGATACTAGAGCAATGGAGATGAACGGGACGGATGCGCATGCCGAGGAAGCCGTGGCTCTGGCGTTGAGCGTGGCCGTCACCGTCATCTCCGCTATAGGACTGCTGCTCAACGCTTATATACTGTTCATCATTGTTATTACTAAGCAGGTAAGAACTAGAGATCCATTAAACGTAGAAAGGGACAGAAAGATTCAAGAGCAATGGAGATGAACGGGACGGATGCGCGGCTTAAATGAGCAAGTAATGCGTGTGGATCAAATCTGACAGGATCAAATCCTACCTCGGCCTACTTGGCCAATGACTCTTTTATTTATTTACAAATTCATGTTAACAGAAAACATATTGGATAGATGAACATCTTTTCACATTAGTTAGAGTTTTAACCGATGCTCTTATAATGAGGGAAAATATCGTGAGGAAACATTCAGGCAACTAAATGTGTAACCATGATCCAATATGAGTTGGGTTTCCCTGACGGCCGGGAGTCGCTTCGTGTAAAAACCTGACTCCCATCCGTCAGGGGACTCCAGGATCATGGTAGTAAAGGCGCACCCAGGGCTCACTCTAGAGAGGTGATGATGTAACTAGAACTTACGTTAGGAGAAAGAAGATGAGGCAAGAAATATCAAGAGTTTTCTTGGCCATCGTCTAAAATAAGAATCCCAAGTTTATTAGCCTAGTCCCTTAGTCACCTTAACAACATTCATGGGAAAGAGATGAAATGTTTCTACTCTAAAATGTCGGGAACTACACGGCACTGAATTTATTAAGTATTGTAAAACCCACAAAAGAACTTAATACTATTAAGCGTAAATAAGTTATTCTATAACTAGCTGTGCCCGCGATTCAATCCGCGTGGAATAGTTATTACGAGCATCATTTAAGCCATTAATAATTTTCCCTGTTTTTTTTCACATTTTCCATTATTTCTTCGCTCCCAATATTTGCAGCGTCATGTAATATAGCAACAACACAAAAAGACTTTTTCAATTCGAAAAAGTAGTCCTGAGATTAGCTCGTTCAAACAAACAAACTCTTTACAATATTAGATAGATAAAATTTATGTAATTGAACTCAGGAGTTTTAACTCGACACCTCTCGCTTACAAGTTTGATATCTTAACCACTCAGCTCTCACATTGTTTATCTGAAACCGGCAATCTCTATTATTGCACCCTTAATTGCGTAGGGGTGTGGAACTATATTTACCAGAGTGAGAAACATTAGCAAAAGTTACCCTGAGGCGGGAAACTCAGTCAGTGAACCCTTAATTAAATATTAAAATATTTATTCTTAGAGCCGGCCTTTTCGGGCCTGAAATGAAGTCGAAAATGTTGCACAAGTTATAAATTAATATCAAGATACGGAATTATACCCGCGTCTTGGTTTTCAACCAGGGTATTACTTAGCGGGCGGTTTAGCGGCTTAGCGGTTAATTTATAATTGTTACTCATTTAAATACACATACATACATATAGTCACGTCTATATCCCGTGCGGGGTAGACAGGGCCAACAGTCCTGAAAAGCCTGACAGGCCACGTTCAGCTGTTTGGCTTTATGATAGAATTGAGATTCAAATACTGACAGGTTGATAGCCCATCGCCTTAAAGAAGAATCCCAAGTTTATAAGCTTAGTTACCTAAGTTGCATTTTACGACATCCATGGGAAAGAGATGGAGTGGTCTTATTATTTTTTCTATTGGTACCGGTAACCACACGACACTTATATATGCTCTAGAAAATTAAGTTATTTATTTATTAAAAATAGAAGGTAATTAAGTTCATTAGAATAATACTGATCTATGAAAATATCTTCTCTCATTTCAAATTAAGACTCATACATGTTAAATAAATATCCGACGGTTTTTCTCGTCGTTATTATTCTAATTAAATCTCAGGATTTAATTAAAACTTCACAAGTCTACGGCATTTCTCGAATATAGCTAGAGAGACCACTGACACTTTGATATCTAGGAAAGTTGCACTGATTGGGGCCTTCTTTTTATTTTTAAGATGATGCTTCTATGATGATGATGATGAAGCTAAACTTATGCCTAATGGTGACATCAAATATTAATATTGGTCAAATGTCCTAAAATAGTTTACTTTATAAATTTTATCAATTTAAAAAGAGAACTATTAATCTGAAACGGAAAGTCGGATAAATGCGAAAATATGAACTTAAAAAATGTTTCCTTCGTAATGTTTGCCAAAAATCGTACTAATATTATAAATGCGAAAGTTTGTGAGTATGTCAGGCTGTCAGTATGGATGTTTGTAACTCTTTCACGCAAAAACTACTGAACCGATTACGATGAAAATTTTGTATGTAGGTAGCTGAAGACCCAGAATAACATGTAGGCATTTTATCCTGGAGTTCCCGCGGGATTAATAGGGTTTCCATACGGACGAAGTCGCGGGCGGCCTCTAGTTCTTCATAAAAGTTTAGTATAATACATTTAACTTAAGCTGAATGGCTCAGTTTTCAATGGAAAGTTTATACATACATACATACATACATATCGTCACGTCTATATCCCATGCGGGGTAGACAGAGCCAACAGTCTTGAAGACTAAATGGCCACGTTCAGCTATTTGGCTTAATGATAGAATTGAGATTCAAATAGTGACAGGTTGCTAGCCCATCGCCTAAAAGAATCCCAAGTTTATGAGCCTATACCTTAGTCGCCTTTTACGACATCCATGGGAAAGAGATGGAGTGGTCCTATTCTGTTTTGTATTGGTGCCGGGAACCACACGGCAAAGTTTATATAGCGTACGATAGTTCCATGTTAACTTTGCTTATTGCTAAACTTGGTTAAAATAACAGCCAACCAACAATGCCCGCTCTAGGGATTTCAAAAGCTTAAAGGTCGGAAATGAACAGGGTATGGTCATCAAAGTGAATTTAGTTACTCTTCAACGACCTTCCTTTCTGCAAAATTCCTTGAAATGTACGTTTATGAATTAACGTGGAGACATACAATTTGCTAGGTATACCCATATCCAGCTGTTTGGACTGTGTGTCAGTCAGTCACTCAGCATCTTCTTATTTGCATATATTTGAGGAAAGAAAACGAGTTATGATAAATAATAATAATAAACCGAACTTGTACACAAAAAAATAAAAAATCATAAGTAAATTGTGATAATATATAGTTAACTTGAAATTTCGAAGCCCACTTGTATAGATTTTTCTACCAGTGAAACGAAAGTTATCAATTTATTAATCAATTATATTAAAATTTTTTGCCAAAATGATTGTCACATTAAGGCCGTGTGCTTCCCGGCACCAATAGAAAAAAAGAATAGGACCACTCCATCTCTCTGCCATGGATGTCGTAAAAAGCGACTAAGGGGTAGGCTTATAAACTTGGGATTCTTCTTTTAGGCTATGGGCTAGCAACGTGTCACTATTTGAATCTCAATTCTATCTTAAAGCAAAATAGCTGAATGTGGCCTAACAGTCTTTACAAGACTGTTGGCTGTGTCTACCCCGCAAGGGATATAGACGTGATTATATGTATATATGTATGATTGTCACATAGGCTTCATTTTCACGGATAAAGTCGCATGTTACAGTACTATACAATAGTTATGTGACGAAAATGGCCATTATTACACTCCACTTGTATGTAATAGACTGTCAACATAGCATAGTAATGTGAAACTTGGAACAATTAACGCAGACTATAAGTTGAAGAGTCTACAGCCACTGCAGCACCGCTATGAGCCTTTCAAATCCCACTTTATACATTGCAAAAGTGATATAATTAATATACATACTACATATTATAAATGTAAAAGCGTGTTTGTTTATCCGCTATTCACGTCAAAACAACTGAACCGATCTCTGTGAAATTCTAAATACATATAGTGTGGATTAAGGATATAGGGTGCTTCTCATTTATGTTTTTAGACTAGCTTAGCTAAAAATAAATCAGTATGAGAAAATAAATTTTATTTTAAGCTACTTTCTTTATTGTATTATTTTAATACCTAAAGGATTTAATCTTGTTTTTCAGATTAGGGTGTAATAAATTGGATGTTTGCGCCAAAATCGTTAATTTTAGTAAGCAAATATAAAAGTAACAGTTATAAAAATAGCTCGAATTTCAGATTATTATTAATAAATTTCTAAATAGAAGATTTTTTTAATTAGATATCGTAATTCCCGTACCACTTTGACCGGTAAACGTGCGACTTTAGTTTTAATATCATTGACAGGTAACGCGTTTTCTATTATCAATGTATTTTCGTAATATTATTAAGTTCTAATTTGTTTTCTATTACTAAAGAGGGAAGAAATGTTTCAGAATATTCACAATTTTAGTAAAAAAGAAAAAAGTTTACGATCAGAGTAGATAGAGAAATCTTAAATCTTTTTGGCCATTTATTAGGTCATAATACCCATCAATGGTTGGATTACGCAGCTTAGTATCTGAGAGGATCCAATCCAAACGGATTATTATACGATGTTAACTGATCGGTCCCTAGCCATTCTTTATACAGATATAAGAACTCTTTTGTTACGTTTCTTCATTATGTTCCCACTTACAATGAGAAATGCGCGAAAAAAATGGTCGACACACATACAAAAAAAAATAATAAGAACAATGCAGAGTTCGTGGCAAGGCAAAAAAGATGTCTCTCTGTTCTACCCTCCGGTTGGCACGAATATATAAACTTCATCCGTTACCGCGTGATTGGCAGACAACGCACAGTCCAAAATGTTGGGTCTTCAAATTTGAAATTTGGCTTCTAGGTTCCTTGTGTGATCTTGGGGTTCCCGCGGGAACGGCATTAATACTTTGGCTATTACCTATTAAAAATTATTAATTCTTCTAAAAAGTTTCTTATCAACAGTGAGCGTATTGAATCGTATTTTATTTCTGTCATGTAATTATTGAATACTCCTTTTCGTTCTATACTTTTAGATTGTGGAACTCATTGCCTCCCGAGTACGTGTCACTAAATCTCTCTCCAAGTCTTACTGATTAGGTATTTATTGTATGTATTTTATTATTTACTAGCTGTATCCGCGACTTCGTCCGCGTGGAATAGTTATTTTGGCATCATTGAAGCCCTCAAGGATAAATAATTTTGCCCGTTTTTGTCACCCTATTTATGTCTCCCGTCTCGGGTCTACTGGAAGAGATGAGCAATAAGCAGAATATGTACCCACGATTGTTTCTTATGTTCGTCATTATTTAATAAAATAAATGAATAAATTTACTTTAAATAAAAAAACAAACTAAGGTATTCGACCGTGATCGTGTCTTATCTCTACCATCTCATTTTCGCCTCGACTTATCCGCCCTCTTGAATTCAGCCATCTTGAAATTTCTTACCTGGTTTTCGATGGCACTACAAAGCTGCTATATATCAAGTTTCAGGTAAGATTAGCCTAGATTAGAGATTTGGAACGCTCTTTAGTCATCGTCTTAGACTTTTGTCGTAGTTGTTAAGTCGCTTTAGAAAAAAAGTCACTGTCATTAACCCGCTATTGAGGCGACCAAGGGAATAAGAATTGTGCCTTACTTTAGGTAGATAAAAATGCAATTTCAATGCAAGCCTGCTTATGTTTCCCTTTTATGAAAAACACAGTCAAATAGACGTCGTTTTTTTTTAAATAATACATAACACATTAATCATGTTTTGATCCCTAACGGAGTAGACAGAGCTAGTATATACTACACGAGCATAAAGTTATATGCTGATTTCTATTTAATATTTACATACTTCACACATATATGTTCAGCTTGATGACCTAATGATGGAATTGATATTCAGACAATAACAGGTTGCTAGGCCATATAGGTAAGGTACCTAACTTTACACGCAGCTAGTAAGTTCTCATTTAGTTACTTAGGTCTTCTTGTTATTTAACTTTAAGTTTTCATCTGCAGTCGGAGATAAGCTCCGCGCCACGATTAAGCTCGAATGAATGGAATCGACCAGATATTGTAGTAAAAGTGCTAGAACTGAAATATTCATCTGTAACAACTGTTTGCAACTTTATTGGGCGAAGCAAATTTGTTTTTTTTTGAGAATTTGATGGTACACGCAAACTCATATATAGCCTATTCACTTACCTTGCAAGAAATATGTAGGTATGGCTAGACCGAAACACATTCGGTATCTACCCATAGAACCACTTTCTCGTGGAACCAAAGCTACAGAGAAGACACGTAGATAGCATAAAAAGGCCATGAAACCGGAGTATTTATGACTTTCCTTGCCCTTCCACCGTCACGGTAATGAAGACGCATGTGTTGTGGGAACAAACCCAATAATAATGGCTTAATGATGACTCAACTAACGATTGGTTTTTTTTTGTTGTGCCGATATGCCGATTACCTCACGTACCAGTAATTTTGATCAAAGTGTTTTTCCTAAGATACATCACCGAGAATCAAGATCACCGAAAGAAAACACCTACATGACAAAATTCAGTTAAGCTTATCAATTAAAAAACGGAAAATCAATTTATTTTCAGAAATTTGATTATTGAAAAAATATATTTAATAAGTATAACAAAAAATATAAAACAATAAAAAGTGTAAAAAATCATACATTATTATGATAAATAATCGATAAAAAACATGATCTTTTATTTGAATAATAATGGCCATGTCATTTTAGAATTATTTTTGAAAAAGTTTAATAAATACTCTTTTAGAAATAGAAAGCGAAAGCCCTTAGTATGAAAACATATGTTTCCCATCTTTAAATATTTAGCGGTTTATTTCTGGTTCTTGGTATTGTACTGAGGCTCCATAAAGTAGGATAATGGGTAAAATATGATGATAAATAACCTTTCCCGTGTTCTATGTAGGTTTTATACAGGCAGGTACAAATTTACGAAAACCCTGTACAATCCGCGAAAGTTATGTTGGTAAGCTTGTGTATGAGCAGTTGATTTTCTCGCCAAAGAATACTAACATGGCAACACTAAATTTTTTTTTTGGCAAATAACATATTGTAATTTTTTTTTAAATAATTTAAATTTATATTTTTTTTACTTGTGATACAGATATGCTCATTTTGTGTCGGACAGCGATTTGATACATATTCTCCCTATTTATTAAACAAATGTGCTCACTAATTTATGAAGCAGCACATCATGAGTACGAACAGTTTCCGTTGAAAATATATCAGAAGATTGAGATCCTGTACATATGTCTTGATTGGTTGTAGGAGATTTAAGACGAGTATATATTTGTCTTTTCTTCCTGACAGGAAGGCCTTTAGCGTCTAAATCGTAGTCCTCGTCACCTTTTCGGGGATAATCGTCGCTTTTTTGTCTGAAATTAAAATAAATATCAACAGGGTTAAAGTAATAGGTACCTTAAAATTAAATCAAATCATTTAGTAGGTAAATTAAGTTTATGCCCAAAAATTAAGTACCAAAATTACAAAAAGTTAGTAGGTATATATGATATCATGGAAATATGGATACAAATAAAACATACGTAGTAATCACTTCCAGTTCTCGATAGGCTAGGCTGATATTATCTATATCTAATATGAGCATTGAATACAGAGTATTAAAATTTTTAATAAGTTAAGCGGTGTGAATTTAGAATAAGTTAAGTTTGTGATTAACTTTTCCAAGCTTTATCATGTTATTCCTAAATACTTATTACAAAAAAACCGACCGCTCCGCTTAAAGTGAATTCAAAATTTGTGATAAGTACTATGATATAATTCTGCAAAGATTTTACGTTTTACAAAGATTAAAGGAAATAAGGGTATTATACCTGGATAGTTCCTGTCGCATCTTCTCACCGATTCTGTCGGTTTCATCGCCTGACTTGATATCATCATCATCTTTAAATTTAACAGCGTCTTTAGAAGTGAAGATTCTCACAGGCGGCCCTGAATACTCTTGTCTACGGCTTGCCTCAGTCGAGGGTCTTATCGGTCTAATATTCAGGGGCACTGGCCGAGGACTTGTTCGTTTCTCCACTGGGTAAATTTCGTTGTAAAGACCAACAGTCTCAATCTTAGTGTACGGTCTGAATTGAGCGAAGTACCTATCGGGTACAGCGGTGCGGGCGGGGTTCAACATGTTGAACAACCTGGGATCATGAGGGTCGAATCTCCTTCCAGATAGAATGTCCCCGATTGGAGGCAGGGGGTATTGGGGAATTAGTGTTGATGGATAGGCTGATTGTTTTATATCAGGGTCCGGGTTCAAAGCTGCAAACTGAATGATTAAGTTAGTTTCTCTTTTCTAGGCTAATACACTAAACACTACAAAAGTTTGAATAAATACTGTAGATTGGGTAAGCCTCGAAGTAAGTTCGAGAACAATGTTTTCATAGCATCTCGCACTTCTGTGAAATATTTTACAGCTTTACAACTTGCGCAGGTAACTGCGTGCTTTATACGACGATAACACATCATCCTATGGTTACAAGTATTTTTTTTGATCCGGACTACAACAGGTTTTCAGAGAGTAGGCGCAGTATTAAAACAACCACATCTAAAAGCAACGAAGAAGAAAAACCATGTGCCTTTTTTTCAGAAAAGCTTAACAATTCTCGTAAAAATAAAGCAATATTTAAATAATAATAAATATATACGGGACAAATTACACAGATTGAGTTAGCCTCGAAGTAAGTTCGACACTTGTGTTACGAGATACTAACTCAACGATACTACATTTTATAATGTATACTTGTATAAATAAACATCCAAGACCCAAGCCAATCAGAGAAAGTTCTTTTCTCATCATGCCCTGGCCGGGATTCGAATCTGGGACCTCCGGTGTCACAGACAAGCATATTACCGCTGCGCCACAGAGGCCATCGAAATATATATCGAATGCCAAGTAAAATTATCCTACTACTATTATAAAGGCGAAAGTTTGTATGGATGTATGGATGTTTGTTACTCTTTCACGCAAAAACTACTGAACCGATTACCATGAAATTTGGTATGTAGGTAGCTGAAGACCCAGAATAACACATAGGCTACTTTTTATCCCAGAGTTCCCGCGGGATTGATAGGGTTTCCATGCGGACGAAGTCGCGGACGGCCTCTAGTTATTAATATTTCTATCGTACCCTTCGTCTGCTATCTTCAGGTGTGGTGGTGGTGGAAGGTGTGGTCGAAGCTGCGTCAATGTTATACTTCCTCATATTCATTAGTCCCTGCAGAGCCTTCATTCTATCAAGTTCGTTTAGCGCACCCGATTGGACCTGGAAAGATCATGTCAAGATCATCAGGTCAATACAAAATTTAGCTTGATTAAGTTAAGGTTTTATTTTGATTATCGAATTAATTGGTAATTATTCGTTCCCGCGGTAATTTCTCATATTGTTACACATTCAGTTACCTGAATGTACCGGTTTCTTCATGGTGATTTCCCACACCCTCTTTTGAAAGAGCATAAGTAAACACTCAAGCTAAAGTAAATAATTCAGAGAAGAGTCACTGGCCGAGGTAGGATTTGAACCTGTGAACCCACACGCATTACTTGCGCATTTTAGAAGTGTTCTTCAACAAATCAGTGTTCTCTTTTGTATATTTTGTTAAAAAAAAATTACGGTACAAATTACACAGATTGAGTTAGCCTCGAAGCAAGTTCGAGACTTGTGTTACGAGATACTAACTCAACGACACTATATTTTATAATAAATACTTATATAAATAAACATCTAAGACCCAGGCTCATAAGAAATATAGCTAGCTAATTAATACTGAACTTACTTCAGCCATCTTCAGGTCAGGCGTAAAAGGAGTCGGAGTTATGGGCGCGTCTAGTGGTTTTCCCGTAAGCTTCATGAGGGAACCTTCGAATTTGTTATGATCGTTGGAGTCAAACACTGAATCATCCAGTCTGCGTCCAGAACGGACCGGTGTCTCCTCAATGTCGGGCCCTCCGTCAGTGACCTCTAAAATATTTTTAATGATGAATTACACTACACATATCATCCGCCTGGCTTTTTTCCGATTCCGTCCTTTTTCGTGAGTATGTAGACTGGGCATCTACGTCTAGGTTTTCAGAATAGGTAAGTTAGGAAAAACCAGAAGACATTACCTTCTGACCCCAGAAAATGTTGTTATTTAAAAAATATAAAATAAAATCTCCGTTTTTTTTCTCACTCCTCGAAGAGATTGCTTTCACAATAAGCCTATGTCGACATACCTACCTATTTATTCTTCAAGAATATAGTATGAAAGATTTCTAAAGCGCTGTTTAGCATAGGAAAGCTCTATCTTTTCCATGGATGATGTAATTATAATCATCTAGTGAAATTTTCCATGCTGATCTGGTGGCGATTCAAAATTAAACAAAGCGTATGCCTGCTACTTCCTATGTAGATTGTTAAAGCCGATCAAGGGAAAGGCTAATAAACTTGGCATTCCTTGGAATCTCAAATCTGAAGCTTAATGTGGTCTGTCAGTCATTTCGAGATGTTTGGCTGTTTCTACCATGTCATTTATAAAAAAGACGTGATATATGTTTATAAAAATGTTTTAGGTCATGTCATGTGGAGAGGATGAAGGAAAGCAGATTGACTAAGCAAATATACAAGGAGAGTGTGGAGGGAAAGGGCGGAGTGGGAAGGCCTAGACGAACGTATCTTGATCAAATTAAGGACGTCCTGGCAAAGGGTGAGGTCAAAGTATCCAATACCGCCAAACTTGCATGAAGAGAGTTATGAATGTGTATGAAGCGAAGGAAGTATGCAGAGATGGTGGCAAGTGGGAAGATGTAGTTTCAGCCTACTCCTCTGGGAAAAAGGCATGATTTTATGTATGTATGTTAGTATGTATATATATAAAAATGTCTTACGGTTTTGTCCGGGTGCCGGCATATTCCCCGATCTTCTCCAGCTGACGTCATCCGCTATCTCGTCATCGAACACACCTCGCTTCAAGTACACGGACACGTTGGTTTCTGAAAATAAATAAAGAAGGAAAGAATTGACATGACAAATGGCAGGACATACTTTGGCATGTAACTGAGAAGAGTGGCATAAAAGGTGATTCCATGAAATCCAACACGGGAACAGAAATTTGCGGAGTTTCTTATTTGACGCGAGCATATTTTAGTTCCAACTATATTAATTATATATTAATAAATATTATAAATGCTATAGTGAGTTTATTTGTTTGTTGGTCTATACCTCATCACGGTTTATCTAAAGAGTAATCTTCCTGAAACACACGTATATATAACTGATAGTCTGGAGAAGGACATAGAGTACCTTTCATCCCGGTAAAAACTAAAGTTCCCATGGGATTTGCGAAAAACCTGTATCCTTTTGCAGGTGGCGCTATATTCTTTGTAGTTAGCGTTAAATTCCAAGTTTTTGTAGGTTGCTAATTGGGTAGCTTTTTTGTGAGATGGCGTTAAATTTAAATGAGTCGATTTTTGTTGTGTCGTGTGGTTCCCGGCATCAATACAAAAAAGAATAGGACCACTCCATCTCTTTCCCATGGATGTCGTAAAAGGCGACTAAGGGATAGGCTTACAACCTTGGGATTCTTTTTTAGGCGATGGGCTAGCAACCTGTCACTATTTGAATCTCAATTCTATCATTAAGCCAAATAGCTGAATGTGGCCATCCAGTCTTTTCAAGACTGTTGGCTCTGTCTACCCCGGAAGGGATGGGATATAGACGTGACCATATGATCGATTTTTGTTGTGCGGGTAAATGCCAGTACCAAATATTTATTAAACTATCGCGTTAGTGAGCGACAGACGAAAACGACGTTACAGAAATAAGGTTTACATGTTGCTCGAGAATTGTAGGGAAGGATTATAAGAAACAAATTTCAGAAACATGAACTGGAAAGGTATGGAATTTTAGTTTGATGCGATCGGATTTTCGGGCACACTCTAGTAAAATTTATGATACATAGTTACCGATATAGCTTAGCATTCTTGAATATAAGAATATCACGTATATGAAAGGTATTTTAAGATCCTTTGAGATTAACACATAAATAAATAAAATGGTCATGTCAAAAATAGCTGCTCATAAAATGTTATATGGAAGCGACGACACGGGTACCTAATGTGGAATAAATTGACCGTCGTTCAGTTTTAATGCGTCTATCTCATCTTACATCCCTATCATGTTTAACACCAAAAAGTCATTTCTAAAGGGAAGAGTCTATGAAATTTTGGAAATTATTGTTTCGTTCCTATTTTTTGTACCTGCATCCAAAAAAAGAATCTTTTCCCTTTGTTTTTTTATTTAGTCTTAAAAACTTAAATCTTTAGTGAAATTTGATATTGATAAGTGAGTTTATAAATGATGACTATTGGTGCTTTTTGAACTATGAATGGATTCTAGCCTGACAACTAAACGAAGTAGATGAAGTAGATATTTTCAACTGGCTTTATAGATATGTAGAACCCACACCCTTTGAGCTATAAAGCCTTTGACTGCCGTGGACACTATTGGATGTTTTTCAGAAAAATACAGGACACGCTAGCAACACCAGAGAGTTTAAACTTATCACTTTCGCGCAAAAAGTTATGATCACTGAAAATCCGTGTTAATAAAGAAAAAGACTGAGCCATTCTACAGACCTCACAGATAAAAGTGTTAATTTGATTTAAACTTGTTTTCTTAAAATTTTATAACATTTTTCTCACTTTCCCAAAAAAAAAAATATATATTTACCCTTCAGGTCAATGTACTCGGCTAGAGAGTAGTTGTATCCCAACGCGATCCCCGACAACGATGACGTCATCATGACGCAGCAGATTGCTGAGCTGATGCAGCATGACATCGCGAATGTCCATACCCTGAAAGTTATTGAGGTTTAGTTGGATTCTGACCATCATATTCTTAAGAGTAGGTAAGCGTATATTTTCTTATAACGTAAATAGATTTTATTTCATTTTCAAATCATCCTTAATTGATAAAATTGGAGCTTAAAGGGAAGTATAATGCACAAGATACTTGGATCTCAGTTAAATTCAATTAATAATCAATCTCAAAGGTTATTAGATTCGATTCCTAGCGGCGTCAAATGTCTAGTTTGTTTTTGTTTTCGCTCCAATCGCCATCTCCTCTAAAGTCCGATTTTTTTCCTAAAATTTGTCAGTCTTACATATTTTTTATCTTTGAAGTAATGAAATCAGTACCTTTGAACAAGATCTATCATCCAACCGAAGCAGGTGAATATGCAACACATGTTGATAATGCCACCTTAGCGGCTATCTCCTTTGGTTAAATGAAATGCATTTCTTTTTATATTGTACGAAAGGATAGGAGTAATGATATCCTGAAAAGGTAAATCAGATAAAGAAAATTTTAAGAAGCTGATCTATGTATTGTTATTTTAAGAAAGACAACAATAGCTTTTTGCCTATTAAATGTAGATTTCGTGGGGTTCTTGGCAATTCCATGTGTTAATCAATGGCTTAATTCTAGAAACCGCCACACATCAAAATTTGGTCTCAGCTATAGACAGTATGAACTCGAAGTCTTCAATAAATTGTAGCAAAGCTTTTACAATATGTCTGGCCCGTAGTAGCCTTTGATTCCCGAGGCTTCTAGGGGTATTATAGTTTAATATTTGATTTAAATTCGCATTATGGTTTAATATTATAGTTGTTTAGTAGTAGTTGAGAATGATTATGTAATTTAGTCGCCTTTTTTTATGTTCGCAAGCAGAAATGAAATGTATGTATTTTCATCCGGTCTTTTGGTTTGCTCTCATTATTAACCTTAAGAAAATTGATATGAGCCATATACCTTAGACACGATACAAATACTCTTAACTCTTCACTGGTAAATTTAATCCAAGCGAAGACGAAGTAACCAAGATAGGAGTTCACGTTGACTCCCACAACTCTTTCATCAAATGAAGGTAGTAAAACATAACGATTGATTTATATTCCACACGATACAATTGCATTAGTTTCCACGATATCTGAACAACTAATTTGGAAGACTCTATTAACAACGAACGAATGGCTCAGACATTCTTCTTGTCAAAATTGTTAGATACTAAAAATGATTGAAGTTGGTGATTGACAAATCGGAATCGGACGAATCCTTTGACGAGGGAAAATTAAAAATAATGATGACAAATCTAATCCTTTTTCTATGGACATAACTCTAAAAAACAAACATCCACTTATCCAGTAGATTCATACTCACGACTCCTTACACACCATACGTACATAAAATATTGTTAGTGTAAAAGTGTTTTTGTGTGTTTATTTGTCCGTCTTTCACGTCAAAACCCTTAGCCGATCTTCATGAAATTTTATATACATATAATGTGGAGTATGGAAAAGTACTTTTCATACGGGCAGAGCAGCGGAAAGCTAGTGGAATCATAAATTTGTTGAATCATGGTTTGGATTGAACTAACTCGCTTTTAAGATGTAAGTAGCAAAGTCGTTAAATTCATTAGCTTGCAGTTAACTTTCAGAATACTTTGTATATGTATAGCTTTCCAAGAATAGTCCCAGCAAACTCAAACTTGGCGCGACAGGGGATTTGTAGTTACTCTCAAATTTGCTAGGTTTAACCATATTAATAATTGCTCTATTCATCAAAACTTACATATGCAGCGTGGGCGGCAGGAGCGTGTTCAAAAATATACATTCAGCACGCTGTGGGAATACCAAATGAAGCCCAAATATGGGTTGCAGAATCGAGTGACGGGAAAATGGAAAAGCATTTTCTTCTGTCGTCTAAGTAGTAGGGGTCAGACAATGAACACTTTTTATTTTTATCACGGATTAGTGCCGTATGGTTCATGATGATACTACTCGTAATAGAAAACAGAGTAGAACAGCTCCATTTTTTCCACGGATGTTGTAAAAGGCGACTAAGGGATAGACTTAAAAACTAAGCAACCTGTCACTATTTGAATGTCAATTCTATCAATCTTTTTGAAGATGAATAGAAGATCAATAGAAGTGACTATACTCGTATATGTATATGCTTCATGTATGTTATTGTTACTCGTTTTTTCAAAGTTCGAGGCAGGCAAAACTGAGCTCAATCGCCTGTCTTTACCTTCCTATCGAAATATAATGTACTAGAGGCCGCCCGCGACTTCGTCCGCATGGAAACCCTATCAATCCCGCGGGAACTCTGGGATAAAAAGTAGCTTATGTGTTATTCTGGGTCTTCAGCTACCTACATACCAAATTTCATGGTAATCGGTTCAGTAGTTTTTGCGTGAAAGAGTAACAAACATCCATACAAACTTTCGCCTTTATAATAGTAGTAGGATAATAGAAGGTAATGATTGATTGACTGACTTATCGACGCACAGCTCCGTTTTAGGTCTAGGGATTTGAAAGTTAGTAAAAGGTCAGGTCAAACACCCGAAACTACCGAGACAGAAGAGAGTAATGAGTGTGGATGAAGCGAAATAAGCATGTTCTATGTATGATCGTAGTTTCTACCTACCCCTTCGGGAAAGAGGTGCAATTTATGTATGTATGAGAGAATTTCCCGAAATTGCCGCGGGAACGGAGCAAATAAACGGGATTTTTTTTTGTTTTATGTTGATGGAACCGTGGGCATTTAACTCTAGTCGCGTATGTATGAGCATTTTTTTACGGCATCAGCAATTTTACGAAGTGTGACAGGAAGTTATTCCAGCCAATCCCACTTGTTGCTATCTCTCGCCGGAAACGACCGTGAGGGCGCCACTGAGCACGGAAATTCACCCACATCCCACTTCCGGCGGGCTACGTATGTTTTCATTCTAACAATAGAATTTTATAAAAATACATTGTTAATTGAGATTTTTACGTTATTTTTAAATTGCAGCGTGGAATGTTGCTTGACCTTATTAACTTAAACTAGCGACCAGCACTGGCTTCGCACGGGTAGATAAAAACCTTCCTCAGAAAACCCTTTTTTCAACATTTTAAACAGGAAGAAAATCGGTTTCTTTACTTATCGAGGTTAGCGCATACATACAGACAGAGAAAATATGGAGACTATAATACATAGTTATAAAAATACAGTCGAATTGAAAATCTCCTCCGTTTTTGAAGTCGGTTAAAAATACCCGTGCTTATAACCGTGCCCTAATTATACATTGTGAAATATTTTTTTCTGCTATTAGGATAGCCAAACACGTATAGTCTCACTATATAAATACACTTAAATTCAACTATGTTCAAAAATTTGAGCTGTATAAAAATTAGAAGGACGATTAAAAATACCACAAAAAAATTACTTGCGTATTTTCTCGTATAACTTTTGCAACAATTTACAACATCAAAAAACAATGGCACGATCAAGATGGATGTCTCTATGCTAATTTGAGTGTCTCGTGATTTAAGTTACCTAAAACGTAATTTATGTGAAAAATTCATTCATCATCTGAGTGCTCAGTGCTTTCAGCGCCGTTTTTAATCGTGATGACTAAAAGAGAGAAATAAAAACACCACGAACTTATCAGGTCTAATTTTGTCTTGGTCCACACCCCCCTTGACTTTCACAAACACGCGAAGGACAAAACATCTCACATTTAAAAATGCGTATAGGGTTATATATTTCAAAATATTTATTCCGTGTGGTTACCGGCACCAATACAAAAAAGAATAGGACCACTTCATCTCTTTCCCATGGATATCGTAAAAGGCGACTAAGGGATAGGCTTACAAACTTGAGATTCTTTTTTAGGCGATGGGCTAGCAACCTGTCATGTTGAATTATTATTTGAATCTCAATTATATCATTAAGCCAAATAGCTGAACGTGGCCATTCAGTCTTTTCAAGACTATTTGCTCTGTCTACCCCGCAAGGGATATAGACGTGACCATATGTATGTATGTATATTTATTTTTTCAGCCAGCTACAGCGTCGTCAGTACTGCTAGTGCACCTTGGCGCTGTGGGGGCTCTGGCCAGCGGTGCAGCGCTCTGTGGCGGGGGCGGGGGCTGCGCCTGTGGAGCCCTACTGCACGCATTGCATCCTCTACAACTGTGGACTGTATGTGGATTGCACGCTGATCGAGCTGCCGCCATCGCAGCGCCTCTGCATTATGCCGCTATTGTGTCGGCACGAAAGGTGAGAAAAATACATGTATCAAGCCTTTATTACTTACTGGGTAGAAGGAGTCAATAGTCTCGAGGCAAACGGCCACGTTCAGGTGCATGGTTCAATGATGGAATTGAGCTGTGCTTTAGTAACATTTTACGTCATTCATGAGACAAAGATGTAATATGGCCCTTTTCTTAAGCGCTGGGAACTAAAAGGCTCGAAAGGTAGTGATTGCATTATATTATAGTATTGTCACGCGGTTACAATAGATTATGTTTCAAAGCAGCAGGTTTTATAGCATGTTTATAGTTTTAGCAACTGATAATGTAAATTGTTTGCCTGACTAACTTACAATGTTATTTATATTTCAGGTGATGATCTGTGTCGCGGGCGGTTGGGTGGCGACGGCGGCTCTCCTGGCCCCGCTTGCCGCCGCGCAGCCTCCGCTGGCCTACAGAAGCGCCCTCGGGAGCTGCGCCCCAGACTGCGGCGCTGGCCCGGCCGCCCTCGGTTTCTGTCTGCTTTACGCCCTGTTGACGTTGTTCCTCCCTGTGGTGCTCGTTCTCCTTTGCAGCCTCAAAATACTTCGCATAGCTCGATACCATCGTCACAGGATAGCGGCAGCTATATACGAAGTCACGTTATCAGCTCAAGTTACCGTCACTCATCAGCGTAACCCATTCTCTCCGCCACCTCCGCCGCGACATCGAGCGTTGTCAGCAGTTATTCAGCCCCTTGGATCACTAGCCATTCTCTACTTTCCTTACTACTGTGTTCTTATATGGCCTGCCATTGCCGTTCCACCACAACCGGTAGCCGCATTGTCAGCGGCCCTGCTGGCAGCTGCTCCTCCGATCAACGGGATCTTATATGGAATTAGAAGTCGTGCACTGCGGGATTCGTTACGAAACTATAGGCGTAAAAGAATAACAAAAAGTGAAGTGACTCAAGAAATACAGGCAAGAACTCCCAGTGCTTGCGGGTCGAGAAGACCTTCACTTTCGGCTGGTTCCGGGAGTATACGGCCGCCCACAACGCGGCGGTTGTCGG
Source organism: Amyelois transitella (assembly GCF_032362555.1). Classification (NCBI taxonomy): domain Eukaryota; kingdom Metazoa; phylum Arthropoda; class Insecta; order Lepidoptera; family Pyralidae; genus Amyelois; species Amyelois transitella. The sequence continues at coordinate 2,778,048 of NC_083516.1, read as the reverse complement.
ATGCTGCAGCCATGGGTTCCCGGGGTTCAGAGCGGCCAGCGCCACGAGCGGCTTCTTGCAATATGCTTCAAGATTCGCAGGAAGAGGACGTGCCCCGACCACGAACGTCTGCCATTCCGCTGATACGTGCTCCACCCCACGTTGTTTTGGGCAGGGCACTCGGCCTCGAAGAGACTGGTCATCGGAGGCGAAGACAGTCGCCTCGGATAACCGTGACTCGAGCGATGTCTGATGAGAGCGAGTCACCAACGCGTCGGCCTCTTTGTCGACAACAGTCGCGGTCCAGTGGCGCCCTCCTCGGAGGCCTATCATACTCCCCGGCCCTCTCGGAAAACATGAACATCGATCGAGCCGACGAGCAGTTGCTTCTCACCTGGCCACAGCATCAGTCTCACTCAAATCATGATGTATTATAAAACGGGTAATAGAATAGTTTCCGATAGATGTGCATTTAAAGACAATAAATGAGTGTGGGGTTCAATGTCGAGTCAGCTTCGGTGTATCAGATTGTTATTTTTTAAACGCTTTGCACTTGCCCGTCTCTACTCGACCTTCCTGACCAAGTCGTGACCAAATCTTAAAGTTTCCTACTATTTACTACTTCTGTATTAGATGTAATGATTTCTCCTACAGGGTTCCTCCATATCGTTAGCTTTACCTACTGAAGTATTATTTTAGAATGTATTTCTATAAACGTAATACTTACATGTTTCTCAAATATTCCATAGGTTTAAAGAAAAAATGTAATTTATTGAAATTTTGCGTTTGTATCAATTTTATTTTTATAGAAGTTTCAGAGATTGTTTAGGATTCTATTCACTTACCATGTGTTCTAGTTTGCAAATAGCTAATAATAAAATAATGTTATGGCTGCCGTAAAAAATGGTACATTTTTATTTATTTATGTGCAATATAAAAATATAAAGAACACTGAAAATATAAAGAATACTACGTATAGTGCTAAGGTACTACTTATTCCATACCTACTCTTGAAAATATGTTTGCTCATTTCTCTCACTGCCGTACAATAAGTTGCGTCTAGAAAGCGCATTGGGCCACAAAGTAAAGTACAGTCAGCAGCATATCAACCCACCCAAATTCACTGTAAATTCATCTCTATTAACTGCGTCAAAGAATTCCACATATGGTAATTTGATATGTCCACTGTACCTTCATATCGTAAGACCATTCGAACTTTTATTTTATTTAAGGTTAAAGTGGCAAAAGTTCTTCTTTATCTTAAATTTTGTTGAAAAGAAAATATAAATACGCATAAATTATCCTCTGTCATCTTTGCCAGTAGTACCTTCTGTCACTATAACATGCCATGCCACCGTAGCGAGCACGCAAGACGCCATTTTTGTCGCGCGAGAAACTATCGCTGTTTCATTTGTTATTATGGCGTAAAACGGGACAGCGTTAGTTTTTCGCGCGATAAAAACGACGACGCTGGCTGGAGTCCGCTAAACTATTGTACATTGAACAATTTTTTTTATGGCAGTCTATTATGATATTGTTGCACAGACTTAGTCTGAGATGTATAAATTATATTAAAATATCATAACATCGCAACGCTTATACTCAACGCCGTCCAAAACTGCTTATATATATATTCAAATCTATATGATATAACTGTGTTTGTTTTAAATAGTCAACTGTTCTATATTTATGGTATTGCTTTAAAATCTAAAGAATGGCCAAATAAAAAGTTTTAACTATTTATGTAATGGCTTATAAAAACTTAAGAGTCACTTAGTAAAAAAAAATCTTAGAGAGAGTTGCATCATATAATATTATTTACTATTGATAAAATTTTTAAAACCATGGTTAAATTTGACGTTAAGTACAATCAAGATTATAAAGCCATGTAATAAATTTAACCAAGAATTAATACTTTTACAATGAAAAAAAAAGGTTTTATGTTTTTCTTTTAGACCAATGATAAAATGAATGACCTAATATACTTAAATTATGTTTTTACATCTCCATAATAAATTGTGAAACTGATACTCATGATTTTTGAGATTATATTATACAACATATTATAATTTATTATTTTCCAATATTATACTCGTATTGATGCTATAAACTTTTACAAATAGTTAATAATCATGGCAAAAAGTTGTTATCCTTTTCTTCGCGACATGTACCATGTAAAGCATGCGCGACGCGTTTTTATCTCTCGAACAAGTATTGCTGTTTCGTTTTTTATTATGACGAGAATCGGAACAGCGATAGTTTTTCGCGCGATAAGAACGGCCAGCAACGGGGTAGCTTAGTTCATGAAACACATAGGTACATAAAGTTATTTCCTAGAAAAACTTGATAGCATCTAGATAAATTGTTTAGAGACATATTTTTGTTTAAATGGATGGTGCGAGTCAAATTTATTTTTTGCAGTTGTAATAGTTGTAGTATAAATTACCAGAATAAAAATTATAAAATATAATATAAATGTCGTTATTTAATTATAAATGTTTAAGCAGATAATACGAACTGTTATTCTAGTCAACAGATCTTATTTTAATGTATCTGTGTTAATTTAAATTAAGTTTTAATGATCAATTAAATGAAACTAAGAAACTTTCTTGTCATTTTATTTCGTTTTGAACGAAAATAGTGCTAAATTTATTTTATTTCATTGATTGCGAGTTCTATGAATTGTTGGTGCTTTTTGTTGTTCTGACCATGTATGACCACGATAAAAGAGTTAAGAGGTCACATCATAAGTATCAATGGAACATGCCATCTTGGGCTTTATCATAATTCATATCTATTCCTAGTGCTAAAGGCCAGGTCGGCTCGTATAAAAGCTCGTATCATATCATATCATATCAAGTGGACAAATGTAGTCTCTGCCTACCCGTCCGGCCAAGAGGCGTGATTTTATGCATGTATATATTCCTAGTCCCTTTTTATTTTACTTCATTCCTCACTCTTAAAAAAAAATTTCCATAAGAGGTTGAGTTAGCCCTGAAGTAAGTTTGAAACTTGTGTTGCGAGATACTTACTCAACAATACTATATTTAATAATAAATATTTATATAAGTAGATAAACATCCAAGACCCGGCCAATCAGAATAAGTTCGAAAAAGTCCCTGGCCGGGATTCGAACTTGGGAGCTACTGTGACACAGACAAGCGCAATTACTAGAAATGGCAATTGCTTCTAGCCAACCAACATTTAGTTTACAAAGTGCATTAGTAAACATTGTACTTAAAACTGCTCTCAGCTTCAATATCCTTTGATTTCCTGATAATTTATCACCATATGTTTAGAGTCACCGTTCCAGGAATACTGTAAACCTGTTGTAAATCATTGATCATTATGATTGACCGCTGAGTTCTAAGGAATGCCTTTGTGACACTCTAAATATATAAAACGCAACGCTCAGCCTAAACTACTGCTACACACAATAGGGTTAAAGTCTTGTACATGCATATATAGCTACTATGATGTAGGGATCCGCAATTGTATGAAATAAGAGATGATAGTTGTATGAAATAAAATTTTATCTCATATTTCACAAAAAAAATACATACATACATACATTTTACTGTTTACCCCGTAAAGAATAGAAACGTGTATGTGTAATTTACATACAAAATTAAGTAAGCTATAACCTTAAAAATTACGAATCTGCATCCTGGGTGCCATTACATTCAAGTTATGGAAACAGCACCCGTTCCTGATATTACAGGATTTATTGTTACTGCATCGTTAGAAATTAACGACAGTTCTAGATCTATATGTATATATAATAAAATCACGTCTATATCCCTTGCGGGGCAGACAGAGCCAACAGTCCCGAAAAGACTGAATGGCCACGCTCAGCTATTTGGCCTAATTATAGAATTGAGACTCAAATAATGACAGGTTGCTAGCCCATCGCCTAAAAAAGAATCCCAAGTTTGTAAGCCTATCCCTTAGTCGCATTTTACGACATCCATGGGAAAGAGATGGAGTGGTCCTACTCTTTTTTGTATTGGTGCCGGGAACCGCACGGCACACATAAAGTAATTCATACACAAAAAAAAATTGTTGTATCAATTACTAACGTGTTTTATTCTACGCATCCTAGTAATTTAAATAATGTTATAACTTACTGACGAGGACGAACGAGATCTTGTGCACTTTGCACGAAAATTATTTCGTGTGTCAGATGCCCATGATCATCATGATCAACACAAACCTAGTTGATGTTTCCCACTTCATCTCCGATATGAATTAATTCCGGACGCGTCCTACGGTTTTTCGGGATCACTCTATTATAATAAAGTATGGCTTCCTCGGGGCGTGCGGTTGGATGTGGCAAATATTTATCATCAGGGGCCATCGAGCAACATACTATATTAGAGCGTCAGCGGATGGTCAGAGAACGGTTAAGGTAAATAGCTAAATATCTTTATTCTTTACGGGACAGTTAGAGCCAAAAGTCTCGGAAAGATTGATGGAATTAAGATTTGTTATCGCGTTAACAAAAATCACAAATTAACCTTTCCTGCCCTGGTACTAGCTTTATCTTTTTTGTATTGGTGCCGTGTGGTTCCCGGCACCAATACAAAAAAGAATAGGACCACTCGTATCTTTTTCCCATGGATGTCGTATAAGGCGACTAAGGGATAGGCTTACAAACTTGGGATTATTTTTAAGGCGATGGGCTAGCAACTTGTCACTATTTGAATCTCAATTCTAACATTAAGCCAAATAGCTAAACGTGGCCATTCAGTGTTGGCTCTGCCTGCCCCGCAAGGGATATAGACGTGACCATATGTATGTATGTATATGTAGTAGCCATACTACGGGGCTGATTTTTTTTTTATAACCAAAGATGAAGATTCTTAATTTGCATGCATGTTATTTTTTATTTATCTTATGTGTTTAAGAAGAACGCTATGAACTACTACTTACGCCACATAACAGAAAAATGCAAAATTACGCGATTATGTAGTTTTGAAATTCTTTATGCGACCGTAAGATATTTTTCAGAGATAAACATATCAATGAAAATTTTGATAGCCTTCATTTTACATTAAATTAAGAAATAAGCCGTTACATTTAGAATGTAAAATGAATGTAAAGCAGTATAGAATGTAACGATCCGGTGGTTACCGCAACGAAGCTGAAATAACTGTCAGTGGAATGATGTTACAAATATTGAGAAGACAGATGTTATACCTCACCCAAATATAAAATAACTGTGCCGTGTGGTTCCCGGCACCAATACAAAAAAGAATAGGACCACTCCATCTCTTTCCCATGGATGTCGTAAAAGGCGACTAAGGGATAGGCTTACAAACTTGAGATTCTTTTTTTAGGCGATAGGCTAGCAACTTGTCACTATTCGAATCTCAATTCTATCTTAAAGCCAAATAGCTGAACGTGGCCTATCAGTCCGCTCAGGTCTGTTGGCTCTGTCTACCCCGCAAGGGATATAGACGTGATTATATGTATGTATGTATGTATAAAATAACTCAATTTAAAATTTAACATAGTAGATTGAAGTAAGGATCTAAGGATTATCTTTCCAATACATACATATAATCACGTCTATATCCCTTGCGGGGTAGACAGAGCCAACAGTCTTTTAAAGACTGATAGGCCACGTTCAGCTATTTGGCTTTAAGATAGAAATGAGATTCAAATAGTGACAGGTTGCTAGTCCATCGCCTAAAAGTAGAATCCCAAGTTTATAAGCGTACCCCTTAATCGCCTTTTACGACAATCTTTCCAATGTTTGCTCGAATATAAATTCCACGCGAGCCGTATGTCGTAGCATATTCTCACTCAATGTCAATTTTAATGTATAAACGACCACTCCATATCGTTTACATTGATGTCGTAAAGGGCGACTAAGGAAAAGATTAAAGTCTTCTTCTTGTAGGCGATGGGCTGGCCACCTGTTACCTATGACAAACTAAGACCTTTCAGCCTTTTCAAGTCTGTTGGCTCTGTCTGTCTCGCAAGAGATATAAACGTGATTATATTATATATACATATAGATCTAGAACTCTCGTTAACTTCTAACGATGCAGTAACAATAAATCCTGTAATATCAAGAACGGGTGCTGTTTCCATAACTTGACTGTAATGCCACCAAGAATGGAAGATTCGTTATTTTTAAGGTTATAGCTTACTTAATTTGGTATGTAAATTACCCACACACGTTTCTATTCTTTACGGGGTAAAAAGCCAACAGTCACAAGACTCAAAGGCCTCGTGTAGCTAATGTCTATGATGGAATTGAGACTCAGAAATAGTATCAGGTTGTAAACCTGTCATCTGAAAGAAGAATCCCAAGTTCGAATTTTAAAAATCGGGCGGAAAAAGAAGCAGCTATATTTTTTATTTATTTATATTGTTTTTTCTCCTCATTACTCTGGAGAGGAGCCCGTGGTATGCCTTTGAACATAGATCCTGGATTGGGTGAGTCTACAGTCAGTTTTACACGTTGGCAACCTTTCCAGGACCTTAATCTAATAAGATCGATCATGGTTACACATCCAGTTGCCTGTGCAAGCTTCCTCACGATGTTTCCCTCATCGCATGCCATTCCCCATAATTTATATGTAGGTAAGTATATAAAAATTTTGATTTGGTGGAGCGTGAAAGCAAAGATATTTCATATTATTATAAAGAATACAATTCTCTCTAACAAGGTGAATCCGTGTCTAGGGAAATATAGCACTGTCATATTATGTTATTTGCTGTATGAGTTGTTTCTCATGTGTCTCAAGAACATACCACTATTTCGAAGAAATTTCTAGACATAATTTATACGGATGCATGCAAAAAGAAATGAGAGCGCATATTTCTAGACTTCTGAATTTACCAAATTTCATAAAAACGTGTCAAAGTATCATACTTTTGCTTGAAACATTGCTTACGTGTGAATTTCCAGAAAAATAGCATCACGTGGCCTTGCGATCTTTTCAAGATTGTTGTTTAGCTCTGTCTACCCTTTAAGGGATACAGACATGATTATATACATATATTTATTTGTTGTGTTGGCTCTGTCTACCCCGCAAGGGATAAAAGCGTGATATTATGGATATATGAATGTATGTATAATGTATCGCATCGAAAACAAATTCGGAAAGCAATTACAAAGTTTTCATTGCAGAAAAGTCAATTTTTAGTGTCGCCGCGCCGATTCTATTTCAGTCGCAATATGCTTGAATATATGAACGTTATTTTTGGATGACGTTAGGTCTCTACCTTCTACGAGAAAGTGTACTTCTACTACTACCATATTTGCTTAGAGGGTAAATGATATAAGCCTATTATATCATTTATCTTCTAGGGAACTACATTAAAGAAGGTTAGGGTCCGAAAGCCGCTGAAAAGAGGCGATTGCATTTTCTTGTTATCTTGTTAGGGTTAAATTAGGGGTATTCCGGAATGAATTGAGAACAAAAATGTCTTGTGAGCAGAAAAAGTAATAATAACGACAGATACATATTTTTATCCAATAGAGTGAATATGTCTTCAGTGAAAAACGCAGTTTCATTTCTGTTAAAAAATCCCGTTAATATCGGTTCCCGTCGTAATTTTGAGAAATCTAAGAGCTAACTTCGTTTCCTTAGGTCCATACCATGCCCAATTTCAATTCAACTTTCTATGCAATTTTTCAGAATTCCATACATTTTTACAATTTAGTAATGAAAGAGTTCGCTCACATGATTATACCGAAAATTGATTTAAAATTTTGACACTATAAGTATATGAACTTAATTTTAAACTACAGATGGATGTAGCCCGCCGTGTTTCAGTCATTAGATACCACGGATCATTGAAACATGATTCGAAACGTCCGAGATAAAAAAGCACGTTAAGTGCGCGTTTAATACCTGCATTATTTATAAATAGTATTATTACACCTAAAACTAGATTTATACGAGTAAAACGAAACATCCCGCACATTCCCACGAGAATTCCGGGAAATCCTTTCGAAGTGCAACCCTCGACAATATACCTAATGAAACTCACTTAGGTGCCTAATATATCTCTAGATTTAGCTGTTTGGGCTGTACATTGAAAGGTCAGCCAATAAGTCATTGTTCTATTTTATACTAGACTAGAGGCCGCCCGCGACTTCGTCCGCATGGAAACCCTATCAATCCCGCGGGAACTCTGGGATAAAAAGTAGCCTATGTGTTATTCTGGGTCTTCAGCTACCTACATACCAAATTTCATGGTAATCGGTTCAGTAGTTTTTGCGTGAAAGAGTAACAAACATCCATACAAACTTTCGCCTTTATAATAGTAGTAGGATAGATTTGTAGCTAAATAACTCTGACATAGCAGAAGGTTTGCTGATAAGGTCAATTCGAAACCATCTAATCAGGTTTCAGAGTGGTTCCAACAAAAACACGGCTAATTTCTCTTGAGAGGAGATCCAGACCTTGATCTCCCTAGGGAAGCGATCGGATCGCTCCTTCATAAATATCGAAATTTGGAAGATAGTTTGATAAAACTCTCTGAATCTGATTTCTAACTTTTACCGACAAGTCTTATATTATTTTTTATATTTTTTAACCGCCTTCCAAAAAAGGTGGTTCTCAGTTTGACCTGTATGTATGTATGTTTGTCCGCGATTATCTCGCTTCGCTGAACCGATTTTCATGCGGTTTTCAGGAAAGTGTTTGTCACACTTAGGAGAAAGTTTTAGAAATTTAACCGCCTTCAAAAGAGGCGGAATTCGATTAAAGACGGTTTTCTTTTTACGAAAGAAGAAGGAAGATCAGCGCTGGCCGTGTAGCATATTGTTTACAGCCAGCATTATGCTGAGGGGGTGCCCTTTCGGGAGCACCATACTACATGTTTATTTTTGTACATATTTTTGTTTCCTTTTTTGTTTTTTTGTTAGGGTGTTCTTTGAATAAATTCTTTTTACTTTTTTAAAGTTATCCTAGCGTTAGCTCCGGTTGCAACTTTAACTTTGTGCATATGAGCCCGAGGTGCGCCTATGACTACGATCCTAGATTGAGTAAGTCAGGAATTACAGCTTAGACTACATTCTTAGTACTTTAATTTTTTATACCTATAAGTAACAAGTCACTTTTGTACAAAGACAAAGAAAAGCAGTGAATTCCCGATTATCCCCAAGGGACTCAGCCCACGACCGCAGCGGTTACCTCGCCCATAAATTAAGAAACCTTCGAACCAGTTTTATTCAGGTTCACAGGAAGATTTATTTCGAAACTCAATACTTGAAACAACTAAAGTTTTTGTTTTCGTATAATCTTATTTTATTACTAGCTATGCCCGCAACGTCAGAGAGCGTCTCCGTTAACAAGTAGTAAATAAAAATTTTATTTTCGTAAATTAGTATCATTGAATATCGCTTAAAATGAATACTGTTATTTAATTTTAAAATTTAGTATTAATCACAGGCAAAAAGTGAAGCTTAACCTGAGCAAAGCATTGCTAATCATGAATTTTATTGTTCACTAGCTTTCAAGTTCCACGTGTTGATATAAAGTATCTCTCCTACCCATACTCGCTTCTTCATAAACTATTGCGCATAAGACGCGGTAGTAACTTTAATTATAAGTTGTGCCTGAAGTCATTACGTGATGTAGGTACCTTGTATCATACATCTGGCATACGTAAATTGATCTCTATTGATTTATAAAATATATATTAACTTATCATAAGAAAATAAAAAGTACATTGAGAACTCTGTTGAATAAATTGATTTATTAATAGGTTAACATACACTACACGCTCTTTTGTACAATTTTTAACAAAACCACTAAATACGCCACGTTTTTTGTCATTGTCATAATATTGACCCGATTTTCTTAAAAAGCCGTTTACTTCTGGGAATTTCCCTTGAAATTGAGTAACTCCTGCCATTTTCCTGTTGACAAAAAGATAAGATAAAGATTAATTAATGTTTTAATAATAATGTACCTGCGATGCTTTCAGCTATCCAAATAATTGTAAGAGATAAACTTACTTTACTATTTTGGCACGAGTAGTATTTAAACGGATCAGTAGGAAAAATATTGAAATCGCTTGGACAATGTGTCCGAAGTTAATAACAACCCTTCTGTCGCTGAGTGACTGATTGACTGACAGACAGGGCAAAACCCAAGCCGCTGGGTCTAGAAACTTGAAAATTGGCATGTTGGCTCTATATTTGTTCAAGGGGTGTAACTCTCCGCTAGAGAGTTTCCCGAAATTCTCACAAGAATGGCAGTTAACGGGATTTTTCGTTTTATGCCGGTGAATTCGCGGGTATATATATCCTAGTAGTCCAAAAGTTATAGAAGAAAAGAAAGATGATCATGCTCACAAAAGATGTCTGCCACTATAAGAAACATTGTCACGATCACGACAATGACACATATGATCAACCATATCCCGATTTGTGCTACAGCGTTGATTGCGTCTGCGCTCACGTAGAGATTGCCGAAGCTGTAAATAATAAAAATAGCCTTTTTTATATTTCAAGAAATAGCCATGGGAGCACTTCATTACATTTGTTATATAAATGGATAGAAATTCACATATTGTCGTGGTTTCGTTACTACGATTCTATCTCATTTTTGCGTTTTCCTGGTTGCAACATTTCTTTATTACTTTATTCGGTTTTGAAGTCCATTGACTCGCTTATTATCCTTTTAAGAACTTTATTTTCCTACAATTATTCCATCTAAAATGTAATACTCTATACTTAAATTTTGTACCCTTGTATACTTAGGTCTTACTAATATTTTATAAATTGTTGAACATACCACATAACAAACGAATTTTGTTATTTTTTCATCTATCTTTTTGTAGTTTTGTGCCAATTGAAAATGTTGAAGTGATTTGTCCAATGTCTGTTAAAAGATTTCGACAGTCTGTCATAGATATTTTATTTTTTATCATTGACTTAAGAGAAAAGCAACTGAGGTACGCACAGGCATTATGAATAAGATGCTGAAATTATCTGACTTACTAGAGAAACTTTAGTGAGCGAAGAACACCCACAAGAGGAATACGATGAAAAGTAAGCAGCACAAAGCACGTGATGATCTGCAGACAGCAGCTGAACAGGTTGAAGATGAGTTGGCTATTGCCAATCTTGCTCTTGCACCTCATATGGTAACAGCTTGTTTCGCTTATACCGCCAATTAAAAAAAATAACACTCCCAGAAAATTCAGATAAACTCAGTACAGAACCTTTAAAACGAGACGTACAATGAAAAGGCCACAGCACAAGCATCTTAGAAAGCAACAGCTGAATGCATTAAAGGTTAAACAGTGTGACGACATTATTAACGTCACACACAATCTGTTCATCATAGCGAAGAATGTGACGTGTTCAGCTAATAGCAGCAAAGAGTCTAAATCGCGATTACAAAGATTTCAGGGGTTGGAGCATAAATACAACATCCGACGCAACATCGCCGGAGCCGCGTTTCCCCAGGCATACCACCTAGCCTGGCAGTAGATGTTCCCTTTGGTGGCGGTCGAGCCGTATCATCGCTCCCGCTACAAGAGCAACAGCACCTCATAGGGACGCAACATGTTCCGCTAATCTCTAAATAAAAAACACAAAGTTACCAGGATAATCTGATTAGCAAAGTACAGAACCCCTTCAATGAAAATGAATAAAAGGCCGCAGCATAAGCACCTGAGGATGATCTGGAAGCAATACTTGAACAGTAACCGAACGTATTGAAGATATAAGGATAGCAGTACCTCACAGGGAAGCAACCAGTTTCTTTACTGTTCCCTAATAAAAAAAAACAAACTTACCAGGAAAAAAAAGGTTAGCGAAGTACAGAACCCCTCCAATAAGAAGGACGATGAAGAGCCCGCAGCACAAGCATCTGAGGATGATTTGGAAGCAGCACTTGAAGCAGCAGCCAAAAGGATTAGGGATGGGCGGGCAACAGCACTTCAGAGGACAGCAACCGTCTCCATTACTGCCGCCAATTATAATGTTTCGGAAACTATAAAAGGTCGGGTCTTTTATAGAAACTTTCCAAATTTTTAAGTCTTATGTCACGTCTTAAAGTGGCAATTTTTACTAGTTCTCGTCTTACGGAGGCCGAACCATAGTAGCTCTTTGTAAAACTAGTAACCTAGTAAACAGGGAAGGCTAGATCAAATAGATGCTGATAATATAGTAATAGAGATCAGAAGATCACAGGCTTCTCTTCAGGATGCAATCGAATCTAACAGCAGGGAAATGATTAAAATCTTGAAGTTCAGTAAAATTCAATATCATTTCATTGAAATTAATTTAGTGGATATATAAGTGTTTAAGAACATACCACATTATTTAAAATTTGTACTCTCTCAGATTGCGACCCACGAAACCTTCTGCATTTATATTGAATCATTATTCAGTAATTTAAAATTAAACTTAAATTTAATAGCGCTTGAATAATATTAACATGATACCAACAGAGATGCCAATCATCTTTTTTTTTTAAATTGACAGAGTTCATAGCATAGATGTAGAAGACCGGCTTGCAGTCAAAAGTATTTTGCTCTGTTTGATGGTTTGGAGAGATGCTATATTTAAAAGAGTGCAGCGTCAAATCTCGTCCGCCTCGGTGTAAACTGTCCTTGAAAACATGCAACAGCCTTGGTATAGACGAGCCTGGACTGTCCGGACCTGTCCGGCCGACCTATTGTCCGACAACTTTAAAGAAAACAGTGTCATCGCAATAAAATAAATGTAATGTCTATTATTACACAATACACTTAGAAAAGCACAGTTTGCATTTTGAAATATAGGGCATAGAGAAGATATATTCATATTGTTACCAAAATAATGACCATATTCCCCAAGTCACCATACTTTATGAAATAGTTTCTACTCTATATATGTTTCTTTCACGTTGCTAAACGTTTGTCAGATCGGGAGGCTAAAGACATCAACAGTAAAACGTTTGCAATTTTGCACCATGGGAGTTTAGGTAATCCCAATGGTCAAATTTGAAGAGTCCTATAAATGTGGTGTACGAATCAATGGCAACTATCTTTGAACGTCCGCGTCTTCAACTATAGTAGCAGAAAATGATGCATTTCTTTTGATGGCGTCTCTCATTGAAGAATCTGTTGATGCCACAAAATCATTTTGGGAGAGAGTTGGCCTTTTCAACTGTGACTGTTCAGTCATATTCTGTTCTTTTTTAGGCATCAAAATGGCACCAAGTTTGAAATAAGGATACGGCTTTATAGAAGACAAACTCCTCAGATTTGGTGTAGTATTTCTTTTTGGTTTTAAAACAGGTCCTATAGTAGTACTAGTATTGTTAGAGGGCACGACGATCTCTCCGAAAAAATAATTTGGAGTACTGGTTTTGAACTCTATATAGCAATGGTTATAACCAAGACCCACTCCGAATGCCCATACGATAATCAATGTTGCAACTAAGCAGATGACAACAGCGCTGAATGCAAAACATGCAGATAGCCTGTAACAAAAAAAAAACATCATTCTCCGAGGATTCTCTGAGGACCTAGGGTAGACTAGAATAGATAGACCGAATTCTAATCGGGGACGTTAAAATGCATGAATTATAAATGTGGATGAAGCCAAAGAAGTACGCAGGGATCCTGGCAAGTGGAAAGATACGTAGTCTCTGATCTCGGAAATGATACATGAAAATTTTGCGTACCTATGTATTTACAGTCTCAAAAAGACTGAAAGGCCACGTTTAGCTGTATGGCTGATGATGGAATTGAGATAGTTGAATAGAAATCAAATAGTGATAGGTGGCTAGCCCATCGCCTACAAGAGAGATCCCAAGTTTATAAGCCTATCCAGTCGCCTTTGACGACATCCATAGTAAAGACATGGAGTGGTTCTATCTAAAGTATCGGAAACCACTCGATATAGATGTGATTATATGTATGTAATTATGTATGTATGCTACTGCTAAAACGTAGTATAAACATATATACGTAACATACTTTTCTAACATATATAATATGTTTCCAATCCATGTTGCGAGTGCAGTACATCGACACATAGTTATGCTTGTTGCAAAACTTATGTAATGGAATTCAAAAATATCTAAAATAAAAACACTTAATGCACAAATAACCTCAAAAAGTAGAAAACGAGAGGAAAAAGTTATTAAAACTAATGTCAAAAGTCACCAGTAGAGATATGATAGAAAACTCAAACCTCTTTATAGACATCTAGGTACAGGAGCGCGCCCGCGGCTCCACCCACGTTAAACAAAAAATCCCGTTTACTGCCCGTGGGAATGAATAAAAATCCTTTCTTATCGGTCGTCTTCCAACCAAATTTCATCTTTATTGCCTCAGTAGTATTTGAGATTTCATGAAGTGTGCGTGTGAGAATGGGGGTTTTTCGCTTTGAAATACATATAAAGATAGATATGTGGTCAAAAGTCCAACTGAGTTCAGTTTAGGGGATATACAACTAGTCTGTGGTCGAATCAGTAAGATACCCGGTTTAAATGTGTGATGCTCAGAATGGCACAGGTTCGAATCCCACCTCGTCCATGTACCGATGCCTATCTTCGAAGTTATGTAGGTACATTACTTTGAATTTTAACCGATGCTCTCACGGTCAGAGAAAACATCGTGAACCTGCAAATTCAGGCAATTGAATGTGTAACCGTGATATATCAAATACGGGTCAAGTTTATCTGCAAAAGTTGCGGAGGTCAGATTGGAGTCTCTTTGTGTAAAAAACTAACTCGCCCAATCCAGGAACTATGGTCAAATGCAAACCCCAGGCTGCTCTCCAGAGTGATGAGAATGCAACAGGGAATAAACCAAGGAAGAAGAAAACGAAGATATAACTAGACCTTTCAGGAAATTTCTTGAATTGAAATTAAAATGAAATTCGGGACTATTGGCTCTGTCTACCCTGTAAAGGATATGGACGTGACTATACGTGTTACGTATGTATTCAAGAAATCTGCAGTTACTTTTGGAAAATTGACGAAGGAAAGTCGTCGTGAGGAAACCTACACATTAAATCAACTGGATATTATCATGGTACCATGATAGGTGATGACGTAATTTCGTACATCTGACCTTTTTGGTGTGAACTATGTTTTACCAACATCATCCAAAAAGAAGAAATGATTCTTCACTTGACAGATAGTGTCAAGTCAGTAAACAATTCTTGAATAAATTCTATTGATTGACCACGCATTCCAAGCTATTTCTACATACTTACATTCCTTTCTTTCATAAAAGTTTTTCTTATTTTTTGTTCCAATTATCAGCTTTACAAAATGTCAAGTTATGCTGTATTAGGCAAAGATCAATTACCGGAATCTCTGAGGAAGTAAGTCTTAAAAATACTATTCTTACATAGCTGTTTTTTTTCTTAAACTTACAACGGTATAGTGGCATCATTTATCTTAATTGCATCCTTCTTGACAAGAAAGTCAGTATTTGGAGTAGCATGAGGAGCAGACAGTCTTCTGCGGCTCAGTCATATATCGGATGCTAAGTTCCCCTGCAAGGGTGGCGTTCGTCAGAATTACTGAACAACTAACTGAACTGAACGCGGTTCAGTTGTAGAACGCGGCCTTTCAGTCTTTTGGAGACTATTGGCTCTGTCTACCCCGCAGTGGATATAGACGTTCTGTTATGTCATATATTGTTCTGATATGTTTTTTTTATACATTGTGCATCATTAATTAACGTTCACAGTAAGCCGGGTTGGATGCAATGCGTCATCGTCATCGCATCATTGCTGATCATCACTTTCTCGGCCGTCGGGATCGGTATCCCCATTGGATACACGTACTGCTATATCGAGCATAGATCTCGTATGATGCTGGGTAAGTTCACGAAGATACCTCTAGCTGGCCCATACAGTCCACCACGTTTCAAGTTACCCTACATGGTACTCAATGACGCGGTAATATTACTATATCTATCCCTATATTATATTTTGTTTAACTGAAACCCCGTAAAACAAATAGAGAAGAGTTTGTTTACTCTCCCAAAGAAATTGAATGATCAGTTCATCGGTCTTAGTATGCGAAAGTAAATATTTTTTTACGCTTTTTTATTTATTTTTAATGGCAGCATTGGGCTAGCAACACAGGTTGATGTCACGTGTTGACGTGTTGTGCTATACAGATGAATGTGGGTTTACAGTATTTTCGAAAATGTTTAATGTGGTTACTCCGTAAGAGTAAAGACGTCTATGTAGTTACGTAGCTTTTATCTACTTTCTGTCAAATTATTATTTTCAATTTCAGGTAATACAAACGCAACTTTCCAAATTCTCCATGTACCATTGACAGAATCCAACAGGACCTGTCAAAATAGGAGCATCAACGAAGCCCTGATGTCGAGTGTCTTGGTCTCCAAGATCCTGAAGATAAGCCACATGCTGAATGAAGAAATACCTTTTATATCGGCTAAAGAAAGACCTTCTGTTGAGATCTAAAAGTGTTTATTGTTTATATAATAATAACTTCACCATTTCCACAGAGGATGAGTCCTCTGTAGCGGGTAACCGCTTTCTATCAGGCAAATTTTATAGTCTACCGTATTAAAAATAAATTGTTTACACAAAATAAAGTGTTTATACCGGTAAAGACTAAAGTGAAATTGGTAGAATACCTTTAACAGTTTAAACAGTACAGTATATTGCAATAAAAATATATAAAAGTTCTATTTTATTGATTTCTTTCTTCTTCATACATATAATCATATCTTTATCATGATGGGGTACATTAAGTCTTAAAAATATTGAATGGCCACGTTCAGCTGCATAGCATACCTAATGGTAGAATGGAACTCATTCTTCTTATATTAAATACTCTTGCGCATCATACACATTAATATAACTTGACCATGGGACAACTCGATGGAACTAGTTGGGATAGACCGTATAAAATAAATATGAATTAAATCGTATAAAATTTTGATTTGAAAAAGTTAAGCGACTGTAAACTTCTAACAAAACGAAAAATACATTATTTTATGCCCGCCGTTACAAGGTTACGTTGTTGAATTGGATGTATGTAGGTATTGTCAAATGTTACCTATTAAATACTACACTACAAATTATGTTTTTGGCGGGATTCATCTTTACCGCCTCGTTAAAACTAAATGCGCACGAAACATGACTGAACAATTCGTGTGTGACGATGATAAAATTGATTAAAGTTCCACGCCCACGTCCTCTTAGAAACAATTAATATTGATTTAGACGAAGAATTTAGATAGGTACATCCTACCGTCTTTAAAGGAAGCATTCTATAGTTTGAAGTGTCTGTGACAATCATGGGCTTCAGGATCTTTTCCCGCGTAAAATGAATGAATAAATTATATGAATAATTAAAGGACGCCCGCGGTTTCACCCGCGTATATAAAAAAAAACCGATATTTCCCGTTCAGTGCCCCCTACACTCCTGAAGAACCTTCATACCAAATTTAAACTTTCTAACCTCGGTAGTTTCCACTGTGCGTTGTTCGTTAGACGCAGACACAATTTATTGATAAAAATTTTTAAAGGTTTCTTGTTCCGTGGTAATTTCGATTCCTACGCCATACCTATACATATATGTGGTCAACACAAACTTTGCTCGGTGGGACATTATAACAACTACTGCAAGGACCGTGGCAAGTGTATATCTTGAGTCTCTGTCTACACCTGTGGGAAACAGGCGTAACTATCCAGACCGGATGATATCAGGTCATACATACATACATACATATGGTCACGTCTATATCCCTTGCAGGGTAGACAGAGTCAACAGTCTTGAAAAGACTGAATGGCCACGTTCAGCTATTTGGCTTAATGATAGAATTGAGATTCAAATAGTGACAGGTTGCTAGCCCATCGCCTAAAAAAGGATCCTAAGTTTGTAAGCCTCAGGTCATATTGACTTTTATATGAACTTCTAGCTCAGGCCATAGAAAAGGTGCCTATGTCAAAAAAGGGTAACTTACTATTATTAAAGTTATATGTTACACATAAAACGTACAATTGTGGTAGGACGAACCGATAGGTACAGACAGTTGTGTAGGTAAAATGTCCTTGAAAAGTCTAATTTAGTCACGCCTTGCGATAAAAAAACCACAACTTAATAAAAACGAATTAGCATTTGCAAACGCTTGACAAACATAATATTATCGCGTCTTTATCCGTAGTAATTTAAGCCAACAGTCTCGAAAAGAGTAAAAGGCCACATTCAGATGTTTGGCTTAATGGATGGAAAGTAAAGGAATAAACAAAGGAATAAATAGAGGAATAAATAGAGGAATAAATAAAGGAAAAAATAAAGGATTAAATAATGGAATAAAATAAAGGAATTCCGATTTAAATATCACTTAAAGGTATCACGATGGCTTTAACAATCTGGAAGAAGAGGAAGAAGAAGTTAAGCATCCACATTTATTATTATCTATTGGCAAGCTCATGGGTTTTTGGTCATGGTCATTCTTGAACTGACCTTTCGCCACGTTCCCAATTTGGTCAAGTTTACATTCGTGTTAACTCCCCATTCAGCCTTCTCATTCACACACTCCATGTATATATTCTGAGTCAACCTACTTTCATTCGTCCCTTGACCAAACTATACAAGCATTAACCATGTGCTACCTGTCACTACATAATCTTCTTTCACACATGCTGTAGGTATGATCTAGTTCAATACGTACTTATAAGATTCTGATCTTTACGATATAATTCCGCGAACTATATGTCCGTAACCACGAACGCACACAATACAAGAACAATGCTTGGAATCGAACAATAAGCGGTCAAACACGATTTTTTTTCATCATTTGGGTCTGTAGGTAGATTGTCTTGATTTGATGATTCTTCAATCTATACATAAAATAAAATAGTAAAAATATTTTGTCTGTACATTTAGTATTTTTGACTGAAATGGACACTTAGAATGAATAGTAGAAAGCAAAATTTTTTTTTAATTTCTTGTCTGTCTGTCTGTCTGTATGCATGATCACGATTATCTCCGAAAGTACTGAACCGATTTACTTGAAACTTTCACCAATTGCTTTGTCTTAACTCAGAAAACATTTAAAGTTTGTTTCATCAAAATCGGTTCATTAAAAAAAAATCGACATTTGAATGAACTCAAGGCATAAGTTGGCCTGCAAATAAGTCATTTATCATTTTACGACAGCATTATGCCTATAACATATAAATATAAGTGAAAATCAGTTTGATATATATTCTGGTTTTACCGCACATGCGTAATTCTCACGTAAAAAGATTTTTGGTTTGCAAGTCTACTTTAGTACCGTATGGTTCCCGGCACCAGCTAGTTCACAATAAAAATATTTCACTACATTGGATGAAGTGTAAAACTTATTGACTTTAAGCATAATCATTCTCCTGGCGATAGTCTCAGTTACGTCCTGCTCTGGACAGGACCCTGGGTACGCCTACTATCAGTTTAGAATAGTCAAGGTTTTACGCGTGGCGACTCCTCTGAATTCTGCAACCTTTTTAGGGAAACCTAACTCGTATTGAATCGATCATGGTTATACACTACATATTGTTATACATACAGTTTCCTGAAGGTTTCCTCAATAAAACCTACTTTTATTACTTTTTACTTACTTTAAAATAATTTTTATGTCCAATAAAGAGTTAACAAACAAAAAAAACACTAAATGCCCGCTAGAAAATCTTTATCCAAATATCTGTATTAACTTACACATACTTTGACTATTAATTCGAATTTTGGATGCCATACAAAACCTACCATTAAACTCCATATTTATCTTTTAATAAGCAGGTACCTACCATAAATCCTTTTAAACTCATTTAATTAAAATTACGATGATGACAACAAATTTATGTAAATTTCAAGTCAAATATTTAAACATCTTTTTAAATCCAACAAATCTACTTCCTCGTAAGAATTAAGCCTCTTATCAGCCGCACATGCGCTGTTCGTGTTCGCCCAAACTTGCTGAGCAATCTGTGTTTCTAAGATTTGCAAAATAATAAAATTTTGTTGGTGCTTAAGTACCTACATAGGCGTAGGATAGGAGTGTTGGGGCGTTAAACTTTAGAGCTAATATTTTACAATATATTGAAAAACTACAGTACAGTACAGCTTTAATTAATTTTTCAATTTTATTTTTAAATTAAGCTGCGGTCGTGGTCTATGGTAGCAGTTTCAAGTTTCAACAAAGTACTTAAATGCGGGATCAAAAATGCATATATGTACCTATATGCTCATAATTAATCGTTCAAGTTTTTAAACATTTTTGAATTAATTTTCATAGTTTCAGGTGAAGATTGCTCAGTACTTTGCATATAAAGATAATTTATAATTACACTGTTCATAAAAATTATTTTAAACTATAGATCCATGGACTTTCCTGTCCTACCAAATAAAATGGCTTTGACTTGACATAGTCACAGACATGAATGTGATAAAAACTTTATGGGTTCGGTTTTTTCTGTATAACTGCGGCCCTTTAAATACCCATAGCAATCTTGACTAGCCTTTTGTCTTCTGTGCTTCTGCGTCTGTAAGAAAACAACTATGATAACCGCATTTCTTGTCTTGTAATATTTTCTTTTGAGATTTGCCTAAAAACATACAGACAAGCAGACGTACAAAGAAACACTTAAAGCGCAATTTTGACTTCTATTCACCTTAAATAAAAACTGTATAAGGTATTTAAAAATATATAGGTATATAATATTTTAGGCTAACACTAGTTAGTTTTATAACAGTTATTCTTATTACATATGAAACTTCCAACTAAATTAGTCTTTCAATACTATTCATCTCAAATTAATTTACTGCAACGATTTCAGCGAATCACATCTCAGGGGACAATATAACTTTGTCTGTGAAACTGGTATAATCCGGTTCGTTTTTTCTTCCCGGCTGAACCCTAAAAGGATGAGAGCACAAAAAATGTACGAGACCCAATGAGCGAATCATGCGCAACGCAACGCATAGTCCCGTCCGAGACGCGACGACGACTGCTCACACGTCACGTTAAAACATCTCGAGAATTCCTAATTTGAATTAATTCGTGACTTAGAAACTAGTGGAAGTGCCTATCTATAGTTTTTTAAATCTATATTTTGTTAAAAGTGATTCATCATTTTCGTGTATGAAAGCAATTGTTTAAGTGAAAGTGATCGGTATTGATTAGTGTTTCACCTGCGCGTGAGTCGGTTCTGATGTGAGTTTATAAATTGTTGGTAAACATTTTTCAATCATTGTTAATTCTTTTTTGGTATAATTATGGAATCGTGAAGGCCTGCAATAATAAAATTAGAGTAAGTCAAACATTGTTAGCCTAGGGTTTTGAAATATACCTATATTGAAATGAATACTTTATATTATATTACTCTATAGTTTCATCGAAATGTGCTCAGCAGATTTTGCTTACCAGAGTTATTAACACGTGAGTATGTAGGTATGTTAATAACTTATAATATTATTACTTATATATATCTAACTTATATACTCAAATAATATCATAAATACATAAGTGTTCCCACACTTTTGTATTTATAATATTATTTGAGTATGATGTAACAGCAATACTGAGTTAACGGCTGGAAAATCAATTTATCAATATTGATTAATCAATGAATCAATGTTTGGTTTATTGCACCCAAGATAGACATTTATCAGACTCAAACGTTTATAAAAATGCAGCTACATTATTACGCAATGAAAGGATGTTATTCATTCAATCAGAAGAATTATTTAAATTAAAAGAAATCAAATGGAGCGGTACTTATATATGTATGTACATAAGTTCAAGACTTGTGTTGTCCGGTCCGGATAAAGACGGACATTAGTAGGCTTTTTGCTAAAAGGAAACCGAAACATTGAAAGTCATTTGTTATGTTTATATTTCGCAAATAGCTTTTTTTAGAATGCGGCAAGCGTCGAGTTTAAAAAAAAGGTTGATTATATGTTTAATTTTTTGTCGTACGTATTAATATTGACACATATTTCTCAATAATGTAGGGTGTCCGGATTTTCTACCTAAATGTCCGGCCAAACTGGCCGGTCTGTCCGGCTATTAGGTTTGGCGACCTAGTAACCCCAACAGAGAAAAAAGGTGATAAAAAAGTTCAAAACCTACCTTAGCGATGTAATAACTCTTTTCTGAGTTATTACATACCAATATGCGAACTCAAAATAATAAACAATAATAACAATAGTTAAATTGGTACTTGTCACTTTTATGTTTGATACCTCACCTCGAAACACGATTGAGGAAAATAATTTACTTGGAAATACCGTACCATGATCTCAAAGGTCATTTTACAACTTAGATGACAAATAGTTCCGCCAAAGTTAACCAAATAAATGCTAATGCTAGTTAATGTTTTATTATAATATAAAAGAAAAAAGGATTTCATTTTGTTTGTAACTAATAAACTCAAATATTTAAGGCCCAATAAAATAAAAACATACAGTAATTCATATTTTTCCTCGTTAAATTAGAAAGGAATGCCTTAAATGGCAAGTCTGAAAAATAAACAAACTTATAAGCCGTCGCAATTTAAAAATAAGACCATTTAGATGTCGCATTATTTTGCGAATCAAAATCTTTATTTATTTATTTGTCTGACAATAAATAATAATAATCTTACAATATTTACTGGCCTAAAATAATTGATTGTTAGCTAACACGAATAATAAATTTTTTCAGGTTAACCTGAGAGAGAACACTGATAAAACATGACAATTCAAAGCATGAGAGTGACGGAATCCGGAGAAGAAAATACCAGCAGTTGTTGTAAAGGGTAAGTCACTAAAATATATATTTTATAAACCCACTTCAAAAATAGGACGCTACTGCAGATTTTCTTATCTTTGCGTCTTGAGTTTATGTACGCGATTTTCTTAAAACTAACTATTCCGATTAAAGATGAAGTTTGTCTTCTGGAATCGCACGTTACATAAACCGATAAATCTATTTATTTTTCGTTCCCACGGGAATATAGGGAAATCCTTTTTTCGTACTCCTCATGGCCAGTTAAGGAACTTTATGCCAAATTTCAAATCTCTTTCAAAACCCACCAGTTTTGTCTGTGCTTTAAAATAATTTTCTTCTCTAATTGTTAATCAATTTTCTTACCGAGATATGTAAAAGGAGAAACTTATTGCTAATAACAGAATAATTGAAATTATTAATAATTAATGTGTGGTTCCCGTTACCGATATAAAAAAGAATAGGACCACTCCATTTCATTTCCCATGGATGTCGTAAGAGAAGCTTAGAAGCCTATTCCTTAGTCGCCACTAAGGAATAGGCTTCTAAACTTAGGATTCTTATTTAAGGCGATGGGCTAGCAACCTGTCACTCAATACTGTTGGCTCTGCCTACTCGCAAGGGATATAGATGTGATTATTATGTATGTATGTAAGAGAGAATAACTCACGCCTTCTTTATACTAACAGCAAATACTTTGATGTGCAGCCGCAGTACAGAATAATTAAGTTTTAGTTTAGCAAAATACCGTTGTTGGAAAAAACATTGAACAATCTATAGATTCTAATATTCAAGCGGGGTTACATAGGTACATATAATCACGAGTATACCCCTACGGGGTAGACAGAGCTACCAGTCTCGAAAGTACTGTACGGCCGGGTTCAGCTGTACGGCTTAATTATGGAATTGAGATTCTAGTAATAGTGATAGGTTGCTACTTGCTAATCGATTTTCCTAAAAGCAGAAATCCAAAAAATTTAAGATATCTTTCCTGGAGGGATCGGCAGATATTGTATCTAGAACGGTCTAAATAAAGGTACGATTATAGTAAAGATGTCATATATCTACATAGTAACAAGTGGTAAATTGATGTAGGTCAGGAGGGGGACGCGATGTACCAGTAGCCAGATATAACGAGTGTGTGTGCCTCTTTTTGGAGGGATAGGCAGAGACTACATCTTTTTACTTGCCTCGATCTCTGTATACTTTTTTGTTTTTCGGCCACATTCATCAAATTCGTGCAAGTTGGTCAATAGAGGGCTCCTCTTTCATCAGATCTTATACATCTTGACTTGATCAAGACAAACGCGACTTCGAATTGCTATTGGGCGACCAATAGCAATTCGAAATACCAGGCCTTTCAGTCTTTGCAAGACTGTTGGTTCTGTCCGCCCCGTAAGGGATAAAGAGTGATTATATTATGTACTAAACTTAACTATAGAAACTTATAGATATGATATAATATATTTCCTAGGAATTATTAGAAACTGAATTTATCAGTAGACTTTGTTACAATGGATTCTTGGATCTTTCTAACAGTTTACTGTTGGTATCTGACAGACGAGCAAAGGTCACATCAAAACAGTGTTCTAATTTCTAATATAAATGCATTTATACGTGACTAGCTATCGCCCGCGACTTCGTCCGCCTGTAAACTACCCTATGTCCTTCACTCCACACTATATGTATAAAAATGTTTACGGATATCAGTTATCAATGGTTTTGACGTGGAAAACGGATAAACATACACAATTTCACAGTATAAAATGGATATAGCGTATTCTTTGTTTTATTTGAAGTGGCATGTATAAAACCTTATATATCACCAATCTCTTAATCGCCATCCATGGGAAAAAGATGGAGTGGGCCTATCTTTTTTCTATTGGTGCCGGGAATATAAATATATTATAAATATCTTCATCCAGCGGTTTGCGATGTGAGTTGACATGTCATTCAATTAGTTAGCCATTGTACAATCAAGTAAAGGTGCCCGGTTAAATGCTAGTTTGATCACTATCAGTTTTCGCCATTATCAATGAATATATTATACACTATGACATATTTATGTCATAACCTTCAATTCTTCATGAAATACTTCTTATCTTATCGCAAATGCATGTGACCGGTAATAATTACAATACCTGCGGAAATATAAGTAAAAAGCTGTGAAACAGCAAGCCTTGAAAAAGAATTTGAGGTCAAGACTCACCGGTTCGAGTAAGGATATTTCCTTTATATGTACTGCACGAGTAAAAATAAAATAAATAATAATAATGTCATTTCGTATATATCAGCGCTTCGTTTTGTAAACGGTACCGAAGGTATTTGAGAAAGCATATAGCAGTTTGTGAATTATGCATATGTCACATCTTTGTCCCATACGGGTTAGACATAGTCTTGAAATCTCGAAAAGACTTGAGAGTTTAGATGGGTGACTTAATAAGGAAAAGATGAGATTTAGAAGTGAGAAGTTACTAGCTTAATAGAAGACTCCGAAGTTTATAAAACTTTCATTTGATTGACTCATTCAATGGCCTTTATATTAAATCACAAAGGAAATTTCTGGGGGCATTTGGCATTGAACAATTATGATGATGTTCAGTGCTCAACCAAAGGATGACAACAAGTTCGAATCCTACCGCCGCCGCCAATGTATCAATTTGCACTTATATAAATTCATATAGGCTTATAAACTTGGCATTCCTTCTTCAAGCCAAATAGTTGAACATGGCCTGTCAGTCTTTTGTATTTACTGTTAGCTCTGTCTACACCGCAAGGGATATCGACGTTACTATATGTTTGTATTTATGTATATATAATCAGATCTTTATCTCTTACCGGGAAGACAAAGTACATAATCAAGAAAAGGCTGGAAAGACACATTCAGCTGTATGGCTTAGTTATAGAATTGAGATTCAAAGAGTGACAGCCTCACCTATTGCTTTAGCCTTTTCCTAGAAGGCAAGTAGTTACCTATACTAGTTTAATTGTTAACTGATGCTATTATAGTGGGGGATTCAACAAGGACAACGATAGGATTTTCTTTTACACAAAGACTGTCATAGCGCCTACACCATTTAACACTATAAAACAGATTTGGTTCAAACTCGGATCCATCATTTGTCATTGTACATTCATGATGCGATTGTAAAATTCCATCGCTATTGACGTAGCAAAAAAATTGCGTCATTTATAGGTAGCAACTAAACAGGTTACCCGCTAGACCAATTTGGCTATTAAAAACGAGACGTGTTATAAATAAAAAGAATGATAATTATACATACATACATACAATCTCGTCTATATCCCTTGCGGGGAAGACAGAGCCAACAGTCTTGAAAAGACTGATAGGCCACGTTCAGCTATTTGGTTTTAAGATAGAATTCAGATTCAAATAGTGACAGGTTGCTAGCCCATCGCCTAAAAGAAGAATCCCAAGTTTATATGCATATCCCTAAGTCACCATATACGACATCCATAGGAAAGAGATGGAGTGGTCCTAGCCTTTTTTCTATTGGTGCCGCGAACCACACGGGAAACACACACAAAATATTACGTTATAAAAGTTATAGATATAGAGATTAATTGTGCCGTGTGGTTTGGGAACCACACGGCATAATGTCGGCACAGTGCCGGGGCACTAATAGATTAAAGAAGAGAACCACTCCGTCTCTTACTCATGGATGTCGTTAAAGGCTAAAGGATAAACAGCTGAACGTGGCCAATCAGTCTTTTCAAGACTGTTGGCTCCATCTCTCTAGGCAGTCTTGAAAAGACCGAAAGACCACGCTCAGGTGTATGCCTTATAATGGAATTGAGATATTGTATGAATGAATGTAACCCGAGGTTTTACTACATCGATCGGAAATGCTACCAGCTACGGATACAGGCCAACATGGAAGATACAAGTTTTTAAGAAGACCGAAATATGTACTGCCCCAGCTGTAGGAATAGACCTTAATTCACTCATGAAGTGGACCATCGCCGTGCCGTGTGGTTCCCGGCACCAATACAAAAAAGAAAAGGACCACTCCATCTCTTACCCATGGATGTCGTAAAAGGCGACTAAGGGATAGGTTTACAAACTTGGGATTCTTTTTTAGGCGATGGGCTAGCAACCTATCACTTTTTGAATCTCAATTCTATCATTAAGCCAAATAGCTGAACGTGGCCATTTTAGTCTTTTCAAGACTGTTGGCTCTGTCTAGCCCACAAGGGATATAGACGTGACCATATGAAAGAATATGAAAAATTAAGTGGACCATTGAAATTTTACAAGATCACGAGGATTATTCACTTCCGCAACCCATTTCGCGCTTGGCCATTTTTGCAAATCCACCAAATCACGTTCAAAATGTCAGTACTGATTTAACCATAGCGGAGTAAAGTCGTTACGTCACGCGAATCAGCGCACGCGCACGTTACGGTGTTATAGATCGTTTAATAAAAACCAGTGTGTCAAAACGGATGTGGTTTATCAGTGGTGAATAGAAAGATCTTGGGGACATGTTGGTTATGATTTTTAATATTGTTTACATTGTTTGTTTTAATAATTTTAGGATTTTTTTACAATTTCTCACAGTTTTGTTTTGATTTTTTTTAATAAAGTAATCTGTGTTTCTTTGTAATACTGTTAATTCATAAAATAATATTTGAAGTCTGTGTGTAGTACAGACAGGCAGATAAAGTAATTTTTTCTTATATAATTTTAGTTCAGAATCCAGTTTTTGTGGTTTTTTGATGCTTTTGCCCGAAGATTCGATCTCGTGGGATTTTTGGAGGAATAATAGTCTAAACTTATTTATAGCTAGCTTTCGTGTGAAGCTACGCCTTCTAAATACTCTATTACCAAATTTCAAAGGGATTGTTCTATGATTTGACAGTGTTCAGATTACAAACAAAATAACTTAGTGGTAACTAACTTAAAACTAACTTATTTTCCCATTTATGATATAAATTAAAATATGGATTCTAAGGATAAATTACATAAGTTACTAATACCTAGACCAGAAGAGAGCGTGCTATAGTGACCAACTTCGTGAAAATTAAAAGCTTAGAAACAGATGCCGACGAATACATACATACTTAGCGACTCTTGTTTGGCCTCCTAAATCTTGTAAGGGAATAACCCAAAAAGTATATTAGGACGTGACACACTGTGGTTACTTATCAAGTTCCATGTTTCTACACAATGTTTTCCCTTAACGTAAATCAGTAAGCAAACATTGGAGCATACATATAGTCACGTTTATATCCCTTGCGGGGTAGACAGAGCTAACAGTCTCGAAAATACTGAAAGGCCACGTTTAGCTGTGATCATGATTCATTATGGAATGAGATTTGAATAGAGCCAAGTTGCTTGCCTTAAAAATTTCTTGAAATTCCCGCGGGAATAGTTATTGGATTATAGACATACTAAATCACTTCTCAACATCCTTGGCGGCGTGTCATACATTTTAAAATCAAATTAATTGCTATCCAATCCCTTAATAATGCTCCTCCCTTACAAATCCTAATGCGAAAGTCTGTCTGTCTGTTCCGCTTTCACAGCTGAACCGCTGAACCAATTCGGATAAAATTTGGTGCGCATATTACTTAACAACAGCGTTGTAAAATGGAATTTATTAAAAAAAAACAACATATACAAGGGTATTCTAGAAAAGGGATGTAAGTTTAATAAATGCTACCCATGCGCAGCCAGGTGGGTCGCTAGTATTAAATAAATGTAATATTATACATTTATACTAAAAAACATATATATGTATAATGTATGTACAAGGATTTTTTTTTATAATTTTACACACTTTCTAGCTAGGATAACAATATTACATTGTATGGTATTTGTATTTGGTTATTATAAAAATTCCTATTGATAAAACTAAACTGCATTCGTTCGTATCACCTTCTAATAAAACTGTAAACTTTAGTGAATGTGCTTCAGTTTTAACAGTTAATTAACTATTACAAAGTTAACTGTTAAATAACTATATAGCGTCAACTTTTAATGAACTACATATTTGAATTAATTATCTACAGTATTTAAAGTTTTACTAACTTAGTATTTAGTGGTGACGATGTCCCAATGAAAACTCAGGTTCTTTGATTGATAAGAAAATAAAGACAGGGTGTTGTTCAAAGAAACAAAAAATTAACACAGAGCAAATTACTTTTATAGTTTTACTATAATTCCCATTTTACCAATCCAGTAGGAATTACAAAAAAAGTAACCCATGTCCTCTACCATGGTATAAATTATATTTGTACCAAGTTTCATATAAGTAGAACGGTTCACTGGTGTAAATGTATGTTAGGTAACTAACTGTCCCAATTAAGTTAGTAGTTATAATAATAATTGTTGACTATGTACCAATGACAAGTACTATATACCTACATAAAATAATAAATTTTCCCGGTAAGTTAAGTAGACATATCCACTATTTTTTTAACTTATAAAATACAAAAAATTCTACTTTAATGACTATAAAGATAGGTAGGTAATGTTACATAATATACAAATGAATCAGGTCCTTTATATAGTTAAAAATCTGTTGAAAAGGACACATCTAATTATCTACGCATTGTAGCCTTAGGAAATCTTTGTGAACCGATTTGGTTGTTTGTGTAACCATTTCTCACAGACTTACTTAGGAGCGCGGTAAATTAACACTTTAGTTGACACGCGGGTGTCCAATGTGATCATTGTTTGTGTTATAATAGCTATTGGCATTGTAAAACGAGTACGGACAAACTTAATATATTTGTTACTCTGAAAATAACAAAACAATAATATTTCTAAAAAGAAATCTAGCATCACAAAATAAAAATCCTTGAACTGTTTGCTATTGATATTATAGATAACTGATAACAGCGAATTTCCTTATATACAGCTATTCAGAGCTTCATGACTGTAAAAGCATATTAAAATATATTTTTTTTATTATTTATTTATATATTTATGAACATCAAAGAAAAAAATACGAATAGAACTTCAACTAAAGACAAATTTACTAATTATTTCTAGAGAAATTTCTGTATAAAATAATTTATCTAAATCTACACATTCCTAGTGTATCAGTTAATTATCAGTGGAATATTCTAGATCTTAAGGCTTCCATGCTGGTCTGGTAGCAAAGTAAAATCATAGTGTGTGCCAGCACCTTCTCTCCCCGTGCAGATTGTAAAAGCGTATTAAGGGAAAGTCTATTATACTGGGAATTCTTCGCCTAGCCGACAGGCAAGGAACCTGTAACTATCGCAATTATTGTCAGCAAGATCCAAATATGCGAGAAGTTTAAAATAAATTATTTTAAAACAGTCACTTTTTTATAAAATTGTACGTGTTCTTTCTATTTCTCCCGCAATCTCGACCTGAAAAAATAACATAGGATTGACTACCTCCTCATTTTAGAATGGGTTTGAAAAACCATTTCATTGAGACTTTATTTATACACTAACGGAAAATGTATTCCTCATAGACTTGACGTCCATTTGTAATACAAAAACCAAGCCATTAATTGCCGAAACAACTTTCAGATAAATGACGAATAAAAAACATCTAAAAACATCGAGAAAAAATCTGTGTCTACTAAATCAACGTCAGCCAAGGTCTTTCTGAGGCAAAACTATTTCGTATTAGAAGTCCGTAATTTACACGTGTTCCCTTGTTCAAATAAGTGAAAAATATAACCTCTTTTTATGAAGTGAGTCAAATATGTGCGACCAGCAACTTTTAAGAGAGAGTTCCTTGAGGAAACCGGGGAATTCGAAGAAGAGAAATCGCCATGTTTCTATCACTGTGCCGAGTTCAGACAGGAACAAGTACGTATTTGTGTTTAAAGTTCTTACTTACAGAAGCCGCATCAGTTTAGTGGATAACACGTGAAAAGTGAAGAGACAACCAACAAACAAACGTACACTTAATTATTTTGGATTGATTTGGTATGAGATGCATACATCACGTATTTATCTCTTATGGGGTAGACAGAGACAACGGTCTTGAAAAGACGACACGTTCAGATTTATGGCTTCATGAAATTTATCTTGAGAAAGTGATTGGTTGCTAGCCCATCGACTAAAAGAAGAATCCCAAGTTTATAACCCTTCCTCTGATTGTTCTCAATAAATCACAAAATCTCGGATTACCTATATACTTGAGTTACGTTTTCGTTTCCTACGGGGTAAATATTACCAAATGTCAAAGGGAAAAGAGACGAAGACCACGCTGGATGATAATGTTCTTGTAATGATGTAATAATGACCTAATTTAACATTGCTCGTAACAAATTACTAGGGAGGCCTGTCATAAGAAAACGCCTTGTTAATATATTCAAGCAATGTCTCTATACTTCAACTTGCTATTCTCATCTCAAAATCATTTCAGTCACAAATTGCTTTGAAAGTTTTTGAGGGTTTTTTTTTAACAATACCCACTATATGCTCACATTATTCGTTACAGCGCCATCTTTTAAGCATTAATGAAAAAACATCACAAAAGGTAGCTCAGTAAGGAAAAGCCGGCTTCACAGCTGTTCTTATCGATCCTATCACCCCCCTCCCATTCCCTCTAACAATTCCCCTGCAATCCAGTTACTTACACCACTGACACACAAAAACTATAAAATATACCTATGCACTTAAAAAATGAGTGTATAAAAATGAGATCTGATGTGGAAATTTAAATAACGAAGTGTAATTTTGATAAAGGAAATTTAGGTTATAATGTGCTAGTGCCGTGACGAACTAAACATGGATGGACTTAGCGCTGGTTTGCATAGAAGGAACTTCATAAGTGCTCATGTAGACGAGATACCAATGGACACAATCCGATTAGTGTCTCCCATAAATAGGTTCGCAATTTTCCAGGGTAACTTTAGTATTGATGACGATGATTATCCGGAAAAGTGAGTACTAACAAAAAGAAAATTAGGATAAGTCTGTGTTGATGTTTAGATCGGCAGGTAAGACTGTTATGTAGGTAGATACATACATACATACATAAAATCACGCCTCTTTCCCGGAGGCGTAGGCAGAGACTACCTCTTTCCACTTGCCACGATCTCTGCATATTTCCTTCGCTTCATCCACATTCATAACTCTCTTCATGCAAGCTCGGCGGTTTCGGGTACTTTTGACCTGACCCTTTACCAGGACGTAGGTAGATACCAGCGAAATTAATTAACACACATTCCTTCTTTCTCCTGGCCCGGTAACATCCTCACCTCTTTGGAAAGGACCTTGGGGTGCGCCTACAGATATGATCATAAAAGGTGAGTCAGGATTTTACACGAAGCGACTCTCGTCTGACCTCCGCAAACTTTGCAGAGGAACTTAACCTGTATTGTATCATGTCGAATACACACATTTATGACGTCTTATTCCTTAACGGAATAAACGAAAATACTTACTTGAAGGCCACGTTAATGACTGTTGTAGTAAGTTGTTGGCTTAATGATAGAATTGAGATTCAAATTGTGACAGGTTGCTAGCCCATCGCCTCAAGTAAGTCATCAGTCAGTTACGACATCTATGGGAAAGAGATGGAGTGGTCCTATTTTTTTTTTCTATAAGTGCCGGGAACCACACGTCACTTTTTAGATACAATCAGTATTTAAAAAAGGGCCGTGTGGTTCCCTAATCTTAATTAATATTCTAATTATATAATTTCTATTGCAGGCCATACAAAGTCCGAACGAAGGCAATAATTATAGCCCTGGTGGTACTAGTGTTCGTCTCAGCTCTGAGCGGGTACCTCATCGGCAGCGGGGACTACAGAGCCTGGAAGAGATCCGAGCCCCCGGACCCGGTCAGACCCCTGCAGCCTTCAGCTTCAAAACTACACGTGTTCCAAAAAGCTGCAGTGTGCACCGACGCGCCACAATGTTCCCTGATTGGCAGGTAAGAGCTTTTTGTAAGATACTAGCTTTTGATCGCGACTCCGTCCACGTGGTTTCTTTTTTCGCAGTAAAAAGTAGCCTATGTTCTTCCACAGAGTCAAGTATATCTCTGTACCAAATGTTATTAAAACCGGTTCTGTGGTTTAGGCGAGAAAGCGTTACAGACAGACAGATTACTTACGCATTTATAATATTAAATTTGAAACTTCTCTTTCTTTCACATTTGGGAACCTAATCATTGCATAATGGCCAAAGCTGCAATAAATGAATTTTTTTAGTCGCCTTAACGATATTTAGGGAAAGAGATATGGAGTAGTCCTATCTTGTCAAAGTGCCGGTGCTCGGCGATTAAATTTATATTTTCGAAGTTTTTTTAAGGAATTTTTACTATTTAATTAGATATGTTTATTTATTTATTAAAAATCGATACACTTCTAAAAAACATGCGTATAAAATATATGGTAAATCATAGACTGTTCTGACATATGGAAGCTTGCTAGCTCTGTATTAATCTATTGGCATTTAAAAATATATGCCCTTAAGAAAACATAATTAAATAAATCTAAATATTAATCAATCTATAAAAATAAAGCGCGTAATATTATGTGAAAGTTGACATTTTACGTAGATCAATATAGTAGGTACATATATAATTAATTTTTTGTTGAGAAATTTTTGTGTCACCTATGTACGTATGTAGGTGAATCATAGGAAAACCTTATCAACATTCCAGAAAACACAAATTATTCTTTATTTGTTTTAATTCAATACAATTACGCCACAAAATCATATTATAGGAAATTTCATTGTAAAACAGTGTTGTCAAACAATGCAATATTATTGTTGTTACACGCACACATTCAACTGCTTATCGCATATATCTAAGGTGTTGCCGTCTGTCACACTTTTCCCTAGATTCAGGGTTGAATGAATCACGCAATGACATCGAAAAAGTCGATCGAGAACCAATTATATTTTAACTGAGCTTAAAGAAATTCTTCCTATCATGTTTTCTTTAAAAAAATATGGTAAAAAATAATATCATATAAGTTCAATTTAGTGAAACTTTCTTGCGATGCGAAATAATTCTACTTTAAATTTAATTTAATCTTACAATAAAACCTTTTTCTAAATAATGATGTCCTTATACCACATCTAACGAAATAAATACGAATAAATACGCATGTTACGAAAATTCGTAATGTTTGCTACGAACCATGTTTAAGTGCTACGACGTAGGCAGCTACGTAGCAGTGCTACGAATGAGTCCCAGTGCTACGATAAACATGATCCTTAAAATGCAAAAATGTGAAAACATTCCTATGAATTATTGTACCAATTTCATGGGTTTCTAGCTGGCATCACCAACCGGCTTCTCACACATAGACACATTTATAAATAAACAAACCTCCACCAACTCTCGTAACCGGGTCTCGTCTTCCACCAATCACCATTCGAGAATATTATCGACGCGCATGCGGTCAGTGACGTGTCTCTAGCAGCCTATAAAAACCCTGAGCAGCCGTCGTGCGCAGAACATTCGTGAAACAAACTGCGAGCGATCACGTCGTCGAGCGACTATAACCAGTGCTATCATAATAAATTTTAAAAAACCAAACGCAAATATGTCTGAGGCTTTCTTCGACGAGTACGACTACTACAACTTCGACCACGACAAGCACATCTTCTCTGGACACAGTGGCAAGCAACGCACCAAGAAGGAGGTGAACGAGCACACCAACCACTTCGATCCGTCCGGCCATTCCAGAAAGATCGTCACGAAGCTAGTCAACACTCAGAACAATAAGAAGGCGAGCAAGCATTAGACGTGAATTTTATGACTGACTATGGCTAGTGTAAGGACTTTTGTTATGCCGAGCGAACGGAGGATGTTGTGGCGTATCCCCGAGGAGTCTTCGGGAAGTCGCTTCTCTCAGAGATCAATGGAGCATCCAAGACGGTTCATGCTGACCCAAGCCTTCTACTTCGCTGGTTGTAACCACAGAACGCGAAGCACCTGTGAAGGCCACAGCTCAGCTGACCGGGAAGTATAATTATAAAGTCTAATTTTGGATTCAACACCGTTCCATGTTAATGATCTCAACTCTAACGGGCTTGTTGTAAAGCCCAAACTTGCTGTGTTATTATTCTTAGCTAGATTATTATGCGTTTAATTTGTACCTTAAGGTGCGAGACTGTTATAATAATTTAAGATAATAAAGATTTTAATTTATACGTTTTGTTTTCTTTATTATCATGTTTATTTAAAAGACTGTTTGCTTCCATGGCGAAAAACTAACATTTTCCAATTGACCTTGATCTTGGATAGGTATACCTATAAGTATTTACAAATATAGTACCTATCGTTGAGTTAGTATCCCATAATACATGTCTTGAACTTACTGTGGGATTAACTCAAGTGTGATTTGTCCTGTAACAAGTTTTTGCCCGTTGCTCTGCCGGAGTGAAAAATATCCAATGTCCTTTTCTGTACTCCATAATATACCTAAGTAGGCATAAAATTTCAAGTATCCTGTTGCAGTAGTGAAGACGTAACAAACAAACCCCTGTTTTGTAATAATTATTGAGTTTTGGGATACATTTCAAGTCAAAACTATAACGTGTTGTGACAAGCTACTAATATAATATTCAGGTCGCCTACGCCTTGATGTTTGTACACAAAAAGAACCTTGGGTCCGTCCGGCCGAGGCAGCTGGCCTTGTCGGCTATATCAGTCCCGGTTTGTTGATCTTTTGCGCCGTATTATTGAATATATCGATAAAATATTAACCTTATTTTTTACTAGCTTAGACTCGTTGTTTCATTGTTACAAGATTATTCCTTACAGGGTAGACAAAGTCAATAATCTCGAAAGCTCGTAAAAAGAATATCAAAATCTAGCAGTTTAGATGCGAAAGCGCAACAGACAGACTTACTTTTGTATTTATAGCTTAGTAACATATGTTTGATGATGATATACAAAACTTCATCGTTTCGACTTTCTTGGTAAGATTATTGTTCAACCATAGAAATCAGAGAGTCTTATACGAGTATTATTGGGACACGACAACATGGGATGTTACATTTTTATTTGTTGAGGAAATTTTCTCTTTACAGCATGTGTTGACAATAAATACCTACTCATTTTCATTGGCTTCCATAAAAAAATTGCAAAATATGAATAAAAAAATTTATTTTCCCCCAAAATGGTTTTTCGGCTGATAGGTCTTACTTTAGTTTGATTGAAACAATATTTGATATTGATATTATAACATGTCCTAGGTTGAAAGTGTTTTTGCCATAAGATTAAACAATAAAAACATGAGTCATTTTAATGATCAAATAAGGAAATCCTTGACTAACATCTGATTTGATAAGTTCTAACTTGTTTGTAAATAGCGTACAATTGAGTGACAGGTTTATAAAGCAATTATGTGAAATAGGATTATAGTTACGAGTGGAAAAGGGAATATTAAAACAGTTTTGTAATATGGTTAGGATGTTAAAAGCAGGGCAAGACAGACGAACACATCTGTATCAAATCGGGAAAGATTCTGTGGAAAATCAGATCGTCAGTTTAATCAATTAAACTGACGAGCTTGCGTGAAAATAATAATTAATGAAAGGAAAAGTATGCAGGGATCGTGGCAAGTGGAAAGATGTAGATTATCTTAGACCGCCTAAATCCACACTGCGGGATGAGTCGACCAAGTAATAATATTATGTAATTTTTTCTTTATAATTGCTGCTTGTGGAGGCTATACCTACTCATACTGCTGGACCATACATTTTCATCCTTACGGCGTAAATAGAGCCAATAGTCTTGTAAAGACTGAAAGGTTATGTCCTGCTCTAAAGTTCAGTAGGATGATGTTGATAATTTTTACTTGCCTTGGACTATTTCTAGTTAGTTTTCATCGTAAACGGTGATATAACTGTTGCTGGCGGATTGCCAATCTAGACATGAATCCGATGCCATAAATCTATAAGAATACCTAAGCCCAAACCACTGGGCTTAGAAATTTAACATTCGGTTGGTTTTAGTGGTGGTCTTTCAGTGCACTAAGAAAAGATTTTCTGAAATTCCCGCTGCAAAGAAGTTGTCTTCGCCAATTATTTATTTTTTAATATATTTTTTATAAACGCAACACTTCATACACGCACTCTTTCACGCACGCACTGAATCCTATTCCTGTCCCACTCTCACTCCTATCCCAAATTTCGAAAAGAATTTAAAAAAAGCGCGCCATTCGTCTCCGCGCGCAACTGCACAGCTCGGTTGTAAATATTCTCAAAATTCATAAAAGACGCTAAAACTCTATTAAATACTCACCCCGGGGTTGGTCTGTGAAGTGCAGTGATTTGTGTTTCCCAAAAACTACCTTTTGGATCGTGGAAGATACCGGCGCTGGACGAGAGCTCGAGTTACGGACCAAAGGTACTCCTTGTCCATATTCTTCCGCGAGACCAGTAGTTAATTAGCCGTAGGACGCCCACTGCTGAACCAATGCCTCCGCCAATAATTTCCAACTCATTTTGTTGAAAGTAACCTGCATTCAACCTTTCCCCGCGGACTTTACCAGATCATCGGTCCATCTCGCAGGATCTCCTAAGCTGCGCCTGCCTCATCGACCCTCAGCTCTTCGAGAAATATTGCCTGCACATTGCCGCTTCAGATTGCTGGCACGAGTTGCTATGTCGATAACTTTCGTTGGTCTACGGATCTCCTCATACCTGATTCGATCTCGTAGAGTAACACCAAACACAGCTCTCTCCATAGTTCGTTGAATGACCCTGAGCCTACATTAAACGTGCGGTCATGTAGGGCAATAAAAACTTTCCCCTCTAGACATCAGGGGCAGACTAAAGTCGCGACCGGCACGAAATAAGTACTGCATTGCGTAGAGGGGTAGAAAATCCTTTTGACATTCAAAGATAAAGGTTATAATAAACTATGAATGTTAATTATTTCAACCTGAAGTTTTTTTAATGTTAATTGGCAGTTAAAAATATGTTAAGTGTATTTTTGATTACGACCACTTTCTTTTATTTATGATTTCTTTCAATGTTATTATTGCGGATTTAATCTCTCTAGCCCCTAGTATCAAATTATAATAACCATTAAAGCACTGGCTGTTGTTAGTAACTTTATATTGAACTAACTTATCTGTTAATTTATTCTTACAATTAAGCCTGGGTAGAAGGCACATAGGAATTAACTAGACCATCAACTCTCTCTCTCTCTCATCTCTGCGTGTTCCCAGTTGAACCCTCCAAGAAATGTTTCGGGGCCCGGGGTCTGCTTCCGACTTTTTCTCTCCACTTGG
The DNA here is from genome assembly GCF_032362555.1 of Amyelois transitella. Taxonomy (NCBI): domain Eukaryota; kingdom Metazoa; phylum Arthropoda; class Insecta; order Lepidoptera; family Pyralidae; genus Amyelois; species Amyelois transitella. The sequence goes on along the minus strand of NC_083516.1, from coordinate 2,740,130 downwards.
TTCGGTTTTCAGCGTCCTCGCATTTCAGTCCATTGGCTCGCATATCATCTTTTGCGACGTCCAGCCATGATCTATCATAGTCTATCATCTGATCTGAATAGACCATCAACTCTACGTCTTCAACTCTTCTAGACTACTATTGTTTTGCTAAATTTTCCATTGGACCGAAGCGGCAGTCACAAACTAATAGAACATATATTTTTTATCGTGGAAAAGTTCTTAAATATCACTTCTAAATATAAGACGATGTATCCAAACGCCGGCTGTTTCGCAATAAGTTTATTTCTTCACAGCGGAAGGAAGATTGGCCAATTGCTGCCTACATCCCACCCATCCTATGCACGTTTCTTGCACCGTGCATACTGACATGCATGTCTTACGTGGCTTGCATATTTTGTGCTATGTAATCAATTACATTGCTCAGCGTAATTCTTGGTTATTAAACTTTATTTTTAGGAGTTTGTAAGAAATCATCTTTTTTTATAAATAGTTTTACATTTCAATAGATATTTATATAACTTTAATGTGAAAAGATATCATAAGGATTGATATTATTTATCCTTGTGTAGTATTTATTAATGCTCAAAATGTAGCTGTTAATAAAAGTAATTTTTTCATGTAAAATTTCTTATTTTTAGGTAAGATGCTAATAACCTGTCACTATGCAAGAATTTTATAAGTAATAAATAAAATAAATAGTATATAAGGGACGAATAACATGGATGTCGTAAACGGCGACTAATTGATAGGTTTATAAACTTGGGATGCTTCTTTTGGGCGATGTGCTTATACTATTATTTGAATCTCGATTCTATCATTAACCCTCTTTGGGTTGGCTGAACATGACTATCAGTATTTTCAAGACGGTTGGCTCTATCTACCCTACAAAGGATATATAGATGTAACTATACGTGTGTATGTATGTATGTATAGGAGGAATTACACAGATTGAGTTAACCTCGAAATAAGTTCGAGCCTTGTGTTACGAGATACTCTACGATACTATATTTTATAATAAATAGTGGAAAGTCCTAGTGTATCAAAATTGATTGATGATAATTTTGTCCAGAGAAATACTCCAGAAAAATGGTTCCGCGGTAGACGCGGCCATCGCAGCTATGTTCTGCAACGGCCTTCTCAACCAGCAGAGCATGGGTTTGGGAGGGGGTTTCTTCATGACGGTCTACATCAAGAGCGAGGAGAAGGCGTATACTGTCAACGCCAGGGAATCCGCGCCTGGGGCCGCTACCACGGACATGTTCCATGGGAGTGCTGATAAGGCCACGAAGGGTAAGTAGATTAGATATTTATTATATAAGTTACATTAAATATCCTTCCATGCCGTGTGGATCCCGGCACCAATACAAAAAGAATAATACATCATCTCTTTCCCATGGATTTCGCAAAAGGCGACTAAAACTCAACTCAATCAAACTCAAGAACTATTGGACTGATTTTCATGATCTTTTACACTAAGACAGACGAAACCTTCAGAAGTAAGAAAGGATAACGTACTTTTTTCTAGAAATTATAATTGTTGTACACCTATTAGTTATCGTAGTTAAGTAAATAAGGTTGCATTAAAAAAAAGTAGGTAGGTACAATATTACGCAGTTTAATATGTAAGTAGTTGTTTTTATACCAGTAATTAAAGTATATTGTTAGCTCAGCACAGCTGTCCAAATAATTTACCGAATAAATAATAAAATTCCAAGCCCAACAAAAGACTATATAAAAATCCAGATTGTTATGAAATTAGGCCGGTGAGCTTGTTTAACCCGACTGCACCAGAAAGAGAGTTATGAGTGTTTTCATCCTCCTCCTGGCGATGGTCCCTATGAAGAACCTGGGAAACCAGGAATACTTGGGACAGGTAACCACCAGGCGCCACAAGTACAGACTCCTTCAAACCATCATTCAGGCCAAAATTAAAGGAAAGAGCAAATCCACACGGAGTTCTTGGCTCGCTGATCTCCGTCAATGGTTTCGAATCAGTACCACATCCCTATTCCGAGCAGCTATCTCGAGAATGCAGGTGGGTTTGACGATCGTCAACTTTCGCAAGAAGACGGCACCAGATGAAGAATAATCCCATATTCGCGGCAATCTTAATTCCCATGACGTGGTAGACAAAATACAAAAGAGCTGTCTACGCTGCTGCTGTCACGACTTGCGGAAGCATGAAGGCTAATTGGGGAACAATGCTTGATCTTGCTGTCTGCGCAGACCCCATTTATAAAGGGCGCAGATCGAAGTAATTCTGGCTGGACGTCGTAAAAGATGATATGAACAAAGTGGAGAGAGAACAGCTGGAAAGCGGTCTCCTAGCCTAGAACATGCGAAGATGAGAGATTCCATATACAAAATTCCGGAGTCAGTCTTTGATCACGATCCAGGAGTGGGTACATCAGATACACAAAGTGAATTATCCTTCGTACCTCCAAGAAAATCTAACCCAACCAATTCTTACTTACCTTATATGAATGTGTAATGTATATTTATTGGGCACGCTCAGGCATGCTTTTGTCGTTATTTTACTTTAATATCTGCAACATTGTAAGTGAGTACACTTATTTTAATGCCCGCAAACAATTTCGCTTGTCAAAATTCAAAATCGAGTAGGTAGCTCGTTTTCTCTACAAAGCTTTCACTTATATCTGGTTCAGATAGAATTAAAGTCAGCATTCCACTAAACTTAGCGATCGCAGATATATCTATTTATGTAAGACTAGCTGTAGCCCGCGACTTCGTCCGCGTAAATTTCGAGTTGAATCTTAATCATACAGTCAGATACAGACAGACAGACAAAACATTTAAAAATAATTATCTATCCGTTTCAGTCAAAATGTTAAATGTACAGACAAAATATTTTTACCGTATATTATATGTAGTTTTTAGTGAACCGATTTTGATAAAACAAACTTTAAATGTTTTTCTGAGTTAAAACAAAGCAACTGGTGAAAGTTTTAAGTAAATCAGTTCAGTGCTTTCGGAGATAATCGTGATCATACATACAGACAAGAAAATTTTTGCTTTCTATTATTTATTCTAAGTGTCCCTCTATCCATTTCAATCAAAAATACTAAATGTACAGACAAAATATTTTTACTGTTTTAGTATATGTACTTATAGATAATAAAAAAACTCACTCAAAGATAACAAATCATTTACAAAATAAAAAAGTGGCAAGTAAAAGATGAAGTCTCTGGAGAGATGATGTCTCGACCTGTGCCTGCCTACCCCTCTTTCTCAGAGGCAACTATTACTAATTAGACTTTTTATCTAACATAATCTTTGTGCTCATACATCCAAACAGTAATCATATAATCTTTTGTCCCCAGGTCCATTAGCTGTAGGTGTACCAGGCGAGTTGCGTGGGATGTGGGCGGCGTACCAACGGTGGGGCAAACTCCCGTGGGACAGCCTGGTCACTCCAGCTATCGAGATCTGCCGGAACGGGTTCATCATGTCCAAGGCGCTTCACGACGGCCTGGAGAGCGCCCCTTTTATCAAAAATGATCGACATTTAAGGTACCTAACTAAAGTATATTTTGTTCGCGACTTTCGCTGTGGAGAAATACATTGGTAGTAAATAGTGTATATCGTTAATCTATAATTTCGTATTGTTTTTACGAGAGTTGAAACTTCGAAAGAATATTTGGTAGAACCCTGTCAACTTTGCCCCTTAGCATAGCACGCGCGACGCTCTTTTTATCGCGTGGAAAACTCTCATGTCTCATGACATAATAAAAAGCGCAACAGCGATAGATTTTCGCGCGATAAAAACGGTATCGCGCGTGCCATGCTAAGGGGGCTGTATATATAGGAATTAAGATCATAATCAAAAAGGCCGGGCTTCTCTCCAGAGAGATTTAGATAGGAAGGAACCAACACTTACGCCAGGAGACCTAAACATAAACAAACACGTTCATCTTATAAATAAAATTCTCGTGTCACAATGATCGTTCCCGTACTCCTACGAAACTGTTTGACCGATTCTCATGAAATTTGTGAGCATATTGAGTAGGTCTGAGAATCGGCCAACGTCTATATTTCATGCCCCTTAGTGATAAGGGTTGTTAACCCTTAACATTTTTTTTAACAAGAAAGTACTTAAAATGAATTTATATGGCAAAACAACAATTGCCGGGACAGCTTGTAGTAAAATAAAAACATTATTTCAAGGTCCGAACAATGGAAAAGAACTTGTTTTTCACAAATAGCATAAGATTAACTATTTTTAAATAATCAAGTGGAAAGATATCGGTTTCCATATCGGTGTGGAAACTGCGCAGTTAGTAATTTAATACTTGCCTTCTTGCGTAACACTAGATAGACTAGACTTTTGCCCACGGCTTGGCTCACTATGGAAGTACCCAATTGCTAGAAATAAATGCATCTTACTACAAATCAAAGTACCTATAGCTTAAATTAAAAAATAAGGTTGAGAAGGTCAGACGGGAGTCGGAATACGAGTATGTCAGTCAGTCAATCATATTACTTTTATCCTTACGAGGTAGACAAAGCCAATAATCTTGAAAAGACTGGAAGGCCATTATTAGATGTATGCCCTAATGTTGGAATTGAGATTCAAAAAGTGACAGGTTACTAGCTCATCTCCTTAAAATCAGCTACTTATTACCTTTTCCTTTGGTTGACTTTTACAATCTGCACGGAAGGAGAAGCAGCTGGCACTCACTATGTTATTCTTTGCACGATAAATGTGCTACTATTCCCTTAATTGCCTTTAACGATTTCCATGGGAACGTTATGGAGTGGTTCTTATTTATTAGATACGATTATACAAACAAGTCTGGACACCGTTCAGATTACTTGTAACTACAGATTTATAAGCGTGATTTATTTTTAAAGAGAGTTACTTTCATATGTTTGTACTTCTAACTTAAATATCCATATTATCCCAGGAAAATGTACTACGACGCAGACAAGGGCCAGTTCTACCGACCAGGGAGCCTGGTGAAGCCTAGTGAGCCACTCTGTGCCACTCTTCAAAGGATAGCTGAGAAAGGAGGTGATGAGCTGTACAACGGCTCCCTGGCTGACGACTTCCTTTACGACCTTCAGAAGGTGGGCAGCATCATCACGGCTGAGGATTTGAAGAATTATCAGTAAGTTTATTTTTAATGTTGTGAGATTTTGGCGTAAACATCGTGTTATGAAATCAAGGAAGGAGTGTATATACGTGTGTACCGTATATAAGTACAATATTGGGTAATCACATAAGTATTTATCCGTGACAAGGTAACAGTTTCCAAAAAACTAAAACGCATCGCTGATGGATCAATTTTCTAATTTTGCGTACGTATGTATAAAAGAGGTACCTAAAATATACATATGTATGTATGTTGACATAAGGTAACTACATTTATTTCTATCAACCGAATGGCTACGGAATTTCGCCGTATCTAGAAAGTGGACGCTTATGGTTTTATTAACGGATATTTGAAAACAAAATAAAAACTCTTAATCTTCTTAATGTGAATCACGAAATATTGCAACACTGACTGACTATGACTAAAATTATTACAATTCATATTTTATGTATTAGAAAATGATTTACTGAGAGAGTGATATCAGGTATTTTGTGTTTGAGTCATATAACTACTTACTCGTATTTCACAACAGATACCTATCCAACTAGATGACTGTCTCACTTATCCTTATCAAAACTAATACTTACGTGACAAAATCATCGTACTGTTCTTAGTAAAATCGTATACTTAAAGTGTGCTAATTTTAACTATACTTAACTAAAATTAAGTATAGCACACATGTAGTTCGCTACTTCAACCCTGTTCGTAACCTAACCTAACCAAATGATACTAAAGACAAAAATAACGAATAACAGCTGCCTGCCTGTTGCACTAGAAAATGGTTGTTAGTGAGATGTTATATTCTTTAGTCGCTTTCTACTATATTCAAAAGAAGTAGTGGTTTTACTCTATCATACTTGCAAGATTATTTATAAAGGCTATCTATTTGAAAATATTTTTTCTCTAGGCTTACTTTTTTATATTAAGTTAGGTCTCCCTAAACAGGAAAACAACTCAGATATTTCATGAAAAGAGTGCAAGCAGTTATTTTTCACATTATTTCCATTGTTCAAGTAAAATATGAATAATATTTGAACACCTGTCTAACCATACGTGTGACTCATTTCTTTTCATAGTTTTGAAAACAATAAATCGAGATACGGTTGTAGTCTTTTGTTTCATTCATTATAGTATAGTAGGTTAATAACATTATTTGTGTCATAAAAATAGTAGGTTAATAACATTATTTGTGTCATAAAAATTATTGAAATATCAGCTTTAATACCATGGTTTTTGAGCCATTTCACATTATGGTAAGGAAACAAAAATATCTGAGTCAACATTTTTATTCATTGCATCAGACTTATTAATGAAAACTTAGGTATTACCTACAAATGTGGATTATTTTGACCTCGTCAATCAAATTGAGTACCATAATGGTACATAACAATCGATAAAATTAAGAAAGTAGATTGGTACCTACTGTTTTAATAAAAACAGCGTAATAAAATAATAACATTCAAGTGAATGAGAGAAACTTAGTGAAATTTTTTGGAGGATTAACTCTTACAGACATACAATAAATGAAACAAACTTAACCGCTTTATAATATTAGTTTAAATATAGGCAAACCTACTATAAATAAAAAGATTATAATGTAAGTACATACATAGGTATTTATAAATTTCCCAAAGTCTCAAGGTTTATTAGTACCTTTTAAGCTTAAAATTATAAAACCTTTTTGATAAGATTACGTAGAAACTTCGATCTGATTCTTGAGTTAAATATATCGAATGTTAATGTAATCTACGTGACATTATTTTGAAATATTATCATTGTATCAATAACACCATCCAGTCTTATCTGTCTTAGATATGAGTAGTGTGAGATAAAGAAATATTTTGTTTACTTACAGATTGATGTTATGTAATATGAATTTGGAATCCCCGAATACTTGAGAATAGGTAGGTACTGGAAATGAATGAAATTTATTATGGAAATGTTTTTTAAATTCACACACACACTTATACAAAGCCTTTTGTACTCAAATTGGTATATGAGGACATTGAATTACTGACATATCAATGCACAGCTCAAACCGCTGGGTCTAGAGATTTGAAATTAGGCGTGTAAATTCCTTAAAACTGATTTTAAATTTTCGACCTATAATATTTATAAATAATACAGGTACAAAACGCACATGTAACGTACCTTTATTTTACGTAAGGTACCTACGTTAAGAACGCGTTTTAAAGACCTGTATTATTTATAAATAGGTATATATGTATAATGTCTCGAGTGTACTAAGAATTACCTGAAATTCGAGATGGAAATATTTTTGGTTCACGGGCCTATTTTAGTTATACATAAATACATTTAGTGGGGGTCAGGTGGAGGGCAACATATGTGGTTTGTCATTAGTGGGAACTGTACCACCCGGGGATATTGATTAATTAGATATATTTTTTGCTTAAACACGTGGTATAAAACAGTGGGCAACGTTAAAGTTACCTATTAAAATAAAAAAATGACTATATGACGACATGAAAGGTTGAGTGGAATATTGTGGGAATTAGTACTTAGGTAGGTACTAGCTTAAAAATAATATCAAAACCTAAGTACATATCAAAGTAGTATATCTAATCTCTATATGTGTCGTGTGGTTCGCGGCATTTTAGAAGACCACTCCATCTCTTTCCCATGGATGTCGTATTAGTCGACTAAGGGATAGGCTTACAAACTTGAGATTCTTATTTTAGGCGATGGGCTAGCAACCTGTCTCTCAAGCCATATAGCTAAATGTGGCTAATCAGTCTGTGCGAGGCTCTGTCTACCCCGTAAGGGATAAAATCGTGATTATACGTTTTATGTCTTCTTCTTAAATTTAAGAGCAAACTCTTGTTGAAAGAGTAATGTGGAGCGTCCTCCATTCATCCTTTTTCCTTTATTTTTTTTATTTGTTGGTATTATGTAACTTTCATTATATATATCCAACCTATGTAAGATTCTGTAGGTATATTATAATTTGAAGCACCAATAAAATAGGTATCTCAAACAGGACATTTTGATGAAATTTACCTTAAGTAGAGAAGTGTAGACGTAGTAGACGTGTTTCACCTAAATTACTTTTATTTTAGTAACACGGTTTTATTGATAGCGGTTGATAATTTCCTGACCTATTTGATAATTTTATTAAGTGTTTATTTAATTTCGGTTTGTGTTATTTATTTATTTTCACATTCACACATTCAAAACACACATTAGGTATTTGGGCGAGTCCAATCCAAAAGGCCTCTTACAAAAGATTTTCGCATCATGAACCTTATTTGTTTGGCAGCTACCTTAAATCGACAAAGAAATCGAAAAACTAAACAAATCGACTACTTACTGGTAAGAGACGATACACCAGCTAAAGAAACTCTTCCAGTATTAGACGCCTACTCACCAGAAATGCTTTATATTGTATTCATTATCCTTTGTTTCTACCTTTCCAGAGCTGAAATCGTGGAGCCATTGGAAGTACCAATCGGAAACGGCGATGTTTTATACGCGCCGCCTCCCCCGAGCAGCGGAGCCATTTTGGTGAACATCCTCAACATTCTCCAGGGGTACCAGTTCAACGCCAGCAGCATCAACACCACGGAAGACATGATCCTCACCTACCACAGGATACTGGAGGCGTTTAAATTCGCGTACGCGACTAGGACGAAACTGGGCGACCCTGACTTTTTGGATTTGAGCGCGGTACTTACGTTTGCTTTATTGTTAGGTATACGTTATTAGTAGAACTATTTTCTTTTATGAACTAGTTTAATACAAAATGTGCAAAGACTGAAGGACTAGTCAAGATACAGTAAGTAAGTTACAAGTGAACGAAATTCCCTCTAAGGCACAAAAGAAAAACGTTAGTTAAACGTAGCGTAAAATCTTATTTCAATCATTATGTGGCCTTTTAGTCTTTAAGAGACTGTTGGCTTTGTCTACCCTGTGTTGGATAAAGACGTGATGTGTGGTCGTCTGAATACATCTTTCTTTCTAGTTGATCGGCAATGTGACCGACCCGTTATACGGCTCGGCCATCCGACTCCGCATCAACGACTCCTCGACCAGCAACGACACAGACACCTACGGCGCCACGCAGTACAGCCAGCCAGACTCTGGCACCGCCCATATTTCCATCATTGGCACTAATGGGGATGCCGTGTCGATCACTAGTTCCATCAACTTTTAGTAAGTTTTCATCAATTTTTACGGCCATCACTTAGATGTGTTGTGTGGTTCCTAATATAAAAAAGAATAGGACCACTTCATCTCGTTCCCATGGATGTCGTAAAAGGCGACTAAGGGATAGGCTTATAAACTTGAGATTCTTCTTTTAGGCGATGGGCTAGCAACCTGGCACTTTTTGAATCTCAATTCTATCATCGAGCCAAAAAGCTGAACGCCTCTGTCTAGTCCGCAAGGGATATAGGCATAACTGTATGTATGTATCACTCAGAACAACATGTAACAACAAGACGTAGTAGAAAAAATGCAAAAAAGTAATATAAGCCGTGCAAAGGGTAAATACAAAAAAATGGCTGGCTATGCTACCGCCGCCGGGCTCAAATAGGACAGGCAGGAATGTATGTAAGGAAATCCTTGTTTTATTTCGCTAGTCTGAATAATATGCGAGCAAATGAACTTAAAAGTTAAAATCTAGTATGAGAAAACTGGTCAAAGTAGAAAAATAAATGATACAAAGAGGACCCCGGATCCGGAAGTATAACGTCGAAAGATTTACTGGGATTACGAAACAATAAATTTAGGCAGGTCATGCAAAATACTAAACAGCCTATCTAACCTAACATTTTACATATTTGTTAGATGAAAATTTTTAGATTTTATCAGAACAAGTCTCATGAGTCGAAGAAAATAAAGTAAAATAACAAACCAAAATATTGTATAACAAGCTAGCGTATTGCATCAGCCAAGTGCAAAAGTGTATCGTATTGCTTTGTTATACATTTTAGTGTAAAGTTACTGCGTCTCATAATAACGAAAAGTGACGTGGGGTATGTGAGGTTCGTGCCTTCATAGATAGCTGTGTTATTGTTGCAAATGATTCAACAAAATCATGTCCACAATTTGAAATTATTTTTTATTCACAACATATATTTGTTCTTTATTAGGTAGGTAGGTATATATAGAACCTACTAAGACTAAAGTGCCTTTGCGTATAGTGAAAATTTTCGCTAAATTCTATGCCCGCGGGTATTTCGGGAAATGTTCTCTTAGTGTACATACCTAACCTATAGACCACATAAATAACCAGCGTATAAAAAAATCAAATCTCTAGACGCAGCGGTTAGATCTGCGAAAATGCTAATGTAATTCTTTATTCAAATCCGTGAAATACATGTTTAAACGCTCTTATGAACAGGCCACTCATAAAATTTATTTCAATCACTATTTCAGTTACGGCGCCGGCTTCACAACTCTTAGAACTGGGATCATCATGAACAATGTGATGGACGACTTCTCATCACCAGGGATCACCAACTACTTTGGCTTGCAGCCCTCACCCGCGAACTTCATCAAGCCTGGGAAGAGGCCGCTATCTTCTATGAGTCCTAGCATTATTAGGGACAGGAATGGAAACGCCAAGATGGTGATCGGAGCGTCTGGGGGGACCAAGATCACTACTGGTGTTGCTTTGGTTGGTGAATCTTTAATCTTCTTGGCATTAGTCCAGGTTACATACATACATATGTTCACGTCTATATCCCTTGCGGGGTAGACAGAGCCAACAGTCTTGAAAGGACTGAATGGCCACGTTCAGCTATTGTCCATCATCACCTATCTAGAGAGCTGCTCGGGGCACGTCTTTGATCCAATATAAATAAATAATAAATATATACGGGACAAATTACACATATTGAGTTAGCCTCGAAGTTCGAGACTTATGTTACGAGATACTAACTCAACGAATTTAACGATACTAAATTTTATAATATATACTTATATAGATTAACATCCAAGACCCAGACCAATCAGAGAAAGTTCCGTTTCTCATCATGCCCTGGCCGGGATTCGAACCCGGGACCTCCGGTGTCACAGACAAGTGCACTACCGCTGCGCCACTTCGGCCGTCATCAAATATGGTTCATATTAAGATGGACAGTTCAAATCTGAGTCTTCACGTACAAACCAGACTTCCCCAATCCATAAACGAAGTCACAGGCGGATCCTGGACTCATTTTCAGAGAGGTGTGGATGCAATATGGACTAAAGCCAGGATGTACTTTATTAATGTACTTATTTAAAAATAGGATTTGATAAAATTTATTTTTTAGAATACGTGTGTTGAGTAGTAAGTAGGTACTCGTACATACATCGTTGTCGGCAATGCCGTGTGGTTTCCGGCACCAATACAAAAAAGAATAGGACCACTCTTCCCACTTCCAACCTCTTGCCCATAGATGTCGTTAAATGCGACTAAGGGAAAGGCTTACAAACTTGGGATTCTTTTTTAGGCGATGGGTTAGCAACCTTTATCACTATCTGAATCTCAATTCTATCATTAAGCCAAATAGCTGAGCGTGGCCATTCAGTCTTTTCAAGACTGTTGGCTCTGTCTACTCCGCAAGGGATAGAGACGTGACCATATGGACGTGACTATAAGGACGCAACTGGGACAAAACCAGGCAGATGATGATATGATATGTAATAAGTGACTTACAAAATTTTGAATTTCAGGTGATAATGCGCAAGCTTTGGCTAGGTCAGACCATCAAGCAGGCGGTGGACGAGGCTAGGATCCACCACCAGATCTTCCCAATGGAAGTCGGATACGAGTATGGCATTATTGAGGTAAGTGTGTACCTGGTACCTAAGCGAATTGTAAAATGTCGTTTTTGTTTAGATCACTCGTTAACTTCAACAACATAAAAATCTTGAATATTTACAAATAGAAAAGAGCCGTGTATTTATTGGCTTAAACATCTTAAAGCAAGAGATATAAAAAGAAAAGGCGATTCGAAATTTTTGTGCATTCATCCAATTAATTACTAGTGAAATAAATAAGTATAGTGTGTGCCAGGTGACTTGTATTTCGCGCACGCACCGGAATCAAGAGGTAACTAATTGTAGGTAATATTTTCTTGTTCCAGGATGTCTTAGAAGGTTTAAGAAAGAAAGGACACGGTTTGGTGCGCTATCGGGGGCGGGGCTCCGTGATCTGCGCCCTGTACAGAAACCAAACGGGCATTTACGCAAACGCCGATTACAGGAAAGGTGGCGATGTCGCCGGAATGGACTGAAAAAACTAATATAGATAAGAAAGAATTTAAACTTATAATTCTCATTAAGACTAACTATTACTAATAGCAACCAAATTTACCTACCGGTACGTGCTAAGAATATTGTATTACAATAGGTTGGTATGCGGAATGTAAGTAGTACGAAAATGGCGTCCTGTTTACTTTTTTTTCAGTATTTTTCGTTGCAACCACAATGATATGTTTGATTTTATTGTATTGTAAAGTATTATAAGTAGTTCGTTATCCAGCTATGAGCCAATTTTGATGGTTAGGTACAATGCAGACCATGTGATCATTATTTAGTATTAATAATGGCAGTAGGTAAGTTAAGAATTGATTGATTTATAAAACCTTGTCACAAAGATAGGTTTTTATATCTACCTACTTAAGCGGAGGTCCGCTTTAACGCCTCTATCTAAAAATTTGTGAATATGTTTAGAATGAAAACACCATAAGCTACATACGACTTTGATAAGTCGCATCGACAATATTTGAAGACAGAGGATAGCGCAACCTACACCGATAAAATAACGACCTTATTACAAGTGCATTAAACTTAAAATCCAAAAACAAAATGTCTCCTGCTATCTCACTCACAATAGCGAACAGTTCAGTTTGCAGGTGCAAATGGTGCGCTCCTATACGCTGACAGGCTCAAATATTTTGACGTTATACAAATTTTTTTTTATGCGCAGGTCTTCGGTGCTGCTTTTAAATGTGGTAAAACTATAACAACTTATAATAATGTTAATGGTTTACACAAGTCAGCCTTACAATTATTTATTAATTAAAACTTAATTTAGCCTGAAAGGCTACAAGTGAACTTTTAGGGTATAGGTAAAATAAGATCAAGATTCATACTACTTATCAAAATATCATGATTGTATATAAAAAACAATTTCTTTTTAAGTTAATAAGGAGCTGTGTTAGAATAATGCGAAATACCTAACGTAACAACAATCTTATATTCTACGGAATAAGTCTCAAAATCGTGATTGGCAATAATTTCAAGAGGAAGCTGTATTTTTTCAAACTATTATTACTATATCGAAATCAATTATGGAGTCTTCAATCTAAACTTTGAGAAGCCAAAATCAACTTTATAACAATAGTCATAAAGTACAGCTATACCTTATACTTAGTATGATGCAAGAATTGATGATGGGCAATGGAGATATAAGACGTAAGTTATTATTCAAAATGTGATAGACTAGAGTAGATAGAATTTGAAAATCCTAGAAATAAAATAAATGAATTGCTTGAATCTCGACATGGGTTTTTTATCTCTCACGGCTACGCTACGCGATCTGCATACATACAAACATACATAAAATCACGCCTTTTCCCGGAGGGGTAGGCAGAGACTACATCTTTCCACTTGCCACGATCTCTGCATACTTCTTTCGCTTCATCCACATTTTTAACTCTCTTCATGAAAGCTAGGCGGTTTGGAATACTCTTGACCTGACCTTTTCCAGGATGCCCAAATTAAGGGCATCCTGGGCAAGGATCAAGGTACGTTCGTCAAGGCGTTTCCCACTCCTAATATGCCATCCACACTCTCCTTATATAATATTAGCTTAATCAACCTGCTTTCATTCATCCTCTCCACATGAGACAAAGTGAAAAAGAAACAAATTGTCCACGACATAAATAGGTAACATTTATTAATTTGCATTGTAATTGCATTGCGTTTTACGCTCATCTTAAATATTCATAAAATCTTCATATATTTATAACACAAAAAATATCAATAACCATACACCACTAACTTTATATGAAGAAATATTATAATTATAAAAAAAATACTTATAGACCATCGAGATGATCAAGCTAATTTATACGAAATTTAGTTTATTTACCCTTTCTAAATAGCTTAAATGACTAGCATGGGTGAAATATATATTTCACTATATCTTGAGTCACCTCTGACTGGTGACTAAGGGAAAGATATAATCTTGGGATTATGCTTGTACGCGATGGGCAAGCAACATATCACTATTTGAATCCCAATACCATTATTTAGCCATACATACATATAATCACGTACATATGCGGGGTAGATAGAGCCAATTGTCTAGAAACGACCAAAAGGCCACGTTCACATGTTTGGCTTGATGATGGAATTGAGATTCAAATAGTGAGAAAGTCCATCGCCTACAAGAGGAATCCCAACTTTATAAGCCTTAGTCACCCTTTACGACATCCATGGGAAAAACATGGAGTGGTTCTATTATTAAGTCCCTTAAACCGACGACAATATAAATGAAGTAATGTTTCATTGAAAGACGAGCCCTTTAAGCCCTTAACCGCTATAAAGCCAGCACATCCCTCATAGCCTCCACGGGGGTGACCAGCCTCGTAGAAGCTATCAGCACAGAGTTGTCCACCCCGCTAGTGATCACTGACCGATGGAGACGCTTGCATTCCTCTGATGTTATTCCACCGATGACAAAAATTACCACTACAGAGTTGTCTAAGGGATGTTTTGAGGTACGGGACTTCTTGCTCGTTAGAATGCTGGAAAAAAAAGTTTAGGGGTAAATAAGCGTTATTTGAGCTTGCGTGCCATCTTAAGCATCATCTTTCTTACCACCAGGCAGATTAAACACACGAACTAAAAAAAAAAAAATATCCGTCAATGCCGTGCCGTGTGTTTACCGGTACCAATAGAAAAAATAATAGGACCACTCCATCTCTTTCCCATGAATGCGGCTAAGGAATTGGCATATCAACTTAAGATTCTTCTTTTAGGCGTATGACTAGCAACCTGTCACTATTTGAATCTCAATTCTATCATTGAGCCAAACAGCTGAACGTGGCTGTGAATTGGTCTTTTCAAGACTGCTGGCTGTCTACCCCGCAAGGGATATAGATGTTATTATATATTTGTATCCATCAAAGCTGAAATGTTATCAGGTAGGTTATTTTCAAGTGTTTCAACATTAAAAATTGATATTTGCAACATTTCTCTAGGAAGAGCTAAAGTTTAAGTATTTGTACTTAATGATCTTTTTAACTGCGTAACACTGATTTATGAGTTACTGACTTAACGACACTATATTTTATAAAAAAAAAATACAAAAGTAAACAGACAAACATACAAAATCCAGTCCAATCAGAAAAAATATTTTCCCATTATGATCTGACCGGGGATCGAACCCAGGAACGCCAGATCTTCTACCAGATGTTGGAGGACTCAGGTCCATCACCAGAAGAATAGCCATAATTCTAAACTTACTTGAGTCCGCTCCTCAACAGATCCTTAATGCCTTCGTTCCGGTGTCTCAAATCAGGTATCTCAGGTCTCTCGGTGTCCACCAGATCTTCCACCAACTGCTGGAGAACTCCTCGATACTCGTGGCCAACACCCGTCTCGCAACGTTTCAGCACTGAATTGTACCTGAAAAATATGTCCTTATTTAGTTTTTTCACTTGGTATAAATACTTTTTAACCCCTAGGGTGGAAAATGAGGGGTGTTTTTTTTTTTTTTTTGAGATGCTGCGTTGGTTGTTTGGCAATGTGGTTTTTATTAGATGGGTATACTGAGTATAACTGCTAGATAAGTGTAGCGTTGATGGGTCTCTGCTATTTGATAAAGATACCGAGCCGTGTTATTATACGTCGCGTTGGGGGACCGCTCCAAACCTTGATAACCAATCTTCTTTAACTCCAACACAAAAACGTTAATAAGTTTTAGGTCAAAGACTAAATAAATAGCCCAGTCCAGTCCAGACCCCCAACGCGACGCAATTCTTAAAAATAATTAATAAATACACATTAAGGTACTTTAAGATTGAGTTTCTATTATTATTTCTTACAAAGGTATCTTTATATTTTTTTAATTTAATTTTTATTTCACTTAGTACAACTTATTCCCTATTTGGAGAGGAGACCTAGGTGATAGAAACAGTTAAACTTCTGGGCAGGTAACACCATAAATGAGCTTGTACTAACTTGGTCAAAATCTTCCTCATCTGCGCGACATCTTTCAACCTTGCCATGATCTTTCTGGCGATCTCGTCACATTCCTCTGGTGTTGCCATCTTGCTTTCCTCGCCAGCGAACAAAGTCTTGTGGTCCTCGAATATAGCAACACTGAGCGTCTCTCTTAGACTGTCCTCATGCTGCTTTGAGAATGCAACCTGAAAGTACAATTTGGTGACCTACTGCTTATATGAATAGTTGCTCTGTTTCTTACAGGGAGCTATTCACGAACGTTAACAAGGTACATGTCGTATCTTCCCTCCTTTTCTAACTTTAGGGTTTATCGACAGTAATCTCTAAAGTAGCAATTCGATTTTATATACATAATCACATGAATACATATAGAGTATCCCTTGCGAGGTAGACAGAGCCAACAGCCTTGAAAAGACTGAATGGCAAATAAGAATAAACAACAAAAAATCAAGCAATTTTAACGCACACGAAAAGAATATAAAGCCCTTCTTAGCGACCAATACTTGAAAAGTTTCTTTAGCTGGGTGCATCTTCTCTTACAAGTGGTCGATTTGTTTTGGCGAAGTACCAGCACCCTTTTAGGGACGGTGTCCGTTTTGAGAACCGTTTCGTTCTGTTCCTTAAAGGGGACGCTAGCCACAAATAAATTTATTTTTAATTTATTGAAATGTAAAATGACGTGAAAAAGTGCGTGCCAAAGCCTATTTTTTCTGAATAAAATATTGATTTTGATTATGCTCAAGAAGAATATTTTATATTCTTACACCAAACAAAATTCCATTGTGAATTCTAAACAACTGGAATTATAACATAGATCGCCTGAACAACATATACATAGCTTACCTCAGTCCCTGTGAGAGAGTATACATGTACTGTCAATGCGAGGAGTCTCTCCAGAGGTAGTTGCCTCTCCTTTCTTGATTTTATCAGTTGGCTGACCTGTAAGTGGACAAGAATTGTTTATAATGTGCGTGGCAGTGTAGCATAAGTTTACATTAGGGTATATATCATGTGTGTTTAACAATAAATCAAGAGTTAATATCCAATCGCCTCCTTCATCATAATTTTGTAATACAGGATCCTAAGGCGTGTTAAGAAGAAAACGGCTTTCACAATCATATTAGTGTTCCGGTTGGATCCTTAGATAGTTCAGACTGAGCTTAAAATTACTTCTTTTTAAGAAGTATCTCTGACATAATTTGAATTGTATAGATTTCTATTCTTACTGTAAGTAATTCATACCAGTTGTCGCTGTTATTCCTTACTGTTCATATTATTTTTTTTTCCATTTCCTAAGGAAAAGAAAAGTTAGTAATATATGCGAGACAAACCTGGTGCAGCACACTAGTGGAGTCCCTGCTGGCGACCAGACTCTGCTGCACTTGCCTCTCCAAACTCATCAGCAAGTCGATCTGAGCTCGCTTCGGCGACTTCAGGGTGTGTACTACAGCCATCGCTTGCTGGAGAACGCCTGCGTGCTTGCCTATGATGTCATAGTTGCCTGAAAAAAATATATTTAATTTCATTTATTTATCATGATCGACTTTGTTAGTAATACAGAAAACTTAGAGATAGTAATATGATAGGTAAAATGAAACATTAATGGCATCTGAACACAATATAGTGTCCCAACTTTTCGAGGCTATTGGCTCTGTCTACCCCGCAAGGGATATAGACGAGTGTGCCATAAACACTAGACGATCATGGCCTACAGTGAGCGTCGGTAGTCAAATGAATAAGGGGCCAGATTACCGTGAAGGAAAACTATTATAGGGACACCTGCACATTCAGGCAACTGAATGTGTAATCATAATCACTGGTATAGGTTCCCTTGCAAAGGTTGCGGAGATCAGATGGGAGTCACTTGGAGTAAAAATCTGACTCATCAATTTCCTGGATCATTGTTAAAAGGCCGAGCTCCTCTTCAAAGGTGAGGATGTAACCTCGACTATTGCCAGGAGGAAGAAGTAAAACTTACCTTTTGAAGCATTCACTATCTTCTCCACACTTTGTGGGGTGACCTTCATTAGCGTCTTTGGACTGGGTGACTTCTGCACGTCAATTTTTGACAGTTTATTGTACAAATCGAACATGACCTCTTTCTGTGACTTGTTAATCATGTACTCGAATGACTGGACGCAGCCATCTTCGTTGGCATGGTATAAACATCCGGGGCTTAGCTGCAAGTCTTCTGCAGGGTTTGTGCTGAGAAAATAATAATAAATACCTTAATAAATCCAATAGGGTGTACTGAAACTTTGAATTAATGCCAGGATAGGATTAAATTTAAAAAAAAAGTGGCGGCGAGAACTTTATTCGTCGAGATTTGAACCGACAACTTTACAAGGTGTAAGGATATTTTTTAGTCGAGATTTGAACCGACAACTTTACAAGGTGTAAGGATATTTTTCCTCTTATATCCTCACTGAACGTCTTCTAAAGATAGCATCACAGTGCTAGTTAGAAATATTTGAACCATTATGACATGTTACATAATGGTTCAAATATTTCTAACTAGCAAAACTCGATTGTAAACTATACAAAAATAATAATTCAGAAATTTGTATACAAATCTGATGCCTCAAATTACAACTTACACATTCGCCTGGCACAGAGCCGACATATCAACAGCGACGTCATTCGAATGCCCCGGGAATCTGGGCAGCACTGCCATGACCTTGTCCAGTACGGAGTCCATGGAATGGCTGGTAACTCCACATAGATCTAGGGTGCGGTCGACTATGATGAGGGAAGTGGGATTTGAGCAATTCTGTGAATGTTTTTAGAAGTTTATTGTTAATTATATGTGAGTACTCTGTTGTTTGATTGGACGTTAATATTTCTGTTTGTCTGTCTGTTTCATGTATTCTGTTCACTGGAAGAGTAAACGGAATATATGTTGAGAATTTATACCAGTAATACAATTTCAGTTACTGAAAAAGGCAGTTTAAAAAATGTAAGGCAGAAATTATAATTTGAAAAAGATAATGACATATGAAAAAACAAGGCAAAGTCAAAAGCTTTTGCGAGCAAGTTTCAGTTGGAAACTAGTATAGAGGTAAGATTAAACAATCACCTTTCTCCTTGCCAAGCAAACTGGCGAATTCTCCAATACCCCAGCTACTAAGGAACTGAAAGCTCCCATATAATAAATATCCTCCTTAAAATTCATTGAATCGAACATGCTGTTTAGTCCGGAAGCCAGTCTCCTCACGTGAGACCTCTCACTGCTTGATAAAGAGTATAAATCCAGTGATGTTGAATCGGGAATCAACTTGCCATCATAAAGCGGAAACAGCTTGTGGTACGGCGGAGTCAGGAATACCACATTAGTTGGTGATATGGTGAATATTGGTATGTGCACTACTTCTATAATAGAATGCTGAAAACGTTTTTTTTTAATTTATACACAAAGCTTATATAGGAATGAAATGAACTAGTAAGTCTATGAAACTGTCAAGAATTTATGCCTATGTACATTAATGTCAAAATCTCATGGTGAGATATATACAAGACAAACTTGATTTGGTCACATTTGAGGACGTAATTGTGTGAACATAATGCAGAATAAATTACATATGTACTAAACACATACCAAGTTCTTCAAAATTCAAAATTTTTATTCATTATTATAGGATACTATATATCGCTTAATAATTGTCAAAACGTATGGTTTAACAACATTGGTTGACGTCAAATAAATTACTTAAAAACTAAGTTTACTGCCGCTTCCAAGGCGTCAGTGCAGAAGAAGCGGTAACAAACTGCACTGCAGCATTTTCTTCAACAACATCAACTTTACCATATTAATTAAACTTAGAATAGAATAGACTTCTTTTTGGCAAATCATTTAAAACATTTACCGTTTTCCCCATAGCATCCTGCAGCATCCCTTCCAACTGCTTTATAGCTTCAGCCGGTGCCCGTGCTGCAGACACTACATCACTCACATCCCTACCCTCGTTCAGCTCCAAAAAAACCACATCCAGACTAACACATGATATTAAGATGCAGTGAGTAAAGTTACTATTACGGATGATCTCGCACACTGTTTGCAGTTGAGTGGATGTGGCTTGTGTTATGAAGACTGCTTTCTTGTGGTCCTTGCTTGATGTCTGTGAAGCAATTGTAGCTCAATTTAGAATAATAATCCTAGTTTGTGTCCTTTCTGGTCACAAGCTGGGATACACTTCCAAACTTGTATTATAAACTTAATAGATATGTGTTTTTGTATAACATAAACTCAAAACTACTAGTTAAACTTTTATGAGTAACATTAGTCTGGAAATTGCCATGGGAGCTTAGCCGCATGCAAAAGATAGTTAAACATAAATTATTTTTTATTTGAATACGTAGGTACCTAAATGCCAAATTTCTGCTCATACACATGTATTGTCTGCCGTCAACTAATCAATAACTAGGAAATAGAAGTTTTAACAATTATTTACTACACAGGTAAGTAGTCACCTCAAAAGGCGACAAAGTTTTCACAGAAACAGCTCCTCCCATTAGGAGATTGAATAGCCCTCCATCCCAGTGCAGACATTCCGCACTAGCGTCGTCCAGGAACACGGCGGCTCCAATGATCCTGTTGTATACTTCGGACCACCAGGCCTTGCTAAAATCGATCACTGAAGTGGACATCGTAAAATTCTTCAAAAACTTAATGGAAGAACGTTATCGCCATGGTAATTCTCATTTTTATTCAGCTAGTTTACACGGGGTAGGTAAATGAGAATTATAGGTAAATAGAATTGTTGTTATTATTAAATAATTAATTATTTTAAAAATATGAGTTTATGTACTTGAATTGGAATTTACAATTTACGTGTACTATAATAAATAGGTCAACGTCAAGTAAAACTTAACATTTGACACTGACAAGTGACAACTTTTTAATCATTTATATTCGAGTAGCCTAAATTTACATCTAGCATACAGCCAAATAAATTCTGCAAAAACGGGGTTAATTGACCCGTACATACATTCATGTACGAACAAGGCAAAACGTAATAGCATATTTTTAAAAGTACCCGTTGTTGTAAAAGTTTTACTATTATTAAGTATTTGCGATATTTTGTAACTAATGATCAAGATAGACTGAAACATCTATACCATCACACCCGTCTTGCTTTTATTGGGGCAGGCAGAGACTATGGATTTCCACTTGCTACGATCTATCCCGCTTCCTCCACACTTATTACTATTTTCATGCATATTCAACGATAACGAGGACTCCTATCATCTCCTTTCTTAAGACATTTGAAATTTAGTCCTTTAAAGTTCGATTCGGCCCTCCCTGTCCCACTTCTACAGTCCGCTGGGTCTTATAAATTCCTTTGTTAGTCTGTCCTCTTCCATTCTCTCTCATACCGCAAATTAAATATTTTCCCGTCATAAATAATTTACCCAGTTTTTTTTTTTTAAAAAGTTGGTAAACTAATAATAAGGGGTCAGCCACTTTTATGTCTGATAATGTCACTCTACTATAATATGCGGCTCTTCTGCCTGGGTAGACCGCCGCCATTTTGGGTCGAATTATATTACTATATACTGTACCAGTAAAAGACTTCATGAGTTTAAGATTATTTTAATAAGATACTTATCACATACAAATTTGTTTTACTCTAAAAGCATGTACACTTGCTCTTGCAGCAAAGTGATGGTGAATGTAACAGACAATCTAATCTTCGTATCCTGATGGAAGAGCATTGACATGGGGGTTGTGGAACAGGGATTTCTGGCCATCACCCCATGGGAAACGCTGAAATAAAAAATAAAATATAGAATATGTGCTTTTAAATTGCAGTTTGTAAGTACAATCAACAGCATATCAAATACCCCTGCATGGAATTTAATTTGCAGGAAATTTGGCTTCGTTAATGTGCTGTTGACTGTATCTTTACAGTAATGAACATAGCTTATCATTATAATCATAATAACTCCAGTTTCATTGGACCAATATCAAAAGACCAAGACCTAACATACAGATTATATCAATTTTAAAAGTTGTTAATTTCTGGTTAACAAAAAAGTATTTCTCAGCATTTTTGGAATAAGACTACTACATTTTTTCCTAGGGATGTCGTAAAAGGCGACTAAGTTAATAAGCACACTTGCACAATTGGAAGTATAAATGCTAGCATAATATGCATAAAAGCATAATAAACCAACATGGTTTATTAAAAAAGACAGTGCGCCAGCTGCTTCTCTTCCTTAATTTTAATATGGCCAGGATTCCAGACTGTCTACCCCTTAAGGCATATAGTCATGTTTATACGATGTATGTATTACCTTAGTGCGGATACGCAAGTACTCATAAGGGACGAATGGAGGGCGCTCGTGGTGCCCTTCTTGATGAGCAAGGTACGCATTCAGCATACCAAGGCCGACAGCAGGGAGTGCTACGAATAGAGACAGGTTCTTCCACAGCTTCCAGCCACCTGGAAGGATTTTAATACATATAATTTTTGCCCCAGACTATGGCATGTGGTTCCCATAACTTAAGAATAGGACAACTCCATTTCTTTTTCATATATGTCATTAAAGGCAACAGACGGGATTTGTTTCGTGTAAAAACCTGACTTACCCAATGTGGGATCATAGTAAAGGAAGAAGAACTATTTTATAGCAATGACTAATGACATAGAGATGATCAAAATGAATCTTTTAAGCCAGATGTGGACTGTAATTATTTCAATTACAATATTCATAAACATCCTCTTGGGTGATATGGCCCTGGAGAAGAGTAGCAATGATACAGAAGAGGGCAAGTCAGATAATTACTCCATTATCCCCTAAGGATTTAATGTCTTACACATTCAGTTCTTGAACTGAATGATAAGGTTTTCATAATCAGTAATTCTTTAATATAAATAATCCAACCACTGAAGTTTTTGATTTAAAAGTAGGGCAATTCATTTGTTTATAAGCTTACTATACCTGAGAAATGTCAGGCACTGCAAAGCATTCAAGTGAAGTTCATAATCAGTACTTGATAATTTTCCAAATGAAATTTACATATGATATTGAGAAACTGCGGTAGGATGTAGACTAGTTTATTTCTTGCGAACTTAATTTTAAGAAAACAATAAAAGCTAAGAGGTTATGTGATTACATAATTTGGGATATTTAAAACCAAAATAATTACAAACCTCCATGTCCACCCGCGGTAGCAGCATGCGTAGATGAACGAGCATTGGTCTTGAGGTAAGTAATTGCAGCCCTTTGCAAGATAGAAGCCATGGTGCAGCTTTAAAACGAATCACAAAATTTTATCTCACTTTTAATTTTACCAAGACAGAAGACAATCGTCAATAAATTTCAATTTTCTTGCCTGGCAGCTACTGTCAAAGTCAAGAAAAAACGTTTTGTTTCACGCCAACGTTTTACCGTTTTACGTGACATTACTTGAGCACTTTAATCGTGGCCTAGATTCGATGTCTAAATAAAATTTATAAAACTAATGAAATAATATAACTCTAAGAATTTAATTCCAAGGCAGCATATGGTTATGGTTAATTTCAACTAGAAGTCCAAGATTTTGTTTGCTCTTTGCTCCTACTAGGTAGGTATTTGAGAAGTACATAGGTAAATAGAGAGGTAACTAGATTTATCATCATACTCCTGGGACCTGGTGTTAGTCTTCATCTCTCTTTAGAGGAACCCGTGGAGCTCCTATGACCACCATCCCTTATTGGGTTAGTCAGGTTTTATAGTCAAAGCGACTTCCGTCTGACCTCCGCAACTTTAGCACAGAAATCTAAACAATCCTGGATCATATTTTGGTTACACATCCAGTTGCCTGAATTTACGGTTTATTCATTATCTAATTTTTTTGTTCGTCAAATATGTAATTACTTACACGTCTTTTTTATCAGATTTGGTTTTAATTAAAATAAAGTAAAAAAAAACAATGTGATTTGTAATAAATTTATTTTATGCTTGCATATTTATAATATTTTACATAAATGGGACTAAAGATCCTAATTTATAAAGGAAACTTTGGTTGGAATGTAAAAGTATCTAATTATTTCATTCACTATGGCACAAGCACAACAGAATATACCTCTAGATATAGGTACCTACCTAAAACAAGATAATACAATTGAGATTCATCTATTTTCTTCAAGTCAAGGTACAAGCTAAATTATTTTCAATATTAATATGTTGATAATATTATTTATTAAACATTTAAGTTACAGAATTAAAAGTGACTAAGGGATGGTTTAGCATGCTGCCCCAAGTTGAATTTCAATTCCATCATTAAGCTATACTGCTGGACGTGATGGCCTTTCAGTCATGTCTGCTCCGCGAAAGATATACCTAGCTGTGGCTATATGCATGTAAATATGTAAGAATGTGCTACAAGGAAGGTGGTTGATCGAAGATCGGGAAATCGTCTTTGCTATCTAAACGTATATTTTCTACTGCTAGTTCCGATAATTCATCCGGGAAGTAACTCTTCAATATAGTCTGTGGGCTGACCTGTAAAAAAAAAACATTTCAATCTATATTTACATCAAAAGAGAGAAAAAAATATTTCTATATTTGTTTCATACTATCTACATACTATAATAATAAAGTGAAGTCCCCACATTATCTCTGTCTGTATGTATGCGTTAATCTAGAAAAGTTGTAGACGGATTTTGTTCCTGTTTGCAATGTTGGAAAGAGGGTTTACTGGGGAAGATTTATGTCCCGAGTAGGGATGTGGCCTATTTTTGGGAAAGTGTTTAAAACCATGCATAAGTAGCAAATATAACCCAAACTACGAGTATTTATTACTATTTTTTTATTACAAGTTACCTATACCTTTAAAATAATTTATTTAAAATTCTATTTAAAATTTCGCGCCAAAACGCGGTTACCTGTCAAACGCCTGCGAATTTTATTTCAAGAAATACCTTTTTAGCTTTGACATGTTCAAAATTGAAGGCCATATAGAACGCGGATTGCTGTAACTGTCTCAGACTTCTCATGCGGACCCTGGGGTCTCTTTCTAGAAGCCTCATCAGCAGACCACGACTAGATTTGGGCAGCTCCATGGCGGACTCTGGCAGTGTTCCGGGAGCGCTTCGTGTTATATGTCCTTTGGCTCTGTAGAAAACAAATAAAGGTTGTAATGAATATGTCACCGGAAAAACAAAAACCGCAAGTTTATAAACTACCAAGGAATTTATAAACTTTCGTAGGATTGTAAACGAGAGATAAATAGTAGGTATAATCTTATGAACACATTTTTGTAAAATTATTAATTTGCGACCAGTCTTATATCAGATATCTCTTTGTAAGATTCTAAACAGTTTGACAAATTGTATGAATCCTTAGACTATGGAAAATTAATTAAAAACAATTAAAACGAATCATGTGAAGCTCACTTGTCGTTTTCATTAACTCCATTGCTAGCTGTGTCGCTTATTGCTATTCTGCTAGCGGCAGGCGTTGGATACTGAAATAAAAAATCACCAGTAAATTTCTCATCCTCCTCGCCTGTCCTTATAGCATCATGAAAGAGCCGCATATATTCCTATTCCCGAACGTTGATAAATCATATACCCTAATTGCCTTACTTACTAGCTGTTACTCGCGACTTCTTAAATCTTTATAAATTTTAACTTATGTTATTCCAATCCAATGTCTAAGCTTTAATATTACGGTAGTTTCATGAATATTCGTTCTGAAGATTTTGCGTGAAAGAGATTCATATTCATTATACCCAAGTAGATATGGAATTACCTTAGTAGAAACTTGGACACAAAAAAAAGAGACAATATTTTTCAAAAAAAAAAGTATTTACCGCATAAGGGTTCAAAATGTGATTGATGTAGGTATGTACATTTATTTTTACAAAACTAGATCTCAGACACGTGAATAGAGGGATAGTTATTTTCTCATCGTGAGCTGTGAATCTCATAAAATACATAAAACGATCGCAAGCTAAAAATAGCTAGCCCTTAATTGCGCTAGAGGAATTTACTGCACTTTAAGTGATCGTGAGTTTGCTGAGATAAACAGAAAAATGTTGAGTTCACGGAATTGTCACTGCCTTAATTGGGCAAGTTAGAAAAAAATTATAAAGTCAAAAGTTTTAAATTCTGATAAAAATCACTTATAATACCTAATTATTCTATACCATCTCTCTTCTAGTATTTTTTGGGTATTAAAATTTATATTACAAATTATCTTCGGTCGGGAAAGACAATCAAGGAATGGACAATTGGCTAGGTCACTGCCAATATTTGACTCTATGAAATTTTAAACTATCCACCCCATCCGGCTAAACGGGGCAATAGGTTACTAGCTCCATCCACCTCGTATAGGACAAAGATGTGATGTAGATATGCAAACACACACACACATACATATATAGACCAAAATCTACATTTAAAAATCAAGTAGACATGAAACTAGAAAAACAAAAGATGATGCTAAAAATAAGAAAAATGAAAACAGAAAATTTTCAGGCAAGATTTAATAACAATAACATGTGTGTTTGAAAACCATAGTACCCTTGTATGGTTTTTTATTTTGTAAATAACTTAACGAGAGGGTGGCGCCCTACTTGAGGCAAATGCATAATTAGTTTGGCTATTACTTTAAGGAACGTAGACAGTTATTTTCGCATTATAGTGCAAGACTCCTTAAGTTAGTTATCAATATCTACTGATGGACAAGCCTCTCTTCATTATAATGTACAGTCCAACAAATAAAATTTGTAATGCTATATATAAATGCGAAAGTTTCTATGCATTTGTGTATAAGGGTAACAAACCTTCCACGCAGAAACTACTGAACGGTTTTTGATATAATTTACACGGGTAGAAACTAGCCTATGAATTTCAAAACTTTCGCAGGATTGTAAACGAGAGAAAAATTGTATTATGTCCAATTTTTCTCTCGTTTACAATCCACATTTTCATAAAATTATTATATATATATATATATATATATTTATCCCAAAATTCCAATAAGGCTCCGGGCGCAACTAGTAAAAATATATTTGTTGACTTTGATATGACAATATTGCGTTTTCCCTTTTGATGCGGAATGGAACCTTAAAAAAAGTACGTACTGGTGCAGCCGCCAGCCAGGTCTATAACAATACATAGGCATTTAGGTAGGTGCAAGTTTTGTATACAAACAGTGATACAAATTGTCACAAGTCGCGCCTGGTCACGATTCGACCCCATTTTTGCATTGGACGTAAAGCATTTCAGATCTTGGTAAAATAATAACAGGTTTTAAATGTGTCTTTTGATTGTATTGTCAGTTTTCTAGGCTTGAAGGTCTTTTAATAGTTGAACTCAACATAGTAAGTAAAAAATATATATTTACACCAAAAAGAAAAAAAAACAGTACAAAACAGAAGATACAGTACAAAAAAACTAAAAAAATAGTTTTTTCGATACTTTGGGCTATGTATACCCCTGCAAGGGATATAGATGTGACAAAATGTATAGTACAAAAGACGGCTTTATCGCATTATGCAAGCTCTTCCAGGTTACCCAGTGGTCTTGAAAAATTAAATCAAAACAACTTACTACACATAACATTAACCATACTTAAAAAAAATAGTTAAAAAGCCTTCTCTCTCATTTTATTCCCAATTAAATTCCA
Organism: Amyelois transitella; assembly: GCF_032362555.1. Lineage (NCBI taxonomy): Eukaryota > Metazoa > Arthropoda > Insecta > Lepidoptera > Pyralidae > Amyelois > Amyelois transitella. The sequence goes on along the minus strand of NC_083516.1, from coordinate 2,712,195 downwards.
GCTGTTGAATTTAAAGCCAACGGTCTGCTAAAAAGAGCATGACATTTAATTAATTTATTTGTCATAATAATGTACTTACAAAATACCTACAATATGTAGGTATATTACAATGGCGGACTTAATGCTAGCATTATCTCATCATATCATACAAGATGGCTAAAGGAACAAGTAACTCTCGTGAATCCGACCAAACTGGATTTATTTTTGTAGATTATGAGGAAAATAGTGTAGGATGAATGATATCTAATCCTTATATTTATTTATTCATGGTACAATTTGGTCAATTAATGCAAATGACAGCGGCTGGAATTTCTAAAATGTTTTTTTTTTATGAACAGGTCTAAAGAGACTTTACTTCTGTTATACAGACATAGGACGATTAATTATCGATTTTAAATCAAAAACAATGTTATGGAAATACCATATAGCTCGGGCAAGGCTGCCTTAACCTACGACCCACATATATCATTTTTCTTTTACAACTTAACAAAAAAGAAAGATTCCTACTGTTTTGAAGAGCAAAGACATCTATCTGCCTCTAAGCACCACGAATATAATGACAAAGTTGAAGCTTGGCTTTTTAAGTAGGCTACAATGCACCTATATATAACTTAAGTTGTCCAAGAATTGGCGGAACAAACTACTCTACGCTACAGCGTTTGCATCAACAAATACACATAATATAAGTAGACAAAATATTGAACTTAAACTGAGGTACCTACTGAAGAAGCCGAAATACGGACGAAGTGTCTGTCATCTGACCTCAGACCCCCACATAGCAATGAACGGTGCAACCGGGACCACGCAACGGAGTCGTTCTCAATTATAAGAAGACTTCAAAACTATCTCTAGTCCAGAGTAATTATTCAGTTGATAGCAGGTATCAACTAATAAGGCAGTGACCACCTTAACGATCGATAATGACCCAAAAAACGGTAGCTTTAAGTAACGGTGTTCTGAATTATGCGGGATACCTGTTCATACCAGACCAGTTACTAGCATTTGTCAACTGTCACCGTGTGAGTCCCGCCTAATGCATTCGACCGGTGAAGATAAAATACTCCAAGATTTTTTTTAATGTGGTATAATTTATGGCAATTTAATTAATTTCCAAATTATTTTTCATACTGCTGATACATTAATGTACTTAGGTAAAGTTTAATTAAGTGTCCTTACATAAGATATGTAGGTATAAATATTGATGGAAAATAAATATATTAGTATGTCATAACCTATATCGAAGCTTGCCCTCTTTTGTTTATAGAGCATGCTAACACTGGTCCTGCCTTGATTTTGATGCAGTCATTATAAAAAAGATTTCTAAAATTTATAATAAATTTACGCGGAGCTTAGTTGCAAGTTCTTTATACTTTATACCCATTTGTGAAGGCAAAATATAGCTCAGATTTTATTTTGCTATTATAAAAGCAGCATAATGGAATCGAAGGTGCCGTGTGGTTCCCGGCACTAATACAAAAAAGAATAGGACCACTCCATCTTTGTCCCATGGATTTCTTAAAAGGCGACTAAGGGATAGGCTTATAAACTTGGGATTCTTATTGTAGGCGATGGGCTAGCAACCTGTCACTATTTGAATACCAATTCTATACAAAGCCAAACAGCTGAACGTAACCTATCAGTTTTTTCTAGATTTTTGGCTCTGTCTACTCCGCAAGGGATATAGACGTGACTATATGTATGTATGTAATTGGATAGAAACAGCCGTTTTCTGTCTTAGCATTGAACTTGATGCCTATACTTGGCTAGCTATTTTCTAGTCTGTATAATTGCACAAAACCAAAATGAGAACCAATTCGTTCCAATGCCGTATTTTGATGATTTTCAATTATTATACGTATGTATAATTTGTCTGCAAGCAATTATAAAAGCAAGGTTAGAATTTTAGCAGTGATTCTTACACGAGTATGTAATTAGGTATACATATGGAATATTTCATTGAAGAGAGTTATGGATGAAGCGAAAGAGGAATGCAGGGATCGTAGCAAATGAAAAGATGTAGTGTCTGCCTCCCCGGGGCTTCGCTTCCGTGAGAATTTTGGGATAAATGTACGTACATTTTATTTTTTTTTGATTATATTCTACTCATGAAGCAAATATTAGGTATCTAAATCGGTTCAGAAGGTCTACGTGAAAGTGTAACAAAGACAGCCCACACAAACTTTCGCATTTATTTTATTAGTAGGACGTTGAAATGTTCTTTGGATTTTTCTATTAAACAGGTATATCAAGGACTTAAACATACATACATGCATATAATAACGTCTTTGTCCCTTGCGGGGTAGACACAACCAACAGTGTTAAAAAGACTGACTTTAAAAACGTTGCTAGCTCATCGCCTAAAAAAACATACCAAATTGATAAGCCTAACCCTTAGTTGCCTTTTATGAAGCGATGGAGTGGACCTATTCTTTTTTCTATTAGTGCCAGAAACCACACGGCTCTATTCTAGGCTTGATACATTTTATTTATAACCCCACAGTGATAGGAGCGAGGATAAAAATAAAACAAGGATTCCTGTTTCGCTGCTAAGCTGGTTATTACGTGAAGACGATTGCAGTGACGGATGAGGATCGTTCACCTCGCTTGCACAACCGGACTTGGGGACCCTTGGTGTTAAGAGCGATCCATGTTGAATACTCAATATCCTGGACAGGAAAAAAGATATAGGTATCAGACTACATTTGGAACGAGATATCGGAGTGGACATATAAGGTTTTTAACGATACGCAGACAAAAGGTGCGGACAAAAGACAATGGTCAATTCTGCATATTGAAAATATTAAAAACAAATAAATAGTATCACCTTCGGGTTTACCCATAAACTGAACGTGGCCTATCAGTCTTTACAAGACTGTAGGCTCTATCTACCCCGCAAGGGATATAGACGTGATTATATGTATGTATGTATGTATTCGGGTTTACCCGTAAGCGAAGTTACGGACAAAAGGTTGTGCAAAATTATCAAAGCTATGCAAGTAAGTTCTTCATTATTCCTCCTATAGAAAATCTACTTTCCAAATACGAGTAAGATTCCATTTTCAAGTTTAACAATCTCATTAACATTATATTGTTTCTGAGACATTTCTAGGTTGCCAGTATTAATTGTGTCGGTACAAATTAGTTAAAAAATAATGAATATTTCAAATAAAGAGGTTTACTGAAATTGATGGAAATCAATATGGCGTAGAAATTGCACAATACGGTAACAAATGTGCATCGATCACACACGGGCAAGCAGTCAGTCAAGGTCGGGATGAGACAATAGCAGCGAAATAAACTGACATGCAACAACACGTCAAATAGCTTTTTAATTAAGTGTTATTGTTGGGAATTACGACACTTTCGAATAAAAGTGATCTTCGAATGTTTGGATAGTTATTTTGATACTCAACAATTGCTCTCCAAAAGGTCATGATATTTCTTGGATGAACTTGCAACTATGAGCAAACACAGCCTACAGATAAATCGCAAGCATAATTTAGTATTGGTTCTGTGATTTCAGTGTAGCTTCCCAAAAATACTCAATTACTTTTCATGCGCTAACAAACAATATCTGGATTTTCAATCAAATTCAGTGACTATTCTTCAGCTGTGAGTTGACAAATATTTATTTTACAACATGTTGATAATAACTGGCTATTTATTTTAATTCCATAAATAAATTTTAAACTTAAATAAAACTACCTTCTATTATAGTTTGCCTGATTTACCACAATTTAAGAAAATGAAAAAATATCCACTATTACGTTGTTGATATGCTTTTGATAAACTCATTAAGAATACGCCCTAGGGAGTAGAAAATACCATCGTAGTTAATGACCGTGGTTCTGGCAACATTGTAAGTAACAGAATAAAATAAGTTTATTGCGATTACATAAAACTCTATGTATTTTTTTTAATTTCAGACATAACAATCTGTTCTTATAGATTATTTATAAAATATAATTATCATCACTGAATGAGAGAAAAAAACGCTTTGCAATAACCTTTGATGAAATTAATTTGAGGAAATGTCTGTACGTATGTATGTAAGTAGGAGAATATCTTCTATTAATTTAAGGAAATCAGTTTGTACAAGGAAGTGAATCAATTGCACGCCCGTCATAAAAATCATATTTGATGAGCTGACATAGATGGTTTTAAGGACGTTAGCCGTATGCTTTATCGCAAGAAATAATAGTACTAACTCAGAATAAAACATATAATCACGTCTATATGCCTAACGGGGTTGACAGAGCCAACAGTCATGAAGAGACTGATAGGCCACGTTCAGCTGTTTGGCTTAATGATACGAGTTAAGATTCAAATAGTGACAGGTTGCTAGCCCAAGCATATATATGTATATCCCTCAGTCGCCTTTTACGACTTCCATTAATTTTACAATTCTCGAAGCAAATTGTGTTGTGTTATGTTTTAAGATAGTGAGCGTTTGCCAGCGCATCGTCTTTCTATCAAACCACTTTATATAAAGTTCTATTCACATAATATTTATCACATATTAAGTATCTACTCTACCTACGCACATACGTAGGTACACATATCACGTCATAATCACGTATTTATCTCTTACGGGGTAGACAGAGCCAGCAATCTAGAAAAGACTGAAAGGCCACCTTCAGATGGCCTCGTGATAGAATTAAGATTGAAATAGCACCTAGTTAATTTTAAAAAAAATCTATATAATATGTAACTTTGTAAATACCATAATTACAGACTCGGAACCTCGGAAACAAAAACACGAAAAATCGATGAATTGACGTTAATTCTCGGCGTTATGTGTCAAAGGAAAATCACCAAAGCAGCCGTGAATGGCCGCCTGTTTGTCATTATAAATCACAGCACGTCCAAGTTCATGGAAAATCTCATTTGGATTGTTTTTCTTGTCATCTGAGCTTGTTTACGATGGATACTTTTATTATCAGCCAGTTCTATTCTTACAAATGTATGAAAGACTAGGTTTGCCTACATCAGTATTCGTGAATTAATCCTTACTTTATTCTGTTCAGTGTTTTCTTTTTACACTAGCTGTGCCCGCGACTTTGTCCGCGTGGAATAGTTATTTTGGGCATCATTGAAGCCCTCAAGGATGAATAATTTTCCCCGTTTTTTTTACACATTTCTTTGCTCCTCATAGTTGCAGCGTGATTTTATAAAGCCAAAAGCCTTCCTCAGTAAATGGTCTAGTCAACCCAAAATTTTTCAATTTGAACCAGTACTTCCTGAGATTAGCGCGTTCAAACAAACAAACAAACTCTTCAGCTTTATAATATTAGTATAGATTATTTCTTTTCTTTTCTGTAGTATATTTATGTAAAAATACTGTTATTTTACATAAATCGAGCCCCGCCCGCTGCCGTGCTTACAAGAGGTCGCTAAGTTATAATCTGCATTCCTAATTTTAAGATCAATGTATACCTACACTCAGTCGGCAAATAAGTATATGAGTATCCTGCTTATATTATAAATGTGAAAGTTTATAAGTATGAGTGTGTGTTTGTGACTATTTCACGCGAAAACTACTGAATGGATGTCCGTGAATTTGCAATAACATAGCTAAGACATTACAGTAACAATTAAATTAAACATATAGATTTAAAGCGCGTGAAATTGTTTATTTGTCAAATATGTGATACGATGTTTTATATTCTAAATATATGAATATATAAAAAGCTTTCAGTTATAAGTATTTTTTTTTTATTCTATCCTTGGTTGGTTTTAAGTGAATGTCTCGATGAAACTATAAGAAAATGTCATATTTGTGTCTTTCGAATAAGTTTTATCTCCATTAGCATTTTCTCAACTACCTTTTGGATCAAATTAGCGGTAAAATACAAAACATTGTTCAAACTCGTATCTCTACTTATACTCCGGGATGAGTCTACATGAATATATTACAAGCGACTTCGTGCGCTTTATTCTCTATAAATTTTAACTTATTATGATATTTATAATGTCTAAGCTATAAACTTGGCATTATTCTTTTAGGCTATGGGCTAGCAACATGTCGCTATTTGAATCTCAATTCCATCATAACAGCTGAACATTATACGTACATATGTTGATTATACGCAAATACACATTCTAATTGACTTTCTTAATCATAACATTATTTTATTTTATTTTTATTTATTTTTTTACCTTTTCTTTTTGTCATTGTACCTAGCTGCAGCTACTATCCCTTTACATAATATACATACATACATACATAAACTCACGCCTCTTTCCCGGAGGGGTAGGCAGAGACTACCTCTTTCCACTTGCCACGATCCCTGCATACTTCCTTTGCTTCATCCACATAATCATAATCTTTATCTTCATCTTTACATAATATATTTCTTTGAAATACCTGGTTGACTGGAAGAAATCCCTCACAGGGATAAGTCCGCCCTTGTACGTCGTTATTTTCAATGTTTTTTATGTATTACTTATAATTTGTTATGTACAATAAAGAATTTACAAACAAACAAACAAACATTAGTAATAAGTATGGAAATTTGTGTTCACGTACACGTCTTTTCTGTACCTACGTTGTTTTGTACATCTTCAACCGGTCCGCCGGTCAACAGCCTTGACATTGTACCTATATACCCGTTTTCTTTACATGTTACAGAGTATTTGTATTCTTAAAGATATCTCATCGTAACATGCTGTGTGATATTGCTGCAACATTTTAAGATAACTTCATTAAGCGTACTACATATAAATCGTAATAATAGGTAATAATATAAGAATAATACAGAACTAAAGGGACGCTATAGAGATTTTGTAGGTAGTCAAGAAAGTGTGCGAAGTTACCTTCTAGCTTGACTCTTCAGTTCAGTTCGATCATCGTAAAAAACGCAAGCGCAGCTCAATCCTCCTTAGATTCGGCTTATATAACCGGAATGTTCGTAGAGCCATCCTTTGCAGGGTAGACAGAGCGTGAGGGGAACGTGATATAAGTACGTGTGTGTTTGATAATGCTCAATGACCTAATGGACAAATTAAGTAATGTCGCTTTAAGATTCAACTGCCAACCTACCTACTCAAAAGGTAGTATTAGTAACTTTGTGATAATTTTTCAACCATTTGCTATCAAGGTAACTGAAACGCTCGCAAATATAAATGACAAAATGACGTTATTCAATTTGGTCTAGTATAGTAGTGATAAACACACTTAATTTGTTAAAGATACTTGTCAACAAAACAAAATTGTTTCTATTTATAACGTAAGCAGAATAAATAGCTACATAGGAGAATATTTTTTTTTTATAAATAATAACCCTACCTATAAGAAAGGTATTGATTCAAAAGGGCCTTGTTACACTACATACATACACATACATAAAATCACGCCTCTTTCCCGGAGGGGTAGGCAGAGACTACCTCTTTCCACTTGCCACGATCTCTGCATACTTCTTTCGCTTCGTCCACATTCATAACTCTCTTCATACAAGCTCGGCGGTTTCGGGTACTTTTGACCTGACCCTTTACCAGGACGTCCTTAATTTGATCAAGATACGTTCGTCTAGGTCTTCCCACTCCGACCTTTCCCTCCACACTCTCCTTGTATATCTGCTTAGTCAACCTGCTTTCATTCATCCTCTCCACATGACCGAACCATCTTAACATACCCTTTTCTATTCCTGTAACTACATCTTCTTTCACATCACAACATTCCCTTATCACGCTGTTCCTTATCCTGTCACTCAATTTCACACCCATCATACTCCTTAACGCTCTCATTTCCACTGCATTTATTCTGCTTTCATGCTTCTTTTGCCATACCCAACTTTCACTCCCATACATTAATGTCGGGACCAACACGCCCCTGTGCACAGCCAGTCGAGCCTTTTTGGATAGTTTCTGACTGCTCATAAAGGCATGCAAAGCTCCATTCACCATGTTCCCCGCGTTCAATCTCCTTTCAATATCACTATCATACTTGCCATCTGATGTAAACTTTGATCCTAGATATACAAACTCTTTCACTTGCTCCACTTTTTCTCCTCCAATCAAAATATTACATGCTGTCATTTCTTTCTCCATTTCAAAAACCAGTGTTTTAGTTTTACTTACGTTCACTTTCATTCCTTTCTCTTTTAAAGCTTCATGCATACAGTTTACCATCTCCTGTAACTCCTCCGCTGATGACGCCAGTATAACCTGATCGTCGGCATAGAGCAGACATTTAACGAGTAACTCATTCATCCTTAATCCACTTTTAGACTCTTTCAAATCTGTCAAGCAGCTATCCATAAATAGGTTGAACAGCCACGGTGACGCAACACATCCTTGCCTAACGCCTTTCTCAATCTTAAACCACTCAGTGTGCGCTCCGTTTATCCTGACACAAGCACTCGAATCCTCATATAAGGATTTCAGTGCTCGTATTAAGAGACTGCTCACCCCATGCATAGAAAGTGCTGACCACAATTCATTCCTCTCAACTCTGTCATAGGCCTTTTCCAGATCTACGAATGTGCAATAGACTTTTTGACTCTTGGCCAAAAACTTTTCGGCTATGCACCGCAAGGAAAAGACCTGATCAGTACATCCCATTCCCTTTCGAAATCCCGCTTGAGCATCCCATATTTTGTCATCAGTTTCATTCCTGACTCTATTAATCAATACCTTAGCATACAATTTGCCGACGACGCTAAGCAGGCTTATACCACGATAATTTTTGCAGTCCAGCTGTGACCCTTTTCCTTTGTAAAGTGGCACGATAACAGCCTTACACCACTCTTTTGGTACTCGGCCGCTTCTCCAACACAAATTGAAAAGGCAGTACAACTGACTAGCTACTACGCCTTTTCCTGCTTTAAGCATCTCGACCGACACTCTATCACACCCAGCAGCCTTTCCCGCTTTCATACTCTTAAGTGCTTCCACAATTTCGAACATTTCAATTTCGCCTTCCATCTCACTCTCTTTTTCTTCGCTATAGCAGAAATCTTTCTTATTTCCTTCCTTTTTTTCAAATAAACTTTCAAAATAGTCCTTCCATATCTTTAGTACACATTCTTCTCCTTTCACAACGCTACCATCCTGGCATCTGATCCTAGTCAGCTCTCTGGTTATAGTATTTCCTCGGGCTGACCTTACGGATTTCCAGAATACTTTCAGATTTGACTGAAAGTCTTCTGATAGCCTTTTATCAAAATCCTCTTTATACTCTTCTTTCTTTCTAATCACAGCTTTCTTAACCAAATCTTTCATTTTCTTATATTCCTTACGTGCTTCATTCACATCTTCATCTATAACCTCTTGCATTCTTAAGTTAGCTTTTGCTGCTAACAAATCCAGCCATGCTTTCTTCTTTAATCGCACAAGTTCTTGCACATCTTTACTCATCCACGCATTTTTGTGATTTTTTCCTTTCCTTCTTCTACTTACACCACACACTTCAACAGCTACTTTCACAATTCTTTCTTTAAATTCCTTCCATCCATCTTCAATATCGCTCATTTCCTCTAAATCTTCAAATTCATCCTTCAGTCTATTAATATACTTCTTACCTACATCCATATCTTGCAAATTTTCTACTTTTACTCTTTCCAAAGCGCTGGTTTGCTCCCTTACCCTGTGCCGCCAGCGATTGAAGATACCCCTTATCCGGGATATCACCAGTAAATGGTCCGAGTCAATGCCAGCACCGCGATATGCACGGGTATCCAGCACTTTGTTCTTCAATCTTTCATCTACAATCACAAAGTCTATCATACTTTTTAAAATACCTTCCACTCTTGTGTAGGTGTGGATCTCTTTATGTTGAAACATTGAGTTCGACACAAAAAGATCCCACTCTAGACAAATTTCTAATACACTTCTTCCATTATCATTCACCTTTTCGTCACCAAACGCACCAAGCACCTTCTCATATCCATCACGCTTTACACCCACCCATCCATTAAAATCACCTAACATAATAATCTTCTCATTTGGCTTGGTAACTTTCAATACTTCTCTTACACTTTTTGCGCAAAATATTGGCGGGAACCTATATAACATACTTGCGTCTTGATTAAGCGATAAGTACTTTATTCATCAGTAACTATTGACTTTATTACAGTAATAGTAAGAGAAACCTGTCATTGGCCTTATAATAGCATAACTTTAATACTGTTTTAATATTTAATGTATACGCTGCTGGTTTCTTTAATAAAATAAATAAATAAATAAACCTAATACTTGCCTAGGAGAATGACTTTTTTCTTCAAATTAATCCTTGTCCGCAATATTAAAGAGTTTAAGTAAGAATAATTCTAAAGAGTGTTATTACGTTTTTTGCGACAAGCCATTGGGCTCTCTGGATTGACAAACCCAGAACATGCGGACACAAAAGAATAGGTATCATTCTGAAGTGTATACGTAAGATGATCACTAGTCCTATGGGACAAAATCGTCTCGCCGATATGGGACAACGCAATGGGACTAGAAGAATAGATCAGTATTGCCGTGTTTCAGAGGATTTAACCGTAAACGTAAACTATGGGTGTATTCCTAAGTACAGAATTAAATCATTCATTCATATTATCACGTCTATATCCCTTGCGGCATAGACAGAGCCAACAGTCTTGAAGATAGGCCACGTTCAGCTGATAGAATTGAGATTCAAATACTGTTGCTAGCTCATCGCTTAAAAGAAAAATGCTAAGCCTAAGCCTTTTAGTCGCCTTTTACGACATTCATGGGAATGAAACGCGATGGAGTGATCCTATTCTTTTTGTATTGATGCCGGGAACCACACGGCTAATAATATTTATAATGTTTTTCCAATCTATCTACAGGAACTGTTTAGAAGATTTCATATATTATTACGTAGAGATAACATTGGCGTAGTTTTCAACTGCAATAATTTAAAGATTATGCCCAGAAAAATCCTTACAACAATAAAATACACGGTCGCAGTTTATGCACAGAAAAATGTTAATGGACCGCAAACGACCTTCAATTTAGATAGCACTGTCGTTAGGCCGGTGCATCATAGAATAGACAAGCCCATTTTTTTCTTATATCCTTACTTATAACTAAAAATAATAAATTTAATAATAAATTTTTACGGCCTTTGAGGCGCAGCGGTAGTACGCTTGTCTGTGACGCCGGAGGTCCCGGGTTCGAATCCCGGCCAGAGCATGATGAGAAAAGAACTTTTTCTGATTGGCCTGGGTCTACTTTAGTAAATATTGTACAAAACCCTGTCAGTATATAAGTTTGTGTACGTTTAACAACGAATTCTATCAAAAAGAATATTTAATTTGAGACAGTCATGTCCTTTAATTTAATTTTTTTTAAACTGGGGAAATTCATACAAACTTTTCAGAACGGCCAATGGCCAGACCAATTGTCAATGACTCAATGTGAAAAGTTATCCAATCTTAGTTATAAAGTTATTTTGCCTTCTCCTTACCTACGTCACACTATATATATGAAATATTTCTTGAAGAGAGGTAACAAACAAACAAGTTATTTTATGAGTAATCCTCCTTTTCAAGATGGCCGATCGATTCCACGAAGAAATGATAAAAACGAAGAAGTTTTTAATACAATTAAAGATTAAGGTTAACATATTTCATTTTGGTTTGGTATTTAAATATGAACTTTTGATAAAGTGAAAAGGGTAGATATTAAGGAAGAGCACAGTTGAAAGAGAAAAAACCAATTATCGTTGTAGCTTCTCTCTTAATTTTTATTCGTAGTTATTTCAATTAAAAACCTAGTAAGCGAATTTCCTGAAATTCCTGAAAAATCTAGATCCACTTCGAATATATAGGAACTGTTTACATATTTTTTCAAAGCCAAGTTTGAAACGTCTTCAGAAATTGGGATTTCCGCAATGTTCAATGGGAGTCTTCAGGGAATTAGCAATCAAAATACGGTACATAAGTCGGCTGCGTATTTTTCTTATAATTTTATATTTACTTACCCGTAAATTTTTAAATTTAGTTTGATCACCGAAGGATCATCTTATATTGAAAGAATATTTGATGTCTTACTGTGCAGTATTTATCTATTTATCAGTACAAATCCAAGCTATTCTAAGCTGTCCAAACTAGATTTATAGCTGTCGATCGAAGATTACTTCCTGCTGCGATCGTCATTAGCGCGAATTCACTGCCATTACCGGCGCCGCCGGCGCAGAAGACGATGCAAATTATCGTGTTTACTGCTCCCATGTTATGTCTAGGATTAGGGCAGCCTTATTTTTAATTTATCAATAGCTAGCTGCGCCACGGAGCTTTGCTTTGCAAATTTCAGGATAAAAAGTACTTATTACGTTCTTATAGGTGATTTTCCACCTGTGTACCATATTACATGAAAATAAGTCTGCTAGATTTGTGTCAAGAAGTAACAAATGCACATTCACGCGTAATATAAGTAGGACTGTATTAGTGATTGACTTTACCCGAAAATATTTTATTCTTTATAAAAACAAGCAGAAACGTCATGTGGTAGTGGTGGATAAAAATGGCCTTGTTTCAGAACACCCTAGAATTTATTCAATTATTTAAACCTAACTATATTCTGATATTTAATAATATCATGAAAATAGAAAAATCAGAATTTTTTTATTTTCCTTACCACAAACTTTAAATTAAATTGATCAATTAATAAGACATATTTTATTCATGCCTTATAATGAAATGATTTGAATCTTCCATACAACAAACGAGCGTTATTGTCATCGTAAATGATATGTAATTTTATTAAGATAATAGGCACGACACAACGTTTTACAATCTAGTTTTATATGACTTGACTTGAATATGATATACAACTATGAATTTATGCTTTAACTCCTAGACAACCCCGACGCCCATAGAACTGTTACTAAAGGTGAGGCCATACAGATAAGCACCTACAATTAAATTTAAAATAATTCACATTAGGTAAGACATTAAAAACGAAATCTGGTAAGTACATGTTTTTAAAAAAAAGAACGCAAGATGTGCAATATCCAGGAGACCATGCAACGTTTATTTTTTAAATTGAAGTTTCCCGCGGCCTTTGCCTGCCAGTTTGACTGATCGAAACGATCGAATTGATTAAATTATCATAAGGGGGCGTTCACTGTGTGTTTACACAAGTTAGACGTGAGGCATCAAAAAACCACTAAATATGGATGGGCCATTACAAATTCTGGTGAATGACAATATTTGTTTTGTCCTTTACTTGCGAAATAACAAAATTCCGAGCCTTTCCCAGGTGATGAGAAAATGTATTTGCGGTAAATTGTCATTTATTGACCGTTGATTTGCTGATTGAGCCATCATTTTATCGAAATACGTTAAATAACAGATTGTCTAAGTAAAATCAAATTATTATAACTAAAATCCACTTTTCATACACACACACGACACTTTTGGTATAAACATTCCAACAACCTTTACATTGATGGCATTGTAATTAGACGTCAAATAACAATGTCATTTAGACTCCAATGAGCATTCTAGAAAAAATATATATCACAAAAATAACGATTCACAATAAAAACGTTATGAATAGAAAAGAAGAACTAACTAATAATTAAATAATTCTTCCAACAAATTTAAAACTAAACAAACCGTGTTACATACTTCACTTTATTTACTATTAAACATTAAACAAACAACGTTGCCGTTATACGACTAAGTGCTGAATATTAATAGATGTCGTTGAAAACTCCAAAGTATTATGTTTATGTTTCTCCTGATGAATACGCAGCCAGCTTCAGTTAAAACGATTAAGTAACAGGTTAACGGTTCACAAACGGTTAGGCGAAACGGAAAGCCATGCCCGATTATTATACGCAATGACCAATTAATCAGTTAGATTATTTATTTGAACATTACTATTTAAAGAAAATTGTATAGTCTCATGAAATAAATATTTTTGATATATTAATTTGGAGATTATTTTAAGGTTTTTATGTTGAAAATATTCAACCGATATTTCAGCAAAATGATTTAATGGAATATTATGTTAGAATATTAATATCTACTTATATGTATGCATGCATTGAGGTTCGGTGGTGGCAGGGTTAATTTACCACCTAAGAAAGGTTCAAATTCTACCACTTCTCTTTTACGGTGAGAAAAAGATCAAGGAGAAACCTGTATGAATGAATACAAAGGACACTATCGGTTACTCCTTGAGGATTTTACCTTCATACATAAAATCATGCACCTTTTCACGTGCCGCGATTCCTGCATACTATCATGATAAGGATCATGATCTACTTTTATGCATATCAATGACTCACACAACTATAATATCTCCTTGTGCAAACCACCTTTAATTCATGTTTTACTACTGAAGTCTTCGTCCAGCTACGGTAAAATAATTGCCCGCCAACATTTAGATGGACTTTACACTTTTCTATTGAAGAATACATCTTTAAAGAACAATTCCTATTGTAAACTACTCTTACAGTAAAAATTTAACCCTTTAGTCGTTCGAATACCGAATAGTAGAACAAAACGCTTTAATAATACCTTTTTGGTTCGAGTAGCTAAGGTGTAAAATTATTTTTTTATTATGACGAGACAGCGATAGTTTTTCGCGCGATAATAAGAATGTCGTGCGTGCCATGCTACAGATACAGGATTTGTCTTGGATTGGTTGGTCCTCTTTCTGGCATTAGCTCCGGTTAATTACTCACCCCTCTTGGATCAGTCAGGGTTTTACGCGAAGCTACTCCCGTCTGACGTCCACAACCTTCGCATGGAACATAATGTTGCATGAAACATGCAACCTAACATTCTTAAAAAGACTTGCCTTTCTTATTTTATTAAAAGTAAAGCGGACGAAACTATATATTGTAAACATTCTTTGTTTCTCCAAGTGTGTCAGGACCTTAAAAGCAGGTGCTGGTCGCATTAAGGGTGAAATTGATGGCACGTTCTGTTTCCTGTCGTATTACGACCTCTAGTTATTATATTAATTAAATACACATTTCCTCAGTTTATTGCTGTTTACTTACATATAAACAATTACGATGTATAATATATTTGTTTTAACGGTCAGGTGAGGTTGTATTATAAAAGTATTTCATATTTTATTGTATTGATATCTTGAGTCTACCAAGTATTATAAGATTCAAATCTGTGGCATTGTGTAGTAGTTTTAAGATTCCATTCAGATTTGAATCCTAATTTTCTAGGCCGTTGCGGCTACTGAGACTGAGGCAAAATGTCTTAATCATCCGCCTTTCTCTGGAACTGAGGTTAACCCAACGCATAAAGTACAAAAGAGGATGAGACATATGCTGAATAGCCTCGTTGGTAAACTGGAAATGTCTTACCATGTGAAATACGGATAGATGATTTTATGGATTCCGTATTTAGAGATGTAACGAAAATGTTCATGCGTTGTTAAAAAGGTCTCTTTCACAAAATGTCCTCTGGTCGGAAAATGTCTCTTTCGCAGATTGCCGCTTTCGCAAAACGTCGTGCCACAAACTTAGATTTTTCTTTTCCAAATTAATTAATTAAAATAACAAAGTAATTATTATCCCAACTTTTGATGATGACTAATAATTTAGCTTCGAATATTTGTACTTAAAATCTATACACTACCTATACCGATACCTTGGAAAAAATACGTAAAAAAATTATAAAGCCATGCATCAAACCATAAATTTTATGCGTAGAACATTCAGTTATATGGATATTATGTACAAAATACTATACGGCAATCACGTAATCGAAGGTGTATGATGGGTATTATCTTTGCTCGGCAAGAAAGGGTCGAGGCCGTGGTATGGTGATTGTTTTAACACTTAACGATAACTTATATGCTTACTTGCTTCAGTATGTTATTATGTAACATCAATAGATAACTATACCATGACTTATAAGTATGTCTATACTAATATTATAAAGCTGAAGAGTTTTTTTTGTTTTTTTTGAACGCGCTAATCTATGGAAAAAATATTTGTGCTGAAAAGACCATTTATCGAGGAAGGTTTTAAAGTGGAAGGAATAATGGAGAATGTGAAAAAAATCGGGGATAATTATTCATCCTTGAGGGCTTCAATGACGCCCAAAATAACTATTCCGCGCGGACGAAGTCGCGGGCACAGCTAGTGTATATTATAAATATGTTTTATGTGGAAAAAATAATGTTTTATTGCCTCTTTCTCCTGGATTTAGACCCGGTTACATCCTCCCTGCCCTCTCTGCAGAGGAGTCCGCGGGGTGTGCCTTTGGCCATGACCCTAGATTGTGTTAGTCAGGTTTCAAAGAATTTATTATATTTATAGAATTTAAACTTAGTACCAAATTAGCAAGAATATTTTTATTATAAGATACTTTTGTAACATCAATCTTAATTTAAGTTTAGGTGAAGTTAAAAGTCTGCTATGACACTTGCTTAGCAAATGAACTTGCTAAATGTGAATTATATGTACATTAAAAAAATAGCTTTATAAGACTTGCACATACCTACATAATCAAAAAGTAAGGCTACGTTCAGCTTTATGGCTTGATGATGAAATTGAGATTCAAAAATCCGTGTGGTTCCCGGCACCGTTAGAAAAAAGAATAGGACTACTCCTCTCTTTCCCATGGATGTCGTAAAAGGCGACTAAGGGATAGGCTTTTAAACTTGGGATTCTTCTTTTAGGCGACAGGCTACTAACCTGTCACTATTTGAATTTCAATTCTATCATTAAGCCAGTCTTTTTAAGACTGTTGGCTTTGTCTACCCCGCAAGGGATATAGACGTGATTATATGTATGTATGTAGGAGATTCAAAAAGTGAATTCAAGTTTACTAGCTTTTCCCTTGATTGACTTTTACCATTTGCGGTGGAAGAGAAGCATCTAGCACCCGCTATGTTTTCCCTTCTCTACCAGACCAGTATGGGAGACGGGTCATTGACGTAATTTGAATGGAGGTGACAACGTAAGGTATTAAAACGTGAATCTCCCAGTGCATGCATACGAGTGTCTTAAATTAAAAACTTATTTACGACATGCCTAAGCAGAGCCCAACGATACCCGATTTACATGTTGATAACAGTTTTATTCGGCTAACGACCTGTCTGGCCGAACGACTGGCTGCATTTTGTATACATTTGTCACGTCTGTATCCCCAATGGGGGAGACAGAGTCTGTTGTTTTTTGGTACAGAGGCGTCTACGTAAAAAGTGTTAGTTGGTTAGTAGCAAAAGGAATTCTGAAATAACAGGATATAGCCTAAATGGATAATAAAATTAGTCTAGATAATTTTTACTCTGTCTTTCTGTAATGGAAGGAGACGTGATTAAACACGTAAGTATGTGTGCGTGGATTGACTTGGTCCGTATGGTTAGAACGACTACAGTTGCCTATTGCGCTAGATAAAACATCGGTAGGTAATTATATTTTAAATACTTTATTAATGAATAATTCGCTGAAATTCAATATGATTAATGAACAAAAAAGAGAAGATGTTAATAAAGAGAAGGCAGAATATTAATGGAACATGGAAATGAAATTGTTCCATGTTTCATTATGTTAGTGATAGCATGTGTATCTTTAGTTAAATATATTAAACGATAGGTATCAAAATTCATCTCTCCTCTCATGGGTCTACTGGAAGAGATTTCTTTTGAAATAAGTAGCACCTTTGTACTAGAATTACTGTATTAAATGCTCCTGTATAAAATTTTGTGTTCATACATTAATAAATGAAAACTATCTGGAGCTTCCATATAAAAAGGGACAGAGCTATTATACTTCTGGCGTTAGTGTCGTTAGTGTGTCTCTATGACCAAATCAGACGAAGATTTGGTCAAAGAGCGAGAGAACCTAAAAGTTCGACAAACAGAATTAGATCGGAATTCCATACGCCAAAAAATACGCTAAATCACAAAGTATTAATCAAATCAATATTTTATTCAGAAAAAAGGCCTTCGTTAGCACATTTTCACGTCATTTTGCATTTCAATAAAAAAATTTAGATTATATAACTTATATATCAGTATTTCTCAAGCTACAAACAACCTTTATCGCTTAACCTCCTTGAGGCTAGCATCCTCTTCAAGGAACAACGGAACGCTTTTCAAAACGGACATAGAATCTCTTTAAATAAAATAATGAAACGCTCCATAAAACACCCTCCCCTAAAGGGTGCCGGTATTTCACCCAAACAAATCGACCATTGTTAAGAGAAGATTCACCAGCTAAAGAAACTCTTCCAGTATTGATCGCTAAGAAGGGCTTTATATTCTTTTCTCATTATTTCATTTACTCTTTTTTTAAATGTATGTATGTGTTCTATATCAGAGAAATACGCAAACAAGATATCACCTTGGCCGTGTAATAAAATAGGAAGCATATTTAAAGTGTAAATTAGTTAGGAAGACCACGACACAAACAAACGGCCAGAAATTTTCCGCGTCATCAGTTCCAATGACTGCAATGACGGTAAGGACGAGTGAAACAATATGCACGTCTGCATCGATGTCCCAACTAATATTATAAATGTGAGTTTGTTTGTTTGTTGCTTCTTCACGCTTTATCTACTGAACCAATATTCTTGCATTTTAATTTCGCGTATAAATAATTAAGAATCTGGAGAAGGACATTCCGGTGAAACAGTAAATTTCGTGCGATTCGCAAAAAAAAATGTATTCTTTTGCAGGTGACGCTAAATTCGCGCGGGCGAATCTACAGGTAAAGCGAGTGATTCAATAATATTTGGTTATGGAATAAAAAAACCAAAATGTGGGAAAAACAGAAGTCGATAGCTATCTAGGGGTGCGAATAAGAACGTTGGGAGTGGGAAGGCCTAGACGACCGTACCTTGACCGATCGGGGACGTCTCGGCCAAAGGTCAGGTCAAGAGTTCCCGAAACAGACGAGGTTGCATACATCCATCCATATAATTACATCTATATCCCTTGCGGGGAAGACAGAGCCAGCAGTCTTGAAAGACTGATAGGCCACGTTCAGCTATTAAGCTTAATGATAGAATCGAGATTCAAATAGTGACAGGTTGCTAGCCCATCGCCTATAAGAAGAATCCCAAATTAAGAATCCTATCTTTTTTATCCTACGAGCTTGCATGAAGAGAGTTATACATGATAAGTGAACTGATCTTGTAGTAAGAATTATATTACCAGAAATGTATAAATTTAAAAATTACTTATACAACTTTTGTTGTTTTGTTGTTGTTGTAGCTTTAGCTGAAATTAGGCATGTTTGTTCCTTAGAAAGTGTGGGGGAGTACTAAGTGTTGATTCCCAGAAATTCCAACGGAGCTTCTAGAATTACGTGGGTGTGCCTAATTGCGAAAATAGTAATTATATTTTTATATCTGTAAAACCCTACTTAGTTATTTTAAAAATAACCTTTGTTGTTTTCAATTTCCTTTTTTTTTTTAATGTAAATTTACACAATGCTTACAACATATTATACTGTATTTCATTCTTATTTAAAGCAATGGTTGGCACTTTATGGTTCAATAGGGTCCAAATGATAATAAAAACCATAAACCATTACTTAGAATGACAAACGATCGAGATTTTTATGTAACTTTCACATTACGCTGTGCTTCTTTATAAATGACTATAATTATTAAATTTATTTTATGCATAAACGCTGAAAACATGTTTACGACCTTAGATCCAGTTTTTTTATAGGCCCACTAGCAACCCGCCCCGGCTTTGCTCGAGAACGCGACGGATTCTCGTAGAGTGCTCATTTATTGAAGTTTGACGACCTCTTAGTACATAATGAATATAGCGTTAGGTCCCAACTCAAGACGTCCGGCAATCGTTCCCAGCACGCAAATATTTGTCTCTATTTTCATAGAAATTTGTCAGCGATTTCTGTGTTTTTGTGATGCCTATCCTTAAGCTGTAAGTAAAGGGGAATAGAGACACGGGAATACTAGTCATTGGCTCGTTTTTTTGTTGTTTTCCTAGAAAACCCCCAATTTCCCAAAAACTAATATAAAACCAATTGAAACCAATACATTTTCTATGTGGTCACATATCCAAGCCCTTTTTATTTTTTCAATTGCAGGACGAAATTTATATTTTCAGGATAAAATACTATCACAACATTAGTCAACTAATTTCATACATTGACTTACCTCACAATAGCACAATCATCGATTGCTATATTAATAGATAATAATAGTACGCATTGTCCCATACACGCCGACGGAATTTAATCACACACAATTTACACACTGACAATTAACAAAAAATTGCATCAATTTATTATTTTTTGGACTCCGTGACCGTGACACTGCCCTGAGCAACGAGCCTATAAATCACCATAAATAATAAAGAAATACCACGTACAGAAAAGAAGAAAGAAATATACTAGTCGAAAAGGTGAATAGTTCAGGCAACCATTTTTTACGAAAATCAAATGCTACACAAATGCTCAAAAACAAATGGATTACCGATAACGCTTAATATCCCCAAATACCTGCAACTGCAACGCTCTTTGGATCAATCTTGTTTGCGCCCGATTGCATCCAGCGTGTAAAAATACTAGTAAGTAAAGAAACCTCGATTGGAATAAATCCGCCAGTGTACATATTTCTTTTTTCCAAGAATCGCATGAATTCATTTCTTTTTGTGCCATATAGAGTTTACAAACAAACAAAAAATTAAATAGTGCAACAAAATATTTTGTTTCGTTTATCTAAAGCAAACCTTTTAAATCTGAGAAACTTCTAATAGGTAAACTTTTCTTTTATTTTTAAAAGCTATAATAATCTATGATTTAACCTAATATCCCCAAATTCCAGAAACAGTTTTATGGCCATAATAGTGCAGCATAGACAAGAAAGTTTTATTTTTAAATTCCTTTGTAAGTTCGCAAGTAGGCAAGTTGACGCGAGTCATCTTATCATTATACAAAATTTTAGCAAAAACCGTTTAGTGGTTTAAAATGTGTCTGCGGTCTCTCTGTAGAAGCCTAAAAGAAAAGAAGAAAGAATGTAAACTTATATTGTTTAAACAAATGCACAATGAGTCTCATCCCATACATGATATTATGGGAAGATATGAATAAGAAAAAAGTTATTAAATAATTACCTTCGACGAGGGAAAATTAAAAATAAATAATCATAAATACCAAACTGTTCTTTTTACAAACTTTTTGTAAGCATACAATAATGGCTATCCTCCTAAACTCCGCGAGCAGCCCCGAGTACCGGCTGCTCCTGTAGCATAGACAAGAAAATTTGTTTTTAATTATCACAAAAAGATACAGAAGATGCCATCTCCAGACCGAGATGGTCATACGCAGGGCATAGTCTGCACCGCGTATAAAAACGTGGCGATTGACAATACACGGCCAATACAACGTAGGCAGTCGGCAAGTGCGCACTACTGATCATAATTTTGCATTTTTTTACACTTGTGTCAGTGCCTTTAAGATCTAACGCTACAGGACCTGAATTTTCAAGTAAGTATTTTATTTATGAACAATAAAAAAATATTCAATAAATAATCCAATGATGCGTCACTACAACGATTAGTATATTTTTGATGTAACTAGGTATACTATAAACTGATAAAACACATTAAACATATACCAGTAATAATATACAGGTGACTCGGAAGTAAAAAAAATTATTTTAAATAAATTTCTCTTTGGTTCAGCGAAAAGCGCGTAATGAGAATAATCCTAACATAATTATACGATCTTAACAGTAGTTTAAAAATATGTACAAAAAGAATTTAAAATTAATGATGTTCTGTTGAATTCCGAAATAAACTTCTATCTCAAAAGAGATCCCAATGCAAATATTTTTGTTTTTAATAAGGCCTTTTGAAATTTATGCTATTCTAAAACCAATAAGTACAAGTTTTTATTTATACGTTTTATAGCCAACTAGGTAAGTTAATCAAGCTATTGATTAATTGTTTTGATTTAATTAATAAAGCCAAACCCAATCAATCTACAATTAAACTTATTAAAACCATACAAATAATTAGATGTTTTGTTATTATGTATATTGCGAAAATCAATTCAGTACTTTCTTCTGAATATACCTTCACCTTACATATTTATATTTACTTAATTTGTGCCCTCCTTATTTAAACCGTGTCAAAAGAATTCTGTGCCTATAAGTAATAAAGCGACGACAATAAATTCAGA
This sequence comes from Amyelois transitella, assembly GCF_032362555.1. Lineage (NCBI taxonomy): Eukaryota > Metazoa > Arthropoda > Insecta > Lepidoptera > Pyralidae > Amyelois > Amyelois transitella. Next base: position 2,690,102 of record NC_083516.1, on the reverse strand, counting down.
CAAAGACAAAGATTTTTATTTGCTGTCCTACATGCTTTGCCGGATGCAGGTGTGCAAATAAAAATGAAAAGAAAATAACTTATACTTGCCAAAACTGCTTACAGCTAAAAAACTATCGATTAATTCGAAACTTTAGGGTTATAAAATATGAATGAATTAAATCCTTAACAAGTTTAAAATAATTTAAACTTGTTAAGTAACATTGTAAAGGTAAGATAAAAATTACGTTTGACGAGCTTGCACGAGAAGATTGGTAGAATGTAGATGAAGCAAAAGACGTATGCAGGGTCGGGGCAAGTTGACAGATTAGTCTAAATAAACCCAAGCGTCATTGAATGCCGTTTATTTAAAAAAATACGAGCCAACAGACGAATGCGACAGGGGATTTTATATAGTGTATTTATATAAGTAGGTAAACCTTAAATTTTAAACTAATTAGCACAAGACTAGGTGACAATGTAACAAGATTATGGGAGTTTTCGGTTGAAAGAGCATGAAACGCACGGTTCATTGGAGTCGGGAGAGTCAACAAGACTGAAATATACGCATCGTTGGCTCTTGATATGTTTACTAATAATACGTTAGAAAATCGCGAATGAAAAGTCATTGGTTTATTTATTTATACTTTGTACAAAATACAATATGTGTGGTACAATAGATGAAATTAAAGCTGCATTATCTAACATTACGGTTTTGGGTTAACATTTGCGTGCGTGATAAAAATATATACTCAAGGTTTGGAGTAAGTTTCATTCATTTTAAAATTTTCTTAAAGAAGAAAAATATAAAGGCATAGTGTGTAACAAATAGGCAAAATTATACAGAAGCAGACTCGTCGCTAAAATTTATCTTAAACTTACTAATGAGCTTAATAAAACAACGATATGAAAACCAAAATAAATTTTGGGTCCTTGGCCAAGAATGCATAGAAAATTTCTTAATATTCTAATGAATATTAAAAAAAAATGCAATAGATATTAAATTTTAATAACGCACAAGGTTCTATTTGATAAATTTAAAGTGCATTGACATAAGAAGATTTGCATGTTAGATCGCACAATTTTTGCCTATGTAACTGAAGAAAATTGAACAATTACTTTACTTTAAAGGTTCTTTTTTATTTCGTATGTCCCTGGATACGCAGGGATAATTTTACCAAGTTCACAAAAAAAATACTTTGTATTATAAATTGGATACCTACAAGCTACAAGTCCTGAAGTTGCAACAAAAATTTTTTTTGAGAAATCTTTATTTCTATTAAAGACCTACAGAATCTTACCGTAATTCAATAGATAATACAATGAGCCAAAATAATTACTTACATTATTTGCGAAATAAATATTTAACATGACTAGAACCTTATCGGTTCTAGTTATTCAATCAATGGGTTGAAATTACTATGGACTACCCACAACAAACAATGCGAAATAAAATTGCATTTATTCAACCTAATTTATGACAATAACGTTGTACAATAGGTATTACTTATTCATTATTTACTACGTCAAAGTCGTAAAAGGCGCTTAAGGGATATGCATATAAACTTGGGATTCTTCTTTTAGGCAATGGGCTAGCCACCTGTCACTATTTAAATCTCAATGCTATTTTTCAGGACTGTCTGTCTGACTGGCTCTGTCTACCCCCCATTGGATGTTGCCATTTGCTAACTTTATATCGGCTATAGAATATCATATTGCCTAACTTTTTCGTCATCTATTTGATACAAGTACCTATATTTATAAAATAAGATCTTCCTCTTATAATTTAATTCCACTATTGTATCGACTTCACAGTTCCCACAAAAAATCTTCAAGTTTATTTCTGGCAATACAATATTTTTAGCTTCTTCGTGGTCGATTGCATCCACCGCGTAAAAATACTAGTGCTACTTATAATACTGATTTCTATGAGTGCTACAAAATAATTTGTTTCTTTTTCCTAAAGGCAATATTTTTTTTAAATACTACATCACACACGGCAAGTCCCCATGCAGTTATTTACTTTACTAGTTATCATTATATTGTAAAGGTGTGTGCTATTTTTGAACAAATAAATTTTATACCCATCTTTCTAAACTGAATCACGTACGAGTAAAGTCAATTGCCGCTTAAATTTTCAGGACAATGGCGTATCGTTTTCCTAATTATCACTTAACAATCCATGAGGAATATTCAATTTATTCTATTCTTCTTAAAAGAATAACGAAAGCATCAAGCGAAACTAACCCGTGTTCAATCAATTTACAAATGGATGTATGAACAATACTGTTACAATGGAATTTGAATGTAATATAATTGATATGTGCACGAGTTTCAATTTCATACAAAACTGTATGAAAATATTAGCTGGTGCCAGAGACTTTGTCCGCCTTATATATCTTTAAATTTTAACTTGTGTTATTCCAATTTCTATGCTATATTACTGCAAATTTTCATGAATATCTGTTTAGTAGTTTTTGCGTCAAAAGTGCTTAACACAGACTGACACATCCTTACAAACTTTCGCATGTAATATTCTGTAGCATGCGGTTATTTGAAATGGGACATTTAGTTAGTGTGCACGGTGCTTTAATAGAGATTCCCGCAAATGAAAATTTTTATTTGATATTTTTGGAAAGCTTAATAATAATCACTTTACGTGTTTATGTAAGATATAGTGACAAGACTTGAAGGCCACGTTTAGCTAATGGCTTGATGATGGAATTGTCATTCAGAAAAAGCGATATATTTTAACTTTGCAATAGTAAGTCAATCGAGAAGAAAGTCTTATAAACTAGATAGGCATCTTCTTTTTTTTAAGTTGGGCTAGAATTTTTCTTTGTAATAAGGCTAGCATACCAGTATAGTGAATGTATTTCAATCTCAATCCTTCACGTCGAAACGACGAAACGTCAAACTGAACCCTAAAAATGGGTATAAAAAATATTTTTAACAAAGTACCTAGGTCTAGCGTATGACCCCGATGGGTGAATGAAGCGAAACTAAACTGCGATAAAAAAAATGTAAATCCATTGAATTGTAAACCCGGCCGTGATAAAGAAAAACTCAATGATATGACAGAAAATAAAACATATAAAAATCATCTAATTTGTCTCCATGTTTTCGATTAGGCAGACTGGGCCAAAAGATCCCAAATAATAATGTTATAAAAGAAAATTTAATTAAAAGATAATGTATTTGGAAAAAAAAACAATTTGATTTATTAACACATAGGTTTATTACTCTCGTGCGCATGAACCAAATATGGTTACAATTCGCACATATTCCTTTACTGTATTTAATGACGTTAATGACGTATGTACACAAAATTATAACGCAAAACATTTTCGATACACGTGACAACCGTAAACCAAGATGTTAAGGTGAATATAAATCGAAAATTTATTGAAATTAAGAACATATATATCACTATATCAATCTTTGCTCGTCGCCCTATACCTACATGTAGAATTATTCATAGCACTAACCAACGTAGAGTAGAAATATTACTGGTGAATTGTTTTGTAAGTAGAATACCTTGATTAATAGTATTTTTGCAAAGATTTTTTCTGTAGACATTATTAAGCTGTGCTGTGATGTACCCCTAGCATATAATTAAATTTAAATTCTCCCAATTCAAGAATCAATTAAAGTTTACCAAAAAAAAAACTCACACGTTATGAATTTATTTTTATATTTACTAAAATAAAAAAAAAGACTGATAATCACGAACAATCCACCATACAAAGATTATTAGCCAAACAAATAAACCTAGCATTTGTCTTGTTTCCTCGACATTTCTGACAGACAAACAACTTTTAGTCTATAAAAATCACTGTCAGGCCGCAAAAAAAGCTTGAAACGAGCCAACAAACCTCATCCAAGGTGACTTGCCGCGTCAATTAACCAACATAATGATAACGATTGCCACGGATCATGGATATTTAGTCGACAATAGTGTAAAGACGAATACGTAATTTTGAAGTAGCAAGGTCATGGACCATGTCAATGTAACGAATGTAAATGACCACTCAAATCTGGGATTTATGAGTTGGTTGGAATATCAATCAGAAGAGGCATACCTATATGTAAATAATCCTGGCTCGCTGTTGCTGAGAATTGTTTACATAAGATGAAAATAAAAGTATAATTCAAGGCTCAAAAGAAATATGGTTAATTATTCAAATTTCTTTTGAGCCAAAGAAAACTTATTCCGATGAAAATCAAAGAAAATGCAAAAATTTTTAACACATCTTTTAACAAATACATAAATGGAGAAACTGACAATTAATTTCCCTCTTATGTAGACTAGTATCAATAGAAAACTAAAAAAAAAAACATACAGTTCGCATATTTAAATTATTATTGAGTCACAAAGCCAACTATCATTTCAAATATTTGCCGACAAGAATCGGAAACCTACAATCAACATCAAATATATTTGTTGACATATAAACGAAGACGGGTTGTGCCGTTAGTCTGTGTGTGCGTCCGCTGGCATTGACCCGGCACTGGAGGTGCTTCGACACTGAGGAAGCCATTGATATGACTATTTTTTTACAATTAATTTGCCTTTGTGTAAATTATGAGAACCTCGCATTTTAATAAGATTACGCCTTAATCCCTAAACGGGCTCAACAGAGCTTTAAGTAGTTTACACAGACTAAGAGTACCTTTAGGCAAATTTCTTTTTCGGTAAAACGAATCTAATAAATATTTCGATAATCCCAGTAATTTACAAACGCCTGTAATAAATTTTTAATGGATTTTTATTCAGGAAAATACAGAAAATCCGGCTTTCTTTTTTCTCTTATATAGATATATACATAGATATGGATAAGCCGAACAAAAAAGGCCCAGGATTATTTTTGAATAGGCCATAGAAATTGGAGTAACTAATATCAGGTGCAATCACAAACACATACATGCCCACGAATTGATAAAGGTTCTACGTCTCACAATCTAAGGCTATATTTATCTATCAGAGATAAGAGTACCTACCTAGTATTTTGGGAAATCATCGGTATACTGTCTAGATTTCAAAACATACCTGTACATCTGTATGTTGCAAGTTGCTTGATAATGACAAATACGAAATTTGCTTATCTCCTTTGGAATGTCGATTGTAATTAATATAAATCGAATACATCCTTTAAATGTCGGTACTTATTTCCTAACTTCTCTGTAGAGTCTGTAATGCTTACGACAGAATTATAAAACATAATAAATTTATAGAAATTTATTTATTGATTCTTTAATTTGTTCCATTCATAGAATGGGAATTACACCCATTTTTGTGGGCCATTTTTAAATAAAATAAACTTGTCGACGTCATTACTTTTACTCAGGGTAGGCAAATAAGTATAATGATTATTAGAACTTTATTAACTTTGTACCTATCATAAAGGAATTTGAAGGGAGTGCACTATATTATTGCCTTCTCTTCGGGGTCTTTCTATTCGATCGTTTCTTGTTTTAATTTCACCTAGTTAGTGTTGAATATGTTAAGATATTTTTTTTTGTTCCGCACGAACCACGACCTTAGCCCTGGTAGTTAGTAGTAATGGTTCCGGGTTGGTAGAAACTACTAATACTACCTATCAATGGAAGCTTTTCGGTTTAGGGTACTTTTGATTGACCTTTCACCAGTACAATTATCATGCAGAATATTACACAGCAGAGCCATAATAATATTTATCGTGAATATAAGTAAATTAATGATTTATGGCTGCAATAGTGTCGTAACCCTACCGAGGAACCTACATTATACTTATGATAGGCGATAATGTCTATAATAAAGACTTACTTAATATTTTTGAGCTGTATAAAGTGTAGAAGTGCTTCTAAGTAGGCAAATAAAATTAGCCTTTGAACCTAAATGGGACCATTAAAATTAGTTTGTATGACTTTAAATATTAATATGCAGACTTTGCCGACCCTTCCGGGAAAGAGGTTTGATCATAAAAAGCATAAGCTCTTTATGATAATGACTGCGTCATAAAGATAACATGAAACTGCTTCATAATTATTGCGACTGCACAAGACGAAGCTACGAACACAAATGACTTCACGATCGAATACTCTTAAATAAACCTCTATAAATGGCGATTCGAAATCGATTAATGATTGATCGATAGGCCCGACAGTTGGACACACGCAGAATCGAAGGCGCACAATAGGGTCGATTGTGGTCCCAATCCCAACGTGTCGACAGTGAATCGTGGGTCGGACGTTGCACAACCGACCCACAACACGAATAACGGGTTTCGACATAAATGCAAGAGCATACAGCTCTGAGCTGACAATGATTAACTGTAGTTATGAGCCCTAATCATTTTTTTTTCAACTAGTTGTCTAAAAAAAGTGCATGAAGATCGTGGCAGTTGCCACAAAAAAACCTTATTGTTTTGAAAAAAAAAAATATTGGCGCGCAATTTAAAATGACTAACGGCAAACAGAATCAGTCTCCTCTCTTAACGACACATACGACAAAATAATAACTACATTTTACTAAGAGAGTACCCAAACAAAAGTGCCCTTTACAAGGAGGGTTACTTCAAAATTATAATTAATATGAAGCAAAAACTAAAAAGCTGAAATGCTTGAAACTTTACAGTAAAACAGCTATTGGATACGGATAAAAACAAGAAAGACGCAAGAAAAATAACTCACGCCCCAATATTGACGAAAAGATTACGACTTACGCTGAAAACTGTTTAATAGAAAGTGGGTAACCTAGGAAAAATCTAGAACAGTTTTTGTAAGAAATATTATAAAAACATGACTGTACAAAGAGGTTACTCAGGTAAATATAATTAACGTGAAGTGTTTGATCACAGATAAAATATTATTACTTTTTGATTTGACGGGAATTGAATCACACCTCGGCATTGTTACTTAACATGTTTCAGCGCAACAAATTTCAATAAAAAAACGAATTATTTTCGTACAGCATTCTTTCTAGATACATTATGTCTATAAGGGCTTAGTATTTTCCATATAAATGACTACTTACGAACATCGGATATCCACAACGTCCAATATATAGTAATAAACGATAGTAATGGCGCAAGAAATGTAAATTAATTTTATTAAGAAACGTTGGATTCTAACGGAGAAAGCCAAACTAGTTTGGGAATTTTGAAATGGTTTGATGGCATAGGAATCCGGGATGGCGGAAAGAATATGGTTATAGTGTGACCACAGAACCTACCATATTACTCGAAGAACACTGGTTATTCTACATTATATGTGTAAAGGTCACAAACCACTGAACGCCTGACATACCAAATAGATATATGGTTATTCTCGAAACCAATGCCAGAGAAAAAATTTCTCCGATTTAACCCTTAAAAATGCGATAGTACCTACAACATTTTTTTGAATACAAAAGTTCTTAAAGCTAATGTTTTCGTAACTTTATTTCGCTGAGTTGCCGAAGAAGATTTTGTGAATAGCTATACTTTGAAAATCTGTCGACTAAACATTTGCCTGCAATATATTTAAGAGAAAATACAATTACAATATTAAGTATCATGTCACAAACATAAAAATAAATAGGTACTAACTTACCTTCAACTGGTTGGCTCTGTCTACCCCGCAATGGATATAGACGTGATTGATTATATGTATGTATGTACTTACTTTAAAACCAAACATATGTTATTTTAGTACTATTCTATACCAGCTCATTTACTTAAAGTTAGCAATACCTGTACAATAAAAGTAGGTATGTTGAAATGACTTATTATCGCACCATTGTTTAATTTATCGGATTTATACGAACTATCGTTTATATTTAGTTTCGATATTTGATTATATTGTTCATATGTGAAATACAAGACGTGTGTGTGTTTGTTAATCTACCACGCGAAAACTACTAAACGGATGTATGTGAAGAATATAACCCGAAGATAGGGATTCATCGGTCAATATTATCAACACTAGTCCGTTTAAAATAAACCTACAAATAAAACACAATATGACTCATACATCTCATTATTTCAATCACAAAACTCGTTGTTTTAAATAAATTTGTATACAATAATGGGAAAAACCATTGGGTTTCAAGTAAATGTACAGTGTTTCTTATGTTTTGTGCTTCCAAGCAAGCAGAAGCACAGATGTATGTATTTTGTTTTTATTTTAAATAAGATCCTCACAGAAATAATGCACTAAAGAGAAGGTCAAAACTGTGTTTATAACTAACAGAATAACATAACTTTTTTAAGGTATCCATTTTCTACATAGAGCGACACTAAGAAACGCAGCACGCGTTCTTAACTTCTAAGATAAATAATTCATTACATTATAGTATAAAAGTAGGCAGAGACATCTTTCGACTATCGAGGTCAACTAAAATAACATACACCCATACATGTAATCACGTCTGTAACCATTGCGGGGTAGACAGAGCCAACAGTCTTGAAAGGACTTATAGGCCACATTCAGCTATTTGGCTGAATTATAGAATTGAGATTCAAAATGTGTCCTATCCCTTAGTCGCCTTTAACGACATGTATGGGATCATGGTGTTTTTTTGTTTCTTTTTTTTGTTCATTTGCAATGTTAGTGAGTTAATTTTCTCTAGATAAATAGGTAGATGATGAATATCCTACTTCCTACTACTATTATAAATGCGAAAGTTTGTATGGATGTATGGATGTTTGTTACTCTTTCACGCAAAAACTACTGAACCGATTACCATGAAATTTGGTATGTAGGTAGCTGAAGACCCAGAATAACACATAGGCTACTTTTTATCCCAGAGTTCCCGCGGGATTGATAGGGTTTCCATGCGGACGAAGTCGCGGGCGGCCTCTAGTACATACATATAAGCAAGTTAATGATTTAGATAAATGTAATGCTGTACTTACGTATTAATATTATGATGCGCATGAGCATTACAAAAGGTCCTTGTAACGTTTCGTTGTTAGAACGTGGGAATTATCTTCTCAACCACGACATGTTAATTAAAATAAAAAAAAAGTATACTTACGGATAGAACCTCCTTCGAGTCATATAGTTGATAAAAAAATCTACCTATAATCATTGTGAACTTCGTGCAAATACTCTTTTATACGCAGACTCTGGGCTCCTCTAAGGAGGGTGCCGTCATAGCCGTTGCCTTTGAAGCTCAAGGTCCGCTAAGGACAGCATGTAAATCAAACTTACATGCTGAATTTTTTTTTTTATAATTCTCAATAAACAGAAGGAGCTAATTTACAAACGCAAAACTATATTATTTTGACGTTTGTACCAATTAGTTCACAATATTACTAAAATATGCAATAATTTACATTGTGTTTGAATAAATTAACATCGGAATAGCAAATTATGTCAATTCATTCATATTTTACTAAATAACAAATTTTTGATTATATTTACAAAGCTAATGATGAACGTCTAACAAAGAAGCTAGGACATTCTTAAATTCCGTAGCAAAGCAAATGCAAATCCATAGTATCTGCCTATCCCTTTATAGGTAAAGTACGAGAAATGATATAAGTACTTCATTTTCTGAGGGACATTTCGTCAATCAAAAAATCTGGCCTGCGGGCGACTTGTCAACTTTTGTTTTGTGGATCGAATCATGGATAACAAGCATTGCCGAATAATTAAATGATGAAGGAAATGAAAAGATCACCTCCTTAAAGTCAGTTAAAAGGATAAACGTCACTGCCTTCGGCGTTCTCAGTTTTAAATACATTATACTTTTTCAATGATAGATCACGGTATATTACTTCAACCGCAGGTTTCCGACCCGGCCCTTTCTTTTGGCATAGCCGGACATTTTACCTCTTTCCTATAAAATTTAACCTCACCAGCGCAGCGTAAACTCAACAGAACTAATGAATAGTAACCAAACAAGTATTCAATATTGAAAATGATAGTGATCTTCAATTTTACAAAACAAAGAAATTATAGAGGTAAGTATATCTACCGTATCGTAATACAACAATCTTTCCTTTCCGCATCCTCACCTCTCGGGAGAGGAGTTCGGAGTATCCTAGTCCCTAGTACAACAATTACTTGGTACAAACTAGCTTTAGCTTTTGGCTACGAAATGTGGATGAACCAAACACAGCAGGAATAGTCAAGTAGGAAGATGTAGTCTCTTTTAAGAAGCCTACCTGCCTGATTTATTGATTCTCAAAAATATAACTTCTTTACGTTCAATATTTTATGCCGTCACGCTCGAGTAGGGCGGACACACACGAGAAATTATGTGTGTTTCGTAAAAACGTTCGGCCGACCGTAACACAGATTTTTGTGATTGAACCATGTTGCAATATGCTGACAATAATAGATAGACCACCGATTGACAAGGTCCTGACGTTAGACCGATTTAGAAATTGACATCAATAAAAGTACAATATTGTACTGATTTAATAATGAAATAATGTTTCGTAACAATACGTGAAAGCTTTGATAAAATTATGAAATTTATTGTAAAGAGCAAAAAGGTTTGAAATTATTACTGGAAAATATCTAACTGAAGAAGTTAAAGAAAGCAACAGGGGAGGAGTTAATAAAATGAGATAAACAAGCGATGGACGAACTCACAATCACAATCGATATTTGCTATCAACAAACTCACAAAAAGCCAAAACCCAACACCTGAAGCCGTTTACCCTGTGAGAGGTAAACGCAACAATACAAACAATCAAAACTGTTCTAATTATAGTGATATCAATCACACTTTCCAAATACAATTCAATAAAATTGTGTAAGAATGCATACAAAGTGTTGACTATGAAGGAGGGTCGGTTGCCGGCAAATTTTTTCATTGACGCAATCAGGCATGCGCTGGTTCAATTGGAAGATTGCCCCCAGTGTGGGAAGATACAATCCTTGCCCTCCGCGAGGATATCCTTCCAGAAAATAGCTGGAGAACAATCGCGTAAATGAGGTAGCTAATGGTCAAAACGAAAAACAACTTGATAACGCTGTTTCAATTTAGCTAATACTTGGTTATATTGCTAAATTTGGGTCAGGTCAAAAGAATTATGATCGATCCTTAAGATTGTAACTGTTATCTCGACGGTTTTAATTAGCCGCCAAATATAAGAGAATATTTAACAAATGAACGACATGAGCATAGTTTAAATTTTAATACAAATACCTAGACCAAAAGCAGACCGCGTTGCCGAAAGGCCAATAAGTTTTTGCTTAGATTAGTTACTCGAAAACCAAGGTGTAAAGGATTGATTGATCGACACACTCTAAAAAAGACAAAATTATGTTTTGATAAAAAAGTTAATAATAATATTAAAGTATATATAGATTCTGTCTGGTAAAAGTCACGATTTTTTCATAAACGGTTATAAACTTAAAGGCCAAATGATAAGATTTACACCTTGAGATCAACAGTGTCATATCCCTATAACTTTTACAAAATCACGATAAACAAGCCAAGTAACAAGAACGTACGCAATAAATCTAACAACAAAATAAAAAACATTTAAGAATAATGTTGCTTAAAAACTAAGGCTGGACCACAGAAACGCATTGCTCATAAATATTGAATTAAAATTTAAAATTGCTGCCAAAAAGTTAATTGGTTGCAAGGCAACGACCCAAAGATTCAGTAATGGAAGGAACCAGTTTGCAAAGCTTAACTTCTTTTTTTTTCGATCGAACTTTCGATTTCTGACATACTAAAACATTGACCATTTATATAAAGATGGTGTAGAACATTAAAATTAACATAGGTTGTCTAGAAAACTAACATAAGTACAAGATTTAACTTATTTTACACCGCCAACGACATGAAAATCTTCGTAAATCACTGACTTATTAACTTATTTGTAGTTTAAATAGCTTGGCAACAACAAACTATATGAATTTAGGCTTTCGCGTTGCATTTAGAAATAATACAGGTATTATTACCACTCGCTCGGTGACCACGGATCATTGTAACATGATTCGAAACGTCCAAGATAAAATAAAGGTAAGTTACGTGCGCCTTTAATACCTGCATTATTTATAAATTAAATGCAGGTCCATCGCAAGAGCAATGACCCATAATCGCGATCATTCAGCCAAGATTGCACGACTAAGAGAAAAAAGTATATGCATCATTATTTACTTAAACAAGAAAAGTAACTGAAAAAGATGCCCCGAAATACTTCTGTGGAGGGTGTAATCGGGAACACGCAGATGAGAGAGTAATTGAAAAAGGTGCATCATTCCTGAATCTGGTATTTTATAAAAATCAGCCCTTATCATGAAATCGAAAATAATACACCAAGACACAGAAAAGGCTGCATCTGAAGTTTAATATATTGCCGCGCGTCACAAAAGGGCTGAAATAAATGAAAAACAAAAGCCGACCGATAATATGAAGTAAGGACAGGACGTAACAACGGGTTACGAAGACCGCAGGTTACGAAACCGGCTCCCATTGCCCATTATATTACAAGCCGAGTCTCGACAGCATAAAAATAAAGCTGAACTGAAACATCCTATTACGGATGATAAAAACCCCGCTTCGAGGCACCGAGTTTTTCTAAAGAATATTACAGATGGGATGCGCTTGACCTGATGTGAGTTCAGTGCTCTAATAAATAGTCTGTATACCCTTTTGTATGTTTATTATTACATATAAACTCGATTGGCAGTTTGATGCAAATTCACTGGCATGACAATAGTTATTTCTTATTGCAAAATAGTTTATTCTGTTAGGTGCATATTATATTTTAGACCTTGTCTCGAAATGCAATCAAATCATTAAGTACCGGCCTATTGAATAATTGTTCGTTTTTCTTTAAAGCCATGAGAATAAAACCTTGAATGGTCATCAATCATTCACAATTCGGAAGACAATATTATAATTTCGTTTAAATTGATACAAACAAAATTGAAACCAATTTCAATAGTGTTTTATAACAAGAAGATAACAAAATAATCTCATTGGGTACTACCAAAATTATATAAACAAGAAACGCGAGAGAATTAAGAATTTATAAACAAGACGCGTGAGAGTGATTCATAAAGAGGCTTATTGCATTTGAGTCGTTGATTGAATTCAATGAGCGAATTGATATTCAGTAACGTAGTCAGTGTCCGGATCATCTATATGACTGACGCAGTTCGCATCCTGTTGCACGCGGTAGGAAGTCCAGTCTATCGTAAACGAATTCATAACTAGATTTGCAAAATTAACTAAGTTTACAATCACCTGCATAAATAAGATAAATCGGCCCTTGATCTGATAAGTCTCACGTAAGTGGATAAAAACAATTCTCGTACATGCTTAAACTGCAAAAGTAAAATTATACAGTAACGCAGTGCCGTAATGAATTTCATATTCACGATTAAAAAAATTGTTTAGGGTGCATCCTACATATAGGTAATTTGTTCGTGCAGCATGAGTATGGGTACTCCAAAGATTCGCAATTATAGTGAAGAAAATAACGATGTAAACAGAAATAGGCTTTAAATCAAACTAATAAGGTGATTACATCGTTACAACCACTTTCAGTGTACTAGCTCAAGAAATCACGATCCATTAATGTTTATAACACGTAATTACGACGATGTACAGAAGGTTATTTTAAGATCATTACCAACGCCGAAGGCAGTGTCTATTAGCGGATCGGCGCCAGACCGCATTCCAACAGGACCTGGGATATAGACTTAATGTCCCACCTAGTCTATTCTATAAATAGACCTTGTGCAAGGTATTGGACCTTGCTAATAAATGTAAAATAGATGAGATAGTTGACTGCCAGGAAAAAATACAAATTACATCCCGTCAGCAACATGAGAACATAAATGCGCACATGGATACATACATGAATGAAGATAAGATCGCCATGAACGTTCTCGATAGAAAGCTATTTTATATAACCCACTTTCACAAATAGTTTACATCCTATTTACCAACAATTTATATCGAATAGTGCCTAGGTACTTATGCCCCGACACAATGCATCAGACCCTTAGATGATTCAGTCTTAATTGGAAAATTGCTGTGAAACGTTAAAGCCGGTCGGCGCGTAACATTGGCCTTACCATACTCACGACTTGTAAACGTGCATCGAGATCCACAATAATTTTCGCAACTATTATTTCGACTAACCACTAATTGCGAATTTTTCTTTCTTTACAGGATGAAGGTCCTATTATTATGCCTGGCATTTGCTGCTGTGAGTTTGGCAATGCCTGTGGCTGAAGAAAGCCCAAAGGCCCCCGCAGTAGTTGCTGATCCTAAAGTCGATGATGCGCAAGTTAAAGCTGCAGCACCTGCTGTAGAAGAATCGAAAAAGGAAACAGAAGTGAAGAAAGATGAACCAAAAGAACCAGAGGCTCCAGCAAAGAGTGCTGTAGTAGAACCAAAGAAAGAAGAGCCAAAATTAGATATTGTCCCCGAGAAACCAGCCGAAAAAGCTCCAGAAGGCAAATCTGCAGTTGCTGATGTTAAACCCGAAGCCGAAGCTGAAAAACCTAAGCCTGAAGAAAAACGAGAAGAACCTGAAAAGAAATCAGCTGATGAGACTCCTGCTGTGGTCAAAGAAGTAAAGAAAGACGCGGAACCTAAACCTGAAAATATTGATGTTGTAAGTGCGGCAAATTCAAACGCTGCCATTGCTGATGAAGTTATGGATCCCGCTTCTATCATTCCAACACCAGAAAAGAAAATAGATTTGCCTGTCGCAAAAAGTGTGGACCCTGTTGCTGTTTCTTCAGAAAAGAAAGAAGAAATCCCAGCACCTAGCCAGCCCGAAAAAGAAAAGAAAGCCGAGGTTAAGACAGATAAACCTGCAGAGTCTCCCGTAGTACCAGAAGCACCTGCACAACCAAAGTCCGCCGACGCTGCAGTAGACGCTGACAGCCTGCGAGTTATTCGTGACACAGTCGATGACAAACCCAAAGCAGAGGAGCCTAAGAAGGAAGCAGAAAAGAAAGAATCCGAAAATAAGGAAGTTGAAAAGAAGGAAAAATCCGATGCACCTAAAGACGCTGCAAAGCCAGAAGTTAAATCAGACGAGCCATCAAAGGAGACTCAACTTAGTGATCCAGTTCCCAGTGAAAAATCCGCCGCTGTTCCCAGTGACAAGCCAGAGGCTAAGGCCAGCGAGGTCGCCGCCAAAGTAGAGGAGCCTGCAAAGGACGCTCCTGCCAAAGAGTCAGCAGTACAGGCGGACGCGCCTAAGCCCGAGGCGAAGCCCGAAGACAAAGATAAGCCCCGTGAATCCAAAGAAAGTTCAGAGGAGAGCAGTGACGAGAGTAACTCTTCGGAGAGTTCAGAGTCTACGGACAAGAAGGATAGCGAGCCTGCTCCTAAGTCTTAGATATGTAAGACTGGGGCGCGGAGCGGCGGGCCTGTGTCGATGGTCCTCGACACGCGCCCGCCGCGCGCATTCCGCCCGCGCCTTCTAGTGTATGTGATTCTTCGTGAGTGTGCGATGGGAGTCGCCAGGGCGTCTTCCCGGTTCCCTAGAATACCTAGAGACTTAACAGATAGCGAATCGAAAATTACCTGCGTTGTAATTATTATTTCTCAAAGTAAATTATCGAATTTCCGTTAGGTATATGCTATAAGTAATAAAATATGTTTTTTAAAAATTTGTTTTCATTACTAGCTTCCGTATAAAATAAAGTTTCTTTGAAAATCTTTTAAGTAGAGAGCTTGGTCAGAAAATTTGGCTTTAATAGAACTCCCGTAATTAATAATTTACAAGAGTAAGCCTTTGTTCAAAAGCTAGTATGTATTTCCATCCTTCAGTGCAACACCAATCACAAACAGAATCCAACTACTAGCATGAGGCGTAGGTTTCAATCTACGAGTGTGTTCTTACACATACAAAGTAAAAACAACTGCACAAAGTATGTGAATAAAGATTTAAATTGTAGATAACGAAGTTATTGGGAACAAGCTTTTCTCGAGGCGATGGTTGCAAAGGAAAACAACAATCGTTCATAGCTGATGTAACTATAATAATATGATGATATGCTTTAATAATTTAAAATCATGAGCTCAATCATAAATCAAAAGTATAGTAAAAATGAATTAAAAAAACCACTTACCTCATTAGTCAACATTCGGCAAGTGAGGACTCCTAGTGACCACCAATCCACGGCGTGTCCATACGGCTCTCGACTTAACACCTCTGGCGCTAGCAACAAAAACATATTCCATTACATTTATCTCCGGTTAAAAACAAAAAAAAATAGTCAAGTATGCGCCTTGTATGCAAATAAGCATTTAGAAGTCAATGTTAATAGACTATCATCATCGTGTTTACATCCTTTATTCCTTAGCAATCTTTGGCAATAACGCTTTTAAAGACTCTGATTACTAACTATCGAGCCTTATTGATTTGACAAGATAACTGGATTTTATAAAAGAAGAATTGCGTATTACTTTCAAAACCAATCGCAAATCGATTTGAAACCAATCTTTAGAAAAGTTCGGGATCCGTAGCATCCGAAACACGGAATCATTTTTGTTTTAAGAATTATGTAAAATAAGTTTTAAGTATTAGTTAGATAAATTAGGGCTACAATCCCCCAGGATTTGCGCCGGCAAACCCCGGTCACAAGCTTACTATTAATTTAACTTTTTTGTCGTTCTGTTTGTAGAGGCATTGAATCTTACGAGGTTGTCGTTGGCGTCACACCAATACTGGAAAATACTAATAAACGGCAATTTCTACCACCATTTATTTGTAAAAATGACAAGAAAAATAACACAAAAAGCTCAATTTGATGACTCGAAACAATCGCAGATTACGTCAAATACGTGGAAATTCATTGCATCCAAAATAGGATCCTCAATCAAACAAATTACTACGGCTTTGTTCGAACTACAAAACATATTGTAAGTAGTTAAGTAAGTAATCGAATTAGTTACAATTTGTATGGCATGTTAAAAATTACACATGACTATTGACGTATTAAAATTGAAAACGGTAATTTAGGTTTGGTTTAATTATTTATCCATATAATAATTACCATGAATTTGGAAAATTATTTAAATTTACGGCTTTTATGGATGCTATTTTAAGTTATTTTTATAAAATCTTTGAAGAACAGCTGAGAATGCAACCGTGATGACTAAGAAAAGAAAGAAGAGACTTCACACGTGCCACACCTTGTCAGATCATAGGTACAATAGATAAATAAATCCTCAATGATTTAAAGTCTGTCGCTGCAATTTCGAACGGTCATGGCGTTTCAAGACAAGTGTTGTACAACAATGGATTTATAGTATAGCTTCGGCAGTCAGTAGACATACAGACACATAAAGGTACATATTATTCTAATACTTAATATACGATACAATTCGCTATTGTCATTATAAATTAAGCTTTACATTCATAAAAAAACCTTTTTTTCTTTGATTATTATGGTGGCGTTGTAAGAAGAGTAACATTCATACTTCTTGTGCTCTACGCATCAAGCATTCTTCCATCCATACACTTACAAATTAATGTTAATAAATTGAATGGTACTCTCCGTTTGAAGGAATCTCTTGATGACTTGAAGCACACGAAATAGCTCTTCTTACACTGACACGTATATTGAAAATAAAATTTGACAATATGTAATTAAACATTTTCACCTATAATCATTTATTTATTTCTTAAAAAGACTTAGGTAATAAAAGAAAATCGAACTGAATTGATAAAAAATTTAAGTACGTAAAAAATTACACAATTGGTTTATAAATAACGGGGGTGACGGTCAAAATATACCTAAATAATAATAATACCTTTTTACTAAAGTAATTTCTTCAAATGGGCGTCCCTTAGTTAAAGGGATGTGTGTAAATAAAATATGACCATAACGCAGAGAAAGGTCAATTAAACCATCAGAAAATAATATCTCTTTTAGAGTAATTCATGGCAAAACTATTATTTGAAAAGTCAATAGATTTTTGGTTAATAATGGATGAATTAGATGGAAAATAAATGGCAAGTGGGAAAGATGAATTTCCAGTGTACCCCTCCAGGAGGCTTCATTTTTATGTATTATCTTGGGTGTCAAAGACTACACAGCCTAACTGAATGTAATATTTAATTAAGGGTACAGTTCACACTACGGAAAGACAATATCATCCTAAATAAAGAAAATTTTCTTTCAATATATCGCGCCACGTCTCGTTTTCAGGGTGAACCGATTTTTAAGGCAAGGGTAATAAAAAACCTCCAAATACTTCATTATTTATTCACATTTTTATCATAATGTTATCACAAGACTAAATTTTTTGTATTTTTGAACTTATACATCACAACATATAGGTACATTCTCATTTATAATAAACTTTCTTTTAACAGCCGATATCATTCACGCACGACATTTATCATTAAATCTGTCAAATAAGGCAAGTTGCAACTACATAGCACATATTACACGGCCAGACAAGACTTTAGATAGGTTATTATGACTATTTGGTTTACTCTTAAAGACCAATTTTAAGTAAAACAACCGGATATAAATTTTGCTTCCTTATCTTTTGTCAGCTTCAGAACCAATGGTAAAATTTGAAAATCCACATAGTGATCTGGTTGTACGAGTGAAAGAGACAAAGGAAGTTTGTTCTGCTACCCTCGTCTGTTTCACTCGCATATTTCGAAACTGGACGTGTAATATTTAGCTGCGGATAATTTATGTGCAGAGATATTATATATAGATACTTATTTATACAATAAAATGTGCTCGATATACCACACTTAAAGAGGAGGCACACAATGAAGGTATTTTAGAATAGAATAAAAATATATTGTCTTATCACCAGATTTTTAAAACTTTTTGAAACAATATAAGGTACTCGCTGATATGAAAATTGCAAATGCAATATAAATTAACAGATATTGCACATGCGATGCACAAAATATTGATTATGAATAAAATAAAAAGGATCTATCATTTCACATTTAGAATACAAACCCTAATGATATAGAAAAAATAAAATTTATATATTTCTCACATTTTACTATTTCTATAAATTTTAAGTAAAAAAATGTTTAAATTGTATTTGACTTTCTTCTGCCTAATAAGCGACATTTTAGTAATATTTACTCGGTGATTGAATATTAAATTTTTACTCGACTACAGCGACACGTAGTTTAGTTTTAGTTTTACAATTAACAAAACAAGTTTTCAAAATGGGGTTCATAATCGCAACACGCATAATTATGTCACCATCCCACTCCCACACCGATTTTGCGCGAGCTAGAACACACGGTCAAAATAATTAAATATAATGCCTCTTATTAAAACCCAAAGGAAATAGCCGCTTCTTTGGTAGCCAACATTTCTGATCCAGTATAGGGAATCAACATTTGGCACAATTTCGCCGGCGCATAATTCATTGCTTACCGATGCTCGGACGGTGAACGACAACAATGTGAGGAAAACCTGCATTCTGCCAACTGGATGTATAACCTTGATCTAATGGAATAGGTTCCTCTGCAAAGGTTGCGGAGATCAGACGAAAGTCGCTTCGTGTAAAAGCCTGAAGCAATATAACCCAGGATCAAGGTCAAAAGACTAAATAGGGAAGGATATAACCGCAGCTAACAGATAGACTATAAATCGAGGCGAGATATCAGCCTATGACTGTCGACATTATTTTAGTTTAAATTATGTGCCGGCCATTGTGGGTTTTGATTCAACATACTACAAGGTACAAAGTGTATAAGAAACTATCCTCCGATTGAGATGATACGCTAAAGCTTAGACAACTGAGGTAGGGGAAGGTGAATCAGTAGATCAATATGGATGGACTTACTTCAATGTCCTAAATATATACAACATATTTTTAGTCAATACCAACATTTCAAGAGAAGGTAGTGCCCCTTCGCTTGGTTCGACTTGGCGGAGACATTACTGTGCATCTTGATATGAGAGGTTCTACACACGAATTTGCACAAGTTTTGGGACCAACAGAATACTTGTTACATTTATTGCACTGAGTAAAAATAATGTAGTATAAACTAAAGGTGTTTTAATCTTATTCAAATAGAACTCTTAGCCATCAAAGAACAGCATTATTTTTTTAAATAAAATCATAGAATAATCATCAATTAATATATACAATATTACAGGCCTGTATAGACAATATTTTCATGTTGGCGAAGGAAATATATATATAATAATTTATACAAGTACAAAATCTCATTTGCTCGATTATAAAGTTTCACTGAGTACAGGCCTTATTATACTAACATGCAAAACACAGCATATTTAAGCAAATCAAGTGAACAACGCTATTCTAACTTTCTTTCCATGCACAAAAATATAACACCAATTCTACACGTGTATTCTAAGTTTTCCATTTTCTGTCGCACGAATTATAAAAATCACCGATTCTCTTTTATCAATACCAGTATTTTAGTCTCGTTATATATAATTATGTTGAATGAACTATAATACAATAAAATCTGATTTTAAAACTAATATCCTAACGTATGAGACTTTCATGCACCATCGCTATTCTAACCACAGATGTAGCATTTCGCTTTTACAATTCTAACTTCTTACATAGAAAACTAGGCTTCCGAAAACTTTGGCGGTAACACACCGCTTATCGTAATAGATCATTGCTGAAAAATATTTAAAAATTAATGACACAATACTTTAATATCACTTAATTCTAATGTGTCATTAACTTAAAAAAAATAAGCAAAAAATACAAGCTCGCACGCGGCAATCTCAAATTGTGTTTATTCGAAGGATTCATATATGAGAAAAATTTAAACTGTACAATAATGTACAATTGACTTATCACTAACACATTAATTATAAAGCCGTCTAATCGATAGCTCAATATCTCTTCTAGTCAACATCCATGATCAAATAATATTTCAACACATTTCACGCAATATCACAAAGCAATCATTTTAATATAAAACCTCACACAAATTAGTCAAATGACTTTACTATTATCATACTGAGTGCTGCCACCCAATTGACTTAATCCAGTTTAGTTGTTCTGGAAATTCTTAGGTCATAATAATACAACTACCCTAATTACACTACAATGTTACCATTTGCTATTATCAAAAAAGGTACAAAATTACAGAGAGATTTACAACAAATTATAGGTAACTTTTATGTCTAGTAAAAATATTTATACAGTGCGCACAGGTTAATATCTTAAGTTAACTTAAATACACAGACGCGAATTCTAAATAAACCATATAAAATGAGTGGACACATCAACCAGCCTTGCGAGTCATAGCTCTGAAAATATTACAACTAAACTAGAACTATTAAAGTTACGACAGGCGAAAATGTTAGTAGGAATAAAATAAGGATATTTCTTCATACAACCGAATTGTGCTGTTTTTATTGTATCATTACAACTTATGTCCATTTTATTTATTTTTTTTCTTTTCGGTATATATCACATTTTTGTATGAAGAAATGTTCCCTATTACATTCCAATATACACACATTAACTTGCACTTCTTTCAAACAAAAAAAAATATCCCCGATTCCATACCGCCACCTCTTAACGGACCCGACTGTGACACCATAGGCTTCGCTAAAATCGGATCTTCTTTAAAAAAAAAAGCATAACAAAATGGCGGAAGAGCCATGAACAAAGTGTGTCCTCTTTAATTAGATCAAATTGGCAACCAATTAGAAAAAAGTGCATTTCTATTGGAAGCAAAGTATCCTAAGCGATACGTTAATATTAGCCGTTGGCGCGGTGCTATATTTGCTTGCCAAAAGCAATAAAGCATCATACTTCATATTTAAAAACATGTATAATGCTTAGTTCATGTTTAGACGAGACAAGATACTAAACAAACGTACCAACATCTAAAACTGACGACACATTGAATTCACGAACACACAATCTTGTGCAATAGACATAATATTTTGTAAGTACAAAAGCAGTTAAATATTTTAAACGCAATGTGTTATATTAGTTCATCTAGTATTAAAACAAAACGTATAATTAATCACAACAAACAATGAATATATTAGAATTATTTACAGTTCTCATAGTTTAAAATCATTTTAAGGTACAAGAAAATATATCTTTTTATATGTTAAAAACATTTGCTGCATATATCGAAAGAGCAAATTTAGTCATGCGATATTTGTTTTAATTTAAAAAGCTACCATCGCAATGAGATTGTTTTTTGTAATACAAGTCTGGATATTGTAAATTAAAAGAACTTTCGAGTTCATAACAAACGTTTTGTTGCTCAGTGATAAAATAAGATAATTGAAAGTCAATATGCATCACAAAGACAACGTATCACGTATAAGTTTTCGAACGGTGTTCCCTACGGAGGAGGGGGGAGCCCCTGACAGGCTGTAGTGGATCTTGAACAGATAAGGCTGGATGTCACCATAGGACATGTCAAAAATGAGGTCCGCGTCCGAATGGCTGGGCATCTTCGGCACGTAGTCGTGCTTGTTAATTATCTCGCTAATGAACACCATTTTGTCCTGCAACATCTCTACAACCGTCTCGTGTTTGCTGTGCATATCGTGATCGTTGTAAGACTCCGTCAGTTCACAGTACACGGTCCATACTTCCCATGGGACGCACTCAGGTTGAAACGGCCAGCGGGTGCGGCGTTTTTGGAAGAACTCTAGGCTGATAGAGCCGCGCGGGGGCGCGGAGTTGCAGTCGACGGCCCGCAGCAGCGCTGAGAAGTCTGAAATCTCCCGATTCACATTTCTACACAGGAGGTCCGATTCGCAGCGGACGTATGTGAAGTCTATGAAGTCACAATCGCAGTCGCCATAGCTGACGGTGCGTATGGAGTAGCTCTCCTCGTTGTTGTACGTGAACTTCCCGCTGGATCGATGGAACAGGACGCTGTGGAATATTCCGGAGACGACCTCGTCCACTTGGCGCCCCTCCATCGACAGCTCGAAGGCGATGGTGCGCGCGTTCATGGCGCTCAGCAAGCCACGCACGCGCCCGCTAGAGACATAATCACTCACAGTTCACGAGTTACGCGCGCACGAACGGACCGACGCGGGCGCAGCCGTGGACGACACCGCACCGGGCCATTGCTAAAATACGCGAGTCAAGTCCCACACTGAAATGGAAAATGACCGCTTTAGTGCCATGTTTTGTTATTGATAGTGGTATCTTATCAAATAATATATGTATCCGATAATGCTTGTTAAATATTGTCTTAACCGATTTCGCTGATGCAGGAAAAGACACTGACCTCGATTTAATTGACACATGTGCCGGCGCATTGTAATTGTTAAACAAATAGTAAAAAAAATCGAGATGTATTTATAACGTGAAAACAAAAGAATTTAAAATTAAATCAAATAAAAGTCACAACAGGCGGTATGCGTCAGCGGATTGAGATAAAAATATTAGGTATATCAGGGGGCCAACCACAACGTCTTATAGCAGTATTAGTTTAATATTACATTGATTTTTCGCACCACGAGGTCTTTAAAACAAGCTTAAAACAATATTACTTTTTCAGATAGTTTTGGTGACGTCACCTCTATTTCGTTCATTCAAATTGGTACCATGACGTGACTTTACGCCTATAGCATTATTGTTTTAATGTCAAATTTAGCAATCTTAAAAAAGTTCCTCTTTCGCAACGGATACAACATTATTTACTGAAATAAGTGAGTAAATCTATATAGTTTCGGAAAAAAGCTTATTAGAAAGTGAACGTGTATATTAAAGGTAGTGACTGCAATTGTTTAGCAATGGATTTGGACTTGGTCGTCGTCTTATTTAGAAAAACTATTTCAAACCACATAACTAAAGTTTTATTCATGAAATTGGTTTTGAACAAAACTCACTTTATTTCCATGGTGACGCTGAATAGACGAATATGAAAATGAGCCATAAGATTAAAATAGGCCTCACCTATTATGTCATGCTCAGTCGAAGAAAGTTTTTTATTTACCACTTAAAACTAAAATAAATCTTATTTAAAGTTTGAAACACTTGAGTTGGGTTTGTTTACATTTCAAATTTTTTTTTCGCCTATGACAGCGTGCGACCTTGCGTTCCGTTAACGATTCACCTCGTCATAAAGATTAGGTTTTATACTTATTTATCAACATTTTAAATCATATGTTTGAGATATTAGTTTATATTACATAATAAGTTACGTAAATATCCTTATTTTTTGTAAAAAAAACACTTTTTAATAATTTACTGCAACTTTTATACTTATATTATTATAAATTTTTATCATCGTACTTAATGCGTTATACGGAACGACAATTGAAAGCGATTGAAGGGGATGGCGTTATGTATTGTATATAGCGCTGTTTCTTTTTATCCTTTAGCAGGGAATAGACAAAGTCAATAAATCATTCGTTCCTTCGCAACACTAAGCAGGAATAAAATAAGATTGCGTGATAGAGGTCATGGTACAAATATGAGTAATGTTATTACAAGCTTATAATAAGACTTCCTTGAAATAAGATTGTTTTACAAAAGCTTGTGGTTGGCCCCCTGTACTTCGATACATGTCATACTATTTCGTCATTATGAGTAAGCGTTACCAGACATTTAGTCTCATTGTGCTATAAACCCACTTTATCATATTTATTTGCAATGTTGGCTTTGTTCCTGATTCTAGTCTATTGTATAAGTAGTAGATACATTTTAATTAGATACTTTTACATAGAAACCTTTTTTTTAATCCTATTCATATATTGATTCATCTTCATCCGCCCTACGTATCCCGGTTGCGTTCTCATTGTCTTATTGTCATTTTAACAATCACTGTGTACTCAAAAATAGTAATCGAGATGCATTAAACCTCAAAGAATATTTTGATCCTATGTTTAGAAAATAACTAAAAAATCTTTGGTGGTTGTAGAAAATCTGATGCATTAAGAACTAAAATGTTAATATCTGTTTTTCTTTGTAATTACATAGTGCAAAAAATCATATTGTCTATCTTAAAAATTCCCACGACAGCAAATAGTCGAACATCTTCGCTTGGAACATTGGCTTATTGGGCAAATGTTGCCAATTAAAGGGAAGCCAACCTAAGCCAAAGAAAGCAGAATTTCTAAAAAAGTTGTTCTCATATATCAGGCGACTTTTTAAACACCAACAAAAGTTATAGACAATGATTTTGCCATGCCATAGTGTTAAGTCGTGTGAAAACAGGATTCGGAATAATTAAAATTTTGGATGTAAGTACTGAAAAATGTGACGTCGCAACTGATGGTTACTCGTATTTGTTTTGTAGCTGCTCAGAAAGAGGCGTACAAGAAGATAATAGAATATTTGTTTTCTCCCTGTTGCTCCTGGCTATAATCCCGGTTACATCCTCAACTCTCTGGAGAGAAGCCCGTATTAGTAGTAGCTGTATGGCTTAATGATGCGAACTTTCAGCTTTATCGAGACTTGGCTCAGTCTACCTCGCAAAGGATAAATACATCATTGTTTGTATTTATGTTTGTAAAAATGTCAAAACTCACCCATATATTTTAGAGTGCCGCAGAGAGTCGTAGTTCTGGACCCTATGGACAGCCACTTGGACAGCCCGAAGTCTATCAGACGAATGTGACCCTCTGAATCAAGGAGGATGTTCTCCGGCTTCAGGTCTCGGTATACGACGCCGGCGTTGTGGAGGAAATCTGGAGAGATAGGTTAAATTGGTTAACAAACGCGCATGAATACGGAGCCTATGGAACTTATGGAAAAGAAAGACGATTTCGTGACTGGAATAAAAAAGGGAATTCTTAGATGGTTTGATTAAGAAGAAAACGAAAGTTTTCCATGCTGGTCTGTGAGAAAAAACGGGTTAAAATACTAATGTTCAAAACGTAATAACAATTGTTTATAATTAATCAGAAAGTTACAAGTACCAGCTTCTTTTTTTTTCGCGCAGACCGCAAAAGTCGGTCAAGGGAATGGGCGTTATATAAGGAATCATTCCTAAAGGAGATGTGGCTAGCAACCAGTCACTATTTTAGTTCCATTGTCTAATAAAATATCTAGCAATATTTAACCATGGGATAAAGACGTGATATTATGTATGTATGAATGAAAGTAGGTCCATTGAAAAAAATTATACAAGAAAAGTCAGTTTGTCGATTGAAAAAAATTATACAAGTGTATTCTTACCTAAAGCAATAGCGATTTCGGCCACAAATATCTTCACTAGTTCCTCAGGTAACTTTCCGTACTTATCAAGTAAAGCTAACAGTTCTCCGCCAGGAATGTATTCTGAAACTAACAAAAATAATGGTAAATATTTTTTTTTATATTAAGGTACAATTATCCACACTTATAATAAAGAGAAAATATTTGTATTTAAGTATGTTTGTAACGAATAAACTCAAAAACTATTGGAATGATTTCACGAAATATAGCACAGATATACATAGGTATAATAGACCTGGTAGAACGACATAGGCTACTTTTTTACAGCAATTTCCCACGAAAGCGAAGCCCCGTGCAAAATCTTCTTGTTAATATTTATCTTAACTTTTATAGTAATATTAATAAGTAATAATTGTAACTTTTTGAAAGAGCTAATCCTTGGGAAATAGGTACTAAGAAGATCATGAAAATTCTTTCACCGTTTAACCACCGCACATAAGCCGTGGCGAGTTTAGCTACTCGATTTCTTAATAAAATTTTGTTGCTCATATCATAGACTATGCAAGGTTAAATATTATACTGATAGATACTAATATTTACTTTAGGTGTCATTAAGATGGTTCATATTGTTAACAATAAATTAAAGCAAATAAATCTTAAAATTATTTCAATAGCACGTCTATTTGAACCAGACTGGTAACCGAACCCAAAGCCGTTACGACTTCAAAGCAAATGACGCGACCGGCTTTTCGCAAAGAGAGCTTATCTATATCGAAAGAAATCAATAAAATGCATGCATACTATTGATTACTGATACAGTTTTTGGTGCAGCTTACATCTTCGTTGCGGGGACCCTAACATTAAATTGACCCCACATACAAGGGATCAGCCCCACATTTACCCACCCCCGTCCCAGTGGGCGTCTATCTGAGTGGGCTAATATTTTTTTCTGATAATGATCTCTCGTACATGATATCACGTCTGTTTCCCTTGCGGATAGGCAGAGCCAACAGTGTTAAAAGACTGAAAGACCACGTTCAACTGTACGGCTTAATGATGGAATTTAATTTAATATGGTAGGTCAATGCGTTTTGCGGTTACAATTCTTATTTTAGACTAGCGTTTTAATTTGTATTTTATTGAAAACATTGATTCGTATAAATAGGTACCGTATAATAATAAATTTATGTCAACGTCAAACGTAAACTGCATTCAATTATTTGATAATAAAAAATAATATGATTTTGTTTTGTGGAGAATATAAATTAAATAGGTATGATAAAAAAAAAGTTAATGTATGAAGACGTCGTACCTACGACAATATAAATTAGTGAAACATTTAAACTTTTTACTAAAAAGGAAGTTTAGCTCAATTGTCAGAGGCATGAGTTTAGATTAGCCAAGATGGCCTGTCTTAACAACTATATTGTTTAAAATTAAATTTCATTCGCATCTCGGGACTCGAGAACTAAGACCAGCCCACCAGGTTAATTCAAAATGTTTATTGCATATCATATTGTAAATCAGTTTAATACACTGCTCTGCACTGCATTAGTAAATGCAATTTTCAACCTCATCAGAGGTGGTTAATTCAATTGCACACATATACTTAATTCTCCAAAGACAATAAAAATACACAGTGCCGTGTATAGATAAATTGTATAGGGTAATGCAGTTTATTTATCTACATGGAATGCACTTCACTGAACAGCACCAAGTTAAACTAATGATAGACTTATAATTAGACTTATTTTAACTAATTACTTTAGATAAACCGCCACATTTTTTTTTAAATTTAATTAGTATTAATTTGTCCGAAATTTAAACAAAACTACGTCTGTCACCGAGCGTTGTTGTTTGTTAACTGGAAGAAAGAAAGCAATATGGCGGAAAACAGCTGTTTACTTTTTGGGCTCCAAGGACGCGGAACGCTCTCCCGCCTACTCCAAAAAAAAAGTTTTTTGTTCCCATAACGATCTCTACCCTTGTTTACGATATCAGTATAAATTAATTTTCCCGGGGTCGTTTTTTTGTGTGGGCAAGCAATATTTACCTGGCTTGTCTCACCCTGACCCTGTCGACTTTAAAAATAGTGTTATTTTTTTTTTTCAAAATCCTTTTAACAACAGCTTCTTTTGACTTTGTTAGAATCAGGCTTCTTCTGATTTATCTGTTTTCTTGAATTGCATGATTTTTGCCATACAAATGTCAATCACTTTGCGACTAGTTTAATCTGAGTGATTTGTCTATCAGTACCTTTTTTAGAACAAAGTTAATAATGTTCAGTCAGATCTCTGAAATTATCAGTAGTATATGAATAAATTCCACATTAGATAACCCAATTCTTTAAATGATAAAATTCAAGTCTCGTATTTATACGTAATGAATGAAATAAATAATGAATGAGGAAGAATGAAAGTAGCACGAATTAATTGAAAGATGAATGGTAATATCGCTCCTTCAATACAAAAGCACCACAAGTCAAAAAATTTCAAAAACGTTGTTTTTGCCTAAATTGCATCTTAAACGATGAAACTTTAATATTTCGCGAAAACAGCCATTGTTTTATGACTATAAACACCCGTAAACGCACACACGTTAGTTTTGTTTTGTACCGTTTTTGTAACTGAGTTCCGCGAAAAAGTACCATATTGTCAGTTGTCAGCAGTCATTCGGCACAAGCACACGCTTTTTTTGTGTAAAACTACCACATTCCAAACAACTGCTAAAAGACGCGTGAAATCATATATTTAAAAGTGCCACATTCAAAAATAATTACCTTTTGCAGATCACATACACGTAAGTATCTTATCATTTTTATATGCAATAGTACAATGTTTGCAAATTGGTTAGTTTTGAATTAATACATGTGGTATTTGCTCTTATTTTTGTATACAATACCACCATATTTTGAATTAAGTGAGTTTTGCAAATAAAATTCTTTAAGCTAAAGTATCGTATTTCGAAATATGGCATTTTAGTATTTGAAAGTAATCTCTAAATAGATGTTATTTTTAATTAAAAAGCAATGTTTAGTTTTAATGCTGCTATTTTGTCTGAAAGTTTTTTATTGTACACTATAAGCTTCAAGTGACAAATCCCACTTTCGTTGCGGGCTATACCTACTCGTTCCATGTAGGTATCGCGCAAGCCGCAGTAGGGTTCAACAACCTACCTACTCACCTTACCTTTTTTTTTGTTCAGCATGACATCAAGAGCGTACCGTATTTTGAACTTGGTACCACCTGAGGAATATGATGCTGATGAGATAGAAGATAGCAAATCATCCGTACCAGATAGTAAATTTGATTTAGATATTCTCAACTCTGATGAAGAAAACGAAGATATTCCAGAAACGCCTCCAAAACACAGAACATTCAATAAACCATCTTTAGTAATCCCAGAAACAGACTCAGACAGTAACTCTTCATCTGATGAATCTTCTAGCTCTTCGAGCAGTTCTAGTTCTTCAAGTAGCTCCAGTTCTACAAATAGCCATAAAGATTTCTCATCCGATGATAGTGTCAAAGATCCTACGTATGAAGATCCATTTATTAAAAAACGCAAAACCCAGTCAGATTCCGAAGAAGAGCAACAACCACAAGCGCAGTTACCTGGCATTCAAGATTTTCCACAATCATCAGCCGTAGATAACCACGAGTTATTCAAAATTAATTCACCATTACCTAGAGTTGATGACCAGCCACCTAGCGTTGACGAGCACCCATCTAGCGTAGACGAACAGTCTCCTAGTGTTGATGTTGAATCGCGCCGTAAGTGTGGTAAAAGAAAAGCAGAACCGCTTTTATGGAAACGAAACCAGAGCAAGCTATTGAAAAATAAAGGTATGTCCTATACTTCTATGTCCAAGTCCAAAAAAGTTTATGATGCCAAAAAAGTGGGTTCTGTATGTTCCGATAAATGTAAATTGAAATGTTCTACAGAGTTTACGTTTGAAGAAAGAGAACATATCTTTGAAAAGTTCTGGGATAGCGGTGATCTGGAAATCCAACGACAGTTTATTCACAATCACATGACCAAGATAGAACCAAAATATAGATACGTTCGTGAAGGTACCAGTCGCAAAAATTGTAATCACGCATTTTATCTGACTCGAAATAATATAAAAACTCGGGTATGTAAAGTTTTCTTCATGAATACCCTTGCAATCTCAGATACTGTAATTAGAACCGTTGTCAAGAAGCTGTCCGAAACTGGCGTGCAACTTAAAGATAAGAGAGGAAAACACGACAACCATAAGAAACTAGACGCAGAGCTGACCGATGGTGTCAAAGCACACATTAATTCAATACCCCGCATAGAAAGTCATTACTGTAGGGCGCGATCGACTCGGGAGTATATTGAGGGAGGGCTTACAGTCGCGGCGCTATATCGACATTATCTGGAGAAATGTGAATCTGAGAGTGCACAATACGTTTCATATCAAGCATACTACCACATATTTACACATGATTTTAACATATCTTTTTGGCAGCCTAAGAAGGACCAATGCGAAGATTGCATGGCTTACCAAAACGCTGAAGATAAATCGTTACTACAAGAGACATACGACGAGCACTTGAAGCAAAAGACTCTTGCTAGAAATGAAAAAGATAGAGATAAAGAGCTTGTGAGTAATACCTTCGTCGTCGCTGTGTACGATCTCCAAGCGGTGATGCCTTGTCCACGGGGTGATGTATCTAGTTTTTATTACACGTCTAAATTAAATTTACTTAATTTCACAATAACTGAGCTCGGAACAAAGGACACAACTTGCTTTGTATGGCATGAGGGAGAAGGCGCCCGAGGTATTAATGAAATTGGTTCCTGTGTTTTAATGTATCTGAGAAAACTGAATGATAATGCCACGGAACCTTGCGATGTAACTTTCTATAGCGATAATTGCTGTGGGCAACAAAAGAACAAATACATGCTTGCAATGTACCAATATGCGACTCAAGAATTGCCAAACATCAAGAGTATTACTCATAAGTTCCTTATAAAAGGCCACACACAAAATGAAGGAGACTGTGTTCATTCGGTCATTCAACGTAATATTACTAGAGCATTAAAATCATCTCCAATTTACGTTCCAGACCAGTATATCACTCTGATTAAAACAGCGAAGAAAACTGGAAAGCCTTATACTGTTGAAGAACTGACACATGAGAATTTTTTTGACCTCAAATCTCTGTGTATAGGAAACTACAATATAGATGATAATGGCAATAAATTCAAATGGGCTGATATAAAGATTCTGAAGACAGATAAAGTAAGCAATGGCATATTTTTCTTTAAAACGTCCTACGAAGACGAAGAGTTCAAATCGGTATCTACGTTGAGAAAACGCCGCACGAAGTCGAACCCAGTACCTGATAATAATTTGACTCTAAACCAACTTTACACTGAAAAGCTTACTGTTCCTGAAGCAAAAAAGCAAGGGATTCTAAAGCTAATCCAAAAAAATGTCGTGCCAAAATTTTATGAATCTTTTTATAATAATCTCTAAATTCGTGCATAAGTTACTGTTGTGAACTGATTTTTGATGTTTTAGTTTAAGTTTTTTTTTATACCTTTACGAGCATTACGCTCCATGTAGTTGTAAGTCAACCTTTTATAAAAAAAATATTTTTGTAAGAACACTTTTATACCACGTTTATGTGCTTATACGGTTGTGATTAGTGTAGTATGTAGATCAGGGAAATAATTTTGGAGGTGTCTACTTCATAAGTAAAACAATACAAATTAGTATTATTCCATTGAAAAAGTCTGATTTGATCGTGACTAGGTATAGCTTAAAACATTTTATTATTAAAGTATAGTTATTTTTTACTTATTATTTCTTTAATCGGTTGTTCAAAGAGGTTTCAGTGAACGTAAAGTGAGAATAATTACAAGTACCTACATTGTTGTAACTGATAGTTGTTAAGTTTTAGGAGGCTAGTTAAATACCTGGATAGTGTATTTACTATTA
The DNA here is from genome assembly GCF_032362555.1 of Amyelois transitella. Lineage (NCBI taxonomy): Eukaryota > Metazoa > Arthropoda > Insecta > Lepidoptera > Pyralidae > Amyelois > Amyelois transitella. The sequence continues at coordinate 2,658,115 of NC_083516.1, read as the reverse complement.
CAATAATTCTTATTATTTGTTTTGTTAATTCTATGCAAGAGTTTTTTGTTTTTATAGCTTAAAAGGTTTGTTTTGTTTGTATTAAGTTAAAAACTTAAATTTATTCCTCTTACCTACTAAAAAGGTAATATATTAATTAGAAGACTTAAATATTGATCTCATGGTATGTTTATTTAACTTGAAAACTGATAATAAAACTCAAATTTTCCTTATTATGTTGGTTTCATTTATAAAATTTGAATGTTCTTGAAGTCGAAGTCTATATACAAAACTAACTTATCTGCATTTTTTCGAGGATCTATTTGAGGTATGGTTAAGATTGCTTTATTTAAAAATAGTCTATTTAATTACGCGTCTTTTGATACCAAAAACATTACTTAATTACCCATAGATTATAAAAAAAACACAAAATTATCCAAATTATTTTTTCAAATGCCTCTCCTGAACAATTTGCTTATTTTGACTTGTGGTGCTTTTGTATTGAAGGAGCGATATGTTGGGTTGGTAAGGACACATCATGAGAAGAGTCAATGACGAAAGTCTTAATACGAATACCACATTTTCAAGTATTTTTAACTTTCCAAAGGTACGTCTCACATTTATCTCTCTCTCTCTCTCTCTCGTCATAAATTCTTATATGATCAAAGATAGAGATATAAGATAAAAAAAGATGATTTATATAAAAAAATTACAAATTTCAGTTATTTTTTCTAGTTTTTGATACTAAATCAAACATGGTTGTCAGAAACAGAAGTGTGACAATGACCTTTATACGGCATCACCATTGAATCTGTACCAACGACCCCGTTCCGACAACACGTCTAGTCGCGAACTGATAACGCAGATAAGAAACAATAATATTATTCAGGTTGTTTTCCAGTGATTAGCCGATTGCGAAACGTAAATCATTAATGTCGGTTTTGGTAATATTTAATTAAACATGAAAAACCGCGAGTCAAGAAAGGGTGCGCTTAGGGGTTAGGGAGCAAACACGAGAGTAGCTCCTCCCACGATTTGGCTCAATAACCGAAGGGTTGGTATAGCCATGGTGGTGGTGGTAACAAAAGCGGATTATTTCAATCTTCACACAACCTCGTATGCGCAAATCCCGTTTTCCATCGTCCCCGCGCGGATGCCAAAAATCATACTTAAGGAAAATACATGCGCTGTCTGCCTGGAGTGGCATGAACGCAATAGTATACAGATGGAAAATCATAACTATTGTGTCAATGTTTCTAAACTCTATTGCATTTTTAGATATTGACATCGAATATTTAATTTAATAACACGCGAGTAGGAGTACCTTGTGACAGATGACAAGTGACACCGTGTATACCTACGATGTTTTGAGGAAAATATATTATTGATTGATTGGTTGGAAAAGAATTGAATGGACACTTATATACAGTGCCGACGATATATCAGGAGTGGGATGTGCCATGCTGTATCGAATATAAACGATCACACACAGTCCCTTATGGAGCCAAAGTCACTTGAAGACTAATTTTAGTGTGACATTTAGTTCTTATAATAACGTAAAGCAAAATAAAAAATACCCATTACCTATATAAACAAAGTATTGATTAAATATGACGCATATTAGAAGAGTATTGACCCTTGTGTAGATGAGATGTAAGTCACGTCAGTATTATCAGACATAAGCGTTTACGCTGATTGTCACTTGAGCTGCGCCTGACCATTATCTACACTCTAATAATAGTGATTCAAGGGAATCGGCCGGTGTGCTCGCGAATGTAGGACAGAAATGAAATGACATATGTACCTATATCACGTCTATCGGTTACGGCGTAAACAGAGCCAATAAAGACGCAGATCTATCCGTTTACTGTGTTCTCCGCACGTAATAATAAGACCACTTCCTGTTTCCAATAGATGTCGTATACTATAGAGGGCGTCTTTAACGCGAGAGCGGCGTACTCTTTCCATTATTCGGTTCGTATTGCTGGAAGGTTTGTAGAGTCATGAGTGGTGGTGGGATAATGTGAGAAATCATTTATGGAAATAAGCAAATGCATCTAGTGCAGGCTTCCATGCTAGTCTGGTAGGTAGTGAAGTTAAAACATAATGTGTGCCAGATGTTTTCTTTTCCCATGCATATTGTAAAAGTCAATCAAAAAAAAGTAAATTAACTTGGGATACTTCGGCGATGGGCTAACTACCCGTCACTATTTGCCAATCTCAATTCCATCATTAACGATCACGATCCAGGTGAACGTGCCTTTCTACTCCGTTCGAGACAGCCGACTCCGTCTACCCCCTAAGGAGACACATGATAATATATGTGGCTCCTTAACTACCTATCTTTGCTACATAAGAATCATGTTATCGCTATTCTTCCTCTTCTTCGTCGTCGTTACCTTTTCCCACTTTCTACGTGGGGTCGGAATCATGAATCATGTTATAGCTATTGACCTCCCTAAAATATATTATTAAAACCTTACCTATATACAGTCTTTTCTTAGTCTGCCACCGTGAAACAGCGCCGGCTATGAAGGAATGGTGGCCACACGCGGTCTGTATACGCGCCTCCTCTTTCACTTGACGTATTGCGTTCTCATTCACTATCTATTACAAGAAAAAAAAAACAAAATTTACAATCATCTTTACGTTACTAATCTCACTTGCGTCCTCTCTTGAACGAAATGAGGCCCGCCTTTAAATACGCCTATAAAGAGAGAACTGGCCGCCGAAGTGTAAGTAACCGCGCATCAAGATGGACGGACGGTCAGGTAAAGATTTTTGGTAAGGAATGGATGAGGAAAGCTTTAAACCGAGAAGTATGGCAAGCGTTGCTAAAGGCCTACATTCAGCATTGGATGAAAATGAGTTAGAACGAAGCTGGTCAGGGTATGAAATGAAATTTACATAACTGAGAAGAAATTCGTTAAACCATGGCCGCATTAGGCTTCGAAATTGTGCATTAGGTACCATTTTTAGTTAGTTTTTGTCTCGATTAGACATTCGATTTCGAAATCGATTTCAGGACTTGGAATGTCAAATAATTTACACGGATCAAATTCATTTTGACCTGCGTGACATAACGACCATTATGAATGATACATCCCAGAGTGGGAAAAGCGGGTAATTACACGGATCACCACCAGTTTCACCACCGTGACCAACCGACCGCTCGATACGACCAGACGATGATTATACTTTAAAAAAATCAGCTGTCATTATCATAAAAAGTGCTGTGTAGTATGCGGCACATAAGAATAGGACCAATCCCATCTTTTTCTCATGGATGTGGAAAAAGGCGCTCTAATATAAGCATCCGTGCCTTCCGTTTTATAGTCTGCGTGGATAGCATGGCAGCGCAAAAAAAAAATTGTGTGTGCCTACTGCTTCTCTTTTCGTGCAGTTCCAAAAGACAATGATGCCTGATAAACTTGAAATTTTTAAGCGACGACGGGCTAGCCACCTATCACTATCTGAATCATTATTTCAATATGAAAACTATTGGCGTGACAACCATCAGTTAAGACGTTACATTCACCGATTCTTACAACTTCTATATGTTAGTATTCTAACATTATTCCGAATTCTATTGACACTATGATGATTAAACTTAAAAAATCAGCTACCATTATAATAAAAAAATGAAATACAATTCAATTAATCCGTTATCGTTGCACATAAAACTCATTCAATTTTGAATCAATAACAAATTAGGTAAATAGGTCGTCGAGATAAGCGCGGTGATAAGGGCAAAGTACTGAACAAAATTTCCTATTACTAAGGATTTTATGTAAGGCATACACATTATCATCTTTCATCTGCACATTCACCACTTTGAAATACCGGGAGCGTCGCCCGTGCAAAAGCAACATCGTGAAGAAAACTGCACATTCAGGCAACTGGATGTGTAGCCATTTTATAAGCAGAGTTAAATTTCCCTGTTAAAATCTGTCTCCTCTCCAGGAACTCCAGGACCTTGGTCACAAGCCCACCTCAGGCTCGATTCAGAGAGGTGAGGACGCAACCGGAACTAACGCCAGTAGATTATGAATAATGATGATTTTGTTTAAAAAATTTATCCCAAACAATCTTTCCATTTCTCTAGACCTAACGATTATAAAACACGCGGAAGCCATAAATTTAGAATTTTTAACAATAATCTATGTAAGGTTTCTGTGAATGAACTTTAAATGGGTTATAGAACACCCATCTTATTATTTCTTCGCAAGCATTCTTAGTAATATTCATTCATTAATATAATCATGTCTATATTCCTTGCAGGTTAGACAGATATAGCAGTCTTTAAAGACTGATATAGCTGAATGTTGTCTACATTCAGCTATTAGGCTTGGTTACACTTGTGTAAATTGGTAGATTCTTTAGGTACCAAAGTAGGTAATAAAATAATCTTGATATTTTTCTTAGAAAATATAATTCTAAAGTATGGTTCCTAGAAGGAGTAAGTAGTACTAAAAGTAATTATTATGATGAATTTATTATGACGTTGATGAGTTATTTTATTTTGAGAAAGCCTGCTTAGGATAAGTCTGCCATTGTGCATATTCTAAATCCAATGACTGTTTTGTAATTTTTTTATATTTCTTTTTAATGTGCAATAGAGTTTACAAACAAACTGTCTTACCTGTGCCTTATTCAGCACTTTCAGTGCGTATGCTTTATTTTCGCTAACTTTTTTCACTTTGTAGACCTCTCCAAATGCTCCTTTGGCTATGGTCTTGTCTATTTGGAAATCGCTTTGTTGCAGCTCTGTGGAGATGGGAAATTCCGGTAGGAAGATGGACTCTTTGTGGGCGACGGGCCAGGCGGTTTTACTGGCCTCCAGAGGGTTCTTTAGGGTTGAGTCATTCCACCTGAAAAAAAAAAACAATAAAGACTCACAATCACGGTCAAAAATTTAAAAAGACAGACTTATTGTCTTAATTTTATACAATCCTCAAATATAAAACTATGCTTATTCTCGGAATTGTATATTTAAGAGATAATACAATCTTTAAAATTGAGTAAAAATTGATGACATCTTTTTGTTCAATTTTGCTCTCATCTTTGAATCTTATAAGTGTAGTTTATAAAAGAAACATAATAAAATAATATCAACCATTTTACAGCCGTGGACCCATAACCATGGGTCTGTTGGGAACTGCCTGGGTTACCACAGCAAAATAATGGCTTATTAATCCAACCTTATATTAATGCAGTACAAGTAGCTGAGGCAAAACATATGGTTACAAGGTTTTACCTGTTGTGTTAACAATTTAAATAATGCTGAAGTAACAAGATTATTTGAATATCTATTGTTTTCTATTATTATCTATTCTTATTTCATCAAGTAAAAAAAAAATCAACAGAAAATAGACTAAAGAAAAACTTTGTACAAGAGCACTACTGTGGATGGATAGAATAAAATTAGAATGCATAGGTACTTTCTCCATTTGTTTATAGTAATTAACTTAGCCATTAGAACAATTTGGTTGTCAGATTTAATGTGATTCAAATAATTTGTTTTGAATAGATCTCTAATTATAGAGTTGCAACATATTGATAATATAATGATAGAACAGGTTTTTTGTATCATTAAAACATCATGTATTAGAAATATTTTTAATAGTAACTGCAAAAGAAGTAAGTTTATTTTAAAACAGTTCATATTGCACCAATAGGAAAACAATATAGGGATTTTCAGGGTAAGAGTGCAAAAGGGATTATTTGAGCTTACATGTACCACCATTGACTGACCTTAACTTGTTTACTTTAAGAACTTCATAGCAAATGCAATATATTCCAGGCTATGATAGAAAAGAAGTTCTAAGTTAATCTTCACTGTTACTGACCTTGCATTGAACTGCTGTTACAAATTGGTTTGGGAAAATTGATAAAAATTCTAATAGTACAAACTTATGATACTTTTTCAGATTAAGTTACAGTGTGTAGTTGACAAAATTTTCTTCACTAATGATAACCACATTATTCTAGGATGTGAATTTTCTTGTACACTTAAGCAAAAAATCAGTTGCTAGACTATTTAATTGCAATGGCTCATCCCACTTCAAGATTTAGAATATTGTTTGTTGTTGCTTGTTTTAAGTCCTTGACCCTTTTCCTCAGCAACTATAATATTTCTAACAAAAAAAATTTGATCCTCCACACAAATTGACAATGTAGGAACTTGCCTGGAGGCCAGTACATGCATCATGTATTTTTCAAAGATTTATTTACAATGGACTGGTACTAACCTTCGCCTGGACACCCGAGACCAAGGTCGCGAAGTGCTGTACACGGACTGATTGCTTGCTACACTCAGGAACGACCGCCCGCTAAGATTACCGACGAAATGCGACAAACTGAACTGCAAAAAACAATCAGTCAATCGTCAGATAACAAAGAACTGTCAAAAATTGTAAACTCAACATTAAACAGCAACAAACACAAAATATGGACTCACAAGCCACACAGAATAAGGACGAATCTAGACTAAACAAAGGAATCTACGTTTCTGCAATGTACTGAAAATATTTTTATTACGTGTATTCAGCTGGGATGACATTTGCAAGTTTTGGATATGATTATGACCATCGCACTTACCTGGCTAGCGAAAGCTTGTTTATCACGCTTTAATTGTATTGATTGGGATGAGGTCCCTTGCTGACTGTTTTTGTTTTGCGAATTGCCCATTAAAAACTAAATTAAAACTTGATTATTTGTACATAACTATTGATTTAGTTTCAATTATCATCGAACATTTTGTGTCCTCCAAACCATAAACAAAAACAAACTATCCATCCATAGACATTTATTTTTGTTTTTTTTTTTTCTTCATTTAACAACATTCAGTGTTGCCAACTAGAATTTTAAAACGTAGTCGTAATAAAAATTAAAAATATACAATGTCGAGTTAATGCAAGACAAGTACATACCTAGGTATTTAAAAGTAAAGGCACCTTATTTTTTCTGTTTATATGTATGCGCTAATCTCAAAACTTGCGAAAGTTGCATACGACTGACTAATTTTGTTCCTGTTTGAAATATTGGAAAAAGGACAGGTTTTTATATAAAGCTCTTCCTTGGAATGGACATTATTGTAGTAAAATACAGGCCACTTAAACAAAACAACACTTTAACAAACATCAAATCAGTCAAAACTGAAAATCTATTGCAGGATTAAGCTATCAAATTTGTCTTCTTGCCATCTTAAGAATTATCATAATGAGATCTAGACTTCTATTTCTTCGTAAAAACTTAGGAAACGTGTTGGAAAGTAGGCGCTATGCATCGAAGAATAAAGGTAAGTACCAAAGTTACGAATTTATGAGGGATTGTGCCCACCGCTTTTGCGGTTTTTGTGGTGGACCATTGCGGCCCAAAACCATAGGGCCACAAAGGTCAGAAGGGAGCCACTTCCTCTAATAACTCTGCCCACTCGTAGATCGTCCCGTAGGCAGATTCTGGGTTTCTTATGACACAACCGGGAGATGGAGGATTCCTTATGGAGCAACTGATATTCAGAAGTAGATTTTTAGTATGATAAGAAGTAGTCACAATTACAATTTATGATGGTGGCTGCTTTTGATATGGTACCCGCTTTCATTTCTCCCATCAGATGGGTATATTTAATAGAGGGCTTCATTCATGTTTACTAGTTTCAGGCACGTAAGTTGAACTTTGCGCCGTGCTCCTTAATAAATAAGTGTGTTGTATCCAGCGGTGTTACTTCAGGGCCTCCTAGCACAGAAAATATTAAGTCCTAGAAGTCACTTCCAAAACCTAGGTGAAATAACGACTATTAATAGGTCTAAGTATGGTCGCAACCTAAAGGCTAGCTTGGTATCAATCATAGAATCTCATTTTATCAGCCTTTTCTGTTCTTCCATATTGTAAGTAGGTACGTAGTGAAAATAAGAAATTAGATACTAAGAAAATTCGATGTCCTTAGACCACTGCGACGCTCATATGAATGAGTTGCCGATTCCGTGCGGGGATTTTGAAACATTCTACGCAGATCGGCAGTCCTTTTACAATAAGATCCTTGTTGGTGGGGCTCTATGGTATGTATGCTTACTTATCATTGAACTAACACCACACGTCAGACTGAGATGAAAGAAATTTTTATTGAGATACTAGCTGTTGCCCGCGACTTCGTCCACGTAAATTTCGAGTTGAATCTAAAAAAAATTAAATAAAAAATCTTGTTTTTGTTGGGGCTCGAACTTGGACCGCCAACATCACAGTCTCACTCCCCAACCACTGGACCTTCAAGGCCGCTGCAGTGGTGTCGAAACTAAAATAGACTTACAAACCAAAAATCTTTTTACGTGAGAATTACGCATGTTATGTGCGGCAAAACCAGGATTTTATCAAACTGATTTTCACTTATATGTTATAGGTATAATGCCGTCGTACAATGATAAATGACTTTGAATTTTAAATTTCGTAACTTATTTGCAGGCAAACTCATGCCTTGATCTTGTTCATCAAATGACAATTGCCTTTTTTTAAGTGAACCGATTTTGATGAAACAGGTTTCTGTGGTACAGAAATACTTTTCCTACTGTAACAACACGTAAGTATTGATTGATGATTGATGTAATGATATCATGCAGGTTTGCATTTTCGCTGGTAATGATGGTGTACACCGGCAGCATCTACCTGAATTTCTTTCCTCCAGCGCAGCCCGGGCCTCCGTCAGACATGATTACCGACGCTGATGATAAATGTTGAATAAAATTCTGCTAGTATGTTGTGTTATTTTATTTAACAAAAATAATATCTATCTGGATGGCTTTCAACATAAGACATATTTAAAAAAAAAAAGTAACTATATCAAGCAAGTTATAGGATGCTCGTGAGATGACGATAACGGTATTAACGGCAATAGAACTTTCTGGACTAAAATATTAGAACCACTTGGCCCACGGGACCAATAGGACGAAAGAAATCATCCCAGTGAAAGACGGTACCTACTACAGCTAACCCACTTTTGCAACGAGCGTATCTAAGTATTTCGTGTGCACTTCCTGATCTTCTATTTAAATGTTATCAACCTTAAGTTTGAGTATATGATTCAATATGTTTTATTTTTCCTTTTTTTCTCTCTAGCTTCACTTGTTTTTTAGCGATTCGAGTTCTCTTCCATTTTGCGATTGTTTTTGCACAATATTTTGTGAATCCTATAATTAGTTCTATGAAAAACACAAGCACACACAAAGCTACTAACAAACCGTAACATTTAAATATTCCCATTAAGTCATCGAGCCCTAAAGGTTTTATTCCGGCCTCTTCTTTAATATCGTTAAATCTGTATTCTTCCCATTTCTTTATTAGCCCTGCTTCAAATAATCTCATCGTCAATTCATTGAACGTTTTGGTCAGCGGAGAGTGCTTAGGAAATATCATGTTTAAATAAAGGCTATGAAATTTGTCATCTCTTACTATGTGAAGATATTGCTGGCCTTTATCGTTTAATTTATTTCTTTCTAAATAACGCCCTACAGCACAATCTATGAGGCAGAAACGGTGACTGTCATTCATCATTCGTTCCGTACACTCAAAGAAGTTTTGAACACTGACCAGTTTAGAGTTCAGTTTCCTAAATCGCTCTTCAGTATCGGGAAGCATTGAATCGGGGGACGCTAGACCCTCAATCGGGTATCCCTTTTCGATGATATCATCAAACGTGTTAACCTCCTTGCCTCGACGAAATGAACTAAAGAATGATATGATTGCAGCTTGCATAAAGAAACTGAGCAGGAAGAAGGACCAGATGGACGTGGTCAGGTAGATGCGAAACGATCTGCTTTTCGGTTCCTTGTAGAGGCTGATGTTCAAAATACTTCTAAAAACGTTGATCAAATCCTTTCCTGCTTGGTCAAGACTAATTCTATCCTTCTCGACAATGTTGTAAATAAAAAACAATATCCACATGCACACGAAACAGAATACAAATTCAATAATCAACTTATAGTTATCTTTCAAAAGTTTAGAATCGAATAAATTGGTCTCAAACCCAGCACGATGAGCCAGCAAGCAGAGGCCACTTTCTTTGATGGGAAATGTGTGATCGAGTTCCACGATAATCAAATCGAATTGGTAAATCGGAATGAGGAACAAATCTGCCTTTCTATGGGCAAATCCATAAATCTGTTGAATGTTCAGTTCAAAATCAAATTTTAGTTTGATTGAGCTTGCGACTGGAGACAGATCTATAGAAAAATTCATTACTTCCGAAGCAGTATTCCAGACTTTTCCGTCTCTAGCACTTAGGGCGTACGTGCCATTACCTTGTTCATCTATAACCAAGAAAGGTTTTACTTCTGTAGTGTACGCTCTTAACGAAAATCCATGCAGATTTTTGCCCAACTCTTCCAACAAATTTAATTTTTGTAATAACTTCGTATTCCCGTTAGGTATAACATTTGTTTGGAAAGCAATACAGATGCCTAGATTATTAGCGCGAAGTTTCGAATGTTGGGTCACGTTGTGGCAGCCCTCAACACAAACAAATCCTTCTTCAAAGCTTGACACTGGAATACCAATTTTCCTGGCGGTCCAACAACCAAAATTTTGAAGACCGCTTCCACTTACGTAAGGATTGTAGTGTGTGACTCGCAATACTTCCTCTGCATCATCAAATTGAACAATAATAGCATTGCATGATTTATGATACCACATAATGAAGAATAGTTTCGCTATCACGTCATTGGCCAACGGACCTTCACAGAGCAGGATGAGGTTTGTTAAAGGATGCCAATACGGCGACGCCAAAATCTTCATGAATAATTCTTCAAAATTTTCAAGGTCTGTGTATTGGAATAGGAAGGTATGTGGCGCGTATGGAACAACGTCATCCATTTCAACATCGTCATCTTCTGAGATTACGACAAAAGTAGAGGACAATGTTTGCATTTTTCGGAATAATTGATCTGAAAATTTCCCCGCACAAAATATATTTTTCCAATGTTTATTTTGTTTTCCTATTTTGATAATATCAATCTGAAAATCCAAGAAAGAAGAAGTCTGTTACTATTTTGGCCGAATATAAAATATCGATCAAAGTTAAAAAGTATTTTGCTACAATTTGTCAGCCACCCACCACACCATCATAAAAAATACCTAATGAAAACAATTATAGGTAATCGAAAATAAAAATTAAAGAATTCAATATTTTCAGGGATTGTTTAAAAAAATATAATCAGGAAAGAAAAAAGGAAATTTGTTAACAAACAGAAATGATCAAAATGCTTACAATGGATTCAATTTTCTCATCGCTTTCATTATGAACTATCAAAGGATTACCAAGTATTGTGTATGGCAGTACAAAGACAAAAACAAAATTCGTCGTAGCCCACATATTCTACGCTGAAAAATTTTATTCAACTAGGCCTGCAAGTGATTAGGTCTTTATATACACACGAAACAATTATGTGGATGTAATTAGGATTATGAGATTTGAGCTCCGTAATCTAGCAGAGTGCGTGATATTGGTAATTTCGTCCTGATGGCTAAAACTATCATACCTTTTATTTATGCATGAAGCAATATTATTATGATTTCAAGTTATTATCTTTTGTAAGTAACTTGTGTAATATTTTGATATACTTACGTTAACATAGTAAATTATCCAAAATCAATAAATCTAAATGCCGTGTGGTTCCAATAAAATAAAGAATAAGACCACTTCCATTTCGTCCTATGGATGTCGTGAAAGGCAACTAAGGGACAGCTAATAAACTTGGGATTCTTCTTTAAGGCGGTGGCCTAGCAAACTGTCACTATTTGAATCTCAATTCTTTCATTACGCCAAACAGCTGAACGTGACATATGTCTTTTCAAGACTGTTGGCTCTGTCTACAAATCTAGTGGTTTCTATGCTGGTTTGGCAGCAAAGAAAAAACATAGCGTGTGCCGGCTGCTTCTATTTTTGTGCAGATTGTAAAAGTTAATCAAGGAAAAGTCTTATAAACTTGGTATTCTTCTTTTAAGCCATAAGCTAACATGTCACTATTTAAATCTCGATTTGATTGTCTTTCTGTCTATCTGTTTACTCCTTACATGTATGTTTCAATAAAAAAATATACATACATACATACATACATAAAATCACGCCTCTTTCCCGGAGGGGTAGGCAGAGACTACCTCTTTCCACTTGCCACGATCTCTGCATACTTCTTTCGCTTCGTCCACATTCATAACTCTCTTCATACAAGCTCGGCGGTTTCGGGTACTTTTGACCTGACCCTTTACCAGGACGTCCTTAATTTGATCAAGATACGTTCGTCTAGGTCTTCCCACTCCGACCTTTCCCTCCACACTCTCCTTGTATATCTGCTTAGTCAACCTGCTTTCATTCATCCTCTCCACATGACCGAACCATCTTAACATACCCTTTTCTATTCCTGTAACTACATCTTCTTTCACATCACAACATTCCCTTATCACGCTGTTCCTTATCCTGTCACTCAATTTCACACCCATCATACTCCTTAACGCTCTCATTTCCACTGCATTTATTCTGCTTTCATGTTTCTTTTGCCATACCCAACTTTCACTCCCATACATTAATGTCGGGACCAACACGCCCCTGTGCACAGCCAGTCGAGCCTTTTTGGATAGTTTCTGACTGCTCATAAAGGCATGCAAAGCTCCATTCACCATGTTCCCCGCGTTCACTCTCCTTTCAATATCACTATCATACTTGCCATCTGATGTAAACTTTGATCCTAGATATACAAACTCTTTCACTTGCTCCACTTTTTCTCCTCCAATCAAAATATTACATGCTGTCATTTCTTTCTCCATTTCAAAAACCAGTGTTTTAGTTTTACTTACGTTCACTTTCATTCCTTTCTCTTTTAAAGCTTCATGCATACAGTTTACCATCTCCTGTAACTCCTCCGCTGATGACGCCAGTATAACCTGATCGTCGGCATAGAGCAGACATTTGACGAGTAACTCATTCATCCTTAATCCACTTTTAGACTCTTTCAAATCTGTCAAACAGCTATCCATAAATAGGTTGAACAGCCACGGTGACGCAACACATCCTTGCCTAACGCCTTTCTCAATCTTAAACCACTCAGTGTGCGCTCCGTTTATCCTGACACAAGCACTCGAATCCTCATATAAGGATTTCAGTGCTCGTATTAAGAGACTGCTCACCCCATGCATAGAAAGTGCTGACCACAATTCATTCCTCTCAACTCTGTCATAGGCCTTTTCCAGATCTACGAATGTGCAATAGACTTTTTGACTCTTGGCCAAAAACTTTTCGGCTATGCACCGCAAGGAAAAGACCTGATCAGTACATCCCATTCCCTTTCGAAATCCCGCTTGAGCATCCCATATTTTGTCATCAGTTTCAATTTTCATTAAAAAAATATGACGATCCATAATCATATTTATTTGTCGACGCCAATAAACTATCATACAAATTTTTACATTATAATCTATACAGTATAAACATCCGTTACACGGGTTAATTCAGTCTGTATATAACATAACAGACAAAGGTTTTATCTTAAATCAAAAATGCTTCGATGAAGTCTAACTTCTTGTAGTTTCTTTATCAATATAAATAGAATATTGTCTATGGCCATGAATATTGTTAAGAAAAACTTATACTAATTATGTTTGGAAAACCCGTTCTTTTGAAAGGGTCAGATGAATATTTATGCTTTTTTTTCGTGTTCTCATTTAAGTAGTGCAGAATGCACATATCAACTGTTTTTTGTGTGTAGTAAAAGGTAAACAAAAGAGACCCAAAAGTACCCAAAAATGTAGGCATATCTTTTAAGGTACTCTTATTCAAAAAGTGGACTTACTTAGACCTATATAACGACTTATAAGGCAACCCCATTCTTTCTCATTTCCTGTCACGCATTATCTCCTGCAAAGAATCCCAGGCCCGGTCTATTTGCGCCTGCGTGTATTCGTAACTCCAAAACGGACTGAACACCATATTGGCGTGCTCTATTTGCTCCAAGTTTGAAGGCTGTGATGCTATTCTCTGCTTCGCTTCTTCTTCGGTCAGCGAGTTCCGTTGTTGTAGTCTCTTCACAGCCTGCAAGTAAGATATTATTACTGTAATTTTCTTTTTAGGAGGTCGAGTCATAATCATCGCTCCCGACACATCACATTTCAAATAAATTCATAATAAAAATTTCTTTCTTTTCTTTTTTTTAAAGACTTTTCCTTGATTAACTTTTACAATCAGCACAAGAATAGAAGCAGCTGGCACATGCTATGTTTTTTCTTTGCTACCAAACCAGCATAGAAACATTCACCAGATTTGTAGACAGAGCCAACAGTCTTGAAAAGACTGATATGCCATGTTCCGCTGTTTGGCGAAAGTATCACTATTACGTTTCAGTTCACTATAAAAAACGAAACAGTTATTTTGCGCGATAAGAACGGCGTCGCGCGTGTCATGCTACGAGTGCTGTAGTCCGCTATCCACATCAGAATACAAGAATATTCACCTCTAATGGTGGTATAATAACAGCCCACAGCTGATGGCACCGAGTGTACCACTTGGCGCGGACCATCACCGCCGCTTCCATCACCACCACCTCGTAGCCCGCCTGCCCGAGGGCCCGGATTCGATTCTCGGCCTCCGCTATGATCGCCGGCCAAATTATAGAGTTCAGCTTCTCGAGTTGGGCCTGGAATGTAAAAAATTCTAGCTGATGTTTTTAAATTTTAACTTAGGTATTATTAGCTTTTACCCGCAGCTTCGCCCGCGCGGATTTAGCGCTATCTACACGCGCGAATTTAACGTCATCTACAAATTAGGTAGGTAATACAGATTTTTTGCGAATCCCACGGGAACTTTAGTTTTTATACTAAGGCTCTGTCTACCTCGCAAGGGATATAGACGTGACCATATGTATACTATAGTTTTTACCGGGAGAAAAAGTACCATATGTCTATTTCCAGACCCTTAACTATACATATAGAAGCAAAATTTCAAGATAGTATAGTCCTCGTCTTTCAAAATTCAATACAAAAAATTCAAAATTCAAAAATTCAAAATTTTTTATTCATTATTATAGGATATTATTATATCGCTTAATAATTGTCGTATGGTTTAACAACTTGGTTGACGTCAAATAAATTACTTAAAAACTAAGTTTACTGCCGTACAATTACATATATTTAATCTGACAATTAACATGGACTGTTAATTAAAAAAATAATAAGTAGTTGTCTTATCTTACGTTGAGTGAACGAAATACATAAGAAGTACCTACCGTTGGATGGCAATTCACTATATTTACAAAAAAAAAATTCTGTTATTTCATCCGTCCTACCTGATCACCAAACACGATGGATCCCAGTTTCTTCCTGTCCACCTCCCCCGTCTCCGTGATGATGTGTTTCCCAAACGTTTCAGCCAGGGTGGAGTTGAGGGGCAACCCCGGCCTATACAGCTCATGGGCTATGAGATCGCAATTCACTATAGCCGCGCCTTTTGCTCTGAAAGAGAAGACGCATTGGAAATGTCGGCCAATTTATACATACATTTATATAATGACGCCTTTTTCCCGGAGGGGTAGGCAGAGACTACATCTTTCCTTTATATTTGAACTAGCTGTGCCCGTGACTCCGGACGTGAATAGTTATTTTGGGCATCACTGAAGCCCTCAAGTATGAATAATTTTCACCGTTTCTTTTTTTACTTTTTCCATTATTTCTTTGCTGCTTATAGTTACAACGTGATGTTATGCAGCCTAAAGCCTTCCTCGTTAAATGGTCTATTTAACACAAAAAGAATTTTTCAATTAGAAAAAGTAGTTCCTAAGATTAGCGCGTTCAAACAAACAAACTTTTCAGCTTTATACTACTACCACTGTTATAAATCGAATCGGCAATATTTAACGGCGCAGAATAGCGCAACCAATCAACAAACTTAAAATTCAAAAACAGAATATCTTCTTTTATCTTGTCATAATACTGGCTGATAGATTCAAATATTTTCGCGCCACACTTAAAAAAGCTATGGGAATTCTCTCGCCTTGGACACTAAAAAGGCACAGAACCTCAACAAAAAAAAAATATTAATTAGGTAACGACTCACTTGAGTTTCTCGGCTATATTGCTCTTCCCGCTGGCGATACCCCCCGCCAGCCCTATGACGTAAGGCCATGCCGGAATGTTGGGATTAGGCTATAATAGACAAAAATCATATTTCTTTTTCTTTTCAGTTAAAATTACACATACATATTATCACGTCTGTATCCATTGCGGGGTATACAGAGCCAGCAGTCTCGAAAGACTGATAGACATGTTCAGCTGTCAAGTATAAAATTATTAAAAAAAAACAAATGTTAAACACAAATTATTAAGAAGAAAAAGGACTTTGAAATCTATAAAAACCTATATGTTTTAATTTCCCATAAATATTTTTTATAAACATCCCTTGCGGGATAGACTGAGCCAACAGTTTTGAAGAGACCGAGGCCACGTTCAGCGGTATGGATTTACGATGGAATTGAGATTGAAATTTGGTAGCCCATCGCCTACAAGAGGAATCTCAAGTGTATAACCCTATCCCCTAATCACCTTTTACGACATCCATGGTTAAGATATGAAACTGGTACTATTCTGAAATGCCGAAAACCACATGATAATATGTATTAAGATAAAAAAAAATACTCACTTTAGGCGGTCTGATCATAGTCCCCAAGATCCTCATCCTCAAATTGGACGAGCTGACCTTCTCCTCCTCATCCTGGGCTCTATTCGGAGACGAATCCTGGGCCAAGTTGATCACGTACGTGTCCAGGGGCGCGAGGCCGTTCTCTTTGCGTTTCTCGTTCACTTTGACGCCGCCCCGTACTGTTTCCTCGCTCACTACGAGCATCTTAAGGAACAGATACAACATACATTCATATCATCACGTCTATATCCCTTGCGGGGTAGACAGAGCCAACAGTCTTGAGAAGACTGAAAGGCCATGTCAGCTGCTTGGCTTAATGACAGAATTGAGATTCAAATAGTGACAGGTTGCAGCCTTTTCATTCTTCAAGACTGTTGGCTAATACAAATGTGAGTGACTATCTGTATGAATTTATTGAAGTCCAATGTACCTCATATCTCTTATGACAGTGATGTTAGGAGTATTTATATCCAATGAGTGTACCTACATGACTTCTTGTGTCAAATGAAGACGCTGTAGACCCGAGAAAGTGGTAAGAGGAATATGATGAGTGTGGAGGAAGAGGGGGAGATCCGTAGGTATTGTAGCAATTGGAATACGAGTAAACAAAATATTTGCTCAGAAAGGCACTGGTTCGAATCCCTCGGCCATGTATCAGTGACTATTTTAGAAAGTAATGTACCTACATTAGTTTGATGCTCTTACGGTGAGGGAAAACATCGTAAGGAAACCTATAAATTCAGGAAACTGGATGTATAACCATGATAGATCCTATACAGGTTAGGTTTACCTGCAAAGGTTGCGGAGGTCAGATGGGAGTCGCTTCGTGTAACAACCAGAGTCGTAACTCTGCACTGAAGATGCTGAGAAAAACGGTTGAAAACATAATTCGGGTTCGAATCCCGGCCAGGGCATGATGAGAAACGAACTTTCTCCAATTGGCCTGGGTCTTGGATGTTTATCTATATAAGTATTTATTATAAAATAAAGTATCGTTGAGTTAGTATCTCGTTACACAAGTCTCGAACTTACTTCGAGGCTAACTCAATCAGTGTAATTTGTCCCGTATATATTTATTTATTTCATGTTTTACTTACCTCTAGTCTATCGTCATCTTTCGTGGGGCCATACATATCCTGTATTGGGACCACATTATATTCCAAGCCAGGATTTATGTCAGTCAAGAAGTCTAACACAGCTTTAATTCGCTTCTCTATTGGCTCTATCAACTCCCACAACTTTTTTGCTGGAAAATTAAACAATATTGAGTATGGCGTTACGTCAAGTATGATAAGAAAATACTACAGTGTTGTTTGTTCCGCTGTTTTTTCTACACTTGCGTTTTGGAAGCGGTAATTACTTAAACTACACTACTATTTTTAAAAAAATACGATTTATTTCATTTACGTAAATGATAACAAACACTTGTTATCGATATGTATATCTTTCCATTTATGGTGGACTTTATGGTACTGGCAGTAACAGGTGGCAATGATCACCAACAGTTCTAATATCTGATAGGTGTCATCAGATTTAGGAGGGGAGAAGAAAAATAGCATAACCGAACAACAACATGACGGAAGAAATATAGTCCCAGTCAGAGATAATCTACCTTCTCGCGTTCCTGGTAGCATCCTACCTACTTATGGGAAAACGATAGAGTCGTGGGAAAGTCGGTTCAGTGATCGATTGTCATCTTATCTCCGTTTCACCCAAGTTTGCTTCTAAGTAGTAACTTAAGCATTCATTCTCCAAATTCGAAACGTTATAAAATTATATGACGGAAAACCAGCCTACCTGGTGGGTTTGGTGAATGTTTTCCTTGCACTGAATCATAATCGAACAATGTTATGTGAGCAAAAGACAGAGTGAGGTAAAACATAATGAGGAAACCTGCACATTCAAGCATCAGACTATAAAGTGGTGAGGATTCTACCGAGACTAACACCAGGAATAAGTGAGCAAAAGATTGATGATGATAGGCCCCTTACGGTAAGCATTTCAAAATGTGTTCCTTACACTGAATCATATTAACATCAGTGACTCCCACCGTAAGATGCTTCGTGGCCCGCAGCGCCGCTTCGGACAGTAATATCTTGTGGCCGTTGTGCAACCGGTCAAAGGTGCCGCCGAGCGCGACATATCCGTATCGCTTCACTGATTCATTAATTGAATGGCTGTCTATGGAATTTGATAAGTCTGAAACAAGAAATAAAAAAATAAATATTTATGGGACAAATTACACAGATTGAGTTAGCCTCGAAGTAAGTTCAAAACTTGTGTTACGAGATACTAACTCAACGATAATATATTTTATAATAAATACTTATATAGATAAACATCCAAGACTCAGGCCAATCAGAAAAAGTTCTTTTCTCATCATGCCCTGGCCGGGATTCGAACCCGGGACCTCCGGTGTCACAGACAAGCGTACTACCGCTGAGCCACAGAGGCCGTCAAAATAATCGTGTAAGTGCAGCGCCATATTATATGCCATGTTTTATGTAAAAAAAGTAGTTGTTAATCTTCCTTTTCCTTAAAAAATAAGGCCACAAAAGATTTTGAGTGGGCTTCTGGCACTTAAGAATAGGACCACTACCATATCACACATACATATAGTCACGTCTATATCCCTTGCAGGGTAGACGGAGCCCAGAGTCCTGAAAAGACTGATAGGCCACATTCAGCTTTTTGCCTTGATGATAGAATTGAGATTCAAATAGTGTCTTTTGCTAGCTCATCGCCTAAAAGAAGAATCCCAAGTTTATAAGCCTATCCCATATCATCCCCATGGATGTCGTTAAAGCAGACTGAGGGAAAGGCAAATAAAGTTGGGATTCTTGTAGATGATGGGCTACCAAAACCTAGCACTTCCCAATACCAACCTATCACTATTTGAATTTCAATTCCGTCATTAAGCCTGCATGTTGAACATACTCTTCGTCTTTTCAAAATTGTTGTCTCTTTCTACCATACAAGATGGGATTATTATGTATGTTTTTTCGTTAATTTGCAACTGAACTTACTTACCTATGCTTTTAGGAACTTGATCCGTTTTCAAGGATGTCACCACACTTTTCAGACTATCCACTTCTTTTGATAAGTTGCTGTCATACAATATGAGGTCTATGGGATGATTAGTTTTTACTTTCGTTGTTGCCTCTAATGGTTTAAGAATAAGTCTAACATCTAATTTTCCACTTTGGGATGATGCCTGAAACAAAATGAATAAGTTTTTTTAAAACAGCTATGTTCAAACATCCATCACTATACTCATTCTCACAACAATGCAGTGAGCCTGAGGTGGGTCACCAGTTCAATTTTTAAACTGGGTACTTTTACTTAATTTTTTCTCAATTTTAAGAAAGATTAGATTTGGTGAAATCAATTTTAGTTTGCTACACATCTAGAGTTCACAATTCAAAAATAATGTGCTGGTTACTAAGTAAATTCTATCGTTAAGTCTAACAGCTGAACATGGCCTATCATCAGTCTTCCAAGAATTTTGGCTCTATCTAGCCCGCTAGGGATGTAGACGTGATTATATGAATGAATGAATGGTGACTAAGTGCTGTTCATTTGATTACACTAACTTGGTTGCAGTATAAGACCATAAACTTTCCTTTTTAATTAATTATTTCTTGAGGCTTTAACCAATTGGTGTGCTTGTGAAGAAATAAACATCCCCTTGTTCTTAAAAATTAATATTTTGGCTACCCATAGATCTCACCTTGATTCACACTTGCAAATGTTCACTTCTATAGTTCAATTTCATGCTACAGTAGGTACTGTTCTTACCTTTGAATAAAGTTCCACTATATGCTTACTCATTATGGGTAAAAAATTCTGGCTAGATTCTTTCACTTTGATGTACAAAATTTTATTAACATGCTTTGATGATGTCAAGCATTGAGCGTGGGCCTTCGCAGCAGACGAGACAAACAATAAACCATTCTTAGCCATCGTGCCTGGAAGAGTTATTTTCATGTTAGTAATGATGGTGAATTTTTCTTTTGTGGGTTGTGATTATGTCATTAGATGTCAGTAAGGTATTTCTTTCTTAACCCCCAACAGAAAAAGAGGGGTGTTATAAGTTGGTTGTGTCTGTCTGTGGTGTTACAGCTCATTTCATCTAGTTTTTCTTAAATTTGATTTAGGTGCTAGTTGTGAAAGTGCATGATAGAGAATATTGATGATTTAGTTGAGATTGATTTTAACCGAAATCCCAGGGCAAGACAGATATATGTTATGTGTAAAATTTGTGTCAGGGGTATTTTTAAATTTTGAGTTCACACTTTTATCAATATAGGTACATAAATATGCTTTATTTATGTTAATGAAACCCTCCAACAATACTAAAATGTTACAATATGTATGAAAATAATAAACATGTAAATGTTGCATTGTCTGCATTCCAATATATTGACAACTGGCAATTGGGTAAATACATTACTTACCCAATTGCCAGTTGTCAATATAGTTATTTACCCAATTGCCAGTTGTTTCAGGACTGTGGGTTCCGTCTACCCTGCAAGGGATATAGACGTGACTATATGTATGTGTGATATGGTAGTGGTTCTATTCTTAAGTGTTTATTTACATAAAAAAATATAATATCATATCACTTACCTGTGTCTCTATTATTATACATCACAAACAAGTATGACAGAAATACGGAAATTAATGCAGCTGTGAATGACAAGCCAAAGGCTATATTGTTCATCATCCCAGTCCAAAGGTTATTATGTTATCTTGTGGTATTATGAAACTTGTAATGGCAAAATGTTTCTTATAACATTAACTACAAATGACTTGGTGGCTGTTTAGACTTCTGTTTACTATATTGATGACAAGGACTACTAATATACAGTAGGATCAAAAAGCACTTTTAATATAGAAAGTTTTAAAGCCATTCTCAAATAGTTAATTAAACAATTCATAAGATTTACCTCTATTGGTATCGTGACCGAATAACTTAAATGATAAAATAATGTAGGTATTTCGTATTACTTATGTACCTACTTTATGAATAAATGATTTAATTCTATGTTAAAACATGTTCACTATTTACAACCGTCGCTTGCTACTTAGATATAACAGCTTTTCATCAATATACGGCTTATAACCGATTACCTATTTCAATATTTCTTCACTTTTATTAATATTATCTGTTACATAATACTTTTATCAACATTTTTTTTTATTTCAAAAGCATAAACCTCTAATCAAAACGATACATTTGACGATTTTGTTTGGTTCTTGTTCTATTGACATTGTCAAGTCAAGTCTAGAGTATTTTCTACAAGTTCTACAAAGTGACATTGTCATTGTCACAAAAATTTGACATTGACGGCCTATGTTTTTCTTTTTACCTTTTTTTATAGCATTTTTTAACATAATGTTCTTAACGCCGTTTTCCAGGGAAACCGTGACAATTACAAGGGAGTTTTAGACCTCCTTATAGACTACGTAAGCTTTTATAGCTATTTAAAGTAAATTAGATAGGCCTTCAGTTGTTTGGCTTATTGTAGAATTGAGATTCAAACAGTGACAGGTTGCTACCCATCGCCTAAAAGAAGAATCCCAAGTTTATAAGCCTATCCATTAGTCGCCTTTTACGACATCCATGGGAACGAGATGGAATGAACAAGATTTGTACGTACATTTCATTACATAATAGTTAGGTAATGTTCTTACTTTTATGTTACTATCTACTTTTCAAATAGGTATCTAAGGATCCATAAAAGTTTATTAGTATTATAGGTGAAGTAACTTAGGTACATTAATAATTTTATTACTGCAATGTTGTACAAAAAATAAAATATATGTATTTTAGAATTTGTCTGTCTCACTCGTAGGTACAAGGTCGCGCGGTGGTTATAGAACGCTCGGTAAAAATAGTGGGGGCAATCGGCGCATGTGTACATTCGCGCTCAAAAATGCTAAGGGAAATGTTTTTTTTGCCTTATAAATACTTATAATCCCTACTTATATTATAAATGCGAAAGTGTGTTTGTGTGTATGCATGTTCAGTTTTCACATTTAACCTGACCTGGCTGAACCAATTTTTATGAAATTTGACATAGTTATATTCAACCGTGGACAGACATAGGGTACTTAAGCCTGCGGCTTCGCTCGCGTGAATGAAAATACACCCGATCGGAGCCGAGGGCGAAAGCTAGTTTAACATGTTTAATAACACTAGTTTTTGCTTGTGATTTGTCTTGCTAGTATATTCAGAAAAATAAAGAACAAAAGTTTTTAGTTTATATTTATTACATAAAATGAAAAGAAAATTAATCATCCGGCAGTATTGATATCCCTTCCATCAAATCATCATGAGATGTCGAAGTAGTTGCTGGTTTTGCACGCGGTTTTTTTTTTCCAGGAGTTCTAAACACCGTCAGAAATTCGGAATTTGTGGCCTGTGTGGAAATCCTCCTCACTGTTGTAACAGATGTATTTGTTGCAAGTGCTGTTCTTTTTTGTTCTTGTTTTAAACTGCTTATAATTTGTGAAATATCTTGATTTGTTTTGCTAACTTCCGAAGTTTCATCCCGAATTTGTTCTAATTTATTGCAGATTTCAATTAATACGGATTTATCAACGGCATTTGTTGTTCTATTTGCGATCAGTTGTAAATGTTGTATAGGTGTTGACATTTTTTTCTGTAATAATATCGTGGCTTCTGCAGTTGTACTTTTTATCCGCTTCAACTTACCTACAATTTCATTAGTTTCCTTTTTAAAGTAACAATTCACGTCGTAAACCATTTTTCTGGCTTGTCGTCTTAAAATTTTATTTTTTGGCATTTTTTCCCACTCCGACTTACTATTAATACGATACAACAATCTGTACGCAACAGTACCCAACAGACACGGGACGCGCGAACTCAACGCGGGAAGTAAAGAGTGACTAATCCACCAATACGTGTGGCCGTCGGCGCACCCCCCCCCCCTCTCCTCGTCGCACCTAATAGACCTAAAAATTAATCACTGCGCATGCCCCTTCTACTTTTGCCGAGCGTTCTTAAACCACCGCGCGACCTTATATCACTAGAAAATTTTACTATATTTAAAATCTTCATTCGTATCTAGTGAAAATTGCATTGTCTGCATTTTGGTAGTAGGTATTAAAGCGTGGTAAAAAAATACCATTCAATGGTGAAGTAAAAAAAGGTTCTTAAGTCTAGTAAGGTTTCGGCTGCAGGTTTACATCTTCGAGGACAGTAGCGCTGTGGCTGTCGCTCAGTTGACTGAATTTCCTCGCGTTGCCATTATGTTTTCCCGACACTCGCCTCTCGAGATGTCTGGTGATCCAGTTATTTATTGATAACCTTTGGAAAAAGGCAAATTTTAGAAATTTGTTTATATATGTTTTTTTAACGCAAGTATTGCACAAAATTAAATTTACAAGGAGGTTTTTATTGGACCAGTGAACTAATCCTTGACGAAAATTTTCACAGAACAAACTTTCTGTGTTTTCACATAAATACTGTCATAAATAAATATATAGGTACGGGACAAATTTCACAGATTGTGTTACGAGATATTTTACTTATATAGATAAACATCCAAGAACAGGCCACTCAGAAAAAGTTCGTCGAGTTTCTCTCGTTGTTTAAAACTTTTGGCATGCATGCAACTCTTCAACGGGCCTCTGATAAATTAATGGTTATTGTTAACAGGAATACGCTATAATAACAAAGGGATGCTTTGGAATCATTACACCTACTCATTTACCTAACCCAATTGATCGTCGAGAAGGACTTCTCAACACTTACCGTCTAAAAAGTTTCAGCAGTACATTTGCTTTGATAATGTAAACCAGAAACAGTATCAATCCGAACGCAGCATTGTACATCTTCGGCGTATACTTCAACCAGTCCGGCAGGTCGTTGTAAAAGAGTAACAACATTATATCCAGAAACCAGTTGGTGCCAAGCGTTATTGATATCTTGATGGATAAGAGACTAAAACATTAAAATACTTGATTAAGAATACTACCGGTTCAAGGGAGAAGGATAATTAAATTGAAAACGATTTTAAACAAAGTTTTATATAAAGTCATAGATCTATATAGACCGCTTTCACAGCAACCAAATCACTTTCGTTACTAAGTCGATCATTGCACTTTAAAAATATAGAACTTACGCATTCTGTTTTGGGCCGGTGCTGTTTGAGTCTGCACTGTTCAAGTGTTTTAGGTTGCTCCGCTGAATTCGCACCAAATTGTATATTATTAGTACAAAAGGGACAAAGTTTAATGCTTGTAGTGTCAAGGATGGTCCCGCTAGGTACCATTTATTGCTAAAAACTGAAACAGATTCAAATAATTTTATACTAATCAAGAGCCCTTAATGCATCATATGAATAAAAAATGGTTACATGTACCTGTGCATTGCCTAAATAAAGGTCCGTTTCCGATGAACTCGTCAAGACAGATTTCGATGAGGACATAGATAAGGGTGGGTATCCACGCGATACCGCAGTACCATGTGTACTTGTAATAGTTAACGGCATTAGAATTACCGAGGCGGCGTTGGTAGAACATATTTCTGTGAACATTAAATTTGTTGAATCTAGCTAATAATAAATTCACAAGCGCGCTAATGAAATTTTTAGACTTGTTTAGCTGGTCATTGGCTGAGGTCACAAGGGTTTTTGTATTGTATTCCTAAAGTAAGACACAATTGGGACGAAGAATAAAACTACGATATTATGAAGAATTCTATAAAGACAACATAAAAACCGTACCTTAATGTCCACCAAATATCGAAACCCATGATATTCATCCAGGCGTAACTACTAAACGTTACGTAATGAATAAAAGTGCCTGAAAAAAATTAAATAATAAGTGAACAATACAATACTAGTGGCAGTGGTATAAGTCAGACTTTATATTTCACTGTGTGTGCTTTGAGAAATATTTTTAAGATTTGAAAAATTTTGACTAATTTATGAGACTAAGTTTTTTGCTCAAATAGGTACAAAAACTATGTCACTAAAATGCAAAGGAGCTTTTCTCCTTATATTTTTTCGTACTTTTTGTTAATAGACCATCCAGATGGTGCATCTATCGTACTTAGAAACAATATTTACTAAATTTAACTTACTAAGAATATAGCATCCAGTTTTGCTAATTTTCTCATACTTCATGGCAAGATCTCGTATGGGCAATAAAAGGAAAGTTATCGCCAATGTAGTTACATAAGTCATGAAAATCAAGCCGGCTGTGGTGCGCAGTTCTTTGCACAAAATGTATACTGCCAACACCAGGATCATGAAGAAGCAAGACGCAAACATGACTGTAAAAATAATTGAGAAACGTTATGTTAACTGGCATAAAAAACTCAAACCTAGAACGCAAAGGATTGTGAAGACTTGAGGTATCTAAATAATTACGCGGAGCGACTAACCAACGTGATCCTGTGAACAGGGGAACATGACTTACCATTGACACGGCAAACGGCGTCGTCCGTACCAAGAGCCTCCGTTCACCATGAAAAGGCCGTGCGTATCTATTAACGGTGGGTGACCAAAAATTTACCTTTTCCGGTGCATCAAGTGCAAGTTATGTCGCGGCACAGCGAGTTTCAATTTCGCAGTCGCCAGCGCATTATTGATGACCAAAAAAGCCCAATGATGGATGGATGATCACTTGAATGTGCATCTACCAGTACATCTGTTTAAAAAAATCCTTTCCATACATTTTCGCTCCCAGTAAATTCTACCCTTCAGGGTCGGTGACCATTTTTTTTAATTTCCTTTTGTCGGTTCATCAACACCATCATTTCATTTAGCTCTGATATCTCTGGCCACATGGTCAGGATGATTATTTATCATATTTTGAAATGCACCAGTGCCTTACCGTAATCAAAAACTAAGTCCATATATTGATCAAATGTATCCGCCTCTACATCCTTGGCGAATTTTAATTTTATTTGAGGTGTAAACCGACCAGATTCATTTGTTATCGTGAACCTCACTATATACTCTTCTGGTGGCAAAATTGTTCTTGGTTCTTTAATAAAAAATGAACCATTCTGTAAAAAAAAAAGATTTTAAATTTGATTGGTAGATACACGTATGATGTAAAATCACAATGGGAACAGATCGCACAAAGCCATTTGTATCTGAGAATGTTTAATGAAATCGAAAATACTGATGTAGTGTAGGTAGTGACGTACTTTAAAAAAAAGCGTTACGAAAAGTTTTTGGAAAGTGAACTTTATATATTGCGTGTAAATGTTGCATCAAAATTTGTATGGGTAATGCGCATAATATTTCGGGCCAATTTGGCATTGTAGTGTTTATTTATTTAATTAGGATCCCTGTAGTAGAGGCCAAATATTTTTATAAAATAATTGACACTCATTTTCAAACGTTTCCTTAATCATTATGCTAGTGTAGATCGATGTTAGTGTCTGTGTCATGTACATTCCTGATAAATATGAATATGGTAATACCCTGCCGCAGGGCCTATTGATTTAAGGGTATTATTATTATAGCTTTTTTTCCTTCCTTGTAACGTACTTACAATTTTATATTCAATTATTTATTTATTTTGGTGGCTGGTATCATATCAATGCTAATCATTATACATAATTGACTACAAATTATCCAGTATAGCCTACTCATAAGTACGATGTTTGTTCTTTTCTTTTTGAAAAAGGACCATTCAAATGGTACAGATTAAAAAATTCAGTTTAAAAAATTGTGCATAATTTTTGACACGCCACAAAAAGGAGATTTCTCGGGTTTTTCAATAATTATTGGTCAATAAAAATTCAGATACCTTTGATACGAACATTGTTATTTAACTTTTCCTTATGTTAAGTATACATGGTCTTACAGTAAAACGCTCTCGCGTTTGCCAGCCAATACCAAACATAGACAAATTTCATTTTAAGGACAATTTGGGGAAGTTCTTACACATTGGAGTAACTAGTACTATTAATAATTTTGAATTTTAGGGTTTAGGCATTAGACCCGTTTTTATTTTGTAGCACTAGCAACTTTTTGTTAAACTTATAAATGAAAAAACTTACATCTAAGAAATTCCCATCTATTTCGCCTTTCCCAATCGTATAAAAATTAGAATTAGTACAATTGTTATTCTCTTTCAAATGGACAGTTTTATCTTTGTAAGTTACTACTTGGAAACTATTGAAAGTCTTCAAGCTTTTTATTGGCTCGCCATTTATAAGTGTAAATAGCGTAAGAATTTCCGAAAAATTTACTGATTTGCTATCCATTCTTATACATGCGCGATTATAGTTCATCTGTCCTGAAGGACAAGTGCTTATTACGCAGGGTTGATTTTTACAACTCTTCTTATCAATAATGTGCCCGTCGACTACATAATCGCTGTTAATACACCACTTAACTTTTTCACTAAAACACTGGTTTTGTATTATAATCAGCAAGAATAAAAACTGTTTTATTGAATAAGCCATTAACAATGAATATAAATAAGGCAATTTAATAGACAACGTCTCACATCGGAGTTCTATTGTGAAGTATAACAAGGCAGGAAAAACAATAAAAGATTTTATGTATAATAAGCCAGTGTATTGGCATTTGTTGCGCCTGTACTTTTGCTAATCATTTAAGCATCCCTCTCCTGTCCATCATATTTTTAAATTCTTAGTTCTATACAGATATACATACATACATACATATTAATCACGTCTATATCCCATGCGGGGTAGACAGAGCCAATAGTCTTGTAAAGACTCTGATAGGCCACGTTCAACTATTTGGCTTTAAGATAGAATTGAGATTCAAACAGTGACAGATTACTAGCCCATCGCCTAAAAAAGAATCTCAAGTTTGTAAGCCTATCCCTTAGTCGCCTTTTACAACATCCATGGGAAAGAGATGGAGTGGTCCTATTCTTTCTTCTATTGGTGCCGGGAACCACACGGCACTACATATATAGATACGGAAATTTTATGAAAAAATGTTATACCTATGTCTTAGTATGAATAACCCTTCAAATATTATAAATGCGAAAGTTTGTGAATACTCAAATCAAACATCCATACATACATACATACGTATGTATGTATGGATGTTTGTTACTTTTCACGCAAATACATAAATAGTGATGTTCTAAATGTTCAACTATGTCTGTGTGTTTGTTTGTCCATCTTTCACGTCAAAACCACTGATCCGATTCTTTATATATTTTTAGAACATACTTAATAAAGAATAATTATAATATGGATACATTGTTTGTTAATACATTCAGTCAGAAAAGTATCGGGAATGGATTATTTATTTATGGTTCCAAATTCAAATTTTTGTTTTTTTTGTTGTTGTTAGATTGGCACAACTGTTTTCCATTTTGGCGCGGAGTTTGAGTTGCATCTGTTGTTTACATTAAATACAGTGCTATTTTTAGTTATATCATATCTAGTGTGTATTGCTAATTTCATAATGGATAAAAACATCGAACAAAGAGTTTGTCTTAAATTTTGCATTGCCAATGGAATATCGTGTTCGGAGTCACTGAAAATGTTACAGAAGGCTTACGGTGAATCGACTTTATCAAAAACTCGTGCTTATGAGTGGTACAAAGCGTTCAAAAGCGGTCGAGATGTGATGGAAGATTTGCCCCGCTCTGGTAGGCCATCAACGTCTGCAACTGAAGTTAACATCGCAAAAGTGAAGGAAATAGTGACTGAAAATCCTCATTCAACTTTGAGAGAGATAGCCACCGAACTTTCTGTATCTCACGAGTCGATCCGTACCATTTTAACTAATAATTTGGGTATGAAACATGTTGCCGCTCGGCTAGTCCCAAAAGACCTGAATTTTTTTCAAAAACTCAATCGCATGAGAGTCGCTGAGGACATGCTAGAACGAGTCAATTCCGACCCAACATTCATGAAACGCATTGTTACTGGTGACGAGACGTGGGTTTACGAGTTTGACATGCAAACTAGTCAACAAGCTTCGGAGTGGCGCCTTCCAACTGAACCGAAACCGAAAAAACCACGCCAAAGTCGTTCAAAAGTCAAAGTCATGTTGACTGTTTTCTTTGACTATCGCGGTGTTGTGCACTCGGAATTCTTGCCGGAAGGTCAAACGGTAAATAAGGAATATTATTTGAGTGTTATGCGGCGTTTAAGAGAGCAAATCCGACGAAAAAGGCCAGATTTGTGGAAAGAAAATTCTTGGATTTTGCACCTTGATAATGCACCTTCGCACAAGGCCATCATTGTGAACGAATTTTTAACCAAACACTCAACAAATACCATCGAGCAACCACCATATTCACCAGATATGGCTCCAGCCGACTTTTTTCTTTTTCCTAAACTCAAATTACCACTTCGTGGCACCCGTTTTCAATCGGTAGAAGACATAAAAGAGAATTCGCGGCGAGAACTGACCTCAATTCCGGAAACAGCGTTTAAAAAATGTTTTGATGATTGGATTATTCGTTGGCGTAAGTGTATCGTTTCTAAAGGAGCATATTTTGAAGGTGATAAAATAAATTTGGATGAATAACAAACAGTTTGTGTATTATTGATCTTTTCCTGCTACTTTCTTGACAGAGTAGTAAAAACAGTGGTATCTTTGGTAGAAGTTTAATTACGTATTTTTATAATACAAAGTACGTTTATCTAATAATAAAATTTAACTTATGTCGAAATAAGGTAAATTTGTTTGTTTGATGACAAGATTATGTAATGAAGATACGCATTAAATTTAATCCATATACTTATATCAATAGCTAGCCCAATAAATATTGATGTAATACAATTATTATCTTAATTACATATTTTATAAATGAAAATTTTTATCGCTAAAAAAGTCATTCAAATAAATAATACGAGCGTTTGTAATATCAAAAAATAATAGCGTTTCACATTATGGAATATTATTGAAGTCAGAAACAGCATGTAAAATATCATAAACATGCTGTCTTTTACGAGCTTGATTGAGATCGTAACGAACAGCTTCAGCAATGATAAAAAGGCATATTATTACTCTCTCTTTGTCTCTCTTTGAAGCCTCCAATGAGCTTTAATTTCTTCTTAGTCGGGTTGATATTGCGGTAGGTATGTTGGCTACTATACTATCTTATTTTTCGAATGGACCAGACTAGTTTCCATTGAATTATGGGAGAAACGATGATTGTATGTTTCTCGGTATGAGAAACTCCGAGAAACATTAGTTAACTACCAAAATCCAGTCCCCAGAAGTTTAAAGAAAATTCCCCGTTTTATTAATATTCTATAACTACCGCGGCTAATTCGATTTTTTTACCAATACGTCCCTCCGCCTTCTTCCAATTGCATGGTTCAAAGATTGCGACAAAGACAACACATATAAGGAAGTATATTACATACTACTGCTTGTATGTATTTATGCAAATGTAAACGATAGTTTACGGCAGATAGTTGAGGAGTATGGGAGTGATTGTCCGTCCTATATGTTTGTAGGTACTACTAAATCCAAAAGAGAGCTAGATATTGTAGATCATTGATTCCGCTATGCCTAAGTTATTTTTCTTACTTACTAGAAATATTTTTGAAAAATAATCATATTTTTTTAATTTAGTAACCGACAATAGAAACGACCGAAACGAAGAGTAATTTTTTTGGACTATAAATAATACATTCTAAAACAAAAAATAATTAAACTGAAGTTTTGAAATAAGATGTGTATTAAAATGTAAAATAAAATTAAACATTTTAATGATAGGAACAAATAGCTTTAAATATAATCTTAAATTCATTTACAATTTTCGATCAAAAGCTTATACAAAATTGAAAATATTCACAACAATAATATATATAAAAAGAAATATCAAGACTTACAATAAAGAGATAATGACAAGTAAAATATTCTTAATGAGTAAAATAGATTAAGACTAAAAATATCATCATGTTATACATTCTACAGAAGTGTTTGGTCAACTTCAATATATTTAAACCAGATTTTTAGAGAAACATTTTTAGTTTTATTATTGTTTAAACAAAAGTGGGGTTGATTCTGATGTTATAGTGGACGATGACGTAGGCGAAATAGAATTTTTTCACCTTCCGAGCGATTTTTCTTTTTATGTAATGTAATGTAGAAATCAATTGCTTAGAAATATTGATGTACGGTTAACATCAGAAAAACCTGACCTCCATGGCTTTAATTGTATCAACATAAAATTTATCTGCTATTACTGTGTGCCACAGATTTTTCACCATCATTTCAGTGGCATTGTCGCATGGTGTCGTATATATTCTGCGATAAAATTTGAAATATCTATAAGTTGACCAAAGACTACAGACATTTGACACATACTTATGTTTATGCGATTACATGAACGCTACAGTTTGACTAGGGTCCGTCACAGAAATGTGTCTTACGCTAAGAGTACGTACATTGAACAAACATTTATTATTATATAGTTTGTGCCACACTATACACATATCAACGTAATGTAATATACAAACCAACAAGTACACAATAGATAGCTGATAGGTACAGTGGAGGACAGACACATCTGTATAGATTTTTTTAATAAATTAACGAAATAGGGGGTTAGATAAATCTGACCCCAACTGTACATTAAACAAATACAAACATTAGACTGAAGGGATCCTACAGTAATTCTAAAATCGACCAAAGACATCGCTACATTCTTAGCGAAATAAAAATTATACACTGGAATGTCAAGAGCGCCATCTAGTGGAAAGAAAAGTAAATAACTAGTGGATATAGGAACGAATATACAAGGAACCGGTTGTTGTACATAAATAATTCTTATTTGAAAAGAAATCTCTTCCAGCAGACCCGAGAAATAGATATCTAAAAAAGAAAGACTTTCTTTAGAAAGATTGCCTGAAGATTGTAAAATAAAATTGTAAGTTAATATTGCCTGATTGGTCGACCGATGCAATTTCTTTTCTAAGGGAACATACATGAAAAATAGGATAGATGCGGGGCAGACAGCTGGCACAAATCGACAAGAGCAAAAAGTCGGGGATTACAGAGAAACCACAGACAATTTTTATTCTCTTTTTGATTTTTATTTCAATTTTTTTACGGGCTTGGATACAAGTCCTTTTTATAACGTTTTTTTTTCATTATAACATCAAAGTGAATTGAACTTTTATGAGTTACTGTTATTGTTCAATTTAGTTTGACATTAGGAGGAAGCCAAGTCTAAGACCTGGCCCCGACAAAAAAAAAACTGAGAAAAACTAGGAATAGTGGGGATTAGACTTAATGGGCTTTACATTTTTTTTTACTTTTTTAATATATTTATACTATAATACAAAATTAAAAAAAGAAATGTATGTTCTGTTAAATGGTAAAACATGGCACTCTATACTGCATATATGTATTGATAGATTTTCGTTCTCAAATGTTTTATAAAAAATTGTTTATTTATTAATTTCATAAAATGTAAAACAGGCGGACTTAATGCCATTTGGCATTCTATACCTGTCCAATATTTTAGCTCCTTATTTGCCCAACACCAACCCAAAAGGGTTCCAAAAGGCATCAAAAACCCACGTCTTATTTTTTCAGACGGGTCAAAATATCCACTCACTAGATTATATCCATCCACTTAAAACGAACGATTTCATTTATTTCTTCTGAAGCAAGAGGCATTTATAAGAAGAAATAGAGTCTTCTATTACCATTTAACAAATCATACCCACATTTAACAAATAATTGGGTTAACTTAGGAATTATTGGGACTTCAGTTAGGGCGAAACACAAGATGTCACGAGAGGTAGGTCAGAATGTGTGTGTGTGTCTGTGCGTGTGTTTGCGACGTCCCCGTCACCGCGTGGCGGCCTGCCCGCCGCGGGAGCGCCGCCCCGGCTTGCCGCGACGGTTGAAGCCCCTAAATTGATAATTCAATTAACATTTTTTACTCACCATAATCACCAAATGTTACAACAAAGGTTTCCAGTACATACGTAACTTGTTATGTATTATTCAGAGGATACCCATAGATGTCGCATAAGGCGACTAAGGGAAAGGCGGACAAACTAAAATTGGAATCTGTTACTATTTTAATCGCGCGAAAATCTATCACGTCATAATAAAAAGAAAAACAGCGAAAGTTTTGCGCGCGATGAAATCGGCGACGCGCGTGCCTCTCTACGCCAGATCAGACGGACGAAATTGCGGGTAATAGCATGTGTACAAAAATACCTGTAAGGGCCGCGGTAAGCAGGGCGCGTCTGCGGAGATCCGGGCGTGGAGTTCTCGTTAGAGTGGTTCCCGTGCGCGCCGTTCTGACCGTTGTGACGCGGCTCGGGCTTCGTGGGCTCTGGAGCGGTGCTCGAAGTCGCATTAGACTCCTTACAAATATTTTTATTTATTTATTATAAGTCACTTGTGGTAATATCTATACATGTGGTAACCGATAATGGTGCATAGAATTTTAATGTCTGAATCAAAATTCGACAAAGACAATTAAGGTAATTACTGAATATTTACATTAGTAACGAAAGCGAGCGAGATTAGAACGAGCATGCTTAATATGAACACAGGGAACCCCTGCTAAGACATATTCTCACTGACAGAGTGTGAAGTGTAAAATAAAATATTTAAAGTTGCTTTTTTTAGTCTTGTCTTGGACCAAAAAGGAAACAAGAAAGGAACACAAATGGCTTTTGTTTACATTTCTGTCATTTTGAACAGAATATAGCAATTTTTAATGTTATATACAGGGTGACATTTAAAACAACTGCATCCTTTTAAACATAGACTATACCCATGCTTCTGAGCCGTTTGAGCCTATTTTTATTTAAATTAAACGTCATCATTTTCACATTTAAAAAACCCTCAAAAACAACGTCACGCGCTTTATTAAAGATTAATACTACAAAAAGAAATTAAAACTAAACATGTAAATGTCTGAAAAATAAATTATTTTTCTAGTATCAAGATCAAGTAAAGTACAGAGTTGTCGAGATCGCTCAGCTTTGCAGCAGAAGCAGAATTGTGTCGTTGACCTCTGAATCTTACGCGTCGCTTTTCCGCCGGCTGGGGTGATATGACGTATTTAGGATCGTGGATTTAGATACTTTTATTTTTTTTTCGCACTTAATTTGAACTGATATTTTTTTATTAACGTTTTTAAATATCCTTTAGATGAGTAAACTTAACAGTTAAATTTATGCAGTTGAATTAAAAGTCACCCTGTATAATACACAAACTATCAATTTTCTTATTGTGGTTCAACTGGAAGATTCTTTAAAAATAAGTAGTGCCCTTAAACTGTTACATTACTTGTATTAATCGCCTTTCTATTCTTTAGATTTCTGCCACCCTAATGTTGACTGAAAGATATTACTTTAGCGATAAGTCCGTCTTTATACCTCATAACTTCTTTTTTTCTTTTTCTTTTGGTGCAAAAAAGAGTTTATCTATTTATTTTATACAAAGTTTTATTTTCATCTAAGTTTTTCCTTGCAGTTCATATATAAATAAATAGTTTATGATACCCACCTCATCATTGTCAGACGGCGATGTGATGGTCAGTGGTGGGGGGCCCGTGTCTCCCATTCCCACCACGCCCCCTTTGGCTATCTGATGCGCTAGCAGCGATGCCATTTTAGTTTGTAATGCCTGAATAAAATAAACTATATTTTAGAAGAATATGACTGAAATACAGAAGAAGAATGTATGAAGAAGCAGTATTCCATATTTATAGTTTCTTTATAACTACATACATATAGTCGTCTGGTATTTCCCTTGCGGGGTGGACAGAGTCAACAGTCAACAGTCCATCGCCAACAAGAGGAATCCCAAGTTTATAAGAATATCCCTTAGTCGCCTTTTACAACATCCATGGAAAAAATATGGAGTGGATCTATTCTAAACTGGAAACCAGACGACACAGTTTCTTTATAACTGGTATTAATTGAGATATTAGTAGATATTCTTTTTAGTCTCTTTAAAAATGTATTACTCTCTTCATGCAATCTATTTTTGTTTTAAGTAATCTCGCCAGACTTGTTTGTTTTGTTTTTTGTTTGTTTGTAATATCTTTATTGCACAGAAATTTACAGTTACAAGAAATAGCACATGGTTATAAAAGAAATACATAAACCAATTCAGGCCAGGATATCTCTGATTTGATCAAGGTATGTTTGTTTAGGTCTCTCCCTCCCAACATTCTCTAACACTGTCCTTGTATATTCTCTTAGTCAACCTACTTTCATTCATTCTCTATATGACCTAACCATTTAAGCTGACAATTTATCTACTTAAAATTTTAGGCTAATAATAAATAAACTAAAACTTTTAATTGGTAAATAAATATTGAAAATCTTTAACCAACCTTCAACTCGGCTGTCAAGGAGAAGGGCTTAGCGGTTATGGATTGCACGGGCAGTGGGGCTCTCTTCAGGGCTTCAACATCGCAAGCCATGGGGCAGCGGCACACGGGGCATGTTTGCTGAAAATAATGAGTCTTATTAGATTTTACATACATACATAAAATCACGCCTCTTTCCCGGAGGGGTAGGCAGAGACTACCTCTTTCCACTTGCCATGATCTCTGCATACTTAGATTTTACATTCAAAAATTTCAAAATTCAAAACTATTTTATTTAACTCCACAAGTTATTTTACCACATTACCAACAAATATGTCTGTGAGATATAAAAGCTGTATATATGTAGAGAACTTGTTTACCTCCTTCTCATGTTTATGTGTGAATTTCAGTATGTTTTATTAATTTCAAAGATAATGAGGTGGAAATAATTTTCCTCAAGCCACTTTTATAAAGGGTAGTTGTATAAGTAACAAAAAAAAATTAATACAAATGTCTTTTTCATCTTTGCACATCTTTAGTTGTATCAGCAATTATTATTCATGGCCTGGAGTTCCATTATAACATACATACATAAAATCACATCTTTTTCCCGAAGGGGTAGGCAGAGACTATACTTTTTAACTCTTTACTATTAAAGATTTTACACTTATTTTACATGCAAGAAATACTTTGTCACCAGCTCACCATCAATGACAATTCATAAACATTATAGGAAGAATCCAAATAAAATAAGTAGTCACCTCACATGAACATACCTGATATGGTGGTGCTTGCATTTGTTGCCAATTGGGCAGCTTATCCATTTCCTCCTGGTAATACTTCTTGCCGGCTATCAGATGGCTTGCTAGGCAGTGGCTGTGAAAGTGGTGGTAGCATTGTGTCTTGATGAAAATGTCGCCCTCTGTGAAGCCGTAGAGGCAGATGACGCACTGACCGCTGGGCAGGTTGCTCTCTGTCAGGCTTTCACGTATCAGCTGAAAGCAGATATATTTATTTTTATCACCATCAATTATTTTGAACTTATTTTGCTTTTTTTTATCAATATGAAGTTGTCAGCTGCTTAGACTAGTAATACTCATGTATTGCAAGTCTCAGCAGATTTTTAAATATATTTTCTTATAAATTAATCTTTTTGGAATTAATATCAATCAAGTACTGGCAGGTAAGGCAGTGAAAAAATATTATAGACAGTTTGTATTTTTTCAATATATTTTCATTTCAGCTAGCTCTGTCTAGCCCGCAAGGGATATAGAGGTGAATATATATGTATATATGAATATTTTCCAGGTCAGCCTTGTAGTATTGATAAAGCAGGAACTCACCTCAATAAGCTCAAACACTACTGGTTGCCCCAAACATTCCTTTAATTTTTTCTTCACTTGTGAATTAATATTGGCCAGTGTTTCATCATCGAGGCCTCTAGGATTCCTAAGGGTCACCTCAGGACTGTTATCAGGATATTTGGATGTCAACTTGACCTCCAGGGTCACACAAACGAATTGCTGATCGACATCATCCCCTGTAGAAGGGTGGACCACCGTTTCTATGCTTTTAGGAACATCGTCCTCTCTCTTGACGACGACATCGTCCAACAGAATAGCTTCCAAAGCCTCTACTTCGTCAGTTACCCTGAAAAACACCGTAAACATTGAGTAAAATAAAGGTAGGTTCCAGATTTTTGCTCATTTTACTGAACAACAATTTACACACCTTTCGTCAATTGCGGCCGACATGATGACTGATGTACCTAACCGATTTTTCTCACAAGTGCATTAAGTTCAGGCAGGCGCAATGCAGATGCTGCAGCTGAACAGCTGGGATTTCGGAGAATTTCTCAACAAAAATCAATCATTCCGTGACCAGAGACAATATTTGATCAGAGCATTCCTTTTTTGTGTCTATGATCCACACTGCTGTCAAACTTTAAAGGTGTCTACTCTTTTTGCAATTTGTCTCTGCCATCCGGTGTAGCAGGATTAAATTCAAAGATTATAGTCATTTTATAGACAATTAACGGTTCCCAAAAATACTCAGTGACTGGCACCGTAAAATATTTTAATTAATAATTAGTCCTACGTCTAATTATAACAACTAGCAATTTGTTCACGGCGACAGGATGCAGAGATAAATTGGAACGTGAGTAGGAAAAACACAGCTTTTCACAGCACGCATTTTTTCAGAGGTTTCTATTTACTTATTTCCGCAGATGTATTTTTTTTCATTAATTTATGTCACATTACGCAGATATTATATATTAGTTTATAAGTGTGCATAACGCACGCACGCCTGATATAAAACCTTCAAACATTTGAAACGTAAATTACGCCTCATCACTATTGTACCGTGTGGTTGCTGACTCTTTCCCAAGGATGTCGTAAAAGGCGACTTAGGAAATAAGCACATTCATCTGATGCAAGTTTCCATGTTGGTCCATTATCGAAGAAAATACACACTGTTGTCATCTGCTGTTTATCATCTTGCTTTAATTGTAAAAGCCAATCAAGGGAAAGTCTTCTAAACTTTGAATTTTTCTTATATGCGATGTGCTGGAATCTGTCTGGAATCTGTGACGGCCTCTGTGGCGCAGCGGTAGTGCGCTTGTCTGTGACATCGGGGGTCCCGGGTTCAAATCCCGGCCAGGGCATGATGAGAAACGAACTTTCTCCGATTGGCCTGGGTCTTGGATGTTTATCTATATAAGTATTTATAATAAAATATAGTATCGTTGAGTTAGTATCTCGTAACACAAGTCTCGAACTTACTTCGAGGCTAACTCAATCAGTGTAATTTGTCCCGTATATATTTATTTATATTTATATTTTGTCACTATGAATCTAAATTCCATCGCTAGGCCAACAAGCTGAATGTGGTATTTGAGTATTTTCGAGACTGTTGCGAATAACTCGAATATTACCTATAGGTATAGGTGTGATTTATGTAGTTATTTATAAGGTACCTAACTTTAATAAAATTTATATAAATGTTTTGTAAGCATGAAAATACCAAGTTTTATTTTATAAGTAGTAAGTTTTTATTTTACTAACAACCTTACATTATTTGAAACTCAATTCCATCATTAGCTAAACACCTGCACGTGGCCTTTTAGCCTTTTTTAAGGACTATTGTCTGTCTCCACCGTGATGATAGTCTATACATAGATGTGATTGTAAGTGTGTACGAATTTTCATAACTTTCTGTTCATGCTACGAAATCGTAGCGCGTAGCTATGTCGTAGCATTCTGTAGCATAGCATAATGATATAAACGATAATTCAGTGATAATTTACATATTCGTACGGTAGTGAAGAAAAAATCGTAGGGTATGCCCGCTAATTCTCTTTTCCTGCAGATTATATAATGATCAATCAAGGAAAAGGAAAGCTGTACAATTATGAACTTGGGATTTGCGAAAACTATGTAGGTATAGTACCCATTTGAATGCGGTTTATCAACTCTCATGTTTTATGTAAGATGAGCGAGGCTTAGCCCAAATTAAAAGGTCTCTTCTAAGAGGGCAATACAGACGGTCAGCTTATTTGTTTTTTGTTTACTACAGACGATACGCCGTGTGGTTCCCGGCACCAATTAAAAGAAAGAAAAGGACCACTCCATCTCGTTCCCATGGATGTCGTAAAAGGCGACTTAGGGATAGGCTTATAAACTTGGGATGCTTCTTTTAGGTGATGGGCTAGCAACCTAGCAGCCAAACAGCTGAACGTGGCCTATCAGTCTTTTCAAGATTGTTGGCTCTGTCTTTCCCGCAAGGGATATAGACGTAATTATATGTATATACCTACATAATGATTACGGCAGACAACGACTGGCAACAGCTAAGGGTTGCATAAAAACTATAAGGAACCATACGTTAAAAGTGCTCTTACAAAGTCCGATAGAACAAATTATACATAAAAAATATAATTAATAATTATCCCCAAATAATTTTAGCTGAAGCCAGGAAGGAAACATGCGTAATTGTTTACGGTAAGCCCGTTCTATATTCTAATAAACTCATTTATCAGGCCTCACCTACCGTAGACGTCATCCTGCTATAGTTTTAGCTCATTATACGCAAGTCCTCCATAAGTTACACATCAAAATGTTCTCCATAATTTTCTACATTTTAACATTAAACATTTTCAATATTAGTGCTTTTGAACTGTGCGATAACTGTATTCCAAAATGTTGTCCTATGAATCAGTATGTTCAAAGAAAAAGGTGTACGGAACCAATTATTAAGAAGAATTTTAACATTTCTAGTTACCCAGTTTATAGTACCGGTATTCATTTGACGGGGAAAAGTTTGGGTGATTATTTCAAGGTAGCAGAGGGAAAGTTTTCGAATGAGACTTTTAGAGCAGGCTCGGAAAGTATGAATCGCGTCGGGTTCAACATTTATTTGATTGAGGTGAGTATTTTACCGGAACCATTTTTTTTTGTGCAAACAATATCGTAAAGTAACACTTTGTCTTTGTAAATCTTTCCCTTATTTCCTTTTGTATTTATAAAGTCTTTCGTGTCTTTATTGTAATCATAAGCTTCTTTTCGAACTATAGTCGTAATTCGTACAAAGGTTAAAGTTTTACCATGCTTCTATTTCGATATTGATTGAGAAACTTTTATACCCAAAATCTATCGCTGTTTCGCTTTTTATTATGACGTGGAACGGGACAACAATAGTTTTTTGCTGCGATAAAAACGGCGTCGCGTGTGCCGTGCTACAGAGGGTGCGCTTTCTACAAATTAGCGTAGCGCGTGATCATATTTCGTAGCTGAATCAACCAGTTCGTAGCAATAATGCTTTTAATTGCTAAATTTGATGATTGTATTGTGAAAAAAAATGTTCAAATTTTTACATTTATAATTGTGACAACGAATGTTTATTATAAGGTATATTTTATTTCAATTTAATAGATATACTTACCAACTTATAATCACGCTTCTCTCTCAGTTAGTCTTGAGTAGCTATTAATTTCTCTTAGTTTCAAGGGCTAGGGTTCGCTATAAGTGAATTTACAAGCCATAAAATTATTATAGTTTTTTTACTCTTGTCTGTGGGGTACCAAGTTGAATTGAATTGAACGGCAATTTTGTTTGCGTTATGATTTGTTAGTGCTTTTGTCTTTTAGGTGACTTCCTAAGAAATACCTAGTCAATAAGATGGAGTGGCCCTAAGCAGAAAATCTTGCAGTCAAACTTTGTCAAATTCTTTCTTCAATGCTTATCAAAAATGTTATAAAAAGGTTCAAAATTAACCTTGTTGGGTAAATTAATTACTTTATATTTCAGAAGTAATTATTAAAGCTTGTTGTGCGTGAGAATGACTCACTGTGGTGATAAGGTCACCGCTTAATTATTGTTAGCATAATACAAGTAGTTAATTTTCCTATTAGTTTGCTGTTTGTCCGATATTTATTTTTAATAAGAATAAGCGCACATGGTGGCACAGGTTCAAATCCTCCAATGCCTGTTTGTCTGTTTCCGAGTTATGTATCTATTATCTTAGTTCTATTTCTAACTGATGCCCTCACGATGAGGAGAAACCTGTCCCGGTCGCGTCCGCTCTGAAGGCCCGTGGTTGGTGCGCTGCTGACCACGATTTCGAAACCAAATAGTTAACCTAGTCATGTTTTTACAACATGTCTGACTTCTGAAACCTGTGCAGGATAGCCTTAACTTATTATAAGGTCACGAATATATACATCTAGTTGCCTGAAAATGCAAGTTTCCTCACAATGTTTCTGAAGAGCTTTGGTTAGAAGTCAAACTAGTGTATGTACATAGGTATCTGGCTACATGACCGAGGGATTGCTCCAAATGGTGATGGATTAACATAAAGTGGCCGTTTGTATTATTAGTCATGATATTCCCGCTACTTGTCTAATTCTAGTAAACAATGAAACCTTAAAAGTATAAATGTATTTGATATAATAAAATAATAAACATGCGTCAATAACAAATACACAGAATTAGAATTACAAGAGCTTACAAGTAATTTACGTCGTCAAATTGATAGTAGACCACAGTAGCTGCATATACATACCTATATGTGTGTGTATTGAGTAGGTAATTAAAAGGAATTAGTAATCATTTTTTAAATTAACTAGCTTTTGCTCGTGGTTTCCCTCGCGCTTATAAGTCAGAAGAAAACATATATAAAACCCTTTAGCTCCTTCAAGTGACTGACTGACTGCCTGACTAAACGTGCAGCGCAAACAACTGTACCTTATTTGATCTAGTGCACCCTGAGAGAGGATTTCTCGAAATTCCCGCGGGAACGGCAACTGACGGGGTTTTTAACGGGCGGAGCCACAAGTGTCCTCTAGTTTATACGAGTATATAAAATCACGTCTCTTTATAAAAAAAATCCTAATTTAATATTTTTATTTCAGGACCGTTCAATGTTTTTGGAGTTACCCAATGCCTTTCAGAGGTGGATACAACTACAACCTTCCAATTATTGCATAGATTATATTTCTCCGGGAACAAAGATCCACATATGGGCTTATTTGGAGATGGAAGATTTGACAGAAGCCAACGTTTACATGACCACTGGTAATAAAATGTATCTATCTTAGGTATGCCTGCGTCTTCACTCGTAATTTTTGTCAAATGTTTGAAAATTACATATAGCTTTTTCCGCGGTTTCACATCGGCACTTTTTGTCTGCGTTTTGGCGTAGTCCCTTTGAGACGAAAACTTCATAGGGCGAAACGCATAACGTCTCATTACCACTACTTTAAACAAGCATCTGCAATCTGCTCCAAATGTTCCTATGATTCTATACCAAATCTTGTGTCTTTTAAATTTATATCCTTTTAGGCATGATAATATCCTGCGTCTTCCTAATCCTGGTGCTGATCGTGTACTCCCTCCTTCGGGAGCTTCGCAACCTCTGCGGGAAGGTCCTCATGGCGTACGTGGCGAGCCTCCTCATGGCTTTTATGTTGCTCGTCGTTATACAGCAGAACGAGCTGGACGTCAATTACTGCTTGGGGCTTAGTAAGTATACTTACTTTAACTTGGGTAAAAGAATAGATTTATTCTATTTATTTTGAGACTGAAATAGGAGTAAATAATCTTTATAAGTCTTCTTTAAAAAAAATACATTTAAAATTAATTTACAGCTACGAGAAAAAATAGCAAAATTAAATATTAGATGTCATAATACCTATTTCTATAATACATAAGTACTGTTTTATTCGCTCTACATTCTCATGAATTTAAAAGTGACGATCAACAAAAATAAACGATTATGTACAATTATTTCCGTCCATTGTTTTTCTCTTATTCTAAGGAAGCTTGGAATAGGTCGCTTTTAATTTTTTGCTATTATTTTGTGAGATTGTATAAATTTTGTTTATTATATATAATCTAGGTTATTGTGTTGTGTAAATCATAAAAATTCTTGTTTCAGCACTTTCTGTATATTATTCCTTCATTGCGAGTTTCTGCTGGATGAACGTCATGTCTTACGA
Organism: Amyelois transitella; assembly: GCF_032362555.1. Taxonomy (NCBI): domain Eukaryota; kingdom Metazoa; phylum Arthropoda; class Insecta; order Lepidoptera; family Pyralidae; genus Amyelois; species Amyelois transitella. The sequence continues at coordinate 2,614,679 of NC_083516.1, read as the reverse complement.
TATCTGGTGGACTTTCAGGTAAATTTTATTCACTTACATACTTTACATTACGTTTTACATTTAATATCGTTTCGTTTTGTCTTTTGATGTTCTTGTCAATTGACTGTATTTAATAATCAAATCTTTATTGTTAGTTAAGTATTTCGCAACAATACCTCTTCATCGTCCTTCTGTCGTAAATCCCAGTTACATCCTCACCTTTCTGAAGAGGATCCCGGGGTGCGCCTTATGATCATGATCCTGGTTTGGGTAAGTCAGGTTATTACATGAAGCGACTTTTGTCTGATCTCCGCAACCATTGCAGGAGAACCTAATCCACAAATATAAATATACACGGGACAAATTACACAGATTGAGTTAGCCTCGTAGTAAGTACGGAACTTGTGTTACGAGATACTAACTCAACGATACTATATTATTAATAAATACTTATATAGATACACATCCAAGAACCAGGCCAATCAGAGAAAGTTCGTTTCTTATCATGCCCTGGCCGGGATTCGAACCTGGGACCTCTGGTGTCACAGACAAGCACACTACCGCTGCGCCACAGAGGCCGTCAAATTTTGGTCTATATTAGGTCATGGTTTAAAAACACTCCCTTTAAAAAATCTTCTTTTTTTTCAGAGGTTACGCAAAGGCCCGTCCCATACATCGTCGCGGGGAGACGTTTAAATTTTGCATGTACTGCCTGTACGCGTTCGGAGTACCCTTGGCCATGTCCATTTTCTTGGCAGTCATCAACAACGCTGACATGAGACACGTGCCGTGGTTCGTGACCCCTCAGATTCCACTGAAAGGATGTTTCCTCGAAGGTAAGCCAGCTTTTTTCTGGTTGAAAAACTAGATTTGATGTTCAGTTGTGGTTTTTTAGAGAGTGAACTATCCACCAACACTCTCATGCTATGTGTTAGATACCTAACTAGGAATAATTGAATTGACAATGTGGAAGACAGTGACATCCACAGAGTTGGCTGAGGGAACACTTAAGAATGAGAGAGAATCAAAATAACAGATTTAAAAATGTCGTAATGGTCGTGTTTTAGCAAGAAGATGCTCTAGTGTTTAAGTGTGACAAGTGGAAAAATACAATGTGCTGAATATTAAAATACACAATAAGTTTATTTGTTTGCTCTTTAAATCACTAGACCGATCTTCATGAAATGAAATGTGTTCTGAAAAAGACATAGAATACTCTTATTAGTCTTGCTTACGCCAGGCTGCGAAAGCTATTTGTAGGTTATCTAATTGTCTTTTCTTTTACTAACTGAACAAATCCAAGAAGAAAAATTTAAAGGAGAAAATTGACAATTCTACCAAAAAAATGAAACCTTACAATTCTTCCAGTATAAAAGCAGCTATATTAGAAATAAACAATGGAAGCACAGTGTACAAGGCTGCAAAAAGTTTTGTATCCCATGGAGCAATTTAAAATCATATTATACTCGCTATCACCAAGAACCTAGATTAGCATCTCAACTGAAACGTGGCAAACCCTTTATATTGCCATCCCAACTTGAGCTTGATCTTTTAAATTACATTAATAAAATGCAAGAAATTGGTTTTGGTTTAACTTGCCATACTTTAGTATGTAAGAAGTATATGTCTAATTCATAAAGACCATAAAATAATATAATTTTGATTTTTAATAAATATATTTTTATTTATCACTTGATAACCATCACAGCTTAACCAAATCTCTATCACATCATTACTCAAGTATTACCTAAATAACTGATTTTAGAAACTGAATAAATAAATGTATGTATGTTGTTTAATCATAGTATTATCCATATTTTTAGTTTGTATTATCAAGGTAACTGCTATCCTCTCTTCTATAGCAATTTTTGATAATTATATGATGAGTTAATACAATTTTATAGGTCAAAAACCAAACTATCACGAAGAAACCAAGTTTTGCCCTACTATAAAATAAATTAATTCACTTACGCAGAGGGCCAGAAGCTACTGTATTTGTACGTGCCGATGTTGATCATGAATCTGTTCAACTGGGTGTTCTTCCTCATGACCGCCTTCAACATCTGGCGCCTGAGTCGGGGAACCGCAGTGCTGGACTCTGCCGCAGCTGGCACCCCTGCGGCCCACCGGTCGCAACGACACAGGTATATAATCATCTTTATTTAATTAGAAGTTTGCGGGGTGGATGTAGTAAATTTAGAGAAAATCGAGAAGTAGTAGGAGTTTGAGTGTAAAAGTTTTGCGAAGGGAAAGAAGAGGTTATTTCGAAAGAAAAAGGTTGTAATATTTAAAAGCAATAATGGGCTCAGAACAATGTTGTGTGAACACCATTAACTTTTGAATTTGGAGTAAGTTATTTATTTATTAGGTATAGTTTCTGCCTGATCCTCCGGAAAGGAGGCGTTAATATATATATGTACTTATGTGCTTTTTAATTTTTCACATTTTTTACGTTGAAGAGCATCCTGAATTTTATAAAGCGAAAAAAGAATGTAGGGATCTTGGCAAGTGGAAAGATGTAGTCTCTGCCTACCCCTAAGGGAAAGAGGCGTGATTTATAAATATAAATTTTGCAAACTGATAAATACTGGCCAAATTTAGAGCTACATTTTTTATATCTTGAACGTATATCGGCGCTTTATATATAATGAACTTTATTACGTTTAAATATTTAAGCATAAAGGACTCTTGTAGGATAATGCAATTTATATCACCATTATTTTCATTCAGACTTATGGTGTATCTGAAGCTATCGATTCTGATGGGCCTAAACTGGGTACTGGAAGTGGTCAGCTCGTTCAAGCCAGAACTACGAGTGTGGTACATCACCGACGCTTACAACATGCTTATTGGCGTCTCCATCTTCCTAATCTTTGTCTGCAAAAAGAAGATTCTGAAGAGACTGGTCGAAGAGTGAGTTACATAAAGTTTGTTTTATTTATTTATTATCTAACTTTCTTTTTATCATGAATTGAAACATTTTCATTGAGAAGGTATTTTTGGTCATGTGATATTTTTAGATGCAAAATATGTTCAATACCGATAATGATTAATTATACTTTTTTATTGAAATAGGAAACTGTTCATAAATCCATGTATTTTACAGTCCTAATAACCGAAGTAAGGTTTTCACCTGAGATTATCATTAAAAATCCCCATTGAAGACCCTAGTTTCTTAAAATATCTGTAGACTCTTGAGTTTCGACGACATAATCTCTGGGAAAACGTCAAATTAATATTTTCCCTAGTTTTTCACTTTATAGAGATCTACATGCAGGACGAACTTATACGATATTTTCTCAAACATAATTCCCTCACGTTTGTTTCATGCGTAGGTTACAATGCTGTCGACGCGGCCATTGGTCGCCATACTCCAAGAGCCGTTCCTCCGCCACCACAGTGTCTAACACCAGCCAGGACGCCACACAGATCTCTAGCAATCCCAAAGGGACGGTGTAATTTTATGTCAATAACGTCAAAACCCAACTGGCCCCCGTAGAATGGCACGCGTGACGCCTTTTTAATCGCGTGAAAAACTGTCGCTGTTTCGCTTTTTATTATGAAGTGAAACGGGACAGCGATAATTTATTTTTCGCGCGGTGTAAACGACATCGCTCGTGCCATGCTTCGGGGGATGGTACTAGCTTTAACACCGTAATAATCCAAGATCTAATAGTCTTGGTTTGACCAGGTTATGTCAATGTTTTGAAATAAGATTGAGATATCTCTAAACAGATTCGATGGAATTTTTTTTTTGTATTTTGAGCTCGGAAGGCCTTTAGTAGGAGTAGATTAGAGGTCTTATAGAGCGGAGCCGCTGGTTGAAGCTAGTGCACTAAATACTCATTCACAGAGCTTTCTGAGGTGGCGTCCGTACCTAAATGTTGAACGAAGTTTTGAATAACTAATAAGTACTACAATTAATTAGAAGTAAGGGTTTAATTTAGTTAATAATCTGCATTAGATGATGATAATCTTTGAGATATAGGAATAAGATCTTATGTGATAAGGATAGGTAAATAAAAATTAACTTTTTACAGCTAAGACTTTTATTACTATACAAGATAAAATTACATTCATAGTTACCTAAACGACTAGAATTTTAATAAAAATAGGATAATAATGGTCCCGTTTTTTTTCATTCCTTTAGCTTCGAAGAAAAAATACTAAATCAAAAGTAGATATATTAATCCTCTGTATTTAATCCGACCATCTATAAAAAAAGACACGTAGGTACTACGTTTATGATGTGCACAATTCACTTAAGACTAGTGCGATAACTACACAAATATTCTTACCTAAACGATATGTACAGTACAATGTAAGCTTATTTTTATTATACTTAATAAAACATTAATCCGACACCTTTGATGATTCGAAGTAATGTTTTAGTAAAATAATAATTTTATTAGTACGTTACACTTTCAACTTCTATTTGCATAGCATTGTGTAATGCTGCATAAACATTTTAAGATACACATTTATAATTGTAATTAATACCTTTAATAAGTAGTTACACTAATGAGGTAATTTATTATTAATTTTGTACTTAGCTATCTTCAGAACTTTAATGCTTATTATAAAATCGATGCATTTGAGGTAAATAATTTCTATGAGTATTCTTTTAGCTAGTGAAAATCTTATAATTACACACGACAATACACATACATAAGTAGTCATTTCAAATATATTTTAACCGTTTCGTTGGCTTATAATTCATCAGATACATTTGTCATAATTAAATAGTTAATATTATTCATTTGTTCCATTATCTTTCTAACGATTTTATCATGTACGAAGTTCAAAGAGGGATCATTAAACTCTACGGCGATCTTTGGTAAATTAAAAAAACTAAATCGGTGTTATGGAATGGAACCTTAAATTTTTTTGTAAAACATTATTTATCAAAAATGATTATTTATTAAGTCAAAAAACTAACAAAAAAAAGTGCTGCAAGTAATCACGATGTCTGTAATATAAAAAGACTTAGGTATCACAGTCACAGATTCACAGCAGCTGCCATTCGACATGATGTAACGACTATAGCTGCTGCGCGGGCTGTCGCCATTTTGGTAAAACTTTAATTCGGTGTGTTGTATAGAATTCTTATTTGAATCTTCACAGATCCCATAAAGTCGTCAATTGAAATGCGAGAGAATGTCTGGCGACTAAAGGTTGTTTACAGGCTTCCGTCATTTTTGTTCAAATTATACTCTCTAGTGTTGATGGAATTCTTATTTAGTGTGAATCTTCTCCGATACCATACAGTTGTCAAACGCAAGAATTGATATGTCTGGTGACTATAACTCCTTTACAGATCCTTGCCATTTTGGTTCAAATTATACTTCCGAGTTTTGTATATCTACTCTTCTTATTTGTTGTGGATCTTTATGGATCCCATCTGGAAGTCTTCCTTCGTCGACATGGTTCGCGAAGAGACCGTGGTCTGCGTCCTTGACATGGGTTCCCCTTTCACCTGTTTGTATCTATATTAAAATAGGCATTTTATTATTAGTATAGTGAAATGGTAATTCGGTGTAAGTTACTTTGTTAACACATTTCTTTAAGTTGGCAAAGCGTTCGTATAATAATTATTAGTTGTACTTATGACTCTTACTCTGTCTCTCAGATGCCTTATCTGATATACTTTGCTAGTTGTTGCATTTTACAGCGACAGTACTTATCGCAAAGCTTATTATTAAAAAAATATCTCTAAAGTGTGAGAGATAGGTAATGTTAAATAGTTTCGTGATGAAGATAAAATCATTTAAATCGCTAAATAATATATAAAATTCTAATCTTTTTCGGCTCGAAATTGTGTTAATGTTGATAAAAACAATGAAAAGTCGCAAATATACGTTAGTCACACACGTTGACAAGGAAATTAAAGCCTTGTAATCGATATCGTAGGAGTAGACGTAGGACAGACATAAAACTGAACAGTCACTTGTGTTGGGAGAGATAAAAGAGGTATTATAATAAACTCCTGTGTATACTTCGATATAATATTTTTTTCTTTCTAGAGAAGCTTAAGGTGAAAATTCTTCGAACAGTTTCTAACGATTCTTCATAATTATCTTGTAATTTGATTTGTCAATCCGTTTAAAACACGAAGAATATTTTTGTGTAGATTTGATTTTATTCTGAATAAACAGAGAAAGAAGTGACGGGGTACATAAAATTCAATGAAGAATTTCCTTAATTCGGAGTGATTTAGGTTTTTAGACAATCCAGCACTATAAAGTGATAACAAACAGCACAGCAGAACATAAATTTGGCTTATTAGGACAGGACATAAGCGCTTCAATACATACTCTCAGATAACTGATCATGAAATAAGTTGCCGTCGTGGTTGCAAGTCCCTTCCACTTAATTGATTTTGATGTAGTCCCAACCCAAGTCTAGAACGAAGTAGATAGTTTTTTATTTCTTACAAGTCTATTTATGTACGATATCCTATCTATTGGAAGTTTGGAGACTAAAAATAATTTAAACTATACATAATGATAACAATTTTTCGAAAAATAATTTTGCAGGTTTAACGAGAATGATGTTAGTATACTTATAAGTAATTGTGAAGTTAAAGCTATGTTCATTTATTAGTGCAATGAGACCAGGAAAATATTAACATCATCTAAATTGCCCAAACGCCGTTACAATTTACCTACACAAGTTAATGTGTAAAAAAGATTTGTGTTTCTAACTAAATTTTTCTTTATTGGTGCCAATTTATCTTGCACTTGTTACATTTTAGTAAGCTCTTAAGCATTCAGTGCCCAATCATTTCCTTCTATACTTTCTTGTGCTTTATTGGTTACAATTAATATTTCATTAGTGTGCAATATCACTTTAAAAATAAGTTATATAGGTGTTGTTAAAAATTCAAAATCACGGAATCAGATTTCTGTACCTCTTTATGCAGCAATAACACCAAAGTTTCCATCTGTAGATTATTTATCCACTCTAGTACTTCTTCCAATAATTTCATTATTAATATCATATTATTGATCTGTTTCTTCATATTCGATAGTCCCAGTATAAATTTTTGGTATTTGATAAAACGTCTTATATTAGACAATATCATACTATTATTATAATGTGTAATATTGTGTAATGAAATAGTCTTTTATTTTTAAATGCAAGTTTTTGTGTTTAAAAATAGGTTTAATTATATTTTCAGTAAATATATTTTTTTAAATACTATATTTTCTAGAAAGGATGTTTAAATTTCGACGTTTTTCTCCAAATGTACGACTTGATTATTTTTTATGCTATCAGTGTCAGGGCAGTACGATCGTACGGTGTCAATACTTCTTCTTGGGTCTTTTGGATGTCTCCAATGTGACAGTTGTTTGTTATCTAACTGGTTCATATTATTGTCATTATCATTCTTGTTTTGATGAGCTCTATCTCTAAGCCTGGGCACAGAAGGAACATTACTTATACATTGTTTGAAAATATTAGATACTTCATCTCTGTGGCTCATATCCAGATTCTGTTCCATCTGTTATGTTTGTAAATAATGCATTTGATGTAACATTTTTAGTGCCCAGATCAGTTATTAAAACCTCAAGTTAAACTTAATTTATTCTTCGTAAACTTAAGTCGATTCCTTGTGATATCATCATTTTTCTACCAAGCCAATTACATGGGATAAATCTGAATCAGTCACAAAAATGAAGTGTGTTAATCTAGACACACATATAACAAATAGATAAAATAGAGAAATTCAAAACATACCTTTTCTTGATCAGTCGGAAAATTTTCCTCTTGCAGACGAAAATTAAGAAGATAGTCACACCAATGAGGACATTGTAAGCGTCAGTGATCTTCCAGAAGTTTTCCAACTCAGGGTAGATAGCGCTGATCACTTCTAGTATCCAATTGATGCCCATCACGATGAACAGTTTGATGTATAATAATAGTCTGAAAAATAAAGAATGAAGCTTTACGTTTATTTGACAGAAAATCGTGCAATAGGTGAGTTTGCAGGCACGCATTCACAGGTCGATTTTTATATTTCATGTTATCCCCAATAAGAACCATGAAATCACCAAGGTATTATCAGCTAAATGTGATGGTTAGGTTATATTATTTTTTATATTTGTATTAAATGTTCGGTTGTTATGCTTGCAGGTATCTCTGGGGATTAGAGAAAGCTCTTTTGTTATTTGTCGTCTTAAATTCGACAAATACCTACCTGGATTACCTTAATCAAGAATAACATAAAAATCTAAGATTGATCAAATTGATCATTCACATTTAAATTTTTTCGTTTTAACCCGTATTGTTGGTGATGCTGTAAAGGATAGGTGTTTATCTATTGGACAACATTTTGTGATTCCCAGTTTACAAAGTGTTTCTGTCGTTTCTCTGAATCTTGTGAGGTGCTGGCATACGATACGACGGCTTACCACGTTGCTCATCAATTTTAGTTGTTGCTCTGAGGTGTTTAAGGTTTACTTACACGTTCTCGTTTCGGGTTCTTGGAAAGAAAACAAAATATTTCGTATAACTTAAGATATAACTATATTTAAACAGAGGCCAATAGAAATATGCACATCATCGAACTATGAGTTCTGTCAAAATCGAGGGCAAGTAAACATTGAGCTCATCTAATCGGAATTCCATTAATGTATATTTTATTTTATCTGACTGCTCATAAACTTTTTCTACAATTTCATGCATTACAGTATCACCAATATATACTAATAGTAATGCATTTGAGATAGGTATTATCAGTAGAAAAAGTAATGTGTTTGGCATACTTAGGTAATCGAAGACACCAAAATTCTGCTCATTTTGTTTATGTATGTAGTTATCAATTTTAAGATCCAATTTTTCGTTTGATATTTCGAAATAAATGATTTATTAACTATTGTGTTTTCATTCGCAATTATTATTCAAAAGAAACTTGAGTTTACAAAAAGCTATATAACAAGCAAGTAATTCTTATAAGAAATTAGTCAAACAAACTTACTATATTCCAGTCGTGATAACTGTAAGTAAATGAAATAAACCCACCTCTGTTTGTCATTTCTCTGGGTGTCGTGGGTGGAGCTCTCCTTGGACTTCAGAACGGCCGTCTGTTTCTTGATCTGGACGATCTTGATCGCGGTCAGCACGAAGAAGATCAGGTTGATGATGCAGAGGATCACCACGGGGCCGTAAAGGTAGATCATGCGGGCGTTTCCTGAAAATATTCAAAAGAGAATTTGTAATAATTTTGTGTCGTTGTAAACATTTGAAGGAAAAATGATATTACATTGATCGATGTAAGATTTTAAGATGTTTTATGGAAGAACCACTTAATAAAACCATAACTTAGGGTTTGTGTAAAATACTTAGTGTTTTTATGATTTACACACTAAGTGTGTAGTGATTTCTTATATGTTACTTATTTTTATTGAGATTGATGAGAAGAAAAGGCTATTATAAGTTTGAAGAGATAATAAAAAATTTAATTTGATCCATTGATCAAATCCCATACACATCTGAATTTATTAAGATTCATTGTTCAGATGAACTTATTAATACACTAGCCGCGACCGCAACTTCGTTTCCATGGGGTTTGAAATAAGTTTTTCATTTACATAATAGGATACATATTTTCGTGCAAATTATTTAATCTTTCTCTTACCGTATAGGAAACATCCTTGATGTCTCAACAACGGTAGCCAGGGATGCGGTGGTAGTCCGGAGAATTCCAGAGCAGCCAGTAGGGTGGTCAGTGCTGTGGGGACGCCGAAAGCATAAGCTGCGTACGCGTAGAATCTTGCGCGGGTTGACAGTCTCTCTAAAGATAGACCGCGTTTGCCACTGGAAGAAGAAAATAAAGGAATTAAACTACATTTTTTTTTAAATATCTCGATCTATTCCATTTTTGCGTTTTCCCAGAGTTTTAACTCTGGAGACTGGCTTTTTAGCTTCAAAATACGTTAGATCCATTCCATTTAAACTGTTTTATTAATCCAAATGATATATTGGCATGGATAAATATCTGATAATATATTTTCGATCACTAAAAAATCACTGTTTAGTTAGTTAACTACCTAGATATGCTTAATATTTTAAGCATATTGTGCTTATCTAATGTTATTTTATCTAAATATTTGTATCTAAATACCCCTATTATGAAGTAAACTAGAGGCCGCCCGCGACTTCGTCCGCATGGAAACCCTATCAATCCCGCGAGAACTCTGGGATAAAAAGTAGCCTATGTGTTATTCTGGGTCTTCAGCTACCTACATACCAAATTTCATGGTAATCGGTTCAGTAGTTTTTGCGTGAAAGAGTAACAAACATCCATACATCCATACAAACTTTCGCCTTTATATTAGTAGTAGGATTTAATTTCACACCTATTATTCAATACGAATTAGTATGGATAGCGTTCCTTTTATATGATGTTATCTTTTAATTAGCATCAGAAATTAACTGTTCACATTAAAATAAAATAAGTTATTCTTCTCGCGTCTTCCGTCTTCCTTCGGTTCCGGGTTTTACCCACACACAATGATGTATTTTGATTATTTTCCATCATGGTCCTATATTGTTACGTTTCATGGTCAACAAGGTCATGAGGGTCACACAGTAGGCACTCTATTTGACCTTTTAAATCTTGGATTGTGGTCAGTACAAGGACGACTCGATCGGGTAAAAACCATGATCATGTTCATGTACTGTGTTGTCTTGTTACACTTTGATGAGTAGCAAACATAGATAAACATACATTAAGTGTTGATGGGATAGAAAGAGCCTTAAGTTGACAAGATAATGACAAATTAAAGTAGATATAAACAAAGATATGAAAAATTCATGAAGATGAACTAAATTTTTCCCTCAAGCTCCATCCGCGTGTAACTAATGTAATCCATTTCTTAGTAAGAATTCCGGGAAATACTAAGAAAGCGCTAAGTTTTCAAGAAACTTAAATACCTATTAGAAAATAAGGTATATTTATTCTTGGAATTAGATAATATGATAACGTGATAACAAAATATTAAAAAAAATTAAGTGACTTTGAACGAAAACGTTTTCTTCTTTAAGGGCATAGTCGTTTGTGGCTCACAGTGTAAATATGTTCTAGATATTTATTATTTACCTACTTTAGTCACATTTTAGCAGTTGCTGGTAGTTTCCAATGCAACGCTGACTCACGTCACGATCAATATAGAGAAAACAGATATTACTTTATATAAAAGGATGTATTTTATTTGTCTCAGAATTTATCTGTGCACTTTGTGAAAGCTATGTTAAATTCTCTACCTAGCTCTTTCGCCAGGGTTAGTGCAATATCTGAGGACCCGTATATACATATATATGATATTTAAGTACAAAGAAAAGTCCTAAACATCTTTCTATACTTTAATTATAAATGTGCAATGGGGTTTGCGTGTTTGTAAGGACAAGTAAATATTTACCAAATATGCGGTATATATCTAATATCTATACTCTCAATTGGATGACTAATGATTCAACGGTAAATATCTGTACTTTAGTTATTTTGGACTCGTATGTTGTTCAAGAATTTGGTCAAGTCAAGTAAATATTTACCTACTGTGCGGTACACCAACATCATCGTAAGTCAAGGTGGTTAACAGGGACTTTTGTGGTTTTAACGGAGATCAATGTGTGTGACTTGTCTTGATGCAATAAATTGCACTTTTTGTGGTATGTAGTATAAACAATTTTTTTTTCTGAAAAATGTCAATCGTATAAAGTCGACGAGCTATGCACGAACGAAATGAGGTGCGGGGCAACTGGCTATCGGCTACCATTGCTTATCGGCACAGAGGTTGTGGAGAGAGTCCACAAGTTCACCTACCTCGGTAGCGTAGTGTCGGAAACTGGAGGGACCGAAGAGGACATCACTTCGAGAATCGCCAAGGCAAGAGCAACCTTCGCACAGCTCCGTCCTGTATGACAATCACGGAAACTGACTAGGAGAGTTAAGCTCAAAATATTCCGGTCATAATTATGTGAAAACCGTTTTGCTGTATAGGTGTGAGACGTGGATGGCCACTAAAGACATCTCGCATCGTCTCCAAGTTGTCATTAACCGCTGTCTTCGCCGTATTATCGGTGTTTACTGGCCTGAGAAAATCTCCAACGTAGACCTGTGGGAACGCTGCGGTGAGACTCCGATCGACCAGCAGATCAAACGCCGCAAATGGAACTGGATCGGCCACACGCCCCGAAGGGACCCCGAACACATACCGAGGCAAGCCCTAGACTGGAATTCCCAAGGAAAGCGTAAACGTGGCCGCCCTAAACAGACCTGGCGGCGGACAATCATCGCAGAGGTGAAGAATCTAGGGAAGACTTGGAGCGAAATAAAACGCGAAGCTCAAGACCGAGCGGGATGGCGACGCACTGTGGATGCCCTCTGCCCCAGCTAGGGGACATAGGACCTAAAGTCAAGTAAGTCAATATGTTTTGATAAATAGAATAACAATTTAAAAAATTGTTCATTCCATTTTATTCACTTAATATTCACTTAATAAAACGCTAAAAAACAACAACCGGCGTGGGATTTAATATAAGGAAACTCATGGGTAAACCAGGGCATTTCTAAACCGGTTCGTAAGCTAGCGCATGAATACTTGCGTTGAGAATAACTTAGAATTGAAAACTTTTAGATATTTACTAAAAATACTGAGAACTGTTTAAGTATGTAATTCTTTTATTTATCCGTTGTAAGAAATTTACGCCCCGAAATACAACTATTATCTTAATGTAAATTTATCAATTATTACCTTCAGAAATAGGTACTAAATCAAGCCTCATCGAGCAAAATATTTGTTTACAAAATTGTATCCATCAATATCTTCAATCCGTGTTTCTTTAGTAAAGCGGATATATATTTTTCCTAAAAAGCTAATCAATATAAGAATACATCTGCTGCTTGAAAGTACCTACTAGGTACTTATTCTCTATCTATACTAATATTATAAAGCTGAAGAGTTTGTTTGTTTGAACGCGCTAATTTCAGGAACTACTGGTTCGAATTGAAATTCTTTTTGCGTTGAATAGACCATTCATCGAGGAAGGCTTTAGGCCATATAACATCACACTGCAACTATAAGGAGCAAAGAAATAATGGAAAATGTGAAAAAACGGGAAAAATTATTCATCCTTGAGGGTTTCAATGATGCCCAAAATAACTATTTCACGCGGACGAAGTCGCGGGCACAGCTAGTTTAAAATATCCGTATCAAAAAATGACAAAACCTATCAAGAAAAGGTAAGTATTGCCCTTGATTCGTTTTGGCGGGGAAACTTCCGTGCCCCCGGATATACCTTATGTTAAAATAAGATATGAATTTGGTTATTACTTGTCTGAATTCCTCAATGAAGTAGTTATGTGCGTGCCGTCCATGTCAGTTTTTGTTGATTATGTTAATCGTGCAAAGCAAAACAAAAAACTATTCTTAGATCTGTGCTTTTTTATAAATTAACGGTAAGCGTGAATTTTAATTTATAGACTTGAATTTCGGGTTCTCCTTCTAATTGTATACCTATTTATTTGTTGACGTACATGGAAAAATATGAAATAGACATGCAAATAACATTACCTATTGTTCTGAGTATGAACTTTATGTTGAATTTAACCAACCTGCCAAGATAACAATCAAATTTATTTGCGGGAACGAATTAAAGTTAACTCATTTTCGTACAATTCACACCATTACGATAATTGGCCGGCCAAGTTAATTACTAGGAAATTTACAAAATGGCCGTTGGAAAATAAATTGTAGGTACGGCACAAGCAGACACACGAAAAAGTCGCTAATTGATTAGGTAGCTTTTGGTTTGGTTAAATAGGCCCTGACAAATATAGTTAGTTTATTATTACTAGCTGTTGAGGGCTACTTCGTCTGCCTTAAATTTCTTAAAATTTGAACTATTTATATATCTAATCCAATATCTAAGCTGCTGCTGCAGTTTCATGAAAATCAGTTCAGTAATTTTTGCGTTAAAAAGAAATAAACACACACACATCAGGTTGATACATTAGTAGGAATTTATCGTCAATCCGATTGACTAAATTCATTTTTGTTGCCTTTTTTTGATATAGGTAAACTTACCTAAAAGTCCACCATATGTCGAAACACATCACGTTGAGCCAGAAGAAAGCCGCCTCGAACGCGAAATAGATCACGATTGCTGAAAATAAATGTAAAAAAAGGAAATTAAATATGTATTTGCCTATAAATATAGGGGACATTCTTCTGCGGTAGATTTATGATAGCTAAAACAGTAAATCATTCGTAATACCGTATCACTAACTATGAATGTCCCAACCCGAATACATTTTTATTAAACCAACCCGAATACATTTTTATTAAACCAACCCGAATACATTTTTATTAAACCAACCCGAATACATTTTTATTAAACCAACCCGAATACATTTTTATTAAAATATCACAAGTCATCTGTAATTTGGAAAAGACTTTTACGTCAGGTCGGAGAGCCGCAATCCGAACTAAATTTTAAACGCGAAAGTAAGTTTGTTTGCTACGTCTTCATTAGTATAAAAAAAATAATAAAAATATGAGGCAAATTATACTTAAACCAACTTGAAGCATAAACGACTATCATACTAAATATCTATCATTGTATTATTAGCTATTCCAAAAACCGATCAGTAATAAAAACAAGAGTAAATAATGTCCAAGTTTAGGAGTTAGCTGTTTTTTTTATCGGCGGCGCCTAGTCATCCATTCACGAAGTTACTATTTTTATGTTGTTTACGCAGACGACATTGATACTTCTTAATAAATGTCAAGGGATATGTCCCTCTTTACGCCGATCGAATCAGATTCGCCATCTGCCCAGCATATTTCAGAGAAACAAACTATTTTTGTATCACTCCTCTGTATCGTTTTTATATGACGGCGACTCGTTTTATAGGAATTTTAACATTTGTTTTCACACGCTTAAAGATTTTTTAATACTGTTTAATATTGTTGGGTTTGGCATAACCAGAATATTTTGTTCTATTCTAAATAGATTATAAAATTGTTGGAAAATAACTTAAAGGTTTACTTAGAAACATCTCCATTTGCCACGTGCTATTCAAAGAGTACCTTAGTCGCGGGTCGGGTTTTTTGATTATAGTGTGAAATATTGTAAAAATCCTCAGGAGAATATTTTAACTTCGTGTGAATTAATTGGAAGCTATGTAATAAGGGAAATACGAGTATTGCACTTTATTTCACCAGTCACGCAAAATAGTGAAAATTTAATTATTGGCATAAGTAGGTTTATATCTTTATTTTGAAACAGCTGGTTTGTCTTTTGTACGCCTGAATCAAAATTTTTACCTTAAATATTATCCCTTTTTTTAAATAAGAATTTAGCTGAAAATGGAATAACGAAATAATTTGTAAGCATACTATATGTAATTTATATGTAAGTGGTTGAATAATAAAAACACAAAATAAAGCTTGCAACAGTGAGTCGAATCACAATTTACCCATTATAGTTATACAATATATTGTAAAGTTACTGTTTCAGTGATATTAAGCTACACTAATAAAAAAAAAATATATTTAGATAAGTGCCCGTTAACTGTGCATTAAATTGTCACTAAGTAATGATCTTGTGAGGTCACTTCTCAAAATAATGTCCCATTATCCACACCACATGGACGTGCCATAAAATTCATGGCCACCTGATTGACAATCGGTTATCCGATACTTGAGTTTAATTAACTCTGATACAGTAGTGATGGGTTTCTATTAGATACGTCAATAAATTAAGTTATCGAACATAAATTATGTGTAGTTCAATAGCAGAGTCTATTTCCGTAGATATTGGAAGTAAAGTCAGTCTATCTTCTCTTATTTATGTGTATTTATAGGTATATATTATATTTGTTTTGTGTTAAAGCATTTATTTATTTTGCTCTGGGCAACACCAATCTCCTGTTTGGTTTCCTTCTACCCAAAGGTTGTTGGGAAGAGATTGCATTAGCGATAAGTCCGCCTTTGTACCATCCTTGTCTCTTTTGCGCTGTTTTTTATGTTTAACTCTTATGGTGCAATAAAGAGTTTATCAATCTATCTATCTTATTCCCCCTTTAGTAGCAAACATGGCATGTTTCATAAAGTTTCTACAGTCAGTCACTCGTTATTATGATGTAGAATATCATAACATAGATCATCAAAGAATATCGAACATCTAAATTCTGTGTCAATAGAGGTAGCTGTGACCTAAATTTATTCAGTCTCTATTTAGCGGGTACCAAATAAACTTGTAAGCGTTCCCATGTGATAATGTCAAAGCTTACATTATAGTTCCTTTGTACGGCTTGAACTATGACAAATGGAAATGAAACCGAATCATACAAATTTACTTCTACTTTTTGAGTAGGTGTTCATGGCGATCTGACCTATATTTGTATCGATTTAGCATAGGGATAGACTAAACCTAGAGAAGTAACGGTATTTTTTACTCACTTTCACAAGAGAGAAGCCTCAAGCAGATTACACAACTTAAATTAGATCTTTCTTCTTTTACCAACGGTACCATGAGTAATTATTTTTGTTTGAATTGTTACATAAAGGTGTAAGACACTCAATGTTAAACAGATGATGGATGGTGACAATGAAACGGCTCTTAATCGGCGGAAACAGGCGATATTTTATCTGGTTGATAACACGTGTTAGTTTAAAAAATTAGATAATTTGTCATCCTATTATTAGCCGTGACGAGGCCATGCAGATGGTTGGTACATGACCATCATCCATCATGCTCCTGGCAATGGTCCCGGTTACATCCAGTCCCCAATCCTGGATCGTAGTTAAAGGCAAACCCCGTGGATTTTAGAAGTTAAACCCAATTTTCAGGGAACTCAATCGAACATGAATAATAACATGATAATACTCGTACATCGCGCGTTGCTCGACTCACACTTTGCCAGTAATTTTTTAACGTTGTGCCCTGCCGTGTGGTTCCTGGCACCAATATAAAAAAAGAATAGGACCACTCCATATTATTTGTATAGGATTATAAACTTGGGATTCTTCTTATAGGCGATAGCTTTACAACCTGTCATTATGTGAAGGTTAATTCTATTATTAAGCCTAACAGCTAAACGTGGCCTGTCAGTCTTTCAAAACTGATGGCCCTGTGTGCCCCGCAAGGGATATAGACGTGACTATATTTATGTATGTTGTAAAGAAAATGTTGGGATACCTTCATCAAATCGGAAACGATCTGGCGAAACGAAGTAATGAGCTTGCATGAAGAGAGTTATAAATGCCGATTAAATGTAAGAAGTATACAATGCTGGCATCGTGGCAATTGGAAAGATGTAGACTCTGCTTATGGGAGAGAGACGTGATTTTGAACATAAGTAACCATTGAGGTGGATAAAGCTAGGCTAACTCTATTAAAAGTTAAATAAATTTGACTTCGTTTTAGGCCATTTTAAATTTTTTTCTTATCAAATGATACTATAGTTGTATATGGAACTTTTTGCTCTCGACCTTGAAAACAAGTAATAACTCAAAGAACGTGAAAAACCTGACTAGCCCAATCTAGGGTCCAGGGCATACCCAGGGCTCCTCTCCAGAGTGATGAGGATGCAACCGGAACTAAAGCCAAGTGGAAGAAGAAGACTTACTTAAAGAACTGCACAAGGATCTGTTAGTCTTGTCCAATGATATGAGGATTTGCATGGTGGCCATAAAGAGGAACGCCACGAAGAGGCTCAGGAGGTATGCCATCAGGACCCTGCCATGAAGGTTTCGAAGCTCTGGTAGCCAGGCGTAGACCGCGCAGGTCGCGAGGATGAACACGCAGGAGGTCAGCATACCTAAAGGAATAAAATGTAACAGAGTTAACATAGTTATGTGCCGTGTGGTTCCCGGCAGCACTAGAAAAATAATAGGATCGCTCTGTTTTATTTCCCATTGATGTTTTAAACAGCGACCAAAGGATAGGCTTATAAACATGGGATTCTTCTTACAGGTGATGCGCTAGCAACCTGTCACTATTTGAATATCAATTCTATCATTTAGTTAAATAGTTGAACGTGATTTATCAGTCTTTACAAGACTGTTGGCTAATGTCACCTGCAGATGAACTTGAACCCCTTTTCATGCAAACCAAAACCATACTGATCCAGTTTCTCTAGAGGCGCCTGTATGATCTAAATCGCTGTGAGATATAAATGGGGGGCGTATGGCTGATGACTTTAACGTCCATTCTGTCCTTATTGCTTTTTCACACGAGGTTTTTTGATTGACATATCAACGTGACAAAACCCGTACCGCTGGGTCTAGACATTTTCAATTTGACATATGGATAGGTTCTTATATAGTCTAGGGGTGGACTAAGAGAGGATTTTCCGAAATCCCGAACTTTCATGCGACGCCTCTTTTACAGTTTATACATACATACATATGGTCACGTCTATATCCCTTGCGGGGTAGACAAAGCCAACAGTCTTGAAAAGACTGAATGGCCACGTTCAGCTATTTGGCTTAATGATAGAATTGAGATTCAAATAGTGACAGGTTGCTAGCCCATCGCCTAAAAAAGAATACCAGGTTTGTAAGCCTATTCCTTAGTCGCCTTTTACGACATCCATGGAAAAGAGATGGAGTGGTTCTATTCTTTTTTGTACTGGTGCCGGGAACCACACGGCACATAATTAAAACAGATCATGAAAATTGTTTCACTGTTAAAAATTTACGTTTATCCGAGAATATAATAGGCTATGTATGTATGTACCACAGGTGAATCCATGGCAAACTGCTTGTAACTAAGATCATTTAGTTGTAAAAAATTAAAAAGAACTTACAAGTAATATTAAGCGCAAAATGGTGTTCTCCCTGGTTCTCCCCGAAGCAAACCAGGGCATCCAGCTTCGAAGTCCTTACACCATTTTGTTCCAGAATGAACGTATCGACGCAGTACTTGTCCGGCCCGTGTAGCTCCCACGGTGGGTTTTTGTTGGGCAGGTCTATGTAAAGCCGGCCATCCTTTAACAAAATAAGACGTTGAGGTGACGCCGTATAAAAGCAGATATTTCAAGAGAAAGCCCTTGTCGTGCTTTATGTGACAATACAGTATCGTCACGTACAGAACGGCATAAAAAATACAAATGTATTTTAAACTATGAATTGAATTAATACAAGCATGCAAACATTTTAGAACTTTAATTCTTACTTTAATATCGGTAAAATTGAAATCCCTTATTTTATTAAGGTATTTTTGATGGATTGTTTTGTTATTCTATGGACAACAGAAAATCAAAGACATGATGAATTAAGGATTCATTGAATTTCATTTTGCATACATACATACATATACCTAGTCACGTCTATAACCCTTGCGGCGTAGACAGAGTCAACAGTCTACGACATCCACGGGTAAGAGATAGAGTGGTCCTATTTTTTTTCTATAGGTGCCGGGCACAGCACGGCCTAAAAATGATACAATTGGAATACTATCAGAGATAGCGACTTCATTAACTTTTACAATCTGCGCGGGAATAGAACCAGCTGGCACACACAATGTTTTTATTCGCTACCAGACTATTTATTAACCTCTATTTTTATAAAAATAGAGTTTCATTTCAACAAAGGCCATATTATAAACTTTTTGCTTATCAAAATCCTATTGTTGTATATGGACCTTTATTCTCGACTTTTAAACAAGTACTTACTTAAAGAACCTGATAAAAACTTAACTCTATTTAAATATATAAAGTTTCAAGTATAGTATCTACTATATATTTATAAGTAAACATGAAATAATCAAAGATTTGAACTGAATTTGTAATTACGAACACTTTGTTGGTTACATTATCTTAGAAAAATGCACGAAGTAATTTAGTACTTGATATTATTGAAAACTCACGTGCAAATAAATGACACACGAATGAACCTTGAAAAACGTGTGGGTGAAAATTTACTGACCATGGTCAATGGTCATAGGATTTTAAAAATATCGTAAACAAATGAGTCGTCCAAGGTAAATATTACAAGCCTTTTTTGTACACTATTAATGTTTATAACTCTTTAAGTCACCAGGAACACTACATATATATCATTGACAAAACATAAATTTTACTTATATTAGCATATTTTAACAAATATCCAAATATTAGCTAAATATAATTGTTTCTATTAATTTAAATGTCATTATTTTCTAGTAGGCTTACTTTCTTAAGCCGAGCCGAAAGCCTCATTTAGATAGAATGCTTTAATATGGAATTGAGATTCAAAGATAGTGAAATTATAGCCTTTCAAAAATCCCAAGTTAATGAAAGTGATCTAATGATGTTTGTTTTTATTCTAGGATCATCGCTTTGTTTATACCATTTATTAGGTATGTAGGTACCTCCTTAAGTAATTTAGGAAAGAGTTAATTTAGACATAACCGCGCTGGGATTCGAACCAGTGCACCTTATCACTTTTTATTGTATCCTTTTACCGGTTCATTCAGTTACCTTTACGACGCTATAACAACGCAATAGTGTTAATGACTTAATTCGTCTAGTGCACGTTGCAAGTAATTAATAGTAATTATGAAGTAATCTCAGGTTATTCCTAGGCGGGTTTTTATTGTCACATCACTTTTTTTTTAATCAGTTTTATAATCGAACATGAAAGTAACTTTAATATTTTAATAAAATATATTTAAATACTTCTTATTATAAAATAAAATAATCCTATTTGGTTTAAAATTTAAATTTGTGATAAGGAAAAAACATAAATTTAAAAAATTAGACAAAAAATTGTAATCAAAGAAATTTAGTTTGTTGCTCGCTGATATAATGTTAGATATTGTTCAACAGACTGAGGTTCTGCCTACCCCACCTCGGATAAAAACATAACAGTGCTGTTCCAAGCAAAGAAAAGATATATCTTAAACTGTCGAAACATAGGTATTTGGTGATATTGAACATCTACTTGAACAAGATTTATTTGAGCTGTCATTCAGCACTCTCACTAATACTTTGATTGATTATGTACCTACTAGTTTCGAAAACCAGATGCAGGTTATATATTTTGCGCCAAAAATCCTATATTCATACCAATATGTCATCAGTTAGAACATACATATAATTACTTCTATATCCCTTGCGGGGTAGTCAGAGCCAACAGTCTTGAAAGACTTCGATAGGGTACAGATACCATCTATCCGCTGGCTATGATCCCTGCATATCTTTTTCGCTTCATTTTCATTCATAACTTTCTTCATGTTCTTCAGTTAAATGTACTCGTCTATTCGCCAGAATGTCTCCGATTTGATCAAGTTACGTTCGTACATAGCAACATGATAATTCTATCATTCCATTTTAGCAACTGTTGGCTCGCTATGTACTCCCTAAAGAATAGAGACATGTATAAATGTATGTTCAGATTATGTACTACTGACGCAGTGTTAAAGAGGTTAAAAACATCCTGTGGCATCACACCAATTAAAGACCGTTTAGTAATGGAAAATTAAAGGTGAAATCGCATTTCCTGGTCATTGATGATGATGATGATTTTTTGACGTCATTTAGGAGACAAAGCAATTTAGTTTTTGTTGTGACACACAAAATGTCAATTAATAACGGAGTTTACAAAAACTTGGAATTCACGGCAATTTAAGGAAGTACCTAGATAATATGTATATCTTGTTATAAAATGAAACTTTGGGGCAATTCAGAACAAGGTGGATAATTAATTACCACTTATAAAGTGCTCAAGTGTTTTCCCGCTAGATCTGTAGGTATTGATTGAATCTGGTTAAATTAAAAGCGGCACTTTCATGCCTTTCTGTGAATGACTAAAGAAAAGTAAACGCTGTCCATCAAATGTTTCCAAGGGGCGATGATGTCGATCAGGCGACTTTATTACATTGTTTCATAGTGCGCCAAAATAAAAACCTGCATAACACTATTTATAGACAGATCAAAGATAATGGTGTCACAGGTTGAAACATATTGTTAAATAAGAAAAAGAACAATACTCACAACAGTCATGTGTACATGCTTAAATACTTGTCCAACTCGAACCCTAACTTCTGGATCTTGGCACGACGGTTTTCCTGCCACAATATGGAACAAATCACCAGCATGAGCATCTTCTACAACCCTGAAGTGATCCCAAATTGGGGGATCAAATACAGCACTGTCGTTCACACATATCCCCTTTGATGTCTTTTTAAAATACGAATACCCGTCTGGACAGCACTTCTGCACACAGATCTTCTTACTACAAATACATCCTCTTTCAACATTTGTATTTTCATCGTAATAATATTCACTTTTATGATAAGTCACACCATCATATGTTATAGAACCGTCTACACCTTTTATTCCTTGACTTATATCTATAGAACTGTTATTGTCACAAACTTTAACACCAGTTGCTAAAGTCCTTGAGATCAGAGCTAACACCAAAGTCACTGTAGCTTGCATGTTTTTTTAATTCATCGTTCCGTTCACTGATTTCTGCTAGAGTAATAACTGTAAACAATTTACCTTAAATCGCTGTCATTTTTGTACCATTTGGAAATTCGCGAGTTACATAAGTTACTCAGTGGGGAATTCCGAATGGGTTACATTCGGCCATGGATTTTTTTCTTCTTTTAATTATTTGTTAAAGATTAAGTTAATTATAGATGTCCAGCCGCAGACTTGAATTGCATGCAATACGAAGTTTTCTTCACACTAAACCGGTTTCTGAGTCATAGTAACAGGAATCACCATATCATTTGTTACGAATAATTATTATCTATTGATAAACAACAATACTGCTTTTGATATCTATCTTGCATGTTTAAGATAAAGTTGAAGGAAATAGTTGCTAAAATATTGTCATGAAATATAATGATTAAGAATATTGCAAATATTTTAAAACTCGTAATATCAGTTTCACAATGATATTATTAAAATATTCCAACCCAAAGCAGTCAAAAAAGGAGCTTTAGATTTTTTATATTGTATTAATTGCATCATAATGTTGTTATATTATAACTTAAAGTAAGTTCAAGTATTATTATTATCACTTTCATAGAGTGTACCCAAGGCTACTTAAAATAAATTTATAAAATTTGAAAGTAACAACTTGAACAATCATATTAGTTGACCAAATTAAGCCTGCTCAAAAAATTTGATGTTATTTTAAAATTTCGCTGGCAATTCTTTACCCAGAATACTTGACCTATTTTCTAATTTATATTAAACCGGCATTCTTCAGGAGAGGCGTGTTCATTATTTTGGTTCCGTTTTTTAATGGCCGAACTAATTTTTAAAACGATGATATTAAATTTGACTTTTATTCAGTAGGGCTTTTAGGACACCTTAAAAATGCGAAACTATAGCAATCATGGTTATATCGAACTTAAATACAAAAAATAGTAGATATATTATTTTATAAAATGCTCTAAACATTAAATTCTCGGAAATAATTTCTCAGTATTATTTTTCAGGGAAAATGTTCTTAAAAGTAAATCAAACTCCAAATTCATTGTTTAAAATCAATAGACAATCAAATTAATTAAGTTTAAAAAAAGTAACCGAGAGGTCCAAAAATGACAGTTTCCAAATTTAAAATCACGATTCAAAGAACCACTACCACTGTTTACAAAACTCGCGAGAATGTCACGTCTCACGTATACGTGTATCGAGTGCGGAATACGTGATGCTACTACAGAAAACTGGTCTGCCTCTGTCCACGTCAGGTAGACCGATGAACTTGTTCCGTTTGGCGACTTGATTGAGCCCGTTCGTACGCAAGTCGTTAACAATAATAATGATTATGTAGTTTTTTTATTTTTGTAATTATTTATAAAGACCTAGATGGTATTTTTACGTGAATTGGTTTATGCATCAGTTTTGTATAAATATTTTTCCACACAAAAGATAACACTGGTCAACACGATTCTGGTTTCCTTCATTTTTTTCTCTCTTATTGGTTATTTCTATGGTCCTGACTATGAAAAAAATACTGTGAGATTGCCAACAGCTTTACTTTTTGAAATATACAGTTTCATAATTTCGACCAAATAAAGACAAAAAACTAATACATATTTCAACAAAATATCTATTAAACACTATCAAATGATCTTTTATATGATTTTCTTGCATGAACGACGTTAGGTAGATCTCGTTTCAAACTCCAGCAGTAGTCCGCCATCATATGTGAGTCCCATCTTCCCTGATATCGCCCTTCCATTGTCCGAAGATCTTGGTGAAATCTTTCACCCTGCTCCTCACTAAAATCACCCAAATTTTCAGGAAATAGGTCATACAATTCTTTCTGATTGAATGGTTGAGGTTCTGAAAGGTTGAATTTGTAGTCTGGATCAGAATCTTCACTTGATATATTTCGTTCATTTCGTTCGGATTCACAAATATTTGGATCATCAGAAGATTTAGATGTGCTGGGTTGTACCTCTCGTGATCTTAATTGAGGTCGTTGAGCAGAAGCTAAGTTGGGATAAGGCCACTTACTTCGATTTCCAGGATTGATTCCGTTTATTTTCACAACGCAAAAGTAGCAGTCGTTATGATGGTTTTGAGGTTCTCGCCAAATCATTGGTGTTTCGAACATTGTTCCATCTCTTTTTCCACTGGACCACAACCGTAGACATACTACACACTTCTGGCAAACAATATGAGGAACCCATGGCTTGTCCTGATTACACAATTTTATTTTAAAATACTGATGATACGCAGTTTTCACAAAGTCCGATATAGGTTTTCGATATTTTTTTAATACATATTCACCACAAATATAGCAAAAACAATCTGGATTAAGCAGACAACATCTTCTTGAGGAAGCCATATCGAAACCGACAACAAAATGTGTTCTAGTACCCGAAAAAAAACGAAAATCTAAATAAAAATATCAAGTGAGGGTAGTTAGCTATAACTCAAAAACAAAAGCTGTTAGAGAAAATGGCTGCCGTATTTGATAAATACGCGTCAATTTAAAACAGAAAAAAAAAAATCTCATAGGAAACAACCAACTTTATTCTTTTTGTTGACCAGTGTAATCAACATACGTACATATATTCACGCCTATATCCCTTGCGGGTAGACGGAGCCAACAGTCTTGAATATACTGACAGGCTCCGTTCAGCTTTTTGGCTTGATGATAGAATTGAGATTCAAATAGTGACAGGTTGCTAGCCTATCGCTAAAGAGAAGAATCCCAAGTTTATAAACCTATTCTGCCGGAAACCAAACGGCACAAAGAGGTAAAAATATAATCAAATTGTTTCTCATTTTTGTAGCTAGAAGTTTAGTTTTTTCATTTAGTTGCCAAGGTTATAAGTACTATATGGACGACCGGATGGATCGAGAGACCTGACTTTCACTCGATACTATAACATATACACGTTGCTAGCTG
The DNA here is from genome assembly GCF_032362555.1 of Amyelois transitella. Taxonomy (NCBI): domain Eukaryota; kingdom Metazoa; phylum Arthropoda; class Insecta; order Lepidoptera; family Pyralidae; genus Amyelois; species Amyelois transitella. The sequence continues at coordinate 2,589,327 of NC_083516.1, read as the reverse complement.
TCCCGGCAAACGTTGTTTTGCCGTATTAATATGTTTTAAGTAATTTCTAGTTAAAAAATATGTTAAGGGTGGACAATCTTTATCACCAAGAGGTATGAAAAATAGATGTTGGCCGATTCTTAGACACGAGAATTTATAAATACGAGTACCTCATATACGTGAATTTATCAAATAAGTAGGGTTCTAATTAATAAAACTTACGAGAACAATTTCTTTCTAGTCGTTATTTAATTAGACCTTATTAGATACATACTTGATATACATACCAATAATTTAATGAATTAAAGTAATTAATACATTTCACTCGTCTATACCTACAAGTAATAAAAAGTGAAATAATCCTTTAGCATGCACAAAGTTCACAGTAAACTGAAAATCTTTCCCCAGAGAGTGGACACGTCGTGGTAAAAAAGCACGTCCATTTACGAAATTAAAGAGCCTTTCAGTTCAGTTATTATAAAATAAATTTTTCTACATACATTTTCAAAAGTCCCACTAAGTATTTGGAAATTTGTGGACGGATTTTGTTCCTGTTGGAGAGAGGGTTTTCTAATGAAAGTTAATAATTATAAATACTACCATCGCGAAGCCGGGGTGGGTTGCGAATTAAAAAAAACTGACTGAAATAAGAGCATTCCATAAAAGCAGTAATTTCTGCCGTGTTGCATAAGTTACTTAGTTCCCGGGACTTTAGAACAGGCCCACTTCCACTTTTTACCATGGTCGTAAAAGGCGACTAAAGGAATAGGAATACATTCCTCTAATGCAGCTTTGGCCATGATCGAATATACTAGGTTATTTTCCCCTGGAAAGATTGCGGAGGTCAAACGAGATGCGCTTTGTGAAAAAACCTGACTTACTCAATCCAGGATCATTATCAAAAGGAGCAACAATGGCTCTTCTCTGTAGAAATGAAGATATAACTGAGATTGACGCCAGGAAAAAGGAGAGGATCAATAATTTCCTAGTTAATTACAGTTATGCAGGCATGCGGATCTTACACCCGTTTATTATGACGTCAAACGGGATAGCGATAGTATTTCGTTCGATAAAAACAGCATCGCGCGCGCTCTGCTACGAGGGCTGACTTCTATAGTCAGTCGCTGAAAATGATAGATAGATGATAGACCAGCAATTATGACAATGGGCGTATTTACTGAATTTCTCCAGGGCAGTCAGGCCCTTTTCCCATAGACAACCTTGTGAATTGTGTGCTCGACCAGACTATTCTTATAAAAAAATTCAAAGTTGTAGATGATATATGAGATGATAAAACCATTCTGTGGTGGGCACGGACAATTCGGCCCCCCTCTACTTACGCCCATGGCTACGACCATGCTACGAGCTACGATCTACACATACATATATAAAATTTCCATTATAGATTGACTGACAACGCACAGCTTCAACCGCTGGGTCTATATATTTAAGATTAGGTAAGTAAGTTCCTTAAGTAGTATAGGGGTGCACTAAAAGGGGGATTTCCGAAATTACCAGCGCGTTAGGCAATTTTTAAAAGTCTATCTGAATATTGAAAATTACGTATTAGACAAATAATTCAACCTGGATCTCTTAATTAATTAATGACAATTAGAATAATAACGTATTGTTAAAAAAAAAACAATTATAATACTAACGTTATTTGTGTAATGGTACTCTTTATTTAATCTATGTAAAATAATGCTTCATGTAATTCAATCATGTTTTAAATAAAACGTGACCATGTATCAATAAATCTGGAAAAACACGTTATGTTTTGATATCAGTGCTAGCCTATATATATATATATATATATATATATATATATATATATATATATATATATATATATATATATATATATATATATATATACACATAACTATCTATGAGTATGAGTGTATATTTCGCCAAACCTCTTTCTATTCTGTTCTCGTGAGAATTATAGACAATCTTCGCTTTGTGCTTGCCTTAATAGAAATTTGTACAATGTTAAAATTACGTACTTTGTTTAGTTTATTTTATTAACACCTCACATCACGCTACCCGTTTTCTTGGGTATGCATTTTCTATCTGCTCCAGTGCTCCTGCTCCTCTAACTTACGAAAATAAATATACTACATTTCTACTACAGTTTCCTAAAAACACAGTTAGACACTACCAAAATCTTATTTTACTATTAATGGTTCCGTACCTAAAAGGTAAAAACAGGACCCTACCTATAACTTAGCTGTTTCTCATAAACCTAGAAAGCTGAAATTTATCACAAATTATGTTTTTCCGTTGCCGCTATAATAATAAATAATAAAAATGTAATAAAACAATAGGTAATATACAATAAACGTGCTTATTGCATTTTTTTAAAATACTAACAGGTAGACGCATAAATTTTCACAAACTCTTTTTTTTGATTACTTTCCAAAATAAATAATAAAATACTTAATTATAAAGGGGGCTCCCATACAACAAACGTGTTTTTGAAGCATAAACCAACGTTATTCCAATTTATCACCTGGGTGATCAGATTTCACATTTTTGTGTCCAGGAATCACCTAATGCCAAATCACCGGGGTGATTAAAATTAACAAGGTTTGATTCCGCATTTTTTTTCCTGAATTATACTCCCTACAGATAATAAAGACGCAGTAAGTCCCTTCATGATGGTCTGGTAGCGAAGAAAACTCTACTCTTCCCGAAAATATTGTAAAAATCATTTAAATGAAAGGCTATTAAAAACGTGGTTGATAGAGCCTCTGATGGCTCTGTCAACCACGTAACAGATAAATGTTTGCGGTTAAAGACGGAATATTGTCAATTCTGTGCTTTTTATCATAAAGGACAGTGTATTGAAATCTGAATATGTGTATCTAATACTGTGATTAAAACCTAATCCGGGCAGTTTAAGTAACCGCACACTAACTAATTATAGTACTAACGCCATCTGTGCTAAACACAAAACATTTACTCTAGTAACTGGAAAATGACGCACCAGAGACAGTGACGTTAGCACAAACCACATAGTACGCACGCAAGGAGGGTGTGTTCTATTATTTGAATTTAGTGTGGGTGTGAAAATGATAGATGGCGCTAGTTTAAAATAAAAGAAAAATCTTCCACAGACAAAGAATTGAAAAATAGCTGGGCCTCTCCTATAAAACAATCAAAGTAGGGTGGCACAGCTACGTAGTATTATCTCCTGAACCTACCACACTTATTACATAGATATAGAAATCGGAATGATAAAAGTATTCTGAAATCAATGGTTTACTACAATCGAAACGATTTTATGCTGAAAGCTATTTTGTTACTTTCCAATATAATAAATCAAGTACCAAAGTAAGCTCAGTAATGTATTAAGTTTTCTGGTTTATTCTATGCCTTGTCTTCCTTCTCAACTTTTTTCCATTTTCCATTTGCATTCTGCTCCTCTTCCCATGTAGATTGTAAAAAGAGTTGATCAAGTGAAAGGATTACAAGCTTAGGCGATTGACTAGCAATTGTTTACTATAAGACTCTCAATTCTGTATACAGCGGCTGCTGAACGTGGCCATTCAGGCTTTTCTTTTAATACTGTTGACTCTACCCCGAAAATGATAAAAGGTAATTAATTATTTTAGTGTTAGAAAGATTGAGTGAAAAATATTTAGGCTTGTAAACTGTTAAATTGTATTTATATAGTTATGGTATGTGGGTGAAGACAATGATCCGAAGTTTTATGAAAATGATTCACTCAGTTTATTTTTGGATCGATAACAAATGTCTGGAATGAATTTTATTGGGTGTTGTCATTAAGTATTTTCATTGAAAGCCAATATATCTGTTACCGACTAACGAAATAGACTGATTTCTTTGCTACGCTAACTGGTTCAACAACTTATTATGTTGTCAAGATTTATAGATAATAGAGTTACGTACATTTTAGCTTATTTATATGTAAGTTGGTTTGTGCACTATGGTTTTCGACACTTTTAAGAACGGGCTCTACATCTTTTTCGGTAGGGGTAAAGATTGGAAAAAGCACCTTTGCTTTATTAAAAATTAAAAACAAAAGTTAGGCCGTGAACTAAGTATATTAAATTACTATTTATGATTATTTATCGATTTATTTCATTGTGACCTTTCAGTCTTCTTGAGACTGTAGGCTCTGTCATATAAATCTGTAAATGTAATAATAAAGAATAAATACACATATAAATAGCGGAAACCACACGAATAAGTGCAATTTATTAGTAAACAAACGTATACGAGACTAGCGACCTTAGTAACATAAAACGGTCATAAATTCGCCAACACGCGAGTTATCCATCCTTATTTTAATTAATATGCAAATAGAGACACTTAAGTAAGCCAATACAAGAACTAATAATAAAAATGTATCTACATATGTGTGTATAATTAAAAAAAACAAAATAGAAGTTGGAATTAGCAATGCAACTTTGCATCGTTCGAAAACTAGAAATTGAAATAAAAAAAATATATTTTTTTATAAGGATACAAGGTATAACTTAAGTAGTTATAATTATATCTACTCCTACTGCTTCTAAAGCGCAAGAAACGGCGGAGCTGAATTCACCGGACGTCAATTTACAAATTCTCTTAGATCTTAAGGAAAATCATTTCATTTTTGCATTTGATGAAATAAATGAATGTTGGCGTAGCGCCGCAAATCCGTCGAGCTTTTTTATATCGTGGTGAAATTATAGAAATGTTGCCACATTTATGAGGATACTTTCTCTCTATGAAGCGTGAATTAACCAATTTTTGAAATGGTTGTCCTGATTTCTTTAATCAAGGAACAACGAAACAAGAGAATCTATAAACAGGGTAGGTAATAAGTATTCCCGACTGCATTTTCGATTCTTTGATTCAAGGACCCGATAATATGAACATACTTATATAGAGAAAAAACCAAAAAATATAAAAAAAAATATATATTTATTACATTTTCACGAAAAAACTATTTGAAGGAATATGAATAAATTTGCAACACGGGTAAAATATATCGTGAAATAATTTAAAACCGTCCCACGGTAGTGACTTTCCGGGGCGCAGCTTGCAAATTGAATAATTTTAAATCCTTCGCAAATAGGAGTCTTAAAATTTTTGGCGTAAAAATACTTCTAAAATCCAAATATCACATAGTTTTTCTCTGTAATATATGTTAATTTATAATAATCCATGGGTAAAACAATTACGATATACTCAACCACACTTCCCACGTATTCCTTGTCAATATCCTGTTATTCTTGATAGTGGTAGATAGTTTGGCTTAATGAATATCATTGCCGTTATTGAGTAAATATAGTTCAGGCAACGATAACATAAATATAAAGATACAGACCAAATTAACGAATATTTTCTACAATTTATGTACGTAAATATGTCTGCCATTTATTTATTTTTACGCAAGCATTTAAATTTGAAATAAATGTGCAAAGCTTTGTGTGACCTTGCAATTACATATAGTTAGATGCGTCAGACCTCGACACAATTCTTCCTAGAATCTAGTTTGACCTAGCTAATATGAAGAACAAATTTAAATACTACAATAAAGGAAAAAACTAACAACTGACTGGAAATAATGGTGAAAAATGTAATGAAGTATGAGAAAAAAGTACATAGTTTTATTTTTTTATTATAAATACGGCGTAGTTTTATTTATTCATCTAAAATGTGTCCGTATGTTTATCCTACTTTGAAATTTCAAACAACAATTTTACTCGATTACTCGGCCAATTTCAAACCGAAATTGTATGGTTCTTTTTCAAAGGAAATTCCTGAAACATTTGCATTTGAAAGTTTCCATTGTAGAATGAAAAAAGAAAAAAAAAATGAAGAAAAAAAGAAAGATGAATTTTGAGGTCAGATAAAAAATAAAAAGTAAAATCAAAAAATTATTACATACGCATGCAGCAGATATGTTTGTAATTTTATTAAAGTTTTCTGACAAAGCTCATATTGATGGCTTTGCACCAGACTCATATATGACAAAGGAAAAAAAATTAAACTGTAATTAATTTACCGCCGAGCTTGCATGAAGATAGTTATGAATGTGGATGAAGCAAAGGAAGTATGCAGGGATCGTGGCAAGTGGAAAGAGGTAGTCTCTGCCTACCCTTCCGGGAAATTGGCGTAATTTTATGTATGTATGTAAAAAAAATTAAACACCGATCGGTTTTTTAAATAATAAAAAATACTTACCTTCTGTACATACCACGGCCGCCTTTCTTTGTAGACTTGACAGTAAAACGGTGTCCCATTTTGTTGTGTTCGAAGGAATCCAAATACCCCGGAACTTACATCAATAGTCTTCTCATAATTGTTCATAAATGACACATTAAGTCCACTATTCAATATTATATCAAAGTCAGGATCTTCCAAACATTTCTTTTGATATACAACCGAACCCAACGGACAACATTTTCTCAAACATGGCTTCAATTCACACACACAACCTAATGCTCTTTTTTCACCGTCTAATTCTTTTTCAAATACCAAACTCCTTGGGTAGCTCACCCCATTGTCAAATACTGAACCATCGCGGAAGAAAGTACCATTTGATATATCGACAGTGAGACTATCCTTACACGGCTCTCCGAGAACAGACGAAAATAAAATCAAAAGTATATAAATACCTTTATACATTTCACAAATAATTTCTTGGTTTCGCGCCAATACCAAAATTAAAAATTAAATACTTTGATACTCTTTTGATCGCGTCTCTTTGTGTGCGAACTTTTGAATTTCGAATGGCGGTTCTTAGCTTTTATTTTCTTTTTTAATTGCGCGTGACGCGGGCATCTACTCGAGTGCCGCCGATACACTCAGTGCAACGTGGCTGCGTGTACCGAGCTCTGTTTTATGTAGGTTTACAATCAAATCTGGATGGACAGGAAACTCGATAAAGTCTGAAGACAAGGTCACGCGCGGCAACGGTTCTTAAAAATATTGTTAGATGCCGATATTAAATATTGTTAGGTCCCGATTTAACATGTCGCTAATTATGGCAATATATAAATTAAAGACATTTACAGCGTTCACTCGACAGCAAATAAAATTAATTTTGTTTTGGTCTGTCTATGCCCTTTACGTGAATGTTGTATGAAGTGAGTAAGGAAATGAGTACTTCCAACGCGCAAAAAACTAATAATGACCCAAGTTAGGTTAGGTTCTCCTTTATACACAGGCTCATAGTGATAGACAAAATCGAAATTCCTCCCCTGGGGGGACGCAGCTGGGTCGAATGCCGAAATATATTACTTGGAAGTTCTAATTAAAATGCTTCTATGCTGGTCTGCTAGCGCAAAAAAAATTAGGGTGTATGCCTCTTCCCGTGCTGATTGCTTAAATCACTCAAAGGCCAGTAAAATTGGAATTCTTTTATACCTTTTCCATGGATATTGTAAAAGGCAACTAAGTGATAGCCTTATTAACTTGGGATTCCTTTTGTAGCCGATGGGCAACCTGTCACTATTTGAATCTCAACTTCTTCATATGGCCATACAGCTGAACGTGGCCTTTCAGTCTTTTCAAGACGAGCTAGCTCTGTCTACCCTGCAAGGGATATGAGGTATATGTATGTGCTGTTTCTTTAGACGTTGACTAGCAACTTAAGTAAGTTAAATGCCATCATTGCCATTCAGTTGAATATGGCATATCAGTATTTTCGAGACGGCTCTGTCTCCTTTGTAGGCGATACAGACGTGATATATTTATGTTTATAACGTTAAAAATACAATTGCACTATTTTTGAATTTTCCTTTTACTTATCATAAGAATCAAGAGCTAAAACATTTTTACTAACAGGGAATAGAGCTTTTTATCCCGGAATTGTCCCCGAACAGACACCTTCGTATAAAATAGATATCTCACGCTTTCTGGCAACAAACCAACTATGCAACGAATTCAGTTTAGACCAGAAATTTAGGGTCTTACACATTGATACAAAAAATTTATAGCGCCCAAAGTCTTGAAAAGACTGAAAAGCCGCGTTAAAGCTGTACATATGGCCTGAAGATTGATGGACAGGTTGCTAACCCATCGCCCACAGAAAGAATCCCAAGCCCATTAGCCCATCTCTTCCAGTCGCTTTTAACGACATCCACGGTGAAAATATGAAGTGGTCCTACGCTGAAGTGCTGGGAATCATCTAAGTGTAAATAACACCATAAACAAATATATATTTAGCATAACAAATCAGTGAGGATACGTTGTATTCAAAGCTCATTTTAAATTAAAAAAAAAAACCCTTCTAGAAAACTCTTTATTTTATTTTTAAGTGAATTTTCCTTGCAACCCTTAAACGAATACGTCGGTTGTAAACAGTGTCACTTTATTTGGTGCCCAGTAAAAGTGGGTACAAATTAGCCGAATCTTCCATTAATTTCCCCACGGACATGTCTGTGCGTTTGTATGGCTTCGAGCGTGTTACCATCGCAATAAAACTGCATAAATTATTTTATTTGCAACTAGCGACCCGCCCCGGCTTCGCACGGGTAGCATTTAAATATTTAACCTACCTCAGAAAACCTTCTGTCCAACATTTCAACATAAATACATATAATCACGTCTATATCCCTTGCGGGGTAGTCAGAGCCAACAATCTTAAAAAGACTGATAGGCCACCTTCAACTGATTGAGATTCAAATAGTGACAGGTTGCTAGCCTGTCGCCTAAAAAAAGAATCCCATGTTTATAAGCTTATCCCTTAATGGCCTTTTACGACATTCACGTGGAAAGAGATGGAGTGGTCCTATTCTTTTTTTTATTGGACATTTCAAATAGGAACAAAATCCTTTCACAGCTTTCCGAGAGTAGCGCATACATACAGCCAGAGAAAATAAGGGGACTTTATAATATGTAGTGATATACGAGTGTAACTACATTAATATCTTCCATGCTAGTTTAGCAGCTAAGAAAAAATTGTGTGGGCCAGCTCCTTCGTTTCACATAAAGATTGTTAAAGTCAAATAAGGGAAAGGCTAATGAAAATAAGGTTTCTTCTTTCGTGTGGTTTTCAGCACCAATAGAAAAAAGATTAGGACCATTCCATCTCTTACCCATGGATGTCGTAAAAGGCGACTAAGGGATATTCTTATTAATTTGAGTTTGTCCTATCTATGGGCTAGCAACCTGTCACTATTTGGATCTCAACTCTATCATAAAGCCAAACAGCTGAACGTGGTCTATCAGTATTTTCAAGATCGTTGACTCTGTCTACCCCGAAAGGGATATAGACGTGATTGTAAGTATGTATGTATGTATGTTCTTCTTTTAGGCGATGAGCTGGTGTCCAGTCTCTATTGAATTTCATTCGTAGAGCTGAATGTGGCCTTTCATTCTTAAACTATCATCAACACTTCATTATTAAACTCAAACCGTGTATACTTACGTAGGTGTTATTGATCAAAATTACCTTTGATTTTCATTTAACCACGTATCATAATTTTGACTAATAATATATTTTATAATAACGTAGATACTCTTTATTAAATTGCGTTTGAAATTGTAGTATCACTGTATAAACGTCGCAATTATTTCTGCAAGACGACATGTATTTATGTTTCGTTATCTGATTAATTTGAGGGTAATGTAATTACAATTACAAATGGAAAAATTGGGTTAAAAGCTGCAATAGTTTAATGGGCTGCGTTTTGTCTCATACTCTTTGTTGTCGACTCAAAAATTTAATTTTTCTATAAGAAAACTTTACAGGTAAGAATTAGGTAGTGGTGTTCGCGTACTTGTCGTGCCGTGTGGTTCTCGGCACCAATAGAAAAAATAATAGGACCACTCCATTTCATACCCATGGATGTCGTAAAAGACGGCTAAGGGATATGTTTATATACTTGGGATTCTTTTAAGCGATATTCTAGCAACCTGTTACTGTTTAAATTTCAATAATATAATTAAGCCAAATAGCTGGAGTGGCCTGTTAAGACTCTCAAGTCTTGACTTGTCTCTGAGCTAGATACTTACAACAACTGTCTTATTAAATAAATTCTTAGAACATAAAACCTTGAGAATTTAAGTGAATAAAAGATTTTTTAAAATTTATTATCACTTTAATGTTGTTAAAATTCAACAATATAAAACATAAGACATAGAGACTATACACAGAAGAAATTATATAAACAATAACGAATTATTCTAATATTTATAAAAGGAAGATGAATTGGATTGGGTATGGTATGGCATAACTTTATAACGCAAAAAGGTTATAATAATCAAAATTATACCTATGGAGAGTGTAAATTTAGGTAACATTACAAAAAATCTAATTGTCGTAATTTTTTTTTTTAATTAAATTAAAAAGAAAATGCTATATCCGATGTAAATGGTAATCTACCTGTGACATTTTACAAATATTACCAACTATCACAATAAACAATGCCATTCCATACTTAGTTTACCGGTAAATAAATGCATTCATTTAAGTACAAAATCGTAACAAATAGAGTCGTTCACATAAATACTTAATATTACATTGTGCAAGCTCCGTTCACGCCTTAGCTTCTTAGCCAATAATGTACACATTATATTGAGAATCGGGATCAATATAGATCTTCTACTACATCCTTATAAACTACATATATTTTTTATTAAATTTAGAGAGACAATCAATTTCATTAATATCAGGTAATGCAATAGTGTACAATTATGCAAAATGACTTCTAAACCTTACATCAATATGGCATAATATTAAATAAGTATAATGATTAAGATAGGAATTTCCTAGATTTTTGGACTATCTTTGAATAAAACTAACGACAGATTTGTACAAGCATGTTTCGTCTTCTACTCAAACACACAAACTTCATATTTCTATAGCATCAGGAAAAATGTGGTCTAAATAAGATTGATTACCGTAACTTTGCAAAGGCTTTGGTCTACCCTTTTTGGAATTGAAAGATTTCTCTTCTGAACAATTTCTATCGAATCTCAAAGCGATTTCCCGAACCTTGCCAGGTTTAGGCCTGTCGCTATGTTCATTGTCTCGCTTTGTATTAATTCTATCTTTGTACTCTTCAAATGATCTTTCAGTCTCTTCTGCCCCTAGATGTTTTTGTGTCTTGAAATCTTCATTCCTTCGGCTGCGACCAGATATTCTCTTATTATCGTTCCTATAAACATCTTCCCTGCGATTGTTATTTATGTATTTATCTTTTCTATCGGAACTATTTCTCTCATACATGCGCGAATAGTTTTTTGAACTTCTATTTTCGTTGTTCCTTAAGTTTTGCGAGAAAACATCAAGAGGTTCTTTACATCCAAATTTGGGATCTTTGCAGTATTCGATATCATTATTAGACTTACAGATGTAACTTTGACCGGTGTTATTTTTCGTTTTGTGAGACCTTCTGGCTTTTGGTGGTCCTGTTTTGAATGTAGAGAATCTGTTTTCATTGTAATCTATGTTATTGTTAATTTCATTGCTAGCTGATATGCTATGTGGATCGAAAGCGTGCGTTCTTTGGTGTGTTAGGGGCTTAGACAGCGACAAATATTTAGGCGGTTCCCCGTGTTTATTTATTGTTATCTCATATTGAATGTGCGGGTCTAGGACCGCGTAGACATTCTCTTTGGCTTCTTTTTCCAGCGACGTGAGCGCATCCTATAATTTAAAAAAAAACAAAGATTTAATCAATCTGAAATAAATCAACAAAACTGTGAGCTATTATGTTAATCTCTTTGTTCTAACACTTAGAGTAATTAAATGTCAGGTGAGTACGCGTGGACAGTGAAGCTATTATCTAGATTGAATTTTAATCTAATCCTATTTCAAGTCGTTGGTGTCTGTTTGTGAAAATTGTTTATTTGATTTTACGAGAGGTCAATATACTTTTATATTGAGTAACTTGAGATCGTTAAGACTTATGGGCCATTAAGATTAATTAATATCACATTTCGCTGACAAACATAAAATGTGTACCGAAAGGGCGTCCACTTAATCGAATCTTGCAATTATCGAAAGCCTTATTCTATTGAAAGTTGATACATGCCGTGAAAAAATAACTCATTAGTAAGAAATTAAGTGCATTAGAGTGTTCAAGATAAAAACAAGTCATTAAACATTGTGAGTAGGTATAATACTAACACAGGGATATGGAATATTTAAGTTGTTCTATTGTGATAAACAAAAACGAATATTATAAATCTCTGTTTATAACGCCTTCACGCTTAACGCTACACCGATTTTTGAGAATTTTTAAAATGGAGGCAGCTTAAGATCTGATAACGAACGCCATATATTTTGGAGGTGAACTCGCGAGGAATAGTAAGTAGTAGGTAATCAATAAAAAAAAAGTAATGGAAAGAAATCTTAAAAATCTAAAAACTTCCGGCGAAGTGTGTACCTATTAAAAAATCTTTTGTGTCAGGAAAGCATTAGGATTTCAAATGAGCGTTTGTGCCTCATATTGTTGTGTAAGTAAATCACGTACGCTAGTAGAATTGATAATCCAATATGACTGCAGATATTTACTTTCATGTCCGCTAAAATATGAAAGGAGCCCTTGTTATTAAAGATCGTCCGCTGGCTGAATTCTCTCTACCCCCAAAAATAACTGTCTAACGTTACAAATGAAATGATCTATATTCCCCTTTTTAATTGTCCTACATCGCAAACGAAAGAAGCTCCTGAATGCGATTGATCATACGAGCAACCCGCGTCTGTTGCTAGGACTGATGATCTACAATACGCTTGACGTCATTCTCCTTGTTCAGGACTGGAAAGCATGGTTGTTCGTGCAAGTAATATGCCGCATCTGCAAGGTGGTCTGATGATCTACCCCTATCCACCTCCTAAATTGTCTTTGAAAAATTCAATGCATATAAGTAGGTATTCAAAAACACCAAACGCTTCCGACGGTCGGACTCCCCCCTCCAATCACATCTATCACACATTAAGGAGTTCCTATATCAAAAAACCGTGTACATGTTAGTAGTGCGCCACACCTGTGCATCACACGGTGGTGGGCGGCTGCAGCACCACGGCCGCGCGGCGCACCTGCAGCGCGCCCGGCGAGTAGCGCGCGCCCCCCGCGCCCCCCGCGCCGCCCCCCGCGCCCGCCGCCACGCCCGCCACGCTCGACGTCATCATCCGCGACTGCGGGGGGGGAATGCGGGGCTGGTCGCGGGGGGAGTAAACCGCGTCCGCTGGCAGAACTGTCTTCTCGCTAGATGTGAAACATTATTAAAAGTTTAATTAAGGACGTCCTGGTAAAGGGTCAGGTCAAAAGTACCCGAAACCGCCGAGCTTGCGTGAAGAGAGTTATGAATGTGGATGAAGCGAAGGAAGTATGCTGAGATCGTGGCAAGTGGAAAGAGGTAGTCTCTGCCTACCCCTCCGGGAAAGAGGCGTGATTTTATGTACATATGTATGTATTAAAAGTTAGTTTACATATAAGTATGTGCTTGGCCCTTACGGGACTGATGGAGCAATGGTAGGTCTTCTTGCTGTTTGGATACACATAAATACTTTTCAATAACTAGAGTACGCCCGTGGCTGCGCCCGCGCAAAACGAATATGTCTTGTCTTGTCGTTACGTTACGTACTTACGAAACGTTGATTTCAATTTAATCCTAGACCATAGGAACTCTATATGCTGACATCTTAAGACCCAACGATTTTGATTGTCAGTCAATCAGTGAGCTCCTTTTCAATTCAATTTATACATAATGGCATGAACCAATAGTCGCAAATCTAGAAATCTTAGTTTAGCTAGACAGCTTAATGATAGATTCAGCGTTAGTGACAGGTTAGGTACTAGAAAAAATCGCAAAGTTCATATAAGCTTTTTTCTTCATAGATTATTCGTAAATGTTCAATAATATTCAATCAAACATAATTAAGATAACCTCACTTACCTATCTAAATCATCAGTCTTGTATTCAACGCTCTCTGTAAATAAAAGGAAAACATACAAGGTACATTAGAACAAAGTTGTGGATTTAGAATCACGGAAAACCTTTACCTAAAGCTGATGAAAAAGCAATGTAAAATCATATAAGAATATGAAATATTTTTGTTTCTGTAGCTTATTCAAATATATGGTGAGTCAGTTTTTGCACGAAGCGACTCCCATTTCTTATTAACTTTATATTCTTTACACGTACAATTACGATTTGAAAGCACAATACTCGGAGCTAAAAGCATTATATATCTTAAGATTAATCAGACAAATCCTCTCATACCTCTCCGCCGGCGACACTTGATGATGAGACAGAGCAGTATGACCAGAAGAGCGGCGATGACCAGAGCGGCTGCTATGATCGGCGCCACATACGCCGTCTCTGTTCAGAAGAACATTGAATTGGTCTCAAAACGTATTATGGTATTAGTGCAGCATTTACCGGCACCAATAGGAAAAAGAATAGGATCTCTCTATCTCGTTCCTATGGATATCGTAAAAGGCTACTAAGGGATAGGATTATCAACTTGGGATTTTTCTTTTAGGCGATGGATTAGCAACCTGTCACTATTTCAATCTCAGTTCTATTATTTAGCCAAACACCTGAACGTGGCCTATCAGTATTTTTAAGGCTGTTGGCTCTGCCTACCCTGCAAGGGATATAGTCGTGATTATATATATAGACATGTATGTTCAGCATTTAAATGAGTGGTTTCATAACTCAACTGCTTTGGTATAGGAGCGAATTGATAGGAAAGAGTTTGTTACAAAAAAAGTTACTTTGCGACTGCTGGGCAAGGTCAGGCCAAGAGTACCCGATACTGATAAGCTTTTCTAAATTATGGATGAAGCGAATGAAGAGATGAGAAATATGAAGGGATCGTGGCAAATGGAAAGGTTAATCCCCTGCCCACCGCTCTTGGGAAGAGGCATGATGTATGTACATATGTAATGCTGGGCATAAGCCTCGTTTTGTTCGCCATTGATCTTTATCGATAAAAATAATTATGATAGCCTCAGGATCCTCAAACTTTGAGAGACTAAAGATAGGGAGTTCTTTCATTATTTTATAGTGGTTTATATTCTAACAGTCGTTGTCTACAAAATAATCTATGAGTATGAATCTATTTTTTAGATTGATACGCTGCAAAATTGGGTTTGGATTCATGATGCGTGATAACGGAAATTTTTCATTTCTTTAATAATTGGCTGGAAGAATAGAGAAGCCTTATCCCACCACTTCATCTATCATTGTTGAGGAACTTATCCTTATCGTAAAATTAGCACCTGACATCCTTTTGTCTAACCTCCGTCTATATTCTCGATCCAGGAGTGGGAAATGTTTCCTTTATACATACATACATATAATCACGACTATATCCCTTGCGGGGAAGACAGAGCCAACAGTCTCGAAAAGACTGATAGGCTATGTTCAGCTATTTGGCTTTAACATAGAATTGAGATTCAAATAGTGACAGGTTGCTAGCCCATCGCCTAAAAGAAGAATCCCAAGTTTATAAGCCTACCCCTCAGTCGCCTTTTACGACATCCATGGGAGCGAGATGGAGTAGTCCTATTCTTTTTCTATTGGTGCCGGGAACCACACGGCACATATCTTTATCCTATATCTTATAACTTTATCCTTTCAAAGACTTACCATGTATAGTCAAAGTGACGGCATGTGATGAGATCCCCCGTTCGTTCTCCACCTCCAGGACGTACATCCTGGCATCGGCCTCCCCCGAGCTGGATATCAGCAGGGTGTACCGATAGCAGCCATTGGCTTCCGAAGGTTCCGCCGCTCGGAAACGACCTGAAGCAGATAGAGGGGTTACATGTTGCACGTTCTATTATACATACATACATACATACATATGGTCACGTCTATATCCTTAGCGGGGTAGACAGAGCCAACAGTCTTGATAAGACTGAATGGCCACGTTCAGCTATTTGGCTTAATGATAGATTTGAGATTCAAATAATGACAGGTTGCTAGCCCATCGCCTAATAATGAATCCCAAGTTTGTAAGCCTATCCCTCAGTCGCCTTTTACGACATCCATGGGAAAGAGATGGAGTGGTCCTATTCTTTTTTGCATTGGTGCCGGGAACCACACGGCATATATATATATATATATTCTATTATAAGATCTGGCTTTATTATTTGTATCATAGCTACTAAATAGTCTGCAAATATGACAATACAAAATAGTACTTCTCGGTTAAAATCTTTCTAAGCTATCTTTCTAAGTATCTGGAATTTGGCAGAAACTTTCACGAACAAGTTTTGTCACTGATAGAACCAGATCTATCAACATCGGCGCTGTCCATAAAATATGTATAATCTTACAAATCTGCGAAGGCACCTCAACCAAAAGTAGCTCCAGAATCAAGTAGCTATTCTTGGTGGAGAGTTTGCATAATCACCTCGTTATCAAAAATAATAATCTCGCCATTTGCGAAGGGACTGCCAGCCGAAGACTGCCCCCGATAGAATAGGGAGTAAGTAACACAGAACTAAACAGCACTATTAAGATTTTGTAAGGAGTCACGGGCGGGCTGCTCCATGTTTTGGCGACCATTACCAAAGTCAGCCTAGTCCACATCCAAGTGGTCTTCTCATTAAAGTATCAGCATAAAAAGTGCCATGAGCTATTTGAACTATTTATTCCCATTATAAGTATAATCTCACCAATTTGCGAAGGCACCTCCAACCGAAGACTGCCCCACAGCCACGTGGCCCTCCTCGGCGGAGGGTCAGCACAAACGGTCGCGTGCACTCTCGCCTCGTTTCCGCTCCACGCGTGAGACGTGAACGTCTCCGCCCCGATGGGAGGGCCCAGCACGTTCAATCTGATAGGCTCCGATACGTATTTCCTGGAAAACACATAGGATTTGATATAGCATGAAGAAAACACCAAGTTTGCAAAAAAAGGGGATTTGACACCAATTCGCTTCGTTATCATCAAAGCATTAAAACAGAACTGAACCAAGCGATTTAATTAAAAAGATAACAGCTAGGCAATGCCTATGATGGTAATGTCATGGATAGTTCATTAGTGTTGGCGGCATCTAAACTTGTAATCTACGAAGTAATACTTACACGTTATGAAAACATCAAAGTCAACTTAATTCGTTCTTTCGCAAGATACGACATTTACAAAACCAAACATATTTAAATAAGTATATTTCAAGGAGGACACTAAGATAACAATTGTGGGGACCGAAAATTATCGGATTTTTTTTCTGCTCGTACAGTAGTGATGTGGTAAAACAAATAGTTACCTCTCCTCCGTCCCAATGTGGTTGATGGCAACGCACGTGTACTGCCCGTGCTGGGCGTAAGATATGTTGTGGAGCTGCAGCTGGGAGGTCGTCGAGATGGGGTACCGGTCGTCTGCCACAGACGTGATGTAGCCTGATGACGTGGGGCTGGAAAGTGAAGGTACTTGTTGATAGTTCACTATATCGTGTCAGAATAATCGAGGCAACTTGGGGCTGGAAAGTGAAGGTCTTCCTTACTAAATCGTGTTAGGACAATCGAGGCAACCGATTTAACCCGATGACGGGCATTTTCGTTTCTCAAATAGTTAGTTTGGCTATTCAGCGTGAAAGCATATTGGGTGACTTTGTGAGAGATTAACATGCATGCCCCTTTCCTGGTACTAAGCTTAGTTTGCTCTTTTGTACTTAAAGTAAATACTGAGATAATTATACATATTGCTTCCTTACACTGCATGTAGCATATGTACAGTACAATACAATTCAAGCCCCGTTTATAGTGTGGCATACGCGACGTCATTTTTATCGCGCGAAAACTATAGCTGTCCCGTTTTACGTCATAAAAAATGCGAAACAGCGAGAGTTTTTCACGCGATAAAAACGGCTTCGCGCATGCTAGGCTACAGAGACTGCTCTAGTAATTAGACTTTTTGGACGTACAAGTCATATTATTGTCAATTTTTCACTCGAGAAAGAGATTTTTTTATTAACTTCATACCATCGCACTTTTTTTTATCGATACCTACTAGTAACTTTCATGTGTTACACCTCACTATGTACTTAAACCAGTATGTTATTTTCTATGGAAACATCCTTGTGTTTTCAAAGATTATGCACTTACTTATGATACCAATGGTAAGAAGGCTCTGGATTGCCGTCAGCCTTGCACTCCAGGGTGACTTGCGAGAACAAGTTGGCCTCCACCGCCGTGTCCGGGCCCACCCACGTCACTCGGGGAGGGTCTGCAAATAAAATAAATAGATAGATAAAACTCTTTATTTCACCATAAGAGTAAAACATACGAAACAGCACAAAACAGATAGATATGGTACAAAGGCGGACTTATCGCTAATGCAATCCCTTAAAGAGACAGAATCTTATGATAAACCCATAGTTATTAAAGTTTAAACAGGTGAATTGGAAATTTTCACAGCATGTTTGGGCAATGAAATTGAGTTTTTACATAAAAATCATAATAGAAAAAAGTTTTTTTTTCTATCCCCTACTAAGACTGATCAACTAAGCAATTAATCTGGATGGGAGAGTAATTGGATCCTTTTTTAATTTTTTGCTATTTGTGTTTATGGAAACCCACTCACTTTTGTCCAACCATGCTGTCAAAATTTCAAAAAACGAATAAAAAATTCACCCAGTATACATGATGTCATTGAATTTTGTCCGATTCATAGTTATTCAAGCCTCTCATTACATAACAACTTAAGGGCCATACATAACCACGATTCAAAAAAAGAATCGTCAAGTTACTAAGATTATGAATATATACTAGAATTTGTTTCCATTTTACGTCATACATTCTTTTTCTCGTTAAAATTTTTATTACAGTAAAAGTTTATAGAAACTCAACACAAGTTGTAGCGTGAAACAAAGGATTAAGATAAGACACGTACTTATTTCACCATTTGTTAGTTTGAAAAACTTTCTAACTTCTATCTTAGTGAACAATTCTTTCCAGCCAGTTTTATCGCTTTCTTGTCGGTACACTATTTGAAGCTTTAACATTAAAAATGAAAAACACAAAAGTAAGTATAAAGTTTTAAAATAAGAATTACTCATTGTAAACTCCAGACTGTTCTCGCAAAATTATCTAACACATTGATTTTATAAATGGAAAAATTTACTTACATTTAATATCAATCTCGATTTTAACTGAGTCGGATGTGCCCAACGTATTCCTCGCTTGGCAGCCGTATATTCCTGAAAAATTACAATGTATTTTATTACCTAATACTCCAAGAACCCAGGTAGGTGAGTTATAAATCTGAGACAAATCACGCCGATTGAGCTTGCCGCAAAGGCAGTTAAAATCGGAAATATTTTTTTTGACATCCTGAATTGTTATTAAGTCCTCGGTGGTTGGTTACTCCTTCCCAAAAGGTTAGTACGTACCACATATTTGCATACTTCTCTCTCACATGTAATGTGTGCCCGCTCCGTCGCTTATAAGCGATATTTTGTACTTACATACATACATAAAATCACGTCTCTTTCCCGGAAGGGTAAGCAGAGACTACCTCTTTCCACTTGCCACGATCCCTGCATACTTCCTTTGCTTCATCCACATTCATAACTCTCTTCATGCAAGCTCGGCGGTTTCGGGTACTTATTTACTTAATGTTGACTAAATCTTTATTCAGTTGAAAGTGGTCTTGGCAGAGATAAAGACATCTCAATGTCTACTGCTCACTCCATGTCCTACTATCATCTCGGGACATCCATATCGAACAATTAACGATAACTCTAACATCACACAGTGTAGCTATGGAGGCATCTCTCAACACCTTGTTGAGTAAAGCGGGTGGCTGCGTCCGCGCCGCAGCCGGTGTGAAACTTTAAGAGACTGTTGGCTCTGTCTACATCGTAAGCGGTAACTCACCAGTATGATTCCTGGAAACAGGAGCCAAGTAAAGTTTCGGTCCGTTGGTAGCTATGACCTGGCCGTTTCTGGTCCACCACACGTAAGGCTTGGGGTTGCCGTCAGCTCGGCATTCGAGGGTTAAGGCACTGGATCCCTCTTCAAGGTTGGCCAGGATGCTGGGGTCAGCTCCGTGGATGGAAACCACAGGAATGACTGGAATAAAATTATGATTAAGATATTAATAGATAGTTTAATTAACAAAAAATAAATAAATGCGATATCAGAAGTTAATCCATTCTATATAATCACGTCTATATCCTTTGCGAGGTAGATAGAGCCAGCATTCTTGAAAGACTGATAAGTCACGTTCAGCTGATAGGCTTTATGATAGAATTGACATTCAAATAGTGACAGGTTGCTAGCCCATCGTCTTAAAGAAGAATCCCAAGTTTATAATCCTATCCATTAGTCGCCGACATCCATGGAAAAGGAATAGTGGTCCTATTATTTTTTAATATTGTCAGAAGTGCAAAAATCATTATTTTTAGTCTCTAATACGCAATCGAAAAGAAGTCATTGTCTTTTTTCTACAGTCCTGAAAGCCAAATAAGTAAGTAGCTAGCTTTATATCAAAATATTTGATTTCTTCGAAATTCATGGTAACCATCGGAATCCAATGAGCAATTTGGAAATGATTTCGCTTCTTTCTCAACTTTAAAACGTAACGCTTCTTTCTTAAAACGAACCTGCGTTTTACATTTATACATTTATGACTGACTAAGAAGTGATTGCATTAGCGTTAAGACCGCCTTAGTACCATCTCTGTCTGTTTTGTGCTGATTTGCATGTTTCACTCTTATTGTGCAATAAAGAGTTTTATCTATCTATCTAATTCGTAAGTTTAAACTCACAAGTGACATCAAGCAACGCAAAAGAGTTCTTGTAGTAAGGAGGTTTGTAAGAGGGGTGGTGAGCACGGCACTCCAGCTGCCTGCCGTGGCCAGACCTCGTCGCTCCCAGCTCCAAGGTGGACCTGGCCGCCCAGCGCCGGGGCTTCTCCATCTCTGTCGTATTGGTCTGACTCCAGGCTGTTAGGCGCTCTTTTTCTGTAATTTAAATGAGTAAAATTTAATTAAAACACCCAAACAGCTGAACGTGGCCTTTTTGTCTTTTCGAGACAATTGACTTTGTCTACTCTGTGGAGGATATAAACGTGATTATATGTATGTATTATGTATAATTTAATTACCCAAAACCGACGAGATTGTATGAGGAGAGTTATGAATGTAGATAAAGCGAATGAAGTATGAAGGGATCTCTACCTACGTCTCCGGAAAAGAGGCGTGATTTTTTGTATGTTTATATTAATGAAATCAGTTGTGAAGGGCCCAATACCACTACCTACTCGCGAAGTTATAGATAGCACCAAATAGAAAAGGTGACTAGAAAATAATTGCTATAATTACGCAAGGTAATGCATAAGAACGAAGACAAAGCTGACGTCACTGAATATGCGTCAAGAGTGACAGAAAATTGGTCGAATACTAACCCCAGGCTGAAACGAAATGGCTAAGAGCATGATTAGACAACAAAATCATATTTTTCAATTTATACAATTAACTACTTGCATCGCAAAGTTGATTAAAAACTAAAAAGTATTATACTTTACTGCACTTCGTGCAATCTCGCCTTACCTCGTCTAACTTCCGATTATTGTCTATTTTTTCGAAGGAGTGGAAAGCATCCTCGTAGTTGCACGAGTTATGAACTATGGACTTCGGCTAACTTTCTCAAGGGCTTTAAAGTAACGTAGTCTATGCGAGTAGAACAACCAAGCAGTAGTACAACAATTCTCCCCGAAAATTTATATAGTACACGAATATAACGTGGTGTGGTGTCGATATCACAGTAGTCAGTATGAAAATGGAAACATCATACTCAAGAGTAAACTAAACTTCTCCAAGGTTTAGATTATTTTTATTTTTCTTAATAGGGCTTATTTTTTAAAAGGCTTTTCTATATTTTTAATCTAATTCATAGGTAAGATCCGTCGATCTTTTTTCACAACAACACTGGTCTAATTCAATACCTGTACCAAAAATCGGGACACTTACCCAAATACCACTCGATATAAGCCGGTGGGTTCCCGAACCTAGCTTCGCAGGTCACCGAAGCTCTGGAGCCAGCAGGGATGGTGATGTTCTGACCGTTCATGACCTGTGACCCGTTAAACCAGATCCGAGGGTTGTGGGGTGGCTCTCGGACTGCTAACGTCGCTGGGGGGCTTGATAGGGAATCCTGAAATGGGTGGAATAAATGTTATAACCAGCTTTTATAAATTCGTACGCGTTAATATTCTTAAAATTATTTTTTCAAAACAGCACTAATTTTTTAATTGAATATTATTGAAGATCAGCTGTTGATACGCTAAAGATAAAACGCTACTGAAAGTTTACCTATGCTTTGTCAAGTTTTAAGCCATAAATACAATCACGTCTGTATCCCTTGCGGGGTAGACAGAGGCAACAGTCTTAAAAAGACTGATAGGCCACGTTCAGCTGCCAAGCTTTGGCAATGGTTTAACGGTAGGTGACCTTCTTGTCAAATCAAATCACACCGTGAAATTGCTTAAAGTTGTCGTATGTTAAGACCAAAATGTGAGGAAGTGGATTCTTCTCTGCCAGTAACCACACAGCTTGAAACGAAACTAGTCATGTCATAGGTCTTCCAACGGTAGTACCTACCTTTAATTGAAAGTACTTAATTTTTTATCACCAATAAGAAATAAAAAAATTGTACCCAAATAGAAGTTAGGAATTTAAATATGATAGACTACGTACTGGCACATCGTAGTTGCTAGCGGTGACTTGGCACTGCCACTGTCCATCGTCCAGCTGGAGAGTAGCCGCTTTCACCCAGATCGAGCAGTCTCCGCCCACTGGGCTGTTCTCGTTCGCCCACTCGTACTTCCCTGGGTAGATGCCGACGGGCTGTTGAGAAGAAGAACAAATATTAATAAAAAAAAATATTTATCACAAATTTATTACGAAAAAGAAAATATTTGTGTTTTTCTTTGTTGTCTAGGTATAAACTCAAAAACTACATTTCGGTTGTTTTTTTAAATGTAGCATAGAAATAAACTTTCAATAAAGGTTTAGATTTGTTCTGTTTTAAAAAATGTCGATACAAAAGATTACAAGACTTGCCCTGCCCAAAAGTGAGACAACGTGGTACTAAAAATAAACTTGTTAAAGTAAATACACTTATTATTTTCAAGTAAAATTGAAGCAAAGACAATTTCAGAATAATTTTGAATACGCAAATTTTTTGCATCTCCGACTCGGAAATTTTAGTCAAAAATCGTCAGTTTATTTGTCAGAATTCCTAGATACAGTAGAAAACATTTGTGCAAACAGTCGCGTGTCGCCTTCCTGACTCCAGATTTATTGCAACATCCCTCACATTTTTACTAAGCACGTTTCGTCGCGCAATCCTGCAACATTGTAATATCTATTTCCAAGCTGGGAATTCTAGTTGAATCTTGTGTTTCGTATGTCTTTAATTTGGATGAAGTTTCTGTGTTTATATTTTCTGAAATTTATGTGATTCAGATCAGAGTACTGAAATTCTATGAAATGTTTTGGTAGATCATTTTTCTTAAATTATCGCTATTTGTAAAACATACACCGATGATAAAAACTTGTAAAGAGATGGTAAATATCTATTAGGTAACACTAAGCCTATTTCCAATGATAATCATATCACGTCTTTATCCTTTACGTGGCAGGCAAAAGCAAAAGTCACGAAAATCTGGAAGGAAACGGTCAGAAACCTGATATATTAAACATGAATGTGATGCATATGAATGGCTTAATGAACGCAGCATCAATTTTGCTGAAAACACATAAATATTTAAAAGTTATAAAAGGATTTTAGTTCCAACGATAGCATCGAACCCAATCACTTAAATTAATTGGATCTGAAGATTTTGGTTAATTGAAATAAGCATAATCTTGATTCTAAAATAAAGGGCAAGGGTAAAGGATCCACTTGACCTAAGAATTCGTGATCGGACTGTGGAAGTTCAGCAGAGTGTAATGGTGGAGCCGCACTCAACTTTAAATGGTTAATTAATTTTAATTTAAACAATAATTTATATCGATACTCTTGTCTCAATTGCTTATTTAACTTATGTATTTACAGCAAAAATGGTCAAAAATTCCAGAGAGCAAGTGGTGCACTAACACTAATGGTGTCTTTTTATATGTAAAAATTACGGTCATACATAGGTGTACCTTATTGTACAGAATCATACTTGCGCGAATTTGACTCAATTTGCCAATTTGTATTGTTTGTTTTCACTTAGTAAATGAATGTATGAGTAAACGATATTTTGCATATTATTATTAACAATTATAATACGCCTGACAAAACTTCATAGCAAACACCCAGATAAATTTATCCCATTCGCAGATCTAACCAAAACAAGCGCCAATCCATTACTCCCGTTTGATCAGGTAGCTATTTACAATTAACTACATTCTATTGGGAAAGTAATTGAAAATGTATCCACAAAGCACTGAATTACCCGCAATTCACAAATTTTAACCGATATGAGCGCGGGCTGCCGTATAATCGGTAAGGATTGAGAGTAGTGTTGTGACAAATTCGGGTCTTACTCTAAGTCTTGGTGTAAACAGAAGTATTTACTAAGTATCGTAGCTTCACCCGCGTTTAACTAAAGTTTCTGTTTTCACGTTCCCTTGAGTATTTTCAGAACTCAAGTAAGCCTACTTACGATCACGGAAAATAAACTTGTTTCGTACAATATTTCATAAAAATCTGTCTCGCAGATTAGCCGTGAAAGCGTAAAAGCTAGACTGATTTTTGCATCACTAATATAGTTTGAATTGGTTTGGATTACACAATTTGAATTGGAACTAAGATTATGACTGTAATCCCAATCACAACTTATCGCCCTTTTTACATTTGTCTTCTTTTTTCGTTTTCTCTTCACGCTTTATCTGCTAGATCAAGCTTCGCGAAATTTCGCACCCAACTAGTTAAGAGTATGAAATGACATATTGTATTAAAAACCTCGCAATGGAGGAAAAATTACTGTTCACGTAATACTAAAAAACAACTACAGAAGCAAAAGCTAGGCTTTAATTAAGAATATAAGAGAACTGGTAATGTCTATTCGTCTCAACAAAACACCGCGAGAGTCTATGTGTAACATCAAGGACTAGGGCCCGTTCCACCACTATTTAGGGCCGAGCTTATAAGGTTTCCCCTCAGTGGGTTTTGCACAGGTGGCACAATTAATAACATCAAAGCCCCATTAAATGCGGCAAAATCATTAGGGTGTTTGGTTTGATTCACCGACGTAAACACATATTTTATGGCCCCATTTCGTTAAGTACTTTTTTGAGGTTCATTTCACGCTAAGGAAAGCATTTTGTTAACGGTTTAATAAGCACTGGCAAATTTTGATTTGTTTACTTGTTTATTTGTTAAAAATATTTTTCTAGGAATCACTCATTGGAAAATTATTTAAATTTTTACACTTTAGTTACTAGAATATTGGTAACAGGCGGATCCCGTGTTCCTTTCTGTAGTGGAAGCGATGATGTCTGTCGAACGATGTGAAATGTCGCCATACTTTCTATTTTGAGGTGGAACAGAACTAGCGCAGGAGTATTATGATTGATAATAAATTTTTGATTGATGATGATGAATGAACCTTACTATAGACAATCGAAACTATTTAGTTTTTATCCATATAATTTTTAGTATGAAACAAATTTTCTTTCATCGAAAGAATTTAATAAGAACACCTCCTCAATAAAAAAATCCTAAAAAATAAAATAAAAGGAAAAATACTATTAAAGCTAAGCGATCTTGAAACAAAATACGTTCACCATTTCAATTTATTTCATCACAGAGCAAAGCCTCACGTCAGTGCTCTGTGGGTTTCACCTTCAGCCACTTACCGTGACGAGCATGTTCCCAGAAGTACACAAGTCAAAGACAATTTCAATGATTAATACCATCCATACAGCCAAACAAAGAGACTGCGCAATTTCCGGCGTGCGAACAGTTTATGAGCCATAGACATACGAACATATGTTTTAAATTTTCGCTTTCTATGATGGATTACCTAGAAATCTAATAGCCAAGCGGATCGGAACGGTTTTGCAAGTGTTTGCAAGTCAAATTGCTTACTTTGGAGGTTATTGTTTGCGTATTACGGTGTTCTGAATTTAACTGTAATACATAATTTAAGTTGAGAACTTCGTGTTGAAGAAAAGTTTTCAGGGATAGATCAAATATGAAAGTTTTGATAGTAAATATTGTAAATGTTGTTTTACGTTACAAAAATTACCTTTAACTTAATAAGAAGAAGAAAAAGCACTACACTATATTCTTCTTCGCTTCCAGAATAAATGATTATTCATAGTTTAAACATATTAAGTTGTCCAATCAATTTTCATATTAAACAAACATAGTCTACCTAATATGTTATATATCATATTGTGTAACAGCTGCTTCTCTTCCTGTGAAGATTGCAAAAGTCAATATATGTATGTTAGCACTAAATAATCGTTGGGCCATCAAAGAGCATGCCAAATTCATCATATAAAAAGGACCTACGCAGTAATGAGAGAAAAATATGAGCTTCTTTTTATAATATGACTCTGAATCCCTACCTACTCATTTAATTAAAATACATAGGCGTACGTTCACAAATCTTATAAAGAAAAAGACTTGGCAACATTATAATATGATATCTTTTCATAATGAAATGATACAAATATAAGTATAGGGCAATCATAGGACTACTTCTGAAACGGATTTTCTCCGAGAGTGCGCAGTGTTTAAGGTGCAGAAATAATAATAATACATACATACATACATATGATCACGTCTATATCCCTTGCGGGGTAGACAGAGCCAACAGTCTTGAAAAGACTGAATGGCCACGTTCAGCTATTTGGCTTAATGATAGAACCGAGATTCAAATAGTGACAGGTTGCTAGCCCATCGCCTAAAAGAGGAATCCTAAGTTTATAAGCCTATCCCTTAGTCGCCTTTTACGACATCCATGGGAAAGAGATGGAGTGGTCCTATTCTTTTTTGTAATAATAATAATGTAAGGCTCTTTTTCATTTTGAACTAGACTTTTACATCATTCATAAATACGCTTAGAATTCATTCCTTTTTACATTTTAAGGCATCAAAATATTATCTTAATATTGATTTTTGTGGTAAATCGTTACAAGCAAATATGCAAATATCGTCTATATAAAGGTATTATTTAGGGAGACAAGATTTGTATTTTTACTTTTCGAAAAATCAAAAGCCGTAGTTTTATGCAATAACTTTCTGTCTTTGCACGTTCAGCGGTGCGTTCTATCTGCTATTATCATTCTAATCAAATCGTATACTCTACTCTATTTTAAACATGATGTGATTTGGTCACTTTCCTGAAGTTTTAATTACTGGACTATTTGAAATATTTATTTTTTTATTTTTTGGTACATTTATTGCATTTACCATTTCACAATTAAATCATAATGTTTAGACCTTAGAAAGGAACATTTTAAGTAATTCCTAGAGGAACCACGAAATCTATTCGACTTCATTTATTCTGATATCTATAGACTAAACAATCAACACTCAGGCCTTTTATAAAGGAACTTAAAACTTTTTGTGAAATGCAGACTCTAAGAGTAACAAAACTCTATGGTTACCGATAGCAAAGAAATAATAGTTGTCGGCAGGCACTCTGCCAAGTTATCGAACTTCAGTTTTATGCCTTCACACGTCGAGACGGCAACATTTCCTATACGGGACAATATGGTCTGAAACTTGTTTATTTTCTATCACAACTTGTCACTAATGTTTCTATGAACACCTTCATAATAATTCTTTATAAAATAACTAGCGACCCGCCTCGGCTTCCTCTTAAATCATTTTTTTATCCATTGTGTAGTTTTAACGATCTAAGCATACATACATATAGAGAGACAGACGCGGGAAGCGACTTTGCTGTAGGTACAATGTAGTAATAGTGAAGTAAAGAAAATATAATCATAAATTGAGTAGTTTACTAGAAACACTACAAAAATCACGCCGACGTTGCATAAGGTAATTTCACGTCACGTCTATTTCCATTGCGGGGTAGACAGAGCCAGCAGTCTTGAAAGACTGATAGGCTGCTAGCCCATCGCCTAAAAAAAAATCCCAAGTTTATAAGCCTATTCCTTAGTCGCCTTTTACGACATCCTTGGGAAAGAGATGGGGTGGTCCCATTCTTTTATATTGGTAACGGGAATCACACCGCACTTTTTTATATTTTGTTTTATGCAAAAAAGATAATAAATATAACGACAACAAATGGTAATATATTGTCTATTCCTACTTAAGGCTTACGCAGTCGCTGTATACGATTACTTAATTTCCCTAAACCCATACACACAATCCTTTATAATTAATAAAATTAATATTTGAAAATTCCTCGTGTAGGCAGATCGTCGGGCAAAGACTTGTGCTGGAAACCCGACCCCCA
The DNA here is from genome assembly GCF_032362555.1 of Amyelois transitella. Classification (NCBI taxonomy): domain Eukaryota; kingdom Metazoa; phylum Arthropoda; class Insecta; order Lepidoptera; family Pyralidae; genus Amyelois; species Amyelois transitella. Next base: position 2,560,986 of record NC_083516.1, on the reverse strand, counting down.
TTACACGATAATCCGCATTATATTTCATTCGAGTGCACAGTATATGGTGGCACAAAATAAAATGAGCACAGATGAACTTGTTTATTGGCCTTTGGTGTATCAAAAAGCATGCCAACTTAGTACATATATCATTGATAAAAAAATTCGATATTCAAATGTGTTTGAAGCTAATAGGTAAAAAATGTGTCTGTTAGTGTATGACTGTTGACTGACATTGGTGTAACTTATAAAAGTTGTAATACTTTTTTAAAACTTTTATAAGTTACGCCAATGTTCCTGCACAGAAGTTAAATTTTTATGTAACGTGAAAATATTTAAGCCTATCAGACTGATAGACTCAAATATACGCACGCTCCATTTGAACCCGCGCGCGGACTGTTCTGTCCCAGTATATCAATAAAGAACCAAAAGTTTGTCTGTTTGTTCGTCAAGGATACTTAGGTAAAGTTGCAATATCTATAACATGAGTTTCAATTGTGTATTGTCCGCGTTATATTTGCGAACTGCTTCACCACCACCCATGGTTTTTTACCATCCTTTCTTAAGGTTATACGAATCGACTCATGGGAGGAGTGCGCTGCTCTCGTTTGGTCTATAATTGCGCACTTTCTTGACTCACTACAAAATCTTTTTAGTGTCTTTCTAATTCTGTATACTCCCCGGGCTAACGATACACGTTACGCCTCACAGAGCCATGTCATCGCCAAATGGTCGCATATTTGCGAATTTTTTAATTTGTACGGTATATGGCGGTCTCGGACGCAAATTATTCGCTTTCATCATTTCAATGGCTTTCGAAATAATATGCGCGGTTAAAACTACTCTCATGAAGTGCAGGTGCATTCTGATATTTACTACTTTTGAAAACACACGAACCCGCATTTCGCGTCCCTCGCGACGTTTATAAAAATCAGCACTGAATAAAGGCAGCGAAATGCAGGAATATATTTTATAAATTACACAAATTTTGTGTCTACATTCATTAGACTTTGTGTACAGTTTGCTGTATCTTTTACTGAAAATGCAAGACTAGATATCTGTACAGTACAGCTGACAATCTGCTTGGTTAAACTTGTTTGCTTTTAAACAAGAATACAATCTAGATTTCGAACAAAATAATATCGGTAGTAGAGATAAAGTGTATTCAATAATAAGCGACAAATTATTCTGAGCGTTAATCAAATCGGGGATGACTTGGTGAAAGGTCAGGCCCTAAACCGAAGGTTGTATAAAAAGAGAATGTATTAATATTATTAAGAATGGATCGTTGCAAGTGCATAAATGCTGTCCCTGTCTAGCCTTCCGGAAAAGAGGCATGATATGTGCTCGTAATCCAATAAAAGCAAAGCCAGGCCGAAAAAGGAGACTATCTGACCTCTGGCAATGGTTTCGTCTCTCCTTATCTTTGTTGCGATAAATTAATTTAAGAGCGACTTCATTTATTTATAAGGAGCCCCGAGAAAAGACAGAAAGAAATTTTTCAATGTAGGTATCCGAGTATACCTAAATTACCTATTCATCCCGTCTGGACAGCAAGATTACCAACTAAACTCATTCATGCGCTAAATACTAAAGCCAGTTGCCAACTCCGCTCAGTCAAGTTGAGTCTAAGTTAAGCACAAGTTGGTGTTCCAGATACAGTGACGTGGACCTAATGTGCATCGAAGTAAAACAAGTTATCAAGCTGCTTTTACTCATCTTAAGTTTTAAGTAACTTTCCTCTTTTCATTCAAGTAAATGCTGAGAGCTCGTAGGTATTTTATACTTAGCAGGCACGAACACGTTGTCGAGTAAAGCGGGGATTGATGAAGAAATTAAAATCACAATATTTTAATACAATGTTTTGTGCTAGTGCTTATTTTTTATTTATATTAACCACGAATAAGAATGTTCCTGTGTGGTTCTTGGCACTTTATAATAGGCCCACTACTTCAGTCTTCATTAAAAGTGAATAAACTCTTTCATACAGTTCGTTCGTTGAGTTAGTATCTCGTAACCCAAGTCTCTTACTTACTTCGAGGCTAACTCAATCTGTTTAGAGTAAACATTTACCGTCGTACATGTCCCGTTCATATATATTTATTTATTTACATTTATTAAAAAAATACATAGTACAAGTTTTAGAAAAAAGTCACAACATGATATAATATGACCACAGTGGGATTTAAACCTGTACATCAACATTTTATCACCATGAGCGTTCGACCTCTTTGTCAAAACTATTTAAGTAGGTACCTATATTACTTAAAAATGCTAAAAATAAATTCCTTTGTGTCCATTATATTTGAATAACAAAAAAATCTGTCATTCATGAATACCAGCGGTGGAGTTTGATAAGAGTACTTGAGCGATCGGAATTGTTATCTGCTCCACTCGGCTTTCAAACGGATTTTTGTTGAAGCTTTTTGAATTAACGAACTAGATTGAATGGCGAATACATAATTTATTTTAACTAGCCTCTGCTCGGGGCTTCGCTCGCACAATCGCACAATCTTTATTCCTTACGGGGTAGACATAGAACAGTCTCGCAAAGACAGAAAAGCTACGTTCGGCTGTATGGCTTATTGATGGAATTGAGATTCAAATAGTGACAGGTCACAAAGCTGAATCCCAAGTTTATTATTAGCCTTTAGTCCGCGTACATTACGTCATTTCTCGCAAATCCTATGGGAACAGTTATTTTTTCAAGGTTGAAATAATTCCTATGCCTATCTATATCCTTCTCAGTACTCCTAACTAAGAACACGAATCAAGCAGTAGTTAAATAAAAAAACAAAACTAATTGGAGAGGACAACCTTCCCCCATTTTTTGTGTGTTTTGCCATTTAGTTACAATTTAGTAGATACGTCGATACGTACAAACAGACAGGTTATTATTAGACATCAAGTGAATCACCAGTTTTATTAATTGGACAATGATACCTGTTTTCCACTTGTCACTATCATGACTACGAACTTTCCTTCGTTTTTTTCTCCTATGAAAGTAAATATTTTGAAGATGTTCCTCAAAAGAACACTAATGAATTTTAATGAGTCAAACATTACAATACAACTCGCATAATAAATTGATTATGACAAACAGACCAACCAATAGGCCACACAAAGCGAGCTATTGAGAATACACTATTGTCGATAAGTATTGTGTGAACACATTGTGTTATTAAGGTCAAGAACAAGAAGACTATCTGCTAAGGCCGCGGTTGTGTTTATTGTAGCGCAGCGATGCTTTTTTCGCCGTGGGGTTTCCTACATTTTAGAATAGAATAGAACCACTCTATATCTTTCCCATGGATGTCGTAAAAGGCGAGTAAGGGATAGGCTTATACACTTGGGAATCCTCTTGTAGGCGATTGGGCTAGCAAAATGTCACTATTCGAATCTCAATTCTAACATAAAGCTATACAGGTGAATGTGGCCTTTCTGTCTGTTCAAGACTGTTAGCTCTGTCTACCCAGCAAGGGATATAGACGTGACTATATGCATGTATGTATGAGGCTTTTTTATGAATATAGTTTGCATGAAGTACATTAATATAACAGAACGATTTTAGTCCTCACAGGGAATACGAGGCGGATCGAAAGATACTACTCTTTTTCTCTCTTATTAAAATGCATGGATATTTAACAATAAATGCTTGGCTAGCCACTAACCAGCGATTGAGATGTTAAGAATGTATCTATGCAAATAACGCCTTAAAGTGTGCAAATTCATCCATTCTTATAAGATTTATATTATTATAACCATGTAAAATATTAGATAGCAAAAAGTATAAATATGCGTATGAGGCTAAAAGAGATTATTTATAAAAATAATTATATTTTACATAACCACTAAAACCTTTAAACCTTGGCGTTTTATAGAAACCGGCATAATACTCATTATAAAACAAATTATTCCAAATGCTATGCCTCCGCTCTATGTAAGACCACGGCCTGAAATACTATAATCCCACGAGACTCGACGTCAAAATGTTGTAACGCAGGTGATGTCGTTTTGATCTACTCATCTTGAAAGGATTACAGTGCTTTGATTTTGATGACTGGCTGTAATGTATTTTCGTTTTCTGCAATGAATATTTTACGAAACATGAAATTAATTTGATTGATTTAGATCCAATTTCCAATAACGTCAAAATATTGAATATCGGCATTTATTGAGCGAAATCAAAGGTCAGGTTACCATTTCATCGTAACTTGCTCAACTGTGAAGTCGGATTAAAATGATAAAATATTTATAAATACAATTAATTTTTCCTCTACCACAAATCCTTTCCAGCCTGATGGTTGTGCGGTGAATCATCAAAAATTCAGCTTCGATTTTCAAACGTGCCAAAGAAGCGTTCACAAAGGGTGCACCTACGCGTACAACACACAATGGTGGGATCGGCTTTATACTTCATCCATCGCGAATCACTACGAGCCATTGAATCAGCGATATACAGCCAAGGACGAGCTCCACACCCGAGGAATGCATGAATGAGGCCGTTTATTATTTAAAACATGGCTGGTAAGAAGCTCTTTATTATTCTAATCGTATGCGCAACGCTCAATGTTATCTGGCCGCGCTTAAAATTTGAAAAAGGATTTTTAACGACGGCGTCGCTGAAAGGAGCTGCTTATGTAAATTAAACTTTAGAATGTTCTTTAAATCCCTAGACAATAAAGAAAAAGACTTAGTCTGCGTTGCGCAAAGCAAAGCCTTGCTATAAATAAACAAACAAAGTGCTCATTTACTCTACCGTTTCATCAAAAACGAATCGAGGCAAAATAACACCTGAGTACACCACGCAGGTGGGGGCCGCCCCTGAACGCCAGTAATCCCAGATTTCCATCGTATTGAAGTACTTCAAAGCCATTGAAACCAAAACAAGGAGGCATTGAATGGGGGATCGATCATGAGCAACGCATATTAACATCGCTAATGTACTCGAGAACCGACCAACAGAAAGCTATTCATACCGCCCTGCAATAAGCACAGCTTTAAAATAAAAGGGTGGCTCACAAAAGACGCCTTTGCCTCAATGATACTCATACTTTATGATGAGCCAGGTTTATGTTACGCCAGAAATTTATCTGAATTTCTGGTGTAACATAAACCTAAATTTGTTTACAGATTCTTATTTAAAATTGAGTTTGAAACGCGTTATAATTACTTATCGATTTTACTTCAACGATAAAGTTAAGTCTTAGTCAAATTATGTTTTCATTTTGAGGTTAAGCTTTAAATGAATGTAATTGTTGGTAAGCTTTGTGCTCAATTTTAATAATAGAGTCATTCAAAGAACATAAGATTAACTTTTTCACCTAAAAATAATATAGCGAAATGAAAAACAATCCTCTTTAAAAATCAAGTTTGTATTCAACATGTTACGTAGATGTTTAGTAAACAAAAGATCTCAAATTCATTGAAAAATACCATATACAATAAAAAAATCAAAGACACCAGATTAGTTATCTCATTAAATTTTCATCGTTCCAAGACGATGACCGGTTATCTAAATCTGTCATTATCGATAAATAAATAAACGGCCTGTCATATTTTTACTGAGGGTTCTATCAAAAACTTTACTGCCCATTTTACGAGTAGCCAGAAATAATTAATGTCCCTGGATGTCTACACAGGGATTCATTGTGTAAACTTCCTGACTGGTGGCGGCTCTGTCATGTATGGTTATTAGTTCTGTCTTCTTTTCATCATTTTGCTTTTTATGGAATACCAACTACTCTAAATCAATTAATGAAATGGAGTTTGTAATGCAAACTTTTACACCAATAAATAATTATTCCTTATTGTCATAAGGCACAAATGAATTTTTAATAAGTAAATTATGATTGATTACAGGAACTCGCAATATCAATTTCTTAAAATTAATTTAGGAAATTTCACTATAGGAATTGCCTTAAAGTTCGTCTGTCTGTCGGGAATAAGGGCACTTATTCCCGATAGCGTTAAGCGTAATAATGCCGTGACAGGTTGTCAAAAGATTTGGCAATGTTTTCAAAGACCAATAGCCTGCCTGAGATTGGCCCATCTTTGGATGATGTACTAGTTATTTATGTTTTTGTACTTTAGTTGTCCATTACGATATCACTCACGAGAGACAGTGCGGTCCTTTTTTATTTTGCCCGAAATCAGAAGGCTACCAATTCAGACTATACCATTTATATTTTACACAAAAGCTACTTATATATAATCACGTCTATATCCCTTACAGGGTAGACAGACTGTTTTGAAAAGACTAATAGGCCAAGTTCAGCTGTTTGGTTTAATTATAGAATTGAGATTCATATAGTGACAGATTCCTAGCCCATCACCTATAAGAAGACCTTTCACGACATCTACGGGAATGATATGGAGTGGTCCTATTCTTTTTTTCTATTACTTATCTACATAAAAAAGGTATAATACACAAAGCTTGTAAGGTGGGCTCAATTTTAAGCCAACCTTTGAAGGGTCTGTTGCACATAATCCCGAAAATAAATCCTTTTTATTTAATACGCTTAAATTGACAGTTTCCATCATAATATCGTCAGGTATTATACTCAGTAACCGTCGTATCGAACTATCAAAGCATAGCAACGTTGACACGCCAAGAATATTAAAATGTGTAGTCACGAACCTATGGTAGATATATACAGGTTGCCCTTTTTACAAATTGAGTATTAACCTCTTGTTGACTTAGTATCCCATAATGCAACTCTATAAAGCTTACTTTAGGGCTGGTCCCAAATTTTTTTTTGTATTGACAGTGTCCCGGTGGCATACTTTTACACAGAAAGCCTGTCGCTTGATCGTTGTTCAACTATAAGTTATATACGAGTATATAATAAATATACGATAGGTATAAATATTTAAAAATAAACTACTTGCCCTTTGCGACGAATAATTGAATAAGTTGTTTTTTTTTTCTTTCCACGATATTCATAACGTTATTAATAGATAAGAAAGATGGATCGGCCGTTGCGTTGAAATCGTCAGATCGATTGCCGTCATTTGAGAAACGTGGTCCTTAATAAATGAGGGCAAAGATTGAAAATGAAAATTGGTATGAACTGATAGTAAAGATGATAATTGTAACATTAAATGATTCCCTCTGGTAGCGCTGTGGTCATTTCCGAGAAATAAAAGGTCGGGCTTCGATCCTCGGTCAAGACATGGCAAAAAATACTCGTAAGTTTTCTGATTGGAAAAAAAAAGATCTTCTGTTTGGACGAGGTCTTGAATATTTATGTACGTATAATTGGTATTTTTTTTTATTTTTACAAAATAAATAAGTTTTATTATTATAAACAGAAAACTTACTTAGAATGAACTTAAAATAATTATAAACCATTATAATTATAAATCAACGAATTAGCATCGAACTTACCTAATATTTATTTAGTTTAACACAATCAGTGATTCGTGTGTAAGTATATATCTATTTATTTAGTAACTAAAATTTTTATTTCATATTATTACATGCTATTAAACAACCTGTATAGTCATCTCGGGCCGTGACTGCGCCTGCGATACATGTATGAGATGTGTATGAATTGTGTGGGACGTGTGTGAGACAATCGTCAACGCGGGGGTTATAATTTGGGATGTACCCGACAATGTAACGATTTGAATTGTTAGACAATGCTGTTCAAAATGTTTATGTTAATTTGATGAGGCGATTACGTTGCAGTTTCGTTTAGTTATGTTCTTTTAGACGGAGCGGTCTTATTTTATTTTACTGATTTCATAGGTAGACTCACGACTACATTAATGATTAGTTGTACGGTCTATATAAATTATATTAAGAGGTGGTTAAACCATGATGAGCTGGTTCCATGGGCTTTAGAATAGATGTTCTGATTCTCCAGAATGTTAAAATAAGTCTTCTTTCTCCTGGTTCTAATCCCGGTTCTAATTTTGGAGAAGAGTCTCCAAGATGTGCCTCTTGACCATGACGTCGACCAACTTCGCAGCATAGTAAATGCTGCCTTAGTTGTCTTTTAAGACAGATTTGGCAAAGAGATGGAGTCCTATTCTGAAGTATTGACAATCACGCGACAAGAATAATGATAATGATCGTATTTATTTCATTACGAAATCAAATATGAAATCCAGAATTTTAGAATACAATTGATGGCGATTACCATAATAAAGAAGGATCGCGCCGCTAGGGATTCCCGGAAGTGCTACTAGCGCCGGAAATACGATTGTAGGGAATATCAAATACTGCATTGTCAGTTTTTAGCATCAAAACTTGGATCCGCTAAAGTGTAAGTGATTCTAGAAATACTGCAGGAACATTTGATATATGTACATTTTTTAACTAACTTCCTAATTTTAATTGGTAAAACTCTATGGTCAACTTCTGCAACATAACATGACATGGTGTTATGATGTCAAGCAAACATATTGTAACTATTTATTAATGGAATTCTTTTGAGTTGCAAATTAATATTTTACTTAAATTAAGCTTAAACTTAACTTAATTCTTGCCCATGTTAATATTGAAAACACAGAAAAACACTCCTGAGATACGTGACTCTAAATCACTGACCCAATTTAAAAAAATAATTAAAAATTATTACCTCTCCAAGCCTTGCTAATTTGGTATATATTGTATATACTTTATGTAAGTTTATTTTTTTATATGTATTTTATTATATTTTATTAATGTATTTGTTTATGTATGTCTATTATTAGTTGTGTGAGTGGAGTACACGCCTGTCACCCTTTCCGTCATGACTCCTATCTCGGGTCTGCTGGAAGAGATTTCTTTTGAAATAAGCAGAACCTTTGTAATTTTGTTTCTTGTGTTTATCAGTCTCGATGTTTTCTGTGTACATAAATTAGTAAATAAATAAATAAATAGAAAAATATATATTACGATTTCTGTGCTTCAAACAGATTTATAATTGCTAACTTCCTACAGATTTGTATATTTTCATGAAAACAGTATTTCATTTATAGCCACTTCCCGATCTGTAGGTATTACTATGGTTTATATAATAATTACTACTTAGCGAGCACTATATAGTTAAACAGCACAGCTATTCTTTTTTGTATTGGTGCCGGGAACCATACGGCACCAATACAAAAAAGAATAGGACCACCTCCATCTCTTTCCCATGGATGTCGTAAAAGGCGACTAAGAGATAGGCTTACAAACTTGGGATTCTTTTTTAGGCGATGGGCTAGCAACCTATCACTATTTGAATCTCAATTCTATCATTTAGCCAAATAGCTGAACGTGGCCATTCAGTCTTCAAGACTGTTGGCTCTGTCTACCCCGCAAGGGATATAGACATGACCATATGTATGTATGTTAAAACCACAGTTTCAAACTATATTTTTTTATCCATTACAGACACTAGATTTCAAGAAAACAGTAGCTCATTTTTATAGCCATTTCCTGGTCCGTATTTCTAATAGTCTACAACTTAGCACTATTTCATAACGAAGCGACGTTTATGTACTATGGGCATGTGGTCACTCCTAGTTTTGGCGTTATCCGCTATCATGAATCACGTCCCAACATCCATATCTCACAAACTACAGAGACATTTGTGGGAAAAAGTCGCTAAGTGGGTTAAAACGTATTTTGTCGTGCAGAAAAGTTAGTAAAACTTGGTAAATATATCATTAAGCGTTGACAGCGTGTAATGAGGAAAGTTAGACGAAAACGTATCGCCGTATTTATTAATAAAATGATTTTAAGTAATGAAAAACATTTATGGGAGGATTGAATGTTTTGGATCGTCATGTTTAATGTCCTGTCAATATTATGAATGTTACGAGGCGAAGCGAGATATATCTCAATCTCTTGGATATAACATGTAGGAGGAGAAGAAATATAAAAATTAAAAATCTCACAAACAATAACGTCCTTATCCGTTGCGGGTTCGGAATGGCTAATAATCAAATTTAGTTGGAAGGCTTAATACTGGAATTAATGTTCAGAGATAGTGGCAGGTCGCTAGCACATCGCCTAAAAGAAAATTCCAATTTAACTTGTGAAAAAAAGGAGTATAAACAAATTACAATTCTCTAGATCAGTTTGTGTTAGGACTTAACTTACCGTGAGTATTACAAGTGAACAATAATCAAGACTTATCTAATCAGAAAATAACCTTAAAGCTAACTTGAAACTTATTATTGTATGTTTTTATTATTTACATGGTAATTATTATATCCGTTCATATTACAAAACTCTTTTGAACATCAACTTGTGTCAGCCCGCGGCGTTCCTCGCCGTTAACTACGAGTAATTACAGTCGCCTGTTGATAAAATTGACCCACCCATTTATATACTTATTTGGTATGTATGGTATATATGAAAAAGGGGGTCATGTTTTTCTCCTGGCGACTGTACTCGTACACATATTCCCAACGATAGCGTGATGTTGATACTAATTGTTAAGGCAATTATAAGTAAATATCTCTCTAAAATACTTTCTGGAACCTTCACGTAAGTAACTTATAATGTGTACCGAGAAAAAAAGTGTTTTTGTTAATTATCTTTATTTTGTATTGACGCAAGAGTTAAAATATAGAAACATATTTTTCCAAATGATTATAAGAGTTTTTTTTGCAAATTTAGTATATATTATTGCTAATTAGTAAGGATTTTTTTACTGTTTTCATCTGGGTAACATCGTTTCGCTTATTTCAATTAAGTTTATGCTTACTTTATTTTTTGTATGGCTAAATAATTTAGTAAGTACTAGAGTACGCCCGCGGCTCTGTCCGTGTAAAGTGTGTAGTGCATCACTAGATTTCATAAGGAAGCTACTTACATGCCAAATTTCAAATCTCTAGACCAAGCGATTTGCGATTTGCGTTGTAATGATATAAATTAATGTACATCAAGGAACAATTTTGTACAAGGGCGCTACTTATTTCTTAATTAAATTAACGTTTCTTTTCACTGCATAATATAAAACAAAGTCGCTATTTTAGTCTGTTTGTCTGTATGCTTAAATCTTTAAAATTACGCAACGGATTTTGATGCGGTTATTTGTAACAGGTAGAGTGATTCAAGAGGAAGGTTTTTATGTATAATTTTTTCCGAATTTTGCACCCGTGCGAAGCCGGGGCGGGTCGCTAGTATTAAATAAAGGGGAGTAAAAATATATTTTATAAAATGTGTGGGAAAGTCATGATCGATCATATTGGACCAAAATGTGTGCACAGACCAAACACCCGGCGGGATAATAATCCCCAAAGTATATCAGGAATATTGTATTGTTACCCAAGACTAATAGGATATTCCTTTTTGTCATAAGCTGCTTAATAAGGTATTTATTATGACAATTGTGTGATCTAATATCTATCTTTCTTTGTCGTAATCTGTAAGTATTAAATTTAGGAATTAATTTCTCTAATTATACCACGCTGGTCTGCTATGAAAAAAGAATTACATATATCTACTGCCATACCCATAAACGATCTGTGCCCTTATTTAAGAAAGTTTTAGTCTTATCTTTTATCTCTTTTTCACACTTTATTACTTCAAATATAGACAGAGAGGGAATAAATGTGACTGTTAAGACTTAAATATAAGTGCCTTTAATAAAGTATAGCACGACAGCAAAATGACAATCAAAATAATAGAAGTTCTCATTGCTTAAAATATTTATAATAAAAAAGGCCATGGGAAAATTCAACATAATGCCTATCATTTCGAAATTAGGCGCGATGACGTTAATGCATATAATATCAGGCCCCTGGGCTCCAATCACATTAAAAACAATCTTGATCTTAAACCCAGCCAGTGACTTGCAATCTATGCTTGTATCGGCGATTCACCTTTATCCATAAAAGGCAGAATGTCTTTGCTTGATTCTAGAGCGCGCTAATAAAACAAAGTTAAGTATGAAGATACCTACATGTATATTTGTCCAATTCTTGGTTATTTTTCTTCTTCTATGTATTACAATATGATTGACTGACGTAAACTTAATTCTTAGTGTAATCTCAAACCTTAGTGGTTTCGCTATGCTAAGTTAATACCTACTTAATGTTTTGTAAGATCCTTCATACAATAATAACAAAAACATGCGCATATCATGAGTACGAGTATTTACCCTTACGAGTTACTCAAACCTAATAGACATGGAACTTGAAAGCCCTGTTTTATTGTATGGCTTAATAATGATTTCAGCTTACATTATAAGGAGTTGTAGACAACGCAGTTTTCTATTGAAAGTGGTCACAAATCATCATCAGATTTTTCCCAACGAGTTAAAGAGGACCACAAATCTTTAAACCTGACTATCAGTTTTCATTTAATTGTATAACAAAACACAATTCTGCATTTTCCTAGAAAACTCATAATGGCACCATCGATTTATTTGGCGTAGAATACAGTTCAATGACATTAACTTAAAATTATGCGAGTGTGCGCTTTGAAGATGACTATTACTCTAAGCATTCATCCTATCGGTTCTTTTTGAATTCATCGATAGCCGGTAAGTGTATGCAAAAAGACAGATGAGTCAACTCGGCAATGGATGTTGTTATCAGATTTTAATGACTAATGGTTTTGTAATATATGGGAACGGAATGACTACGCAATCGCATTGTACGGTTAATTGGCCAATGTTTGAACAAACCTTGGACCCTCAAGATTGAGATAACATTCGAAGAAAAGGGCTGAATGGCATGTTGGCGGGATCATTTGTTATAAACGGATGACAATACAGGTTAAAAAAAATGGCAAAGGAATCCGACGTCTTTGAGCCGAGTGTATTGTTGCTCTTGACAACGCATGCTTCAATAAAGTTGTAGGGGCGATTAAATTGAGCGTAACAAATATGGTACCATATGTTTATAACATTCATCAGTTTCGGTTCTCGAAAAAATGTAGTTTCCAATATTATTTCGAAAGAGACACAATTGATTTTTTGTACTTTTATTGGCATTGTAGAGTAGTAGTAGACAAACGGAAGTACTTTTCACCAAATCAGGGACGTCCTTACAATAGGTCAGGTGAATTGTACCCTAAACTTACTAGTTAATATGATATGTGACAAATTTGATTGAAACTAAAAAAAAATGTGATCTGCCCCCTCTCCGGGAAAGTGGTGTGGTTTTTTGTATAACCTTTATTATATCAGCAATTATTTGTTAATATTGGCCATGACTTCATATTTTTTAATTTAAAACGAATATTTCCTACAATCGTTTGAAAGTTATAACATCAACAATTTTGTTACAAAGGTACTTTAACGTTAAATTTAACGTAAAGTTTCTACCTGTTGATATAATTACAATGATTGTCGCAGAAAGTTAGATGAGAGGAGGCGAAGTTTTATTATAATTACCAACAATTTGAATTAAAATAGAAAAGTTTGGGTATTAATTAGTGAATCTCAGAATATACCTATATGAAAGTTTAAACTCAATTTAATCTTCTCCCATAACAAATGTTCGAGGTTCCCGTATTAATTAGGTACCTATATACATCAGATATGGCTTACGAGCAGAGCTTTATCATTTTTATCGGTGGAAATCTTTTTTTTACAAGAACGACGGTATCTTTATGTAGAATTTTGAAAATAACTTTATAATACCAACGCACTTTGGGAATATTGGAGGCAAAGCTTGGAGCATAAGACTTGGAGTGATCCTATCCTAGGAACTCTGACAGAATATTAAGGGTTATTAAGGGATTGGCGACGCGGCAAACTATTTCATAAATTCAAAACTGTGTTTTTATTACATCGTCCAAGTTACATTTTTAAAGTATTATTGGATTTCTGAAATAAGTTAACAATTTTTCAACTATAATATTGAATTATAGCTGGATTTGGATATTATATTCATTGGACTATTCAACAACTAAAAAAAATTAGAATATTTCTGAAACTATTGTCAAAAACAGTATAAAAGAGCAAGCGTAACTAAATTCCGCTTACACATGTGGACATGTTCGTTGTTCATTTAAAAAAAATAATCTTTTCATAGACGTGTGATAACAAAGGCACACGATGGTAGACAGGTAAAATAAAATAAGGTTTTAACACCGTCACACGCCGATAGGGACGTGAGGGGCCCGATGTCATACGCGGCGTGAAACGGTTTCGATTTTGGTGCAAGTTACAAGCGGCAGAGACGACTAATTAATTTATCCAGACTCAGATCACAAGAAATTTAATTTAGTATTATAAAGTGTGTCCTATAATATATATAATAAAATAGGATAAGCAAAAAAAAAATACAAGAAGGTAAACTTCTGCCTTCAAAACTCGTCAGCTACATATTTAGTAATATAAAAAAGGTATATTTAGAAATTTAAATACTGCCAACTAATAAAAATGTTAACTTAAAAACAAGCATAAGCACATCTAAATATTTAAAAATTAACAGCTGTAGTGTTCGTTTCGTTCGTTCTTTCGTATTATCATCAAATCATCAAGTTTATAAACCTCGTAAATTTCTATCTAGTTAATTATCATAATTTTCACCAACATATTTATTCCTTTCAAACTAACAACGAACGGACACGTGGGCTGGGTTGCTAGTAGTTAATTCTTATCACTTGTACCCCACAATCACCGCAAAAGAACAATGCACAACTGTGGTCGCCGAGCGTGACTGTACCGAGTTCAGTGCGATATGGTACTGTTGGCCGCATAAATAAGTGCTTGTATCGTGGAAACGCTATTTTCGGCGTTAACGGTGAAATGGCAGTACTGGCAACACTTTGTAACTATTTGTTCAACTTTTGAACCTATTATTTATAGTTTTAGTAAATCACGTACGGGTTGAATAACTCCGCCAATGTCACTTTTTGTTTGACGGACATTAAGGTTTTTGTGGCAAAAAGTAAAATCGTATAGCATGACTTTTAAACATTAGATGCATAAGAAGGCATATACTTTGCGTATGTGGTTTCAAACGAAAAAAGAACCCCAACCTTCTATTCTTTTATTTCACAAGAAGAGACTAAAGGACAAACAGTAACAATTTCTTCCTTGATTACGTATGAGAGAAGTGTTTGTAATTAAATATGTATTACAAAATAGAATTGATACTCAGCTTTTGTACTTGTGTCATAGAAAATGCTAGCATAAGTTAACTTGTGAAAGCTATATGACTGACTTAAGTTTTAATAAGTTAAATCCAATTTAAAACTCTATGACCTAACACAGTTATAATTTTCATCAGATATTTTAAAATTAAGCAGTCAAGTCGATCAGACTTTAAGTGCATGTAAGTAATTACTAAGAAATGTACCTAAAACACGTAAGCCTGTTTAATGTATAATCAATCCTTAGGCACGCGAATCAAATTTGCATGAAAATTTTTACTAATATCATATATTTTGCAAATTTTACGCTGAAGGAAATCATAGTAAGAAAACCTGGACATGGTAGCTGAGTATGTGTCCTAGATTAGTACATATTCCTGGTCAACTCAGTCAATTGTATACCATGAGGCAAACCTTACCTTTCTTTGGTGGTAGTTCAATCATTATAATTTGTCCAGTATATATTGATATTTAATATATTATTATATTACTTACTGCACCCCTAGACTATATAAGAAACCTAAATGCCAAATTTCAAGTCTTTAAACCCAGAGATTCGGGCTGTGCATTGTCTGTCAGTTAATCAGTCAGTGTCTTCTTTTATTTATTTGTTATGTAGGTCACAGATGTCAAGAAGTAGTCGCTTAGTGTAATATCCCTTTCTCTCTCCTAAATTGTGGTAATTCCCGATTCCAGGACTCTTCCCTGGGGAGCAAGCGGGACAAACACCACGAGGACGATGAATATATGACTAAAATAACTAAAATATTCAATTCAATATCGTTACCTACATCCATCAAAATATCAATTTTTAATGAAGGCATATGTTTCAACTGATGAATAAACAAAAAAAGTGCGTGAAAAATAGAAATAAATTTTTATGTTTCAACTCTGAAAAGTTTCGTCTGTTGTAGCGGAGTCATTATGTATTGCGTAAATCCCCATGCGATGCAAGTGCTTGGGGCAAAATGATGCAGACAGAGTTTTGAGTAATAGGAATATGTATGTAGAATTTATAACACACCATAAGAGTAGAACATAAAATAATAGAACGAAAGATACAGAAATTCTGTCACAGAAATTTTATTTACTGTTTTCTTTGTTTTTCTCACAGCACTAGTCATTTTGAAGATTGGGCGAGTGAAGTTTTTAGGCATAATAAATTTTTCAAAGTCGCCAGTATTAAACCCTTTTAGACACATAGATTACTAAGATAAGGGTATGAATTTAGGTAGTATGACCCTTTCCATAATTCTTTATTATTTAGTGCCTTTTCGCAAGAGTACCTACTTATACTGGAGTATTCCATTTCATTATGTAGTGGAGTCTTTGTATTGATATGGTTAATTCTACAAACAATTTGGTTATGAAATCTCCTTTTTTTAACTTTTCAAATTAAACTATTATTGCCTCACGATAACAAGATATCCACGGACTGAGAGTCTATAAATACACTTAATAATTACCTATGACTCATACATAATTATAGCGAATTTGTATTTCTATAGAAACTAACAAGTGCTCGTATAAAAGTCTAGCCCGAGGTAAAAGGTCGCTGTCAAATAGAAAAATTACTTTCACGATAGGAAAATATTTCAGCTTTGAAATTGCTTATAGCTTTCTTGCCTATTGTGTTGTCAACTGTAGAACGAAGCTTATCAAACCTTCCCTATAATTTACCATTAATAGAACATCGATTCCTTAGTTCCCAACATAGAGTTTGGAATAATATAGGACTATAGAAGTGGAAGTATGCGGGGATCGTGGAAAATGAAAAGAAGTGTTCTTTACCTATCCCTAGGGAAAGAGGCGCAGTTTTACTCGGTGATTTAACGTATATGGATATATAGAAGTGGTAAGTAGGTACTAACAAATGTGTCGTCACAAATGATGATTGTGATTTATTTGACGAAAAGTGCGTGCGATCTTCATTCCTATAGTTACAAGCACAACAGAATATTTCTATTTTCATGTTTTAATTTTTAACTTCTTTACATATAATTCAGTATACAGTTTAATCCACCATCTTAAATTAATCCCATCTCTATGGTTCCCACAGTGCCCTGCCCGGGGCTATCCGCCTGTTCCCAGGACACTGAATCACGACAGTTCCGTGACTTGGCTTGTAATGACGCCATGAAGAGTTTACGGTGACCGGCGTATAGCACAACCGCAGCTATCAGGACATCGACCACTTAGTCATTGGACCAGACAGATATGGCTTTAGAAATTATGGATGCCTTAAATGTGGTCAAGCCTATATGTGCTTGTAAAATTTGGTGTCTCTTTGGGGTGGCTAAAGTAGCAAAGTACTCTGACTAAGGTTGCAAGGTACCTAGAGTCATACAGTGATAATAGCTTTTTTGTATTGTATTTAATAGCAGCATATCAAAAAACTACTTAAAGTTATCTATGATATAAATACATCAAACTGACCTTAGACTAAACTTATCTCTAATGTTAAAAATAAGAAATTACTACTAATACCTGATACCTCAACAAAAAGAGTTACAAAAAAGCGGATACTCGATCATCAAAAATTTTCTGAGTCACTAAGCAATATCTTAAAAAAAATAAAATCGCAAAATCTGCAACTCATTTTAGTCCGGATAAGCGCATCCCAAATCGGGATTAAGGAGAGCGATTGTAAAAATAAATCATCTGAAAATTAAGTTGTCAGTGCCATCTGGCAAACAGCTTACCTAAGGTCTTTTTTATGGTCTTCTCTCGTTGGCTACAGCCGGCTGAGTAAATGGTTACAGTGTAATGTATATTTATGAAATTCTTAGTCTTTGCCACTGTGGCTTCGGTGCTGGAAAGTTCGATGTCATGAATTTTGAACATTATGTTAATGCGCCCAGTTTTTCTTGTATAACGAGAAAATTGGAACTGTTTTATGAAAAACTCATTGTTAACTTTGAAAAAAAAACGGGTCAAATGTAAGACGGTTTTTCTTACATTTTGAATGTAGGTATGGTACCGATCCCTTATTAGCAGTAGGCAGCATGTGCCCGCAAATCCGATCGCGTATATTGTGGTTAATTACAAACACACACACATTTTTAAGAATGTAAGGTACCCTATGTTATTTTTACTACTTCTAACTATGTATGTGTGTGTCAAAATCAAGATCAGTTTAGTGGATAAAAAAACAAATACTCTTTACTATGGATTTAGTTGAATTAAATTACCTTTAAAAGTATTTATGCCTCCGTATCGATCTATGAAAACAAACAAAGAAATGAAACCAATTAATTCTCTAATAACAGTTATTAATTTCTAGCCTGAAAACTAATATAGTTCGGCATCATTCCACCTGTCCGAACTACGTTCGACATTAACCTCATTCGAACTGGTGAACTATTAAAACGCGATTATAACCTCATACCGACTACGTGTTTACTTGACAAGCTAAACGATAAAGGTGTCTAATATTTGGAATAAGAAAATGTCTGTTTTCGATTTTATACAGTACATTCTAACAATGTGGTTTTGTGAAAGAAATTACAGTAATAGTAACAGAAAAGGTAATGCTAATATGGTTGGGTTATGTGGAGAGGATGAATGAAATCAGGTTGACTACATAACCAAGTAAAAGGAGATTGTGAACGGAAAGGTAGGAGTAGGAAAGCCTAGGCGAACGTACCTTGATCAAGTTAAGGACGTCCTGGCAAAATGTCGGTCAGGACTATATGAAACTTCCGAGCGTAAGCGTAAGAAGTACATATGCAGTGATCGTAGCAAGTGAAAAAATGTAGTCTCTGCCTACACCTCCGGGAAAGAGGGGTGATTTTATGTAGGTATGTAGGTACCTGTATTCTAAATTAAATAACTCTAAAGCAAGTTTAATGTTAATTATATTTATTAATTAAAAGGGTACCTACTCGCCCCGTGGTTTCCCCAACATAACACCAAATGCCGTTATTTTCCTTTCCCGCGGGAATTTCAGAAATCTTCCCTTAATGCAGACCAAAACTAAGAACATAAGGGTCCGAACCTACATACTGAATTTCAAACCTCTAGGTAAAATAGCGTTTTGATCAATCAGTATTAGCTTTTACGTACATATAGGTAAGTATGGATTATGTTATCTGTTTAAGGTATAACTAGCCGTGGTCATGATACCTACAGTTTTTTACATCTAAACACTGTTGCAGACTGCGCTACGTAACGAGAACGAAATATTTTTAATATTGCGAAAGTTGGAGGAAAGGTCCATGTTTTTACTCCTTTTTTGTTTGAGTTTCAAAACTACCAGTATGCAAGGCCCAACAGAACTATCCTAGTTAAACAAAAAATAGAGAACATACCCTCTCCTGTTCTCCTGGTCGAAGTTTGTCCAGAAACAAGATAATTATATTAAAGTGTTAAATTATGGGTATTTTTTTTTCATTTGTGCTTATTAAGTAAGTTTACTTATTAAGTTTACTATTTCTACGGCGACTAAAGTTCAAAAGCACTAACTAATATTCTTATTTCATGTAGATATACACATATGAATCTATACTATGTTTTTAAAATACATATTTTATCTGTTTTATTTTGCAGAATCCAGCTTAACTTAACATGCTTTTCACATTAAATTCACCCGTAATCGCTTTAAGGCTCTATAAAATATTTAAAAAAATAAATGAACGCATAGTCTTCCCGGTTTGTGATTATTGACCGAGTTCTGTTCCGTACGAAAGTCGCGACAAGTGTATGTAGGTAAGTTTTTTAAAGTACTTATATGTAAAAAAATGTGTTTATACTTATAAAAAAAATGACCATAAAAAAAATGTTTTTGTTATACAAAAACATTTTTTTTTATTATTTAGTAAATATTCAAATTAAAGCTACATATTAAAATAAAATTAATTTCCCATTGGCACGTACTTTGCATTAAATCTAAGACAATAATGGGCCGAGAACAAAATGTCTCCGTTAAAACAGACAATGTTAAACACGGTTAAAACAATGATTCCTAAATAAGGACTTCATTTCCATAATTGCTTATACAAAGTTCCCAAACTCTCAAATGGTATAATGTTCAGGCCTTTTGGGAGTTTGAAAAAGATAAAATCATTTGAAATAATACACTTTTAAAAAAGGAATGCCGTGGTCTTGATCTTTAGGTATTTTGAAAGTTATTTAACTAAGTAGGTAAACTAGCAGTTTCATGCCAGTAATATCGTTAATTATACAAAATTACAGGGAGCCTAAATTTGACTAATCAATCGTGAATTTTCCTACTCTAACCACGGCACTGTAAGGCGTGATAATAGCTTTCATAGCTCTTCATAACAGATGCTAGGTTTTGCCCGGTTCACGACCCTGTTTCTTAATTCTTCTTTAGCCATACACTTATATCGTTAAAATAACTATTTATACGTAAA
The DNA here is from genome assembly GCF_032362555.1 of Amyelois transitella. Taxonomy (NCBI): domain Eukaryota; kingdom Metazoa; phylum Arthropoda; class Insecta; order Lepidoptera; family Pyralidae; genus Amyelois; species Amyelois transitella. The sequence continues at coordinate 2,540,598 of NC_083516.1, read as the reverse complement.
AACATATTCAATCAAGCTTCCCGGAAAAGGCAGGGAGTACTTGTGTTGCTATTGTGTATGTAAATGTAATGTGTCGCTAGTATTTTTGCCCGCCACAAATAAATTGATAGTACTAGCAAACTTTGAACAAAATCCATTCAGTTGTTTCGGCTCTGCGTAAATAGATACAGAAATCACCTATTTCCCCATTTTATAATGCCGATTCTGCCATCTGGTAGACCCTAAAATACCGCATCTGGTGAAAAAAGATAAGCATCAGCTCCAAATACAATAAGAACTAAAGAGAAGTTCATTTAACTTTGAAAACAAAAGGTTCTTCCTAGAATTAACATAACCACGTGCGGTATAGATAAAACTTAAGTTTAATATCTAGTTAACCGGCGTTTAAACTCGGCATTTAGTGGTATGAATGAACAATCGTCAGATTCGAATCTTAACTGGGGGCAGTCACGACCGTGCGCTCTACCGACTACGCCGCAGTTCAAAGTTTCAAACGTATGGTGTAGGGCGACCAAGATTTATAATTAATTCAATTTGTATTATATTGTTTTGCACATCAGGATAGTATATAAAATTAACCTAAATATGTATAATAAATATGTATATAATAATAAAATAAAAATGAACATTTTTATTTTATTATTTTATTAATAACATAAAAATGAACATTTTTATTTTATTATTTTTATAAAAAAATATAATATATCCATCACAATTTTCCTTTATATTCTCATAACTATCTCTCAGTTTATTTTTCATATACATTTTTTATTATCTAAGCCAATAATTATTCCGCTTAGAATTTTATGGGATGCTTGAATAAAAAGATCCGCCTTACTTAAAAATATAATCCGCTTAAAATATGGCGCTGAATCATTGGCGATTTTTACATAAACTCGAATGACTTACCATGACAAGAACAGAAATTTGTATGTTCTCAATTGACTGACGAAAGAAGTAAAGTCATGGCAAATGAAAAAACATAATCTCAGCTTATCTCTCCGGGAATGAGGATTTATATGCAAGTTCGAAAAAAATTTAAAAATGATAATTCTTTATTATGGGATACTTTATATCACTCAATAATTGTCATATCTTTTGGTTTCACAACATTGGTTGATATCAAATAAATTACTTAAAACTAAGTTTACTGCGGGTTCCAAAGCGTCAACGACGTCAACTTCACAACTATCCAAAACTTAGAATAGAAATGTGGACAAGAGAATACATTGTTTAGATTAATTGACTTATTCGAAATTTTTATAACAAAATTTTAAATCCCCAGTAAGAACGACAGCATGGTGACCCTTGCAGCAGTGCTTTGCATTCAGGGTACGTATCTATGAGTCGGCGATAAACTTGCTTTTCACGCTTGCTTGTATCCACCTCGTGACTATTTGGTGTCACGTGCGTATTAAACTAATGGGGTAAAATGATTTGATGATGAACCCCTTTTGGATTTTTGTAGTCATGGAAAAGATTTTTAATGTACGTACATATATGTATATATAATCATATACAATATTCTATATATATATAAATAAATAATCAACAATCTCAAAAAGTGTGATAAGCCAGGTTCAGCTGGTAGGTTGAATGATGGTCAAATTAAGAAAGAGTCAGGTTGCTAGTCCATCGCTTAAAAGAAGAATCCTAAGTTTATAAGACCCACACAGAAGCTACAGATAAAAGCTAGTAAACAAATATTTCTAAAATTAAATACGATTTCCATAGAAAGTAAAGAAAAGTAAAAGAAAACATAGGTACATAATGGCTTCTTATGTTCGTATTCGTACGATAAAAATGCCTATAACACAAACACTCGTAAATCTCATTCAGAAAAAAATGGATACATTACTTCAAGCTTGGTTTTACGTCTTAGTTTCAGAATAAGCATATACGACCTTCTTCAAGTCAAAACAACTACCTACTTATTTAATTCCTTCTTCGGAAAGACGAAATACTGGCAGATCTATTTATAATAATTTTGTGATTATCCCGAGTATATGATTGCTGATAGCGAGAAGTTCAGGGTCGTCTACGACCATAATGCAGAATTAGTAAGTCTGGTAATTACAGACCTTCATGGCTCTTTTAACAGAGAAGTCTAACCCAGGATGGGTTAGACGGTTGGTTTTGTCTAACCTCATAATTTTAAAAAACTTAAAAAATAATTACAAGTTCCGTGGTAATACTGATGCCTCCTAAACATATCACACGATCACTCAAAGGAAATTGAATTGAATAAAACAGTTATCCCTTTTTGTCGAGGGGGTTTAAATTCAAATTATACTGTTAAAAAAGTTTTAATCTATAAGAATAGGGATTTAGTCTTAAAAAATAAATTACAAGTTAATAGTCTCATTTAAGTCAATTTACTTTGCAAAATGGCGGTGGTATGACACCCTACAAATCTGTTATTTTTCATTGTTATTTAAAATTTATCGTTGCGTTATCAACCCCTCAATATACTTCACTGAATAACTGACTGACAAGGAATGGAGGGTTAAGTCGCTAGGCCTTTTAATAAAGTGAATCTGTTTATTCTTTTAAGATGACACAGCTATGAAGATTTATGTAGCTTATTTGTAGATTGTAAAAGTCAATCAGGGAAAAGCTAATGAAATTGGATAAACTATGGCTGTTTTGCTTTTTATTATGACGTGAAACGGGACAGCAATAGTTTAGCCCCGCTGAAACAGGTGAAACTTAGCTTTAGAACTGAACGTGGCCCTACTGTCTTTTTAACACTGCTGACTCTGTCTACCTCGTAGGAATAAATCGTGATTGTATATGTATGTATTTGTGCCTATCAGCGAACCACGCATTTTAACGGGCACCTTACCGATTCGCAAACCGACGCTCTAAGATTCTTGATTACTACTACACATTACTACATACATACATATAATCTCGTCTATTTCCCTTGCGGGGTAGACAGAGCCAACAGTCTTGAAAATACTGTAAGGCCACGTTCAGCTGTTTCGCTTAATGATAGAATTGAGATTCATTTAGTGACAGGTTGCTAGCCTGTCGCCTAAAAGAATCCCAAGTTTATAAGCCTATCCCTCAGTCGCCTTTTACGAAATCCATGGGAAAGAGATGGAGTGGTCCTTTTCTTTTTTTGCCAGGAACAACACGGCTTTTTTATTAAATGTATAAAAGTCAATGCCTTAGAGGCGCTTTTCACTTTATTATTCTAGCCTCAATCAGGAATAGACAATGCTATCGGAGTGATTCACTTTTTCCATGCCATTCGACGGCTGAATGCTAACTAGGACTTATGTATGTATGTGTGACTTTAGTACCGTGACCGCAAATCCTATGTTATGCATTCAATTTGCATCACTCTGTCGGTTTGTATGCATCCTTGTGGGCCTCTAGTTGCGGTGGCACAATTGTTTTTGGAAAATGGGAAATTCTTAATTATGCGGTGAGCAATTGTTACCTATGTTGAATTTGACATATATCGCTAATTCTGTCAATTCTCGGATGTTACGTACGCGCTTTGGTGCCGAACATCGGGAAAAAAAGGTAAGAAAATAATGTTATATTTTTAACTAGAGGACGCGCGAAATGACGACTCCGCCCACGTAAAATCCTGTTAAGTTTCTTACCGTGGGAAATCCGTCTCTTAGGGCACATAAATAATTTAAATGATAAATTTATAATCTCTAGACCCAGCGGTTTAAGCCGTTTCGTCGTCTGGCAATCAGTCAATTACTAAATAACGAAAGAAGATTATGTAGATAGATAGACCTTATTACATAATGATACATACACATACATTAATTTAAATTTAAGGTAGAGTGGTGGTTATTTCACCAATAACATTATGTTGATAAAATAATTAATTTCTCTAAAATCAAGTTTGTTTGACCTGTTTGAAGTGTTCGGATAAAGACTAATAAATTTTACCCTACGGACCCTTAGGTACAAAGTTAATTAATAAACATACCTATATTTAATTGTAGATACAATTTTTTTAAAGTACAGAAGTACTTTTTATCACTTCGTTGTTAATTGAATTCGTGACAAAACATTTTCTTAGCCCATCTCGTGAGATCCGCGGTTTTATTTCATAAAAAAATATTTACATTACTTAAATAAAACTTGTTATACTTTAAGACAAGGCGCAAGTTTGTAGCGCCTTGTGGCAAGGACGTTATTTTAACATAATAACTTTAACATTTTAGTCATACATTTCGGCTAAGCTTTGATGAGTCATTTTCTTTTCCTTTTTTTACACTATGAACCGACCTTTTTTAATCTAATTTTCTTTCAAAGCTGGTTTACTGGACTTAAGGTCGTATGTCCCTATATATAGGCTTGTCTACGTCTATTCTCAGCCTCTCTTACACTCTCGCAATCTGACAAAACATTTTTGAACCCGTCTCTATGCCACGGGTTCCTGGTTACGCTTTATGGAACACTTTATGAATTATGCCGTGTGGTTACCGGCACCCATATAAAAAGAATAGAACCACTAAAAGGCGACTAAGGGATAGGTTTATAAACTTGGGATTGTTCTTATAGGCGATGAGCCAGCGAACTGTTACTATTTAAATCTCAATTATATCATTAAGCATAACAGCTGAACGTGGCCTGTCAGTCTATCAAGAACGCTGGGTCTCTCTTCCCCGCAAGGGTTATAGACGTGATTATATGTCTGAGTACTCTGCATTATTATATTTAGTTTTAGCGAAAGTGAGCGAATTTGTAACGCTTTTAAGGATTTTAAGGATCAGTAATTCACAAATAATTTACTATGATTCTTAATAGAAACAGTACTTAAATGACCTGGAACAATGGTTTTAGTTAACAATGGCAAAAATAACGAAAGTAATTATATAAAATAAAGATTAACTGACGAAAACTGGTTGTGTTTAAATTGTCGTTTTATCATGTTTCATTGATCTACGTTGAGGCATAAAATTTTGTGATATGATCGTTTACTAAATATCGTTGTAAATTTGACTACGATAATAGCCGGTTTAGTATTTTGGAGTGCTAATCGCTCCCCAGTTAACAGCTGTTCTATGTTTATTTGAAACAGATAGCATAACGAACGAACTAACTGTAATTAGGTGTAATATGAGATTGTTTACTAAGTTGAGAATTATGTACGCTTGCATAAAGAGAGTTATGAATGTGGATGAAGCGAAGGAAGTATGCAGAGATCGTGGCAAGTGGAAAGAGGTAGTCTCTGCCTACCCCTCCGGGAAAGAGGCGTGATTTTATGTTATGTTTTTACTAAGTCTTTCCTCCTATTCGGTACAGGAAAGTCTATATATTATATTTATAAACTAGATTATTCATGCAGCTCTGTTCGCGAACTTTTAAATTCCAGTTGTCATGGAATTTTGGGAAACCCTACTCTTAGTGCTCCTAGATTGAATGAGTACTAATAGATATTCTTATGGTGAGGGCAAACTAAAAAGGTGAATCAATTGACGAGGTTTTGACAGGTAAAAAGAGAACACTGTTTGACTGATTGACTATGTCAACACAACCCAATTCACTGGGTTAAAGATTTCAAATTGGGCATGTAGATTCTTTAAAGTCAATTGTACTAAAAAGAGAATTTCCCGCGGGAACGGAAATTAACGGAAGTCTTCGTATTATATGCATACTCTACTAAAAGAATAAGACATATAGCTAGCTCTCTTTTCTTTCTCAATTGCACTATTCCCGAAGCAACGTGACAAATTTTGTCATGTTACACTTTTCGACAGTCAGTCACTCGATCAGTTAGTAACGGGAGAGTTTTTATGAAAGACAAATTCTTTGTCGAAAACTTCGTTTGGTTTGCTCAACAAACATCATTATCCTGAATCCACGTCTTACTTTCCTCAAATAAGTGCTCCACTCGCGAATCAGAAATTTAACTTTTTGATTCCGAAGTAAAAAAGGCGAAAACAATAAATATAATGGGCATTGTACAGTGACGCCGCATGTCATTATTAGAATCTCAATTCCATCATGGAGCCATACATGAACGTGGCTTTTCAGTCTTTGCGAAACTGTTGACTGTGTCTATCCTGTATGGTATAAATACTTGATTATTTGTATATACTAGAGGCCGCCCGCGACTTCGTCCGCGTGGAATCAAGCCCGCGGGAACTCCGGGATAAAAAGCTATGATATCTATTTAGATAATGTTATTCTGGGTCTTCAGCTACCTACATACCAAATTTCATCGTAATCGGTCATCAGTAGTTTTTGCGTGAAAGAGTAACAAGCATCCATACTGACATACTCACAAACTTTCGCATTTATAATATTAGTAGGATGTTTGTATGAAATATGGGCAGTGTACTGTGACGGCTGAGAGTCAGCCATTGGTCGGAGAGAATGCAAAACAGTTCTTGAGTTATTATTAAACACACCACATCGTACTGTTTATTATGGCGAAAGTAGTACTAAAAGTAGTTATTACTGGTACTAGTAGTAGGCTAGAACTACTAGGTAATTAAGTAAGCTGATGTTTCACTTTCAATCTTAGTTAAGTATATGGGATTATATTTTCATTCCTTAGTTGTATATATATGTAGGCAATAGTTTTCAACCGACTAAAATAATATATATTGTTCAAAGGATATATCATATAACTAATAGTATTCCTATTACTTAATCGTTATAACGGTTAGATCTATTGATAATTTGGTGATTTGGAGAAATCAAAGAAATTTAATGTGCGTAAGTAATTGTTTTTAATATTATAGATTATTTCTTAATCTTTTCAGACATTTGCATATGTAATTACCCCACAGTCAAACTGATGCTTGTAACTATTTTATAATGTATCAAACACATTCATTTATATGCGATTTCACTCACAAACGAATGCTCCTAGGAAATAAAACTTGGTAAACTTACCTTGTTATCTTTCTGCCAGGAACAAACTCCTTTCTTATTGGATATCCTGCATTTGAGCAAGGCGTCTTCACCCGGGTTCACCTCGGTGTAACGCGGTAATTCCGCGAATGTCTGGACAGCATCTGTTAAAATAAAAAAAAGGGTTAAAACAAGTCTTCGCCCGAGATATAACGTAAAACGTAACGTTCTCGTTTTGGGAAAGTTCAGCATTTGACCGCAAAACGGTGCCAACTAAGTATAATTATGTTATTTGAACAGACTCCTAGATCATAATCTTCTTTAATTTAAGAGCTGACTCTGAGTTGAGTGGAGCATCCGCCTTTAAAACTGACGTGATGAGATTTTGAAAATAATAGTAGAAGGAAAAAAAAATATGGAAAGGGATGAAGAGAAAGACCAAGAATGAAATATTTTGATCGAATAAAGCTTTTAATTAAATAGCTGAAAATATTTACCAATTATGGAATGTCTATTGGGATTTTTCTCATTTTCGCTACACGGACAAGAAAGTTATCACGCGTTTTCGTTTCACAATTAATAAAAAAACTTTTTTTTTTATTTTAGTAAAAAAATAATATATCTAAACCCATGTCTATTTTTAGTAGCAACTATCCCACATTTTTACCAGATACACCTAATTCTGAGACGGGATGTTTATCGAAACACCTACGGAACGGGAACTGCTAGCCGGCATTCCGACGGCTTAAATAGCGCGCCGAATTCAATAAAATTTTATTGTGTGCATGTGAAATTGTGAATGCAGTGCCCATAGAGTTTCAAATACATTGACGCGGCAATGCTTGGTAAAGTGTAAAAAGTAAAGAGCCTCGTGTTTGGTCTGTTTGTCAAAAGACAAAGATAGTAGTAAGAATAGATTCATACATAAATATAATAACGTCTATATCCCTTGCGAGCTTAGACAGAGCCAACATTCTTGAAAAGTCTGATAGGCTTTGTTCAGCTGTATGGCTTAATAATAGAATTGAGATTCAAATAGTGACAGGTTGCTAGCCCATCACCTAAAAGTAGAATCCCAAGTTTATAAGCCTGTCCCATAACGACATCCATGGGAAAGAGATGGAGTGGTTCTATTTTTTTTTTCTATAGGTACCGGAAACCACATTCACAGAGGGGATTTAACAAGTAGTAAAAACAGTACCTACCTATAAATCCGAGAAAGAGGAATAATTATATTTTTTGCACGATTAATGTCGTATGTAATTTTTTGAAATTGAAGCTAAAGTGTATTTAGCTGACCGATCTGGAATTCCGCAATAAGTCTATGAACCTTTGGAATCAAAAACGTCGGATATCACATACGGGAACAATCTCTAATTATCCCGATCAAAGAGATCGTAAGCATTAGGTTAACCACATGAAAAGCGGTCTGGCGGCTTTCCTACGCTTTGTAAGTATCTACTTATTTCCAAATATTTTTTCCTAATTTAGGTTTATGTGTTCAGTGTTCACGTAATGACTTCGAATACACGTTTATTTGCATTATTGTGTACTTAATTGCTTGAGTGTAACGAATGAGATAAGATTATTTTATAAGATAGCTTAAAAGGAGGCACCAATCTACAACTGTGTTACTTATGTAAAGAGTTTTTGAAAATAAACATTTTATTATTTATTATTATTATTTTCTCACGGTATCGAAACTGAGAATATACTTAGAAGCTGTAATTAGTATAAGTAACTACTTACCTAGTTTAGGCTGACTAGTTCCTGGCCGAATAGAAAGGGTAAACTTAATCACTTCTTATAGATGTATATATAAAGAGATGAATAAAAGACACAAACACAACAGACATATCTTTTAGCCTTGATAAAAACATGGACGTTCTGGCAAAAGGTCCAAATCGAGAGTACCCGAAACCGACAAGCTTACTCTCTCTTAGCCGTATAGCGCTCACTTGCAATAGCGGACTTGTCATGACTTGATCCCAACTTCATTCTGATGAGAACCAACTTCATTTTCTGAAGGCGGGTTGAGAACCACCTTCATTTTCTAAAGGCGGTTTGAGAACCACCTTCATTTTCTAAAGGCGGTTTGAGAACCACCTTCATTTTCTGAAGGCAAGTTATGAATGTGGGTGAAGTGAAAGAAGAATGATGATGTAGTTTCTGCCTATCTCTTCGCAAAAGAGGCGTGATTTTGATAAGATGACAGCTTTGCCTATATTCGCTCTTTGAGAAGAATATAATTTGAAGGTACACAAATAATACTCTCTTCATTCAATAATATTCTGCACTCTGACTAATCTGATTGCTAGACTAGACATTTCCCCGAAACACTATGTGAATAGAACGAAACTAATCTTTGCTACCATTCTATAGAACGGGAAAAGGTTTTTCCAATTAAATATACAAAAGTCTGTAGGGACCAATTATTATTATTTTTTATGTATATAATTTTTAACAAATTGAAAACGTTTTCAGTTCACAGATCCAAATTAACGAGCACAATATATCCTGGACAAATGACAATGTCTCTGAAAATGTTATATCTCTTCGGTCATGTTTTTCTGCAGGGGACTGTACGTACAAGTCAAGTGATTGGGTGTATATTTAACACACCTAGGAACTATAAAAAAAATCTTTAAAAGCAAAGCAACGAAGGGTGCAACTGGGAATATGTGAACTACATATCTTATTATTTGATATGATATTTGTATTGACGTCCGATGGAAACGCTACAGTGCAGTTTGATCCGCTGCTTCTTCTACGCTTTGGAAGCGGTAGTAGCTAGTTATAATTATAAACTTAAATTATGATGACCGCACTAAGTGATTCTTTAAGTCCTTTTTTGAAAATAAATCTATTTCTATGAAAAAAATAAGGGGCAGAATAAAAAAATATGTTTGCGCTGTTCAGCAATGACCTCACACCTGCTTTTGCTCAAGTTTACAAAACATCCCACATTATCTAACAACATAATGCCCAAACCGCACCGCACTCCAGTTTCAAAATAATTTAGTGAACAATACGGTGATGGGTGACGAAATTGTAGAGGATTTAAATGGATTTTTTATCTGCAGTAGAGGAGCCATTAGCTGGTTGATCAGGCGAAAGTTAGCAACAGATGTGCTTTAACTATACATAGTATAACTTTAACGTAAAAAGTGCTTCAACTTTCAAAGAACAGTCTAAATAACAATTGACCTACTGAAAGTAAGAATTAGGAAATATCGCACCAAGGGAACCAGGTTAGAATGAATTAAAAAAAGAAAGAAGAAGAATAAGAATTAGAAAAGTGGTAAGCTCAGAAGGAGTGGACCCCTAAGTGGAATCATATCTTATTGGCGTTTTGGGACCGATCTTCAGAAGGTTTTACGTAAAAAACCTATCGGTTCTTTTCTCATTCATTATGTTGCATGCATCTATATCCCTTGCGGGGTAGACTGAGCCAGCAGTCAGTTCTTTTGTTTTATTGTATTTGACGGCCTCTATGGCGCATTGGTAGTGTGCTTGTCTGCAACACAGTAGATCAGGGCATGTTGAGAAACTAACTTTAATTGGCCTGAGTCTTGGGTGCTTAAATATATAAGTAAGTATTTATTATCAAATATAGTATCGTTGAGTTCTCGTTACACAAAACTCGAACTTACTTCGAGGCTAACTCAATCTGTGTAATTTATCCCGCAGGTATATGTATTACGCAATATCCCCTCGCATTATATGTTAACTATATAAGTATTGCATAAGTTTCAGGATCACCTGTTGCAAAATGCTTGTAGTCCATAGAGGAGTTAAGAAGCAGAAATTCAATCCTCCAAAAAAGAACAACTTATTTCATCAAAACCGGTTTTGAAAAAAGTCGGTAATATTAAGTTGACATGTAAAAATAGGCACGAGTCATTTCGAAGAAATTCAGTATTTACTTTTGAGAGACATACATATCTACATATTATTACGTCTTTATCCCTTACGGGATAGATAGAGCCAAAAGTCTCGCAAATACTGAAAATCCATGCTCAGCTGTATGGCTTAATAATGAAATTGAGATTAAAAAAAGAATCCCAAATTTATTTGCCTATCCCTTAAGAGCAATATTAAAAACAAATAGACAAATTCATACAATACATGTAATTACGATGAAAATAATTGTATAATAAGATATCCATACACAGCTATACTTATATCGCTAGTCAAAGGGATTTGGTTCCATGACGACAGAAGCCCAATAAAAACTTCGTTCTATTTGTATTATTTAATGATTTTCCGAAAGATAATTTCTATTCATTCAATTTCATTTATCCTTGCTAATATTATTAAGTTTTTTGTTTGCGTTTCTAACCGATTAACTCAAAAACTATTGGATCTATTATGGTGAGATTAGCATAAATTCTCACAAGGTCAAAATCCCGGCCAAAAGTCTATATGAGTAAAGCCTCGGGGCGTCTCACCTAATATAAATGCGAAGGTAAGTTTGTTTGTGACCTCTCCAAGCGTTATTTACTGAACTAAAATTTCGCGTACTACCTATATATAGTCAAGGGTAGAAGGACATATGGTACATTTCACCCCTTCAAAACTATAGTTCCCGTAAGATTTGCGAAGTTAGGTGGTACTAAATTCGGACGAGCGCAGCTGCGGATAAAAGGTAGCTCGTAATAAAGAAATCAAGATACAAAAAATAATACCTCAATTTATGAAAAACGATTTCTTTTCTGCCTCTGAATAATGTAAAAGACGTGTTCAGATCATTCATTTGTCTGTTTAAATCACAGCTTTAAATGGTTTCGCTTACTTTTAATTGACTGGGTCTGTCCAAATACAGTTAAAATGCAGGAAATGGAACATCGCATTTGGGATTTCATTCCCGTTGGACGTTGCCCCGTGCCACACGTCACAAGAATAGCTGGATTTAATTCACGTAAATATTTCTCGCTGAGAGTTTAAACCTTTTACATTAATTATTTCATAGACTCTGGTTTATTTATGAAGTTTGTAGCAGCGATAGGTTAGTGACCTGGAACTCAATAGTATCATTGAAAAGTCCTGACTGGAACTGTGTAGAATGTAGATAGACCCAATGAATAAAAATATGATGTGTGTGTGATCGTATGTAGGGGAAGCAAAACATATACCAACTTATTTGCAAGGATTGTAAAAAGTAAAAATCTATAGTTACTGCCTATCCCCACATCATATAAATCGGAAAACCCCTGTTTTATTCCCATTTCTATGGCCAATTGTGAACAGATGTCTTGACATGCATTAAAGTATGTTTAGTTTATTTATGAATATCAAAATCATTTGCATACTTTCCACACCACAATTTACTTGTTTTGTTTGGAAACCCTTGCTTTGGTTCAGTTATAATTGGGAATACTTAATGAATTCTTTATAAGTTTTAATTGTCACATGACTAAAATTTTAAATAAGTTTTAAAGTTCTGTTCTGACTAAATCTGCGTGCAGTATGGTCGAATGCATTAGCTGACCCATACCGTGAAGATGAAAATGATAGCCATGTTTTTACACACACATGGACACAGTCACACATACACACATGCAAACATTAACTCTCACATTTCGTCTGTATTTAGAAAACAAAGAACGCGAAGATTCATTTCAATTATCTGAAAATCTAGTTATTTCTAGATCACCAAAAGTTGAAAAATTTCATAAGAACATATGTATATTATAGCCGTGTGGTTCCGGGACCAATACAAAAAAGAATAGGACCACTCCATCTCTTTCCCATGGATGTCGTAAAAGGCGACTAAGGGATAGGCTTACAAACTTGGGATTCTTTTTTAGGCGATGGGCTAGCAACCTGTCACTATTTGAATCACAATTCTATCATTAAGCCAAATAGCTAAACGTGGCCATTCAGTCCTTTCAAGACTGTTGGCTCTGTCTACCCCGCAAGGGATATAGACGTGAACATATGTATGTATGTATGTATATTATAAATTATTCACGGCCTTGAAGTTATTCACTTCATATAGTGGGTATGATAGGTACTTACACAGTTTTTAACTTTGTTGCAAAGTACAGGGTGTACTAAAGTTAAAAACTGAATAATTAAATTAATCAAATACTTAATTAATCAAATGCAGGAAATATCGACCTCAAACTTCAATGCACAACATAAACGGAAATATGCTAAGTTAACACCTTAAAAATGATAAAATAATAATATATTTTAAGTAACTATACTCAATTACAATTAGTTTTTACAAATAAACATTACGATTATTCCTACGTCTCGTATCGTATTTCAAGAAGTAGTACTTATAAAGAAGTATACACCACCCGATAAAGCTAATTTACATCGTTATCAAAGGGATAAATAAAAAAGAATCGATAACCCTTCCGCGCTACGCAGTAATTTTGTACCATTCCGCACACAAAGGCGCATTATAATTAGCGTGGCTCGACCCACATGTGTGCCCGTGCTTTACTTGGTAAATGTACAGGCGACTACAAGACAATCACCACAAATTCACTGCCTACTCGCTTACGAGCAGCGCACGAACTGAACCAAAATTAGTGACTTATACCGACTAATGAACCTGGAACGAGAGCGCTTCGATTGTTCGTCTCGTGCTTAACAGTACTTCGTCTATTTTTGGTTAGTTGTGCATAACAGTTGGTCCATAATGTGCATTACATACATATATACATACATAAAATCACGCCTCTTTCCCGGAGGGGAATTAATGTGCATTAGTTGGACTAAAAGGGAAACGCGATGTAGAGTGATAGTTGTAAGCCGTTTTGTACTACATGATCATGCAGTCTTGACACCGGCAAAGCGATTCGGCTTATACCTGAAGGAGGAAATGAAAGAAGAAATCCAATATGAAACATTAATGAGTGTGTGGAACGAAAAAAACTAAATGTATCACACTCACGGATAAATATGTTCCTCACTTATATTAAATCAATTCATACTTAGTTCACATGAAGCTTTTTATTGACATTTTTCACTGTCAATATCAAAAAGTACATAAAACAATTAGACAACCTCTTTGTCATCGTCGTACTACTTCTATGCGCTTTTGATTTAAATTTATTTGTATAGTTTGATATGCTGTCGTATGTACGATGTTCCGTTCCGCACGATAATTGCCGAAATTACTCGATGAAAAAATACAATGGCGCGTTGTTACTATGTATCTCTCTTTCATTAACTGTGGCACTCGTTGCATTATTAATTTGGCTTCTAAACCCAGAACCCAGTTCGCTGAAGATAGCATCTTGCCTAATACTTTGGCAAAAGTTAAAAGGGCATCTGTCTACTGACCAACTGTTTAAAGCAGTTTGGTGAATAAGTTTGTAAGTTTATATAACAATCGTGTCAGTACAGTCAAATCTGAGTAAAATACTTTTGTTAGTCGCCTCTTATGATATCTACGAAAAGAAATGGCTCTTTTTTATGCTAAGACACTGCAGGGCTCTGTTATTTATTAAAAAAAATCCTATGCTATATCTGTTTTCTTAAAAAACATGCTGACTATCGACCATTTGTAATACGTCCAAAAATTACTCCCATAGAAAAATAAGAAGTGATATATACGCATCAAAACACTGTACACTCTCACAAATTGATTGGTTCTATTGTATTATTCTGTTGCCTACATTGGCAATTACACGTTTCAAATATAAGCCACTTTTCTTCTAGTTCAAGAAAGTTTATAAATGAATCATGTTTCGGTAAGTAGCAACCTTTTATGGAACCGCAATTGCTTCTAACCACAAAATAAGTACATAGAAATTGTTGGTAATAAAAAGTTAGGAGTTGTTGTACAATTAAAGGTAATAAGAGTTCTTGTGTGTAAAGCATTTTCCTACATGGTAATAAAAAGTAAAGTTTACCGATTTTTGTTTTGTTAACATTTTTTTATCGTCATATTAGTTTCCTTCACAGTAGATTGATGTCGTTTAGGGTGAGGTGACTTAAAACTAAAAGCTCTATGATAACCTAGTAAATTATAAATTCCCAATACACTATGTAAAGTTAATAAATTCATCTCTCTTATCTTTGCTTGTTCTTGGTTGTACCGTCTTCGGCTATACTTTGGGGCCTCTGTCCACTTTCCGATACTTGCCTCAGTTTTTAATACATTTTTTTACATACCATTTTAAAGTATGTAAAATTAACTGTTAAGAAAATACTGGTAACATTGACAACACGCTATGTTAAGTGAGAGATTTATTTAACCACGCTTAATATGTGAGGATAATGTATGCTTGTTTCATAGTGAAAGATAAAGATATAGGAATATGTGTACCGTTAACTGCAAAGAAGCAACTCTAAATAAGCCTCTCTAAACCAAAACCGTGTAAGGTCAAGGTAAAGATATCAACGCGCTAGCAGTACTTTTAGCAAAAAAAAGTCAATTAAGCACTCAACAATTCAACAAAGACCTTATTGTAAGTTCATATTTAATGAAAAGATTTCATCATTAGGTACAGTTCATTTAAAAACGCGAATAGAAATCTAACAGACAACCATATAAATACAACACGAATTAAAATATTCATCAACATTGATAACATTTCTCATTTTCAACATTTGATTGATAACTCAGCTTACGATTCATCAGCGGAGAAGAAAGTTAATTGTTTTTCTACGGTAGTTCCTAACGAAGGCCCACTAATGACGGGATCGTCAAAACAAACAAAAACTTGCGCATTCAATTATCAACTGCCCATTATTGAGAGCAGAGAATAGAATAATGAGGGTACAGAAAAAAAAGTTC